>NC_040076.1:5894006-8685673 GCF_003369695.1 Bos indicus x Bos taurus
TGTTGTTGTTGTTTAGTATGGTATCTCCCACAGTTTAATCATCAAAAGACCCTTACTTAAATCACAACCATTAAGGTCCTACTGAACTCATACTACCCAGAACATATTTAAGGTAACACTGGACATTAAGACCATTGAACTGTCAGTATATATACATCAAAACTCATGTGAGCACACATCCTGCTGCTTCTTCAGTCTTACCCAAATTCTGCCCACTCCTTACTTCAGAATATCTTTTTAAAAAGCTTTAAGAATAGATTTAAAATGTTTAGATTGTTCTGTATTATGAAGAAAACATTTTTAAAAACCACATAGCCTATTCTGAAGGTATATCATTTTTATTAGCTTAAAATGTGATATGGGGCCATTTTCCTGTTTTCATTTTTGAGGCTTACTTTTTTAGCATTGTTTTAAATGGAAAAAATATATCAGTTTTATAATATATTTTCTAAGAATATAATTTGTAGTAAGTTAAAGTTCTTTTTATATTTAAACTCAAACTATATACTTTTTAAATGTGTATCTGATTTTTTGTGATAAATTTTCATAGAGAAATGCAAACATTTAAATAAAAAGGAATGTACACCAGCTACATGAACTAAATAAATTTCTCGTCTTGACTTTCTATTGAGATCAAGTTGTCATATCAAACTGGAAAAACCTAAACTCTAATTACATTAACATTCTAATATTATTAATTGCAAGTCAAATGGAAAGCTCAGGTTTACCCTGAAGGGAAAATAGTAAAGAGGTAAAAATATGCTATTTTGTATTTATGTAACTTGTAAGCTACTAAAAAATAAAAATCCCTGTGTGACTTGGGTGATATTTTACTCTCTTTTTGTTCTTTTTCAAAATTTAAGGGTTTTTAAAATGTAATTTTGTACAATGTTATGTTAACATATTTATTAAATACAAGATAAGATTAGTTACAAGGTGTACTTAAGAAACAATGACATTGACTAAATTAAGAGTAAATTCCTATTAACCACAAAACAATCTTACAAAAATACCATACAGCATTAAAAGCACTTTCTTTTAACCTCTAAATTATTTTGCTATATTATTAGGTACCTTAGTTGGCTGAATACTTTTGAAAGACTAGCCTATCTTACATCTTTTGATAAATTACTAGTTAACTGCTGATTGGGGAAAAGCAAAACACAAAATAAAATAATGTATAAAAGCCTATTAACACTAAAATTCTGACTGAAAAATGTTTCAAAAGGAACTCACCAATGTATGCTTTATACTAGAATTTATTTTTGTTTAATAGAAATCTAGTGATTAATTATTACTCTTGTCATCAGTGATCAATTTGAAGACTGGCAGTTCACTACCACTTATTTTTTTCTTAAATATGCAAAATGAAAACTATATTAAAATGCATTATTTGTTTCACTGAGCAAGTCAAAGATTATAGACTATATTAAGGTGAAACATGTACTGTATTTGATCAATTAAAACTCAACTCATAAACCGATTGGTATTCACAATAGACAATGACGCTCTAGGAGCAATGAACACAACGGGCACCCAGGCATCCTTGTGGACGTGGACACTTTTGGGACTGACGCAAAAATACACGAGTATCATGTAGTATCATGGAGTATCTTGTAATACCAGAGAAAGAAGTGGTCCAAAAACCCCACTGATGGTAGTGTGTTAAAGGTTCACAGGTATCAAGTACTGGGCTCCCAAGGTCAAAAATGGAATAATTTGAGCAAACATTTTTTTAAAGTAGTATTGGGTTATAAAGTATCAGTCACTTAGTCGTGTCTGACTCTTTGAGACCCCATGGACTGTAGCCTGCCAGGCTCCTCTGTCCATGGAATTCTCCAGGCAAGAATACTGGAGTGGGTTGCCATTTTCTCCTCCAGGGGATCTTCTGGACCCAGGTATTGTACCGGGGGCTCCTGCATTCCAGGCTGACTCTTCACCACGTGACCCGCCAGGGCAGTCATGTTCTGAAAGCTCCAAGTTATTACGATTTTCTGCTTCCCTCTCAGCATCTCTGTCTGGTGACCCTAAACCTCTCCAGTTCACCACGTCTAACCAAACATGGGTTATAACCAAAGTATAAAATAAATGACCTTGAATTCATACTGATATAAATAAATGATTAAAGTTAAAAAATGGGGGAGAAGAGACATATCTCTGAAACAAATGAGCCAAGTGATCAAGGTCAGTGTTACTATGCATAAATCATATTGATAGTATGTACCTTTGATGTGATAAGGCAAATGGCACTTTTCTTATCTGGGTTTCATCTCCAAAATTCAGATCCCCACTCTAAACGTGAGAAAAATGTCAGATCAATAGCAATAGAAGGCATTCTACAAAATATGTGGCCAATACTTGCCAACACTTTCAAGGTCATGATAAACAAAATCTGAGAAATTGTCACAGCCATGAGAAGTCTAAGGAGACATGATAAATAAATGTGATTGGATGTTCTGAATGAGATTCTGGAAGGAAAAAAGGATATTAGGTGAAAATGAAGGACATTTGAATAAAAATGCATACTATTGTACTTAATAATAGTGTATCAATACTGTTTCATTAATTTTATTTTTTTGTTTTTTTTTTTAACTTTTCTTATTTTTTTAAATTTTATTTTATTTTTAAACTTTACAATATTGTATTGGTTTTGCCAAATATCAAAATGAATCCACCACAGGTATACATGTGTTCCCCATCCTGAACCCTCCTCCCTGTTTCATTAATTTTAAATGCACTATGCACATATAAAGTTGTGAATAATAGGAAAAACTAGATGTGGAGCATATGAGAATTTCTCTGAATATAAGTCTAAAACTGTTCTAAAAAATAAATATGTAAAGTCCATTAAAAAAAAAAAAAAACCCGTAACCCATATCAAGATCTCTTCTGCTATAACTGTTCCTACCTACTCTGTAATACAGAAAAGTCTATAACTAATTGCATCAAGGAAAATAGAAAACCTATTGTCAGTTCCATAGAATATGCCACATAGTTTTCTAGAGTATCATTAAAATAACTACAACAGAATATAATATCAGAAAAATCATTAAGGAAATAAACTTTATATAAAAATTGCTATTGATAAAATGTGATGCTTGTATGTCCTCTTTAGAATTCTGCTATGGGTTTATAGAAAATCAGGCATTAGCTGTTTCAATCTATTAGCATCTAGGTTTTCAGCAATTATGTACTTTTTGTACTTAATTAAACAAAATTTAACTTTGAATATTGATTCAAGCATTGTGACATACTCTGCTAGAGGCTGTAAGTGTGGATGTCTTAGGATGAATTCTCATTGCAAACCATTTGCATGGTTCCTTTTCTTAGCAAAACTGTCTAAATATGTCTTTAAAAATCAATACTTAATTCCCAGGGCCAGTACTTTATAATTCAAATTGGGGAAAGGATGGCAAAAATCAAATGTTTTTCTTTTTCATTGTGAAGACTCAATTACAACTTTTAAAGCTTTTCTTTTTTTAAAAAATTTAAACCTCTAAACTGTTGGATTGCATACTTTGGGGAACCATAAACAGAAGCTGCATTCTGATGACCTGCCTATGTTTATATTGTATAAGATGTTACTGTATCTCCTAAAAACAGACTAGTCAGAGAGCTCTATCTTTTGAGTCTAAAGGACAATATTTATTTACCTTTTGAATTCTGGGCAGTGTGTGTTTCTTTTAATTCAGGATATATTTGAACTCTAAGGCTGTTTTTATACAAGCTTACCGAATTGGCAAGAACCTTTATAAATGATTGTAAATCGACTAAATCAACAGGAAGGAATGGTTAAGAAAGGAATAGTTGAAACTCAAGAAAGAAGGATCTATTAAATGTAAACCTTATGGTAAAATGTAGGCCTTAAAATGAAAACTGCATAGGAAGTAGTGTATGATTTTACATATCTTGGATTGGGAATGTTTACATTTCATCCTTGCTTATAGATAACTCGAAGAATTAAGGTGGAAAAAGAAAGTCCATTTGTTTTGTGAATACGGTGAGTTACAGGTGAAAATTTTTTTTTTTAATTTAGATTCCTATTACTTGTCCTTGCCTAATTTAAAAATGAATGGTTAAAGTCATCATTCTGTACTTTCTAGATTATTCTAGCAGTCCCTTTGCATGCAGTTTGACAGAGTGCAAAGCTCACCGAAATGAGAATGTTTCCAGTTCTGGTGATTGCTAGCTTGGCCACGTCTCCTAACCTTTAAATAAGCCCATTTCCTTGGTTGAGGAAGCCGGTGGTAAACAAAGGACATGGGCGCAACGGTTACCCCAGCCTCGCCCTCAGTTCCCTCTACAGTGTTGGTTCTGCTTTATTGTCATTGGTCTGAACTGAGAAACCTCATGAGGATATGCAACACCTTTGTACTTCGCACTTACAGCCACGGCATCACATGTGTGGAAATGGGACTTTGTTCATTTCCCTGAAATTAAACCTGACTAGGCACACAAGCCCCTGTATCCACCAGGACCACAGCAAGGTTTCACTTTCAATTTAAAATGTAAATTTCAAGAGCTCTCCTTTCTTCCTTTTCTCTGCATAGACCAAAGACCCCTCCGTGTCCTTCAGGGAGATGAGTTTGCTGTTGTTTGTCCAAGACATCCACTGTGATGTGATGATTCTGTCTGAACCCAGGTACTGACCTCTAACTCCAGGCATCCACTGCCCACAACTGCAATCGGAGAGCCCACCGTGGTTCACTTTCACCCTTTGAGACGCAGCAGTTCTCTGTCTGATTTCTGAAGTGGGCTGTTTACCCAGCACCTCATTAAGGAGAAATCCATGGTTCACATAGCAGCAATCAGCCTCAAGTTATCTCCAGGCCCCAATTATCTCAGGCCCTTTCTGTTCAAGAACACAATGTCTCCATCTCCATTCTCATTTATGTACCTCAAACTGCAAAACGTGCAGATTGTACTCACAGAGAACACAACTGTATGTGGGTCTGTGTACCTCAGATCCCAGGGGTTCTACTGACTGCCTGTCTCAAGTCGAACTTTCCATCCTGCAAAGAGGGGAAACAGATCTGGATTCTTAGAGCGCCACACATTTATCTGAACTCTAATGTTGAAGCTTTAAGCACTAGGGTGATTTTTTAAAATATGTTTAAACTATGATTTGAAACTATTTTTAAAACTATGTTTAAACTATATTTTATAGCTGTTTCAAAAATTAAGATAACAAAAGAAGCAACAATAAAAGCAAACTTTGTACATTTCAGTTTTCTGCATTTTGCAAAAGAAAGTCTAGGTTTTTAAGGCCTCTCTAATTATTATATGGTATGTGTTATATCATAATTATAAAATTAGTATATATTAATGTATTGCATATACATACCCACACATTACCACATATATTATATATATTACTATATATAATATACATATGCTTATAAGTTGCTTCAGTCATGTCTGACTCTGTGCGACCCCATAGACGGCAGCCCGCTAGGCTTCTCTGTCCCTGGGATTCTCCAGGCAAGAACACTGGAGTGGGTTGCCATTTCCTTCTCCAATGCATGAAAGTGAAAAGTGAAAGTGAAGTCGCTCAGTCGTGTCCGACTCTTAGCGACCCCATGAACTGGAGCCTACCAGGCTCCTCTGTCCATGGGATTTTCCAGGCAAAAGTACTGGAGGGGGGTGCCATTGCCCTCTCCGAATATACATACAGTTGTGTATAAATGCCTAAATATATATTAAAATTCCAGTTTAGGTTTTTCTACATGCTTTGTTTATTTGACCTGGAGAAATATCATGTATGAAGCTAATTACTGCATTTCAAAATAACTTAGAAAGGGTAATGGTGATGTGCTGTGCTCTGCTTAGTTGCTCAGTCGTGTCTGACTCTTTGTGACCCCATGGACTGTAGCCTGCCAGGCTCCTCTGTTCAGGGGGATTCTCCAGGCAAGAATTCTGGAGTGGGTTGCATACCCTCCTCCAAGAGATCTTCCCAACCAAGTATGAACCCAGGTCTCCTGCATTGCAGGTGAGTTCTTTACCATCTGAGTCACCAGGGAAACCCAGGAATACTGGAGTGGATAAAGTATCCCTTCTCCAGGGGCACATCCCAACCCAGGAACTGAACCGGGGTTTCTTGCATTTCAGGGGATTCTTTACCAACTGAGCTACCAGGAAGGCCCCAAGGGTGATAAACACCCTGTTTATGACTGGTGGTGGTGGGAGACAGAGAGAAAAGTAGAGAGGGGGGGCATAGGGATCATGACCATGACAAATGTTCTTAGGCTACAAGGGCTTTTGAAACATCTGTTCAGTGACCTATGGGAATATCCCTATTGGTCAGATTGAACATCAAGATTTAATGACATCAACGTGGTGCTAGTGGCAAAGAATCCGCCTGCCAATTCAGGAGATGCAAGAGACTCAGGTTTGGTCCCTGAGTCAGGAAGCTTTCCTACAGTAGGAAATGGCACCCATTCCAGTATTCTTGCCTGAAAATTCCCATGGACAGAGGAGCCTGGCAGGCTACAGCCACAGGGTCGCAAAGAGTTGGACACAATTGAGCACAGGGCCCAATTAACACAATAGGGCTGATAATACTTTTGCTACATCTAGGATCATTTGTCAGAAAAGAATCCATATTAAGGTACAAAATAAATATCTTAAGGAAGAAAATGATTTAGTAGGAAACACCCCAAAATGTTGTAAAGAATTGGTTATTACTAGTTTAATATTTCGGAGAAGGCAATGGCACCCCCACTCCAGTACTCTTGCCTGGAAAATCCTATGGACAGAGGGGCCTGGTAGGCTCCAATCCATGGGATCGCTAAGAGTCGGACACGACTGAGCGACTTCACTTTCACTTTTCACTTTCACACATTGGAGAAGGAAATGGCAAGCCACTCCAGTGTTCTTGCCTGGAGAATCCCAGGGACAGGGGAGCCTGGTGGGCTGCCGTCTATGGGGTCTCACAGAGTCGGACACGACTGAAGCGACTTAGCAGCAGCAGTTTAATACATGCAGCATCCTCTTCCAGGATACATAGCCAAAATGTTTTGCTTTTGCTGCATAGCCAAAAGGTAAATGGAAATCAGACCCAGAAGTTCCTTTCAACAGGCTATAAAAAGCATATAAATATAAAAACATTTTTCATGTGACATATATACAAATAAAATTCATATACATACATGTATAAATAAATTTAAAATAATAGTACTTAAGGCAGAGACTTCAAAGACCGTAACACCCAACTTTCTCATTTAATAAAAGAGAGCATTGAGACCCCAGAAATAAAAGCAGCCCAGCCTGAATCTCAATGATACTTTATTGCAACTTTGTTTTTCTCATTCAACTCATTTGAGATTTGTTAAAGATCTATACTTAAATCAATGAAGTATTGTAATCAACCAGTAAAATACATAGAAGTTCCAGAATACATGGGTCATAGAACTATCAGTGTGGTGTCTTTAAATCTGGATGCTCTGAGAAGTTATGTTTTGAGATGTGTATCAAAGGAGAAGGTAGACCAGAGAAATGGAGGTGAAGTATACAGTCCAGGTGGTGATAACTACTGAAAGAGTAAAATCCAGAGAAATTCTGACATGTGGGAAAAATATCAATAGAGAAATCTTAACAAAAAGCTGTTAAATTTTAAATATGTTAAAAATCTAACATATCTTTAGATTTTTTTTTTTCCCGACTTTGTGTGATCCAAGCATTTCTGGTCAACTTGTCTTACATTTATTTGGGTTACAGGCAAGTCTTCATTTCTGATAAGACTCTTCCAAAAAAAAAAAAAAAAAAACTAGAAAGAACAATTACAAATGAATAATTAGCATTATTACTAACATTAATGAAAGCTGAAAGTGTTAGTCGCTCAGTCATGTCCACCTCTTGGTGACCCCATGGACTGCAGCCCACAAGCCTTCTCTGTCCATGGAATTTTCCAGGCATGAATAATGAAGTGAGTTGCCATTCCCTTCTCCAGGGGATCTTCCCGACCCAAGGATTGAACTCAGGTCTCCTGCATTGCAGGCAGATTCTTTATCATCTGAGCCACCAGCGAAGTACCAACAGTATGATTTGCTTCTTTAATTTAAGTGACCTTAGCCTTTGGTTAGATTTAATGCATGAGCATACAAGGGATGACTGTCTAGGGTAGTCTCTATTGCTGACTTTTTGAAATATCATGAAAAATCACAAAGGCAGGCTATGGTGTGGAACTTCGAGATTCATCTTCCCAGCTCTATATCAGATATCGGAAAGGGAGGTGGAATGAGTAATTAATGTGATGCTTATAAAAAACGCATTCAGTAAACAATCCCTGGAGAGGATATTAAAATAAATTTGCTGTACCATTCCTGAGGTCTACACTGCCTTTTGTTTCATATAAAGTAATCTTTTTAATTGACTTCTGGATTCTGAGAGTAGCATTTGACCTTTTCTTTTCCTTTCAGAGGATAAAGTTTTAATTTATGTTTTTTCACATTTCCCATTGTCTGCCTATTCATTTGTTCATTCTCATATTTATAGCTTGTCTTACAAAATTATTTCAAAGGCTTACAGAAAGGCATATATTATAACCTGATAAAAATACAATAACGAAGAGGAGGTAAGGGTGAAATAAAACAAAGCAGGGGCAATGTCCTTGAAAAGATGCCAAAACTGGACCAGAATGCTTTATCTGAGCTTTCTTGTAGCTGAAGTAAGAAGGGAAACAGGACAAATCACAAAGTCCCAGAGTACAGTAGCTTAGACAAATTAAAGGTTTTTACATTACAAAATATGAAAGAAATATATCCTATGATCTTCATGAAGGGAAATGATGTCATGTTGTTGATACCATTTTCATGGTGAAATAGTGCATTCCATTCATTTGTTTGTTATAAAGTGCTCAGTATAGCTCTATGACCAGATACCAAATAATAACAAAAATAATTCTGTCAAACATCCTGGAATGGAAATTTCAAGTAGTGTGGTTTGATCCAAGACGGAAATTTGTAATATCAGGGGAATGGATGGACTGCATGCTGCTGCTGCTGCTACGTCGCTTCAGTTGTGCCCAACTCTGTGCGACCCCAGAGACAGAAGCCCACCAGGCTCCTCTGTCCATGGGATTCTCCAGGCAAGAACACTGGAGTCGCATATCACTTCACAATTATCCATTACTATTGATCCTTGAGTCTGAGCTTTATTGGAAGGTGAGCAGCAGGGAGAGCAGATTGTGGCAAAGTATGTGTTTCTGGTGGAAAGCAGAATCATACAAACCAGAAGGTATGAATGAGACCTTTCTATGAAATTAGGAAACCTAAACAAGATACCTCCTTAAGACCAAAACACCTGGACCAAAGTTTTATTCAGAAAACCCTTCTGAGTTTATCACATGGAATTACAATGTATTTGTCTGTGCTGGAGGACAAGGCTGCAAACATCATCAAGCATTGATCAGAGTTATGAAAAGAAAAAAAATAGGAGTAAGGAAGGAAGGAAACATAAATCTCTTTGAGACATCAAATGTAAATAATGTGTTTTTCAGGTGAATGGGAATTGTACACACACTGACCTGCTATATGGTCATCTATAAGCCAATAGTATATTCAGTATAATCTGTCCACCAAGATGATTTGGGTTTCAGAGCAGTTGATCTTAGCCCCCTTTTATTTTTCTCACAGCAAACACAGAATAAAACTTGTCTCATGAGGTCACTGTTTCATGACAATATATATACATACATACATACATACATACGTACATACATATCTACTGTTCAGAAAATAATTTACCAATTTTTGGAGTATCTTGTTTTCTTAGATTTTGTTTTACAATTGTTTATCTGTTGTGCTTTTTGCTATTTTTGGTTTTAATTAGAATCTGCTTGGCATATACTGGTCACGAATAAAGTTTACATGTTTCATTTCTTCTCTGAACCTTTCAAATACTCCTTTATAACTCTAATCATCTTTTCCAGAAAAGCCTATTTCATGATATAGGACCATTGCTTCTACAAGGGTGAAGAGAAACAACTTCAAATCTTGTTTTTCAGTCTGTGTCCCAAAAGTCAAATTTGTCCAAATTTCATTAGATTCTATATGCTGAAGCACTGCAATGATTTTCAAATTTAAAAACAAGCCAGCAAAACCTGAAACATTGTGTGATTTTGGTTTCAGGTTTTTGATCTTTCTCTGTGGCTCTTGAAGAAAACTTTAAATTTTAAAACTTTCTCACCTTTTTTTCTGGGAGAAAGGAAACACTCATTAAAACCTCATGACATATTTTATTTCTAAACCCATACTACTACACTTTGAGCTGAAAAATAATTTGATAAAACTAAAGATTCCTGTCACTTCTGTGAAATGACAAGGTGAGCTACAAATTGAACTAATGGCAGCTTCCTTCTATTTCACTTGTTTATCATTGCCAAAGTTTTATTTTTGCAATCATTATCTAGTTTCCTCTCCATCAAATATTAATGTGAATGCAATACATACAAAATTAGACAGAAGTAGAATTTTCCCCATTACAGCTGTCTGAGAAAAGCTAGAAACTGGCATTTCTACTGAAAAGTAATATTCAGGAATGGATGGGGTGACTTCTTCAGGGCCTTTGAAAGAGAAAAAATGTCACATTGTGTATCCATTTATGACCATTTAAATAGCATTACATTTTATAAATCTGCAGACAGCAGGGGTCACAGTCGAAAGGAACTGTTGTAAAATTACAGATGGAAAGACCCATTCATACACACAACTAAACACACCCAAATGGCACAGAATCCTGCAAATCAGAGACACATAAAGTCTGGTGAAATAGCCAAAAAGTGATCACTTTCTGGCTAGTGTGAATTTGAGAAAACCATTTTATATCCTGCAGTCTGGTCTTATGAATCAAACCCTAACATTTAAGATTTTTTTCTTATTAAATTTTTTTTTCAATCCTTTCTACATATTATCCCCAAAAGCTGCTCAGTAAGGAGATTCATTTAGGGGCATGCACACATAGGACCCAAAAATTACAATTAAGTAAAAAAGGAGTGAGGAATATAGCAACAAAGGTAACAGGATTGCACCTTAGGTTATTTATTTGTTGGCTTTTTTAAACAAAGAGCTGTTTCTACCTATTTTAAAGAATAATTTAAGGAAAGATAACTTTTAACATGGAAGCATGAATAAAGTTGGCTTGAAAATGAAAACAAATGTATTTGAGTTGGTCTTAATACATATTTTTAATATTTCCTCTAAGACTGCTTCCCCTGGTATTCATAGGATCCATGCAACATTGTTAAAGACAGAGCCATTTCTGTATAATGAAAGCCTAAGTGTATATTAGGCTTTGATGTGAAGAACACCAGAAGGTCATGCTTGTTGTTGTTCAGTCAGGAACTCATGTCCAACTCTTTGCAGCCTCATGGACTGCTGCACACCAGACTCTTCTGTCCTCCACTCTCTCCTGGAGTTTGCTCAAACTCATGTCCATCGAGTTGATGATGCCATTCAACCATCTCATCCTCTGCCACCCTCTTCTCTTTTAGCCTTTAATCTTTACCAGCATCAGCTGACACTTTTCCAGTGAGTTAGCTCTTCACATCAGGTGGCCAAAGTATTGGAGCTTCAGCTTCAGCAATGGTCCTTTCAATAAAGAAAAGTTGATTTCTCTCAGGGTTAACTGGTTTGATCTCCTTGCTGTCCAAGGGACTTGCAAGAGTCTTCTCCCACCTCAATTTGAAAATCCATTCTTTGGCACTCACCCAAAGATAAATATTTGTAAAATAATAATTGTGAAATTGGTGCTATTCAATCACAGAAATTATTTTTCCCACAATGTTTGGCATGTGTTGAAGAAATAAACAAATATATAAGTAACTTATTTCAAAATTAAAACATGTTAGCGGTTTTATCAATTCATCCTAAAATTTAAATATTATTTTTTGGACACAAATTATATGAAGTATGTGTTTATATATCATATCTTTATTGTTACTCCAAAGTAGAAGGTAGTTATTCCTAATATAACCATTTTGTTATATATAACCTAATATAACCATTTTGTTGATGTGGAAATTGAGGCCAGATTTCACGCTCAAAGTCAAGTCAACAGAGAAACAGTTTGGTGGCTCAGACGGTAAAGCGTCTATCTACAATGTGAGAGACCTGGGTTCGATCCCTGGGTTGGGAAGATTCCCTGGAGAAGGCAATGGCACCCACTCCAGTACTCTTGCCTTGAAAATCCCATGGATGGAGGAGCTTGGTGCAAGCAAGCTTGGTGCAGGCATCCATGGGGTCACACAGAGTCGGGCATGACTGAACGACTTCACTTTCTTTACTTTCAACAAGGGAAAATAACTTTTGTGTGTACATTGTTGGATTTATTGCCAGCATCATCTATATTTGTTTAATTGCCCACATTTCCTTCATCTGCTTTTATGTACAGAACAATAGTGTCACCCAGCAGGACTATTTTAGTGTGTCATCAAAAGAAACGGTAATAAATCCACTTATTTTCAAAATTAATCCTAGTCTACTGTAGGGTAATAAGCATCGGGTATCAGAAGAAATACAAAACCATGTTGTGAGTAATAGTTAATTTAAAATTCTCAATTTGCTACAATCTCATTTCTCTTAGAACTTTGCCTCATTCTATTTTGCAGGCTTTTCCTGTATATTAATTTGCATAACTGTATTAAAGTGAGTTTCTGTCCAGAGAAACCAAACCAAATCCAACAGTCTTAATTAAAAGCGTAGGGAACCTGAGTGAAATTTTAGATATGAGAAGTCTGACCTATGCTGGCCTATTATTTCTTGATTTATTTGATTTATAAAGACTCAATTTTTACTTGAAAACCCCTAGGGAGTGAGTACAGATTAAGACATTTTTGAATCTGCAAAATAAAACCATTAAGAATGGCAGTAATTTGAATGAATAATGCTCTTAGGGGGCCATGGAATGAAGACTAACATGCCAACCATTCTTTTTGATTGTGAAGTGTATTGGAAAAACTACATACTAGTATTTCAATAGCACTTTTCCATCACATGGATATATTTGTTTGAATCTTTCAGGTTTTTCCTCCACAACTGTGATATTCAAAATCCTGGGTAGGATTTGTGTTCCCCAGGAGGTATTTGGCAATATCTGGAGACATTTTTGCTTGCTTCAACTTGGCGGGAGGGAAGCTGTTACTGGCATTTAGTGGGTAGAAATCAGGAATGTTGCTTCACATCCTACAATACAGAGAATAGCTCCCCACAACAAAAACTAACCAGCCCAGAAATACCAACAGTACTGAGGCTGAACAGTTCTAAAATGGTGATAGGAACACATTTCTACTAGAGGCTTCCTATAGATGCTTTGGAAATCTTATTTCAGAAAAAAATAAATAAAACATTCAAGCACACATTCTCAGATGTGGTAAACAGAGGCTACATACCATGGTCATATTTTGCAATGAGTCAGGGACTTAGCTTTTGATAACGCTTCCCTTGGCCAGCATCTGTGGTGCCACTTCTGAGAATATGTCCATCTGAAACACAAGCAGACGTTGCAGTCAGTTTCCAAATTGTGTATAAGAAGGCTGTTGTTCAGTCGCTAAGGTTGTATCCGACTCCGCAACCCCATGGACTGCAACACACCAGGCTTCCCTGTCCTTCACTGTCTCCCAGAGTTTGCTCAAATTCATGTCCAAAGATTCAGTGACACCATCTGATCATCTCAATCTCCATTGTTCCCCCGACTCAGTGACTCTCCAAGGCAGACCACTGGGTATAGACATTAATGACTACAATAGACGATCAGTCTTCATGGGGCTTGCAGTGTAGAAAAGGCATATGGACACAAATACACTGATCACAGAAGTAAATATTTAATTGTAAAGTGGAAAAATTATGAAGGAGAGGGTCATGGTTTATGAGATCATTTAATGGGAGAAGCTGACAAGGTGTAAGAAGGTCCAGAATTTCCCCAGAGTAAAAGAAAATAATTATATGTATACAGAGAGAGAGAGTTTAAATCTATATGAGAAGTGTTGATGAGGAAAAAAATATTCTGAGCAGGGGGACAGCATATGGGGAAGTGCAAGGTTGGAAAGCAGTGTGACAACTTAGTTCTTTTACCACTGCTTTTTGTTTGGCTGGGTGTGTGCAATAATACCTTTCCAGTAACCCTTTTCAGTAGTAGGAAAAATAAGAATATTATGAGGTTAAAGTTACAATGCATAGCCAGTTATATAACCAATAGCTGTCTCTCCCAAAGATAAAATTTAAATCTGCTCTTTGATGACATAGAGAAATGAAGTAGAATGCTCTGATCATCCCCAGAAGGATGCTGAACAAAAGAATAGAGGAGGGAATTTCTGCCTCATCAAAACTCATAAGAAAAGAAAACACACACACACACACACACCTTTCTCTTTGCCTAAATCTTTGTTAACTCTCATCTTATTCTGCCTCTGGGAGAATTCTCTTATCTCTGTAATATTTTTATCCCATTCTCCACCTCCATCTTTGGTCAAAGAACACAAGGAATCAAAGAATTTTAGATCCAAGAAGGATTCTCGCTTTTATGTTTTTATGAATTAAGCCAACTGAGGCACAGAGAGATCTTCAGTATTTAATGCATGTACCTACATGCCACATCACTTCAGTTGTGTCTAGCTGTTTGCGGCCCCATAGGCTGTAGCCCGCCTGGCTCCTCTTGTTCATGGGGAGTCTCCAGGCAAGAATACTGGAGTGGGTTGCCATGCCCTCCTCCAGGGGATCTTCCCCACCTACGGATCAAACCTGTGTCTTTTCCATCTCCTGCATTGGCAGGCATGTTCTTTCCCACTAGCGCCACCTGGTGAGTGTACTGCCCTAGCACTTTGGTCCTGCTGAAGTATGACTGTGTTAGCACACTGAACCTTTGCAGAACACTATATAGGGTTACGCATCTTACGTTTAATAACAGAGCAGAAGCCATTTAAGAATATAGCTTGAGAATTAGTCAAGTAGAAGTTTGTTAAATTCAATCTACACAGTGAAATCAGGTAGACAGCAAGCACTGTGTTCTGGAAAACTTGATTCTCCTATACGCTGCTCAGACAGGGCTGGCTGCCTTTGCTCAGGGAGGAATTAAGGCAAAGAGGGCCCAGAATATACATTTTGTATTTCCAGGCTCAAGAAGGCATAGCACATCCCGAGTGTGCTAAGCGTGCCCTTGTGGAATACTGTAAGATTTGCCCCTACTTATAGACTGCCATACTGTTTCTTGAAGAAAGCCTGGATTACATCCTGTGTGCCTATACGCTAACCTTCCAAGATCAATGGCCACATTCCTGCAGTCGGAGACCATCTTCTCCAGAGGTTATGATGGATAATTGCTGTTTGCTTCTCCAGATCCACTCTTCATCATTCACTGATCGCCTTTGAACTTTAGGAGTTGTATCAAAGATTCTCTTGCCTTCTGACTTACTGTTGCTTTTGGCTAATGGGAAGCACCATCAGATGGAAAGACAGGAACAGCATGTGACTTAAATTTTGTCTCCTAGACTCCCTCCCCGCTGATTCTCTGTGAACCGTCAGTGCCTAAGTCCCTCCTCCACCCGTCTCAGCTCATTTTGGGAGTCTCTCTCCTAAAGGCCTGAGCATCTCAGTGTTCCCTTCCCTTTCCCGGTCAGTCCTAGGGTTGGTAGATTGGTCATGACCTACAGCTCTTGATAAACCCTAGGAGTTAACTTCCTATCACATACCTTTCTCTTAACTTGCCACATGTTTATAAAGAACACCTCCATTAAATACTCTTCCACCACATCCTATGAGAGTGCCATATGCAAATGGGCTAGGATAGGACAATGAAACCATAAGGATACTATAAAGGTGCCATTTAATATGTATATCAGACATTTTCTGTTTATATACAACCATTCCGGCTAGGTTTTCCTTGAAATGTCATTTTAATAATATGATATATGCATTGCTTCCTGACATTTATTTGCTTAATTTCAGTCAGTTTCCAGGACAAGTTCACTTTAATAAATATGTTTGGTAAATAAACATTGACACCCCTCCCTGGCATGATTATGTGCTATGAAAGATGTCAGAAAGATGTGACTTTGTTTTTACCTTCAAATACTTTCAACTTAAATAGAAGAGATGTAACATGCATTGGTGAATATGAAGTGACAGAAGTGTCTGATTATTAACATTTTTTTACATCTAAATCTCAGCTTCACATCTCACTGTGGGTGGGACGTTGGGCAAATTGTATGGCTCCTCTTCGCTTCAGTTTTCTTTGCAAAATGGGATTGATTAAGTATACTTCACTGGGCTTTTGAGGTTAACTGAGTTCATATGTGAAAAGTGATTAGCACCGTGTCAGGGACAAGGTTAATGCTTAAAAATGTTAATTGTCATTACTGTTACCACCACTTTATTTATACATAAGTATTTGTGGTTAATGAAGAAAATTTGTATCATCTTCTTGGTGTGTTAGTTAGTTCAGGCTGCTATAACAAAATACCACAGACTGGATGATTTAAACAATAAACACTTATTACTCACAGTTTGGAGGCTAAGAGGTCCAGGATCAAGGTCCCAGCAGGGTCCAGCAAGGTCCAGAAGAGCTGGTGTTCAGTGAGAGCCTACTTCCTGGTTTTCAGATGACTGTCTCCTTGTATGCTCACATGGTACATAGAGAGACCTCTAGTCTCCCCCTTTTCTTATAAAGCCATGAATCCTGTCATGGTAGCTTGACGCTCATGATTTCATCTAAATCTAATCTACCTCCCAGTAGACTCCCTACCTCTGAGTCTCACTGGGGCTATGAGCTTCAACATATGAAATTTGGAATGTCACCAAAATTCAGTCCACAAAACTTATCAACCATAGGTGGTAGCTACTGTCTACCATTTTGCTCATTCCTGATATAAGAAAACTTTAAGAGATTGGCTGATATACTGAGTTTCACATAGTTACTAGAAAGACAAGATTTCCAACTTTTTGGGCAATTTTTATCTTGTGATAGACAACATTCCTCAAAAGTAGTCACAAAACACATGCAGGAAATTACAGATGTGGGAAATTTTCGAAAGTTATTCACTTAAAGGGTTAAAGTATGAATTTCTGATGCTCAAAAAAAAAAATATGCACATTCACCCACATACACATATTGACTTGGTTCCATTAAATCAACCTTATGGCAACAAGTTTATAGAAAATCCTCATTATATTATGCCTAAAAATGGTGAATGCACATCATGAAAGATATGGTTCATTTGAAATAGATATTAAATTCATGTCAGAGTGATTCCATTTTTTATTTACTGTAAGTTCATTCTTCTTGTTTTTGATAACCTAAAGAAAGAGGTTCTTCATGGTTCAGAAATGTAAGTTCCATTTTAGAAGGTGTTTCATTTTCATAAAACCTAATTTAGGGGAGAAAGTTGAGAAGCCACTTGTAAATAAAGTAGCTTTGAATGAGAAGGTTTGTCATTGTTCAGTCGCTGAGTCATGTCCGACCTTGTGACCCCATGGACTGTAGCTCGTCCTGTCCTTACCATCTCTCTGAGCATGCTCAAACTCATGTCCATCGAGTCAGTGATGCCATCCAACCATCTTATCCTCTGTTGTCCCCTTCGCCTCCCACCTTCAATCTTTCCCAGCATCAGGGTCTTTTCCAATGAATGAGTCAGCTCTTTGCATCAGGTAGCCAAAGTATTGGAGCTTCAGCTTCAGCTCTATTGGTGAATATTCAAGGTTGATTTCCTTTAGGATTGACTGGTTTGATTTCCTTGCTGTCCAAGGGACTCTCAAGAGTCTTCTCCCACACCACAATTAGAAAACATCAATTCTTTAATACTTTAATCTTGGTTTAATACTGGATGTTTGGAAGTTCTACTGACGTGGTGCTGTAGGATAGCAAGTATCATCCAAGAGAGAGATGCTGCCTATATAATTATTCAAGAAGCTATTGAGCTGTGAATTATTTTTTTATTTTACTCCTTGTATCAGTCATAAACAGTAGCAGACTTTATTTTTGGGGGCTCCCAAATCACTGCAGATGGTGATTGAAGCCATGATATTAAAAGATGCTTACTCCTTGGGAGAACAGTTATGACCAACCTAGACAGCATATTAAAAAGCAGACACATTACTTTGCCAACAAAGGTCCATCTAGTCAAGGCTTTGGTTTTTCCAGTAGTCATGTATGGATGTGAGAGTTGGACTATAAAGAAAGTTGAGCACTGAAGAATTGATGCTTTTGAACTATGGTGTTGGAGAAGACTCTTGAGAGTCCCTTGGACTGCAAGAAGATCCAAGCAGTCTATCCTAAAGGATATCAGTCCTGAATGTTCATTGGAAGGATGGATGTTGAAGCTGAAATTCCAATGCTTTGGCCACCTGATGTGAAGAGGTGACTCATTTGAAAAGACCGTGATGCTGGGAAAGATTGAAGGCAGGAGGAGAAGGGGATGACAGAGGATGAAATGGTTGGATGGCACCACTCACTCAATGGACATGAGTTTGAGTAAACTCCAGGAGTTGGTGATGGACAGGGAGGCCTGGCATGCTGCAGTCCATGGAGTCACAAAGAGTAGGACACAACTGAGTGACTGAACTGAACTGATCAGTCATAAGTTCAGGAAACACATGTCAGGCTTCTGTTCTGTGGCAGGAACAGGCTGCTACAGAGTCTCAGAGAGGGATGTTGACTTAGAAAAAGTTCAGGAAGACACGAATCAACCCATAGAACAATGTAAACAGAGTAAGCCAAAATATTTTTATAAATTGAAAGAAGAGAGTTTTATTTGGATCAATATGAGAAATCTGAAATAGGTAAAAGACCTGAATTCAAATAATCAAATACTTTCTCTCACTTTCTATTTTCAGAGGAAATAATCCCATGAACAGAGGAGCCTGATGGGCTCCAGTCCATAGAGTCTCAAAGAGTCAGAAATGGCTGAAGTGACTTAGCACACAGGCATGCAAGAAATAAAAATCTCCATATTTAAGGTTGTTATAACTGATATAATATATTAACTAAGTTTATAGAAATTTCTTCCATTATCAATTAGTTTCTAATTTCAATAACTTTTGTGACTGAAAGTACTTCTGTAATCTCTTTCATCATATTGGTGAGTTTCTTTACAATCACATCAGCAATTTCATTATTTCTTAAGTCGACTTCTTTTTCCCCTAATATCTCACTTCTGTTGCATTGTGTACTATTCAGATTTCCACTTAAAATGTTAAAAAGACAAGGACATTTTAATATTTCTGTATGTAGATCTTAAGCATCTAGTGATTTTCAGTTGCCTCTAGCCAAGGTTTTATCATTAGTTTTTATTTTCTCTTATATCATCATCAGTCCTTTCAGCTTTTACTTCTGTTTTATTCTCTGGTAATCAAATACTTGTTCTTTCAATACTTCCCCATTCTCAGTATTCTGAATGGATAAAATCTGGATGTTTTGCACAGCAAAATTTTTATGGCAGTTAAAGACTGATTTTATGTCTGCTGCTACTGCTAAGTCACTTCAGTCGTGTCTGACTCTGTGCAGCCCCAGAGATGGCAGCCTACCAGGCTCCTCTGTCCCTGGGATTCTCCAGGCAAGAACATTGGAATGGGTTGTCATATCCTTCTCCAATGCATGAGAGTGAAAAGTGAAAGTGAAGTCACTCGGTTGTGTCCGACTCTTCGTGACCCCATGGACTGCAGCCCTCCAGGCTCCTCCGTCCATGGGATTTTCCAGGCAAGAGTCTTAGAGTGGGTTTCTATTTCCTTCTCCAGATTTTATGTCTAACTTTATGCAGTTTTTTTATATACTTAAATTTACCTGAGAAAATTCCAGACTATATTTCAAACTCAGTAAAAATTTGACTAATGCAGTTAAAAATATGGCAGGACAAGAATAATTTTATATTCTTAACCAACAAAGAGTTAATTCAGCTGGTTTTTACATTTCTTCATGTATCGAAGACTTTTCATTGATCTATATAGCTTTCAATGTCCAGACACTGAACCAGAAATAGCGATAAAGCAATTGGTAAAGCGATAGAAGCAATTCCCACCTGCAAGGATGCTGGTGGATGAGACAAGGGAGAAATAAACACAGAGCATAAATGTGAAGAGTTAAGTGTTACCAAAGAAACAAAGGAAATGCACAGAGACTGGTCAAGTGAGTTATGGGGGAGAGATATTGATAACGGTGTTACACAGCCAAGGATGTGCAGGTGAAACTGGCATGCTGTGGGAGATGATGAGCCAGATGGGAGGGTAAAGGAAAGAAAATTCTATGTGAGAGGGCAGCACGTGCAGAGAAGAGCTCTTGGCATGTTTGGACACCTGAAGAAAGGCTGGTGTGGCCGGGACAGGCTGAGGTCAACAGCTCATGCTGTACCTGCCTCCTTAGCCTGTGGTCCTGTGACCGTCTGTGCGCCTCGTCATGTCCAAGAAGGCTATCCAGGCTCCACCAAGAGATGAAAGAGAATCTGTCCCTAGATTCTCACTTACTCTTTCCTAAGATTGATGCCACTGAGATCGCAGCTGTGTTCTGCCAGTTCTCCTTTCCCTCCTTTGCCATAATTGCCCTTTTCCCATTTAGAGAAGGAAAGCACACCTCCCAGGAAGCTTGAATCACACCTTGGTGCCGTGCCCCAGGGCAGAAGCCAATACAGTGCTTCTGAGGAAGAAGCCTGGAGAGCAAAGCAAGAAAGACCAAAGGTGGTTTGGCTTCCTTTTATCCACGGAAATAGTCCTAACAACCTGAGTATTCTCTTTCTCTCTAATCTATCATCTATGTATTGTCATCTATCATCATCTTATATCTATCCATCCGTCTCCTCATTAGTCCATCTTTCTCTATTTTAGAATTAGAATTCAGAAGCCGTCTCAGTTGAGGAGACATATTAAGATGTGAGTGTGTGTATGCGTGTGTGTGCACAGGTATGTATGTTTTAAATAAATCATATCTTTTAAACATAAACTAATTCTGTTTCGGGCTTCCAATCGCTCAGATGGCAAGGAATCCCCCTGCAATGTGGGAGACCTGGGTTCGATTCCTGGGTTGGAAAGATCCCCTGGAGGAGGACATGACAACCCACTCCAGCATTCTTTCCTAGAGAATCCCCATGGACAGAGGAACCTGGTGGGCTGCAGTCCACGGGGTCGCAAAGAATCGGACATGACTGCCTGACTAAGCACAGCACAATTATGTTTTGGCTGATTAGTTTGACAGAAATAACTAGTGCTAAAAAATAGTGGCATATCAGATATGTTCCCAAAAGCAAATAAAAGTCTTCAGTTTCAGTGCTTTGATGAAATACATAAAGCACATATATAAAATATAATGCATCAGAAATTACATTTTGAGACCATTTAACACTCATTAAACATCTTAAATACGGATTTAAATGTGCAGGGGTAGGTCCTAGGGTTTCTAAATTATTTTAGAGATGTCAGAAAAAAATGCTTGGAGATCATTATCTTTAGTAAAGATGTGAGCATAGGTTTTATTCTCAGTTTAATCAGAAGCAGCTGAAGAGTTTTAGATGGAAGAAGAGAATGTTCAAGTGAAAATGCTTTGCACAGAAAATTGTCATGGTGGTGGACTGTGCTATTTCTCACACTCGCTCTTCTAACACCTGAGTAAAAATAAAAGCACAGCATAAATCACCATTATTTTTAAAATGTCTCTGGAGCAGAGATTGGCATCTTGTTCTCCTGAACAGCATAGGAAATGGCAGTACAGAAGGTAAATACTGATGTGCAAACTTGAGCAATAAGTTAGATGTGTTTGGCCATTCAGTTTTCTCATGTTCAGTCCCAGAATCTAGTATATTATCAAATTGGGATGAAAACACGTTTTAATTTTGGTCTGCTTCGGGATATTCTGGTTTCTGTGGAAAATAAACAGCAAAAGCATTAAGTGGAACATTCTTTCCTATCCTAAGATAAACTTCAGTCTTCATCTTCAAAGTATTTAGGTATGCAGACAACAACACGCCAAATAATATATGAAAATAAAAAAAAGTCTAAAGTCTTAATTAGGCTGAAGATAATGATAAAACATCAAATGCATGTTGGTTTGAAGGCAAAAGTATAAACAGCATTACTTTTTGTGGGAAGATTTGACACTGTGATGTACAATGCCGGCTTCTTTTGTAGAATTTATACACACACACAAACATGCACTCAATCCTGTGTTATCAGTAAACCAATATCTGTGAATATGTGTTCCCCTTCTTTTATTATTCCACTGCCTGCAATTATCTGTGTATTTTCCAAGGTTGCAAACCAGGAATACTTGGCTTACTTTATTAAACGAGTGATATTTAAGGCTTGAAGTCTTAATCGACTTTGGCTTTCTTATTGTGAAGAGCAAACAGAGCTCTTACAAATGATTCAGTCACACTAAGATGAATTACTATAAACATTGCTGTTTGTTCCTTTGTCTCTACACAGTTGGTGCTTATATTCCATTGCATTCATTAAATAGTCTCTTTTCTTATAGATTCTTTCTCCTACTCCTCTCTCAATGTTTATGTATAGAAATTTAGGGGATCATAGCCTCTGTTTTAAAAACAAATATAAGGATATTAACAGACTGTTACACCTGTTACCTGATGCACTAATTAAGATGATTAAACTTTATTTATCTATCTTTATATATCTCTATTTTTTACAGAAACATGCTTTTATTTGACTCTCACTTTAAGCTTTTAATGGTAAATCCAATAAGCTACCATTTACTTAGAACTGATTCTGTGCCTAGGATTGTAATACATTGCATTATAATCTTGTTTATTCTTACAACAACACTATTACTATGGATATTAATACCCTGAAACATAGATTTTTCTTTCCTGATTGCTACACTTTTGTGGAAATGTCAGTGTCAAGCTTCTCCACTTCTATATACTTTCCTTTCTGCACTCATCTTAATGTTTCAGAGAGGAGACTGCATAGCTGATAGTAAGAAAATTGCTACGACAAACATATGAAATATACAAAAGCCAACATTAACTAAATTTGTAGTTCACCGGGACCTCTTACAGATGTGACAGTAGTGTACAACTCTCAAAGTTATTTTTCAGTTTTAGAAAATCTAAGGAGTATATCACGAACTTTCAATGAATGTTTTCTCTCTATGAGAAAACAGTAAGAAGTGCTAGAAAGATAAAAGATGATTTTCAGGATTCACAGAAAAAGAGGAAAGGAACCTTGAGTAAGACTTCATTTTGTGCTGTTTAGATACATCGCATCACCAAGTTGTCACACATCTGCCAGAGGTGATGCTGTTGCAGTTCAGAAAGGTTAAGTAATTCGTTTATAGGGAACAAAAGTGTAAGTCGCTCAGTCATGTCTGACTCTTTGCGACCCCATGGACTATACAGTTCATGGAATTCTCCAGGCCAGAATACTGGAGTGGGCAGCCTTTCCCTTCTCCATGAGATCTTACCAACCTGGGGATCAAACCCAGGTCTTCCACACTGAAGGCAGATTCTTTACCAGCTGAGCCACATGGGAAGCCCAAGATTATTGGAGAAGATAGCCTATCCCTTCTCCAGCCGATCTTCCCGACACAGGAATTGTACTGGGATCTCCTGCATTGCAGGCGGATTCTTTCCCAACTGAACTATAGGGAACACAACCAGGATCTAAACTTATGTAGGTCTAGCTCCAAAGCCTAGGTGGTGCATTTGTTCATATCACTGCTGTTGTTAATGTACACCAAACAAGGTATAAAATTACAGCACATGCTTCGGGTGTTTTGGCAGCATACACTAGGGTAGGACTAGCATCTGAATTAGCTGTCTTGTTCTCCAGAGAATACGTTCACTTTTTGTGAGAGGAGAAGTTAATCTTTAAACCTAGACTAGCTGGCCACTATACATGAAACATGCTTGCCCATTACACAGTGTGTGTGTTCAGTCAGTTCATTTCAGTCACTCAGTCGTGTCCGACTCTTTGCGACCCCATGAATCGCAGCATGCCAGGCCTCCCTGTCCATCACCAACTCCAGGAGATCACTGATACTCACATCCATCAAGTCAGTGATGCTATCCAGCCATCTCATCCTTGTCGTCCCCTTCTCCTCCTGCCCCCAATCCCTCCCAGAATCAGAGTCTTTTCCAATGAGTCAACTCTTCGCATCAGGTGGCCAAAGTACTGGAGTTTCAGCTTTAGCATCATTCCTTCCAAAGAAATCCCAGGGCTGATCTCCTTCAGAATGGACTGGTTGGATCTCCTTGCAGTCCAAGGGACTCTCAAGAGTCTTCTCCAACACCACAGTTCAAAAGCATCAACACTTCGGCACTCAGCTTTCTTCACAGTCCAACTCTCACATCCATACATGACCACAGGAAAAACCATGGCCTTGACTAGATGGACCTTTCTTGGTAAAGTAATGTCTCTGCTTTTGAATATGCTATCTAAGTTGCTCATAACTTTCCTTCCAAGGAGTAAGCGTCTTTTAATTTCATGGCTGCAGTCACCATCTGCAGTGATTTTAGAGCCCCCCAAAATAAAGTCTGACACTGTTTCCACTGTTTCCCCATCTATTTCCCATGAAGTTTGTGTGTGTAAGCTGCTCAATAATGTCCAACTCTTTGTGACTTCATGGACTGTGGCCTACCAGGCTCCTCTGTCTGTGGAATTCTCCAGGAAAGAATACTGGAGTGGGCAGCCATTCCCTCCTCCAGGGGATCTTTGTGACCCAGGGATTAAACCTTGGTCTCCTACATTGCAGGCAGATTCTTTACTGTCTGAGCCACCAAGGAAGCCACATTACATAGTGAGCATTCAGTAAATAATTCTCCAATGAATGATGAATGAAGAAATAATTTAGTTTTATCAAGTAGTCAATACATTACCTCTATGTAATGTGACTTCCATGGTGAGAATAAAGACACACACATAATATATAAGAATCAACTTATATGCAGAGTACATCATGTGAAATGCTGGGCTGGATGAATCACAAAATGGAATCAAGATTGCTGGTAGAAATAACAACCTCAGATATACAGATGAGGTATATATACCCTTTATATACAGTGGTATATAAAGATACAGCACTTTAATGGTAGAAAGTTAAGAGGAACTAAGGAGTCTCTTGATGAAGGTGAAAGAGGAGAGTGAAAAAGCTGGCTTAAAACTCAACATTAAAAAAAATGAACATCATGGTATCCAGTCCTATCCCTTCATGGTAAATAGACAGGGAAAATGTGGAAACGACATCAGATTTCCTTTTCTTGGTTTCCAAAATCAATGTGGACACTGACTGCAGCCATGAAATTAAAAGACACTTACTCCTTGGAAGAGTAACTCTGACAACCCTTGACACTGTGTTACAAGGCAGAGACATCAGTCATGTCTGACTCTTCGCGACCCCATGGATTGCAGCATGCCAGGCTTCCTTGTCCTTCACCATCTCCAGGAGTTTGCTCAAACGCATATCCGTTGAGTCGGTGATGCTATCCAACCATCTCATCCTCTGTCAGAAAAGTCTGAGGTTAGTTTGTAGGTGCGTGGTAAGTAGCTTCAGCTGTGTCTGACTTTTTGTGACTCTATGGACTTTGACCGATCAGGCTCCTCTGTCCATGGAATTCTCCAGGCAAGAATACTGGAGTGGGTTTACATGCCCTTCTCCAGGGGATCTTCCCGACCCAGGGATTGAACCCAGGTCTCCTGCATTGAAGGCAGATTCTTTAGCACTAAGCCACCAGGGAAGCCCTGAGATTAGCTTGACCTTTCTTCAAATCATTAAGATGAATGACATTACCCCAACCTTAAGTTTTCACATGACTCTGTACTAAACAGGAAGGAAAAAGAGAAGGAGCAAGAAAGAATTTCTCTTCACATAGCGCCCCCTAGGGTAAATCCTCTCCTGTGAGAATGGAGCGTCCATGATTGGCTTAAACCCCACTCTCCACTGGGAGTGATTTTGGACCCCACACCCATGCCTCCCAGGGAACACTTGGCAATGTGTGAAGGCATTTTTGTTGTCACAACTGGGGGCTGGGTGCTATTAGCATCTAGTGATTCTAAATATCCTGTGCTGCACAGGACAGCCCTCAACAATAAAGACTTATCTAAAATGTCAGTATCTAAGGTTGAGAAATTCTGTCTTAAATTGAGCATTACTCATCTCCTGAGCCTGGATATGCTGTGCCAGAACAAAATTTTAGTTCTTTTAGCAAAAACAAATGTAGAAAAGTCAAGGGGGTATAATCCATAGTGTCTGTCAATATTTATGAGTCCTAAAGATATATTTTCTTTTTTGAATGACAGCTATCACCTGTAAGTTCTATGTATGTAAGTATTTTGGAAAAGACAACAGAGAAGTAAAGAATAAAATCATGAGAAAGATATTCAGCTTACCAAAAGATTTAACTGTGTCCTGTGATTCCTTAGTTGAAAATCAGGACAATTTCACCAGCAAATGCCCAAAGGGAAGCATTCTAGTGTTTCATAAATAGAAACCTATTATTTTCTATGATAGTTTGCATCCTACACTGTTCATCTTTCCTAAGTTGCCACAAGAACACTGCTATCTTATTCCATTACCTCAAAAAATAAATAGTCTTGTATCATGTTTAATCATGAAGAATGTACTTCAATTTAAATATTATTAAGGATTATTAACACAGAGGCTAGTTCTTGCAAAACTATGAAAACGTGTATAATTTGTCCACCCTATACTCCCTCTGTCAAAGCACTTCCTTCTTCTAATGGCCACCAGTGTATGTGTGTGTGTGTCTGTGTGTGTGCGCACGCGCATGCGCTAAGTCACTTCAGTCGTGTCTGACTCTTTGCAACTCTATGAATGTAGCCCACCAGGTTCCTCTGTCCATGGGATTCTCCAGGCAAGAATACTGGAGTGGGTTTCCATTTCCTCCTCCAGGGGATCTTCTCAGGGATCGAACCCCTTTCTTATGTCTTCCTTGTTAGCAAGTAGGTTCTTTACCATTATATATATGTGTGTGTGTGTGTGTGTGTGTGTTTATAAATTTTTGAAAACAGAAAAGTATGCCTTTAATATGTGTCAAATGCTTTCCAGAGTTACTCATTTTGATTTTGACACTAGCACAGCAAGGTAGATTTCCATTATTCCAATTCATAGATGAAGTCACAGAAAGTCAAATAGTGAAGTCAGTTTCCGTAGTCACATAGGGAGTTTGGTGACGGCAGTAGGGCTTGAACCAAGTCCTTCTCTCAAGTTGATGCTCTTGCCAAACTGCCAGGGCAATACAGGTCCTTTGGACCAGAATTCAGAGCTGAAAGAACAGGAAAATCACTTTCATAAAATAAACTGCATGTATGATTGTTTTCTGGCATAAAGATATTTTCTTTAACACATATGTCTGTAAGTATATACAAATAAAGAATGTTATTTCTTGAACTTGAGCTGTGAGCTAAGTGAAATGATATCAAGCATTCTAAACAAGCAAATATGTTTTAAATTCTCTATTTTAGGTGGACAAACTGGTTATTATTATACTTGTTATTGCCTGAAACAAAACTTTGAGGAAATATCCGTTTTACACACTTTTTCAAGGACACTATCATCAAGACCTCTCCTTCTTGCTAATAGTTTTTCAACGAGATTCCAACCCACAGGACACTTTTTCTGTTAGTCTGTACTGTAAAAAAACATGCTGCAATATATTAAAATCCTGGATAAATCATCTTCTCCATATCCAGGGGTTTTCAATCAACACCATGTAACTTTATGGAAAAAAGTTGCTGTGAACTGCCATATACCTTTTACTCAGATTCACCAATGGGGAGGGAAATGGCAGCCCACTCCATATTCTTGCCTGGAGAATCCTGTGGTGGAGAAGCCTGGTGGGCTGCTGTCCATAGGGTCGCACAGAGTTGGACATGACTGAGGCGACTTAGCATGCATGCATTGGAGAAGGAAACGGCAACCCACTCAAGTATTCTTGTCTGGAGAATCCCAGGGACGGGGGAGCCTGGTGGGCTGCCGTCTATGGGGTCACGCAGAGTAGGACACGACTGAAGTGACTTAGCAGCAGCAGTAGCAGATTCAACAATAGTTAACATTTTTGCTACATTCATTTTATTATTTACCCCCTCTCTCTGCAGCTGAATAAACTAGGTCCCTTAAATCTTAAACACTTTTATGTTATTTATTAAAAATCAAGAATATTCATCCAAGTAATCATAATACAATTATAAAAATATATTTTAACATTGACATAATGATATTGTCAAAATTTTCCTAGCTATCTTAATAATAACTTTTATAGGAATTTTCCCTGGTCCAGGATCTTCCTGAGGACTCCTTACTGCAGAGGGTCACCAAGTGTCTTAAACTTAAATATGAAATTGTTCCTCAGTTTACTTATCCAGCATCACAGTAATAGTTTTGAATATTAGGTATCAACTACATAGTATATTCTTTTGATTTAATAAACACTTTGACTCTATATTTACAAATAAGTAGTGATTGATGACATGGATCCTGAAGTCTAATTGTCTGTTTTAAATCCTGGCTTTGGTACTTCCTACCTCAGTGAACTCAGCGAGTTATTTAGTCTCTTGGTGCTCTAGAATATAGCAGAAATAATCATAGTAACTTCCATAAGCATTACTGGAAGGATTCAACAGAATTAAGCTAAGCTAAGTCGCTTCAGTCGTGTCCGACTCTGTGTGATCCCATAGACGGCAGCCCGCCAGGCTCCCCCATCCCTGGGATTCTCCAAGCAAAAACACTAGAGTGGGTTGCCATTGCCTTCTCCAATACATGAAAGTGAAAAGTGAAAGTGAAGTCGCTCAGTCGTGTCCGACTCAGCGACCCCATGGACTACAGCCTACCAGGCTCCTCCATCCATGAGATTTTCCAGGCAAGAGTACTGGAGTGGGGTGCCATTGCTTTCTCCGATATTCCAAATCCTTAGAGCGATATTTGACATATAGAGAGCTTGATGTATATTTATTATTGTTATTATTATCATTACCATTATTATTACTATCCAGTACTCACTTTTCATTGTAAGGTTTCTGAATGATAATTGAAATAATGTGAAAGCCTTCCGTATTTGTGGTATGAGGCTTCTAGTGTTCTGCTAATACAGATTTCAGACAGAGTCTACCTCCAACCAACAAAATTACTCTTGTAAAAAGAAAATTGACTGGCTTCTATAATCATGCTTTCTTAGTAAGCAAGGGAAGAACCATATTCTCTATCAGATTATAGCCACACACTGTCAGGATAAATAGAGCTACATAAAATTACTAACCCAGATGAAAAGCTTCATGTGAAAATGGGTATCAGATATAATACAATAATTGCAATAATTAGTTGCAAAGGACATACTACTATATGCCAGGCATTTACACATCCACAAAAGAGATAATTCCCATTTAGCTGGATATTTCACAGTATTAAGTCCGGTAGCTATTTAGACATCAACTTCTTATATTCTCAGTTCAGTTTTCTGTTTTATACACTACTACAAGGTCAAGGAGAAGTCCACCATGACTTTGTCTGATGAGGGGAGAATTTCATCCATCTCTCTCTCTCTCGGTTTAGGGAAGTTTGCAAGTTTGCAAGTTTAGGGAAGTTTGGTAGTTTCTGTACTCCAGACACCCTGAATGACAGAGGTCAACTGAAGGTTAATTTTTCTCTCTGTGGAGAGATGGACTTCCTAGGTTTAAGTGTGAAGGAGACTAGATGGTGAGGATGCCCACATTTAGGCAAATCTAAGGAGGAAAACTAAGATCATTACATATCACAAAAGCTTATCTTCATTCTCAAGAATCCCTAAGTATTTTTAAACAGTGCTTTTGAAAAATTATCTTTTATTGAAAAGTTTTGTTGAAGGCCACCATGATTCTTTGGAGTCTTTTTTGGACAGCTGTTTAGTCTGCTACTTTACAGTATTATTTCCTCCAAGTGCCTGTAAATTAAATGTCTTTTTTTGTTGTTTTTTAAATGATTCTGCCTGAATCTTTTGAAGGATAAAAGTTATGCTACAAGGTCTATAAGCCCCAATTATTTCAATAAAGATATTTAAACATGGCTGCCTATTGTTAGTCTCCATTCAGCTGGCATCTCCCTGGTCCTCTAGTGATTTCTTAATAGAATTGTGAACCCATATGATTTCTCAGGAAACAATTTCTGGAGCACCTTATCAACTGCTCAGGATTTTTAGGCTTAAAGAACTAGACCACTCTTAATTTAACAAAGTAACTGTTAGTTTATTTTATTCTAATCATTATTAGTTTAGATTTCAACAAACAGGGCTTCCCAGGTGGCACTACTGGTAAAGAACCCACTTGACTATGCAGGAGATGTAAGAGATGTGGGTTTGATCCCTCCATCAGGAAGATCCTCTGAAGGAGGGCTTGGGAACCCACTCCAGTATTCTTCCCTAGAGAATCCCATGGACAGAGGAGCCTGGCAGGCTACTGTCCTTGCGGTCACAAAAAGTTGGACACAACTAAGAGACTTAATGCACACACATTTTAGTAATGTAATCATATATTAATAACTATAGAAATCTCATAAAATTCACTCATGTTTCTATTAAAATAACTATTATAAAACCCCACAGAAAAGTCAATAATTTGATTAAATATTTTATGGAGTAATAAAGAAAAATGAGATGAACAGCTAATAACATTATTTCATTTCATCTTGAAGTCTTTAAATATTTTGCAACCCTTAAAGATCACTGCTAAATATTATACTTGCCATTTTAAGAAGTCTGGTTCAAAAAATCGGTGACAGTCTATCAAGTAGAGTATGTATGTGAGAGTTGGACCATAAAGAAAGCTGACTGCTGAAGAATTGATGTTTTTGAACTATGGTGTTGGAGTAGACTCCTGAGAGTCCGTTGGACAACAAGGAGATCAAACTGGTCAATCCTAAAGGAAATCAGTCCTGAATATTCATTGGAAGGACTGATGATAAAGCTGAAGCTCCAATAATTTGGCCGCTTGATGCAAAGAGCTGACTCATTGGAAAAGACCCTGATGCTGAGAAAGATTGAAGACAGGAAGAGAAGGGATGACAGAGGATGAGACGGTCGGATAGCATCACCGACTAGATGGACATGAGTTTGAGCAAGCTCTGGGAGGTGGTGATAGATAAGGAAGCCTGGCATGCTGCAGTCTATGGGGTCGCAGAGGCGGACATGACTGGGCAATGGAACTGAAATATCAAGTAGAAACAATTACTTTTTAAATTGCATTATTTGTTAAAGAAGCATTCCTCTGAAAATGGATATGCAAAAGAAACTCAGATGAGGTTTTCTTAATGAAATTTTATTTCTAAAAATTAAATGCTTTTAAAGTATTTTTATAAAGATTTTCTTTACCCCAAATTGAAAGGTTTTTTTTTTTTATAATTTGTGCATCTAGAAAAAATATCAATTTACTTAATGCATTATGTAGAGAAAAATCTTAAGGTTTTGCCATTTCATTGAATAATTTATGAGTATAGGCCACATGTCCATTAGTCAAATGAAATAATGTGTCACTGTTAACAGAGAAATCAGATTCATTACTGAAAGTTCTATATTAACCTGAACAATGGAAACATTGAATTGTAACTGTTTATCTCCATTAAATAATTGGGCAAATAATACTAGTATTTTGTGGCTCAGACGGAAAAGAGCCTACCTGCAATGCGGGAGACCTGGGTTTGTTCCCCGGGTCAGGAAGAGTCTCTGGAGAAGGAAATGCCTACCCACTCCAGTGTTCTTGCTTGGAAAATCCCGTGGATGGAGGAGCCTGGCAGGCTACAGTCCATGGGGTTGCAAAGAGTCAGACATGACTGAGCAACTTCACTTTCTTTCTTTCTGTCCTTTAGCTGTAACATCCTAGAAAGATATGAATACAGTTTATATTATAATGAATCACACTGAATGGATATCATTAAATACAGATGTTAATAGGCAACTTTGTGAACTAGTGAAGTAACTTGGTTTTAAAAACGTGTTTTGGAGAATTATTTGAGGAATATACTTTGATTTCTAGGGTGTCTTATGTGGAAAGAGTAGAAAAAAAGTTTCTAAAGCTACTCTCTGCTGTTTAGCTTCCTTCATGTAATATTGGATATTTGGCTAGCCTCGTGAACAACAGGAAAAATTTGCACCAAGATAGATTCAGCCAACATGATATAAGATGAGACAGAAAGAAACTGGTGATGAAAGAAAAGGGTTGCGAGAAGAAATATAAAACAACAGAAAATAAAAGATGGTGGAAAGGCAGGTTTGTGTCTAGGAAACATAATTATTTAAGAAACAGGGAAATAATAAAAATGATTATTTTGTTTATGTTTGATTTAAATAAAATTATGTCAGCAAAATCTGTATAAACCCATGACATATAAACTATTCTGTGTATGTGTCTTTTTTTTTTTTGGCCTATATAAACTTGATTAACAAATGCTAATACTTTTAATATATGTTAAATCCTTAGAAGAGTGTCTGGTGTATTGTAAGTACCCAGTAAATGTTAACTATTATTATATTTAGTGAGGCCAAAGGGATCATTTTCTTGAACTTGTTTAATTTATAAGATGAATATTCTATGTAACTGAAAGTGAATTTTTAATGAATAGTAGTCAGTTTTCACCAAAACAATAATAAAAGCTAAATATAATTGTATAGTGTGTTGGATATAACTATATTTTATTGGTTTATAGCACAGAATGGATTGGCATAGCTTCTAGCATTAAAATAACAATTAAAAAATACCACTATTATACTTCAGATTGCTCTTCTCTTTTGAATCTGTGTTCTTTTATTTAGTAGCAAGTTACAGGCAGAGTGGAAGTCTGCCATCTGTAGTATCCATCAGGATAGAGCTTCTCTTTTATCTTCCTGTCTTTTTCAGGCTTAGCTCTCATTGTCATCCATTTATGATGCATTTGATTATTTCTTTTTACATAATGAATTTTAAACATTAAAATATATATATATGATAATTTTTTAACTGATTTAAAATGCATTAGCTGAATTTCAATTCTCAATTGTTTCTTTGCAGTATAAAATTTATATATATATGTACATATATACACAGAGCTACTAAAAGTAATTATTATAAAAAACATTGAAAAAGTCTGCCTTGAATTATGATTTGTGCCATGTATCTGTTACTTCATTTAGCATGGTAAGTATCCAGTTATTATGTCATAAGTTGAATACTGTTGTATAATCTAGAATATGGATTCTGTCATAAAATCTAGAAATTTTACTTTATACTTTTTTGGGGTAGGACACACTTGAGTTTTGAAAGCTTATGTAACTAACCAGAAAAGGTAAAAATAACCGTTAAGAGCAATGACATTTTTATGATTCTTATTCCTCTATTGAGGTGAATTATATTGAATTCTTCATATGTAAAAGTAGACAAAAATCCTAGAAATGATCACCTTTCAATGTTACAAACTTATCACAAGTAGATTGTTGGGACATGCAGGTTGTGTGGTTTGCAGAAATTCAAGATACTATTTGCTTTGCTTTTATTTATTTTGTTTTCATCCTCAAATCTTTTTTAAAGAAGCAAAAGATTCTCCAGTCTATAATAAGTTACTTTTCAGGAATCAACCAAATCTTATCTCTGCCCAATTTTCACTGCAACAAACATCATATAACATTGAATATGTTGCAGTAACTTCATGGGGTTAGCCAGTCCTAAAGAAATAACAGCTTCTCAAATGGAGTACCTGGGAGAGAACTGACAGAATGTCCTCTGGATAATTCCAGAACACAAGCCTATCAAACATGACACCCAGAGACAAATCCGTTTGTAAAGGATAATTTCCTCTCAGTTCAGTTCAGTTGCTCAATCGTGTCTGACTCTCTGCAACCCCATGAACCTCAGCACCCCAGGCCTCCCTGTCCATCACCAACTCCTGGAGTCCACCCAAACCCATGTCCATTGAGTCGGTGATGCCATCCAACCATCTTATCCTCTGTTGTCCCCTTGTCCTCCTGCCCTCAATATTTCCCAGCATAAGGGTCTTTTCCAATGAGTCAGTTCTTCGCATCAGGTGGCCAAAGTACTGGAGTTTCAGGTGGCCAAAGTATTGGAGTTTCAGCTTCAACATCAGTCCTTCCAATGAACACCCAGGACTGATCTCCTTTAGAAATGGACTGGTTGGATCTCCTTGCAGTCCAAGGGACTCTCATGTCTTCTCCAACACCACAGTTCAAAAGCATCAATTCTTCTACACTCAGCTTTCTTTATAGTCCAACTCTCAAAACCATACATGACCACTGGAAAAACCATAGCCTTGACTAGACGGAACTTTTTTGGCAAAGTAATGTCTCTGCTTTTTAATATGCTGTCTAGGTTGGTCATAACTTTCTTTCCAAGGAGTAAGTGTCTTAATTTCATGGCTGCAATCACCATCTGCAGTGATTTCGGAGCCCAGAAAAATAAAGTCAGCCACTGCTTCCACTGTTTCCCCATCTATTTACCATGAAGTGATGGGACCGGATGCCATGATCTTAGTTTTCTGAATGTTAAGCTTTAAGCCAACTTTATCACTCTCCTCTTTCACTTTCATCAAGAGGCTCTTTAGTTCCTCTTCACTTTCTGCCATAAGGGTGGTATCATCTGCATATCTGAGGTTACTGATATTTCTCCTGGAAATCTTGATTCAAGCTGTGCTTCCTCCTCTAAATATGAAATATTATTTTAAACCTTCTGTCTGAACCATTTTAACCACTTTTATTTCCCCTTTTAAATCATCTTTGTCATCTTGTCTATTACCTACATCCATTTTTAAACCTTGCAAGTCCATAGCCTGGGGTCTATGTTACAGGTGTAAAGTTTAAAAACAAAATGAAAGAAAGGTAAATAAGAAATTGAATATAACTTAATCAATGGACACAATAGCGAGTGCCAATCTCCTTTAAAAAATTAAATATTGCCCTTTATGGGCAAAAACAAATTTTTGAAATAAAATATTATATTGATTAAGTTGCATTAATTTTCTGAAACATTAAGCTACATATATGGTACCTTATTAATAGTAAGTACTTTTTGAAGTTGTTTTTTTAACATTTAACCTGATTGGAACATGTATTCTATGGAAAATATATAGCTTTCTCGGCAATTTCTCATAGCCATCTGAGAATTATATTTCATTAGAACAAAGTCCTATTGTGTGGCACTTAGCAATACATTGCACCATGCAAAGAATGGAAATATATATGATCAGCTAAAAATATTTTCTCTTTTCTTACATCTTTCCAATGATATTCCATAACATTGATGAAAATTTTTTTAATCTGGATTTCTTTCAGTTGATACTCCTCTAAATTACTTTGTTTTTAGAGAATCTGATTTCCTTAATCCCCACCTCCCTACAAAATACATACCCACACACATTACCACACAAGAACAGGCACACTTCTTTAAAATTAGTTTTGAAAACCGTTTTGCATGAACTGTTTTCTCATCTGTTCATTTTCTAGCCATGTGAGGACCAAACCCTTCTCATCCTGAGTAAATCTGGGAGAGGACAGTGTAATTTAACTTGCTCTTTAATCCATGAATGGAAACTGTAGTAACAGATGATTTCAGGCTTGAATTTCCAAATACTTTGTCCTAATCAAGTAAGGAAAGAGCCAACATTTAGTCCCGTTCAATAAGTAAATAATATTCTAAATTGATCCATGTTTAAAATGAGTTGGTTAAAACCATGGCACTCTGACCCTCTGAGTCTGAATATGTCTCACCCCACGTGGGATGATGAGGCTGCTGGGATGCTGGGAGAGCACCTGGAACAGCTGGATAATGATAATGCTAACTGCAGCCTCTCCAGTGAGACCCTCTGCAACTCTGGAATTATTGCACGTCCTTTAAGCCAGAGTCAGGCCAAATGAATGCTATGGGCAGCGGAGGAATCTTCAGACACTCTTTCAAGACAAGTGTCTTGAGAAGCAGGAGCCCTAACAAAGCCCTGAAATGAGAAGAGTTAGTCTGTTAGAACAGAGTTCAGGACATCAGCATCCTGGCTCAAACCAACTTCTCCAGATGTGGGCAGTCAACACAGTGTCTCTCAAGGCTGTGCTGTGTGCATGGTGTTTCCAGGAGTGCAGAAGAGCCCTTCCACGTGCCCACACAAGATGTGTACAATCCAGTTGGTGAGTCCCCTCAATGAAAGGAGAATAGAACATGTAAAATAATGTCAAGCCCATGCAAGTGGACTGTGGTAGTTTTGAGAAGTATGGATCAATGAGCACTGACCAGGCAGGGCGCATGTGGATCTATCAGTTCATTCCATGACCACTGAGCTGCTCATTACTCTGTGTTGGACTGTGTTAAACTAGGAACAGAAAAGTCAGCAGCAGGGTCTCGGTACCTGCTCTTGATGGTTCTGCAAGCAGTATTTCCTCACTTACTTATATGCTCAAAGTAATTCCAATTTCAATTAAAAAACAACCAAACTGAGATTGGTACTTGACTCCTCAGCCTCTCCCCCCTTTTTTTAGCCAAAAAATAAAATAAAATGTCTACAATGCTGTGAACTCTCTTAGATATGGGATGTGTCCTGTTAATCTTTGTGACCCCAGCGCCCAGCAGAATGACTAATATATAGTAGGAGGTAGTTAAGGAATATTTGCTAAGTAAATGAATCCTATATTTTGTACTGAGAACATGGTAAGCATTTAATTAGATGTGATTTGGATATGAGGGAAGGCAGTTCTCCCTTAGACTTCCTTACACTGCCTCGCCTCTCTAGCCTCAGTCCACCTGAGCAAATCTGGGTTGTTTGCTTTGTTCTGCCTCACACTGGGGGCGATCCGCACAAGGAACATGTAGGATATGTCACCTGTGTCTCCAAATAGCCCCCTTGATTATGTCTGAGTATGACACATCTGTAATCATCCACTGAGGTTGTTAGCCAGATTTTATCCTAAGAGATTAAAACAATGTCCTAGGCTTACCTGCTCACTTGATAGTATATAAATATGTTAGCTGCAAGTGAAACCAAAACATACACCCCACCCTCAAACAGACAGACAAAAAAGACAAAGCAATATGCTTTTCCACTCTGCTGGATACTATATTTCTGCAAATGATAGCTGCATACTACTTTGTCAGGATGGCAGGCAAGAATGACAAGATGCATTGAAAAGTTTGAGGACTAGATTAAAAACATAAATTGAGCCAGTCTGAAAAACGTGTATAAGCACAGAAAGCTGTTGTAATAGCTGGGCTTAGAAAGGATTACTGTACAAAATATCAGAAAATCCTAGGGCTGCAGGACTATATATTTAGAACTGAATTCTAGTAGGTCTTAAAAAAATAATCAGTATCTTTGTGTTGAGCTAACACAAAGCCATGATTTACCCCAGACTTAATCATAAACTTAAATATTATTAATGCTTAGTCCTTCAGAGTAATTTTAGGACATTTTGAGCAATATTGCATCTATCCATTGATTTCAAAATTTAATTCTTATTTCCATTTGGTAAATCATTTTAAAGTGGATCAACCAGAAATAGCCTTAGAGATGGCCCAAGTGTGTTATATTATGGTTATATTATGGGAGTGAAGCTTTCCTTAGATGAATTTTGGGGAGACACAAAGGTTTAGTCCCTAACAGTTATGTATAAATCTCCCAATATGCTTTCTGAATGCACTAAAAGCATATTATATAAAATTACAATGAATGTCTTTTCCATTTAGAAACCCAACGATTTCTGGAAACTGGTTTGGTTTAATAATTCAGGGGGTATGCCATTTCCTAGATATTAAATCAAACATACTGCTTTTCAAAGCAGGGGTGAAGACCTCCTCCAGGTGGTATCTTCCACACTGACTTCAGGTAACTGGATTATGATCTCATACTCCAGGACCAAGTTCATTGTCTGCATCCTTGGTAAGACTTCCTGGATTAATCAGAGTTTATCTAACCCCCAAGCCCTTTACCATGCCTGAACATGCAGAATTCTTTATGTACTGTCTTCACTCACCCTTTCCTGATATATGTCCTTACCTATAACATTACTATAAGGATTTCTATATTTTTAGTTCCTAGACTCCATCTGGGATGTAACAGAATCCATGTACATTGACTGAATGAATCAATTCTACCACTGTATAAGCTTCATGGGGCAAATACTTTTGTTCTACTATTTGCTGCTGGCAGAAACCTGCTTACCACATAGGAACTACTAAAATACATGATGTATAGGTTATTAAGTGTGTTGTTAGGCCTTTGGAAGAGAAAAGGGTAAAAAAATTATATTAGGATAGTTTTGATCTTCACCTCATAGCTTACTGGAATATAGTGAGAGATTGAATGAAGAGAAACGGTAGGCCAAGAATCAGAAGATATGAGTTATAATCCCTGTTAGGTGTCTAAGTTACTTACCACATCTGAGCATGTTTCCTCTTCTATAAAATCTAACTGCAAACATTTCTCTTCTTGACTTTACACAATTGTTTGATCCCATAAAAAAGATCCATGACAGTTTTATTCAAACATATGTCAAAATGAATTTTATCTATTTTTTATATGTCTGACCCAATCACATACCTTTCTTTTATGCTTCAAAACAGGTACAATGGAGTAGGAATCATCGTGTTCATACTTTACAACCAAAGAACTTAAAATCAGAGGTTAAATAATTTGCCTGTGGTTCATGGTTCTTTCTTGCAGAACCTGGATTCACACTCAGAGCTTTTAAGGTCTCCCATTAATTCACCTCAAGTCCTGGATTAAAGTTCTTTTTTGCAAATTGGACTCAAACTACTTCTGTAGGTTTTTTTTTTTTTTAATGTGCTGACTTTAACATGAATTCAAAACTTTCTAATTATTAAGCTAAATTATTACTGAAACTAAGTGAAGAAGTAAGAAATCAGGAGAACTGATTGTGTGCGGTATGAACTTGACTTATAGAGAAAAATACATGTTTGAAGGAAAGATCACCACCAATTTATTCATTTTCTCCAATTCCCTTTTGTTATATAATTGAATTCACTATTATGCTTTTCCAGATTTTAAGATAGTATTTCAATGTCAATTTAGTATTTAAGATAGTTGTTCCATGTCAATTTCACTTTCAGGCATGCCTTACTGTCAGGATCAATAGTTCTTTGTAATTTAAACTTGAAATTCATTATGCCTGTTGGTACCACCTGCCACCAGACTAACTAAACTTGGTTTTGACGGACTCACTTCCCACTTTCTAAAATCATTAATAGCACTTTGTAAATATCTGCACACTTCCCACAAATCACTAAGACAAAGGCATGAAAAAGAATTTTAAATTATCAGGTTAAATCCTGTGTGTGTGCACACACATGCATGTGTCTATGTAAAAGAAAGAAGGGTTGTACAATCTGATTGTTTTAAATCCATTTCTGAGTTACTGTGAAGGCAATTTAATTTTAAAAGACAGTTAAATAAGTGAAATATTTTACCTCTTGCCTCAGTTTTCAAAACCCACAGACTCAGAGGCTATGAGAAGGGTAAATGTTCCTTGATGATAACCTACTCAGAACTGATGCTTTTGAATTTTGGTCTGAAGAAGACTCTTGGGTTGCAAGGAGGTTAAACCACTCAATCACAAGGAAATTGGAAATCAACCCTGAATATTCATTGGAAGGACTGATGCTGAAGCTCCAATACTTTGGCCACTTTATGTGAAGAGCTGACTCATTGGAAAAGACCCTGATGCTGGGAAAGATTGAAGGCAGGAGGAGAAGGGGACGACAGAGGATGACGTGGTTAGATGGCATCACTGACTCGATGGACATGAGTTTGAGCAAATTCCAGGAGACAGTGAAGGACAGGCAGGCCTGTCGTGCTACAGTCCATAGGGTCCCAAAGAGTTGGGCATGACTCAGTAAGTGGACAACAACCACAGAAATCAGGGGACTTTTGAGTGGGAGTTTCTCCGACTTGCTGAGCCCACTCTACTTTCCAGTTTCTCTCCAGATCTGGAGTGTCACCTTGGAAGCAGCACCAAGTCACCAATAGTAACCCAGGTAATTAACCTTTGATTGATTCTTTCATTCATTCATCCACAAACTACCTGTGCCTGCTCTAAGTCACTTTAGTAGTATCCGACTCTTTTCGACCCTATAGACTGTAGCCAACCAAGCTACTTTGCCCTTAGGGTTCTCCAGGCAAGAATACTGAAGTGGATTGCCATGCCCTCCTCCAGGGGAGCTTTCAACCCAGGGATTGAACCCATATCTCTTATGTCTACTGCATTGGCAGATGGGTTCTTTACCACTACTGACACCTTGGAAGCTCACCTTGGAAGAATAAGATGAAAAGAATAAGAATAAGATGAAAAAGCCAGTGGAGGGTTACAAATCTTCATCATAAGTGTTGCCCTTTGAATTTTTTTAAAAAACACTTATTGGAGGATAGGTGTTTTAAAATGTGTTAGTTTCTGCTGTACAGCAAAATGAATCAGTTATATGTATAAATATATCCCCTCTTTTTGGAATTTCCTTCCCATCCAGGTCACCACAGAGCATCAAGTAGAATTCCCTGTGCTGTACAGTTGGTTCTCATTCATGAAAGTCCCTCAGTTGTGTCTGACTCTTTTTAACCCCCTGGACCATACAGTCCATGGACTTCTCCAGGCCAGAATAGTGGAGTGGGTAGCCTTTCCTTTCTCCAGGGATCTTCCCAAGCCAGGATCAAACCCAGGTCTTCTGCATTGCAGGCGGATCCTTTACCAGCTGAGCCATCAGGGAATCCCGAGAATACTGGAGTGGGTAGCTCACCCCTTCTCAAGCAGATCTTCCTGACCCAGGAATGGAACCGGAGTCTCCTGCATGGCAGGCTGATTCTTCACCAGCTGAGCCACCAGGGAAGCCTTAGAATACTGGAGTGGGTAGCTTATCCCTTCTCCAGAAGATCTTCCCTACCCAGGAATGGAACCGGGGTCTCCTGTATGGCAGGCAGATTCTTTACCAGCCGAGCTATCAGGGAAGCCCAAGAATACTGGAGTGGGTAACTTATCCCTTCTCCAGGGGATCTTCCTGACCCAGGAATTGAACCAGAGTCTCCCGCATGGCAGGCAGATTCTTTACCAGCTGAGCCACCAGGGAAGCCCAAGAATACTGGAGTGGGTAGCTTATCCCTTCTCCAGGAGATCTTCCTGACCCAGGATTGAACCGGGGTCTCCTGCATGGCAGGCGTATCCTTTACCTGCTGAGCCACCAGGTTCTCATTAGTTACCTATTTTATACATGGTTGTGTATATATGTTAATCCCAATTTCTCAGTTCATGCTACCCCTGTTTTCCCTTCTTGGTGTCCATACATTTGTTCTCTATCTCTGTGTCTCTTGTCTCTGCTTTGCAAATAGGCTCATCTGTTACCATTGAATTTTACATATGATAAAACCTGAGGCTAGGCTAAGGCAAGCTGCTTCCACCAGATCACTCAGCTAAGTGACAGAGTTCAGATTTCAAGCCTTGTCTTATTCCACAATCCACGGTATTAATCGTGGCACTCTCTTGCATGTAATAAAGGAAGATGAACACAAATGCTTGAGTATCCTTTGGTACAAGTGCTAAAGTCAGAGTTAAATGAAATGCTAAGTGTATGTTCACTGCATCTGGAAGAGTGTGGCAAGAATTCTTTTGAAGGGGCTGCTGTTCAACCTGGGCCCTCATGGATGAGTATCATTTCCCGACACAAAGATGGGTTTATGAACATTCCAGACAAATGGTCAAGAATTGACTTTATAACCACTAAAACATCAATATATATATAAATTGTGTTAACATTCTAATAGCTGGTAGCTGACATTCTAGTTAGTAGTTGGTTGGTTTGGCTTTTTTTTAAAGCATTCCATAGAGGAAGGTGCAGTGGGTTCTGACTTAAAAGACACCAAGATCGCTCCATCCACCTGCCTCCTAGAGATCCCTTCATTTGACCCACAGGATCCTTAAATTTGATCCATCTGAATGTAAATTCATCTTCTGCTTCTAACCTACTCCTGGATGTTCACTCAGTGAATATTACCATCATCCACTGAGTTAACCGAATTCTAAATCTAAAGGTCTTCTAGACAAGTTCTTCTTGCTTCCAATTAAATCTCTAACTCCAAGACTTGTCATTGTTCTTACTTAAATGTTTCTTGAATCCACCCCCTTTCTGTGTCTCCTGCCACTGACAATATTAGATTCTTATCAAGTCACATGAATTAAGGGGAAAAGAGCCTCAGATGAATTTCTGTGTTGTCTCCTCCTTTTGTTTATTCATTCATCTATATTTATGAAATACCCACTTCTTCCAGGCATCATGAGAGATACCGGGAATTTAAAGACAGGTGACTGCCCTCAAGGAAGTTACCACCTGGTAGGAGAAATGAAAGCAGTCAAGTCAACAGGTAATGGTATTGCAGTATCCATATAGTTAGAAGTGGGACCAGGAGGCATCCATCAATATTTGACAAGAAGAACTTTTTTGCTTAAAATCATCTCATTGTACTTCAATGCCTTCAAAAAAAAGTGCACACAATTTAGTGCTCTTAACAAGGCCTTTTTCCATCAAGCTATTGTGTAATGTTTTAGCCTCACCTCTCCCTATTCCTCATGTTCAATCTACCACCAACCGTACAAAACTACAACTTGGATTTTCTCTAAGCTTAAACACATGCCTTCTATCTAGCTGACCCGCTCTCTGCTCCCGAGGCTCTTAATACATACAAACTCTTTCTTCATGTCACTCCAAGATCTACTGAGAACTACTTATCTGGTGAGTTTAAATTCAAATGACTCACCTACAGCCCCTTGCTCCTGATTCACGCAGGTCATTCTGAGCTCTAAGAAAGATAGAGGGGAACACCCATGGTGGCACTTATCACGCTGGCTTGTAGTTCTAGTTACTTTATGTCACCTCCCTAGCCTCTAGAGCTCCTAGACAGAAGAAACTGGGTCTCTCATTCCTCTCTATACTTCATCTGACGCACTACCCAAAACACTGTGGGTATTAACCAATGGTGATGGGAATGAGGACAATAACAATCATAGCTATAGCTAACATTTACCCAGTGTTATTGGCTGGAGGTGAAGTCTGGTAATGTATAAGTGTATGCATACGTGTGTGTGTGTGTGTGTGTGTGTGTGTGTGTGTGTGTGTATAGTTGTTGTTGTTCAGAATCAAGTCAGGTCTGACTGTTTGCAACCCCATGGACTACAGCTCGCCAGGCTTCTCTTCACCATCTCCTGGAGCTCACTCAAACTCATGTCCATTGAGTCGGTGATGCCAGCCAACCATCACATCTTCTGTCATCCCCTTCTCCTCCTGCCCTCAATCTTTCCAAGCATCAGAGTCTTTTCCAGTGAGTCAGCCCTTCACATCAGGTGGCCAAAGTATTGGAGCTTCAGCTTCAGCATAAGTCTTTCCAAGGAATATTCAGGTTGATTTCCTTTAGGATTGACTGGTTTGATATCTTTGCAGTCCAAGTGACTCTCAAGAATCTTCTTCAGCACCACACTTTGAAAACATCAGTTATTTGGAGCTTAGCCTTCCTTGAGGCTAGGCATCATTCCTTCCAATGAATATTCAGGGTTGATTGCCTTTAAGATTTACTGGTTTGTGTGTACAATATTACTATATATATATATATATATTTATCTTTTATATACATCTATACATATACACACATATATCTTTTCTCATCTGTGTGTGTGCTCAGTTGCTTCAGTCGTGTCCTACTCTTTGAAACCCTACAGACTGTAGACCACCAGGCTCTTCTGTCCGTGGGATTCTCCAAGTAAGAATACTGGAGTGGGTTGCCATACCCTCCTCCAGGGGATATTACCAACCGAGGGATCAAACCTGTGTCTCTTATGTCTTCTGCATTGACAAGTGCATTCTTTACCACTGGTGTCACCTGGGAAGCCCATCTTTTCTCATTTAATATTGCATAAAATAGCAGGCTTCTGGTGGCTCAGACGGTAAAGAATCCACCTGCAATGCACAAGACCTAGGTTCAATCCCTCGGTTTGGAAGATTCCCTGGAGGAGGGCATGGCAACCCACTCTGGTATTCTTGCCTGGAGAATCCCCATGGACAGAGGAGCCTCATGGGATACAGTCCATGGGGTTGCAAAGAGTCAGATATGACTGAGAGACTAAGAACACGCACACAAATATTGACAGGCATATTCCATTTAACAGAGAAGGGACCTGGGGAGACCAGGCAGCTGATCCGAGTTCTCACTGTGTGTGAGTGGTTATGCTGAGGGTTAAATCCAAGGAGTCTAGTTCCAGAGCATATACCATTAACCATCACTCTATAGTTCCTTGAAAAGTAATGTTTTATACCAATTATAATGATCATTGCACTATATTTATCTTTATCTTACAGAGGAAGAAACAGAGAAAGTCAAATGACTTTTCCAAAGTGACTCAGAAAATAAATGGAAAGCTCAAATTCAAATATAAGATGAATAGGAATCCAGAGCTTGTGCTAAATGAATAAATGAATACAATCACTTCATCTCTCCAAGTCTCAATTTCCCTTTTTTGAAATAAAAAAGGAACAGTCAGACAAGATAAGCTTCCCATTTCCATACACAGCTAACAAGCATATTGTTTTAGTTTTAGTTTTCAAATCACCCCAGACTCTTTTTTGTTTGATTTGGAGGCACTTCAGTGACAACCCAAAATATTTTGTTTCAGTTCATGTGCAAATTTGATATTCTAAGAGAAATCTAAAAACACTGTTTTAAGGGAAAAGACAAAATGAGGTGCTTCATCACTCATAAGAGCTTTTTGAAGGGCAAAGAGGCGCCTGGAGACATGGCTGAAACACATGGATTCTGTCTCCATAGCATCTCTGTCTTGGCTCAATCAAGTGCCATCAGCAACTGATCCAGACTGGGTCCTGCTGTGCCAGCCTTCCAGGCAGCCAGACCTCCCAGGCTTGCCAATCCATCCTTCACCCCACAGCAGTACTCACCCACTACTGATGTTTTAAGCACATCAATCACTCTCCCAATTCTGCTTTGTACCAACGCCAAGCTCGTAATTGTAGGTTTCAAATCTCTCTACCAATTATTCTTCCCTCCATAGAAATAGAAACATCCCTTCGCCCTGCCTGATTGTGACACTGCTCTAGTAAACATGCTTGTTCCAAGACTGTATGTTCCCTCCTTTCCTTACCTCTTGGTGTCTCCAAAATCTTGCTTCTGCTTTCAAAACTCATTAAAAGTCATTTCCTCGGGCTAGCTTTTCCAAACTGATACCCTCTGGCTTTGGTATTTCAAATCTTTCTGTATCTGTTGAGATGTTGCTAATAGAGGAAATCATCTGAAACAAAGTTTCCCACACTGTCTAATGGAAACTATGTAAATAGGAGTCTGAGGGAATCCCTCTGAGTCTCAACTCTACCTATTATTATACTTTAGCTTCATTTGAATCAGTTCTAATGAGGTGGATGAAACAAGCCTATTATACGGAGTGAAGTAAGCCAGAAAGAAAAACACCAATACAGTATACTAACGCATATATATGGAATTTAGAAAGATTGTAACAATAACCCTGTGTACAAGACAGCAAAAGAGACACTGATGTATAGAACAGTCTTTTGGACTTGGTGGGAGAGGGAAAGGGTGGGATGATTTGGGAGAATGGCATTGAAACATGTATAATATCATATATGAAACGAGTCGCCAGTCCAGGTTTGATGCATGATACTGGATGCTTGGGGCTGGTGCACTGGGACGACCCAGAGGGATGGTATGGGGAGGGAGGAGGGAGGTGGGTTCAGGTGTATACCTGTGGCGGATTCATGTTGATATATGGCAAAACCAATACAATATTGTAAAGTTAAAAAATAGAATTAAATAAATAAATAATATATATAGACTTTAGCTTCAGTCTTACTCTTCTGTAAAAGGAAAATATTAATAAAAGTGCCACTCGCTTATGAAATTTAAACAAATTTTATTTATTATTGTTGCTGTTGTAGTTCACTCTTGTCCAACTCTTGAGGACCCCATGGACTGTAGCACTCCAGGCCTCCCTGTCCATCACCAACTCCCAGACTTTACTCAAACTCATGTCCATTGAGTCAGTGATGCCATCCAACCATCTCATTCTCTGTCATCCTCTTCTACTCCTGCCTTCAATCTTTCCCAGCATCAGGGTCTTTTCAAATAAGTCAGTTCTTCACATCAGGTGGCCAAAGTATTAGAGTTTCAGCTTCAGCATCAGTCCTTCCAATGAATATTCAGGACCGATTTCCTCTAGGATGGACTGGTTGGATCTCCTTGCAGTCCAAGGGACTCTCAAGAGTCTTCTCCAACACCACAGTTCAAAAGCATCAATTATTTGGCTTTCAGCTTTCTTTATAGTCCAACTCTCACATCCATACATGACTACTGGAAAAGCCATAGTTTTAACTAGACAGACCTTTGATGGCCAAGTAATATCTCTGCTTTTTAATACACTGTCTAGGCTGGTTATAACTTTTCTTCCAAGGAGCAAACATCTTCTAATAACATGACCGCAGTCACCATCTAGAGTGATTTTGGAGCTCCCCAAAATAAAGTCTGTCACTGTTTCCACTGTTTCCCATCTATTTGCCATGAAATGATGGGACCAGATTCCACGATCTTGGTTTTCTGAATGTTGAGCTTTAAGCCAACTTTTTCACTCTCCTCTTTCACTTTCGTCAAGAGGCTCTTTAGTTCTTTCTCATTTTCTGCCATAAGTGTGGTGTTATCCGCATATATGAGGTTACTGATATTTATCCAGGCAGTCTTGATTCCAACTTCTCATTCAACCAGCTCAGCATTTCACAAAACGTACTCTGCATAGAAGTTAAATATGCAGGGTGACAATATACAGCCTTGACATACTCCTCTCCCATAATGTAACCAGCCTGTTGTTCCATTCCAGTTTTAACTGTTGTGTCTTGACCTGTATACAGGTTTCTCAGGTAGATAAGATGGTCTGATATTCTCATGTCTTTAAGAATTTTCCACAGTTTGTTGTGATCCACACAAAGGCTTTAGCATAATCAGTGAAGCAGAAGTAGATGTTTTTTCTGGAATTCTCTTGCTTTTTCTGTGATCCAATGCATGTTGGTAATTTGATCTCTGGTTCCTCTGCCTTTTCAAAATCCAGCTTGAACATCAGGAAGTTCTCAGTTCACATACTGCTGAAGCCTTACTTGGAGAATTTTGAGCATATACTTTACTAGCATGTGAAATGAGTGCAGTTTATGTGGTAGTTTGAACATTCATTGGCATTGTCTTTCTTTGTCATTGCCTTTCTTTGGAACTGGAATGAAATCAGACCTTTTCCAGTCCTGTGACCACTGCTGAATTTTCCAAATTTTCTGGCATATTGAGTGCAAGGAGATCCAACTAGTCCATCCTAAAGGAAATCAGTCCTAAATATTCATTGGAAGGACTGACGCTGAAGCTGAAACTCCAATACTTTGGCCACCTGATGCGAAGAGTTGACTCATCTGAAAAGACCCTGATGCTGGGAGGGATTGGGGAGAGCAGAAGGAGGAGACACCAGAGGATGAGATGGTTGGATGGCATCACCAACTCAATGGACATGGGTTTGGGTGGACTCCAGGAGTTGGTGATGGACAGGGAAGCCTGGCGTGCTATGGTTCATGGGATTGCAAAGAGTTGGACACAACTGAGCGCCTGAACTGACTGAGTGCAGCACTTTAACACCATCATCTTCAGGATTTAAAATAGCTCAGGTGGAATTCCATCACCCCCACTAGTTTTGTTCTTTGTGATACTTCCTAAGGCCCACTTGACTTTGCGTTCCAGGAGGTCTGGCTCCAGGTGAGTGATCACACCATTGTGGTTATGTGGGTCATGAAGATCTTTTTTATATAGTTCTTCTGTGTATTCTTGTCACCTCTTCTTAACATCTTCTGCTTCTGTTAGGTCCATACCATTTCTGTCCTTTATCGAGCCCATCTTTGCATGAAATGTTCCCTTGGTATCTCTAATTTTCTTGAAGAGATCTCTTGTCTTTCCCATTCTGTCGTTTTCCTCTATTTCTTTGCGTTGTTCACTCAGGAAGGCTTTCTTATCTCTCCTTGCTATTCTCTGGAACTCTGCATTCAGATGGGTATATCTTTCATTTTCTCCTTTGCCTTTTTTGCCTCTCTTCTTTTCTCACCTATTTGTAAGGCCTGCTCACACAACCATTTTGCCTTTTTTCATTTCTTTTTCTTGGGGATGGTTTTGATCACTTCCTCTTGTACAATGTCATGAACCTCCATCCAGAGTTCTTCAGGCACTCTTGAATCTATTTGTGACTTCCACTGTATAATTGTAAGGGATTTGATTTAGGTCGTACCTGAATTTTCTAGTGGTTTCCCTTACATTCTTCAATTTAAGTCTGAATTTGGCAATAAGGAGTTCATGATGTGAGCCACAGTCGGCTCCCAGTCTTGGTTTTGTTGACTGTATAGAGGTTCTCCATCTTCGGCTGCAAAGAATACAATCAGTGTGATTTCAGTATTGACCATCTTATGATGTCCACGTGCAGAGTCGTCTCTTGTGTTGTTGGAAGAGGGTGTTTGCTCTGAGCAGTGCCTTCTCTTTTATTTATTAAGCACGTGTATAGTGAGTATCTGGCCTTCCCTGCTGGCTCAGTAGTAAAAAATATCTGCCTGCAGTTCAGTAGCCGCAGAAGAGGGTTTGATCCTTGGGTTGGGAAGATTCCCTGGAGGAGGGTATGGTAGTCCATTCTAGTAATCTTGCTTGGAGAAGAATGGACAGAAGAGCCTGGGTTGCAGAGTCGGACACGGCTGTAGGACTTAGCATGCATAGTGAGTACCTCCATGTGCTGACACTACTCTGGGAATAAGGTACTTACTCAGGAATTGATAACACAGTCTATATATGTGTGTGTTCGCGTGCTCACTTCCTCAGTTTTATGCCACTCTTTGTGACCCCATAGAGTGTATCCATCCAGGCTCCTCTGTTTGTGGGATTTTCCAGGCAAGAATACTGAGAAATTCCTATTTCAGGGGATCTTCCTGACCCAGGTGTAGAACCCACATCTCTTGCATCTCTTGCATTGGCAGGCAGATTCTTTATCACTACAGAATCATAAATATATTTGTATATTTTCCCCATTTCTACATTTAACTATAGATGTTTCAATATGAATCCCAGTTTTCAACACTTAGTTCAATAACTTTTTCTAACAGTAGATGAATAATCATCAAATAAAAAAATAATTAATTTATTTGATATTTTCCATTTCAAAAGAAGTTGTGAAACCTTTATTTCCCCATGTCTAACCTCCCACACACGCTCACCCATCTGAAGCGTGAAGATCAAACAGGTGTTCCAGAGTTTGGACAAGCTCAATGCTTGAAAATTATACCAAAATCTACTGTTTTATAATAAGAACAGATGGTCACAGATGAGCATCGCTTCAGCTATTGATAACATTGAAAGCAAATCTTTATCCCAGAAAGGAGAGAGGGTGGAATTTTTCAGCATAACCATTCTCTAGATGTAGAAGGCATTGTGAAGACCACATAGGCTATCACCATGATTATAATAGAATGAAATCAAAATTTTAAAGGATATTGATAAAGTGCTTGGCTGGCTTCCTACACAGAGTGTAGACCAATTCCCTTTCCATGTTTGACTGACAAAATGAAATTATTTTATGTACGTTTGTGTAAGACTCTTAGTGATACTGAGTGTTTAGATTCATACTGGAGACATTCCATTTTTATAAGTGATTTAAGTGCTTGGCATTTTCATTTTCTTCACAAATGTGATGATTGAAGAGAATGATGGGGTATCATTTTTATCAAAATGATCTAAAAATGATTAGTTTCATCCTGACAGAACTTATTAATTATTACACAGTCCACTGAGGCATGAACTTTTAGTTAATTTCAGAATTAAATGTCAAGTGAAATGTTATATCAGAAATTTGTGTGGATCAGTTTAAGATATTCAGGTCATCAGATACTAATGAATAGCTTCTCAATACAGATAATGCACTTTACAGATGATTGCGGGTGTGTGAGCTATAGCTTGGGATAAAATAGTAGACCAACTAGTTTCATTTGTATTATTTTTTCTGAACCTTGATTATATAAATGAGCTGTCTTTATCTCCAACCTTTTCATGACCATTTATATGGCAAAGGCATCTTATAGTTTTATGTGTTTATAAGTGATTATGAGTATATTTGTGCATGAATGTGTATGGTGGGGGGTGACCTTTATTTGTGTGCCTGCCACTTAGAATCTTAGTTGTAGGTTGCTGGAGAACCTGACAACTAAAGCCAGTTTGGAAAAACTAGGGTTACTTCCTCTTAGAATACTGATATCTTAATTCAGAAGCATTTCCGAAACATCTCACTTCAAATATACTGGTATCACACAATACGTATTATTATATTTTCTGGATGAAATGCAGATCTACAGCAGTTCTTACACTTACACAGACATCAGGATGTATGGTTCTGATTTCCACGGGTTGGGGTAGTAATTGTTGGCTGGCTCCTTGATTCCTTGAGACTGAGTATTGATGAAGAGAATGCACAGTAAGCTCTAGGCAGAAAACCCCAAAACTTGAAATCTCAGCAGAAAGTAAAACTCAAGCTTTAAAGGAAGCTCATGGGAAAAATCCTTTAGGAAGTGAGTCAAAGAATGGCTTACTTTACATGGTGATTTCCTGTATTAGGTAATTTCCAAATGCACTAAACAAGGTTGTCATTTTTATAAGAAAAGTCTTCTTTCTAATTTTGGGGAAAACCAATTTATAATCAATTGAGAGCATTTCATGTGGCGGGCACTGAGGAAAATAAAAATATTTTGTGATGTCTTCAGTCTAATCAGAGAGATAAGAAATACATTAAAATATTTGTGATATTAGAAACTAAAATATAATTTAGACAAGAGGTGTCATGTGACTAATTATCAAAAGCAAATATTGAATTTAAACAAGGACAGAATTACTCTGGCCCAAGAGGTCCAGGTGAAACAGGACTCGTGGTGGTGTTAAAAAAAAAACTCCAAAAAGGACATAGTTATTTAAAATATATACTGTTATTTTCTATAGCTATGACTTACATGTATTATGTACTTAACATTGATCTTTTTTTTTTCTTTTATTTGGTGATAATTCTGTGTAAGTGCATTGAGAAACTGCCTAAAACCAGGTCATCAAAAATATAAAGTAAATTAGTCTTTAAGTCTCCTCTAATTGTTCTTTGATGAAAAAAACTAATTTAAATTGGGGAAACACTAACAGCACAAGCCATGGAAAATTAGAAAAGGCCCCTAAAATTGGGCATGATTCTCCTTATTTGGTAATAATTTAGATCATGTATAGTACATAATTTTATTGAATGAATATAAGGTAAATAGAGCGCAATGTCATCTGATAGCCCACTGGGCTATCTATTATATAGCAGGACATTTGCTGGAATAGGGGAAAAGGAAGCAGAGGAGGAGGAGATGGGGAAACAAGAACACAAAGAAAAGCCAAAGTTTCAGGAATTAGGAAATTTCTATGGAAGAAGGAAGATTTTGCTTATGATTTTGTATTTATCCTAATCAGAATAGAACTAAACACTCACACTTAATTTAGATATAATATTCTCTCTATAATTTAAGAGAATAAGTGTAACTATCTCTTCCACCCTTTTTAAGTTGAAAATGCATATAAGCTATATAACAGATCATTTCCAGCAAGCTATCAGATGACATTATGCTCTATAAATCTTGTATTCATTCAACAAAATTATGTAACATATATAATCTAAGTTATTACTAAATGAGGGGAATCATACCCTATTTTAGAGGCTTTCTCTAATTTTCCATGGCTTGTGCTGTTACCTTATCCCCAATTTAAATTAGCTTGTTTCATCAAAGGACAAATAGAAGTGACTTAAAATATTTCAAAGAAAAAAATCACTCTCCTTGTATCATAACATTTCCACTTTTTATGACCTTATCCATGCATATTTATTCAGTTTAGTCATCATCTAACGTTTGTGTTGCGTGGTCCAAAAGTTTTAATATATTTTTAAAGAGTCAGTCGACTTTTGATTCAAGTAAGAAGATTTTAGAAGTCGAGTTGCCACATGCTAAGAGATCCATGCACAGATTTTTGTCCTTAAGAAGTCAATTTGCTCAGAGCTATTTTGAGAAGCAGAAACTTTAGCTGATTCTGGACACTTTTGTGAGACCTCAGGATAGAGTTACAAAAATTATGATGGGTTCATTTTAAGTCACCACATGTTAAAAGGGAAGCCTCTATGATGGAAGATGAGATAACCACCTGTTTTTCAAATGATATTGGAAAATACACTCTTTTCACCTAGCACACCACCATGGTGGTGACCAGATGGTAGTTGTCTTTGGTGAGTACAAATCTGCAGCCTGAGACCTGCTTCACTGTGGTTGCAGGTGTAGATAAAAGGACTTGAGTGCCACGCATCGGCTGTCAGGCCTGTGAGTGGACTGAAGAATACTTTTGGTATTTCTCAGCTGCTGGGCCACACTTTCTTGGAAATAAAAGGACAAGTCTGTAATACAACTGTAAAAAGGGAAGGGATATTAAGTGAAGACGAAGAGAGGAGGTTCCTTATGGATACGCCCCTGTTCTTTGAGGCACCTCACTTCTACACTTGAAGGGCTGGTTTTCACCGTAGTTCACCTCACAGTGCTAGTTTCTACCCCAGCCCTACTCTCCTCTTCTGCAGACAGAAGCCTGATTTTGTCCAGTAAAGCACTGTGCCTAGCGCTAGAGAGATAGTCATGTCCCCAGTCTTGCATACCATATAATTCTGTACAATGAGGCGTAAGCAAATATTCTCTGGGAATTTCTTCCACCATACCTTCCCCCCTTCCTGCCACAAACATGAATGTGATATCTGGAGTATAAGAGAAAATGTGAACGTGTTGAGGAAGAAAGAGGGAATGATAGAAAGAATGTGGTCCCAGGCTGGCACTAGTGAGCAGTTGAGGTCAGACAAGCAACCCTTTACCTCTAATTTCCTTGTTATATGAAAAAAATTACCCCCAATTAGTTTTTAAACCATAGTTGGTTATGTATTTTGTTATTGATAGCCTAGCATCCCTGGAGGAGGGCATGGCAACCCACTCCAGGATTCTTGCCTGAAGAATCCCCATGGACAGAGAAACCTGGTGGGCTACAGTCCATGGGGTTGTGAAGAGTCAGACACGACTGAATGACTAAGCACAGCAACAGCACAGCCCTAAATGATCCCTCTGGGTATGGTCCAAAGAGCTATGCCTATTTGATTATTTATATCTTGACTTATCAATATCTAAATTCCCTGGGTGAATACTTAATGAAAGTGAAGACTTGAATGAGATCCTTCAGGAAGTTAAATACCTGTTCTAGATACCTAAAAATAAATGGAATATGGGAGTCATAGATATGTGAACAACTTAGATTACCAAATTAGAACTTCCAAATGCCCAGAATCTTCCCCAGAAGTAAATTAGTGAAATTCATTTCTTGGGAAATAAATTGAAAAATACCTGAAATTTTCTGGAAGAAACAGTAAATGTAGTGAAAGCAATGGCTCTGTGATTTAAAAACTCATTATTCTCTGACTCTTTCAGTGTCATGAAAGAGTTAATGTAACCTTCCAAGTTGTCCAATTTTAAAATCCAAGTATTTTTGACTATTGGGCCAGAAAAATCTTTCTCAATATCTGGAAAACCACTATACAATTAGCATAAGTTCACATGCCTATGGTGAAAAACAGTAAATGAGAAGAAATACTCAAGGAATTTGAATGAACCTTGCCTTAATCATAGCCTGAAATAAATGTAATAAAGTATTTCTCTTTAACATTCATTTGAAGTTTTCCTTCCCCTAATTAACTGCTCCAGCTACACCTATGTTCAGATACACACACCAATCTTTGAAATAGGCTTTGTTATCATTTATCTCATAACTCGCAGTTCTTTCTGTTTCTGAGTATACACGCACATATAAAGATTTATGTTTATGCATACACTCCTATATTTGGCTGTCAACCTTGCTTAGAGGTCTGTTAACCTGGTGATAAGGGAGGATGTGATAAGGCAGAAAAAAAGGTAGAAAGGACCCATTGTAAATGGGAAATGGAAGCAAAAAAAGGAGACATTTTAGGTATTTGAATTTCCCCTTGAAGTTGCAGTGTACAAAAAGGATGTATTTTTAGGACCAAGTTGTAGCCTCTAAGGTGTTTTGCATTCAATAGAAAAAAATTGTCTGCCCAACTCCTCCATCTTTATAATACATTGGAATGCTTCTATTCCTTACTGGACTCCCACCGCCAAGCTCTGCAATGAATACACTGAAGTATTCAGCTGAATCTATATCCCCCAAAGTTCCAGTATTGGTTTCCATGGCAAATATGTGCAAACACACAGAACAAAATCAACCCAAGAAGGAGGTGAAGGGGGTGAGGTAAAAAGAGAATGGACCTTTTATTTTTATCTCTAGATAAAAGCAAAATACATGTAATTATGACCACTTAGAACTTGTAAGCATTTCCTATTTGAATTAAAGTTTTGTTCAGCTAATCTCATGTTGCAGTTAACATAAAAAAAAATTGTGTCTGGCACGCATATGCCTCCTCTCATTAGGGAAAAACTGCATTGTTTACTGAGTGTTACCAGGTCAGTCTGAAAATGTGGCAATAGCACACTGTAAGTCTATAGGAAGAGTGTTTCATAAAAGGAACATTTTAACATCAAGTAGGCCATGGGGGATTCACACATTGATCTTCTCCTGATGCTTCCTCTGAATTAGTTAAGATGGCTAGACTAACAATGGTTCTAATGGGAAAGATAAAGAAGACCAAATAGTGGAGAGGTAGCAATTTAAAGGTTTAATTCAGGTTTTCTTGTTTATATCAGTTATAAATTTTGATAATTGGTGGTGTTCAAAATGATAAAGGCTTTGAATGCTCTTGATAGATTATGGCCATTCATTTACTTCTTATAGTTTAATGCTTAGTATGAGATAGCACAGTAGTGCTCCCTGTCAAAGAGAGATTACTGATATGAGTTCATTTACAGCAGACCAGCTCAGTACCTACATATGTTCACGTATTCCCTGATGTCAAGTCGAAAATGTGGCTTTCACCCTACCGTTTCAGTAGCATCTCCTTTGTAGCCAGTTTCATCAAAGTACTTTTTCACTAAAACTCTAAATGGAAAAACAGGTATTGCATCTCATCCAGGACTAAATTCTATCTGTCTGCACCCCCAACTCCAATTCTTTATCACAAGATTTTTCAGATCTCTAGAAAGGCTTTTTTTTTTTTAACGTAAGAGGAAAAAAAAAAATAACGTCATCTGAGTTCCACCTGGAGTACTATAGCTTGACTGGTGGTGTGGTGTAGGGAAAAAACATGTAATATGCCTGTGTTTAGTTGGAATCCAGGCAGCAAAATCTCAGAACAAAAAGCTGAAGCCTCTGTTTAAACCACACAAGGCCCGTTGCCCTGACAGGGATTTCTGACATAGATGTTGGGTTCCCTGAAAGTAAATCTATGCTCAAAACCCGGAAGAGAGAGATTCTTCCAGGAATGGAAAATGATAATGGAACTATTCAGTCGATATTACTCTTTTTTATGGAACAGTTTTGAGGAATATTGATGCCAAATGAACCAGGGTCTTCCTGTGATTAGAGGCTTTTTCTGGATAGTTCTGTGGACGAGACCTAGGTGTTGAGTAAAGTTTCCCTTCCAGCAATCAATAAGCATAACTTTATGGATGTAGCAGTGGGTAATGGTGAAAAGCAAGTAGTTTAATGGTGAAAAGCAAGTGTTAGTTTAACCAACCAGGTGACTTAATTTCTAAATCTCAGTGGTCTCGTATTTAAGATGGGGATAATTACTTACTTTGCTTCCCTTAACTAATTGCTCCAGCTACAACTGCACTTGGTACACACACGTATTTTTGAAGTAGGTTTTTTATCTTTTATCTCATAACTTGCATACATGGTGGTTTAATCACTAAGTCATGTCTGACTCTTGTAACCCCGTGGACTGGAGCCCACCAGGCTTCTCTTCATGGGATTTACCAGGCAAGAATACTGGAGTAGGTTGCTATTTCCTTCTCCAGGGGATATTCCTGACCCAGGGATCGAATCTACATTTCCTGTGTCTCCTGCATTGAGGGCAGATTCTTTACCTGCTGAGCCATCAGGGAAGCCCCATACTTGCATACTACCTAACATTTAATATGTTCTGTTCATAGTTATTATTACTAATGCACATGGCTCAGAACTCCCTAATGATTGGCTCAGTTCAGTTCAGTCACTCAGTCCTGTCTAACTCTTTGTGACCTCATGGACTGCAGCACGCCAGGCTTTCAAGTCCATCACCAACTCCCAGAGCTTGCGCAAACTCGTGTCCATTGAGTCGGTGATGCCATCCAACCATCTCATCTTCTGTCATCTGCTTCTCCTCCTGCCTTCATTCTTTCCCAGCATCAGGGTCTTTTATAATGAGTTGGCTCTTCGCATCAGGTGCCCAAAGTATTGGAGTTTCAGCTTTAGCTCAGTTCAGTTCAGTTCAGCTCAGTCGTTCAGTCATGTCCAACTCTCTGTGACCCGATGAATTGCAGCATGCCAGGCCTCCCTGTCCATCACCATCTCCCAGAGCTCAGGAGTTTGCAAAGTTTATTTGGTAGATTTGAAAAAAAAAAAAAAGAGCCCTGCTCTCACATTTTCTCATCTATTATGTCATTATCAGAATATTCACCAAGTAATTCCCTCTTTGACTATCATCAATTTCCCTCTTGCTTCTCTCACTGCAAAACTAAGAATTTTGGGCGGAGGATGGGATGGAGGGTGATGAAAACTACCCTCTAATATGGAAAAAAAATATACCTGAGATATTCTGCCTCTCTACCAAACTAAGAGAAATGCTAAATGGTTTAAGTAGAAATTTCTTGATCCCAAAATTCTTACAATAGGATAGTAACATAAGATTTATTTTAAAAGGTGTCCTGGAAAGAACAGGCTTGTAATGAACAAACTCTTAGGTTTAGAAGATGACATCACAGTTGGAATATGGCTTTGATTGAAACAATATGTTTTTGAAAATTCATCCCATCTGTCTGTTCAACTTTTATTATAAATAATGTGTTTTATTCATAACAGCTTATAAAGCAGTGATATGGACAGATAATAGAAGCATATTGCAAAGAAAAATTCCTTTTTAATAGTAGACAATGTGCTTCCTTGTCTGAAATGGAGGAGCATCTGGGAGTCAATAGGAATCTGATTTCTTATCAATAGATTTCATAATGCATTCTTTGTTTTAGCAAGAGTCAGGCCTGAAGGAAGCTGTGAAAGCCTGTAGGGGTTGTTCTGATTAACTTGGGTTTAAATATTTCCTTTGTAATTATTCCATGGTTTCCTTAGCATTCACTGCAGAACATAGCTAGGCTAAGTTGAGAGACTTTGAAACGTGTCTGTATCAACCTACTTGTAATGAGGAAGGGGGAAAAGTGTGCTCTAGGAATAAATACACAAATATTAAAAAATGTTTAAATTATTGTGAACCAATCTTTCTAGTTCCATTCGGTATGTCATAGGATTACACTCTGATTTCTTAATAACGTTAAACCTGCTTAAGCTAATACCTTCCTGGGTATCTTGGGAGTATCTAAACAAGATCAGGATTTGGGCAGTCAAAACAGTTTTCATGGTTTATTTTTATTTTTTCCACTTGGCAGAATAAGTGCACCACGTGCCTTTGTGGTAAATCTGAGACCTTGGAGGCTAGTGTTAAGAACCCTGCTTTGTTAGTTATGACTTTCTTTCCTGAAACAACCATTAGTCGATGCATTGCTGAGTAACCTAATGAAGTAAAACCATTGCAAGTTTATCTGCTTGAGAATTCTTTACTTGCTAAAGGTCGAATGTGAAGCTATTATTTTTACTTGACTCACTAGATTTCTATTTCATTTATGAAGTTTAGACTGCTTCATGGAACCTTGGGAGTTATATGAGGTGAATTTAAAAGGTTGCTGAAAGGTAAGTAGAACCACATTCAGAATATACAAATATATTTTTCCCTCCTCTTCCATATTTGAAAACCATTAAATGAATCAAGCTACCACTCATATACATTAAATATTGCTTCTGTGTGGGCATTACATTTTTGAATTAGTATTGAACTGAGTCCCTCATGTACTCAGCTGCTCAGTCATGTCCAACTCTTTGCAACCCCATGGACTATAGCCCACCAGTTTCCTCTGTCTTCTAGGCAAGAATATGAGTGGGTTGCCATTTACTACTCCAGGGTATATTCCTAACCCAGGGAGCCAACCCATGTTTCTTGCATCTCCTGCATTGGCTGGCAGATTCGTTACCACTGAGCCACTAGGAAAGCCCTAAATTACTAACAACAGACAAGTAGTCATTTAATAAGCCCAGCACCACGTCTGAGTCAAAAGAACACAGTGACCGAGGGTAAGAACGGATCTTGGCCTTGAAGGACCTTGGGAGCCAGTTGAGTAGAAATAAATAGCACACACAAAATATATAGACATCAAAAAAGTGTAGCAAATTATGTCATTATGTCATCAGTATAAAAATTGATAAGAAAAAGAAATAACTCTATATAAATTGCATTAGATAGAAAATAACTTCATGGAGAGGGCAACTTTTAGTTAAGTTATAAAGTATAAATAAGAATTTTATTGGCAGAGAAAGGGGAAGAAATTTTTCAGGTTCATTCGATTGTTGTTGTTGTTATTCATTCACTAAGTTGTGTCCAACTCTCTGCAAATCCATCCATGGACTGCAGCATGCCAGGCTTCCCTGACCTTCAACATCTCTTGGAGTTTGCTCAAATTCATGTACACTGAGTCATTCATTACTCTTGCATATTAATCTAGTACCTATAACTTTCCAGGGAATATGCATGTAAGATAGTTATCTGTCCTCAAGGAGCCTCAATTTTGTTCTGCAAATCTGATAAGCTCTCTCTTTTTATAAGATTTTTACACATGCTTCCTTACCTACATGTTTCAATTGTCACTGCTTAGAAAATCACCCCAGTACTCAAGCAAATAGGCTTAAACAAACAAGCGAACAAAAGTATTCATTCTCTCCCTGACTCTACGTGTTTATGAGTTCACCTGGGTGCTTTTGCGTCATATAGTACTATTGGGACTGTAGTCATCTGACAGCTTAAAGGGGCTGGAACCTCCAAAATGGCATATGCACGTGGCTGGTGGTTGGTGTTGGCTGTCATCTGGGAGCTTACCTGAGGCTGTCAACTACAATACCTCAGTTCTCCTCACTCTGGTCACTCTGTGTGGCTTGGACTCCTCAAAGAATACGAGTTGGGTCTGAGAGGGACTGTTCCAGCTCATGAAAAAGGAAGCTGCCGATCCCTATGGACCAACCTCAGAAGCCCCATGGGGTCATCCACCGTATTCTACCAATCAAAGCAAATCATAGGCCAAACTAAAAGCTAGAGAAGTGAAGTGAAGTGAAAGTTGCTCAGTCGTTTCTGACTCTTTGTGAGCCCATGGACTATACAGTCCTTGGAGTTCTCCAGGCCAGAATACTGGAGTGGGTAGCCTTTCCCTTCTCCAGGGGATCTTCCCAACCCAGGGATTGAACCCAGGTCTCTTGCATTGCAGGCAGATTCTTTACCAGCTGAGCTATGAGGGAAGCCCAAAAGCTAGAGAAAGGAGAGGCAATTTGTGGCCGTCTGTAGTCCATCTCATCGCCTAAAGTGATTTGTAGGTGGCTCTTCGCATAGCTGGCCTCTTCATCATATAAATGCTATCTCCTGAAAACACTTACCTTTCCACTGTGTATATCCTCTCCTCCTCATCATCAAATGTATACTCTATTCTACCACCCTGCTTATTTTTTCATTGTTTTTAACACACTGTGCTGTGTTATGATAATGTCTGTGTTTTCTGGAGTTGCGCGTAATGGGAATATTGTCTTGATCTCTCAATATTTAAACCTAAAAATAACACTCAGCACGCAGTAGTGTGTACTTACAAAATATATAAGCACATGTTGTGAGATACAGACAAGAATAAGGCCAAAGCTAATATGACCTGAATAAAATGTTAAGGTCTCTTTCAATTTACAAAATATCATTACGAATAGTAATTGTAGATTTTCATCCTCTTCTGTGGATAGAAGTGAAAGGGCAATTGATTCAGATCAGACAATGAAAATAAGCATTTGACTTGGGCCCTTCATGGCTTGAGTGATGCTTTGGTGGTCATAAGGACATGTCAGATGTCCTCACAATTTGAGTAAGGGATGGGAAAGCCTGTAGTAAACTTATTCCTGTGGTGGACAAGCGTGTGTCTAAGCATTAATTTATGGAGAGAGTTTATAGATGGGATGATGTGATGATAGAGACACATCATTCTTTTGGAGTCTTCCTCATCATGGGCTTCTCCTCTCAGGATTCAGACTATAAATTAGAATGTCACTGTGAGAGCATTGAATTGGAAAGGAGACATCACAAGCAATTCTTACCCAGTGACCTTTCTCTACTCTACATCCTTCTCAATTAAGAAATAGTTCTAACACTAAAACATTTCCTCAATGACAGAGGGGAAGGGTGATGAACAAACAAGAAAATAGCCAATGGAGGCTGTGATGTTAGTGGATGCTGGGATAAACCTTAAGGGTGGGCTGAAAGTTAAAGCGTTATTTGCTCAGTTGTGTCTGACTCTTTGTGACCCCATGGACTATAGCCCACCAGGCTCCTCTGTCCATGGGATTCTCCAGACAAGAATATTGGAGTGGGTTGCCATTCCCTTCTCCAGAGGGTCTTCCTGGCAGATTCTTTACCATCTGAGAGCCCAAAAAGTACCTGGGGATAATATTGTAGTCAAAAGGAAACTATGGAATTATTTGAGTGTGAAGGACAGAAATGAAACCAAGAAAGTGAAATTCAAACCAAGTTTGTATGGCAGTCAAAGCTTTATCATACATAAGATAATTTCACTCTTTTCCAAACAGTAAAAATACCTAAATGTCCCATCTCTTGCTAAATAACCTAGAAGTGGCTATTAGACCCTCTTTCTTATTTCATTATATATTGTTACTATTGTTCATTTTAATCTCTAAAGGCTTTCCCTGAACACCCTTACCCCAACCATCTGTTCTCTTTTCTATACTATGAATCATATGACACCAGGAACTAAGTTTTATTAATTTTTGAACTCCCACCATCCCCTCTGTTGTGTGTGACTTATCATGAGGGCTCAAGAGTGGAAGAACTAAATGCGTGAATGGTGGTGCAAATAACATGCAAAATGTACCACCAATTGAAGAGTATAGGGTTTTTTTTCTGAATGAGAAATTATAAAGGAAACACTTTATATCAAGGAGTGAGTTCAACTCATTTAAGAGATCAAGTTCCCACTCTAGCCAAAGGAGTCTTGATAGACAAGAAAGAGAAAGGGACAGGAATTGGGTAATCCTGATTTTTATTTCAGTTTCACCTCTTGTTAATGAGGGAATCTTCTACATGTGCCTTAACCTCTCTAAACATTGGTTTTCTAGTCTACCTAATGAGGAATTCTGGTAATTGTAAACAAGATTTTGCGTGTAAACATTTCCAACAAAGTCCCAGATGCATACCTTAGATGAAGTTAACTCACATGTGGAACAAGACACTCAACCACTGTGTGCCCCCCAGAGTCTGTGTTCCTTCATTCTTCCTTTGAAAACTGAGAATCTTCAGATTCCGGTTTTCAGTTTCTTTTACCAACTCTGCCTTGTGGTTGAATTCAAATACCACTTTTAATACAATTAACTTTGCCCTCTTCAGTTCAGTTCAGTCACTCAGTTGTGTCCAACTCTTTGCAACTCTGTGGACTGCAGCACGCCAGGCCTCCCCGTCCATCACCAACTCCCAGAGCTTACTCAAACTCGCGTCCACTGAGTCAATGATGCCATCCAACCATCTCATCCTCTGTCATCCTGTTCTCCTCCCTCCTTCAATCTTTCCTAGCATCAGGAAATGATGCTTTCAAAGGAGTCAGTTCTTCACATCAGGGGGCCGAAGGATTGGAGTTTCAGCTTCAGCATCTGTCCTTCCAATAAATATTCAGGACTTATTTCCTTTAGGATGGACTGGGTGGATCTCCGTGCAGTCCAAGGGACTCTCAAGAGTCTTCTCCAACACCACAGCTCAAAAGCATCAATTCAGCTTTCTTTATAGTCCAACTTTCACATCCATACATGACTACTGGAAAAACAATAGCTTTGACAAGATAGACCTTTGTTAGCAAAATAATGTCTCTGCTTTTTAATATACTGTCTAGGTTGGTCATAACTGTTCTTCCAAGGAGCAAGCACCTTTTAATTTCATGGCTGCAGTCACCATCTGCAGTGATTTTGGAGCCCCCAAAACAAAGTCTGTCACTGTTTCCATTGTTTCCCCATCTATTTGCTGTGAAGTGATGGGACCAGATGCCATGATCTTAGTTTTCTGAATGTTGAGTTCTAAGCAATCTTTTTCACTCTTCTCTTTCACTTTCATCAAGAGGAAATAAATATACACCCCCATAGCATTTCAGGATCAGAAGGAAGGTATCTAGTACTCAGATAGGGCAAATAGATTGGGCATTAATGATGATGGCTCATCAGGCAAAGAATCCACATGTCAATGCAGGAGACTCAGGAGATATGGGTTCAATCCCTGGGTCAGGAACCTAGTAACTATAAAAAAGGAGGAGGAAAATGGCAACCCACTCCAGTATTCTTGCCTGAAAAATCCCTTGGACAGAGAAGCCTGGCGGGCTACAGTCCATGGGGTTGCAGAGAGTCGGACAGGACTGAGCAACCAAGCACACACAACAAGAGGAGAAACACAGCAAAGCCATTATAAAGGGGAGAACACTGGCAAAAGGTAGGCATGGCTCAGAGTACTTTAAATCATTTAATCCACATCCATTTTTTAAACACATTGATATTTACAGGGTGTCAGAATCTCTGCTGGGTTATAAAGCAAATCCAGGCTTAGATTTGTCTATAGAAATTCAGTCTTGAGATAATTGTCAACCTGGGTGATTTTCAAAACAAATCACATTAGTGCTGCCCAGTGGCCCCTGACCCAGGATGCTACCAACCCCCACAACTTTGACCTGTCACCTAACCTTCCTGAACTGCCATTTGCTCATTTGCAAGAGCTTGAGAGCTTTAAGATTTAGAGGGAGTGGCATGAGCTGTGTTGTGTTACAAGTTCAGGCAGCCCATCTGCTGCCCTTGGATCTACTATTAAGACATCCCTGCACCCAAGGAGCCTGCAGCAGTGTCCTGATTGCCACAAATCAGCATTAAATTGGGCATTTATCATATTTGAAAAGACACACCATCTGCAGATCTCCACCATTGTGCAAAGTTGTCATGCACAATATGCTACTTTGCAATCTGCGCATTTAACAACAAATGGGAAAATTTAACAGCAACCGGAAATAAGCTTGGTTTTTGGAATTACATTTCTTAGATGAAGTTAGTGCTTGGCCAGTCCCCAGAACATCACCTTCCACTTAGGAGAATGTAGAGCTAAGCAAATTCAAACCAAAAAAAAAAAAAAAAACCAAAAACATCTTTTAACTTCCTATGTGAACAGGAAGGCAGAGAGAGGATAAAAGTAATAAGATTCTCTGATCATAGGAAATTGGAACTTGCTATCTTGCTAGACCATTATTCTTAATGCATAGCTGAAGTTGGCTACATTTCCTTGGCAGAGAAATAAAATCATTCTGATTTAAAGTAACATGAAACGACTTGGTAAAGATTTTTCTAATAATGGCTTCTTTAAAAAAGTTTTTTGCTAACAAATAAGAAGTAAATATTTTCTTCTTGTCAATGCTTAAAGGATATAAGTGATAAAGGCATAAAATTTATAATTATATTTCACACAATATTTGATTGCATTAGAGGTGAAGTAGTGTTATGTTTAAAATACAGTGAGGTTTGAATAATTTTATTTCCTGATTTGGGTTATTATCAAAATTGTATTTTGAAAATCTGGCACCACTGTTATATGGAGGCAGCCCCCAAGGGCTTCAAAACTGATGCTTTTGAAATGTGGTGCTGGAGAAGATGCTTGAGAAGCCCTTATACAGCAAGGAGGTCAACCAGTCAATCCTAAAGGAAATCAACCCTGAATATTCACTGGAAGGACTGATGCTGAAGCTGAAGTTCCAGTACTTTGGCCACCTGATGCTAAGGGCCGACTTGTTGGAAAAGGCCCTGATGCTGGGAAAGATTGAAGGCAGGAAGAGAAGGGGGCAACAGAAGACGAGATGGTTGGCTGGCATCACTGACTCAATGGACATGAGTTTGAGCAAGCTCCAGGAGATAGTACAGGACAGGAAGGCCTGCTGTGCTGCAGTCCATGAGGTCTCAAAGAGTTGGACAGGACTGAGTCACTGAACAACAAGAACAAAGAGCTTCAGAGAATCTTTATTGTAAAAACTGTACGTGTAAACTCTTCTCACCACTAAATACTAAGAGGTTAAATGTTAATGGGCCTTTGACATTGCTTATTTGAGGTTTCCTTCATCTCCTGTTTGATTGCAAGCATTTATTTTCCAAAAATAAATAAAAGAAGTAAAGCTCTGTGAATAGGTTGTTACTGTATTTATATAATAACTTGCATCTAAAAGAAATGAAGACAGTTGCAAAATGGCTGCTCTTAATATCCTGTTTCTTTTGAATAAAATAACTCTTTAATGAGCTACTATTTTCCTTAAAATGTCTCTGGATGGAATATTGGGGCCACTAATTCTTCTACTAGTTTAAAGTTTCAAAAAAAAAAAAAAGAAAGAAAATCAGCACTAGCTCAGAAACCGTAAATTGACCTTACAGTCGTCAGTTTTTAAGAAGATGATCAAACTCTGAAGCCAACCCTAAACATACCTAATTAAAAGAAAATCCTTTCTCTTAAAGTTGTCAGATACGCTTTGGCCCATCCAAACAAACACCAGGCCAATTGGTAACTTTCCTCAGTAGGACTTGTATAATTACATGGCTGGTGTAACTAGCTCCTTCTTAATTGCTTTCACTAGCTCTTCTTCTTCTTTGGCAGCTTGCTTTATCTTTCAGCCTCCGCTGGGTACCATATTTCCAGCCCTTTGTCTAGGCTGATGGTTCCACATAGATGCTTCCGTACCTGGCTTCCCCTGTGAACTCCAGACTTCCAAATTCCTACTGTGTTTTGAAAACCTTCAGAAAGGTTTTCCTCAAATGTTTCAAACCCAGCAGGTCCATAGATGAACCCTCTGTCCTCTACTCAAAGCTCTTTCTTCTTCCATGTTTCTTAGAATTCTTAGACCCTCCTGTTTCAAATCAGGAACTTCAGAGTGATTTTTAACCAACTTTTTGTCTGATTCTCTTTCAGCCATTCAATGGTTTAATTCCATTGCTTCATCTTTGAAGCCTCTTATCTTGGTTCCTTTCTCGATCATTCTCCATTTCTCCTTGACTGCTTTTTCCAGCCCCTGTCCAGGTGAGGAGCTCCTCCTGAATGTTTCTATGGTACCCTATGCTTACATTCATCAGGGCTCCATCCACACTGGAGTGTAATCTCCTTTATCTTCCTGTCCTCATCTCCCAGCATTCATGACATTCCCAGTAAATACTTGCTGAGCAAACCTTCCCAGTCACTTCTCAAGTTCATTGCCTTGTTGAGACTAGAGCTCCTCTCTTGCCTGCTGTCCCTTACCAACAATCCCAGCAAACAAGGACATTTATTAATTATTAGACAAACCTCTTTTCCATTCTCCTACTAATTCTACCTTCCAAGTTTTACTTCACTACCTCTCTGATTTCAACTATTCCAAGGATTAAAAAAACTTGCTTCCACATCTTCTCATAGAAGTGCCCTCTATGCTTAATATCTTGCAAATGCTTTCTCCAAAAAAGACTTCCCAGGACATATCTCAGGCAGAATTAATCTCATTACATCCCACCTTGCATATATGTGAAATCTATAAAAATGGTATAAATGAACTTATTTGCAGAGTAGAAATAGAGACACAGATGTAGAGAACAAATATATGGGCGCCAAGGGGGAAAGGGGTGGTGGGATGGATTGTGAGATTAGGCTATACGTAGAAGACACTGCTGGGCATAACATAGATACTAGTGAGAACCGACTGTAGCACAGGGAACTCTACTCAGTGGCTCTGTGGTGACCTAAATGGAAAGGAAATTCAAGGAAGAGGGGGTATATGTATATGTGTGGCTGATTCACTTTGCTGTACAGAAGAACTAATGCAACACTGTAAAGTAACTATGGTCCAATAAAAATTAATTAATTTTTAAAAAGCATTTTCCTACTGTTTATTTGCATTTTCATTGTGTTATTGTTCAAGATATCTTTCTAGGCTTGATTTTCTTACTTGATCATGGATGGTACAAAAGGTGACTTTCTCATCTCTCTATCTCCCATACTTACTAGGTACGAAGTGTTTTGGGTTCAGCTAAACTGCTCTTAAGCTTGATTTGTGGGTCTTCCCCAGTGGCTCAGACAGTAAAGAATCTGCCTGCAATGCAGGAGACCTGGGTTTGATCCCTGGGTCGGGAGGATCCCGTGGAGAAGGAAATGGCAACCCACTCCAGTATTCTTGCCTTGAAAATTCCATGGACAGAGGCTCCTGGCAGGCTACAGGCTATGGGGTTGCAAAGAGTCAGATACGGCTGAGCAGCTAACAAGCTTGATTTAATGATTCTCTACTAATTTGGACACAACCACAAAACAATAGGCTTTAGGTTGGATTGGATACTGCATATTCCAATAATCACGTTAAGAATAAAATCTTGATGTACAAAGCAACACTGACCACATAAAATAATAATAGTAGATACATCTGCCACCAAATATTTCCAATATGATTCATTATGAAGCTGGGAAAAGATTTAATTCACAGTCTGCAATGTAGCACAAGATATGATTTTGTGGACTGGGTACCATTTAGACTTAATAACTCAACTTTTAGTGATTTATATATTTCATCCTATAAAATGTAGTTAAGGAATTACTTGATACTCTAGGTTTCTTACTGTGAATAATAGTAATATAATCCTTCTCATTTTGTCTAGAGCTTGTTATCCAAGATTTTGAGAATTAATGAGAAAAATGCTTTGAAAGATTTTTTTCATTAATCCTCAAAAGACCCCTCTGCAATAAATTTGTAAAAATGATTAATTAAGAATGAAAATTCCATCACAAAAAGATGACATCCCTGTACTATTCTTCAGCTCACTTCAATGAAATTTTAAATTTATAAAATATGAAGGAGCTATAAAGCAATTTATTTCTGCAGGCTTCAGAGAAGAAAGACACTGCTTTTATTGTAAATGCATAAATAAATATTGATGCTTGTCATGGCATATGGAGATATAGATTTCTAAAAGACAAAGTTTAGGAATATTTTAGCAAGTTTTCATTCTAAATATACTTGAAAGTATACCTTTTACTGTGTATCTTTTGAGAAGGTCTCATTTTGTGTTAAAGAAATCTTTATGTTCAGAGCCTGTTTATTTACATTCCTTTGAGCTAGCCCTTCTTAATTTGCAGGTTATTAAGTAGATTGTAATTTATCATGTAGGGTGTATTCTTGGTTCAGTGGTTCCTCTAGGAAGCATGTTTGATGAACCATAATTATTTTCCAAAAGCTAAAGAAATGATTAAACTTTAGTTATTCAATTTATGCATGTGGTAAAAATGAAGAATTTTCCAAAATGTTATGGATTCTTTAAAAAAAAAAAGAAAGAATTAAAGAATTAAATTCTAATTCTAATTTCAAAATGAACTTCAAAGAAGATGTTAGCCTTTAAGAAACACAACTCCATGATTTAATAGCATTGGGATAAGATTGGTGTGATTCCAACTGATCACCCTTCCCAGGGCAATGCAAGCATCATAAGATGTGAATTCCAGCGAATATAGAAAAGGCAGAATGAAAAGCATGCATACTGAATGTAATTTGCAAAGAAAGAATAAGTTGATGAAAAATTCACCCTGGTAGGAGGTAGATTCTGATACAGTCAAAGCATCTGTGGAATCAAGATAATTACAGCATTCAAAATTTGAGACAATGAGATTCAAATAAATTGCTATAGTTTGTGAAGCAATAATATATTTGATGGAAGGAAAAGTGGAAAGGAAGGAGAGATTTTTACCAGCTACTGATTACTCAGTGAATGCCAGGTATCACTGAGTACTTTCAGTAAGGTATTTTATGAGATAGCTCAATGGTCCTATAAAGTAGATATTAGTAGGCACATTTTTAGGTTCAAATGACTGTCCAAAGCGTCCATTACCTGGTAGGAACAGCTGCCAGGAGATAGACGGATAGAGCACAAATGTGAAATCATGTATATATATAATTGGTAGGGCTTCCCAGGTGGCACTAGTGGTAAAGAACCCACTGCCAATGCAGGAGAAGTAAGAGACTCAGGTTCAATCCATGGGCCAGAAGTTCCCCTGGAGTAGGAAATGGCAACCCACTCCAGTATTCTTGCCTGGACAATTCCATGGACAGAGGAGCCTGGCGGGCTACAGTCTATGGAGCTGCAAAGACTTGGACACAACTGAGTGCACATGCACACACACACACACACACACACGTATGTATAAAACCCTATTCATATCTATATATACAATCTTATACATATCATTTTTATCATATGTAGTTTATCTTATATTTTTATCATATATAGTGTTTATATTTGATGATTATTTTGACTGGGATAAAGGATACCCAGATAGTTGATAAACTTTGTTTCTTGGTGTTCTGTGAGGATGTTCCTGGTAGAGATTAGCATTTGATGTAGTGGATTGAGTAAAGAAGACACGCCCTTCCCAATGTGTCATCATCCAGTCCACTGGGGCCTGATCAGGTCAAAAGGTGAAGAAAGGGTGCATTCCTCTCACTTTCCTCTTGAGTGAGATGTTGGTCCTTTCCTGCCTTTGGACATTGGAGCTCCTGTTTCTTGGACTTTGGACCCAGAGATTTATACCAATGACTCCCTGGTTCTCAGCCTGATGACTCACACTAAATTCTATCATCAGCTTTCATGAATCTCCATCTTGCAGAGATCAGATTGCAGAACTTCTCAGCCTCCATAACCATGTGAGTCAATTCCTATAATAAATCTCTTCTTATATATATCTTTTACATCCTGGTTGTCCATGGGGTTGCCAGAGTTGGACATGACTTAGCATCACCACCACTACTTACATTCTATTGATTCTGTTTTGCTGGAGAACCGTAGTAATATATCTATATTATGTGTGTGTGCATAAAGAACCCACTTGCAATACAGGAGACACAGTTTCAATGAAGATCCTTTGGCAAAGGAAAGGAAATGGTAACCCACTCCAGTATTCTTGCCTGGGAAATCCCATGCACAGAGGATCCTGGTAGGTTACAGTCCATGGGGTCACAAGGAGTTGGACATGATTTAGTAGCTAAACAACAACAACAACTACATATATGTATATATATATGTATATATATCAAAAGGAGAAGAATGCAGCAAAGAATGAGATGGTTAGATAGCATGTAGTCCATGAGCTCACAAAGAGTCAGACATGACTTAGTGACTGAGCAACAACATATAATTCCAACTTTTCCTCCATCTTTTTGGGACCGTGCAGTGTGAGAGATCTGGGTTCAATCCCTGTGTTGGGAAGATCCCCTGGAGAAGAGAACAGCTACCCACTCCAATATTCTGGCCTGAAGAATTCAGGGACTTGAAGAGTCAGATGTGACTGAGTGACTTTCACTAATGGGGATAAAAGGAAAAGACAAAACCCCTCAAGGGTGACAAATGTCCCCTTGAAGGACCCGCTCACCATTTCATGCAGCAGGGGCAGCATGGGTGGGAGTCTGCATGGAGTGGCTGTCCATGACAGCTGCATGCTCTTCAGATGACTCAGAGTCCTGACAGTTGTCCCAGCTTTTCCAGCAGGGACTGTCAGGGCACCTCGCCAGGAAGCCATCGTGTGCCACAGCAAGGAACCCACCACATGGGGAGTTGCTCCCACTGTCTTCAGGAATCATATGTGAGCTTTAGAGCCAAGCAGGCTCCAAAATCAAAATGGTTATTTCTGAGGATTTGTCTTCTCATATCCAAAATGGACATATTAACTCCTGTCTCAAAAGGTTGTGATCGAATTAATCTGAGATAAATGCACACAAGGGCTCAGTATGGTTTCTTATCATGATGGACTCCAAGTATATGGTAACTTAAAATAATGAAGAAAAGGAAAAAAGAACCAACAAGGAAAAGGAGGTCAGAGACCACAAGGAGACATGAAGGAGAAGGAAGAGGGAAAAAGAAGGAGCAGAGGTGGAGGAGGAAAGGAGAATTAAGAGGAACTTCTGGGGGTCCCTGTTTCCAGAAGCTACTCTAAGAGGAAGCACTTGATGAGACAAAATGCAAATCATGGTAGTTGCTATAGCCCATAGGAGATGCCCTGCAGCTGAGCACAAAGGTATCTGGGATCCACCAACATGAGCGACAACTGATAGAAAACGGCGCCACTGAGAGCAGCAGAACGTGAGTTAAGTCAAGGCTACGCTGGAATCAAAGCCAGCTCTCATTTCTATTCTAGAATGAGACAATGCTGTTGTTATTGCAGTTTAGTTGCTCAGTCACGTCCAGCTCTTTACAACTCCATGGACTGTGGCCTGCCAGGCTCCCCTGGGATCCAACCCACGTTTCCTGCATTGGCAGGTGGGTTTTTACCACTAGCGCCACCTGGGAGACAATGGGTGGTGATAATTAATGTCAATGCATCACTGAAGGAGGATAGACAGTAATAATTTCTATGAGGAAATCTGGTGGAAATGGTAGCTCAGAACTCAAAGTGTTTTCTTGAGTCAGTTACAGAGGCACTAAACAGTAACTTGGTCCTCAGATGTCCGGGGAACACAGGCTATAATTAGAAAGAGGTATTGATAGAGCAGTGCAGAGGTAAAAGTAAATCTACCCTTTGAAGGCTAATTAATTTGAAGTTAACAAGAAGAATGAATTGACAACTATGTGTGTGTGTATATATATACACACACACACGTGGACAGTGGTAAATAATCCACCTGTCAATGCAGGAGATGCAGAAGACGCGGGTTTGATCCCTGGATTGGGAAGATCCTCTGGAGGAGGAAATCGCAACTTGCTCCAGTATTCTTGCCTGGAAAATTCCATGAACAGAGAAACGCACTGGGCTACAGTCCATGGGGTCGCAAAGAGGTGGACACGACTGAGCATGCATGTATATATACACATGCAGACTCACACACACTTTTCTTTCAAAAAACTGATACTATTACACATTAACTGTGTTAGGAAAACTACCAAGTCAACACTATGACTGCTTTAAATAGTGTTTTGAAAATCTTACCTGAGACTTTGAAATAGCAGGCTTTTATTCCACAATATGATCATGAATCAGCCTATCTCTTGTGTTTTACAATTATGGAAAGCAGACAACTCATGTATAATCAATTTCCTAGTTCTGTCTGTAGCTCTATGGTATCCATCACATTCAATCTTGTCACCCTTGTTATGGCTCTTATCATCATATAAAAAATGTGTACTTACATGCTAATTTGTTGCCCTTATTTAATTTTCTCCCACTCAGTTTATTCTATGTGCTTAGTCGCTCAGTTGTGTCTGACCCTTTGCAACCCCATGGAGTGTAGTCCAGCAGCCCTAAATCTGCTTCAATATACATACCCCTGATCAGTTGGAAACTTTCCTTTCTATATAAAAGAAAGTCTGAACTCTTGTCTTGACATTCAAGACCCTTCAAAATTGGTCCAATAATTTCTCACAGGCAATACTTAATTACAGCAATATTTCCCAAAGATATTCTGGCACATTTGTCCTGCTAAATGTTTCACAGTTTTAAAAAAGGCTTCCTGATCAACTAAGAATATGCTGAATAAATAGTCATGAAATAGCTCATATCCCATTTCCTTTGTGCCAAACACTAAGAGCATCTATGCTTTGTATTATATAATCTTCAGAACTCTACACGATTAATAGATGAAAAGACCAACCAAGACCTATAATGATACATAACTGATGATATAAGTGGATAATGATACATTCACTTTGCTGTACACCTGAAACTCACACAGCATTGTAAATCAACTATGTGAAAGTCACTCAGTCGTGTCCAACTGTTGTGACCCATGGGCTGTAGCCTGCCAGGCTCCTCTGTCCATGGCCTCCTCCAGGCAAGAATGCTGGAGTGGGTTGCCATTTCTTTCTCCAGGGGATCTTCCTGATCTAGGAGTCAAACCCAAGTCTCCTGCATTGCAGGCAGATTCTTAACCAACTGAGCTAAATCAACTGTACTCCAATTAAAAAAAAAAAAGAAACAAACAAACAAACAAACTCAGTCGCTAACTGGCTGGTCCAGTTATAAGCTGTATTCAGAAGTTGTTTAGTCTCCCTAGGACTCAGTTTCCTCATTTGTAAAGTGAGGAGAGATAATATTACCTAATTTACTCGATTAATAGGAAATGAAATGAATTAAGACAGATAAAGTAGGCTTTGCAGAGTGCCTCACAATTTGTAATTGCTCTAAAAACAGTGGACTTATTATTTTTGTTGTTGTAAACTGGCAGCTCCACCCAAGGAGAGTAAGAGAAAGGTCACAGAGAAGGCCAGTATTGAGCCAAGCCCTGAAGGACAGACTGGAGATGCAGGGCAGTCCTGGAAGAAGGAGAGGCTTTTGCAGAGGCCCCAGATATGTCACATTGCTTGGGGTGCTTGGGAAACTGAATGTGTCTAGTCCACATATGTAAAACCTCACACATGATGAATAGGAAGTGAGCTGGAAAACTAGATGAGCAGATGCTGAATATCTTATATGTCTTCAGGCACTTAAGCATAATCCCATTGTTAATGGGATGAGAGGAAATAGGTCAATGACCCATTTAAAGCATAGAGAAATATGATAGGATTTATAATTCTATTTACATTATGTTGTTGTTCAGTTGCTCAGTCATGTCCACCTCTTTGCGAAACCATGGACTGCAGCACGCCAGGCTCCTCTGTCCCTATCTCCTGGAGCTCGCTCAAACTCAAGTCATTGATGCCATCCAACCACCTCATCCTCTGTCATCCCCTTCTCCTCCGGCCTTCAATGTTTCCCAGCATCAGGGTCTTTTCCAATGAGTCAGCTCTTCACATCAGGTGACCAAAGTATTGGAGTTTCAACTTCAGCGTCAGTCCTTCCAGTGAACACTCAGGACTGGTCTCCTTTAGGATGGACTGGTTGGGTCTCCTTGTAGTCCAAGGGACTCTCAAGAGTCTTCTCCAGCACCAGTTTGAAAGCATTAATTCTTTGGGGCACTCAGCCTTCTTTATAGTCCACCTCTCACATCCATACATGACCACTGGAAAAACAATAGCTTTGACTCTACAGACCTTGTCAGCAAAGTAATGACTCTGTTTTTTTTAATACACTGTATAGGTTTGTCATAGCTTTTCTTCAAAAATTGGCAAATGATAAGAGATAAGGGAAGAGATAAGGGAAATCTAAAGAGGCTCTGAATAGGAGTATAGCAGTCTGTTAAATACAATGTTATATATTAGAAAAGAAGCACAGGCATGAGTAGCTAAAAAGAAATTATTCTTAAAAATGTGAATAGTGAGACAGTTTCTTTTAACCTAAAATTATTATATTAACTATAGCTTTTTTACTGTAAAAATAATTGTACTATTGTTTACCTTATAAATTGTCTAGGATTGTTAAAAATAAGTATAAAGTTGGCAAAGGAAAGATGAAAGCAAGTATAATTTGATAATGGCTATCATGAATTGAAAAGCTTATTTTGCCCTTGGGCTTAATAATTTCATTTCTAGGCATCTCTCTTGGGAAATATTATAAAATTCAGCAACACTTAGCAGAATAAAGGATTGGAAATATGTATTTCCACCAAAGAGGGAATGGTGAAGTCCTCAGTTATGATGTATCAGTGTAATCTAATCTTTTGAAAACTTCTAAAATGATAGTCATGATGTGTTTTAAATGAGGCTATTCCAGATAAATGAGGATGGTCAGTTGCATCTGAATTTCAGATGAACAATGAATAATTTGTTTAGCATAAATACATCCCAAACATTGCATAGAACACACTTAAGCTATACATATAGCTGATTCACTTCATTGAAACTGATGCAGCAGAAACTAACACCGCGCTGTAATGCAGATCTGCTGCATGCTAAGCCGCTTCAGTGTTCGACTCTGTGCGATGCTAGGGAGTAGAGCCTGCCGGGTTCCTCTGCCCATGGGGATTCTCAGGGAAGAATACTGGAGTGCGGTGCCCCGTCCTACTCCAGAGGATCTTCCCCACCCAGGGATCAAACCCACGTCTCTTAAGTCTCCTGCATTGGCAGACAGATTCTTTACCACTAGTGCCACTTGGGAAGCCTGAAGCAAATACACCTTAATGGAAAAAAGGAAGCAGCAACATTATCAACTTAAAAAAAGTTATTCAGTCTTTATCTGAAATTTAAATGGATCTGGGTATTTTGTATTTCTATTTGCTAGATCTGGCAACCCTAGTTTTAAAGGGCATGTAAAAATGTATTTTACACTAATTGGAAACGTGAGATTAAAAAAATATATTGAGTTACAGGGGTCAGGGTGGAGAGGTATGACTTAAAAAGAGTGTACGAAAACACACACAAATTAAATCAGTAGTCATTACCAGCAGTGGGTTTTGATTATAATTTTTTTCAGCTTTTGGGGGTTTTTTGTATTTATATTTTTCTATGAGTTATTTTTATAAGCATAAAAATGTGTATATGTGCTTTTATATGTTCATGTATAATTCTTTACCACTTTTAACATTGGCAGTGGTCTACATTTATGACTGGTCTAAGTCAGGATACCCACTCATTCCCAGATTGCTATCAGACACAAAGTTTTCTTAAGAAACCCCCAGATCTCATGGAATGAAATCAGGACTGTGATTCAGTTTTCGGATTAAGTGTTGTACTACTAGTAAATTCTTCTCCCTCTACCCTCTCTCAAATCTTTTCCACCCACCCCCCACCATGCCCCCCATCTATCACCTCCCCATTATTCCAGAGCAAACTGCTTGTTTTCCATCAAACCACTTAGAGCTTCAGTATGTACATGTTGAAAACTAGAGTAAACGAATAAAAGAGAGAAATAAGAGTGGGAACATTGGCTGGCATTTCTCGTTAGGCGTACCCTGATATGTAGGGCCCAGTAGCATAACTGATGGCGCCCCAGGATTGCTTTGACAAATACTAGAGTAGAAATACATGCTCCATAAAAATGGAAATAAAGGAAAATAAAGATCAGTAAAAAGATATGCTTGTAGAGAAACTTTAGTGGACTCAGGAGTCTGGAAAGAGCTCTGAAAACAACACAACTGGAAGAAAAGATTCCGAAATATCTTACAGCTTCTCGAGTTCTTCCCCAGATGCACCTCAGTGTTTTTTCCTCTAACGGTGATTTCGATGACAGCTATATCCTGGACTGTCTTGTTTAAAACAGATTTACGCTTCGTGCCACGGTGTTTTTAACTTTTTTAGGCGCTTATGGTAGAATAAACGTTACACAAACCAATAGCAAAGTCAGACCTGTCTGTTCAGGTCTGACTTTGAATGGAACTCTGTGGGAAACCTGGCAAAAAGCAAAGGGGTCTCGCAGGCATTTGTTTTACCCACACCTGGTTTTCTTGAAGCATCTTTCTCTTCCCTTCATTATTTACTCTAGGTTTTTCGAAGTCCTGATAGTTGATACTGATGTTACAGAAGCACCTTTAAAGGGATAAATGATATCCAAACCAAGAGCTTTTTTCTCTTCGCACAGTTCCCTGCCCACACGCTGTCATCTTTTCTCTCCTTTTTTTCCTTTTTAAAAATATATTTACCATTTTATTGTATTTTTGTTAATTTTTATTGGAGTATAGTTGCTTTATAATGTTACGCTAGTTTCTGCTGTGCAGCAAAGTGAATCAGTTACCTGTATGCATATGTTCACTCTTTGGATTTCCTTCGCATTTAGGTCACCAGAGACCACTGAGTAGAATTCCCTGTACAACACAGTAGGTTCTCATCTATTTTATACATAGTACTGTGTATATGTCAATTCCAATCTCCCAGTTCATCTCACACCCCTTCCCATCCTTGGGATCTGTAAGTTTGTTCTCTATATTTATGTCTTTGTTTCTACTTTGCAAATAAGGTCATGTGCACCATTTTTCTAGATTCCACATATTAGTCTTAATATACAATATTTGTTTTTCTCTTTCTGACTTACTTCACTCTTATGTCAGTCTCTAGTCCCTCCACATCTCTGCAAATGACACTGTTTCATTCCTTTTCCCTTTACTTTTCCTCACTCTGTCCTATTTTCTTAAGCTTAGTTTATGTCTCACTTCTTCATCTTTAGTGCATTGCTTCTTTTTCTTTCATTCTGAGAAACAGCTTTATAGCTTTTGTCCCCAAGGATCTTTTATTCTAACTCACCAAGGCAGCTGCACACAAAGAAGCAAGCAAGGGGTCTCAATGCTTCTAAATTCTAACAGATTTAAAAGTCACTCCTTTCACCAGAAGCAAGAAACTGGGACTATTTTATAAAAGGTAATTGAACATATGCTAACAATGTCATACTTTTTATTTGCAAATGCTCTGTTGGTCATTTATTAATATTATAAAAACAAAATACAAATCTATTTACTGTTCACTGGGCTCACACAGCTATGTGAAGCTCATCTATGGAATGAATTGGACAATTGAAAGGGCCAAGTGAACACAGAATTTGAAAGAGCACGTAGATATTCCAGTGTACTTTGTTTGAAGAAATTTATTTTTTTCCACTCTATATACCCTTTGACTTCTTGTGATAAGAAACGTCAGAACCGATTTCAAATACTAAGCTCAAACTTTTCTTTCTCAAGAATCGTACTTTGAACGTCATTTCAATTATACGTGCCATAAAAATACTTGAATTTTTCGTAATGATATGCCATAATCTTTCATGTCATTTGTATATATTCTGTCTTTATAAAGTGTGCTTCCCACTGATTTTGTTTCCACTCACAGATTTTAGATCCATAAGTCCCCCAAGCTTAGTGTACCACTGTCATGGCCAAGTTTTCTGGCTGTGATTTTCCTTGCGAATAATAAGAAAGAATGTTCGTTGTGAAAACTGAAAACTACCTTAGAGATGAAATTGAAACTTAGAAGTTTTCTGCTCAGTGTTGCATGGCAGCCTGGATGGGAGGGGAGTTTGGGGGAGAATGGATACATGTATGTGTATGGCTGAGTGCCTCCACTGTTTACCTGAAGCTATCGCAGTATTGTTAATGGGCTATACCTCCAATACAAAATAAAGTGTTTAAAAAAATAAAATAAAACATTTTTAAAATTGCAAGTGTATAATGAGGAATAAATAAAAAATGACTAAGTGACAAAAGAAAAAAAAGCAGAGATTTTGTCTCCTCCTAACTCCCATTCTCACCACCTCAGCGTTTAAATAAAACCAGGTACAATTTCATAAGCTTCTTAAAAAAAAAATCTATTAAATTAAAAGCAATTAAAAATACAAAAAAAAAGCACCTCTCCAGTACTTATAAAATGGAACGTGCTTCCCTCTCAGTACATGTTAATTTTCTTTGTTCTTCTAAATGAGAGTATAGCATTGCATGCAAATACCACAGCTTGTGAGCTTTATGTAACCAGTTGTCAAATAATGCATATTTTGACTGTTTCCCCCCTTTGACCATCCATCACATTCAATGGTGAGTATTTATATACGTATATTTGCATGTTGAGGAAGCACACCCCTCAATTTGTAAGAGTGGAATAGATCAATATCAAAGGATATTCATCCAGCTAACTTATTTTGAAAATAATTTCAAAATACCTTTCAAAATAAGGTTGCATTTCTCACTTAATATGACATGTATTTCCTACATCATCCATTAAAAACTTATTGTTAATAGCTGAATAACATTTTTACACATATGCCCCATAATTTATCCAACAGTATTCTCATGTATGTGATTTTTTAGGTTCTCAGTGTTTGCAAAATAAGTGTCTCTGCTGGAATCTGCTCTTCTTTATTGTGCTGATGCATGTATTTGTGTTCATCGAGACAGAATTAACATGCCTGATTATTAACTCTCAAGTTGAAACTGAATTTTACATATTTATTATGGAAAATAGTATGAAGTATTTTCAGAAAAAAAGGTCACATTTAATGAATTTATTAATATTTTTAGGAGATACAGAATGGTAGGTGAATAGAGGTCCAGAGTGTAGTTGTTTTTATTTAGAGGTGGAAAGGGAGACGGGTGGAGAAGAGAAATGTACAATAAAGAGTTATGTTTGAAATGAATTCTAGTATATAAAATTTGGGGCTTCCCTGGTGGCTCAGACCTTAAAGAATTTGTCTGCAATGCAGGAAACCCAGGTTCCATCTCTGGGTAGGGAAGATTCCCTGGAGAAGGAAATGGCAAAACACTTCAATATTCTTGCCTGGAGAATTCCACGAACAGAGGAGGCTGGCGGACTACAGTCCTTGGGGTCAGACATGACTGAGTGACTAATACACACACACATAAAATTTTAAATAGAATAGTAATATGCTTTTCATACTGTTCTGCACAGTCATGCCTGAGTGACTGAACTGAACTGAATATGCTTTATGAATGTTGTACTATAGCAGCATTATACTCAGCTAGGGAAGGCAAGAGTCTGGGTATTTCTTCTTCAAAAAACTGACACAAAGAAAATGAAGTCCTATGCACACTAACATGTCAAAAGTGGCATTGTTGCCATCTGGAGCTAGATAATGCCCTATTGTGGGTGCTGTCCTGTGTGCTATAAAATGTTTAGCAGCATCACTGGCTTCCACACACCAGATGCCAGTAGCAACTCCTACCCAACCATGACAAATGAAATTGTCTTCAGATATTGCTAGATGTCCTCTTTGGAAAAAAAATCCCCTTGGGCTGAGAAGTTCTGCCCTACAATAAAGTCCACCAAGCCCCAGGCTAACAGAGCTGAAGAATAATAGTCAAAACATCAATAGTTCAGTTCAGTCACTGAGTCGTGTCTGACTCTTTGTGACCCCATGGACTGCACCCCGCCAGGCTTCCCTGTACAACACCAACTCCCAAAGCTTGCTCAAACTCATGTCCATTGAGTCGGTGATGCCAGCCTACCATCTCACCCTCTGTCATCCCCTTCTCCTCCCGTCTTCAATCTTTCCCTGCATCAGGAAATGATGCTTTCAAATGAGTCAGCTCTTCGCATCAGGTGGCCAAAGTATTGGAGTTTCAGCTTCAGCATCAGTCCTTCCAGTGAACATTCAGGACTGATTTCCTTTAGGATGGACTGGTTAGGTATTTTTGCAGTCCAATGGACTCTCAAGAGTCTTTGCCAACACCACAGTTCAAAACATCAATTCTTCAGCACTCAGCTTTCTTTATAGTCCAATGTTCACATCCATACAAGACTACTGGAAAAACAATAGCTTTGATAAGATGGACTTTTGTTGGCAAAGTAATGTCTCTGCTTTTTAATATGCTGTCTAGGTTGGTTATGGCTTTTCTTCCAAGGAGCAAGCACCTTTTAATTTCAGGGCTGGAGTCACCATCTGCAGTGATTTTGGAGCCCTGAAAAATAAAGTCTCTCACTGTTTCCATTGTTTCTCCATTTATTTGCAATGAAGTTATGGGACCGGATGCCATGATCTTCATTTTTTGAATGTTGAGTTTTAAGCTGGCTTTTTCACTCTCTTCTTTCACTTTCATCAAGAGGCTCTTCAGTTCCTCTTCACTTTCTGCCACATGGGTGATGTTATCTGCATATCTGAGGTTATTGATATTTCTCCTGGCAATCTTGATTCCAGCTTGTGATTCAGCCTGGCATTTCACATGATGTACTCTGCACATAAGTTCAATAAGCAGGGTGACAATATACAACGTTGACATACTCATTTCCCGATTTGGAGCCAGTCTGTTGTTCCATGTCTGGTTCTAACTGTTGCTTCTTGACTTGCATAAAGACTTATCAGGAGGCAGGTAAGATCAGTAGACACTTATGGAAAATTCTGCATTAAAGACAAAGAGCAAAATGATCAAAAAAGAAAAAAAAGAGAGGGGAACAAATGCAATACATTGCAAGAGGAGGATAAAAATTCAAACTATATCATTATTAACATCTTCAGAAAGAATAGGTTATATATATGAAGTAAATACAGGCTTTTAATTAAAAATACAAGGATAAGAAATAACTTTTGGTTATCAAAATTGTGATAGGACTAAAATATAATGGTAAGAATTCTTTCAGAAAGTCAACCAAAGGGTTAATAAATAGAAAATGGAGTAAAATGGTAAGATTTGGAGATCAATTTAGAAAATAAAAACTTGGAGAAAATAGAGTGGAGGAAATTATCAAATATAATAATAATACAAGAGACGTTTCCTGTGTGCAATGTTTGGGAATCAAAATAACATCAGACTTCTTGTGGCAAAGAAAAATAAAAAATAATGGAATACTAGCTTTAAAATTTTAACAGAAAATGGTATTAATCCAGATGTTTGCAATAAGCCTAGCTATCAGTCAAGTGTTATAGCAAAATAAGGACGTTGTCACAAATATGTGACGTCAAAAATATATCTTAGATGCACCATCTTAGAAACGTCTGTTGAATAAACTTTACAAAAACGAGAGTAGATCCAAATAAAAGAGAATGGCAAAGAAGGTCTTTAAAATCATGTTGAAGGGAGTCTTTATGACACAGGAGACCTAGAGAACAGCTCACTCATATTGGAACAGGAGGATGAGGGAATATAATCCTGCTATCTCCAAGGGAAAAACATAGAACCAATAGATTATTTCATGTACTTGACCTTACAGAAATAGATTGTGTAATTCTGTGAGAGAGATGGGGAAGATTGTGCCATTGCTATCTGTACAAAACTAAACAAATGAAACAAAAAATTATGATCTGCAGTAAAAACAAAGAGCTGTACAAGAAATGAAATTCTTTGTTACATACCTCAGCTGTGAGCAGTACTTAAACAAGTATAATAGTGGAAACACTGACTCCTCATTTTTAAGAAATTGTGATAAAACAGAAGAGTCACAGAGGTATAAGAAAAAATATGTCAGTGGTTTCTAAGTATATCCTCCTTCTTTCATAAAAGCAATGTCAAGAAAAAAAAAAAAAAAACAAGACTTAGTAGTGTAAATGTATTCAGAAATATGTGTAACTGCCAAATTAAATAGCTAAACATTCAGAGCAGTTGACCTGGGGATCAGAATCTAGGAGTCTGGAGAGTAGAAAGGAAACTTCTCTTATTTACAATAAGTTTATAGAATGTGTTTATTTAACTCATAAAGCACAAATTGATTTTCCAGAAGTCTGGGCAATTCTGGGCAAGCACACAGAAAACATCTGTTGGGGACAGTGGAGCATGATGTGTCATTTTGGACCTTCCTCTCAGACTCACTGAATCAAAATATCTAGTGCTTGAGCCCAAGAATCAACGTTTTTATACAAGCTCCCCAGTTGACGCATATGTAAATTAATGTATGGAAATCATTATATATGATGTTCAGGTATTAAGCTTTCAAGGTATAATTACACAAACAGTATCAAAGTAGTTTTATGGACCAACATGTGTAGAATTTTCAATACATAGATTTGGGATGGGGAAAGAGAGGAGGAAAGAAAATGTCCATCATCGCTGGAGTATATATCTTTATGTAGTTGTCCATCATCATTGGAGTACTGCCAGAAGACCAAATGGTAAGGTCTATGCTGTCATAAAAAATTTACCTGCTGGGTACTCAGCTGTACTCTGTGCTCATAAATCTTCAGTTCCAGACCCTGGATAGTTGTATCATAAACATAAACACTCTGCTAGCAGGCATTTGACTGATCTGTCTTTACAAGCAAGGGGTTTATTAAAAGTATAAGGCATTCCCTGAATGTTTGCTTATTGTCACCTCTCCATCAATCAGTTCTTTGTTTCATACAGTAACCAAAAAAAAAAAAAAAACAGCGCATGTACAAAGCAGGTGTTTGGCGTCCAGCTGCTGTTAGAGTAAACGAGGAAGGTTGCTGAGGATGAGTGACACTACCCACCTTTTACGACTGAAGACTTCAGGAAGCTGGGCAATCTTTAGATACCTTGGATTTTGATCTAAGACTTCAGGAGGCTGGGCAATCTTTAGATACCTTGGATTTTGATCTTCAAATTTTTTAGGTCATAGGGACCTAATAAATTGTATTTACTGCTCAATGATGAACAATAAATTAGAAAATAAATTAAACACTGCTAGAAAGCTTTTTCCGAGAAGGCAATGGCACCCCACTCCAGTACTGTTGCCTGGAAAACCCCATGGACGGAGAAGCCTGGTAGGCTGCAGTCCATGGGGTCGCTACAAGTCGGACACTGAGCGACTTCACTTTCACTTTTCACTTTCATGCATTGGAGAAGGAAACAGCAACCCACTCCAGTGTTCTTGCCTGAAGAATCCCAGGGATGGGGGAGCCTGGTGAGATGCTGTCTATGGGGTCGCACAGAGTCAGACACAACTGAAGTGACTTAGCAGCAGCAGCAGCAGAAAGCTTTTTAAACGATCTCCATAAAAGCCTAGAATTAAAAAAGAAAAGATTTTACTATAAAATGTGGGTTACAAAATAGCCAAAAACCAAGATTTTGGAGAGAAAAATGCTGAAGAATTTTTTTTCATATAAAAATAAATAATTATGAGGCTGGTATTACCCAGGCAGCAAACCAAAGATAGCATAAAATACAAAATAAAATAAACAATAACAAAAACTATAGAGTAATATCTCTCAAAGACTTTGATACAAAAATTCTCAACACAATATTAACAAACTAAACCCAACCATACGTAAAAAGAAGTATGTAATGTGATCAAGTGGGATTTATTCCAAGTGTGCTAGGCTGGTTCAATATTCACAAAAAATAAAATAACAATGTAAACCACCATAACAACAGGCTAAAATAAGAAAAGGCATATAATCAGATCAATTGATGCAGAAAATTCATTTGACAAAACCAACAGGCATTCATAATAATAACTCTCAGTAAGTCAGGAAAAAAGAAAAATGACTTTAACTTGATAAAGAATAAGCACAGGAAACCTGTTGTTGTTGTTGCTGTTGCTCCACCTTCTTTCTGGTCCAACTCTCACATCCACACATGACTGCTGGAAAAACCATAGCTTTGACTATATGGACCTTTGTTGGCAAAGTGATATCTCTTAGCTGACATCTTACTTGACAAAGGACTAAATGTCTTTCCTCTATTATTGAAAACAAGTGAAGAATGGTCTACTTTCATTATTGTTGTTTGACATATGGCTGGAAATACTTGCCACTGCAATACAGCAAATAAAAGAAATAAGAGGCACTCAGATTGGAAAGGAAGAAATAGAACTCTGGTCACTGAAGAAATTTCCCAAAAGAAATATTTCCCCCCACCAAAAACAAAAAACAAAAAAAAACAGCCTTCCTAGAATTAATGAGCTCAGTAAGGTTAAAAGAGAAAATATCAAAAGGGAAATATCAATCACATATCAGTATACAAACAATGGACATTCAGAACTAAAATTAAAAATATTACTATTTACAGTTGCTTCAAAGAAGTGAAATACTTAGGTATACACTTCTGCAAAACATTTACAAGGTTTGCATGCTGGCCATTACAAAATGCTGACAAAAGAAACCAAAGAGGACCTAACAGATGGGGGAAGATAATAGGCTCATGGATTGGAAGACCCAAAATCATAATAAATTGGTCAGTTCTTCCTTGATTGACCTATAGGTTTAATGCAATTCCTGTGAAAATTTCAGGACTGCTTTTATTTTTAGACATAGACAAGTGTATTCTAAACCACGTGCGGGAAGGAACAAGCCCTAGCACGCTAAGACAATTTGACAGAGAAAAATAGGGTGGAGGCAATTACTCTAATTACTGTTTGGAAGGACTTCCATGATAGCTCAGTTAATGAAGAATCCGCCTGCAATGCAGGAGACTCCAGTTCCATTCCTGGGTTGGGAAGATCCGCTGGAGAATGGATAGGCTATCCACTCCAGTATTCTTGGGCTTCCCTTGTGGCTCAGCTGGTAAAGAATCCACCTGCAGTTTGGGAGACCTGGGTTTGATCTCTAGGTTGGGAAGATCCTCTGGAGAAGGGAATGTCTACCCATTCCATTATTCTGGCCTGGAGAATTCCATGGACTACATAGTCCATGGGGTCACAAAGAGTTGGACATGACTGAGCAACTTGCACTTCACTTCACTGTTTGGGAAGGAAGGAGGTGGCAGGAGCTTGGTTATAAAAGGATAGTAGGAGGGATCTTTGTGGTATTGGAACTTTTCAGTATCTTGACTGTCACAGTGGATACGCAACTAGCACAATTGATAAAATTGTAAAAAAAAAAAAAATTAACATGAACACATGAAATTGAATACAAGCATAACTAAGGAAACCTGAATAAGATAGGTATATCTTGCTTGTGATGTTACACAGTAGTTTTGTAAAGTTTTACCATTTTAGAGAACCACACAAAGCATAAAAGAGAGCTCTGCATTATTTATATTCAACTGAATGTAAAACAGCAATGATCTCAATAACATTCTCAATTAAAAATCAATAGTGAGTTCAAAATTATGAATAAAAGTTAAAGCAAAAATATAAATTTTAATACTAGTGTCTGAATTTGTAACTTGCTATCGGATGGGAGTGAATGGCATTTTACATTCTTAACAATTTTAAGTACAACTGAATACATAAATATATACAACCTAAAATAATTATGAAAATATTGAATGCAACAAGTTTAAACATGCATGGAGTGGTCATCTAGCAGGCAGAACATTTGTAAAATACCATATGATTCCAGATGTTACTTCTCTGGCCTGAGTTTCCTCATCCATAAAACATGGGCTTGAGTCTAGGACGTGTGCGTGTGTGTGTGCGTGCGCGCGCGCGTGTACTAAGTTGCTTCAGTCGTGTCTGATTCTTTGCAGCCCTATGGACCATAGTCCACAAGACTCCTCCGTCCATGGGGATTCTCCAGGAAAAAATACTGGAGTGAGCTGTTGTGCCCTCCTCCAGGGGATCTTCCTGACCCAGGGATCCAACCCATTGTCTCTTAAGTCTCTGGTATTGGCAGGCGGGTTCTTTACCACTAGCACCACCTGGGAAGCCCGAGTCTACGATAGCATTGTTCAACACGGTAAGAACCACAAAGCAAGTCACATATGTAATTTTAGGTTTTCTGGTAGCCACGTTGAAAGGAGTAAAAAGGAATAGGTGAAATAAATTTTATAAGTTTTATTAACCAATTATATCCAAAATATTGTTATTTTCAACATATAATTACGTTAAAAATCAATATTTTCCTTTCTCTACTGTGCTCAAAATCCATTCCTCCATTTATACTGCACTCAGTCTGGACTAGCTGCATTTAAAATGCTCAAGAAATATGTGAGGCTAGTGGCTACCATATTGGACAGTGCAGGTCTATATGATTTCTGAGACTCCCTCTCTCATTCTAAAATTTTAAAATTCTGAAATGTGTAAATATTTAGGGGTCTAAAGTACAATATCTCTTACTCCTCCAGATCACACTCATGTTTCAGCTACAAACTCTACAATAAAAACAATCCCTGGTGTCTCAGAAGGTAAAGAATCTGCCTGCAATGCGGGAGATCTGGGTTCTATCCCTGGGTTGGGAAGATCCCCTGGAGGAGGAAATGGCAACCCACTCCAGTATTCTTGCTTGGAGAATCCCATGGACAGAGGAGCCTGGCAGGCTACAATCCATGGGGTCACAAAGAGTCAGGCATGACTGAGGGACTAAGCACACAGCACAGCGCAAAACATTAGAGGTTTTTTTCAAAGAGTAATCTTAATACCGAAAGCCGCAGGTACTGTCTGGTACCTGTGAACAGACAGTATCCTTGACATGTTTGTGGACATACTTTGTCCCTCATGGTTTCAGTCATTCAGGAGGGGAGCTCGGGTGAAATGGCAGGAGCCAGGCTGCTGAGAGGGGCATATGAGTTTCCTAAGAGTCGGACTTTTTGTCTCCTTGACTCTCTGTCCTCCCTGCAGGTGGGCATTCTCCATCTCTCTTGTCATGAGCCAAAAGACAGCAAGAGCCAGATCCAATTGTGCTGTTGCTTCCCCCAGTTGGCAGCCTCAGCAGCAGATTGTAAATGCACCTGATGCTCTCAAAATGCAGCTGGGAGGTTTCCAGCAGTCAAAGAACTTGAGTAAATAGCTTCTTATTTTCCTCTGGAGTCCCTATGCTGACTGGAAGGATCTTTTAGACCCCAGCAGATCTCACTTGTGTGCTCTTGGTTTCTTCACAAACCTTCACCTGAAGCAAATACTAGAAACTCTTACTCAATCTTTGATTCACAACATGCCTTCATGAGACATCAAGTGACTTTCCTTTCCTTATCACATTTTCTTGCTTTGTGTCAAAGAGAAACATATAGCAATCACTGCTATCTATTGAATACTCATGGTGCAATGAACAGTGGGTACTTTCTCAGTGGTATTCCATTTACTTCTCACAACAACCCTATGGGTTAGGTGCCATTATTTTCACAGTACATAAAACCAAGTTGAGATATTCTGAAGTTACAGTACCTGGCTGAGCGCTTCCAGTTAGAAAAGAGCAGAGACAGAACTCAAACTCTGATCTGTAAAATGACAAATTTCAAATATCATGGAAATTCCATAACTCTAAGGCATGATGAGGAAATAGTTCACTGTCATCAGAGAACTGGGGTCGCAGACGATGCTACAACAGTGCAGAGAAATCAAAACCATCCTTTTCATTTCAGGCCCTGCCTTTGATATCAGCTAGCCAAGAGCATCCCCTCTGAACTTGAATTCTACATTCAAATACTTCCAATGCAGTCTTCTGCATTAGTTTTTATTGATGAATAATTGATTTATAAGATTGTGTTAGTTTCAAGTATATGGCATAGTGATTCTTCTTTTTCAAATTATGTTTCATTATAAGCTATTATACGATATTGGGTATAATTCTTGTGCTATGCAGTAAATCCTTGTTGCTTATCTATTTCTTGTATGAAAGTGAAAGTGAAGTTGCTCAGTCATGTCGGACTCTTTGCGACTCCATGGACTGTAGCCTACCAGGCTCCTCCGTCCATGGGATTTTCCAGGCAAGGATACTGGAGTGGATTGCCATTTCCTTCTCCATGAGATCTTCCCCGCCCAGGAATCGAACCTGGGTCTCCCACATTGTAGGCACACGCTTTACCATCTGAGCCACCAGGGAAGTCTATTTCTTGTATAGTAGTTTGTATCTGCCAATCTCTAATCTTAATTTGTCCCTCCTTCTTCTTGCCCTATTTAAAACCACAAGTTTCTTTTCTGTGTTATATCTGCCTTTTAATTTTATTTATAGATTTGTTTTATTTTTAGATGGCACATATAATGGCTATTATATAGCATTTGTCTTTCTTTGACAAATGCTAAGTGTAATATTCTCCAAGTCCATCTATGTTTCTGCAAATGGCAATATTTCATTATTTTATATGGCTCAGTAATATTCCATTCTATCCATTTGTCTGTCTATCTATTTTACTATTATCCTTTGAGGCTAGAAGAGAGAAGTGGGACTGCCAGTGATTTGAAATATATTCTTCCAACTAGTATGATTCTTGGACTCTTTTAGGGTTTTGTTTGCATCACTCTTGAGCAAGTTTTGGATAGGCAAAGCTGTAATTAGCATCTCCTGATTCCAAGTGGGGAGATATGCAAAGAAAAAGTTATGGGTTTGGTCCCTTGATTGCTTGAGTTTGATACTGCAGGATGGAATTTCCATATGCAGGCTTTTCCATAGCAGTGAATCTCCCTTAAGCAGAAAGAGGTTTTGTACCAACCAAGGGCCAGACTCTGCCCCTGAGAGGAGCTGCAAGTATGACTTGGTGTGGTGCTCAACAGAACTTTGTAAAGCTGTTCTGAAGGGCAGTGCCGTGAACTGCTCGGATAATTTAGCACTGAACAGCCACTGGGAAACCTGGGTAATTTTCTAGCAGGGAGAAGAAATTGGAAATACCTGAGGCCCTATGGGAAGAACCTCTGGGAAGTCACTTCCTACAGGAACCAGAGCTGACAAGGACATTTGCAGAGGGCTGCTATTAAAGGCTCCAGGACACACTGGGTGCCTCTGACATGGGAGATGCTGCTGCAAAACCGATGTGGGAGAGGAAGAACATGGGGACAGTATCAGGGCCAAAAGGTGCCATTGTTGAAGAATGCTGTCTTTCCAGGTTGGAATGGGGTCATACTCCATTGTCTGCCTCTTTAGGGGAAACAGAATATTTTCTCTAAGAATTGAAAAATTATTACCTTTACAGGTCACAAATGATGAGGTCCACTAAACAATTTGGTGCTGTGGTTAAAGTCCTGACACAGTAACTCAAATCTTAGATCCACAAGTGGCCAAGATAGGTCCAAAGGAAAGAAATGCATTGCAATATATAATTGTAGGATTGTTATTTATTGGTCAATTTATAATTGAAATACTTAATCATTTTACATGAACATTCTTTCCATTTTCCATATAAAATATACCCTTTTAATAGCAAAAAAATAATTTATTTTTGGATAGATGTCTTTTAGCAACGGAAGACTTTATGTTTCTTCTAGAAATCCAACAAAAACTTTATAAATGCCCACCTGAGTCTTTAAGTTTTTCCTATTTGTTCTTTAACTCACCATTTCTATTTTTATTTCCCAGATAGATCTGATGTAAACTCCCTATGCAAATGCCAAGCGTGTCACATTTATGTATTATTGTTAAGAGAAATTTCCTGGTGACTCGGCATGCCTCTAGAGGACTGACTCCTGAATTATTGCCAAATTGTGATGAATTGCTGAGCTTGAAAGGCAGTTCTGAATTCAGGCCCACTGTGGGAGTCCCCACTCTGCCATTGACCACTTTGCTCATTTCTATCACCCTACTTCAAGCTACCATCTTTTTTTTTGCCTCGTCCACTGCAGTAGCATGCTCATGAATCTTTCTGCTTCTACATTGCGGCTCGCCCTTTATAATCCTTTGCCTATACCAGCACTGATGTTTCCTGAAACTGAAACAAAATTAGATACATATAATCCCCTGGCTTAAACCCCTTTGATGACTTCAGCTATACTTTGAATGATAAAATTCAAACCATAAGTTCTACACCATTTATCCGCCACTGAGCTCTCTAGCTTCAGTTGCATTGAGAATACTAAGCAATTCTCTCCCCTTTATCTCTCCATCCATCCACATTGAGCATTTCCTCAAACGCAAATTTGCTCCAACCTCAATGCTTAAACTTTGTCTTCACTCTGCCTCAAACACTCCCTTTGGAGCTTCCATAGATGAGTCTCCCTCATTCTTAAGTCCTCTGTTCTGAGATTTCTATAAGCCACTCCCCTCTCTTCAGGAACTCTACAAAGCTTTACTCTATTTTCATCATGGCATTTATCACTACATGAAAATAAATTATGAGCCACTTGACTTTCTAACTTTCTTCAATAGAATATGAGCTCCAGAGAAGCAAGCATCATGTCTGGACTTCTACACCAGTGCTTAAACAATGTTTGGCACTTAGGATGAAATATGCAAATATTTCAGAATAAAATGATTTTCAGAAAGACTAATCCTCAGTCTATTAAAAATGCATCATTATGGTCAGTCTTGTGCATGCTGGGTGCTAAGTCTCTTCAGCTGTGTCCAACTCTTCAACCCCATGGACTCAAACCCACCAGGCTCCTGTCCATGGGATTCTCCAGGCAAGAATACTAGAGTGGTTTTCTCCACTTCACTAAATGTATACCAAATTATCTAGTTGCTCAAGCCAAAACTTTAGGAACTGTTCTTGATTCTTTCCTATTCTCTCTTTTTTTTTTAAATTTTTGGTTGGAATATAATTACGATGTAGTGTCAGTTTCTGCCGTACAACAACGTGAATCAGTTGTATGTTTACATACATGGCCCCTCTTGGACCTCCTCCCCCGCCCCAGCCCACCGCTCTGAGTCATGGCTGAGCGCCGGGCTGAGCTCTCTGTGTCAGCAGCAGCTTCCCACCGGCTATCTGCTTTGCACATGGTAGTATACAGAATCTACTGCTGCTCTATCAGTTCCTCTCACCCTCCGTTCCCCGCTCCACCCTGTGTCCACCTGTCTGTTCGCTAAGCCTGCATCTCTATTTCTTTATCTCCCACATATAATCCACCAGAAAATCCTGCTGACTCTGTCTCCAAAAGTATCCCCAATCAACCCACTTCTTGTTACCTCTGCTCCCACCATTGTCTAGTACAGATCTCAGTCTCTTTCCTGTGCCTATTCCCCCAGGTGAACCATGAACTACAATCTTTTAAGGTTTTAAGGATACAAATTAGATCATCCAATTGCCCTTCTTAAAATCCTCCTTCAAGTACTCATTACAGAGAGAAAAATAAAAAAACTTTATTATAGCCTACCAAGACCTCTGGCCCCTGCCTACTTTCCAAACCACTTCTTTACTGACTACATAATTGACTTGTCCTGAAGCACTGGCTTTTTTTTTTTTTTCTCATGTCAAACTTATTGTTATTCCCTCTGCTAGAAAGTTCTTTCTCCTGTTCCTTCTCTTCATTCAGATCTTAACTTAAATATCACTTCTGGGTAGAAGCTTTTTAAACTGCTTTTCTAATGTTGTAGGCAGGCTGCTCGTATATCTTTGTACTTTAATTCTCTCAATAGTGCCTACCAGTAACTAACACTTTCAGTTACTCTTTTAACTTACCGCCTTATTGTATATCTGTTTCACTCTCTAAGAAAACAGCTTGGTGAAAACCTGGATTAATCTGTCTCACCATCGCTTCTCCAGCCCTAAGGAGTGTGAGTAGCACAGAATGAGGTTTCAATTAATATTCTTTTAGTTGATAATTCAAGATGACTGTCTGTGACCTTAGATCCAGAGCTCAAGTTCAAGTGTTAAAAAGGCCCAGATACCTTAAATAGTTCATTCCCTGCCCTATTTAAATGACTTCAGTTCTCAAGATAGTAATTTACTTTTTTTATTTCAAAAATCAATTTAAAAAGTCAATTCTCCAAGAGGCTTTCCTCTAAGATGCAAATACCCATGGGTGAAGCATTATTAAACCATTAACACCTTCCTATGCATTTTTGCATCAGTTAAAGAAACAAGTTAGTTAGAAAATCTTAAAGGACTGACCCCCATACTGTTTGTTGTGTGCATGCGTGCTCAGTTGTGAGCACTATTTGCGACCCCATGGACTGTAGCCCACCAGGCTCCTCTGCCCATGGAATTTTCCAGGCAAGAATACTGGAGCAGGTTGCCATTTCCTCCTCCATTCCCGACCCAGGAATCGAACCCGCATCTCCTGTGCCTCCTGCGTTAGCAGGCAGATTCTTTACCACTGAGCCACCTGAAACTTGACCTAAGAAGAGGGAATAGTGTGATCAGGAGTGTGGACATTGCTGGAGAAGGCTGGCCAGACTGACATCTGTCCTTGGGTACTTGAACCATCGTGAACGAGATTCTTAATTCAATTGAAAATAATTAGAAAACATTTTCCCACTATTTCTTTCCCACTATATATTTCCCACTTAGCATGGCAGTCTTTTTTTCACCCTTGACCATGACCTACAGGTCTTATGTGGTTTCCACGCATGTTCCTATTTTCCCACTTGTCTTCCCCTCTCTCAGACTGATCCAACAATCCCAAGATTTCTGTTACCTCATCATTTCTAGCACGTTCTCTCTTCTGGGCCTCTGCACTTGTTCCCTCCCCCTGGAAAGCCATTCTGCCAAGTGTCCTAGGGCTCACTTCCTTGTCTCCTCCAGGTTTTTGCTCAGAAGCTACCTTCCCAGTGAGGCTGCCCCTGACCACTTTATTTAAAATTATACCCCAACCGCACCTCCAGATACCCACTCGTCTCACAGCACTGCCTATTCCTCTTTTTTCGGTAACAAGTTTTATTTATTTATTTTCATTTATGGCTGTACACTGCAGCATGTGAAATTAGGTTAGTTGAGTCAGGTTAGTTCCCTGAGCAGGGGTAGAACCCACACCCGCTGCACTGGAAGTTGGAGTCTTAACCACTGGACCAATGGGGAAGTCCCAACACTGTCTAGTCCTTGATTCCTTTCTTTGCTTCTTTAATTTTTGCCTTACTACCATTTTTCTGTGATATGCCATTTATTTTATGCATTTGTTTATTGTCTTGCTTCTTCCATTAGAATGTGAGTTTCAGAGATTTTTGCTTAATTTTATTACATCCATTTCTCTGGTGCCTAGAATGCAGAGTACACAGTATAGAGTCACTCAATGGATACTCACTGAATATAGGTACCCCTGGTACTCTTAACAGTTGAAGACTAACAGGCATTTCCATGAATTCTGTAAAATCAACTAAGGAAAAAAACATGGTGAGGTTATTTTTTCTCTGAAACAGTGGAATGGACAGATAAATTAATGAAAACACCATAAGGAGAAGTACTAAATACTTCTACTATGGCAGTGGTACTCTGGTAGAGGTGATTTTCCTCCACGGACTATTAATGTCAAGAGACATTTGTGGTTTTCATAGTAGGGGGTCTTACTAGAGTCTGGTGAGTAGAGGCTGCTGAGCATCTTACAATGCACAGGACAGCCCTCACAATAAACATTATTCAGACTAAAATGTCAGTTGTGCTGAAGTTGAGAAACTCTGAATTGCTGTATAAATGTTAAGGCTTTTCCTATTTTAAGTAGTGAGCTTTTTACTTATTTGAAGGAAAGATTCATTATGACACCAATTTCATAGTCACTTCCTTTGAATTGTTAGAGTTTTTAAAGATAATGTAAAATATTTTGCCAGTGGAGGGATGAGAAAAAGTGGTTTACTTAAACTGTTCAATGAGGCTAGAAGGCTTTTATATTAAAAAAAATTTTTTTTTTAACTGCCTTTAGAATGGCACAGAGTAGTACTTTAAGAGTGAGAAGATATGTTTGATTTTATGCAGATTTGAGGCTTTAAGATATATGATCAGCATGAATTGTGTTACCAAAGAAGGTTATTATCTAGACATTCAGAATAGTTTATTGATAAATATGGTATATTTATCAGAGAGGCTATATAAATTAAGAAGCACTAAAATAAAAATATATTCCTACTACAATCTCAAATCTACAGTTGAAATACAATAATTTGATGTAAGTGCTAAGATTTTTTAAAGAAATAGTTCTTGTGATGACAGAAGAAAATATTATCCTACAGCATAATAAAGTGACATAACACTTTGCTTTGTGTAAGTCATTCATCAGCTGAGAAACATTTTGACATATGCAAAATTCCCTAAATGACTTGCATGTTCACATCAACTTTCAGACGATGTCTCTTTAGAGACTTTTCGGCACCTATGACAAAGAAGAAATGAACTGTGCTCTCAGGAAGCCAATAATCTAGTAAGAGAGATTAAGTGTATGTGCAGAGGACTACATTCATTTAATTTTGGGCTTTCCAGGTGGCTCAGTGGGTAAAGAATCCGCCTGCAGTGCAGGAGACCCAGGTTCATTCCTGGGTCAGGAAGATCCTCTGGAGAAGGGATAGGCTACCCACTCCAGTATTCTTGGGCTTCCCTGAGAGCTCAGCTGGTAAAGAATCTTCCTGCAATGTGGGAGACCTAGGTTTGATCCCTAGGTTGGGAAGATCCCCTGGAGAAGGAAAAGGCTACCCACTCCAGTATTCTGGCCTGGAGAATTCCATGGACTGTATAGTCTATGGGGTCACAAAGAGTCGGACACACCTGAGCAACTTACACTTTTACTTTCATAGAGAACTAACATGGAAGTGATAAAGAGCAAAAGAGGTTCAGCCAAAGGAGGCAGGATGAGGGAAGTCTGCAGAGAGCAGGAGGTTTTCAATTCAAGCTTTGGGGCAGGAGTAGAATTGCAATAGGCAGAGGGCCTTCCTGGTAGAGGTAACATAGTGATTAAAGTCTTAATGGGTGGAGGTGCCCGAGGTGTGGGAATGGTTCAGAGACTGACTATTTGCATTTTTTTTTTTAATGGAATAAACATGTTAAAAGTCGTGTTAGGGAGAGAATTGGCTATTTAAGTTAAGTAAAGTCAGATTCTTGAAGACTTTGAAGGTCAAGGTGTTGCCATGCAGAGCAAGATAAAAGAGAGAGTAAAGCACTGACCTGGTAAGAGGTATTAAAGAAAATCCTTCAGAAGAAAGTGTATAGATGAGATGATGGGAGCAGAGACTGAAGTCAGTGAGAGCGGTTGGTGGTGCATCAAAAGAGCTCAGAAAAGAGGTAGCCAATCTCAACTGGGATGCTGACAATGGGGATGGATGGAAGGAAATAGATCTAATTAAGTTTGCGGAAGGAGAAACAGCGATAGGACTTGGCAGCTTTTCCATGCAGGTAGGAAGTTAAGGAGAGGGGTCAAAGATCACTATGATGGCTAAGTAAGAAAAGGCGATGATGCTGCCTTTTAGAGAAACCAGGATATTAGGAATCAGTGCAAACTTAGGAAAACCAAAAATAAGTTTGCTTTTTAACATGTGAATTTGAAGATGGGACATTTTCTCCAAATGAAGATATCAAAATTGATGCTTCAGGACTTCTCTAGCCGTGCAGGGTTAAGACTCCACACTTCCAATACATAGGGCATGGGTTTGATCTCTGGCCAGAGAGCTAAAATACCACACGTCACAGGGCAAAAAAAAAAAAAAAGATCCCACAATGAGGGAACAAAGGAGGGAGGTCAGTCAGCACTAAAGATGCTGCTTTGGGAGATGCTCTGGCTGCTAAATTTGCTGAGGTTGTAGGGTGGGCTAGTAAGCCTAACTGGTTTTAGTACATATGATTTTGTACATAGGATTTCTTTAGTTGAGTTCAAAGCTCAGTAAATGAGTTACTAGGTCCCTGTTTTGCAGAACAGGAAATGTGTCCTTGGACATTAATTAATGTGCTTGGTCACAAATGCATAATCACACAGCTGGCAAGAGGCAGAATTAGGAATCAAACTAAGGTTAGTCCAGCTCTATGTTATCTACGTTCTTTGCAAAAGCAAAGAACAAGTTGAAAGCAGAATCCTAGGGCATGACAGCTTTGCCAAGAGGGTGCTGTTCACATTTATTAATCTGTTTACCTTTTGTCTCTTATTGTGTTTGTAAGCAAGCTGCTTGGCAAAAGGAATGCTATCCTCTCGTCTCAGACAATCACTGTAGTTGAATGATTATGATAGACTCATCTTTTCATTGATTCTAAAATAAGCTGAAGGTTTGTACAAACTGACAGCTGTATATTGGCATCTTCAAAATTAGCTTGTGCTGATATCATAAGTTGAAGTTTGTATTCAGATATGCTCTACTAAGGGTTTCCTTGGTGGCTCAGGCTGTTAAGAATCCTCCTTCAGTGCAGGAGACCCAGGTTCAATCTCTGGGTCGGGAAGATCCCCTGGAGGAGAGCATGGCAACCCACTCCAGTATTCTTGCCTGAAGAATCCCATGGACAGAGAAGGCTGGCAGACTATAGTCCATAGGGTCGCACAGAGTCGGGCACGACTGGAAGCAACTCAGCACAGCACAGCACAGCACGCTCAATTAAAAGAATACATTTTGTTTAGGAATACTCTGGCTTTTACACAAATTTTGTGGTTACTCACCATATAATATGTATCACTTCTCCTCTTGCACTGGTGATCTCCAACTTAAAATGAGCTGAGGATATGGCTGATGAGTTTACACAAAATGAGAACAGTAGTTCCAGTTCTTAATGAAGAGAATTGATGTGGTTGGTTTGTGGTAAGATCGAAGGACTGTCAGAGTCTGGATGGAGAATGAAAACACATGTTATAAGTACAAAATGAAAGTTGCTCAGTCGTGTCTGACTCTTTGCAACCCCATGGAAAATCCATGGAATTCTCCAGGCCAGAATACTGGAGTGGCCATTCCCTTCTCCAGGGCATCTTCCCAACTCAGGGATCGAACCCAGGTCTCCCGCATTGCAGGTTGATTCTTTACCAGCTGAGCCACCAGGGAAGCCCAAGTACAAAGTAGGTACTCAAAAATTATGCTGATCAATAGCCTCCTGGTGCCTGTGACCACATTATCCTTTCCTGGGTTTAATTTGTTTGTGTGTCGTGGTTCTCATTGCTGTGTTTATTATTGTTGCTTTGAACAGCAGTGGTTATGAAGGAGGATACCAGAAATTGGGTCTAGCGTGTGTGTTTGTGTGTGTGTGTGCATGCACGTGCATGCACAATTAGGACATAAAACCAGTATCAGCATTATCTTTAACCTTGAACACTTTAAAATGAGTAACATGCATGGCCACATATCTAAAAAATGGAGATTTAAAAGCCTCAGTTCAGTTCAGTTCAGTTGCTCAGTCATGTCCAACTCTTTGCGACCCCATGAACCACAGCATGCCAGGCCTCCCTGTCCATCACCAACTGCCAGAGTCCACTGAAACCCTACAACCTGCTTAATTTGTATCCTTAAAGAAAAATGCTGCATCTATTGAATTATATTTATACTAGGAATTAAGAAATCTTACTTAAGATCCACATGAATATTCACCTTTATGACAAACAGGAGATTATTTTGGTTATGAAAGAAAGTTTATTTAAGTATTTGAAATAGTTCTTGAGCATTTCCTATTGGTTAAAGTTAATAACGTGAGAAAAATAGTGATATTTCTGAAGATCGGTGATTGAAAGAGAACCAAAAAGATAAGACTTGAACTTCACAAGATTGCACTCTTTGAGGATTTACAGATTTTTGCACACTAAAAAAAAAAAAAAAAAAGTCTCTGTTGAAGCCTTTGTTCTGTCATTTCACCCAAATTATACGGTAAGAGGAAGACCTGTTTGGGTCAGCAGTTCTCCCTTCCGGGCACTAGAGGGCACTAGACGTCATGGAGACCGAAGTGCGAGCACCTCCACTCTCTCCACCTGTAGGATGGCTCCTGCAGTGATTAACACCTGCAGAAAACTGGAGACTCTTCCTCAACATGCACTTTTAAAAACCCTCATTGGTACTCACTTTGAATTTAACTCTCTCATTAGAGGTAGGTCGAGAAACTGAAGTCAAGGAGTTAAGTAAGAAGAAAGGAGCAAAACCTCATTAGACGAGTTGTTTTGAGTCAAGAATATTGCCAAAAGCAAATAGCCTGTTGTTAATAACATTTTCTCCTCTTGCCATTACCCAATACCTATCTTTTCCACAGTGATATCCTTGATGCTCTAAGGATGGGTACATAAGTCACAATTTTAATGTGACCATGCTGCTGCTGCGGCTAAGTCGCTTCAGTAGTGTCCGACTCTGTGCGACCCCATACAGGGCAGCCCAAGAGGCTCCGCCCTTGCTGGGATTCTCCAGGCAAGAACACTGGAGTGGGTTCCCATTTCCTTGTCCGATGCGTGAAAAATGAAAAGTGAAAGTGAAGTCGCTCAGTCGTGTCCGACTCTATGCGACCACATAGACAGCAACCTACCAGTCTCCTCTGTCCATGGGATTTTCCAGGCAAGAGTACTGGAATGGGTTGCAATGAGGCAACAATAATACAATGACTTTTAAAAAGAGGATTTCGTATTTAGGAGCTTTTCCCATATTGATGAATGATGGATGCTTGACTGATTTTATCTCATCATCAACCTTGGAAGCTATTAACAAAGGAGACTGCCATTTACCATCTGTGATATTCTGACAATAATACTGTTCTGAAGGTTTCACTCAAATCCATTTAATTCAGCAAACATTTATTAATCTCATGAATGCTTGGCACCATGCAAGGGGCTACAGGATGCCAAGATGAACGGTATCAAGTTTTTTTTTTTACTTCTGAGTACCTAAAATCTTTTAAGAATAGTAAGGCAGGTGTATTAGAAAGTATAATACCAAGTAGAACATGATAAGAGAATTTTTGAACAAAATGCTTAATCACTTAATTATTCATTTACTTAATAAAAGATGTATCATTTATATATGTTATGTAAACATTGGTTAACAGAACAGATTGGGGTTCTTCATGGAGTTGTCAATAATTGGGGGGAAATGACAAAGGGATATGGTAAAGAATTCTTTAGCTTGTGAAGAAGTTATGAAGAATCTATTTAAATAGGTTGGGGAAAGAAAGACTTATGGGAGCTAACACTTAAGAAGGAAATACACATTCTAAAGAGAAGGAAAAGAACATTTTAGCTATACTAAGGAGTGAAAAAGGAAGAGCTTAGCATGTTAAAGGAACCCAAGCAAGACCACCAGGCTGGAGTATAATCAACGGTGTGCAGAGAGCCAGGTCAGAAAGAGCCTTGCAGAAGATGGTAGGGGTTGAAAGGAAGAGCACAGAGGCCACAGGGAACTAAGGGCTTCGTGGAGATGGTTTCATTTGATAAAAATGCGTGAGAGTTTGGTAAGCATGGTAGTGGAAAGCAGGACTCCTAAATAAAACAACTATATAAACTTAAACACAGAAATGACAGTTTGTGTCTGGTTTGGACCCTAACAAGTGGAGGACTATGCCGTGGCAGTCAAGTGGTACACACGGAGGCTGGAAACACAGGTTGAAACATATTGCAGAGAAAGCAAGAAATTAACCGTTCATTCCAGGAATGAGGGCAAGTTACACCGCTGAGGAGTGATATTGTAGTTCCAGTTCAGCATGTCTAATTTGGCAGCAGCATGTGTTGCATGTTGGAAGGGAAGAAAAAAGAATTTAGAGTGAGTCCAAAAACAAATCTACAATGATAGCCAGTAAACAGGGCATTAGAGTCTGAGGGTGAGGACAGCGAGATGGGAAGAGGAGACAGAGAGGATGGCCATTGCCAAGGCAAAGTCCACAAATATTGGAGTCTAATTGGTTGTGAGAATCAAGATAGAAGGGAAACTCTGAGAAAATCCAAGTTTAACCCTGGGTAACTGTGCAAATGTTAATGCACTAATAGCTAATTATGCCTAAGGAGGGTGATGGTCAGGGGTGGTGGCCAGGAGGAGCTACCCCATATCCAAGGTCAGGATCAGAGTCTGCACTTTGCTGGAGCAGCCATGAAGAGATACCCCACGTCCAAGGTAAAGGAAAATCAAGAAAGATGGTAGGCACTGAGAGAGGGCATCAGAGGGCAGACAGACTGAAACCACAATCACAGACAACTAGCCAATCTGATCACACGGACCACAGCCTTGTCTAACTCAATGAAACTAAGCCATGTCCTGTGGGGTCACTCAAGATGGGCGGGTCATGCTGGAGAGGTCTGACAGAATGTGGTCCACTGGAGAAGGGAATGGCAAACCACTTCAGTATTCTTGCCTTGAGAACCTCATGAATAGTATGAAAAGGCAAAAGGATAGGACACTGAAAGAGGAACTCCCCAGGTCGGTAGGTGCCCAATATGCTACTGGAGATCAGTGGAGAAATAACATCAGAAAGAATGAAGGGATGGAGCCAAAGCAAAACAACACCCAGTTGTGGATGGGACTGGTGATAGAAGCAAAGTCCGATGCTGTGAAGAGCAATATTGCATAGGAACCTGGAATGTTAGGTCCATGAATCAAAGAAAATTGGAAGTGGACAAACAGGAGATGGAAAGAGTGAACATCGACATTCTAGGAATCAGGAAACTAAAATGGACTGGAATGGGTGAATTTAACTCAGATGACCATTACATTTACTACTGTGGGCAGGAATCCCTTAGAAGAAATGGCGTAGCCATCATAGTCAACAAAAGAGTCTGAAATTCAGTACTTGGATGCAATCTCAAAAATGACAAAATGATCTCTGTTCATTTCCAAGGCAAACCGTTCAATATCACGGTAATCCAAGTCTATGCCCCAACCAGTAATGGTGAATAAGCTGAACAGTTCTATGACCCTACAAGACCTTCTAGAACTAACACCCCAAAAAGATGTCCTTTTCATAATAGGGGACTGGAATGCAAAAGTAGGAAGTCAAGAAACACCTGGAGTAACAGGCTAATTTGGCCTTGGAATACGGAATGAAGCAGGGCAAAGACTAATAGAGTTTTGCCAAGAGAACACACTGGTCATAGAAAACACCCTCTTCCAACAACACAAGAGAACACTCTACACATGGACATCACCAGATGGTCAACACCGAAATCAGATTGATTATATTCTTTGCAGCCAAAGATGGGGAAACTCTATACAATCAGTAAAAAAAAAACAAGACTTGGAGCTGACTGTGGCTCAGATCATGAACTCTTTATTGCCAAATTCAGACTGAAATTGAAGAAAGTGGAGAAAACCACTAGACCATTCAGGTATGACCTAAATCAAATCCCTTATGACTATACAGGGGAAATGAGAAATAGATTTAAGGGACTAGATTTGACAGACAGAGTGCGTGATGAACTATGGATGGACCTTCATGACATCGTACAAGAGACAGGAATCAAGACCATCCCCAAGAAAAAGAAATGCAAAAAAGCAAAATGGCTGTCTGAAGAGGCCTTACAAATAGCTGTGAAAAGAACGGAAGTGAAAAGCAAAAGAGAAAAGGATAGATATACACATTTGAATGCAGAGTTCCAAAGAATAGCAAGGAGAGATAAGAAAGCCTTCCTCAGTGATCAATGCAAAGAAATAGAGGAAAACAACAGAATGGGAAAGACTAGAGATCTCTTCAAGAAAATTCGAGATACCAAGGGAACATTCATGCAAAGATGGGCTCAATAAAGGACAGAAATGGTAGGGACCTAACAGAAGCAGAAGATATTAAGAAGAGGTGGCAAGAATTTACAGAACTGTACAGAAAAGATCTTCACGACCAAAATAATCAGGATGGTGTGATCACTCACCTAGAGCCAGACAACTTGGAATGTGAAGTCAAGTGGGCCTTAGGAAGCATCACTACAAACAAAGCTAGTGGAGGTGATGGAAACCTGAGTTGTTTCAAATCCTGAAAGATGATGCTGTGAAAGTACTACACTCAATATGCAAGCAAATTTGGAAAACTCAGCAGTGGCCACAGGACTGGAAAAGGTCAGTTTTCATTCCAATCCCAAAGAAAGGCAATGCCAAAGAATGCTCAAACTACCGCACAATGGCACTCGTCTCACACACCAGTAGAATAATGCTCAAAATTCTCCAAGCCAGGCTTCAGAAGTACATGAACCGTGAATTTCCAGATGTTCAAGCTGGTTTTAGAAAAGGCAGAGGAATAAGAAATCAAATTGCCAACATCTGTTGGATCATGGAAAAAGCAAGAGAGTTCCAGAAAACATCTATTTCTGCTTTATTGACTATGCCAAAGCCTTTGACTGTGTGGATCACACTAAACTGTGGTAAATTCTGAAAGAGATGGGAATATCAGACCACCTGACCTGCCTCATGAGAAACCTATATGCAGGTCAGGAAGCAACAGTCAGAACTGGCCATGGAACAACAGACCGGTTTCAAATAGGAAAAGAAGTACGTCAAGGCTGTATATTGTCACCCTGCTTATTTAACTTATATGCAGAGTACATCATGAGAAATGCTGGGCTGGAAGAAGCACAAGCTGGAATCAAGATTGCTGGGAGAAATATCAGTAACCTCAGATATGCAAATGACACCACCCTTATGGCAGAAAGTGAAGAGGAACTAAAGACCCTCTTGATGAAAGTGAAAGAAAGAGTGAAAAAGTTGGCTTAAAGCTCAACATTCAGAAAACGAAGATCATGGCATCCGGTCCCATCACTTCATGGGAAATAGATGGGGAAACAGTGGAAACAGTGTCAGACTTTATTTTGGGGGGCTCCAAAATCAGTGCAGATGGTGATTGCAGCCATGAAATTAAAAGACACTTACTCCTTAGAAGGAAAGTTATGACCAACCTAGATAGCATATTCAAAAGCAGAGACATTACTTTGTCCACAAAGCTCAGTCTAAAGGCTATGGTTTTTCCAGTGGTCATGTATGGATATGAGAGATGGACTATAAAGAAAGCTGAGCACTGAAGAATTGATGCTTTTGAACTGTGGTGTTGGAGAAGACTCTTGAGAGTCCCTTGGACTGCAAGGAGATCCAACCAGTCCATTTTAAAGGAGGTCAATCCTGGGCATTCATTGGTAGGACTGATTTTGAAGCTGCAACTCCAAATCTTTGGCTACCTGATACAAAGAGTCATTTGAAAAGTCATTTGAAAAGTCATTTGAAAAGTCATTTGAAAAGACCCTGATGCTGGGAAAGATTGAGGGCAGGAGAAGGGGACGACAGAGGATGAGATGACTGGATGGCATCACTGACTCACTGGACATGGGTTTGGGTGGACTCTGGGAGTTGGTGATGGACACAGAGGCCTGGCATGCTGCAGTTCATGAGGTCTCAAAGATTCGGACATGATTGAGTCACTGAACTGAACTGACCTGAGGGCGATGGTAAATTCTATGTCTGAGAGAGAGAGAAAGGAAGGCAGGATGAATACTGGGAAATGGGTAAACAAACAAAGAAAGAAACAAGTAATTGGTAGGAATCATGGCAATGCAGTTAGATATGCTCATATATGCTCTTTAATTCGTTAGCCAATTACATAGATGAAACTGATGGAAAAAATGAAAGTCCAGTTAAAGAGCAAATATAGAATATCAGATGATAAATTGTTTTTTAAGATGCTTGCTATGCTATGCTAAGTCACTTCAGTCGTGTCCGACTCTGTGTGACCCCATAGACGGCAGCCACCAGGCTCACCCGTCCCTGGGATTCTCCAGGCAAGAACACTGGAGTGGGTTGCATTTCCTTCTCCAATGCATGAAAGTGAAAAGTGAAAGGGAAGTCGCTCAGTCGTGTCCGACTCCTAGCGACCCCATGGGCTGCAGCCCATCAGGCTCCTCCGTCCATGGGATTTTCCAGGCAAGAGTACTGGAGTGGGGTGCCATTGCCTTCTCCGTCAGCAAACTACTAACCCTTTGGAAAAAGAAAAAATAATGTGAAAGGATCCAACATGGAGCACAGGTGTCCATAATGTGGAGAAACAAAAAGGGAAAAGTGAAAATCAGCAAAAGGCAAGTGAAAACAAATATTAGGTTGGCCAAAAAGTTTATTTGGGCTTTTCTGTACTATCTTACCGAAAACCTGAGTGACATTTTTGGCAACGCAGTAGTTCAAGAGGAAACCAAAACAGATATTAGATAGCTCCATTTTCTTGAATGAATTGCAGACAGGATGATGGGAAGATGTAAAGATGAGGTGACAGCATACAAATCAGAAATAAGAAAATGTAAGGAAAGGCAGCATGTTAATGAAATGTCATTAACAAAGGAATGTTTAGTAACGTGAATGTTTAGAGAAAAAAAAAAATAGCCTCAGTAAAGTAAACAAAACAGGGTTAACAGGAATGAGAACCAGAGAAACGTGGTGAATAGGATTGAGAAATCTCTCAAAACAAAATGGAAAAGAACAGGGATTTCTTTTTAATGAACACAAAAATGGTGACAGACAGAAGACAGAAAAAGATATACCGCATATCTCTTGCTCTGTTTCTATTCCTGAAAAAGAGATCTTAACAAACAAAGGAGGGCAAACATCCAGGAATATAAGGGAAAGAGAACTCCTGAAATAAAGCAACAATCATTCTAGGCAGGCACCCAATTTCCGGAAAAAAAATTAGAACAATTTAAAAATATTCTAGTGAAGGTACTTAACTTTAAAGATAAAAAAGAAATACTTACATGAACATAAAGATGGAATAAAATGAGGGTCCTTTGATTTTTCCTGACTAACACCCTGAGTCTGAAGACAGTGGGCAGTCTTGAAAGTTTTGACAGTAAGAGAAAGACCGTTATTCATGGCTCTGTCCATCAAGTGTCAACAAGTATTCTGGAGCATGCAAGAACTCAGCACTTTCCAGAAAATTTAGAGCTACTATATGGCCCAGGGATTCCACTCGTGGGCATATGTTTGGAGAAAACTCTAATTGTAAAAGATTCATGCACCCCAATGTTCATTGCAGCAATATTTACAATAGCCAAGATATGGAAACAACCCCCAGAGACAGAGGAATGAATACAGAACATGAGGTATGTCTGTACAATGGAATATCACTCAGTCATAAAAAAGAATGGAATAATACCATTTGCAGCAACATGAATACCAAGTGAAGTAACTCAGACAAATATCACATGATATCATATGACTGTAGCCCACCAGGCTCCTCTGTCCATGGAATTCTCCAGGCAAAAGTACTGGAGTCGGTTGCCATTCCCTTCTCCAGGGGATCTTTCTGACCCAGGGATCGAATCTGAGTCTCCTGAATTGTAGGCAGATTCTTTACCATCTGAGCCACCAAGGAAGCTGGAGTATTATCTAATCAAAGAATAGGTATATCAAAATAAAGACACAGGGAAGAGAAAATTTGTAGTAACAAAGCTAATTATAAGCATTGAATCTTTTAAGAGTAGCAGAGATCTACCAACCTGTGAAAGTAACTTGGCAGAACAGTATGTAAATGTTTGGAACTTCAACAATGTAAACATGATATAATTCACCAGAAAGGGCAGGTGGCAAAATCCAGGAGGAAGGAATACGTAGAATAACACAATGCTTTTTTCTGGATAGTGACAAGAGTTGCTGTTGTTAATGAGACTTCTGTAAAGCAGCAGGACATGCCGTCTGAAGTTGAAATTTGTAGTTAAAAATCCATTATGATCCCAACTTGTATGCTTTTCATTACATTTTTATAAAATCTAGAGGGATGTTTAGTTATTAATTTGTTTTGAAAAAGCATGTACTTAAAGTCCAATCATTTCTTTAGTTTCACTTCAGCACCATTTTCCTTGCGCTGTGCTCTGCTTTAGTCACTCAGTCATGTCTGACTCTTTGCAACACCAAGCGGATTCTTTCCTATCTGAGCCACCAGGGAAGCCCACCTTTTTCCTTTACTGCATCCAAATTTAAATTATTTCTTTAAAAAAAAATACATGAATATGCCAAATCACGAGTCAAAAGTTGAGGCCTGAGATATATCCTTACCACCCTCTGCAGACCCCCGATGAATGTTTAATTTTGACCTTCCAATTTTAGTGCTTCTAAGGTAATAGGTGATGTCAGATATTTGGTAGCATTGGCTAAACTGTCTGAGAACTGCAAGGATATATTATATTCAGTGGTAAAACAAATTAAAGCTTGAGATCCTCCACATTTAAAAAAATAAATCATATTTATAGGAAATAAAACACAATTAAGCCAAAGGAAAAAATGGAATGATAGAGATATCTATAAAAGCAAACATCAAATTAAGACCAATGACTCACTAGTATTTACTCCTGAGTCGTTGTGCCTTTCAGAACAGCATAATGAGAGTGAATTCAATGCCCACTGTCACTCTCCTGTCAAAAAAATGACATTTGTCTGTATCGGCTCTACTCCCAGTGCACTGACTATCACAGAGTGAAAACTTGGCCGTGACAGGACCACCGTCCTGCCCGCCAGCCAGGAGTCTGTGGGGACCGAATCAGTCAAAAGGGAGAATCCTCTCTCTAGAAGGAGTGAGCCTGTAAATGTAAACCGGCAGCAGAGTGGAGCTTCCTCTAAAGGAAGAGGAGCTGATTCCAAATTCTCTCCCTTAGTTAGTCACCCTTCTGAACCCTGACAAAGGAATTAATTTGTAGATCTATTCCTGCTAAATTAAAATCCATCTTTCTTCTCTTGGGACGTTCTCCTCCTACAGAAATGAAACTTTGTCTTGCCCAGCTGTCCTCTAAAGCTCTCAGAAGGAACCAGAATTCTAAAATAAGAAATTCTTTTAAAAATAGAAATGTAGAATGCATACTGGCATCTTGTTGTTGCTCAGTCGCTCAGTGTGACCCCAAGGACTGCAGCACGCCTGGCCTCCCTGTCCCTCGCTATCTCCCGGAGCTTGGCCAAGTTCATGTCCATTGAATAGTGATGCCACCCAACCATCTCATCCTCTGTCATCCCCCTCTCCTCCTGCCTTCAGTCTTTCCCAGCATCAGGGTCTTTTCCAATAAGTTGCCTCTTAGCATCAGGTGGCCAAAGTATTGGAGCTTCAGCTTCAACATCAGTCCTCCTAATGAATATTCAGGGTTTATTTCCTTTGGGATTGACTGGTTTGATCTCCTTGCAGTTCAAGGGACTCTCAAGAGTCTTCTACAGCACCACGATTTGAAAGCGTCAATTCCTTGGTGCATTTGGAGGATCTTAAATGGCATGTGTTTATCAGTTGCTAACATTATCCATTCTATTAAATGTTCCAAGATAATAAAGAATCAGAAAATAAATATTGAAAAGAAAGAAATCCTTTAAAGCACAGGGCTACATCTCTTATATATAAGAAAACTGCCTAATGCTTTTCATGTGAAAAAAAAAAAAACTTTGTTTTCAACAAATTTCAAAATACTGACACGAATAGACAATGTTTTATGTTTGTAATGTTTGATGTTAGGTAAGCATCAAATACCAGTAAAACAAACATCTTTTAAATGTTTCATATTTTTTAAAATGTCCAATTGATCTTCAATGTGGATTATATACTACTGATCTACATTTTTGAGAAAATGGAATTAAAAACCAAAACAAAGCCAAAATAATTATGTCCTGAAAAGGTCAAGTTCCAATGAGCAGGATTAGATTGGTCTCAGGAGTCCTGAGTCAGGTTCTGAGTGTTTATCACTATTTTGAGCTGCAATAGTCATTACCTAGGACCCCTAGAGAGCTGAAATTTCCCCTCCCATGAGCCAGTCCAACAAATCCTTTAAATGGGATGCTTTGACAAGGTGAGTATACTCAGAAGAAAATTTTCAGGGATTTATTCTTATGTTCTGTGGGCATTTATTGAGCCTTACCATGCTGGCTCAGTGATAAAGAATCCCCCTGTTGAGCTGGAGATGCTGGTTCAATCCCTGGGCTGAGAAGATCCCCTGGAGAAGTGAATGGCTACCCACTCCAGTATTCTTGCCTGGAGAATCCATGAGCAGAGGAACCTGGGGGGCTACAGTCCATGAGTTTGAAAGAGTTGGACACAACTTAGCTACTAAACTACCACCACCATGCATATGTCATCCATGAAGCAAGCAAGTTTAAAAACCAGTGATACCGATGAGAAGAGAGGGAAGTAAACACATAATTGGAATGTAGGTCAGAAATACATGAAACATTCTCTTAAATTTCTCTTGCTGCACCTTCTCCCTGTGCTATTGTTCTAATATTAACCATTATATAAAATACGTGTTCTTTAGCCTAAGGGTCATCCAAGAAATCTATGTAGATCTTAAATTGAGTGTGAAACAAGAGAGAGTCCATCATTGAAAGTGAAAAATTATTAGCATCCTTGCTGTGTTTAATGCCAAAATGTTAAGATGCCCACAAGGTAGTAATGTACATAGCAAAGATAAAGTCTTTAATATAATAATGATATAAAAAGTTGATGTTGACTTGCCCATCAGATTTGAAATATCACTGCCTAATCTTTGTCCCTTTTTTCTTAATTATAATGATATGTGTCCCTTCAGTCATGTCTGGCACTTTGTGACCCCACGGACTGTAGCCCACCAGGCTCCTCTGTCTATGGCATTCTCCAAGCAAGAATACTGGAGTGGATTGCTGTGCCCTCCTCCTGGATCTACCCTACCCAGGGATCAAGCCCACGTCTGTTTATGTCTCCTGCATTGGCAGGCGGATTCTTTACCACTAGTGCTCCCTGAGAAGGCACATTATAATGATAGGAAGGAATGAAATTTTACTTTGGAATAGACTTCTATCATGCTTAAATCAGCTCAGTTCAGTCACTCAGTTGCATCCGACTCTTTGCGACCCCATGGACTACACAGCATGCCAGGCTTCCCTGTCCTTCACCATCTCCCAGAACTTGCTCAAACTCATGTCCATCGAGTTGGAGATGCCATCCAACCATCTCATCCTCTGTCATTTCCTTCTCCTCCTGCCTTCAATCTTTCCCAGCATCAGAGTCTTTTCCAATGAGTCAGTTCTTCACATCAGGCAGCCGAAGTATTGGAGTTTCAGCTTCTGCATCGGTCCTTTCAGTGAATATTTAGGACTGATTTCCTTTAGGAGGGACTGGTTTGATCTCCTTGCAATCTAAGGGACTCTCAAGAGTCATCTCCAGCACAAAGCTAGTTATGAGCATTGAATCTTTTAAGAGTAACAGAGATCTATCAACCTGTGAAAGTAGCTTGGCAGAACAGTATGTAAATGTTTGGAGCTTCAAAAATAGAAACATGAGATAATTCACCAGAAAGGGCAGATGGAAAAATCCAGGAGGGAGGAATAGCATCAATTTTTCAGCACTCAGCTTTCTTTATGTGAGAGTCCAACTTTAACGTCCATACATGACTCCTGGAAAGACCATAGCTTTGACTAGACGGACCTTCATCAACATCATGATTAAATATATATTTTTTAAATTTTCATCTTTTAAATGTTGATTTACATGTTTATTGATTTGGCTGTGGCAGGCCTTAGCTGCAAAACACAGGATCTTCATTGCAGTTCACAGACTCTCCTGTTGGAGCGTGTAGGCTTAGCTTCACCTAGGCATGTGGAATCTTAGTTTTCCTACCAGGGATTGAACCTGCATCCCCTGTGTTGCAACGCAGATTCTTAACTACTGGACCACCAAGGAAGTCCCAAAATACATATATTTTAAAGTCTAAGTCCTTCTCTGCTATACACTGAATACAAGATCTATCTTCTGAAATTAACCATTGTAAGTTGACTCCCAAAAATGGAGACAAAAACTTTTAAAATTTCAGTAAGCTATCAGAATTTGAAGTATACTGACCCACATCTAGCACTGTAATCCTTTTTTGGCTTTGCTGTATTTCACCAGTTCTAACTTCACTCTATGTTCCTAAGCAAAAGGAACATAAGAGCCCTTTGCAGTAAATATTCTATTTTTCATTGTCAATACCCTTACAAATCACCTCCTACAATAAACAGAAATAGGGAGGTAAACTAAATTACATTTCTGGTTATGTCCTCTCTGGACCATCAACCAAAACCAAAAGATATGTAATTTCTTGAATAGTCACTTTGGGAAGCAAACAGTGGCCTGGGTAATTCAAAACGAAGGATTTATCAAGGTTATTTGTAATTGGCTTTGTAACGCATTACATGTTTTTGGCAGATCAGAGTGTTGTGTTTGCTAAGGAAAAATGTGTAGAAAATACAGGAATTGACTAGATGCTTAGAGCATCCTGTAACAGTTCACCCAGAAATAATAAAATGTTGAGCCTGAGAATGAGTCAAATGTATTTATGCAGAGTTGAGTGTTGCTCGTCTGTAGCAGAAGTATAAAGTTGGATATTTGGGATGAGGCAACCAGTCCAGGAAACCATCTGCCACTGTTTCCAGGAAAAGCTTCTAAGATAAAAGGGCCATAAAATAAAGTAATTGGGCAAGATAAAGGAAGCTTGTTGAAACTGTATAAATCAGTGTAGGTCTTATTTAGCTTCTTGCGATAATGGAGGCATAATTCGAGTGTGGATGGAAGCATGGACACAGACCTGTGTTGTCAGAGAGGAGAGAGATCAAATCATAGATTATTTTGCTTTATTTGTGAATAATTTCTACCCTTTTGTGAGTCCTGGCCATATGTGGACCTGTTAACTCTATTATAGCCATTCTATTTCAAAGGAGATTGGGGAAAAGAGAGAATATGGTAGCTCACGTGTATTATCATTATTGAAAGAGTAACTACTTCAGTCATTAGAAGGTATTAGAAATATTGTCCTCAAATCAAAAGCAGCATGCCAGCCTCAGACAGAAATTAATTATGACGTGTTAAAAAAAAAATTCCTGTCTGCCACAGAATCTAAATTTGCCGCGTTTGTCAAAAGCAGAAAGAGCAATAGGCAAGCTTATATAATTTTGATGCACACTTTAACACATTTGGAAACATTCCATCAGTTAACAAGTTAGTTTGGGTTTTTGCTGAATTCAATAAAGGCATTGATTTTCAACAGACAGTGTAAAGTTACTACTGCTATCATCATTAAGTTAAATATAAGTCACTGTCCAATTCATGGTAGCCATGTGTATCACACAATTTAATAAAAATTTAAACATAGTTGCCATCAACTTTCTCATTTGCTTAGGCAAGTAACTGAAAAAATGAGAAGCCAAATATTGGATATGTTTTTGCTAGCTAGCTGAACTATGCCAAACCATCCAGATGTAAAGTTAAATTCAGCCAACCAATATTATCAGCCACTTGCTAAGCCATATCCTTTTCCTATTTGTTCACCAAGCCAAATCTCCCATCTTTGTGTTTTCCAGCTGGTGTGTGTATTTTATAAAATTGTGGCTATCAGGGTGGTTGTATTTGAGAGCTGCTTTTTCCATAATGCATTTGCTTTTGGTTCAGCCTTGAGCTTTCTTGTTCTACTGTAAGAATCACCTTGATATTTCAGCTTGAGAATACTAGAAAGTGCCATTAAGACACAATGGAAAACAAATTATTCTTTTACACAATGTAAAACAAATTATTCTGAGCCAAAACAAGCACAGAAGTTACTCTGCATGAAATCATCATGCATGTATCAGGCATGCGAGGGGCTCTTAGCCCCTTGTCAAGCCTACTCCATCCTGTGAGTGATTATTTCGAAAGGATAGTTTCTACTGGTTAGGTAACAATTCCTCAAGTCAATGGTGGAGATCTCCACAGAAAGTGAATTTCAGGAATTCCAGTTGGTTAAATAGCAGTGGCTGTGGCTTGTCATCTCTATTTCAAAGATAGTCAGAGATGATGTAATATGAAAAAAATCCTACGTGAAAGAAATGGCTATTTATAGACATGAAACTCAAACGGTCCCTTCTGATGTCTTTCTGGAAGGTGAAATTGCAAGGCGTGGTTTCTTTCAGAAGGATCTGACTGGCAATATTAATATTTCTGAACACTTTGAGACTTCTAACCCCCTTACCTAAAGGTTATGTTTGCATTGCTGGTATGTCCTCTAATCTGTCTCTCTCTCTCTCTCTCTTTTTTTTTTCTTTCTTTTCTACTTTTAAGCTGTGACTTAGAGTAAGAAATAGGATGGGAATGCAAATATGTTTCTTCAAATCCTTGAATTATCTAAGCTCAAAGCTGAAAAAGGACATTGATTCCTGAGGTTCAACATTTCTGTTTTCAGTTCTTACTCCACAATATTTGGAAGTCTGCCATGTACTACCAAGGAAATTAAGCCTATCATTTAAGATCTTCTTGATAAAATCAAGGGATTTCTTTAAGTTTCCACCAATGTGTCTTAATTTGAAGCTTGGAGGGCTGTAAAGAATGGTCTAACATCTCACTGATATGAAAACTTTTCATGTAAGTGAGGCCAAAGGTAACCTGCCCTGCCATCAGAGAGATGAGTTTTCTCCACGCCACATGTTCTGTTTCATCAATCATTCCTTATAAGATACGCTGCTGAGTTTTGTCTTGGTTCTATCCTGGTTGCCCGCCCTACAGTTTTTAAAAATTCCTTATTTATTCATTTTTGGTTGTGCAGGATCTTCACTGTTGCGTGGGCTTTCTCTGGATGCAGCGAGTTGGGGCTACTCTCCAGTTGCAGTGTGGGAGCTCCTCATTGCCGTGGCTCCTCATGTCGCAGTGTGCAGGCCCCAGAGGATGTGGGCCACAGTATTTGTGGTACACCTGCTGAGTTGTCCCCCAACATGTGGAATCGTCCCAGACCAGGGATTGAACCCATGTCCCCCACATTGGCAGGCAGATTCTTAACCACTGGACCACCAAGCCAGGACCCTGTCCTACAAATTTAAATTGTTCCTAAAGTGCAGAACCCACAGAGTAGTACTTTATTCTAGATATGGTCTGAGTAAATAAAGTTGAGTAGGACTGTCCCTTCCCATATTCTGGACTGGGACTGTCACATTTGTCTCCATAACATCTCACTGGTGATTCATTTACTGTTGACTCAAATCCCTAAGGGGCTTCCCATTTAGCACTAGTGCTGAAGAACCTGCCTGCCAATGCAGGAGACCTAAGAGATGCAGGCTTGATCCCTGGCTTGGGAAGATCCCTTGGAAGAAGGCATAGAAACTCACTCCAGTGTTCTTGCCTGGAGCATCCCATGGACAGAGGAGCCTGGCAGGATGCAGTCCATAGCGTTGCAAAGAGTTGGACACGACTGAAGCAACTTAGCACTGCTGCTGCTGCTGCTAAGTCGCTTCAGTCGCGTCCAACTCTGTGCGACCCCATGGACTACAGCCTACCAGGCTTCTCCGTCCATGGGATTCTCCATGCAAGAACACTGGAGTGGGTTGCCATTTCCTTCTCCAAGGTATGAAAGTTGAAAGTGAAAGTGAAGTCACTCAGTCATGTCCGACTCTTAGTGACCCCATGGACTGCAGCCCACCAGGCTCCTCCACCCATGGGATTTTCCAGGCAAGAGTACTGGAGTGGGGTGCCATTGCCTTCTCCGAGCATGCTCACAAATCCCTAAGGCTTATGATACCGTCCACACATCTCATCTTTCCCTTTCTGTAGTTGTCTTTTTGCTTTTTTAACCCAAGAATAGGATCTCACAATTATCACTGAAGTTACCTTCAGATATAGACAATCTGTATAATCTACCAAAATCTGGGTGCTCTGGATCCTTTCATGTCATGTTATCTGCAAGTTGTACAACTATTTTCAGTAACTTCACAGAGTTTTGTGAAGTTACCAGAAAACTTACCACTGTTACCAGAAAATTCCCTAGAGTATGATATTGGTCCATGAATTTGTACTCTTCAAGTGCAGTGGTTTAACTTGTCTAGTGATTTGCCTAAACACATTTTTCTCCACCTTGTCCACATAATTGTGTCAGACTCCTTTTTAAAATCTAAACTGTGTCAACTAAATTTCTATTATCTCAGGGCCTCATTTTTTCTGACAAAACAAAGATGAGCCTTATTTTCATGTTTTTTTCTCAGGCAAACCATGCTAAATAGTTGTAATAATTACTTTATCTTAGGATATCACAAGGCATTCCTTTAATAATCAATTTTAGAATATTATAAGCATCAACAAACTTAGTGCTTTGGTTTGTAAAATTCACATTTTGTTGAAAACTAGACAGCAATGTGCCCTTCACCAGACTTCTGATGGGCTTTCCAGGTGGCTCAGTGGTAAAGAATCCACCTGCCAATGCAGGAGATGCAGGAGACTTTGATCCCTGGATCAGGAAGATCCCTGGAGGAGGAAATGACAACCCACTCCAGTATTCTTGCCTGGAGAGTCCCATGGACAGAGGAGCCTGATGGGTTACAGTCCATGGGGTCTCAAAGAGTCAGACATGACTGAGCACACACACAGCAATCCAGTATATCTTATTATTTGGTGTGATTTCTCTAAGATTCTGGCAGTTCTGCAATTTCTAATTTAACCCAGTTAAGCTGGAAGTCAAAACTCCCTGTGAGCAGTGGAGATGTGTCTGAGTGTGTCAAGGGAGAGGGTCCACTTATAATATCTGAACCCATATTGCATTTCAGTTCCCTAACAAAAACGAGAGAGAGGCTAACTGACCATTGAGGGACCCATCTTCATCGCACCATCACTGCATTCTTCTGAGGCAACGATGCCCCACAGTCTGAAGCGCAGAACTATGCTCTTGGCTGTCTGACTCAGTTTCCACAGCCTCTAGTGGCTGGATGTTCTCTTTGACTTTCTGGTACCCGTGGGCCTCTAGCAATCCGTATTCACCCTTGAACCATGTGGTTCCTGTTTTCCTGTTATGCCTAACATGAACTCTTGACATCTGAGCTCTTTGAATGGGTCTTTAACAAACATGTGTGTTACTTTAAAGCAGTTCCCCTTTTCTTCTTGATAGAGATTTAGGAGCATAAAAACAAAATTTCACTTTTCCACTTTTGAACCGTCTTTCTTTCCAGAGCCTAAGAGTATATAATCAAACCTGTTCCCTCTATGAAATTTTTAAATTTTCATTTCTAGTTAGAAATTTGGAAGTTAGATTTTAGTTTGGTCAGAAATATGAGATGTGTTGGAGTAAATTATAGAATATTAGGGTTTTACCATACTCAGTTCATTAGAGGCTATTGTATAGGGTTATTGTTACTTCTGTTTGAGCTATTGTACGTTTTATTCCAGCTACTACTGAATTTCAGCGTCTTATCTTTTTGCCTTTTCATACTGTTCATAGGGTTCTCAAGGCCAGAATATTGAAGTGATTAGCCATTCCCTTCTCCAGGAGACCACATTTTGTCAGAACTCTCCACCATGACCCGTCCATTTTGGGTAACCCTACATGGTATGGCTCATAGTTTCATTGAGTTAGACAAGGCTGTGGTCCATGTGATCAGATTGGTTAGTTTTCTGTGATTGTGGTTTTCCATCTGTCTGCCCTCTCGTGGAGAAGGATAAGAGGCTTATGGAAGCTTCCTGATGGGATAGACTGACTGAGGGGGAAACCAGGTCTTGTTCTGATGGGCGGGGCCATGCTCAGTAAATCGTTAATCCAATTTTCTATTGATGGGTGGGGCTGTGTTCCCTCCCTGTTATTTGACCTGAGGCCAGACTATTGCCAACATGCATTGGATCATAGAAAAAAGAGAGAGTTCCAGAAAAATGTCTACTTCTGCTTTATTGACTATGCCAAAACCTTTGATTGTGTGGATCACAACAAACTGGAAAATTCTTCAAGAGATGGGAGTACCACACCACCTGATCTGCCTCCTGAGAAATCTATATGCAGGTCAAGAAGCAACAATTAGAACTGGACATGGAACAAAAGACTGGTGCCAAATAGGAAAAAGAGTACGTCAAGGCTTTATATTGTCACCCTGCTTATTTAACTTATATGCAGAGTACATAATGCGAAATGCTGGACTGGATGAAGCACAAGCTGGATTCAAGATTGCTAGAAGAAATATCAATAACCTCAGATATGCAGATGACACCACCCTTATGGCAGACAGTGAAGAACTAAAGAGCCTCTTGATGAAAGTGAAAGAAGAGAATGAAAAAGTTGGCTTAGAGCTCAACATTCAGAAAACAAAGATCATGGCATCTGGTCCCATCACTTCATGGCAAATAGATGGGGAAACAGTGGAAACAGTGACAGATTTTATTTTGGGGGGCTCCAGAATCACTGCAGATGGTGATTGCAGCCATTAAATTAAAAGAAGCTTGCTCCTTGTAAGAAAAATTATGACCAACCTAGATAGCATATTAAAAAGTGGAGACATTACTTTGCCAACAAAGGTCCATCTAGTCAAAGCTATGTTTTTTCCAGCAGACATGTATGGATGTGAAAGTTGGACTATAAGGAACTGCTGTGTTGGAGAAGGCTCTTGAGAGTCCCTTGGACAGCATGTATCCCTTGGATACATCCATGTTAGAGAGCACTGCTAACTAGTAGGACAAAAGTTCAGTGTCAATAATTCATTTATTCCTTCACTCCACAAACCCCTATTGGGCCTTTTCAATGGGCCGGGCCAAGTCTGAGAACAGAATTACAAGGTCATTGCAGACCAAGCCCCAGGAACTCTAGGAACCGTCCTTCTAGTAAGGGAGAAAGATACCAGAAAACACAAGAGATGGGCATATGAGGGATATTAAAATTGGGAGATTAATTTTGAATTACAGTTCCAAGTCAGTTATGTAAAAAATTGGAGAACGAGCATCCCATGCATAAAAACATATGGGAGGAGAATGAAATAGCATTTCAAGTTTTGAAGATTGCGGGTTACGCTTAGAGCAAATGGTCCACATTTGCCAAAACGGCTAGAGAGAAACCAGGTGCTGGACCATGAAGAATCTTGTATTTAAGTTAGGAGTTTGAAATTTCTGTCTAAAACCACAGGCAGTTTTGAAAGTAAAATTTTCTAGGACCCTTGAAACAAAAGTACATAAAGGTCACATTCTTTTCTATCTCCGTCTTTCATATACGCTCAGTGATCACTCTTTTTCAGGTGAATGGCAGACAAAGATAATTAACTTCATGTCTTCTACATTATCGATAAAATTATTGCCTTTTTAGCATAAGAAAAGTGTATGAACACATGACTAGGAGTTTAGCCCAACATCTGTCTGGTTGCTCATATTATATGGTTTGTGAGTGAGTGTCTGCTAGCATCTGTGTGGGAGAAGGCAATGGCACCCCACTCCAGTACTTTTGCCTGGAAAATCCCATGGACAGAGGAACCTGGTAGGCTGTATTCCATGAGGTCACTAAGAGTCGGACATGACTGAGCGACTTCACTTTCACTTTTCACTTTCATGCATTGGAGAAGGAAATGGCGGCCCACTCCAGTGTTCTTGCCTGGAGAATCCCAGGGACAGGGGAGCCTGGTGGGCTGCTGTCTATGGGGTCGCACAGAGTTGGACACAACTGAGGCAACTTAGCAGCAGCAGCAGCAGCAGCTAGCATCTGTGTAGAGATCTCTATATTAATAGATAGTTATCGACATAGATATAAATATAGGTCCACGTGGGACTTCCCAGGTGGTGCAGTCATAAGGAATATGCCTGCCAATGAGGCAGACTCAGGTTCTACCCCTGAGTTGGGAAGATTCCCTGGAGGAGGAGATGGCAAATCACTCCAGTATTCTTGCCTGGAGAATCCCATGGACAAAGAAGCCTGGTGGGCTACGGTCTGTGGGGTCGCAAAGGGTCAGATATGACTTAGCGACTGGGCACCCACACACCCACTCACACACACACACTCACACTCACACACAGGTGTAAGTATGTATGTATTATTTGGTTATTTACATATACTTATCAGTTTTCACGAGTTTTCTGAGTGAACTCTGGGAGTTGGTGATGGACAGGGAGGCCTGGCGTGCTGCGATTCATGGGGTTGCAAAGAGTAGGACACAACTGATCTGATCTGATCAGTTTTCATGTTTATAAATGTATGATTCACATGAAACCATGACAAATTAAGGCAGATCTTATTTTTAATCTAAATCTAGCAGAGACTTTTTTGTGTGATATTTGTCTTGCTGTAGTTATCATAACTGTTTCACTGTACCTAGGGATTTTTCACAAAGCAGATTAAATTGGTTAAGAAAAGAAGCTGGACTACATATAAAACACCTGAAATGAACATCTGCAAATAAACCAGGTGATACGCTTCTGTGTCCATATGTCATCATTTCTAGAGATTAATAATCTGATTTAGTATTTTTACATAGCTATCCTTTTCCTCAGTTTAGTTCAGCTGCTCAGTCGTGTCCGACTCTTTTCGACCCCATGAATCGCAGCACGCCAGGCCTCCCTGTCCATCACCAACTCCCGGAGTTCACTCAGACTCACGTCGATTGAGTCAGTGATGCCATCCAGCCATCTCATCCTCTGTCGTCCCCTTCTCCTCCTGCCCCCAATCCCTCCCAGTATCAGAGTCTTTTCCAATGAGTCAACTCTTTGCATGAGGTGGCCAAAGTACTGGAGTTTCAGCTTTAGCATCATTCCTTCCAAAGAAATCCCAGGGCTGATCTCCTTCAGAATGGACTGGTTGGATCTCCTTGCAGTCCAAGGGACTCTCAAGAGTCTTCTGCAACACCACAGTTCAAAAGTATCAATTCTTCGGCGCTCAGCTTTCTTCACAGTCCAACTCTCGCATCCATACATGACCACTGGAAAAACCATAGCCTTGACTAGACGGACCTTTGTTGGCAAAGTAATGTCTCTGCTTTTCAATATGCTCTCTAGGTTGGTCATAACTTTCCTTCCAAGGAGTAAGCGTCTTTTAATTTCATGGCTGCAGTCACCATCTGCAGTGACCTTTTCCTAGTTGGCCCCAAAAGAAGGTTATTTCCCATGATTGGTTCTTTCATTGTAGTAAAAATGAAGACATAATGCAATTTTCTCTTAACTTTTCCCATACTTCAGTTCAATTTCCCGCTGGTTGATATCCACTTCCTACTTTTATTTCTAAGCAATGATACTCTCTACTCTGCAAAGGGCAATGTGTTGATTGCCTGAAATGAATGCTCATGATAATAGAGCAGCAGGCAGCAGCCTGCCAGGGTTATGAAAGTGTCAACATGCTATTGTTTTCAAGGGGATCAGCCTCTGGTACAGCATTCTTCAAACAAGTGTGCCTGCTGCCATGAAGTGGGGTGGGAACAAGCATTCGTGTGGTTTGAGGGAAAAAAAACAAACGTATCTTCATTGAGGAATAGATTATTGAGACAGAATTATAAAAACAGACAGGACCCACATTATTAGTAATCACTAGCTCTCGACTTAGCTTTTTGGAAATGTTAACAAAGCAACAAGAAGTTAAAAGAAAGGAAATAATCATTTTCCTACTTCAAGCTATTCTGAAATATGACTTATTAAGGGTTCATGTCTTGTCCCTAGGGCTAAGAAATATTACCTGTGTTTAAGGGTCCAGGACTAAATGTATTTATGAAATACAAAATCTAGGTTCAAAATTCCTAAGAGGCTCTGACTTCCCAAATTCCTCTCTGCCCTGGTTGTTCTGTATGCCAAAATACTCTCATCAAATGATCAATTGTTTGGAGATGCACATTATCCTCATCTAGTTTTCTGATTATGGGATTTGGTGGCCCTAGAGATCTCTCAAAACATAATTGCTTTCTCAACAAGGTTTTGATGAATTAGAGGTTTGGATTTACCGACAGTATCAGAACAGTATGAAAGCACATAGGAAACAAAGACAGAAGACCGGAAACAAAGGAAGAAGGTCTGGTACAGCGTGATTTTACTCGCAGCTAGTGTCTCCTGAAAGAAGTCTGGTGTTTTCGCCCTCTCACTTGTCCTGGTAGGGGACTCCAACCATCAGCAGGTGTGCTAAAGTGAGCCTTCAGGTGCTGTAGGTCAGTAGTTCGGACAAGTGCTCACACCGTTTCAGAAAGGCAGCAGGGTAGCTCAAACAGATACACAAAATACAGCTACAGTGTTTGTGTTGCTTGTCGTTGTTTAGTTGCTAAGTCATGTCTGGCTCTCTTGAGAGCCCATGGGCTGTAGCCCACCAAGCTCCTCTGTCCGTGGGATTTCCCAGACAAGAAAACTGCAGAAGGTTGCCATTTCCTTCTTCAGGGGATCTTCCTGACCCAGAGATCTGAACCCGTGTCTCCTGCTTGGCAGGTGGATTCTTTACCACTGAGTCACCTAGGAAGCCCAGAACTACAGTAGTGAGGCAAAGAAAAAACGACTATTATATTGAGCATGCATTATGCCAATATGCATGGCATATGTGATCAGAAAGAACATAGAAACAGTATGCCCACAGGAAGACTGGAAATCAGAAAAGCCAAACCTGTAATCAAGATGAGAGGAGCAGAAATTAAGACAAATAAAATAATAACAACACACAAAAAAAATCTCACTGCTACTTATTGAATTCTCAGTTCAGTTCAGTCACTCAGTCCTGTCCGACTCTTTGCAACCCCATGAATCGCAGCACTCCAGGTCTCCCTGTCAACTCCCAGAGTTCACTCAAACTCATGTCCATCGAGTCGGTGATGCTATCCAGCCATCTCATCCTCTGTCGTCCCCTTTTCCTCCTGCCCCTAATCCCTCCAAGCATCAGAGTCTTTTCCAATGAATCAACACTTTGCATGAGGTGGCCAAAGTATTGGAGCTTCAGCTTTAGCATCAGTCCTTCCAATGAACACCCAGGACTGATTTCCTTTAGAATGGACTAGATGGATCTCCTTGCAGTCCAAGGGACTCTCAAGAGTCTTCTCCAACACAACAGTTCAAAAACATCAATTCTTCAGCGCTCAGCTTTCTTTACAGTCCCAACTCTCACATCCATACATGACCACTGGAAAAACCATAGCCTTGACTAGATGGACCTTTGTTGGCAAAGTAATGTCTCTGTATTTCAATATGCTACCTAGGTTGGTGATAACTTTCATTCCAAGGAGTAAGTGTCTTTTAATTTCATGGCTGCAGTCACCATCTGCAATGATTTTGGAGCCCAAAAAAAATAAAGTCTGACACTGTTTCCACTGTTTCCCCATCTATTTCCCATGAAGTGATGGGACCAGAAGCCATGATCTTAGTTTCCTGAATGTTGAGCTTTAAGCCAACTTTTTCACTCACCTCTTTCACTTTCATCAAGAGGCTTTTTAGTTCCTCTTCACTTTCTGCCATAAGGGTAGTGTCAACTGCATATCTGATGTTATTGATACTTCTCCCAGCAATCTTGATTCCAGCCTGTGCTTCTTCCAGCCCAGAGTTTCTCATGATGTACTCTGCATAGAAGTTAAATAAGCAGGGTGACAATATATAGCCTTGACGTACTTCTTTTCTTATTTGGAACCAGTCTGTTGTTCCATGTCCAGTTCTAACTGTTGCTTCCTGACCTGCATATTGGTTTCTCAAGAGGCAGGTCAGGTGGTCTGGTATTCCCATCTCTTTCAGAATTTTCCACACTTTATTGTGATCCACGCAGTCAAAGGCTTTGGCATAGTCAATAAAACAGAAATAGATGTTTTTCTGGAACTCTCTTGATTCTTTGATGATCCAGTGGATGTTGGCGATTTGATATCTGGTTCCTCTGCCTTTTCTAAAATCAGCTTGAACATCTGGAAGTTCATGGTTCATGCATTGCTGAAGCCTGGCTTGGTGAATTTTGAGCATTACTTTATTAGCGTGTGAGATGAGTGCAATTGTACGGTAGTTTGAGCATTCTTTGGCATTGCCTTTCTTTGGGATTGGAATGAAAACTGACCTTTTCCATTGAATTCTAAGTAGTGCCAAAAGCTTGCTAGGCAGTCTACATATATTACCCCATTAAACATTCACAAGATTTGTAAAGCAGGATACTTATTCCTATCATTATTAGGATGCAGAGAGGGAGAAGTAGAAGTTGTGGGGTAGACTATACTGATGCCATCATTCAAACTGAGATATGTCACAGTCCCAAGCTCACTGTCTTAATAACTATCATAAGGTCAAGTAGAAGGTGAAGGGCCAAGAAACACAGGAATTAACCAAGGAGTAAAGGCAAAATGGGGGTGTAAAAAGTAAATCTACCATACTTTCTCCAATTGCTGTTTTTATTTATCTTCAGCAGTGGTAACAGATCATGCTGAAAAAAGTTTTTAGAATATTATCACTTCTGTTAAGTAATTTCCAAAAATTATAAATTTCCTCCTGAATACCTGATTAGATGTTGGTAGAAATTAATATAGTTATCAATTTGTATCAACTACATTAATGCCAGTAAGATCCTTTTAGACCCACCTCCTAGAGTAAAGAAAATAAAAACAAAAATAAATAAATGGGACCTAATTAAACTTAAAAGCTTTTGCACAGCAAAGGAAATCATTAACAAGACACAAAGACAAGCCTCAGAATGTTAGGAAATATTTGCAAATGAAACAGCTGACAAACCTCCAAAATTTATACAAGTAGTTAATGCAGCTCAATATCAAAAAAACAAAAATCCAATAAAAAATGGGCAGAAGAACCAAATAGACATTTCTCCAAAGAAGATATACAGATGGCCAACAAACACATGAAAATATGATCAATATCACTAATCGAGAAATGCAAGTCAAACCACAATGAGATATCACCACATATCGGTTAGAATGGCCATCTTCAAAAAATATATGAATAATAAATGCTAGAGATAATATGGATAAAGAGGAACCCTCTTGCACTGTTGGTGGGAATATAAATTGATATAGCCACCATGGAGAACAGTATGGAGATTTCTTAAAAAACTAAAAATAGAGCTACCATATGACCCAGCAGTCTCACTAATAGGCGTATACTCTGAGCAAACCATAACTCAAAAAGATATGGAGAAGGCAATGGCAACCCACTCCAGTATTCTTGCCTGGCGAATCCCATGGACAGAGGATCCAGGCAGGCTACAGTCCATGGGGTCACAAAGAGTCGGATACGACTAAGCGACTAACACACACAGGGTACAAATGTGGAGAAGAAGATGGCAACCCACTCCAGTATTCTTGCCTGGATAATCCCATGGACAAAGGATCCTGGCAGGCTATAGTCCATGGGGTCACAAAGAGTCAGACGCAACTGAGCGACTCACACACGGTGAACCCCAGTGTTCACTGCAGCACTACTTACAATAGCCAGGACATGAAATCAACCTAAATGTCCACTGACAGATGAGTGGATAAAGATGTGGTGCATATACACAGTGAAATACTATTGAGGCATAAGAAGAAATGAATTGGGTCATTTGTAGTGATGTGGGTGAACCTGGAGTCCGTCATATCAGTTCAGTTCAGTTCAGTCACTCAGTCGTGTCCGACTCTTTGCGACCCCATGAATCGCAGCACTCCAGGCCTCCCTGTCCATCACCAACTCCCAGAGTTCACTCAGACTCACGTCCATCAAGTCAGTGATGCCATCCAGCCATCTCATCCTCCGTCGTCCCCTTCTCGTCCTGACCCCAATCCCTCCCAGCATCAGAGTCTTTTCCAATGAGTCAACTCTTCGCATGAGGTGGCCAAAGTACTGGAGTTTCAGCCTCAGCATCATTTCTTCCAAAGAAATCCCAGGGCTGATCTCCTTCAGAATGGACTGGCTGGATCTTCTTGCAGTCCAAGGGACTCTGAAGAGTCTTCTTCAACACCACAGTTCAAAAGCAACAATTCTTCGGCACTCAGCTTTCTTCACAGTCCAACTCTCACATCCATACATGGCCACTGGAAAAACCATAGCCTTGACTAGACAGACCTTTGTTGGCAAAGTAATGTCTCTGCTTTTCAATATGCTATCTAGGTTGGTCATAACTTTCCTTCCAAGGAGTAAGCTGCAGTCACCATCTGCAGTGATTTTGGAGCCCAAAAAATTAAAGTCTGACACTGTTTCCATTGTTTCCCTATCTATTGCCCATGAAATGAAGTATAGAGTGAAGTAAGTCAGAAAGAGGAAAACAAATATCGTATATTAATGCATGTATATGCAATCTAGAAAAATGGTACTGATGAATCCATTTGCAAGGCAAGAATAGAGGTGCAGATGTCGTGAATGGACTTGGGACATGGTGGGGACTGGGGAAGGAGAGGATGGGGTGAACTGAGAGAGCAGCATTGACTTATACACACTGTGCTGTGCTGTGCTTAGTTGCTCAGTCATGTCCAACTCTTTACAACTGCATGGACTATAGCCCACCAGGCTCCTCTGTCCGTGGGGATTCTCTAGGCAAGAATACTGGAGTGGGTTGGTATGTCCACCTCCAGGGGATCTTCCCAACTCAGGAATCGAACTGGGGTCTCCTGCATTGCAGGTGGATTCTTTACCAGCTGAGTTACCTATTTGTAATAGATAGTTAGTGGGAAGCTGTATATATAGCACAGGGAGCTCAACTCAGTGCTCTGTGATGACCTAGAGGGGTGAGATTGGTGGTGCAGGGAGGCTTAACACAAAGGGAATAAGTGTACACATATAGCTGATTGACTTTGCTTTACAGCAGAAACTAAGATAACATTGTAAAGCAATTATACTTAAAAAAATTAATATAGTTGTGTAACTCAGTGTTGCAAAAATTATCACATAATTGTTCTAAAAATATTAAAGCTACAAAATTATTTTGTCCTCTAAATTTATAATAAGGCAATTCACTTATTCTTTCCTATTCACTTATTTATTCAATAAACATTAATTAAGAACCCACTATTTGACCAAACTGTAGTAAACCCTGTATAGTAGGAGAAGCCTATATTAATATGTAGATAAAATTATATATAAAATTGTACATAAAATTAATTTTATACATAACATCGCATTTATGTGTTTAAAATTAAGGCTGCCATAAATGCCATGGAGAAGTTCATGGTGCTTTGCATGTGTTTAATGAAGATTCTCCATAATCACTGCAGTTAAGGAATGGGTACCAGTAGACATAGTGTATAATATGAGATCTGAAGGATGGTTGGGAGTTACCTTGTTGAAAAAAAAAAATAGTGGGAAAATAGAAAGAACATTTCCGCAAGGGGAGGAGGGCATGATGATTGCAAGGGCCTTTTGGTAGATGAGAGTAAAAAGCTTTTGGGGACTGAAAGAAGGCAAGGGAGCTGAAGGGTGAAATGGTGGGAGGAAAAACTGGAGAAGCGAAGGAGCCAGAGCAAGGCAGGACAAGTAGTCAGTCAGCATTCCTGCCTTTATCTCTCTCTCCTCATTTACACAGGTTAAGCACAAAATATTTACTTGTGGCAAAGCGTGTGTGTTTCAGTGAAATCGATAACCACTTCAGGATCCAATATGCTCATATTCTGTGGTAAATTGTGGTAATAGAATAGTACAGTCCACACCCTAAAGGAGCAGGTTTTCACCATAAACACACGGGGTTTTTTTGGTTGCTTATTTCCTCTGTTGGCCACGAGTTCAGCACGTGGGATCTTAATTCCCCAACCAGGGATCAGACCTGCACCCTCTGCCTTGGCACTGCAGTCTTAACCACTGGACAACCAGGGAAGCCTTGAGAGTTTTGTTTTTGCTTGTTTTCTTTTTTTTTTTTTTTAAGCCCAGATAGACAGACCTGTTCCGGGCACTCCCTTTTCTGCTCGTCTTATAACACATCCCCTCCCAACCAAATGGATATGATTTTCTGTGATTTCGCTTCAAGTTAATATCACTGCACCTGTGGCAGTACTTATGGACCTTGAAATCTTACATGTGCATCCTTATTGAAATTTATATGATCACTGCATACATCACACAATAGCATACATAATCATCCTCCTTTCAGTGCTTCTAAATGTAAATTAACATCTAAATTTTAAAGAGTGAAATTATTCCTACAGTATTAAGATGTTTTTGAGTTCTTTGGATTGGCTCGATGTGTATTTGCTCTGCAATTATTATATGAAAGATTGTAGCATTTTCTAGGACTTGATGAGAATAAATTATAAACAGCTATACTAGGTTATGTACAAGCTGTTATAAGGGAGACACTGCGCTCCATGGAGCAAGCTCTGTGTCTATCTCACTCACCACTCTGTTCCCAGTACCCTGAAATATGTACACCACACAGTAGTTCTTCAATAAATCATTATTTGTTTGCATAAACATAAAGGACATTAAAAGAGGAGTTAGAGTGGGTCTACATTTTCTTATTTCTCATTTGAGCTGCTTTCCCTCACTTTGGTGAGCAGGTGTGTGTGTGTGTGTGTTTCTAATTCAACAGTCATGGTTTATTTCCCATGGGAAAGACTAAACAAAACATACATGCACGTGCACTCATGCTGTAATTAATTCAGAGCAGTGTTTTTAATTCATGCATTCCCATGGTTGGAATGATTCTATGTGTAAAGTTTCCAAGCCAGTGCTTTCCAATCATTGCCAGCAAAATACCCTATTTTGGACCATGTGGTGTAAGATTTCACAATTGATTCATAGTTTTTAAGCTTTTTGAAAATAGGTGTTTCTATTTTGGAACGACTTTTTAAACAATGAATATTTTGACAAAAAGCAACACACTTTTTCTTTCTTCCAGCACTTCTCTTGCTTAGATGGGAATTGGTGAAACAATTGTCAGTGTAGTTAGTCTAAGCATATTCTTACATGTTTTTCTTCTCTGTGAAATGTTTCCAGTCTTTCTGATTATAAATGTTACAAGGTATGATGTGTGAATCAATCCTCTCTGTACAGACACAGCAGAATGAAAAGTATAATGATATAGGAGTGAAGAGTCAGTGACTAATTCATATCAGACAGTGTGCGGTATTGAGTTCTATCAGGCGACATTCCATGGCAGAGAAGTCCTCAAAGGCTTCTTAAATTCATCTCATTAGCTCACTGTGTTTCTGCTTGGGTGGCAGAATCGATCATTCAGGATGAGTGAAATGACATTCAGTGGCACTGCTTGCTAACAGAGATAGAAAAATATGTAGGTATTTGTCACCACCAAACATTCATTCAACCAATGTTGATTGAGTTCCTGCTTGGTTCCTGCAGGATATAAAGCTGAAGTTCCAAACAAACAAACAAACAAAAAATACTCTAACAATGTCTGACACTGTGAAGTTTACCACCATCAGTAGAGATATATGAAATAAGATAATTGCATCTCATTAAATCTGTGTTATACACAGGCCACAAGTTGGCTGAAATTCTTTGCCTACACTTCAAGAAGGATTTGAGTAAAATAGTAAATGGAGAAAATACTACCATGTGAAGGTCTAGAAACAGGTTATTTTCTAAAATTAGTGATTAGAACAGCCATGTGTACCTTTATCAGTCTCAGTAAGTTCATTGCAATATGTGGTGAGATGTTTACCAACTTGTGCCATTTTTCACCTAGGATAGAAGTTTCTATGCAACTTATACAGCTATGGAGTTTACTTTAATTGGCTCTTCCTTATGACATTAAGCCACATTGGAAATGGGTTCAATCTAGGCCTATCAACTTCATCCAATCAACTTCATGATCAACCATGATCAACCATGATCAACCATGATCAACTATGATCAACCAGTCAACTTCATGGTGACAAATCCTGGAATTTTGGAAACCAGATTTCTTACACTAGATTCCAGCAAAAGGAACTGGTTTCAATGCTTGCCCTGGAGTAAGACTGATTAAGTTTGAATACTAGCTCTATTGTGTGATCTCAGACAAGTTTTTAACACTCATAAACCTATACTCATCTATGGAATGGGGGCGATAGTAAAACTCTATCTTATGAGGTGGTGTAAGAATAAATAAATTATATAAAGTACTTTGTACTACCCTTGCCTTTTATAAAATATCAAATAATGTCAGAGTTTCTCGTAATATATTGACTTATTTATAGTAATTTTAATTTAGCAATATGTGTGTGTGTGTGTGTGTATGTGTGTGTGCTACGTTGTTTCAGTCATGTCTAACTCTTTACAACTCTATGGACTGCAGCCCAACTCTATGAACTGACTTCCCTGGTGGCTCAGAGGGTAAGGAGTCTGCCTGCAGTGCAAGAGACCTGGGTTCAATCCCTGGGTTGGGAAGATCCCCTGGGGAAGGAAATGGCAATCCAGTCCAGTATTCTTGCCTAGAAAATCCCATGGATGGAAGAGCCTGGCAGGCTACAGTCCATGGGGTCGCGAAGAGTCAGACACAACTGAGCAACTTCACTTCACTTCACAGTTAAAAAACAAACTAAGATCATCACATCTGGTCCCATCACTTCATGGCAAGTATGGGAGGAAAGTGGAAACAGTGACAGATTTTATTTTGGGGGGCTCCAAAATCACAGCAGATGGTGACTGCAGCCATGAAATTAAAAGATGCTTCCTCCTTAGAAGAAAAGCTATGACAAACCTAGACAGAAGCTTAAAGTGATTTTAAAATCACTTTACCTACAAAGGTCTGAGTGAAAGAAAGAAAGTGAAGTCACTCAGTTGTGTCCAGCTCTTTGCAACCCCATGGACTGTAGCCTACCAGGCTCCTCTGTCCATGGAATTTTCCAAGCAACAGTACTGGAGTGGATTGGCATTTCCTTCTCCAGGGCATCTTCCCGACCCAGGGATCGAACCCAGGGTTGCAAGCAGGCACTTTACCATCTGAGCCACCAGGGAAGACATATAGTTTTTCCATACAGTTTTTCCAATAGTTAGGTACAGATGTAAGAGTTGGACCATAAAAAAGGCTGAGCACCAAAGAATTGATGCTTTTAAATTGTGGGGCTGGAGAAGACTCTTGAGAGTCCCCTTGGACAGCAAGGACATCAAGCCAGCCAATCCTAAAGGAAATCAGTCCTGAATATTCAATGGAGGGACTGATGCTGAAGCTTCAATATCTTGACCACCTGATGCAAAGAGCCAATTCATTAGAAAAGATCCTGATGATGGAAAGATTGAGGGAAGGAAGAGAAGGGGGTGGCAGAGGATGAGTTAGTTGGATGGCATCACTGATTCAATGGACATGAGTTTGAGCAAACTTTGGGAGGCAGTGAATGACAGGGAAGACAAGTGTGCCGTACTTCATGGGGTCGCAAAGAGTGGGACACGATTTAGTGACTGAACAAGAGTGGATTAACAATATTGTGCTAGTTTCAGCTGTATGGGATGAGTTTGCACATCACAAAGGTTTATCAAAGGGGTAATTCTTTAGCCCCATGATTTAGCTGAATCGCTTTAGAACAACAAAATGGTTGGGGGCAAAATTTACTTAATCTGCCCTTGAAATGAAGGCATGAGGGTCGATAAGAATATCTCTACTGTCAAGTCTGTTAGTACCATGTAGAAGACTTCAGAAGTAATTACTTTGTTATAAGCAACTATTTCATTGATAATTTTAAAACAATATCTGTTGGGTTATGAGCTACAATTATTCAAGTCCTCCGATTACACTTCCCTTCTATCATGGCTTCCCTGCTGGCTCAAATGATAAACAATCTGCCTGCAATGCAGGAGACCAGGTTTGATCCCTGGGTTGGGAAGATCCCCTAGAGGAAGAAATGGCAACCCACTCCAGTGTTCTTGCCCAGAGAATTCCATGGACAGAGAAGCCTGGTAGGGTACAGTCTATGGGCAGAGACTGTACACAACAGCAGAGTCGGACACAACTGAGTGACTAACACTTCACTTTTCTATTATACTTCTATTAATTGAATGTTCTCCAGAGAAACAAAACCAAGAGGAGATATCTTACATTTATGTCTGTATCTATGTATCTACTTGTGTGTGTGTGTGTGTTTAAATTTAAAGAATTGGTTCAGCCGACCCCATGGACTGTAGTCTACCACACTCCTCCGTCCATGGGATTTTCCAGGCAAGGGTACTGGAGTGGGTTGCCATTTCCTTCTCCAGAGGATCTTCCGGACCCAAGGATCGAACCCAGGTCTCCCGCATTGTAGGCAGACGCTTTACCATCTGAGCCACCAGGGAAGATACTCAGCAACTATAGAGGCTAACAAATCCAAACTCTGCAACTTGGACCAACAGGTTGATGCTATGATCCAAGTTTAAAGTCAGAGACCCAGGGAAGAGCCAGTATTTCAGTTTAAGTATGAAAGACTTCTACTACAGAATTTCTTCTTAGGAGAAATCAGTCTTTTGTTCTATTCAGTCCTTCAACTGATTGGATGAAGTACACCCATATTAAAGAGTGCAATCGGTTTTACTCAATGACCACCTATTTAAATGTTAATCTCATCCAAAAACACTCTCACAGAAACATCAGTATAATGTTTGACTACATATCTGGATACCATGGCCCAACCATCTTGACACATAATATGAACCACTACACTCCTTGAGTTCTGGGCCAGTTAAAAGATACTGTGTGTGTGCTAAGTCAATTCGGTTGTGCCTGACTCTGCAACCCTATGGACTATAGCCTGCCAGGTTCCTCTGACCATGGGACTCTCCAGGCAAGAGTACTGGAGTGGGTTGCCATGCTCTCTTCCAGTGGATCTTCCTGACCCAGGGATTGAATCTATGTTCCTTACATCTCCTGCATTGGCATTCAGGTTCTTTATCACTTTTCCATCTGGGAAACCATGAAAGATAGTACAAGTATCAGATAGTAACAATGATGTTTGAATAGAGGTCATGGCTTAGACAAATGGCCAGACGGGCTTCCTACAACCCAAACCTTTCCACATTAGTGACCAACGTACAGACTCATAAGGAAGAGAGAAGACCGCAGGCCAGGTGTAAGAATATTCCATCCATGTATATCACACTTCTCTCAGTCTATCTGATGCCACTGGCTTCCCTTGTAGAGGAATGATTGTGAAGGCGGTGAGGAGGCTACAATTCTCTTATTAAAATTACTTGGAGGGAGTGGAATTCCTATTAATATCATGCAGGTTTGAGTGCAGAAGGAGATGATCATTCCCCAAAATAGTGTTCAAACAAAATGTATCAGAGCAATTCTGGTTTCAAATTTAAACAATCATGATTCAGGATATGACTGCATGTGCATTCCAAACTTTAAAATGATATAAAGGATAATATTGGAAGTAATTTAGATAACTCAAACCCATTTCTTACAGTTTTTTTTTCTTTAGCCCAACACTTTTTTCTCCAAGAATAAAGTGAGATTTTGATCATTCTTACAGCTTTTATATTTTTCTTTTATGTGATCTTTCAAAATGATTCATGAAAATTTAAAATCTCACTAGCAAAATGTATCATCACAATTAAACTTAGCTGCATTATCCTTTTTAACCAGAAAGTCAGTAAACATCATTCTGCATAATGTTAATATATCTATATAATATCCAAAGATATAGTATGTCATCTAGAACATTATGCAAATACAAGAATATTTTTTCTCTTCAAAACCACAGATACCAGAGATTTTGTAAGCATTTTTCAATCATTTCTTATTAATCTAAGCTATGTTTTGGGTTGTATGAAGTAAAAATGCTTTTGCTTTCTTAACACACTGACTTTTTAATCACCCTAGCAGTGCTTTCAATATCATAATTTACTGTTCAAACATTTAGAGATTGCTTTTGTAACTATAAACTTTGAAGTTTTACAGACTTCTTACTTTTTCACAAAGACCCAAGAAACACAGTATTATTTTTGCTTCTCTGATGACGTTATATTTGAGGACTGAAACTGAATTATCTCTTTATAATCATTTGAATGATAACATTCTCTAGTTCTAATATTCAGTCAATGATTTCAATAATTCTCCCTTTCCACAAATATATATTAAATATTTGTTCTGTAATTGGAGATACTAGTTTCCAGTTGACTTCAAAATATATCCATAATCAAACCACTTCTTACCATCTCTATCATCCTCACCCAAGCTACCATCAGTTCAGTTCAGTTCAGTCACTCAGTCGTGTCCGACTCTTTGCAACCCCATGAATCGCAGCACGCCAGGCCTCCCTGTCCATCACCAACTCCCGGAGTTCACCCAGACTCACGTCCATCGAGTCAGTGATGCCATCCAGCCATCTCATCCTCTGTCGTCCCTTTCTCCTCCTGCCCCCAATCCCTCCCAGCATCAGAGTCTTTTCCAATGAGTCAACTCTTTGCATGAGGTGGCCAAAGCACGGGAGTTTCAGCTTTAGCATCATTCCTTCCAAAGAAATCCCAGGGCTGATCTCCTTCAGAATGCACTGGTTGGATCTCCTTGCAGTCCAAGGGACTCTCAAGAGTCTTCTCCAACACCACAGTTCAAAAGCATCAATTCTTCGGTGCTCAGCCTTCTTCACAGTCCATCACCTGAGCTATTTCCTGATCCCTCACGGGAGCTATTCCCTGAGCACTGAAGAATGTATGCTTTTGAACTGTGATGTTGGAGAAGACTCTTTAGAGTCCCTTGGACTGCAAGGAGATCCAACCAGTCCATCCTAAAGGAAATCAGTCCTGAATATTCATTGGAAGGACTGATGCTAAAGCTGAAACTCCAATACTTTGGCCACCTGATGCGAAGAACTGACTCATTGAACAGACCTGATGCTGGGAAAGATTGAAGGCAGGAGGAGAAGGGGAAAACAGAGGATGAGATAGTTGAATGGAATCACCGACTCAATAGATATGAGTCTGAGTAAACTCCGGGAATTGGTGATAGATAGGGAGGCCTGGCATGTTGCAGTCCACGGGGTTGCAAAGAGTTGGACATGACTGAGCAACTGAACGGAACTGAATTGTGCTTCTGACCTCCTTACACATTTAATATGTTCTCCACAGAGAAGGCAGTGAGATCTTGTTAAGTAAATTGGTTGTCATTTACCTTCTCACAATCCTAAACAGTCTTCTCACTAACCTAAAAGTAAAGATCAAAGCTTTACCATACCCTTAATCACATAATCTTGCCCCTCTTCTTCTGAAAATCAATGTGCAATTACTTCTCTGTGCATTTGCTTTGCTCCATGCCCACAGGCTTACTTGCAGTCTTTTAGCATGAATAGTAGGCTTCTGCCTCAGGGTCTCTGCTCACATGAAAAGCGCACCCCTTTCCTTATTGAATTCTTCATGCATGTGACAAGTGACATCTGTCAGAGAATCCTTCTCTGAACATTCTACCTGAAAAGCATCTCCTTGCTCATTTACCATCCACTAACCATGCTTTTTATCGTATCACCAGCTGACATCCTATACCTTTAACTTTTGAGGTTTTTTGTTTCCACCAGTGAAATATGTTTCATGATCAAAGGGTGTTTGCATACTTGTGCACTACTGTAATTTCTGAAAGTAAACAGTTCATGATGTATGGGAAACATGCTACCAAAATCTTTCCAGTGAATGGATGATAAACAGAAGATGTCTTAGACATTTTCTTATACTTTGGAACAAAAACATGTCAATAAATAGTTATGAAATGTTTACACAAACACGTTTATAGCATGTAACTATAAACTACAGAAGAACTACAGAAAAAATATATATTCTGCTTGGGAGAGCTGTAAGAGATTTTAGAAAGGGAAAAGTATTTGAGTTTAAAGATGAGCAAAAGTTTACTAAGCAGGAAATGGCATACATGTTAGAAAGAACAACACAGATCAGTGTACAGAGAGGTAAAAGATATCTAGCACATTCAAGAAAAAGTGAGTCATGCAGCATGGTTGGCATATATTCAGGTCAGCCTTGTTTGAAAAAATACTTCTTGGTCAATTCCTAACACTTTCACACTTTCCTCCTTCTACTCCCTTTTTTCTACTCTGTAAATAATAGTAATAAATTTGCAGGACTGATGGATTTTGCAGTTTGTCATATTCAGTTTCCACAAAGATGAATCCCATATTTGTCTGCTGTATATATTGATATTTATTATATTTATATAGTATTTATAATGGAGAAGGCAATGGCACCCCACTCCAGTACTCTCACCTGGAAAATCCCATGGACGGAGGAGCCTGGTGGGCTGCAGTCCATGGGGTTGCTAAGAGTCGGACACGACTGAGCGACTTGACATTCACTTTTCACTTTCATGCACTGGAGAAGGAAATGGCAACCCACTCCAGTGTTCTTGCCTGGAGAATCCCAGGGACGGGGGAGCCTGGTGGGCTGCCCTCTATGGGGTTGCACAGAGTCGAACACGACTGAAGTGACTTAGCAGCAGCAGCAGAGTTTATAAAATATATTACATTTATATTCTTATTTTAATTTATAAATATGCTTATTGTAATAAATACATATATGTATAAAGATCAAATTTCCCCTAACGCTAGCTTTACTCTCACTGCTAAAGTAACATACTAATTATATTAGTGTTTATCCTTGCTCTTCTTAGTATGTTATTTCTATTTTAACACAAATTATACACATACACATTTACTTATTCTACAAATATTGGATAAATATTACCCTGTATCCTTCACACTTTTTATTTCATTTTAGCCTCACAACACCCATGTGAATTAGGTATAGCCAATTCTTTTTTACAAATGAGGAAACTGGCAGCGATGTTAAAGTATCTTGCCCAGAATAACACAGTAACTGGCAAAGCTAGGTTTTATGACTTCTGGCTCAGTTCACGTTTCTTATGTCACCTAACATTCCCATCCTGTCATTTCCCTGGTAACGTGGAACAAGTTCATCTTCTTGATATAGATAAGAAAGATTTGTGACCATTGCACCAGGAAGGGCTAGATTAGGCTGAGAGATAACCCTCTATCTTGTGATTGGAAACCCAAATAAGAAGTTAATCAAGATAGAGGCTTACTTCTCTTTCATATAAAAAAAGTCTAGATATAGAAAGCCTTGGTACCCTATGGCTTAAAGAACTGAAGTTTATTCTTTCTGCTCTGCTCCATCATAACTGTTTCATTCCAAAAGTGATCTCTTTTTCTAAAATAGCTTCTGGAACTCCAGATATTTCATACAAAATCCAGCCCATAAGAAACTGGAGTGTCTCTCCTTTTGCCAATATTTCCTAAAAGATGTACATACCACATTTGCTTACTTCTCATTGGCTAGACTTTGTCACATGGTCACAGCTTGTTGCAGGTAGTGGGGGATGGGGGTAACTTTTATTCTGGATGGCCATTATGTCCAGCTAAAGAAAGTACTGGTTTTATTTTCAAAGAAGAACATAAGAGCAAGTGTCCTGGAATCAAGTAGCAATCTCTGCCATGGTCATGAAAGAACTTTGGATTACTTTCATTAAACAGAATATTCAGAGGTCAGGAAACTACATGGGTCAGATTGTGTTCATCATCAGTTTTTGTGAATAAAGTTTTATTGAAATACAGCCATGCCTAATTGTTTACATGTTGTCTAATGACCTGCCTTAGCAGAGCTGTATTCAGAATAGACCCTGTATAGCTTACAAACAATACATTTACCATGCGGCCATTTTAGAAACAATTTCCTGATCTCTGCTCTAGATCATAGGCTCAAGTTTTTAAGATAGATTCATTTTTTTTAAATTTTCCAACTCTATTACCATAATAAGAAAGCACCAATACATGTATTTTACTTGTATTAATAAATATGTACATGCACAACAAGAATATTGATATTAAAGGATGTACCTTTCACCCAGCTATACACTAACTAGCTGTAAGACCTAGAGAAAATTACTTATGCACAATTCCCTCATTTGTAAAATAGGAAGCATAATAGTATATAAAACTTGCAGTGTTATTATCAGGATTAGTGGTGGTTTAGTTGCTAAGTCATGTTCAACTCTTGTGACCCTATGGGCTGTAGTTCTCCAGGTTCCTCTGTTCATGGGATTTCCCAGGCAATAATTTAGCCATGTGTGGCCATTTCCTTCTCTAGGGGATCTTCCCCACACAGGGTTGAATCTGAGTCTCCTGGATTCTTTACAGACAGAGCCACCAGGGAGGTCCATTGTAAGGATTGATGAGCACATATGAAAAACTTAGAAATTATAGCACATTGTCTGGTACAGCAGAGGAGCCATCATTCTTTAACATTTTCACCTGTCTCAGTCTTACAAGATGTTTATCAGAGTGTCCCACATAAATGGCCCAGCTGATGGTTACAAATGCTATGTGGTTCAGTTCAGTTGCTCAGTTGTGTTTGACTCTTTGTGACCCCATGGACCACAGCATGCCAGGCCTCCCTGTCTATCACCAACTCGTGGAGCTTGCTCAAATTCATGTCCACTGAGTCAGTGATGCCATCCAACCATCTCATCCTCTGTCATCCCCTTCTCCTCCTGCCCTCAATCTTTCCCAGCATCACAGTCTTTTCCAATGAATCAGTTCTTCATGTGAATGGCCAAAGGACTGGAGTTTCAGCTTTGGCATCAGTCTTTCCAATGAATATTCAGGACTGATTTCCTTTAGGATGGACTGGTTGGATCTCCTCACTGTCCAAGGGACTCTCAAGAGTCTTCTCTAATATCACAGTTCAAAAGCATCAGTTTTTCGGCACTCAGCTTTCTTTATGATTCAACTCTCACATCCATACATGACTACTGGAAAAGCCATAGCTTTGACTAGATGGACCTTTGTTGGCAAAGTAATGTCTTTGCTTTTTAACATACTGTCCAGGTGGTCATAACTTTTCTTCCAAGGAACAAGCATCTTTTAATTTCTTGGCTACAGTCACCATCTGCAGTGATTTTGGAACCCCCAAAAATAGTCTGTCACTGTTTCCATTGTTTCCACATGTATTTGCCATGAAGTGATAGGAATGGATGCTATGATCTTCGTTTTTGAATGTTGAGTTTTAAGCCAGCTTTTTCACTCTCCTCTTTCACATTCATCAGGAGACTCTTTACTTCCTCTTCACTTTCTGTCATAAGGTTGGTGTCATCTGCATATCTGAGGTAATTGGTATTTCTCTTGGCAATCTGGATTCCAGCTTGTGCTTCATCTAGCCCAGCATTTCACATGATGTACTCTGCATATAAGTTACATAAGCAGAGCAACCATATACAGCCTAACGTACTCCTTTCCCAATTTGGAACCAGTCCATTGCTCCATGTCCAGTTCTAACTGTTGCTTCTTGACTTGCACACAGATTTCTCAGGAGGCAGGTAAGATGGTCTTGTATTCCCATCTCTTTAAAAATTTTCCACAGGTTACTGTGATCCACACAAAGGCTTTGGCATAGTCAATAAAGCAGAAATAGATATTTTTCAGGCACTCTCTTGCTTTTTCGATGATCCAGTGAATGTTAGTAATGTGATCTCTGGTTCCTCTGCCTTTTCTAAAACCAGCTTGAACATCTGGAAGTTCATAGTTCATGTATTGCTGAAGCCTGACCTGGAGAATTGTGAGCATTACTTTACTAGCATGTGAGATGAGTGCAATTGTGCGGTAGTTAGGACATTCTTTGGCGTTGCCTTTCTTTGGGATTGGAATGGAAACTGACCTTTTCCAGTCCTGTGGCCACTGCTGAGTTTTCCAAATTTGCTTGCATATTGAGTGTAGCACTTTCACAGCATCATCTTCCACGATTTGAAATAGCTCAGCTGGAATTCCATCACCCCCACTAGCTTTGTTCGTAGTGAGGCTTCCTAAGGCCCACTTGATGTCACATTCCCGGATGTCTGGCTCTAGGTGAGTGATCACACCATTACGATTATCTGGGTTGTGACGATCTTTTTTGTACCGTTCTTCTGTGTATTCTTGCCACCTCTTCTTAATATCTTCTGCTTCTGTTAGGTCTATACCATTTCAGTCCTTTATTGAGCCCATCTTTGTATGAAATGTTCCCTTGGTATCTCTAATTTTCTTGAAGAAATCTCTATTCTTTCCCATTCTATTGTTTTTCTCTATTTCTTTGCACTGATCACTGAGGAAGGCTTTCTTATCTCTCCTTGCTATTCTTTGGAATTCTGCATTCAGATGGGTATATCTTTCCTTTTTGCCTTTGCTTTTCACTTCTCTTATTTTCACAGCTATTTGTAAGGTCTCCTCAGACACCCATTTTGCTTTTTTGCGTTTCTTTTTCTTGGGAATGGTTTTGATCACATGTCCTGTGTAATGTCCTGAACCTCCATCTGTAGTTCTTCAGGATTCTGTCTATCAGATCTAATCCCTTGGATCTATTTGTCACTTCCACTGTATAATTGAAAGGGATTTGATTTAGGTCACAACTGAATGGCCTAGATGTTTCTCCTACTTTCTTCAACTTAAGTCTGAATTTGGCAATAAGGAGTTCATGATCTGAGCCACAGTCAGTTCCCAGTCTTGTTTTTGCTGACTGTATAGAGATTCTCCATCTTTGGCTGCAAAGAATATAATCAATGTGATTTTGGTGTTGACCATCTGGTGATGTCCACGTGTAGAATTTTCTCTTATGTTGTTGGAAGAGACTGTTTGCTATGACCAGTGCCTTCTCTTGACAAAACTCTGTTAGCTTTTGCCTTGATTCATTTTGTACACCAAGGCTAAACTTGCATGTAACTCCAGGTATTTCTTGATTTCCTACGTTTGCATTCCAGTCTGCTATGATGAAAAGGACATCTCTTTTTCCTGTTTGTTCTAGAAGGTCTTATAGTTCTCATAGAACTGTTCAGCTTCTTCAGTGTTAGTTGTTGGGACATAGACTTTGATTACTGTAGTATTGAATGGATTCCCTAAGAAATGAACAGAGATCATTCTGTCATTTTTGAGAATGCACCCAAGTACTTCATTTCAGACTCTTTTGTTGACTATGAGGGCTACTCCATTTCTTCTAATGGATTCTTGCTCATAGATATGATGGTCATCTGAGTTAAATTCGCTCATTCTGGTCCATTTTGGTTCACTGATTCCTGAAATGTTGATGTTCAGACTTATCATCTCCTGTGTGACCACTTCCAACTTACCTTGATTTATAGACCTAACATTCTAGGTTCCTATGTAATACTGTTTTTACAGCATCAGATTTTACTGTCATCACTAGGCACATCCACGACTGGGTGCTATTTCTGCTTTTGCTCAGTCTCTTCATTCCTTCTGGAGTTATTTCTCCACTCTTATCCAGTAACATATTGGGCACCTATTGGGCTGGGGAGTTCATCTTTCAGTGTCGTATCTTTCTGCATTTTCATACTGTTCATGAGGTTCCCAAGGCAAGAATACTGGGGTGGTTTGCCATTCCCTTCTCCAGTGGACCACATTTTGTCAGAACTTTCCACCATGACCCGTCTGTCTTGGGTGGCCCTACACAGCATGGCTCATAGTTTTATTGAGTTAGATAAGGCTATGATCCATGTGATCAGTTTGATTAGTTTTCTGTGATCATGAATGGGATACATGAACTTAAGAACAATACTCATTGCTATGTTACAATGATATGCCGGAAGCTCTTACTTAGCCACATAGCATCGCATGCCCATGTCATATCTTATTTACCTCTATTCCACCATCTATTTTTGCCAGCTTATCTTTTTTGTTATCTTCAAATAGACAACTAACTCTAAAAGAATTTCTCAACATCTCATGCCCATGCTGTGTTATACCTTCTTTTTTAAATTAATTTTTATTGGAGTACAGTTGTTTTGCACTGTTATGTTAATTTCTGCAAAGTGAATCAAATAAGTACATATCACATCTTCTTTTACCTCCATTCCACCATCTATCTGTGCCAGTATATCTTTTCTATATTCTTCAGATAAGCAATTTTAAATTGAATTTCCCAGAAAATGTCTTTTCTCTGGCTTACATTCCACTTTTCATCATCATTACGAAAAATAGTACATCAAGTGATACTGACAGGTTAATAAAGGTACGTACTGAAAAATGACCATTGGAATTAGTATGACAGATGTCACTGATGGCCTTGATAAAAGGAATTAGAGTGAAATGATGGGGGTAAAAATCTTAGTGGATTGGACATGAGAACAGGAAGACAAAATGGCAACAGGAAGCTTAGGCAACTTTTTCGAGAATATACCACATACTAAAAGTTAGCCCCACAGTGCCCTGCCCACGTGTGCCATTGGTTACTACGTCACTGGTGTTCTTCTCTGTATCTGGGATAATGTGTTTAAAACTGCAGGTCAGCATCTATCATGTGGTGAGCACTCTGTATGGCTGCTTGTGTTTGTTTTGAAATTTAAAGAAAGTTCCAGAAAAAGACAACGTTCTTTGGCCGTATCATGTTTCAAAGTCTTGTATATCTAATTTTTGTTTGTTTGTTTGTTTAAGGGATTGGACTCTGTTTCAGGCTCACCTGAGCCTCAGCGTGTAAGCTATTATTGAACAAAGATCAGCAGTTGACTACTTGATGGGGGCAAAGAGCAGTGGGGGCAGGAGGGCGTTGTCGGAGCGTGCTCCTTGCCATTGGTGTTGGGGGATCTCATAAGGAAATTGAGCCCTTGAACTTGCTTTCTGCATTCAAAAGTTTTCATTCTTCTCTGAGCCTTTTATTTCAAGTACTATTGGCTGCTTCCTTCAAGACTCTATTCTCAAAATTACCATCAGATATTTTTCTGGGGGAGGAAGAAGAAATGTTGGCCTTACAGACATTAGTTTTATATCTTCCATTTAAACCTGGAGAACTGTGGCCTGTAACCCACTATCGTCCATGCTGCCAATCTATCCATTGTTCCGAGGCTGAATGCAACTTGATTGGAAATAACCCCAACAGTGAACTCCAAATATCACACTATAAAATAAAAGCAGAGAGAAGAAAAAAGAAAAATTTCTCTCTCACACACATCTATACAAACACACAAACCATCCTGGCCACCCTAGAACTTGTCCTTTTTGATTTTTTAATTCTGCTCTATTTTTGAAGTAAACAAGTATTTACCATAAATACTGTGAATTTTAGAGAATATTTGTCTCCCCTCTAGCTCAAGCCATAAGTGGTTCTAAGCAGCCAGTCCTCATGCATAAACTGCAGTGTATTAGAGCTTCAAGCTCATTCGAAATGGAAGTGGTGTTTGGTGAGATGGGAAGAAGGGATGCATTTTAAACTAATAAATAATCATCACCCATGCCTATTTGAAGAACAACATTCTTGTGGAATATTATTTCAATCTATAATATCTTGAAATGAGACTGCCATTACTAACTTAAGGGTGGCTTGCCATATAAATCCTGCAAATATATACACACATGAGGCCTAAATTATTCTCTGGGGCCAACTTTTCCAGCTTAAATTATCTCAAAGAGAAACCCATATAGGAGACATTAGGGCCAGTTAAGGGGAGGGATAATGACCTTGGCAGAGCATGGAACCTTTCCATGTTTTGATGCCCCCCTTATGCCAGGCTGGTGAGCAAAAGCTCCCGGTCAGAGTCCATATTCCTAGGTCAGTTTTCTGAGTGATTGGTGAAGGCCTAAAGAGGAAGTCAGATTCATCTTAACGGTGACCCACACCACAGAAGAGTTTCCTGGACTAATCTACTGTGCCACTGTATCTGAATTTCAAGCAGGAGGAACAAATCTCTCAGAATCCTTGTGTATGCCAGTGGTATTATGATGACCTTTGAATTACAAATACACACTGAGAAAGAAATCCCAGGAGTGAGCAATATTCATTAAATAACAATTATGAAAAGCTGTTTGCCTTTTGGAATGGCTTTTCTCATAATGAGGATACGACCAAGTTGGGAAGCTAAGGAATAGTAAGGCCCATGTTGTAGAGTTTCTAATTCTGAATTATTCATTCTTCACATGGAGAGAAGCCTCAAAGGTCAACTAGGGGGAAAAAGTCAAAGAGGCCTGGGGCCTTTTCTTAAGACTAGAATTTATATAGAAAGGGCTGTGGAGACTGTGCTAAGAGTCTAGAAGAGTTAGAATAAAACTCTGGCCTCTTTTCTCCATGAGAATTTAAATCATTTGAATATGATCCACTGTGGTTTGGGTTGTGTCTGAGTCACCTAAGTAAATCCAGTGTCATAAAAGTTTTGGTCCTAGAAAATTTTCATTGTTATTTAATACTTATTATTTACTTTTGGGTCTGGTCAGAAAATACTGTGTGTATTGTTTCTCATTTTTTAAAAATATACTAAGAATTCTTGTGCTGTGTGCTAAGCCGCTTCAGTCATGTCAGACTCTGTGCGACCCCCATGGACTGCAGCCCACCAGGCTCCTCTGTCCATGGGATTCTCCAGGTAAGAATACTGGAGTGGGTTACCCTTTCCCTCTCCAGGAGGACTTCAAGGTTTAGCCATATGGAAAGTCTGGGATTTGGATATATTTCACCTATAAATCCAACCCAGATAATTTTTGTCTTTAGGATACAGCCACTATGTGGCCTATAATTCTGGTCGCTGGGGTTAGACAGTGTTGAGTTGAATCTCAATGTGGTCCTTAATTTCTTCTATAGCAAATTATTCAACATTTTTTTACTCTGTTTTTCATCTGCTGAATAGGAATAATAAAGCTCAGTTCATAGAAATAGGGAGAGAATAAAATAAGAAAATATGTTTAATGCTTACCCAAGCAGTGGGCACATAGTAAGTCCTCTATAAATGGTTCTCTAGTCTTCAGTTTTTGCTGCCACAACAAACAACTTTCATTTCCTTCTTCAGGGGATCTTCCCCACTCAGGGATCGAACCCAGGTCTCCTACATTGAAGGCAGATTCTTTACTATTTGAGCCACCAGGGAAGCCTTCTCAAATCCCAGTGACTTATAAAAACAGAATTTTAATTTATTGTTCATTTTTCACGATGCTTGCCACCTGCTGTGATTTTTGCCAGATTCTTCTGGGCTTCATTGGACTGCATATGACTTCTTGAATGAGCAGACACTCTCTAGACCCTGCTACTGGCTTAGTGGAATGCAAAAACTCAAGAGAGTGGCAAGAATCTGAGATGCTCCTTAATGCATCTGTTCACAATCAGTATATCATCACTTTCATCTACCTTCCATTGGTCAAAAAAAGACCTAGGACCAAAGCCCAAATAATTAAGGTAAGAAAGTGTGCTCTACCTATTAGGAGACAGCGAATAGTTAAGAATAATAATACAATTAATAATATAGTAGACATATGACAATTCAGTATTATTAGGTTGATAAACATGGAGTCTTAAAATTTCAAGCTATGTTCAATTTGGTGGGAATTCCCTGGTGGCTCAGCTGGTAAAGAATTTGCCTGCCAATGCAGGAGACTTAGGAGGCATGGCTTTGATCCCCGAGCTGGGAAGATCCCGTGGAGAAGGCAATGGCAACTCGCACCAGTATTCTTGCCTGGAAAATCTCACGGACAGAGGAACCTGGTGATCTACAGTCCATGGGGTTGAAAAGAGTCAGAGACGATTGAGGACACATGCATGCATGTGAGTTAAGAGGTATTTCACTTGAAAAAATACATCTGTACTTCTTATTCTATAAATATTGGGCAATAATAGTTGGGTGCTCATAGCAGCAATCATTGTAATCATTCAATGTTGCTTATGATCGAAGATAAGGACATTCTTTCTATAAACACACTCCTTCCATATGTTCTGTTTTCATAATAGTTTTGAAGAGTTGTTGGAAGAGACAATCAGGAGGACATGATGCATGCTTGACCCTTGAGCAGTACGTGGGCAAATGAGAGGCTCCTCACCCTCTCCCGGTCCTTGGGATGTATGTTCTACCCACTATCACCACAGGGGGAGCCATTCCAAGGACATGGCCTTGAGAGAGCAGAGCATCACAGAGACCATCTGGATTGTATACATGCCTGAATCCAGTTAAGTTTATCCAGTTAAGTCCTCTGGATAAACTTGTATCTGATAGTCAAACTTTTATCTGTGTAGGCAAAACTATGGCTTTTCCAGTAGTCATGTATGGATGTGAGAGTTGGACCACAAAGCAAGCTGAGTGCTCTGAAGAACTGATGTTTTCTGACTGTGGTGTTGGAGTAGACTCTTGAAAGTCCCTTGGACTGCAAGGAGATCAAGGAAATCAATTCTGAATATTCATTAGAAGGACTGATGTTGAAGCTGAAGCTCCAGTACTTTGGCCACCTGATGCGAAGAACTGACTCATTGGAAAAGACCCCGATGTTGGGAAAGATTGAAGGTGGGATGAGAAGGGGATGACAGAAGATGAGATGGTTGGATGGCACTTCTGATGGTTGGACATGAATTTGAGCAAGCTCCAGGAGATGAAGAAGGACAGAGAAGCCTGGCATGCTGCAATCCATCGCAAAGAATTGAACACAACTGAGTGACTGAAAAATAAAATAAACTTTTAAGATCCTGATAGGTGAATGCAGAGATCTACTTGTGTAGCAGCTGCCCAAGACAAGCCTCCTCTATCAGTTCCCTTGCTTATTAAACTCGCTGCCTACCAATCTGCAATGATGTGCCTCTTCAGTTTCCTCTGTCCTCTGTGTAGGTGGGCCAGTTTCAGATTTTACCCAGGAAGCTTTGCAGGTTGTTAAGAGAAAATTCATGGATTTAATTCCTTTAGTCAGTGGAAACTCTTATTCTGATATGACAAGCAGAACCCTGAGTCATATTATACCATAGTGTTATGGCTGGTACAACTATACCACCCCATTCCTGGTATCACCTCACTAGTCTTAACTTCTTTAAATAAAAAACAGCTCACTTATATTCCAAGAGGCACTATTATTTTACAGGAGTTTCCTCCTTTATTCTAAAACTATCATATGAAGTATCCACTACAAACCCCTCCACTCTACAGATGAGGAAGTTAGGTTTAGAGAGGTTAAGAGATTTGCTCAAAGTCACACAGCTAGGAAGGGATTCAACAAGAACTGAAATCCAGGCAGTTGATTGCGTAGCCTTCATGTCACCCGTATGCTGTACAGTCATTCCGACATCGGACTGGTTCCAGGATCCAGCATCGATATCATAATCCCTGGATGCTCAAGTACCATAAATGACCCTCCTAATGGGCAGATTCCATACAGGCAGCTTTAATAAACCACAGATCATGTATTAAGTTTGTCTTCTGTGGTTGGTTGAATCTAGAAATATTGAAACCTGCCTGTATATTTATTGAAAAAAAATCCAGGTATAAGTGAACCTGCACAGTTCAGACTGGTGTTGTTCAACTATACTACCCCCTGTGAAAATATGGAACAATTATGACAGCCATAGAAAGCCACACTGGCTCATCAGTAAAGAATCTGCCTCCATTGCAGAGATACCAGAGATGCGAGTTCAATCCCAGGGTCAGGAAGATCCTCTGGAGGAGGAAATGGTACTCCACTCCAATATTCTTGCCTGGGAAATTCCATGGACAGAGCAGCCTGGTGGGCTACAGTCCAAGGGGTGACAAAGACTTGGATACGACTGAACAACTGAACACATACACAGGCTAGCCACATAGGTTGATCATTTATAATGGGCAGGGCATTGTTATCATAGGGCTTCCATGGTGGCTCAGATGGTAAAGAGTCTGCCTGCAATGCAGGAGACCCAGGTTTGATTCCTGGGTTGGGAAGATCCCCTGGAGAAGGGAATTGCTACAGTCCATGGGGTTGCAAAGAGTCTGACACTACTGAGGAACTAACACTTCCACTTTCATTATTTTCAGTGTTTAACATGCTTAATCCTCAAAACATGTTTATATTAATAAAATGGATGTTATCATCATCCCCATGGTAAAGATTCAGAGAGTTAAAGTAACTAAGACCAAGATTGCATAAGTGGTAACACAGTGGAGACTAGTTTTGAAACAAGGCATTCTAACGTCAGAGTTTACATTCTTAGGCTCTGTGCACTACTGCCTATATATATATATATATATAACAAAAAAGATGGAAAGCTTTATTAACTTAAAAATTTCCACACACATTCTACATTCTGCTGCTTAGCTGTACAATCTGCAAGCAAGCCAGTATTTTAAACCTATCTCACAGGCAAAGATTTTAGAGATGATTTCCTGGCCAAATTATTTTCTTTCTTTGCCTCCCAGGTTATACCCCGTGCCTGTCACCATAACAACCCACAACCCACAATACGCAGTTGGAATCGTTATCGAGAGAGGCAGAAGGGAGAAGATTTTGATGTATCTCTTCAGGGGTCCTCTCTGACATCTTTATCTCCTCCTGGTGAACTTTGGGCATCCTATGATCTACAGCACTGCCAATTAGGTTATAAACAGTCCAGCTGCCTCTGCGTACTCCTGGCTTGTGGGAGCCCAGTAAGACATGTCACATCCTTATGTGTGTTCTACCCCACCCTGCATCCCAAAATCAGAACTAGAGGCAGGGCATCTAAGTTATCTAAAAATATTATATGCAGTAAATAATGAAAAAACAAGGATGACATCAACCTATATTTCCTTTATCCCAAAGGGACAGCAAACTGCTGCAGCAATGGGAGAAACAACCCTTCTCCTTATTTAAGGAAATGAACAAATAAAGAAACCTGAAATCAGTGTGCTACCCAGAACGGAAAACAAAGTAGAGAAAAATAACACTTAGCAAAACAATCTGGTCCTTGGAATTGTTACTCTTTAATCAGGAACCAAAAGATTTCCCCCATTTGTAGTGAGCACCTTTCTTAAGGTTAATTCATGAATTTTCTCCATGACAAAGGGATATGTGCTAACCACTTTTTTTTCATGTTAATTAGGTCTGTTTATTAAAAAAGCACATCATACACACCAGGTGGAAACATGTAAGCATCATTTCCTGAGATGTCACCCATTTACATATCAGATCTTAGGTCAACCTGTGGCCTCAGTGTTCACTACAGGTTGGGTAGGCATTCAGTTCACTTCTCTGGGTCTCCATCGATTCATTTGGAAGAGGGATTGATCATGAATCTGGTTTGCACTATAGTATAGTATCTTGTGAAGAGATCAAATCAAATAAGAAAAACCTATATTGAATCATGAGCCTTGTGCTCTGGGAAGGAATTACTGCTTTGCAATAAATAAGATATATTAATTTACAGATTACATTGCTTGTCCTATTCTTTAGACATAACTCTTTCAGACATTGTCTGTATTTGCTTAATATTGCACACCCTTGTTTATCCCAATGTCCATTACACTCAGCTCTACTAGATTTAGAAGTTTAATTTTGTATACTGATACAAAAATATGTATGAAACCTGACTCCTCAACAAGATACAAGAGTGTGTTGTCACCCTCTGTCATAATTAGTAAATTTTCTCAACAATTCTGAACCTCCGTGGTCTCTGATGCTTCTCAGCCAGGTTCAGTTCAGTTCAGTTCAGTCACTCAGTCGTCACCAATTTGGGCAGTAATTTAATTTACAATCTAATGGTAAAGAGATATGAATCAACACACTGCTTAGTAAAGTGCCTTCTTATGGCTAGGATTAATACTTGGGGTTCCCTGGTGGCTCAGTTGGTAAAGAATCTGCCTACAATGCTGGAGACTTAGGTTTGATCCTCGGGTCCCAGCCCTGGGTCAAGAAGTTCCCCTGGAGAAGGAAATAGCCACCCACTCCAGTACTCTTGCCTAGAGAATTTCATGGACAGAGGAGCCGGGCAGGCTGCAGTCCATGGGACTGCAAAGAGTCAGACATGACTGTGTGACTAACTTTCACTTTCACTTTTGTACTTCAAACTTTTTAGTAGTACCACAATCCAAATTACTCTTCAGTTCAGTTCAGTTCAGTCACTCAGCTGTGTCCGACTCTTTGCGGCCCCATGAACCGCAGCACGCCAGGCTTCCCTGTCCATCACCAACTCCCAGAGATCATCCAAACCTATGTCCGTCGAGTCGGTGATGCCATCCAACCATCATACTCTTGAAAGTGAAGCCGCTTAGTTGTGTCCGACTCTTTGTGACCCTATGGACGGTAGCTTACCAGGCTTCTCCGTCCATGGGATTTTCCAGGCAAGAGTACCAGAGTGGGTTGCCTTTTCCTTTTCCGGGGATCTTCCCAAACCAGGGATCGAACCCAGGTCTCCAGCATTGTGGGCAGATGCTTTACCCTCTGAGCCACTTAGGTTAATACTTATCCTGCTTCAGGTAGGTGACCACAGCAATTCCACCATGCTTATCATCACCAAATCTTGAGAGCACATGTTTCAATCATGCTGGCTTCTACACGGATTGTCAGGCATGTGAGAAAAGAAATGGCAGTATGCTTCTGAAAGAGCTGACTCAAGAAACCCCGAATCAGGCTGCCCTAGATGATCAGAGCACTGCATTCACTTTACTGACACAAATTCACAAAAAAGACTGGGACATCTCCTCCACCTAGAATACTTTTCCTTCCTAAGTGTAATTTTTCCCCCCTCTGAGAATTTAAAAACCCTACCCATTATGCCCAAGTCCTCAGTCACTGAGAATGAAATGCTTAAAGAAGATGGCAAACGCCTGAACCCAACCACACTGCCAATTTCTTGCCTGTGGAAATGTCTGCACTCTGATCTGGGCAGACTCTTCAGTGAGACTCAAGGGCACCAACTGACAGCATCCTTTCCTCTCTGACCTAGCCTGGCCAAGCGTGTCTGAGAATCCACGTATTCACCCATCTGTGTATTTATTAGTAGCTTCACAAATGAGCTGGTGGTGGATGCTAGATGTTGACTGCTTTCTTTGCGAAAATCCAAAAGGAATTAAGTTGTTCAGGGAGAAAGAGAATGCAAGTTTGTCACTCTGATCTGCTCACAATTGCATTCACACTGTGGGCCTTTTAAGACAGATGTTAGAACACACTCTTATCACTATTAGAGGAAAACCATTACCAATGAAACTTAAAAATTAAAGCTTGAAATCAAAGGATTCAAGGATATTCTTTCACTGCTATCTTAAATAGAATAAAATTCTATTTTATTCACCTATGTTCTGCTTTGTTGTCTTGAATGAGAGGATGAAAGACAGAGTTAGAGTTATTGGGCTGGGAATTTGTTAAACATTATTTTAAATTTCCAACTACTGCACTATGCCTCTCCCTTATTCATTCCTTGAGCGCCTGAATAAATGAAGAATTCTACTATGTTATCAGATATTATTCCAGAAACTGGGGTCATAACAGTTAACAAGACAGGAAAAGTCTCATTATAACTTATCTTCTATTGGGAGAAGTAGAAAATTAAAGAGTAATCGAACATTGGGATGCATGTATTTTTTCAAATTAGTTTTCTTCTTTTTCTGCATATATGCCTAGCAGTGGGATTGCTGGATCATATGGTAATTCTATTTTTACTTTTTTTTAAGGAAACTCCATAGTGTTCTTCATATTGGCTGCACCAGTTTACATACCCACCAACAATGTAGGAGAGTTCCCTTTTCTCCATACCCTCTCTGGCACTTCTTATTTGTAGACATTTTGATGATGGCCATTCTGACCAGTGTAAAGTGGTACCTCATTGCAGTGTTGACTTGCATTTCTCTAATAGTTAGCAATGCTGAGCATCTTTTCATGTGCCTATTGGCCACCTGAATATCTTCTTTGAAGAAATATATATTTAAGTCTTCTGTTCATTTTTTGATTAGGTTGTTTGCTCTTTTGTTTGCTTTATATTGAGCTATGCAAGTTGTTTGTATATTTTGGAGTAGCAAAGACATGAAAGCAACCTAAATGTCCATCAACAGAGGAATGGATAAAGATGTGGTGTATGCTAAGGCACTTCAGTCGTGTCTGACTCTATGCGACTGCATAGATGGCAGCCCACCAGGCTCCCCGGTCCCTGGGATTCTCCAGGCAAGAACACTGGAGTGGGTTGCCATTTCCTTCTCCAATGCATGAAAGTGAAAAGTAAAAGTGAAGTCGCTCAGTCGTGTCTGACTCTTCGAGACCCCATGGACTGAAGCCTACCAGGCTCCTCCATCCATGGGATTTTCCAGGCAAGAATACTGGAGTAGGGTGCCATTGCCTTCTCCAGATGTGGTGTATATATATATATGGAATATTACTCAACCATAAGAAGAAATGAAATAATGCCATTTGCAGCAACATGGATGAACCTAGAGATTATCATACTGAGTGATAAGTCACACAAAGATAAAGACAAATATTATACAATATTGCTTATGTGTGGAATCTAAAAAAGGGGGTATAGATGAACTTATCTACAAAGCAGCAGTATTTATAGAGCTACAGATATAGAAAGCAAATGGTTCCTGGGTATAAGAGGAAGGAGAGGGGTAAGCTGGGACTGACACATACACACTACTATGTGTAGTAAAATTGGAGGAGGAAATGGCAACCCACTCCTGTGTTCTTGCCTGGTGAATCCCTTGCACAGAGCAGCCTGGTGGGTCCCAGTCCATGGGGTCATGAAGAGTTGGACATGACTGAACGACCTGCATTAATGCTAACTAACTAATGCATAAAATAGATAACTAATGAAGACCTATTATATTGCATGAGGAACTCTACTCAGCGCTCTGTAGTGACCTAAATGGGAAGGAAATCTAAAGAAGAGTGGATATATGTATATGTATAGCTGATTTACTTAGCTGTACTCCTGAAACTAACAACCTTATAAATCAACTATAGTCCAACAAAAATTTTTTTTATTTTTTTTCCAAAAAATGTTTTTAAAAAATAAAATAAAATCTACTTATAGTTCACGTAAAGAGAATAAAGCAAGTCACCAGCTAGCAATGTATTCGTGCACCCACGATTGTACAATTTAATGAAAATGTGCTTTCTAAAAGTAAACAAACGTGGTGTACATATCAGTACATTCATTGCGTGTGTGCATGAACGCTCAGTTCTGCCTGACTTTTGGTGACCCCACGAACTGTAGCCCACCAGGCTCCTCTGTCCATGGGATTCCCCAGGCAAGAATACTGGAGCGGGTAGCCATTCCCTTCTCCAGGAGATCTTCCCAATCTGAAGATCAAACCCACATGTCTTGCATCTCCTGGATTGGCAGGCAGATTCTTTACCACAAATATGCTCATTAGCTAGTCATTATGGACAGGGTGCACACATGAGTGAAAACAGAATTTAAACTCAGTTTTCCGACCTTGCCTAATACCTTGAAAGCTAAGGATAATTCAGTCAATTTTGCATTACTCTCCACTTGTTCAGCTTTCCCCTCCTTGAAACTAAGGCTTGATTTAGTTTCCAAAGAAGCTAATTTCACCAAGATTGCTCGGGAATGCCTCTAATGATGCCCTTCACTTACACTTCCACTCAGTGCCAGCAAGCAGTGTGCACCACCAAATTATTGTGAAACTGAATGAAATAGAGTCATTCATCAGAGCTCAGCAAAAATAAACAGTGGAAATTGCCTGTCAGTCTCAGGAGGGAAATGAAGGGTTGGTTAAAGACATCTTCCCGTGTAATAAGAAATGTTATTACTTTGGGGGCCTGTTGTGTTCCCATTCCCAGAATAAGCCCGCTGCCATATCACCTTCGCTATTGCCGAAGACTATAACTCTGGTAATAGGGGTGTCCTTGTGCAGGAAAGATAATAGATATTTAATGAAGACTTCAAGCCGGTGGGTTGAAACCAAGCATCGAAACAGAATTTTGAATCAGCTGTTGCCACTTCTCTTTCTTCTTTCACTTGCTCTCGAAGCTTTCCTGCTATGACACCGATCTTGTGTTAAATTCCTGAGATGTCTAACTTCATGTGTTTCTCACTCTTGGATTCAATAAGCGTAAGAAGAAAACATGAATTAAGGAGGAGTAAGATACTGCTCCTGCTGCCTAGTTGCTTCAGTCATGTCCGACTCTTTGTGACCCCATGGACTGCAGCCCACCAGGCTCCTCCGTCCATGGGATTCTCCAGGCAAGAACACTGGAGTGGGTTGCCATTTCCTTCTCCAATGCATGAAAGTGAAAGGTGAAAGTGAAGTCTCTCAGTCGTGTCTGACTCTTCGTGACCCCATGGACTGCAGCCCACCAGGCTCCTCCGTCCATGGGATTTTCCAGGCAAGAGTACTGGAGTGGGGTGCCATTGCCTTCTCCGAGTAAGATACTAGTGTTCCCCAAAACTGACATGCCTCACAAAACAAGATCAACTGACTTTAAATAAGGAAAATGGGAATTCAATTAGCTAATTATGTTTGATGACACTCTTACCTGTAACAAAATTGTGGCTTTTAAATATTAGATACAATGACAATGCTTTTCTTAGTGCTTCTTTCCACTTTCCATTATGTTTCCGGAGAGTGCATTGAAAAGAAAGTGTTTAATGAGGAAAAAATTACATTTGATAAATTAGGATAACTAAGAAAATTGGGGTTGAGGAAAAGATGGTATGAGAGGAAGAAAAAAAATAGGAACACAATGGAGACAATTATCTTTAGCAAATACTAAGAGTTCCAAAGGGCACCTTAGGCTCCTTGAACTTGCAGGAGCCTTGACTTTCTCTCAAGATTTCAAGCACATCACTATCCCACATTCTTGTTCTTACTCATCCAACATCTCACAGGGGTGAGAGAATGGTGGGCTGAGGAAAATTACAAACTAAACCATGGATGGCAGAGACCACTGGATGTGCTTGCTAGCTTTGAAAGCTGAAAATCAGAAAGACATATTTTCAAAAGGAATTATGGATAAGTGCTATGTATTACAAGCATACAATTCCCTTTAGTGCTCCCGGAAGGGGCCAAAGCATGAATGAGGAACACTGGCACTGAATGCTGCTAGAACTTCAAAAGGAAATTGGCCTTGCTTTATGTGGCTCCTATTCATCTGCTAATAGAAAAACAACCCATCTGCTGTTAACAGGTTCCTTCTTTGCATGTCCTGGTAATTACTCTAATATATACAGCGACTCAGATTGGTGGGAGAATAATCTCCCACAAAGGCTGGTCACAGTGGCAAATTCCATTCTCGAGGCTGCCACTCTCTATGTCTATTCAGAAACTGTATGTTATGCCTGTGAGCCCGAGGCATGCCCACTCGCCTTTCAGCTCTTGTCAGATTTCAGTTCATTTCCAGCCATTCAGCGTGGGAGGGGATCGTTGGATCTCACTAATAGGTTCTGGGCTTGCGTCTGAGAGTCAGCGTCATGAGAGTTGGAGGGTGGAACCAATCCATCTCTGGCTTCCTGCAGGGCCTCACAAATTCTTGTCAATCACTGCAACTTGAAAACAAACTTCCTTCCTTCATTCTGGAAATTTCTGTGATAATGGGAATCTGTGTTCTACTGTCTTCCTTTTCTCATCCGTCATTCCCAGTATGGTAGCATCAAATCTGCTGCTGAGCTGCTAAGTCGCTCAGTCGTGTTCGATTCTGTGTGACCCCATAGACGGCAGCCCACCAGGCTCCCCTGTCCCTGGGATTCTCCATGCGAGAACACTGGAGTGGGTTGCCATTTCCTTCTCCAATAGCATCAAATCTAGGGGGGAAGAAACCAGTTCTGAATGCTCAGTGACCCTTTCTTCTCCTCATCCTAGGACTTACACACACTCCTTTTGTAAAATCACCCTGTCCCTCACTGAGTCCCCAGTGAGGAGACCTCAGGTGTACCCAGAGCTTATCACCATGGAAATGGGCTAAGCCTGCCAATAAGGAGGCCCCAGCCACAAAGCCACCAGGAGTCCACAGCTCAACCTGGACACATTGTTGTGCCAATACTCCAGACTCGGCCTGAGAAACTAATAAAAGTGACAGAGTTCTCACTTATTCCAAATCCATAAGATAAAAAAGAGTGGATGGATCTGGCCCTTGGAAGGATCTGACGATCTCATATAATAGTAAATGAGTTGTTTTGTTGTGTATAATTATGTATCAACATGCTAGCTCTCCAATTGTCTGCTTTATTGCTGTGTTTTGTTGTCATTATCAATTTTTAAAAGTAAACATCTCCACTTGAAAGTCAACCCATTGCCTCTACCTTTGTTCTTTAGATTGTGATCATAATCAGTGGCACTGATTATGAAGAACCTGATTATAAAGAACCTGCCTGCCAGTGCAGGAGACGTGAGAGACACAGGCTTGATCCCTGGGTCAGAAAGGTCCCCTGGAAAAGAGCATGGCAACCTACTCTAGTATTCTTCTCTGGAGAAGCCCATGGACAAAGGATCATTGCTGGCTATAGTCCACAGGGTCACAGAGTCGGACATGACTGAAGCGACTTAGCACAGACATAGGTACTAACTTTTAGTTAAGATTACTGTTACAATAAAGTCCCTTCTTTCCTATCTCCCAGAGGTCCAAAGCAGATGATCCTAAGTGCCATCTACCTCTCCTCCAAATGTGACTTCCAGATCCTGGTTCCTTCTATCATGTGTCTCCCACTATTGCCATGTTTCATTAAGTTGGTGGATCATGGGTTGGAAAAACTTTAATTAAAGTCAAGAATAGAAGTTCTGTACATCACTTTCAACACACTACATTTTTCTAGAACTCAGTCGAATGATCACACCTAATTAGAAAGGAAGCAGGGAAAGGACTCATGTAGTCTCAGTGTGCTGAGATTGGTGAAATGAAAAAGGAAGTGGTATCGGTGAACAGCTACCCAGAGTGTGGATACACACTAATCATAATAATTCTGCTTTTACATATACTATGCATTTTTCTCTGTTCCTTAAACAAAGGTACAATCTCTATCAGTCTTCTGAGTACAAAAAAGTCTGTGTGAAACTAAATCTCAGGGACAGAAAGGTGAGAATAGCTAACTCATGAATTCAGTTGAAAGAGAGAGAGGGAGGCAAGGATGCATTCATTAACTCCTGGCTACTTTTCTCATGGAGTACTCAAATTTAAAAAATATTTTTAAAAAATGAGGCTAAGGAAATATCACCATAGAACAGGTCCTCTACCTTAGAAAAAGAATATCATCAAGATTAATTATGCAGGTCACTTGGTCAGCTATGTGAAAGAGCTATTATTACCTGAACAAGACAGAGGTAGCAGCAATTTAATCCCCATAAACCTTTGCAAGAGGAAGAATGTAGCATTCAAGCAACAGTTAGAACTGGACATGGAGCTACAGGCTGGTTCCAAATCAGGAAAGGAGTACGGCAAGGCTGTATATTGTCACATATATATGTCAATGCGAAATGCCAGGCTGGATGAAGCACTAGCTGGAATCAAGATTGATGGGAGAAATTATCAATAACTTCAGATATACAGATGACACCACCTTCATGGCAGAAAGTGAAGAAGAACTAAAGATCCTCTTGATGAGAATTAAAGAGGAGAGTGAAAAGTTGGCTTAAAACTCAACATTCAGAAAACTAAGATCATGGCATCTGGTCCCATCACTTCATGGGAAATAGATGGGCAAACAATAGAAACAGTGAGAGACTATTTTCTTGGGCTCCAAGATCACTGCAGATGGTGACTGCAGCCATGAAATTAAAGATGATTGCTCCTTGGAAGAAAAGCTATGACCAATCTAGATAGCATATTAAAAAGCAGAGACATTACTTTGCCAATGAAGGTCCGTCTAGTCAAGGCTATGGCTTTTCCAGTAGTCATGTATGGATGTGAGATTTGGACTATAAAGAAAGCTGAATGCCAAAGCATTGATGCTTTTGAATTGTGGTGTTGGAGAGGACTATTGAGAGTCCCTTGGACTGCAAGGAGATTCCACCAGTCCATCCTAAAGGAAATCAGTCCTGAATACTCATTGGAAGGACTGATGCTGAAGCTGAAACTCCAATACTTTGGCCACCTGATGTGAAGAACTGACTCATTGGAAAAGACCCTGATGCTGGGAAAGATTGAGGGCAGGAGGAGAAGGGGATGACAGAGGATAAGATGGTTGGATGGCATTACTGACTTGATGGACATGAGTTTGAGCAAGCTACAAGAGTTGGTGATGGACAGGGAAGTCTGGAATGCTGCAGTCCATGGGGTCCCAAAGAGTTGGACACAACTGAACTGAACTGAACTGAAACATTTGCAAGAGGAAGAATGTAGCATTCAAGCTTCAGGTCTCCCTTTGAGATAGCTTCCTCTCTTAGCCCTTTGGATCCATCACCTTAGCAGGATATGATCATCAGATCAAAGTTGGGCTGCCCATGGAAAACTGTACACACAGGTATGTATCTCTCACACCCTACAGCTGCTTCTGGGAAGTGACACTCTGCTGGCAGGCTCTCAGAATACTTCATCTGTCACGGGATGTCTAGAAACATGGTTAGTCACCAGATCACTAACAAGAGCGGTTAAAAGCAGCCTCAGTGCATGTCTTGAAGAACTGTTGAGACTGTAGACATGTATTGGTCTGCTGTCTTCAAACCCTGCTGAAATGACCTCAGGAGCAGGAAGGCCATGAGAACTGGGCTGTGTATCTTAATCTAGTGACATGGAAAAGGAGATGAGGAAGCCAGTCAATGAGAAAAGGTGAAAACTACCTAGATGATTGTCAGTATCAAAATACATCTTAATACATCAGTGGTCATGTCCAACAGTAACAGAAAATAGTTTTTTCTGAAATCTTCAAAAGCTCCAAATGGAGTATGGCCAGATATTCATTATAATGGGCTTCCCCAATGGCTTAGCAGGTTACAGGAGACGTGGGTTTGATCCCTGGGTCGAGAAGATCCCCCAGAGGAGGAAAATGGCAACCCACTCCAGTATCCTTGCCTGAAAAATCCCATGGACAGAGGAGCCTGGCGGGCTACAGTACAGTCATAAGAAGTTGGACATGAATAAGCAACTAAGCATGCACAGACATTAATTATAAACCTTTATTGTTATTAACTTTTGTTCAATTGATCAAATATTAAAGTAAGTCCCATATGGGAAGGGAGTACGTGTATTTTGTTTGCTGTTACATGTCCCTAGTGCCCAAAATAGTACCCAGACCTAGGTAGCTACCCAAGTATGAATTAATGCTGAACAGCTATAGTTACTTAATGGAGGCTCTTGGTAGGGCTCTGAGGATAAATTGTTAAAAGACTTTTAAATAGTAATTTGTCTACATATATGAAACCCCTTAAGATTGATATTTGAATGATGTAGAATAGCTACTTCTATAATTTATGAGACAAGAAAGAGTCAAAAGAAATTATATTTAAAAAATTATTTTCAATGGGAAAACATCTCATGACCATTAGGATAAATGTACTAATCTGTAATACTAGGGGAATGATTCTGAATCTGTCTACCCTCTATAGGGTCCTTCTATTGAAAGCTCTGAAATTTAATTTGGTACTTGGTTTATTATTAGCTGACTGATTAGTTAGCCATTTGATGGCCACCTAATCCCAGGAAAAAAGGCCTATCTAAATGAAAATATCAGTGTCAATTAAAAATTAAAGTAATATTTATATAATCTTATGGGTTCATTTTGTGTAAAATGTATGAGACAACAGAATTATAATTTTATAAGCTGAAAGTATTATTCATAGTATAGTGGGATGCCTCACAAAATAAATGTATACAATAAGTGTAGGTTCTTTAAATAGGCTTCAGAGTACAATTTTATCATTTATTTTAAATTATTATAAAGGTTGTGTTTTTATGTCACATTTCCCATTATTCTGTGATTTATAGCAAGTTTGCTCCCTCGGATAACAATGTAACTCCCAGTTATAACAGTGTTCCTATGAACCAATGCTGATTTACAGGGAAGTGCTTTCACAAAATTGCCAAGTTTATGTTGTACTAAACCTCAATGATTACCTAGATCAGTGATCACGCATTTCCTTTACGAACTCTGATCTCCTGATGGTGTTTACCTCAAGCACAATGTCAAGAAGGAATGCTGGCTCAGCAGAAGCCTATAGTGGTTTATCAGCAATGTCTGCTATGAATGTCAGGATGGGCAAGGTTGGTACCTTATATATTTGCCATCTCAAACCTACATTAACAAACATTTAAAAAGCAAAAGCATGTATTACTGACCATGCTACTGATCTGAATGAATGTTGCTTTTTCTAAGTTTTTTTTTTTTTTTTTAACGTGGACCATTTTTAACGTCCTGTATTGAATTTGTTTTGGTTTACTGGCCATGAGGCACATGTGATCTTAGTTGCCCATCCAGGATTCGAACCAGCACCCTCTGCATTGGAAGGTGAAGCCTTAACCACTGGACTGTCAGGGAAGTCCCTATGTGGCTTTATACAGTGTCTAATTCTTACTTGCTCTAGTGGAGTTGCTTTATCCTCTAGAAGAACACTACATTTCTTCTAAGTCCTTCTAAGGTAAAAGGCAGGTGAAATAGACTATATTTTGTTCTGTTCAAGCTAGCTTTAACTCCTAAAGGGGATTTAATGGCTTGCACAACACTAGAAGCTCATGGGAGGTCAGACTTCATGGTCAGTTTGATCAATGGCTCAATGAGGCCATGAAGGATGTGGTGACTTAAGTCCCTTTTCTCTGCCTTCCACATCATCAGCTTCATGCTAGACCAGTTTCCTCATGATTGCACAGTGGCTGCAGCAGTTCCAGCTTCGTAGCTGTTTATTACATCACTTGTGATTGCAAGAGTGAGGGTCTGTCTGCTCTAGCATTCTGACAGCAGGGCTACGATTTGCCCCTAGGACAGCTGTGACTCTTAGATCAGAGGACCATTCTGGAACGAATGGCTGTGGCTGGGAGGATAGTGTGTGCGAACTGGATTTCACCACCCAGGCTTCTCTACCATAGCATGAATTAGCTGAGTTCCCCAGAAAGTTCACGGACTGCATACCCTCCCAAAATCTAGGAACTTGGAGAAAGACAAAACAGGGAAAACAGAACTCTGGAAAAGCAGCTAAAACGGTCTATTCCACGACCTTTGATCCTGCCTTTGAGAGGTAAATCGGTTAGAAACACAGACTCTGGAGTCAGACACCTTTTATCTAAACACTTCCTTTTTCCTCTGACTTACTCTTCCTCTAAGCAGACACTTGGCCAAGTTCAGCTCCTTCTACTTCAGTTCCTCAGTTTGCTAATATGTAAAATGGGGATAATAAGCATTTTTAAGACTGTTATAAGAATAAAGTGAAACTATATACGTGGAAAACTTAGAGTACTACCTAGTATATAGTAAATACTATAGTATTCTTAGCTATTATTATTTTTGATGGCCTTAGTGTATAATGAAATTCCCTCAGATGCCTTTATTTTAACACATACAAAATGGGATTTACATGCTAGAATGATAGCATGAGGAAGTTCTCAAACTAGTAGCCATTCATATACTGAGAATTCATTAGTACCAATCGATAATGTTAAATATGTAATTTCTTTTGTAGAAAAAGACTAACAAATAAACTAAAAGTAATTTGTCTTAATATCCTGCAATACTAAACACATTAACCTCAATATCCTGATACTCTCATTGGGTGACTTTTTAATTAGATTCAGATTCTATATTCATTCCATTCAAATGATATTACAGTTACTAAAAAACATCTATTTCTGCTTTATGCCTTTGACTGAGTGGATCACAATAAACGATGGAAAATTTTGAAAGAGATGGGAATAGCAAACCACCTGACCTGTCTCTTGAGAAACCTATATGCAGGTCAGGAAGCAACAGTGAGAACTGGACTTGGAACAACGGACTGGTTCCAAATAAGAAAAGGAGTATGTCAAGGCTGTATATTGTCACACTGCTTATTTAACTTATATGCAGAGTAGATCATGAGAAATGCTGGGCTGGAGGAAGCACAAGCTGGAATCAAGATTTCTGGGAGAAATATCAATAACCTTAGATATGTAGATGATACCACCCTTATGGCAAAAAATGAAGAAGAACTAAAGAGCCTCTTGATGAAAGTGAAAGAGGAGAGAGAAGTTGGCTTAAAGCTCAACATTCAGAAAACTAAGATCATGGCATCTGGTCCCATCACTTCATGGCAAATAGATGGGCAAACAATGGAAACAATGGCTGACTTTATTTTTCTGGGCTCCAAAATCACTGCAGATGGTGAGTTCAGACATGAAATTAAAAGACATTTACTCATTGGAAGGAAAGTTATGACCAACCTAGACAGCATATTAAAAAGTAGAGACATTACTTTGCCAACAATGGTCTGTCTAGTCAAGGCTATGGTTTCTCCAGTGGTCATGTATGGATGTGAGACTGGACTGTGAAGAAAGCTGAGCACTGAAGAATTGATGCTTTTGAACTGTGTTGTTGGAGAAGACTCTTGAGAGTCCCTTGGACCGCAAGGAGATCCAACCAGTCCATCCTAAAGGAGATCAGTCCTGGGTGTTCATTGGAAGGACTGATGCTGAAGCTGAAACTCCTGTACTTTGGCCACCTCATGCGAAGAGCTGATTTATTGGAAAAGACCCTGATGCTGGGGAAGATTGAAGGCGGGAGGAGAAGGGGACGACAGAAGATGAGATGACTGGTTAGCATCACCAACTCAATGGACATGGGTTTGGGTGGAGCCCGGGAGTTGGTGATGGACAGGGAGGCCTGGCATGCTGCGGTTCACGGGGTCGAAAAGAGTCAGACAGGACTGAGCGACTGAACTGAACAGTTACTGAGGAAAGCTTTGTATTCTGCTTTTATTGTTTTCCTTTTAATCAGAGTTGAAAAAATGGGTCATACTCTGTTGTCTAATTAAAGCTCTCTCCTTGAGGTCTGCAATTTTTCTTTTTGTGCATGCATTTTCAAGATAGGTATGCAGGAGATGTGGGTTTGATCCCTGAGTCAAGAAGATCCCCTGAAGGAGGAAATCACAACCCACTCCAGTACTCTTGCCTGGAAAATCCTATGGACAGAAGAGCCTGGCAAGCTATAGTTCATGGGCTCACAAAAGAGTCAGACACAGCTTAGTGACTAAACAACAACAATGGAAACTCAACATGCTGATGGAAAAGAATATGTATTTGGGATTTCCTTTTTTCTGATGAACACTTAGCTTAAAAAATTTCTCACTGGCCTTGGCTGATGTTTTAGACAGTTTGTTATTATTACGAGTAGGGGGCAACTTAGGGGGAAAATGGATGCTTGATGGAGTTGTTATTATTTAATTACTAAGTCATATCCGACTCTTTGTGACCCCATGGACTGTAACCCACCAGACTCCTCTGTCCATGGGATTTTTCAGGCAAGAATACTGAAGTGGGTTGCCATTTCCTCCCCTAGGGGATCTTCCCAACCCAGGGATCCAACACATGTCTTCTGTATCTCCTGAACTCCAGGCAGATTCTTTACCCACTGAACCATCAGATGGAGTTATTTTCATGATAAAGGGGTAGATCCCACATTCAAAGAGTCAGAGACCACTGAGTGATGACCATCCACTCCCACATTCAAAAGAATTGGGTGACCAACCCTTGGAAAGACTGAATTTCTTGAGCATCAGGGGTTCTAATGTCATCAAAACTTTCTGTTTTCCAATCCTTTGCCTTCATGTATCAGCTTTGTTCTCCCAGACAAGATATTTATCCACATAAGACTGCACACATGGAAGCAGTCAGTTCTTTTCCCTCTCCTCACGTTCCATAATGGATGCAGAAAGTCTTTCTTGCCAACTCTGGATAGGAAAAGTTCCATGAGAATGAGTCTCTAGGTCCGCCTTGATCACGTGCACATTTTGTGGCTGGGAGTGGGATCTATTGCTTGTGTAAGGGGGTGGAGAAGAATGAAGAAAAACCATAGCTGGGAACTTGTTAGCAGAAAGATAAAAGATATTTTCCCCTTAATGTACTAATTATCTGAGATAGTGAGTCCATTGTGGACAGAGCTGAACAACATCTTCGTCCAAGTAGGATGGTAGGTAGCCCACTTTCTACAGCTCTGCAGAGTACTCATTTACCCCAGCTGGGCCAGATACATACTGCACCGACGCCTGAAAGAGACCAAGAGCCCTCTTACCAATCTATATCCAGCATTACCTTCAGGGCTTACAGAACAGTCCAGTCTTAGAAAAAATCTCTCAGCTCAACACAGAGCATTGCCCTGCACCTTGTTGATGCTCTTCTGAATTGTGCCCTGCGGAGCCAAGGAACGGAAATATAGTTGTGAGATGATCGTTTGTTTATAAGGTGCACATAATTGCTAATGAGTTTGGCACATAAATGTATGCCTTAACATTTAGCTTGTGAAAGATGAATACATTAGCCCTGCAGGAACCATAACTATGGCATTTTCTGACTTGTCAAAATACCTTGCGTGCATTTCATAAACTCATTTTTTAAATAAATAAATAATGGAGTTGTACACTAACGTCACCTAGAAGACCATGGAACAGCTGGAGGATGGAGTTATGGTTACTTTACAAGAGAACCCCTAGATTCCTGGATTAGTCTTATCTTGCATCTGACCACAACATTGCCTATTAATGCTTTCATTCGTCTATTGCACTTGTTCTCAAACATCTACATCTCATCTAGTCTTAGGGCCTGAATAAAACTACAGAGTTATGTAATAAAATTGTACTGTTTGTTTGAGGTCTTTGATAATCAGTTAGTAAACAATCTTCTAGGATAAGTTGGTTAAATAGTATCACCAACTCAATGGACATGACTTTGAGCAAACTGTGGGAGACAGTAGAGGACAGAGGAGCCAGAGGTGCTATAGTTCATGAAGTTGCAAAGAGTCAGCCATAGTCAGTCATTAGCAACTGAACAGCAAATGCTAAATGTGCCTGGCTCAGTGATAATCTGCCTGCCAATGCAGGAGATGCAGGCTTGACCCCTGTGTCAGGAAGATCCCCTGGAGAAGGAAATGGCAACCCACTCCAGTATTCTTGCCTGGGAAATCCCATGGACAGAGGAGTCTAGCAGGCTACATTCCATGGGGTCTCAAAAGAGTCAAACGTGACTAGCGACTAAGCAACAACAATGCTCAACACTCTGAATGATTTAGCACCCATCTTAAGGAACATACAACTTTTTAGGAGTCATATAAAAATGTTAAAGAAAGATAAGGGATCAAATTCTAAGTTGTAACTAAGAAAATAAGTTAATATGTACTTTATGTTGGCTAAATTGGCCAAGATCCATTTCTTGAAAGACCCAGAGCTTGAAATGGTTCTCAGAAGATAGACAAAGAAGGATGCTCTAGAATCTCTGTGTCTGTGGTTGATATAAGCATGGAAGGTTGAAATTGTATTTCAGGCAATGTGACTAGTTAGAACCAAACCACAAAGGTGATCTTAGAGGCCTTTGTAGAATAGAGGGAGCATATTGTACAGTGAACCATGTTGGAGAGTGAGTAGAGAATGATGAAATCCTGAGAAAAAGATTTTCACTTGATACAATAGTTTGCTAAGCAGGAAAGCAATATTTTTTTTGACGAATAAGTCATTCCACTCTGTGTGTGTAATAGAAACATGGAGTGCAGGAACCAAGTCAATTGTCAAGAGACAAAAGGAAACAGTCTGGCACTTATGGAAGGTATGTCATAATAAAGCCTCAAGTTAAAGGGATGATAGAGACATAATCCAGAAGGAAGGTCATAAGAATATTTACTGAAGAGGCAACAGCAAGGCTTAATGACACTGAGAAATAAAAAGGGCAAAAAGCTCTGATTCCACAGTTTTTGGATTGGGAGACAATTGAAAATTCAGGTTTCACTGTTTATCTTAGGGTACCTCTTTGTTCTTCCCAAGTGTCCGGTGGTTAAGGAGAGCTATTTCTGCTTACTATCAGTGTGATTGGAAAAAAAAAATCTAAGCTTTTGAAAGAGTTGCATCCACTGTTCCATCACAGAGAAACAAATGTCATGATATATGTGAAGAAATCCATGCACCTTTGAATTGCCATGTCCAGCTTTTAACATGGTTTCTATTTTCTCACAAAAACCGATAAAGTGGGATTTGAGAGAATGTTATTGTTCGTCACTAAGTTGTGTCTGACTCTTTTCGACCCCATGGATTGCAGCACACCAGGCTCCTCTGTCCAGAGAAGGCAATGGCACCCCACTCCAGTACTCTTGCCTGGAAAATCCCATGGATGGAGGAGCCTAGTAGGCTTCAGTCCATGGGGTCACTAAGAGTCGAACACGACTGAGTGACTTCCCTTTCACTTTTCACTTTCATGCATTGGAGAAGGAAATGGCAACCCACTCCAGTGTTCTTGCCTGAAGAATCCCAGGGATGGGGGAGCCTGGTGGGCTTCCGTCTATGGGGTCACACAGAGTCGGACACGACTGAAGCGACTTAGCAGCAGCAGAAGCAGCAGCAGGCTCCTCTGTCCATGGGTTTTCCTGGGCAAGAATACAGCAGTGGGTTGCCATTTTCTCCTGCAGGGGTTCTTCCTGATCCGGGGATTGAACCTGTGTCTTCTGCATTATTGGGCAGGTTCTTTACCACTGAGCCACCAGGGAAGACCCTGAGAGAATGTTATCTCCAGAGAAAAGAAGGACAAGTGATAAAAATTCTTTGTGAAGTACTGTCTGATTGAATTCTAAGTTATAATTGTTGCTGGGTTATAATTAGTGGGAAAACAACATTTGTTTTATTTAACCCATAATTTCTGAGTTCAGAATTGTTTCTCAAATAATGTGCCTCTGTCTATACATAGTTAGTTATAAATAGCTGTGTGTGTGTATATATATATATATATATATGTATCCGAAAATCAATTGAAAGTATATCTAGTTGCAGAAATTTATATCCCCATATTTCCATGAAGTCTTATAAAAAGTGACTAATTTTAATTGCATTGAAAATATAGACAATTAATTCATGTCGGTAGTCAAGTAAAATGACGATCAGATCCAGGTACCACGAAATACGAGTTTGTTCCATTTCAAGCTTCAGCAAATTAGTGAAGTCTGAATTCAATTTGGCTTGATTTAAGCTCCTGATCAATAGACTGACTAAAAAGAAGTGACTGTGACTTTTCCACTCCTTAGACTGGGTCAGTAAATTTATAAAAAGATAAGTAATACTTAGAAGAGTAAGTAAAAAATAAGTGCTTGAATTGAGGTGAAGTGTGAAGGAAATTGTACATTTAAAAGCAAAAAAGAAAAGAAAAAAAGCTCACTTTTCCTGGGTTTCGAGGTCCATTTCTATCACTTATCAGCTATGTGATCTTGAATGGGGCACTTCATGCCAGCCTGCTTTAGTTCTCTCTCTTGTAAAATGAGAGAATTTAAAGTGATGATTGCCACAGACCAGGCCCCATAATATTCATTTTTGATAAGATCGTGGACCTCTTTTTGCCCCAACTGTTGGCCTGAGAGCTGTGGTACGAGAAAACCTAAGTCATCACTGTCTTCTGCCCTTTGACATCTGTAGCTTGACCCCGCAGAACCCTCTTCACAAAGCCCACTATCCCTCTCCCCTCCTCCCTGCATGGAATCCACAGTTCCAAAAGCTACAGCCATAATTTAGGACTCCTCTCCAAACTCCACCAGCCACTCCACCCTCTTCTGTCTGCATATAGTGTCTTTTATAATTTTTGTTCCCTGTTTTTGATAGCCTTTTATATTCCAATATATTAATATTATAAGATCTCCATGGTATGAAGTGAAAAGTGGAAGTATTAGTCTCTCAATCATATCTGACTCTTTTTAACCCCATGGATTGTAGCCCACTAAGCTCCTCTGTCCACGGAATTCTCCAGGCAAGAATACTGGAGTGGGTAGCCATTCCATTTTCCAAGGAATCTTCCCTACCCCGGGATTCAACTCAGGTCTCCTGCATTGCAGCCAGATTCTTTACCATCTGAGCCTCGTGAAAGCCCACTCCATGTTATACAGCCTGGCTTATATGTGCTGTATTCTCTACACTATCTCATATAGTATTTGACATATAGCAGGTATTCAGCAAAAACCAGGTGAGCAAATAGGTTTGCTTAATTTTTTTTAGATTTATAAAATTTAGTTTATTTTTATATTCAATTCATCCATGTTATTATACTAATCAAAAAATCTTTCCAATTCTGAAAGAGCTGTGTTAATATTATTACATATACATTATAACTATATATAAGTTACCTAACAAAGATTATATAGATTCCCAAGCCTTCAGATGCACTTCTTGAATATGAGTTATATTTTATACTTTTTTTTTCACTCAAAGAACTTTTGTTGTGATGAGCTAACAGAAATTTCAACAAGAATTCATCAAATACAATATATGAGCCATTGAAAAAGGAAGCATAGTCCCTATTTTAAATTCCAACACATGAGCACATACTGTCCAAGCAGCTCATTTTGGCATATGCGTGAGAATACAATGGCGCTGACTTGTAACATTTGTCTCGTAAAGGTGCCTTCTTTTCAAACTCTTTTAAGTGGGAGTGAGAAAAGTGGGTGGGTGGACAGGTCTGTGTGCGTGCACTCATGTTGGAGAAAGGCTGTCTTCCTTTCTGTTTGTAAAATCACACTCTGCTGTTCTCAGAGATCAACTCTGACACGTAAGAAAGGAAACAACGGCTAGTATTGAATTACCGCTTGTCTAGAGAGAACAGCAAAAGATTCTGTGCCTTTGGCTATGTAGGCTTTAAGAAAACCAAGTCGTGTATTTCATTTTTGTGACCCAGATAACTTATAAGGGATTTGCTTTTCCATCCCCACGTAGAAAGGAATTGCCTCAATTCTCATACCATAGTATTAAGAGAGTGATGCACTGTTTTAGACGATAGAGATCTATGAGACTGCCTATGAGGCAATCTCATCTGTGGAAGAAGCTCCTCAAGTCTTCTTGTGATTAAACATATCATTTCCCACTTATCAAAACTCCTTCATACTTCACTGTAGAGTGACTAATGTTTTAACTTTAAAATAACTGGTTTATTAGTTCCATGAAAAGTATTTTTATCCAAATATTAATATTAACTGTTGTGTGTTGCTGTTTAGTTTTTAAGTTGTGTCCAACTCTTTGCAAACTCATGGACTGTAGCCTGCCAGGCCCCTCTGTCCATGAGATTCTCCAGGCAAGAACACTGGAGCAGGTTGCTATTTCCTTCTCCAGAGCATCTTCCTGACCCAGAGATTAAACCCCCGTCTCCTACATTGGCAGGTGGATTCTCTACCATTGAGCCACCAGGGAAGTCCTATTAACTATGTTTCCCCCAAAAAGGGATTCTAAATCTTGAGCTCTGGAAACACATACCTCTGGGTTCAAATCCCATGTCACCTAATGTCTTTAAACATTTGTTCACTTCATCCATTAAATGAAAGACATTCTAGTCTCCACCTTAAATGAAATACAGCATGAACAGCACAAAATGTGGCTTACACGTGGTCAGTGGTCATTTCAAATTTGACATCTTAAGACAATTTCAGAATTTTTTCCCCTTATTTTTTTCTAATAATAAAATCAAGACAGATTCTAAAATCTAATAGCTCGATAGCATGTCCCTGTCCATGACAAGATGGGGGAAAATGTGACTATTTTTGTGTAATATAACTGATATAAGGGGAAAGGCTGATAACTTTCATTATAGATGATGGGATATACCCTTAGGGTCTTTGGTGTTCTTAGAACATGGCAATTTCAGGCAACGTTCATAACACTTAGGTGTTCTTTGAGTCAGTATTTTCTAGAGATTACCTCTATTTGCTGATTGTCAGAAATGGACAAATGGAACTGACTACTCCTTCTCAATTTCTCTCCAACTCTCATTCTCATCTCAAACCAAAGACAGCATGTAAATAAACCAATCATCATCAAATAAAGCAAACCAGTCTTCTGATAACTTCAGAATGGATGATGACATTTTTAACCAATTAATATTTAAACCAAATAAATCCATCATCTCTAGAACTTGTGGGGACGTTAGTATCATTCCAAAGACCAAGTGAGAGGAATGTGAACTTTAGAAATTGTTTCTGTAGATTCTTCATTGAAGTCACTCTAAAATTCTTCCAGAATTTCAAGTAATGAGGGAAGAATTTTTAAAATTCATTAGAGTTATTATCCTGCTTTCCCTCCAATTTATTGCAGTGCAACAGTAAGACTGGGACTCTTGTGGTTTTCATATTTATGTAAGTTCTAGAAATTCAGGGAAGAAAAAACCCAAATATCCAAATCATCTTATAGATCTAACCTATACAGCTGTAAGAAAAAAAATTAAAAAAAATAATTAAAATTGCACTAAATAGTTTAATTTAGTATCACTTACATTGAAGAGATGAAAGATATCCTTGATAATTTAATAGGGCTAAATTTTATCAATGCTATTGTTAACTTTTTCTCTGTAGTTGCCAGGAAAACCTAAATTGAGAATCTAGTTGTCACTTCTTTCTTTCTAAAAACTTTTAGCAATAGTATCCTTTAGCAATAGTATCCTCTAAGGGGAGACCTAATAAAGTTTATTATAAGCTTGGATCAATACAAGATAAAGAGCCAAGTTTATTATAAAAGACAGTAGACAGAAAGGATACTCAATAGTTGTAGTCAATTTCTTACAGTTTGTGTTCAGGGCTCACCGTGGTGCATAGATGCCATCTATCCTCGATAATTTGTTTAAAAAATCCTTTGGAAACTCGAGTACAAAAGCAAAAGAAAACAACATTTTGGCTGTTGGGACTGAAAGGCAACCAACTTTGAAACAAATTTTATTTGAATTATAGTAAAGAAAGACCTGGGGCTTCCCTGGTGGCTCAGACAGTAAAGAATCTGCCTGCAGTGCAGGAGACCTGAGTTCAATCCCTGGGTCAGGAAGATTCCCTTGCAGAAGGGAATGTATACCCACTCCAGTATTCTTACCTAGAGGATCCCATAGACAGAGGAGTCTGGCGAGCTACAATCCATGGGGTCTCGAAGAGTCAGACATGACTGAGCAACTAAGCATGTCCACACAAAGACTTGGATTTTCTAAAGATTATGGGAGGCTATATCTACTCAGGGAAGATAATATTAAAGGGGTTGAGTGAATACTGAAAGATGTAACTTCATCCAATGAGATAAAATCTTGTACTTTTTTGCCAAAAGATATCTAAAGAAGGCATTGTTTAAGAAAAAGAGAAGAAATTCAAGCAGAGTGTTGCCTTTCATTGAGAATTCAACAGCTTTTATTAATAAATGAAACTGTTCTTTTCAAACTGATCAAAAATTAGTGATTAATTTAGCCTACTAGCCTTGAAAATTCAACCATCTACTTTATTAAAGTATTGACAAATGTAACTAATTGCACAGATGTCACAGGTTAACTAAAAAGACTTCTGAGTCTACATGAGGGAATTATTTGCCCAGGCAGAAATTTATCAATGAGTGAAAAATGAAGGTGTGCATATATAATGCACAGCTTTTTCTAGACAGGGTTTCAATGTCACTGCATCTCTACACTCCAGAAGTATATTTGTAATAAAATCAATGGAAGGCAGAAACCCAGTATCACAGCTGGTGGCAGACTGTCAAATCAGAAATTCATTTATAAGTGTGACAAGTCCTCCATCTCAGAACTCCTGGTGGGAAAAACCTGATTGACAGCAATTACTCTAGGGCCACTGGGCCCTTCTGTGTGGCTTCCTCACGCCCTCCTCCCTCGGACAAAGACATAAAGTCTATTGGAAGCATTTTTCACACAGACAAGGAAATGATTTCTCGTTTCCCCACATAGCATGAAGGGTTAGTGTATTTCTGGTCTTATTCCGTTTTCTTTCTACATAGGTAACAACACTCATTGTCTTGCTGGCAGCTCCATAGTAGGCTACCTGATTTCCTGATAATAGGAAAATTTTGCACTAGTACATTAGGATCTAACTAAATTATGTTTTAATACTAGTTCAGATGCAGTTCTTTAAACTATGTAATAAAACAAACAAAAAAAAACCATGTAAGCTGCATTAATTACAATCAAAATCAGATCAATCACTGAATGTCTAAAATTATAAAATGGTTTATGATATATATTAGAACATTTCTTTACAGTATTATTTTTGTTGTTTGCTCGCTAAGTCCTGTCTAACTCTTGTGATCCCATGGACTGTAGCCCACCAGGATTCTCTGTCCCTGGGATTTTCCAGAGAAGAATACTGAAGTGGGTTGCCATGCCTTCCTCCAGTTCCATCCAAGGAAGGAACTCACATCTCCTGAATTGCAGGCAGACTTTCTATACCGTTTTAATTCTTTCAAGGATGAAAAGTAGTGATTTAAAATATTAGAATAAAGTTGATCTGCAATCATTACCAATAAGTTGACTGAGGAGACTGAGTCTTCCTCCAAATTTTACTTGGTTCTCCGTCAATTAAATAGACATTAATGGGACCTGCAATGATCCATATTATACTTTGCAAATATAGTGAAGACTAGGAGATGGGGTCCACCCTCAAAGTTAAATTCTTCTAGAGTCTTTAGAATTTGTTTCCAAATTTCTGAAATTTCTAGATGTGTGGGTATGTGTTTTCATAAAATCCCTTAATAAATGAGACCATAATTATAAAATGAACATATTGATGTCACAATTTATGTCTGTTGAGCACTCAAAAATGCTCTGCTTTTGGATAAGTTAATTATATGGTCACCCTTCTAGGGAACTGAATGCAGAGGAAGCTTTCAGTTGTTTCCTCTGGACAAGATAGATGCTTGAATGTCATTATTAGCAGGAAACAAGTTAGTTATATTAGACACAGATTTCATTTTGTTCAAGCCCTTTATCTTCCGTAAGAAACACTAAAAAAGAACCAAACAGCCCAGTAAACCCATCACATTTTCCTGTCTCTGAAAAAAATGTTGACATTAAAAAAAAAAAAAAAAAGAGTTCCTGCCTGGATGGGAGAGGAGTTTGGGGGAGAATGGATACATGTATATGAATGGCTGAGCCCCTTCGTTGGTCACGTGAAACTATCACAATATTGTTCATTAGCTGTACCCCACTACAAAATAAAAAGGTTTTTTTTTTAATGAGTTCCTGAACTGCCCAGAAAACCCTCACATAGGTTGATTCATGGATCCACAAAGAACTAAGGACACTTTGGTTCCATGTTTAACAATGATGATGAGGATGTTCAAGAGCTTAACAATAATAGTTGTGACTGAACCCAAAATGACTTCCTCATTTCCACAACAAATGAAAGTATTTCAAGTTTGTGAAAACATTTGTTGTCTCTGAAAATTTGGATAAAGATTCTTTAACGTAATAACATATACAGATCTGAATTTTAATGTGATGTACTATTGAGTCAGGTTTTTAAAGCTGATCTTTAAAAATACATGATGTTCCATTAATTTAATAATTACAATTTCTATGTACTAAATTCTTACTGGGACCTACAAGCTGTTTTTAAAGAATAATATCAATATGTATAAATCTCATTATCATCTTATGAAATCTCTGGAATGTTAAAAAAGAAGGATGTATAAACATACCTATTCTACCGAACAAACCTCAATGATTGTAAAGGTTAAATGATTAATCCAGTTCATTGTGGAAGAAAAACAAGTTTTATTGTTGTTTTCTCACTAAAAACATTTCCTTTCTATTCTCATTGAATTTATAACAATTCCCATAATTATCATGATTTGGACAGAGGCATGCTAAAATGGACTTTTACGTCTTTCATAAGGATAAAATCTGTGAAGATTAGCAAAGTGTGTAAACTGTTTCAATTTCCAAAGAATGCACTCATTTTAACAGACAAACAATACATGTGTGATATACATGTATTATGAAAGCAAGTCAGCTGAAGACAGCTGCAGGCAAAATTTCCTAAGCTTCTTTTGTTGTACTTATTTAAAAGCAATGGTTTAAAAAAATTTTTTTAATTTATTTATTTATTTTTGGCTGCGCTGGGTTCTCCTTGCTGTGCGCACGTTTTCTCTAGTTTCAGCGAGCAAAGGCTACTCTGGTGCAGTGCAGGTGCTTCTCATCGTAGCGGCTTCTATTGTTGTGGAACACGTGCTCTAAGCATCTGGGCTTCCGTAGCTGTGGCGCACAGGCTTAGTTGCTCCGTGGCGTGTGGGATCCTCCCAGACCAGGGATCAAACCCATGTACCCTGCACTGGTAGGCAGATTCTCAACCACTGGCCTGCAGGGGAAGCACATAAAGCACTTTTTTTTTTTAATCCAACTAATTCACTGATGTTTGCTTAACCTTTTCTAATTAATCTGAATTACTTACCTAGTCACCAAATGATTAAATTAGTAAGATATCTCCCTTCCAGTAGAAGAAAGCTTTTGTTTCTCAGTTTTCTCTTTCTCTACGTAGAAAGGGGAAAGCAAAGAAAAAGGAGGAAGAAGAGGACCAAGGGGAACATTAGAAGATTTAGAAAGGGGAGAGGTAGAGAAGAGCGATTTCCAGTCACGATATACAAAAGCATAAGCTATTGGGTTGACCAAAAAGTTCGTTCTGGTTTTTCCAGAACATCTTGCAAAAAAAAAAAAAAACCTGAACTAATCTTTTGGCTAACTCTATATATCAGGGCTATCATGTATGGCTCCAGGAGATGCACTGTAGAACTCCAGGGCAAACTGTTCCCATGGACTCTAATATGAGTGCTTGCCCCCATGGAGTTGTCCAAGGCTGCAGTTCTAAACAGAAGTGCAATTGTGACTCACATTACACACACCCACAAACATGTGCTCCTTTGGGATGTCCATAGGCAGCAGTCTTTGCTCGTGTCATCTGGCTCAATCTCACCCATCCCCTACGTTGCATTGCATGTTCAGTCCGCGTACTGTGATGTGGCATGTGTATATATTAATATAAAGAGTGATTGTACTCCAGCACACTTCCGTGTGCTGCTTTTCTGGACCATGTACACAGACCAGCTGTCCTTTACAACCTGACTAGCAGGGGCAGAATTGGACATGCAAGGGCTTCCCTAGTGGCTTAAATGGTAGAGAGTCTCTTTCAATGCAGGAGACCTGGATTCTATCCCTGCTCTGGAAGATCCTCTGGAAAAGGAAATGGCTACCCACTCCAGCATTCTTGTCTGGAGAACTCTAGGACAGAGGAGCCTGGTGGGCTACAATCCCTGGGGTCATAAAGAGTCAGACACAACTGAGCAACTAACACACACACAGCAAGCAATGAGGTATATTCATTGATGTAAAATAATAAGAAATAGTGACATTAAATAGGTTTGATTACACTAAGTACTACTAAGATAAAAGTAGAAATTATTCCACCCATATCCTAAGGAGACACTAAAAATTAGAAATCACATTTATTTTCTCCCCAGTAAAATGACTACTCTTTATGCTATAAATTGAAGCTTGGTAACTGCTGCTAATGAGGTGGTTTATATCTTTACTGCCACTTTCATTACGAGACACATCACAAACAGGAATAGATTTGCTTTGCAATATAGCTCAGCTGTAAAGAATCAGCCTGCCAATGCAGGAGACTCAGATTTGATCCCTAGGTCGGGAAGATCCCCTGGAAAGGGGAATGGCAACTGACTTCAGTATTCTTGCCTGAAAACTCCCATGGACAGAGGAGTCTGGTGGGCTACATTCCATGGGGTTGCAAAAGGGTCGGACACAACTGAGTGACTGAACAGCAACAACACGCACTACAATCTTAGCAGTAAGTCTGCATGATGCCATCGGAAGTCTGTGCACTGTGTTGCATTGAGCCAAGGGAAGAGAACGTTTCAGAGTGGGCATATTTAATTAACCATCATGGACATTTTGGTTATAGTTAAATCATAGTCATCGTGACCAGCTCCTCAAATGGTATCCATTCAGCATACATTTATAGAGTACCTGCTGTGTACTTAGGACAAACTTGCTTTTAGTGATGCTCTAGGATTTCACATGTTGACAAAGCTGTGCCTTTTAGGAAATTACTTCAGAATGTTGGGAAATGACGAACCAGTGTCCTTCAAGATTAAATGCACCTTCAGGAAATAATTTTTTCACCTTACCCCATAACAAATTTGCAATAATGGTGGTCATGAGCACTTACCTAACACTGTCCATAATTCCACTATGTTTCATGTAATCATGGCAACCATAAGGATCCCTTCCTTCTTTTACAGATGGAACAAAGGGAAAATTCTTCTTACAATAAACTCAAAGATTATGTCTACTCAAGCCAAAAAACTTATATATTTACATATATATAATATTAGAATTTATAATAAATATATATTGTTATATATATAACTTACATTAAGGTGGTTTCCAATTTACAAATTAATCAAATTCTAAGATGCATATATAAATTATTTTATTAAAACTTGAAACATTTTTTCTGTCAACAATGCTATAAATTAGCAGTTCTAATTTAGTAAGATTTTACTCTTAAATTTGAATATAAGGCAAAAACTACAGATAGTTGAAAAAAATCCCATGAATGACCCCAAAGTCCCAAATATATGGTTTTGCAATATATAATCCAATTAACATATGTGTGAATATTACATTTATAATGTTGTAAACATATAATTCTATGGAGAAAACATACTCAAAATTAATTTTTAGGAGCTTTCTGATTCAAACATTTCAACAAATATCTCAAAATTTCAGATTTTCCTATTTATGGTTATCTTCATCCTCTCCTGTATGGTGTTTTATCAGGTTTCCATCTCTTTATTAGTTAATGTTTCTCCAAGGCTTTAACTGCTTTGACTAGACTAACACAAAATTATCACTGTCACTTACCTACCTGCCTGAAGAATGAATTACATTGATAACTTTTCTTTGCCAAGGCTAAGAATTCATTAAAAATTTTTGATGCCGCCTTTTCAAAGGGCCAACATCATGAATTCACTCCTCCAAGCTTATTGAATTACCTGAACTATGCTACCGAAACTTTTCCCTCTCCCTTCCCATCTAATTTTCTCTGCCCTCACTTTTTCCTTTCCTTCTTCATCCCTCTCTCATATGTGTATAAAGCTGAATCTGATCTGTCTATGCTTGGAATTCAACAGGCTAGACCCATACCAGAGTAACTACTCCATTCGTGTAAAATAATGTTCTTTTCCCAGTCACTGGCACCAAGAAAAACTCCACCATTCTTTTTTTTTTTTTCCTCTCTCTCTGCTCCTGGGAGCAGACAGAGGTATGGAAAATCCTAGTATCAGTGTCTTATGGATTTTTCTGGATTCCCATCACACTTAAAATAAAATTTGACCTCCTCATCATGTCCTACAGGATTCCACAGGTTCTGGACCCAACTCCTCATTTTGACCGAGATTCACATCACACTTTCCTCCAGATCTCCACAATGATCTACACTTTAATCCTGGACTGTATTCACTTCTGGGCCTCTGAGGACTCTCACCTAAATATTTCAGCTGCTTCTCAGCTCCAGTGAATATTCACTGGAAGGACTGATGATGAAGCTGAAACTCCAATACTTTGGCCACCTGATGCGAAGAGCTGACTCATTAGAAAAGGCCCTGATGCTGGGAAAGATTGAAGGCAGGAGGAGAAGGGGATGACAGAGGATGAGATGGTTCGATGGCATCACTGACTCAATGGACATGGTTTTGGGTGGACTCTGGGAGTTGGTGATGGACAGGGAGGCCTGGCATGCTGCGGTTCATGGGGTTGCAAAGAGTCAGACACGACTGAATGACTGAACTGAACTGAACTTATTTCCAAGGGCATCTACTTAGAGAGGCCTTCTCAAACCAACCAATTTAAACTTGCCCCCCCATCTGTTTACTTCCTTCCTACCCCAATGTGCACTTCTTTTCAACTGATGAGTTATTTACAATCCATATCCTACAATTGGAAGGCAGAAGGTGGGTCTTTTTCACTGTAGCATCCTAGAACCTGGAATCTGTAAAAGATGCATATACTAAACATTTGTTGAAGAAGTAAATAGGTGAATAAGATGAATCTTCTACTTTGGACATTTACCATGTTGTATATCTTAACTTACATAGTTCCCTGAGCTCTCCTACTGAAAATGGCAATCTCAAATGTGGCAGATATGTCAGCATGTCACTCAGTTTGCCTGCTCTACCCAGCAATCTTCATTTATCTATGAGCTTCACAAAGATTTAATTTTTGAGGACCAAACGTAGCCCATAGGCAGGATCAATTCTTACCGACCTACGTGGAAGCTATATGATTAACCTCTCAAAATTCCTTGGCAAGCAAATAAATAGTCTCCCCACTAGCTCCTTTGCTCCTCTACACATTTCCATATGCTTTCCTGCACTCAGCACCCAGATTGAGGCCTTCATTTATAAATCTCCACTGTCCATGTCCATCCTCTGCTCAAAACCTCTATCAAATGAAAAACAAACCTTGACTTTAGAAGAAACAGTTTTCAAAAAGACTATTGCATCAAAGGAGGGGGTTACTGCTAGCAATAGCAAGAGGGCTTACTGCAATAGGGAAAAAGCCCAGACCATGAAGTCTGCAAATAAAATCAAAATCAGATAGCAAAGAGCTTTTCTTTTATGATGAGGAGGAAATCAGGCTAAACAGAGGCAGGTGTGCGGAAGTGGGATGAGCAGCTGGTTTAATGGGACAATTGAATAGGATGTCTTTCCTTGTAGGTAATTTTCATGAGATGTCATTAAGGGGAATTGTTCTGAATTCCAAAGTTTGTTTAACCATAAGGGTGAGTCCAGTTCAGGATCATGTGATGAAGAGAGGAACTTTAAAGTTTGGTCAAGTCAACAGGCATTTTGTAATCTGATTGGCCAGAGGGGGCCAATAGTTCAGCTAATCATTAATGAGATGATTAATGAGAGTGAGGAGGGTCAGTGTCCAGCCTTTCCCTAAGCAAACAAGGACATTATCTCTGAGTCTTAGCTTAGTCATGGGGGGAAGGGTAGTTCTTTGCTTACTGCAAAGATTCCCCAGGATACAAAAGCAGAGGAATTCTTGAACCATTGCTGGTTTCCAGGAGCACAGGGCTCAGGTTAAGCTTAACATCGTCACTTTCAGAGGCTTTCTAGTATGATCTGAGTTTCTCCATCCGTCTCACCTGTGTTCACTGGCCTCCTCGGGTTCCATGTCAGGTGTGTTCCCCCTCCAAGATTTCTGGGCTTGTTCACCCTCTGTCTAAACTCTTCCAAGACACTTACACAACTTTCTCCCTTATTGTTTCCAGGTGTCTACTCAAATATCACCTTTCCACAAAGCCTATCTTGACTGCTTTTACATAATGAGACAATTACTCTTCCTCATAACAACTCATCCTTCCAAGCTCCTCATCCTGTGGCATTTCAGTCCATGACATTTATGACAACTGTAGGCTTTGGCTTATTTTGGCTTCTACTTCCTTCACTAAGGGCTTCCCAGGTGGCTCAGCGGTAAAAAATCCTCTTGCCAATGCAGGAACCACAGGAGACTCAGGTTCAATCCCTGGGTTGGCAAGGACCTAAGGAGGAGGGCATGGCACTCCACTCCAGTATTCTTGCCTGAAGAATCCCATGGACAGAGGGTCCTGGAGGACTACAGTCCATAGAGTCGCAAAGAGTCAGACACGACTGAACACACACACGTACCCTTCACTAAAACATAAGTTCAAATGGACAGGAATTTTGTATCTTTTATTCCATACTGTACTATTATTAGCTATAATCATATGCTAGATGACTAAATGACCTAACAAAATATTGAAAGAATAAATTAATGAAATTATACAGTATTATCACAGACTGGGAAACTTTGCTGAAAAAAAAATAGTATTTAAGAACTGTTTTCTCTTTGGAACCTAGGGAAAATGAGAATGAAAATGAGGAGCCCTAAAGGGAAGAGAGCCATAAAACTCTGCTCAATTCCGAGCACTGCTGCTGCTGCTGCTAAGTCACGTCAGTCGTGTCCGACTCTGTGCGACCCCATAGATGGCAGCCCACCAGGCTTCCCCGTCCCTGGGATTCTCCAAGCAAGAACACTGGAGTGGGTTGCCATTTCCTTCTCCAATGCATGAAAGTGAAAAGTGAAAGTGAAGTTGCTCAGTCGTGTCCAACTCTAGCGACCCCATGGACTGCAGCCTACCAGGCTCCTCCATCCATGGGATTTTCCAGGCAAAAGTACTGGAGTGGGCTGCCATTGCCTTCTCCATTCCTAGCACTAGAGATCACCAAAGAAATCCAATTAAATTTTAAATGAAACCAGTGGCAACAGTGATTCAAGTTCCTGATGTTCTACCAGTTAGTCTATGGTATCACATAGACAGGACCCATGGAATGGACCCAACCTACAAAGAGGTATAATATATAATGTACCTATAGGCTTAAGATAGAAGTGTTAAGAGATTCTGTAAATATATTGAAAGCAAAAGGGGGAATACTAATTAATCATGTTGTTAGGAGAAATACATGATTTGTGTTCCAAGTCTAAATAGACTGGATTAATCAAATGTCACACTGACATTTCTAATAATGATGGCACTAGGCAAATTCCATTAATGAGCCATACCTGCCAAGAAAAAAAGTAACAGAGGATCAATTAAATAAACAGGAAATTATCTTCCCCCCAGATAGTCCATGGATCTTCTCATTTGTCATGGTGCCTGGATCCTTTGAAAATTAGATAGGCATTTGCCTATGATTAATAACTCCTACTGCTCTTCTTTGCGCCCCTAAATAACTTTATGTTGCTTAACACCCTAGAGTTATCTAATATCTCTGAAAAAGAGAGGCTTTCAGTGATAAGAGCAAATTAAAAATGGCTTATATGTCAGAAAGGATCATGGCATACTAACACAAAGTCCTCTGTGTTAATAAACGCACCTGCAATGTTCCCAAGATTAATGAGAAATATCTTGGCAGAATTCATTTGAGTAGTGAATTTGCATGGTTATACTTATAGATCATCTTAAAATCGCCTGCTTGAGCACAGACAATGATATCATAAATATGTATTTGAAATGAAATTTAAATTTTAGGGAAGCAATATCCATTCATTAAAGAGGAGGAAACAAATGCATTACAAAGAATCTCAGGTAAATGAAAAAGGCTGCATCTAGAGCTGTTAAAGAGTCTCTTTATATTTGTGACTTTGAGGACATTATTATTCAAAGTAAGGCTATACCTCGATTGATTCCTTCCTACAGAGGCACTCTTTTATAAGAGTGTTTAGTGGGGGTTGGTTCAATTGCTGTATACCAATTCTCCTAAAACTGACAGGTCTCAGTTTATAATTCATAGATCAAATGTAGGATTTTGTTGCAAAATATGCTAGATGGGAAGTCTGGACTGGCAAGCAGTTTGTGGAAGCTGCCAAATTTTGTCATCCATGGACAAACAGAGTCATCACTGCTCTTGTCAGGTCCTTCTGGTCTCACAGGGAACCCAGATTCACTGTAGAGATGTCCCAGAAGCCTTTTCTGCACAGATTTCCTTTTTAAAGGAAAACAGTGAAAGAATTCAGATACCAAGATGGACACAAGTGTGATTCCAGTTTTATAAAGTTGAACAGGCAAAGGTTAACTATAGGGATAGAATTCAAAATAAGAGTGTAGTCTATAGATGGGAATGTAAACTGATACAGCCACTGTGGAGAACAGTATGGAGGTTCCTTAAAAAACTGAAAACAGAGCTACCACATGACCCAGCAATCCCATTACCGGGCATATACTCACAGAAAACCATAATTCGAAAAGATGCGTGCAGCTCAATGTTCATTGCATACAATTTACAGTAGCCAGATCATGGAAGCAACCTGAATGTCCATCAGCAAAAGAATGTATAAAGAAGATGTATTGTGTCTATACAATGGAATGTTAACCAGCCATTAAAAGGAATGAAATTATGCAATTTGCAGTGATGTGGATGGAGCTAGAGATTGTCACAAGGTGAAGCATCAATAAGTCAGAAAGAAAAAACAAATATCATATAATATTGTTATATGTGGAATCTAGAAAAATGATACAGATGAACTTATTTGTAAAGCAGAAATAGAGACAAAGACATAGAAAACGGATATATGGATACCAGGGGGAAGGGATAATGTGATGACTAGAGGATTGGGATTGACTAGATGCACTGGCAAGAATACACAGAAGAACTGTACCAAAAAGATCTTCACGACCCAGATAATCATGATGGTGTGACCACTCACCTAGAGCCAGACATCCGGGAATGTGAAGTCAAGTGGGCCTTAGAAAGCATCACTACGAACAAAGATAGTGGAGGTGATGGAATTCCAGTTGAGCTATTTCAAATGCTGGAAGATGATGCTGTGAAAGTGCTGCACTCAATATGCCAGCAAATTTGGAAAACTCAGCAGTGGCTACAGGACTGGAAAAGGTCAGTTTTCATTCCAATCCCAAAGAAAGGCAATGCCAAAGAATGCTCAAACTACTGCACAATTGCACTCATCTCACACTCTAGTAAAGTAATGCTCAAAATTCTCCAAGCCAGGCTTCAGCAATACGTGAACCGTGAACTTCCAGAAGTTCAAGCTGGTTTTCGAAAAGGCAGAGGAATCAGAGATCAAATTGCCAACATCCGCTGGATCATGGAAAAAGGAAGAGAGTTCCAGAAAACATCTATTTCTGCTTTATTGACTATGCCAAAGCCTTTGACTGTGTGGATCATAATAAACTGTGGAAAATTCGGAAAGAGATGGGAATACCAGACCACCTGACCTGCCTCTTGAGAAACCTGTATGCAGGTCAGGAAGCAACAGTTAGAACTGGACATGGAACAACAGACTGGTTCCAAATAGGAAAAGGAGTACGTCAAGGCTGTCTGTTGTCACCCTGCTTATTTAACTTCTATGCAGAGTACATCATGAGAAACGCTGGGCTGGAAGAAGCACAAGCTGGAATCAAGATTGCCGGGAGAAGTATCAATAAGCTCAGATATGCAGATGACACCACCCTTATGGCAGAAAGTGAAGAGGAACTAAAATGCCTCTTGATGAGAGTGAAAGAGGAGAGTGAAAAAGTTGGCTTAAAGCTCAACATTCAGTAAATGAAGATCATGGCATCCGGTCCCATCACTTCCTGGGAAATAGATGGGGAAACAGTGTCAGACTTTATTTTTTGGGGCTCCAAAATCACTGCAGATGATGACTGCAGCCATGAAATTAAAAGGCACTTACTCCTTGGAAGAAAAGTTATGACCAACCTGGATAGCATATTGAAAAGCAGAGACACTACTTTGCCAACAAAGGTCCATCTAGTCAAGGCTATGGTTTTTCCTGTGGTCATGTATGGATGTGAGAGTTGGACTGTGAAGAAAGCTGAGCGTGGAAGAATTGATGCTTTTGAACTGTCGTGTTGGAGAAGACTCTTGAGAGTCCCTTGGACTGCAAGGACATCCAACCAGTCCATTCTGAAGGAGATCAGCCTTGGGATTTCTTTGGAAGGAATGATGCTAAAGCTGAAACTCCAGTACTTTGGCCACCTCATGCGAAGAGGTGACTCATTGGAAAAGACTCTGATGCTGGGAGGGGTTGGGGGCAGGAGGAGAAGGGGACAACAGAGGATGAGATGGCTGGATGTCATTACCAAGTGGATGGATGTGAGTTTGAGTGAACTCCAGGAGATGGTGATGAACAGGGAGGCCTGGAGTGCTGCGATTCATGGGGTCACAAAGAGTCAGACATGACTGAGCGACTGAACTGACTAACTGACTGACTAATAAAGTAAAATAGACATCTAATGAAAACCTACTGTATAACACAAGGAACTCTACTCAATGCTCTCTGGGGACCTACATGGCAGGGAAATCCAAAAAAGAGGGATGGGTTACATGTATATGTATAGCTGAATCACTTTGCTGTACAGTAGAAACTAGTAGAACATTTTACATCAACTATGCTCCAATAAAAATTAATAAAAAAAATAGGAGGGTTGAAGATGTCTCCTATTGTAGGAGGGTTGAAGATCTCTCCCCCTACAACTTCTTCACATTCTAAGCCTCAGAATCTCTGAATGTGACATTTTTTCTTTCTTTTTTTTTTTTGGAAAAAGAGATCTTTACAGATATAATTATGGATCTTGAAATGAGATATTTCCTTTATTTTCTAAATGACCTCTAAATGCAAGGACGTGTCCATATAAGAGGTACAGAGGGGAGAGACACAAAAAAATGAGAAGTCCACGTGAAGATGGAGGCAGAGACTGCAGTGATGCAGCTATCAGCTGAGGAATGCTTGGATCTACCATTTACCAGGAGAAGCAAGGAAGTTTCCTCCCCTAGAGCCTTCAGAGGGAGTCCAGTACAGCCAGTGCCTTAATTTTGAAATTTAGTTTTTGCAGAAATATGGTATATCTTGAAACCCAGGTAAAATAGTATAAAACAAAGTTGTCTTTAAAAAGTGAAAATAAATCCCCAAAGTTAATTCTGAGCTATTAACCAGACCAAGTGTTTTCTGCTGTAACTATTTAGAGCAAGTCTCAGGGTAAAGAATCCGACTGCCAGTGCAGGAGATGTAAGAGACAAGGATTCGCTCCCTGAGTCGGGAAGATCCCCTGGAGAGGGAAATGACAACCCACTCCAATATTCTTGCCTGGGAAGTCCCATGGGCAGAGAAGTCTGGTGGGCCATAGTCCATGGGGCCACACAGAGTTGGGCACAACTGAGCACGCGCACACACACATGTACACACACACACACACAATGAAATTGAAGGTAAAAAACCTGTGAATGAGTGCAGTTTCCCCTGTGTATTGAGCTTCCAGAGGTTCATATATTCTAGGGCTTCCTTGATGGCTCAGACGGTAAAGATTCTGCCTGCAATTAGGGAGACCCGGGTTCAATCCCTGGGTCGAGAAGATCTCCTGGAGGAGGGCATCGCATCCCACTCCAATATTCTTGCCTAGAGAAGTCCACGGACAGAGGAGCCTGGCAGGTTGCAAAGAGTTGGACATGACTGAGCAACTAACAACACTATAAACTAACAACACTCTTTATGCTACTGATGTTTTGTTAGGAAGATTTTTTTAAATTACAATTACACATCTTAAAATGCACTAGAAAAACTTCACGTCAGAGGGAATCTTTTCTGAATTGTTTGGGGCTTGACTTTACATCCCATGTGTGTCTTGGTGCAATTTGATAATATTACTAAAGCCATTAGCTAAGTTACTATTTGTCCTGAGCAGGGTATATTCGAAAACTTGTTTGTTTGCTTCTTTTTTCCTACATGACACTTTCCATATTCTGCTTGTGAGACAAAAGCACGCTTTGAGATAAAATCAGACAACTCTGGAAAAATCCTTGACTTAAAACCTTTCTTTGTCATCTTTTTGGCATTACACTTCACTGAAACATACCCACATTTTAGAATTGAAATTAACAAAATTTAAAAAACTTAAGGCATTACCAGAAATAATGTATTAGATATTTGAGGAGTAATGTACTAGATAGTATTAATTAAGCCATAGACAGCCTACATTTAGTTTAATCTGTATATCTATAAATTTTATATTAGAAATAGACAATCAACTACCAATACTAAAATGAGAGTATACTCAAAATAAGATGAAAAATCCAAGATATTTCCTATGTCTGGAATATTTTATTAAATAGAAGTATCTCACAGCCCATAAATCTCTGAATTGCTTTTTTTTTTTAAATCAGGTGTTTAATTATTTACCAAAGAAATAAGGACTGCTGCTGCTCAGTCCTGTCTGACTGTTTGAGACCCAATGGACTGTAACCCACTAGGCTACTCTGTCCATAGAATTTTCCAGGTAGGAATACTGGGGTGGGTTGCTACTTCCTACTTCAGGGGATCTTCCCAACCCAGGATTAAAGCCAGTCTCTTGCATCTACTGCACTGGCAGTCAGATTCTTTACCACTGTACCACCTGGGAAGTCCAATTTAATTATTTAATGATATTTACAACTTTAAAACAAAACTGCTTCTAAAAATATACTACAAAATATAACAACTACTATGCAAAAGTTAGGGCAATGTCTCTGGACGGCAATTTGTCAGTGTCTGTTAGAAATACAAATACATTTAGATTTTGACCTAGTAATCACACTTCTAGAAACATGGTTCACATATACTCACACATACAAAAAAAAAAGTTTCTACAAGGTTATTGATTCCAGTATTTTTAATAGCAGCAAAATTTGGGAAAAAAAAACTAGCATCCATCAGTAGGAAATTGAATATATTATGTTTCATTTATGCAATAAAGCAATTGAAGAAACTCCTTTTATATTGACAGAGAAAGACTTATTTTTAAACGTTAGGAAAGGTAAGATGAATAACAATCCCTATAATCTACTATTTTTTCAAAAAGAATGGTTGAGGCCCAGTTGTTTACTAATAGGACTTGATTGCTGGGGTAACAGGTAACAAGGTAGGGAAAATGCTTTCCTGTATTCCCTTTGATACGTTCTGAATTTTGAACCATATGACTGTGTATTCAAATAATAAAGTAATAAAATATTCAAAATATATTAAAATATAATAATTATACAAAATAATAAAAAGTATTCAAAATAATTAAAATAATAAATATAGCTTAAGAAACAGATAGTGGAAGCAATTATAGAATTCTTAAATGAATCATATATGCACAGAAATTTAGGATAGGATAAATATGATTTACATTGTAAAAGACAGACTAGTCAATAAAAGTAGTTGGAAAAATGTAGATCAAGACCTTATTTCATTAATCTCACCAAGTTTGCTCCTCCTGGTTTGGAAAAAATTTAATGTTAATAAAAAATAACCCAGAATAGTAGAATAAAATAATAGTAATAAATAGAATCACAAAAGTACTAGAATAAAATAATAATAAATAAAACCACAAAATAGCTATAATAAAACACGCATCAAATATTCTTCTACTTTGGGAAATAAGAGGATTAATATACACAGATGACAGTTGAATATCATAGGGAAAAAGATGTATTGACTAGGTAAAAATATATGTAGATAGATAGATGATAGATATGGAGATGTGTAGAAAAATCAACAAAATAAAATTTAAAAGCAAATAAAATCCACAAAAATATATGACTGGCAAAGTATTAATATTTATACAATTAATTGCTTATCAAGCAGCTACTAAGTATGAAAAAATGAGAAACTGAAGTCAATGATATTAGTAAAGCCTCTGCGCTCACTGAGGTCTTTGAAATGATGATACAAATATTGACATGAACATACTGCTATATTTAAAATAGATAATCAACAAGAATCTACTGTAAAATATAAAATGAACATTTAAATTAAACTAGAATTCACACCATGAAGCCTATAGATAAAGTCTGCTGCTGCTGCTATGTCACTTCAGTCGTGTCCGACTCTGTGCAACTCCATAGACGGCAGCCCACCAGGCTCCCCCGTCCCTGGGATTCTCCAGGCAAGAACACTGGAGTGGGTTGCCATTTCCTTCTCCAATGTATGAAAGTGAAAAGTGAAAGTGAAGTTGCTCAGTCGTGTCCGACTCTTAGCGACCCCATGGACTGCAGCCTACCAGGCTCCTCCATCCACGGGATTTTCCAGGCAAGAGTACTGGAGTGAGTTGCCATTGCCTACTCCTATAGATAAAGTCAGATTGCCCCAAATATACCATCTAAATTTGTTGAAGATCTATCTAACTGTTTTTGCGTGATAGAATAATAAAAACTGTATTTTAGCTACATGAATTTAGATTGTTGAAGTTGATACATTTCTTTCTGGTTTTTAATGGTAGTTTATGACCAACCTAGATAGCATATTCAAAAGCAGAGACATTACTTTGCCAACAAAGATTCATCTAGTCAAGGCTATGGTTTTTCCTGTGGTCATGTATGGATGTGAGAGTTGGACTGTGAAGAAGGCTGAGCGCCGAAGAATTGATGCTTTTGAACTATGGTGTTGGAGAAGATTCTTGAGAGTCCCTTGGACTGCAAGGAAATCCAACCAGTCCATTCTGAAGGAGATCAGCTCTGGGATTTCTTTGGAAGGAATGATGCTACAGCTGAAACTCCAGTACTTTGGCCACCTCATGCGAAGAGTTGACTCATTGGAAAAGACTCTGATGCTGGGAGGGATTGGGGGCAGGAGGAGAAGGGGACGACAGAGGATGAGATGGCTGGATGGCATCACTGACTCGATGGACGTGAGTCTGAGTGAACTCCAGGAGTTGGTGATGGACAGGGAGGCCTGGCGTGCTGCGATTCATGGGGTTGCAAAGAGTCGGACATGACTGAGCGACTGAACTGAGCCTTAGTTCTGTATCTAAGTGAGTTCAATGGGAACTAAGAATTCCTTTCCTTAGATACCCTATTATTGGCTTCTTTATTTTGAATCTTGTGTTATTTGGTTGGATCTTGTCAAGTATCTTTTATCCCTAAATTTTTAAGTGAGATTATACTGTATATACAGAAAGTACACAAATAAGTGTGAAATTTGAACTTTACAAAGTGAATATATTCATTTAAATGTCACCCAAGTCAAGATATGAATCATTTTAAGAACCCCAGAAATCTTTCTCCTACCCCCGTGCCATCCATTACCCCTTCATTAACAGTAACCTATATTATGCCTTCTGACACCAAAAATTAGTTTTGTTATTAAAAAAGAAACACAGTAAGGCAATAGCACCCCACTTCAGTACTCTTGCTTGGAGAATCCCATGGATGGAGGAGCCTGGTGGGCTGCAGTCCATGGGGTCGCACAGAGTCGGACACGACTGAAGCAACTTAGCAGCAGCAGCAGCAGCACCATATGTTCTGTACTTTTGTGTCTGCTTTTCATTCATTTGTATTTCTTTCCTATTTTTATTTCATATTGGAGTATAGTTGATTAACAATGTGATAGTTTCAGCTGTACAGCAAGGCGATTCAGTTCTGCACACACATATATCAGTTCTTTTTCAAATCCTGTTCCCATTTAGGTTGTTACATAACATTGAGCAGAGTTCCCTGTGCTATACAGTAGCACTTGCTGCTTATCCATTTTAAACATAGCAGTGTGCACATCTCAATCCCAAACTCCCTAATTATTCGTATTCCTGAATTTCTACACTGTCACAAGTAACAAGTGTTTTTGGTTTTTGTTTCTGTATAGTACACCATCATATGACTATATCATGACTCATACTTTATTCATCCCTTCTGTTATTGGTGGATGTTTGCATTGTTTCCAGTTTTTGGTGATTGAAAAGTAAAAGTGAATGTTAGTCAGTCACTCAGTCGTGTCCAACTCTTTGTGACTCTTTGCTCAAACTCATGTTCGTTGAGTTAGTGATGCCATCCAACTTTCTCATCCTCTATCGTCCCTCCTCCTCCTGCCTTTAATCTTTTAAAGCAACAAGGTCTCTCCCATGAGTCAGCTCTTCATATCAGGTGGCCAAAGAGTGAAGCTTCAGCTTCAGCATCGATCCTTCCAATGAATATTCAGGGTTGATTCTCTTTAGGATTGACAGGTTTGATCTCCTTGCAGTCCAAGGGACTCTCAAGAGTTTTCTCCAGCACCACAGTTTGAAAGCATCAGTTCTTCAGCCCTGAGCCTTCCTTGTGGTCCAACAATGGAATATTACTCAGCCATAAAAGTTAAATAATACCACTTGAAGCTAAACGGATGGACCTGGAGATTATAAAAAAATGGGCCAAAGATCTAAATAGACATTTCTCCAAAGAAGACATACAGATGGCTAACAAACACATGAAAAGATGCTCAACATCACTCATTATCAGAGAAATGCAATCAAAACCACTATGAGGTACCATTTCACACCAGTCAGAATGGCTGCGATCCAAAAGTCTACAAATAATAAATGCTGGAGAGGGTGTGGAGAAAAGGGAACCCTCTTACACTGTTGGTGGGAATGCAAACTAGTACAGCCACTATGGAGAACAGTGTGGAGATTCCTTACAAAACTGGAAATAGAACTGCCTTATGATCCAGCAATCCCACTGCTGGGCATACACACTGAGGAAACCAGAAGGGAAAGAGACACGTGTACCCCAATGTTCATCGCAGCACTGTCTATAATAGCCAGGACATGGAAGCAACCTAGATGTCCATCAGCAGATGAATGGATAAGAAAGCAGTGGTACATATACACAATGGAGTATTACTCAGCCGTTAAAAAGAATACATTTGAATCAGTTCTAATGAGGTGGATGAAACTGGAGCCTATTATACAGAGTGAAGTAAGCCAGAAGGAAAAACACCAATACTGTATACTAACGCATATATATGGAATTTAGAAAGATGGTAATGATAACCCTGTATACGAGACAGCAAAAGAGACACAGATATATAGAACAGTTTTATGGACTCTGTGGGAGAGGGAGAGGGTGGGAAGATTTGGGAGAATGGCATTGAAACATGTAAAATATCATGTATGAAACGAGATGCCAGTCCAGGTTCAATGCACGATACTGGATGCTTGGGGCTGGTGCACTGGGACGACCCAGAGGGATGGTATGGGGAGGGAGGAGGGAGGAGGGTTCAGGATGGGGAACACATGTATACCTGTGGTGGATTCATTTTGATATTTGGCAAAACTAATACAATTATGTAAAGTTTAAAAATAAAATAAAATTAATTAAAAAAAAAACTAAGAGAAAAACAAATAGCATGCAATATTATTTACATGTGGAATATAGTATACGACATGAACTTATCTATAAAACGGAAACAGACTCACAGAGAACAGATGCATGGTCGTCCAAAGGAAAGGAGGTGGGGGAGAGATAGACTGGGAGTTTGGGACTAGCAGATGCAAACTATTATATATGGAACAGATAAACAGCGAGGTCCTATTGTATAGCACAGGAAATTATATTCAGTATCCTGTAATAAACCATAATGGAAAAGAAAAAAATAAGAAAGCATTTGTTGCAGCATTGTATAAGGGGTAGTGAATTGGCAGTCGCCAAATGCCCATCGCAGAGGAATGAATAGAGATGCAATCCATGGCCTGACAGGCAGCTGTTAGAAACAATGGATTAGGTGCACGAATAATAGCAAGGATAGTTCTGAGAAAAAAATGAAATGAGAATATCTGTAAAACAAAATAATAGCATTCATGTAAGTGAAAATGCATGCAAGCATAACAACTGTAGACATATTCCAGAACAAAAAGATCTGCATTTAACCTATAGAATGGTCAGTTTTGCATGAAGAAGAAAGCAATGAGAGTGGGAAATAGGAATAAAAAGGACAAACACATGCATACAACTTATGAAGAGGAGTATAGCAGGGATTATAAGGATAATTATTAAGGATAATAAGGGATGGAGTGTATATAGTTAACTTTCCATTCCTGAACAGAGAAATAAAATACAGAAAGAGAGGGAAGGTAGGGTGGAAGAGAAGAAGGGATTCAAAGACAGTGAAAGGGAAGAAGGCAGGGAAGAAGGCAGGAAAGAAGGAAAAGAGAAAGGAGTATGTTGCAAAGAAGTATAGTATGATCCCATTTATATGTAACTTTTTAGACATATACTTGCACATCTATGTGTGCAAGGGTGTGCAAAGAGATATCTAAAACAATGGTCACCAGAAATGCTCATCAATGTCACCCCTGGCAGATTTTTTTTTCTCTAATACTTCTTTTGTGTTGTTTGGTTATTCCGGATGAGGATGTGTTACATCAATAGTTTGAGGTGAGGAAGTGGCATAATTTCAAGTGTAGGAATAAATAATGCAACCAGGCACAGCAGATCCCCTGACATTACTTTCCTATAAACATTGTCTTTAATCATTTTTCCCTCACCATCTGAAGTGTCAAATATACTGCAGACGTGACAGAAGCAATAGTGATGTAGCTACAAAATGTGAAAATGCACTATTAAGATGGATAGGAAATCCATAAGATGCTTCTTCAGTAATTAAAAACAATATCAGAAACAATTTCTCTGGCTTGAAACCAAACAACAGAATGATACAAAGTCCATAAAAATGCTTACCAAAATTCCCTTGAAGCTGCTTGTTCCCCTATCTGCTTCAAGTGAACTTCTTCTTTTTCTACTCTTTAAAAAAATTTTTTTAACAGTTTAATTTTATATTAAAAAAATTTTTTTAGCACAGTTGTTTAACAATGTTGTGTTAGTTTCAGATATACAGCAAAGTAATTCAGTTCTCCATACACTCTTGCAGGCAGGACATTCTAGCAAAGTCTTCACTGTTTCAGGCAGATGTACCCCCTGAGTCAGTCAGTTCTGTCTCTCAGTCGTGTCTGGCTCTTTGCTACCCCATGGCCTGCAGCATGCCAGGCTTCCCTGTCCACCACCAACTCCCAGAGCTTGCTCAAACTCATGTCCATCGAGTCACTGATGTCATCCAACCATCTCATCCTCTGTCTTCCCCTTCTCCTCCTGCCTTCAGTCTTTCCCAGCATCAGGGTCTTTTCCAGTGAGTCAGTTCTTCACATCAGGTGGCCAAAGTATTGGAGCTTCAGCTTCAGCATCAGTCCTTCCAATGAATATTCAGGACTGATTTCTTTTACAATTGACTGTTTTGATCTTCTTGTGGTCCAAGGGACTCTCAAGAGTCTTCTCCAACACCATAGTTCAAAAGCATCAGTTCTTTGGAGCTCAGCTTTTCTTATGGCCCAATTCTCAAGCATGAACAGTATGAAAAGGTGTAACCTTAGCAGAGTGAAATGAGGCCTTAGGTGACCCCTGGGGCAACTGACCATGAATGATTGAAGTGACACCACCTACTTTCTTTACTGAAATGTCTAATGCCCTGAAATCATCTATGTCACCGTGTTTGTAAACATGCCAATAATTTTTTTATAAAACAATGGATAAGCAAGTACAAGATGAGTACATTCATTTAATTCCAAAAATCTTGGAGGTCCCTCCGAACCTCATAGACAATGGTTGAAAATAGTAATGTTGCTAAAAAATGGTATTCCCCATAGTAAGTTTACTTAGTAAGTTTATATAGTAAACTTACCGCATAGGTAAGTTTCAATAATTCCAAGTAACATTTACTAATTTCAAAGATACTAGCTAGCACCTAATAAACGTTTTGCATATTGTATCTCATTGCTTCTTCCTAATTAAAGGTAATATCTACTTATAAGATAGGTATAATTAGCCTAATTTTACAGAGTAAATTTGAGGTCATGGAAGTTAGATAACTTAACCATGACTACAAAACTAATGAGTTCCAGAGTTGAACTTCAACTATTTCTCCACATACATAAGCACTCTAAGAACAAAGTCCAAGCATGGACTTCTTTTTCTTTTTGCACTTGCCTTGTGCAGTCATATCCATGGAAGCAATAAACATTTACCAATTGGACTGCACTTACTTTGTCAACCGGATACCTACGCAAAAGTTATTCCTATACATATGTAGCTTTTTATGAAGTCACACCCTTAAAAAAATATTCAATGCATGGCAAATTAATGGAACTTCCAGAATTAATTTCAAATTAATGGAACTTCCAGTTAATTCAGCTAAGCCACTTAGTCTGCAAGTTGCTTGAGAGAAAAAAAATATTGAGTAGAGAATAGTCATTTGGGCTTGTATTCTGTGTTAGTCACTCAGTCGTGTTTGACTCTTTGAGACCCCATGGACTATAGCCCGCCAGGTGATCTGTACATGGGACTTTCCAGGCAAGAATGGGTTGCCATTCCCTTCTCCAGGGGATCTTCCTGACCCAGGGATTGAACCCAGGTCTCTCACATTGCAGGAAGACTCTTTATGGTCTGAGACACCAGGCTATGTTACATTTTTTGTTTGTTTGTTTTACTTATGGCCATCAGGTTTTCCCTTGCATACCTCTTAAAGTTCACTTTTCTTAAACTTTCTTAAAGTTTCTTGCATACCTCTTAAAGTTCACTTTTTATGGCTGTAGAGATGATTATGTCTAAACAGAATGGAAACAGTTTATTTGGGGTCACATATGTGTACACATTGGAGAAGGCAATGGCACCCCACTCCAGTACTCTTGCCTGGAATATACCATGGATGAAGGAGCCTGGTAGGCTGCAGTCCATGGGGTCGCTAAGAGTCGGACACGACTGAGCGACTTCACTTTCACTTTCCACTTTCACTTTTTATGGCTGTAGAGATGATTATGTCTAAACAGAATGGAAACAGTTTATTTGGGGTCACATATGTGTACACATTGGAGAAGGAAATGGCAACCCACTCCAGTGTTCTTGCCTGGAGAATCCCATGGATGGAGAAGCCTGGTAGGCTGCAGTCCATGGGGTCGCACAGAGTTGGACATGACTGAAGCGACAGCAGCAGCAGCAGCATACACACACGTACACAAACACACACACGATCATGGATGGGCAAAATATAGAACTGCATCTAATTGTAATAGAAATAAACAATATAACTGAAATTAATAAGCCCCCTAACACACATTAGTCCTCAAAACATGCGCACGCTCTCTGACTTTCTTTCTGTCTCTCTGCCTGTCACCCTCTCCAACAATATTTTATTCATGGCAAAAGATAATATAGTTTTTCTGTCTGATTTATCACATGCATTTCATGCCGAGTTAAGAAAATTTGACATGTTTTTCTGAGGATAAGTAAAAATGGCTGTTGCTTTGAAGATTGAAGGCAAATATGTCAATTTCTAAAAGTAATTCTCAATGAATTAGGAAAATGGAATACTTCTGCTTCTTTTTGGGGACTCAACTTTCCCTGGGCTCAGTTGGATGGTGAGCCTGAAAGATCACTGTGTCCTCAGACCAAACAGGAAGACTTATTTTGGGGCGGGGCAGGGGAGGTATGTTATATCATAATTCACAAGGAAATATCTCAGGGAAGAAGACCTTAACACATTTTCCAAATCATTTTGAAATATTGGCTTAATTAAGATATAAAAGTGGGAAAGGAGCAGGTGAGATAACATAGGGCCAGTTTCTTCAGAACTGGTCAAGCCAGCAAGCATTCCATTGAAGTTGAGACTCTAAGGATTTCTACCTAGGAGGCCATATCTGTTTCAAAATAACTTGCTCACCCACCAGCAACTAACTTGAAAACCTGAAGTTTAATTTTTGTCACACTTCTAAAGAACAAAAAACCAGAGTCACAGTCAGTAGGGCATGTGCAGAGTAAAAGCTATGATAAACCTATACAGCATGTTAAAAAGCAGAGACATCACTTTACCAATATAGGTGCATAATCAAAGCTATGGTTTTTCCAGTAATCATGTATAGACCTGAGAGTTAACCATAAAGAAGACAAAACACAGAAGAAGTGATGCTTTTGAATTGTGGGGCTGGAGAAGACTCAAGACTCTCTTGAACTTCAAGGAGATCAAAGCAGTCAATCCTAAAGGAAATCAAACTGGAATATTCAGTGGGAGCACTGATGCTGAAGCTAAAGCTCCAACACTTTGGCCACCTGATGAGAAGAGCTGACTCATGGTAAACACCCTGATGCTGGGAAAGACTGAAGACAGGAGGAGAAGGGGATGGCAGAGGGTGAGATGGTTGGAGGCATCACCAACTCAATGGACATGAATTGAGCAAATTCTGGGAGATAGCAGAGGACAGAGGAGCCTGGCATGCTGTAGTCCATGGGGTTGCAGAGTCGGACATGACCTAGCAACTGAACAACAATAAGAGCAAAACCTTACTAAAACACTGTTGATTATTGGTTAGATTTATTCTATCCTCGGTCAAATAATTTCCTCTGAAGCTTAAGTACACACAGACTTGTCCTGATAAGGGTTGGTATGTAAAGTAGAATTAGTCTTGTCGATCAAATATCTCTCATAAAGAGATCCCAGGAGTACACAGAAAACAATAAACTGCTATCATGAAACAATGAGTCACTTCAGGGAGCTGAACATGTATGTTCCTTCAAATATTGCCTGAAACTTTTAAACTTCTAATTTTATTTTGCAATAGTTGGCAAAATGAGAAAAAAAAAAAAAGCATTGGCTTCACCCTGTATTTTGATTCCAGTGTGATAGTAACATCACTTTGGATTTCCGTCATCTTCCTAGGATTCAGTTCAGTTCAGTTCAGTTGCTCAGTTGTGTCCGATTCTTTGCAGCCCCACGAATCACAGCACTCCAGGCCTCCCTGTCTATCACCAACTCCCTGAGTTCACTCAAACTCATGTCTATCGAGTCAGTGATGCCATCCAGCCATCTCATCCTCTGTCATCCCCTTCTCTTCCTGCCCCTAATCCCTCCCAGCATCAAAGTCTTTTCCAACGAGTCAACTCTTCGCACGAGGTGGCCAAAATACTGGAGTTTCAGCTTTAGCATCATTCCTTCCAAAGAAATCCCAGGGCTCATCTCCTTCAGAATGAACTGGTTGGATCTCCTTGCAGTCCATGGGACGCTCAAGAGTCTTCTTCAACACCACAGTTCAAAAGCATCAATTATTCAGTGCTCAGCATTCTTCACAGTCCAACTCTCACATCCATACATGACCACTGGAAAAACCATAGCCTTGAGTAGATGGACCTTTGTTGGCAAAGTAATGTCTCTGCTTTTGAATATGCTATCTAGGTTGGTCATAACTTTCCTTCCAAGGAGTAAGCGTCTTTTAATTTCATGGCTGCAATCCCAATCCGCAGTGATTTTGGAGCCCCAAAAAATAAAGTCTGACACTGTTTCCACTGTTTCCCCATCTATTTCCCAGGAAGTGATGGGACCAGATGCCATGATCTTCGTTTTCTGAATGTTGAGCTTTAAGCCAACTTTTTCACTCTCCTCTTTCACTTTCATCAAGAGGCTTTTTAGTTCTTCTTCACTTTCTGCCGTAAGGGTGGTGTCATCTGCATATCTGAGGTTATTGATATTTCTCCCGGCAATCTTGAGTCCAGGTTGTGCTTCTTCCAGCCCAGCGTTTCTCATGATGTACTCTGCATATATGTTAAATAAGCAGGATGACAACATATAGCCTTGACGTATTCCTTTTCCTATTTGGAACCAGTCTGTTGTTCCATGTTATAGGATTAAGAGGATATATATTTGGAGTGGACAAAGGGAAAATAACATTTCTGTAGACCATTATTAAAAACACAATGTTATGTGCATGAAGATCTGAGCTTTCCTCACCAGACACAGAGAATGGATATTTAAGTTGGAAAGGCAGGAAGTAGAAGTTCCAGACCATGTTATATGTTGGGTATTTTGCACACAAACTCATTTAATCTCCACAATGATTTATTGTTATTATTTTAACTTTTTGGTCGCACCACACAACATGTGAGATTTTAATTCCTCAAACAGGGATCAAACACATGTCCTCTGCATTGGAAGCATGGAGTCTTAACCACTGGGCCACCAGGGAAATCTTAGACCTATGATTTAGATGTTTATTTCTCCTTTACCCAAAAAGACTGTAAAGCAAGACAATTAGAGCTGCCGAAGTTTACAGCGGGCCCTGCCCAGTGGCTCAGCAATAAAGAACCCACCTGCAATCCAGGAGACGAGGGTTCTATTCCTGGGTCAGGAAGCTTCCCTTGAGGAGGGTATGACAAATCACTCCAGTATTCTTGCCTGGAAAATCCCATGGACAGAGGAGCTTAGTGGGCTAGAGTCCATAGGGTAGCACAGAGTGAGACACGATGGAAGTGAGTGAGAACCCATACATGCCCAGAGTTCACATACCCATTTTCTTTTTTTCTCACTGGGGTAAGTGGCTCTACACTCTACTGAGATCTGCCACCTGGGAAAGTCACCTTGACCCCGCTCTTCCTTTCACCCAATGCCACTCAATGAGTCTTAATGTTTTATGGTTTCATCTTTGAATCTGTTTATTTCTTTCTGCTCTGCCATGGGTATTAGTGTAATAACCTCTAGTCTGACTCTGTTACCTGTATCAACCTTTCTAACTAAGGATCGGGGATCAGGTTGTGCCATCTCCCTACTTAAAGTCCTTTAATGGATTACCATTGGCTGTAGAATGAGGTGTAGACTCTTTAATGTGGTTTGCAACAGCAGTCAAGATTGGCTCCTTGCTTGCCACTTCAACTTTAGCCCTAAACACTCTTCATATCTTTTCCCTGTACTTCAAGCGTAATTGACCTTTTTCAGTTTCTCAAATGTTCTTTCTTGACCTGGATCTTTTCACAAGCCATTCTCCTTGCTTCCAGATCTTCCCAGTTACCAGCTCTCTTTTTGTTAACACATATTTCTATCCTTAGGAAATCTTGTTGGTATTTATTTTATGATTTGTATTGTGTTCATGTAATTTGTTATGTCAATTTGTGCTGCACATCAAAGTGAATCAGTTATACATATACATTTATGCATTCTTTTGTAGATTCTTTCCCACATAGGTCATTACAGAGTACTGAGTAGAGTTACCTGTGCTATACAATAGGTCTTTATTAGTTATCTATTTTGTATATGAAGTGTTAGTCACTCAGTCATGTCCAATTCTTTGCGATGCCATGGACTGTAGACTGCCAGGCTCCTCTGTCCATGGGGTTTCCCAGGCAAGAATACTGGAGTGGGTTGCCATTTCCTTCTCCAGGGGATCTTTCTGACCCAAGGGTCTGTGTCTCCTGCATTGCAGGCAGATTTTTCTATATATAGTATATATTTTATATTTAGTAGTATATATATGTCAATCCCAATCTCCCAATTCACCCTGCCCCTCTCTCCCTCTCTCAAACTATACATTTGGTTTTTATATCCGTGACTCTATTTCTGTTATGTAAACACGTTCATTTGTATTCATTTTTAGATTCCACATATAAGTGACATCATATATTTGTCTTTTTCTGTCTGGCTTACTTCACTTAGTGTGACAATCTCTATGTCCATCCATGCTGCTGTAAATTATATTATTTTATTCTATTTCATGGTTGAGTATATATATATCACATCTTCTTTATCCATTCTTCTGTTGATGGGCCTTTAGGTTGCTTCCATGTTCTACATGCATGCTAAGCCGCTCCAGTTTCCAACTCTTTCAGATCGTAAGACTATAGCCCTCCAGGCTCCTCTGTCCATGCAATTCTCCAGGCAAGGATAGTGAAGTGGGCAGCTGATACTGGAATCATCCCGATGCAGGTATCAAGCCCATGTCTCTTAAGTCTCCTGTATTGGCCAGTGGGTTCTTTATCACTAGCGCCACCTAGGAAGCCCGCATGCATGACTATTAGCCCCAGAAACACTTGGGAATTTGGTAATGATGTGAATTTGAGGGCCATACCCAAGACCTATTGAATCAGAATCTCTGGAAATGGGACTGAACAATGTATGGTTTAATAAGTGCTCCTGGTGATTCTGATGCTGGTTTAAGTTTAGGGAACCCTGACTCATGAGGATCACCTGGGGAACTTCTGAAAGTACTGATACCTCAAATGACCTTATCTTACTTGGTCTAGGTTGGGGGCTGAGAATTGTATCATTTTCTTGGCTTTAAGTTCTTCAACATGATTCTAATGTACAGTCAGGGATGAGCTCTTCTCCCTTAGCCTAATTTAAATACAGTTTTGTTATTCCCTATCTTGGCACTTGACACCTTTATTTAATTTATTTTTTTCTTTTTAAACACTTCAGCTGATTCAATGGCTAAAACGAGGAGGCTGAAAGAGGAGCCTCTCAGTAGGTTGCACATCCTCAGAACTTCAGTATCAGGATTCCAGACTTCTCAGTTCCTCCACAGTTTATGGATGTCCATCATCAGGGCAGCTACAGGTTTCAACGGGCTGTCCAGTAGCAAGGGCAGAGAATGTACCAACCCCAGGGCAAATATCTCAGGGATGGGATTTGGTATATGTTAATAATCCACAGGCCCAGTGCAAAGTGAAAATGCAGGCTCATTGTCCAAAAATGATTGAGTTATTAAAGAAGGCAGTAATAGAGCATGAATCCAAGTGTGGGGGTCTTCTAAACATGGGACCTGTGCAACTGCACGACCTAAGGCCTTTGAAGGCAGCCCTGGTTGAGGTCAAGCTTTCAAAAGCATGGAGGTCAAGGAATAGCACATTGCTCAATACACTGACATTCAATAGATGTCTGGCTACTTTAACTTCTGCTTCATCTGTGATACTTTATTAGATTAAAAGTGTGTCCAGAATTTATAAAGTTTTCTTTTCCTAACAGAGCTTGAGATGTTCACAATGTTGGATAATAACTTGTGTGTTTGAGTGCTAAGTCACTTCAGTTGTGTCCAACTCCAGGCTCCTCTGTCTATGGGATTCTGCAGGCAGGAATATTGGAGTGGGTAGCCATTTCCTTCTCCAGAAGATCTTCCCAACTCAGATATCAAACCCATGTCTCTTATGTCTCCTGCATTAGCAGGTGGATTCTTTACCACTAGCACCACCTGAAAAGCCCAGATAATATCTTAAAGTTGTATCAATATATTTTGTAAAAGGGAAAGTGGCTGCCTGTTCAGTAACAAACACAGCTTTTCAATATACTATCTAGGTGGTAAGTTTGAGTGGACTCCGGGAGTTGGTGATGGAAAAGGAGGCCTGGCGTGCTGTGATTCATGGGGTCGCAAAGAGTTGGACACGACTGAGCGACTGAACTGAACTGAACTGATTCAGTAACCAAAGAAAACAAAATTAGTTTCCGTTGATAAACCAAGAAACCACTGGGTATGAGGAAACTATGATTCACTGCAGAAGATAAAGTTGGAGGCGAAAGCAAGGGGGAGATGAATGTCATGCTGGTAGAGTTTATATTCAGAAATATGTAAATCCAAGAAGTAGCAGAAAATGTGGCACCCTTATTTTTGCGTGCATCATCTAGTATAGAGTCTGGCTATATATAGCTTAACAAATTAGACTGAATAAATGAGTGATTTTTCAGATGGAAAAAAAAAGATAAGGCTCAGAAAAGTATGTTGCTTTGATATTATTTCAAGCTGAAGGAAAGCAATCCAAAGTGCCTTCCTTTATGACGGAATTCTCTACCAGGTACATGGATGCCCCTGGAATATGTTACAAATTTACTGCAATACTGACCCCACTCTGTCCTCCATTTTTTTTTGTCCTGGTGTGTTCTGTACACATTTTTATCATTTTCTTAATGAGCTATAGTGTGCAAAGAGGTTGGAAAGCACTGTCTATGACTTGTAGAGATATAAAAGAATCCATGTGGGACAATCTGGTTGCAGCCTATGTTTGATGAAGTAGTGTGTGCTCTGCGTAGGGTGTGATGAAGAGGTGGAAGGAAACTTTTCGTGACTCTATCTTGGCAAAGGACAGGTGGCCATCTATCAAAAAGAATTACCTGCATAGTTCTAATAGACAAGAAAGAAGACTTGAGAATACCAACGGTGATACTATTAATAATTACCCAACACAGGTGAAGAAAGACCAGCTCTTTCATATGAACATTTGCCAGGGCTCATTTTGAAATATTTCCAGGATATCAACCTGAAATGAGTTGAAACCCAGAAGCATCAGGACCCATTGTGTCCTGTGCATTTTTCTTTTGCCAGTTCTCATGCTTACAGAATGTTCAAAAGCAGAACTTAGACTGATGCAGAGCAAACAAGCGTCCTATTTCTACTGTTTTGTCTTAATATAGCTAATGCAAAAAAGAGATTTTTGTAACAAATTATAAAGCATTGGTTTTCCAGGCTTCCTAGTGAAGAATTTAACTATTAATAAAGGATACTTTATTTGTACTACATCTTTGTCAGCCTCCTCTTTCTCAACATCATCACCATTGTCATCATTAACAGTGTTTGTTCGTTTCTCCTGCACTCACTCCTGAATGAACAAATACAAGTTTAAACAAAAGAGCAAGAAATACAATCACTGGCCTCTAGGAAATTTAAATCTAAGGCATAAACTTTGATACAGAAGAATATATGAAATATATCGAGGCATGATTCACATAAACTAAAAAAAAATCTGCAATGTAATATTTATAATACATGTAATTAACTCTACACTGGGAAGTGAATGGGCCCACCTACTGTGCAATCTGCTTCTGCTTAATTTGTTTGCGGCTCTCTGTACACGTTTAGTGCTTGAACCTTTTAAGGATCTCTTCCTTGGGTTTCAAATATGAGAATTTACAACCTGGTTTTAAGCAGTGCCCTTTTTATAATAAGGAAAATTTTATGCCTGCAATTAGCTTTTACTCAAAAAAAAGGAAGAAAAATGACAAGTAGTTAATTGTATTCCTCTCCTAAAAGACAAGAAAGATTAAGCTTTGCCCTTGATTACATGGAAGACTGTGTCCTTGTAGCCTGAAACATTTCACCATTGACTTTTGACTTTGTTGAAATAAAATGTAAAAAATTATATATTGATACAATAGCTTATTATGAAATTATAAATAAGCTCCATGATATCTCCAAGAGAGATTCATTCATAAGAGTGATAATGCTGTTAGAAGTGATCATATATTTGCAAAAACTAGTTTTAATAAAAATATGTTTTTTTGTAATTTAAAGACAGAACAGCAGCAAACACTTTTAAACTATGACTTGAGGTCTTTTTCAGTAATAAACAAAATTTAATGAGATTGATTTTCTTACCTTATGAACCAAGACATACATTTTGATTAAAAAAAAAAATCTAGGGTGTTTTTGTTGTTGTTCAGTCACCAAGTCACGTCTGACTCTTTGTAGCATGCCAGGCCTCCCTGTCCCTCACCATCCCCCAGAGTTTGTCCAGGGTCATGTCCATTGAATTGGTGATGCCATCCAACCACCTCATCCTCTGTCAACCTCTTCTCCTTTTGCCTTCAATCTTTCCCAGCATCAGGGTCTTTTCCAATGAGTCAGCTAGTTGCATCAGGTGGCCAAAGTATTGGAGCTTCAGTCCTTCCAATGACTATTCTGAATCAATACCCTTTAGGATTGACTGGTTTGATCTCCTTGAAGTCCAAGGCACTCTAAAGAGTCTTCTCCAGCACCACAGTGCAAAAGCATCAGTTCTTTGGTGCTCTGTCTTCTTTATGGGATATTCCCATTTAGAAAGAGTCAGTGGAGTAAAAGAAATATTCCAGTGAAAAGAAACAAGTCTTCCAAAATGAGTTTTTTAAACCACAATATCCCATAGCACTTTTAGAATAGGTGAGTCTCAACTAACAAACTAGCAGGCTGATATTATAACCCCAGTAGTGATATTCAAAATATTTAACAACTGGGAGGCTTGGCATCAACTAATAAGCATGTCCCAGAGCTGAAGCAGGAGGCTATCTGTTCAAGTTAACTTGCTGAAACTCAAGGAGTGTAAGTAGCCTCACAGGAAGGATTTAGGGGGCTGTATTAGTGATGGAGTGCCCACAGGCTTAAGACAGAAGCTATTTACCAAATAGTACAGAAGTGTTTTTATATTTTAACTACTGGTACAGCCAGAATTCCCCCTGGTGTGATTCTCCCCAAGGGGATATCATTTACTCCTCAGTGAGGTCTAGCCCCCCACTGACTTGGGTAGTGTAGGGGACCAGATCAGCTTTTTCACATCCATGTAGCTTCAGGTGTATGAATACTTTTCCCATGAATCCAATTATTGGAGTTCATTTGTTTCAGTTCAGTTCAGTTCAGTCTCTCAGTCATGTCCAACTCTTTGCTACCCCATGGACGGCAGCACGCCAGGCTTCCCTGTCCACCACCAACTCCTGGAACTTGCTCAAACCCATGTCCATCAAGTCGGTGATACCATCTAACCATCTCATCCTCTGTCGTCCCCTTCTTCTCCTGCCTTCAATCTTTCCCAGCATCAAGATCTTTTCTAAGGAGTCAGTTCTTCTCATTAGGTAGCCAAAATATTGGAGTTTCAGCTTCAGCATCAATCCTTCCAAAGAATATTCAGGATTGATTTCCTTTAGGACAGACTGGTTTGATCTCCTTGCAGTCCAAGGGACTCTCAAGAGTTTTCTTCAACACCACAGTTCAAAAGCATCAATTTTTGGCTCTTAGCTTTCTTTATGGTCCAACTCTCACATCCGTACATGACTACTGGAAAAATCATATCTTTAACTAGATGGAACTTTGTTGGCAAAGTAATGTTTCTGCTTTTTAGTATGGTGTCTAGGTTGATCACAGCTTTTCTTCCAAGGAGCAAGTGTCTTTTAATTTTATGACTGCAGTCACCATCTGCAATGACTTTGGAGCCCAAGAAAATAAAGCCTCTCACTGTTTCCATTATTTCCCCATCTATTTGCCATGAAGTGATGGAACCAGACGCCATGATCTTAGTTTTCTGAATGTTGAGCTTTAAGGCAATTTTTTCACTCTCCACTTTCACTTTCATCAACAGGCTCTTTAATTCTACTTTGCTTTCTGCCGTAAGGGTGGTATCATCTGCATATCTGAGGTTATTGATATTTCTCTCGGCAATCTTGATTTCAGCTTGTGCTTCATTCAGCCTGGCATTTCACATGATGTATTCTGCATATAAGTTAAATAAGCAGGGTGACTATACAGCCTTGACATACTCCTTTTCCGATTTGGAACCAGTCTGTTATTCCATGTCTGGTTCTAACTGTGGCTTCTTGACCTGCATACAGATGTCTCAGGAGGCAGATAAGGTGGTCTAGTATTCCCATCTCTTTAAGAATTCTCCAGTTTGTTTTGATCCACACAATCTAAGGCTTTACTACTACTACTACTACTAAGTCGCTTCAGTCGTGTCTGACTCTGTGCGACCCCACAGACGGCAGCCCATCAGGCTCCACCATCCTTGGGATTCTCCAGGCAAGAACCCTGGAGTGCGTTACCATTTCCTCCTCCAATGCATGTAAGTGAAAAGTGAAAGTGAAGTCGCTCAGTTGTGTCCGACTCTTAACGACCCCATGGACTGCAGCCCACCAGGCTCCTACATCCATGGGATTTTCTAGGCAAGAGTACTGGAGTGGGGTGCCATTGGCAGAAATTGATGTTTTTCTGGAATTTTCTTGTTTTCTCGATGATCCAACGGATGTTGGCAATTTGATCTCTGGTTCCTCTGCCTTTTCTAAATCCTGCTTGAACATCTGGAAGTTCATGGTTCATGAACTGTTGAAACCTCACTTGGAGAATTTTGAGTATTACTTTGCTAGTGTGTGATGAGTGCAATTGTGTGGTAGTTTGAACATTGTTTGGCATTGCCTTTCTTTGGGATTAGAACGAAAACTGCCCTTTTCCAGTCCACTGGGGAAAAAAAAAAGCAGTGGCCACTGCTGAGTTTTCAAAATTTGCTGGCATATTGAGTGCAGCACTTTCACAGCATCATCTTTTTAGATTTGAAATGGCTCAACTGGAATTCCATCACCTCCACTAGCTTTGTTCGTAGTGATACTTCCTAAGGCCCACTTGACTTTGCATTCCAGGATGTCTGGTTCTAAGTGGATGATCACACCATTGTGATTATCTGGGTCATGAAGATCTTTTTTTGTATAATTCTTCTGTGTATTCTTGTCACCTCTTCTTAATATCTTCTGCTTCATTTGTTAAAAAAAAAAAAAAAACAAGGCTGAATAATAACTTCTCTAACCAGCATGACTTCTGCTCCAACCAAGACCATAGTTGGTCCACAATACAAGAGTATCACCTGCTGATCCTCAGCAAAATCAATCACCATTAAATGAAAATAGCAATTAAGAAAATTAGTCCCTCAATAGACTTATTTTCTCCTATAAAGCTTATATTTTCATTTCCTACATTGAGATCCTTATATTTATGACAAGAAAGAGTCCCTTTTCTACCAAATATTTGTATGAAGTCCTCTGGGAGAAAACTGAATGAGTAACTCTTTGGGGGGAATAATACAGTATGAGCTTTGTTTTTTGTACATACTTCACAGAAGCTATACTAATTCAAATTTTTTAAAATTGGCATTTTTAATACTTAAATAACTTACTGGAATAAACCTCAAATGATTAAAATCCATTGGCATGATTGTGTGCATATTTTGATGGTTACACATGGAAACATGTTAATAAAATATCAGAACAAATTATACTATGAAACCATATTTAATTAAAATTTTCTAATATATCCATATTCATTAAATCGTCTCTAATGATTTGGTATCAGTAATTCCCTCCTGACCCACCCTACTTCCTAATTTAGAATGCTTATTAAAAAGAAAATAACTCTGTTTTCTGTTTCATGCTGGAATAAAGTGGTAATAATTGTTCAGTTTTGCATTAACCACTACCTAGGATTTAGGCATGCAAGTATTTTGCCTTTATGAATTTCTCATGAAAGCATTTTGAGATGATTGTTTCAAAGACAATGTTTAAAGAAACCTTGAACAAATATTGAAATAAAATATTTCAGTTAGTTGTTTTTAATGAGACAAGTTAGGACAAAGGCAGGAATGAGGATGCTAATCTGTGTGCACAACTAAGGGACTAGATACATTTGAGTCACGTGTTCTGAAAAAGCCTGTTGTAAGTTACAGGCTTGTGTGTGTTTGTCCAGGAAATGGACGTGTTTCTCTGCTGGCCAGGTGTCTCTGTGGTCAGCTGCCTGCCTAGCCTCAGTGATGACTACAGGTGCATGCTTTGTATTGTTGTTGTTTAGTCACTAAGTCACCTCCAAGTCTTTTGTGACCCCACAGACTGTAGCCCACAAGGCTCCTCTGACCATGGGATTTCCAAGGCAAGAATACTGGAGTGGGTCATTATTTCCTTCTCCAATGGATCTTCCTGACCCAGGGAGTGAAACTGCATGTCCTGCACTGGCAGGCAGATTCTTTATCTCTGAGCTGCCAGAGGAGCCTCTGTTTTGTATAAAGGATACATAAATATTACTAGTCATTTGTCCCAGTAACAGAAGTGCATGGTTAGAGCCATAAGCAACCCTGGTGACCTTTCACTTCATCACAGTGCTGTTGGAAATGTTCCACAGGGAAGAGAGCAGAGTCTCATCCCCAGACATGGACACTAATTGAGAAGGAGGTGGACATTTATTAACATTCAGGGCATTTAGTAAGTACCCTAGCTGAAGCTTTGGTTGACCAGCATGTTTTCAATTCAGGACAAAGACTCGGCTTTATCTTTGGAGCATAAACTTTAAAGGATGAGTTATCTAATCATTCTAGGTAAGTCACTAAGCAGTATTTGCATCAAGCAGAATAAGAAGGACTATGTATTAACTCATAGAAGGGTTCTCCCTGTGTCCAAACAGTCAGGGAAGGCCTAGGGAACTTATGGGAATTTATCTGGATTGTAAAGCACAGCAGGTAAAGAATCTACCTACAATGCAAGAGACTGAGTTTCAATCCTTGGGTAGGGAAGATCACCTGGAGAAGGAAATGGCAACCCACTCCAGTTTTCTTGACTGGAGAATTCCATGAGCCAGAAATCCTGGAGAGCAACAGCCCATGGAGTCACAAAAGAGTCAGACACAAGTGAGCAATTGACAATTTCGCTTTCATCTGGATTGCAAAAGATATGTAGGGTAAACTGTTACAGACAGAAAATCTATTCAGGTCTTAGCCATTCACCTATCCATTCAAATCAACTCAAATATTCACTGAGTGCTTTATTAGTTTCCTAGGGCTGCTATGCCCACTCCAGTACTCTTGCCTGGAAAATCCCATGGACGGAGGAGCCTGGTGGGCTGCAGTCCATGGAATCGCTAAGAGTCGGACACGACTGAGCGACTTCACTTTCACTTTTCACTTTCATGCATTGGAGAAGGAAATGGCAACCCACTCCAGTGTTCTTGCCTGGAGAATCCCAAGGACAGCGGAGCCTGGTGGGCTGCCATCTATGGGGTCACACAGAGTCGGACACGACTGAAGAGACTAGCAGCAGCAGCAGCAGCAGCAGCAGGGCTGCTATGACAAAGTACCACAACTGAGTGACTTGGAATAATAGAACTGTGCTATCTCAACGTCCTGGAGGCTAGAAGCCTAAATCAAAATGTAGGTAAGGTTGGTTCTTTCTAAGCATTTTGAGAGGGGATAATTCCATGCCTCTCTCCTAGCTTCTCAGTTGCTCCTGATCTTGTCGATGGTACTCTTCCTGTGTCTTCACATAATCTTTCCTTTTATGTGTCTTTGTGTCCAAAGTTCCTCTTTCTATAAAGACACTAGTTACATCCCATTAGGTCCCACTGTAATGACTTTATTTTAACTTGATTACCTCTGTAAAGACCCTCCCAGTATGGTCACTTTTTGAGGTACTAGGGATTAGGATTTCAACATGTCATTTGTTGGAGACATAATTACACTCATAATAAACACCTACTAGCTACCAGGTGCTATGTGAGGCATTCACAAATGGTTCAGACACAGTCGTTGCCCTCATTGTGTTTCATCTAGCAGACATAATAATCATTGAGATAAAAAATGCTTAACTATAAGCAGGGAGAAAAGACAGCCTTCAGAATGGGAGAAAATAATAGCAAATGAAGCAACTGACAAAGAACTAATCTCAAAAATATACAAGCAACTCCTGCAGCTCAATTCCAGAAAAATAAACGACCCAATCAAAAAATGGGCCAAAGAACTAAACAGACATTTCTCCAAAGAAGACATACAGATGGCTAACAAACACATGAAAAGATGCTCAACATCACTCATTATCAGAGAAGTGAAAGTGAAGTCACTTAGTCGTGTCTGACTCTTTGTGATCCCATGGACTGTAGTCTACCAGGCTTCTCTGTCCATAGGATTTTCCAGGCAAGAGTACTGGAGTGGGTTGCCATTTCCTTCTCCAGGGGATCTTCCTGACCAAGGATCGAACCCAGGTCTCCTGCATTGCAGGCAGACGCTTTACCCTCTGAGCCACCAGGGAAGCCCCATTATCAGAGAAATGCAAATCAAAACCACAATGAGGTACCATTTCACACCAGTCAGAATGGCTGCTATCCAAAAGTCTATAAACAATAAATGCTGGAGAGGGTGTGGGGAAAAGGGAACTCTCTTACACTGTTGGTGGGAATGCAAACTAGTACAGCCACTATGGAGAACAGTGTGGAGATTCCTTACTGGAAATAGAACTGCCTTATGACCCAGCAATCCCACTACTGGGCATACACACCGAGGAAACCAGAATTGAAAGGGACACAGGTACCCCAATGTTCACTGCAGCACTGTTTATAATAGCCAGGACATGGAAGTAACCTAGATGTCCATCAGCAGATAAATGGATAAGAAAGCTGTGGTACATATACACAATGGAGTATTACTCAGCCATTAAAAAGAATACATTTGAATCAGTTCTAATGTGATGGATGAAACTGGAGTCTATTATGCAGAGTGAAGTAAGCCAGAAAGAAACACACCAATATAGTATACTAATGCATATATATGGAATTTAGAAAGATGGTAATGATAACCCTGTATGAGAGACAGCAAAAAAGACACAGTTGTATAGAACAGTCTTTTGGACTCTGTGGGAGAGGGAGAGGGTGGGATGATTTGGGAGAGTGGCATTGAAACATGTATAATATTATATAAGAAATGAATCGCCAGTCCAGGTTCAATGCAGGATACAGGATGCTTGGGGCTGGTGCACTGGGATGACCCAGAGGGATGGTACAGGGAGGAAGGTTAGGAGGGTTCAGGATGGGGATCATGTGTATACCTGTGGCAGATTCATGTTGATGTATGGCAAAACTAATACAATATTGTAAAGTAATTAGCCTCCAATTAAAATAAATAAATATATATTTAAAAAAATGTTTAATAGAACAACAGTAGTTGATTGATACCTCTCTGCCTGAGACTCTTCTAAATGCTTTAACGCAGTTTCCCATAATCCTACAACAACTCGATGAGGTAAGCATGGTTTTCTACAACATTTAGGAACAACTTCAAAGAAAGATTATATTTCACATGAGCTTAAATAATTGATTAGGAATTCTTCAGTCAAAGGAGAAGGTGTATCAGGGAAACTGTGTGAGCAAAGTCACAGAAATGAGGCCTGAAAGGGTGTGTATAAGGAACAGAGAGTAATCTAATATGATTTTATGGGATGAAAATAGTCAACTAGAGAATTCTTCCATGTGCCATACATCTCTCACTTCCTCCCTGGATTTCCCTGATCTGCAGCATGGAGTTCAAGAGGCATTGCTGAGGACTCATGCCTATGTATCTTAGGAATAGAGGGATGTCGGGGGGTGTGTGTGTGTGTGTGTGTGTGTGTATGCTCAGTCACTCAATTGCATCTGATTCTTTGTGACTCCATGGACTGTAGCCTGTCAGGCTCCTCCGTCCATGGGATTTCAGAGGCAAAAATACTGCCATTTTCTCCTCCAGGGGATCATCTCAAGCCAGGGATTAAACCTGTGTCTCTTGTGTCTCATTCATTGGCAGGTGGCTTCTTTATCACTGTGCCACCTGGAAAGCCCTTAAGGGATGTCAAGATCCATTGACATTTTTAACTAATGGGGATAGCAACCAATACGTTATGCTTTCCCCTTTCATCTCCTGGAAGGACAGTTCTAAAATACCATTCACAGGCTTTCTGAAGTTCCAAGGGAGTCAAACGTCAGTTAACCATAGTGATGGCCAACTCAGTAATACATCCTACTGACTTTCCCTTCTTCCCACTTCACTCTCTCGTCCAAGGCTGCTGCTTTCCAAAAATCACAATCCTAAGCAAACTCTGTGTATGCAAGCCTTCACCTTAGGCCTCACTTTCAGAAGTACCCAGTATAAGACATTCGGTATCAGATGTTATTTTTCCAATTCCAGAGATGTAAACAACTGATTTATAAATCACATTTCCAAAGTTACACCCTTTCAGGCAAATCCAGAATTAGCATCTAAGTCTCTTGGCTTCCTGAAGATCTTCCCTACAAAACAGCTCATCCAACCTAAAGAATTCTCATTTACCACATTTCCAGTATAAGCCCTTGACAATGCTTTGCATGCAGGAAAGCAGTTTTGATACTTTCTATACCCTAACTTCTGCCTCAGAGGAGGGGTGGCTGAGTCCAGCTGCCAACACCACAGAACAATTTTCTCTAAGAGGAGCTTAAGAATAATTTTATCTGAAGTGAAACCGAAACAGCAAGTTACGGAAGTAAAATGCAAATGTTCTGTCTCTTAGGGCTTTCCCACTGTACAAAAAACAAGAATTTCAACTGAGGAGAAATTAACTAGAACCAAAAGGAAAGGGAAGAAGAGTAGAGACATCTGACTCAAAGATAGGCCTGCTTGATTGCCTCCGCCACCATCCAATTAAAAGTTTAAGCATGGGAGACTTTGGAGACCTTGAAAATTGTGTCTGATTATGCTAAAGACATTTCTACTTTAGAAAAATAAATATATTAATGAGGTGCTTCCTCCCACAAAATCCAGAGCCCTGTATTTTAAAAGATTATGATTTATAGAAGATTTTTGTTTTGAAATTCTTTTATTTTTGCACCTGCCTTCTGAACTTCTTTTTCTGCAAAGGTCAGCCCAAGTTCCATAATGCAGGGAGGCTTCATTCTTTTAACAGCACTAAAAAGCTATACATGTGAATGAATTGCCATCTAGGTTAATTATAGAAGATGTTCAAAAAAATTACATTATTGTGTATTCCATTAAGATGTTCTATTATATAGGTAATAATATCTTTTGACCACAATTGACATCCACAGACATTTTGGAAATAATTAGAACAACACCTAAGATTACAGAATATTTAGAAAAAAGTAATGTACTATATTTTTATCTATTTCCCATGATTTTATGATTCATTAATACTCAAAAATTTGGTGACTTTAATACACTGTGTAATTCTCTAATGCTCTTCCTGTCATTTCCATGGGATGAATTCTATCCCTTCTATGGATAGGGTGAGCAATGGCACCCCACTCCAGTACTCTTGCCTGGAGAATCCCATGGACGGAGGAGCCTGGTGGGCTGCAGTCCATGGGGTCGTTAGGAGTTGGACACAACTGAGTGACTTCACTTTGACTTTTCACTTTTATGCATTGGAGAAGGAAATGGCAACCCACTCCAGTGTTCTTGCCTGGAGAATCCCAGAGACGGGGGAGCCTGGTGGGCTCCCGTCTCTGGGGTCACACAGAGTCAGACACGACTGAAGCGACTTAGCAGCAGCAATGGATAGGGTATATGCGAATATCACTCAGCCCCATAAAGGTGCTGCTCAGCTACCTTAGCATGTTCTATAATTGCCATGGAATGTGCTATGGAAAGGCTGACCCTTCAAAGTATACTCCTAATTTACTGTTAAGCTACTTAAGCCCTCAGAATCCTTAGTCTTAGGAAACAATGCAGTAATAGAGTCTTTCCCACATTGGGGGAGCTTATTTCATTAAGAGAGACAGATGGAAGAAACTTGAAGAAAAATCTCTGCGCTGTAGCCTCAAGAAGATTTAGAAGGGGGAAGCTCTTTTCAAAGCACATACTTCCCTTGGGGATAAAATGAACTTTATTCTCCCTTCTTTCAGAGGAGTCCCTATGATGAGGCATAGCCTACCATGCTTGTGGACAGTTGTCTTGTGTGAGATAAAGTATTTAGAAGCAGGTAGCTACTTACTGTAGCAATGCTAGTGTGGGCTCTCAAGTCTTTGATGAACTGTGATAGCTTACAGAGAACAGTGTCGGATTCGTGATCTCCAAAGAAGACTTAACTTCGGGACCAGGGACCAGATTTGGTCACTCAAGAGCTTTTGTATAGCAAAGTTTTATCAAATTGAAAAGGTACAGAGAAAGCTTCTGACATGGACATCAGAAGGGGGATGGAGAATGTCCCCCTTGCTAGTCTAAGCAAGGGAGTTATATACTTTTTAAATTAGTTATTACAGTAAATCAAAAGAATGTCTCAAGGTTGTACAGATCTTACTAGATCCACTCCCATAATTTACATTTTAAGACAACAGGATTAGCCAGAAAGGTTTTCAAGAAGGAAAAACTGTCCTCAAGCAGGATACATTGCTGTTATATCATCCTTAGTACAGGGTTTAAACTGAGTTGTTTGTTGTGTAATCATCAGTTCCAGGCCTAAAAAAAAAAAAAAAAAAAAAAGGTTTCATGTGATTAAGACTAAGGAATGTAGAAGAAAAAAAAGATGTTTGACCTTTCCTTCTCCTTGAGAACTCCAGACCTCTATTTCCTCCTTGGAGACCCTGGACTTCCTATGAACCTGCCTAGGAAATTACTCTCTCAACTGTTCATTCTGTTTTGTCAGTGAAATAAAGTATAAATTATGATGATTTTGAAAGCTCTGCATGCCTCTTGACAAGGTCTGATCTAATTTCTGGCTTCAAGAGATAAGAGGTCAGATCTCTATGCTATGGTTTTTCAACCTCAGCACTATTGATGTTTAAGGTTGGTTTATCCCTAATGGGGGCTGTCTTGTGAATTGCAGCGTGTTGAAGAATATCTCCATCCCTTCCCACTATACACCAGTAACACCAACACATTTGTAATCACCAAAACCATTTCCAGACACTGCCAGATATCTCCTGTGGTGGAGGGGGAGGGGAATGGGGGGGGAGAATCACCCCTGATTAAAAACCCATATTTACGTGAGCAGGGCTGCCCTGGTGGCTCAGACAGTAAAGAATCAGTCTGCAGTGCAGGAGACTGGGGTTCGATCCCTGGGTCAGCAAGATCCTCTGGAGAAGGAAATGGCAACCCACTGGAGTATTCTTAGCAATCAATCCCATGGACAGAGGAAGCCTGGTGGGCTAAGTTCCATGGGGTCCCCAAGAGTCAGACACGACTGAGCAACTAACACACACCTTTTAATGTTAGCAACATCTTTCTTGAAAAGATTTTAAGTTATGGGTCTGGACATAAGATATGCTATGAGAATACTGAGTTCTCTAAGAATATTTTTTTATCACAGACCAGACCAGTAATAAAAAAATATTGACAGGAAATAGAGAAGCACTGCTTCTGGTTCAAACACACATATACAAATCTAATGTTTTTTACTCATGACACTTCTGACACCAAATGTGTAGGGGTTTTTTGTTTTTGCTTTTTCCCCCCACACAAACCTAGTCTCTCCGGGGCTTATTCAGTGACTCAGCAGTAAAACCTCCACCTGAAATGCAGGAGATTTGCGAGAGACATAGTTTTGATCCCTGGGTTGGGAAGATCTCTGGAGAAGAAAATGGCAACTCACCCCAGTATTCTTGCCTGGAGAATCCCATGGACAGAGGAGCCTGGCAGGCTACAGCCCATGGGGTCGCAAAAAGTAGGACATGACTGAGCCACAAAACAACAGCAACAACCTAGTCTCTAAGCCCCTGGACATGACCTGAGCATCCTACAACCCTATTCTAACACTAACTAACTGGAGTAAATGCAGACTCTATACTTTATGAGCTCAGTCCTATTTTATTGTATTTATTTATTTATTTTTGGTTACACCATCTGTGGGATCTTAGCTCTCTAGCCAAGGATCAAACCCTCGGCCCGGGCAAGTGAAAGCTGAGTCCTAGCCACTGGACTACCAGAGAATTCCTGGACTCAGTTCCCTCTTAGACGCCCATCGTAAGTCTGGGTGTCCCATTCTTCTAACCAACTGACTATAAATTGGGGGTCCCATCAGTTCCCTCTCAAATTTAATAATTTGCTAGAATGACTCATAAAACTAAGGAAAGCACTTCATTTACTATCACTGCTTTATTATGAAGACTAGAAGACAGGAAGAACACGATGGAAGAGATACACAGGGCAAGGTATCTGGAAAGGGGCATGGAACCTTACCTGGCACCGCAATGCATTCTATTACATAAGCCTGATTGACTAAACCATTGACAGTTGGTGACTAACTCAATCTTCAGCATATCTCCCTTCCCCGGTCCCAGATAGGGCTGAAAGTTCCAACCCTATAAGCACATTGTGTGTCTCTCTGACCACCAGTCCTAAGCCATCTAGGACCCCCCAGATCAACCATCTCATTAGCACACAAAAGACCTGCTTATCACTCCAGAGATTCACTTCAAATCAATTGTGTTAAGAACTGGGACTCTGAACAAATGCTCTGACAAAAAGAACCCTATTGTCCCATCACTCAGAAAGTTTTACAGGGGTTTCATTTTATTTTAATTTTTGGCTGTGCTGCATGGCATATGGGATTTTATTTCCCCAACCAGGGATCAAACCTGTGCCTCCTGCAGTAGAGGCAGAAAGTCTATACCACTGGACCATCAGAGATTTCCCTACAAGGGTTTTAGAAGCTCTGTGCTAGGAACGGTGGAGAAAATATAGAATTCTTATTATACTACCACATAACTACAATTTACTCTGTCTGCCAACAGGATTCCCACCTGTTGTTCCTTCTTCCTCTTAATTCCCCTTCAAGGCACAAGTTACTGTCTTCAGACAGATGGTGGTCCAGAGAGCATCATTTTCCCTGATGGGCTTCTCTGTGACTATTGGGGAAACAATCTTAAATTTGGACCCAGAACGAGAGGAATTTTATAGACTGTGAAGTTGAATTATAGAAGGAAGGCGGAATGTGATAGCTTAAGTAAATCTGTGGCCGTCTCTATGGAGCATTGAGTAATCTCTTAGAATAGGAGATAGTAAGGAGACCACTCAAGGTGGGAAAATAAAAGATTGGAAGGAAATCGCACAGTGGAGAAGTGAGATTTCCCCATTACCTGAAAGTGTGATCTCTACCCTCAAGCAAGCCAGAAAATACACATATTAGATTTTACTATAAAATAACAGGAAAGGGAAAAAGAGCTAGACTCTAATGCAGTACGAGCAAGGTGCTCAAATAACTTAAAAATAAATAGAGGTCTTTGACTTCTGGGCATTACATCAGCACAGTCCTCTGTTCTTCTAAGAGCTCAGACCTTGCCAGAGGCAGGGGTCATTAGAAGGGAGACAGAAGTGCAAAGAGGTCATGGTCTTCTAAAAGAAATGTATTTTAGTACTTCTTTTCCAATTTGAAAAGAATGTTTCATTTCAACCTATTAACTTTTCATTTTAAAGCCAGTAATAAAGTATAATATTTCTAAGAAGGTTTGGAACACATTTTACAAATAGTCTAGGAACTGAATATTGAAATCCTTAGATTATTTTGAATCCACATGTTTAATATCTCTAGATTCAATTATTTAATCTAGTTAAACTAGGGAAAATGAAGTTTACTCAAGGTTAAAATAAACTTAATTTTTATGCCCAAACCACCAAAAACTGAGTATACAATGTTTTTAATTCTGATGCTTTCCTCAAGGGCAAGTATTTTCCTTAAATTAACTAGATACTATAGATATCTAGAAATCAATAACCTCAGGACCTTTACCATAAGATCACTAGTGCATGAGCATATAGCTTATCAGTTTTGTTTGAGGGGCTTCAATTTTGACCTTGCTTGGGAAATTTAGGCATCAAATTTTGGATCATTTGACTGGAAGTTAATTAGCCCTTTGGGGTGATGTTTCCTTTGAATGACATTCAAGGGAAATAGGAGAGCCTGAGCTGACAGAAAATTTTAGATGACTTTGCAATAGAGAAATTACTTTTTTATGGATATGGGGAAGCTAATGCTGTTACCTAATACTAATTAACTCTGCTTAGCAAAAGCCCCAGTAGGTGCACAAAATTAGCACATTGCCATATATCACTTTGAGAACAAAGGTCTGTATAGTCAAAGATATAGTTTTTCCAGTAGTCATGTATGAATGTGGGAGCTGGACCATAAAGGAGGCTGAGCACCAAAGAATTGATGCTTTCAAACTGTGGTGCTGGTGAAGGCTCTTGAGAGTCCCTTTGAGAGCAAGGAGACCAAACTAGCCCATCCTAAAGGAAATCAACCTTGAATATTCATTGGAAGGATTGATACTGAAGCTGAAGCTCCACTATTTTGGCCACCTGATGGGAAGAGCCACCTAATTAGAAAAGACCTCGATGTTGGGAACGATTGAGGGCAAGAAGAGAGGTCAGCAACAGAAGATGAGATGGTTGGATGGCATCCCGGACTCAATGGACATGAGTTTGAGCAAACTCAGGGAGATAGTGAAGGATAGAGAAGCCTGGCGTGCTGAGTCTATGGGATTGTAAAGGGTTGGACACGACTTAGTGACTGAACAACAATACTACAAAGCCCCTGTTTTCTTGCTTAGGGAAAGGAGGAAACAAATAAATGTTTTTCAACTTCAGTGGAAAAACAGTGCTTTCTCTGGGCTATTAGACTAGCAAGTGGTTCTTGATCTTAGACAATGTTTGCACCATCCATGTTTCTTTCTCATTCTTTTTGTTGCTGGTAGGAAGCCTGGATGCCTTATTTTCCCAGTTCCCAAACACTCGACATGGCCTTCTCAAGCAACTCCCCTTGTAACATCTTCAGTGCCTGGCTGAGCCCCTCGCATTCCATGTTTCCCTCCATCCCTTCTCCCTCTCAATTATGCTCCTGAAATTCTACACATCTCTTAAAGATAGCAGAAGAATCTCAAAGTAATTGATGTCTTTCTTGGAGAACTAACTCATTTATTCATTTAACCAACATTTTATTTGGCATCCACCTGATGTTCAGGAAATACATAAATCCTAAAACATCTCATTTCACATCAGCAGCTTCCACAATGAGGGACTATCCCAAACAGAAATCTAACTGGAGCCAGAAATTAAATTTAAATCCAATTGTGCATACTTTGGGCTTCCCAAGTGACACTAGTGGTAAAGAACCCATAAGACACATGGGGAAGATCCCCTGGAGGAGGGTGTGGCAACCCACTCCAGTATTCTTTCCTGGAGAATCTCATGGAGGAGGCTGGAGGGCTAGAGTCCATCGGGTCACAAAGAGTTGGACATGATTGAAGCGACTTAGCAAGCACACACGTGCATACTTTGGGCACACAATTATATATTCTATTTACTGTTTTATTAGCAACAGTTGTTCGAAGGCAAAATAATTTAACGTCATGGGAGGCTCAAGCCCAGCCCAGCCCAGCTCAGCCTTGTTCTGGTCTCCTTATCAGGCCTTGTTTTACAGGATTGAAATCACAATCACATTAAGGGTCACCCTTTCCTGAAGCAGCAGAAGCATATTTGGTTCTTATTCCATCATCAGATGCAATTTACCCTTCTGGCTCTGACACTTTGAGGACAAGGCAAAAGGCAGCACAAGAGCACAAAGACAGGACCATTAATGAGCTTTAATACTAACCCCAAACTCTCCAGTTACTTACCACAAATAATTTGACCCTCATCGGACAGAGAGCTCCAATATTCTGAGGATTTATGTTAAAAGCTATTCAGACTCCTTAGTAGATAGGAACGTTGGTTTCTTTTCAGAAGTGGAAGTCAAGCTATGAGTCTGGGGGAAGTGGGAGCAAAGTCTGGTCTTATATCTTTTCCTTATAAATCAGAATCTTCCAACTTCAGAAGAAAATCTCCGCTCTCCTTGTGATACAACATGAATCTACACACCGAGTACTACACCGAGCACTGACAAGGACTTGTCCTTGAAATGAAATCAAAGGACACAGAAAGAAAATTGGGACTGGCTGGTTCTGTGAGAAAAGCACCACTGTGCAGTCTTTTTTTTTTTTTCCTAATATTATTTTATTTTTAAACTTTACATAATTGTATTAGTTTTGCCAAATATCAAAATGAATCCGCCACAGGTATACATGTGTTCCCCATCCCGAACCCTCCTGTGCAGTCTAAAGGTGACTTTGTAGGGCCTCCCAAATTGAATGCATGGTGGTCGTTTCCTCCTGGTGCCACTAGATTCAAATTCTTACTGCACAGACAGACTCACGTGCTGTCTTCCCGACTCTTAGATAATCAAACAAATAGGAATATGCACTCCTGAAAAGTTATTCATCTCTTTTCCAATCACAGTTGGAGTTGAATTAAAATAGCGATTATTACTTAAATAGATGTAATAATTGAAGATTAGAATGGATAACTTGTAGGTGACTTGCTTACCTTCAAAAGTAATTTCCAGCAATTTGCTGAATGAAACAGTGGACCCATTGCCTTTTTTGATAAATTAATAATTGAAAAATGAAAGAAAGGCTGTGATTTTAAAAATTAACTCTAGTACATGTCTGATTTTTCTTTTAAATTAGCCTTTCAGGAAATCTCAGACTGCTACACATAGTGTCACTTTGCAGTGAAGATACGAAAACTGGCTCTGAGACTTGTAATTTCTAAAGTCAAATTACCTGTTAACTGGAGAAATCATATATGTCCCCTTCACTGGGATGGAGTACTGCATGGAGAAAGCTGTGAAAAGATGAAAAAAAAAAAGATCTCTACATTTCAAATATCTCCTTGTGGAAAAAGTTGAACTGCATAGCTTTATTTCATGTAATAAAAGCTTTTCTAAAAGTCTAGCTGTAGTTGTAAAGGCACAAGCAGAATTCATCTTGAAAGACTTAACTGAAGGTGTCATGTAGTGAGTCCTCTTCAAAAATAAGGAATTTGGGGACCTGAATATTTACCCTAATATATATGGTAGATATGGGCTTCCCAGGTGGCGCTAGTGATAAAGAACCTGCCTGCCAATGCAGGAGACATAAGAGAAGGAGGGTGGATCCCTGCTGGGTCAGGAAGATAGATCCCCCTGGAAGAGGGCAGAGCCACCCACTCCACTATTCTTGCCTGGAGAATTCCATGGACAGAGGAGCCTGGCAGGCTACAGTCCGCAGGGTTGCAAAGAGTTGGACATGACTGAAGCAACTTAGCATGCATACATGCATAGGGTAGGTACATAAATACTGATATATATGTTTTGTTTTCTTTTTCATTTCAGAGTTGGTTTTCCTGTTTCAAGTTATATGACACAATACTATCTGATATGTTTCCTCAGCATATGCATCACATCTTTAATAAGGCTAAATGGTGGGCTTGGTCTTAGTGTCCCAGAGAAATAAAGAGTATTTCATTGCATTCACCTCCATCTTTCTGGAACTTTGCCACACTGGGTCTATGGTCTTTCCAGCAAGCTGGGTATGGTAGCAAGGAATGTTGAAGATTCTTACAAGTCTAATAATGTGGCTTTTTGTTTGGAGATCCACAACAAAGCATGAATTAAATGCAAACACAATGGGTAAGATATTAATGGAAAAAAAGAAAGAGGGGTGTGGCTCTAAGAGGTAGACATCAGCCTGACAAAGTGCTTTTGGGGAAATGGAGAATTTCTGACACTTGGACAAATCCTAGGTCTCCCTGTGGAACCAGTCCTTGCCTAGCCCATAGTACAGTAGATTCTCCAAGGCATGGCATTGCTTTGTACTCACCAAGCAACATACAGGAAGGCTATGTGCTGTTAAACTAAGTCAGTCCATGAAAATTGTGAGTCTCCTCCTTTGTAATATCCAAGCGCAGTTACTTGGAATCTGGAATGTTTCTGCATCTGAATTACTAGAATCCCTTTCAAGAGAAATATGCATCTTGAGGTTGTATGGAGTGTGAGCCACTGACAGATGTAGTTTTCCGTCTGTGCTTCTATTTACAACTTGAACTGCAGAGAATGAGTCAATCTATAGCCACTGGATTTTGAGATGCCACCACAAGATGGTGTATAAACATGACCTGCTGGAATTACTCCCAATGACTCTCAAAGTCAGTAACAGTTTTATTGTGGGAAGCTGTTAGAATTAAACTCTACGAGGCACCTCCATGCACCATGGAGCCACCCCATGGAGTGCTGATTGCTCTTCAATACTAATTTGATCATGTGCCACCATTAATGGTGAAACAGGAAAGTTTCAAAACACTGTCAGGCTCAAAATAACTTCCCTCTCTAATCCCTCAGCTCACTTGTATTTAAGCTACAGAAAACAGCTAAGTGTCTCTTATTTAGAGGCCTGGCACTCTCTTGGCTTATGCTTTAACGCAGGGGTCCCCACCCTCTGATGTCTACTGCCTGATGATCTGAGGTGGAAAAGATATAATAATAATCGAAAGAAAGTGTGCAATAAAAGTAATTCACTTGAATCATCCCCAAATCAACCCCCCACCCCAGCCCATGGAAAAAAAATGTCCTCCATGAAACAGCTCCATAGTGCCAAAGGTTGGGGACCAATCCTTTAAGGGATATGTCTGTGCCTGAGTCATAATTCAGTCACCCAGGGAAGTGCCACCTTTACTCACCTTGTCTCTCAGTGAAGGTTTTCCAAGGCATGTAACCTGACAACCAGGCCATGAATATGAGCATGTGGGAGGTGAAAAGATGTATGGGAACAACCTCAGACCTAAGCAACACTGCATACACCTGGACAGGTAGAAAGCGGGTTGGAGAGAGCAAGGAAGGCTTAATAGCAGAAAATTTAGAATCATAGACCAACCTAATCTCTTTAGGTCTCCTATTCCACACTCCAAAACAGGAAGACAATAAATCCCTCTCATGCAATGAGCTGTAAAAACTGGAATAGATACATAGGAAAAAATTATTTTAGACACATAATAATGATTATTAGAGACTTCCCATAAATGGGCTTCCCTGGTGGCTCAGCAGTAAAGAACCTGTCTGCAATTCAGGAGACTTGCAGGAGATGTGGGTTCAGTCCCTCAGTCAGGAAGATCCCCTGAAAGGGGAAATGGCAACCCACTCCAGTTATTCTTGCCTGGAAAATCCCATAGACAGAGGGGCAGGCTGCAGTTACATGGGTTGCAAAAGAGTTGGACACACTGAGCGACTGAACAACACAGAATCTACAGCCACTCCATTACTATTTGAAAAAGCTTGAGCAACTGCTCAAAATTTTAGTTTGGTTTACTCAGAATTTTTAAATACTCTAGGGAAAAAAGTGTGTTTATTAAGATCGTCCAGGACAAATCAGTCTTAGCATCTGTCACTGTCTGTCTTCCAAGGGGGAATAAGAGTTGATGAAAGAGGGAACAGCAGCTGGCATCCCATAGTGATCACTAGTGAACAATCCAGATAAAGCTAATGGCATTATTCTTTCTCAACCCTTAAGAATGCATCCTACTTATGGTTAAGCCCAATATTCCATTTCTACTAAACCCTCTACTAAAATTGAGTTGACTTTTCTATGTGTGTTTCTATGCTTGCTTGCTTTGTTCTGGTTTCTGACTTGTGATCTCCCTCTGGTCCTCCTCTCTCTATTCTCCTTCTGATCATGTCTGTCAGTCAGCCTGGAGGTAATACATCATCTATGACTGCTGAGAAGCAAGGAGCAAATTAAAAAAAAAAAAAATTGAGTACTGCTCTGCCAAGCACTCTATTCACTAGGTGTTTTATGTACGTTAATTCAACTGATCTTAATGACAATCTTGAAAGCGTAGCATTTTCCTTTTACAAATCAGAAAACTGAGCTCTTTTTGGTTAAGAATATTCTTGAAAGTCTCATAGAAAGTTGTTTCTGAAGTCAGAATCTGAATCCGGGCTCATCTATCACCTTCCTAGCGCCGGTGCAGAGCAGCCTTCCTAACAGACTCCCCTAAATTAGAGCCATATGTTTATTGTTTTTTTCCTGTTTTCTGGTTGCTTTTATGAGCTTCTTGTGAATCCAGAAAAATAAGATCAGAAGCACCACTTTTGTTTAACCCTCCTAGATCTGAAATGTCTTAAAAGACCCAAAGAGAATATCGGACTGGAAAAGACTCCAGTATCCCACTAAATGCTTGCTGATGACCTGAGCAAAGGCCCTGGCTTTGAAATCATCCATTCATATTTTTACTCAGTGGTTGAAAGCCATATGAGCAAATACTGATTTCCTTGATTGGAAGTAAACAATTCTAATAATTTTTTGTGAGAAGCCCTTCCAAAGCCATCACATTAATTTGTCTGTCTTGTTTTAATCTTTTGGCCTCATTTTAGTAGAATATGTATGGGCAAAAACTTCTTGCTTCTCAGCAGAGACTTCTTATTTACTAACCTTTAACTTTGTCTGCCTTGGCAAGGAACTAGACTCTATTTCCCAGCCTTTGTTGCATTTATGGGGTCCATGTGATTAAATTCTGGCCAGTGACCCAAACAACTGCAAGGTGGAAGGCTCCCTAATATGCAACATACTCCCTCTTCTCAGTATAATGACCCTTGTTTCACTCTAATTTGAGCAAAAAATAGTTTATTGTCTCAAGCCACTAAGATCTGGGGAGAGTTTATCACAGACAGCCTGCAATCCATTTCATGTCAAATACAACCTACTTCATGGATTTAAAGTAATATTTCTCACTTAGGAGTGAGTTTTCTCCCCTGAGGTTCTATAGCACCATCCAGAGACATTTTTGGTAGTCATAGCTGGAAAGAAGGGTGATGTTAGTGGGCAGAGGCCAAGAAGTTTGCTAAAAATCCAAAATTCCAGGACCACCCCCACAACAAAGAATTATCCAGCCTGTCACTAGGGCCAAAGTTGGAAGGCACTGGTTAAAATCAAGTCCTCTGAAAGAGTGATAATCTAGTAAATATTCAATACATTTTCATTGATTGGCTGACTCTCTGAACAAGAATATTAGAAAAAATGATGCTATCCTAAGGCCAACAGTCTTTTAAAGCAGAATCTACTAACAAAAAATTCAGCGTCATAGAAGCAGTCACCATTTATGTTTCAAGTTTCCTATACTTAGCCATATAGAAATATATTAATTTTATACTAATAATTAATTAACATTATCATAATAGCATCACCAACTCAACTGGACATGAATTTGAGCAAACTCAAGGAGACATTGGAGGACAGAGGAGCCCGGTGTCCTGCAGCTCATGGTGTTGCAAAGAGTTAGACATGACTAAAGAACTGACCAATAACAAAAATTAATATATTAATTGTGTTAATTATTTGGCAAATTTAGAAAGATAAACTAAACATTTTTTATTCACAGAAATAGGGCAATTTGGTTAATTCATACACTTAAATACTAAGTTTAACCATCATAATATTAGCTTTGTAGACAGATTAGGTAGATAGATGGTAGGTATAGAATAGAAATTCTCAGGCATGGGCTGCCACTGTGTTCCATAAGCATAATTTCTCCTCTCTTAGGAAAACTTCAGTTCTTCTCTTAAATCTTCTCTACTAGTTGGATCAGATTCACTCAGATTACAGAAGATAATCCTTTGTACTTAAAGTCAGCTGACTGTGGACGCCAATTATGTCTACTATCAAAGAGGAAGAAATTTTTCTCTACCCCTCTAGGATCTTGCGGTTCGTCTAAGAGTTAAATTGACATGAGACAGACTTACAAGAGAAAACAAACAGATATTTAATAACATGTGTACATGGGAGAAACCCAGGAAAACTGAGTAACTCACCAAAATGGCTGAAGCCTTCACTTTAAATACTCTCCTTAGCTACAGACAAAAGAGGTTGACTGTCAGTTAAGAAGCTGACCAGGAAAAGCACAGTAAACAAGGGTAAGGTTGTTTAGGCAGATTTAAGTCATTGCATTCTCCATCAATAAGAGTTTCTAAAGATACAGTCATCTTCCTCTTTGTGGTATAGTCGGGAAGATAACCTTATGAATGGAGATTTTCCATGTAAATATCAATGTCTTACAAAATGTTAACTCTTGGCTAATTTTCAGAGTGTTGCCCGTGTTTCTTTAAAAAATAATAATAAGTAACCAGTTTAAAATAATTAAAAATGCCAAAGAGACATATTTTGGTTTGGCAAATTCTGCTCCCCTACTTTATAAAATATCTTCACAGCAACACTGTTTAGCATTGGTTAATACATGATCGAATAACTGAGTAGTATAACCTAGGCAAGTTGACATGCAAAACTGACCACCACACTAACCTGGGTTATACAAGCGCTTTTGTATTTATTCCTCACAGAAATCTCACAGGATAGGGATTATCCCCATTTCACAGGCAAAAAGCTACATTCTACAATCTGAGATAATGTGTAACTGGACTAAGTAGGAAGAACCAGGATTTGAACACTTGCCTGCATGGCTCTAAAACCTTTTTTACATATAATTTCTGTAGGAAATTCAGCTTTTCCTTCCACTTTCTTGAGCTCTTACCTGGACCTTGGGCTCTTTCAGTAGACATGATGCACATGTCTGACCATCTCTCTCTCCCCTATTCTGCATTGCAGGCAGATTCTTTACCAGCTGAGCCACCAGGAAAGCCCATATTTCTCTCCAGGTAGATTCCAAAGACCCACATCAGTTATTTTGAACTTCTCTGTCATTGTGTACTATCCATGTCTTTGGGCTTTCCTGGTGGCTCAATGGTAAAGAACTTACCTAACAAGGCAGGAGATGTGAGTTCAGTCCCTGAGATGGGAAGATGATGATCCCCTGGAGAAGGGAATGGAAACCCACTCCAGTGTTCTTGCCTGGAGAATCCTATGGACAGAGTAGCCTCTCAGGCTACTCTCAGGAGTCGAAAAAAAGCCAGACATGACTTAGTAACTAAACAACAACATCATCCAAGTCTCTGTTTAAGTTTATTGCTGCTGCTGCTAAGTCACTTCAGTCGTGTCCGACTCTGTGTGACCCCATAGACGGTAGCCCACCATGCTCCCCCGTCCTTAGGATTCTCCAGGCAAGAACACCGGAGTAGGTTGCTGTTTCCTTCTCCAATGCATGGAAGTGAAAAGTGAAAGTGAAGTTGCTCAGTCGTGTCCAACTTAGCGACCCCATGGACTGCAGCCTACCAGGCTCCTCCATCAATGGGGTTTTCCAGGCAAGAGTATTGGAGTGGGGTGCCATTGCCTTAAACTCATTAGAGTGGAGTAATCCATGGGAACAATGTCCAGTCATTTAAATTTTAATCTCAGTTTCTGGCTGATATTTTACTATGCAGGAAAGATGATTAATTGTGACTATTTTACTAGGCAGACAAATTTATACACGGGGATGTCTCCATATCAGAGTAAGGTTCTGAACACCCAAGACTTATCTATATGGTACAGTTGTGGTGATGAATCAGCTTACCCAGCAAAGTGTATTTGACTTTGAAGGATTTTCCCCTTAAAAAAAAAAAAAATAGAAAAAAGAAAGGATTCCAATACCTATTTCTGGTTCACCTAGATTTGTATATGAATATACATATTCAGGTGGATTTTATCCAGTATATATATGATACTGGTGTCTCAGACGGTAAAAGAATCCACCTGCAATGCAGGAGACCTGGGGTTCAATCCCTGGGTTGGGAAGATCCCCTGGAGGAGGGCATGGCAACACACTTCAGTATTCTTGCCTGGAGAATCCTCATGGACAGAGGAGCCTGGGGGGCTACAGTCCATCAGTCAGTTCAGTTCAGTCGCTCAGTTGTGACTGACTCTTTGCAACCTCATGGATTGCAGCACACCAGGCGTCCCTGTCTATCACCAGCTCCCGGAGCTTGGTCAAGCTCATGTCCATCAAGTCAGTGATGCCATCCAACCATCTTATCCTCTGTCATCCATATATGTATCATATATGAACATATATATATATAGTCCATGTATGATACTATATGCACCTCTACACAAGTGCACAGATCATCCTATTATCCAATCGTATACATCATTATCCCTTCAGAGGTACATTGGTTATTCCCCCAGACCTTCATACCATTGACCTAAAAAATTCTGTATGTCTGAACATGAAATAAAAATTTCTATTCTGTTTAGTAAAGCAAAGGAGTTGTTTTTAAAGGTACTTGTTTTAAAAACAGCTTGACAGCATGTTTTTATACTCTAAAACAGAGTGAGTGATGTGTTTTCTGTATTTTATTCCCACTTCTTTTTTTACCCTGAAGCTATATGTGGCTTGGTGAAACACTCTGGTTTTGTAGGAACGATTTTATGATACTTGTCAGTAATAAGAAGCCCATCTAGACCAGAGGACATCATGAAGCTGGCCCCCTGTCCATGGAGGGTCTGGGGTTGATTCCAGTGTGGTCTTCATGCCACGCATGTAATGTTTGCCTGTAAGACACTTCAGTGCAGGGAGAGTGAAGATGTTTTCTTGACAGGAAGCTGAGGAAACCAAGTATACAATTGATTTTTTCTGAAGGGATAAAAAATCTTCCCATTAATTACCTCTTACCTATTTGTGTAATGCAGGTGAAAAATTGCTTGTTTTTTTTGTTGGTTGGTTGATTTTAGTCAAAGTATACTTTATCATTAATGAAGAAAAAGTTATCTATTTCTTATACTTCACTAGATAATTTATATTATGAAATTATTAGTTCATATACTGAGCCAATATTTTTTCCCCTTACGAATGGATGAAAGAAGAGAGTATGCAAATTTATAAAACACACACACACTACAAGCATTCACAGAGAAAGAGCTCCTGCCTCTGGCGTGTTATCCTCTAATAAGAACATAGTATGTTATATTCTTTATATCCAAGTTCAGATAGGAACTAGAGCAGCCTGTTGTATTGCGTAAGAACTTCTCTGGCTGTCCTGTGCAGAGACCTCTGGTCCCACCTCCGCCCGTCATTCATGTGAGCATCTTCCCTGCTAGTGCTCAGCAGTAGATGCATCTGGCACATGCACTTTCTCTTCCATTTTGCTTTGTAGAATATATTTAAGTCCCCTTTCTTTTCTGGGTATTTGATCTCCTCCAAAGTGAAAGTGGAGAGTGAAAAATTTGACTTAAATCTCAACATTCAGAAAACGAAGATCATGGCATCTGGTCCCATCACTTCATGGGAAATAGATGGGGAAACAGTGGAAACAGTGTCAGACTATTTTTTTGGGCTCCAAAATCACTGCAGATGGTGACTGCAGCCATGAAATTAAAAGACACTTACTCCTTGGAAGGAAAGTTATGACCAACCTAGATAGCATATTCAAAAGCAGAGACATTACTTTGCCAACAAAGGTTCATCTAGTCAAGGCTATGGTTTTTCCAGTGGTCATGTATGGATGTGAGAGTTGGACTGTGAAGAAGGCTGAGTGCCGAAGAATTGATGCTTTTGAACTGTGGTGTTGGAGAAGACTCTTGTGAGTCCCTTGGATTGCAAGGAGATCCAACCAGTCCATTCTGAAGGAGATCAGCCCTGGGTGTTCTTTGGAAGGAATGATGCTAAAGCTGAAACTCCAGTACTTTGGCCACCTCATGCGAAGAGTTGACTCATTGGAAAAGACTCTGATGCTGGGAGGGATTGGGGGCAGGAGGAGAAGGGGACGACAGAGGATGAGATGGCTGGATGGCATCACTGACTTGATGGACGTGAGTCTGGGTGAACTCTGGGAGTTGGTGATGGACAGGGAGGCCTGGCGTGCTGTGATTTGTGGGGTCGCAAAGAGTTGGACACGACTGAGCGAGTGAACTGAACTGAACTGAAGCAACGATAAGCATCTCAAAGACAAGGAACAGATTTTCTCTTTTACAAATGTCCACGCGTCCTTTGTGCTCACAGCCTACAGCCCAAGAATGAGTACAATTTCCTGATTATGGGCTTCTCTGGTTGCTCAGACGGGAAAGAATCTGCCTGTAATTCAGGAGATCTGGTTCGATTCCTGGGTTGGGAAGATCCCCTGGAGAAGGGAATGGCAATCCACTCCAGTATTCTTTCCTAGGAAATCCCATGGACAGAGGAGCCTAGCGGGCTACAGTCTGTGGGTCACAAAGAGTTGGACACAGCTGAGCAAGTATCACTTTCACTTTTCTGATTATCCACCTCAAGACAATAAAGTTCTTTACTCTTATAAAGAATTAAATTAGGAAGAAAATGAATAAATGGGAAAAGCTACTGGAAAGGATAAGGTTCCAAGGTTAAGTGTTTAGACACATGCTAATGAAAGCAAAGTAACAGTCCACTGTAGCCTTGACCTCATCTCATGGCACTCACTAGATCATTATTTACTGAAAAATGAAAAGCTCCAGGAGATCAAAAGGACAATAAAGCTAAATTTCCCTGAAAGAAAGTTCTGGCACAATGAGGTTACCCAGTATATGAGGGAAGAACTGAGCATCTGAAGGCCAGAATCCTTGGTAATTGAAATTCAACAGCAGCACAAATTCATAGAAAGAAACGTTTTAAAATTCTTTCTGTAAATAAAGGCAGAAAAGGGGTTTTAAAAAGCAACAATAATCAGTGCTTGAGCAGAAAGAAATATCATACTAATAGGACTTAATTCGGGTGGAAGCAAATGAGAGTCACAGAAACAAGATGCTGTGATTGAGAAATATTGAAATATTCTTGAACACTAAGGAGACCTTGGAGGCATTATGGGTTTCTCAGAAACCATAACAGCTGTGGTGACTGTCATCTCTTGCTGATACTGTAAAAGTTGACCCTTTTAATTCAGGCTTTTTGTAAGTCAGACAATCTATGCTACACCCACTGCCATGAGCACATGAGCTCATCAATTTTGTGAATCCTCAGGTTAGGCGGGCAGCTAGCTCCTGTAGGGAAAACCACCCTAAGGGGGAATTGGTATGGAAAGGAATGAGAGTCATAAGGCAAAAGTTCCTTAGAAGGTCATTAAATAAACACTCGATTGCATGCAACCTATGTAAAAATCAGGATGCACTAGTACCACCAGGTAACATGGGAAGATTCCTTCCCACTACAGGAAAAACCCTCTTGCAGTTAACACACTGACCTTGTTAGGTAGACAGGCAACAGAAGAGCTGCTGTGTGGCTGGAAGGAATAAACAGAGCTTCTGGAGCATACAGCTGAGTTCCCTGGGCCCTTGACCATCACTAGTGAAAGTCACTCAGTCGTGTCTGACTCTTTGCGACCCCATGAACTGTAGAGTCCCTGGAATTCTCTAGGCCAGAATACTGGAGTGGGTAACCTTTCCCTTCTCCAGGAGATCTTCCCAACCCAGGGATCGAACCCAGGTCTCCTGCAGGGACTGGGAGGGGATTCTTTACTAGCTGAGCCACAAGGGAAGCCCATCACTGAAAAATAGCTATAAGAGCACACATGCTCAGTGCCTACTCCAGTGGACAGAAATGAAGTCATGATAACCCTTTAGCCTCAAGGGGACAGATGGCACCTTGAGAGGAAAGGTGGCACCAAGAGCCAACCTGAAGGAGAAGAGCTGGAAGAAATATCCAATCCCCAGAAAAGAGGCAGGTGGCTTAAATACTGGTGATGTGCAAGAGGTTGAGGTTATGGTTGGGTTGGGGGAGTAAGCTTTCTTGCCTACTGGTTTTATTTGAAATCTATGTTACTATCACAGGGTTTTCCTTTTCTTTCTGAAAACCTATAAGACAGCCTAACTTTCCACTATTCTCCAAATTTTGACTCTCTTATTCTATTCTCTCCCTGCTCTCTCACTACTAACTCTGATCAGGAGAACAGGAAAGAGTTTCAGCCATATCCCCAGGGATCCTGGTTTTGAAAACGAATTGTCTCTGCAAGCACTTGCTTAGGACAAGTTTGGCAGCACATTTTGTCCAGACACTCCTGTGAGGTCCCCAAATTTCAGCTCTGGTTCTGAGTCTCAAGTCTTCCAAATTCCAGATAGAATAGCTACTTCTCTCATCCCCACCAGATGCCTCCTGCAATCCTCCATGACACAGAGTTCTGGTCCAAGGTGATGCTCTCACCCTGCCGTCAACTTACCTTTCCGTTAGAGTATAGCAGGCGTTGGATGGGAGTTTGTCAATGCAGAGTGGGTGCAACAGAAAGGAAGGAAGGAAAGAAGGAAGAAAGAGAAGGGGAGAGAGAGAGCAGAGAAGGAGGAATAGAGGGAAGAAAATAAAAAAATATTCCAGGTATCTGGTTTCTACATTATGCTAGAAACGGACATACATATTTTAATTGCATTGGACAGGTCCTATCTTCTCTCGAGTTAATTCTTTTACCTTGGTTCTTCACTGTGTATGATGTGCCATCATTAAAAAATAATTTGAAACTGAACTACTGTGCTATACAACAGAAACTGACAGCACATTGTGAATCAACTGTACTTCACCAACAATTTTAAAAAATCAAAAACACTTTGGTAGCTCTTGTCACTACAACCATTCCTATTAACACTCCTCTACTATCACTGTTACCAAAATTCATGAAATCTTTAAATAAATAGTAAACATAATAAAAACCTCATAATTTAGATTGTGTACTTTATGTAATAAACTTACACTGTACTTAAACCCTTTACCTTTCTAACTTTGTCTCAAGCTTATGGACTAGGTCTTATTATATAGATAAGAAACTGAGACTCAGAAAAGTCAAATGACTTAATGAAATTCACACAAATAATAAATTGTACAGTTGAAATACACAAGCAGATTTTCTGACTTTAAAACATGTTCCCTTTTCCATATATATTCTTTTTTCTTTCTTTCTTTTTCTTTCTTTCTTTCCCTTCCTCCTTCTTTCCTTCCTTCCTTTCTTTCTTTCCTTTCTCATTCTTTTGCTGTCTTTTTAAAAATTACAAACCTTTCTTGGCCAGGTGCTACATACTAATTCACACTGAGATATCTTTCCTGTGGACAGAGACACCAAACATGGCAGAAAGGGCACAAAAAGAGGAAAAAGAACACCAAAGAGAAAGCTCAGGACTTGGCAGTCTTGCCAAGGGTCATCCATGGCATAAATGAGAATCTACGCAATCAAACAGGAGCCTCATTCCTGAGGTTGCTTCAAAGGAGCTGTCAAGAATGTGGAGCTCCAGCTTCTAATCCTATTTTACAGATGGGGATACTGAGGCCAAGGCCGTTTGACAAGTCTGCTCATCAGTGACAAAGCTGAGTGCCCTGACTTGCAGTCTAGAGAGCCTTCCATCACTGAATCCTATCTGTCTCCACATGGTCAGTTGCATAAATTCTGAGAAGAACAACTGAATGTTCAGTAAGTCCCCTACATACAAACCCTCAAGTTGCAAACCTACAAAGATGTTAATGTGCCTGCCAGCCCCTGTATGCCAGCTGTTGTACTCTACTACTCTATTGCTCACAGTACTGTATTATAAAAGTAAAAATGGCTTGTTTGTTTTATGTGTGCATTATTTGCATGAAAAGTATTATAAACCTATTACTCTACATGCTAGATAGCCAATTGTGTTGGTTGGATATCCAGGCTAACTTTGTTGGCCTTACAAATGCACTCTCAGAGTGGAACTTGTTCGTATGTAGGGGACTTACTGTTTTGTCAATATCCTCCATGACACGCAACTTACTAATCGGAGAGGTAAAGCTAGCTTTTTCCCAGGTGTGTAACAAGAAGGGCAGAAACAAATCATTTTTAGTAATGATGAAGTTCTCTCAGAAGTACCACTCACCTTAAAAATGTGCTTAGAAATTATTAATACTCTCTCAGCATTCTGATTTCCCTGGCCTTCTGAAGCTAAGATGCTGCAGGAGTTCCTTCATGGCTTTGATCACAGGCAATCAAAGGGGACTTTGTGTAGCTTCCAGGGAAATGCTGTTGCCCGAAGAGTCAGGGCTCTCAGCCGCGCGAAGGAAACCAACACGGAACTTCCCTGCACTCCTAACTCCACGTCAAATTAGGATCAGAAGGCTCTTGTCACTGGTCCTCAGGAGCCTGTGCTTTTAATTTTCTTATCTGCGTTTTTCTTCTCTGCCCATTCCAGGTAGCTACAAGAAATATGAAAAGGCTGCTCATTTATGGATGGTTCTTTGCTGCTTCTCACTCTCCTGTTCATAGCAAGGAAAAGAGCCACTGTTTCCACAGGTCACTCCAGCATTTCACCCTCTTATGCATTAGAGTATGTTGATGAGCTTCAGACATGCAATCTTACCTGACTTTTGAAATTTGGATTTTATATCAGGTGGATTCTTTTTCTATTGATTACAAGTGTTTGCACCATTCTGCCTAGCAGAGTTTCAGTCATAAAAGTCATTAAATGTACAACATTGCACATAGTTGCCCAAGTTGTCATGTTTCTGACCAAACCTATGAAGATAAAAGGAGTCATCCATTTGGGTTATTTCTACATTTTGAAAACTTTGCATCTTACGTTTTCTTAAGCTGCTCAGGAAGGTTCCAAACTTGAAAATCTAAAAGGATTAATGCAAACTGACAACGTTGACCATAAAAGGAGCCTTTCCTAATGACAAGAGGCAGCAGAACACTGTGGGGCTGACCATACTCTGCGATTCTCTGAGGTTTTATTGATGATGTTAGTCTCTTCCTTAATAAACTCTTTGGAAGCTAGTCCTCTGTGTAGGACCACTGAAATGCAGTCGGGAAATTCAAATAACCCTGTTCTCAGTGCTAGGGAGAAACAATAGGTAAATAAATCCAAGTTAAATGAATAAAATTCATAAACTTGGAGCTTGATTTCACAGTATTCAGTCTGGGACTGAAGGCAAGTATTATTGGAAAAATGGATGTTGTGTGTTTATTGCATTTTATTGTTTAAAATGAGAGAGGATTAAATATATTTAAATTCTCATGGGTTGATCCAAAGTGCAGAGTTACAGCTATTAGAAAGAATGAAATGATGCCACTTTCAGCGACACAGATAGACCTAGAGACTGTCATAATGAATGAAGTAAGTCAGACAGAGAAGGAGAAATATCATACAGCTTCCCTTGTATTTGGAACCTAAAAGGAAATAATATAAATGAACGTATTTCAAAACAGAGAGAGACTTCCGGACTTAGAAGATGGAGCTTACGGTTGCCGGCGGGGTGGGAAGAAGCTTGGGGAGAAGGGCTAGTTAGTAAGTTCAGGATGAACATGTACACATTGCTGTGTTTAAAATGGATAACCAACAAGAACCTACTGTAAAGCACAGGGAACTCTGCTCAATGTTATGTGGCAGCCTGGATGGGAGGGGGGTTCGGGAGAGAATAGATACATGTATATGGATGACTGAGTCCCTTCACTGTTCACCTAAAACTATCCTAACATTGTTAATTGGCTATACCCCAATACAAAATGAAAAGTTTCAAAACAAAGTTCACAGTTTAAAAAAGCGGAGAGCTACTGAAATTGTCTGCAATCACTGTTCCTACTTTAGTCATTTTCCCCAGTTCACTGACAAGCTGTTTCTTCCTTCGCCTCTTCTCAGGGTCTGTCTCACTAACCTTGACCTATACAGGAAGCAAGATAGCAACTGGAAGTTTCCTTACTGAACATGAAAGAGGAACATAATAAGAGTTTGGGTGATTAATCCGATGCCTAGGTGCTGAACACATCCAGCTTGATACGATGCTCTTACTCACTGGCTAGGACAGAGCTTAAATTGCAGGGCCCACATTGCTCCTGGGACTCTGCTCCTTCATCCTGCTATGGCTGAACAGCAGCCTGTTGAGAATATGTCCTTCTTTAGTGCATTCATTGATTCATCACTCCTTCAGGCAAGTCACAATCAAGTTTTGCAGCACCGTCTAAGATAACTGCGATTCTGTACTTTTATTCATTATTTGTTTGATTCATAGCTTAACTCCCAGGGGAGCAATTTACTTCCATCATTTCAGAGTTCTTGGAAGACAGTTGATGATATCCCACGTAGGCTGACAAAAAGTAACATTATAAAATAGTTTATTGAGATGGAACACCCAGATTCACTTGTTGCTGCTGCTAAGTCGCTTCAGTCATGTCCAACTCTGTGCAACCCCATAGACGGCAGCCCACCAGGCTCCCCTGTCCCTGGGATTCTCCAGGCAAGAACACTGGAGTGGGTTGCCATTGCCTTCTCCAATGCATGAAAGTGAAAAGTGAAAGTGAAGTCGCTCAGTCGTGTCCGACTCTTAGTGACCCCATGGACTGCAGCCTACCAAGCTCCTCGGTCCATGGGATTTTCCAGGCAAGAGGACTGGAGTGGGGTGCCATTGCCTTCTCCAAGATTCACTTGTAGGTAAACATAATAATAAATTAATTTGTGACATGAATGGGATATCCACGAGTGCTAAGTCATTTCAGTCGTGTCTGACTCTGTGCTACCTTATGAACTGTAACCTGCCAGGTTCCTCTGTCCATGGGATTTTTCAGGCAAGAATACTGGAGCGGGTTGCCATGCTTTCTCCAGGGGATCTTCCTGACCCAGGGATGGAACCCACGTCTCTTATGTCTCCTACATTGAAGGCAGATTCTTTACCCACTGAGCCACCTGGGAACCCCAAATGGGGTATAGAAGATGGTTAACTGCAAATGATAATTTTTCCTTTTGATAATTTTGTGTGGTAGTATCTTGATATAGGGGCTTCGTGGGTGGTGCTAGTGGTAAAGAACCCACCTGCCAGTACAGGAAACACAGGAGACACAGGTTCAATCCCTGGGCTGGGAAGATCCCCTGGAGGAGGGCATGGCAACCCACACCAGTTTTCTTGCCAGGAGAATCCCATGGACAGAGGATCCTGATGGGCTACATTCCATGGGGTCGCAGAGAGTCAGATACAACTGAAGGGACTTAGCACACATGCATGTATCTCAACATGGAGGGGAAAAAAGATTTGTGAGTGTGTAAAAACCATCAGAAATTACTTTGAACATCAAAAGAACAACACACTTTAAATTGCTTCTCTGGTTGTTCTTCCCTAGTTGGCAATTCCCTAGGTTTTATTTGTGTGTCGCCTCCTTTAATGTCAAGTCTCTAACCTCTGTTGCTCAGTGATTCACTAAAATCAGTAACGTCCTACTTCAGATCAGCCAAGTAGCTTCACCTGAACTTTTTCTCATAATCACTTTATCATTAAAATCGTTGAGTAAAATTCTAACTCTTCTGTATGAATATTTATGCTTTTCTGGACTCAGCACGTGTGTGTGTATGTGTGTGTGTAGACAAAGTAAAAGTATTAGAGAGAGATACACCAAAGGAAGGTCACCCTAGTCACTTCTTGGTTGATCCTTTATTCCCACAGTTCTTTATTCAAACCTCAATTCAGTCACTTATCATGTCACGCAATAACATCGTTATTTGCATGTGGTCTTGCCCCTTACATTGTTCTGTTCAATTTTGTATTCCAAGGACTTGGAACAGAGGCAGAAATTCAGAAAGCATTTTAAAAATGTTTGATAAAGGAATTAACTTCAAATTAGGGCCTGTGCGTGCTCCCTGACTCTTATTCTATGGCAAAAAGATATTAAAACTGAATTTGCAAATGTTACAGTGAGCATGCAGAATTGCATGAAGAAATTTCAAACCAGCGTGTTATGTTATGTGGATCTATTCTCCATACCAAGTTTTAAGAAACACAAAGTTGAAAACAATTTTGCTTTGACTGGCTGATTCACCACGCAAGATTTTGTTTTCCATAAACCCACATTTCATTCCAAAATTATCAAAGACACACAAGATACCAGCATTAAATGCTAGGAGTGAAAATCAAAATATGTTTAAAGTAAGAAGAAACAGTTGGGAAGTCACCCAGCAGCATGACATGAGGATTCTTTATAGAGTCAGAATCACCAGATTTTAACCCTGTACTCCCACTACTTGTGGGACTTAAGTCAAGTGTATTAGTTATCTATTGATAGCAATCTGTAGTTCTCTATCTTTGCCCCAAAACTTAGCAACTTGGTCGTGGTGGTGGCTTAGTCATTAAGTCATGTCCAACTCTTTGCGACCCCATGTACTATAGCCCACCAGTGTCCTCTGTCCATGAGGCTCTCCAGGCAAGAATACTCAAGTGGGCTATGTTCTCTTCTCCAGGGGACCTTCCCTACCCAGGGAATGAACTTGTGCCTCCAGCATGGCAGGCAGATTCTTTGCCACTGAGCCACCATGGAAGCCCCAGCAGTTTGATAGGACACAAATTTATTACCCTACAGTGTCTGTGAGTCAGGACTCCCTCTGTGTCAAGGTCCTTCACAAGGTTGTGATCACACCCATGGCTGTGGTCTCATCTGCAGTTTCAGCTATGGAAGAGGCAGCTCCCAACTGGACCCATGCTCTTGCTGACAGGATTCAGTTTATTGAGGACTGTTGGACTGAGAACCTCAGTTGGAATTAGCTGGAGACCACCCTCAACTCCTTGCCATGTTGACCTTTCGAACATAGTAACTTACTTCATCAAACTGTGTAAACCAGGAAATCAATAAAGATATTCTACTATCAAGATTTAGAAAAGCTAGAGGAATCAGACATCAAATTGATCAGAAAAAGCAAGAGAATTCCATAAAAATATCTACTTCTTCTTCACTGACTATGCTAGAGCCTTTGATCATGTGGCTCACAGCAAACTGTGGAAAATTCTTAAAGAGATGGGAATACCAGACCATCTTCCCTGCCTCCTGAGAAATCTGTATGCAGGTCAAGAAGCAACAGTTAAAACCAGACATGAAACAATGGACTGGTTCCAAATTGGGAAAGGAGTGCGTCAAGGCTGTATATTGTTACACTGGTTATTTAACTTATATGCAGAGCACATCTTGCAAAATGCCAAGATGGATGAGGCACAAATTGGAATCAAGATTGCTGGGAGAAGTATCAATAATCTCAGACATGCAGATGATACCACCCTTATGAAAGCTAAGAGGAACTAAAGAGTCTCTTGATGAAGGTGAAAGAGGAGTGCAAAAAAGTAGGCTTAAAACTCAACATTCAAAAAGCGAAGATCATGGCATCATCCCATCACTTCATGGCAAACAGATGGGGAAACAATGGAAACAGTGAGAGACTTTATTTTCTTGGGCTCCAAAATAACTGCAGATAGTGACTGCAGTCATGAATTATAAGACGCTTGCTCCTTGGAAGAAAAACTATGACAAATCTAGACAGCCTATTAAAAAGTAGAGACATTACCTTGACAACAAAGTTCTGTCTAGTCAAGGCTATGGTTTTTCCAGTAGTCACGTATGGATGTGAGAGATGGACTATAAAGAAAGCTGAGCACCAAAGAATTGATGCTTTTGAACTGTGGTGTTGAAGAAGAATCTTGAGAGTGGCTTGGACTGCAAGGAGAGCCAATCAGTCAATCCTAAAGGAAACCAGTCCTGAATATTCATCGGAAGGACTGATGCTAAAGGTGAAGTTCCACTACTTTGCCCACCTGCTGAAAAGAGCTGACTCACTGGAAAAGACCCTGATGTTGGGAAAGATTGAAGGCAGGAAGAGAAGGGGAGAACAGAGGACCAGATGGTTGAATGGCATCACCGACTCGATGGACATGAGTTTGAGTAAGCTCTGGGAGATGGTGAAGGACAGGGACCCGTGGTGTGCTGCAGTCCACGGGGTCTCAAAGAGTCAGACACAACTGAGAGACTGAACGACAATGAACATCTGTCGAGATTAGATATCACAGTCATTTAAAATCAAGTCACAAGGTAAACTATCATCACTTTTTCTAGATTCTGTTTTTCAGAAACAATAAACTATGTCCAGCCCATATTCAAGGGGCAGGTATTACACAAGACTGTGGATAACAAGAGGTGGTGAATATTGTGGTCATCTTCTTTTAAAATGTTTCTTTACTGTTGTAAAAGTCAGATAATATAAAGCAAACCATCTTAATAACCATATTCAACTGTACATTTTAGTGGCAAAAAGAACATTCACATTGTTTTGTAACTATAAGTATCATTCAGTTCTCACATTTTTCACTTTCCTAAACTGAAACTCTGTCCCCATTAAATACCAAGTCCCCAGTTCCCCTCCCCACCTCTGGCCCCTGGCACCTACCAATGCACTTTCTGACTCTATGAATTTGACTGTTAGGAACCTCAATAAGTGAATCAAACAGTCTTTGTTTGCACCTTCCCTGTGGACCAGAGAAGGAAATAGCACCTGGCTCCACTACTCTTGCCTGGAAAATCCCGTGGATGGAGGAGCCTGGTAGGCTGCAGTCCATGGGGTCGCTAGGAATCAGACACGACTAAGCGACTTCACTTTGACTTTTCACTTTCATGCATTGGAGAAGGCAATGGCAACCCACTCCAGTACTGTTGCCTGGAAAATCCCATGGACGGAGGAGCCTGGTAGGCTGCAGTCCATGGGGTCACTAGGAGTTGGACACAACTAAGCGACTTCACTTTCCCTGTGGACAGAGGAGCCTGGCAAGCTACACTCCATGGGGTTGCAAAGAGTCGGTGGCAACTGAACAACAGCAACAAATGTAGATGACTATGTCTAGATATGTAGACAAATATGCACTGTAGGCAAATTTGTCTGTACCTACTGGAGGTCATCTTAAAGTCTGTCTGTTAGAGCAAATAAATATTTCTAAGCCTATTTCACTTTTCTCTAAGATAGAAGTCAAAATGTCTCCTGTCTCAAGGGATTGACATCAAAATCAAATAGAATATTTAAGCCCTGAGCATACAGTGAGCACCAAATAAATATTAGTCCTAGTTTAGATAATTATAACAAGCCATAAAATCTCCTGTGTCCAGGTTATTCAAAGAATTATGGAAGCACATGAGAGGAAAATTTAAAGCCATCTTGAAAAGTATAGATGAACTTTTCATAACAATTAAAGTCTATTGAAGTTTGGATACAGGACAGCAGTAACTAGATGAAGGATAAGAAGCAGGAGAATGGAATTCAGGAAGACAGAAAGCCCTAGAGACCAGAGGGAGTGATGTGTGCTGTGCTAAGTCACCTCAGTCGTGTCCAACTCTATGTGACCTATAGACCGTAACCCGCCAAGGCTCCTCTGTCCATGGGGATTCTCTAAGCAAGAATACTGGAGTGGATTGCCCTGCCCTCCTCCGGGCGATCTTCCCAATCCATGGATCGAACCCACTTCTCTTATGTCTCCTGCATTGGCAGGCAAGTTCTTTACCACTAGTGCCACCTGGGAAGCTCAGAAAGAGTGATAGTACCAACTAAACTGAGAACTGTGCAGGATGGATTGCCCCTCTCCTCTTAGCATTCCTGCCTGAGAGGTGAGACCCAGAAGGAAGGTAAGATTCATGTTAGAGGCATGCAAATATACATGCACATACACCAGCAAGTTCCAACCAAGTGACACCTCACACAACTTTTTTTTTAATTGGGGTATAGTTGCTTCACAGTATTGTGTTAGTTTCTGTGTATAACGAAGTGAATCAGCTCCATGTGTACATGTATCTCCTCCGTCTCGGGCTTCCCTCCCACCCCCTACCCCCCATACACAGTGGAATGTTATGCAGCCATTGTGCTCAGTCGCTTCATGGTGTCTGACTCTTTGAGTTCTTCAGTCCATGGAATTTCCCAGGCAAGAAAACTGGAGTGGGTTGCCGTTTCCTTCCCCAGGGGATCTTCCCAACCCAGGAGTCAAATCTGCGTCTTTTGCATCGTAGGCAGACTCTTTACCACTAGTGCCATCTGGGAAACCCACTCAGTCATTAAAAGGAATGAAATTGGGTCATTTGTACAGACATGGATGAACCTAGAGACTGTCACACAGGACTTTTAATTAATGCAGAAATGTCTAGAGAGAGGAGGAGGGTAGAAAGAGAAATCAGAATTATCATCCCTAGTCAATAGGACCTGAGTTTCTGACATCTTTTCTGGATGGGAGAGGCCATCCTGCTTCTGGCCCCAGCAAAGCAGTGGTTTACTGGACAACAGGGAAAGCCAACCACTGACACAGAGTTTCCTGGGCTGGCCCACTATGGAGAACACTGATACTTGTTAAATCTCCCAATGCTAAATACTTGTGAAGTTTGAAATCCACCTCACAGCTCTCATATTCATACAGAATTGCTTTAAATTGGGTTTTATTGATGTTTTGTTTTGCTAATACACTTAGATTTTTCAAAATAAAACAAAGTATTATTTCAAAGTACACACTGAGCATTCTTCTTCTGATCCCTCATGTCTGTCCATCTTTCCCCTACAGGCTAATGGGAAACCACTTTGATTTTCACTGAAATTATTTATTTGATTTTTCTCCCAATGTTTTATTTTGAAAATTTTCAGACCAGGAAAGGTGCAATATATTCTTATGAAAAATACACAAATGCCCTTCATCAATACTCACCAGGCAGTAACATTTTGGTGCATTTGATGTACTCTTTATCTCTATAAGTGTACATATGCACACATTCTTTTCAAAGTTGGTTACACAAATTAAAATACTTTAGCTCTAAGTCCTTCTAAATAAACATGCAGAAACAGCTAGAAAAATCTCGGAAAAGAAGAGCAGGGAGGAGAGTGAGAAAAGTTTAGCCTTATCCAGGATTGAACCATGGAATAACCCCTCTATAAGTAATGCAACATAGCACTAGAATATGACTAGACAGACGTGCCAGTGACAGAGAACAGAATACCTAGAAAAAGATGCTAGTACAAATGAAAATTTAGAAGCAAGATGTCTGGATACCAAGGGAGAAAGTGTGGGGGTGGGAGGGATTGGGAGCTTGGGACTGACATATACACACTGCTGCTGCTGCTGCTGCTAAGTCGCTTCAGTCGTGTCCGACTCTGTGCGACCCCATAGACTGCAGCCCACCAGGCTCCTCCATCCATGAGATTCTCAGGCAAGAACACTGGAGTGGGTTGCCATTTCCTTCTCCACTGCGCGAAAGTGAAAGTCAAGTTGCTCAGTCACGACCGACTCGTAGCGACCCCATGGAATGCAGCCCACCAGGCTCCTCCATCCATGGGATTTTCCAGGCAAGAGTACTAGAGTGGCTTGCCATTGCCTTCTCCGCATATACACACTACTATATATATATACATATATATATATATATACATATATATATATATATATATATATACATATATATATATATATATAATAGATACCTAATGAGAGCCTATTGTATAGCACAGGTGGCTTGGGGTAAAGAATCCGCTTGACAATGCAGGAGACACAGGAGATGTGAGTTCAGTCCCCGCACTGGGAAGATCTGCTGAAGGAGGAAATGGAAGCCCACTCCAGTCTTCTTGCCTGGCATGGCCAGAGGAGCCTGAAGGGCTACAGTCCACAGGAGTCTCAGAGAGCTGGACACCACTGAGCACGCACATACCCTTATACCGTGTGGCACTCCACTCAGTGCTCTGCTGTGACTACATGGAAAGGAAGTTTAAAAAAGGATAAATGTGTCTGTATAGCTGATTCACTTTGTTGTGCAGTAGAAACTAACAGCATTGTAAAGCAACTATATTCCAATATATATATTTTTAAAATTAGAAGCTAGCAAGGTGACATTTCAAAACAGTAAGGAAAAGGTGTGCTACTTTGTTTGTGGTGTGGGGCAAACCAAATAGCTATTTGGAAAATACAAACTTGGGTTTGCTCCATACATAAAAAGAGACTTCAAATGCACTAGATTTCAACATGCAAAAAGTGAAGAAGTATAATACCAAAAAATAATAACAATAAGTGAATTTCTTTATAACCTAAGGATAAAAAAAAATCCAGGCACAGTTTCAAAAACTGATAAATGTGCCTGCATACCAAATATTAAAGCAGTACATAACAAAAACTGAAGTTTTGTTTAAGAACCTCATCCATAAACCCGCTTGCATTGCATGTGTTTCTTGAACCAGGCCCTGAGGTTTGTTATTCAGTGGTGACTACATTTTCATGTGTTCGAGCAGAGGTAAGCTCTTCTCTCTGAGATTGCCATGATACGTCTTTTGGGTGACTCACTGACACGTAACGTTTTCCTGGTTCCAGGGAATGGATGTTGTACTTTGAAAATCTGCTCACTGTATCTCCAATCCAAGTGTTTGACATCCTTCTAAGTATGTCTGTCAGGTTCTTGCTCTTCCTCTGTCTTCACACGTAATTTTGCATTTCATGCATTTCTAATAAAAATGTAAGACTCTGTTCTGAAGGTATTCAGTATGAATTTGGAAGTATAAGAAGATAGAAACCCCTTTTATTTTTAATTCCTTTTTAACAACAGAAATAAATTAAACTCAATCATGTTTGCATGAATGATTCTATTTTCATTTAAGGGAATCTTGCGTCCAAAGATTTTGCAGAATTAACAAACTCCTTGTCAGAGTTTTCCTAACTCATTTATTTTTATTTGAGGGCATATGGTAAGATTCTTTCCTTGACAGAATACCATGAAATTAATTTTGACATACCACTGTCAATGAGGCCATTGTGCCACCCCCATGATTAAATATTCACAAACATCACTCAGAGCTTTCAAAAGGACTCTGTTTCTTTCCAGTAACAAAGGCCTGGAAAATGATAACAGTCCATTTCCTGGTGATGGGTAAAAACAAGGAAATATATGAGGATCCAAGAATTTGTCAAATGAAACAACAGCAATCAATTTTCCACCAGTCTACCTGTAGAGACATGTAAAATCCCTAATGAGATTTTGCACTAAGAAAGTAACTGTTGGATAAGTTAAAATATGACAGTTTAATAAAAAATGGTCATGTTCCAACAGATCATTCAACCAGCAAGGTTTGAAAACTTCTGCTATAAGATTAATATATCAAAATGGCTTCTGTATCCTTCAAGAAATATGTGTCTTTTAGGAGGACTGTAGTCTGCTTAAACTTAAAAAAAATTTTTTTTCATCAATATGACTTCAAAATGATTCCAAGGATAGAAATAGGAAAGGCATTTTCCCCTTATAGCAATTTTTAAAATTTTTATTTGAGTGAAATGATACTTAACAGCAGCTGCATCCATAATCTTTCAGCTCTGCACCCTCCCCCTGCCACCATCAGCCACTTTTACTCACAGTCTGCACAATTTTAAAATATTACTTTACTGTTTAACAGGAAGAAAAAAAATGGATCAATACTCCAATAAGACATAAATTAACCTGTCAAGGACTGAACATCATTAACAGATCTGATCAACGTAATAAAAATCTGGTCTCCAGTCTCAAATCAAGGCAGGAGATAGTCATTTAATACCCTAGCGACGCATTTTCCTAAATTGTGAAAAGCACATTTTGAAAAGGACAAGAAGTTTCTTAAGGACAAGAAAGGCTACAAAAAGAATAGTTTAGAGGGGCATCAAACATCCCTCTGGGCTTCCCAGGTGGGTCAGTGGTAAAAAACCCGCCTGCCTATGCACGAGATGTGGGTTCAATCCTTGGGTTGGGAAGATCTCCCGGAAGAGAAAATAACAACCCACTCCAGTATTCTCGCCTGGAGAATCCCATGGACAGAGGAGCCTGGCGGGCTACAATCTATGGGGTCACAGAGTTGGGCACGACTGAGTAACTGAGCATGTGAGCATCCCTTCAATAAGGTCTCGCTGAAGTGACAAGGATCAGAATTGACTGAGAGTAGAGTTCTAGAGGTTCAGCTTCCATAAGAACCTTTCCTAAAACCAATCTGCCTGATCGCTTAGCACAGTCAAGGTGTCCCCTTGGTGAATTAAACTTCTCAAGGGGACACCTTGACTGTGCTAAGCGATCAGGCAGATTGGTTTTAGGAAAGGTTCTTATGGAAGCCCTAAAAAAGAAAGCTCAACCTCTGGCCTACCCACTGTCTAGCTTTTCTGCAGTGATTTAGTGTATAATAATTGCCATCACTGATAACTGTGGCTCTGAGAGTCATCAACTGATTGTTTTCCAGGTTGAGTGGTTTCAAATATTCTGCTACCAAAAATTAGACTACCTAATTGAATTGATGAATAGATAGCACCTTTTAATAGTGGCTCACTATTTGATCTTGGCCTGTGACACTGAAGGTGTTCAAAGGATTGAATGATATTGCTATCACAAAAGTCCCTCCTTTCCACCCTCTGAACAAGATACCTGAGCTATCTTATAGGGTGGTTATGAAGATCAAACTAATTAAGATGAAATATGAAGTTCTCCAGGAACAGCAGTGGGTATACAACAAGTACCACTTGAGGGACTGCTGTTATTACTGTTATACTAACTAAATATATTGCTTATGTATAATTATAATAGTCTAATCATAAATAAGTTATGATTATATAAATCATAAAACGTGTTAGTTATATTGAACTATATTTACTAAAATCACTGCATGTTTATAAATATGTTATGGGCTTCCCAGGTGGCGCTAGTGGTGAAAATCCACCTCCCAATGCAAGTAGACCTAAGAGATGGGGATTTGATCCCTGGGAGGATTCTGGGAAGACCCCCTGGAGGAGGGCACGGCAACTCACTCCTGTATTCTTACCTGGAGAATCCTATAGACAGAGGAACCTGGTGGGCTACAGTCCGTAGGGTTGCAAAGAGTGGGCAAAGACTGAAGCAGCTTTGCATGCATGCACACAGAAATAACTTATACTATATTCATGTATGTACGTATGTATATATATATGTATATAGTACAACATATTTATGTGTGTGTGTGTGTGTGTGTTAGTTGCTCAGTCATGTCTGATTCTTTGCAACCCCGTGAACTGTAGCCTGCCAGGCTCCTCTGTCCATGGGATTCTCCAGGCAAGAATACTGCAGTGGGTTATAGTTCCCTTCTCCAGGGGATCTTCCTGACCCAAGAATCGAACCCAGGTCTCCTGCATTGCAGGTGGATTCTTTACCATCTGAGCCACTAGGGAAGCTCTGACAACATACTTATGTATTAATTTTAGTAAGCATAAGTTTTATAACTAACAAATTTTACAATTAATCATAACTTATATATGATTGCACTGTTTATAACTATACATAAATAATATACATGTACGTGTTCATTGCAGAAAATACAGAAAGGTTTGTTGTTTCCTTTAGTCTCTCAGTTGTGTCCGACTCTTTGTGACCCCATGAACTGTAGCACGCCAGGCTTCTCTGTCCTTCACCATCTCCCATAACTTGCTCAAACTCATGTCCATTGAGTCAGTGATGCCATCCAACTATCTCATCTTTTGTCGTCCCCTTCTCTTCCTGCCTTCGATCTTTCCCAACATCAGGGTCTTTTACAATGAGTCGGCTCTTTGAATCAGGTGGCCAAAGTATTGGAGCTTTGAATACTGTCCCCACATCACTTTTCTGCTTCCTCTTCTGCAATTTCCCCATTTCCCCCAATTTCAGCAGAGAGCACTGGCCAAGGGAATTATCCTCAACCCACTCTTTCCCTTACTATGGTACCTTTGGCATCAGGACTTCTCTCCTTATAATGCCTTCCTTCTCATTCTCATCCTGTTCAGGTTTTAAATGTTTAAAACATCACCTTGTCAGAGGGGTCTCCCTGGGCCATCCTATCTAAAATAGTGCCCTTGTCCTGTCACCCTTGATCCCTTGCCCCACTTTGTCTGCTAGCATAGCGCTTTACACTGCCTCTCCTTATAGTAAATATTTTTTAATGTCTTTTTTTTCTTCTACTACAAAACAGCTATTTAGTCTTACTTATTTTTACACTTCTGTAATGTTGCCTCAAATCAGTACTGGTACATTGTAGACACCCAATAAACATTTTAAATGGATGCATATGTGAACCAGGAAGTGTCATATTTAATTCTGTATCCCCAGTACCACTTAGATTTGCAATACATATGCATTGACTTGAAAATAGTACAAAAAATCTGTTATTGTTACAAGAGCCAATGTCCAGTCTCTTTAACTGAAGATATTTTAGCAATATCTAAATGGCTTTGTTTCTAAAAGAACCAAAGTTTCAAGTAAGACATTCACTAGATGACCAAGTGCCCTTTAAATCCTTGGACTTTATGATAATTTAAGACAAATGCATATATTAAAAATAATCACCTACACAAAAATAATAATCTATACATTCTTATTCTCTCAAATATAGCTTCTCTGCAAAAACCACTTAAAGACATAAAATCTAAAAGAAAAAGAAAAAAGCTAATGCAATTTTTTTCAAATTTGGCATTAATCATTTCCACACAACTCATATGTTTTAAGCACAAAGTATCAGTTTTTTCTTTTTAGCAATTCCTGTTTCATTTCTGTGGGTTGTTTAGTAATGTTAGAGACTTGAAAAAAAAATCAACAGTATAACAATATCCAAGTCACTGTAAGAAGGTTTGACTGCTGACCTCTTAAGTATGATGGAGTGGAGTTTCCATGTTTATTAGTTCTGAATTTAAATTTGGGATCTTGTCTAAGGTGGCGTGTGTGTGTGTGTGTGTGTGTGTGTAGGTGGGTGGGTGTTTGTCACTCAGTCGTGTCCAACTCTGCAATCCATGGACTGTAGCCCACCAGACTCCTCTGTCCATGGAATTCTCCAGATAATAATACTGGAGTGGGAAGCCATTCTCTTCTCCAGGGAATCTTTCCCACTCAGGGATTGAACCCAGGTCTCCTGCATTGCTGGCAGATTCTTTACCATTTGAACCACTAGGGAAGCCAGGAAAGGTGGTACCTGTTATAATTAATAAAGACTTTTTAAAACAAAAGTGTATACACAAACACACACACGGGGTGGGGGATTCTGAGCATGAGAGAGACATCATTGGCAAAATTACTAATGCAAAACCTTCCTGAAATCAGTCCATCCAATCCTCTGTTTCTACCCAACACAAACAACATCCGCTTAGTTCAGTCCTCTTTTCTGATTTGTCCTTTGCAACTGGCTTCCTGGGCTGTCTCTATGACTGCTCTCAGCCAGATCTAAATAAGCCACTCAGGCAGTTTGGGTGAGTTTGGCTTCCCATGATCAAATAAACAGTGGTTTTCAAGGAGCAGAAGAGTTTACAGAACAATCAATATAGTATGAATAAAATTATCCTAGTAGGAGATAAACAGGTAGATATGCTCACCTTCAGAGTCATGTATGGGGCTTAAAATACGTCCCAGACTGGTGTTTCAGATGATTGCTTCTGACAAAAAATTTTTTTGCAGAGCACTTCTTTTCATTGCATGAAAGCTAAAGTCTTTTTATTTCCAGTGTTGGGGTAGAAAGCTTTCCTGTGACCTCCATCTGTGGCACCTACCATTAACGACTAAACACCAATTTGTATTAAAAGCTTGGATTACCCAGAAGGGCTCCTAAAGTCTTCTTTAATGTAATACCCTAGGATTTTAAGTGAGTATTTGAGAGGAAAAGCTAAAAAAACAGCTATAGAATTCGTTATTTCCAAGATTCAGATATGGCTGTGGGACGAGGAGATGCTAGCCAATGAACTAAAAACAGTTTTCTCTTTCACTTCTCCTTCTGGAATGTCCCCCTTTTATTTTGTCATTCTTGGCTTGGCTTCCCACTTCCCAAGCTGCCTCTGTCATTTCATTCTGCATAAGTATTTCCTTTCCAATATTTTGGCTGAGTGTTCAGCTTTGTTAGCAGAAATGCAAAGTGAGCGCTTCAAAGCATTACCCAATAAAATCCAATTTTAAACTGTTAGAGCTACAACTCCCCCCATCCTATGGGAAACAAGATTTCAGTTTCTTTGTGCTTTAGGCAGCAAAGTCAGAGCTGGAATTATCACCCAGGCCACAGTCTTCTGTCAGCACTCTCAGACAAGCCACCTGGGTGAGGTCTGGCAGGCCACACTTAAAAGGGGACTTCTTGGAAAGATAAACTGCTTTTAAAAAAAGATTTATTTCATATTGGAGTATAGTTGATTAACAATGTTGTGTTAGTTTCAGGTGTACAGCAAAGTGACTCAGCTGTATCTATGAAAAGTGAAAGTGTTAGTCACTCAGTCGTGTCTGACTCTTTGCGACCCCATGGACTGTAGCTGACCAGGCTCCTCGGTCCATGGAATTCTCCAGGCAAGAATCCTGGAATGGTTTGCCATTCCCTTCTCCAAGGGATCTTCCCAACCCAAGAGTCTAACCTGCCTCTCCTACACTGGCAGGTGGATTGTTTAATTTCCGAGTGACCAAGGAAGCTCCACCTATACACATGCTTGTATCTAATCTTTTTTTCAAGTTGTTTTCCCACTTAGGTTATTGTAGAATATGGAGCAGAGTTCCCTGTGCTATACAGTAAGTCCTTGTTGGTTATTTATTTTTAATATAGTAGTGTGTGCATGTCAATCCAAAGATGAACTGCGTTTTGAAAGTGGTGAGCATCCATGAGGAGAAGGCAATGGCAACCCACTCCAGTGTTCTTGCCTGGAGAATCCCAGGGACGGGGGAGCCTGGTGGGCTGCCGTGTATGGGGTCGCACAGAGTCGGACACGACTGAAGCGACTTAGCAGCAGCAGCAGCAGCAAGCATCCATGACTTTTATACAGTATTGAATAAAACATAAATGAAGAATACATCTGAAGGTATGAACACTTGTAGTCTCTGAAACAATAAACATTTCTCTAAGTGAATGATAATAAATGTTTTGTGAGCAATGCAAGCATCATTAAAGTCTTACGAAAACATACCTTTTCATAAAAATGCCCATTTAATAAACACTGAAAGTAATTTATGGTATGTATCTTTAAGCCTAATAATGTTCTTTTTCATATATTATCTGATTTTTACAACTTTTTCACAGGAGATAAGTTTACTTTGTCCACTTCACAGATAAAGAAGCCAAGATCTTAAAGGAAATATGTACAATAAGCAATTTAGAGTTTAGACTTTGGAGAAAACTGTCCCTTGATATTGTGGCCATGTTGCTATTATAAAATAAACCAAGAACGTGGTAGCTTTCTCTTGTTCTCTTTTTATCCTTCTATTTGATTTTCTGTCCATAGATAAAGTAAGACCAAGTTAAAAAAATGAGACAACAGCAAAATTCTGGATATGCTGTTTATAAATATGAGTCCACCCATCATAGTGGAGTTTTAATTGCTTTCTAGAAACTTAGACTTCATTTTTGGGCCATAGTAATGAAAAATCTTTGGCTTGATCCTTTACATATTTAACTTAACCTTCCTGCAATATTATAAACAATTATGGCCTTTCTTTAACTCCTCTCCATCATCTTTTCTAACATCACAGATGTTTCCAATTTTTAATTATACACAGACAATAAAAGTGCCTTTCAAATATCAATTAAGGGTCATTTGACAAAAACATCTGACTGATAATTTTCAAAATTGTCAAAGTTATCAAGAGCAAGGGAAATCTAAGAAACTGCCATCACAGCAGAGATGAGCAGAGGGTGTTATAACAGCTAAATGGATGTGGTGTCCTGAATGGGGTCTTGGAACAAAAGCTGGACAACAGACAAGCTAAATAAATTCAAATAAAGTGTGGACTTTAGCTAAAAAATAAATAAATAAATAAAAATAAATTTGTTTATTCACACACAAAAAAATGTGGTGTTCAGGTTACTTTGTCATATTCTTATATCCTCTTTTCTTCCAGAGATGTGGCTAGGAAATGAACATGGTCCTAAGTCATTAGAAGATTGTGGGTACAATGAGGAAAGAACCATTTAAGTTATGAAATAATTTTTAATGTATTGAAGATAGGAGAGTTATGATTTGTCAATGGCATGAAGTCAGATCCCAAGTTAGCCCATATGGCACCTTTCTGAGAACTGGAAACAGACCCTTCTCTGAGGGGAAATCGCAGGATGTAACTTGAGGAACTTGGCCCCTTTCTGTTCCCTTGACCCACTGAACAAATTATTCTGAGAGGAATAATAGTGAACTTCACCCGTAATGAACAAATTTCAGTGTCAACAGTAATTAGGAGTCACATATACTTCCTACAAATACCTGCCAGTGTTTATTATGTGACCGTTTTCTAGCCTTCAAGATGCAAAAGTGAATAAAGCAAGTCCCTTTTTTCATGAAATGCATGCCTTCTTGGGTGATGGAAAATAAATGAATAAATATGTAACATAGCATTAATAGTTTCCAATACATGCTCTGAAAAACAGTGAAATGTAGGGTAATGGAGGAGAAAACAGACCGTATAGGGACCAGGGAAACACTTTTTATTGTCAGATAGTTCTAACATTGGGTTAGAGACAGGGCAATTTAGGGAGTGTGCAGGGTGCCAAGTCAAGGAAGCAAGATCTGAGGGTACTAAGTTAGAAGCCCTGGGTATGTGGGAGGAACTGTGTGAAGGCTGGTGAGGTGGCAGCCAACGTCAGAGTCACCAGAAGACAAGAGAAAAATCATCAATGGAGCTCAAAGAGGCAGTAGTAGTGGTTGGAATGTTGGGTTAAATTCTGAGTGAGAGGGAAAGACTGGAGATCTTTGAAAACAAGGACTCTACACTTCCCCATGGCTGTTGAAAGGATCACTCTCTTTGAGAAATGGATTGGTGGGCAGGAGTGAAGCAGGAAGGACAAGCTGGAGACCACACACTGATCCTGGGAGGCACGTCAGTAGCTTGGAGGGAGTGGTTGTGGCAACGGTGCTTGGAAGCAGAATATGGTGCTTTCTGCCATCAATGAAGCCTCTTAAGATGAGGCCAATGATATGCTGGACTTGGTTTGTACCAGCTCACAAGAGCCAATTGTTCAATTTTCAGGAATGTTACAAGCCTATTGCTAAACACAGCTACTAAGAAAAAATCAAAATTATATAATTTATAGTTAAATATATGTTAAAAATAAAGGTGGAAGTGGAAGTCTCTCAGTCATGTCCAACTATTTGTGGACCCATAGACTGTAGCCTGCCAGGCTCCTCTGCCCATGACAGAATACTGGACAAGAATACTGGAGTTTTCCAGAAAAGAATACTGGAGTGGGTTGTCATTCCCTTTTCTAGGGGACCTTTCCAACCCAAGGATCCAACCCATATCTCCTGAATTTACAGGCAGATTACTTAACCACTGAGCCACCTGGGAAGCCCAATGATATATTCCTCCAAGATGTTTTACACATTTGACCTTTAATAAATCAATAATACAAAATGCAATAGTTAATTCACTGGCAAAGTCAAAGACGGATTATTAATACTCTTAATTGAAATTCATTTAAATGCCATCTTATGACACATCACTTGAAGAGCATCAACAATTAAGGATTCATTATCATGAACTGAAAATCATGGTTGCCAACTTCAGTGATCAGAGCAAAAGTAGTGACAGTAATGAAAAGTAGATAATCTGTGCTGTATCCATTTGACATTGAAAACAGTATCACTTTCAGCCCCTAATTTTGGAGTACTATATGGGTTTTGTGTGCTTCCCTGGTGGCTCAGATGGTAAAGAATCTGCCTACATTGCAGGAGACCTGGGTTCAATCCCTGGGCTGGGAAGATCCCCTGGAGAAGGGAATGCCAACCCACTCCAGTATTCTTGCCTGGAGAATCCCATGGACAGAGGAGCCTGGCGGGCTACAGTCCTTGGCATCACAAAGAGTCAGACACAGCTGAGCAACTAAGAGGGCACACACACACACACACACACACAAATATGGGTTTTGTACCTTTCTCCCAATCTTTTCCAACTCCTGTACCCTGACTCTTCACTTTTTGGGGAGGGACTTTCCTAGGATGCCAGATTTTTAGTGTTTGGACTAGGACAGTCTCTGGTAAACTGGCTGGTTGCTATCTTACTCTCAGTAGAGATCCAAAATGAAGCTAAAGTACAGATCACATAGGAGATAGAGGGAGGTTAGGATGTAATTAATGGCTGCAAAATCATAGCAGTAAATGACATCGCCCAAGAATTGTGAACAGGAAAAAGAGAATGGTAAAACAAACAAGGTACACGCCACACAAGACAACCAATGTAATGGGGGCAGGCTGGGAAGGAGAAGATAAACTAAAGAAGTTAGATAAAAAGAGATCCAGGGAGGTTCAAGAGGGAGGGGACATGTGTGTACCTGTGGCTGATTCATGTTGATGCATGGCAGAAACCAACACAGTATTATAAAGCAATTGTGCTCAGTCTGTCAGTCGTGTCTGACTCCTTGTGACCCCATGGGCTGTAGCCCACCAGGCTCCTCTGTCCGTGGGGATTCTCCAGGCAAGGAAACTGGAGTGGGTTTCCATGTCCTCCTCTGTAAAGCAATTACCCTTCAATTAAAAATAAACAAACTATATTAAAAAAAAAAAAAAAAACCTTAGGGCTACAAAGAATGGTATTTCTAACTCACGACCAATCAGAGAGTGTTTTGGGGAGAGGAGGGTCAGGATCACCTGAGTCCTAGTCACAATCAATCACCTCATTTCTTTGGAAAAAGGGGCCCTTAGTTTCAACTAATTAAAATACAGATGACAATTTGTAAAGCAACATACTCAACCCATTTATGAGTTGGGTTCCACTTATATGTCCTTGTCTCTTCTTCTTCCATATCATTCTAATTACTTCTTCCGGGTCCATGTTACTTGAAATTGCATACCATGTCTTGCATAGGACTTCCCTAGTGGCTCAGATGGTAAAGCCTCTACCTACAATGCAGGAGACCTGGGTTGAATCCCTGGGTTGGGAAGATCCCCTGGAGAAGGCAATGGCACCCCACTCCAGTACCCTTGCCTGGAAAATCCCATGGACAGAGGAGCCTGGTAGGCTATAGTCCATGGGGTAGAAAAGAGTCAGACATGACTGAGCAACTTCACTTCACTTCACCACATCTTAACACCCCATATTCTCCGCTCCCGCTTTCCTTAACACTATTTGAGATATTTTATGTCAGATGCATATTTTATGCATTTATTCTGTTTATTGTTTATCTTTCCTGTCCCATTAGAATATTAGCTCCATGATGCTAAGGACTTTGTTTCGTTGCCACAGGACCTAGAATTGTGCCTGACACATGGTGAATGTTCAGTAATTACTTGTGGACTGAAGGAGTGAAGGGCTTCCCAGGTGGTGTAGTGGTAAAGAATTCACCTGCCAATGCAGGAGATGCAAGAGACACAGGTTCAGTCCCTGGGTCGGGAAGATCCCCTGGAGTAGGAAATGGCGATCTTTCCAGTACTCTTGCCTGGAAAATTCCATGGACAGAGGAGAATGGTCAACTACAGTCCATGCTTGCATGCCAAATAGCTTTGGTTGTGTCTGACTCTGTGACTGTATGGGCTGTAGCCCGCCAGACTCCCCTGTCCATGGGAATTCTCCAGGCAAGAATATTGAAGTGGGTTGCCACTCTGGGCTTGCAAAGAGTTGGACACAACTGAACAGACAGAAGGAGTGAATCATGTAACTGACACATCACATTCCCTGTTTATGAGCTATTATAATATACATCTTCATCCACAGCTTGAGGTAATAATTTATAGCATTGAAATATGATTTACAGGGCTAACTCTCTTTTTCACTCTCACAGCACTTGCTCGTGGATCTCGTCTAGCAGTCCACATCTTTTGGCCCTTTTCTCATCTCCAATGTAATGGCTTAAGCCATTATATTCTTACTCTCTTCCTTATTCAATCTAGACCCCACTTTCCATGTCAAAATTCTACTTCCCAGTTCACTAAGCCCTGCTACTTTTGGCCTTCTATCATGAATATCCTGCAGTTTCCCAAATCTACCTCCTTGAATCTATCTTATATCCCTGAATAGCCAGTCACCAATGCACATGGTACCACATATGACAGAGTGTATGCTATTATAATGTTACAACTTTAAACTTCAGCTGGGACCTCAATGTGCTTAGATGGGTTTGTTACTGACATGTTCTACATCCTGTCCTCTACTCTTCTACTTGGACAATTACAGACATTTGCACTTCAAACCTCCCAGCTTTCTCTGCCCCCTTCAATTTTCATTGGTGGTGGTTTAGTCGCTAAGTCTTGTCTGACTCTTGCAACCCCATGGATTGTAGCCCACAAGGCTCCTCTGCCCAAGGGATTCTCTGGGCAAGAATACTGGAGTGGGTTGCCCTTTCCTTCTCCAGGGGATTTTTCCAACCCAGGAATTGAACCCAGGTCTCCTGCATTGCAGGCAGATTCTTTACCGATTAAGCTATAAGGGAAGCCCCCTCACTTTTCATTAAGGAAAGAAATCTCTTAATTTGAAGAGAAAGTGGAAAATATCAGGTGTGAGTTTTGTTAACTTTCATGTACCTTCACTCGCCCACTTCTCTCTCCTAGAATACCCTGCACCAAGGCCTCCTTTGCATTCCCACATTGGGTGGTCTGTTCCTCAGAATCTGATCAAATGGCCCTTATTGGGGTTGGATCCCACAAGACTAGAGCAAAGATTGTAGTTTCTACTCCAGACCGCATGGAGAGGATTCTAAAGTCCTTGTCCATATATGGTACACCATGTTTTACAATTAGGGAAAAGTTCTAATATTTTCTATGCCTGAAACTTCATTTTCAAAAAACCAATGTGATAAGACTTAGCAAACATGGTTGCTGGGGGGAAGGGTAGGAGGGAAGGGATAGTTAGGAAGTTTGTGATGGAGAGGTACACTCTGCTCTATTTTAAATGAACAGCCAGCAAGGACATATGTATAGCACAGGAAACTCTGCTCGGTGTTATGTGGCAAGTTGGGTGGGAAGGGAAGTTTGGGGGAGAATGGATACATGTATATATATGTGGCCAAGTCCTTTTGCCGTTCACCTGAAACAATCACAATACTGTTAATCAGCTATCAGTTTAGTTCAGTTCAGTCACTCAGTCATGTCCAACTCCTTGCGACCCCATGGACTGCAGCACACCAGGCCTCCCTGTCCATCATGAACTCCCGGAGTCCATATCCCAGTACAAAATAAATGTTTTTTAAAAACCAATGTGATAGACAATAGCCTCAATAACTGTCAATATTATTTAGCAAATTACACTAAGACCTAAAAGTATGCTCTTATATTTTGCTCTGGGACTTCCCAGGGGGTGCAGTGGTAGAGAATCTCCCTGCCAGTGTAGGAGAGGCAGGAGACACAGGGTCAATCCCTAGGTTAGGAAGATCCCCTGGAGGAAGAAATGACAACCCAGTCCAGTAGTCTTGCCTGGGAAATCCCATCAACAGAGGAGCTTGGCAGGCTACAGTCTATGGGTTTTCAAAGAGTCAGTCACGACTGAGCAGGCACACACATCTTTTGCTGTGCTTCTAAAAATTGATTTCAGAGTAATCATTAGAGCACTAGATAGACTCTGTTAATGTCAGTTCAGTTGCTCAGACATGTCCAACTCTTTGCGACCCCATGAATTGCAACACGCCAGGCCTCCCTGTCCATCACCAACTCCTGGAGTTCACTCAAACTCATGTCCATCGAGTCGGTGATGCCATCCAGCCATCTCATCCTCTGTCGTCCCCTTCTCCTCCTGCCCCTAATCCCTCCCAGCATCAGAGTCTTTTCCAATGAGTCAACTCTTCGCATGAGGTGGCCAAAGTACTGGAATTTCAGTTTTAGCATCAGTTCTTCCAAAGAACACCCAGGACTGATCTCCTTCAGAATGGACTGGTTGGATCTCCTTGCAGTCCAAGGGACTCTCAAGAGTCTTCTCCAACACCACAGTTCAAAAGCATCAATTCTTCGGCACTCAGCTTTCTTGACAGTCCAACTCTCACATCCATACATGACTACTGGAAAAACCATAGTTTGACTATACGGGCCTTTGTTGGCAAAGTAATATCTCTGCTTTATAATATGCTGTCTAGGTTGGTCATAACTTTTCTTCCAAGGAGTAAGCGTCTTTTAATTTCATGGCTGCAATCACCATCTGCAGTGCTTTTGGAGCCCAGAAAAATAAAGTCTGACACTGTTTCCACTGTTTCCCCATCTATTTCCCAGGAAGTGATGGGATCAGATGCCATGATCTTGGTTTTCTGAATGTTGAGCTTTAAGTCAACTTTTTCACTCTCCTCTTTCACCTTCATCAAGAGGCTTTTTAGCTCCTCTTCACTTTCTGCCATAAGGGTGGTGTCATCTGCGTATCTGAGGTTATTGATATTTCTCCCGGTAATCTTGATTCCAGCTTGTGCTTCCTCCAGCTCAGCATTTCTCATGATGTACTCTGCATATAAGTTAAATAAGCAGGGTGACAATATACAGCCTTGACATATTCCTTTTCCTATTTGGAACCAGTCTGTTGTTCCATGTCCAGTTCTAACTGTTGCTTCCTGACCTGCATATAGGTTTCTCAAGAGGCAGGTCAGGTGGTCTGGTATTCCCATCTCTTCCAGAATTTTCAACAGTTTATTGTGATCCACACAGTCAAAGGCTTTGGCATAGTCAATAAAGCAGAAATAGATGTTTTTCTGGAACTCTCTTCCTTTTTCCATGTATATATATGTAAATAATATCAGAAAATGATAAACAATCTAAATACTTGTCCATAAGGATTAGATATACTGCAATAAGTTTATATAATGCTTTTTGGAAAATAAACTATATAAAGTTATATAAAGAATATAACACTATTTTGAAAATATATATCCAAAACATATACTCCAAATTGTTAAAAAAGTTTCTATCTCAGTGATGGAATTATAAGTGATTTTAATTTACTCTTCATGTATAATATTATTTCAAAAGTAATAATAAATGGTATATTTTAAAAGCACTTTTTGACATGCATATTTTGACTTGTACTTTTATAAATATATATATATATATATATATACACACGCAGATGTATATGTGATTATGTATAAGGGTTTTTGCTTGTTAATATCATGTAAACTGTGTATCATTTATATGAGAAAAATCAGAGTGCTTTAAAGAACCCTAAAAATGGTCAAGGAAGCTGAGAAAAAGTTAAATATTTGGGCATTGAGACCAAGCTTATTTTCACAAAGTACAATTGTTAGATGTTCATTTTCCTCTGTTCACTAATAAATCTCATTCAGGCCCACTGTATTGGTTTCATGATCCAAAATGTCATTTCCCTTTCCTCATGACAGGAGGGGGCTTTTTAAGCAGACCAAGCACAAAAGATTTTTCCTCCTAATTTCCCCATCTTGACATGAGTGAATAATAACCATCCTTCCACCTGAAACTAGATCTCATTCGAAGGGTATTAAAATCTCTTTTGAAAATGTATTAATGTTCCAGTTCGAAGAGACTTTAGGGAAGGTGTTATAGTGTGAAGTCTGAAAAATCAGAAATCCACTCCTGTTTTGCATATGGGAATCAGAGGAGAATCATTTATTGTGGAGAAAAAAGGTATGCTCTATTGGGCTGTTACAAAAGCTGTATTTTATTTTGAAGTTCTCAAGTTTTGTTCTCCTGGTTTATGGTTTTTATGCTAAAATTACGGCTTTGTAATGGGCTGTGAGGCATACTTTATGCACTATCATAATTATAAGCTATTACAGTTCGTTCTTTGTATCAGGATGTTTTTATGGACATTTAAATGAAGTTTCTGACAATGAAGCTAAGGCTCTAATAGTACTACATTATGTCTACACCTGGTCGGATGCAATCTCTGTTTCTCTATTATAAACCCTTGTAGGGGGGAAGGGGGAGGAGGGTGGGATTTAAAACTTCAGCTGCTCGCCTCACACTGCGCTCCAGCAGGACATGTAAATTTATCAATCCATTTGTATTTAAATAACCTATATGCCTTTTGCCTCACCGAGCCGCAAAACCATCAAAGGGAAAGTTCACCCTGGTGATTTCAAGTTCTTTTCGCCAAGGAAGACACCTGAAAGTTTGAAAACGTAAACCACAGCATCACGCATCCTTTTCCCTTGACATGGAAAAGCAGAGTTGACCTGTTATTGCTTACTCTCCAATGCTATACATTAGAAATTATCTATTAGCATGCGCCAGGGCCATTTTCCACAGTATTTATGATATTTCTTATGCTTTTGATTTCTTATTTGAAGGCTGTTGAAAAGTCACCTTATTCTCAGTTTCCTGCAGCTGAAGCATTTGGTGAGAGCACATTTTCCAGCTGAGGTGTTGGCTGAGTATACTCTTGAATAATGTGTAATTAACCCAGGTTCCATCCCTGGGTGGGGAAGATCCCCTGGAATAGGATATGGCAACCCACTCCAATATTCTTGCCTGGGGAAATCCCAAGGACAGAGGAATCTGGCCGACTACAATCCATGGGGTCACAGTAGTGCATATGCATGCGTGTCATAGTTTTTTATTGAAATATAGATTTATAATGTATTTTCAAATGTACAGCAAAGTGATTCAGTTATTCATATATATTCTTTTTTCAGATTCTTTTCCATTATGGGTTACCACGAGATATTGAATATAGTTCCCTGTGTCATACTGTAGGTCTCTGTCGTGTTTCTATCTTACACAGAATGTTGTATATATGGTAACTATCCCATGTGGCAGTAGAGTTTTATTATAAGTGACAAAGTGGCCAAGATTTCAGTAGCTTTGCAGATCCACTGAATTTCACTGAAGTCAATGAAAAATTAAATAACAATATGAAAATGAAATTAAATATAAATGCCAAATTTTCACTTTAAATGACCTTCAAGAAAATAATGAAGAAAATCCAGTTGAGAAAAAAATGCACAAAGAAGTCATTATGTGTTCCCACAAAGCAAGAATGTAAGAAGAAGCACTTAACTTAGGGCTTCTGTAGCCCCTTAATTCAGGCCTTATTATGCATAGGAATTAGAGCCCATATGGTCTTCTATCAAATGGTTCCACACTGCTGGGAAAGTATTTATTTCATCAATGTGAGCTAAGTATTTTTAAATCATTACTGAGAAAATGCAGCCTTGTAAAAAATATATATAATGTATTCTTTGAAAAGAAGTCAACACATCATAAAAACATCTCACCCATGTTTGGTTGTAGAATCCATTTGGCTTCAGTCTAAAGTACTCCCAGTTCTTGCATATTTTAACACTTCCATAAAAGCTGTAAATGAGGGGGGTGCAGTCTGTTTTCACTCCATGCTGTAGAATTCACTAATGAAGACAAGAATGAGGAATTTCAGATATATAAACAGCCCACAGTGGATGAAGAAATGAATCCTGCCAGATTGATAATTGCCCAGCAAGACTCAAAATCTCAGACACCTGACCTAACTCTTTCCTGCAACATAGGAAATACCAGAAAGCTTTTTTTTAAAAAAAAAAAAAAAACAGGATATTATTGCTCTGTAATTATCCACATCATAAAAATGAGACAGTTGCAAAATTTGGGGCATTGAAACAATGATTTTGTCTGATTTTGTACTAGAGGAATTATCTGATGAATTCCTTGGCCATAAGTATTGATTTGGTGGTTGAGGTTATATTCACATTAAAGCTATGTTCTGTATACATAGGCCAAGTGACTCTCAAGAGAATTACCTATGTACATCTCTGAGAAAAGGCACAGTGCCTCAAGCCAATCAGGCATAATATTTCCGGGCAGGTATTCTTGTTGATTATGTTGGTTTGTGTGTGGAAAGTGAAGGATAAGACCTATGGATCAAACTGTTATTCTAATGTCTAATTTACATACGAGTGAAATTACAAGGCAAATGCAGAGAAAGAAAGGGCAGTTTCTTTGCTTAGAGTTGCTTATGTAAGCTTAGAAAATATGCTGTTGTTGCTGTTTAGTAGCTAAGTTGTGTCCGACTCTTTGCGACCCCATGGACTACAGACTACCAAACTCCTCTGTCCATGGGATTTCCCAGGCAAGCATACCTGAGTGAGTTGCCATTTCCTTTTCCAGGGGATCTTTCTGACCCCCAAATTGAACCCGTGTATCCTGCACTGGTGAAGAAAGATGAGCGCTGAAGAATTGATGCTTTTGAACTGTGGTGTTGGAGAAGACTCTTGAGAGTCCCTTGGACTGCAAGGAGATCCAACTAGTCCATTCTGAAGGAGATCAACCCTGGGATTTCTTTGGAAGGAATGATGCTAAAGCTGAAAATACAGTACTTTGGCCACCTCATGCGAAGAGTTGACTCATTGGAAAAGACTCTGATGCTGGGAGGGATTGGGGAGATGCAGGAGGAGAAGGGGACAACAGAGGCTGAGATGGCTGGATGGCATCACTGACTCGATGGACATGAGTCTGAGTGAACTTCAGGAGTTGGTGATGGACAGGGAGGCCTGGTGTGCTGTGATTCATGGGGTCGCAAAGAGTTGGACTCGACTGAGTGACTGAACTGAACTGAACTGAACTGATCCTGCACTGGCAGGCAAATTCTTTACCACTGAGCTACCAGGGAAAACCTTAGAAAATATCTTGTTGTTGTTCAGTCCCTAAGCTGTGTCTGACTCCCTGTGTGTCTGTCACAATCTCCTGGAGTTTGCTCATATTCATGTTGGTTGAATCAGTGGTGCTATCTAACCATCTCATTCTCTGCCACCTCCTTCATCTTTTTCCTCAATCTTTCCCAGCATCAGGGTCTTTTACGGTGAGTTGGCTGTTCACATCAGGTGGCCAAAGTATTGGAGCTTCAGCTTTAGCATCAGTCCTTCCAATGAATATTTCAGGGTTGGTTTCCTTTAGGATTGACTGGCTTGATCTCCTTGCAGTCCAAGGGACTCTCAAGAGTCTCCTCCAGCACCACAGTTCAAAAACATCAACACTTTGGTGCTCAACCTTCCTCATGGACCAACACTCACATCTGTACATGACTACTGGAAAAATCATAGCTTTGACTATATGGACCTCTGTAGGCAAAGTGATATATTTGCTTTTTAATATGCTGTCTAGAAATGTAGACAATATTGTAGTTAAAACAAAAGGAAAGAATAAAAATATTAGAAATACAATCATTGCATTATCCAGTCACAGAAATATATATAAAAGCTGGTCCATTGTTCCATGTAATACATTCATAATAAACATGCTTACAGAATTATCTAGTATTAGGAAATGTGCAATCTAAAATAGTGTTCCCCAACTTCTTTGATAAGAATCGCCTGGGGAGCTTATTAAAACAAACAAAAAGCACAGTTCTGGGTAGCTCACTTGGAGATTCTGTCAACCTATCCATTTTGTGTCTTAATAAGTTCTTTTTTCCCCATCCCCCATGATTCTTTTCATCTGAGAAATTTGAGAAAAAATATTCTAAAACAACTGATAACAAAAATGAAGTTAAATAATTTACCAAACCTGTAACACAAAATTAAAAATCAAATAATAGCATTTTTTCTTAAAAATTTTTAATTTTAAGGGTTAATATTCTATATAGGACATCCCTATAATGAAGATAAAGTTTTTCATTAGCTAATATTTCAGCCTATGTGTTGAAGATTACCTTAGCATTCACAAGTTTCAAAAGTAGTTGAATGAATCAGATATAATTTTTCACTTAAAAAATATATCCAAATTGTGCATTGAGCAAGTAAAGATTTTAAAAATATTTTATTACCAAGTAATTGATTCTACTTGAAGAAAATTTAATGTTGGCATTTAAAGGATAAATTAAAAATCACCTATAATTCAATTTTCTAAAATTAACTGCTACATTTCATTGAGTATATTTCTATACATTTTTTTAGTCATGGAATGTTAATATAATTAGGTTAGTTCAGTTCAGTTCAGTCGCTCAGTCAAGTCCGACTCTTTGCAACCCCATGAATCGCAGCACACCAGGCCTCCCTGTCCATCACCAACTCCCGGAGTTCATTCAGACTCACGTCCATCGAGTCAGTAATGCCATCCAGCCATCTCAGCCTCTGTTGTCCCCTTCTCCTCCTGCCCCCAATCCCTCCCAGCATCAGGGTCTTTTCCAATGAGTCAACTCTTCGCATGAGGTGGCCAAAGTACTGGAGTTTCAGCTTCATCATCAGTCCTTCCAATGAATATTCAAGACTGATTTCCTTTAGGATGGACTGGTTGGATCTCCTTGCAGTCCAAGGGACTCTCAAGAGTCTTCTCCAACACCACAGTTCAAAAGCATCAATTCTTCAGCGCTCAGCCTTCTTCACAGTCCAACTCTCACATCCATACATGACCACAGGAAAAACCATAGCCTTGACTAGACGGACCTTTGTTGGCAAAGTAATGTCTCTGCTTTTGAATATGCTATCTAGGTTGGTCATAACTTTCCTTCCAAAGAGCAAGCGTCTCTTAATTTCATGGCTGCAGTAGTAGTTGCTCAACAAATCTCAATTCAACCTTTCTTTTCTTCTCTCATGTGGTTGGAGGGTAGAAAAGGGCATGCTGACAACTAGCAGAATAAGTTGGTAGGAAAGAGAGGATTAATATGATACTTTTTTTGTCTAACCCTCCTTCATATCATTTTCATACAATGTATGTAAGAGCATGTACTTTGCATTCTTTTTTTTTTTTTTTCTTCCAATTTTATTTTATTTTTAAACTTTACATAATTGTATTAGTTTTGCCAAATATCAAAATGAATCCGCCACAGGTATACATGTGTTCCCCATCCCGAACCCTCCTCCCTCCTCCCTCCCCATACCATCCCTCTGGGCCATCCCAGTGCACCAGCCCCAAGCATCCAGCATCATGCATCGAACCTGGACTGGCAACTCGTTTCACACATGATATTTTACATGTTTCATTGCCATTCTCCCAAATCTTCCCACCCTCTCCCTCTCCCACAGAGTCCATAAGACTGTTCTATACATCACTGTCTCTTTTGCTGTCTCGTACACCGGGTTATTGTTACCATCTTTCTAAATTCCATATATATGCGTTAGAATACTGTATTTATGTTTTTCCTTCTGGCTTACTTCACTCTGTATAATAGGCTCCAGTTTCATCCACCTCATTAGAACTGATTCAAATGAATTCTTTTTAATGGCTGAGTAATACTCCATTGTGTATATGTACCACTGCTTTCTTATCCATTCATCTGCTGATGGACATCTAGGTTGCTTCCATGTCTTGGCTATTATAAACAGTGCTGCGATGAACATTGGGGTACACGTGTCTCTTTCCCTTCTGGTTTCCTCAGTGTGTATGCCCAGCAGTGGGGTTGCTGGATCATAAGGCAGTTCTATTTCCAGTTTTTTAAGGAATCTCCACACTGTTCTCCATAGTGGCTGTACTAGTTTGCATTCCCACCAACAGTGTAAGAGGGTTCCCTTTTCTCCACACCCTCTCCAGCATTTATTATTTGTAGACTTTTGGATCGCAGCCATTCTGACTGGTGTGAAATGGTACCTCATAGTGGTTTTGATTTGCATTTCTCTGATAATGAGTGATGTTGAGCATCTTTTCATGTGTTTGTTAGCCATCTGTATGTCTTTTTTGGAGAAATGTCTATTTAGTTCTTTGGCCCATTTTTTGATTGGGTCGTTTATTTTTCTGGAGTTGAGCTGTAGGAGTTGCTTGTATATTTTTGAGATTAGTTGTTTGTCGGTTGCTTCATTTGCTATTATTTTCTCCCATTCTGAAGGCTGTCTTTTCACCTTGCTAATAGTTTCCTTTGATGTGCAGAAGCTTTTAAGGTTAATTAGGTCCCATTTGTTTATTTTTGCTTTTATTTCCAATATTCTGGGAGGTGGGTCATAGAGGATCCTGCTGTGATATATGTCGGAGAGTGTTTTGCCTATGTTCTCCTCTAGGAGTTTTATAGTTTCTGGTCTTACGTTTAGATCTTTAATCCATTTTGAGTTTATTTTTGTGTATGGTGTTAGAAAGTGGTCCAGTTTCATTCTTTTACAAGTGGTTGACCAGATTTCCCAGCACCACTTGTTAAAGAGATTGTCTTTAATCCATTGTATATTCTTGCCTCCTTTGTCGAAGATAAGGTGTCAATATGTGCGTGGATTTATCTCTGGGCTTTCTATTTTATTCCATTGATCAATATTTCTGTCTTTGTGCCAGTACCATACTGTCTTGATAACTGTGGCTTTGTAGTAGAGCCTGAAGTCAGGTAGGTTGATTCCTCCAGTTCCATTCTTCTTTCTCAAGATCGCTTTGGCTATTCGAGGTTTTTTGTATTTCCATACAAATTGTGAAATTATTTGTTCTAGCTCTGTGAAGAATACTGTTGGTAGCTTGATAGGGATTGCGTTGAATCTATAAATTGCTTTGGGTAGTATACTCATTTTCACTATATTGATTCTTCCAATCCATGAACATGGTATATTTCTCCATCTATTAGTGTCCTCTTTGATTTCTTTCACCAGTGTTTTATAGTTTTCTATATATAGGTCCTTAGTTTCTTTAGGTAGATATATTCCTAAGTATTTAATTCTTTCTGTTGCAATGGTGAATGGAATTGTTTCCTTAATTTCTCTTTCTGTTTTCTCATTATTAGTGTATAGGAATGCAAGGGATTTCTGTGTGTTGATTTTATATCCTGCAACTTTACTGTAGTCATTGATTATTTCTAGTAATTTTCTGGTGGACTCTTTAGGGTTTTCTATGTAGAGGATCATGTCATCTGCAAATAGTGAGAGTTTTACTTCTTCTTTTCCAATTTGGATTCCTTTTATTTCTTTTTCTGCTCTGATTGCTGTGGCCAAAACTTCCAAAACTATGTTGAATAGTAATGGTGAAAGTGGGCACCCTTGTCTTGTTCCTGACTTTAGAGGAAATGCTTTCAATTCTTCACCATTGAGGATAATGTTTGCAGTGGGTTTGTCATATATAGCTTTTATTATGTTGAGGTATGTTCCTTCTATTCCTGCTTTCTGGAGAGTTTTTATCATAAATGGATGTTGAATTTTGTCAAAGGCTTTCTCTGCATCTATTGAGATAATCATATGGTTTTTATTTTTCAATTTGTTAATGTGGTGTATTACATTGATTGATTTGCGGATATTGAAGAATCCTTGCATCCCTGGGATAAAGCCCACTTGATCATGGTGTATGATCTTTTTAATGTGTTGTTGGATTCTGATTGCTAGAATTTTGTTAAGGATTTTTGCATCTATGTTCATCAGTGATATTGGCCTGTAGTTTTCTTTTTTGTGGGATCTTTGTCAGGTTTTGGTATTAGGGTGATGGTGGCCTCATAGAATGAGTTTGGAAGTTTACCTTCCTCTGCAATTTTCTGGAAGAGTTTGAGCAGGATAGGTGTTAGCTCTTCTCTAAATTTTTGGTAGAATTCAGCTGTGAAGCCGTCTGGACCGGGGCTTTTGTTTGCTGGAAGATTTTTGATTACAGTTTCAATTTCCGTGCTTGTGATGGGTCTGTTAAGATTTTCTATTTCTTCCTGGTCCAGTTTTGGAAAGTTGTACTTTTCTAAGAATTTGTCCATTTCTTCCACGTTGTCCATTTTATTGGCATATAATTGTTGATAGTAGTCTCTTATGATCCTTTGTATTTCTGTGTTGTCTGTTGTGATCTCTCCATTTTCGTTTCTAATTTTGTTGATTTGATTTTTCTCCCTTTGTTTCTTGATGAGTCTGGCTAATGGTTTGTCAATTTTATTTATCCTTTCAAAGAACCAGCTTTTGGTTTTGTTGATTTTTGCTATGGTCTCTTTTGTTTCTTTTGCATTTATTTCTGCTCTAATTTTTAAGATTTCTTTCCTTCTACTAACCCTGGGGTTCTTCGTTTCTTCTTTTTCTAGTTGCTTTAGGTGTAGAGTTAGGTTATTTATTTGACTTTTTTCTTGTTTCTTGAGGTGTGCCTGAATTGCTATGAACTTTCCCCTTAGGACTGCTTTTACCGTGTCCCACAGGTTTTGGGTTGTTGTGTTTTCATTTTCATTCGTTTCTATGCAAATTTTGATTTCTTTTTTGATTTCTTCTGTGATTTGTTGGTTATTCAGCAGCGTGTTGTTCAGCCTCCATATGTTGGAATTTTTAATAGTTTTTCTCCTGTAATTGAGATCTAATCTTACTGCATTGTGGTCAGAAAAAATGCTTGGAATGATTTCTATCTTTTTGAATTTACCAAGGCTAGCTTTATGGCCCAGGATGTGATCTATCCTGGAGAAGGTTCCATGTGCGCTTGAGAAAAAGGTGAAATTCATTGTTTTGGGATGAAATGACCTATAGATATCAATTAGGTCTAACTGGTCTATTGTATCATTTAAAGTTTGTGTTTCCTTGTTAATTTTCTGTTTAGTTGATCTATCCATAGGTGTAAGTGGGGTATTAAAGTCTCCCACTATTATTGTGTTATTGTTAATTTCTCCTTTCATACTTGTTAGCATTTGTCTTACGTACTGTGGTGCTCCCGTGTTGGGTGCATATATATTTATAATTGTTATATCTTCTTCTTGGATTGATCCTTTGATCATTATGTAGTGACCTTCTTTGTCTCTTTTCACAGCCTTTGTTTTAAAGTCTATTTTATCTGATATGAGTATTGCTACTCCTGCTTTCTTTTGGTCCCTATTTGCATGGAAAATCTTTTTCCAGCCCTTCACTTTCAGTCTGTATGTGTCCCCTGTTTTGAGGTGGGTCTCTTGTAGACAACATATGTAGGGGTCTTGTTTTTGTATCCATTCAGCCAGTCTTTGTCTTTTGGTTGGGGCATTCAACCCATTTACATTTAAGGTAATTACTGATAAGTATGTTCCCGTTGCCATTTACTTTATTGTTTTGGGTTCGAGTTTATACACCGTTTTTGTGTTTCCTGTCTAGAGAATATCCTTTAGTATTTGTTGGAGAGCTGGTTTGGTGGTGCAGAATTCTCTCAGTTTTTGCTTGTCTGAAAAGCTTTTGATTTCTCCTTCACACTTGAATGAGATCCTTGCTGGGTACAATAATCTGGGCTGTAGGTTATTTTCTTTCATCATTTTAAGTATGTCTTGCCATTCCCTCCTGGCTTGAAGAGTTTCTATTGAAAGATCAGCTGTTATCCTTATGGGAATTCCCTTGTGTGTTATTTGTTGTTTTTCCCTTGCTGCTTTTAATATTTGTTCTTTGTGTTTGGTCTTTGTTAATTTGATTAATATGTGTCTTGGGGTGTTTCTCCTTGGGTTTATCCTGTTTGGTACTCTCTGGGTTTCTTGGACTTGGGTGATTATTTCCTTCCCCATTTTAGGGAAGTTTTCCACTATTATCTCCTCAAGTATTTTCTCATGGTCTTTCTTTTTGTCTTCTTCTTCTGGAACCCCTATGATTCGAATGTTGTAGCGTTTAATATTGTCCTGGAGGTCTCTGAGATTGTCCTCATTTCTTTTAATTCGTTTTTCTTTTATCCTCTCTGATTCATTTATTTCTACCATTCTATCTTCTAATTCACTAATCCTGTCTTCTGCCTCTGTTATTCTACTATTTGTTGCCTCCAGAGTGTTTTTAATTTCACTTATTGCATTATTCATTATATATTGACTCTTTTTTATTTCTTCTAGGTCCTTGTTAAACCTTTCTTGCATCTTCTCAATCCTTGTCTCCAGGCTATTTATCTGTGATTCCATTTTAGTTTCAAGATTTTGGATCAATTTCACTATCATTATTCGGAATTCTTTATCAGGTAGATTCCCTATCTCTTCCTCTTTTGTTTGGTTTGGTGGGCATTTATCCTGTTCCTTTATCTGCTGAGTATTCCTCTGTCTCTTCATCTTGTTTAAATTGCTGAGTTTGGGGTGTCCTTTCTGTATTCTGGCAGTTTGTGGAGTTCTCTTTATTATGGCGTTTCCTCACTGTGTGTGGGTTTGTACAGGTGGCTTGTCAAGGTTTCCTGGTTAGGGAAGCTTGTGTCGGTGTTCTGGTGGGTGGAGCTGTATTTCTTCTCTCTGGAGTGCAATGAAATGTCCAGTAATGAGTTATGAGATGTCTATAGTTTTGGGGTGACTTTGGGCAGCCTGTATCTTGAAGCTCAGGGCTGTGTTCCTTTGTTGCTGGAGAATTTGCTTGGTATGTCTTGCCCTGGAACTTATTGGCCCTTGTGTGGTGCTTGGTTTCAGTGTCGGTATGGAGGCATTTGATGAGCTCCTGTGAATGAATGTTCCTTGGAGTCAGGAGTTCCCTGGAGTCAGGGTTTGGACTTAAGTCTCCTGCTTCCGATTATCGGTCTTATTTTTACAGTAGTTTCAAAACTTCTCCTTCTATACAGCACCATTGATAAAACATCTACATTAAAGATGATAAGTTTCTCTACAGTGAGAGTCACTCAGAGAGGTTCACAGGGTTACATGGAGAAGAGAAGAGGGAGGAGGGAGTTAGAGGTGACCCAAATGAGATGAGGTGAATCAATAGTGGAGAGAGTGGGCTAGCCAGTAGTCACTTCCTTATGTGCACTCCACAACTGGACCACTCAGAGATGTTCACGGGGTTATACAGAGAAGAGAAGAAGGAGGAAGGTAACAGAGGTGGCCAGAAGGATAAAAGGGGGGATTGAAAAGGAGGGAGACAGATCCAGCCAGTAATCAGTTCCCTAAGTGTTCTCCACCGTCTGGAACACACAGAAATTCACAGAGTTGGGTAGAGTAGAGAGGGGTTAGGAGGAGACACAGGCGACCTGGTGGAGAAAAAGGAGGGTCCAAAGGGAGAGAGAGCAGTCAAGCCAGTAATCTCACTCCCTAGTGAAAATGGGTCCTGAAGATTGGGTCCTTAAAGGTACAAAATTGGTAACAAATACATAAAAGCAAAAATTAAAAATCTAGAGTAGAGTTTGGAATTTCAAAAATACGATGTTAAAGAAAAGAAGAAGGAAAAGAAAGAGAGAAAAGACGAACAAACAAAAACAAACAAGGTCGCGAAAATTATAAAGAAAGTACAGGTACAAAATTGATAACTAATACCAGAAAGCGAAAATTAAAAATCTAGAGTAGAGTTTGGAATTTCAAAAATACGATGTTAAAGAAAAGAAGAAGGAAAGAAAGAGAGAAAAAATGAACAAACAAAACAAACAAGGTCACGAAAATTATAAAGAAAGTACAGCTACAAAATTGATAACTAATACCAGAAAGCAAAATTTAAAAATCTAGAGTAGAGTTTGGAATTTCAAAAATACAATGTTAAAAAAAAAAAAAAAAAAGAAGAAGAAGAAGAAGAAAATAAAGAGAGAAAACAAACAAACAAATACGAACAATGTCACAAAAAATTATAAAGAAAATACAGGTACAAAATTGATATCAAATACCAAAAAGCATAAATTAAAAATCTAGAGTAAAGTTTGGAATTTCAGATATACAATGTTATATAAAAGAAGAAGAGAAAGAAACAGAGAAGAAGAAAAAAAAAAAAAAAAAGTCACAGAAATTATATATAAAAAAAAAAAAAAAAAACTATAGGTACAAAATTGATAACATATACCAAAAAGCGAAAATTAAAAATCTAGAGTAGAGATTGGAATTTCAAAAATACAATGTTAAAGAAAAGAAGAAAAAAAACAAAAACAAACAAACAAAAAAAACAAGGTCAAAAAATTATAAAATATATATATATGAAGTTTGCTGAAGAAGAAAAAATAGGGTCTTTTTTTTTTTTTTTTGCAAAGTAATAGGTTATAAAAGTGAAAATTAAAGGAACAATAGAGGACTTAAAATTTTTTTTTTTTTATTAAAAAAAAAAAGAAAGAATGATCGTAAAAATAATAAAAATATATCTAGGACTTTTTTGTTGTTGTTTTTTTTTTGTGGGTGTTGTGGGTTCAGTTCATTTTTGGCTAGTTCCTTGGTCAGATTTATATTTCTCAAGATCTATAGGCCCCTTCCTATGTAGTCCGTAGTAACCACAGGGTTTTGATCTATTGCCTGTAACTTCCAAGGCGTTTCCCTCTGTTATATCTTCTTCTGTTTGCTAGTCTCTTCAGTATCTGGTTTCCGCCCTGACTCAAAGGGCACGGTGGAGGACACTTTTTTTTTTTTTTTTTTTTTAGGCTTACTTGTTCAGTCGCGCTGTGCGGAGGGAGGGAGGGATGCTATCCGCAAACAAATAACACTGGCGTGGGCTCGCAGTGCCTCAGCCACCCTGGGTCTGCCCCCGCTCACGGCGCGTGTAGCCTCCCTGTCCACACTGCTCGGACTCTAGGTTGTTCCGCCGGGAACAATCCGAGGCTGGCCCTGGGCTGCATGCACCTCCCAGGTCCAAGCCGCGCAGGTTCAGGCACTCGGGTAGTCCTCAGAGGCGCAGACTCTGTTGGGCCTGCGTTTTGTGCTCTTCCCAGGTCCGAGCGCCAATTTGCTCTTCCCAGGCGAGCGCCAATGCTGCGACTTATCGCCTCCCCGCCACTCGGTTATCTGGATGTAAAACCGGCGCACCTTCTCAGGCAGATGTCGACCGTCCAGACCCCCAAGAAGTTTTAGTTAGCAAAGAAGCCTGCTTACAATTTTATAGATAATGTCTCTCTGGGGCTGCGATTGCCCCCTTCCGGCTCTGGCTGCCTGTCACCGGAGGGGGAAGGTCTGCAGCCGGCTATCTCTGTTCAGTCCTTTGTTCCGTGCGCGGGCCTGGCGGTCTTAGGTTAGGGCTGGCTTTTCGCGTGGTAGGTATCCCACAGTCTGGTTTGCTAGCCCAAATTATTTCGCTCAGATAGCGCTCAGGGTATTCAGGCCAGATTCTTACTCTCAGCGATGCAGCCCACGCCGCGCCTCCCTGCCCAGCCCCGGTTTGCTAATGGCGGATGCAGGCGTCTGCGCTGCTTCTCCGCTGGGGGAGTTACCGTAGGGCTCGCAATCTGCGAGTTTTAAATTGTTTATTTATTTTTTCTCCCTGTTATGTTGCCCTCTGTGCTTCCAAAGCTCGGCACAGATTCGGCAGTGAGAAGGTTTCCTGATGTTTGGAAACTTCTCTCTTTTTAAGATTCCCTTCCCGGGACGGAACTCCGTCCCTCCCTCTTTTGTCTCTTTTTTTTTGTTTTTAATATTTTTTCCTACCTCCTTTCGAAGAGTTGGGTTGCTTTTCTGGGTGCCTGATGTCCTCTGCCGGCATTCAGAAGTTGTTTTGTGGAATTTACTCGACGTTTAAATGCTCTTTTGATGAATTTGTGGGGGAGAAAGTGTTCTCCCCGTCCTACTCCTCCGCCATCTTGGCTCCTCCCTACTTTGCATTCTTTAAAACTTTGTTTCAAGTACCAGCCAATCTTAGTTTATCTTTACAAAGCCTAAAAAGGAACATAAGAGGAGGACTCTCATTTCTAAAAAAAAAAAAATCATTTATTTTTATTGAAGTATAATTGCTTTGGGGCTTCCCTTGTGTCTCAGCTGGTAAAGAATTTGCCTGCAATATGGGAGACCTGGGTTCCATCCCTGGATTGGGAAGATCCCCTGGAGAAGGGAAAGGTTGCCCACTCAAGTATTCTGGCCTGGAGAATTCCATGGATTACAGTTCATGGGGTTGCAAAGAGTCAGACAGGACTGAGCGACTTTCACTTCACTTCATAATTGCTTTACAATGTGTTATTTTCTGCTGTTCAACAAGTGAATCAGCTACATATATACCTATATCCTTTCCCTCTTGGACCTGCCTCTCTCTCCCCTCATCCTGTCCCTCTAGGTCATCACAGGGTGAGCTAAGCTCCCTGTGCTCTATAGGAGGTTCACACTAGCTATCTGTTTTACACATGGCAGTGCACATACGTCAGTCCCGATCTCCGAATGCACCCCACACATCTTCCTCTCCACTGTGTTCACCCGTCTGTTCTCTGTCTGCATCTCTATTCCTGCCCTGCAAATAGGTTCATCTGTACCACTTTTCTACATTCCACACATATGCAATAATATGTTTATACTTCTGTGTCTGACTTGATTCTGTATGACAGACTCTAGGTTTGTAGAGATGTGGAGTCTTGATTTTTTAATTTGGCTTTCTGACAATACCCTCCAACCAGGCTATTGTTTGAAATGAAGCAGTCACAAAGTCGTCAGTGGTCACCTCTGCCTTGCTCAATGCCTTAGTTCTAATGAGAGCTTTCATTATCAGTGAGGACCACAGAGAGAGGAGCATACCCCAGAATATGTCACTGTATAAGGGATAAGCACACCCAAGTCCTTCTAAGGTCAGAGATTTGTTTTAATCAAACCTATCGACGAGCCTTCTAAAAAACCCAAATTGCTTAGAAAATAAGTATTTTTCACCTTTTCTATGAAGAAAGGGAATTATACTCATTTTACTGTGGAAAGTCTCTTTTTTAATACCTTTATTGAACAACATAATCAATGAAAATGGTAAAGAACCTGCCTGCGATGCAGGAGACCAGGGTTCAATCCCTGGGTTGGGAAGTTCCTCTGAAGAAGAGAATGGCAACCCACTCGAGTATTCTTGCCTGGAGAACTCCATGGACAGAGAAGCCTGGCAGGCTACAGTCCATGGGGTCACAAAGAGTCAGACACAACTGAGTAACTAATTCACACATAGCTGTGTATATTCAAAGTGTGAAATGTGATGATTTGATATACATATATACTGAGAATGATTACCAAGACCAAGATAATTAAGACATTCATCATCTTAGATAGTTAACTTTGTGTGTATGTGTGCAGTGAGAATGCTTAACATCTACTCTCAGCAACGTTCAAGTATGCAATACTCTTTTGTTACATTAGGATACATGCTATACATTAAATCTTCAGAATTTATCCTTCTATACTGGAAAATGTGTACCCTTTGAACCATGTCAAACCCACTTTTTTATTCCCTCAGCCCTTAACAATCACTATTTATATTTCTATAAAATCAGTTTTTTAAATCTTAGATCCCACATTTAAGCAATACTATACAAGACTTGTCTTTGTCTGATTTATTTCACTTAACATAATGACCTCCAGATTCATCCATATTGTTACAAATGGCAGGATTTTTCCCTGATGCTGAGAAAGATTGAAGGCAAAAAAGAAGGGGGCAGCAGAGGATGAGATCACCTCTAGGTAGCATCACCAACTCAGTGGACATGAATTTGAGCAAACTCTGGGAGCTAGTGGAGGATAGAGGAGCCTAGTGTGCTGCAGTCCATAGGATGGAAAAGAGTCAGACATGACTTAGCAATTCAACAACAACAATATTTGATGAGATAAATTGTATAAATATATACCTATTCACCTTGGGTTGCCCCACGGGCTTGGCTTAGTTTCATTGAGTTAGACGAGGCTGTGGTCATAGTGTGATTAGATTGACTAGTTTTCTGTGAGTATGGTTGCAGTGTGTCTGCTCTCTGATGCCCTCTTGCAACACCTACCGTCTTACTTGGGTTTCTCTTACCTTGGGTGTGGGGTATCTATTCACAGCTGCTGCAGCAAAGTGCAGCCACTGCTCCTTACCTTGGACGAGGGGTATCTCCTCACTGCCGCCCTTCCTGACCTTCAACGTGGGATAGCTCCTCTAGGCCCTCCTGCGCCTGCACAGCCATGGCTCCTTGGACGTGGGGTTGGTCCTCCTGGCCGCCGCCCCTGGCCAAGAAAATGCACTGGTCATAACAAACACCCTCTTCCAACAACACAAGAAAAGACTCTATACATGGACATCACCAGATGGTCAACACTGAAATCAGATTGATTATATTCTTTGCAGCCAAAGATGGAGAAGCTCTATACAGTCAGCAAAAACAAGACCAGGAGCTGGCTGTGGCTCAGATCATGAACTCCTTATTGCCAAATTCAGACTTAAATTGAAGAAAGTAGGGAAAATCACTAGACCATTCAGGTATGACCTAAATCAAATCCCTTATGATTATACAGTGGAAGTGAGAAATAGATTTAAGGGCCTAGATCTGATAGATAGCATGCCTGATGAACTATAGAATGAGGTTCATGACATTGTACAGGACACAGGGATCAAGATCATCCCCAAGAAAAAGAAATGCAAAAAGGCAAAATGGCTGTCTGAGGAGGCCTTACAAATAGCTGTGAAAAGAAGAGAAGTGAAAAGCAAAGAAAAGGAAAGATAGAAGCATCTGAATGCAGAGTTCCAAAGAATAGCAAGAAGAGATAAGAAAGCCTTCCTCAGCAATCAATGCAAAGAAATAGAGGAAAACAACAGAATGGGAAAGACTAGAGATCTCTTCAAGAAAATTAGAGACACCAAGGGAACATTTCATGCAAAGATGGGCTCGATAAAGGACAGAAATGGTATGGACCTAACAGAAGCAGAAGATATTAAGAAGAGATGGCAAGAATACACAGAAGAACTGTACAAAAAAGATCTTCACAACCCAGATAATCACGATGCTGTGATCACTGACCTAGAGCCAGACATCCTGGAATGTGAAGTCAAGTGGGCCTTAGAAAGCATCACTATGAACAAAGCTAATGGAGGTAATGGAATTCCAGTGGAGGTCTTTCAAATCCTGAAAGATGATGCTCTGAAAGTGCTGCACTCAATATGCCAGCAAATTTGGAAAACTCAGCAGTGGCCACAGGACTGGAAAAAGGTCAGTTTTCATTCCGATCCCAAAGAAAGGCAATACCAAAGACTGCTCAGACTACTGCACAATTGCACTCATCTCACATGCTAGTAAAGTAATGCTCAAAATTCTCCAAGCCAGGCTTCAGCAATATGTGAACCGTGAACTTCCTAATGTTCGAGCTGGTTTTAGAAAAGGCAGAGGAACCAGAGATCAAATTGCCAACATCCTCTGGATCATGGAAAAAGCAAGGGAGTTCCAGAAAAACATCTATTTCTGCTTTATTGACTATGCCAAAGCCTTTGACTGTGTGGATCACAATAAACTGTGGAAAATTCTGAAAGAGATGGGAATACGAGACTACCTGATCTGCCTCTTGAGAAATTTGTATGCAGGTCAGAAAGCAACAGTTAGAACTGGACATGGAACAACAGACTGGTTCCAAATAGGAAAAGGAGTATGTCAAGGCTGTATACTGTCACCCTGCTTATTTAACTTCTATGCGGAGTACATCATGAGAAACGCTGGGCTGGAAGAAGCACAAGCTGGAATCAAGATTGCTGGGAGAAATATCAATAACCTCAGATATGCAAATGACACCACCCTTATGGCAGAAAGTGAAGAGGAACTAAAAAGCCTCTTGATAAAAGTGAAAGTGGAGAGTGAAAAAGTTGGCTTAAAGCTCAACATTCAGAAAACCAAGATCATGGCATCTGGTCCCATCACTTCCTGGGAAATAGATGGGGAAACAGTGGAAACAGTGTCAGACTTTATTTTTGGGGGCTCCAAAATCACTGCAGATGGTGATTGCAGCCATGAAATTAAAAGACGCTTACTCCTTGGAAGGAAGTTATGACCAACCTGGATAGCATATTCAAAAGCAGAGACATTACTTTGCCAACAAAGGTTCGTCTAGTCAAGGCTTTGGTTTTTCCTGTGGTCATGTATGGATGTGAGAGTTGGACTGTGAAGAAGGCTGAGCACCGAAGAATTGATGCTTTTGAACTGTGGTGTTGGAGAAGACTCTTGAGAGTCCCTTGGACTGCAAGGAGATCCAACCAGTCCATTCTGAAGGACATCAGCCCTGGGATTTCTTTGGAAGGAATGATGCTAAAGCTGAAACTCCAGTACTTTGGCCACCTCATTCGAAGAGTTGACTCATTGGAAAAGACTCTGATGCTGGGAGGGACTGGGGGCAGGAGGAGAAGGGGACGACAGAGGATGAGACGGCTGGATGGCCTCACTGACTTGATGGACGTGAGTCTCAGTGAACTCCAGGAGTTGGTGATGGACAGGAAGGCCTGGCATGCTGCAATTCATGGGGTCGCAAAGAGTCGGACACGGCTGAGCGACTGAACTGAACTGAACTGATACCTATTCATCTGTCAAAGGACTTGTGAGTTGTTTCTGTATCTTGCCTATAGTGAATTATGCTGCAATGAACACAGGTGTGTAAACATCCCTTTGTGATGCTGATTTTATTTCCTTCTGACATATACCCAGAAGTGGGATTATTGGGTCATTTGGTAGTTTCTTCCATGCTTCCCACTCATATCATGCAGCCCTGAATTGTCTGCTGTATTCCTTGCAAATGAGCATGGGAGTCTGGCAGCATGCATAGGCATTTGGAAGAACCATTCAAGGGTAAATGGAAACATTCCAAATGGCTGCTTAACACTTGACAATTTCACTAGTCCTGAGTCAAGGAGTGTTTCTTTCTTAGTCCAGTCAGAAGTCTTACAAGTTTTTGAGCCTGGAACACCCTGCTTCTAAAGCAGTTTTTATATGCTTATTTGCTTGTTTGTATATTTTTCATTCAGGAAACATAAAATGTGACTTTTTTTTCCATAGCTCTTCTTCACCTTTCTTTATTTATGTGTTCCGCTTCTCTCTTTGATTCTTTATCTACCATGAATGAATTTATTTTTAGTCACTTACATCTCTTGCCCATTATCAACTCAGCTTTCTAAAGCCCTTTGAGTGAAATAAATAGTTAGATGTCCCTTTCACAGCTTTGAACACTGTTTGTGCAACCTGCTGTGAACATTTTAAGAGAAGATGCCAAGTCTCTCTGCCCTGCTCATAAAAAAATGTTCCCCAAAGCCTTAAATCTTACCAAGCGTGCTATCTGGTAAATGTCTATAAATTTACACATGCATGCATGTGTGCATGCCAAGTCTCTAGAGTCGTGTCCAACTCTTTACAACCCTACGGACTGCAGATCACCAGGCTCCTCTGACTATAATCCTCCATAAAGTAAATATCCAACTTAATAAAATGAGATCCTTGTAGTGTCATTGGAATGTGAATTCTAACAAGTCTTGGGGTGCTCATGTTTAATTTGGGAAGCAAGTTTGGTTTTTCATGTAAGTGAATCCGAGCCAAATAAGAATGTTCCAGAAGAGAGGTGGATAGGGTGACTGTCTGAAAATTCATCTTGCATGTGGGTAACAAATTCTCATCTTTTAGAAGCATCCCTGATGTTCCATGAGCCCATCAACTATTTCAAGGGCTTCTTGGGACTTCGTTCTAGTAGAATGAGTTCCATACACCATTGCTGCTTCCATGTCCACAGTTGCTCTATCAACCTAAAGTGAACAAGCCAAATTCAGACTCTGATAGGAAAGAATTGTACCCCAGAAACATGCAAGTTAGTAGAGGCACTAAGGGATAGGAGGATTTTTCTGAATCTGAAATAGGCTATATGCCATAACTGACAGCAGTTTGTAAACAAGAAAATATGGCCATAGCATTCAAATGGCTCAAAGTGAAAGAAGTTGTATTTTATACATAAAAGTAAAATAGTTATCTGAGAAATATATATATATATACACACACACATACACACACACACACACACACACACACACACACACTGTTTTAAAAGATCCCAACCACATTCACATTTAATGACATAACAATTATGACCGCTGTAGCTTGGGATTGGGTAACCATAGTAAGAGCACCTGGATAAATAATTTTTACTCTACTTTTTAAAAAATGTAGAAATATGATCAGAAGAAATCTAATTAGAAATCAGAGTGTTCAAATTTCAATGAATTCTTGAGTGGCTCAGCTTTCTTTTCTACATAAAAGTATTTTAAAATTAAAGAGAAGAAAATTCAAGGATGAATTTTTGATATAATGAGCTTTTAACCTGTATTTCTGAAATTGGCAGTGGCTTATGCAATACATTGTTAGTAAATCAAGATAAATAACTTTTTTCTTTAAAAAAGGGAAGAGGAACAGATTGCTTAGAAGTCTCGAAATGTGAATTATGCCAATTGGTCCTTTGGGAAATATCTCTCTTAGTTCAAACTGATTCCCTTGGGAAACGGTAAAGTTCATTGCTTAATAAGCATAATGAGATTTTTATATAGTACAGAAGCTGTTGTCAAAGGCTCTACGGACATGCTGCAGAGCTTTTAAAGCTAAGGTTTCTGACAGGGAATGCAGACCATTCTGACTAGAGGGGAAAAAAAAAATCTTTTGACCTCAGGTTCTTATCTTTCTACTTTGAGATGTAGTTGAATACTTAAAACATATATTTTAAGTTTTTCTGAAAAAATGAAGTGCTAATTTTACAAAAATTATACTCTGACAAAGAAACATACAGCAACTGATGGAAGTGAAGGCACAAGCTCTGTTCTCCAAAGCTGACTAGCAAGGCAAGCAAGTGAGGAAGTGGCAGCATGCACTGCGTGTGTGAGCGAGCTCAGTCCTTCAGTCGTGTCCGACTCTCTGCGACACAATGGACTTTAGCCCAAAAGTCTCCCCGATCCATGGAATTTCCCAGGTGAGAATACTGGAATGGGTTGCCATTTCCTCCTCTAGGCGATCTTCCCTACCCAGGGATCTAATCCGCGTCTCTTTTGTCTCCTGCATTGGCAGGCAGACTTTTCACCAGCGCATCACCTGTGAAGCCCTGCTAAAGCTGAGAGCTATGCCTAAAGCTGAAAACTTCTGAGAAATCCCAGAAGTTTCAAGATCTTGCCTTGTCAGGTGATTCTTAAAATAGACTCAAGAGACAGTTTCTCAAGTCTTAAGTGAATGAAGCTGAAAGACTAAAATACACCATCACTGGGGGGAAAAAAATTCCATCTGGATAAAGTAAGCACTTTTGTATACCTTCCTACCATAAATATTGGTCCAAAGGGATGAATTTTGTATCCATTTTTATATTTCCAGAGTAAAGTCTATTTTGACTTGAACAGAATGGAGCAAAGTGTGAAGGCAAAAGAAATATTGCTGTGAGTTTTGTACATTATAATATTTTACAGAAATAGGTTTCACCATTTCTCTTCCTTAACTGCTCCCTGCAAAAATTTAAAAGGGGTCACTGAATGACAAGAAATGGGATAAGGAATGTTATAGACTCTGAGCACCAGAATGTCCAGCAACAGAAACGTTTCTGACCGTGCACTTAGACTATATACTCACTCTCAAAACAGCTCACCCACTTTAAGTCTACGTGGTCAGTAATCAGCATATATGACCATACTTTGCCAGGCTACTGCTTTCAAAGCTCTGTCCAGTGCATAATAAAGGTAAATTTTTTTGCAAGATACAAGATCTATGACATCCCTGTGAGGCACTGTTGAGTCAGAAAACTGGCTCTAAAGCTGAGACCCTGAGTTACCCAGTCTCTCACCATCATCTTATTAGCTATCCTGCCTCTTAATATCCACTCTTAATATCCTCCAGGTATTAACAGTACCTGGTGGCTCATACAGGGAAGAATCTGCCTGCAGTGCAGGACACCAGGGTTTGACCCCTGGGTCAGGAAGATCCCCTGGAGAAGGGAATAGCAATCCACTCCAGTATTCTTGCCTGGAGAACCCCATGGACAGAGGAGCCTGGCGGGCTACAGTCCACGGGGTCGCAAAGAGTCAGATACAACTGAGCAACTAACACACTCTTGGTATCAGTTTCTGAATAATGATTTAAACTAACAGAGATTTTGGTTCTTGACTTTCAAAAATGCTCAGGATACATTTCCCAGAGACCTCAGTTATTGTACGTGTTTCTTTCCTTATTCAGTTATTTGTGTTTCAGTCACACATGGGCACTTGCTTGTAAGATATTAGCTACTTCACTTAATTCTTTGCTTTTTAGGGTCAACAGATGAGTAGTAAGTGAAAAAAAAAAAAGGTTCTGTAATCATATCAGCCCAATTTCAAGCATACTTTAGCATTTACCAGCTATGTGGCAGTGGGAAAGCTATTTATCACCTCTAAGCCTTAGTTTGCTCTTCTAGAAAATAGAGATGGTAGTAGCATCTGCAGGCTTCCCTGGTAGCTCAGCTGGTAAAGAATCCACCTGCAATGCAGGAGACCCTGGTTCGATTTCTGGGTGGAGAAGATCCCCTGGAGAAGGGACAGGCTATCCACTCCAGTATTCTTGGGCTTTCCTGGTGGCTCAGCTGGTGAAGCACCCACCTGCAATGTGGAAGACCTGGGTTCAATCCCTGGGTTGGGAAGATCCCCTGAAGGAGAGCATGGCAACCCACTCCAGTATCCTTGCCTAGAGAATCCCCATGGACAGAGGAGCCTGGTGAGCTACAGTCCATGGGGTTGCAAACAGTCAGACATACTGATCAACTAAGCACAGCACAACACAGTAGCATCTCATAAGATACTTAACTAGAGGGATTATAATATATATACATAGGAAAATATATATATAGGGAAAATAATATATATGCTGCTACTGCTGCTGCTAATTCGCTTCAGTCATGTCTGACCCCTGTGTGACCCCATAGACGGCAGCCCACCAGGCTCCCCCGTCCCTGGGATTCTCCAGGCAAGAACACTGGAGTGGGTTGCCATTTCCTTCTCCAATGCATGAAAGTGAAAAGTGAAAGTGAAGTCGCTCAGTCGTGTCCGACTCTTAGCGACCCCATGGACTGTAGCCTACCAGGCTCCTCTGTCCATGGGATTTTCCAGGCGAGAGTTCTGGAGTGGGTTGCCATTGCCTTCTCCAAATAATACATATATTGCAATATATATAAAGTCCTTACCACAGTGGTTGTCACTGAAAGTGTTCAATTTATATGAAAACAATATTTTGAGTACCTAAACCACTCTCTAGGGCTTCCCTGATGGCTTAGCAAGTAAAGAATCTGCCTGCAATGCAGGAGACACAGGAGACCCAGGTTTGAACCCTGGGTCAGAAAGATGCCCTGGAGAAGGAAGTGGCAAGCTACTCCAGTGTTCTTGCCTGGGAAATCCCATGGACAGAGGAGCCTAGCAGGCTATAGTCCACGGGGTTGCCAAGAGTCAGACACCACTAAGCGACTAAGTACACACAAGCCACTCTTTAGTTGAAAGTAGGTACATTAAAAAGTTGTTCTAACTTTCTTACTTCACTAAAGTAGACACACTCAAGTTCAGATGGCTGAATTCCCAACCATCATGAACACATTGGTGAGAAGGCTACTCTCTGATGTGACTGCAGCCCATGGTTCTCCCAGTATAGAGCTGAGCAGAGTCAGGATCAGGCGGAGGCCAGTGAGACTTCAAGGAGAGCGGACGAGTCTGACTTTATTGGCAATTCAGATATTTTATTCATCACAGAATTTTCCCATTAATTTTAGATGTTTGAAATATTGAATTAAAATGTTGTTTACCTTTCCTGACTTCTTTCGTGTTCCTATTGCCCTAGTTCCAACTCTGGCTCTTTAGTTCCTTTTTCCCTGGAGCTAGCTTTCATCTGTGGATTGTGATGGCCCCAGGCTCGCCCTCACCAGGTCGTTGATTCCTCAGGCCCCCATCAGCAGTTATTAGAAAGTCCTCCTGTGCTATGAAATTGAGTGCAATTTCAGCTCAGTATGTGGTATCCAGTGGCTTCCCAGGTAACCCGCCTGCAGTGCAGGAGACATAAGAGACACAAGTTCGATCCCTGGGTCAGGAACATCCCCTGGAGGAGGGCATGGGAATCCATTCCAGTATTCTTGCCTGAAGAATCCCATGGACAGAGGAGCCTGGTGGGCTACAGTCCAAAGTATCGCAGAGTTGGACATGACTGAAGTGACTCATCATGCACTCACGGTGCCCAAGTATGAACTAGTGTTTCCACCCAGGCATGTATTCCTGAATTCTGTCCAGTTACATGGCAATGAGAAGGGACTCCTACCTAATTTCAGAGGATGCTTGTGAGAGACAGAGTCATCAGTGATCTTCAAGCCCCAAGAATATTTGAGTTCATCCAAATGCAGATTCAAATTCACTGTCCCTTGTCCTGTGAAAAGCTGGACTCTGAATTCTAAGGAAAATAGTAAAATATCTAATCAAATTCCATCCTCAGAGAAGATTAGGCTTTAGAAGAAACTTGGCATGATGCTTACAGAATGCTTTTGATCATTCAGCATTATAATAACTCACTGTTGTCATTCCATGTTATCAGTCACATTTGATAAGTTAAAAAGTTGAAGGACAGAGAGATTTATTTATAAAGAATCCCAGTGGAAATTAAAATCAAAACTATAAGAAGCATTTATAGCTAGAGTTAACTTTTATATCTGAGGTTTTTTAGTCCTTTTCCTAGCCCTGCAATTACAATCGCTGAGATGCTCTCTAATTTCTAAAGTTGGAAGAATTAAATATCAAGTTGCTTTCAGACGGCATGAATTACATTCCCCAGTGCTCCCCATAGATAGTCACCTAATTTTGGTGAAGTCAAAGATGCTTATATTAGTCAAGTTACAGAGTGACCTGAATTTTGCAATAAGAAGTTCATGATCTAGAGTGACATACTATCCTGGTCTTAACACTGAAAGTTCTGCAACCCAGGAAAACCATGATGGTTAGTCATTCTAGTTGCTAACCAGAAACATCCTCCAAGTTACAAAGGCACGTTGACTTTTCTTCTCTCATTATTCTTCCTGGTTGGTTCATATTTGTGATGATTCACATAAGATGCACTTGTTTGATTTCAGAATTTGATTTTCAAAAATGAATCAATTGTTACTTTTAGCTAATAGTTTGGATTTATGATGGGAGTTCTGTAGAAGAAAATGGAAACCTACTTCAGTATTCTTGCCTAGAGAATCTTATGGACAGAGGAGCCTGGCAGGCTACAGATAGTCCATGGAGTCACAAAGAATTGGACACAACTGAGCAACTAACACTTTCACTTTCATTTTTTTCACGATAAGAGATCAACTTCGAAAAACCAAAGACAACTTTGGGTAGAAGTATGTACATGGCAAATTGTGCCATAAAAAAATAATGGAGAAATATGTAAAGGTGCTCTAAATATATATTATAAAACTATAACTGTATAATAACCTGCTTAAAACACTAGTTAGATCATGTTAACATTGTAAGTGAATCCCTGGCCTACCTCCCCACTACCTCTCTTTCCAGTTAAAACTCACATTCCATTATGCATCCATTTCGCAAGCATTCACTGGCCACCTTTGTCTGTGCAATGCACTGTACAGTTGTAGAGACTCTAGATTACACAAGAGAGTTCAGGCTTGTAGCTCCAAATAGGGGATTAAAATCAATGCAGAACAGAATCAGTTCAGTTCAGTCGCTCAGTCGAGTCCAACTCTTCGAGACCCCATGAATCACAGCAAGCCAGGCCTCCCTGTCCATCACCAACTCCCGGAGTTCACCCAACTCATGTCCATCAAGTCAGTGATGCCATCCAGCCATCTCAGCCTCTGTCGTCCCTTTCTCCTCCTGCCCCCAGTCCCTCCCAGCATCAGAGTCTTTTCCAATGAGTCAACTCTTCGAATGAGGTGGCCAAAGTACTGGAGTTTCAGCTTCAGCATCATTCCCTCCAAAGAAATCCCAGGGCTGATGTCCTTCAGAATGGGCTGGTTGGATCTCCTTGCAGGCCAAGGGACTCTCAAGAGTCTTCTCCAACACCACAGTTCAGAAGCATCAATTCTTCGGTGCTCAGCCTTCTTCACAGTCCAACTCTCACTTCCATACATGACCACAGGAAAAACCATAGCCTTGACTAAATGGACCTTTGTTGGCAAAGTAGTGTCTCTGCTTTTGAATATGCTATATAGGTTGGTCATAACTTCTTTCCAAGGAGTAAGCGTCTTTTAATTTCATGGCTGCAGTCACCATCTGCAGTGATTTTGGAGCCCAAAGAAATAAAGTCTGACACTGTTTCCACTGTTTCCCCATCTATTTCCCAGGAAGTGATGGGATCGAATGCCATGATCTTCGTTTTCTGAATGTTGAGCTTTAAGCCAACTTTTTCACTCTCCACTTTCACCTTCATCAAGAGGCTTTTGAGTTCCTCTTCACTTTCTGCCATAAGGGTGGTGTCATCTGCATATCTGAGGTTATTGATATTTCTCCCAGCAATCTTGATTCCAGCTTGTGCTTCTTCCAGCCCAGCGTTTCTCATGATGTACTCTGCAAAGAAGTTAAATAAGCATGGTGATAATATACAGCCTTGACATACTCATTTTCCTATTTGGAACCAGTCTGTTGTTCCATGTCCAGTTCTAACTGTTGCTTCCTGACCTGCATATTGGTTTATCAAGAGGCAGGTCAGGTGGTCTGGTATTCCCATCTCTTTCAGAATTTTCCACAGTTTATTGTGATCCACACAGTCAAAGGCTTTGGTATAGTCAATAAAGCAGAAATAGATGTTTTTCTGGAACTCCCTTGCTTTTTCCATGATCCAGGGGATGTTGGCAATTTGATCTCTGGTTCCTCTGCCTTTTCTAAAACCAGCTTGAACATCAGGAAGTTCACGGTTCACATATTGCTAAAGCCTGGCTTGGAGAATTTTGAGCATTACTTTACTAGCATGTGAGATGAGTGCAATTGTGCAGTAGTTTGAGCAGTCTTTGGCATTGCCTTTCTTTGGGATTGGAATGAAAACTGACCTTTTCCAGTCCTGTGGCCACTGCTGAGTTTTCCAAATTTGCTGGCATATTGAGTGCAGCACTTACACAGCATCATCTTTCAGGATTTGAAAGAGCTCAACTGGAATTCCATTACCTCTACTAGCTTTGCTCATTGTTATCCTACCTAAGGCCCACTTGACTCCCCATTCCAGGATGTCTGGCTCTAGGTCAGTGATCACACCATCGTGATTATCTGGGTTGTGAAGTTCTTTTTCGTGCAGTTCTGTGTATTCTTGCCGTCTCTTCTTAATATCTTCTGCTTCTGTTAGGTCCATACAATTTCTGTCCTTTATTGAGCTCATCTTTGCATGAAATGTTCCCTGGTATCTCTAATTTTCTTGAAGAGCTCTGTAGTCTTTCCCATTCTGTCATTTTCCTCTATTTCTTTGCACTGATCGCTGAGGAAGTCTTTCTTGTCTCTTCTTGCTATTCTTTGAAACTCTGCATTCAGATGCTTATATCTTTCCTTTTCTCCTTTGCTTTTTGCTTCTCGTCTTTTCACAGCTATTTGTAAGGCCTTCCCAGACAGCCATTTTGCCTTTTTGCATTTTTTTTTCTTGGGGATGGTCTTGATCCCTGTCTCCTGTACTATGTCACGAACCTCATTCCATAGTTCATCAGTCACTCTATCAGATCTAGGCCCTTAAATCTATTTCTCACTTCCATACCTGAAACCTCTACAGCTGGAGACAAAAAGGCAGGGGAAAATTTTAATTTATTTCCAGGAACATTGTCCTAAATTGACCAATATTTTCCAAATTTTAAGTCTTTTCTAATGCTCTGACTATGTTTCTGTACCGCTCAAAATTCTATGCTTTCTTCATAAGCAAACCAAAAGTTTCAGGAAACATATTTTAACCCCTGACCTAGATTTAATATTCCTTTGTCTAAAATTCCACAATAATTAGAATTTCTTTTAGTATAGCATATTTATTAATGTCTTCATATATTACCAAAAACAAAAGTTTACCTCACACCATACACAAAATACATTCTAAAGATATTAGAACACTAAATATTTAAAAGTCAACAGAAAAGAAGAGTAGGCAATATTTCTCTGATATTACAATAGAGAGAATTTTTTAAATGTTACAGCAATAAAACAAATGTCATAAAGATAAAATATCAGCTACAACTCTGGTTGCATTTAATAAAAACCCACAAGAAATTAGTTTAAGTTGAAAAGGAGAATTTATTATATGTATTAATATCTGTCAGTTGCTCAGTCTGCAACCCCATGGACTGTAGCTGGACAGGCTCCTCTGTCCATGGAATTCTCTAGGCAAGAATACTGGAGTGCGTTGCCGTTTCCTTCACCAGGGGATCTTCCCCATCCAGGGACTGAACCCGCATCTCTTATCTCCTGCATTGGCACACAGGTTCTTTACCACTAGCACCACCTGGGAAGCTCATGGATTAATATATGGAGATGCAAAGGTAAGGGTGTGGCTGGGCCTCAGAAACAACGAGAAGCGGAGACCTGAACCCCATTAAGATACTTTTAATCTCTGCTGTCCTTTGTACAACTCCTTCAGTTCTAATCACTGCTTGTGTTCTCTCCGTTTCTCTACCAATATGGTGAAAGGCAGGGAGTGTGTTGACAACTGTTGAGCTTCCAGTTTTGTAGGTTGGGTACGGGAAGAGAGATGGACCCTCACGTGAAAGTCCAACAGATGCATTATGCATTAGTAGTTCAGTCGTGTCCAACTCTTTGGGACACGGACTGTAGCTGGCCAGGCTCTTTTGTCCATGGAGTTCTCTAGTCAAGAATACTGGAGTGGTTTGCCATTGCTCTCTCCAGGGGATCTTCCTGAGCCAGGTATCGAACCCACATCTCTTAATCTCCTGCATGGGCAGGCAGGTTCTTTACCACTAGCGCCACCTAGGAAGTTCAGCAAGAGATTAGCATTTCTTCATATACTCACTTGTCACCAGAGCATAAAACAGCCACTGCTGCTTCACCACAAAACGGTATGGAAGCATGAGTGGAGAACAGTTCCCAGAAGAAAATAAGTAAATATCTTCACTATAAAAAGATAAAATTCCAAAAAAAAAAGTAAAACTTTCATGATCAGGAAAAAAAGATAAAAGTAAAAATCATAGCAAAGTGGAAAAAATATCAAACAATTACGGGAAGATAATTTGTTTCCTTAATTCATAAATGTATAAGATAAATATGGATACCCCTCTCAAAATTGACAAAACCCAGAAATTAAGAATGGAAGAAAGAACAATTACAATGAAATACAATAGGACATTGTGGGAAAATGTTCAGCTTCATTAATAGTCAATGAAGTGTGAATTTAAATAACCATCAATTGCAAAGATTTTGCCTAGAGAATTGATTTTCTTTTAAATTTACAATGCTTAGAGATCCAGAGAAATACACCCTTTTATACACTCATGTAGGCATGTAAACTGATGCAAGCTTTCTTGAAGGTAATTAATATGCATCAAGATCTTTGAGAATGAACATAATTGAAGACATAAATAGACAATATTTTTCATGAAAATATATCTATTGAAACATTTTGGATAACAAGAATTGGAAATAGATACACATCTAGCAACAGAGTTATCTAAACAAACCTTTGTATTTTGAGATGAAATATTATACATATTAAGACTTTATTTTACTAAATATTAAATAACATAGAAAATGTCATTAAGAGAAAAACACAAAAACCCAATATCTTATATGCAACATAATTCTAGTATAGATATAAACATTGGGAAAAAAATTGGAAGAAAATGCCCCTAAATCTTGATATTGTTAACTCTCTGAGTGGTAGAGCTTGAAATTATTATTTTTCTCCTTTGGAAAACTGTTCATTTTTTTAGTGTCAGACCTGAGAATGTGACTGAGCCAATCTAGGAGTGTATGTTCAACAGAAGTACTTTCTAGATTCTGGGAAACTTGAACAATAACAAATACAGAATTTCAACATGAAATTCTTTACTGGAAGAGGGCTATAGGAAAATATGGTGTTTAATTTTGAGATTCTGTAACCTTTTCAGGTGTTCTACATGATAATTATTGCCTGTTATACCATTTTGCACAACATCTAAATCAGTGAATGAAAAGTTTCATTAAAAGGCTTTATTAATGTTTCAAATAAATATGCAGAGATATTAAAACCTAATGGAAAAGAATAAAAAGAAAAAGAAAATGTAGCAGAGGGCTTTGCATTTTTAAATATCTGCATTAAATGTCAGGAACTTGCATCCTGACTACAACATATCTGAAATGACTGATTAAAAGGTGCCTTTTTTTCATAGAAACACAGACCCTCTTCTTATTTTTGTAAATGGAAAAAGAGATAAAAGTTGTTGATATAAATCCAATATTAATTTCTCCAAAAGCTGTGTCATAGAGGTTTGTACTTCTGATCAATAATTTTTTAACTTTTCATTAAAATGAGCACAAAAGCAAAATACTTAAGACTGCAAATTATTTTTAGTCCCAAAGAAAGAAGGTCATTGTATCACATTTTTCAAAATGTGTTTCTCAGGACATGTGTTTGCATGTCCCAGTTGCAAAAACAAAAACAAAAGCAAAAAACAACCTGTAATCAAATGAATTTGAAGGACATTGGATTAAACAGAATCAAATTGGTTTCTTTACTATAGAGCTTCTCAAAGAATTTTATATGTTATCATGCAGTGTGAATTTCTAAAAAGAGTTGGTATTCAGCTGTCTTCCCAAACATACTTGACCACTGAACTCTTTGTATGCAGCATCTCATGGGTGACTTCTGAGCACACACGTTGGTAAATACTGCTCTGTCAGAACTTTGAGCTTCCACTTGTTCTGGCTTCAGACATCCGTTCTCATCTTTAACAGCAATATTTCCTTCTCAGCAAGACAAAATTTCAGCTTAAGGAACAGCAGAAATAAAAGGGGAAGAAAACTAGAAAAATATGATGAAATGTCTAACACAGCTTCCCTGGAACTACAGGTTATGAACTTGGCATATTTTATCGATTTAGTCAATAAGTAGATAAATGAAATTTGAGCCTTTTCAGCATTTAAATGAGATGTTGAAAGCTAAAAATGTAACTGCTCTCCAGAGACGTTAGAATGATCACAGACGTTCATAAGAATAAAACTTTGGCATGAATCCTTTGGCAATATTCCTGGTTCTGGCCTGAAAGCAGTAGCTGAATAGGAGATGAGCCATTCCTCCAGGATGCGGTGGTGCTGGCAGCCTGAAGAAAGTGAGCGTTCAGAGAGAATCAGAGCTCTGAACGTGCTTGGGGACGGTGGACCATAATAGTTGAGAGAGAGTGAGCCATCACTGCTAAAAAGGCAGCGATGGGGAAAGTCACGCTTATCTAACTCCTTCAACAACCACCTCCTCTCTCATAAGCCTCTTGGTCTTGGCACAACTTACCACTTTATCAGGCAAGATGTTAAAGCAAAAAGAGGCTCAATTCAACTGATTGATCTTTTGTTGGGGACAACGTACTATGCTCAAATCATTGCACTGAGTCCTGGCAGAGAGGGCAAGTATCAAAAAAGACTGTCCCTACCCCTAAGAAACAGACTCCAGCTTATAATTTTACACCAAAATGAAGTCTTCAAATATGAGCTAGATTGTGTGTGTGTGTGTTAAGTTACTTCAGTCACATCTGACTCTTTGTAATCCTATGGGCTGTAGCCTGCCAGGTTCTCAATCCATGGGATTCTCCAGCCAAGAATACTGGAGTGGGTTGCCAGTGCTCTCCTCCAGGGCATCTTTCTGACCCAGGGATCGAACCTGCATCTCTTACATCTCTTGCACTGGCAGGCAGGTTCTTCACCACTAGCACTGCCTGGGAAACCCCATGAGCTAGATTATATGTTATCAAAAGAGAGGGAAGAGTTCAACTCTCAAAGAAGAATCAGGAAAGACTTTCATCTTTGTGGCTAGCTAGCATGGTCTTAGATATGAATAGCTTGCCAATAAAATTTGATGAATTGAATTACATTGAATATTGAATATCACTGGCATAAGAGTACTTTCGGCTTTGGGTACTTTTTTTTCTTTATGTGCAATTGGAATTTATTAAGAAAAAATACTGGCAGCATCTGCTAAACTGTTCATAAAGCATAACCGTTTTCTTAACTAGTCTTTCCCAGAACTGGCTATCCTTTGAAGAAATTCCTCACCCCATAGACATATTTTCTTTTTCCTCAAAGGCCATTCCTACTGAATTCATGCTATCTCTGAGACATCAAGGAGAGAGCTTGGGTGTGGTCACTATCTCAAGGCGGGGACACTATACCCCATTGTCCCTTTTCAAAGGACACCGAGGTGTGAAGACACTTGTAGCAGATTTGGTCAACAGCCAGACCACTGAGTCTGTCCTCATCCTTATGCACAGTTCTGTCCTCACGCAGGACTTCTTGAAAAATAAAAATTCAGATACCCCTTGTCCTTTCACTGTCCACTAAGTCAAGAAACACTTGCTGCCCCTCCAAATTCACCTACCATGAAACCTTCATCAAGAATATTTTGATCTCCAAAAATAAACAAGAAGAGGTTAAGCTGAATAGGAAGAGAGCATTTATCAAAGGGAATCTTAGAATTTAAATGTGTAGCCTTGAAATTAAAGGTGCAGTAAATATAGGTCTATAGTAAATTGCTTATGATGTAATAAACTAGAATTATAGATGTGGCAATAAAGAGAGGCAATATAATATTGTATATTTAAGGAGCAGCTATCAACAAAGGAATAGATCAAATTTCCATCTTGTTTTCTGTTGATAGCTTCTGAAATGGCTATTATTTGGCAGGAATGTAAAACAGGAGTCAACAATACTGAAGCTTTCCATTTCTTGATTGTCAGCTAATAGTTTTATCCTTCCTTCCTGGATGACCTCGAAATGTATCACAACAGGCACATAGCAGCTAGTTGAGGAATAGGCAGAGTTCAAGAAAAATCTGCTTTCCCTGTTTCTTGTTTGTTCAAGGAAAATATAATAAACAAAGAAACCTGATTTTTGTGTGGTACATCTATGTAGCTTTCTTTGCAAAATCAAGTATTTTTATTTTTTTTGAAACCCAGAGACTATTATTTGAAGTACTGAATAAAGTAGCATTTTACAAAGAGGAAAAGAATACAATAATTAAAAGCAGCCACTATTAAAACTCTCTTAAGACAATGGGTATACTGTATTAGTTTCCTGTGGCTGCTATAACAAATCACCACAAACTGATTGGCTTAAAACAACAGACATGTGTTCTCTCACAGCTCTGGAGCCCAGAAGTCCAAAACCAAGATGTCAGTAGGGTCGCACTTACTCTAGGGATGATCAGGTTTCTTGCCTCTTCCAGCTAACGATGGCTGCAGGCATTCCTTGGCTTGTGACTGCACCTCTCTTCTCTCTGCTGTTCTCTGTCCTCACCTGCTCCTGGGTAATGCTAACCAGTCTTGTGACTTTAATTACCACCTTTGGTGGTAACTCCCAAATTTCTAGCTTCAGTCCAGACCTCTCCCATAAAGTTCAGATCCATATTGTGACTTCCTGGTTGACACCTCTGCTTGTAATAGTGATTTTGATCACAAAATCACTACCCTCCAAGTCAAACACCTCTACTTAGGGGTCATCAGCAAATCCTGCCAGCTCTAACTTCAATTTTTATTTGGAACTCAACCACTTTTTGTCATGCCCCAATACCTGTACCAACCATTATCGTCTCTCACCTGGATTATCTCAGTGCCTCTTATTAAAATGACCTATTACTGCACCTGCTCCAGGAGTAGATCTCTCTGCTTCTGTTCTTGCTCTTCTCTTCCCTTCAGTTCAGTTCAGTTGCTTAGTCATGTCTGACTCTTTGTGACCCCTATAGACTGTAGCACATCAGGCTTCCCTGTCCATCACCAACTCCCAGAGCTTGCTCAAACTCATGTCCATCGAGTCAGTGATCCCATTCAACCATCTCATCCTCTGTCATCCCCTTCTGCTCCTGTCTCCCTTCCCTTCAGTCCATTTTTAATACAGAAACCAAGGAGGGTTAGACAAATCCAACCCCCTTTAATTTCACACTACAGCCACATTCACAACACTTCCGGCATTTCTGGTCATCCAGTGTGTGGAGGTTTTCCCACACCAAGCAATTCTCTGCGATGCCAACTGGGTGTCCCACAATTTAACTCAATGAAACCTGGAGATCATGTTAGATCTCATGGGGTAAGGACTCAGTCTCACGAGACTTCCCTGCCTCTTCAGATGCCAATCTCAAGTGGTAGGTTCCCAGGCTACCTACAATTTCCATTCAACTTGGCTACAAAGCAGAGGTTCCCGTGACCTCTTCCCTCATGGATTTGCTTGTTAGAGCAGCTCACAGAGCCCAGAGAAATACTTACTTATGTTTACCAGTGTGTTAAAGTGTATTTTAAAGCTTTCCCCTGATGGACAGGGAGGCCTGGCATGCTGCAGTCCATGGGGTCGCAAAGAGTTGGACATGACTTAGGAACTAAACAAACAACACAGACTAAACCACCTTCCTGTTATATGGATGTGGTCACCAACCTGGAACCTCTATGACACCCATCCTTCAGGCTTCATTATATAGTCATGATTGATGAGCTCACCGGCCAGTGATGATTGATTTACCTCTAACCTCTCTTTCCTCCAGGGAAGTCAGAGGGTAGTACTGAAAGTTCCAACCCTCTAATCACTTGGTTGGTTCTGCTGGCAACCATCCCCCATCCTTAGAGGTGGTTTCCAAAGTCACTCATTAACATAACAAAGACATTGATTGCTCTCACCACTTGGGAAATTCTAAAGGCTTTAGGAACCTTTTCTGTGCCAAAGAATGTAGAAGATCAAAGAATATGTTTCTTTTATTAAGTTACAAATTCACACAGGGTGATTCTCTTGAAATATGTCATATCATATCACTATTCTTCTCAAAATCTCGTGATTCCCATCTCACTCAGTATTTAAAACCCAGTGTCCTGTTTTGGTCTATATGGCTCTCTGTGATTCCCACTGTGGGATATTCTATTCCTTCCAAGCAGTTTCCTTACCTCCTTCAGGATTTACTCAGAAGTTGTCCCCTCAGTGAGATCTTTCCTGGTCTCTCACCCTGACATGTCAGTGGGCTTCTCGTTGATGAATGTAAACCTCAAAAGTCAAATTTTTGTCTGTTTTGTTCACAGTTGTATCCCATTTGCCTAGAACAGTGTCTGGCTCACAGTAGGGTGGGCATTTCATAAATAAATGAACAAATGAGAGAATGAATCATCGAATGAATAACTTCTTCAATAGTTACAGATATGACAAAGCAATGACCAGTTGAAGTAAAACAACAACACAAACAAGTAAATATATGTGGGGTGCAATTTTATTGCATCTCTGAAATGGTTGTTATGGGAATATATTCACCATTATCAGGTTAAGTAGAATCAAAACAACGTATTTGTTTTATAGGAACAAGATGGAGTGCTATTATTTTTGTGTGTTTTTTTTTTCCCCTCATCATCAATGAGATGGATTCCTGGAACAATGGAGTATTGTTTTTCTTAAATTCCTTTTGGGAAGAATGGTGTGCATTTCATACTGCCCACTCATCATCCAGAACAGGCTCCATCTAGAGTGAGCTGGGGTGGAAACAACGGGCAATAATAGAACAGCTTCTCTGTAAAATATGTGCCTGTGACAAGGACCTTCATTTCCACCATTGTGTACCTACACCGGCTTGGCTGGAATACCTCCCTGCTCCACAGAAAACTAGGGAATGACCAGTTCTCTTTTGTCATAACTAAAAACAGCTTTCTTCAGGGAAAGCACACATATACTTAATAGATGTGTGTTGAACTGAGCTACACTCCTGGAAGCCATAAAGTCAGAGAAAAAGATCTTTAGGGGAAAGCAATGATTTGAAAGCAGATTAGGAAGCAGGTTATTAAGTATCCTTGGAAACAAAGTAAAAATAAATGTTAAAAGTATATTCAATCAATGGGACCTACAGCAAGGCTGGGTCATTTTAATATACAAATGTCTGGACCCCATTCCTTGACACAATTCTATGGGGTTATATATGAAATAAGGTCTAGAGAATGTTTGGAAACCGTTGTTTTGGATTTACCTTAGATATTCTTGTAAAAATGCAGAATTTGGTCTTGGCCTTCTCAAAGCACTGCCTTTTGCCTACAGTATTATGCTGTTGATCCTACAGCAGTAGGCTTTGTGACTATGAACAATTCTCTTGGAAGTCTTGATGGAACTACGTGGTGCAAGCCACGAGTTCTGACTAGGTTTCCATCTCCCCATCACCACATCCCACTGAAGGCAACCTACCCCCTGTGTAGGATGCAGCCATCTGTGGTTTCCAGCTGTGTCCCTATCATCACAAAACACTACTGTCTACATCTTAACATGACCTTGGTGCAGGAGTCTACCCAGTAGAGAGAAAAATCCTGCTACCTAAGTTTTACTGCAACTTCTACTGAATTTTTCTTTGCTTACTGTGAATCAGTATGTTATGAATTCAGAATCCTATTGGAAGAGAATGGTACATGCATAGATGTAACTTCTGTTAAATTGTCCATCTTCAATTTCAATGCTAAGCTGCTAAGTCACTTCAGTCGTGTCTGACTCTGTGCGACCCCATAGACAGCAGCCCACCAGGCTCCCCCGTCCCTGGGATTCTCCAGGCAAGAACACTGGAGTGGGTTGCCATTGCCTTCTCCAATGCATGAAAGTGAAAAGTGAAAGTGAAGTCGCTCAGTCGTGCCTGACCTTCAGAGACTCCATGGACTGCAGCCTTCCAGGCTCCTCTGTCCATGGGATTTTCCAAGCAAGAGTACTGGAGTGGGGTGCCATTGCCTTCTCCATCAATTTCAATACTCTTGGGCTAAAAAATGAAGATGATGTGTATCTGAGTCAGCAAGGGCTACTATGATAAATACCATAGACGGGGTGGCTTCAACAGCAAACATTTGTCTCTCACAGTTTGGCAGTTGTCAAGTCCAAGTGATGATGACAGCAGATCTGGTGTCTGGTGAGAACATGTTTCCTGGCTTGTAGATGGTTATCTTTCCTCCTAGCCTCATATGATGGAGACTGCTCTTTCTTCTTCTTACAAAGATGCTTATTCCATCATTAGGGCTCCACTCTTCTGATCTCATTACTTCCCAAAGTCCTCTCCTCCAAATATTGTCACATTAAGCCTTCAAATATGAATTTGGAGGATCACAAACATTCAGTCTGTAGCATTCTAGCATTGATTCTTTCAAAATTCAGGTCCTTCTCACATGAAAATGCATGTGTTTCATACCAACAGCCCCAGCATTCCAGCATTAACTCTAAAGCCCAAATCTAATCTAAACTTCATCTAAATCAGAATCGGGTGAGGCTCCAGGCAGAATTTACCCCAAGACAAAATTCTCCTCCAGCTATGAACTTGTGAAACCAAACAAGTTATTTACAAAATGCAATGTTGGGACAGGCATGAAATAGTTATTCCAACCCCAGAAGGGAGAAATCAGAAAGAAGAAACAGGTGATGGATCCCAAAGAAGTCTGAACTCTATCAAGGTGTCCAAGAGAGCTCAAGCTTGGGGAATAACCCTCTTTGGCTCAATGTTCTGCCATTTGGACCCACTGCAGTAGCAAAAATCAGCCCATGGCTTGATGGAGCACTCAGTGGCCCATTGTGATGATCAGGCCACTTTACAGCTTTGCCCAAGGAGGTTATACTCTCAAAGTTCCCTGAGCAGCCCTGCTCCCATATGTCCCAAGTTGCCCCATACCAAAAACAGTTTTTTTGAGTTTTAAAACTACTTTAGAATATGTGCACACATTTTATCTTTTTATACTCCTTGTCAAGTGAGCATGTGTGGTAACTTTCCTCAAGTGAGAGATGCAGAGCAGAAGGGACAGAGTCTTTCACATTAGCTTCGTTTGTACCAACATCCTTCTTTCCTGCAGAGTATAATTGTAAAAACCGACACAAAGACCTTAGACCCTCATGAATAAAGCCTAAATAACAACCTTTATTAAGAAAAAAATGTTTTCTAGAACACAAAGAATTTTGCTGTGTATAGAATATTTGATGTGCTACCTTTATCATCCCAACCCAGGGATAAAACCTGGGTATCCTGCATTACCAGCAGACTCTTTACCACCTTCCCACCTGAGCTACGAGGGAAGCCCACCTTTATCATTTTAAATGGCACCAATATTCACAAACGAAGTCAGAACCTGACTCGGAATAAAACCAAGACCTTTTCTACATTCTGACCTTTTCATATTGTTTGGACAATGCGTTCTAAATTATCATTTGTCATGACCTCAGGCTGAAAATGATGGGTGAGCTGGGAAGAAGCTGGGAGGTATATACTGATGATGACCTTTGACCCTTGTCCAAACTTCCTGTTGGTGATAAGACAGAGACTTATCCCTAACCATATTAAGAGGGTTCTGATTTTAATTCCACCATGTATGTTGGAAGAGGAAGGATTTCCTCATACTACCAAGCAAATCTCCAATACACTGTGCTGTGTGCTTAGTCACTCAGTCGTGTTGGACTTTTTGCAACCACATGAACTGTAGCCAGATTCCTCTGTCCGTGAGATTCTCCAGGCAAGAATACTGGAGTGGGTTGCCATTCCCTTCTCCAGGGGATCTTCCTGACCCAGAGATCGAACCCGGGTCTCCTGCATCGCAGATATATTCTTTACTATCGGCCACCAGGAAAGCTGATACCAACTGGGTATCCTGAAATTCAACTCAATCCTGACACCATCTATCTGGAGAAAGAATTAGAATCAGATTCTCCCATACTGCAGGGTCTCCCACACTGCAGGCAGATTATCATCTGAGCTACCAGGGAAGCCCATTAACTAGATTACTGGCTTATTGAAAAGAATGTACCTGGGTAACAGTCAGATGGCAGAGATGCATAAGACAAGGTACAGGGAAAAATTATGGAGCCTCCATGACCTCTCCCAGTACCCTACTCTCTCCAAATCCCCATGTTCACCAACCCAGAAGCTCTCTGCTACTGCTGCTACTGCTAAGTCACTTCAGTTGTGTCCGACTCTGTGTGATCCCGTAGACGGCAGCCCACCAGGCTCCCCCATCCCTGGGATTCTCCAGGCAAGAACACTGGAGTGGGTTGCCATTTCCTTCTCCAATGCAGGAAAGTGAAAAGTGAAAGTGAAGTCGCTCAGTCGTGTCCGACTCTTAGCGACCCCATGGACTACAGCCTATCAGGCTCCTCCGTCCATGGGATTTTCCAGGCAAGAGTAGTGGAATGGGTGCCATTGCCTGCTCCGAAGAAGCTCTCTAAGTGCTATCTTTTTGAGTTTTTATAGAGGCTCCATTACACAGGTATTGATCATTTAAATCATTAGCCATTGTACTTTGAACTCAATCTCCAGCCCCACTCCCCTTCCCAGAGGTCAGAAATGGGCTTGGGAATGAGTCTGAAAGTTTCGATCCTCTAGTCATATGGCAGATTCTCCTAAGAAGCAGTTCCCATCCTTAGGTATTTTTCAAAAAGCTCTTCTTTAATACAACAAAAGACATCTTTATTGCTCTCCCCACTTAAGAAATCTCAAGTTTTAAGAGTCTGGTGCCAGAAATGAGGTCAAAGACCAAATATGAACTTTTTCTCACAAATCACAATATCACATATACCCAGGCCATGAGGAATGATTGATAATCGGTACTCAGTTTGATTCACATAAAATAAAATGGAAAATAATTCTATGTCATTCACATAATAAAAACAGAAAAAGAAAATAGTGTATGTGAAAAATACAAATAATACTTCTTAACTTTGGGTACATATGAGGTGTGACTGTAAGTCATGAAAGTGAACATGGAAAAGCCAGGCACATGGATTTTGAGGTTTATCACCCTCCTGCACTCCATCCGCCATGCTCTGCTTCACAGCAGTTACAGTTAAAAAAGAAAGAAAGAAAGCTGGTTTTTCATCTTCATTTGTTTCCTTACCTTCACTGAGGAACTCTCAAATGCCTGCTTTCTTCTCTTATGCACTGACTTGACGGAGATGATTTAGAGAAAATAAAATGGTCATGGGTGAGAGGGGCCATTTAACTCTCCCTTGAACCTAAGCTACTTTCTTAGTTTTGCTTTCTCCAACCCTTCTGTGGCTCATTGAATTTTTAAGGGAAGTCATGCTCAGCTCAGCTTAAATAATAAAAATAGAGAGAAGCATTGACCTCAAGACAAAGGGAAAGGGGGGCAGAGCAGCAAAAGGAGCGAAAAGAACACAGAAGACAAACAGAGGAAGGAACAAGCTAGGTGTTCCTCCCCTGGAAACCATGGAACCCAGGCATCCAGAAGTTGACTATATGGAGAGCCCCAAACACTTGAAAGGTCTCATTGACAAGCTCACAGCTACAAATCTAAAAATAATAATAATAACAGAAGTAGTAGTAAATAACAGTAGTAGTTTAAAATAGTAATAGTAATAACACATATGTCTTTAGGTATGTGTCCCTCTAATCCTTCTATCAAAGACACTGAAATTCAATTTTGTAAAATCTGCAGCTTTGGGGAGGAGAGAGGAAGTTGGCTGATGCTGAAAGAGTCTGCTTCTGTTTGAGGTCTGGCACCTTTTAATAACTTCTTCCTGTTTCTATCATATTCCGCTTTCTTGGTACTTCCCCAGGCTTGTATATATCTCACTTCACTATAGGTTTTTGGTATTTGCAATCTTCTCTGAAGAAAAGGTTGGGGCTTCTCCAATGGCAGTAGTAATAAAGAACCCACCTGCCAGTACAGGAGACATAAGAGTCTCGGGTTTGATCCCTGGGTAGGGAAGATCCCCGGGAGAATGGAATGGCTACCCACTCCAGTAGTCTTGCCTGGAGAATCCCATGGACAGAGGACCCTGGCTGGCTACAGTTCGTAGGGTCAAAAAGAGTAAGAAACAACTGAAGCAACTTAGCACTAAAGAAAAAAGGAGATAGTGGTGGGGTATTGAGCTAATGACACCATTTATAATGCTTGCTTGGTGAAGGAATGAAGGAAAATTGCCCCCAAAATGACAAAACAGAGTGTACCCTCATACCACCTAAGCACGTAACAAAATCACTTAATATTCTCTTAAACTCAGGTATAGCCAGCTTTATGTAAAATACAACTCTATACCAATAAACAATTTTGAAGTGAAGGGGGTGTTCTACAAGTGCTGAGTCCTTTCTTTATCCTCATTATCCATGTGTGAAATGAAAGTCGCTCAGTCGTGTCCAACTCTTTGTGACCTGACCCCTTGGACTATATGGTCCATGGGATTCTCCAGGACAGAATACTGGAGTGGGCAGCCTTTTTATTCTCCAAGGGATCTTCCCAACCAGGGATCAAACCCATGTCTCCCGCATTGCAGGTGGATTCTTTACCAGCTGAGCCACCAAGGAAGCCCTATTCATGTATAATAATACTCATTTATGAGGCATGATTGAGTGTTCAGATTACTTTCACTGCATTTACTATTCCCTTTCCAGAGCAATCATCCAAGGGAAGCCCAATGTAAGCAAGGCAGCATCATTAACTTCATTTAGAGATGACATATATCATAACGTAAATATATTTATATTTATAATGAATTGAGTTTGTTAAAGACAAGGATTTCTGATTATGAATAATTTGGGCAAAATGTGTCATATCTTTGTTCATGTTTTCATTTATGAACACAAATATACTACCTCCTACCTGTATTGTTATAAGTTTTAAATGAAATATTCATAGTGAAAGAGCTATTTTATAGAAACTTTCTTCCTGGTACTTAAAAGTCTTTCTCAAAGAAAAAATAGGTGGACCAAGGTTTAGACTTCAGAACTTCTGATTATGATACAGGTATTTGTTCTTTCCTACCAGCCTGTCTCCTGCAGATTAAAGGTGCTCGCGACTTAGCCAATGATTAACTTTTCTCAACCAGGTGGTCCCCAACCTTCAGGATCTGATGCCTGAGGATTTGAGGTGGAGCTGATGTAACAATAGTAGAAATACAGTGCACGGTAAATGTAATACACTTGAATCATGCCCAGATCATCGCCACTTCCACCCTTGGTCCGTGGAAAAGTTATCTTTCATGAAGCGTGCCCCTGGTGCCAAGAAGTTTGGGGACTGCTGAACTATCATTGCAGGTTAAACTTTTTAAGATACTTTGGTCTCTGTGAGGATATTGATTCAGTCCATCCTCCTGAGGGTCTCACCATGTTCTTGGGGAGATAGACAAGTAAACAAGTAATTGCTATAACTACTGTGGAAATCCCAGCATCAAGGAGTTTCTGATCTTAAGAAGGGGCTATTCCCATTGTGGGTCATCTGGACTGTGGCAGGAAGCCACTATACATCCATCTTTTTCTGGTGACCAAGTGTCTACTGTGGGAGCTCACTGCATCCCTTTTGAGCATCTACTGACAGTTCTGAGAGAATCTGAAAGTCCCTCCAGCCTAGGACCTGTTTACCAGTGTCTGACAAAAAAAGAAAAAAAAAAATGCAAAGTCAAAGAGCAGGCATTTTCCTAAGGTTAATTTCAGAATAAATAATATGATTCCACAGGAAAACATTAACAAAGCCAAGTCCTATTCATCTCTGGTTTCTCAGAGAACAGAGAAATAATCTCCACATGCATCTCACATCATCAGTCTAAAAAACCCAGAGACATTTCCTAAGGAGCCAAAATAGTCAAATCAAACATCTTAGCTTTCAAAAATGGGCACTAGTTGATTTTTTAACACAGAAAGTCAGTTTAGGAAGAATCTGCCTCTCCATCAAATAATTTTAAATTAAAAATTACAGATGAGTATTCATTTATTGTTCTTTCAAACTAGAGTCAAATTCATTTTCTGAAGTGAGAGTCTGCCAACGGAAGCTCTTTTTCTTAGAAAGAATAATCATAGGTTGTACCTGTGCCAGTGATGTTCGATTTTCACACTCAGATTTTTGTTTTGTTTTTGTCTGTGTTTCGAGTGGAGAGAAAACTTGAAGCATTTGCAAACCAGTCTCAATGGTGAGAGTAAACAAATAGTAGTCTACTAGTTACAAGTGTTCAGCCTTCTCTGGGCACCAATGAATATGTTTTTCCAAAGAAATAGAGGACTATTGATTTTAATCAAGGAGCAAGTTAAGTGGTCAACAGTTAAGAGCCTCTACATTATGTTCTGTGTCTGTTGAGAATCCCAGGACAGCCCTGAAAGAACATTTAGAATGTATATTTAATAATACTTATATTGCCTTTATGAACATCAGAGTCAGAGCTGAATTCTCTGATGACTGTTTAAGCGCTGATATTTTGTATCGTAGCTTGTGATGAGGTCCTCGTGTTTAAGATGGCAAAGACAGTGCATGTGTTTGTTGAGTGGAGGAACACTCAACACTCTTCAGAGATAGAATGTACGTTTGCTCTGCAACACAATCAGTTTCTCAAAGTAACACAAAAACAGTTTTGTTTTGTTTTTTTAATCTGCCCGTGCACTTTGGAAAGTATTAGGATATGACTGCAGAATTCTGAGCCACAAGGAAGAGGTATGTTCATTTTGAAAAAAATCTAAGCGTACATGTGACTCATTTTGACCCTACTCAAATCTGTGTGATTCTTCTGAAGTCAAGAATGTCTATTTTTTTTTTAATAGAATGAATTTCATTCTAAGGAAAGATTGTCCTACCAGGATACAGCTGAGATTGTGCTTAGGTCAACCACAGAATGATTTATGTCCACACTGTGGATAATCATCCTCCATCGAATTATCAGTCATACTTGATGTGATACTAAATATTTGGAATCCATTCACCATCTGATAGGTATTGCACAGTCCAGTATTGGATTTGAAATCTTAAGCACACATATGAACTTTTATCTGCATCTGATATGCTGACGGATGTAACTTTTAACTGGGGTTGGGATCTATTTTGACTATCCTTACTTTGATTCTTCTGGGCCTTTTGCTCATATCACTTATATTCTTCTCTTTAAAGAATGCACATGGATAATATAACTAATGCTTTTCATGCATCTCTTTTGCTTCTGCAGGAGGGATCTTTGAAACTGTGGAAAATGAACCTGTTAACGTTGAAGAATTAGCGTTCAAGTTTGCAGTCACCAGCATTAACAGAAATCGAACCCTGATGCCTAACACCACATTAACCTACGATATCCAGAAAATTAACCTTTTTGATAGTTTCGAAGCCTCACGGAGAGGTAACTATTTTCACACTTGTAAAAGCTTCTTTGGGTGATGTTTCTGCTCAAGTCACCTTCTCTTTGCTACCTGCCCTTTTGCACAGCAGACATCTCTGTGCCAAGGGTTTGCCGGCGATCTCAGCCCAGCATCATCTGAACCCTCCTAATGGACGTTGCCTAGTTCTGTTTTCTGGGCCTTTCTGATCAGCTTGCCCTTCAGTGCCCTCCACTCTATGATTAACTGGTTCAGCTGTGAATGGAAAATGTCAAGCTTGATCTGTTTTTCCTTCCTGAGGCTGAGATACCACCATGAAATTGTACAGTGCAGTCAAATAAAACTTTGTGGAAGGTCATACCTACTGAGCATGTGGAAATGCCCACAACACACAGACTTCACAACCTGAATTCTAAGCGGCCATGAGCCACTGGGTTTACCTAGCATCCTCTCAAATATTACCTTATTCCCTTTCCGCAAGATCAGAGAAATGTGAAGATTATAAATATTGAATCATTATGTTTTACACCTGAAACTATTATAATATTTTATGTCAATTATACCTCAATTTTTTAAAAAGGGAAAAATAGGAAAAAAAATAATGGAACTGTGTAATAAATAAATAAAGCAGGGAAATTTATGGGATCAAAGAAAATCTTTTGTGTCTGAACAGAAGACAATTTCCTAGAAAATAATCTAAGTTGCATGTAGGCTGCAAGGTTTGTCTCATGGAAAGAGTCTTTGATGTGGGACTTATTACAAATCCTCCAAACACTTCCAAGATGACCCTTTCAAGCCGCACTTGACGTACTTGAAGATAGACTCTAACTAGAGAGTTGTTGGGTTTCCCTACAGGTGTTCGTCTGGGAATATCACCCCAGAATACGAGGGGCTCTTTCTCTTTTAGAGAAAGAAAATTAACCTTTTTGATAGTTTCGAAGCCTCACGGAGAGGTAAATATTTTCACACTTGTAAACTAGTGAAAGGCACAGAATGGGGACTTCCCTGGCGGTACAGTACTGAAGACTTTGCCTTCCAGTGCAGGGGGTTCAGGTTTCATCCTTAGTTGGGGAGCTAAGATTTCACAAGCCTCACAGTCAAAAAGCCAAAACACGAAACAGAAGCAATACTGTAACAAATTCAATAAAGACTAAAAAAGGTCCACATTAAAAAAAAAAATCTTACAAACACATACAATTAAGGGGAATACAATGAATGCCATGTTCACGCTAATTTCCAAGTAACTAAACATGGGTTGTTTCCACTTAGAGTTAACCTCATTAGGACTGCAGGGTGTGTTCACTTAATACAGTCTTCTGCCAAATTCTTGTGTCCTTTCAAAAAAAACCCTGAAATTTGCTTTCCTGGGAGTACAGATGAAAACTGAATAGTATAGTGGTTTTCTTTAAAAATCTATAGCTTCATCTGAGTATAAGAATATTTCCCTTTTTAAAGATCAATAAAGTTGCAGATACTATATAGGTCAGAGTTGTCTGTAAACAAATAATAAAACTTTGTGTTTATACAGAACTTTAAAGTGTATAAGCATCTTCACATAAATTATCTCTATGAGTTAGTTAGATCTCTCTCTGTCCCTTCCTCTCTGTATCTCCTCTCTGTGTCTCTCTTTGTCTCTTCTCCCTGTCTCTCTCAGACACACATGCTCGCATACACACTCATGCAAAACACTGTTGAATAAATATCCCCAGAAAGCCAGCCACACTTAACAATAATACTTCAACCCACATAAAATCCAAACCATTTTTGTGACCTGAAGTACCTACCATATTTATAAATTAAACACTCCCAAAGCTTCTTAAAACTGGTAATTTTCTGGCAAACAGAATTCAAAAGGATTGACTTTCTGTCAAGTAATATTAGAATCCCCGAGCTAAATATTAGCAGAAATCTCAATCCACTGCCGATGTTAGACAAAACAAGAGTTCATATACTCTCATGCCTTCACTTTTTCTTGCTAACCAGTGAAAGCACATCCAGAAAATTAGCATCTGAGGACAGTTTTCACCTATAGTATTAGAAAATTATGCCTTTACATCTTGTGTGGTAATTCAGTAATGAAGAGCACAGTGTCACAAAGATCCTTGTGAATGATTGCCTACACTAGCTGTCCTACAGATATGTGAAATATCATTCTCAAAATTTTATGTATTAATTTTTCTCTTTAAATCAAGTCAGATAAGCTTAACAAGGCCATGTATTTTTTTCTGCTTATCTTTTACTTGTGAAATGGCATTATTAGAAAAATCAACACAACTTCATTTATACATGTTGCTATTATTTAATTCATATATTCAACTATTGTTTCTCATCAGTTCCAAATTCTTTTAAACTAGCATTAATATATAAATTTGAAATGTTTTTACACTTATGTTTAATGCCAGCATATATCTATGATAGGGCTTCCCTGGTGGCTCACACAGTAAAGAATCTGCTTGCAATGCAGGAGTCCTGGATTCAATCCCTGGATCAGGAAGATCCCTGGAGAATGGAATGGCAACCCACTCCAGTATTCTTGCCTGGAGAATTCCATGGATGGAGGACCCTGAAGGGCTATAGTCCATGGGGTCACAAAGAGTCAGGCACAACTGAGTGACTAACACTTTTACTTTATGAAGTTATAGAAGATAATCTGTCCCAACCTCTCTGGAAGATAATTTGGTTTATATATATCAAGAAATTTAAAAATATCAATAGCATTTAATTACAACTGAAAATCTACTCTAAGAAAGTAATGTAAAAGCTAGAGAAAAATATAAGAACTACAATAAGTGCTTATAATATCACTTCTAATAACCAAAAATTAGGAGCAACTTAATTCAGTACCATATGTTCAGTCACTCAGCCAGTCATGTCTGACTGTTTGCAACCCCATGGACCATGGCTCACCAGGTTTCTCTGTCCATGGAACTTTCCAGCCAAGAATACAGAAGTGGGTTGCCATTCGCTTCTCCAGGGGATCTTCCCAACCCAGGGATCTAATCCAGGTCTCCCACATTGCACGCAGATTCTTTACCATCTGAGCCACCAGGGACGCGCCATTCTGCATCATCAGTCAGTTCAGTCGTTCAGTCATGTCTGACTCTTTGCTACGTAGGGCTAGTTAAATAAGTAATGACACTCAGCATCATGGATTAGGCTATTCTATGCCACTAAAAATATTACTTTTGCATAATTTATAATGACTTGAGGGTAAGAGTGTGCCTTTAGTGTTAAACTTAGTGTTGAATACAGAAAACAATGTATCAAACTGTATCTATATCATGTTCAATTTTTAGATAAATCAGAATACCAAAATACTAGGTTGGCCAAAAAGTTCGTTTGGATTTTCCTACAAACTTCTACAGAAAAACCTGAACAATCCTTTTAGTCAACTCAATGTGAATTTATATTATTCGAAGTTGATGGAATTTCAGGGCTGTTTTTACTTTCTTATAATTTTCAATATTCTAAATTATATCAAGGAGTGTACATAATCTTATAATACAAAGAAATTAATGTTAAAATTAATTTTTATGTACATATCTGCTTTATTTTGTTCAACTACATGTTGGTGAATGTTGATGTAGAAATAGCCCTGTCCTTGAGCTGGGTCCCTGGACTCCGGTCAATTCTACCATTATCCAGAGACCCTGACTCACTGCATTGCTTATGACATTAGTGAAAAGGTGAAAAGTGAAAGTCACTCAGTTGTGTCCAACTCTTTGCGAACCCCTGGACTATACTGTCCATGGAATTCTCCAGGCCAGAATACTGGAGTGGGTGTCCTATCCCTTCTCCAGGGAATTTTCCCAACCCAGGAATCCAATCAGGTCTCCTGCATTGCAGGCAGATTCTTTACCTGATGAGCTACCAGGAAAGCCCAGGTAGTGGGTTCATGACATTAGTGGGTTGGACCGTATATCTTCTAAGACCCTTTTAAGCTATGATAATCTATTATTCTGTAATTAATTAAGTACCAGTATCACTGAGCATTCTTTAGCAAGACCTCTTTTCTGAATTTTGGGAAGGACTGGAACTAAAGTACTCTGCAGCCACCCAGAGAGGCTTCTGATTCAGTGACCATGTTAGTTATCTTCACTGCCACGTTGTCACATGACAGAACTGAATTCACTTGGCCAATGGCTTATAGTCACTCTGAGCGCTTCTGGGTGGCATCACACCAATCAAGAGATTAAACTCCATCTGATTAAAAGTAATGAAGTGAGACCAACAACTCATTTTTGTTTGCAGGGCATTGGCCCTGTGATGTGTTGCTAATCATTTCAACATCTGCATCTCTACTATTTAGTATCTTAGGGATGTTGGAAGTTGGATTAAGCATGTTTCCTCAACACACAGATGGAGAGTGGAAGAAAGTTTCCAATAGTGCAAATAAGGAGGAACCATGAAAGGGGAGATTAAATTCACAGAGCTCTCTCTCTTTCTCTCTCCCTATCCCCACTTCCCCTCCTCCACTCTCTCCTTGTCTGTGGACATCAGCATGTGACCAGCTGGCGCTTGGTGTGGCTGCTCTCTTTGGTCCTTCCCATAGCTCCTCCGTCAGTGCTGTGCAGTCTATTTGCAACGCTCTCGAGGTTCCACATATACAGACTCGCTGGAAACACCCCTCCGTGGACAACAGAGACCTGTTTTACATCAACCTCTACCCTGATTATGCGGCTATCAGCAGGGCGGTCTTGGATCTGGTCCTCTACTACAACTGGAAGACAGTGACCGTGGTGTATGAAGATAGCACAGGTATGGACTCACACAAGCCCTCACCTGGCCATGTGTGGTCGGCATAAAGGGACCCAGCGTATTCTCTAGACATTGACTCATCAGGCAGAGTGCATGAAGATGGTTTTTTATATGAAGCTAATTGAGTATTCTAGTTTGAACCAGTTGATAGCTGGTTCCTATCAACTCCCCAAAGGGTTGATCGTTTCTGATGACCCTTTCATCATCAAACTTAAGGGCACTTTAAGAAAAAAGAAATATCACCTTATTAACATATGTTGTAATCTAATCTGAATAGTAATGGTGCAATTTAATGTATCTAGCTCCATTAAGAATATGACCATGGTTCCATTGTTAAATAAAACAGAGAAAGTTTGGAAACAACCACTTCAAAGTACGATTCCAATTCAATAAGTAGCTATGTAAATATCTTGAAAAGTTTCTAAGGTAGGTAAAGCAACTGTACTCCAATAAAAATTAATAAAAAATTAAGTACATCAACAGAAGAATCCAATTAGAGGTTGTATTGATAGATCTGATCATTTCACGGGGAAAGGACTAGGAACCCTGGTAATGAGTCCTTAATGAAGCTCACTTTGTTTCACCTGCTAACTTTGAGGTGAAGGACAGATACTTGCTGAGCACCCCCCTAGACATTTCTCTGACCTTACCCAATTGGAAGTTTCTTTCATTGGTACCTCCCCATCTTGCCTTCTGTTTACATTTTGAGGCTTGTTGGAGTTAAAGACCCCTTTCACGCAGTTTAAATTCTGCCAGCAACACTTCCCACATAGGAAAGTCCAAGTCCTTCTAATTTAAAGCTCTTCACCATCTAACCATTCTCATCTTCATTAATCCAAGTACTAACTGAGCTACATCCCCAGTTCTCTTACATCATTTCTTAAATACCCCCAAGTCCATCCCAAATCTTTCTTTCTGAGGCTGGCCCCTCACTTTGGAAGGTCTGCCATGTAAGCTCCAAGGTGGTAAGTTCCTCCACTCTCCATGATCACACTCAACTCCCCTTTCTTTCTAAAGCTCTCTGAGACCACACTGGGAGTTAACAGCACATTATAAATATAAGCATTATATTACATGCTCTCATGATCTGTTTAAATGTTTATGAGACTAGAAATTCCAAAAAGTTGGAATTTTATCTTATTTTTAAAATCTGCTACCTAGCACTATACGCCTAGTCCTGGCATATAGGGAAGTGCTTAGTAATTACGTGTGGAAAGAATAATACTATTTTCATTGTGGAATTATTTTTCAAGAATCGAAATTATCTCCTTTCCTTAATCTATACATTTGGTAGTAAGGCTAATAAAATTATCAGCAAAAATTAACCAAACCAAACATTTCTAAACTTTTTAATAGTATCTCACTTTTTCACTCTTTCTCACCAGATACTAGCATTTATGGATACTGTTCCTCAGAAGATGAACAAGGAGCCTCCTCTATTTGGCACTAAACTCTGTTTCCATTTTCCGCTGTCAGACTTTTGTGGTTGGAAATATGCATTTATGTATTTTCTTATACCTCATCTCATTTTAAAAAGAAGTAAACTAGTTGACTGTACATATAATTTATAAATACCAAATTCAAAATAGTCCTACTAGGAAGGATAAGCCACAGGCAGTGGCAGTGGCTTCTTAGAGCGTCACCTGCTTGCTGTGAAGGAAGAAAACATATTAACAAATGAACTCCATACGTATACTTAAAGAGCCTTATGATATACATTATATTGTACACTGGTATAGTAAGACCTTTCATGTTGTCTATCTTTGTACATAGAGAATCCCATGAGTTAATAAAATAATGCTATTGATGGAGGAGCCTGGTGGGCTGCAGTCCATGGGGTCGCGAAGAGTTGGACACGACTGAAGTGACTTAGCAGCAGCAGCAGCAGTACATTCTTTAGCATAATTTTCTCTCATTATTTCTACCATTTCCAGCAAAACAGGACCATCTAAAAGGAAAACAAATCAATGAATAATATTGTGGCAGCTGGATTTAATTTAACTAAAGGTGTGGGCATAACTTGTAGACTGCAAATTGTATTGAGAAAAACTATAATTTGCAAAACGATAATACAAAAGTTGATATCCTAACCGCCCTTTAGATTTCGAGTGAGTTCCCACAACTGACAGCCATTTTGCATAGAGGGAATTTGAACCATCATTTCTATTACCTTTAAAAAGAAACCGAAATCTCTTCATTCCTATTGAGTTCACCTGTGCACAGTTGCTCATTAAATGCTTACTAAAATTGAAAAATCCAAAATGAGTGTGTGTTTGCCCATTAAGTTAGAGATGATTCATGGTAAAATGATTTTGCTCACAAAGACATTAAAAATGTAAATGAATAATCAATTGAGCCATTAAATTGGAACCCAGAGAGTAAACAGGTCAACTGAGATCAATAACAGCAGACATCTTTTGACTCTGAGTGGGTTTAATACTGCTTGACTCAGGGATTTGGTTGCAGTAATTATCAAGCCATAAAAAGGAGAAAACTTACTAAACCTGAAGGAAAAGAAAGGACTTAGGTGTGCTCAGCACCACCCTTACACCAGAATTAAGTACCCATTAAAGAGAGCACTTTATTGGGATTTGTTTAGGAGTTTGTTAAATAGCCTGAAGCCAGCGCAGATGTCTATGGGACTAAATGGTCCATAACTCCCATTGAAGTCAACAGGAACACTGTGCGTGTCTCTGAGGACAAAGTCCAAATCACTATATACTAGTAGGCAGAATTCTGTCCTCTAGAAGAGCAAGTGTAGAGAGACCCCAGAGAACAGTTATGGGGAGTGAAGTTTTGCCTCGCTTCCTCTCTCTCTCTCTCTGTTGCCGGGATGTTCTTCCCATCAGTCACCTACTTCTCTCTGACTCCCACACTTACCCTAGGCAATGGGAAACTGCTGCTCATTGGTCATCCTCTCTGTTTCATTAGACCCCTGGTGGAAGCCTGGCTTCCATCCCTCGACACGCATCAAAAAGAGCTGAGAAGCTGAGCACCAAATCAGTGTGGAGAATATTCAGCAGTTTCTGCTTTCTCACGGCCAATGTTAGTGAAATGTAACCACCGTCAGTTCTGTAGAACAAGGGCCTGCAAACTTTTTTCTCAAAGGGGCTAGATACTAATACTCTATAGTTCAGGTTTTATGAGCCATAGTGCCTTGGTCACAACTATTGTGCTGACGTAGCAAGAAAACAGTCACAGGCAGTACAGAAACAGTATCAGTCCAGTTCAGTTTAGTTGCTCAGTCGTGTCTGACTCATTGCGACCCCATGAATCACAGCACGCCAGGCCTCCCTGTCCATCACCAACTCCCGGAGTTCACTCAGACTCATATCCATCGAGTCAGTGATGCCATCCAGCCATCTCATCCTCTGTCGTCCCCTTCTCCTCCTACCCCCAATCCCTCCCAGCATCAGAGTCTTTTCCAATGAGTCAACTCTTCGCATGAGGTGGCCAAAGTACTGGACTTTCAGCTTTAGCATCAGTCCTTCCAAAGAAATCCCAGGGCTGATCTCCTTTAGAATGGACTGGTTGGATCTCCTTGCAGTCCAAGGGACTCTCAAGAGTCTTCTCCAACACCACAGTAGTGTGTTCTAATAAACCTTTGGGATTCCCTAATAGCTCAGTTGGTAAAGAATCTGCCTGCGATGCAGGAAACCCCAGTTCGATTCCTGGGTGGGGAAGATCCACTGGAGAAGGGATAGGCTACCCACTCCAGTATTCTTGGGCTTCCCTTGTGGCTCAGCTGGTAAAGAATCTGTCTGCAATGTCGGAGATCTGGGTTCAATCCCTGGCTTGGGAAAATCCCCTGGAGAAGGGAAAGGCTACCCACTCCAGTATTCTGGCCTGGAGAATTCCATAGACTGTAAAGCTCATGGGGTTTGCAAAGAGCTGGACACAACTGAGCGACTGGCACTGCACTAATAAACCTTTATTTACAACAAATAAGGAAGCCAGTATGGTTGGATTACAGAGAGGGAAGATGTGACTCTGTCACACTTGTGAGCATTAAAGATCATGGAGGGCTTTGTAGATTATTGGAACAAGCTTCAGTTCCTCATGAAATGGGCAACCATTGCAGAGTTTTCAGAAGACGAGTGACATGATCAAATTTATATCATAAAAAGATCACGCTGGCCTTTGTATAATAAAATGACATAGAGAGGCAAGGATAAAATTGGTGGCTCCTACTGAAATCAAGGCAAGAGATGAAAGTGATAGCAATAGAGGAGTGAGGAATGGTCAGATACTGGAAGTATTTTGATGTTGAGCTAGCATAATGCTCTGAGGGAGTGTAGGCTGGATGAAAGAAATAGAGGAGTCAAAGATAACTAAGCTTTTCGGCCTGAGCCAAAGGATGGAGTTACCTTTGCCTGAGATGGGAAAAGGTATATATGGAAATAGTTTGGAGAAATAAGGAGCAGGGGTTCAGTCATAAATCTGTTCTTTGATTTTGCAGTGTCTAGACCTCCGCATGTAGTTGAGGAGTAGGCAGTTCATATATGAATCTGGAGTTCAGGAATGTAGTGGACACTGGGATACAAACTCAAGGGTCCTCAGGATTTTGATGGAACTAGATGATGCCATCAGTTAAGTCAGTTCCATCCAGATATGTTCATAAAACATAGTACTTAAGTTTTTTTTTTTATCCATGGTTGCCTTATGTCATTTTTCAACACATCAGAGCATGAAATTTATAAAATGCAGCCTACAATAAAGAAGTATTATCTGTCACTTAAAACATACTCTCAAAGTTTTACAATGAGGATTCATTTGAAATAATCTAACATATATAAAAATGTCAATGATCAAAAGAAACACTGAATCTAGAAAGAAAACCCAAGAAAAATGACAACTGCAAAAATTACAATGACTAAAGTCTCGAAGTGCTGACTGATTGCCATGCACTATTCTAATTATTGAATGTAATTAACTCATTTAAAATGCTCAACCACCCTGTAATTAAGTGTAATAGCTACTCTTTGGCTATATTTAAACAGTGACTTGGGTTTGTTATGCCTATATTTTCCTTCACTTCCCCAAAGAAAATAGAAATATACTATATAGAAGCAAGAACCTACAAAGGTCTAAAATTTGGACTTGAAGAAAATTAAACATTTTGACATAAGTGGTCAAGCCAAAAAATAATCAGTACCAAGTAAAGGAATAAGTGAATTTTTCACCTTAGCAATCATAATTTACATCTCTCTGTTGTTATGATCACCTGTGCTAGCCAAAACACTCTGCTACCCACCCTCCTACAATCCTACCTGAAGTAGTTGGAGAATGGAAAATCCTGGGCACTCAGTACCAACATGATTATACATTACAGTTCTTTTCCTTCTGCCCTTACTCTTTCTACCCTTTCTGTTTACCCACTCTAATCCTCTGACCAGAACCCATTCAAATTTTCAAATTTCTGCTCAGGAAACCAATCTTTAGATATTTCATGGTGACTTATTATTTTTAGCTACCATTGATATTAGCCAGAATTCAGGACCAAAACATACTGGTGGAGCTAAGTAGCACATAGTTAATCTTGAATATTTTGACTAGATTCTTCTATGGGGCTCTTTTCCATTAAGAGACACAATTTTTCTTTCAGGCAGTCTTTAGCCTTTTTTGATGCCCTTTTGAAAAACCACACATATGAATATCAGCACTTAAAAGTGCTGTATTTCCCCAAGTACTCCACTCACTTACCCATCTCCATTTCTCAGTCTGGTTTTTTCCTCCCCTCTGGAGAGTATATAGATCCCCTTATGAATCCTATTAGATTTGGATGTATTAATATACCAACATGTTTGTGAAATGCCATTTTGCATGTTTCCAAGTTCACATGAAGATGAAATTAATATTTAAACTGTGTGATCTTATCTTTGGGTCCCATCACATTCATTTTTATGACATCAAATCCACTGATGTGGTACATGTAAATGAACAGAGAATTGGATTAAGACTCCAGAAAACCTAGGTAACTTTCCTTTGAACTGCTGCTCATTAAATATAACTGGAGCTGTCCAAAAATGGATTGAGCTGCAAAAAGTGAGGTAGAAAATTTCTCAAACTAAGAGGTGTTCAGCAGCAGCTGTGTAGAGGGGATTCATGCATCAAGGAGGGGTTCGACCTTGAAGGTCTCTTGCAATGCCTGGCATCTGTGACTCATTTTCAGGGCCAATTCAAACAATTAACCTCCCTCTACCTCACTTTCCTTACTGTAAAATAGCACTGACACCTAACCACCGCAGAGGTATCTTCTGAGGTTTACTGAGCTATTTATAAGACATGTCGGATACTTCATAAGAAGGGGCGATGCAAATAGCAAACTTTATTATTATTTAAGGAGAAGGCAGGGGAATTTTTAAACTTCTACTGGAAATAGCAGGTTCTTTTTTTTCCTCCATATGCTCCACCTGTTCCCAGAGTTGATGTGCATGCAAATCAGCATTTTTCTGTGTCATGTCTGAGTACACAGAGCAGATAGATGGCCCAAGAAAGTGTTTAGAATTGGCCACTTGGACACTTTTGAAACTTATCTCTACATGCAGAGCCCAGCTCAAACTCATAGGGAATAAACAGGCTCCCTGTTCTCAAGCAAACACTTTTCAAACCACAACTGCAGTTTACCATCATTGCATTGCTGGAGGTGGGAGTGGAGGAAGGAGGCTCATGGTTTGTCTTTTTATTGAGAAAGATTTGAACTTAGAGAAAAATGGCAAGAAATATACAGTGAACTCCTATACCTCCTACATCTAAGTTTAGCAGCTGTCATCATTTGCCCTGGGCTTCCTGGTGGCTCAGATGGTAGTGTCCGCCTGCAATGCAGGAGACCTGGGTTTGATCCCTAGGTCGGGAAGATCCCCTGGAGAAGGAAATGGCAAGCCACTTCAGTATTCTTGCCTGGGAAATCCCATGGACAGAGGAGCCTGGCAGGCTACAGTCCATGGGGTCACAAAGAGTCAGACATGACAGAGTAACTAAACAACGACAAACTACTGCAGTGTGCTAGAAAACCCATCACCTTTGCCAGGGTTTGCCTACACCTTACCATTCTCTCCAACTGGACTCCAATCCTGGAAGTACTGAATGATTTGGGCAGGGCTGTCATTCACACATAGGAGGACCATTAGCAGAATTAGGAAGTGAAGCGAAGTCAAGTCACGTCCAACTCTTTCCGACCCCATGGACTATACAATCCGTGGAATTCTCCCAGCCAGAATACTGGAGTTGGTAGCTGTTCCCTTCTCCAGGGGATCTTACCAACCAAGGAATCCAACTGGGGTCTCCTGCATTGCAGGTGGCTTCTTAACCAACTGCACTATCAGGGAAGCCCAGCAAAATTAGGAGTAGTGTCCAAATCAATGGAGAAGGCAATGGCAACCCACTCCAGTATTCTTGCCTGGAAAATCCCATGGACGGAGGAACCTGGTAAGCTGCAGTCCATGGGGTCTCTAAGAGTCGGACACAACTGAGTGACTTCACTTTCACTTTTCTTTTTTTTTTAATTTTATTTTATTTTTAAACTTTACAATATTGTATTGGTTTTGCCAAATAGCAAAATGAATCCACCACAGGTATACATGTGTTCCCCATCTTGAACCCTCCTCCCTCCTCCCTCCCCATACCATCCCTCTGGGTCGTCCCAGTGCACCAGCCCCAAGCATCCAGTATCGTGCATCGAACCTGGACTGGCAACTCGTTCCATATATGATAGTATACATATTTCAATGCCATTCTCCCAAATCATCCCACCCTCTCCCTCTCCCACAGAGTCCAAAAGACTGTTCTATACATCAGTGTCTCTTTTGCTGTCTTGTACACAGGGTTATTGTTACCATCTTTCTAAATTCCATACATATGCTTTAGTATGATGTATTGGTGTTTTTCTTTCTGGCTTACTTCACTCTGTATAATAGGCTCCAGTTTCATCCACCCCATTAGAACTGATTCAAATGTATTCTTTTTAATGGCTAAATAATACTCCATTGTGTATATGTACCACAGCTTTCTTATCCATTCATCTGCTGATGGACATCTAGGTTGCTTCCATGTCCTGGCTATTATAAACAGTGCTGCGATGAACATTGGGGTACATGTGTCTCTTTCCCTTCTGGTTTCCTCAGTGTGTATGCCCAGCGGTGGGATTGCCGGGTCATAAGGCAGTTCTATTTCCAGTTTTTTAAGGAATCTCCACACTGTTCTCCATAGTGGCTGTACTAGTTTGCATTCCCACCAACAGTGTAAGAGGGTTCCCTTTTCTCCACACCCTCTCCAGCATTTATTGCTTGTAGACTTTTGGATCACAGCCATTCTGACTGGCATGAAATGGTACCTCATAGTGGTTTTGATTTGCATTTCTCTGACAATGAGTGATGTTGAGCATCTTTTCATGTGTTTGTTAGCCATCTGTATGTCTTCTTTGGAGAAATGTCTATTTAGTTCTTTGGCCCATTTTTTGATTGGGTCATTTATTTTTCTGGAGTTGAGCTGTAGGAGTTGCTTGTATATTTTTGAGATTAGTTGTTTGTCAGTTGCTTCATTTACTATTATTTTCTTCCATTCTGAAGGCTGTCTTTTCACCCTGCTTATAGTTTCCTTTGATGTGCAGAAGCTTTTAAGTTTAATTAGGTCCCATTTGTTTATTTTTGCTTTTATTTCCAATATTCTGGGAGGTGGGTCATAGAGGATCCTGCTGTGATGTATGTCAGAGAGTGTTTTGCCTATGTTCTCCTCTAGGAGTTTTATAGTTTCTGGTCTTATGTTGAGATCTTTAATCCACTTTGAGTTTATTTTTGTGTATGGTGTTAGAAAGTGCTCTAATTTCATTCTTTTACAAGTGGTTGACCAGTTTTCCCAGCACCACTTGTTAAAGAGATTGTCTTTAATCCATTGTATATTCTTGCCTCCTTTGTCAAAGATAAGGTGTCCATATGTGCGTGGATTTATCTCTGGGCTTTCTATTTTGTTCCAATGACAAACCCACAGCAAACATTATCCTCAATGGTGAAAAGTTGAAAGCATTTCCTCTAAAGTCAGAAACAAGACAAGGGTGCCCACTTTCACCATTACTATTCAACATAGTTTTGGAAGTTTTGGCCACAGCAATCAGAGCAGAAAAAGAAATAAAAGGAATCCAAATTGGAAAAGATGAATTAAAACTCTCACTGTTTGCAAATGACATGATCCTCTACATAGAACACCCTAAAGACTCCACCAGAAAATTACTAGAACTAATCAAAGATTATAGTAAAGTTGCAGGATATAAAATCAACACACAGAAATCCATTGCATTCCTATACACTAATAATGAGAAAACTGAAAGAGAAATTAAGGAAACAATTCCATTCACTGTTGCAACGGAAAGAATAAAATACTTAGAAATATATCTACCTAAAGAAACCAGAGACCTATATATAGAAAACTATAAAACACTGGTGAAAGAAATCAAAGAGGGCACTAAAAATGGAGAAATATACCATGTTCATGGACTGGAAGAATCAATATAGTGAAAATGAGTATACTACCCAAAGCAATCTATAGATTCAATGCAATCCCTATCAAGCTACCAAGGGTATTCTTCACAGAGCTAGAACAAATAATTTCACAATTTGTATGGAAATACAAAAAACCTCGAATAGCCAAAGCTATCTTGAGAAAGAAGAATGGAACTGGAGGAATCAACCTACCTGACTTCAGGCTCTACTACAAAGCCACAGTCATCAAGACAGTATGGTACTTGCACAAAGACAGAAATATAGATCAATGGAACTTTCACTTTTCACTTTCCTGCATTGGAGAAGGAAATGGCAACCCACTCCAGTGTTCTTGCCTCGAGAATCTGAGGGACGGGGGAGCCTGGTGGGCTGCAGTCTATGGGGTCGCACAGAGTCAGACACGACTAAAGTGACTTGGCGGCAGCAGCAGCAGTTCAAATCAATTATCTTTCCCTGAAGTAATGACTAGTTTAAAAACAAGTTTTAACTTCTTTACAATGAAATGTAAACAATTAATGGATTGCTGCAAAATGCAAACAAAAGGGAAGGCTTTCTCTAAATTTTTGTCTCCTGTGAACTAAAAAAGCCTTTTGAATTGTAAATTCTGCTGTTTGTTAATGAGGGCAGAAAGGTTGTTTTTTTCTTTTTTGAAAGCAAACAATTGCTTTGGAAGATAAATATAAACCTCCCCTTCCTTGCCCTTTATTCTTTCTACATCTTGGGTCTGTAATCTTTAAATCTGCTGATCCTCTCTTTCCTGAGGGAAATTCACCTGTATATGAACAAAATGAGTAAATTAGGGTTTAGTAGTGAGTTTCTCCAAAAGATAAATTTAGTCCAATTAAAAGCTAGTCTTTTGTACTGAGTTCTCCTTTCTCTTCTATTGGTATTAAAAACTTTCTTTTATGAAACAATTGTGAAAGCTCACAGTTACTTTTTTGGAGGAGGAGGGATCCTGTTTATTAATGGACTCATTTGCCAAATAAAGGCTCAATGTTTTATGCTGGTTTAAAGTTCTTTTTTTCTCTCTATTTATTTACACAGATAATTATTTATGTAGTTAGTTAGTCATTCAGTCAGTTAAATATTTGATCTTACTAAGCAGTCAGAGGTGGACCTGGCTTTATGCCCTGGATCTGCCACCCAGTAGCCATACTCAATGTTAAAAAACCTGAGATCATGCCATCGGGTCCCATCACTTCATGGCAAATAGAAGGGGAAAAAGTGGAAGCAGGGACAGATTTTCTCTTCTTAAGCTCCAGAATCACTGCAGGTGGTGACTGCAGCCATGAAATTAGAAGACAATTGCTTCTTGGAAGGAATTGTATGACAAACCTAGATGGTGCATTAAAAAGTAAAGACATTACTTTGCCAACAAACTCCTTATGGTCAAAGCTATGTTTTTTTCAGTAGTCATGTACAGATGTGAGAGTTAGACCATAGAGAGGACTGAACACCTAAGAACTGATGCTTTCAAATTATGGTGCTGGAGAGGACTCTTGAGAGTCCCTTGGACAGCAAGGAGAGCAAACCAGTCAATCCTAAGGGAAATCAACCCTGAATACTCATTGCAAGGACTGATGTTGAAGCTGAAGCTCCAGTACTTTGGCCACCTGATGAGAACAGCCAACTCATTAGAAAAGACCCTGATGCTGGGAAAGACTGAAGGCAAATGGAGAAGAGGGCAGCAGAGGATGAGATGGTTAGATAGCATCACTGACTCAGTGAACATGAGCTTTAGCAAATTCAGGGAGATAGTGGAGGACAGGGAAGCAAAGAGTTGTACATGACTCTTTGGACATGACCATGGGGTCACAAAGAGTTGGACATGACTTAGTGACTGAATAATAGCAAACCTTAACACAAGGTTGAGTAAGCTGGTCCAGCCCCAATTAGCCTTGGGTCATAATTTATGAAATTAAGTAATAAGAAATGTCCATGTACATCATAAGATTTGATGGCATTAAATCCTTCTATGGGCTGTGAAGACCTTAAAGCAAGATGTGTTCATGTGTCTCCAACTTTTAGTGTGGTACTTGGCATACAGTGAACAGCCAGGAAATGTTTTCCCATAAACATGAATGAATGAAGGGAGAGAAAGCATTCAACTTTAAAGGCTCTTAATGTGTATAAGTCATCATGATAGGAAGATGCACTTCAAGACAGACATTCCATTTAGCAAAGAACAAAAGAGCAGCTTGTGGCAGCAGATGAAATGAAATTCTTAAAATTTTTGCTTATTTTATTTAAAGCCCACGTTGATCTCCCTTGTGGCCATGCTCAAATTTAAAAAAACAAAAAACAAAAAAAAAAACCTGATTATAAAGCAAGAGGGCAATAGGGGAAAAAAAATACAGGAGAGACTTGTAAGCAGCCTAAAGAAGAAAGGAGATTGGGTACCTCTTTCAACTTTTTCCCCATCCCATCAAATAATCCAAAATTATACCTGTTCCCTCAAGCATCAGCAAATTTGTATTTGCAATGCATGATGGTGACGTGGAAAGACGGAGAGCTGGACCCACAGACAGTTTGAATCCATGGCTCCTCCTATCTTTGTAACCATGAGTAAGTTACCTCATTGCTCTGAGCCTTGATTTTCATACATGAAATAATGAAGATGATAACACTTTCTTCATAGGGTTATTGTGAAGAGGAACAAATGCACAAGTCAGTGTGCTCAGTTTTTTCTATTAGTTACCCACCAGGTGCTCAGGACAAGTGATTCTGGAAGTAAGAGGAAAAGTAACCCATTTGTGCTTGTGTGTGATAGTGCTCAGTCGTGTCCAACCCTCTGCAACCCCACAGATCGTAGAGCCTGTGGGTATAGCCTGTGGCTCCTCTGTCCATGGGATTCTCCAGGAAAGAATACTGGAGTGGTTTGCCACTTCCCCCTCCGAGTTATCTTCCCAACCCAGGGATTGAACTGGCATCTTCTCCTGTGTCTCCTGCATGGCAGGCAGATTCTTTACCTACTGAACCATTGAGCCACTGAGGAAGTAGGTGAGGTAATTGGGAGCCTTCAACCACATCAGTACCTGGGAGCCTTCAATCACACTGATTTGAAAAGAACCAAGTTCCTAGGAAGTTAAAAAATTAAGAAGGATAATGAGCACTAAATTTTGATATGATTCTACAACTCCTTCTTTCCTTGCACTGGTTTATTTGACCCTGAAGAGTACCTTTCTCTCAAATTTACTGTACTTCAGAACCACACCTACCCAAGGTATGAGAGAACTCATAGCATCATAGACACAAAAATGTAGCTTCTAGGGGAAAGGGTAAAAGTGAGAGTGTTAGTCACGCAGTCGTGTCCAACTCTGTGACTCCATGGAATGTAGCCCACCAGGCTCCTCTGTCCGTGGGATTTCCCAGGCAAGAATACTGGAGTGAGTTGCCATTTCCTTCTCCAGGGGATCTTCCCAACCCAGGGAAAGAACCTGGGTCTCCTGCATTGCAGGCAGATTCTTACAAATAAGTAAATAAACAAAACAAAAAAGTAAAAGTGCCTCAAGTCCAGAGGTAGCCGGCGTATATATGCTCTATCTTGCATGGTGCATACCACGATTTCTATCTGAAGAGTGACAAAGCTTAGCATTTCCTATTGATTACTTGAAGCTGACACATCCTGAAGGCACAGGCTGTGTAATAAAAAAAAAAAAAAAATTCAATTTTCCAGTGCGAGTCCTTGAGTAAGAGCCAACATCGTGCAGTGTAACAAATGCCAGTTAACATAAGGGGAAATAAGACTAAGGCTTTATATAGCTGTTGGTCTTGCCTTAGTAAAACACTTCTGTTTAAGACAATGGTGCAGTTCACTGGATTCATTTTTGTGGTGAATTAAACATTCTTCCTCGAGTTAGTTGAGTTAGCTGTATACACTCCTATAACCACCAATGGTAGATTTTTTAAAGAATATGCTTCTGCCCTTATTATCATGACTTTTAAAGTATTCAGTGGTCTTTTCTTTTAATCAAGAAAGTATTTTCCCATCCAATGTTCAATTATATTAGAAAGAAAAAACAAGCCATTTATAATTAGCTTAAATGGCAGGAACTGAAAGATGATATAGAACAGCCCAACTAATTAACTGCAAAACAGTATGTTATATATAAATATTTGATGAAAGGGTTGCAGAGGTTTATAGTCCCAAGAAATTCTAGTATTTTACTGTTTGTTTGTTTTTAAGTAAGACGGTATATCCATCACCTCAAGCACCTTTGAAAACATCAAGCAAATTTTGTTTACAAAATTTTACAGTTATTGACTTGATTTGCAAAAGATTTGTGGTGAAAGCTGGAGAGGACAATTGCATTCTAAAAAAAATTCAAAATCCTCTTGGGAAAATTGTGCTTCTAGCCACACATACCCACAAAAGGAAAATATTATATGATCCACCATAGAAAGAGGAATGATAAATGAGCAGTCAATAGTGCAACCTTTAGGTAGGTGGCCTCTCGATACATTGGGGGAATAATATGAGTTTGACTCTAAATGGCAATAAACAAATATTCTGGACAGAACAGTCTGTTGCCTGATTGAATGTCATTTTCTAGGTCTCATTCGCCTGCAAGAGCTCATCAAAGCTCCCTCCAGATATAATATTAAAATCAAAATCCGCCAGCTGCCCTCTGGGAATAAAGATGCTAAGCCGTTACTCAAGGAAATGAAGAAAGGCAAGGAGTTCTACGTGATATTTGACTGTTCGCATGAAACAGCCGCTGAGATCCTTAAGCAGGTAAGAGGGGGAGGGAGGAAGAGAAAAGGGGGGGAATGTGTTCATTTCTCTTTCTCGAAAATCCATCCGGTATCGCTGAGTGTGGCATGCTAAAACTCCAGCAGTTCAATTAGGCTGAAGATTGCAGTTTTCAGAACACTTTTAAAGAGCCATTGGGCTCAGGTTTCTTTGAAACCAGCTGTTGGTATGTAGTTACAGATGTGTGGTCCTGTGTCCTTCTTGAGAGATTAGTAGATCTTGCCAGCAGACATTGAGATGAGTATCATTTCAAGGTGATAAAGCATCTCTTTTATGTCTCAGAAACCCACCAGATTTTATGTATACAATGCCTGACTTGTCCTAAATACATCTTCCTCATGGCAAGTCCTCTTCTGTGAAACATGCAAGATTACAAGTGTGGTAAAACAAAAAAAGGGAAACAGGGACAAGTCACAGAAAAGATGCTTCTCTCTCCTCATTTGTTCCAAACTCTGAGCTGCCATGCATTGATCTCCATGGATAGTGTGGGTGAAAACACTTGATAAATTGTGAAACCTTATAAATGAAAGATGATAGTAATGTTAAGAGTGAACAACAGAGCAATACTTTCTGGGCATTTTGGGATGTATAGCATTGGTCTTATGCCCAAGAAAGTTCAGAATTAAAAGAAAAAAAAAAGATTAAACCTAGACTCCTGTTGCTGCTGCTAAGTCACTTCAGTCATGTCCGACTCTGTGCGACCCCATAGACGGAATCCCATCAGGCTCCCCCATCCCTGGGATACTCCAGGCAAGAACACTGGAGTGGGTTGCCATTTCCTTCTCCAATGCAGGAAAGTGAAAACTGAAAGTGAGTCACTCAGTCGTGTCCAACTCTTCTCGACCGCATGGACTGCAACTTACCAGGCTCCTCCGTCCATGGGATTTTCCAGGCAAGAGTACTGGAGTGGGGTGCCATCACCTTCTCCAAAACCTAGACTAGTGACTCTCAAATCAGAGTGATTTGACCCCTCAGGGACTTCTAGATGTCTGGAGACATTTCTGGTCATCGTACAGGGGACAGTGGCACTCCACTCACAGCTAGTAATTAGACGCCAAGGATGCTGCTAAACATCCTATAAGGCACAAAGTCCACACCCCTCTCCCATCAACAGAGGATGATTTAGCCTAAAATGCCTTGAGAAACTCTGCCACAAAGACAATGGGAAAAGCAAGAGAGGCATCCCACATATATTTGTTAATATAGATATTTGCTTTTCTGTTTTTGACTTACTTCACTATGTTAAATAGTCTCTAGGTCTACAGATGACCCAACTTTGTTCCTTTTTATGGTTGAGTCATAGTCCATTGAATATATGTACCACATCTTCTTTATCCATTCAATTTAAGATTGACTATAGCCCTGGCTATTGTAAATAGTGCTACAATGAACATTGCGGGGCATGAGGGAGGAGATATATATATACATACAGCTGATTCGTGTTGTACAGTGGAAACTAACACAACACTGTAAAGCAACTCTACCTCAACAAATGCTAATAAAATAATAATAATAAAATAGAAGCATTAATAAGAGTCAGGGTATTGAATTGGAGGAAAGTAGGCAAAAGTAGCCAGGTTATATTCACATGACCAGACTGGTGACTTTCTGTTTTTCGAGTGGTCACTGTCACCTAAGGCAATGTTTTTATCTAAAATGACACAAGGTGTTATTGCGGTCCTCAGGCTTCCCAGGTGGCTCAGAGGGTAAAGAATCTGCCTGCAATTCAGGAGACCCAGTTTCCATCCCTGGGTAGGGAAGATCCCGTGAAGGAGGAAATAGCTACCCACTCTCGATTCTTGCCTGGAGAATTCTACGGACAGATGAGCCTGGCAGGCTATAGTCCATGGAGTCACAGAGAAACAAACATGACTGAGTAACACATATTTACTTACTTACTAGTTTAAAAGGTATTGGGTGAGCTATGTGGTTGACTGGTAATACACACTAATTTCAGAAGTGGACCAACCCCTCCATGCACATGCAGAGCTGTGGGTTTCTGAGTAACTTGGAAGAGATCTCTTGGCACAGTCATTCTGCTTGACTCTCCAGTCTTATATCTAATACCTGAAGGGCATTTCTTGGAAGCCATTGAGTCACAGGATGCATATAAAATTGCCACTGAAAACAATCATAGACATCATCAAAGCTAATCCTCTCACTTTATAGGAGGTAACATGACTTTCCAGAGTGATCCATCCAACTCGGCCTCCTTTATCCCACCTTGTGGTTTTTCCACTGTGACACGCTTCTTCTTCAGTTAGGCAGACTAGCCTTACTTACTTATAAAGTTACTTACTTATAAAGTATAGTTCCATTAACACGTCTTTGGATATTATAAGTACCTTTCAGTAAAGAAAGCAAGCATATTGCAGTGATGTCAATGCTGAAAGGTGAATAAATATAATCAGCTGCCCTTTATCCCAAAGCTTCATTTGAGAATTTTAATGCAGTCATTAAAGTGTGTAATGGAGTGTGGACCAGAACTGAGAAAAACACCCAGATTTTATGCAGAGCCCTCAAAATGCAAAGAAGCGTCCTATCCCAAGAGTCTTTTATAACTGAAGCCAGGGACTTCTGTTACATTTAAGGGGATGATTTGCTGATGAGGCTTCTCTTGGTTAGAAATCTATTTGGCTCACATAACTGGTCATATCTCTCCCAAAGGGCAGGCTTGGAACAGGCAAGAGAAATGCCTGGTGGTCATGCAAGGGGCTGCTAGCTTCTTCACTATTTTGCTAAATGTGGATATACAGTTCCTTTGATACAAGTGATTCTTTCCTTGTAGAATAGAGGTTACATCATTTAAAGGAAAAATTTTAAATGAAAATAAAAACACAGAAAATCATCCAAGATAAGCCCTCTCAAGGATTGTCTGGTAGGGTCAAGGAAAAATAGGATCAGTTCAGTTTTGCCCAAGCCATTGACCCAAACACTTCTTTCTCCACCCTGTGTTATCATGTTTTATCTTGCATTTGCTTTCCCTATTCGTCTGAATTGGCTGTGGAGCTGAGGGCAAGTGATTGAAGAGACTGTTCATCCCCTCTTTGTTCTAGACCAAAGATCTGAAACGATTGAGAGGGGAGGGGAACCTTTTTAAAAGGTTCCAACATGAAACCCTTATCTTACTGCATGAGGTAGAAGTATTACCCATTTTTGAAATCAAAGCAAAGGACCAAGGTTGGTTGGATGGGTTTCATTTGGACCTCCAAGAGGCTGGTATGGTTTGAAAAGTTATAAAAAAAGGCCTTAGGACTTTCTGTTCTGGGCAAAGTGGGGCACTCTGTGTGAATGGATACTCCATGTGATTCAGTTGAACTTGCTCCATTAGCTCTGGGCAACTGCATATAGAAGCTTTTTCTGAGACCTTTCCTGTCTGTGGAGTATCTCCAGGGAGTTTGAGGATTCAGGAGTCTAGGGTCCTATTCCAGCCACCACTTAACCTATCTCTTTCTCCTGAGGGAAAGGAAAGAAGGAAAGAGACTCATCTCTTTCACAGAGACGCCAAAGATGGTATCTGACACCCTGTATGTCATCTCACGTCATCTCAGGTTGCTGTTATTGTTGTTTAGTCGCTAAGTTACTTCCAACTCTCTGAGACTCCTTGGACTGCAGCACGCCAGGTTTCCCTGTCCTTCACTATCTCCCAAAGTTTGCTCAATTTCATGTCCACTGAGTCAGTGATGCCATCCAACCATCTCATCCTCTGCCACACCCTTCTCTCCCTGCCTTCAATCTTCCCCAGCATCAGGGCCTTTTCCAATGAGTAGGCTCGCTGCATCAGCTGGTCAAAGTATTGGAGATTCAGCTTCAGCATCAGTCCTTCCAGTGAATATTCAGGGTTGATTTCCTTTAGGATTGACTGCTTTTTCCTGGTTTATCACAGTTTATCCTGAGGTAAATTTAGCATTTTCACTTCAGAGTTGACCACACTGATCTCAGATGGGTTAAGTGCTTCATACAAGGTCACTCTCTGAACTGCAGGACTGGGTCGGCAGACCACCTGATCTCAGAAACTGTGAGTCTACTTTACCGTAAAGGGCCCCCATTTTAGAGTGGAGAAGCCTTCCATTCTGAACTAGGCTTCCAGCAATGTCTGGGGAAAACACAACCAATTACTGCTCTTCTCCTTTAGATGAAATTAGTATTATTAGTTTTTACTTCTTTGGTGACTACAATCACTGCTGAGAAAATTTTCTCTGCCAGGTCAACTTGGCTTTCTTCTCATGCACATTTCTCATTATTTTTCTGTACTTCCCTACACCTTCATCATATTTTACTTTTTAATGATTCTTTAGAGAAGAGAAATCCACTGCACTTTAAGGAAGATATTTGACATTTATCTAAAAGTAAAAACTGAAAGAAAGTCTATAGTTATTCTTGGCCATGCTAATCACTTCAGCAAAGTAATTATTTCTATTCATATTGAACAAGTACTATATGATGAGAATCTGAAAAGTTATTTCCCAAAAATTTGTTAGAAATTCAAATGTCAAGACTTGATTAGGCTACGGAGGAGCAGAGCTCTCATGTGAACAAACTGTCTTTGTGAATTTCTTCAGTCTGAGAGTGGCCCCAACAAGCGTCAACATACACGTGGGACCCATCAGGTCACTAGGGGTCTTCTTCGCCCCCTGTCCCCCAATCACCTCCCAGCAGGCATCCTGCTGCTTTCAGAGGATGCCGAGCACGGCTTAATCCACCTTTAATGTCGAAATCCCAGGTCAACAGCTCCTCCTGACTTCCACCTCCCCCAAGTCTCTTTCTCCTCCCCATGACTCCTCACAGTCCGCCACATTTTCACGTCCGCTCATTCCCACTGAGTGTGATTCTACCAAGAGTAGCTGATGGCAGATAAAGATGAGGCACAGGGTAGGAGGACTCTGGGTGGGGAATTCAAAACATGTGTCTAGTGCCATGCTGGGTGATAAGCAACATTCTCCTTTCATAAACATTACAGCCCTTGATAAAATTGGTACTTTTTTTTTTTTTTTGCAAATGAAAATTGAAGCTCAGGGACAGTATTAATTTTATCAACCGAGCATGCTCTTAATGCAAATTCCTGTGACCTGTGTAATGTAACCCACCCTCCCTCCTCTAGCCTCTTTGCCTCCAATACCCTATTTCAGGGACACTCTGCCTGGATATGTAACATGGCCTCTTTTCCTTCTGTATGGCTTTTGCACTTGCAATTGCCGACACCTTTTTCCAAAATTGTCCTCACCTAAGCCACTGTGATTAATCATTCGGAGATAAAGAAGAAAGAACTCATTCTTTATTTTAAAATATTTATTTATTTGGCTGCAACAGGTCTTAGTTGTGACAGGCAGGATCTTTTGTTGCAGCGCACGGATTCTCTAGTCGCAGTATGTGGGCTCAGTACACAGCTTGTGGGATTTTAATTCCCCCACCAGGGATCGAGGGGCTTTCCAGGTGGCTCAGTGGATAAAGGATCTGCCTGTGATGCAGGAGACGTGGAAGACATGGGTTCAATCCCTGGGTTGGGAAGATCCCCTGGAGGAAGAAATGGCAACCCAGTCCAGTTTTCTTGTCTGGAGAATCGGGTGAACAAAGGAACCTGGTGGGCTACAGTCCACGGGGTCTCCAAGACTCAGACATGACTGAAGCAACTTAGCACGCCCGGGATCAAATTCACATCCCCTGCCTTGCAAGGCAGATCACCAGGGAAGTCCCAAAGAAGGAACTTGTTTCTCGTTTCTTGTGACCTTGCACTCTACTTAGTTGCTTTGTAACTCTAATAAAAATCTATAATTAATGAAAGACATTGATCCATTTGTTATCCGTATCCCCTACTATACTCTTCTATATAAGAGGATAGACGCCTTCTTTGTCTCATTTTCCTAAATCCCCCATATTAATTACATTATTTAACACACAATAAGGGCTCAATACATTTCTATTAGATGAATAAATAAAACGCATGTTCCAAGAACTGTGCTTTAGGCTCTTCATAAATAATCTTTCTTATACCCCACTCAGTATGCTGAACTCTCAGCTCTGTCAGGCACAGTGAACAAGTCCTCTGTGCCTCAGTTTCCTCAAAAGCAAGGTTTCATTCAACCCCAAAGTCCTGTATTATTAACTGTGATACGTTTGAGCTAATAAAATGCATTTTACGACCTGAAAATAAATGTGCTTCTTTGGAGAAGAGCAGAGTTGTTTTCAAACCCTGTAATAGGATTGAGAAAGCAAGTCACTATTTCAAGCATAAGTAGCGGGAACTTAATGGTCCTCTGATGGGGAGGGAGGGGACGCAATGGTGCTCCATCCAGCTGGGATACTGCTCTAGGGCTGGACTGATTTTCTGAGACAGAGAGTGGCCACTGGGTGAGTGAGAACATATTGTTTCTGACTCGGGAAACCTGCTCTCTTGTTTACATGAGCAAGTACATCAGAGGGGAGATGTTTTCCTCCCTTACAACACTCGTGGCAATAAGCATTAAGCTATAATTGAGCCATTAGTCTCCATAAAACATTTTAGCACCAAATATTTTGTAGAATTATATTGCATTTTCTCCCATCAACATTTGTGTGCTTTTGTTGTTTGTTTTTTTTTTTTCTTTTGTTTCAATTAACATAAAAATGAGGCCAGGCAGAAAATGCACTTTTTTTTTTTTTAATGCCCTGCTTCCCTCTGCTAGGAAGTGCAATGTCAATGCTGATTAATCAAATAATTTTGTGCATTGATTTTTTTTTCTCATATAAGCTATGCCTAACAGCTGTGACTAAGGCAAGAGGTATAATTTCATGTTTTAGATGGGTTTCATTTCATGTTTTCACTGAACAGAAACACCATCAGTCTTCATGTCTTAGGACAGAAGACATCAAATTAAGCAGTATATACTGACATGCTAAGAGGTTGCACACCTGTGTTTGGAACTTACATCCATGAAGTCAGATCTCCAAGTCCATTATTTCTAGTCATAGAACGCATAAAATAAGTCAAAGAAGCTACCTTTTACTCAACACTTATCATGTGCCAGGTACTGTGCTAAGCAGGTTAAATGAATCATTCATTTAATTTGTATGCAGAGAAACTTCTGCATACAAGAAACTGACAGAGCTCAGAGAGGTTTCATAACTTACCCAAAGTCACAGAACTAGCTAGTCTAGGCTGCGATTTGAAACTTGTCTCAGGATTTAAAAGGAAAAGAAAGTATCCTATTCTACTGCTATTGTGTGCATCAAGATGTCAAATGATTATTCCAGTAATGGCACCTGGAACACACTTTAATTAAGCTTTCTGCTTCTTGAATGCTGTTATTTCCCTTGATTCTCAAATATCCAATCATTTCTAGTTTACACAAGTCCGCAAGAAATGCTGTTTCTGCTGAAACCCAGAAGTGAATATTGTAGGCACACGACAGAGCAATTTATTCTTTCATCCAACACCTATTTGTCGAGCACTGATTAAAGGTGATAAAGACACAACAGCAAAGACAATACAAAACCCCAAATGTTTGCCACTTTAAGGCAAAAAGAGAACTTGAAACTGAATGTCACAAGAGTTTAGCTATCCAATGCCAATATACTGGTTGGAGACCACAAAGCAATTTTTCCACAGTGGTAAGGGACTGGGACTAGAATCTTGGACTGTAAGTCGTGAGTTGCAAATTCTTTTCTTCTCCTAATAGGAGAAACTAAACACCATTTATTGGGTAGACACTGTGTGTCAGAATAGGCTATGTATTGACTAAAATGACATCTTTTTACTGTCTCAAAATATCCCATGTGACAGATGAGAAAAATGAGGTTACAGGGTGAGGGCTAGAATTTCAAACCAGGGTCTAAAGTGCCATTGATCTGAATTCCTTAGACACTCTTAATGTTCTACTTTGAACAAGTCTGTTTATTCCTCTCAACCCAGTCAGCTCATCTGTAAAAAAGGATTGTTGGATTCTATTCTAATTGTTGCTAATCTTCCCTTCAGCTCTGAGCTCCCATGCATACAAGTGAGCAAGAATCCTCTTACTAGTGTCTAGACATAAAGAACTTGCACTTGGCCTTGTACTTAGTTGACTTTCAAAGAAATGGGGAAATAATTAAGCAGTTCATTCTTTTTTAAGGTTTTTTAGAGTCCTTTAGTAGTCTTTGAGATACTTAATTGATGATAAGTTCATTACTTGTATAAATTCTGACAATGTAATAGTGATGAATTTCAATTTATACTAACTAGATGATAATTTGTAGTATGTTATATAATTATTTTGGCAGCACATTCCTATCCTAATTATGTTTCTCTCGGGCTGATATTAAAATCTATTTACAATTCCTGAGCACATAGTTAGTTTGGGTTGTAAGGAACAGTCATAGATATGAGTGTGTTATTAAATATACACAAGAATTAATTGAGCTTTATGAATAATCAATGATTTCCTGAAGGGGTTTGCAATTTGTTTATATTCTTAGTGCACAAGATGCCCTTTTGAGAATTCTCTAAAATCTTCAATGAGTAGATTTGGAAAAGGACTTAGATTTGTTTCAATCTGAATTGAGAGGTAATAAAAATCACATATATGCCTCAGAAAATGCTCTAATGCTTAATTCCAGCTACATCAAAATTTGGCTGTAATAGGCAATAAGAGAAATTATCTTTGCAATGGAATTGGGGGCAATTTAAAAGGAATCACATAAAGAGTTTGAAGACTGTATCAAAGCATGTCTTAAGCCCAAGTAGAGTCAATGAACCACAGTTCTATTTAAAATTTTAAGGATGTCTGTGTCCCTCAGCATGCCTTTCTCAGGGGAAAGAATCCATAGCTTCTATCAGATTCCATAAAGAGGCCTGAAGACTGAAGCAGGTTAGAAATCACTTTGTTATGTTAACTATACCTACTTCTTCAACCATCCATAAATGCAAAGTGAAGTCGCTCAGTCGTGTCCAACTCTTTGCAACCCCATGGACTGTAGCCTATCAGGCTCCTCTATCCAGGCTTCAGCAATACATGAACCGTGAACTTCCAGATGTTCAAGCTGGTTTTAGAAAGGGCAGAGGAACCAGAGATCAAATTGCCAACATCTGCTGGATCATGGAAAAACAAGAGAGTTCCAGACAAACATCTATTTCTGCTTTATTGACTATGCTAAAACCTTTGATTGTGTGGATCACAATAAACTGTGGAAAATTCTGAAAGAGATGGGAATAGAAGACCATGTGACCTGCCTCTTGCGAAACCTATATGCAGGTCAGGAAGCAATAGTTAGAACTGGACATGGAACAACAGACTGGTTCCAAATAAGAAAACGAGTACATCAAGGCCATATATTGTCACCCTGCTTATTTAACTTATACGCAGAGTATATCATCAGAAACACTGGGCTGGAAGAAGTACAAGTTGGAATCAAGATTCCCGGGAGAAATATCAATAACCTCAGATATGCAGATGATACCACCCTTATGGCAGAAAGTGAAGAGGAACTAAAAAGTCTCTTGATGAAAGTGAAAGAGGAGAGCGAAAAAGTTGGCTTAAAGCTCAACATTCAGAAAACTAAGATCATGGCATCTGGTCCCATCACTTCATGGGAAATAGATGGGGAAACAGTGGAAACAGTGTCAGACTTTATTTTGGGGGGCTCCAAAATCACTGCAGATGGTGATTGCAGCCATGAAATTAAAAGACGCTTACTCCTTGGAAGGAGGGTTATGACCAACCTAGATTGCATATTAAAAAGCAGAGACATTCCTTTGTCAACAAAGGTCCGTCTAGTCAAGGCTGTGGTTTTTCCAGCAGTCATGTATGGATGTGAGAGTTTGACTGTGAAGAAAGCTGAGCACCAAAGAATTGATGCTTTTGAGCTGTGGTATTGGAGAAGACTCTTGAGAGTCCCTTGGACTGCAAGGAGATCCAGCCAGTCCGTTCTAAAGGAGATTAGTCCTGGGTGTTCTTTGGAAGGAATGATGCTAAAGCTGAAACTCCAGTCCTCTGGCCATCACATGCGAAGAGTTGACTCATTGGAAAAGACTCTGATGTTGGGAGGGATTGGGGGCAGGAGGAGAAGGGGATGACAGAGGATGAGATGGCTGGATGGCATCACTGAGTCAATGGACGTGAGTTTGAGTGAACTCCGGGAGATGGTGATAGACAGGGAGGCCTGGTGTGCTGTGATTCATGGGGTCGCAAAGAGTTGGACATGACTGAGCGACTGAACTGACATGAACTGACTGATCCATGGAATTTTCCAAGCAAGAGTACTGGAGTGAGTTGCCATTTCCTTCTCCAAAGGATCTTCCCAACCCAGGGATCAAACCCAGGTCTCCCACATTGCAGGCAGATGCTTTACCGTCGAGCCACCAAGGAAGCTGCAAGAATCATACATGCAAGATTCAAAATGATAAATGTGAGATTCTATCAAAAAGATCACTCCACCCTACTTTCCCCATGACTGTTAGTCACATTTTTTTGTCTTAAGGGTGATCCTGTAAGATGTAAATGTCACCATTTATTCAGCTAACACATATTGGATATTTTCGATGTGCTAAAGACTGTACTGGGGTGAAGGGGGAGAATAAAATACTTGAGACTGACACATATACACTACTGATGCTATGTATAAAATAGATAACTAATGAGAACATACTGTATAGCTCACTCTGTAGTGACTTGAGTGCGAAAGAAATCCAAAAAAGAGGGGATGCATGTATATGTATGGCTGATTCACTTTGCTATGTAATACAGACTCACAGGCAAAAGGAGAAGAGGGCGGCAGAGGATGAGATGGTTGCATAACATCACTGACTCAATGGACAAGAACCGGAGCAAACTCTGGGGGATAGTGGGAAGCCTGGCTTGCTGCAGCCCATGGGGTCACAAAGAGTCAGACAGGACTTAGTGACTGAACAACAACAGAAACTAATACAACATTGTAAAGTAACTATACTGCAATAAAAATTAATTTTAAAAAGGAGAGGATTATATCTCTGAAAAATAATATATATTATATATTGCATATTATATGTATATATATATATATATATATATGGTGTACACCTGAAATCTACACAACACTGTGAGTCAACTATACTTCAATTAAAAACAAACAAACAAACAAAAAAAACAACTATGGAAAATTCCAATGTACTGGATGAGGTTGTTTAGTAGAGGACTTAGTAACTTGCTATTTGCTGTATCTGTAAAATGGGAATGTCGCAGCACATAACTCATGTTGTTTTGAGAATAGTTAAATGTGACAATACCTTAAAGGCATTAAGCAGCTCCCCACTGACACATGAAATATTCCACATGCTACGGATAATCGTCATCAGTATTATTAGAGGTAGGGTATCTAGACAAAACTACAGGAGTATACAGTGCTTCCCAATCCTCATTCTAGCCCTGTCACCTCCCCCACCACATCACAGTAGCGGTTCCCAAACCTTCCTTCAGCCTGAATGACTGTCTCGTGAGCTCATGAAGATCCCATCTGATGTCATCCAATCTCCATGCCAAACTTAACACATTACATCTTCCTCCTCATCCTTCCTCCAACCAACCTTTTTCTCCTCTGGTCCCTGTCTTGGTAACTAGAAATACCATTCAAGTACTCAAGCCAGAAACCTAGGACTCTCCTTTATTTATTATTAGTTACTGAATGCTGAAGATTCTGCCTTCTAAATATGTTCCATATTCTACCTCCTTTTCTCCATCACTTTCATCATCTTCCTCCTGTACTAGAACAATTGATCCCTTGGTCACAAGTCCCCTCCCTCTCTTTTACTCCATCCAGCCTCTTTGTAGCCTCAAAAAATGTTCATTTTAGATAAAAGATCTGATCTTATCCCTCTCATGTTTGAAATTCCGGAGTACTCTCTCCCACCCCCTTATTGACTTAATCATAAAGGCCACATTGTTTAGCGTGTCATGCAAGTCCCCCACATCTTGTGTACATTACCATTATAACAAGTACACAAGAGATCAAAGCAGTCAATACTAAAGGAGATAAACCCTGATTATTCATTGGAAGGACTGATGCTGAAGCTGAAGTTCCAATACTTTGGCCGCCTGCTGCAAAGAGCTGACTCTTTGGAAAAGACCCTGATGCTGGGAAAGATAGAAGTCAGGAGGAGAAGGGGACGACAGAAGATGAAGTGATTGGATGGCATCACTGACTCAATGGACATGAATTTGAGCAAGCTCCTGGAGATGGTGAAGGATAGGGGAGGCTGGTGTGCTGCGGTTCATGGGGTCACAAAGAATCAGACACAACTTGGTGACTGAACAACAACACAAAAATAACTATTATTGCATGTATTACACAATTTTAACAATTTCATTACTATTCTTTTTACAAACTCTCCTTTCTTGATGAAGGCTGATTACATTAAAGAGATTAAAGTTCCTGAAAGATCACTAAAGGGATTTAAAATTAGGATCAAATTAATTCTAATATGTAAAGAGATGTTGTAGTAGAAGAGCCATGTAGGTCTGAATTCCTGACAGTAGGAGGAAAAGTTAGGAAGACTCCTCATAGTACCTGTGACATCAACCATGGTACAACCTTTTAGAGTGGAGTGCAGCTCTTTGAACAAAGATCAGTGGGCAGCTTATTGAGCTTTCTTGGCTTGATGGATTCATTCCTTAAGATAAAGATCCTGTTCTTGTCCTTCTACCTTTGCTCTCACCAAGGACCATATGCTTTTATTTGGGTTCTAGAAGTCCAGAAAGACTTTGTACAAATCCCTGACTTCCTTCCCACATTGACCTCCTATTATAAATACAGCATAAAGAGTTCAGGATTGAAGTCATACTTGGGTTCAAATACTATAACCATGCTGTATCCTTCAAATCTGTAAACTGATGATAACTCTTCCTCCCCAGTAGCAGATAAAGAACATGTAATGGCAGTGGACATGTTGTGAAGTGAAATAGCGTGAAAGTATTGGTTGTTCAGTTGTGTCCGACTCTTTGCGACCCCTTGGACTATAGCCCTCCAGGCTCCTCTATCTGTGGAATCCTCCAGGCAAGAATACTGGAGTGGGTAAGCCGTTCCCATCTCTAGGAAATCTTCCTGATCCAGGGATCAAACCTGGGCCTCCTGCACTGCAGGCAGATTCTTTACCATCTGAATCACCAGGGAAGCCCTATCAAATAGTAGATTTGATCATTATCGTTACAGCTTTAAAATATGCTTGGTTGATATAAATGAGTGATTCTCAGCTCTGGCTATGTGTAAGCATCACCTGGAGAGTATCGGTATCATAGATATCAATGCCTAGAACACACTTTAGACCAAATAAATCATAATATTTAGTGATGGGTACAGACATTGGTGTTTTCTACAAAGTTCTTTGGAGAGTCTAGTGCCCTGAAGAACACTGATACAAATAATTATTTTCTAAGTCTGATAGCTATTAGATAAATTTACAAAATAAAGTCATCCGAAAAGCCAAAAAGGCAGAGAAACAGGACCCAGATCATAACTTCTGTATGCTACAAAGATATCATGAGACCAAGAAGATCATCATTTAATGATTTCATGACTATTTCTCCCTCAAAATGTTACCCTCAGGCAAATTTGAGGTTTTATCACCACCATTAAGAAAAAACTTATTGTGAAAAGATTGCAGTGTATGCAGCATATTCTCTGTTAACTTTCCAGCTTCTAGATTCATTCAGCTCTTTTTTTAAAAAATGGAATATAATTGCTTTACAGTGTTGTTAGTTTCTTCTGTACAATGAAGTGAATCAGCTACATATTCTTTGCTGTTATAACTTTTCTTCCACTCTTGTCCTCTTACACATCAGATTTCCACCAGCTTCCCCTGAATGTTGCAGAAAGTTTATCCTTTGGGTTCATGTAATCCTCTAAAAGTTTTAAGTTAAGTGAAGTGAAGTCGCTCAGTCGTGTCTGACTCTTTGCAACCCCATGGTCTGTAGACTACCAGGCTCCTCTGTCCATGAGATTTTCCAGGCAATAGTACTGGAGTGGATTGCCATTTCCTTCTCCAGGGGATCTTCCCAACCCAGGGATCGAACCCAGGTCTTCTGCATTGTAGACAGATGCTTTACTGTCTGGGCCACCAGGGAAGTCTAGAAGCTTTACTCTCTCCTGTTTGCCAGGTTGCCTATTTCATTTTGGCAGGGGGAAATCTTTTTTTTTTTTTCCCCCTGCTCCTGTTGTCAGCAGCACAAACCCCTTAAACTGCATAATCTTTTCTTTCTGCACATGGATGATGCCATGTGGCTCTTCTAGTAGGATTACCTTCTGAAGCTAAACTAAACCCCATGGTCTCCAATTCACTTATTAATATCTATTAGTACCAGTTTCCTTTCTTCTTCTGACCAGACCTCTGGAAAGAGAAGCCTATATAGTACCTAAGACTGAAAGACACTCCCAAATAGTACAGGTATTCCATTCACCAACACTTGGTGGAACAGCTTTGACTTTCTTTGTTTTCACTTGGAGGCAGGGGGAAAGTGGCCTGGATTTATAGATTGCACGGCACGATCTCCCAATGGAAGGGAACCCTAGAGTCTCTCTGTGGGTAGCTTGTATCTGTGTACATGTGTGTGGTTAGTATATGAATGTGAGTGGAGACACACAGAGAAATTTAGAAAGTTTTCAACTTCAAACAAGTCATTTTTCCTTTTGATACATGCTCTTGATATCAATACACCAAAATTGTGCAGTCTCATAGGCCATAAAGATGAACAAATGAGGTGTGTTGGCTTCCTGTTGCTGTGCTAACAACAAATGGTCACAGATGGAGTGGCTTAAAACAATGCAAATTTATTCTCCAACAGTTCTGGATGTCAGATGTCTAAAATCTAGGTGTTGACAGGGCTATATCCCTTCTGAAGGATTTGGGAGAAATCATTCCTTGCCTTTTCCAGTTCTGCTGCTGCTGCTGCTGCTAAGTCACTTCAGTCGCATCTGACTCTGTGCGACCCCAGTAGACGTTGTCTTCATTCCTTGGCTTGTGGTCCCACATTACATTGCCTTGCATTCCCTTGGTTTCCACCTTCCTGTCACTTCTCTGCCTTCTGAACATCAGCTTCCATCTTATAAGAACCCTTGTGACTACACTGGGCCCATCTGAATAAGCCAGAGTTGTCATTGTTGTTTAGTTTCTAGGTCCTGTCCTTCTCTGCAACCCCATGGACTGCAAAATGCCAGGCTTCCCTGTCCTTCTCTATCTCCCAGTGTTTGCTCAAACTCATGTCCATTGAATCAGTGATGCCATCCAGCCATCTCATCCTCTGTCATCCCCTTCTCCTCCTGCCTTCAATCTTTCCCAGCATTGGGGTCTTTTCCAATGAGTTAGCTCTTCGTATTAAGTGGCCAAAGTATTGGAGCTTTAGCTGAAGGGATTGAACCCTATCTCCCGCATTTCAGGCAGATTCTTTACCATCAGAGCCACAAGAGAAGCCCTAACCCAGAGTATCTCCCATAAATTAAGATGTTTAATCACATCCTCAAAGTTCTTTTGTCATGTATAGTAACATGTTAACAGATTCTGGAAATTAGGATGTGGTCATGTTTAAAGGGCCATTATCCAGCCTACTCTTTAAGGAGACGGGTGGTTTTCTGTATATCAGGGTTTTTAGGGATCCAGGGCTATTTTTCTTACATTCCACTGTTCCCTTTGTGGATATATCGTAGTCAGTTAGTGTTGTATGATTGTTAGTCTCTCAGTCATGTCTGACTCTTTGCAACCCCATGCACCACCAGGTTCCTCTGTCCATGGGATTTACCAGGCAAGAATACTAGAGTGGGTTGCCATTTCCTTATCCAGGCAATATTCCCTATTCAGGGATCAAACTTGGGCCTCTTTCACTGCAGGCAGATTCTTTATAATCTGAGCCACCAGGGAAGCCTTAATATGAGTATCTTTTCCTTTTTGTATCAATAAAAACTGATCTAAGGCCCTGCTTATACCTAGCTTGTTCTACTGATGACCAGTGTTAAAAATTGTGTTGTCCAAGGTGCTTTCTGCTCGGAGGATAGTATAATTGCAGCCAGAAGTACTATAGTTGGCAGGTGAGAAAGAGTTACACCCTAGAGATCAAGTCTTCTTCTCAAAATTGCTTCTCTGAGGCCTGGTATTATTCAACTGTTTCCTGAAGATTATTCCTATGCTGAAATGACTTATTTCTATCTTGGGGTAAAGCAATTATTTTAGCCACATCACATGTCACACATTTGGAAACTGTTCATTTGAAATTATTGACTAAAAACTATGTCTGATGGTATAGAATTTATCCTGATATTGAGAAGGTTATAAAAGGAACAATACAGTTCAGGTTAGTCAATATAAACTTCAAAGACACCTATATTTCAATGAAAAGATGCAGTAATAAAAACCTTTATAAATATTACAAGAATGCCTCAAAATTGCTTAGGAGCACTTCAGGTTCCATTTTAAGGTTCTGCTACTATGGTAGCAGCATTATGCCAATTATTTGTGACATATGAATTGCTTTTAGCAATGGATGCTGAGAGTTTGTGAGTTTCTGTCTTCATATCTCTGCATTGCCTTCTGGAAAATAATTCAATTGAAATGTAACATAGGCATCTTAAGATAACAGAACACGTTATGGAAAGACTTTTACCCAGAGACTTTCTAAGTGTCTTATAGACCAACTCTCTCACCAATCACAGGAATTAGACCCCCAAACTATCTTCACCTAGACTTGAATGAGGGCTGTCAAGACAAACTAAAATATGGCCTTTGTGATGCTCAGGCTGTATGTGATAACATTTACTGATCTAAATCCAAGAGGTAATCTTTCCCAAGAACAATAGCACTAGATCAAGAAGAGTCAGTGTTATTGTGAACAAAGCCATGAGGTTCTGTTGTAAAAACTCTAGAGAGGTAGTGCCATCACAGTCATTGGACAAGAACTATTAAGAAAAGTTATGACCAACCTAGACAGCATATTAAAAAGCAGAGACATTACTTTGCCAATAAAGGACAGCAGCAGCAGTCAAAGCTAAGGATTTTCCAGTGGTCATGTATGGATGTGAGAGTTGGACTATAAAGAAAGCTGAGTGCTGAAGAATTGATGCTTTTGAACTGTGGTGTTGGAGAAGACTCTTGAGAGTCCCTTGGACTGCAAGGAGATCCAGCCAGTCCATTCTGAAGGAGATCAGTCCTGAATATTCACTGGAAGGACTGATATTGAGGCTGAAACTCCAATCCTTTGGCCACCTGATGTGAAGAACTGACTCATTGGAAAAGACCCTGATGCTGGGAAATATTGAAGGCAGGGGAAGAAGGGGATGACAGAGGATGAGATGGCTGGATGGCACCACTGACTTGATGGGCATGGGTTTGGGTGGACTCCAGGAGTTGGTGATGGACAGGGAGGCTTGGCATGTTGCAGTCCATGGGGTCACAAAGAGTCAGACATGAGTGAGCAACTGAACTGAACTGAACTGATATTTCAAAGTGTCTTAATAACAGAGGGGTCATTAGACTTGTTCTTCCAAGAGTCAACTGGCAATGAGTTTTGTTCTGCTTCTTAATAATACATTTTAACTACAAAAAAAAACTATAATTATTTTCTAACCACTGAAACAATAGAATAGTCTTGTGGCATATCTATAGTAGCCTGATACAGAGAAAGCCTTCATTTAGGGTCAGTCACCCTTCCCCTCACTGGTTTAAGGACTGTGTTATCTAGATAGAAAGGAATGCCATAAATATGCAGACTATGTAGGACTTTTAGTATTTTTCTATTGTTCTCTGTATTAGCCAGGGTTCTCCAGAGAAACAGAACCCATAGGAAATGTACTTGAAGAGATTAATTATGAGGAATTGGTTCATGTAACTATGGAGACAGAAGTGAAATGAAGTGAAAGTCACTCAGTCCTGTCTGACTCTTGTGACCCTGTTGCAGGAAAGGGGATCCCGTTCCGGTCCCCAAAACTGGGCTCTTGTCTAACACTCAGAAATGAATTGTCTGAGGAGACACATGTGCTGACAAAGCAAGAGATTTTACTGGGAAAGGGCACCCAGGTGGAGAGCAGTAGGGTAAGGGAGCCCAGGAGAACAGCTCTGCCACATGGCTTGCAGTCTCGGGTTTTATGGTGATGGGATTTGTTTCCAGGTTGTCTTTAGCCAATCATTCTGACTCAGAGCCCTTCCTGGCGGTGCAGCCTTGTTCAGCCAAGATGGATATCAGAGAGAAGGATTCTGGGAGGCGGTCGGACATGTGCTGTCTCCTTTTGACCTTTCCTGAACTTTTCTGGTTGGTGGTGGCTTATTAGTTCTGTGTTCCTTACAGGGATCTCCTGTTGTAAAACAACTCATGAAATGGCCACTGTGGTGTCTGGCCAGGATGGGCGGTTTCAGTCAGTGTGCCTCCCCTGAACAACCCCACAGACTATAGAGTCCAGGCCCCGATACTGGAGTGGGTAGCCTTTCCTTTCTCTAGGGGATCTTCCCAGCCCAAGGATCGGACCTAGGTCTCCTTGATTGGGCCTAGGACTCCTGCACTGAAGATGGATTCTTTACCAGTTGAGCCATGGAGACAGAGAAGGCTTCACAATCCACCATCTACAAGCTAGAGACCCAGGAAAGCTGTTGGGTAATTACAGTCTGAAACTGTAGGCCTGAAAACCAGAAGAATTCAATGGTGAAAATCTCAGCCCTAGGCCTGGACAAAGCCAGTGTCCCAGCTCAGGCAGTCAGGCAGGAAGGAAAAGAGGTGAATTCCTTCTTCCTCTACCTTTTTGTTCTAATCAAGCTCTCAGGGGATTGGATGATGCCTACCGTATTGGGGAGGATCATCTGCTTTTTCAAAAGCTTATTTATCTGGAAACACCTTCAAAGATACATCCAGAAATAATGTTTAATCTGGGCACCCCTTGGCCCAATCAAATTGACACATAACTTGAACTGTCACCATCTATGAAAGCCTTTGAGTTCTTATAACTGATTCTGTATGGACATAGAGTATGATTAACTATGAACGGTATTTTGTTGGAGGCCTTTTTTGTTATTCAGCCCAGTTACATCAGATCGAAATAGATCACCTTTCTCTATGGAAAAAGAAAATTATTAACCTTCTCTCAACCATGATTATTTATGTTATATCTTTATTATACAAAGAATCAAAGCAGCCTAGAAAAATAATTTGAAACAAAGTCATAAATATTTTTTAAGAGAGGAGAGGAGTTGGCATCAAGGGGAAAATTAGGTAAGAAAACCATAAATCTGAATGGCATTAGCACATAGAATATATATCCTTTTTCCTGATGAGTTGCTAATTGAAGACCCACAATTTTGACCCTGAAGTCCCTAATTATCAAAACACACACATGACATATTGTACAGTATTCATGAAACAGAAAATTGTATGTATTCAGGAAAAAAAAAACCTTAGTTTGCCTGGCACTGATAACCATGTTAGTCACCTAACATGTTAGCCAGGGTGAGTGAGATCTCTGTCAGGATGAGGAGGGTGACATGTATCAGTCGCTTTCTCCCTTCCTTGACCCAAACCAGCACATGACCACACCCAAGCTCAAGGACTCAAGAAATATAATCCTATCATGCACCTTTCAATTTGAAAAATTGGCAGTGGCTCTAGTGAAGTCTACACTATGGGTCTTGCAAAATTGAGAAGACTAATAGGTACTCGATAAATCCCTACTATAGATATACAATGGTATTGAAAGAGCTAGATGTTTACCGTCTACCAAACTACATCAATAATATGATCTCAAGTTATTTAATAAAAATAATTCTGTTAGGAAACAACCATTATTAAAATATTGGTGGAAGTAATTAAGGGGAATGAGGCATCAATATAAATAGTATTGACAGCCACGTTTATCACTTAATTGTGTGTGTGATGTGATGTGCTTTGCACCATTAAAAATAATTTCAGTAGAGCCAAAAACAGTCCCTGGCAATACTGTCTTGATAAAGTACACACTGCCTATGTCAGCACCTCCTGGTCAACTCAGCAAAGCACAGTAACAAAGTTTAGAGTATTGTTTGTTAGGAAAAAGTCAGTTTTGCAAAGAGCCATTTAAAAATCCCCATATCATGATTACACTCTTTATTTAAAAAACTGACATTTATCTTGATGTGGCATTTTCATAATCCCTTAACGACTTTTAGTTGAAATACCAATGTTGACACAGAAAGAAAATCGTTATACGAATGCTATAAAATGCAATGTATACAACTGTTAGACAACAGAGCAGCCAGTCTTAATCAGTCTACAAATCATTATAAGCACAATTGTTTAAAAAACATCACCTTTGGTGAAACTGACTTGTTAAGTCACTAAGTCATGTCTAACTCTGTAACCCCATGGACTACAGCACTCCTGGAGTTTACTTAAATTTGTATCTACTGAGTCAGTGATGCTATATAACCATTTAATCGTCTGCCGCCCTCTTCTACTTTTGCTTTCAATCATTCCCAGCATCAGGGTCTTTTCCAATGAGTTGATATTAGTTTTATTTCAGTCTGAAAGTTTCTCATTCACTCGTGTACTAGAGAGTCCACAAAGCTGACAGCTCAGTGATCCATGACTATACTTGCTTCTTAATTTTCATTCTAGGAAGCACTGACCTAGGCTCTAGGTAGGAAAGTCAAGAATGGGGATTTTTGTGGAATATCAAATAAAAAGTGTATGTGGAAGACGCAAGGTCAGCACCAACAAAAGCAGATTCATTAGCTGTTTATTCACTGCATCTGCATAACTCTTTTCTAACATTAAATAAGAGACATTTTAGATGAGTATTTACCTCCAGGAATTACAAATAATAATAATTGGTTGAATGTTTGTTTTAAGAAAAAAATCTGTGCTCTCAATTGGTGATCAAATGCCTCCATAATAAAATTTAAAAAGAAAAACCCACCCATATAAAAGGCTTAAAATTCAGGTGACTTGGTGTTTTTTTCAGTTTCAGAAATAATATTTTAAACCTCAGTGTCCAGGTCTGTATCCTGACATAAAACTTACCAGTTCCCTTTCAAGAGATAATCTCAGCTGCAATTACACTAATGACCAAAATGAAAAATTGAATTCTGAGTGACCCCAGCAGGTTAGCTCTTTATTCTCCACTGATATAAGGGATCAGCTAACAAGACCTCACCATGCATGCCTTTAAATGTTATTGATGGCCCTAAAGCAATTCTACCCTTTTAAAAATCCTTTTGTGCACCTGGTCTTGTTATCACCATAGGAGTGACTTGCATACTGTGGGCTTATGATTCATAGGGAGAGTTTCCTGTCATTTGTCTTACCTTCATGACATTACAATTTCACTAAATATTCCTCTTGTTTCTGTGTTAGCAGTGAAAGCACAGGAAATGTCAGATCTGCGCTTCTGTATGTTATGTATGCACTGTCTCCAAATGTTCCCTCCCCTTTGGTGTAAAATCATTCTAGGCTACATATCTTAGGCATCTTCCAAAACCTCTGATAGCTTGTGTTGCTTTTCTGAAGACCTTTTCAATCCACCTCTTCATAAACTGAAGTTATGAAAGCCCTTGTTCCATAATGCAAATGGACAAGTTTTCCACAAAACAGTGATTCCCAACCATTGCTGTGAAATACAGAAATTCCACTCTCAGAAATTCTAATTCAAGAGGTCTCTGGGATGGAGTCTAAGAATATCTGATTTTAAAACTTCCAGAGGGGATTCTCATTTGAATCCAGCATTTATGAGTTATGGGGATAACTGTCTTGAAAGTTTGATTTCTGAGTCTTCTCCATTCATTTCTATGCAGATACCAAAAAGACAGCACCCAGGCCTTTAGTGACCGGCCCCAAGGAAGGTGATGCTGTTGTCATTTAGTCACTAAGTCCTTTTGGACTCTTTTGTGATCCCATGGACGGTAGCCTGCCAGGCTCCTCTGTCCCTGGGATTTCCCAGGCAAAAATACTAGAGTGGGTTGCCATTTCCTTCTCCAGGGGATCTTCCCAACTCAGGGATCAAACCCTCGTCTCCTAGGTTGGCAGACAGATTCTCTACCGCTGAGCCACCAGGGAAACCTAAGAAAGTGATACTCTTGATTTAAAAGATAAATGACAATCTTACCTCCAAAGCACGTGGAGCTGTTTCTTCTCAATGGACACCATTTCCAGGAATCCAAGCAAAAGACCACAGTCTAAGAAATTACCTCTATTTAGAACCTTGGTCCTTTCTGTTTACCTCTTTTTTGCTCCTCCCCACCAAATAAAAACTGTACACACAGAATGTTGGAACTGCCAGGATCCCAATTAGATAACAGAATCAGACTTAAGAGGCAGTGAGAAGAAGTACAAAAATAGTTCCGTCTTTCTATTTATAAACAACCCTCTTTTCCCCTACTTGTTCTGTGGGATGAGATGGGAAAGGGTAAAGAGGAGGGGTTCAGAGTGCATATGTATAGATCTTCATTTAAATATATCTACATATCAGTATTGCCAATTCAACATTTAATGAGTTTTACTCTGAGGCACTATGATAAGTACTAAAGCTAAGGAGATCAATAAAATATATATCTCAGCATGGGATTACTCAGAAACCCAAGCAGTAGAAAAGGCAAGACTCTGTGCCATTCTGGACAACTCCAGATATAAAATATGTTGAGCATGAACTATGTTTAAATTTGATCAGCCGACCAATTTCTCCCGTGAAGGTCAAGCACAACGTGATGAAAGCACATAGGATGGAGGTCAGTGGCCTGGGTCCTAGCTCCACATTACTCATTGATTTGTCTCAGGTTTCTATCTACTGAGTCTCTGAATTTCCAAAGCTCCTTCCTATTCTATGTCGCCAGGCTACTGCAGTCAACCTACTAATCATCTATTTCTTCTTATAATTCTGTTTCTGATTCTTTTCCCTTATTTCTCTTTGGCAGATCCTGTTCATGGGCATGATGACTGAATACTATCATTACTTTTTCACAACCCTGGTAAGCATATCTGGTGGAAATGTATTTCACACTATCAAAAAATCTTTGGTTATTTTAAAGTCAGCCCCGGTGGCAAAGGCAGGATATTGTCACGGAGGTTTGTTTTATTTTCCTAAGAATCCTCTAAATCTAGAAATGCTAAACATCAAGTGTCTTCTTTCCTTCCTTCATTCCCTTCTTTCTTCCCTTCTTCCCTCCCTCCCTTCATTCTTAACTAGCATCAATGCATGTGCATCCAGAAAGGAATTAAAATAAAGCTTCCATTAAATAGAAACTGCCAAAGTACAAACTATTAATAAAGAAGAATCATCTGTATTTGCTACATATATTAGTGGACACACTAAAGTGTATCTTGGCATGCTATCTGATGTGATTTCTCCACCTGTGTCCAGTGGACAGCTGGTTTAGCCAGGGGTCACATGTCAGGTATTTGGAAGACTATCAAGATAAGGAATTTGGTAGAGGCTTTCCACATTGAACATTTTTCATCATAAGAAAAACCATGGCTGTAAGCCTGAGACAGTCAAAAGAAGCTATACAACCTTAACTTTTGAGAGATTATCAGGTCTAGGAAGAATGATTTAAGCATTTAACACATCAGAATGATGTGTTAGCTGTCAGCCGCACGCACAATACACCACTCCCAACACACACTCCATTCTCTTACATGAGAAGACACATGATCAACCTCCATTTCTAACCTATAAAAGTGTGTCAGCTTAAAATCTACCCAGATTTGCAAGATTCAATAAGAGTATCATTTTCCCAAAGAAATCTGGCAAAGTAGGCTGGTGCATCAGGGAAAGCAAAGCCTTTGGAACAAGGACCAGACAGGTCTCATGTACCTACTTCTGGAGGCAGTAAACTCCAGTCCTCAACTGAGTATCTCTGAGAGCAGGAAGGGCTGCAGAGGATATCACAAGACAAATGCTATGGGGCAGGTGTTAAAATTATCACTGCTCCTGAGCTGGAAGTCAGAGAGTAGGATGCAGGGCAGAAGTTCCTGAACTTAAGTTTCCGTGGTCTTCACTCCCTCGTTGACATCCTGATGGGATCCTCTGTCAGAAGAGTCAAGGGAGACCCTGAGAACCAGAAAGTGTCTTACTCTGCTCACGAATATTGCCCATCTCCATCACCATGAACACATACGTCTTACCCAAGGCGAGATGGCCGTCTGCCTCTGAACTTTCCATCCTTCCCAGGTGTATATGCCTTTAAGAGTTGGTTTTGTTGAAATTTGAGAAAAATATAAACAATGAAACCTAAGAAGGCTAGTCTTCAATGGAAGGAAGTTGCCTTCACACTATTGCCTCATCCTCCACTAACAAGGGGATGTTGACAATTGGCCCTCGAAGTCTCCATATTCTATCTTGCACAGAAACAGTTTGGAGACCAAATGAATTTCACACATATTTAGCGCATTCACATTAGTGTATTGTATTTCTGTACTGTTGAATTAATAAGGGAATCAATATGCATCCTGAAAGTTTCTCTCTGACCCCCTGTAACTTGAGTTAACTTTCCTTGTATTCATGGAGTGTGTTAAAGGAATCATTCTGCCTTGGATCTTATTCTTTAAATTTGCTTCTTTAAGCAATTTCCTTTGGTTTTATCTGCATTCTGCCATGCTTTGCTTTTGTTGTCTTACCGCTTTTGTTCATGAGTATTAATGAAACTTAAAGACAAAAGAAAATTAGTTACTTAGTGCAGGGGAAGTAAACATAACAATTTAAAAGGCAGTGCATTTTTTCTTACATGAGCCAGGAGTTCAGAACAGCATTCTTAAGATTCCACAGTCTAATGTAAAGTTATCTTGGAAGTAGTGATACAGAAAAGAGTTATTCAAAAGAATAAATGTGTATGCATCTTCCGCACACATAAATCATGAAATGTTCCTGAGGTTTTCCTCTTTAGTAACGACTATCATCACAGATAATGTGGTCTTGTACTTTCAATAAAGCAGTTACACTGGTAGAAAATTTTTATGGAATTTTTTTTTCTTTTATTAACTATTAAATACTATTTTGAAATTTTGGTTCATTCCAAAATGTGAGATATTTTAATGACCTGCTTTAGAGTCTAACCTTTGTTTATGGGAAAAAAAGTTGAAATGATCACTTAAGTCTATTTTAAATGCAAACCAACAAAACTTTTGGTTTAAATTCAGCCCTCATATATAATGGAAAATACTAGGATGGGTTCAAGTTTTTTCCTCTGAAACATTATCTAAAAGAACAAGTCCTACTGTTAAGATATTATATCCCCCATGGTGGATTCATGTTGATGTATGGCAAAACCAATACAATACTGTAAAGTAATTCGCCTCCAATTAAAATAAATAAATTTTTTTAAAAAGATATTCATATCCATACAACCACAGGCTCTAGTTTATTCTCTGAAAAGAACCATTTGTTTCTTATTCTAAGCTTGTGTCTAGTGAGCAATTTTCATGCTCTCATTATATGAGACATGGGTTAGTTTCAATGAGCAGAAAATTATTTTGTTTTTTTTTGCTGAGAGTGATCTTCCTGTCAAATGTGTATGTAATATCCAAACTTCACCTCCTTTGCAGCGTGGGGCAGAAAGTTATGAGGGAGACAGGTGGTACTGCCACCAAGTGGATCATTCTCAGGTCAGTCACATCACCACTCAGAACCTTGGTTTCCTCATCTAGAAAATAAAAGCAGTGTACCGAATGGACACAAAGGCCCCTTCAACTCCCCAGAGGACTATATCCTTAGGAACAAAATGCTCTAGCTTCTCAGAATGGCATATCCTGTGTCCGAGGGCATGCTAATTATTGGCAGCTTAATTCCTGTTCTCGGTTTGTACAAACTCTAACAGTATCGCAAAAACAAATAGATGAAAATGAGAATTATTACTGCCTTAGAATTTGTCAGGCAGCATGCAAATGAAGAACAACGGGCAACGTTCTTTTATAGCACCAGTGTGATGATCGCTGCCGTGCTTGTTTTAATCTGTTGCTTCTGCAAGCGTTAGCTCTCTTTTGCATCAAGAACGCTGAAAATGTTAACTCTTTCTTCTTTTATCATTTTTAATACTGCGCAGGACTTATTTGCTTTAGATCTGGAACTCTATAGGTACAGTGGTGTAAATATGACCGGGTTTCGGCTGCTGAATATTGACAACCCTCACGTGTCCGCCATCATTGAGAAGTGGTCCATGGAAAGGTTGCAGGCTCCACCCAGGCCTGAGACTGGCCTTCTGGATGGCATGATGACTGTAAGTAGCTTTAAAATAAAATCACTTGAGATAATGTTTGACTTCCTCAGGGGTTAGGTTAAGACTCTCATATGCTTTCTATGGGCCCCTGTTAGCACAGATGGTAAAGAATCTGCCTTCAACGCAGGAGACCCAGGTTCGATCCCTGGGTCAGGAAAATCCCCTGGAGAAGAGAATGGCTATCCACTCCAGTATTCTTGCCTGGAGAGTTCTGTGGACAGAGGCGCCTGGTGGGCTACAGTCCTGTGGGTTACAAGGAGTCGGACACTACTGAAACGACTTAGAACACACATAGCACGCTTTCTATTGTGCAAGGGGAACGTGTTATAACCTGTGCCTGGACTTGTATGAGAGGAGGAGGAAGGATTTTTATGGATTTTGAAAGCTTGCGCATGGCAACTGTCAAAAACTGCTCTTTTCAACTTCCTGACAGTAAGGGCCTCAGATAAAAAGGTAAATGCGAGACAGTCACTACTGTCAGCTAAATGAGGCAAAGCATAAGCAAGGCGAAATGGGAAACGGGTTACCCCCTGGGAATGTGGCCTTGGGAAGGAGGGAGGGAAAGAGGAGGAGCAAGCTGCCTGTAAAGGTTCTTCAGAACCAGTTTGCTCTCCTTGCTTCTGCCACATCTCAGCAAGCAGAAACACACGTGGAAAAATGCAGGTTTCCATATGGTTGGAGTGTGCACACTCTTCTTGTCCTGGGTGCAGGAAGGCGCACCTTTGCAGGCACTGACGGTGCTTTACACCAGCCATATGTCGCTCTCAGAGCAGATGCCAAGCCTGCCTCCGACAGAGAGAGAGGTACTCTGCTGAACACATAAATTGCAAACTGCCTCATCAGAGAGCTTCTCACTAACATCATTTGTCTCTTGTTGTCAAATGCACCTACCCTAGCTTTATTTCTCTAATGAAGCTCCCTGTGTGATGGAAGAAAATTGCAGGAAATAAAAAAAAAAAAGATCTCTATGTCAGAACAGTGTCATCCAAGGGAAAAGATATTGGGAATGCGGGCAGGTAATAGCATTTTAAATTGGCATAGTATTTCATTCTCTGTTCCCATCATCGGGAGAAACTCTCTTGCTTTTAAGATGCAATTTACCGATAACTGAAAGGCATCATCTCACAGATAAATAAACTTGGGATTTCTCTTCTTTTTCTATCTTTTTTGAACAAGGTACAAATGAAAAAAAAGAAGAAGAAGAAGAAGAAATGAATGAATTAAGTAGTTCTGGATGATTCTGTGTTTAAGGCCCCTGTCTTTTGTTCAAACCTGAAATAACTCTTAAAATATACAAAGTGATCTGATAGATAATGATGGAAAGCATTTTGGTACAAATGAGCCTTGGGATGATTTGAAACATTGCTTTGAATAAGAAGTAGAAAATATCCAAGGAAATGCTAGACTTCTGAAATGAAAGATAAAGAGAGAGAAAAGGAGGGTGGGATGGAGAGAGAGAGAGAGTAAAAAAAAAAAAGCTGCTGGTATATTTTTCCTCCTGGAGTTGTATTCCAATGTGTTCAAATATGGTTCAAAATCTTCTGCCCACCCTCTACCCCCACTTCTCAAACAAGATCTCTATCATAGGATGAGATTGTGAGTCATTTTTACCTGTGTCCCTTGAGCACCACTGAAAGAGTTAGAGCTTGGACTTACCTTAATACAGATGTGAATTCATGCCACACATTAATTATTCATCACAAGTATGTCTTAATTTATAAAAGAAAAAAATTGTCTGTTGTCTTCAATTATACTGAGCTAACAGAAGAGTTTGTGCATATTGACTGAGATGAGACAAAGCACTGAATAAGGCAGATAGAACGATACCGTTCTCACCCAGTCAGGCTGACCAGTCCTGTGGACAGGAAGCATGGCAGCCCCAAGTCCAAAGGATGAGAGACCTGTCTAGAGTTTACTGTAGTCTTCTCATCTAACCAGAGGAGTCACTGTTATTAGCATTGTTGTTGTTGTTATTATTATAAACTATAAAAGGAAATAGGGATTTATTAGAACAGAAGGTGGCTCAGCAGTTTAGTGGGTAGAGCAACTATGTTAGATTATGACATTATTGGTGAAAAGCAGTGGTGACTCTCAGTTGGCCACTAGAAGGCAGATCCCACGGTTACGCAGATAGAGCTTTGCCACTGATCCTGTGAAGCATAATGTTGACCTGTATTTTTTCCAAAGAGTCCATTTTGCAGTTCACTGTTTCCTTTTGGCTAACTTGGGAGTAGAGAAACAGTCACAGAGAGCTTACAGGGCAAGTATAATAAGGGAAATCAACTCTAAATATTCACTGGAAAGACTGATGCTGAAGCTGAAGCTCCAATACTGTGGCCACCTGATGCGAAGAGCTGACTCATTGGAAAAGACCCTGATGCTGGGAAAGATGGAGGACAAGAGGAGATGGGGTGAAAGAGGATGAGATGATTGGATAGCCCATCACCGACTTGATGGACATCAGCTCAAGCAAACTCTATGAGAGAGTGAAGGACAGGGAAACCTGGCATGCTGCAGTCCATGGGGTTGCAAAGAGTTGGACACGACTTAGCAACTGAGCAACAGCAGCAACAATAAGAGCATCTGATGGACTGATGGTTGAGTCAGGAAAGCACACCCCAAGCCCCCAAGACCAGGCCCAGTGTTAATAAGTCTTTGTTCTCAAATAGCCTCTGAACTCAAACTCCTGCTTCTCTACCTTAAAGATAAAAACTCCTTTGGTTTCAATACCACTGTGTCTACATATCCCAGATCCATATTTCATTCATTCTTTTTTTTCTAAATTTTTGTTGGAGTATAGTTGCTTTACAACGTTGCGTTATTTTTTGCTGTGAGTCAGGCATCAGTCAGTTCAGTCACTTGGTCGTGTCTGACTCTGTGACCCCATGGACTGCAGCAAGCCAGGCCTCCCTGTCCATCACCAACTCCCAGAGTTTACTCAAACTCATGTTCATTGAGTCAGTGATGCCATCCAACCATCTCATCCTCTGTTGTCCCCTTCTCCTCCCACCTTCAATCCCTCCCAGCATCAAGGTCTTTTCCAACGAGTCAGCTCTTCGCATCAGGTGACCAAAGGATTAGCGTTTCAGCCTCAACATCAGTCCTTCCAATGAACACCCAGGACTGATCTCCTTTAGGATGGACTGGTTGTATCTCCTTGCAGTCCAAGGGACTCTCAAGAGTCTTCTCCAACACCACAGTTCAAAAGCATCAATTCTTCGGCACTCAGCTTTCTTTATAGTCCAACTCTCACATCCATACATGACCACTGGGAAAACCATAGCCTTGACAAGACGGACCTTTGTTGTTGGCAAAGTAATGTCTCTGCTTTTCAATACTCTATCTAGGTTGGTCATAACTTTCCTTCCAAGGAGTAAGCATCTTTTAATTTCATGGCTGCAATCACCATCTGCAGTGATTTTGGAGCCCCAGAAAATAAGGTCTGTCACCATTTCCATTGTTTTCCCATCTATTTCCCATGAAGTGATGGGACCAGATGCCATGATCTTTGTTTTCTGAATGTTAAGTTTTAAGCCAACTTTTTCACTCTCCTCTTTCACGTTCATCAAGAAGCTCCTTAGTTCTTCTTTGCTTTCTGCCATAAGCGTGGTGTCATCTGCATATCTGAGGTTATTGGTATTTCCCCTGGCAATCTTGATTCCAGCTTGTGCTTCTTCCAGCCCAGTGTTTCTCATGATGTACTCTGCATAGAAGTTAAATAAGCAGGGTGACAATATACAGCCTTGATGTACTCCTTTTCCTAGTTGGAACCAGTGTATTTTTCCACATCCAGTTCTAACTGTTGCTTCCTGACCTGCATACAGATTTCTCAAGAGGCAGGTCAGGTGGTCTGGTATTTCCATCTCTTTCAGAATTTTCCACAGTTTGTTGTGATCCACACAGTCAAAGGCTTTGGCATAGTCAATAAAGCAGAAATAGCTGTTTTCTGGAACTTTCTTGCTTTTTTGATAATCCAGCAGATGTTGACATTTGATCTCTGGTTCCTCCGCCTTTTCTAAAACCAGCCTAAACATCTGGAGGTTCACAGTTCATGTACTGCTGAAGCCTGGCTTGGAGAATTTTGCTCATTGTTTTACTAGCATGTGAGGTGAGTGAGTCCTGCATACATCTACATATATCCCCCCTTTTCTGGATTTCCTTCCCATTTAGAATACCACAGAGCAATGAGTAGAGTTCCCTGTGCTATACAGTAGGTTCTCATTAGTTATGTTTTATACATAGTGTAATAGTGTATATAGGTCAGTCTCAGTCTCCCAAGTTATCCCACAGCACCTTTCCCCACTTAGTGTCCATGTTTGTTCCCTATGTCTATATCTCTTTCTCTGCTTTGCAAATAGGTTCATCTTTACCATTTTTCTAGATTCCACATTTTGGGCTAATATGAAATATTTGTTTTTCTCTTTCTGACTTACTTCATTCTTGCATCTCTAGCATTTGCTGCTTCCAGTGCTCGGAACGTTCTCCTAATGAGGTTTGCTCAAAGGTTACATCACTGAAGACACCTGCTACGGACCTGCTACCTAGTCTAGAACCCCCTGTTCCTCTTATTCTCCCTCCCCTAACCTGTTTTACTTTTCTTTGTAGCCCTTATGCCAATATGTCATATTCAGATTTGTTTGTTTGGTGCCATCACCTACAAAAATATAAACTCCATGAAGCTGGAAATTTTGTCTTTTCATATTTTGCTCTATTCTCAACACTAGGAAAAGGCTGGCACAAAACAGACCTTCAATAAACATGTATTTAGTAAAAGAATTAATGTACTAAATAGTTGAGGTCTACTATGTATAAATTGAGGTCTACTAAGACTCAAGATATTAAATGAAAAATATTCACGTAGCCCTGAGATAATACTGCAAAAGTCCAAAGAGAGCATCTATAAATGAGAAATGGGCATGATTAATAAAAATAGAGATTATTCTAATGTAATAATATTATTTCAAAAAATTAGACATACACTAACCACTATCAATAATTAAGTAATACTTTTTTAATGGACTTGCTTTCTCCAAAATTGCATGCCATTTCCTCACTGCTCTCCGAAGTAAATCTCCCTGTAGCCCTTTATCTTTGTGTGTGCCACATACATGCACAGATGCCCTTATGAACATAAAATATATTTTTAAAAACCTATGTATTTTGACATTCCATCTACTTATCTACTTTTCTTTTCAATTTTTTGGCAATTAAGAATTTCTTAGAACATTATACACTAAAAATATCTTCAAAGCATATTATTATGTCAGAACACATTCAAACCTTAAAATATGTAAGTCCAAGAATTTTGACTTCAGACGTAAGAAATATATATATTAATAATAAAAATATTGACATTAAAAACAGGGTCAAAATTGAGTTAAGAAAACTGTTACTGAGTCAAGAGTACAAAAATAGTGAAACTCATTATTTAAAAACACCTTGAGATTAAAAAAAAGTGTTTTATCAACTGAAGTGTTAGTTAACTGAATAGAGTGATTTTGTATAAAATGTACTTCATTTATTTTCTCTACGTTTAAATTTCTCTCTTGGACTAATTCAATCTATTGGGTTTTGAGGATAGACTTTAATGGAGCGGCCCATTCTCAGATGGATTCTTTTCTGATTATGAACCAAAATTCTGTGCGATTCTGTATGGCATCAGTTCAGTTCAGTCGCTCAGTCGTGTCCAGCTCTTTGCGACCCCATGAATTGCAGCACACCAGGCCTCCCTGTCCATCACCAACTCCCGGAGTTCACTCAGACTCACGTCCATCGAGTCAGTGATGCCATCCAGCCATCTCATCCTCTGTCGTCCCCTTCTCCTCCTGCCCCCAATCCCTCCCAGCATCAGAGTCTTTTCCAATGAGTCAACTCTTCTCATGAGGTGGCTAAAGTACTGGAGTTCAGCTTTAGCATCAGTCCTTCCAAAGAACACCCAGGGCTGATGTCCTTCAGAATGGACTGGTTGGATCTCCTTGCAGTCCAAGGGACTCTCAAAAGTCTTCTCCAACACCACAGTTCAAAAGCATCAATTCTTCGGCGCTCAGCCTTCTTCACAGTCCACCTCTCACATCCATACATGACCACAGGAAAAACCATAGCCTTGACTAGGTGGACCTTTGTTGGCAAAGTAATGTCTCTGCTTTTGAATATGCTATCTAGGTTGGTTATAACTTTCCTTCCAAGGAGTAAGCGTCTTTTAATTTCATGGCTGCAGGAAACAACAAAGCATTGATCTGCCTTCCCAGTTCTTCAAGTGCATTCACAATATGAAGTTAAGTCAGTACCCTTATCTCACAGGTAACTGTTTCCTGTAATGATGAACCATAGAGAAGACAACTTTGAGTCTCCAACTTGAGTGTCACCCTGAGTGTCTACTGCCCTCGTGTCTACCCTTGTGATACAACAAGCAGTGGGATTCGGTAGAAAAAGCAAGATCTTTCCAGATTAAGAAAACCTAGTTTAGTCCTTCCTATGTCCCTAAATAACTAAATATCCTAAATTGTGTAGCCTTTCTGAACCTCCTAGCTCATCTGCATTCTGTATAATAATACTTTACAGTGTTACTTTACAAATTCAATTAGGTAACATACACAAAGCCTTTAGGACATAGTATTGAATTTATGTAATGGTACCTGCTGTTTTGCCAATTTGTATTCAATGAAAGAAGAACAAAAGACTTTCTGAAAGAGATTCTATCTTATTCAAGGCAGGGTCCAATTCTCTACAAAGACACACATTCTTCTGTTTGCAAGTCTGGTCCAAGATGGCCTGTTCCCTGGGATCTGTGTGACCTGTATGACCAATGGCATCACCCAGTTCTGTTTTCCAACTCTGCATAAGTCCTCTTTTCCTTATTCCTGTCTTTCTCAAAAGCTGGCAAATACTCATTGAGATTCTCAGTATGCCAACTTCTGTGCCAGATTTCACTAGAACTGCTCTCTTAATTTGGAGAATGTAATGGCACCCCACTCCAGTACTCTTGCCTGGAAAATCCTATGGATGGAGGGGCCTGGTGGGCTGCAGTCCATGGAGTCGCTGAGGGTCAGACATGACTGAGTGACTTCACTTTCACTTCTCACTTTCATGCATTGGAGAAGAAAATGGCACCCCACTCCAGTGTTCTTGCCTGGAGAATCCAGGGACAGGGGAGCCTGGTGGGCTGCCGTCTATGGGGTTGCACAGAGTCAGACACGACTGAAGTGACTTAGCAGCAGCAGCAGCTCTCTTAATTACTGAATTTCTAGATAATGAGTACAAGGTTGTATCTTCGCTACCTTCCGCAAACTTCTTCCAAACCCAAGCTCACTTACAAGTTGCTCTTCCCTACTTGCTGAGTGCTCACCAACTCTCCTAGCACTTTGGCTCCCTCAGAAGCATCCACCCCACCACCTTGTGTTCCCTTGCAGGAATCTTATAGCCAAAACACGAGCCTTCGCACCCTTATCAGAATCATCCTTGTTTCAAGGGGCGTGTCTCAGAAGAGAAGGAAACTAGCTAATTCATACTAAGAGGCAAATTGCTGTTAGCTCTATGTGTGGGTGAGATATTAACATTTTAATAGAGGAAACTAGGAAATGGGGGGGATGAGATACTATTTGAAAACATTTCCCTCCTAGAGGAACGACTTGTTTATCCATATCAGGGTAATGTGAATGTTCCAAATTTGGAGAGAAGATGGAAAATCCATATATTTCACATATTTGCTCTCCAAAGACTGGGTCTCCCTTCAGCACCCTGATCTCCTCTAGGTTTTTCCAACAACAGCAACATGCTAGACAGGGAGAAAAATGTGGAGACTCCATAAGGTTGTCTCAGGCTCTCATCCCTAAGGTGACATAGCATCTCATTGGTTTGTATTGGGGTCCCCAAGGCCACTTTATTGGGGTCCCCAAGAGCTTCCCTGGTGACTCAGATGGTAAAGAATCCACCAGCAAAGTGGGAGACCTGGGTTCGGTCCCTGGGTTGGGAAGATCCCCTGGAGAAGGGAAGGGCTACCCACTCCAGTATTCTGGCCTGGAGAATTCCATGGACTGTATAGTCCATGGGGTCACAAAGAGTTGGAAATGACTGAGTGACTTTAACTTTCACTTAGGAGGACTCAGAAATCAGAAAAGGTGTTATAGTCATAGTTACAATTTATTACAGTGAAAGAGTACAGATTAATATCAACAAAAGTCACAGAGACCAAGTCTGCTTTGACAGTGCTTTGTTCTCTCAGCAAAGATGTGTGACAAAACGTATATGAATTGGTGCCAACCAGGGAAGCTCATCTGAGCCTCAGTGTCCAGGGATTTTATGGGGGTGGGGGGAGCAGTCACAAAGGCATAGAGCACCTACCCAGCTAGCCTCAGTTAGTCTCCAGTCGCTCCAGAGGTCAAACTGATATGACAAGGTCCAGAGCACCAAGTGAACAAAAATAGGCAATCCCCATGAGTCACACTGTTAGCATAAACTGTTTGCATTACCTATGACGCCAGTGATGCAAAGACACTCTGATTAGGCAGAATATTCTAAAGAGGTAATCGCCCAGAAGTCAGTCAAAGACTAGTCCTTTCTTTGGAATTTGAAGAGTTGGAGCACCCTCAGTCCTCTGAGTTAATCCTTTATTGCACATCATTATAAGCACTGGAAAGAAGCCCACTTTCAATGTGCCTATTTTGTGATCCATGTGCTGTAAAAATATTCTCTTAGAGACACTGAGCATGTGGTGTCTTCTAAGCTTTACATGTAAATAGAATGTGAAAACAAACACATTTGGAAGAATAAAATTTGAAACACTGGCCATTTTTTTTTGTATATATTTACTTAAAATGGCTTGAGAGTTGCTGTTTGGTAAGCAGGCCTCTAGCATAAAACTGTAAAGGGGAGGAAATTCACTGGTACTTTATTAGTGCTATAAAGTACTTAAATGTTTCCTCAATTGAAGAAAACATTGTATAAAAAGGGAAGCATAGGTTTAGAATAAATGATTTTCTTCTTTGAATTTGGAAAGCACCAATCTGGCCTATAGTTTTGAATCCTGTTATTACTTAGCTCAGTATAGAGACAACCTTGACAAAGAAAGTTGAAATTCTAGTCACTAAGTGTATAGAAAATTTAGACCTTTGGAATTCCTCTCCTCACACTTCTCTATCAAATCAATCATCAATCAGCCAATTAGTGAATATACATACAAATGTATATTTTAAAAAGGTACATTCCAAGGCTCAAAAGTCCCAAGTCCCCATAGCATCAGAGTTGAGAACATACGCTCTGAACTCAGCGTTCGTCCCAAGATGAAATTCTTGCTCCTACCCTTACTGGCTATATAACTTTAGGCAACTTATTATTAAAGTTATTTCTGGTACATTCAAGCCTCAATTTCTCTGGCTGTACTTGGGTTTTCCTGGTGGCTCAGACAGTAGAGAATCTGCCTGCCAATGCAGAAGACATGGGCTTGATCCCTGGGTCTGGAAGATCTCCTGGAGAAGGAAATGGCTATCCATTCCAGTCTTTTTTTTTTTTTTTTTTGCCCACTCGTCTTCTTACATGGAGAAGTCCATGGACAGAGGAGCTTGGGGGACTACAGTAAACAGGGTGACAAAGAGTCAGACATGATTAAGCGACTAACACTTTCACTCTTCACTCTCAAAATGGGGAAAATACCTACTTTGAAGGTTTAATTTTAGTAATTAAAGAAGATAACAGGTAAAATGCCTATAGTGTCGCAGTTCAGTTCAGTTCAGTCACTCAGTCATGTCCAACTCTTTGCAACCCCATGAATCACAGCATACCAGGCCTCCCTGTCCATTACCAACTCCCGGAGTTCACCCAAACCCATGTCGATCGAGTCAGTGATACCATCCAGCCATCTCATCCTCTGTCATCCCCTTCTCCTCCTGCCCCCAATCTTTCCCAGCATCAGAGTCTTTTCAAATGAGTCAGCTCTTCGCATCACGTGGCCAAAGTATTGGAGTTTCAGCTTCAACATCATTCCTTCCAATGAACACCCAAGACTGATCTCCTTCAGGGTGGACTGGTTGGATCTCCCTGAATTCCAAGGGACTCTCAAGAGTCTTCTCCAACACCAAGGTTCAAAAGCATCAATTCTTTGGTGTTCAGCTTTCTTTATAGTCCAACTCTCACATCCACACATGACCACTGGGAAAACCATAGCCTTGACTAGACAGACCTTTGTTGGCAAAGTAATGTCTCTGCTTTTGAATATGCTGTGTAGGTTGGTCATAACTTTCCTTTCAAGAGTATGTGTCTTTTAACTTCATGGCTGCAATCGCCATCTTCAGTGATTTTGTAGCCCAAAAAAATAAAGTCTGACGCTGTTTCCACTGTTTCCCCATCTATTTCCCAGGAAGTGATGGGACCGGATGCCATGATCTTAGTTTTCTGAAAGTTGAGTTTTAAGCCAACTTTTTCACTCTCCTCTTTCACTTTCATCAAGAGGCTCTTTAGTTCTTCTTTGCTTTCTGCCGTAAGGGTTGTGTCATCTACATATCTGAGGTTATTGATATTTCTCCCAGCAATCTTGATTCCAGCTTGTGCTTCCTCCAGCCCAGCGTTTCTCATGATGTACTCTGCATAGAAGTTAAATAAGCAGGGTGACAATATACAGCCTTGACATACTCCTTTTCCTATTTGGAACCAGTCTGTTGTTCCATGTCCAGTTCTAACTGTTGCTTCCTGACCTGCATACAGATTTCTCAAGAGGCAGGTCAGGTGGTCTGGTATTTCCATCTCTTCCAGAATTTTCCACAGTTTATTGTGATCCACACAGTCAAAGGCTTTGGCATAGTCAATAAAGCAGAAATAGATGTTTTTCTGGAACTCTCTTGCTTTTTCCATGATCCAGCAAGTGTTGGCAATTTGATCTCTGGTTCCTCTGCCTTTTCTAAAACCAGCTGGAACATCTGGAAGTTCATGGTTCATGTATTGCTGAAGCCTGGCTTGGAGAATTTTGAGCATTACTTCACTAGCATGTGAGATGAGTGCAATTGTGCGGTAGTTTGAGAATTCTTTGGCATTGCCTTTCTTTGCGATTGGAATGAAAACTGACATTTTCCAGTCCTGTGGCCACTGCTGAGTTTTCCAAATTTGCTGGCATATTGAGTGCAGCACTCTCATAGCATCATCTTTCAGGATTTGAAATAGCTCAACTGGAAATCCATCACCTCCACTAGCTTTGTTCGTAGTGATGCTTCCTAAGGCCCACTTGACTTCACATTCCAGAATGTCTGGCTCTAGGTGAGTGATAACATCATCATGATTATCTTGGTCACGAAGTTCTTTTTTGTACAGTTCTTCTGTGTATTCTTGCCATCTCTTCTTAATATCTTCTGTTTCTGTTATGTCCCTAGTATCTAGAATGTAGTTAATTGCCAATGGATATTGATCAGGTTGACCTATTATTTATAATCATTAAATCACCATACAAATACTTGGTTTAGATGCAACTTAGCTTTGTCGTTGAGACCATAAACCCTAGCACCAACTTCCTGTGTTTGAATCTTAGCTTTCTCATCACTAGTTTGGGGACAACATTTAACTGTGTCAATTCTTCATCCACAAAGGCGTAGAAATTATGGTGAAGACACAATGACTGCAAAATATTTGGAAGAGTACCTGACATATAAACCAATGTATGTGCATGCTCAGTTGTGTCCAACTCTTTGTGACCCTACGGATTGTAGCTAACCTGCCAGGCTCCTCTGTCAATGGGATTTTCCCAGCAAGAGTACTGGAGTGGGCTGTCATTTCTTCCTCTAGGGGATCTTTCCAACCCAGGGATCAAACCCATATCTCCTGTGTCTCCTGCATTACAGGAATATTCTTTACTGCTGAGCCACTTGGGAAGCCCTGACATATAGTTCAGTTCAGTTCAGTCGCTCAGTTGTGTCTGACTCTTTGCAACCCCATGAACTGCAGAACGCCAGGCCTCCCTGTCCATCACCGACTCCTGGAGTTCACTCAAACTCATGTCCATCCAGTCAGTTTTGCCATCCAGCCATCTCATCCTCTGTCATCCCCTTCTCCTCCTGCCCCCAATCCCTCCCAGCATCAGAGTCTTTTCCAATGAGTCAACTCTTCACATGAGGTGGCCAAAGTACTGGAGTTTCAGCTTTAGCATCATTCCTTCCATACAACACCCAGGACCGATCTCCTTTAGAATGGACTGGTTGGATCTCCTTGCAGTCCAAGGGGACTCTCAAGAGTCTTCTCCAACACCACAGTTCAAAAGCATCAATTCTTCAGCACTCAGTCTTCTTCACAGTCCAACTCTCACATCCATACATGACCACAGGAAAACCATAGCCTTGACTAGACGGACCTTTGTTGTGCTCTATAAATGTCAGCTATTATGATAGACTGCATTTTTAAAAGTCCCATTCTGTCAATAGATAGGCCTTAGACTAGTCACTTAATTTCCCTGAACTGATCTGTAAAATTGATTATATTAGCCTTGAACTGAAATGATCAGAATATTTTTAAGCTTTAAGAAGTATCACCATCATGGCTTCTACATATCACTCATATTAAGTGTGAGTGAAGCAATTAATCTTAGAAATACATCATAAAACCTTGGAATTATACAGTTTTCACAAAAATTATTTTATTTTAAGCATGAAATAACATTAATTCCTTCATCTAACATTTTTTAAACAACTTTCACGTGTCAAGAATTGTGCTAGCCACTAAAAAAATGAAGTTTAGCACTTTTATCGAGAAAGAGATATAAAAAGATTAATATATGAAAAATGCGATGATAGAGATTGCCTAGAATAATAAGTATTCAAAGTAGACATATTCTCTGGACTCAAAGAATGATAGAATACAAGATGTAATTCCCCTTATTTTCTCTTTCTATCTCCATCAAGACATGTTCAATAAATGTTGAATAAATATCTGCTGTATAAATCATCTTATTTTGGAAAACTACATCATAGTCTTCATTCTGTGACCTAGATTTTTGGTTTAACTATACAAATTATTGGTTATCTGTATGAACCTACACAAATCAATATACTGCCTGGAGGTCAGTTTCCTAAATAATAATAGCTTGATTCATCTGTTCTGTTTATTTTGTGGGGTTGTTGAGAATTTCAAATGAACTAGTTTGAAGTTGCTATGAAAATCCTCAAGTAAAATGCAAAGGTATTATATGATGTTATCCTTAAAAAAAAAAAAAGCACAGGGTAGTACTTCAGAAAATACTGAGAGTATTACGTGAAATTTTGCAAATGAGAGAAATCTTATGAGTTGAAGAATGACATGGCCAACCCCCTGGACCCAAAGGAATGGCTAGTTCCAATGTCTATCAGGAAAGCAAGTGCTAACAAGAACACATATTTTTTGAGCAAGCTGCAGAGGTCTGTTTTTCTGAGGGTCTCTTCAAATCTGCTATTGAATTTCATTCTATGACTACAGCCTTCTTGACTCTGGTCAATGGAAGTGCCCAGTATCAGTATCTTTATCTAGAAATCACATGTTAATTTTGCTCACAGCACTCCCTTTCTACAAAATATAATCAAGTAAATAGACAAGAGATAGGTAGACACTGAGAGACCAAATCTGATACTGAAATATTGAGCTTCTAACTCAATGTATTGATAGTTGATCTTAACACCGGGTTTAACAAAAAACACTCCAAACATACCAGTTCCCTGAATCAGGTCTTTTGTGGCTGATTCAAGTTGCTTTTTTCTTTTCTTCATTTTTTTTAAAGAACTTGAAGCAGAGTCATGACTACAATTTACTCTGGGTACCAAGGTATTATTTTAGAGAAAAATAGCTATGGGAGAAGGAAAAGTGTTCAGCTGGAGAATAAATGGCTGTTGAGATCGGACAAATAGGAAATAAGGAAGTGGGCAGAGTGATTACGCAAGTAAACAGGGATATAAGCAAAGGTGGAACTGAAGATGTGGCTTGTGTTTTCCTCCACAGACTGAAGCTGCTCTGATGTATGACGCTGTGTACATGGTGGCCATCGCCTCCCACCGGGCTTCCCAGCTGACCGTCAGCTCCCTACAGTGCCACCGACACAAGCCGTGGCGCCTTGGGCCCAGATTTATGAATCTGATCAAAGAGGCAAGTGACACTTGTTTACAGTTCGGCTCTTCCTTTGGCTTACTGCTTCTGGACTTGTCCACATGGTGAAGTCTTCCCATTTGGCTCTGTTGGCATGATGTCATTTGGTGAGGTCCTTCCCATTTGGTTCTGTTGGCGTGATGTCTGTGAGAGAGGAGATGCCATCATGGACCTATCTGCTGGGAATTCACTGGTAAAAAATTGTGTAGAAGAACTACCAGGAACTTTCCAGTGTGATGATGAGAAGTTTTCAAAAGCTACCAGATTATAACATGCACCTTCCTTTATTGCAACTCAGGCCCCAGCTGCTTCTGGCCCTCCACAAGTGTTCATAATAACTCACAGGTGCTTATTCTATGGCCTGTTGAGTCATGAGATAGGTCAGTCCATCACTGAAGAGAATTAGAGATAGTTTCCCCATTCTCAGCCTCTAGTCCCAGTGGTTTCCCTAAGTCGTGGGTTCTATAGGACTGAACAGAGGGAGCTCTTTGTTCTAATGATACACTGATTATTTCACCAATTGTCAGCAAACTGAAAAATCTGGTACCTTTCAAAACCTACACCATGTACTGAAGGATTTTCAAGAGCACAGGGTTGAGAGAGGAGGTGAGTTCTCACTATTACCTTACCCTGGGCACCCTTCCCTTTTCTCAAAGACAATTTAATTTCTCTTCACTAGATCCTGTTCTAAGATCTTGAGATGCCTTCTAGATATGTATTCTTGGATTATCTCTGACCCCAACACATACCTCGGAGTGTGTCTGGATTTGAAAAGATGAAATAAAGTATTTGGGGGCAGGCGAGTCTGACTGAGGATACATATGCTGTGATGCTGTTCTAATGCTTTATGGGATCAGAGATTTACCTCTCAAGTGAAGAGTATCTTTATTCCTTTCTGCACTGGAGAAGGTTGGGGTGAGACAAAGTCTTAACAGAGAAGAATGGCAGGGAGCACAGTCAAGAGGAAGGGTGATATCTAAAGAAAGATATCTACTTTGGGCTTTATCTCTGCCGGTCTCTTGAGCACCTACAGGCTCTTCTATCTACTTCTTCTTTGAAGTCTGACTCTAATCTGTCAGGGTCAGGATGAGAGAGACAGGAGGTATGAAGGTTAACAGACTACCCAGGCTCCAAACCAAGGTTATTTACAAGGCTGAGACTGAAGTGTGGCAAGCAACAAAGTGCCTTGGACACACGATCTAAGGAGGCACTCACTCTCAAATTTGAATCTTGCACATGCAGGAGACTGAGAAGGAATGTTTCCTTAAATTGTGTGCCCTGGGCACCTCTCTTACCTCACTCTATTCCTGGCAAGGTTATTTGGGTTTAAATTCCAGCTCCACTAACATGTATGAGCAATATAACCTGGGTAAGTTACTTAGACTCCCTGTGTCTCAGTTTTCTCATCTGTAAAATGGGAATAACACCTTCTATCTCACATAAGTATTGTGAGGATAACGAGTAAAGTTAATTCTTAGGAAGAACAGGACAGGGACATAATAAGAATCTGAAATATGAGCTATTCTCTTACTGTTGGAAAGGACTGCTCACAACAGCCCTCATTCGGCTTTACTGAGGATGATGCCAGGAATTTAAAACTGGCAACAGCAACAACAGCAACGAAGAAATCACAATTGGGCATGAAATGAAATACGCTTTCTGACAGTTACACAAATCTGACATACTGTGCCTAATAGGAAAACATCACACAGCCTCTCCTTTCCCCATAGAGATCATGGTTATGTCCTGAATCGCCATTCAGACCACCTTGATCTTTAACAACAAAACAGCTTGTTTCCTTTTATCTCATCCCAGCACAAGAAGAGGCATGAGACCACATTACAGTTTGGGATCAAACACTCTGGGGCACCCCAAGCACCTTTTTTCTTGTATTTGAGTTGCATACAAAGGTGAAATTACTAAGTCATATTTAGATATGTATAAAGAAATAATGAGCTCGAAGAGGAGGGACCACATTGAAAGCAAAACAGCATTTTACATTCATTTACTCCAAAGAATAAATTCCCTATTCTCAGGCTCCACAGCTGGGGTACAAGAAGATATGCATTAGAAAGCTTAAGTTCATGTTTTCTTTTGTCTCCTGAGTCACGATGTCTTCTGCTGCCTTTGGCAGGGTTTAGGCACCTGCAGTAAAGATGGGAAATCAGATAAAGAGTGATGCCCTGGCCTGTTGAAAGACTTGCACTGAGGGGACTTTAAAAGAAACTAAAGCATGCAAAAGTGAGAACATGCAGAAGTTTCTTTCAGTGAATACCTAATACAACAAGACTGCAGCCATCAGATTTGATCTGTTGTTGTTGTTTAGTCTCTCTGTTTTTGTTGTTGTTGTTTAGACTCCTTGCGACCCCATGGCCTATAGCCTGCCAGACTCCTCTGCCCATGGGATTTCCTAGGCAAGAATACTGGAGTGGGTTGCCATTTCCTTCTACAGGAGATCTTCCCAATCTAGGGATCGAACCTGTATCTCCTGAATTGGCAGGTGGATTCTTTACCACTGAGCCACCAGGGAAGCCCATCAGGTTTGATTAGGAAACATAATCCTAATCCTTGGTCCTTTCTTTGAGTAACTGTTACTTTCTAAGCTATTTCCAAACCTGTAATCAGAAGTAATGTAAAGAAGCAAGTCAGCAGATTGCATGTATGGGAGAAGATCAAATTCGTCACAGGAGGTAAATTTCTCGAGCAGGAGGTACTTGCAATGTGCACTAACCCCTGACAATCCACACATCGTTTAGAATCAGGAAGGCTTTCAGACAGGTCTCTCAAGCTAACTACCTTTCAGTGTTTCAGGCTGACCAGAAAGAGAGAAAGAATTAAAGAATATTTTAAACATGATAGGGTATGTTATAGTGTTATCTCTTTGGGTTTTTGCTAAATGAGTAAAATGATGAGATTATATCATATTAGGATTATATCATATGAGGAGATTATAATCTCCACTCAACAACCGGAACTCCATTATACAAGTAATATTAACTTAGGTAACGCTAGTGGTAAAGAACCCACCTGCCAATGCAGGAGACAGAAGACATGCGGGTTCCTGGAGAATCCCCATGGACACAGGAGCCTGGCGGGCTACAGTCCATAGGGTCGCAAAGAGTCAGACACGACTGAAATGACTTAGCACACAACTTAGTACAGGAGATATCTCTCTGAAATTATAAAATGTGGTTTCTACTGTCTACCAATATAAATTCTATCAGTATACAGTGGAGGAATGGCAGACTTCATCCACGTTCATTAGAATCCTCACTGTTGAGCAGGATATGCAGGGTCCATAGTGATCCCTTCAGGACCTCCTATGCCACGTCTCTCATCTCCTGCTTCCATCCCAACACTCACTGAACTCATTGTGACTCCCTGAACTTGCTGTATGCTCCCCCCAAATTCTCTTGCCTCTGATTGAAGTGCCTCCTCTGGGTCATCCTTTATGATCCAGTTCAAGCACTAGCTCCTGACTATGGCCCCAACTCACAAATTCAGGCCCCTGTCCTTCATTAAAGCTGTTGTTAGACCATCATAGTGGGTTGTATGTCTGTCTCCAAGCTGTGCTTTTCCAGTCTCAATTCCCTAGTACTTGCACACATTGAACGTAAAATGAGCACCCAATAAATAGTAGATGAGTGGGTAAGTGAACAAATGAACATCAAAATACCTGAAGAACACACACAATCTATGAACAAGAATTACAGTCATTCAACCCTGCATGAATATCATATCCAGACACAATTCAATAAGACAGAAATGAGAGCTGGGACTAGACTCATCTACTGAGGTCATAGATTCTAGTGGAAGAGGGAGTCAGGGTTCTTAGGAAGAGACCAGGATATCACTTTGCTGACAAAGGTCCAAATAGTCAAACCTATGGTTTTGACATTAGGCATCTACATATGTGAGAGTTAGACTATAAAGGAGGGTGTTGTTCATTCCCTCAATTGTGTCCGGTTCTTTGTGACCCCATGGACTGCAGCACACCAGTCTTCTCCGTCCTTCACCATCTCCTGGAACTTGCTCAAACTCATGTTCATTGAGTCGGTGATGCCATCCAACCATCTCATCCTCTGTCGTCCCCTTCTCCTCCCACCTTCAATCTTTCCCAGCAACAGGGTCTCTTCTAATGAGTCAGCTCTTCACATCGGGTGGCCAAAGTATTGGAGCTTTAGCTTTAGCATTAGTCCTTCCAATGAATATTCAGGACTGATTTCCTTTAGGATTGACTGATTTGATCTCCTTGCTTTCCAAGAGACTCTTAAGAGTCTTCCCCAACACCACAGTTCAAAAGCATCAATTCTTCAGCACTCAGCTTTCTTCACAGTCCAACTCTCACATCCATACATGACCACTGGAAAAACCATAGCTTTGACTAGATGGACCTTTGCTGGCAAAGTAATGTCTTTGCTTTTTAATATGCTGTCTATATTGGTCATAGCTTTTCTTCCATGGAGCAAGCATCTTTTAATTTCATGGCTGCACTCACCATCTGCAGTGATTTTGGAGCCCAAGAAAATAGTCTCTCACTGTTTCCATTGTTTCCCCATCATCTACCAGATGCCATGATCTTCATCTTTTGAATGCTGACCTTTAAGTTTTAACATCAAAACCACTCTCCTCTTTCACTTTCATCAAGAGGCTCTTTTTAGTTCCTCTTCACTTTCTATCGTAAGGGTGGTATCATCTGAATATTTGAGATTATTGATATTTCTCCCAGCAATCTTGATTCCAGCTTGTGTTTCATGCAGCCTGGCATTTTGAATTATGTACTCTGCATATAAGTTCAATAAGCAGGATGACAATATATAACTCTTTTCCCACTTTGGAACCAGTTCATTGTTCCATGTCCAATTCTAACTGTTGATTCTTAACCTGCATACAGATTTCTCATAAGGCAGGTAGGTGTTCTGGTATTCCTATCTCTTGAAGAATTTTCCACAGTTTGCTGTGATCCACACAGTCAAAGACTTTAGCGTAGTCAATGAAGCAGAAGTAGATGTTTTTCTGGAATTCTCTTGCTTCTTCTATAATCCAACACACGTTGGCAATTTGATCTCTGGTTCCTCTGCCTTTTCTAAATCCAGCTTGAGCATCTGGAATTTCCTGGTTCATGTATTGTTGAAGTCTAGTTTGGAGAATTTTGAGCATTACTTTGCTAGCATGTGAAATGAGTACAATATTGCATAGGAACCTGAAATGTTAGGTCCATGAATCAAGGCAAATTGAAAGTGGTCAAACAGGAGATGGCAAAAGTGATCACTGACATTTTAGGGATCAGTGAACTAAAATGGACAGGAAGGGGAAAATTTAATTCCTATGGCTACTACTGTGGGTAAGAATCCCTTAAAAGAAACAGAGTAGCCCTCATAGTCAGCAAAAAAGTCCAAAATGCAGTACTTGGGTGCAGTCTCAAAAATGACAGAATGATCTCTGTTCATTTCCAAGGTGAGCCATTCGATATCATGGTAATCCAAGTCTATGCCCCAACCACTAATGCTGAAGAAGCTGAAGTTGTACAGTTCTACGCAGACCTACATGACCTTCTAGAACAAAAAACAAACAAACAAACAAAAAGATGTCTTTTCTTCACAGGAGGCAGGAATTCAAAAGTAGGAAGTCAAGAGATAAGTAACAGGCAAATTTGGGCTTGGAGTACAACATGAAGCAGGGCAAAGGCTAACAGAGTTTTGCCAAAAGAATGCACTGGTCATAACAAACATGGACATCACCTGAAGGTCAATATCGAAATAAGATTGATTATATTCTTTGCAGCTGAAGATGGAGAAGGTCTATACAGTCAGCAAAAACAGGACTGAGTGCTGACTGTGGTTCAGATCATGAACTCCTTATTGCAAAGAAGACTGAGTGCCAAAGAAATGATGCTTTCGAACTGTGGTGCTGGAGAAGACTCTTGAGAGTCCTGTGGTCTGCAAGGAGATCAAACCAGTCAACCCTAAAGGAAGTCAGTCCTGAATATTCATCAGAAGGAGTGATCTGAAGCTCCAATACTTTGGCCACCTGATGCAAAGAACTGACTCATTGGAAAAGACCCTGATGCTGGGAAAGATGGAGGGCAGGGGGAGAAGGGGATGACAGAGGATGAGATGGTTGGATGGCAGCACTGACTCAATGGACATGAGTTTGAGCAAACACGGAGAGATAGTGAAGGACAGGGAAGCCTGGTGTGCTGCAGTTTATGGGGTCACAAAGTGTTGGACACAACTGAGCTACTAAAAAACAAAATATCGTGAACTGGGAATGTAGACCCTGAGATTTAATGTGTTTGTTTTCTGTGTAAACTTACCCCCTAACCTCTTTTTTCTCAATTGCTTCTTCTACAAATTGAGGATAAAAATATCCACTTTATATGTCTGTAAAGATTGCATTTAATATATCGACAGCAGAGCAAAATATCTGCCCTACAGTGGTTGCTCAAAAAGGGTGTGAGTGAAAGTCACTCACTTGTGTCTGACTCTTTGTGATCCCATGGACTATACAGTCCATGGAATTCTCTAGGCCAGAATACTGGAGTGGGTAGCCCTTCCCTTCTCCAGGGGATCTTCCCAAACCAGGGATCATACCCAGGTCTTCCACACTGCAGGCAGATTAAATTGAAGACCCTTGTTAAAAATGTATATCATATAAAGTGGTTGTCAGAAAGAAATGAGGCAACACATATAAAACCTTAAGTATATTGCCTAGCATATGTAAGGACCTCAGTCTTGCTTTTGATATTTGGCATCATCATTGTTATTACTGAGTCAAGATGAAGTAGCAGTGCTTGTAAAAAGGAAGACAGGACCTGGCACAGGAAAATCAGGAGTTCAGTGAAGACCGGCATGCAGACACAAGAGGCCAAATGCAGTGATGCCAGGGAATGAGGGAGCCTTCAGCCATCAAACACGCGTGATTGTTCCAGAGAGAACCAAAGACATTATTAGGTAACAATCAGGAGTGCTGAGCTCACAGAAAAGCCTGGAAAATCACATCTCAGATCAGTCTAGGAAATTATAGCTCAAAGTGGGAGGTGAGGAAACTGAAACTCTCCTGCCTATGACAAGAGCTACTCTGGACCCAGAATAAGTGCTAGCTGGCCATGGGGAAATCAGTGGGAAGATCTATAGAGGTGTATGCATGTCAAAACATCTGGAAGATGAGAGTCTATAGTCACAGGTGCTGGAAAGGGCAGTAAACTGTGCATAGAGCAAAGTGAATCAGATTTTAGGTTAAATCAGTGGTTCTTAGCTATTTTCTGTGGTATGGGCCCTATATCAAAACTGATTTAAATCATAGATCATTATTCCCACAGAAGACATACAATATGCTTACAATCTCAAGGACCTCATATGCATGCTGGGCTGTTTGAAACTCATGTTATACAATGAATTACCATCTCACACCAATCAGAATGGCCATTATTAAAAAGTCTACAAATAACAAATGCTGGAGGGGGTGTGGAGAAAAGGAAACCTCCTACACAGTTGGTATAAATGTAAATTGGTGCAGTTCAATTTAGTTCAGTTCAGTGGCTCTGTCATGTCCAACTCTTTGTGACCCCATGGACTGCAGCACACCAGGCCTCCCTGTCAATCACCAACTCCTGGAGTTTACTCAACCTCACGTCCACTGAGTTGGTGATGCCTTCCAACCATCTCATCTTCTGTCATCCCCTTCTCCTCCCACCTTCAATCTTTCCCAGCATCAGTCTTTTCAAATGAATCAGTTCTTCCCATCAGGTGGCCAAAGGATTGGAGTTTCAGCCTCAGCATCAGTCTTTCCAGTGAATATTCAGGATGATTTCCTTTAGGATGGATTGGTTGGATCTCCTTGCAGTCCAAGGGACTCTCAGGGTCTTTTCCAACACCACAGTTCAAAAGCATCAATTCTTCAGCACTCAGCTTTCTTCACAGTCCAACTCTCACATCCATACATGACTACTGGAAAAACTACAGCTTTGATAGATGGACCTTTATGTTCATAGCAGCACTGTTTATGATAGCCTAGACTTGAGAACAGCCTAAATGTCCATCAACAGCTGAATGGATAAAGAAAATGTGGCATATATATAAATACATATGTGTGTGTGTGTGTGTGTGTGTGTGTGTGTGTGCATGCATGTGTGCCAAGTTGTTTCAGTAGTGGCCGACTCTTTGTGACCCTATGGACTATAGCCCTGCCAGGCACCTATGTCCATGGAATTCCCAGAGTGGGTTGCCTTCCCCTGCTTCAGGGAATCTTTCCAACCAGGGATCAAACATTTCTTATGTCTCCTGCATTATCAGGTGGGTTCTTTACCATTAACATCAGCTGGGAAGCCCTGTGGAATGTTGTTGTTGTTTTTCAGTCACTAGTTTGTGTCTGGCTCTTTTATGACACTCTTCTGTGTCTGACTCTTTAGAGGAGCCTGGTGGGCTATAGTCCATGGGATTTCACAGACAAGAATACTGGAATGGGATGCCATTTCCTTCTGCGGGGGATCTTCCTGACACAGGGAGGAAGGGGGATCTTCCTGACACAGGATCTTCCTGCATCTCCTGCTTGGCAGACAGGTCCTTTACCACTGAGCCAACTGGGAAGCACATACAATGAAATATTATTAAACCATAAGAAATGAAATAATGCTATTTGCAGCCATTTGGTTGGATCTAGAGATTACCATTCTAAGTGAAGTCAGAAAGAGAAAGACAAACACTGTATGATAGCACTTATATGTGAAATCTAAAATAAGAGACAAATAAATGTATCTGTGAAACAAACTGACAGATATAGAGAACAGAGTTGTGGTTACCAAGGGGAGGAGGGAAGGATAGGGAGGTTAGGATTTGCATATGCAAATTATTATATATAGGGTGGATTAGCAGCAAAGTCCTACTTTATAGCACAGGGAACTATGTTCAGTATCCTACGGTAAACCATGATAGAAAAGAATATGAAAAGGAGTGTATAACTGAGTAACTTTGCTGTACAGCAGAAATGAACACAACATTGTAAGTCAACTATACTTCAGCAAAAAAGAAAAAAAGTGTGTCTTAACTGGATATTTAAGATAGGATTTGGTTGAAAGCATGTTTCAACATGTTGAACAGCAAAAATATAAATGAAACATGAATTCTGTTAGGCTCAGATGGAGTGATCCCATGTAGAAATGGTGAAATATGAGTTTACATAAATATGGAGAGACAACTGGTGGAAATTGCCTGCTGAGAAATTCAAAATTGATCAGGCATTGATCATAAGTTACTGTTCTTGAGATAAAATAGTATTTTAGATAGTTTTTATTGGTAGCCTCCTACAGCTTTCATTGAAACAGATAAACCCACGGTAATTGTGGGTTTATAAAGATATCTTTGTTTGGAAGTAATCATCACTCATAAAGAACTAAAAGGGAAAACAAATGTTCAAGAGAAACAAATATTTCTTGAGTATAGCCCAATTTCTCTCCAAAATTTAGACCAAAATGAATTTAGGTATAAATTCATTCAGTTGCTTCACTATTGGAAAAATCCACTTGGATGTTCTGCTGCCACCCACATATCAACAAACTCCCAAATAGAATTTATCATTTGATCTATTAAATTTAGTATTGCTATAACAGGTCCAATGTTGGTGAGTTATGATATAACCAGTATATTAAACAAACACAACCAGTGGGACAACAAAATCAATTTATTTTGTTCCTACTGCTCATTTAAAATTGTTTAGTGAAAATTGGACAGAGACTATGTTTTTTTTTGTTTGTTTACTAAGATAATGGAAGTCCTAGAGTTTTAATTTCAACATAGTAATTAGAATATCTAGTTTAAAACATTAAGCCAATGCACAACTTGATTTTACATCAAATTTCTCCTCTCCCTGAGCTCTGCTGGAAGACTCTGGGGAAATGGAGGAATGGTTGGCTCTCTTTCTTCTCCTTCCCTTGATGACTTCCTCACCACACTCTTAGCTGTTGGACCTCCTTGCGTGGGCATGCTCAGTCATGTCCAACTCTGTGATCCCACAGACTGTAGCCCACCAGGCTGCTCTGTCCATGGAATTTTCCAGGCAAGATTACTGGAGTGGGTTACCACTCCCTTTTCCAAGGGATCTTTCTAACCCAGGGATCGAACCTGGGTGTCCCGCATTGCAGGCGGATTCTTTACCATGTAAGCCACCAGGGAAGCTCAAAAGAGCCTCTAACTGGGTCCCATATCTTGACTGTCAGCCCTTTTACAGCTGTTTTCCCCGTAGAAGCAAAGTGATGTACACGTATGCATGGTAGGTGTTCTAACCTCTAGAAACACCAACTTGCTTACGGTTTCCTGTGTCTGCCATGCTTTTCTCATACAGTGAAGACAAATGAGTTGCTCTTTTCTTGACAAAACCGATCTTACAAACCAGTCTTTTGTCATCCTCCTTTCAATCTGAAAAGCACGGCCTCCCATTCTTCATGTGGGCTACCACTCTCTTAGAATTAATTTTCCTAGTCCAACAAGCCTCTCTTGAACATTTATGTGGGGATGGGTCCTCCAATGGATTTCATAGTGCATGTATGTCTCTATGTTAGCACTTCACATGCTTCATTCAGACACTGTAAGATCTTTCCCTTGGACAAGGAGAAAGTCAATTTATCTTTGTATCCTCACATTGCTGTGTAGTAGTGACAGGCATTGAAAAGCTGCTTGTTGTACTGAGCCCAAGAAGTTAAAATCTAGCAAACTGTTATTAAATTTCACTGAGTTGATACTAAATTTTAAACTATATAAATATTTCCTAATTGATCTAGTCCAAAATAAATTTCCTACATAAGAGTGAAACACTATTTCAAGTGCCAAAGTATGTGGGATATCACTGAGAGCTATATAAAATAAGGGCTGCTTTCTGCCACTGTTTTGCTATGAAAATACAATTTATTGATTTATTTTGAAGGAATGAAGATTACAAATTTGAATACATAAACAAGATATTCAAGATAAGCTGTTAAAAATCAAAGAGTAAAAGATAAAATTCTCCACTGAGGCACCTATATGTGCTTTGATATTTATTTGGACTTTTACTTAAAATGTCGGTATTGAGTGGGTTTTTTTTTTTTTTTTAATGGGATCCTGATGAAAAATTACAGAGTTGGAAAAGAAATCCCTAGAGAAACATAAGCTCTGACATGATTTTCTCCTACTGTGGTTCCAATGAGTAATGCTTCCCATTACTGCATGCCATTTGAGTTTGATTGCCAGGACAAGCTGTCCCTTGGATTAACTAGATGACATTGGACCTGGCAGCCAACTCAGTCAAATTTCTAAATACTTTTCAGACAAATACCCATCTGTATTTTTCATTCTGCACCTACTGAAAATTACCTACATTCTGACTCCTGGCTTGCACTGTATACGCGAAAACCATTTACTCCAGCATCCTTTCACATTTAGGACATTTGGACCTAAAGGAAGACTGAAGTCTTCAGGTCCCTGCTTCAGTTTTCTGTACAAACGGACAGAAAAATTACATCAGTTCCTAAATGTTCAAAGTTCCCAATTTTAACCAATTACATGCATTATCTCATTTATCATTAAGGTACTAAGAGACCTGCTCCTGAAACATTCAGTCAGTAACTAAGTGAACCAGCACCTGTCAGAAATGCTGAAAGGGGATGTCAGCATAAAATGAGAGGTTCTGCCAAGTTCTCCTTAGTTTATGTGATTCTAAATAACATTTTTATTTATGAAATAACATTCAAAGACTCATGTCAATTATCGCTTTCCTTCCATTCAGCTACTAATGTCCTGGTCCTGCGATGTTGATTGAAGAATTTGCTTTCTATACCCCAGTCTGTTATGTATATGTATACATGTGTATATGTGTACATGCACACATGTGTTTAATTTATTTAAATAAATGTCATTTTATAGAGATATATGTGCACATGTGTATACATATATGTCTACTATGTGAGGATACGTATGTATATACATATATGGTGGTGGTGGCGGTTTAGTCGCTAAGTCGTGTCCAACTCTTGTGACCCCATGGACTGTAGCCTGTCAGGCTCCTCTGTCCATGGGATTCTCCAGGCAAGAATACTGGAGTAGGTTGCCATTTCCTTCTCCAGGGGAATCTTCCTGACCCAGGAATTGAACCCAGGTCTCCTGCATTGCAGGCAGATGATTTACTAACTGAGCTATGAAGGAAGCCCAATATACATATATATTTTGTGTGTGTATATATATTATATAATGTATATATAGTGTGAATATTTTGTGGATATGCCTACATATATTCATGCACATATAGGTTTCATTTAGGAATTGGCTTTACTATCAAACTTATTTAAGTTTTGGAATATATGTAAGTTATGCATATGTATTATTTATCCAGTTCATTCACTTTCATTGAAATCTAGTATTCCGTCATTCATTCATTCAACCTGAGAAGGCAATGGCACCCCACTCCATTACTCTTGCCTGGAAAATCCCATGGATGGAGGAGCCTGGTGGGCTGCAGTCCATGGGGTCGCTAAGAGTCGGACACGACTGAGTGACTTCACTTTCACTTTTCACTTTCATGCATTGGAGAAGGAAATAGCAACCCACTCCAGTGTTCTTGCCTGGAGAATCCCAGGGACAGGGGAGCCTGGTGGGCTGCCGTCTATGGGGTTGCACAGAGTCGGACACGACTGAAGCGACTTAGCAGCAGCAGCAGCAGCAGCATTTATTCAATATCTGCTAGTTGCTAAGTATGTGGCAGCCACTTAGACACCATGATTGCCATAGTAAGCAAAACAAATCCCTTGCTCTCATGCTATAGTAGGGGAATGAGGCATACTTAAAAGGGGATATTTTACTTCAGATGATGATAGGTCTATCAGAAAAACAAAGTTCTGAAGAGAGTAGGGTGTCCTGAGGTCCTCGAATAGAGAAATAGGCATTGCTTTGTTACACGGGGTAGTTAGAAAACACTTCACAGATAATGAGAAACCTGAGTTTCTGAAAGGTTCTGAGTTTCTTTCAAAGTCCTGAAAGAAAAGAGGAAGTGGGACATGTAAATATTAAGAGAGCAAAGGATCCAAGCAGAGGAACAACTCATGCATTAAGGAAAATAAAAAGAATACTGATCAAGAAGATCCCCTGGAGGAGGAAATGACAACCCTCTCCAGTATTCTTGCCTGAAGAATCCCATGGACAGAGGAGTCTGGTGGGCTACAGTCCAAACGGTTGCAAAGAGTCAGACACGACTAAGCAAGCAAATATACTTCAGAGTATTTCTCCGTTTCCCCATGAATGGATATTTTGACTGCTTCCTTTTCTTTTACACATTCAAAAAATGCTGTGATGAACATCTAAGTAACATGCCATTATTGTTGTTCAGTCACTCAGTCGTGTCTGGCTCTTATGTGATTTCCATGGACTGTAGCCCACCAGGCTCCTCTGTCCATGGGGTTTTCCAAGCATTGAATTATTGGAGTGTGTTGCCATTTCCAGAGGATCTTCCTGGGCCAGGAATCAAACCCGTATCTCCTACATTGGCAAGTGGATTCTTTATGACTGAGCTACTAGGGATCCTAAGGATCCTTATGCACAAATGCAAGATTTGTTCTAGAACAGCACTGTTCAATAGAAATACAATGTGAATCATACAGATTTTCTAGTAGTCACATTAAAAACCAAAACCAAACAGATGCAGTTAATTTTAATAATGCATTTTATTTAACCCAATATATCCAAAATATTATTACTTCAACATGTAATAAATTGACTGTTTTCATAATGTCTTTTAAATTCAGTTTGAATTTTAAGCTTATAGTCCTCAGTTTTTACCAGCCACATTTCAAGTTCTCAATAAGCTTGGTAACTAAATAAATATGTTTTCTTAACACAATATCCCGCCCAATCAGGCTAACGGGAGAAAGCTATGAATCTAACCCATGTGGAATCCAAATTTTTATCTTTATTGACAAAGAGCATGTTGATTAACTACAATACATATATACCCAATACAGACAAAATTTGATTAATATGGCCAAAGTAATTTAAGACAGACTAATTTGATTTCCAGATTTAATTGATCACATTATCTAGATAATTAGACAAGCACCTTATTCCCACCCACTTCCCACCCACTGTGTCTCAGATTTGTATTTCTGCCATTTAATTGATTTGCAACCACAGAAGCCAATTCACCCCATTTTGAAAAACATGTCATCACACAAACCAGTGCCAAAGGAAATGAGTTTATGAGTAAAGAAAAGCTAGGTGCATATTCTAAGATGAAGTCTTAGGAAATAAGAAACAGTTTACCTAGAGTTCATGGCAAAGATATAGTTAAAGTCAGCAGATTTAAAGTTGGAAATCAAATATTGGCAAGGAAAGCCATTATATTTTTAAATCATGCAGTGATCCATGCAAGCTGTTATTGCAAGATAATGGGTTATAAACAACACACATAATAGTTAAAATAATTATATATTGAACAGATGAGAATATGATAAATGCATCATTTCAGTTCCTGAAATAGCTGACATACAAAGAAGTTATGTGGTCTAAAGGTTATGTTTATCACTTCTTCCTTTGCTTAATGTTTATTTTCCTCACCATTATTATGTATACTTCAGATTTTGTTTTAAATAGCTTTTCTGAGAACTGGCTTAAAATTGTGCATGACTGGACAGAGATCACATTGCTTAAATGAAGGGTGAATTTCAGATATTTGTCATTGTATCATACTCCAGGGACCTGAGTAAGACAATAAGTGTACAGTTAGTCCATCAAGGCTGTATTTGTACAATGGATATAGAGTGGGCCTCCTTTAATTAAAAACAAATGAGATAATACCACAATGAATAGCGTTTGTTAATTCTTTAATTCAGGAGACAGAATCAGGTGCAGACAAGTTTTTGAAATACATAAAATTCTTTTTCTGTTCTCTTTTCTCTGCACCATCTCCCCAAGGTATCTTTATTTCTTGATCTTACTCTTAGCATTTCATGATAAAGTGTTAGCAAAAGGAAGGTTCTCTAAATAAATGAATGAATGTACTAATTAAGAAGTCAGTAAATGCTTAAAAGGATCATTTCTTTTCATGTACATTCACAGGCCAATTTCTAAACTAGGTAAGCCCACGTGTATACCTGAAATTAAAAAAAAAAAAATTTTAATTTAAAAAAATTAAAAAAAAATAAAATTAAATTAAATTAAAAAAAAAATAAAAATAAAAAATAAACTAGGTAAGCCCTCAAAATTCAAAGAAAAATCTCCTTAGAGTTGAACTGCTATCTAAGAGTTGATTTTGGGGGGCACAAATAAACTAAATCTGACTGCGCCTCCAATCCCCCAACCCAGGGCATCATGACCTTGAGAAGATCACAGGATTTTACTTCTTGGACATGCAGGCTGGACAGTCACCTTGCCCAGCTCTTTCTAGGATGAGAAGAAAGGGAATTGGAGGATGGAGTGGGACACAAAGATATGTCTCTCCTCTGCACCGCTTTCTATACGGTGGTACTGGCCTCACAGCCAGTAGGAACAAAATCCTAATTCCCAGGTCCTGCTACCTTCCCTCTGCCTTTCTCCTACTGAAAAATGTGTAACTTCTGGAAGTGCTACTTTATCCAACTTTGCTTCCTTCCTGTGTTTTGGATGTCTATCCAATGCAGGAATTGGACTTCAAAGATGAGTAAACCATTTCTTGCCATCAAGGAATTGACAATTAATTGGAGAAAAGATGGTGGACACAATCAGCATAGTATACAATTATGATGTTTCAAGGCATAATAAATAAATAGTTGACAATATACAATAGCTAAGATAATAGTTAACATAATACAAGACCTAATAGTGTATACCAGAGAGGTAGCACAGACCGTAACCATATATATTTTTTAAGACTCACATCTCATAACTCTAAAGTTTCTACCCTTTTGATGTGAACAGCGTTTGAGAATAAATCCCCTAATGACTGCAACCCTTCTGAAATGTGACCAGGCAGCCATTTCAATATGCAGCCTTTGTTTTCAAATACTGCATTGTTAATGGAACCCATTATTCAGGCACTCAAGGCAAAAAGGGAGACTCCTTGCCAAAGGTTAATATTGAAAATGTGCTGGGTGATTCATTTAGTATAATTGATTGATTGTTTTTTTCAGAAATCCCAGACTAGAAATCATGTGCTCAACAATGCATAAAAAATTGATAGTGCGAAACATTGATATTAATCAATAAAATTATGAACAAGGTAGATGAATCAATTAACAAAACCTAGAGAGAGAATTGTCAAACACTAGCCCACTAATAAAAACCCTATTGGAGTTACAAAAAAAAAGAGAGGTGATGTTTTCCAGTTGTGTTCAAGTCTGCTGAATACTGACACAGCTCATCAGTCTATAGCAGCCATAGTTTAAAACAAAGTTTCTGACAATAATATTTAAATTCAGATTTTTTTTTTAATGCAGATAACCAGAAGTCAAGAGTACTATTTTGCTTTGTTAGATTTGTGTGTTTGACTTAGCAAGTCAATTGCTTTATATAACCTTGGAGCAGACTGACTCATTTTAAAAAAGAAAGCTTAATAATGTTCATTGTTTCATATGTATATCAACTCTCCATTGACTGTCATAATGTGTTAAGGTGATGTGTTTGTAACACATGTATGTATTCACACACAAACACACACAACAGTACACTTGAGTCTTAAAAATCAAGAAACAGTTCAGTGTCAACTTAGTCCTATGATGAGCTATGTGACTTTTGAGCAAATTACATCAACATTTTGTCTCTGTGAGTTCAAAATTCTTTAAAGGGTCCTAAAAATAGAAGGGAGGTTGACCAACCACTTCTTCACCCTAACAGTCTCATCAACTCCCAAAGTCTCTTATTCTTTGCCTCATGTCAGACGAACTAGGAACATTGTACAGTGATAGACTCACAACTTATTGGCAGCCCACTGAAATAAAGTCTATATAAACTTGGTGGTCAGATTTACCCCATTTACCCATCCAGTTACAAGAGCTATTAGCGCAGCTTACAGTTTGGAGTACTAGGATATAAAGTTTCTCTTCTCTGATGAAAGTGAAAGTCTCTCAGTAGTGTCCAACTCCTTAAGACCCCATGGACTATACAGTCCATGGAATTCTAAAGGCCAGAATACTGGAGTAGGTAACCTTTCCCTTCTCCAGGGGATCTTCCCAACCCAGGTCTTGATATTGTTCTAGCTGGTCTCCCACATTGCAGGCGGATTCTTTACCAGCTGAACCACAAATGAAGCCCAAGAATACTGAAGTGGGGAGCCTGTCCCTTCTCCAGTGGATCTTCCCGACCCAGGAATCGAACCAGGGTCTCCTGCATTGCAGGCAGATTCTTTACCAACTGAGCTATCAACTGAATAGTTTGATGTACTTTTCTTGTGAGGAATGCAGAGATAACTGTGGTCTTGACCACCAAGGTAGATGAGGACAGCCTTAAATATTTCACAAGTGGACAAAGGCAAGTGATGATATCTTTTATAATCAAAAGTCAATCACATTGGGGAGCTCTTTGTCACTCGGATTGTGTTAAATTGAAGTTATCAGAAGCAAAAAAAAAACAAAAAACAAAAAAGACATGCAATTGGTGACTGGTAAATGGATTCTGATGAGCCAGGGGTCTGTTTAGTGCTCAATGGTAGAGAATCTTCCCAACCCAGAGATCGAACCTGTGTCTCCTACATTGCATGCAGATTCTTTATCTCTGAGCCACCGGAGAAGCCTACTAGATGGAACTTCATCCATCCAGCTAGAACAATATCAAGTCAATGGTCTCAGTCTCTATATACACTGCCTCTCTAAGATTTCAGAATTTGAAGATGCTTAGAAAGAGCCTTAGTCTCCATCTCTTGGCATCCAACTAGCATACACTCCCCGAAACACGTGACTATACTTTTTTCATGTCTATGCTTTTACTGATTTTTGAAATATCTCAAATAATCCTGTGGAATTCAAAGCATCAGCAAAGCTCTTCAGAATCCTCTGCAGTGTAGCTGTGCTTCTGCCCCATGAGAGCCTGAGAAGACACTGATGCCAGTGGCCAAGAGTATTGCTCTGCCCTGAAGAATATGATCGGGGTTTTTTACTGCATCTGGCTCCCTTTGACCAGTGAGGATTCAGACTTCTTTGATGCAAAATATGACTGTGTCCACTATGGTTCTCATTACTCTCATTTGCACTTAAAGAATAGTAAAAAAAAAAAAAATGGAAAGCCTTAGACTGAGAACACAGTAACTCATAACTTCTCTGAAAGTTCAGTGATGCAGCAGCTTGACCCCTCTGGCAGAATTATTTTATATGATACTTCCTAAATGGCATCATTGAACGGTAGGATGTTTTCAAGGTTAATGGAAATGTGGCAAATTTCCCAATTCCCTCCTACTGCAGTTGGGGAAACTGAGATAGAGGAGTAGGCCCAGCAGTCTCTGAGCGTCAAAAACAGATCAGCAAGAAGGTTTTGGATGCTCATGCACTGGCTTTATATTGTTCCTTGAATACCATGTTTATACTCTGGGTCATCTTCTCAGCCAAGTGCTGTATTTGGAGTCAGAAATTAAGGGTCTGAGTCCTTAGTAGCTCTGTGAACCTCACACCCTCATCTCATAAGGCAAGGCTAATGATTTTTTACTTCACACAGTTGCAAGAGTGAAAGGAAATAGCAATTGTAAAAATGTCTAGTGTATTTGACATGAGATGGAGAGAGTGTTTTCCAAAGATGAGATATTTTCTAGCAATGTCTGTATGCTGATTGGAATGATCTAGTCAGACAGGAACAAGCTGATAATGAAAGAGAGAGAGAGAAACTGCTGGAACAATTTCATTGTGTAGGTGAGAGGCGAGAAAGTCTGGTGCACATGTGCATATGAGCACAGAGAGCTCATTTGAGCTGCAGGAGGGAAAGCAGAGAATACAAGCGTAGATGCTCACAGATAGGTCAGGGAACATGGTGGTGGTAATGCAGCACTTCTGCTTGTTCTGTAAAAAAAAAAAGCAAGACCATCAGCTCAGAGTGAAGGTGAACAGTTAGACTTCTTTACAACAATGAAAGAAGAGGATGTCTGCCTCATCACCTGTATTTGAAAATTCTTCCAGAGTAGAACCACTTAATCCCAAATACTAATATGTACCATTTATCAAGATTGCTCTGAAAAAAAAAAAAAAAAGATTGCTTTGAAACATTTACTTTATAATCAGTATTGAGAAAGACGTGCTAAGGGCTAGGAGCTCTGACAGGAACTGTCTCCATAAACAAGCGAGAGCTGGTCCGTGACTTCAATAAAAGCAGAAAAGCAGATTCTAATATAATGATAGACATGAAAGCAAAGACATGCCTTAGTCTGGGCTGAGTTATAGGTTGAAGGCATCTTCAATGTACAGAGAGGGTCACAGGGTAGCACTGTGAGTTGCTTTAAAAGCTTTCTCAGAGACAATGAAGACTGGCCTCAGCTTTAGAGAATGAGTTGGACTGTGGCAGGCAGCATGGTGGGGAGGGGCATTCTGATTCTGTATAATTATAGATTTGCTGGTGGCTGAGAGTGAATTACGGTAGGAGGTCAAAAATAAATGATGAGCAGAGGCCAGTTCACGAAAGTACCTTCTATGCTGCGCTAATGCTTCTGACCAATTCTATAAGCTAGAGGTTCTCTAGCTTCCCAGGTGGCTCAGTGGGTAAGAATCAGCCTGCAGTGCAGAAGACCCAAGAGACACAGGTTTGATCCCTGGGTTGGGAAGATCCCCTGGAGGAGGGCATGGCAACTCACTCCAGTACTCTTGCCTGGAGAATCCCGTGGACTGAGGAGCTGGCAGACTACAGTCCATGAGGTCGCAAAGAGCTGGACACAACTTAAGCAACTTAGCACACGCAGCGCTCACAGTACACACCAAAATCACCCGGTGAAGTCTCCAAAAGCCCAATTACTCCCCACACTCAACCTCCGGAGACTTGGGTAATTCTTATGCCAGCTTGAGAAAGACGCCATTTGAGCTATTAAGATGGCATTGAACTGCACAGCCCTTCCTGTGTCCCTCGGATCTCGCATAACTCACCCCTAACCATTATACCTAGTGACATGAGGTATATTCATGCTTTTTATATGGGACCATTATTCAGAAGTAAATTTTCATCAATGTTCACGGTAGGGAAGAGGCTAAAAGAGACATTAGTGGACCAAAGCCAAAATAAGCATGGCCTCCTGCCCTCCAGTTGTCAGATCTAAGTGAAGATCTAACAAAGCAACACACAGCAGCCATGAACTCCTGCAGAGGAAGAGGAAGTAGGAGAAAGGAAAGAAGCAAGGCCTGGATCCAACCTTCCTTTTCCTCTAATTTTCGGAACAGCAGGAGAGATGGGGATATGAGGAAAGCAGAGCCGTGGGTGCTGCAGAGGAGGAGGGCAAGTCCTGTTCACCATCTTTTCACCTTTCTTTCCGGGTCCCATCTGGGCCAAACAGCAAGTTCAGCCCACGGCCAGGCTTTAGTTGTCAGCATTATTGAGATTACAAACCAGTGATTTCAATGTCAAGCTAATTATCACTGGAAAATAACATGTGAATACTGACTCCCTTGGTGTGCAGCCTACGAAAGAACACTCGGCGAAAAGGATGCCAGTGTTCATTGTTGGCTTTTATGTAAATTGATGAGCCTAAGGTTTGCCTTGGAAAGTCAGGTTTTGACACTAATGACTGAAGCTGACCTTTTGGGTATAAATGTTAGAGGATTTTTTTGTTTTTCTTTGGTTTTTAACTCATTCCTTCCTTTCACTGATTCCATGGTAAATACAGTTTTAAAGCTTATGTGGCATGATAAATAACAGCAAAGGCAATGTCTTTTCAGAGAAACTCTTAAAAAAAAATATCCATTCTAAATATCCTATACCCTTTTAAGGTAAATATTCTTAACCAAAGTCTGACAGGCTGGTAACAACATCATCTAATTACCCAAAGAACCTAGACTTACTCAAATAATCTAGTCATGATTTATGACCAAAAAAAAAAGAATCTAATCATGAAGTGACAGTATTTGTGATTAAAATTCTGAGGCAAGGAACTGAAAAACAAACTTTTTTTTTTTTCCTGAATCAATATATGTGATGAATGTGGTCACTGTCAAATATTTTAAAAGACAATTCCAACAATTGCAAGGTATTACTTGTAAAGAAATAACAAGATTTGTAAATGTGGCAAATTGTTGACCTAAGTTTGAACTTCAAGGAAGTTTGCCCATTGAAAAATTACACGTTTTCTTTTCATCTTGCTACTATTAGAAATGGAAACAGAATGTCTTTACACAAAGCCACACATCCAGCCAAGAACTGTAATTACCTTTGTAGCTCTCACATTTTATCAGTAAGATTTGACAACAAAACATTTTGAAAATAAAGACAATAAATGAAAGTCTCCCTGTGAAAGTTTACCTGAGCATTAGACAATTATTCCACATATGTCTAGCTTGCTACAATTCATACCTCAGACTTTTGTGAATAATATGTTGATGATTACATAGGGTCGAACTTACGGACTAATTTATACAACTTTTTTTGTTCATTCTATTTTTGCTATTTCTGAGATGAATTTTTAAACTAGCTTATGAAAAACTCAAGTTCAACCATTTTGACTTTTGACTATTGATGAGATTACTGATTATCAGTGAAATAAATGTATCTTAATCATTTTTAAGCTGACCTTATAAATTGAGGAAGAAAAAGGAAGGAGAAGTAAAGGAAGACAGAAAAAAAAATAGAAAATAAAAAAACCAGTAAGAACAGTCTATGAAATGAGACAACTTGTGTTAAGCGTGGATTCCCCACTAACAGCTAACCTTGACCTAGCTGAGACTCAGTTTCCTGTGGATAACAAAGGAGATAAAACTTGATTAAAGGAGATGATATAAATTCACAGGTAATCATTATGCTAATTCCAACCCTCCTACCCTCTCTCTGACCTAATGGAAAGTTTCCATATTATCTTGAAGACACTATCATCTTTAACATGAATGGCCAACTAAATGGCAGCAATCTTTCCGATTTTAAATATAATGTTAGCAAATTACAGATTGACACAAGTTACAGGAAAGTTTCGCTGCCCGAGAAGCACAATCCAAGATGGGAACATGTGTATGGTTTATTGAGAGCGCCTTCTCAGCAGTGGACTGAGGGAAGGTGAGTAAGATAAGCTTTGATCAAACAAGGAGGTAAACATGTGGCTTTGTCCTAACTTCTATGTCTTTCCCAAGAACGTTGCCCATTTCTGACCACAGCCGAGGACCTGGATCATGCTGTAAGGTTCCGGTTTTACAGCGTTTTCTGATCAAAGGAAAACTGCTGGCAACCTTCTGGCCTCAGTGTAAAGCAAAAGTAAGATTTACGTTCAGGAAAGGCTAGACAATCCCCCAAAAGAATGAAAACAGGCAATGCTTTCTCTGGAGCCAAGTCTGATAAAGTGCTTGCCCTCAAAGGCTAGAGCATGTCCTCTATTTCAAGGGAGTTTAAAGAAGGGCCATGATAGAAGCAAGTCATCTCTTTCAACAAACTGCTTGATTGGGTCCAATTCCAATTTTATTCTTCCCTTATAATACTTTTACTTCAGTGCCCTTGTCCCATTAAAAGTGCTGTAACCCTTGCACGAGATCACCTAATGATTTGCTACAAGAGAAATTCCAACTCAGAACTGAAGTACCTGCTACATCTCAAATGTCCAGCACTTGAAAACTACAGAGCTGATGCCTGCTTTTACCTGCTGAACTACCCAGTATTACTGGGGCTCCTATCCACATCCAAGCTAGCATGTTTGCAGGTGGACACATCCTAAATGAATTGGCAAATAACTTCATAACATACATGCTTTCTACATAATTCATTCATAATTCAACGTTTGTCTTTCTAAGATTTACTTTACAGACAGCATAGCATCTCTAGAGCCAGGGATTGAGTTCAACCCCTGCACTTAATGGAAATCTCTGAGGGGTAAAGAGTCAGATCACCTCTGGTCACCCTTTGATGCTTAGATATGAAAATGCTTTTCCTGACATTTCTGCAAGGCAGATTTTTGTGTTCCCATTTGACAAACGAGAAAAGTGAAATTCAGTTGGTTTGATCAACTTGAAAAGCGAAAGTGTTACTTGCTCAGTCGTGTCTGACTCTTTGTGACCCTGTGGACTGTAGCCCTCCAGGCTTGTCCATCCATGGGATTTTCCAGGCAAGGATACTGGAGTGGGTTGCCATTTCCTTCTCCACTTGATCAACTGACAAAATGCAGGAAAGAGTTGACTCTGGGGTTCTCTGATGCCAAAATCTATGCTGCTTGTTTTACATCAAAACTGCCTCCAGTAAAGAAATTTCCATTCAGTATGTTTAACTGGCAGACTTACAAACAATAAGAACATGCAAGTCTTATGCAGCGCTGATACACTGTCTTCAACAAATCAATAGTGAAAGAGGAGAGGAAGACAAGTAAGCGATCAACCCAATCCAATGCACACTTTCAGAGTGAAAATCACAAAGCACGATATGGAAACTGTGGGCTTCCTGGTAGCTCAGTGGTAAAGAATCCACTTGCCAAGCAGGAGATGCAGATTTGATCCCTGCTCAGGAAGATCCCCTGGAGAAGGAAATGGCAACCCAGTCCAGTATCCTTGCCTGGGAAATCCCATGGATGGAGGAGCCTGGAGGGTTATGGTCCATGGGATTGTAAAGAGTTGACCTGACTTAATGATAACAAATGGGGAAGCTTTGGAAGAATTCCTAACCCAGTCTTTGAGGTTTAGGGCTTCTTGGGGGAAGGAACATAAAACCTAAAATCTAAAGGGCAATTAGAGATTATCAAGATGACACTGGGGTACTAGGTTACAAGCATCCCAAACAGGGTAAACAATCAACTGAAATGGAGAGGTTAATAAATACAGGCAGAATTAAACCAAATGTCATAGTACAATGAAAAGGAATAAAAATGCAAATGATCATGAAACAATAAAGAAGAAACAGATTTTGAATAAACATACTAAAACAAATAAGCCACTGTAAATTCTCAAACATTAGGCTATGCAAAACTAACCTCAAAGGGTCCTTTAAAGGCACGTTGGCTTGAATTACAAGGATACAGGAAAAAATACAGCCGTCCTCTAGGAGGTATGAGTTCCAGGACCCTCGTGGATACCAAAATATGTGTATCCTCCAGTCCTTTATATTAAATGGTGTTGTGTTGTTGTTGTTCAGTCCCTAAACCATGTCCAAGTCTTTGCTACTCCATGGACTACAGCATACCAGACTCCTCTGTCCTCCACTATCTCCCAAAGCTTGCTCAAATTCATGTCCAATGGGTCAGTGATGCTATCTAATCATCTCATCCTCTGCTGACCCCTTCTCCTTTTTGCTTTCAACCTTTCCCAGCATCAGGGTCTTTTCCAATGAGTCAGCTCTTTGTATCTGGTGGTCAAAGTATTGGAGCTTCAGCATCAGTCCTTCCAATAATATTCAGGGTTGATTTCTTTAGGATTGACAGATTTGATCTCCTTTCAGTGGTGTTGCTGTTCAGTTGCTCAGCCATGTCCCACTCTTTGTGACCCCGTGGACTGCAGCTCACCAGGCTCCCCTGTCCTTCACCATCTCCTGGAGCTTTCCCAAACCCATGTCCATTGAGTTGGTGATGCCATCCAACCATCTTGTCCTCTGTTGTCCCCTTCTCTTCCTGCCTTCAATCTTTCCCAGCATTGGGGTCTTTTCCAATGAGTCATCTCTAGTATCAGGGGGCCAAAATATTGGAGCTTCAGCTTCAGCATCAGTCCTTCCAATGAATATTCAGGACTGATTTCCTGAATTTCCCTTAGGATTGACTGGTTTGATCTCCTTGCTTTCCAAGGGACTCTCGCGAATCTTCTCCAACCCACAGTTCAAAAGCATCAGCCCTTCAGTGCTCAGCCTTCTTTAGGGCACAACTCTCACATCCATACGTGACTACTGGAAAAAGCATAGCTTTGACTATACAGACTGTTGTTGGCAAAATAATGTCTCTGTTTTTTAATATGTTGTCTAGGTTTGTCATAGTTTTTCTTCCAAGGAGCAAACGTCTTTTAATTTCATGGCTGCAGTCTCCATCAGCAGTGACTTTGAAGCCCAAGAAAATAAAGTCTGTCACTGTGTAGAGAATTGTGTAGTATTTGCATATAACCTATGCACATCCTCGTGTATAGTTTAAATCATGTCTGGGTTACTTAAAGTACCTAATACTAAGTAAATGCTATGTAATTTATTGTAAATACAATGTAAGTGCTATGTAAAAAGTTGTCATTACGTAGCAAATTCAAGTTTTGCTTTTTGGAACTTTCGGAATTTTTCCTGATACATTTGATCCACAATTGGTTGAATCTGCAGATGTAGAACCCATGGTTATGTGGATCTGACACCACACTTCAAGTCTTTGCCAATATGCATTTTCTTTTAATGCTAAGCAAAATACTGATGGCAGATGTGACATGATTGTGTATTCCCAATGCTTACCGAATTTACATTAAATGGAAATTAGCAGCCTGTCTTAGTAATTGGAGTGTGACCTCTTTGCAAGCAGCTTTTGGCAACAGGCCTGTCCAGGAGGGTTTCTAAGGCATTGCCCCAGGGTAACTGCACCCTGGGTGACGGTTGGGCGGAAGCCACGCAGAGGTGAAACCAGCAGTATCTGGTGCATGTCTTTTAAGAGCATCTTTTTATACACTATTTGATCATGTAATTTTTTTTTTCACATCTCTTCTGGAATCAATCAAATTCAGTATCAATTGCTCAAACTTGTCTGGGGATAAATCTGCCAAAAGCTTTAAGGGGACTAATAACAATGTCACAAATTCCTGACAAAACAAAGAAACCGACTTTTGGCAACTGTATCGTTGAAGATGAGGCTTAACACTGGAAAAGAACCAAGTTCACCGCTGCATCATCAGTGCGAAGCAGCAGGGACCTTTCCATTGCTCCTGTGTTGCTGTGCGCCCCTTCCCTGAAAGGTGTTTTATGTATTTTTAATGGGGCAGTAATAACATTATTAAAAATTAAACCACAGGTGTACTTTCACTAATATACTTTCCAAGTAGTTGGCTAATTAGAGATCTGAAAAACCCATCTTTCATAATTGGTTTTTTCTTCTTTTAGAAGACTTTATTCGGTGATGGCCGATAATAAATTTTGCTCCACACCAAGAGGGAGAAGGATCTAAATGAGAACATGCCCAACCTATTCTAATCAACATGATTCAATTGAACTGTAATGGTATCAAAACAATTGACTTTTTACCATTCGAACTTAATTATTCTACAATAGGCAGAATAATGCATGTTGCTTCCTGCTTAAAGCAATTCTGCAAACCACAGCTTTGAAGGATGGCATGAAGCAATTTCTTTTTCTCACCCACAATTTGTGAATATTGTTTTAAAACATCATTAAGTCAAATAACCACAGTCTAATTAAGTCTCTTGTAGTTTTGAGGCAGTTTCATGAAACGCCATGGGATTTATTTGACTCATTTCTTCACTTGACTGGAAGTTCTTGAGATGCTGAATGAATCTAAACCCCAGAATCCTCATCCTGAGGAAATAAATGCTGCAAAGCATTTGGGTTGAAATAGTATTGCTTAATGTGATGTTAGAAAAACAAAACTGAAGGACTTACTCAGCAGTTCTGCCAAAATATCATGATATTGCTCTAGGCAAGTCCCATTTACTCTTCGTGCTCCAGTGGGCATTGTAGGTAGATGAGCACTTGGGATTTAAAGTGTAAGACCCTGTCAAAGAATAAGAAAAAGACCCCTAGAGCTCAAATTAAAAATAATCTTTTAAAAAGCTATGTTTACTTGCTCGGTGGGTAAGAAAGCGGTGTGTTTGTCAAGAAAAGAGTAAATTCAGCAAGTCTCCCAGAGCTGAAAGCAGTAGGTTGAGTAGAGAGACGAAAGAGGGGACTTAGTTCCATATTCAAAGGATTTCTAAGCATTACATTATAATTGATTCATTAGAGACCTGGATATTCCTCCTTAGACTGGCCATCTTTCTGCTTTGACTTTCAGAAGCGCAGTGTTCATTTTCAAATAGGTCCAGGATGGATTCCTAAGATTGTTGCATGCAGGCTTGTGTAAGTAAGCATGGACTGAGAATTTGGGCAAATCCCCAAACCAGACAGAGGAAGGACTAGAATGGTTGAATCTCAGATATTATTCCATTCAATATCTTCATTTACAGAAGACCCGTGAGGTAAAATGATTATCCTAGAGAACAGAAATCCTGCTATGTGCAAGGAAACCAAAGCTACAGGGCACTGAACTTGAGCAAAATAGGGCTTTCGTATTATGACCGAGGGCTTCCCTCGTGCCTCAGTGGCAAAGAATCAGCCTGCCAATGCAATGCAGGAGGTGGGGGTTCAATCCCTGGGTCAGGAAGATCCCCTGGAGAAGGAAATGGCAACCCACCCCGGTATCCTTGCCTGGGAAATCCCATGAACAGAGGAGCCTGACTGGCTACAATCCGTGGGGTTGCAAAGAGTCAGACAGGACAGTGCACACATGCAAGCCAGAACCACAAAAGTCTCTGACACTGGAAGATTTAACAGAGAAGAGTTGCTCCAAAGAATTTCTAATTAAAGTTTGTAATTTTTACATCTTCTAAAGTTGTAGTATTAGAGGCAATTTTTTATGGAAGATCTTATTCAGAAATTCAATTTAACTCATAAGTTGCTGTTGTTTAGTCACTCAGTCATGTCTGACACTGTGACCCTATGGAATGCAGCAGGCCAGGCTTCCCTGTCCTTCACCATCTCCCAGAGCTTGCTCAAACTCATGTCCACTGAGTCGGTGATGCCATCCAACTATTCACACCCTGTTGTCCCCTTCTCCTCCTGCCTTCAATCTTTCCCAGTGCTAAGTATATACTATGGATACAGTATGTGTGCAGCACTGCAAGATACAAGAAGTGAGGTGAACAGTGAAGGTAAATGATGAATACAGCACTGCCCCTGACTCTAAGGAAGTCATAAGCTGGAGGGAAATATACACACCTAATTGTAATACAAGACTGTTGCAATACAGGCTAAAATTGTATATAAATATAATACTATTTAATCCAAGAGGAAAAGGTATGTATTCTGACTGAAGGGATTAGGGATGGTGTCAGAGAAGAGAAGACACTTGAACTGACCTTGATAGATTCTTTTGCTCTTTCAATAAGTATATAATGAGTACTGCTTACTAGGTGTCAAGCCTTATCTTTGGTGATGGGGATGGAGAAAAATATATGTCCATCCCTGGCCTTGCGAGGCTTACATTCTAAACAAATTTGCAAATTATGAATATGCACAGAGTCTGTGAAGGTATCCCCAGGGTTGAAACATAAGTTTCACATGTAGCCCTTGGGGTAAAACACGGCTAGAGATGGGGATAAAAAGGAAACAGCAGGGAAGAGAAGTAAATACTGTGTTGGAGAGGTGGGGGGTTATTATCTAGGCAATTGAAAATATTGTTTCAAGGAAGTGCTCTAAAGAAGATTCTGAAACAGCTGTGTACATGCATTGTTGTTTTTCAGTCTCTGAGTCCTGTCTGACTCTTTGTAACCCCATGGACTGTAGCACGTCAGGCTCCCCTGTCCTTCACTATCTCTTGGAGTTTGCTCAGATTCATGTCTATTGAGTCAGTGATGCTAACCATCTCATTCTCTGCTGACCCTTTCTCCTTTTACCCTCAATTTTTCCTAGCATCAGGGTCTTTTGCAATAAGTCAGCTGTTCTCATCAGGTGGCCAAAGTATTGGAGCTTCAAATTTAGCATCAGTCCTTCTAATGAATTGGAGAAGGAAATGGCAACCCACTCCAGTACTCTTGCTTGGAGAATCCCATGGAGGGAGGACCCTGGTGGGCTACAGTCCATGGGGTCGCAAAGAGTCAGACACGACTGAGTGACTTCACTTTCTTTCTTTTCTTTCTTTCTTCTAATGAATATTCAGGGTTGGTTTCCTTTAGGATTGACTGGCTTGATCTCCTTGCTGTCCAAAGGACTCTGAAGAGTCTTCTCCAGCACCACTATTCAAAAGCATCAATACTTCGACACTCAGCCTTCTTTATGGTCCAACTCTCCAATCCACACATGACTGCTGGAAAAACCATAGCTTTGACTATAAAGATCTCTGTTAACAAAGTGATGTCTCTGCTTTTTAATACGCTATCTTGGTTTGTCATAGCTTTCCTTCCAATCCTAGGATGGCTGTTTTGCAGTAGCACTGGGAAATGTCTGGAATTCAGTGTAAATGCTTCTAGGTCTGGCAGCAAACAGGAGTCCCTGGACCATGGGCAAAGTGCTGAAACCTCCAGGCTTAGTTCAGCTCCACATTAATGTATGAGCTTTGGAATGTGTGGCCATTCCAGGAATCTAATCTCTCACCAGGATAGTGCTCCACTGAGGGAACACTGGCAACAATCAAATTGGTTTGGGGTCATGCTAGGGATTGACTCTAGATTCCAGAAGAGGACCTGTGAGGTCAGTGTGACCCCAAGAACAATCATAGCAATCAGGATCTTTGGGGACAAATCTATTTTCTCAAGGACAGCGCAGACTTTGAAAAAACTCTGTGGATCTCTGTCTGTCACTGAAATCAAGCTCAATAATTGTTTGGTGACTGGTAATTTTTGGTGAGATTATTCAACAAATACAGGTAGGATAGGGTCCACAGAGTTGACAAACTTTGAGCCCTGTTTCACTAATTCTCAGAGTATAGTATGAGGTCCTTCTTCATGGTTGCAAAAGCAAGTGGAATGCTTACTTAAAAAAGTGCAAATCCCTGGCTCTCACATCAAATAAGTATCCCAGTGGTTTTGTGCTCATTAGAATTTGACAGCCACTGCATTAATGTAATTGATGATGTAGTAAGGCAGTTAGTTTTTCACTGACAAGCAGCGTAAAGGAAGGCTCTGACACAGAGCAAGGATCACTGCAAAATGGTCTATGAGTGATCTTATATCTGTTGGGAGAGTTGAGGAGTTTTTAACTAGGTCAAGATAAGAAAGGAACTAGAATTTTATTGAGCTTCCATCTGATGGTCCTGTTAGAAGCTTTGAAGAATTGTCTCCTTTAATTTTTACAACAACTAGTCAAAGACAGTGTTAATTTTTGCAAATGGATGTTGAAGAAGTTAAGTAATCTGCTCATCAGATCAGATCAGATCAGTCGCTAAGTTGTGTCTGACTCTTTGTGACCCCATGAATCGCAGCACGCCAGGCCTCCCTGTCCATCACTAACTCCCGGAGTTCACTCAGACTCATGTCCATCGAGTCAGTGATGCCATGCAGCCATCTCATCCTCTGTCGTCCCCTTTTCCTCCTGCCCCCAATCCCTCCCAGCATCAGAGTCTTTTCCAATGAGTCAACTCTTCGCATGAGGTGGCCAAAGTACTGGACTTTCAGCTTTAGCATCAGTCCTTCCAAAGAAATCCCAGGGCTGATCTCCTTCAGAATGGACTGGTTGGATCTCCTTGCAGTCTAAGGGACTCTCAAGAGTCTTCTCCAACACCACAGTTCAAAAGCATCAATTCTTCGGCGCTCAGCCTTCTTCACAGTCCACCTCTCACATCCATACATGACCACAGGAAAAACCACAGCCTTGAGTGAAAGTGAAATTGTTAGTCCCTCAGTCTTGCCCTACTCTTTGCGACATACAGAGTCACCTAGCTAATCCCACATCATTTGATCCCAAAGTCAAACCGTTCCTGATGCACCACACTCAGACATCAAAACATGCTAGCAATTAAAATGAACTATCACTCTGTTGAAGCACATCTTATTTATAATGGTGGGTTTATGACTAAAATTTGTATATGAACAATATATGAAGACCAGTGAAGTGCCTTTTAGCAGTATTTTTAAATTTTTTTAATGCAATATGGGATTTTGTTGTTGTTGTTAGGCTGCTAAAAGCATATCAATTTATGATTGTATTAAATCTTCCTGTTTTACTTGAAAACTTCTCCTTTTTCAATTAGCTTTCTGGACCATAAATTAATTCTGTCACATGTTGCCATGTGCTTTCTAAAAGTCAAGGCATTATTGCTACCTCAGAATAAGAAAAACAGGCATGCTTGATGAAAAATAAGGAAGACAAAGATGCTGAAGAGAAGAGAATCAGAGAGGGTTGTCCAGAAATAAAGTTCCAAGGCAGGAGATTCATTGTGACTGAAGATGAAGGACTTTAAAACATGTTCCACTGTCTTTTCAGTTTTAAGTCAGCAAAAGTCACTAACAGTTTCAGTAAAGAGTCAATGAACAGCCACACACAGGTAAATCCAAAATGGAATTCATAGGAAGTAGGGCCATCCTGGGACCCATTTAATCCACTGCAAGCAAGTGGAATGAGGTTCTGAAGAGCAATAAAGGACAGTCATAGAGAGAAAGTTAGGGGCATTTTAGCCAAACTAGCATAAAACCAAGAGTTCAGACACTTTCTAGACATTGCCCTTGCCCTGAATATTAATCACCATATGGAAGAAACTAGCACAACATTGTAAAAATTTCAAAACTTTGAAAAAAAGCAAAATGAAAAGCAAAAGAATTCTATGTGCAAATTCCTGGGCTGGGAAGATCCCCTGGAGGAGGGCATGGCAACCCATCCAGTATTCTTGCCTGAGAATCCCCATGGAAAGAGGAACCTGGCAGGCTACAGTCCATAGGGTCGCCAAGAGTCAGACAACTAAGCCACCAAGCACAGTGCAGCACAAGGAAGGAACTGCACAGAAGAGGCTGATGGCTGGTTTATTTTGACTCAGGCTGTCATCAGTCTCCAGCTATATGATACCAACTTTCAGGAGAGGCTGCTCTGCAGAGAGGAAGCACAGAAACTGGGAAATAGGATCCTAGAAGCTAGGGCAAAAGCTAGGCTTTTGTCTTTCTGATTAAGCCTAGCAGATTAAAGTTGGGTCAGTTTGGGTGACCCAGGCTTCTAACATGCCACTGAGTTACAGGGAAGTCAGAATTTTCATGCTGACTTAATTCTTGCATTTATAATTCTTTTTTTTTTAATCTTTTTAATTTTCTTGGCTTGAAAATATCTTCTCCTTTTGACCCATGTGTGAGGATTTCAAATGAGAGAGATTAGCCCACCCATCTTCATTTTCTTTCCCATGACCTTATCTGTAGGAATGAAGAATGGTGCTGGAGAAAGAATATGATTCAGACGTGGTTTTGAGTCCCTCCAATGCATCTTACCAACTGTAGGATCTCTTTCCTCTTCATTAAAATGGGAACAATCCTATTTACCTTGACTGCCTCCTGGGAGAATCAAAGGAGGTAATATATCACTTAGCAATAGTCAATATATAGCTTTGTAAAGTTATCAACATGACTTTCATACAAATATAAACATGTGCCGTGAAAACACTGATAGAATAATAATGATGGAAATAAATTCCTTAATGATGGAACCAAAAGGACAGTGAAGCTGGTTCAAAGAGAAGTTAAAGAAAGAGTGACTGTATAGTCCATCAAGAGAGGCTAACTGAAAAAAGAACGCTGGGTTAGAGTCACAACTGATTATTGTCCTACAGAACAATAAAACCATAACCTTTGAGGTTATCTCTTGTACCAGACATAAATTATTTGTATCTCTATTGGACAAAAAGTCTACAAGTTAACATATAATTTCATAGTCTTGACCCTGAACAATAGGAAATAGTAAAACAAACAAAAGAACGAACCCCTAGAGAATTAAATCATCATTGGGTGAGCCTGTTAGACAATGACCCTAAATGACCTTAAAAGCCACATGCAGTCATTCTTTTGTTTTATTTCCAAGTTTTAGATAATTTTCTCAACAATCCCTCTTGTATCATCAATAATCTCTGAAGATTATTCATGTTACAAAACGTCTGGAGTCACTGTATTTGGACCTAATTAATGTACATGGGTGCAGTAAGAGCTTTGATTAACTACTTAAGCTTCTTTGTGTATGACCAGCAAATTCAGAGCTTCTGTTTAGCAGTTACTAAGGTCAGAAAATCAACTTTTACATGGAAATTTCAAAAAGAGTCTCTGATTGTATTTTCATAAGCCTCTCTTGTTTCAGAAGTGTTTCAGTGGCTGTTATTGGAATATTAATTTCCTTTTGCTTCTAAAACAAATCACCATGAACTTGGTGGTTTAAAACAATACAAGTTTATTCTCCTACAGCTCTGAGGTCAGAAGTCTGACACAAATCTCACTGGGCTACTGTCAAAGTGTTGTCAGGGTGGGTTTCTTCAAGACTCCAAGAGTCTTGGAGACTCTTAAAATCAGTATTCTTGACTTGTCCAGCTTTGAGGATGATGGGGCTCCTCAAAGCCCCTTTGTGGACCCTTTCCCCCATCTTTAGACCTGGCAATGTAGCATCTTTCAATCTCTTTCTCTCTTCCCTTCTCCTTCTCTCTATCTGACGTCTCCTGGATCTCTCTTATAAAGACCGTTGTGAATACACTGGGCCCACCAGACAAAGCAATATGACCTCCTCATTTTAAGATCCCTAATTTAATAACATTCCTTTTGCTACATTCTAGGCTCTAGGGATTAAAACATGGACACTTGGGATTTGGGAACCATTATTCACCCTACCAAGCACAGATAAAAAACTAAACACAAGAAACTCATCTCCACAGTACCTACATATTTTGATGAATTTGTTCAAGTGGCCCAAACTCTGGTATATTTCCTGTCCTGCCAGTAAATGACCTTCTTCATGGGATTCTGTAAACCATAGAACAAATAATAGGTGGGTTTCTTAAGAGGACTAGATCTTGATTTTAAATATGAAGAGCAACACTCGTTTCTTATTCGTGGGTTTGCTATACCTAAGTAATTGAGATTTGTTCCCAGGTGTGGCAACCTTGACAGGAACTTACTTACACAACCAGTTTGTCAAACTGTGTCCTGGTAAAAACAGAAGACAAATGTTTATTGATCTTATGCAAATAACCACATTACCATAAAAACTAGTGAGTTGACACTGAATTCTGAGGAGTAAGGGGAAACAAATTACCATATAAAGAATCTGTCATTTATAGGTGATTCCATTGAAGGTTAAAGATAAAGGATATATCTTACTCCCTTAATAGAGCATTTAAAAACATATTGGCAATACTCAAAATCAAATAATCTCAGTTAGATTTACCCCCACTATTCATTTAATCATTCTTATGTCTTCTATATCCAGATGTTGGGTCAGCGTTCTGCATTCATAAGGTCTTCTATTCCAGACTTACTAAAAGGAGTCCTGGAAGTCCCCGCTACATTCACAGTTGGCTAAATGAAATCACTTTAAGCTCCAAAGCCTGTACCAATGACCCTGTTTCCTAAAGTACCAATAGGTAAGAGTATCAGGTGCCACTGACATTCTGACAGTGCTATTCTTTGAAAAAGATCCAGTTATCAGCCTATAGCTTCCAGCAAAGTCTTCAGACAAACATGAGAACAAGGCAGAGACCACTTGATGATGAGAACAGATGAGCAGATTACACAGGAGGTAAATTATAAACTTTTATCTCTTCTTTTAAGAGCAGATTAAGTACTCCGAGACCAACTGTCATTTTAAAATAAAACTCTAACATTCGTATAGCATTTGGCATAAAAGTACTCACAAAATTAAAATACGTCCCCTGGGAATTGCCTGGTGGCCCAGTGGCTAAGGTTTGGCACATTGACTGCCAGGGCTCAGGTTCAATCCCTGCAGAGAGGAACTAAGATCCCTCATGCTGTGCACATAGCCAAAAAAATAATAAAATAAGTATCTTATTAATAACCTTTGTCAAAACTGAGCAAACTGCCTAATTTTTGACACATTTCTTTGCTTTCTTCCCCAGACTCATTATGTGCAAGTATTATGCTTCAGTGCAAATAAGAGTTCCTTCAAACCTTCTATACTAGCCACATTGATATTTTTCTGTTCACTATACTTTCTCATAATTTGGTACATATTTTCTCTTTACCTTATAAACAAAAGGATACTCCATTATTTTATATATATAAGCAGTGTCCTAGGGCCACATACATCTTTTAAACACCTTTTCAACATAGAAAATATAAACATATTCATTAGCATGACCCAAAGGTACAGCTTTTGTATAACACACAAAAATAGCAATAAAGGTATATATGCATATATGTGCATACACACCAAATGGTGACTATGTGTCTGTATTATCTTATTAGAAATTATCTAGATTTCTAGAAATTATCCATCAATTAATTTGATTTAACATTAGTTCAAGGTCTTAAATTTAAGAGAGGAACTTGGAAGTTTTGCTTAAAGTAAAATATCACAAAGCATGCCAAGCTTACCTCCCTTCACTATCTGTCTCCTAGAGTTTGCTCAAACTCATGTCCATCGAGTTGGTGATATTATTGAAGCAGCTCATCCTCTATCACCCCCTTCTCCTCCTGCCTTCAGTCTGTCCCAGCATCACTCTTTGCATCAGGTAGCCAGAGTATTAGAGCTTCAGCATCAGTCCTTCCAATGAATATTCAGGGTTGATTTCCTTTAGGATTGACTGGTTTGATTTCATTGCAGTCCAAAAGTGAAGTCGCTCAGTCGTCTCCAACTCTTAGCGATCCCTTGGACTACAGCCTACCAGGCCCCTCTGTCCATGGGATTTTCCAGGCAAGAGTACTGGAGTGGGGTGCCATTGCCTTCTCCAGATTAGCCCTGATGCTGCTGCTGCTAAATCGCTTCAGTCGTGTCCGACTCTGTGCGACCCCATAGACGGCAGCCCACCAGGCTTCCCCGTCCCTGGGACTCTCCAGGCAAAAACGCTGGAGTGGGTTGCCACTTCCTTCTCCAATGTGTGAAAGTGAAAAGTGAAAGTGAAGTCACTCAGTCCTGCCCGACTCCCAGTGACCTCACGGACTGCAGCCTACCAGGCTCCCCCATCCATGGGATTTTCCAGGCAGAAGTACTGGAGTGGGTTGCCATTGCCTTCTCCATTGCAGTCCAAGGGAGTCTCAAAAGTCTTCTCCAGTACCATAATTCAAAAGCATCAATTATTTGGTGCTTAGCCTTCTGTATGGTCCAACTCTCACATCTGTATGTGACTACTGGAAAAGCACACAAGGTGCTTGCCTATATTCTTAAAATACCCACTGATCCCTGGACCTGGTCATGGCCCAGACCAGGTGCTTCTGGGCCACAAAGAGCTCCCCTAACTATGCACCGAAATAGCATTGCGGAGACAGCTCATGGTCTGCAAGCAGATGTGGATCCACTGGTCTTTACAGCCAGTTTTGGAAGACAAATAGCTCAAGCTATGAGTTAGGCATGATATTTTCAGTCTGATATACTTGAGCAAAAATCAGAATCAAAACAGAATCAGAAGAAAAGAAACAGAAAGGGGAAAAAAAGCATAACAGAGAAAAGCACATTCTATCCGTTCTCAAAAAAAAAAAAAAATTATATGTCTTTCAATAGGAAACTATTTACTCCATATACAAAATGAGAAAATTGTGTCAGCGTGTGTCAGGGAATATTCTAGTTCTAGGAATGGGGGCTTTATGTTCTTTTACATGTTTAAGTCCCCTTTAGGAACAAAAAAATGAATGAAATCATTTTAACTAAGCAAAGTTAAAAATTGACTCTTATAAGAGTTAAATGCTAGCCACTTTCTTCCTCAATACTAAAATTTTACTTTATTTGGACAATGTATATCATCTTGAGAAAGAGCATACAAATGAAAAAGCATTAATGAAAATGTTTGAAAATAATGAAAAACTTTCATTTTTCTTCTTTCATCTCTTGATTTTTTGTCTCTTGGCCATCAAATAACGTATCTTATAAGAGGAAACAAAGTCACAACATTTGACTCACTTGCTATCAGCAGTTGTTATCAAGAGGTCTAAAGCAGAGTAGAAATTAAAGCGATTTCCTAAAATAGGGACAATAGTTTAAGTATTGTTTTCAGTTAAGTATACTATAATTGTCTTCTGTGCAAATGCTTCTACATAAGGCAAGCAAATTGTAATTATGACTAATATAATTATATATCATTATCTAAATTGCATATGCTTCAGGCTTGTCTCAGAAAATGGATTCCTCATGGATCTTATTCATCATAGTCATCATCTACTCACCCTGATCAATAATGCATTGGTGTTTCAGTAAATGCTTATCAACAATTAGTTTGAAAAACAACAAAAAAGAATATATAGGAAATATTCATCTAGGGATGGGAAGCAGAAGCACACAGGTAATTGTGGCAGTTAGGGAAACTGGACTGTGAAGGTCAAAAGATATTTCAGTTCAGTAAAGGACTAGGCAGGGTGTCTTTATAGATATTGAGGCTGGAAAGGAAGCATTGTTAGAGCATGAAAAGGGGACTTTTTACCACTTGGATGAGCAAGGAAGAGAAATGAGAAGTGGGAATTACTCTGCACCACTGATTGGAACACAAAATTCAAGAATATAACCAGCACCACAGAATCCAAACAAAAGGACACAATAGACACACTTAGTGGAAATAAAATTGGATTTCTGAACTGGGTTTTAAGACCTTGCTATGAACTATATGCTACATCAAGAGATAAATGCTACCAATTTCTGTACATTTTCAGAAAGCTCCATAAACTCCAGACAATGTACCGAATTGACTCACAGCATGACCCCCATGAAGGAAAAGTTGCCTCTAGGAAAAAGCTTCTGAAAATCCTACAGAAGTTAATGGAGATAACTACATCCTTCCAAACATATCAGGAGGAGGGTTGGAGCTACACATTTTTAGAAGCATGAAGAAGGGGTTTGAAAACTGACTTAGTCCAAACCCTTAACACACTAGATTTGCACTGAACCAAAGTCACAGACAAATTGCTCTCTACTCTCACACAGCTGCTATGACCCTAATGCAATAGCTTATTTAGCAACTCTCAGTTAACCCATTAATCTATGAAGCCAGCCTTTGACTTGCAAAATATAGAGGAGTGATCTGAGTACAAAAAGTAGGATTGGGATATGATGATGGGAAAAGGGAAATTACAAAGTCAGGAGGTGTGTCTAAGTACATACGAGAGGAGGCTCCCTACTTGTCTTCCATACTGATGTATTAATGCAGAGAATGAGATTACCTATATCTCAGAGTGTTTATCAACAGGTGCTAGTATTGACCATAAAAATACACCATCACTTTTTTAAAGCAGGAGCTAATGTTTGGCATTATGGTCTCTCTTGGTGATGAACTCTGAAAGCCAAGTTCTAGGATAGAAAAAAAAGCATTTTTCTGTATGTGTCATAGCACTTTAACTCACATCTAGTTTGGCAATATAAGCAGCTTAGATGAGAGGTGTAGGCTTTTCCTGTCCACACATCATTTCCCGACATTAATTTGATATATCTTCCAGCATTATCAAGTGATAAAGTATACTTCTTCATGATATCCATTCGATCTGAATGATAGCCAGAAAATACATTTTGTGCTGTGTTGGTTCTGGACAAGTTGATTCCATAGCATATTCTTTAGGTAAAACTTGAATAGCAACATTTTCTTCAAGAAACTGTATCTATCCTGCTGTAGAACTCCTTCTACTAACACTTAACGGTATTCGTGGTGTACAAGTTGTTGGGACAGGGAAATGAAGGAACCGTGCTGTCCCTGTGTTCACACATAGAAATGAGAATACATTTCTGTAAATTTTGTTCTGTGAGAATGACCTGCTAACCAGCCTTCTGCTCACAATCTTGAGTCATTCTCCTTCAGTTCTGCCAAAATGTCTTGCTGTAATGCACACCTGCTCATGACATTCGTAGGCTTGAAACACTCCAGTGATTCCTAAATGTCTGTGGAGCAAAGTCCAAGCCAATGAGTGTGACTCGAAACACCTCTACAAACAGGCACCACTCTCCTTCCCAGGCTCATTTTTCATCATTCCTTACCTCGCACAACGGATCCATGGCAGATACAACTTGTTTTGTGTTTCAGGTTTTACTCAGGCTGTGAATCTTTGTTTGGTCAACTAACTTCTCATCAAATGCTTCACAGGTGGTTCAGTCGGTAAAGAATCTGCCTGCAATGCAGGAGACCTGGGTTTGATCCCTGCATTGGGAAGCTCTCCTGGAGTAGGAAATGGCACCCCACTCCAGTATTCTTGCCAGGAGAATTCCATCAACAGAGGAGCCTGGCGGGCTACAGTCCATGGGGTCGCGAAGAATCAGACACACCGAGTGACTTAACACAGTACAGCATAGCACACTTCTCATCCTTTGAGAGTTCAGGCCTTCTTTCCTCAAAGTACGTTTCCCTGGCCCTTTTTTTTCTTGCAGTTGGGTTAAGTAGGATCCATACTTCTTTCTTCAGTTACTATGTGCAGATTTTTTATCCTCACACGGTGCCTCATTGAAATACATTAATGTGCTTATTCCTAAACTACTAGGTATTCTCTTTCCTGATGCTTCTTGGCACCAAGAAGATGAGAACCAGGAACACCAGTGGTGGAAGCCCCAGTCCCAACAGTCAGAAAGGTTGTTTGTTCCGTGTTCTGTTCAGGCCCTCAATGGATTAGATAATGACTACTTACATTGGAGAGGGCAGTTTGCTCTATTGATTCAAATGGAAACAGCCTCACAGACACACCTGGAGATGATGTTTAACCAGATAACAGCATGCTATGCTATGCTAAATCAATTCAGTCCTGTCCGACTCTGTGCAACCCCATAGACAGCAGCCCACCAGGCTCCCCCGTCCCTGGGATTCTCCAGGAAAGAACACTGGAGTGGGTTGCCATTTCCTTCTCCAGTGCATGAAAGTGAAAAGTGAAAGTGAAGTTGCTCAGTCGTGTCCAACCCTTAGCAACCCTTTGGACTGCAGCCTTCCAGGCTCCTCCGTCCATGGGATTTTCCAGGCAAGAGTACTGGAGTGGGGTGCCATTGCTTTCTCCGGATAACAGCATACTATGACCCAATCAAGTTGACACAGAAAATTCAGCATCATGACTACAAATTTAAAGTCAAGGTTAGACTCATTTATGCTGCTGCTGCTGCTAAGTCGCTTCAGTCGTGTCCAATTCTGTGCGACCCCATAGAGGGCAGCCCACCAGGCTCCACCGTCCCTGGGATTCTCCAGGCAAGAACACTGGGGTGTGTTGCCATTTCCTTCTCCAATGCATGAAAGTGAAAAGTGAAAGTGAAGTTGCTCAGTCGTGTCCAACTCTTAGTGACCCCATGGACTGCAGCCTACCAGGCTCCTCCATCCATGGGATTCTCCAGACAAGAGTTCTCCCCACTCCAGTACTCTTGCCTGGAGACTCATTTATTTATCATATACTTTATGTGTTGAGAGAAATTGCATAAATAGGAAATTATATTTCAGAACAAAGAATTTGATGTTAATTTGTAAAATGAAATACAGACGAGACCAGAAAAGACTACACCTGTGAGTACTGACATTAACAGTAATGAAAGCCAAATTCTAGAGTTTTGAATGTGGGGAAGAAAAATAAAAGATGGCTGTAAAAATAATCTCCGTTAAAATGTTAAATGCTTTCAATGTGGTAAGAATTGTATTCAGTTCAGTTCAGTTCAGTTCAGTCGCTCAGTCGTGTCCGACTCTTTGCGACCCCATGAATTGCAGCATGCCAGGCCTCCCTGTCCATCACCAACTCCCAGAGTTCACCCAAACTCAAGTCCATCGAGTTGGTGATGCCATCCGGCCATCTCATCTTTTGTCATCCCTTTCTCCTCCTGCCCCCAATCCCTCCCAGCATCAGGGTCTTTTCCAGTGAGTCAGCTCTTCTCAGCAGGTGGCCAAAGTATTGGAGTTTCAGCTTCAACATTAGTCCTTCCAGTGAACACCCAGGACTGATATCCTTGCAGTCCAAGGGACTCTCAAGAGTCTTCTCCAACACCACAGTTTAAAACCATCAATTCTTCGGCACTCAGCTTTCTTCACAATCCAACTCTCTCATCCATACATGACCACTGGAAAAACCATAGCCTTGACTAGACAGACCTTTGTTGGCATAGTAATATCTCTGCTTTTGAATATGGTATCTAGGTTGGTTATAACCTTCCTTCCAAGAAGTAAGCGTCTTTTAATTTCATGGCTGCCATCACCATCTGCAGTGATTTTGGAGCCCAAAAAATAAAGTCTGCTACTGTTTCCACTGTTTCCCCATCTATTTCCCATGAAGTGATGGGACCAGATGCCATGATCTTAGTTTTCTGAATGTTGAGCTTTAAGTCAACTTTTTCACTCTCCTCTTTCACTTTTATCAAGAGGCTTTTGAGTTCCTCTTCACTTTCTGCCATAAGGGTGGTGTCATCTACATATCTGAGGTTATTGATATTTCTCCCAGCAATCTTGATTCCAGCTTAAGCTTCTTCCAGCCCAGCGTTTCTCATGATGTACTCTGCATAGAAGTTAAATAAGCAAGGTGACAATATACAGCCTTGACGGACTCCTTTTCCTATTTGGAACCAGTCTGTTGTTCCATGTCCAGTTCTAACTGTTGCTTCCTCACCTTCATATAGGTTTCTCAAGAGGCAGGTCCATTTAAATCTCTCAAAAATCCTGTTTGGATAAACACTGAAGCCTGAGATAACCCAGGTTTAGGTTAAGTAACTTGCTTGAAGTCATACTTCAGAGATTTAAAACCAGCTCTGTGATAAACCCGTACTCTTTCCACTGCATTGCTTCTGCCTCTTGGTCAAAAGGGGAAATATATTCAACAGACACACATGGCATGAACTCTTTGGGTATGGTATAGTCTCAGGATCTTTTTCACATCTACATATATCTAATGAATTTGGTTAAGTTGGGAGAGGGAAAATAGCTAAGTGCATACAAAGGACTGAATTCTCCTTTATCCTCATTTGTAAGTCAACTCAAATTAGGCAAGGTTATCATGAATAACCTAATGATTGAAGCTCACAACCTCTGGGGCCACCATATTTTATATCATGAAACAACCTAAAATCTCCATTGTGAGTTCTCTGAAGAGCAGACTACTGTGTTTTATCTGTTTTATTGTATTTTATTTGGCTGCACTGGGTCTTCATTGCAGCGCGTGGCTTTCTCTAGTTGCGGAACTCAGGCCCTAGGTCAAGGGTATTTAGTAACTGTAGCATGCAGGCTTAGCTGCACCATGGCATGTGGGATCTTAGGTCCCTGACCAGGGACAGAACCTGTATCTCCTGCATTGGAAGGCAGATTCCTAACCACTGGACTACCAGGCAAGTCCTAAACTACTGTGATTTTTAATTCCTCAAATGATGTTGATATATGCGGCCGCCTGAAAAGTGGCTCTCCCAAAAGATGCCCATGTCCCAGTCTCTGGAATCTGCCATTGTTACCTTATATAAACAAACAAACAAAAAATTGCATATGCAATTAAATGAAGGATTTTTCTTTAAATAGCAAACATTTATTTCTCACAGTTCGGATGCTGGAAGTCTAAGATCAGGGAGGCAGAAGGGTTGGGTTCTAGATGACAGCTCTCTTTCTGGCTTGCAGATGGCTGCCTTCTTGCTGTGTACCTCTCTCATATACCTTTTTCCCCCAGTTTTCTGAGAAATAATTAGCATACTTCACTGTATAGATCTGGGCTTTCCAGGTGGATTAGTGGTAAAAATTCCACCCACCAACACAGGAGACACGGGTTCTATCCCTAGGTCAGAAAGATCCCCTGGAGAAGAAAATGGCAACCTACTCCAGTATTCTTGCCTTGGAAATCTCATGGACAAAGAAGCCTGGTGGGCTGCAGTCCAAGAGATCACAAAAGAGTCAGACATGACTTAGCGACTAAACAATCACTGTATAAGTCTAAGATGAAGAGCGTAGTGGTTTGATTTACATGTATAATGAACTGATTACCACATAGATTCAGCTAGCATCCATCTTTTTTGTGTTTTTATGTTATTTAGTATTCTTTTTTCTCCACTTAAAGAACTCCTTTTAGTATATCTTGTAAGGCAGGTCTAGTGGTAACCAACTTCCCCAGCTTTTGTTTGCTAAAAAAAAAAAAAAAAAAAAAAAAAACACACAAAAACCCTTGGTCAATGAATTACATCCTTTTCTCAAAGAACAAAAAGGGGCATTACTTCACCTGGGCAGTCCCTTGAAATGGATTTGGATTGACCTTGGAAAAACAAATATTGTGATTTCCCAGATATTATTTAGTCCATGGGAAGACCATTTTACAGTCAATCTTTCTATACCCTCCCATCCAAAGTATGAAAATGTTAGAACTGAAGAAATAAATGAGTGCTCATAAAATACTGAAGTATTCTGCTATCAAGTTACTGAACTAACACAATGGTTTATAACACCATGATGAAACTGAGCAATTGGATACTGTGATGAACCTGAGGTATTGCAACCTTGACAGTGTTAAGGATTATAAGTGTTAAACAGTAACGCCATGTTCCTTTTGTCCATAGGCTCAGTGGGATGGCTTGACTGGGCGTATCACCTTCAATAAAACCGATGGCTTGAGGAAGGATTTTGATCTGGACATTATTAGTCTCAAAGAGGAAGGAACTGAAAAGGTAACCTCCTTGATGATAAATTTGGAAATTACAAAAGAACACCTCTTGTGCATTTTACTTGCACAACAAGTACAGGAAGGATGAAGCTATTTTCCCAGCCTATTCATTTATGTCCAGTTTTCTAGCTCACTCTCTCTGATCTGCAAATTGATGTTGATGTGCTAGACTCTTAAATTGTGTGTGTTATCAACAGCAATGCTAATGGCTACATAGTGCTTGGCATATTTACAAGCATACATACAGCCCTAGGGGTGGGGATCATTAGCCCCTTATTCCACAGGTTCTAAGAAATTGAGCTCAGACTTGGAAAATCAGAAGCTGTCAATGATTTATCTTTGGAATGACACCCAAGGGTCAAAAGTGAATTTTAATTGTACTCCATTTTGAGATGGGTGACAGAGGACAGAATGAAGCAGAATGTAAAAGGCTTACTGAAGCAAACTAACTTTACATCCTTTATTTTATGAGGAAATATGCTTTAACAATGTATTTTAATGTTGAGTTTGATTTTAGGATTATTATAGTTGTAATTCTCAAGCTCTCAGTGTTTCAAGTTACTATTCAGGGCAATGCAAATGTCAGCTATTTAATTGATTAATAATAATAATAATAGGGACTTCTCTGGTGGTTCAGTGGTTGACTCTGCACTCACAGTGCAGGGACAAGGGTTCAAACCCTGGTCAAGGAACTAAGATCCCACATGCCATACAGTATAGCTAAAAGATAAAATAATAATAATACAAATATTTTAAAAAATAATAATAATAAAAGAATTTGCCTTCTCTTTATTACATCAATTTAGTATTCACAATATATATCGTGAATTCACTATTAACTTTTAGAACCTTAAGGATAAAAGATCTTGAAACCCTCCCCGCCCTCCGGCCAAACAATTGTCTGAACACCTAAACTCTATAATCCAGTGTTGTTTTTCTTTGTTGTTTGTTTTTTTTCACTTTTAGTGGACAAAAAGTTATGCTTAATGTAAAAGAACATCTCTGGGAACAATGTTTTACTTTGGGGGTGATTTTTTAAATGAGATAAGGTTTCCATTTCTGTTTTGTTGCTTTTGTTAACTGAGACACATTTGGAAAAATAAAAAAAAGGAAGTCACTCAGTCATGTCCGACTCTTTGGGATCCCATGGACTGTAGCCCGTCAGGCTCCTCCTTGCATGGAATTCTCCAGGCAAGAATACTGGAGTGTGTTGCCATTTCCTCCTCCAGGGGATCTTCCCAACCCAGGGATTGAACCCAGGTCTCCTGCACTGTAGGGAGACTCTACCATCTGAGCCACCAGGGAAGCCACTGAGACACATTTGCCCCACTGCCAAATAGCTTATTTAAAACAAAGAAAGATGAATCAGGCTGAATGTGAAAGGTAGTCTCTAGTGTTGAAGAGCTTGAGGAAAATAATGAGTCCACAACTTTGAGAATCCATATTAGTCACGCAAGTTTCCCCTTGCAAAAATGCCCTCTTTCTTCATCTCTTCTCTTCCTCTGTCTCTCTCTCCATATGTGTCTCTGCCTCTTCCTCTCTCCATCTCTCTTTGCCCCTCTCACTTCCTCTCTGCCTCTCTCTCTCTCATTTCTTCACTCTGATTCCCTCTTCTGTTAGTTTGACGCACTCTGACAGAGCACAAGGCACCCACCTAACTTCTGTAATGGAATGTGGACGTTGGGCTGCAGGGAACAAAAGGGAAGAAAATCATACTTGTTGCAGACTAAAAGGCAATAAGAGCTCTTTTTAAAAGAAAATGTCTGCTTCTCTGTACATGCTTCTCTGCCTCCCTCTCCACTGCACTGACAGACCGAACAGCAGGAGGAAGAAAGTCTGTTAAGGAAACATCTTTTTGGCTCAGGCTTGTGATGAAATAGATGGAGCTACTGTTATGCTCTCCCAGCTATGCATACACGGCAATATTGTGCACATTCTAGTGGTGTTTTTCTAACAAAGGCAAAATCGAATTAGATGAAAGTGTTTTCTCAATTTGTTTCTCAACTCTTCATTGTTTGCAATAACTTTTCTTTCTTCAGGTGACTTGGGCTCAGTTCCTGAGAAAGCTGACTGAGCCTTAAGGCAGTGAGCCATCCTATCGCTCTCAGTCGGCAAGGGAGGAAATGCCCAATCTTTTCATGTCAGCCTCGTGCGGGGTCCATAAGGAAAACTGTTAAAAAAAAAAAAGCCTATTTTCTCACTTTCACTCAAGTTTCTAATGCCAAGAAGCATCTAGTCAAAGAATAATAAGCACACTTTCTTCTCACTAAGGAATAATGTGTGTGTGTGTGTGTGTGTGTGTGTGTGTGTGTTGTTTGAATCTGGTTATAAATGACTTTGACAGGAATGATGAAGACCTTAAGCTCTGCAGCATAGGTGTGCATATTTGAAAGAATTTTGCCTTTTTTTTTTTTTTGGCATGCAAAAGCAAAAGTGAAAATCAGGTTCCACCACCAAGGAGAAGTAACTTCTGTAGGATTCAAGTACTTGGTCCATGTCTTTCCTGTACCTATTCTCAGGCTTTCTGTTGAATGAACATTCAAGATTCCAAACAATGGGTGGGGGGGTGTGAATCTGTTAGCACTCACGTGCCATGATGCCTTTTGGCTTCCATGCTCCATTTTAATTAAGTGCTATTTTTATTTTTCCCCTCTGAAAACCAAGGCTGCTGGCGAAGTGTCTAAACACTTATATAAAGTGTGGAAGAAGGTTTGTACATGGAGAAAACCTGCAGGAAATCTGGGAGTGGGGTGGAAAATACCAAAGGAAAAGCCTGCATCCTTCCAGTTTTGTCAGACCAGTAGCTCTCCAATTGCAGTTTAGAGGCGAAATTCCACTTAAAGGGAGAACACGGGTGACTGAATATGTTGTCTCTCAACAACATTGCCTGGCAATTGAAACAGACTTGAGGTGGATTAAATAATGATGGATTAAATATTTCCCTCTAGATTATTTTTGTTTCTCCCGGGTAGGACCAGTCCCTGTTAGGACTAAAAGCAGGTAGCTGCAACAGAAGCAAACACTGGTCCATTTATATTCTTTCTTGGCTCTAAATATTTTTTTTTCCCTAAGGGGGAAAAAATACAATAGATTTGATTCATCAGACTAGTCAGACAGGCTAAGGCTCCGAGGGGCCGGGACATCTCCTTCAATGTCACCACCACAAAATATATGAACCATTTTCAGAAATTCCCTTTTATTACACACCATCTTCATTTTATGCAGACAAACAAAACCTTGTCAGTACATATTGTTTCATAATTTGCTTTAGAACCACAGTTTCCAGAGGACAAAAACATTAGAGATTTTGCAAAGGAAATGAGATTGTCTTATAAATCATAGCACCTACTACTTCACAGCTTATTGTACAGTATTATGTTGTCAATGAATGTGCACAGATTTATTATAGATGCAAAAGTTAGACATTACAAACATTCTGATCAGGAAAACGTCCCAGTGATATGCAAACATTGTCTTTCAATCTATCTCCCTCGAACCACTTGCTGAACCACCTGCTGATTGACATATGGACCTTAAATTACTCCAGGTTGTTCAACTTGGACAGTTTTGTCAGGTTCACTTTCATCTTTTGAATTATGAGTTAAGTCACAGGAAGTGTAAACAGTTTCTCCCTGTAGTCAGAAGCCTTGTCTCCTCCGTTTTGGAGCATACTCAGATGAGCTCCAAAATGTCCTGCTTTTAAGTTTAAATAAGCACAGGTTTAATAACCTTGTTTTAAGTTTTGATGAATCTGGCTACCAAAGGCACAAGGAGGACAATCCCATCTCCTCTATGCTAATACACAGATGAACCTAACTGGTACCCAGAAAAAAGCTTATTACACTAATCCAGCTTGAGACTCCAGGCATTTTCTGCAATGTTGAATTAATTCAAACCAAATATCCTTGGGAATGAAATCCAAGTCCTGAAATCATTCTCAGGGGAGGGGAATGTCCTTTATTTGTCACTAAACTGCAATAATCGCCCCCACTTCCCAAGGATGCACTTCTTGGCTTTCCTCCATGCCTGTGTGCCTCTTCCTTCTGCTGACCCATTGTTGCCACGCTGCAAGCTGTATATACTGTGGTGTGCTGTTTTGTGTTATGACTGCTCATCAACAATTTGCAGTAATCTGAGTGCTAGCACAGGAGACCTGTTGAGACCCAACCAACACACTGTCCTCTCCCTACAAGATTCTACCTTACAGCAGAAGGATTCACCCCATTGCATTCTAATTCCAAAAGCTCTTCTCTACACGCCTACGTTTTTCAGTCGAGAACAGTCTGCCTGAAGTTCTTTCCAAGAAAAGGATATGGCGGTCTTTACAAAGCTCATCACTAAAATATATGTTTATAAAACTCATCATACAGGAAACAGAGTCACCTCTTTCCCCTAGATACTTTATGTCACTCAGCAATTTTGGATTTTGAGTTTACGTGAATCACACACCAGGTTTGAGAGATGGATCTTAGTCACTTCCTGAGCATTCCCTTTGTCACACTACCTTTTTTTAAAAGGGCTTGCTTAATTGCATTTAAGTCCTCATTTTCAAGTGCTTTCCTTTGTTGTCCTAGATGATAAATGACTGCTCCCTCATGCCAGTTTACAAAGTGAGAGAAGACAGGACCAGACTATTTAGTTTTTGAGTGTTCCTCCCCACAAGTAATTGATCCACCTTCCACTGCTTCTCACTGGTAAATTACTGCTGACCACTTTTGCTGTACAGTTTGAAAACTAAGGTTCTGCTTCTTCGAGGCAATCCTCCAAAGTCGGAGGACAGGACTGAAATGCTAAATATCCAGGCACCTGGTTAACTGAAGCCCTCCCACCAGAGCTTAGTGACCGAACAACTACCTCCCAGCACGGATGAATCATGGGAGCTTGCTTTTTCAGAAAGAAACATTTGTTAATGTGTTATTTTACTTCAGTTAAATAAAAGGTAAAGCCAGTTGACAACTTTGGTTTAAAAGACACACATAACCCTGTATGCAAACATAGACACTCTACTTGCTTTGCTGATTAAAAAGTTTGAAAATACAAGGCTAAGGTCATTCAAACCTCATATGTAAACTCTCCACTTCCCATGAATCGCTTGATCTTTACTTTTTCTTGATATTCTTTTAGTCTAGATTTGAGGACACTTCTGTTACACCAACAGTAGGAAAAATTCTTCTTCTTTTTCTTATTTTATGGAGGAAAGTCTACACTGATTGGTACTTTGGGACTCATTAGGTTACAAATGCAGCAGCAATGATATCATACCTTCCACACTTTTTAGTGAGGCTGGTAAAAGAAACAAAGCCAGATGTTAAGCTGTGGGATGTATTTGTCTACAATTTCAAGTTTGTATTTTAAAAGAGAGTGATGTTGCAAGGCCAATCAGCCATGCCATTTCAAATATTAGTGTAAGTCTTTTAAACACTTGACTTTAATAGAAATAAGAGTTACTGAGAACACACTTCACTACTTAACAAATTGGCTAAAATGCAGTTTTTTCCCTCCAGCTTTCAATATTTAATTAAAAATTAGGTTCCCCTCTCCCTAGTGCCTAAGTCAAGGTTTAATTAAAGACACAGCAAGGGCCCAATTGAAACACAGTCTTCATAGAGTTAGAATTCAACTGTTTACAACCTAAAACATAGTTTTGGCTAAAAATTCATAGACTCCCTACTGTAGTTAGTCTGAGATATATTTCCTGGAAGCAAGGGTCCCTGCCCCAAAAAAGTGAGAAGAGGAGTGGAGTTTAGAAGAGAGGGAAGAAAAAAAATTTCCCTTTTTCTTGAGTTCAAAGCCAGACAAAGAAAAGCAAAGGTTCTTTGACCAGCAGGCATGTGTTTCATGCATTCTAAGTGATGGATATTACACTTGATCCTGGAAAGACTGAATGGTCATTAAAGGTGTTATCCTACAGCTTAATCATACCTCTAGTACTCTCTCTGCAGACAGGATCAAAATACTTTCAAATGCAAAAACTACCCCCAAACCCCATTTACCTAGACCTGTCTCCTTATTTCACTATCTAACTATCCCTTATTAAGTATAAAAAGAAGACAGTAAAATTCAAATAGTTCACACTGATGAACAAATCTGTAATAATCCTTGAAACTACCTCAAAGAATTTATATTTCTAAAAAGAAAATTTGTTGAGCTAAATGAATTTTCAGCTGCTGCATTTGGGCAGTAAATCAAAGTAAGCAAATAGAAAAGGAAAGAAGCCTAACATTTCTACAGGTGAAATTTTATTTAATCATCAGAAAAGTTCTATTGTCTCCATTTTACTGGTAGGGAAATTAACTTCCCCATGATCACACTGCTGGTAAATTGCAAAGTTAGAATCTGGACAAGAGTCCATCTGAAAAGCTCATACACTGTCCAGCCAGCCCAATGTCCTCCCAATGGAAGAGTATATTTAGAGATCAAGCTTGGGTCTACCCTGTCCATTGCAGACTGCATCCAAGTATTGGTGTTCCTAAACTGTCCCTGTTTTTCATAGCTCCTTTGTCAGCTTATAAATTTCAAAGAAAGGGGATTTTACTAATGATTCCAAGTTCTTTCATAACAGGGCAAGCTTAAAGAAATTACTGGAGCGACCATTTTTATGTCCTTTATTGTGAACATTCCTTTATTGTTAACATTCATGCAGCTCTTAACATATACTAGTACTTTCACAGACATTTACTCATTTGATGGTCTCCACATCCTTATAAATTATTTTATAGGTAGAGATCCAGAGCTCAGAAAGGTTAGCATCTTGTCCAAGGCCACCCAGCAATCAGGTTTGCATTCCACCTCACTAGGCTGTCAGCAAATGCTTCCAAAAGACTTCAGACAAACAGCCAGTTCCCTAAGGCCCTGCTCCTAGATTGCCCCTAGAGGCAGAACAAATCAATCTACTTCTACAGACTCTAATAACCCAAGAGTGAGGTGGCCACGGGTGGAAATTGGGGTTACCATTTCTTAAAAGAACAAGAGGCTTCACTGACTGCCAATCACAATGGTTGCTTCTGTGACAGAAAGATCAATAAGCAATAGAAGTAATACCTTCACTAAAGGCATTCATGGTCAAGTGAACAAACAAGACAGATAAATAGATGATAAGAACAGAAGAAGGTCCGTTAACAGAGGTACAAGGGAGCTACGAACAGAGCTCTACCAGCGCCCACGGGAGACGCCCTTACCCAGCGCTAGTTCCTCGATGATGGACCTAGAACGTGGTCTCCTGCCCATCCACACTTTTTGTTCCATTTATCTTTCCCCTTTAGATGCCCAGCTTCTTCACTGTCCATCCTGCCTCCTCCGTCTCATTTCTCATAAGTTTTAAAGGCATTGATGGTAATACTTCGGCAACATAAGATCTGTATCAGTCTAATGTAAGCTCCACCAGAGCAGAAGTCTTTGTCTCTTTTGTTCATTGCTATGTCCTCCAGTGCCTAGAAGAATCCCTGGTTTATAAGCCAGTGTTCAACAAATACGTATTGGAAGAAAATCTGATACTTGTTTACTAATTCTTAATTTAGAAAAGAACATTGAACTTAATAAATTAAAAAGACCTCCCGTACCTGCACTCTACATAGCACAGATTTTCTGTTCCACATACGCAGTTGTTCTTCCATTGTTTCGTTTTCCCACATGTAGCAGCTTCCCCTGTAATGGTGCCCTGGTGTCCTCTTCCCAGACTATGAGCTTTTGTGCCCATTCCTGGTGTAGAAGGGGCCTCTCTTTAGCATAAGCGCCGTCACTGACAGTTCAGCAGCCTCTGATGTGATGTGTTCTGTGTAGATTGGGATTTGGAACTCCAACAGTGGGCTTAACATGACGGATGGCAACAAAGACAGGTCCAATAATATCACCGATTCTCTTGCCAACCGAACACTCATCGTCACCACCATTCTGGTAAGTTGAGTCTGTGGAATCCAGGGCATCTGATCGAAACTCCTACTCTAGACCTTGAAGGATTCCTCAGCTATCTTTTTCATGCCAACACCTCTGTCTGTAAAAGTCTGTTTTAATTGGGGCACTAAAAGCATATATTTACATATATCTGTAGTGGACTGAATTATCCACTTTCAATGTTGTTCTGAAGCTCTCTAGTCTCCAGTCCATGCTCAGCGATGTTCTGCTCCACTCTATAGTCCTACCCAGATGATTACCCTTGCTCTCTGGCTGCTGGTTGGTTTCAACCAAGGGGAGATTCTGGTAAAAGACCAGGGAGGTGGATGGAGTAAGAGATGCAAGGAAAGGTCTTCCCCTGCTTCCCAATGGTATTGTCAGAACCTCTGTCCTTCACAGCCACAGCATCTCTCCGGTCACTGATCCTGCTTCCATACTCTACCTGCATTGCACACATGGACCACTCTTTCCTCCCTTCCTGCCTTAGCTTTAGCCTTAGCGGATCTTCCCGGTTGACACTAGTGGTAAAGAATCTGCCTGCTAATGCAGGAGACATAAGAGATTTGAGTTCGAGCCCTGAGTCAGGAAGATCCCCTAGAGGAGGAAATGGCAACCCACTCAAGTATTCTTGCCTGGAGAAGCCCATAGACAGAGGAGCCTGGTAGGCTACAGTCCATAGGGTCGCAAAGAGTCAGATGCGACTGAAGCAATTTAGCACAGAGGGTCGACATCCCACTATTACTCTTACCACCATCCCTGTTGGTTGCTTTTGAGGCAGGAGACAGATGGGCTCCAGGTTAGACATTTATAACCAGCCTCCTGTTTATAGGACTTCCCAGGTGGCACTCATGGTAAGGAATCTGTCTTCCAGTGCAGGAGATGTAAGAGACTTGGGTTCAGGAAGATCCCCTGGAGAAGAGCATGTCAACCCACTCTAATATTCTTGCCTGGAGAATCCCATGGACAGAGGAGCCTGGAGGGCTACAGTCCACAGGATCCCACAGAGTCAGACACAACTGAAGCAAATTAGCATCCATGCGTGCACCCCTGCTTATATTTCATGGGGCAGGAAAAATGGGCTTCAGGCCTGACCCTTAAAACTGGCCTCCTGTTTGCATTGCCTGAGACAGGTCAGTGGACTCCAGGTTAGGCATTTACATACAGCCTCCTAGTTTGCTCTCTGAAATGGAAGTAACAACAGAAGCAGGGATAAATACCCAGGCTTTGTCTCTTGTGGACACATTAGGAGAGCAATCATGCAGGAACAGAGAGGGACTAAACCTTGCCTGAATAAAGGATCAAGAGATCACATAGCCCCTCTCCTTGGGGCAAGGGAGACAGTACACCTGTGCATAGAGGCTCCTTGGGGATCAAAATTCAGGGGATGCCAGGCCATAATAAGTCTTGCTTCTCTCCTCCCAGATGCCTTTGCATGGAAATCCATCTTTTCCAGGCGCACCTAGGAGAAGGTCCTGAGACAAATTAGCTGGGGAGCAGGTGGGGGTGGAGAACACAACTGGCCTGTGGGAAGACAAAGACTCAGAAAAACTATCCCTTTATAAAGGAAACTTCCCAAAGGCACACCTCTCTTGCAGAGCTCACCTGTATGTCTTTCCGCTTGCACTCTGCTTTTCCAATAAACATTTTACTTTTCTCTTTACCTGCCACCTCCTCATCAGAATTCTTTCTTGTCAACATAAGCAAGGACTGGGGATTTAGGCCCTAGTTGCTGGACTCTGTGGTCTAGCAATTAGGACTCCTGGTCAGGGAACTGAGGTCTGTCTTCCAGCTGATGCTCACTGCTGTGTGCGTCCAAAATCTCCTTGGCATGCTCATTCTTCTGTACTGCTCCTTTATTAACTGTACTCCTTTTTTGAAAGAAAGGTGAAAGTGAAGTCGCTCAGTCATGTCTGACTTTTGCGACCCCATGCACTGTAGCCTACCACACTCGTCCATCCATGGGATTTTCCAGGTAAGAGTACTGGAATGGGTTGCCATTGCCTTCTTCAGAGGATCTTCCCAACCCAGGGATCGAACCTGGGTCTCCTGCATTGTATGGAGACACTTTTCCATCTGAGCCACCAGGGAAGTCCTTTCCTAACTGCTTTTTAAAAACCTGCTCTCTGTTGCAATCCTATCATGCCCCATCCAGCCACTGTTCACTCACAGACTGTTCTTCCTCCCTCTTTGCTCCTCCCTAATCCACGAATTGTGCTTCCCAGGTGGCACTACTGGTAAGGAACCCACCTGCCAATGCAAGAACATAAGAGTTGTGGGTTCAGTCGCCGGGTGAGGAAGATCCCCTGGAAGAAGACATAGCAACCCACTCCAGTATTCTTGTCTGGAGCACCCCATGGACAGAGGAGCCTGGTGGGGGACAGTCTTTGGGGTCTCAAAGAGTCAGACACAACTAAAGCAACTCAGCCACTCAGCACACACGCAATCCAAGAAATAAATAGGAGTGGCCGCCTCTAAAATCATACCTTTTGGACAGTCCTCATGTGAAATTTATTTCTGAAACAGTTTCCGAGAATCATTCATCCAAAACAAAAATGTTTTTTTTCTGGTGACTAGTTTCTCTGCAACTTTCTCATGGAAATATAGAGTTTTCTACTTCTATCACTTTGTTTGAGGATAAGCCTAAACATACAGGACGGATCAGTAATGTAGTAACTATTTTGATTTTATAAAATAAAGTAAAATTTTACTTAGTCAAATGAGAATTAATAAGGCTAGAGATATGTAGTTGTAAGGAAATGTCCTCATAGGACAGGGGATTTATCATATAAGCAAAGAATTTACCAAATGGGATCTCTGAGGTGAGTTCAAATAAGAAAACGTAACTGATGATGAAAGGGGACATCAAAGCGGTCTTTGAATAAGATATCCTGAAGGGAGCCAGGAAAAATATGTAGATAATAAGGGAAGAGTGAAACTGAGATGCAATTTAGCTGAAAAATGAGAAAATTAAAATATTTAGAGTACTTAGTAGACAGGAAATTTGAAAAACAAGAGAATATATGTGCTGATTTAGATTTCTTTTTGTAAGTAGGTGAAGCTCATAGATAAAAGTCAGGAGGGTAGGCGGGTCTAGCCCTGGAAGCTTAGGTGTAGGCATAGCTGGAAACCAGACAGCCAGACATCAGATCCTCCACTGCCTTCTTGGCTAGACCTAAAGTTTAAACGTGATCCTGTTTCTATCACACCGTTTACTCACAGTTCTGCCCTCAGCAGTGGAGGGGAAAAAACTCTCAAAGAGAGAAGAGGGAGAGAAAGTAACATATGAAGTGTTCTATATTTATAGAGGATGTACAAAAGATGAGCTTAGTAAAGGCAGAAAGGGAAGTGACTTTCTTTAGTATTCTCAAATATTAAAATCCGTTTTCAAATATTTTATATCTTCTGGCTGTTGTTGGAGCTCATGTAAGTAAATTCTGCCTTTCATTATAGCAGGGTTTCACGTGTGATTTGTTTCATATAGGAAGAACCCTATGTGATGTACAGGAAATCTGATAAGCCCCTGTATGGAAATGACAGATTTGAAGGATATTGCCTGGATCTATTGAAGGAATTGTCAAACATCCTGGGTTTCATTTATGATGTTAAACTCGTTGCTGATGGCAAATACGGAGCTCAGAATGACAAAGGAGAGTGGAATGGAATGGTCAAGGAACTTATAGATCATGTAAGCAAAAATATATCTCCTACACTGTGGTCTTAAATGTCTAAAAAAATGCATAATGAGAAGTAAATGAAAAGAGAAAGATGTTTGAGTCAGAGTCAGAAGACATATTTTATTTTTTTGAATCATAAAAATGACCTAAAAAGTGGGAGAAAGCAACCTATAAATGTAGTTTCCTTACTTAGGAGGCAACAGGGATAAAAATTGAGGATAAAAACTTATGGGCTCATCCTTCATACTGAAGAATAAACGTGAGTGATTCTTAGATTAGATAAGGAGTTCTGAAGTTTGCAGCTTGAAGCAAAATCTCATCAACTAATTTTATGACCAAGTTGCTCATTTCTTATTTTTCTCACACGTCCTTTTTTAAAGATATTTTTCTGCAGTTTTTACCCCTCCATTTAGTTTCAGAATGTGTGTGTGTGGAACACATATATATTTGAGTTTAACACATATGTTTTTGAGTTTGAGCCAAGGCTGAGAGATAGTGAAGGACAGGGAAGCCTGGTGAGCTGCGTCCATGGGGCCGCAAAGAGTTGGACGTGACGTAGTGACTGAGCAACAACACATATATATTGGAGAAGGAAATGACAACCCACTCCAGTATTCTTGCTTGGGGAATCCTGCGGACAGAGGAGCTTGGTGGGCTACAGTCCATGGGGTTGAAAGAATCAGACATGACTTAGTAACTAAATATCACCTGCCATACATATATACCTGTGTGTGTGTGTGTGTGTGTGTGTGTGTGTGTTTCACACCTTCTGGTTTCTCTTTGGTAACAAATACTATTTCATAAACATAACTGTGTAAGTCAACTGTTTTAATGTCAGAGTCAATCATCATAGAAGCTTCACGTGTGAGAAGTTTTTGGAGTTGAGAATAGGAATCAGGAGAACCAGGAAAAGTCTAGACATTCTCTCGGAAGCTAGACAGCTAAAGGGACAATTTCAAACTTGCTTTTGCAGAAGGCTGACTTGGCGGTGGCTCCTCTTACCATCACCTATGTGCGGGAAAAAGTCATCGACTTCTCCAAACCCTTCATGACCCTAGGCATCAGCATTCTCTACCGGAAGCCCAATGGCACTAATCCAGGGGTCTTCTCCTTCCTCAACCCCCTGTCTCCTGACATTTGGATGTATGTCCTCTTAGCCTGCTTAGGAGTCAGTTGTGTGCTTTTTGTGATTGCAAGGTAAGTTAGAGAATCACTGAACTTCCAACAGATCTAGGTCAGTCTCAGGTTGACCTGTGTGCTCTAGAGGTAGACAGAGATCATGAACGTCAAACTATTCATTTAGTTTTGCCTGATGTTCTATTTTGTCACATGCTCCCTCGTAAAAGCCACTCTGTAAATGAATATCTTCTAATTATTTATAAAGGTATGTTTAAAAAATAGTAAGATCACTAAGTTTTATACTAACTTAATTTTATCAGTATTTAAAGCAACATACAATGGTTATTTACCCATTTTCCATGCATTATATTGCCACAAAGCCATAGCTAAAGCAATTTAACAGGAAGAGGAAAATGGTGTATGGATACTTGACCCCTGGAATATTTGCAAATAATAAGCAAAATAGAAAAAAAGTCAGCCAGGAACTGTTTTAGCAAATAAAAAACACTGGATTAAATAAGATCATGGAGTCTTCAAGAATAAAGACAAATACTTTGAAAATTGTATAAAATTTATTTTTAAAAAATTAGTTAACAAGAGAATTCTAGAAATAACTATGAAAAGGAAAGATTGGCTACACATACACTGGAGGCGTGAAATCTTTGTGCTACTCTGGTGATTCTGTTTAGATTTTATTTTCTGAAATAACTGTACATTTAACCATTCTGTTCCACACAATTTTTTAAAGGATTTTATACCATTCAGTAGATCGTATATTCTAAATACCTTTGATACTGAATTTGAAACACAGCTGTGGCTTAAACAGTTGATATCCCTAGACAAACCATGTTAAAAAAAAATAATTGCTTTTTTTATGTCCTCTACTCATTTTCAATCTTTTTCATCTTTCAGCAAAACTCAGTGAACTTTTTCCTAATCAATTTTTGTTTTCCCTCTAGGAATTTCTAAGAGAAATATTTCTTCACCCTAGTCCTTCGTCATTGTTCAGTGCATGATTTTGATTAATGCCGGGTAACTCTTTCTCTGGCACAATTATAAAGAAAACTTAGAAAAATAACCTAGTTGAGAAAGGTCTTACAGGTCCTTTGCAGACACAGTTAAAGCAAATTAATGTATGCTTTCGCATATGAGTGAGACATATTCAATATGAAATGAATGTTTGGAAGTTCTCTATACCTCATAAACTATACCATTACCAAACTCTAGATTGTTTTCCAAATTTTGTCCAGATATTAATTTTAAATAATTACCAAAGCTTTCTTTCTATGTGTCTTACCTCAGAAAATAATATAGGGGCAGTATGTAGAATGGTATTATCCTTTGATAATACTTAATCAGTGGTTCTCAACTAGGAGAGACTTTACCCCCCATACAACATTTGACAATGTCTGGAAATAGCTTTTGATTGTTACAACAGAGGATGGAGGATGCTACTGGTATCTGGTAGATAGAGTCTAGGGATGTAGCTAAACCTCCTGCAGTGTGCAGAACAGTCCTGCCCCCTATGACAAAAACGTATCCCCAAAATGTCAATAGCATCAAGTTGGAAAAACTGTGCTCTAAATAATTAAAGATGATATTGCTTTGAATGTCTAATTTTCAAAGACGAATCACTCACCTTTGGAGGTGCATGTCTCATTACTTGCTCCTAAGTGAAATACATACTGCCTTAGAATGGTCATTTAATAAATGCTTGCCTTAAGGTGATGTGCAGTCTGACGATAGTTAAGAAATCTTGTGCTGGCTTGATGTTCCATTCCTCTATTCAGGGCCCACACCTGCTGGGTCATTTTAGGACTAGTGGGGCAATCCAGGCAGCAGAAGGTAACAGAGAAGTGAGTGTCCATACTCCCCAGTTCATTGCTTTATCTAGGCAGTGATGCTGATGAGTAGAACAGTCAAGACAATGTTGATGACCAAGCAATTACATCATTTATCACACTGACTTGACCCAAATCAGCAAGAGAAAACCATGTCAACAGCATCCAGCAGTTCTCACAGACAATTTCAAAGTATTTGTTTACATTTGACCCCAAGTGTGTCTTTAAGTTGCCTTATTTTTACCACCAAACGAATGTAGCATTAAGTAGCTTTCCCTTCCTTATGTTATCTGTTCCTCTGTAAGCTTCTGGTGATCCAGAGCCCTACATTTTCTAACTCTCTTTCAATGAAGAAAACAGCCTCCAGGACTTCCCTGATGGTCCAGTAGTTACGATTCTATGCTTCCAATGCCGGGATGCAGGTTCTGTCCCTGGCCAGGAAACTAAGGTCCCATATGCTGTGAAGTGTGGCCCAAAAATTAAAAGAAGCAGCCTTGTTTCTCCCCCAATCAATGCTATTTACTCAGGATTCCTACTCACCAACAGTACACTTTGTAGACCAGGTTTTTTTCTTTATTTAGCTTATTATCCTTATTACTCCCTTCTCACTGTCTTTCTTCTCATTCTGGGTCTTGGAAGTGAAAGTATCAGACATCAAATGCAATCTTTCACACAGCATGGTGGTAAAACATAAAAAAAATTTAAAAAATAACTCCCTGCAGTGCACAGGTGCACTGTCACGGGGATTGCATTCTCAACTATATTCATCTTCCCCATACCTTTGAATCCATTTCTGCTTCCAGTTCATAAAGCCACTAAATACATCTTGGATGTGATTCCCCAAGACAAATCTTGGTTAAATAAGTGTGCCGATTCGCTTTGACTTCCCATCCTCATAGCCTGAGACCATGAACTTGGTCACTCTACGTCAGTGAGCTAAGATGGAAAATGACTTTCTGTTATCACCTTAGTGGTTTGCATTCAAAGTTAGTGAGATAGAAATGAAAAACAGTTAATCTCCTAATCACTGTTAGCTCTAGAGAGGCTTTTGAATTTGTGTTTTGAAGTATACACTTTCTTGTCCTTTTAGAGGGAAAAATAAAGCTCATCACTGCTTTTGGGCTTATGTTCTCACTAGACAGAAGCTTACTAACCATTTGCTGAACTGAATTGATTTATAAAGTTAGACAAACTAAGGAAAAACCATACAAAAATTTTTAGTTACTATGACTTGTTACAAATGTGCATGTCAGTGTTTTTGCTTTGTGGTTGACATTTTCTAAATTACTTTTTGTAAAGTATTTAATCCCAAGGAATTATGTCCATCAAATACATACAATTTAGATAGACTGAATATCCAGAAATAATGTCTGCTTACATCTTACAATTTATGTTTATCTTCTTAAAATGGACATTTTTTTAATTTGGCCTCTGGCAAAGAAAAATCAAGAAAACCTTTGACTGTAGCTCTACAGTTATACTATAAACCCAACCAGTTACATTACAAGATTGAGGGCTTTCTCCATTAAAAGATCTCCCTCTTGTTGATGTAGCCTGATATCCGTTCTCAGTCATAAAAAGAATCCCTTAATTGGAAGTCTTTAGTATGAGAATCATTTTATATCTTCCATTCAAGTAAAAGCTTGGCGTATATGAACATAAAACCAAAATGAGCCTCTGTATTTCAGTATAACTCTTCGAGATGCAAGTTTTGACATAAATTCTAAGCACATTTGCCCCTTTCTCTGTCATTTTACTCAAATTGGAATCAGGTGAGGAGAGCAGCTTCAGCATATCATTGGTACAGGCCATGAATTAATCTTTCTACCAGGCTTCCTGGTGATGACATTGCTGTCACACTGGCTATCTTTAAGCAGACATTAGGAATTTCAAGCTGAAATATCTGCATCCAGGCAACAGGTAGATCTATTGCATTATGAAAAGTCAGAGTGCTACAGCACAGCATCAAATCACTATTTAATATTCCTCACTCCACACACTCTCCGAGTCACTCAGAATCCCAGAAAGAAAGAATCTAAAATATCTCTGCAGAGCAGGCAGAATCGCATTGCTGTTTGGACAGTTTTCTTTTTTGCCATAGAAAACTAGATTAATTGTTCACTTTGAGCTGCAAAGTCTGAAATACTGAAACAGGACCGAGTGAGATGCAGCATTCCAAAGAAAGAAGTGGTGGGTTCATTCATCAGAGCACATACAGGGGAGAGATGCCAGAATATCACGGGGCTGGTGGTGGCCAGGTTTTATGAGCTGTTTAGAGAAACTTCTGCTTTTGAAGGCACAGCCCTCCTAATGTATGGCAATTAATTTTCTTAAATTATTGTACAAGCACCACTGATACTGTTTAAGTAGTGGCATTTTTACCCTGTGTACTGCTTCAAGTAGTAGGTTTCTTAGCATCGGTATCAGGTTCTTCGGCTCAGCAAACTTCTATGGTTATAAGACAGTATAAATTCAAAACTTAATTACACTGTTGAAACAGTAATTAAAATGTATTGGCATGGCATTGTCAATTAAAGCTTTATTCATAAGCTTCACAGGAACCTGCACTGTGTGCCCTGCAGCTGTGGAGAAGGTGTAGTAATGACTTGGATGCCATTATTATGGGATAAACTACAAGGCTGTTATCCTAGCCTCCTTAAGACTTGATGAGGAGACACTGTATACTTTTCAGAAGGTGTCTGCAGGTTTAGGGAATGGTGTTTCATTAAGAACTATCTGCCCACTTCCTTGTGCCTGATTCAAAGTGTGCCCTGCTTCTTGCTGTAAATAACGTATTCACCTTAACACCACCATGTATCAGCAACCTGCTATTGTTTACTGCTGAAACCTATGGCTGGAGAGCATTCCATATGTTCACATCGACTTTACTCTAACACTCTTGCTTGCATTAAAAGGATTCAGTGGCAAATGGCATAGCTTTCGGTGTTAAGGACTACTGCATTTTAAATCATTTCCAGATCACTTCGCAGCACATCTGCTAATGTCTTTTTTGGAAAAATAAGTGCCCCTTGGAAAGATAGTCTTAAAAAAGAACCACAGAGCAGGGAGCTCCTTGGGCTTGTAGAGGTCAGACAGATTTTTAGAAAATAGAAGAAGAACCCAAAATCACTTCAGCCCCTTAAATTTTTATTTTAACACAACTTAGAGATATCTGGATTTTTTCTTCTTTAAAAATAAGGAAACTGAAGCCAGAGAGTTTAAATTACTTATTCAAGGTCGACTTCCTAACCAGCTAGGGCTGGCAATCAAGTGGCCACAGTTCACAGTTGTAGAAACAATTCAGAATGAATCTTAGAGGAAAGTCTGAACCTAAAACTGTTCATCCAGACATGCTCTGACCTTAACATAAATGAACTCTGATGCCTGGGACAGGGTACTTCTAAATTTGAACTTTATCTCTTCATTTACAGATTGGGATTTTTATCTCCACATACTCTCATAAAAGTATCAAATACACCCCAATCCAGACCCTCTTTTTGTTCACTAATCGTTTGAAACTTGCGACTCCTTTGATGCATTATTGAATCACTAGACTACATAGACTCCTTTGATCTATGAGTCAATAAGCCTTGAAGTCCAGTCACCCCTCTATTTCGTGTCTTCCTCAGCGCCTAGTGACACAGAATCTTGATATTACAGTTGGTATGCAACTGTGTCCATGTCACTGTCGTTGCTACTCTGTGGGGTGAATACTTGGGATGAGTGAACCTCCCTCTGCAGTCCATCTAGTTGTTCAATAAAATGGAAATGAGTGAAAACTCAGGTGATCTGAGGAATATGGTTCCAGTCACCCAGTGGGCTTTGCCTGGGAATCAGAAGACTGGTAAATAAAATGTCTAGAGTCTCCTTTGCACTTTGCCCACCAAAGCTGTAAGTTTATGAACACGGCCTACTGCTTGGTTTGACGCGTCCCTCATTCGCTGTTGGGTGTTGTGCCTGGTTCAGTGGGTTTTTGCTGGTGCCGCATGTATCTACCTCATGTTCACAGACTGTTTCTGTTAACTACCACAGGTTTACACCCTACGAGTGGTATAACCCCCACCCATGCAACCCTGACTCAGACGTGGTGGAAAACAATTTTACTTTACTAAATAGTTTCTGGTTTGGAGTTGGAGCTCTCATGCAACAAGGTACAAGGTTGCCCATCTTTGTCACACGCATCCCACGGTCTGCTGACAGGCTTTTATGCTGGTAAACTCCACCAAGAACATAGCGGGTAGGCTAAAAACCAACTCAGAAGTTAAAAAAGATAGAACCTGGCTTCTTAGACATTTCTAAAAATAAAAAAGACAAAAATATGACAGCAACAGAACTCCTTTGCTACAGATCTAAAATAAACTTCTATCAAGCAACAAATATAAATTTTCCTAGAGGGAAGGAAAGGATAAATTGCCTTAGAAATTGTTTACCAACTGGCATAGATGGAGATATCTATCTTTTCCTTTTTAGTCATAACCTCACAAGTTACAATTTGAAAGGGCTAAAATTTGAATCCTTTGAAAATTAGGTTGATTTACATCCTTCCAATAGATGACAGTCCCTAAAACTGTCACCTAATTACCACTCTGACAAACCCTACTGGGATTCATCTTAGCTTCCCAGTAACTTTTTACAATCTCCCTCAGTTGGTAACCATAGCAACAGTAAACTGGAGATGTTGGAGGAAATAAAATTCAAACCACAGAAATGTAATATATTTTGTACATTTTCTATGATTTGAAGGATTTTGACTTTGTGGGGAAGGGAGGAGTGAGTTGTTTTAACCTTTGGAAGAAATCCAACATTTCTGTGGATTTTCCTCAGCTTTGATTCCAGGCGTATGGTCTAGAAAATACTTCTCAAGATTAAATGCATTAATTTAAGAAAATCATCAGTCACAGATGCTGTTGTGTTTGGAATATCTCCTTATTTGACAACAAGCTGCAAAATAAATTGGCAAAGGAAATTTCAACTAGGATATATATTAAAGATGTTTGTTACTTAGGGGTAAGCCCTAAGGCTTCTCAGGAGGGACTTGTTATCATGCTACTCAAAGTGTTTATATTGTGTTTAAAAATTCCAAGGAGAGAGAACAGGGTTTCTAGTGTGGAAACACCAAATAATTGAGCGAAGTGAGTAAATCATCTCAACACGCAGTTAAGTATAGCTTATTCAGGCAGTGCAAAGTAGGTGTAGACCCAGCACCTGATTTACTGGAAATCACTTGCGTGAGTTTAGAGCGTAAGACAGAACTGTAAATCCCACAGGAAAACTCTTTGGATGACATATACTGCTTTACCAGTGCATTTAGTTTTTAAGGCATTTATCTTGTGAGCAATCACTTTCAAAGAATGAAAGAGACTTCCTTCCTTACCAGTAGCTTGCCTTCCTATGCCATTAGAATAGAAAAATATAGCCTTGGGTTTCCTAGAGTATGCAGCACGCCTGTGCAGGTATATGTGACCATGACTTCCTTTTGTCATATGAATGTTATTGTTGTTCTTTAGTAGCCACGTCATGTCCAACTCTGTGACACCTAGGGCTGTAGCCTGTCAGCTCCTCTGTCATGGGATTTCCCAGGCAAGAAAACTGGGGGGAATTGCCATTTCCTTCTCCAGGGGATCTTCCTGATCCAGGGATCGAACCTATGTCTCCTGCATTGGAAGGCAGATTCTTTACTGCTGAGCCACAAGGGAAGCCTGTCACATGAGTGTACCCTCCCCCTAAATTTCTCTTTCATACTCTACCTGTTTGGAGTTTCCCATCATCCACAGCAAACCGTGGGATGCAGTGTCTGCTAGTTACCACGACCTTGGGTACATGACAGTCAGCCCCAACCAGACTCTGCTTGTTTTTCAAGAAGTTTAAAGTATCTGTCAGGTGAAAAAAATATTATGATGTACAAATTTGCGGTACTGGTGACTGTTCGTGCATTTGTCCTTAGCATGCGGCATTGGACCGGGTAGCTAACTTCTATATTGACTGTTGCGCTCTTGCTAGCAGAAGTTTGTCACTGTACTCAATTGGAAACCATTTTGTTTAATTTCTTTTTTAATGTGATGATCAGGCTTTCTCTTTTCTACAGAGCGTGAGCAAAGTCTGGATCAGGATTGGCTGTCATGTCTGCCGTAAAAGGCACTAAAGAGACTTCAGCAAGTATTGTCTCTCATCCCAAATATTTTCTGATGACATTTTATTCTGCTTTTATTACTGTCATGATTTCATCCTCTAGAGTTCTGACCTTTAACAAATCATCTCTACTTGAGTGAAGTCATTTCTAGGTATATCAGTTAACGTTGAGAGTCATGAAAGTCAGAAAACTGTGTGAATTTTTTTCAAAAGATGTAGTGTTGAGAAATTCATACCATCTACCAAGGGTTTAAAATGTTGTATGAGTAGGTTCCTATTAATTATTTTTAATTTCCAAGACAACTTCATTCAAATGTATAAATATGTTTTATTTTAAAGTGTGATAGATATGAATTTATTATTGCATGTAGACAGTTGGTTATCCATCTGTCTGCCTAATTTTCCTGCCATATAATACACAATTATATGAATAATAAATTAAAACTTGATCTTTTCACAAATGCAACCAAATAAAATAAGGATAAATTCACAGCAGAAAATCTATACCTATAAGCTAAGAAAATATATCTACTAACTGTATTACCTATTTCCTATGGGTATTTTATGAAATAAATGGTATTTTAGTGATAGCCAACCAAAGATCTAAAATAATATCACACTGCCACGAGGCTGCTAGGTCAATTCAATACAAAGATATGAAATAAACTTGGGCATTAAACAAACACACCCACAGCATATAAATCCCATTAAACTGAAAGATTACAGCAACAGCAACGCACTATCTTACTAAATCCTTAGAAGCAATTTGATGAAAACTGTTTTAAATCTGTGTAACATTACACACTCAAATTCAAACAAACAAGCAAAAAAAAAAGAAAAAAAAACACAGTGAAGCCATTAACCTCATTAAAAGAGAATAAAGTACAAAGAACAGCTTTAGAAGAATATAGCTAATTCAAAGCTAAGAAACTGCCAACATTTATCTGCATATTATGAGCCTGGAGCTGACTCTGATTTCATGAGCAATATTTGCATTTGTTTACAGATTAACCTTGAGCATAAATTCATGTATTTGTAGATTGGTAAACTCCAATTTCCCTTTCTATCTTAAGCCATTAATGACAAAACTTCAAGACAATCAGAACAGTGAAAGACTCCTTTAAACCAGATAATTCACCTGCTGAACTTCACACTTCAGATTTAACTTAGGGTGTTTTCCTTTCACTTCTTAAGTGGTCCCATAAACTCTATCATTTCTCCAAGTTTATGGGGAAAATGCTAAGAGAGAAGCAATGGTGAATTTCAGGCAAGCAGATTAACCAAAATCCATCCATGGATCAATACAATTAGGGTAAGGCTGCATATGACTTTCTGTTCCTTTTGGTTCTGCTGCTGGATTTATAACCTTCCATAGCTCAGCTTGATCAAAAGTTTTGAGCTAGAGAGCTTTCATAGATGCTTGTCCTTTGTGTAGGTAAACTTTGCCCATATACTCTTTCTTCAAGAGAGAAAGATGTTTTTTCTTTTTCTTGGTAAATACATTAAATGCCTCTATGTTCAGTTCAGTTCAGTCCCTCAGTCGTGTCCGACTCTTTGTGACCCCATGAATCGCAGCACACCAGGCCTCCCTGTCCATCACCAACTCCCGGAGTTCACCCAGACTCACCTCCATCGAGTCAGTGATGCCATGCAGCTATCTCATCCTCTGTCGTCCCCTTCTCCTCCTGCCCCCAATTCCTCCCAGCATCAGAGTCTTTTCCAATGAGTCAACTCTTCGCATGAGGTGGCCAAAGTACTGGACTTTCAGCTGTAGCATCATTCTGTCCAAAGAAATCCCAGGGCTGATCTCCTTCAGAATGGACTGGTTGGATCTCCTTGCAGTCCAAGGGACTCTTCAAGAGTCTTCTCCAACACCACAGTTCAAAAGCATCAATTCTTCGGTGCTCAGCCTTCTTCACAGTCCAACTCTCACATCCATACATGACCACAGGAAAAACCATAGCCTTGACTAGACGGACCTTTGTTGGCAAAGTAATGTCTCTGCTTTTGAATATGCTATCTAGGTTGGTCATAACTATGTTACCTTTTTACAAATAATCAGGAACCATCTGATAACACCTAAAATGAGTGTTTTTACCAAGAAGGGCCCCTTTCCACCTGCAAAACAGCCAGTCTTTGAAGTATAATTAAATTGTACTTTATTTGAGGACAAAATTGTGCCTTTTCAGTAAATATATTATTTTCAGTTAAACAAGAATCAACATTAAAAAAATAATTTTGACTTCAAAAATAACATAAAACAATAAAAGATTGATTCATCATCTGTCAAGTACAGTTGCATCCAATATCATCTGACTTGTAAAACGGTGTTTTATTAAATGCATATGATAAATAGCATAATATGTAAATCTTTTGAAAGTTTCTCCCATTCTTTAATATTAAATAAAATGTTAATGTTAACATTTTAAAGCTTTCACTGTTGTACAACCTAGAACATTTTATTTCACACAATAAGATGTATATTAAACAGTACAAAAAGGCCAGAAGTCTGAGGATTTTTCAGCAAAAACAAGCAAACAAACTCAAATCTAAGCAACTAAACTGTTTATAAATTTTAGACATAGAATATCTCAGGGTTAAAACCATTAAAACCATCAAATGGAAATAAATCACATTTAAGCAGCAGCAGTGATAAATGATAAAAGATCATTTAGATTTTACTTCATTTTCTAAAAAGATACATCTGTTCACCTACACACAAGAGAATAAATGTTTGATAGATTTATGATTTTGAGTCACAAAAATGCATTATCTCTCTAGACTACTGTTGAATCATGAGTCTTCTCCCTTCTTATACCTCTCTTTAACACTCTTACTCTGGTGATACCATCACAGGATCAGAGTTGATGCCCAAAGCTCTCTCGACCAGAATAGTTGGAGGGATATGGTGGTTTTTCACCCTAATCATCATTTCATCCTACACTGCCAATCTGGCCGCCTTCTTGACAGTAGAGCGAATGGAATCCCCCATTGATTCAGCGGATGATTTGGCAAAACAAACCAAGATAGAATATGGGGCCGTCAGAGATGGATCAACAATGACCTTCTTCAAGGTAAGGAACTAACAGTATATTCTCAATGGTCATCTCATACTGATGGAAAGAGGGTGTGGAATAAGAGTCTGTCCAAAAAAAAAAAAATTTTTTTTAGGTAACTTTTTTATAAAATAAAATGGTAATGAGATAATCCGATTACAAAGAACCCAGGTGCCCACAGCAGTCAGTGTAAAGCAATTTTTTCAGTTCATCTAGATATCAGTTCTTCTATCCCCAATATAGTACACTCAGATCCACATATCTCTTCCTTCAGCATTTTTCTCTTGCCTTTACACCATTTAGATATCAATCCTTCTATCCTCGATTTAATACACTCAGTTTCACATATCAGTACCTTCAATATCTTTTCTTACCTTTACATTCATTAATTAATGACTCATACATGGAACTCACAAAATAAAGTTCAGTTAATCTGAAATTCCAATCAAAATGTGTGAATATCATTGTTCGATTCATTGTGTTCTATACTGGATGAGACAGGAGCAGATGACAAGTAAATGTGTTGATAGTGGAATTTATTTGGAGAATTAAATCCAAAAATATCCCAGGAGACTCCAGTCTAATACTGCATCTGCACCAGCAGGGATACTGCTCCCAGTATAGCCTGAAGCCTTCCCCATAGCCTAGAGAGCTTCCTGAGGCACCAAAGGAGATTTAAGCTAGAATCAATAGAGTTTTAGTGTCAAGTACATTTTGTTGTTCATGTCTTTTAATGACTTACCCAGAGTAATGAAACTGATTTCAGCCTTGCATACAGAATAAGCTGTAGTGGTTTTATTATCAAATCTCAGATACTGTATCTCCCATGGGGGAAAATATGGATTTTAATAGATCCAGAAACCTTTAGAGATGGCAAAAAACCTTAGAGATCAGAAAGATTTAGACCTTCATATTACTCATGAAAAGACCAAAACTCTCAGAAGCTAAATTATCTGCTCAAAATCATACACTTGGTTTAAGACAGAGATAGGCTAGGACCTTCTTGGAAGAGGTAATTGTGCCTGTGTGGGTGGGGCGGGGTGGGGGGTGGGAGCGGGGAAGGAAAACAACAATTGTAACCAAAATAAACTCTAAGAACACTTTTGTCAACATTTCACACCCGGATTATGAAAAATTGCCACCCCAGGACCAAGCGGACTACTCCGACTTGTGGAGAATATTAAAGTAGAGACAAAATATTAAGGCTAAAAAAAAGTGAACACATCTTGATATAACAGTTCACAAAAATTGGTATTGTATATGTGTTTGTGTTAATCACTCAGTTGTGTCTGACTCTCCATGACCCCATGGACTGTAGCTCACCAGGCTCCCATCTATTACTTATGCAGTACATGTGGTTTAGCAATAACAAACAGTAATAGATAAACAAATAAAAACTTGTTTTAAGAGTAAACTAGGGGGCATCCCTGGCAATCCAGTGGTTGAGACTTCACCTTCCAATGAAGGGAGTGTGGTTTGATTCCTGGTCAAGGAGCTAAGATACCATATGCCTCAGAACCAAAACAAAACAAAACAAAACAAAAAACAAAATATAAAACAGAAGTGATATTTTAATAAATTCAATAAAGTTTTTAAAAAATGGTCCACATTCAAAAAAAAAAATCTTCATAAAAAGAGTACACTATACCCAGAGGTTTATAAAAAACAGAGTAATCTTAAAATGTTAGGATTTTCTTTTCCTTTATTAAAAAAAATGATTTTTTAAACACTTGTTTTTTAAAGAAATATGTCATTGATTTAATGAAGGTATAAAGTGTGGTGATTGTTTCTTTTTGGACAAGTGTTGTTTTCAGGACAAATGACTTTAAATATTGGCTTTCCAACTTTCTGAAAGCTTAAATTTTCCTAAAATCAATAGTGTGAAGAAACATAAGCTACCCCCAGCTAGTAATTCATCACAATACATGTCAGAAACCAGGAAAGTGACCTGCAAGGCATATAGGACCGAGGGACACTGCTAAAGTAGAATTGAGTATGTCTGAAAAAATGTCTGAAATGACTTACCTCTTTCACCAATATCAGAAAGTTTTAGAGTATTGGGAAAGGGGCAAGTAGAAGCAGAGAAGATTCTACGATTACTATAGTATAGTATGGTATACATAGAGCGTGTGCTCAGTCATGTCCGACTCTTTGCAACCCCATGGACTGTAGCCTGGCAGCCTCCTCTGTCCATGGGATTTTCCTGGCAAGAATACTGCTTACTAAGATGCACATCAGAAATATAAAAAGAGGGAGAGCCTATGCTTTGAAAAAGCCATAGATCTGACTCTGCCACTGTCCAATCAATCACTGGATTCACACAGTATCCTTTAACCTTATTTTGATTTGTTTCTGCTCGCATGTTTCTAAATATAAAAAGTGTTGGTCCCCACATCACCTGGTAGGACCCTGCTGCTGCTGCTAAGTCGCTTCAGTCGTGTCCGACTCTGTGTGATCCCATAGATGGCAGCCCACTGGGTCAATATATTAAGGTATTCTTGGATAGTGCTTTTCACTGAAATAATTCGGTGCTAGTCTCACAACTGCTGCTCCCTGGGCATTTTCAGAGCAGGCTCCTGCTTGCTTCCTGGTCCTGAAAATGAGGCACAAGTAAAAGTTTCTTGGGTGACTGGGCAAACGAGACAATAAGCATCTCAGGGAGAAACAACGTGATGAGAGTACAAACAATGACAGGGAGATGAGAAGCATGCATTACACACTAGCTCATAGCCACACACTCTGCTCCTAAACACTTTAAATATATTATCTCATTTTCAATGGCAACCCACTCCAGTACTCTTGCCTGGAAAATCCCATGGACAGAGGAGCCTGGTGGGCTACAGTCCATGGGGTCACTAAGAGTCGGATGCGACTGAGCAACTTCATTTTCACTTTTCATTTTCATGCATCAGAGAAGGAAATGGCAACTCCAGTGTTCTTGCCTGGAAAATCTCATGGACAGAGGAGCCTGGTGGGCTGCCATCTATGCGGTTGCACAGAGTTGTACACGACTGATGTGACTTAGCAGTAGCAGCATCCTTATAAAGGGAGACTGAGGAAAAAGCTAATATTATCCCCATTGTATGATGAGGAAAATGAGGCATATATACATGTGTGTTAAGACACTTAAGTCATATCCCACTTTATGCAACCCTATGGATGATAGCCTGACAGGCTCCTCTACCATGGGATTCTCCAGGCCAGAATACGGCAGTGGGTTGCCATGCCCTTCTTCAAGGGATCTTCCCAACCCAGGAAACAAACCTAGGTCTCCTGCATTGCAGGCAGATTCTTTACCTTCTGAGCCACTAGTAGGAAAGTAAATGAGGCATCAGTTCAGTTCACTTCAGTCGCCCTTTCATTTCAGTTGTTCAGTCATGTCCAACTCTTTGCATGGACTGCAGCCCACTAGGCTTCCTTGTCCATCACCAACTCCAGGAGCTTGCTCAAACTCAAGTCCATCAAGTCGGTGATGTCAGCCAACCATCTCATCCTCTGTCATCCCCTTCTCCCGCCTTCAATCTTTCCTAGCACCAGGGTCTTTTCCAATGAGTCAGTTCTTCACATCAGGGGGCCAAAGTATTGGAGTTTCAGCTTCAGCATCAGTCCTTCCAATGAATATTCAGGACTGATTTCCTTTAGGATGGACTGGGTGGATCTCCTTGCAGTCCTAGGGACTCTCAAGAGTCTTCTCCAACACCACAGTTCAAAAACGTCAATTCTTCAGCACTCAGCTTTCTTTATAGTCCAACTCTCACATCCATACATGACTACTGGAAAAACCATAGTTCAACTATACGGGCCTTTGTTGGCAAAGTAATATCTCTGCTTTATAATATGCTGTCTAGGTTGGTCACAGTTTTTCTTCCAAGGAGCAAGAGTCTTAATTTCATGGCTGCAATCACCGTCTGCAGTGATTTTGGAGTCCCCCAAAATAAAGTCTCTCATTGTTTCCATTGTTTCCCCATCCATATGCCATGAAGTGATGATGGAACCAGATGCCATCCATGATCTTAGTTTTCTGAATGTTGAGTTTTAAGCCAACTTTTTCACTCTCCTCTTTCACTTTCATCAAGAGGTTCTTTAGTTCCTCTTCACTTTCTGCCATAAGAGTGATGTCATCTTCTCACCTGAGGTTATTGATATTTCTCCTGGCAGTCTTGATTCCACCTTGTGCTTCATCCGGCCCAGCATTTTGCATGGAATATTCTACATATAAGTTAAATAAGAAGGGTGACAGTGTACAGCCTTGATGTACACCTTTCCCAATTTGGAACCAGTCTGCTGTTCCATATCCATTTCTAACTACTGCTTCTTGACCTGCATACAGATTTCTCAAGAGGCAGTCCGGTGGTCTGGTATTCCCATCTCTTTAAGAATTTTCCACAGTTTGTTGTGATCCACACAGTCAAAGGCTTTGGTGTAATCAATAATGTAGAAGTAGATGTTTCTCTGGAACTCTCCTGCTTTTTTGATGATACAACGGATGTTGTCAATTTGTTCACTGGTTCCCCTGCCTTTTCTAAATACAGCTTGAACATCTGGAAGTTCACTGTTCACATACTGTTGAAACCTAGCTTGGAAAGTTTTGAGCATTACTTTGCTAGCGTGTGAGATGAATGCAATTGTGTGGTAGTTTGAACATTCTTTGGCATTACCTTTCTTTGGGATTGGGATGAAATGAGGCATAGCTCCATTAAATAACTCGCCACAAATTTATAAAGCTATTGATGGGAGAGCCAGAGTTCAGTCAAACTTCAGAGAGTTCTAGAAGACAAGCATCTTGAGGATAGACAATTGGTCTCTTTTGTTTGTCATTTATATCCTCAGAACCTAAAACAGTACCTGGAACATAGTAGATACCTAGTAAAGGATAGTAGAACTCAGAAAATATGTTTTTAATAAATGAGCAAATGCACTGATGAAATCTAAGAGAGATGAATTCGGTCAGAGAAAGAAAAAAGAAAAAGAAGGGAGGGAGGTGAAGAAGTGTATTTGTGCAAGGTGCTATAACAGAATATCAGACTGGGAAGTTTATAAACAACAGACATTTATTTCTCACAATTCTGGAGGCTGAAAGTCAAGATTGGGCTCCAGCATGGTTGAATGAGGGCTCTCTTGCAGGTTGCAGATTTCATACTGTGTCCTCCTGTGGTAAAAGGGGCAAAGGTCTTTTAGGAACCTCTTTTATAAGGGCACTAATCACATTCGTGGCTCCATACTCATGACTTAAACACCTCCCCAACACCTCACCTCCTTATGCCATCACCTTGGAGGGTCAGGATTTTAACATATGGATTTGTGGGGGAAACATTCAGACCATAGCAGAAAGGATACAGAGAGATCCACAGAGGAAGAGAAGCTGTTCTATGTTCCTCGATTTACAAGTTATCTCATAGCCCAGCAACCCTATTTATCAAGAAGAAATTTATTTGCAAAAAGAGAACAAGGACTAAATCCGATTTAGTTTTCCCCTTGAGGGAGGCAAGCTGTCAGAAAGCTTCAGAGGGATCCACACTCGGGGATTTTAAGCTGGATTATTCTGCAAGGGAAAGAAACATGCCAGTCTTTTAGCTCTCAGGGTAGTTCCACCCTGTCACTGAGTGACAGCAGTTAAAGTCACAAGGACTCAGTTCTGACCTGGCTCAGCATTAATGCATCACCTCTGCTGTGCGATTATGGTGTCCCTCCTTCCCTTTCTCTCTTAATCAAAGACAGTATCCTCTCTTAGGTTGTGGAATCAATAAGGAAAGCTTCCTTTACCTGGTCTAGCTTAGCACATTCTGATCTACTGTTGGGGATGTAATGACCCTTGCTCACATGGGTTCCATTCGTACTCGGTCACAAGGAAATTTCTAAGAAGCATTTTTTCATCACACAACGTGCTTTTGTCCCCTCAATATCCCCAAAACATCCCTTCGGCACATCCAAATGGTAAAGCCGACTCTTTGCTTTCAAGATGATTCTAAGTTGTTTCACAGCTGAAGAATAGGCAGTTGAAAGCTGAAAAGGATGATGGAAATTACTAAAATCCATAAGCAAAGTGCACTAACCCTTCACATTTGGTCTCTAGGACACAAGCAGGAGATGCTTTTAGTAGAGGTTCTGCTGGAAAAGGGCTTCCCAGGTGGCACCAGTAGTGAAGAATCTGCCTGCCAATTCAGGAAATGCAGGTTTGATCCCTGGGTCAGGAAGATCCCCTGGAGAAGGAAATGGCAACCACTCCAGTATTCTAGTGGAGAAGGCACTGGCAACCCACTCCAGAACTCTTATCTGGAAACTCCCATGGATAGAGGAGCCTGGTAGGCTGCAGTCCGTGGGGTCGCTAAGAGTCGGACACGACTGAGTGACTTCCCTTTCACTTTCCACTTTCATGCATTGGAGAAGGAAATGGCAACCCACTCCAGTGTTCTTGCCTGGAGAATCCCAGGAATGGAGGAGCCTGATGGGCTGCCATCTATGGGGTCGCACAGAGTCGGACACGACTAAAGCGACTTAGCAGCAGCAGCAGCAGCCAGTATTCTAGCCTGGTAAAACCCCTGGACAGAGGAGCCTGAGAGACTATGGTTCATGGGGTTGCAATGAGTAGAACACAACTGAGCACACACACATACCACACACAAACACATACACACACTGCTTGAAAAATGTGACCAGAAGTTGCTCACTAAAATTTCCATCCAAAGTCATTGACTTTTTTTTTTTTTAAATCTAGACTGCTATTCTTGTAGACAACCTGGCCTTATATTTCAGATTTGGGATATTTCATTTTCAATGTGAAAAAAGGCTATTTTTTAAACATAGCTCAGATGAGGTTTCACTATTCATCATCTAAATTCAGACAAGGCTGAGGGAATAAATTGACATTTATTAATCAAGTGCTGGGTCACGGTATGACTTGTCTAAGACCAGGGAAGCCAAAATAGTTTTCCTTCACAGAGCCATTTGTATGTGTAACAATCACAGTGATCACCAGAGACTGTATTTACACAAAGAACTGGGGTTAAATCATAACTTCAAATACATGTATATTCACAAAGTTTTATAGATGGACACCTCAAGATACCTATATGCTAATGCCTATTAAAATAAAGAACAATTTTAAGTTTTGTGACCAAGGGCATTTAGTTAATGATGCTTATTAAATATTATACTTCCTCGGGGTCATCTGCACCTGAGTCTTAAAGACCTTAGCACTGTGGATGATATAATGCCTATTTGATGACAGGGTGTCAGTCACCACGAGACCAATTACCAGGTCAAAGTTAAAGAAAGGCAGAGTGTTTTATCAACTGTCCAGGGACTGTTGAAGATTTTTAGGAGATTCTCCAAGTATAAGGAGACCTTTTATTTGTCCTTGTTGGGCTATCTATCAATTTTTAAATGGAATCTTTTTATAAATCAGTTTGTTAATAATTCAGAACTTTAAGAGACTTCATATAAGAAAACTTTTTAAACAGATTCTTTTATTATTTTCTACTCGAGAGAGAATACTAATCGATAATATGATATTAATTATATTGGTTTCTCAATATAATTCTCGATATAATATATAATAATATATATTTCTTAAAATAATATATATTTCTCAATATAATTAATATGATATTAATTATATTGTTGAATTGCTTGGTCCTTTCAATTGTTTCAAAATCCTGAATGATAGACTTTCCTGCCTTCCCCACTGTCTGAGGCCAACCCAGCATCTTAGGAGGTACAAAGAGTGGTCAGTTCAAGATCTATGGACATAACTTGAGACCAGATTTCCTAAGGCCATCTCCTCTCTTATACACAATGTTGAGAGCAGTGGCACCCAAAGACAACTTCTCCTTTTATGTTAGAGCACTAAGGTCCTAATCTTCTCCATGTCTCGTAAAAAGTAGGATGTGTGAAAAATTACTTTCTCTCCTTGTAATTATTAATTCCATTAGTTACCTTTGGACAAATGGAATAGCCCAAACTTTGGTCTACATTGACAGTTTAGCAACTCATATCTTTCTCCTAGATGAAGAAATGATTCTCATGTTAAAAGTTGAAGAATCATTTAAGGCCTAAAACAAGGGTTTTTATCAATGCCTCTTGCAAACTATCATCCAAGAATACTGATTTGGGTTCATTGTTCAGAGATTAGGGATCCCAGACAGTCTTTTCAGGAGATATAACTAGTATAAAATTAAAACTTAGAGGAAAGCTTTGTTCTAGAGCCAGATAGCCTGGGTTCAAATTCTGATATTACTGCTTACTAGCTGTATGCGTGCATACGTGCCCAGTGGCTTCAGTCATGTCCAAATCTTTGTGACCCTATGGATTGTAGCCCGCCAGGCTCCTCTGACCATGGGATTCTCCAGACAGTACTAGCATGTGTTGCCATGCCCTCCTCTAGGGAATCTTCCTGACCCAGGAATAGAACCTGCGTCTCCTGCATTGCAGGCAGATTCTTTACTACTCGGTCACTGCTGAGTCACCGGGGAAGCCCTATTAGCTATATAGACCTTGGTAAGTTATTAAATCCTCTGTACCTTGAAATGTTATTTTAAGAAATACATAACTTAATAGAGGTAGTGTGCTTGTAATACTAATTGGCAAATTATAAACATGAAAACTGTTAAATAAAAAAAAGAAAAATGCTAAAAATTATTATAATTATCACTTACAACATCATCACCATTAGCATCCAATACTTATTCCTAGCTATTAGTCCTACTTTTTCAACTTTCTGAATTAAAAAAAAAAAAAAACACAACTCTCTTGTTTGGTCTTTGCTCAGATTCCTAACCGTCAGCAATCCCTAGGCAGTGTGACTTCTGGTACTGGACAGAAAAATTCCAGAGAGTGCCAGTGCCCAAATCTCAAAGACTTTCAGAGGCCAAGTCAGATGAAAAACTTAGTCCTTGGAAGCTTTGCTGAGCACATACAGGCATTTGCAGAAGAACCACTTCCAGATGGTAGATAAGCAGCAGATGGTGAGGCTGCCCTTAGAATTCAGCTGAGAAGAAGAATGAGGCAGTTCAACTCAATTCAGTTCAATTTAGATATTTTTCCAGGATCTCCACTTTGACCAGTACTTGAAGTTGGTACTGTAAGAGATAGGAAAGGGAGGATATAAAATTTTGCTCAAGGCTTAAAGACCTGAATAGCAATAAAGAGACAAGATGGACACAGACCTGTTAAATACAATATAGCATGTGATTAGGTAGCATGCCTTATGCAGACAGGAAGTGGTGTGAACATAGGAAAAGTCCTTGTGAACCCAGAATAGAAAATACTCATGTGAAAAATGACTCTCAGTTGAAGCTAGCCTTGTAAAAATCATCTCAGACCCAAGTCAGAGGATTACATAGATTAGATCGTGGTTCAGTCTAAAATGACTTGAATAAAATAGATTTTTTAAAAATCGTAACAGGTTTGTCATTGCTGGCTTTCATGGTCTGGGGACTTTGGACCTGCTGTGGGAATAAGGGAGTCTCTAACCTTTATAATCTCCTTCCAGAGAGTAGCTAGGTGCTTTCATTAACTCAAAAGATATTTCAAGAAAGTTACTGCACCAGTGCCTCTGAAGCAATGAGGCATTATGGGCAGACGGGTTTCAGACAGAAATAGTCATGTAACGAAGCACAAAATGAAAGACATTTCACAAACTTGTCTGCAGAGGAAGGAACTCTTCACATAGGAGCTATTAGCTCTTGTTTGAAAGGTCCAGCCAATCCTGCCATCAATGTTCAAACTGCCAAGTACCTATAGTTTAAAAATGTATTGCTTAGGGAGAAATCCATGAGGTCAATTAAAGTTAACCTGTTTCAGTGCCTGATACATTGCCTGTAAGGGACCAATCTTTAATTCTGGACAGGAGAAAAACATGAAAAATGTTTTAGCAAAGGTGTTTAAATCCCACTGAGGGAAATTGTTAAAGGGAACACATGAATTTTTAAAAACCTAGGAGATTCTGCAAATGTCATAACTTTCTGTCAATTCAAGGTAAGAGCATAATCAACTGGAATGATCATATTATATATTAATACATTTGAAAGATAGAGGCCCCTCGCTATAGTATAAATGCTTTCATCTGAGAATGCTTTCTTCAAAATGACTTTTGTAAATTAAATCACATTTTTAAAAATCCAGGATAACTTATTATTTAGTGAAATAATATATCTAATCATGTGTTAAGCTTCCCTAGTGGCTCAGACGGTAAAGAATCTGCCTGCAATGCGAGAGACCAAAGTTCAATCCCTGGGTCCGGAAGGTCCCCTGGAGAAGGGAAAGGTTGCCCACTCCAGTATTCTTGCCTGGAGAATTCCATGGAAAAAGGAGCCTAGTGGACTACAGTCCATGGGGTCCCAAAGAGGTGGAGGTGACTGAGAAATTTTCACTTCGCTTCAATCGTGTGTTAAGGGAAATGATCGCTTTTAAGGCAACTGTTCACCTCTGATGTATCTGTTTTACAAGTTTGGATGCCTGCGTGGCTAATTTCTGTGTCTTTGATTGATTTTTAAGGTTTTTTAATTTTTTTAATTTTATTATTTATTTGCGGTTGCACTGGGTCTTTGTTGCTGCGTGGGTTTCCCCTAGTTGCAGTGAGCGGAGACTACTCCCCACCTGTGGTGCATGGGCTTCTCATTGCTTCTCATGGTGCGAGTGGCTTCTCCTGTTGCAGAGCACTGGCTCTAGAGCACAGGCTCGGTGGTTGTGCCGCGTAGGCTTAGCTGCTCTACAGAATGTGGGATTCTCCTGGACCAGAGATCGAACCTGTGTCCCCTTCACTGGGGAGTGGATTCTTTTCCACTGTACCACCAGGGAAGTCCCATTTCTTTTTTTTTAATCAATGTCTATCTAAAATAAAAGTAAGTTGGAGATGACATTTTGAAATGTAATTGTCTTTGGTATTTTATTTGTTCTATAAGTATGTATTTACCATATTTATAAGACCATTTGTTTACAAGATAACAAAAATCAAATATCAATAATCAATCCTTAGTGTATTTGTGTGGGGTCATGGATATATGTAAAAATAAGTGTATAAATAGGTGTATGTATATATATATATATATATATATATATATATATATAATCTTTATATATGTTGGCCTGAAGTAGAACTGCAGTTATTCATTCTACTGAATAATGGGATTACACATCTTTACTGTAGAAGTCCTATAACCTGGTTGAAGAAATAATGTGATAATGTGTATTTCAGTAAAAATAAAATATTAGAGGGCTAGGTCTATAAAATGCACATACTATCAGTCTAGGATTGTATTACACTCCACAATTCACACATATTTTACCTGTTATTATAGTAAAAACGCTGCAACTGAAACCAATGAAACTATATGAAATAGGAAATGCTGTTAAAAGAAAAAATATAAACAATACCTACATTTCTTTTCAGGTTACAACTGTTGCAGTTCCCAAAACACTAATTTTCTGTTGTTGTTGTCTAAACAAATATAAGCTGTCTAAATTCATGTAAATTGTTTCCATGAATTGTGTGATGGCTACAAGAATTGCAGCAGCGCTAGTTATAATAGAAAGATGCCACAGCTTTTTACTGCAATTATTTTTTTTAGAAAATGTGTTAATGCTGTTAAAATGTCAGCCAAGTCATAATTTTGATGGTCTGTGTGTTAAAACAAATGGTTGATTCCCTATTAGTTAAGAACACATACCCTATAGCCAGATTGCTAGGGCCAGGTCCTAGTTTCTCGTTTCTGTATGTGGCATTCTGTTTCCTCATCTGTAAAGGAGAAATAATAATGCTATCTTTCTCATATGAACACTGTGACGATTAAATGGATTAATAATGCAAAGTGCTTGAATCATTGTGGGCACACGGTAAACACTGCATGTGCTGGTTATTATTACTATCTTCAATAAGCAGTTTTTAAGTGTACAGAGACCAATTGTAAAATCATTTCCCATTGAGTGTTTAACTTGCAAGAATTATGAGAGGAAAAAGAGAAATAAACAAGTCATCAAATGGTGATATATTTATACTCCCTTATAACAAATTTTAGATGAAAAAAAAACTTATTCTTTGCCAACAGCCTTTCAGCAGCATCAGAATAGCCATATAATCAGGTTTAACTAGACAAAATAAATGTATTTAAACCTTGATTTAACCCCTGTAAGATTAAAAAAAAAAAACTAAAGAATTTCAGATTTGATAAATGAGAACTTTTCAGTTTTAGTGATTTTTGATAAGCTCAGAGTACTTTACAAATCTTCTAATTAACCTTTGACATATTCAATGAAATAAAATGCAATCACTATTTCTTCTTTTTAAACATATATTATTTAGAGCAATTTAGCAGGCTGAGACTGTAGAAGATTTAGCAGTGCAGAAACATCCAAACTGTTATTCAAACAATTTGCTTGGTCTTTTAATATTTATGACAATGTTCCATAAAGCATGCTTTTATTTTTAAGAATTATTAAGATTTGTGTCTTAAAAAGTATCTATTAAAAAAATAAACTTAATTTAATTACTCTTAAAATAGTACTTTCTGACCAAACAAAATAAATATTGCAAAACATAGTATAACAGAGGATGGAATTCAAAAATAAGGGGGAAAAAGACCTTCACTGTGTATTGGCTCTTTAATCAACATGACACCTGGGTGTCACTTCACTGTTGTTGAAGTCAGGACCTGCATAAGTAATGTGAAAAGGCTGTTCTGAAGAGTAGAACCTAGGAGTTGAAGGATCCTTAAGTGAAACTTGTCCAACAGCGAAATTATCCTTGTAAGTTCCCAGTGGTAGAAAATGCACTATATCCTAAGGTGCTCAAGCCATCTGCAGATAGTTTTAACTGCTAAAAAGGTTATTTCTTAGCCACATTCTGGGTCTTTCTATCTAAGCTCCCCAGTTTTTCAAATGTAGAATAGAAGGCACTCCCACAACTTTCTAAAAGAGGAAAGAAAACTTTAAATGAAATCAGAAGGGTGCTATTCTCTGACCAATTATATTTTCCACTATTAGGCTAGAGTAAACATAGCAGGAGGGGACCAGAGAAATTTAGAATGCTCCCTATATGCCTTCTACTTGACCAAGTCCTCCACCAAGTAACCATTTTCTTACCAAGGAAAATTTCTTCCCTCAGTGAGTCACACTCCATGCCAGCTAGATTTCCCTTCTAGCACCTCAGGGAACTCAAGCCAAGATCAACCTTCTACTCCAAAAAGGAAGATGTAAATATGACCATGACCTTAAGGGTCATGATTCATGGACCTGAATTAATTAATGACCTTCAGCTATATATGTTGTTATTGTTCCATTAGTAGGTTGTGTTCAACTCTTTGTGACCCCATGGAGTATAGCCCTTTAGACTCCTCTGCCCATGGGATTTCCTAGGCAAGAATACTGGAGTGGATTGCCATTTCCTTCTCCAGGGCATCTTCCCAACCTAGGGATCCAATTCATGTCTCCTGCATTGGCAGGTGGATTCTTTACCACTGAGCCACCAGGGAAGTCCCATCAGCTCTACAGAGCCATGCTAATCAAAGTATGATATGACATGTGTTGATTCAGGGAACATTGTGTTACCAACCTGCAATAAGATTAAAAAATAAAATGAGAATAAGAGTTTAGAAGTGCTGTAGCTCGATTAATGGATACTTCTTGAATGTAGACCACTTTGAAGTCTGTCAAAATTTAATCTGGTGAGCCACACCTGGTATGAGTGATATGAATCCCTACCTACCATAACACAGTAGGACCCCAGATAGGTCTGCCTGGGAATGAAAGCATAGACAGTCCTTCACTGCAGATGATTTGAGAACCACACTTGATTGGGATCAATAACAAGTGTATAGGTTTTCAGGTGAATCCTCTCATCTTTTTCCATGTCCTTCAGTACATAAATTCCAAGAAGGATTCCTCCCCAGGTGGTCTATTTCTCATGAATGAATTGATCTTTTACTTCGTCTTGTCCTCAGCTTCCATGCATGCAAGCTAAGTCGCTTCAGTCACGTCTGACTCTGCAGCTCTATGGACTGTAGCCCTTCAGGCTCCTCTTTCCATGGGATTCTCCAGGCAAGAATATTGGAGTGGGTTGCCATGCCCTTCTCCAGGGGATATTCTCGACCTAGGGATCAAATCTAAGTCTCTTAGGTCTCCTGCATTGTTAGGAAGGTTCTTTACCACTTAGCTCCACCTGGAAAGCCCTTCAGCTTCCATAGACCACACACAAAAAAAATCCAATTTTCTACCTATTTACAGTATTTATCTTTAATAAAATTTAAATATAATGGAAAAATAGATGTTTCATGGATTTTTTATATGGGGCTAACTCCTAGTTTGCATTAACATGATACCAAATCGCAAATAACCTCAGGGCATAATTCGAGTTCATGAATATATGCTATAGTGTCACAGGTAGATCATAAGGTGAAAATCATTCTCAGAAGAATTTAGCAAGATTGACATTCACCTACCCAAAATAAGCATGGAAAGACCATGCTTATTGGTCATTAATTACATTAATTATATTAATAGCTGAAAGTCATTAATTAATTGATTAGATTGCAGGGGATTGAACTCTGGGGCTTCTCTGGTGGCTCAGATGGTAAAGAATCCGCTTGCAATGCAGAGACTCAGGTTCGGTCCCTGGGTCAGGAAGATCCCCTGGTGAAAGGAATGGCAACACACTCCAGTATTCTTGCCTGGAGAATCCCATGGACAGAGGAGCCTGGTGATCTATAGTCCACAAGACCAAGGAATTGGCCATAACTGAGTGACTAATCTAACACTGAGGTCCAGTGTTACCTATGGTACATATTAACCAGTTTTGTGACTTTCATGAAGTCTCCAAACCTTCTGTACCAAAATTTCCTCCTCTGTGAAAACAGGAGTTTGAATGGACCAGTTTCTAAAGTCTCTTGACAACTTTAAAATTTCATAATTCTAAAAAAAAAAATTTCCCTTAAGGAAGTTTCGTGATGGAGGAATAATTTTCCCAGCAGTATATTCACTGCCAAAAGACAGACTGACCTCTTTGCACTTGCACAAGTAGCTCTTTATTATAAATTTTGCATTATCAGACTCTTCTAGGCTAAAATTACCCAACAAATTAGGCATTGACCCCAACCTCAAAAAAACACTTTTTCATGGTCACATGAACCCCAACTTTCAGATATCTCTGAGAGTGAGGAATAATTCACACAGGCCTGATCATGACAAAATGGTTTCCATAACACACCAGTATCTAGAAGGTACTGTTTATTGAATTGCTATTTGTCTCAGGAGACTTTTCTCAAGGGGCTCTTCAAATGTTTAACAACCCAAAATAAAGCCATCTGGCCTCCCTCAACTCATAAAGCTGACAGCATTAACCCAGGTCTTAAATAGATTTAGGAATTGAGTATGCCCCCAGGAACACTTGAACACGAGTAACCACGCTAGCGTTGAATTCACAGGTATTTCATTCATTGCTTACGACCACAAATCATGTTTTAAATCACCTTACACCCCTGAGATGGTAAGATGATAAGCCCTGTGCCTACCAAGGAAGCTCTCGTGTGTGTGTGTGTGTGTGTGTGTGTGTGTGAGTGTGTGTGTGTGTACCATATACAATGTGTGAGCTAGAGATAGCTCAAAATTATCAGTAATTCCCCTAGTGTCTTTCATCTTTCAAATTAATAGAGGGAAGTGCTGATGCAAATGAAGACAAATACAGAAAAAAAAATTGAAACAATATGGAAATTACAAAACAAAATGTAAACAAAATCATGCAACACTTTCAAATGAAAATTTAGTCCTCATTATCTAAACCACAATTGGAATTTAAAACTAAGTATATACAAAAAAGGCATATAAGAAGACAATAAGAAGAGTTTTCTGATCTGAATTTCAGTTTGAAAGAGCATTTGCTCTAATTTTTCTAGAGAAGATAAGAATAATCAGCAGTTCTTTCATAAATAAAGCAGAGAAACTGGGATGTATCCCAAGGCTGTCCCTGCAAAGAAATGTTACATACGAGAACAGTAAAACAATGCCTACTGAAGTTAAGTAGTTGAAGGCAATGGAATTAATGAATAGAGTCCTGGGGTGATCTAGTCACCCCTTGGCCCATGGGGCCTTGAGGTCGTCTTCTTAAGTGGCCAGAGTTCACTGGGCAAATGCCGTCATTGATACCAATGTTGTCTCTTCCATTCTGAAATCAGCAAAAGGCAATATCTTACATCTATGGGGCAGGATCTCTTTTTTTCTCCATAGCTGCCTCAGCGCCCCCAAGGGTTTTTCCTTGACAACTACCAAACTAAAGTCCCAGGATCATCAATATTAGTTTCCTACCTAAAGAGAAAGAATCCTCCCTACACAGTTTGAATCCCTGGGCTTTTGAATAGCTTCAGGGCCTATTTTCTCAGCACTCTCTGCTGGCGGGTGTGTTTGTTTCCCTGCAGAAATCGAAGATATCCACCTATGAGAAGATGTGGGCTTTCATGAGTAGCAGGCAGCAGACTGCCCTGGTCAAAAACAGTGATGAGGGGATCCATCGAGTGCTCACCACTGACTATGCCCTGCTGATGGAGTCCACCAGCATCGAGTATGTGACGCAGAGAAACTGCAACCTCACCCAGATCGGGGGCCTCATTGACTCCAAAGGTTATGGAGTGGGAACGCCTATTGGTAAGAAAGGCAAGGCAGTATCCAAGATGGCGAATGTTAATTACAAAGTATAGAAGGGAATGGACTCAAACATATCTATCCCACATTCTGAGAAAGTCTACAGTGCCTTCCATGGACTAATTAAAAGGGAAATGCCCATACAGATCATAGACACGTTCGAATTAAAGAGTCCAAGATCTTCAATCTAATAAACTTTCAACTCATTATTTCTTTCAAGTTCTGCCACTGCATATATGTTTGAGGTCATAGATTTTATTATTTTACCCCAAATATTGTTTAACAATATCTTCCAAATTAACACTCCTCACATTATGTTCTCCAATACATGCCTATATAGTCTTTCTATAGTAAATTTTACTAGAACACAGCAAAATTAACTAAGCATATTAGATGACAAAATTAAAGAGCTAGTGTTCCATGTAAGTAGAAAACAAAACTGTATCTATCAAAAGGAAAAAGGAAAAGATTAAATTATAATTTGCTCAGACAATATGCCGGATTCAGTCATTAATAACTATCTAAAATCTCCAAACAGTCCTTGTTGTTCAGTCGCTAAGTTGTGTCCAACTCTTTGCCACCCCATGGACCGGAGCATGCCAGGCTCCCCTGTCTTTCCCTGTCTCCCAGAGTTTGCTCAAACTCATGTCTATGAGTTTGTCCATGAGTCGGTGAGACCATCCAACCATTTCATCCTCTGTTGCCCCTTTCTCCTTCTGCCCTCAATCTTTCCCAGCATTCAGATCTTTTCCAGTGAATCATTTCTTCATATCAGATAGCCAGAGTACTGAAGCTTCAGATTCAGCATCAGTCCTTCCAATGAATATTCAGGGTTGATTTCCTTTAGGACTGACTGGTTGGATCTCCTTGCTGTCCAAGGGACTCTCAAGAGTCTTCACCAGCACCACAGTTCAAAAGCATCATTTCTTCAGTGCTCAGCCTTCTTCATGGTCCAACTCTCACATTCATAGATTACTACTGGAAAAACCACAGCTCTGACTATGTGGACTTTTTTTGGCAAAGTGATATCCCTGTTTTTAAGATGCTCTCTAGGTTTGTCATAGCTTTCGTTCCAAGAAGCAAATGTCTTTTAAATTTTCTGGCTGCAGTCACCATCCACAGTGATTTTGGAGCCCAAGAAAATAAAATCTGTCACTGTTTCCACTTTTTCCCCATCTATTTGCCAAATAGTCCTGCCCTTGATTTTGTACCACTTCACAGTCTAAGGTTATTATTACCTTGTAGGCATACAGACCCACACAGCTAGGTCTTCTTGCATGTCTGAGATCCAGAACTATATTCTGTATTCAAGGGCCAATGACTTCCCTATCGAAAACTCCATTTCCCTCACTACAGAAACTGAATTGTGTAAGGTTCTGGTATGGTGGCAATCTGTTCTGCTCACATGAGTCAGCAGCAATTTTCTGATAAGCATTCCAAAGAGGAGGAATTAGAGGCCATCTTAGACCACTGGGTTAGTCCCATAGGAAATCATAAGTTACAGTTACATCAGATAATTAAAGACCCAAGGTTGATTATTATTTTTCTCTTTCGAAAAGGATTCTGTGGTTCCCTCAACACTATACAGGGATCAGAAACTCAGGTGCTTACAGAGATCAAGCAGACATAATTGAATAAAGCTTTGTGTGAAGAAGCAATAGGGAACGGTAGCAACCATGAAGAATTAGAGACTACATGACTCATAAAGGGGTCAGCTGCCTTTCAGGTCAGTTGGTTATGGGAATTCAGGCACAACATTGTTAAATCTTCTATTTCTCATGAAAAGAACACAAACAAACAGATTTTAGGTGAACTTTCCTGCAATTAGGTGAACTTTAAAGCATTTAGGCAATGCTTTAAATTGGCAGCAAATTTATTTTTTCAAAAAGATTAAGTAGCCTGTATTCAATTTTTGATCTATACTAACTTGATTAACCAGATAAAGGTCTTCACCTTTTACTGTCAATACATAACCAATTTGATTCCATGCAATACATCTGGTGCTAGAAATACATGCAGTAAAGACATTAACTATATTATTATTGTTGTTATGTATGTCCTTTAAATAAATCAGCAGAATGACTGAGATAGGGAACATGTGACTACCTTATTGCCCCTTTATTTATAATAACTTTTCCTGATGAAAATACCAATATTCAAGTGAAGTGAACACTTTTTCCCAAGTGGTTACCTCTCCTTAAACTGTGCTCTTCAGGGGACTCAGTGGGATAGTCAGACATTAACTAAAAGGATACTATGCTTCTTTTTGATTTGAAAAGCGATATCTCATCTCTCTAACTAAGCCTTGTCACCTCATTTTAGATAATGGGGTGGAAGAAGCTAGATGTTATTATATATATAATATATATATATTATATTCCATCACTGCAGGAGACCTGTGTTCGATCCCTGGGTCAGGAAGATCCCAAAGGAGGGAGCGGCTTACCCACCTCAGTATTCTTGCCTGGAGAATTCCATGGACAGAGGAGCCTGGCAGGCTACATTCCATGGGGTCACAAAGAGTTGGACAGGACTGAGCACACAGGGATCAAACCCATGTCCCCTGCATGGGAAGGTGGATTCTTACCCACTGACCACCAGGGAATCCAATGTAGCATTTTGAAAATGACCATGCCTCCATGTGAAGGAGGCTGACCCTGTGATAATTATCACTGTATTTTATATAATATGATATAAAGAGATTTAAATGTTCCGATTTAGTCTAACTTTTGCCAACATCATGCAGTGTCGGACATACAGATTCCAAAATTGAAGAGTTTTTCCCCCTCCCTACATGAAAAAAAAATACACACCAGGAATTTTTCATAGTGGTTATAAACCTGTCATGCTTTTAAAACAAAAACAATGAGGGAATAATTGGAACAGATGGCAGACCTCAGAGAGAATGTATCCATTGGGAATACAGCTGTTGGATAAATTTGTGAGATGTTCTTCTATGATGAATTGACTCTTTAAGAAAGATCAGTTTGCTATTCAGGAAGATTCATGTGTGTACATATATATTTTTTTCAAGTGACTTGTCATAAATCACTTCCAATGTCATTCAGTCCATGTAAGCAACAACAACTGAAGCTAAAATATATTCAAATATAAAAAATTCCCACATACTTCTGGTCTTGCCCTGGCTGGCTCCCTCAAGGCTCCAAGTTCCTTCTCACAGTCAACGATGGGCAAAATCAGCTCAGTCATGACACAAAATTGAAAACTTTGTTTCTTACAGGCTCTCAGGACAGGGCTCTGGAAACGTTCCTCCTGAGGGATTTAAAATAAAACTTGAAGAGAATGAGAGCAGTTAAGGCTAAAACAGGTTACTAGGAAGCTGGAAATGACCTTCCTTGGAGACCAACTTTAAACAGAGATCCGATCTCATCTGTCTGAGTTGTTTTAGGTACCATGCAGCCTGAAGGCAGAAGGAGATCATCAGTCAATGTTTACTGAGTGCCCACTGTGTATACTGCCATGATTACTGCTGCAATTGTTACCCTAGGATCATTCTCACATTCTTCAAAGCACCTTTCTGTACATTCAAATAAAGCTCTCATGATTCACTTAATTGCTCACATACTATGAGTATGTTAAATGTGCTAATTTTGACACTAACCATCATTCTGGAGGTGTTTAAACAAGCAGCCAATATCTTAATTTGGATTTTGTGAGTCATTTTCTCACAAGAAATCCACACTCTTAACTGACAAGCCCAGAGAAGGCAATGGCAACCCACTCCAGTATTCTTGCCTGGAAAACCCCATGGGCGGAGGAGCCTGGTGGGCTGCAGTCCATGGGGTCGCTAAGCAACTGAGCAACTTCACTTTCACTTTTCACTTTCATGCATTGGAGAAATGGAGTGGCAACCCACTCCAATGTTCTCGCCTGGAGTATCCCAAGGATGGGGGAGCCTGGTGGGCTGCCGTCTATGGGGTCGCATAGAGTCGGACATGGCTGAAGCAACTTAGTAGCAGCAGCAGCAACTGACAAGCCACAATCTAACTCCAAAACATTTTGATCTTTTTTTAACATTTGCTTAAAACTTTTACTTTCGTATTGGAGTATAGCTGATTAACAATTTGTGATATCTTCAGGTGAACAGTGAAGGGACTCAGCCATACATATATATGCATCCATTCTCCCCCAAACTTCTCTCCCATCCAGACTGCTACATAACATTGAGCAGAGTTCCCTGTGCTATTCAGTAGGTCCTTTTGGTTGTCCATTTTAAATACAGCAGTGTGTACACGACCATCCTAAATTCCCTAACTACTGCTTCCCACCATCCTTCCCCCTTGGCAATCATAAGTTCATTCTCTAAGCCTGTGAGTCTCTTTCTGTTTGTAAGTCAGTTCAATTATATCATTTCTTTTTAGATTATATATATAAAGGATATCATATAATGTTTGTCTTTCTCTACATTTTGATTTTCTTTTAAACTTGATTTTGAGGTACTGACAATGACTGTAGGAAGTCTTGGGAGGGATGGGAAAAAAATGATAAATGCCACAATATTAATCTTCTGCCTTTTTAACCATGCCTTAAAACATAAGATACATGTGAGAGAAGGGTAGATAACATGGGGTAGGGTGCTGGAGGGGGAAGCGTGAATGAATACAACACTAAGAAAGAGTCGGGAGAATTGAGTGAAGTTCTTGACTCTGCCAGTAGCTATTATTTTCACCCATATTTTCACATCCTAATTTTCTTCAGTTCTAAAAATAAGTGGATTGGATAATATGGATCCTAAGATCTCTTCTTCCAATCCCAAAGAAATGCAATGCCAAAGAATGTTCAAACTACCACACAATTGCACTCATCTCACGCACTAGCCAAGTAATGCTCAAAATTCTCCAAGGCAGGCTTCAACAGTATGTGAACTAAGAACTTCCAGTTGTTCAAGCTGGATTTAGAAAAGGTAGAGGAATCAGAGATCAAATTGCCAACATCTGTTGAATCATAGATAAAACAAGAGAGTTCCAGAAAAACACCTACTTCTGCTTTATTGACTATGCCAAAGCCTTTGACTGTGTGGATCACAACAAACTGTGGAAAATTCTGAGATGGGAATACCAAACCAACTTACCTACCTCCTGAGAAACCTGTATGCAGGTCAAGAAGCAATAGTTAGAACCGGGCATGGAACAACAGACTGGTTCAAAATTGGGAAAGGAGTATGTCAAGGCTGTATATTGTCACCCTACTCATTGAACTTACATGCAGAGTATATCATGCGAAATGCCAGGCTGGATGAAGCACAAGCTGGAATCAAGATTTCCAGGAGAAATATCAATAACCTCAGATATGCAGATGACACCACCCTTATGGCAGAAAGTGAAGAGGAACTGAAGAGCCTCTTGATGAAGGTGAAGCAGGAGAGTGAAAAAGCTGACTTAAAACTCAACATTCAGGAAACTATGATCATGGCAACTAGTCCCATCATTTCATGGTGAATAGTTGGGGAAACAATGGAAACAGAGACTTTATTTTCTTGGGCTCCAAAATCAGTGCAGATGGTGACTGCAGCCATGAAATTAAGATGCTTGCTCCTTGGAAGAAAAGCTATGACCAACCTAGACAGCATATTAAAAAGCAGAGACATTACTTTGCCAACAAAGGTTCATCTAGTCAAAGCTGTGGTTTTTCTAGTAGTTATGTACGAATGTGAGAATTGGACCATGAAGAAAGCTGAATGCTAAAGAATTGATGCTTTTGAACTGTGGTGTTGGAGACAACTCTTGAGAGACCCTTGGACTGAAAGGAGATCTAACCACTCAATCTTAAAGGAAATCAGTCCTGAATATTCATTGGAAGGACTGATGCTGAAGCTGAAGCTCCAATACTTTGGTCATCTGATGTGAAGAACTGACTCATTGGAAAAGACCCTGATGCTGGGAAAGACTGAAGGCAGGAGGAGAAGGGTAGGAGAAGGGGATGACAGAGGATGACATGGTTGAATGGCATCACCAAGTCAATGGACAATGAGTTTGAGCAAGTTCCAGCTGTTGGTGATAGACAGGGAAGCCTGGTGTGCTGCAGTCCATGGGGCTGCAAAGAGTCGGATACGACTGAGTGACTGAACTGAATTGACTGAAGCTCTCTTCTGGTTCTAAAAGACCACATTTTCTTTTTTTTTTTTTTCATTTTTCTTTTTCCACCAAGAAGAATGTTAAAGTTTACAGAAAGACCTAGAGTGTACTACTTTCTTACTGAGTAGAATAAAAAGCTTACAAAAACTCTTAGCACCCAGGAGAAATTTCATAAAGAAATTTTACACTCTTGTTTTATCTCTTCCTTTGCTCTGATTAACATAGGGATCCAGTATTGGGCAAGCTGTAGCTGCAGCAAGATGGTGTTGATGCTCTCTACTCATAACAGTTAAAAGTCCAATGGCATTGCTAGAAGATAGAGTATAAATAATATCAATAAAGTACTTGTAAACTTTCTAAATCTAGCTGTATTTTGTGAGACCTTTGAATTATTCAAAACCTACTTTTAATAGTATCTTAATAAGTGTATTAGTCAGTATGAACTAATTACTCTGCAAGTCTGTAGTGGCCAAGGCAATAAATACTTATTTCTTAACTGTGTTATCATCCCATAGCAGACTGAGAGAGGGATTCTGATTCATTCAGTCATCCTGGGACCCAAACCCTTTCTAACCAGTGGTTCCACTATCCCTAGTGTCTTAAAATTGTTTCCTCCTTGCTGAGTATTTGAGGAAAGAGAGGGAGAGAGCAGAGGATCATGTTGGGAGGATTAACGAGACAGGACTGGAAACAGTCATGCAGCACTTTAGCCCCCAATGGCTAGAAATTGGTCAATCACCACAAGGCATTGTAAAGGAGACTAGGAAATGTCTAGCTACTCCCATAGGAAGAAGAAATGGCACAGGTGATCATCTAGTCAGGCTGTCACAATATTAGACATCCAAAAGCCTAGAAAAAATGGGATTGAAATGATGAAATTCTCTAATGTGGATAAAGATTCATAGGAAACTCACGAGAAGCAGCAGGATGTCATGGAATTCCCAGCTCAGCTCTTCCTTTTTTAAAAGGAACAATCTGAGTAATAGCTCATCTCAGCATGTCAGCTTTGTCCTTTCCAATTATTTAGATCCTTCAAAATATAGGATTGAGCTTCCATGCCCTTTGTTGGCCAATTTGTAGACTGGGGTTTTTCCAATAGCTGTGAGTAGTTAACTCTAAGACACCTGTAATTTACCTGTAAGTAACCTCTAAGACGATAACCCTTCTTTGCATCTTCTTCAACCTTTTGGTAACCAATATCCAAATGTCCTCACTTACAGGCTCTCCTTACCGGGATAAAATTACTATTGCTATTCTTCAATTACAAGAAGAGGGCAAACTGCATATGATGAAAGAAAAATGGTGGCGGGGAAATGGCTGTCCAGAAGAGGACAACAAAGAGGCCAGTGCTCTGGGAGTAGAAAATATTGGGGGCATCTTCATTGTTCTGGCTGCTGGACTGGTCCTTTCTGTATTTGTAGCCATTGGAGAATTTATATACAAATCCCGAAAGAACAACAATATTGAACAGGTGAGTCATCTCTTTCTAAGACGGGTTAGTTTGGGGTTTGTGTTATCTGTCTTAAGTTTAGGGGTATTAAGGATGCTTGCCCTTTTTGTAATAGTCTGTTGAATTAAATGCCAAGAAGAGCCATTTTTGAATTAGAGCAAAGAGCTCTTGAATCCCTGCCAGGTGCTGCTGGCACTGTAGGCCCATCATTTATTAATGAGAAGAAGGAAGCACCTTATACACTAAATCCAATTAGCACTGTTGGAAATGACAGTGCAAAAATTTCAAACGTGGTTAATTTCCTCAACAGTTGTTTGCTCTTAAGATAGAAACCCTAGATAGAGCAAGGAAGAAATAAATCCAAAATTAGAAAAGTTATTAAAAAAAATCTTTGAGAGCAGTTAGCATCTCCTTAGTTTCAGTACTGAGCACATGTACTAATGCAAAGCAGTCTATATAAAGATATAAATGCAAATATTTTGAAACTGCACATTACCTCTATCAAAGTGTGTTTTGTAAAAGAATAGCTCACAGAAAATGATGAACAATACAGGATGACAATAAAATATGAAAATTTTTATTTTTCCAAATTAGGATTATGGTTGATTTCAACAGTCAACCCTTTTGCCTGTTACTTTTAGCTTTGACAAAAAGTCACACCGAGAGTTTACTCTATTCTGAATTAGAGAATGGTGATTAAAGATAATTCCTTCAGAAACCTATGAGAATAAACTAAACACAAAGCTCATGCCCATTGTAGAGCATCTGGTACCCAATGAATTTAAAAATAGTTGGAATTTTGAAACTATGCACTATTAATGACAGTGCTAATTTAAGGCTCAACTATCAATGCCTTAAAATCCTTAACAACTTTAGAACACAGGGCTCTACATTTCCATTTTGCTCTGGGCCTTCCAAATAATATACCCAGTTCTGATTAATAATCTCATATGAGTCCCACTCTCTTTAAGTGGAAACATCTCCAAAGATGGGGATGATTGATTATAACCTAGTTTCATCATGAAAATTTTCCCGAAATTACAAGGCAATTGTGAGAACATTAAGCACCACTTTCCTAGACCTTGTTAGAGAAAACTGTCCTTAACTAAAAGGGAGAATGGACTGATCTGCTTTGTTTTAACTTTCAATTTGCTCTTGAGGTGTCTTGTTTTATGCAACTAATTTGAAAAATAAAAGCTTGTATATGTTATGCTTTAATGTGCTTCTCATAATTGTCATTTGATTTAAATTTTCATTTAAACACTCATTTTTTTGCTTCTGATTTATTCATTTTTCTATATTTTTCTCATTTCTTTTGCATGCAAGGCTTTTTGTTTCTTTTATGGACTGCAGTGTAAGCAAACCCATCCAACCAACTCCACTTCTGGAACCACTTTATCTACGGATTTAGAATGTGGCAAATTAATTCGAGAGGAGAAAGGGATTCGGACACAGTCCTCAATTCACACTGTGTAATCATTTAAAAAAAAAAAAGAAAGAAGGTGTACGTCAGTAGAAACTGTTTCTGCTAATTAGTGTTGTTGATGATATCTGTGTCTACTAAACATAAATAGCCATAACCCCCACCCTTGTTTAAGATAGCAAAACTCACGTACTCTGAACATTGAATTCAATGCACTAGAAACACATGTGCATTTGATGTTGAAACAGAGGTATGTTAGATGTATACAGACTCCAAAATATGTGCATTTACAGCAATTTGCTATACCATTGAGAGAATGGTTATCTTAGTTGTATTTTCATGTATTAAGATTAAACAACTTTTTCCTCATACAAAAGTAGGTTCAGCCATTCAGCAGTGCAAAGCATGAAAACAAATTGTTATTTTGTGGCAGTCTTTTCATCTTTGTGAAACTTTTCTCCCCTTTCTTTCTCCCAGTACCATATGCTCTGTAAAGCCACACTTTCCAACTATCTAAAGCCTCATCTTTTCATAACTCCTTAACAATGTTAATTTTTAATTCAAATTGAGTCTACTGTTTGAAATGTATCATTAACACAGAGATTCAAAGATGTGTTAGATTTTAAAGATACAAAAAAAAAGGCCTAGAAAATGAAAACTAAACTTGAAACCTCAGGTACCACAGAGAAGAGCATTGGCTTCCTTGGCAGCTCAGAGGGTAAAGCATCTGCCTGCAATGCGGGAGACCTGGGTTCGATCCCTGGGTGGGGAAGATTCCCCTGGAGAAGGAAATGGCAACCAACTCCAGTATTCTTGCCTGGAAAACCCCATGGATAGAGAAGCCTGGTGGGCTACAGTCCATGGAGTCCCAAAGAGTCAGACACGACTGAGCAACTTTACTTTCACTTTCAGGAAGACATAACATAGTCAAAGATGATCCCTGAGTAGGGATCTCTCAAGTAACATTTATTTGTAGAAATTGACAGTCTTCTGTATGTTCAGATAGATAGTATGTTCAGTCTTCAAGGAACTGTGATTTTTCAAGCTATAGATTATTTTTTGCAACCTCCGAGCAAATTCCTAAGCTAGAAATTGATGCCTAGCCTCTTGTATTTTCCACTCGCTCAGCCTCTTTCTTTGCACTGATGAACATCTTTTCACAAGATGTTATTTCATTCCCACCCTACTCATCTAGGATAGAATTTTTTGTTTTTGTAGCAATCTTTCTGAGCCTTGCTGCTTTCACACTCATTTCTCTGGATCCTTTGCCATTTTCAATTCCTTCCAAGTATACCAAGGAGAAGGACAAGGAGAAGAAAATAGAGGGGAAAAAAAATTCCACTATACATTAGTTACAAATCTCTATAAATTTATTTTCCACCTGCATTCAAATGCTATAAGTAATTTTCACTCTAACTGAGCTTGGTGACATAGAAAGCCAACAACATACTTAATTTGTTGTGACAAAAGCTGCCTGCTGTCCCTCTGAGCTTGTTCCTCTTCACAATGAATAGGGGATTTGAAGATGCTTTTCATCTTCCCTCAATACGGATCCATCTGTCTTTGTTCTTCTTAATGGGGTTACATTTTGACATTTGAAGTGATCCCCCAAAATATATTTCTCAGAAGTAGACATAGGCCATCTGTGCAATCATGTACCTTTTTGCCTTCTCTTTGCTTAGCTTTAAATGGGTTCCAATTTCTGAATCGCAAGTCTCTTCAATCAACTCTATATTTCTCTAGTAAAGCATGTTCAGGAAAGTTGACTCTCGCCATGATTGTTTCTCAGTCTTGGTTTCTTCTATAAATAAATACACTTTTAAGAAAATATCTATAAATTACACTAAGATTTATTAGCATTTATTTAGGTAAAAGCAATATACTGTTTGCCCTAAGAGCTCACATCCTCATAATAAAAAAAAAAAATCAGATAATGGGATAAACATTATATAATTCATAATTCATTGATTCTACATATAGAAACCACAAATTACATAAATTTATTTTCCCAAGGACTATATATAATAAACCAAAAATGCTACTCAAAAAGTTCAAGGGCTATATATGAGGTGTAGATGATCAGGATTAATGGTAACAAAACTTACCTTTCTATACAGAGTATCATTTAAAAGTATGATTCAGAGGTTTGGATAAAATTAATATTTATGTACTACTTTACACTGTAAATAGCTTCCCAGGCAGCCCTAGTGGCAAAGAACCCATCTGCCAATGTAGGAGACATGAGAGACACAGGTTAGATCCCTGGGTCGGGAAGATCCCCTGGAAGAAGACATGGCAACCCACTCCAGTATTCTTGCCTGGAGAAGTCCATAACTAATTCTGATAGTTTTATATTATTTTATGGTTTCAAAATGTTTTAACATACAGTAGTGTCAGTTTTGTCTTTTCCATGATTTTATTTCAGCTTTACTAACAGTCGACTCTGAAATAGACATGAGACAATGACCCAGAGTCCTAGAAGAGACTCTTAGAACAGTCTCTTAGAAGAGAATTTTCTAAAGCAGCCAAACTTAGGTTCAAGTTCTAGTGGAGCCACATACTGAATGTCTATAGACAAGTAACTGAATTTCTCAGAGCCTTGGTTTCTTATATGTAATAGAGGGGTATAGTTTCTAGGTCATATGGTTGTGTTAAAGGCGTGTTTGTGAAAATGACTCATTGACCAAATCTCAAATTAGATTTTCATGGTTGAGTAACCAGTTGAACACCAGGAAAAATGTCCCTTTACTACATAACATTTCAGTATGTTTAGTATATTAGGCTGCATTGAGAATTTGCAACAAGTTGGAAAAGTATCCAGCATTTCCCAAACCTGTTAGATCACAGAATCTATATAGTAGTGACCTAAAGCATACTCTTATGTCTATAATAGGCACTCAGGTTGTTGCCGTTTCTCGATTCTAGAGGTAGGATCATTAATTCCAAGCAAGATATATTTAGCATTAAATATTTAATAAACCCTCTCTAGAGAGAAGAAGAAACTGTGCACATCTTTGAGGTAGAAATGCCATAATATTCAAATGATGATCTTCCTGTTTAGCTAAGTGGTAGGCCTACTCAAGATACTCAGGTAGGTAAGTTTCCTGCTCTGTCTTGTGACTTGTTCCTCCCTTGAGAAACTTCCCTTCATTTCAGACCCTGGTTTCTTACCTTCTCCTCTTTCTCCTTTCATATATGCTTTCAGACAACCAATTCTTCCATCGAGTAAATAACCACTAAGCCCACAATGACTCCAGGAGAAGTCACTGCATTTTAAGTGAATTTAGAAAAAAAGAGAGAGAGAGAGAGAACTTGAACATACAAGAAAATTTTAAGCTCTATTTTTCATGTCGCTGGTTTTCAGACTTCAGTGTACATCAGAATCCCCTGGGGAAATTATTTAAGATACAGAATATATAGTTTGCACCTCCAGAGATTCCTCTACAGTGAATATAGCCCAGGAATTGGAATTTTAACTAAATCTGATCATGAATGCTTAAAAGTAGCTGTGCACATTAGTTTACATAAAAATAGCTCAAATACAGCAGTTTTTTTCTAAAATTAGACCATGTACATGACTTTTCTTTGAAATCATCTTCAAAACAAGGATCATTTTTTAAAGTATTTTTTCTTAAAAGAGTTTTTTCCCCAACAATCCAAAATACAATTGTTTTACTTAAAGGTAGTTGGTAAGCAGGAGTTTTTATTAAAAGTTATTTGAATATAGCAGTGTGACTTCAAATTAGACAGGAAATGTGAGTTTTTACTAACACTGGCAGATTATCTGTGGATTATACTCTGAGAAGGGCTTCTCGGGTGGCACTAGTGGTAAAGCATCCACCTGTCAATGCAGGAGACACAAGACAGGAAGATTCCCCTGGAGCAGGAAATGGCAACCTTCTCCAGTATTCTTGCCTGGAACATCCCATGGACAGAGGAGCTTGGCGGACTACAGTCCATGGGTCACCAAAGAGTCAGACACAACTGAACAACTGAACACAATCAAGATACCCTGAGAAACATTGTTTAAAGCTAGGAAGAGAGCAGAGGGGTATGAGAAGATTGTAAAGCAACTGTGGAGCATGTGATGTTGTCTAATTTATTTCTTAACAAGCTTGTATAGCCTCAATACAAGCTTTTGTCTTTTGCAATAAGGCAAAAAAAATAAAGCTTGTTTTGTTTCAGACTAAAATTATAAATTGAATTATCTTAAAGTTTTTCCAGCAAAATTGGAACTACCCAAGGAATACGTGGTGGATAGAGACTGTGCCTTTAGGAAAATCAGCTAGATTATATGACTGTAAACCTATCCAAGGAAAATTATTTCCAAATACCTCAGTGCATTTGCTTCACATTATCTTATGTTCTATATGAGCCATCTGTGGCAAAGCAGCAAAATAATGAATCCCAATTAGTTTCCAAACCCATGACCCTTACACTCTAAGGTCTATTTCCTAGTAAGCAATTTAAAAGCAGCCTGAACAGCCTTGAAAAGCAAATGGGAAACAAAACATTCTTACTTCTTGTACTATTTTCTGCACATCTAACTGTGCCAAATGGCATTATTAATTAACTCTTATAGATAATGAAAAATTTCTGCTTGACGCTGCAGTTTTAACTTGCCTTTAGGAACCATCTCATTATGCTTCTCACAGTTATAGAATTTTATGTCCAGATGCACAGGCATATTAAAACCATTTTTGCTTTCTAAATCTTCTCCACAGAGACTGGTATCATGGAAAGTGGGATTCTCCCTTAAGTTTTCAAAGAAATTCTATTTGCAAAGAGAAGGGCATTCTTGTGATAGAAAACCAACAATACAAATGTGCTATGTGGTTTCCACACCCTGCAGAATCTAAGCTTCATCGTTGTCAGCCCAAACGTGGCTAATTGGCCATACTGCGCTGCAACGCATTTCCGCATCACAATGTGTATGTCCAGATACAAAAACAATGAGTAAAACCTGAGTGACGTAATGAAGCCACTGTAGTTCTCCCTAGTGATTATAATTTTAAATTTAGCTTAGCCAGAATTTTCTTTCTTTTTTTCAACTGGAGTGGTCAGACTTCAAATACTCAGATTTTTCAACTTCAAATAAGAATGTTTTCCTGATCACTTAGTCTTTACCAACCATAAGAGCTGGAAAAAACTACTGTCCGTAGATAACCTAACACAATTTGGTAATTTTGTTTTCTCACTGAAATTTGGCACATTATCAGATGCTTCCAAGCGTCCTGACTTTATTTCTTCTATGGTCTGATTAACTTACTTAGCACACGATTTGGAGAAGTCTCTCTAATCAGGTTATTTCTGTTAATTGTGCAAAGAGGCTTTTCTTTGCCTGGAAACCCAAACATTCATTAATTAACAGAGAGGCCAAGAAGCAATTAGCATCCATTTAGAAATAACTTTTCCAGTGTACAGGTTGACACCACCATGTAAATCAACCCCTGAAAGACATCTGTGGCCCAACGGAAAGGTGAGTTGGGAACCACGAGCCAAAAATTCAGGTCCCTGGACCTCTGCTGAATCGCTGTGTCTCTAGGCAAGGCACTGCATAATACTTCCCTCCTCCTCAACTTGGTCATCTGTGGAATGAGGGGGTTGCAGTTAAAACTCTCTTCCAACCATGGCATTTTTTAAATTCTCACAAAAAGTGGGAAGAAAATTAAAGTGTAGAAGCAGAGGAGAAAAAAGCTTGGAGAACATATATGTGTGTGTGTATACATATATGTGTGTATACATATATGCATGCATGCATGTGTGTTCAGTCGTGTTCAACTCTTTGCAACCCCATGGACTGTAACCAGCCAACTTCCACTGTCCATGGGATTTCCCAGTCAAGAATACTGGAGTGAGTTGCCATTTCCTACTCCAGGGGATCTTCCCAACTCAGAGATGGAACCCACCTCTCCTCTAGTTCCTACATTGGGTTCTTTATGGTCTGCACCACCTGGGGAGCCTGTAGATACACACGCACATATGTATACACGTCAGTTCAGTCACTCTGTAGTGTCCGACTCTTTGCAACCCCAGGGACTGCAGCACACCAGGCTCCCAGAGCTCAGACTCATATCCATTGAGTCAGTGATACCATTCAACCATCTCATCCTCCTAACACAGCCTCTGAGTTGCCAGAAAGACCAAGCCCTCTTCTCTGTGAAGTGAGGGGACACATGGTATTAACTCAGGCTGCCAGGCAGAGCCTGGGCACATTTGAATGGGACCAATATGCAGAGGAAGTAGGCAGCCTCCTAGCTTATCAGAGGGGCTGGTGCAGGCTCAAGAGATGTTAAATGTTAAGTGTTAGTTGCTCAGTCGTGCCAGACTCTTTGCGACTCCGTGGACTGCAGCCCACCAGGCTCCTCTGTCCATGAGATTTTCCAGGCAAGGATACTGGAGTGGGTTGCCATTTCCTTCCCCAGGGATGTCCCAACCCAGGGATCGAACCCAAGTCTCCTGCACTGCGGGCAGATTCTTTACTGACTGAGCTACAAGGGAAGCCCAAAGAGATGTAAGGAAGCCAAAGATAAGCTAGAGGGTCAGAGATGAAAGTCACACTGACCTTTGACAATGACGCCAGAGAGGAAAAGGCACTGTTGGACACTTTGGGTTGGCAGGGAAACATATATTTTTGCCACTTCTAGGCAGAGAGCTGCTCGCCTCTGGCTGGCCACATGAGCCCCGCTGCAGCCTGCCCTCACTACAGAAACAACTCTGTTCTTTGGACAACGGGCCTGGTGGGTCACGCCCGTCTGCCACTTCTGTGCTTTTTCTGGGGCAGCTGCTCTTGAGAACAGTCAGAGGCCATGGGAGACCCAAAGACAGTCTCCAGCTGGCCCCCTGGTAGCCCAGGGACATGTCTCCACTCAAGTGACGGCTTCATCTGAGAGTCTGGGCCAGAAAGTGGGCACAATTTCCCCGTATTCTGAATCCCCCACCACCTATCAGGCTGTTTGCTTTCTCCTACCCCTTGGGAGTTTTATCCCAGCGCTGACAAGTGAGGGACCCTTCTCAGGTATCCCTTGGGGTTTAGGCTTTCCCATACCTGGTTGGATGTTTCTCCTTGAAAGCAGATACCGAACACTCCAATCTTCCCCACTTGGCCCAGTCATGTATACTGGATCCAGAAGGCTCTGAACATTTACAACTCCAAGTACCTTCTTTTTTCTCCTTTCAAACACCTGACTATTGTAATTAATAACTTCAAAGACAGCAATGGCTTCTATAGATCCATACAAGTTCATTTAAGAACTCAAAGCTGCAACTTTGACTAGTTTTTCCCCTGTGTCAGCCCTACCCTAAGGGCAATGCATATGAAAGCTCTCGCTTTAGAAGTAGAAAAAAAGAGGCTGAGATATAGAAGAACTGGAAAAAGCACATAGATTAGTATCAAAATGTTCTGCCTCAGTGCTAACTTCATATTTCAAAACTTTCTATGAAATCATCACTAATGTTAAAGGGAAATAAACTTCCCTATATCCTGAGACAGGGGTCCCCAGTCCCTGGGCCACACAGCCGCATGTGAGTTGGGGGCAAGCAAGCGAAACTTCGTCTGTCTCCCGTATAGCAGGCGGATTCTTTACCAGCTGAGCCACAAGGGGAGCCCGTCTGTATTTACAGCCACTCCCTACCTTTTGCATTGCCGCCTGAGCTTCACCTCCTGTCAGATCAGCAGTGGTATTAGATTAGCATGAACCCTACTGTGAACTACGCTTGTGAAGGCTCTAGGTTGTGTGCCCTAGAATCAGTCCTCGCCCAATTTTTCTTGGAAAAAATTGTTTTCCATGAAACCAGTCTCTGGTGCAAAAATGGCTGAGAATAGCTGCCCTAAGAGCTTGGGCATTGTGGACAGTCACACCAAGTATAAAGAGAGAAAGAAGAAATGACATCACACACTATACTTACATTCAATTTAATGGAAGGAAAAAAAATTCTAAATAAAATCCTTAAATAAAAGTGAACCCAAGAAAGATGATCCGTGTGTGTTTGGTGCCAAGTAACCCCGTGTCCCCCATGGATGTATATATTTTAGTTTAAAGGCCTTGGATAAGAAACAAGGAGTTCTGGAGCATGCCTTCATGCAAGAAATTAGAAGCTTAAATCTAGAATCTGAGAGAGCGAAAATGTCAGCAAGAAGCCTCAGGTCTGGGGACAAAAATGAAATACAGAAGAAAGAGGGTAAAAGGACATAAAGATGGTGAAAACATGGCATTAAAAGGAGCTAGGAAACATGAGCTATCGGTATCTATGTGCTACAGCCAAAGCAAGACAAGATAGGCCGCTAGGGGCTGGTCCCTGTGAAGAGCCAGTTTAAAGCATAAAAAATGCAGTGAAGCGGTCTGTGAAAGCAGTAGCTGCTGAGTCACAGGTGAGGAGAAGGGAGGGGACCACACTTTGACATTTTCATTCAGTGTTGAAATGTCCTCCACTTGAGAGTTTCTGTACAAACTCAGAGGAGAATCAACTTCCTCATGAGCTCCAGGGCACAATTCATCACAACCACTATTATGGAAGCTACCTTGGTGACTCTCAACCTCATAGATCTGTTTTGTTTTTTTTTTAACTCCAAGGATGGTCAAAAAAAAGATGACCCAGGGTTTCTGAACAAACTCAGAAAACTGATAAAACTAGAGTAAATGATGCTCAAATTTTGAGTTCTAGGACACAGGAACTGCACACAAAGACAGCACATGCATTTTTCCTGTAAGACTCTCCTTCCTGTAATTCGTGTGGAATAATTGAAGCCCGATCTCTGTTCTCAGATCATCAGTTATCCTGAGAAGTAAAACACTTGTGCAGATAGGCAACCAGACTTCCAAAACCTTAAGACAGCAAGCACATGAGCAGGAGTCTTCTGTCATGTTCCTTGAACAACTTCTGGACTCTAGGCCCAGAACGTATTGAACATAGTAGGTTTACATCCACACGAGGCCTGAGAGTTTAATAACTTCAAAGGATGTGAATGCTTAGTCCTTCTTGTTCAAAAAAAATTACTGAGACACTGCCTCTGCTGACCGAGAAAATAATAACAATAGTAGCAATAATCACATTATTTCTCAGCAAAGTATTCCCTACTTATATCTCCTGATATTCTGTATTTTTCTAAGAATGGTTTTACAGCAAGACTTCAAATCACAGCTTGCCTTTAAGTTAAAGCCTATATATAAAATAAAAGATTTTTGTAGCAGTAAAATGACTTTAATATTACCAATATCATTCTCTTCTTCTAAGCATAAGGTGAAAATTTATTACACACTGTTACAGATCACTTCAAGTGTCTTTGAATAAGGAGTCTAATAAATTAAAGGGAGAAAACTATACAAAATGTAAAACCTGTATTATATTCTTGGGTAGGCCCGACCTTCTAAAAAATAATGTGTCAGAAAAACCCCTGAAGTTATGTATTCAAAGTAGTTCTCCTAAACAGTACTAAAGAATGAAAGCACTGAATGCATAAAAATGGAATATACAATGAGAAATCAACCTGATATTCACATCCTGATGCCAAGTTTGCAACCAATATGAAAGCCTGTCCCAGATGGCTTAGGCTGGGTTCTTTCAATATTGTAAAGAAAAATCAAATCCAGGCACACAACTTTTCCTATGATATAAAAAACATTCTCCACTTGAGGTTCCCCCCCCCCTCCCCGAGGCATTTTATTTTAGTTACAAAAGGAGAACTTAATTAGCTCCTCCCAATCCTTCCAGGAAATAGTTGCAATAATAGAACAAAGGTGTCAGGAGAGAATAATTTATGTTTGGATTCACAAGTGAAGTGAAAGTCATTCAGTCATCTACGACTCTTTGCAACCCCACGGACTGTCCATGGAATTCTCCAGGCCAGAATACTGGAGTGAGTAGCCTTCCCTTCCTCCAGCAGATCTTCCAGATGCAGGAATCAAACCACGGTCCCCTGCACTGCAAGCAGATTCTTCACCAACTGAGCTATCAGGGAAGCTGTACCAAGAAATCAATTATCACGGTTAATCCAAAGAAGGTGCCATGTAGTCAGCAATTATAAAGAGAAACAAGCCAGAAAAGGAGGTCAAACAAGGCAGGAGAAGGGAAGGAAAGGGGAGTTGATGGGAACACACCATACACACCAAAGAAGTGTACAAGAGGAAAGACTTTCTGCAGAATAAAGCAGTATCTCCTTTTTAAAAGACTTGGGATGTAGTTGCTTTACAATGTCTTATTGATTTCTGCGGTGCAACAATGTAAATCGACTATATGTATACATATATCCTCTCCCTCTTGAGCCTCCCTCCTATCCTACCCTGCCCCACTCCACCCCTCTAGGTCATCACAGAGCACTGAATTGAACTCCCTATGCTATACAGCAGTCTCCCACCAGTATCTGCTTCACCCACAGCAGTGTGTGTATGCCAGTTCTACTCTCCCAATTCGTCCCACCATCCCCATCACCCCCTTGGTCCACAAGTCTGTTCTCTGCATCTCTATTCCTGCCGTGCAAGTACGTTCATCTGTACCTATGGGTCCCTATTCTTTTAAAGCTACGAAAGCTATAGATCAGTTCAGTTCAGTCATGTCCAACTCTTTGCTACCCCATGAATCGCAGCACACCAGGCCTCCCTGTCCATCAGCAACTCCCGGAGTTCACTCAAACTTATGTCCATCGAGTCGACGATGCCATCCAGCCATCTCATCCTCTGTCGTCCCCTTCTCCTCCTGCCCCCAATCCCTCCCAGCATCAGAGTCTTTTCCAATGAGTCAACTCTTCGCATGAGGTGGCCAAAGTATTGGAGTTTCAGCTTCAGCATCATTCCTTCCAATGAACACCCAGGACTGATCTCCTTTAGGATGGACTGGTTGGATCTCCTTGTAGTCCAAGGAACTCTCAAGAGTCTTCTCCAACACCACAGTTCAAAAGCATCGATTCTTCGGTGCTCAGCTTTCTTCACAGTCCAACTCTCGCATCCATACGTGACCACTGGAAAAACCATAGCCTTGACTAGACGGACCTTTGTTGGCAAGGTAATATCTCCGCTTTTGAATATGCTATCTAGGTTGGTCATAACTTTCCTTCCAAGGAGTAAGTGTCTTTTAATTTCATGGCTGCAGTCACCATCTTCAGTGATTTTGGAGCCCAAAAAAATAAAGTCAGCCACTGTTTCCACTGTTTCCCCATCTATTTCCCATGAAGTGATGGGACCGGATGCCATGATCTTAGTTTTCTGAATGTTGAGCTGTAAGCCAACTTTTTCACTCTCCTCTTTCACTTTCATCAAGAGGCTCTTTAGTTCTTCTTCACTTTCTGCCATAAGGGTGGTGTCATCTGCATATCTGAAGTTATTGATATTTCTCCCTGCAATCTTGATTCCAGCTTGTGCTTCTTCCAGCCCAGGGTTTCTCATGATGTACTCTGCATATAAGTTAAATAAGCAGGGTGACAATATACAGTCTTGACATACTCCTTTTCCTATTTGGAACCAGTCTGTTGTTCTATGTCCAGTTCTAACTATTGCTTCCTGACCTGCATATAGGTTTCTCAAGAAGCAGGTCAGGGGGTCTGGTATTTCCATCTGTTTCAGAATTTTCCAGTTTATTGTGATCCACACAGTCAAAGGCTTTGGCATAGTCAATAAAGCAAAAATAGATGTTTTTTCTGGAACTCTTTTGCTTTTTCGATGATCCAGCAGATGTTGGCAATTTGATCTCTGGTTCCTCTACCTTTTCTAAAACCAGCTTGAACATCTGGAAGTTCACGGTTCACATACTGCTGAAGCCTGGCTTAGAGAATTTTGAGCATTACTAGCGTGTGAGATGAGTTCAATTGTGCGGTAGTTTGAGCATTCTCTGGCATTGCCTTTCTTTGGGATTAGAATGAAAACTGACCTTTTCCAGTCCTGTGGCTACTGCTGAGTTTTCCAAATTTGCTGGCATATTGAGTGCAGCACTTTCACAGCATCATCTTTCAGGATTCGAAATAGCTCAACTGGAATTCCATCATCATCACCTCCACTACCTTTGTTCGTAGTGATGCTTTCTAAAGCCCACTTGACTTCATATTCCAGGATGTCTGGCTTCTGTCTAGGTGAGTGATCACACCATCATGATTATCTGGGTCATGAAGCTCTTTTTTGTACAGTTGTTCTGTATATTCTTGCCACCTTTTCTTAATATCTTCTGCTTCTGTTAGGTCCATACCATTTCTGTCCTTTATCGAGCCCATCTTTGCATGAAATGTTCCCTTAGTATAGTGCTAGTTGAAGTTTCAGCTGCAGTCTCTAATAGACTAACTTCTGTTTCTCAGTTCCCTTTCTTCTACAAGAGAAATCACACACACACACACACACACACACACACACACACACCACTTTATCTTTGGATAGAGTCAGGAACAGCATGATAGCAGTACTATCATTTATTACTATACAAATTCATTTATCAGTGAATTTTCCCATCAAACATACCATCATAGTGATTCATTGTAAATGGGGGCCCATAAGCACAAAGATGATTACACGTTTAAATGACGAGAAGTGAAGTTAGTTTCCATTTCCTTCTTATAGATGAGCACCTATTGTGAACAAGATGCAAGCTGTCATAAAAACCTGTTACTACATAAATACCAAAGCATGTTATGGGCTGGGTAAAACAAGTAATAATAGGTGTTGAAAATTCTATGCTTTAAACATGCACTGCTGCTGCTTCTGCTAAGTCGCTTCAGTCGTGTCCAACTCTTTTGGACCCCATAGACGGCAGCCCACGAGGCTCCCCCGTCCCTGGGATTCTCCAGGCAAGAACACTGGAGTGGGTTGCCAATTCCTTCTCCAATGCAAGAAAGTGAAAAGTGAAAGTGAAGTCACAGAGTCTTGTCCAACTCTTAGCGACCCCATGGACTGCGGCCCACCAGGCTCCTCCACATTTTCCAGGCAAGAGTACTGGAGTGGGGTGCCATTGCCTTCTCCGTTAAACATGCACAGAACCTACTTAAACTAAAACACTGTTTATAAAATATTCAAAGGAATTAGTGCAAAGAAGGACATACAAAGGCTAAAATTAAAGAAATATCAACTTTTTACTGTTTCTCTGCTTCACACACACACACAAAAAATAGATGATAGATAGATGATAGATTGTTGCTATTGTTCAGTGGCTCAGTAGTGTCCTTTATGACGCCATGGACTGCAGCACACCAGGCTTCCCTGTTCCTCATCATCTCTCAGAGTTTGCCCAAGTTCATGTCCATTGAACTGGTGATGCCATCCAACCATCCCATCCTCTGTCATCCCTTTCTCCTCCTGCTTTCAGTCTTACTCAGCGTCAGAGTCTTTTCCAATCATTTGGCTCTTGGCATCAGGTGTACTGGAGCTTCAGCTTCAGCCTCAGTCCTTCCAATGAATATTCAGGGTTGATTTCCTTTAGGACTGACTGGTTTGATCACCTTGTTGTGCAAGGGACTCTACATACATTCGTAGATAGACAGATACATAGATCAGTAAGCGCCATAGACTTAAAATACTTTCAGTGATGTATAATGTTTTATTTTAAAGGCAGAGTAATTACTATGGGCCAGGTACTGTGCCTAAATGTTTAACGTATGTCAGGTTAATGATTCTCATATTAGCTGTATGAAAAGGATTCCTCAGGGGAGTATTTTTCTTATTTGCTAAAAGCTAAGGAATAAATTCATCACATTTTCAGAAAAAAAAAAAGAGAGAGGATTCTACTACTATTTTCAGTTTATAGATACGAAAACCGAGCCAAAGAAAATAATCACCTGTCCAGTAAGCTTAAACTTCAATTCCAGCATTCTGACGCCAGGGGCCGACTCACAATTATAATTCATGGTCATCTATGTAGATCCATTAAAAACATGAATTCCATCTACCAGAGAAAAACGGGACAGCCCAGGATCCAAGCTAACCAGGGGGGTTTCCAGTCTGCAAAGCACTGAAGGATGCTGCTACAGTATCCTATGTCTAGTTTCCTGTCTCTAGAGCAAGGCAGCTAGTGGGCATTTTTATGCTTGATAGTATCTAGCAAAAGAGCTTAGAAATTTACACCTTCACGCCTTACCTGTTGTGTGTGTGTGTGTGTGTGTGTGTGTGATTGTATGAACATAAAGGAGCTCATAAAATCAAGTCTGGAAGTAAATGCTTTGGAAAGCTACCATAATTTGGATCCTACTTCAGAAGCTCAGTCTTTATATGTTACATGTATTTTCAGTTCTTAGATTACAATAGGCAAATTGACTCAGGAAGACAAGCCTCTCCCAAGCTACTCTGGGCTGAAAGATGACCTTCACACTTTCATTTCCTGTGGATATGAGAATGTGTGGTTTTTATTCAAGTTCATGGCTGGGAGGGGCCTTAAAGGTCATCTTGTTTTGTGACTATAGCAAAAACTTGGAAGCAGAAAGGTCAGCCCCAATATCTTGCCATTTTCCTTTTGACAGTTGGAGACAGAATAAGAATCAAAAAGAAATCATAGTTTATGACCAAAGACAGAGAAAGCAGACCACTGATAAAATGATATTTATATGCCTTCTCACACAGGCAGCAAGAAATAAATACCCAGGGTTAATCAAAAAACAAAGAAGATGTTTGCTGTATTTTCAGGCAATAAAAAAATTGGAGGGGGAATTGGTTTTGTTTTTAAAGAAAAATTTGATTGATTCGTATTATCAAGATAAGATTTGTGATTGCCCCTTTACCCAAAATAGGAAAGACTTAAGAGTCCCTTTCTGGTTGTATCTCCTATATGAGCCATGTCTATTAACAGAAGCCCAATTTGGTGGTTTTCTGTGCAAAACAAAGTGATTTGTCTAAAATCAAACATCTGAGGGACTTCCCTGGTTGCCCAGTGGTTAAGGCATAGGCTTCCACTGCAAGGGGCACAGGTTCAATGCCTGGTTCGGGAATTAAGATATAACATGCCACACGACGTGTCAAAAAAAAAAAAAAGTAGAGAAAAATACCAAGCATTAGAGAATGCAAATGAAACAAAAGATTATAGTTCTTAACATATTTCATGAGGAAAGAATCCACAGAGAGCTCTTTATAATGATTTAATTAAAAGAATTAAGCATCATGGTGTGGGAGATTTCAAGTGAAAGCTGTTAAGTTTGAGGAGTCAAATGAGCTGAGTTCAAATACAAGCTCTTTAACTTATGAATCATATTTCTTGGGCAAGTTATCCAATACTTACCAATAGGTAAGTTTCCCCACCTATACAATGGGCATAACAACTCCTCTAAAGCTGTTGTGCGGTTTATGTGTCACAGAGTATGTAAACTCCTTGGCACACCTTCCTTCTCTCTCCTGCTCCCCCTTCCATCTTAGTGAACTTTCTGAAACCAGAAAAGTCCTATGCAAAAACACTTTCTTCCATTCAAACAAATTTCTGAACAAAGCTTGCAAAACCCCAATACAACACTGTCTAACACAGCGACACTATAAAATATTCATTCCATCTTAGTAGCAACACATAAATTCCACGTCACATAAGGGTACAAAAATTATATCTCATTTGTGACACGCTTGCCGTTGCATTTTTTGAAGTATTATTCGTGGAAAACATTTCTGAATTTTCTTTATGAGGTGTGACACCCTCTCAATTCACTAACGCCACAACTTACCATTTGAAAGAAAATTAACATGCGTGACCTGAATTTTCATTTTTTTTTTTAGTACCATAGAAAAGTGGAAATGAAATTCAAATCCTATAAACACTTAGGTATAAAAGAAATAAGAACGGATATGCAAACAGCTAGTTTTTTTAGAGGTGTGAGCCTGGTAAGCCAATAATTTACACCTAGGATCTAAATTTGTTAAGTCTGATTCTCAAATCAAGTAGAAGAATTAAAAATGCTGCTTGTTTCAAATGCACTAGCTTTTTTATGGAACAAAGTAGGGTATCAATTTTCAGAAAAACATGTTGCTCTTTGATACAGAAGGACCACAGAAGACATTCTGTACTCTGCACACATAAGACACCACTTTCTTCCTGTCAGGCACGCACATCCTCTAGAAATCAGCTGGTGGTACATGATCATTTGGCTTTCAACTCTGTCCATTTTGTGAGTTAATGGTCAAGGAATAGTGCTTGCACTTCCATAAACTTTACCAAAGGCTTTGGGTTTTTAGAGAGCGTTTTAGGAGCAATCTCTTCAAAAACAACACTACTTTGTAGAAATCCCTATACAAGCAGAAATTTGTCACTCAGAGATCTTCTCTTGGCGGGAAGAAATGATGGCAAATTATGTCTTATTATGCTATTTATATATTGTGCATGTGAACAGATATAGCATAATTGTAATAGATACATCTATGCACATATATGCCATCTGCATATGCATAACTTTTTATACCCATAATTCCATTTTCTTTTCATATTATGCCATCATCTTTGCTGTGCAGTTCAGTACCATATTATTTTCATTTCAACCACAGCTGCATCATTGCTGCTGCCAGATCTCTGTTTATTTTGTTTATTTATTTATTTTTTTTTTGGAGAAAATATAAAATTTTAAATTGTTTTTTTTTTCTTTTTTTTTTTATCAGAAAGGAAAGTCATCAAGAATTAGATTTTATTTTAGGAACAAAGTAAGGTTTCATGGGAGAAAAAAACAAAGCCTTGGTGTAGAGAAGGTTTGTTCATTTTCTATAGCATTACTGAAGTGTCCGTATGCCTTGATAATCCTATCAATGTTTGGATCATCTCACTGGGGGAAATGACTTAATTTAACTCTATTTTGGTGTCTCCGCAAAGGTAAGTTTTCTATTTTGAGAGCCTACCTGGGTAGTTTTCTGCTACTTCATTTGTGAATGAAATCCCAAAATTTGCCCAGCTGACTTGCCAAATCTGTTTCCCCCAGTAGAAAAGGTGGGTGGCCAGTGGGTGGAGGAGGAGGTGTGGGAACTGGCTGGGGATTCACCCTGTAGCAGAGTTAACCATCAACCAATATCTCATAATCCTAAAAGCCTAGACAGGAAACAGATCAATGAAGGCTGGAGACAAGTGGATCAAACTGATGCTCCATTATTTCATGTCCTCTAGTGTCTCTCTTTCAATGCCATCATGGAAGAACTGGGAATCTCACTCAAAAATCAGAAAAAGTTAAAGAAAAAGTCAAGAACTAAGGGGAAATCATCCTTCACAAGTATCCTTACTTGTCATCAAAGACGAACTCAGAGAAAAGAGACGATGGCGTGAGCTGAGAACACACCTGGAGTAAGCTTTCAGGAAGAAAAACATGCTTACTGCAGGTTTTGGAGAAAGGATTTCTAACAATGGTGCAATGTTTTACATACATCTATATGCATAACTCAGATTATGGCTACAGATACAAGAAATACAGCAGTTTAAAAAGCTCAGATAGACTGAGATTACGTGGGAAGTGGCACGGATTCTTCTGAAATGGATTTGTATGCTCACTTATTTTACCTTTTCTCTTTCATCCCAATAAATTGCTGTGTGTGCTTTCTAAGTAATAATAAAACAACAGGGTTTTTTTCCAGAATGAGTTTGAGTGTTGGTTTGTTTCCCATCACTTGCTCTGATTCACAGTGTTTGGTTTCCAAGTGTTATCAGCTGTCAAGTTTGCTATTTTGATGAATCTTCTTATCTGCTCAGCCTGACAAAGCCATTTCTGGCTGTGTTTAAAAAAAAAAATCTTTTTAGTTTGTACCGAGTACCTTGTTTTTCTAGTAGAGTGAAACCATTCACCTTTGTGTTTTAAAATCTAAGTTTATAAGTAGTTTGAATGGTACTTGGATCAGTGACTATAACATAAAAGGATGCAAATAAAAATAAAAGCGTCCACCACATTCAAGGCACCCTTCTAGGTTCTGGGGATACCACGGTGGACCGTATCTGTTTTCCTCACCGTGGCATCCCCAGAACCTAGAAGGGTGCCTTGAATGTGGTGGACGCTTTTAATTTTGGTCCCTGCCCTCACACAGTTCACAGTAAAATGAGAAAGAACAGCATTCTGTTATCCAAAGCTGGATTGCACTTCCTCAGTGGAGGTCAGAAGCTGCCGGAACACACAGGGCGGAGTATTTAACCTGGGATGGGACAAGGAGGTCTTCCTTGAGGAAGGCACAGTAAGTCCTCTACACACGAATATGTTCCCTTCCGAGAGTCTATTTGTTAGTCCAATTTTGTTCATAAGGTCAGCAAAGGAAGCCTAGGAACCCAACTAACACAATCAGCTATATAGTACTGTACTGTAGTAGGTTTATAACACCTTTCACACAAATAATACATAAAAAGGCAAACACAAAAAATAAAACATTTCAATCTTACAGTGCAGTACCTTGTAAAGTACAGTAGTACAATGTTCTTGCCCGGAGAATCCCAGGGACGGGGGAGCCTGGTGGGCTGCCGTCTATGAGGTCGCACAGAGTCGGACATGACTGAAGTGACTTAGCAGCAGTAGCAGCAGCACAGTACAACAGCTGGCATATAAGGGCTGGCATTGAGTGAACAGACAAGAAGAGTTACCGACTGGAGGAGGGAGAGGAGCTGGGAGATGGTAGAGCTGAAGGGTCATTAGCAGTGTGCAATTTCACTCACACCTGATGTTGATGGAATGCACATTTGCATCTTTGAAAGTTCACAACTGGAAGGTCCGTATGTAGGGCATTTACTGTATAGCTAAGATCTGAAAGAGGGCAAGTTAATCTGGTCCAGGGAGAAACATCAGAGAGAGAAGGCAACTGTTTCAGTTGAAAAAAACAGTGTATTCTAAGGCACTGCAATAAGAAAATATAGGGCCAGAATGACACACACAGAAAAAGGAGTCTATTGGCTAAAACACAAAGAGTGCAATGGGGCCCAGAGGTAATAGCCACTCTGGCTGAGGTTAGAGAAAGAATTGAAGGAAAGAAGACTAAGAAGAGGAAAAGAGAGAGAGAGGGTCCCTTGATCAGCAGCCCAGAGGAAGGATACTGTAGCTTGGGCTAGAGGAATGCCAATAGGAAATCAACCCTGACTACTCATTGGAAGGACTGATGCTGAAGCTGAAGCTCCAATACTTTGGCCACCTAATGCGAAGAATTGAGATGATTCATTGGAAAAGACCCTGATGCTGGGAGAGATTGAGGGCAGGGGGAGAACGGGACGACAGAGGATGAGATGGTTAGATGGCATCACTGACTCAATGGATGTGAATTTGAGATTTGAGCAAACTCTGGGACAGGGAGTGAAGGACAGGGAGGCCTGGCGTGCTGCAGTCCATGGAGTCACAAAGAGTCAGACGTGACTTAGTGACTAAACAGCAACAGAGGAAGGCCAGCGAGACCACTGCATGACAGGTAACTTGGAGGTACAATTCACACAGCCAGAAGTTCAGAAAGTGGCCTTGAGGCAAGGAAAAGGAAGTTCAAGAAAACATCAGGATCCAGGAGCAGAGGAGTGGGTGTGGAGGAAGGAATGTTTAGCTGGGGAGTTGAGATATTGGGAAACAGCATCAGGAAAGGAGCAAGCACTGGATCAATATTTCACATAATTAAATCCCATTGGTTTCTGTAGGATTATTCTACAACTAAAAGAAACTTTTAATCTAGTCCCTGTAGACTTTGAGTACAGAAATAGTTCCAGATATGAAGAAGAAACAAAATGACCTTTTAAAATCATAACATACTGGACATATATTTTTCTGTGCTTGTAATCAACACTCAGATTTGGGGTCAATCAGAATTTTATTAACAACAAATAGAACACAATGTAGTTCATAAAAAATGTAATAAGATTCTTATATTTAAGAATTACAAATGGTGAATCCAACTGACTGGCAATGAAGTAGAATGATGTGAAAATATTACAGGGGAAATACATAGTTATTCAATTGACTAAATCTTATACTAAGGGAATTCTAGTTTAATTTTCTAATGTAACAGAACAATATTTTTCTCTCATTTCAGGAAATATTATGGTGTTGTATCTTTTTACATACAGTTACAGTAATTTATGGGAAAAGAAATATATTGACTTTTAATATGTAAAATATATTGTGTGTCAATATGGTTTACAAGTATTTTAAGGCTCAAAAACACTTATTGATCACTGAATGTTTATTCAAGGCACGTAATATATTGAACCAGGCAGAATTGCGGAACGGAGATTTTTTTGGTCAACTAGTAAATATAATACATAATCACCTTCCTTTTCCCCCAACATTTTCATTCTGAAAGCTTATTTGATATGCACACATAGGCATATGTTTCCATATGTGTCTCTGTGTGTTGGGGCAAAGAAAAAAGTAAGCCAGTGAGTTCAGAGGAGAGGAAAAAGAAATTGCAGAATATCTGGAAGCTGGTCCAGAAAAAAATCCCTGAGATCAACATTAATCTTCGAGATTTTCATCCCTTTCTATAAAAAGCAGTGACTCATACACAGTTATGTAGAAATCAATGGCAAAGTTAATTAAAGACTAAATCCAACATTTTTCCTTCAGCAATTTCTTGACGTTAATAGGAAAAGATGGCTCAGGTGAAATATTCAGGAAGAAAGAGGGAAGTCAGTGGTGATTGAAAGATGATGTTAATAGTCAAGATTTATTTTCCTTTCAAGTTTCAAATCTAGGCCTTTCTTGCCTTTAGCATGGAGAAAAGGGAAGAGAGGCCATCCACTACTTGATTGACCCCATGGGGCTGCCGATACATGAGCTTTCCATTCTTAGCCTAAAAGATGCTAGAGAGAGAGACAGAAATAAGAAAGTGGGTTCAAGAAAACTAGATGGAGATAAAATACATGTGACCAACACTTTTCCTCTCTGTCTGCAGTTACTACTTTAATTCAACTCTTTTTTTGGCTATGTGGGTCTATTGCTTTTTAGTGCGGCCTCTCTAGTTGTGGTGAGCAGAGACTACTCTTTGTTGCAGTGTGAGGGCCTCTCGTGGTGGCTCTAGGTGCAGCACAGCGCATGGAATCTTCCCGGACCAGGGATCGATCTCCGTACCCTGCACTGGCAGGTGGATTCCCATCCACTGTGCCACCGGCGAAGTCCCTAATTGAGCTCCTTACCTGGCTTCAGTTCAGTTCAGTTCAATTGCTCAGTCATGTCCGACTCTTTGCAACCCCATGGATTGCAGCACGCCAGGCCTCCCTGTCCATAAGGCTAAATAATTTCTTAATTAGGAAACTACTGTGATTTGTTTTAAAGGGGAATAAAGTTGAGTGTCTATTCTGGGAAAGGTATCCCTAAGAAATATCTCTGCAGTGTGATTTTTAAAGAAGCACAGTCTATCGGTTCCGAAATGTATAACCCACCAGAGTCTCTCCATCATCAGAAACCCCAATGCATTGAGAACAAATGGCTCAAGTTACAGTCTACTTGCTCGAGTCATTTATGAGTTGGATCCTCCAGCTGAAAGCAAGGAGAGGACAGATGTTCACTCATCAAGGATGGTCACAGGAGTGTCAGAGGTGCACAGGGCTAGGCAAGTAAGCCATTCCATGTGAAGTAATAGAGTGCTTAGGGAAGTTGCCTGTTGGGGTGCAGAAGAGTTGGTCAAATGCGTAAGCAGTTCTCTGGTTTGTCAATGTCTAGTCCTGCATATGAAGGGAAACATTTTTCCAGTCACATTTCTTTAAAAAATTACAAAATAGGAATGGTAAATTCTCCAGAGTGGAGACATATATACTACATTTACAAGTAGTAACTCAAAGTCCCATAAGCCTTGGGACCGAAACGACCAACGGTAAACCATCTTGACATGCTGATGTTTATAAATCCAGAAACGGGCTGGCGTTGTAGGTGAGTGTCCTCACAGGAAGGCACAGGGGCACCAGAGGGACTTGCTTTTAAGCTTTGCCTGCAAAATAGCCAATTAGAGAAATTACTCCAAAATCACTGCAGATGGTGACTGCAGCCACAAAATTAAAAGACGGTTGCTCCTTGGAAAAAGAGTTATGACCAACATAGACAGCATATTAAAAAGCAGAGACATTACTTTGTCCACAAAGGTCCGTCTAGTCAAAGCTATGTTTTCCCAGTAGTCATGTATGGATGTGAGAGTTGGACTATAAAGAAAGCTGAGTGCCAGAACAATTGATGCTTCTGAACTGTGGCGTTGGAAAAGACTCTTGAGAGTCCCTTGGACTGCAAGGAGATCCAACCAGTCCATCCTCAATGAAATCAGTCTGGATATTCATTAGAAGGACTGATGCTGAAGCTGAAGCTCCAATACTTTGGCCACCTGATGCGAAGAACTGACTCATTGAAAAAGACCCTGATGCTGGGAAAGATTGAAAGTGGGAGGAAAAGAGGACAACAGAGGATGAGATGGTTGGATGGCATCACTGACTCAATGGACATAAGTTTGAGTGAACTCTGGGAGGTGGTGATGGACACGGAGGCCTGGTGTGCTGCCATCCATGGGGTTGCAAAGACTCAGACATGACTGAGCAACTGAACTACTTACTACCAGTACTCCATTTTTACACCCAGTAGGTTAACTGAGACTCCAAATGGATTCATGGGCATATATTTTTTGGTTTGTTTGTTTATTTGCATTCATATCCTTCTTCCTTCCTTTCACCCATTTCTTACTTCATTTTCTTCATTAGCAGAATCCCTAGACATCACAGTTTGTTCTGAAAGTTTTTTCATTAAGCCTGAAATTGTGAACTCCTAAAAGTTGGGTTCCCCCTGCCCTTCACATGAGTATCTCAATTTGGATGATAAGTTATAGGATATTTTGCTTATTGGTCTCAAGCTTTCTCTTCTTGACAACCACACAGTTTCACTAATAAAGCTGAAACCTCTATTGATGTTAGAAAGTGGCCTTATCCAAAGATGCCAAATAAAGGCCAGGGACTCCTACCCTCCATCAAAGTAATCCAGGATGAACTGCAAGGAGTTGGACTGACAGTTCAATTTGGACATTTGAGAAACACTGTACACATGTAGATATATGGAAATACAGGTAGAGATAGTTAGATCCTATTGCTGTAGTCTGCCTTGGGCCATGCTCTCAGTAAATACCAAGGTCATGTTATCAAATGTTAATGACTGTAATAGCAGCTATCAGTTCACAGGCATGTGCTGAATCCAGGTGCATGGTGTGTACTGCACAACATCTGCTCGTGTAATAGCCATGGCAACCCAGAGGAAGTATTGTTTACAGAAATTCAGAGAGGTTAAATCACTTTCACAAAGTCATTTAACCATGAAGCAGCAAGTGGCTCAGCATAATCCTGCTCCATCATCGCAACACAGGCCCCCTTCCTAACTCTTGAAGACTAAGAAAGTGCGTGCTAAGTTGTTCAGTCATGTCCGACTCTCTGTGACCCTTTATATCTTGTCTCTTGTCTCTGAGAATTGAATAGATCAAATTTCAAAGGTGAAATTTTGTTAGGACACTTGATTTTGAAAGACTGTAATTGTGAATGCCATTTTCTAGGATTTGCATTCCAATGTACCCACAAGGAGTACATGCTGGCAAATTCTTCAGCAAGAGACCAAAAAATGTGGCAATCTCAGAAAACACACACACACAAGATAAAGGTTTTCAAGTAACCAACATCAGAGGGAATTTTAAATGTGTCAATAATGTCTTCAGTACTTTTATATCTGTCATTAAGCTACTGCCAAACTATCTCTGAAGAGACAGGCTCCTTTATCTTGTCTTCATGATGAATTCTGTACCCAGAGCAGCATATTTAAATGAGACCATTTTTAATAAAGCCATGCCAAGATTTACAAGTAATTTAGTGGCATTAAGCATAATAAGCCAAATTATAGTGATGAAAGAAACATTTTCATTAAAGCTTTAAAAATTGACACTCAGAACTCCAATGCAGGGATGGGACTGAGTCTACATTGTCTCAAGGGAAGCAAGATAACAAATGACAGCTAGAATTTTAAGCTCATCATAACAAATATATAATTAGTTTTGACCTTTTCACAACATTCCAACAAATAGTGGTTCATAAGCATGCATGTTGCAAATGAAATTAATTGCCAGGGTATCTTTCACTAAGATGTTTAATGATCTCATCATAGATTTCCTGGATGATTTCCTTTGGATCTCTTTCAGAAAATAATGCTATTAGAAGCCACACACCAGGTTAATTTCATTGAACTGGAAACAACCAACATCCGCAACTTGTGTCTAGCTCATGTCTTCCTACTTGTGCGTGTGTATGTTCAGTCTCTCAGTCGTGTCCGACTCTTTGTGACCCCGTGGACTGCAGCCCACCAGGCTCCTCTGTCCATGGGATTCTCCAGGCAGGAACACTGGTGTGGCTTGCCATATCCTTCTCCAGGTGATCTTCCCAATCCAGGGGCAAACCCACATCTCTTCTGTCTCCTGCATTGGCAGGTAGATTCTTTACCACTAGCACCACCAGGGAAGCCTGTCTTCCTACTTCAGTGGAAATGTTTTCTTTCCATCTCTCTTGCACCACTTCTGTCTCTCCATATCCAAACTTGACTTAAAGACTCTGGTCAAATGCCACTGATGATGACAGCAGTTCTTTGGTATCTTCAGGAGATTGTTTCCAGGAGCTACAGCAGATAACGAAAATCTGCAGATGCCTAAGTCCTTTCTGTAAATGGTGAAGTACAATGGACACATTGACCTTCCACGTACATCAGTTCCGCATCTGCAGATTCAGCCAACCCCAGAGTGAAATTTCCATGCAAAACCCACAGGTACAGAAGGCCGACTCTGTACTTGAAACTTTCCCTGGTTTCCTCCTGCCTCTCTCCAGTGACCTTTACCTGCACTAGAGCACTCTGACCTTAAACTCCTTTGGTCCATGGTGGTAAAATGTGTGAAGCATTTTGTTTCACTCTTATTATCTGCTTCTCTACCTTCACTTCCAAGGACCAGCTCACACAATTCAGGACGTCAGCCCTGTTAAATGTGTAAATGAATCCACCCAAGGTCATGAAATTACCGCCTGAATATAAAACTTAACTCACCTCCTCCACTCTTAAACTTTCTTGGAAAGAACTTGGATATTCTCCCTCCTTGTTTCTTCCTTTATGTTTTCCAGATCCTCTTTTTCTCCCCAAAGATATAACAAAATACTGCAAGTTCCCAGAAACTCACAAAGCACATCAAATGTTTCAAGCAAGTGTCCATGTTGAAGGGAGTCTTCCTGGGTAGAAATGTTTTCATTTGCCTTGGTAATTTCAAAAGTCATCTGTTATAGGGAGCTCAAATCCATGCTCTGTGACAAGCTGGAGGGTTGGGATGGGGTGGGAGGTGGGAGGGAAGTTCAAGAGGGAGGGACACATGTATACCTATGGCTGATTCATGTTGAGGTACAGCAGAAACCAACACAATATTGTAAAGCAATTATCCTCCAATTAAAAATAAGCAAATATTAAAAAGGAGTCTGTAATTTAAAAGACACAGAGTAACCTGGACCTTGGTGGCACTAGTGGTAAAGAACCTGCCTCCTAATGTGGGAGACGTAAGAGACGGGGCTTTGATCCCTGGGTCAGGAAGATTCCCTGGAGAAGGAAAGGATGATTCCAGTATCCTTGCCAGGAGAATTCCATGGACAGAGGAGCCTGGTGGGCTACAGTCCATAGAGTCGCAGAGTCTGACATGACTGAAGCAACTTAGCATGTAGCACACACAACCCAGACCCTAAAAAAAATATAACATGTTAGCAAAGGTGACCCACAAAATGTATTAACACAAAAGTTTAGAACTAATAGACTAAAAGGAAGGAAGGAGGAAGCAAGGAAGGAGAGGAGGAGGAAGTTTTCCTGGGTTCAGCTAAAAAGAAACTACCCCCACATTTTTCAGAATGCTGGACTGGGGCTGTGGAGATGGGTGGTTCCATTTCTCCACAGAGGAAGGAGAAAAGAGGGGCTTATACTGTAGCTGTAACTGAAAGGGGCTTCTCTGGTGGCTCAGTGGTAAAGAATCTGCCTTCCAATGCAGGAGACACAGGAGATGTGGGTTCAATCCCTGGATCAGGACTGTCTCCTGGAGAATGAAACGGTAACCCACTAGAGTATTCTTCTCTGGAAATATCCATGGACAGAGGAGACTGGCGGGTTGCAGTCCATGGGGTCATAAAAGAGCCAGACACGACTTAGCGGCTAAACAACAACAGCAAAGCAGGTAGGCTGTAACTGAGTTGGACACTCCTGACAGTAGTGATACAATGCTAGCATCAGTGATCAAAGAATACAGGGGCTCTAATTTGTCTGAGATGGTTGATGTTGTGCTTCTTTAAAGGAGAAAGATGGGCTATAAGATCAACCAAACACCCAGCTAGTTTTAATGCTCTTTGTTGTTGTTGTTCAGTCCCTAAGTTGTGTCCAAATCTTTGTGGCCCCATGGACTGCAGCATGCCAGGCCTCCCTTCCTCCATTTCCTGGAGTGTGCTCAAGTTCATGTCCATTAAGTCAGTCATGCCATCCAACCTTCTCATCTTCTGTCGTCCCCTTCTGCTCTTGCCCTAAATCTTTCCCGGCATCAGGGTCTTTCTAATGAGTTAGTTCTTTGCATCAGGTGGCCAAAATATTGGAGCTTCAATTTTAGCCTCAGTCCTTCCAATGACTATTCAGGGTTGATTTCCTTGAGGATTGACTGGCTTGATCTCCTTGCAGGCCAAGGGACTCTTAAGAGTCTTCTCCAGTACCACAATTCGAAAGCATCAATTTAATGCTCTGTGGGGCTTTAAAAGCCATTTTAATTTTATCAAATGTGATTGTTCTTTTTACCCTTGAATTAGCAAGGAGGGCTGAAAACTTCTAACCAATGCCACAAAACATGCAGCCAGGTACACGTTTCAGGTCTTATTAACAATCACTCCAATCATACTCCCACTGTCCTTTCCTACTCTTCAGCCTATAAAAGCAGAGTCTGCAAAAGACAAAATGGGAGAGACTTTTCAGATTATCCACCTGGGAAAGTGGTACCTTTTCCCTGTGAAGGAGAAGTGTGCTCCCCCACTGCTATCACCAGTCACATGAAAGGGGCTCCAAGCAAACCCATCTGAGAAGATGGGGCGCTTTCAATGGGAAAAGACAAGCATTTCAGTCCCCACCAAATACTTCTGCAGGTGACTTTCTCAGATGACCCTGTGACCATTTGAACAGATGAAGTAGAAGATTACAGAGGAGATGGCCTTTGAACTTTAGTATGGGGACACATTAGAGCAGTTTTATGATTTATACAAAATGAGCAGCTGAATCAGAGAAAAAGCTGGTGCTCATCATTGAGTATTTTCTCTCAAATTATTCTTCACCTCAGATCTTTCTTTATCTTTATTATCTTTAGATAGTTTATTATTTTAATTCCAGCATCAATAGAATCCTCAGTGACTTTTTCCACCTCACACTTATTCCAGGGTCTACAATGTGGCCCCAAGACAATGGGTTGGCCTTCCTTGTGTTGTGCCCTAAAATTTTCATTCAAAATTACATTGCTTTTGTACTTTAAAATTATTTATTTAGCTGTGAATCATGAAAAGATGGCAATTTTGTCAAGTCAAAATTACCTTTTACTGCCAGTACAATTAGGACATTAGAGAGTTTTAGTGATAACAGGAGGAAAGATAGAATCAATATATGTTCAGCATATTAAAACTCCACTCTTGTACAAATATTTAGTGTCAACCTGTGGAAAATTCTGAAAGAGAAGGGAATACCAGACCACCTGACCTGCCTCTTGAGAAACCTATATGCAGGTAAGGAAGAAACAGTTAGAACTGGACATGGAACAACAGACTGGTTCCAAATAAGAAAAGGAGTACATCAAGGCTGTATATTGTCACCCTGCTTATTTAACTTATATGCAGAGTACATCATGAGAAACCCTGGGCTGGAAGAAGCACAAGCTGGACTCAAGATTGCTGGGAGAAATATCAATAACCTCAGAAATGCAGATGACACTACCCTTATGGCAGAAAGTGAAGAGGAACTCAAAAGCCTCTTGATGAAAGTGAAAGAGGAGAGTGAAAAAGTTGGCTTAAAGCTCAACATTCAGAAAACGAAGATCATGGCATCTGGTCCCATCACTTCATGGGAAATAGATGGGGAAACAGCAGAAATAGTGTCAGACTTTTTTTTCTTTGGGGCTCCAAAATCACTGCAGATGGTGATTGCAGCCATGAAATTAAAAGACACTTACTCCTTGGAAGGAAAGTTATGACCAACCTAGATAGCATATTCAAAAGCAGAGACATTACTTTGCCAACAAAGGTCCATCTAGTCAAGGCTATGGTTTTTCCTGTGGTCATGTATGGATGTGAGAGTTAGACTGTGAAGAAGGCTGAGCGCCGAAGAATTGATGCTTTTGAACTGTGGTGTTGGAAAAGACTCTTGAGAGTCCCTTGGACTGCAAGGAGATCCAACCAGTCCATTCTAAAGGAGATAGGTCCTGGTGTTCTTTGGAAGGAATGATGCTGAAGCTGAAACTCCAATACTTTGGCCACCTCATGTGAAGAGTTGACTCATTGGAAAAGACTCTGATGCTGGGAGGGATTGGGGGCAGGAGGAGAAGGGGACGACAGAGGATGAGATGGCTGGATGGCATCACCGACTCGATGGACGTGAGTTTGAGTGAACTTTGGGAGTTGGTGATGGACAGGGAGGCCTGGCGTGCTGCGATCCATGGGGTCGCAAAGAGTCGGACACGACTGAGTGACTGAACTGAACTTACAGGTGACTGTCTAAAAGAGGTCCAAGATCATCAGCTCTGCTTTGCTTGGTGGTCCGCTGAGCACCTTTAGGGGAACTGCACAGGAGATGCTTCAGAAGTTGGTGGATGCACCATAGAAGGACTGTTGGTCCTTAAGCGAAATTTTCGCCTGTATTCTTCCCAATAGAAGTCTTTCTTTAAAGTTGACTAGATCATTTCAGTTTCTTTTAGAGGGCCCAAGAGAATTGCTGAATCTTGGTTTTATGCTTTCATTGGCTCATTATTTAGCTTGGATAAATAATGAGCTTTTCTCATCTTAAGTAGGAACTCCCTGACACTGTCCACTGGGGCAATTAAGGCAGTTTCCTGAGGGTTTATTTCCTGAGTTGTGGATAGCACTAAGGGCAGCAACAATGGGGAGCTGTTACCCGTCCCCAAGTCTAAAGGACCAATTACCAGAACCTAAGATTGCCTTGAAAGGTCATCCAGTAAGGGCTGTGGCCTTCAGGGGAGAAATGCATTCATTGTAAACCTGAGGTCCGCATGGAATGGAGCCAGTGGAGTCATGGTGTCACTTTTTCAAGACTCCGATTTTCTGATTGCTTCATATTGATGCAGTCCAGCCAGTACCCATATTTGATCCACTAGTCAAGAGAATCCAGTAGTTCTGACTCTAAAGCCCAATTCCTAAACTAAAAACAAGCTGAAAAATGGATGTGGAGGTACAAAGAGAGACTTCCCAGCACAATATTGTTCTTCTATATTGGGATTTATGTGGATCAATAACTAATAAGTACCATTCGAAGCTAGAGGATTATTAAGGATTTCAAAGTGAAATCCAATGTCTCCTGAAATATAGTTTAACTCATACAGACACCTAATATTTTAAGTTGCTTCTTAGAGAGAAAAAATGAGTGGAATGAAATCAATATAGGGAATTCTAGAAGGGGAAGGAGACAACCATATTCAAGGTGCAGAACTGGAGTTAGATTGACCTGGGCTGAGTCTCTCCTGAGACACTTACTACACGTGTGAACTTGTGTAAATTACTTCACTTCTCCCTGGACCTCAGTTTCCTCATATCAACAGTGTGACTGTTAAGACTATGTACATCATACCTGAGACGAAGTATTATCATTACATTATTGTGTGCTTAGTCACTCAGTTGTGTCCAACACTTTACAATTCTTTGGACTGTAAGCTGCCAGGCTCCTCTGTCCATGGGATTTTCCAGGAAAGAATACTGGAATGGGTTGTTATTTCCTTCTCCAAGGGATCAACTCTGCATCTCCTGTGTCTTTTACATTGCAGGAGAATTCTTTACCCACTGAGCCATCAGCATAGACATCTATTACATTACTATTATTATATATTTTATTATATTAATTTATATAATAATAATTACATATTAGAATTAAAGTCTGAAGTTAACAGGGATAGAATGAAACTCTACTAAGGAATCACTATCTGGCTCCAAAACAAAATTACGGAAAAACACAATGAGCAGCCACGAGGTTCAATATGCAGCTCAAAATTAAACTCCAGGGACTTCCCTGGTCGTCCAGTGGTTAAAACTTCTCCTTCCAATACATGGGGTACAGGCTCAATAACCGGTTGGGGAACTAAGATCCCATATGCATCCTGGCCAAAAACCTGAAACACAAACAATATTGTAACAAAACCAATAAAGACAAAAAAAAAAAAAAAAAACTGGTCCACATGAAAAACAAAAATTAAACTCTAGTATTCAGTAGCCAAAGAATCTGCACCCCTCCAGAATCATAAAGGGGTGCTTCTGCAAGCTCAGGCAGGTATTCCACATGTTCGTTGTCATTATTAGATTGCAACATTCATTTCCAGGGCACATCAAAGCAAATAAGTTGTAACCTGATTCCAAAGACTAGAAAGATTTTGTCCTAAGCTTAAAGCATCCCCCAAGTATCAGTCAGTCTACGAGGCATAGCTAAGCCTTTCAACAAGTGTTTCAGTCAGGAACTGAGCATGAAACAAATGGCACATTCAAGGAATTTAAAGAATTGTTATTGAAGAGACTGCTTACAGAGGTGGGGGCAAGAAGGAGAAAAACCAATAAGGGTTGGTAATGGCACCCTAAAGCCAGAAGGGGCATTGAGAATGAATAGGCAACCAGAAGCCAGCTTTAATCTCAGGAGAGAAATCACCTAATAGGAGATATGGCTGTAGGTAAGAGAACACAGCCTCTGTTGACAGCATAAGCCACTGTGATTAAGGAGTAGGGTATTATGGAATATTGTGCAACATGGCCTCCTATACAGGGACAATCCAACTAGAAACAGATTTTATTTTCTTGGGCTTCAAAATCACTGCAGATGGTGACTGCAGCCACGGAATTAAAAGACACTTGCTCCTTGGGAGGAAAGCTATGACAAACCTAAAGAGCACATTAAAAAGCAGAGACATCACTTTGCCAACAAAGGTCTGTATAGTCAAAGCTATGTTTTTTTCCACTAGTCATGTATGGATATGAAAGCTGGACCACAAAGAAGGCTGAGTGCTGAAGAATTGATGCTTTCTAATAGTGTTAGAGGACTCCTGAGAGTCCCTTGGACTTCAGGGAGATCAAGCCAGTCAATATTTATTGGAAAGACTAATGCTGAAGCTCCAATACTTTGACCATCTGATATGAAGAGAGAGCCAACTCACTGGCCAAGACCCTGATTATGGGAAAGACTGAAGGCAAAAGGAGAAGGGGGTGGCAGAGGATGAAATGGTTAGATGGCATCACTGACTTAATGGACATGAGTTTGAACAAACTCCAGGAAATGGTGAGGGACAGGAAAGACTGGTGCGCTGCAGTCCATGGTGTTGCACAGAGTCGGACATGACTTAACGACTGAACAACCACGACTAGAAACCACGTGGCCAGGAAGCCTGAGCAAGTGCTACATTGAGAGGTCAGCCTCCCTCCAGTAGGCAAAGCGGGACAAAAGAGTGTACAGAATGGCTCCGCAGGGATGGTGGACAACACCCAGCACAGGCTTTGTGAATTCAAACTAAAGTTACGACCAGATGTAAAATTATTCTTCACAAAAGATGGAGTCCATATTCAGACCAGAGAAATATTGCCTAGTCTTGAGAGAACTCAAGGACATGAAAGCTACCCGACATGTTTTAATAGAGCTGTTTGAAGCACACTGCCAAGAAACAGAAATGTCTTACTTATTCTGCCTTTTTAGCAGATATTTCAGTATATATAGGCCTAGCTTCAATGACCATTCCAGAGCCCTAGCTAACGCCAGGCCTCACCAGACATGTCTCTTTAATTCCCTACTGAAATACTTGAGAAGAACTGACTCATTGGAAAAGGTCTTGATGCTGGGAAAGATTATAAGCAGGATGAGAAGGGGATGACAGAGGGTAAGATGGTTGGATGGCATCACCGACTCGATGGACATGAGCTTGAGTAAACTCCAGGAGTTGGTGATGGACAGGGAAGCCTGGTGCTCTGCAGTCCATGGGGACACCAAGTGTCGGACACGACTGAGCAACTGAACTGAACTGAAAATACTTGAGAGATATATGACTTGAAGTTTAGCCCAAACCCTTTCTGGCCACATGGAACCAAAACTAGAAGGCGCATTCTCTGCTCACATCACACAGTCATGACAGAGGTGATACTCACAGTCTCTGCAGTATACCAACAAACAGCTCCTTCCTGACAGTGCTCACCGATGCAGTATATACTGGGGCCTGACAGTTTTTTCCTATTCAATTGTCCTTCTGTCCAGATGTAGCTCTTCTAGAAAACTATTTCATGCTATACCAAGCTGAGCTCATATAACAGAAGTGGTTATCCCAGGATGACAATGGTTCAAGTGATTGCTTCTCTTCCTACTTCTCTATGTTTTCCAAAAATTTCTGATAGTTCAGTTTTTGTTTTTTTTCCTAAATCCAGAGTGTCCTGCCTATGTTTTCTTCTAAGAATTTTATAGTGTCCAGTCTCACTATAAGGTCTTTAATCCATGTTGAGCTTACTTTTGTCTACGGTGTTAAAGAATGCTTTAATTTCATTTTTTATACATAGCTGTCTAGTTTTCCCAGCACCATTTAGTGAAGATACTGTCTTTCCTGCATTGTACCATCATACCTCCTTTGTGGTAAATTAGTTGATTGTTGGTACATGGGTTTATTTCTGGGCTTCTATCCTGTTCATTGATCTGTGTTTCTGTTTTTATGCCAGCACTATACTGCTTTGATGACTATAGCTTTGTAATATAGTGTGAGGTCAGGGAGCCAGTTCTTTCTTTCTCAAGATTGCTTTGACGATTTGGGGTCTTTTGTGGCTCCATACAAATTTTAAGATTTTTTTTTAATAGTCACTAAGGATAACAGTGTGGCAGCTGTGCAACACGGGAGCGACTTTGAGAAGATGCCCCACGTCCAAGGGCAAAGAAGAAATCCCAGCAAGATGCTGGGAGGGGTGAAATCATGTATAGAATCAAACCACATACCCGCCAGAGATGCTCAGAGGGCTCAAACAAATCTTGTGCACGCCAGTACACAGAGACCCCAAAGTGACTGAGACAGAACTGTGTTTGAGTGTCTCCTACAGAGATACAGGTCAGCAGTGGACTACCGCAGGGGCAGGGGCTCTGAGTGCAGTAGACCTGGGTATGGCACAAGCCCGCTTAGAGGAGGTCACCATTAACCACACCATCATTTCAGTTCAGTTCAGTTCAGTCACTAAATCGTGTCTGACTCTTTAGGACCCCATTAACTGCAGCATGCCAGGCATCCCTGTCATCACCAACTCCCAGAGTTTACTCAAACTCATGTTCATTGAGTCGGTGATGCCATCTGACCATCTCATCCTCTGTCGTCCCCTTCTCCTCCCACCTTCAATCTTTCCCAGTATCAGGGTCTTTACATATGAGTCAGTTCTTCACATCAGGTGGCCAAAGTAATGGAGTTTCAGCTTCAGCATCAGTCCTTCCAATGAATATTCAGGACTGATTTCCTTTAGGATGGGCTGATTGGATCTCCTTGCAGCCCGAGGGACTGTCTAGAGTCTTCTCCAACACCACAGTTCAAAAGCATCAATTCTTCAGCGCTCAGCTTTCTTTATACTTCAACTCTCACATCCATACATGACTACTGGAAAAACCATAGCTTTGATTAGACGGACCTTTTGTGGGCAAAGTAATGACTGTGCCTTTCTTTCAAGGAGCAAGCATCTTTTAATTTCATGGCTGCAGTCACCATCTGCAGTGATTTTGGAGCCCCCCAAAAATAGTCTGTCACTGTTTCCACTGTTTACTCAACTATTTGTCATGAAGTGATGGGACCAGATGCCAAGATTTTAGTTTTCTGGATGTTGAGTTTTAACCCAACTTTTTCACTCTCCTCTTTCACTTTCATCAAGAGCCCTTTAGTTCTTCTTTGCTTTCTGCCATAAGGGTGGTTAGACAAGGCTAACCCCATAATATAGCCACCAGAATTTATACAGGACTGGGAGGGCACAAGCAAAATCTTGTGTGCACCAGAATCCAGGAGAAAAGAGCAGTGACCCCATAAGAGACTGACCCAGACTTGCCTGTGAGTGTCCAGGAGTCTCCAGCGAAGGCATGGGTCAGTGGTGGCCTGCTGCAGGGTTGAGGGCACTGCGTGCAGTGATGCATGCATGGGATCTTTACAAGGAGATTCCCATTATCTTCATTACTTCCTACATAGTTTGGCCTCAAGTCAAATAACAGGGGGGGGGGGGAATACAGCTCCACCCATTAACAGAATATTGGATTAAAAATTTACTGGGCATGGCCCTGCCCATCAGAACAAGACCCAGTTTCTCCCTCAGTCAGTCTCTCCCATCAGGAAGCTTCCATAAGCCTCTTATCATTCTCCATCAGAGGGCAGACAGAATGAAAACCACAATCACAGAAAACTAATCAATCTGATCACATGAACCACAGCCTTGTCTAACTCAGTGAAACTATGAACCACGCTATGTAGGGCCACCCAAGATGGACAGGTAATAGTGGAAAGTTCTGACAAAATGTTGTCCACTGGAAAAGGGAATGGCAAACCACTTAAGTATTCTTGCCTTGAGAACCCCATGAACAGTTTGGAAAGGCAAAAAGATATGACACTGAAAGATGAACTCCTCAGGTTGGTAGGTACCCAATATGCTCCTGGAGATCAGTGGAGAAATAACTCCAGAAAGAATGAAGAGATGGAGCCAAGGGAAAAACAACATCCAGGTGTGGATGTGACTGGAGATGGAAATAAAGTCAGATGCTATAAAGAGCAACATTGCATAAGACCCTGGAATGTTAGGTCCATGAACCAAGACAAATTGGAAGTGGTCAAACAGGAGATGGGAAGAGTGAACATCAAATTTTAGGAATCAGTGAACTAAAATGGACTGGAATGGGTGAATTTAACTGTGAATTTAACTGTGGGCAAGAATCCCTTAGAAGAAATGGAGTAGACATCATAGTCAACAAAAGAGTCCGAAATGTAGTACTTGGATGCAATCTCAAAAATGACAGAATGATCTCTGTTCGTTTGCAAGGCAAACCATTCAATATCATGGTAATCCAAGTCTATGCCCCGAACAGTAATGCTAAAGAAACTGAAGTTGAATGGTTTGATGAAAACCTATGAGAACTTCCATAAATAACACCCCAAAAAACATGTCCTTTTCACTATAGGGGACTGGAATGCAAAAGTACGAAGTCAAGAAACACCTGGACTAACAGGCAAATTTGGCCTTGGAGTACAGAATGAAGCAGGACAAAGGCTAAAAGAGTTTTGCCAAGAGAATGCACTGGTCATAGCAAACACCTTCTTCAACAACAGAAGAGAAGACTCTACACATGGACATCACCAGATGGTCAACACTGAAATCAGATTGATTATATTCTTTGCAGCCAAAGATGGAGAAGTTCTATATAGACAGCAAAAACAATACTGGGAGCTGACTGTGGCTCAGATCATGAACTCCTTATTGCCAAATTCAGACTTAAATTGAAAAAAGTAGGGAAAACCACTAGAACATTCAGTTATGAACTAAATCAAACCCCTAACAATTATACAGTGGAAGTGACAAATATATTCAAGGGATTAGATCTGATAGACAGAGTGCCTCAAGAAATATGCATGGAGGTTCATGACATTGTACAGGAGACAGGGATCAAGACCATCCCAAAGGAAAAGAGATGCAAAAAGGCCAAATGGTTGTCTGAGGAGGCCTTACAAATACCTGTGAAAAGAAGAGAAGCAAAAAGCAAAGGAGAAAAAACGATATACCCATTTGAATGCAGAGTTCCAAAGAATAGCAAGGATAGATAAGAAAGCCTTCCTCAGTGATCAGTGCAATGAAATAGAGGAAAATAGCAGAATGGGAAAGACTAGAGATCTCTTCAAGAAAATTAGAGATACCAAGGGAACATTTCATGCAAAGATGGGCAAAATTAAGGACAGAAATGATATGGACCTAACAGAAGCAGAAGATATTAAGAAGAGGTGGCAAGACTACACAGAAGAACTGTACAAAAAAGATCTTCAGGACCCAGATAATCACGATGGTGTGATCACTCAACTAGAGCCAGACATCCTGGAATGCAAGTCAAGTGGGTCTTAGAAAGCTAGTGGAGGTGATGGAATTCAAGTTGAGCTATTTCAAATCCTAAAATATGATGCTGTGAAAGTGCTGCAGTCAATATACCAATAAATTTGGAAAACGCAGCAGTGGCCACAGGACTGGAAAAGGTCAGTTTTCATTCTGATCCCAAAGAAAGGCAATGCCAAAGAATGCTCAAACCACCACACAGTTGCACTCATCTCACATGCCAGCAAAGTAACGCTCAAAATTCTACAAGCCAGGCGACAAGAGTACGTGAACCATGAACTTCCAGATGCTCAAACTAGATTTAGAAAAGGCAGAGGAACCAGAGATCAAATTGCAACATCTGTTGGATCATCGAAAAAGCAAGAGAGTTCCAAAACACATCTACTTCTGCTTTATTGACTATGCCAAAACCTTTGACTGTGTGGATCACCAGAAACTGTGGGAAATTCTTCAAGAGATGGGAATACCAGACCACCTGACCTGCCCCCTGAGAAATATTTATGCAGGTAAGAAGCAACAGTTAGAACTGGACATGGAACAACAGACTGGTTCCCAATCGGGAAAAGAATACTTCAAGGCTGTATATTGTCACCCTGCTTATTTAACTTATATGCAGAATACATCATGAGAAACGCTGGACTGGAAGAAGCACAAGCTGGAATCAAGATTGCCAGGAGAAATATCAATAACCTCAGATATGCAGATGACACAAAGAGTCAGACATGACTGAGTGACTGAACTGAACTTAACTGAAAGTCACACTTTGAAAAACCAGTATGGTTTTGGCAAAAAAGTCAAACAACAACAAAAAATTAAAAAATAAAGCAGGCAAATAACTAATAGAGCAAGTAAAATTCAGAGAAATATAAACATTTATATGAGAAATTAATATATGATAAGGCTGGAATCAAAAATTAATGGGTAATGATGGACAGTTTGTTCAATGGATGATGAAATCAAAAATGATTCAGTATGTGAAAAAAATGAAAATGTGCACCAACGCTTATAGTTCAGTTCAGTTCAGTCGCTCAGTTGTGTCTGACTCTTTGTGTCCTCTTGGACTGCAGCACACCAGGTCTCCCTGTCCATCACCAACTCCCAGAGTTCACCCAAACTCATATCCATTGAGTCGGTGATGCCATTCAATCATCTCATCCTCTGTTGTCCCCTTCTTCTCCCACCTTCAATCTTTCCCAGCATCAGGGTCTTTTCAAATGAGTCAGCTCTTCACATCAGGAGGCCAAAGTATTGGAGTTTCAGCTTCAGCATCAGTCCTTCCAATGAACACCCAGGACTGATTTCCTTTAGGATGGACTGGTTGGATCTCCTAGAAGTCCAAGGGACTCTCAAGAGTCTTCTCCAACACCACAGTTCAAAAGCATCCATTCTTCGGCACTCAGCTTTCTTTATAGTCCAACTCTCGCATCCATACATGACTACTGGAAAAACCATAGCCTTGACTAGATGGACACTTGAAGGGTGGACTCTAAACGTGAAAGGTGTGACCTGACTTCTTAATAAGCATTTTTTTTAATGGAAAACAAATAGACAAGTTTAATTTCAAAAATATTCTTCAAGACAAGAATCTCAATGGGAAAAAAAACATGAGCAAAGAACATGACTAGGCAATTTACAAAAGCGGAAACTCAAGGGTTGACAAGAATATGAAAAGATGTCCAAACTCATTACATTGTTATGCATATGTGCTCAGTCGTGTCTGACTCTTTGTGACCACATGGAGTGTATATAGCCTGCCAGCCTCCTCTGTTCATGGAATTTTGCAGGCAAGAACGCTAGATTGGGTTGTGATTTCCTACTCCAGGAGATCTTTCCAACCCAGGGATCCAACCCACATCTCTTCTATCTCCTACATTGGCAGGCAAATTCTTTACCACTAATACCACCTGGGAAGCCCAAATCATTAGCCATTGAAGAAATAAAAATTAAAACTACAATAATATATTTTTGTATACATATTAGTCTACTGAAAAAGAAAAGGAGTCATGAGGACTAAGATATCCTTATGCACTATTGGTGAGAACAGGCTGGTGTCAATGGTCTAGAGTGCAAAATGACACTTCTTGGTCAAAAGGAGCATGTACATGGCCAATGACCAAGAAATTCCATCTCTAGGTTTATGGATTTAAAATATTTTCACACAGGTCCACAGAATATATAAGAAAGGAGATGATGGGACTTCCTGGTGGCCCAGTGATTAAGACTCCGCACTTCCAATGCAGGAGAATTCGATTCCTGGTTGGTGAACCGATTCCACAGGCTGCACAGCACAGCTAAAATTTTTTTTTAATTTTTTTAAAAAGAAATGTTGATTAAAAAAAAAAAAAGACAGATGTTAACTGCAGCAGTATTTTTGGTGGCAGTGAACTAGAGGTTGTCAAGGATTGGCTGTCAGTCCTTCAGAATGGAGATATGTGTAAGAAACTTCTGGCTTATTACCAAGTCTTTTACTTCCTCTTCTAGGAGAAAAGAAGCACGTTTTTTAGTATCCCTTTGAGATTAGGTGTAAACACAGGGCTGAATTTCAGAAAAAGGAATATTTGTCTAGAATTTAATAGACTACTTGCAGACCTTAGTCATGTATGGATGTGAGAGTTGGACTGTAAAGAAGGCTGAGTGCCAAAGAATTGATGCTTTCAAACTGTAGAGCCAGAGAAGACTCTTGAGAGACCCTTGGACTGCAAGGAGATCAAATCAGTCAATCCTAAAAGAAATCTACCCTGAATATTCATTGGAAGGACTGATGCTGAAGCTGAAGCTCCAATACTTTGGCCACCTGATTCGAGGAGCTGACTGATCGGAAAAGACCCTGATGCTGGGAAAGATTGAGGGCAAGAGGAGAAGGGGGTGACACAGGATGAGATTGTTGGATGGCATCACTGACTCAATGGATAGGAGTTTGAGCAAACTCAGGGAGATAGTGATAGACAAAGAAGCCTGGAATGCTGCAGTTTATGGGTCATAAAGAGTAAGGCACGACTTAGCAACTGAACAACAGCAACAACTTGAAGACCTAGCCATAAACATCTCCCCAGTGCAACTCTTCCTTTCAACTCCATTAACTAATCTGAAATTTTAAGCCCCTGAAATTTGAAGTTTACTGGTTACATGAGTAGGATTGCTGCTGCTACTGCTGCTAAGTCGCTTCAGCCGTGTCCGACTCTTAGCGACCCCATACACGGCAGCCCACCAGGCTCCCCTGTCCCTGGGATTCTCCAGGCAAGAATACTGGAGTGGGTTGCCATTTCCTTCTCCAATGCATGAAAGTGAAAAGTGAAAGTGAAGTCGCTCAGTCGTGTCCGACTCTTAGCGACCCCATGGACTGCAGCCTACCAGGCTCCTCTATCCATGGGATTTTCCAGGCAAGAGTACTGGAGTGGGGTGCCATCGCCTTCTCCGTAAGTAGGATTACTTTAATATAATAGATAGCATGTGATAGATACACACTATTGAGTATGCAATAGACCGAATACATGTGTCTCCCCAAAATTCATGTGTTGAAACCTAATCCTCAATGTGATGTATTTAAAGATGGGGCTTTGAGAAGGCAATTATTTCAGGAGAGCTATGAGCTTCCTTGGTGGCTTAAATAGTAAGGAATCTGCCTGCAGCAGAGCTGGGTTCGATCTCTAGGCTGGGAAGATCCCCTAGAGAATGGAATGGCTATCCACTCCAGTTTTCTTGCCTGGAGAGTCCCATGGACAGAAGAGCTTGGTGGGCTACAGTCCATGGGTCCTCAAAAAGCCAGACACGACTGAGCAACAAAAACTTTCTTTCTTTCTTGAAGAGGTAATTAGGTCAGGACAGCAAATCCTTCTTGAATGGGATTTGTGACCTAATAAAAGAGATCCCAGAGAGCTCCCTTACCCCTTCTGCCATATGAGGACACAGCAAAAGGCTTTCTATGAACCAAGAGCCTTATACATTAAACTTGTTATAACGTGGGGCTGTCGGGGAAGAACAAGCAGAGTAATGAGACTGTGTATGTCTTGAGAGTCCCTTAGACTGCAAGGAGATCCAACCAGTCCATACTAAAGGAAATCAGTCCTGAATATTCATTGGAAGGACTGATGCTGAAGCGGAAACTCCAATACTTTGGCCACCTGATGTGAAGAACTGACTCATTAGAAAATACCCTGATGCTGGGAAAGATTGAGGGAGGGAGGAGAAGGGGACGACAGAGGATGAGATGGTTGATGGCATCACCAACTCAATGAACATGACTTTGAGTAAACTTCAGGAGTTGGTAATGGACAGGGAGGCCTGGCGTGCTGCAGTCCATGGGGTCACAGAGTCGGACACAACTGAGTGACTAAACTGAACTGTATGCAGTAAAAGAAAATAGATAAATGTGCACCCAAATAAGTAAATTAATAAATTTAGATAGTTTCCTGCATAGACAGATAGTGATAAATGTAACAACAGATATTTATTTCTTATAGTTCTAGGGGCTGAAAGTCAAGATCAGTGCTCAGCAACATTGGATTCCAATGAGGGATCTGTTCCTGACTTGTAGATGTCTGCTTTCTCACTGTGACCTCAGATTGCCAGGGAGAGGGAGAGAAGCTTTCTTCTCACTTAAACATTGGGAAATGGTTACCATGGTAGCATTAGCTAACACCTCCATCACTCACATAATTACCATTTCTTTTTTGTGGTGAGAACATTTAAGATCTACTCTCTTAGCAATTTTCAAATATATAATACAATATTGTTAACTATAATTACCTTGCTGTACTTTAGACACCCCCCCCAAATGTATTCATCTCATAACTGAAAGTCTGACCAACATGTCTTCATTCCCCCCACCAGACCCCAGTAAACCCCCATTCTATTCCCTGTTTCTAGAGTTTGGTCTTTCTAGATTCCACATGTAAGTGATATCATACATTATTTGTCTTTTCTGTCTGACTTAATTCACTTAACATAATGCTCTCAAGGTTCATCCACATTGTTGCAAATGGCATGATTTCCTTCTTTATCATGGCTGAATGATATTCTACTGTATATATACCATATCTTTTTTATCTACTCATCTGTAGACATATACTAAGGTTTTTTTCCACATATTGGCTACTGAGAACAATGTTGTGATGAACATGGAAGTGTAGCTATCTACTTGAGATCTTGATTTCATTTCCTTTAGAAAAATACCTGGAAGTAAAATTTCTAGGTCATATGATAGTTTATTTTTCAATTTTTTGAAGACTGTCTATATTATTTACCATTATTTATGATTCCACAAAAGTACACAAGCTTCCTTTTTCTCTACATCCTCACCAATACTTATTTCACCAATACTTGTCTTGATGATAACAGTCTTACCAACGGATATGAGATGAGATGATAACCCATTGGCATTTTTGTTTGCATTTCTCTGATGATCATGGGTGTCAAGCACCTTTTCATGTACTTGTTGGCCATTCTATGTATTCTTTGTAAAAATGTTTGTTGAGTACCTCTGGCCATTTCTTAGTTGGATTACGTGGGGATTTTGCTATTATGTTGTATATGTTCTTTATATATTTTGAATATTAACTCCACTTACTCATTCCATTGGTTTCCTTTTCATTTTGTTCATTGTTTCTTTTGCTGTGCAAAAGCTTTTTACTTTGATTGATCCCACATTGCTTTTTGTTTTTGCTTTTCAGGGCATATACAAAAAATCATTGTCAAGATCATCATCAAGGAGTTTTTCCTCCCCTGTTTTCTTCTAGGACTTTTTATGATTTCAGGTATTTGTGTGAGTGGTATAAGATAAGATTCCAATTTTATTCTTCTGAATGTTGTCATTCAGTTTTTCCATCACCATTTACTGAAGTACTACCCTTTTCTCGTTACATATCCTTGAATCTTTTGTAAAATATTAGTTGGCCATATACTCATGGTTTGTTCCTGGATTCTAGGTTCTGTTCTTTCCATTTCTCTTTCCATTAGTCTGTGGGCTTTATTTTATGCAGAATATTCTTTTGATTACTATTTATTGTTTAGTTTGAAATCAGGAAATGTGATGGCTCCAGCTTTGCTCTTGTTCTCAGAATTGCTTTGAATATTGGAGTCTTGTGGTCCCAAACAAATTTTAGGATTGTTCTATGTTATTTCTGAGAAAATTCCCATTGGAATTTTGATAATTGTGTTGAGTCTATAGATAGTTCTGGGTAGTATGTACATTCTAACAATATTAATTCTTCTGGTCCATGAAAATAGGATAATTATTCATATATTTGTGTATTCATCAATATCTTTCATCAAAATCATAGTTTTCAGGGCACAGATTTTTCATAACTTTGGTTAAATTAGTTCCTATGTATTTTATTGTTTTGATGTTCTTGTGAATGGGGTTGTTTGCTTCTTTTTCATATAGTTCATAGTTTATGTATAGAAATGCTGCAGATTTCTCTATTAATTTTGTATCCTACAACATTACTGAATTTTTGAATAGGTTTAACAGTTTTAGGGGGAGTCTTTAAGATGATCTATATATAAAATAATATCACCTGCAAACAAAGACAATTTCATTTTTTTCTTTCTGATGTACTTCTTTCTTTTTTTAATTAATTAATTTATTTTAATTGGAGGCTAATTACAATATTGTGGTGGTTTTTGCCATACACTGACATGAATCAGTCATGGGTGTACATGTGTCCCCATCCTGAACCCCCCTCCCACGTCCCTCCCCATCCCATCCATCCCTCTGGGTTGTCCCAGTGTACCAGCTTTGAGTGCCCTGTTTCATGCATTGAACTTGGACTGGTCATCTATTTCACATACGGTAATACACATGTTTCAATGCTATTCTCTCAAATCATCCCACCCTCACCTTCTCCCACAGAGTCCAAAGACTGTTCTATACATGTGTGTCTCTTTTGCTTTCTCACATATACAGTTGTCATTACCATCTTTCTAAATTCCATATATATGCATTAATATACTGTATTGGTGTTTTTCTTTCTGACTTACTTCACTTTGTATAATAGGCTCCAGTTTCATCCACCTCATTAGAACTGATTCAAATGTGTTCTTTTTAATAGAGGAGTAATATTCCATTGTGTATATGTACCACAGCTTTCTTATCCACTTGTCTGCTGATGGACATCTAGGATGCTTCCATGTCCTGGCTATTGTAAACAGTGCTGTGATGAACACTGCGGTACACGTGTCCCTTTCAGTTCTGGTTTCCTCAGTGTGTATGCCCAGCAGTGCGATTGCTGGTTCATATGGCATTCTATTTCCAATTTTTAAAGGAATCTCCACACTGTTATCCATAGTGGCTGTGCTAGTTTGCATTCCCACCAACAGATTAAGAGGGTTCCCTTTTCTTCACATCTTCTCCAACATTTCTTTTTTGTAGACTTTTTGATAGTAGCCATTCTGACTGGCATGAGATGGTACTTCATTGTGGTTTTGATTTGCATTTCTCTGAAAATGAGTGATATTGAGTATCTTTTCATGTGTTTGTTAGCCATCTGTATGTCTTCTTTGCAGAAATTTTTATTTAGTTCTTTGGCCCATTTTTTGATTGGGTCATTTATTTTTCTGGTATTGAGCTGCACGAGCTGCTTGCATATTTTTGAGACTAATTCTTTGTCAGTTGCTTCTTTTGCTATTATTTTATCCCATTCTGAAGGCTGTCTTTTCACCTTGTTTATAGTTTCCTTCATTGTGCAAAAGCTTTTAAGTTTAAATTAGGCCCTATTTATTTATTTTTGCTTTTATTTCCATTACTCTGGGAAGTGGGTCATTGAGGATTTGTTGTGATTTATGTAAGAGAGTGTTTTGCCTATGTTTTCCTTTAGGAGTTTTCTAGTTTCTGGTTTTACATTTAGATATTTAATTCATTTTGAGTTTATTTTTGCGTATGGCGTCAGAAAGTGTTCTAGTTGCATTCTTTTATAGGTGGTTGACCAGTTTTCCCAGCATCACTTGTTAAAGAGATTGTCTTTGCTTCATTGTATATTTTTGCCTCCTTTGTCAAAGATAAGGTGTCCATAGGTTCATGGATTTATCTCTGGGCTTTCTATTTTGTTCCATTGATCTATATTTCTGTCTTTGTGCCAGTACCATACTGTCTTGATGACTGTAGCTTTGTAGTATAGCCTGAAGTCAGGCAGGTTGATTCCACTCGTTCCATTCTTTGTCAAGGTTGCTTTGTCTATTTGAGGTTTTTTGTATTTCCATACAAATTGTGAAATTATTTGTTCTAGTTTTGTGAAAAATACTGTCGATATTGCATTGAATCTATAGATTGCTTTGGGTAGTATACTCATTTTCACTATATTGATTCTTCCGGTCCATGAACATAGTATATTTCTCCCTCTATTTGTGTCCTCTTTAATCTATTTCATCAGTGTTGTATAGTTTTCCATATATAGGTCTTTGGTTTCTTTAGGTAGATATATTCCTAAGTATTTTATTCATCACAATGGTGAATGGGATTGTTTCCTTAATTTCTCTTTCTGTTTTCTCATTGTTAGTGTATAGGAATGCAAGGGTTTTCCATGTACTAATTTTACATCCTGCAACTTTAGTATATTCATTCATTAGCTTGAGTAATTTTCTGATAGTGTCTTTAGGGTTTTCTATGTAGAGGATCATGTCATCTGCAAACAGTGAGCGTTTACTTCTTCTTTTTCAATCTGGATTCCTTTTATCCTTTTTTCCTCTCTGATTGCTGTGGCTGAAACTTCCAAAAGTGTGCTGAATAGTAGTGGTAAGAGTGGCACTCTTGTCTTGTTCCTGACTTTAGAGGAAATGCTTTCAATTTTTCACCACTGAGGATAATGTTTGCTGTGGGTTTGTCATATATAGCTTTTATTATGTTGAGGTATGTTCCTTCTATTCCTGCTTTCTGGAGAGTTTTTATCATAAATGGGCATTGAATTTTGTCAAAGGCTTTCTCTGCATCTACTGAGATAATCATATGGTTTTTATTTTTCAATTTGTTAATGTGGTGTATTACACTGATTGATTTGTGGATATTGAAGAATCTTGCATCCCTGGAATAAAGCCCACTTGGTTATAATGTATGATCTTCTTAATATGTTGTTGGATTCTGTTTGCTAGAATTTTTTTTTGAGGATTTTGCATCTATGTTCATCAGTGATATTGGCCTGTAGTTTTCTTTTTTGGTGGCATCTTTGTCCAGTTTCAGTATCAGGGTGATGGTGGCCTCATAGAATGAGTTTGGGAGTTTACCTTTCTGTGCAATTTCCTGGAAGAGTTTCAGTGGATAGGTGTTAGCTCTTCTCTAAATATTTGATAGAAATCACCCATGAAGCCATCTGGTCCTGGGCTTTTTTGTTGTTGTTGGAAGATTTTTGATTACAGTTTCTATTTCCAAGCTTGTGATGGGTCTGTTAAGATTTTCTATTTTGTTCCTGGTTCAATTCTGGAAGGTATACTTTTCTAAGAATTCGTCCATTTCTTCCCAGTTGTCCATTTTATTGGCATATAGTTGCTGATAGTAGTCTCTTATGATCCTTTGTATATCTGTGTTGTCTATTGTGATTTTTCCATTTTCATTTCTAATTTTGTTGATTTTATTCTTCTCCCTTTTTTCTTGATAAGTCTGGCTAATGGTTTGCCTATTTATCTTCTCATAGAACCAGATTTTAGTTTTGTTGATTTTTGCTATAGTCTCCTTTGTTCCCTTTTCACTTGTTTCTGCTCTAATTTTTATCATTTCTTTCCTTCTACTAACCCTGAGGTTCTTCATTTCTTCTTTTTCTAGTTGTTTTAGGTGTAAAGTTAGGCTATTTATTTGTTTTTTTCTCTCCTTTCTTGAGGTAAGCCTGTATTGCTATGAACCTTCCCCTTAGCACTGCTTTTACTGAGTCCCATAGGTTTTGGGTTGTTGTGTTTTCATTTTCATTTGTTTCTGTGCATACTTTGATTTCCTTTTTTATTTCCTCTGTGATTTGTTGGTTATTCAGAAGCATGTTTGTTAGCTCCATATGTTTGTATTTTTAATAGTTTTTTTTTTTCTGTAGTTGACATCTAGTCTTACTGCATTGTGATCAGAAAAGATGATTGAAATAATTTCAATTTTTTTGAATTTTCCAAGGCTAGATTTATGGCCCAGGATGTGATCTATCCTGGAGAATGTCCTGTGTGTACTTGAGAAAAAGGTGAAACTCATTGTTTTGGGGTGAAATGTCCTATGGATATCAGTTAGATCTAACTGGTCCATTGTATCACTTAAAATTTGTGTTTCCTTGCTAATTTTCTGTTTGATCTATCCATAGGTGTGCGGTATTAAAATCTCCCACTATTATTGTGTTACTGTTAATTTCCCCTTTCATACTTGTTAGTATTTGCCTTATGTATTGAGATGCTCCTATGTTGGATGCATATATTTTTATAATTGTTATATCTTCTTCTTGGATTGATCCTTTGATCATTATGTAGTGTCCTTCTTTGTCTCTTTTCATGGTTTTTATTTTAAACTCTATTTTATCTGATATTGCTACTCCTGCTTTCTTTTGGTCTCCATTTGCATGAAATATCTTTTTCCAGCCCTTCACTTGCAGTCTGTGTGTGTTCCTTAGTTTGAGGTGGGTCTCTTGTAGACAGCATATGTAGTGGTCTTGTTTTTTATCCATTCAGCCAGTTTTGCCTTTTGGTTGGGGCATTCAACCCATTTATATTTAAGGTAATTATTGATAAGTATGATCCCATTGCCATTCACTTTGTTGTTTTGGGTTCAAGCTTATAAACTTTCTCTGTGTTTCCTGTCTAGAGAAGATCCTTTAGCATTTGTTGAAGAACTGGTTTGGTGGTGCTGAAATCTCTCAGCTTTTGCTTGTCTGTAAAGTTTTTAATTTCTCCTTCATATTTGTAAGAGGTCTTGCTGGGTATAATAATCTGGGTTGTAGGTTTTTCTCTTTCATCACTTTAAATATGTCCTGCCATTCCCTTCTGGCCTGAAGAGTTTCTATTGAAAGATAAGCTGTTATCCTTATGGGAATCCCCTTGTGTGTTATTTGTTGTTTTTCCCTTGCTGCTTTTAATATTTGCTCTTTGTGTTTGATCTTCATTAGTTTGATTAATATATGTCTTGGGGTGTTTCACCTTGAGTTTATCCTGTTTGGGACTCTCTGGGTTTCTTGGACTTTGGTGGCTATTTCCTTCCCCATTTTAGGAAAGTTTTCAACTATTATCTCCTCAAGTATTTTCTCATGCCCTTCCTTTTTGTCTTCTTCTGGGACCCCTATGATTGGAATGTTGGGGCATTTAACATTGTCCCAGAGGTCTCTGAGGTTGTCCTCATTTCTTTTCATTCTTTTTTCCTTTTTTCCTCTCTGCTTCATTTATTTCCATCATTCTATATTCCACTTAACTTATCCTATCTTCTGCCTCAGTTATTTTACTGTTGGTTCCCTCCAGAGTGTTTTTTATCTCATTTATTGCATTACTCATTATATATTGACTCTTCTTTATTTCTTCTAGGTCCTTGTTAAACATTTCTTGCATCTTCTCAGTCCTTGTCTCTAGTCTATTTATCTTTAACTCCATTTTGTTTTCAATATTTTGGATCATCTGTACTATTATTATTCTGAATTGTTTTTCAGGTAGACACCCTATCTCCTCCTCTTTTGTTTGGTTTGGTGGGCATTTATCCTGTTCCTTTACCTGCTTAATATTTCCTTTCCTTTTCATTTAGTTTAGATTGCTGTGTTTGGGGTGCCCTTTCTGTAGCTTATAGTTCCTCTTTATTGTGGAGCCTGCTCCCTGTGGGTGGGGATGGACAAGTGTCTTGTCAAGGTTTCCTGGTAAGGGGAGCTTGCATCTGTGTTCTGGTGGGTGAAGTTGGATCTCTTCTCTCTGGAGTTCAATGAAGTGTCCAGTAGTGAGTTTTGGGGTGTCTATGGGTTTGGCCCAGCTTTGGGAAGCCTGTATTTTAATGCTCAAGGCTGTGTTCTTGCTTTGCTGAAGAATTAGTGTGATATGTCTTGCTCTGGAATTTGTAGGTTCTTGGGTGGAACTTAGTTTTAGTGTAGTTATGGAGGCTTTTTGGTGAGCTCTTGTCTATTAATGTTCCCTGGAATCAGAAGTTTGCTGATGTTCTCAAGTTTTGGAATTAACGCTCTTGCCTCTGGTTTTCAGTCTTTATTCTTACAATAGCCTCAAGACTTCTCCATCCATACAGCACAGATGATAAACATCTAGGTTAATGGTCAGTTGGACTATAAAGAAAGCTGAGCACTGAAGAACTGATGCTTTTGAACTGCGGTGTTGGAGAAGACTCTTGAGAGTCCCTTGGACTGCAAGAAGATCCAACCAGTCCATCCTAAAGGAGATGAGTCCTGGGTGTTCACTGGAAGGACTAAATGTTGAAGCTGAAACTCCAATACTTTGGCCACCTGATGGGAAGAACTGACTCATTGGAAAAGACCCTGATGCTGGGAAAGATTGAGGGCAGGAGGAGAAGGGGATGACAGGAGATGAGATGTTTGGATGGCATTACAGACTCAATGGACATGAGTTTGGATAAACTCCAGGAGTTGGTGATGGACAGCGAGGCCTGGTGTGCTGCAGTTCTTGGGGTCGCAAAGAGTCGGACAAGACTGAGCGACTGAACTGGACTGAACTAATGGTCAAACAATTCTCCACAGTGAGGGGGACACCCAGATAGGTTCACAGAGTTACATGGTGTCCTCCACCAGTGTTCAGAAGTTGTCTTGTGGAAGTTGCTCAGCATTCAAATGATCTTTTGATGAATTTGAGGGGGAGAAAGTAGCCTCCCATCTTATTCCTCCACCTTTTTGGGACCACCTGTATGTCTTTGTTTTACTTATTTTTCTTGCCTGATTTTTCTGGCTAGGATTTCTGTGCTATGTTAAGTAGGAATCATGAAAGTAGGACCCTGTTCCTGGCCTTTTAGGAAAAACCTACAACTTTTCACCATTGAGTGTGATGTTAGCTGTGTGTTTGTCACATATGGTCTATATTTTACTGGCATGTGTTCCAGCCACACCCAATTTATTGAGTTTTTATCATGGAAAATATTGTTGTTGTGCATTCAGTCATGTCTGACTGTGACCCCATGGACTGTAGCATGCAAGGCTTCCCTGCCCTTAACTATCTCCAGGAGTTTGTTCAAGCTCAAGTCCATTGAGTCAGTGATGTCATCCAACCCTCTCATCTTCTGTCGCCCCTTTCTCCTGTAACAGGGTCTTTTCCAATGATTCATTTCCTTGCTTTGGGTGCCCAAACTTCAGCATCAGTCCTTCCAATGCATAGTCAGGGTTGATTTCCTTTAGGAATGACTAGTTTGATCTCCTTCCTGCCCAACGGATTCTCAAGAGTCTTCTCCAGCACCACACTTCAAAAGCATCATTCTTCAGTGCTCAGCCTTCTTTACAGGCCAACTCTCACATCTGCACATGACAGCTGGAAAAACCATAACTTTGACTATACAGACCTTTATCAGCTGTCATATCTCTGCTTTTTAATACACTGTCTAGTTTTGTCATAGCTTTTCTTCCAAAGAGCAAGGATCTTTTAATTCCATGGCTATATAGTCACTACCTGCAATGATTTTGGAGACCAGGAAAATAAAATCTGCCACTGTGTCCTCTTTTTCCATTTGCCTTGAAATGATGGGACTGGATGCCATGATCTTAGCTTTTTGAATGTTGAACTTCAAGCCAGCTTTTCCACTCTCCTCTTTCACCCTCATTAAGCGGCTCTTTTGTTTCTCTTCATTTTCTAGCATTAGAATGGTATCATCTGCATATCTGAGGTTGTTGATATTTCTCCCAGCAATCTTGATTCCAACTGGTGATTCATCAAGCCCAGCACTTAGCATCACGTACTCTGCATATAATTAAATGAGCATGGTGACAATATATAGCCTTAACGCACTCCTTTCTCAAGATTGAACCAGCCCATTGTTCCATCTCCTGTTCTGTTACTTCTTGACATACACACAGGTCAAGAAAATGTTTATCTTTTATCAAATATTTTTTAATCTAATGAGATATTAGTTTGAGTTTGTCTCTCACTTTATTGTTACATATCACATTTATTGATTTGTATGTAGTGAACTGTCTCTACATCTCAAAAATATATCCAGCTCAGTCATGTTGTGTGATTCTTTTAATGTGCCATGGAAGTTTGGTTTGCCAGCATTTTGTTAAGAAATTTTACATTCATATTCATCAGGGATATTTAAGTGCTCCAACATTGGGTATATATGTATATTTATGATTTTTATAGCTTTTTATCATTATATAACAACTCTCTTTGTCTCGTTACCATTTTGGTGTTAAACTTTATTTTGCCTGTTATAAGTATAGCTATTTCTACTTTCTTTAGGTTTCCACTTTCAGGGAATATCTTTTTCTATTACTTCATTTTGGGCCTATGTGTGTCCTTAAAGATAAGGTGAGTCTCTTATTGGTAGCATATAGTTAGATTTTATTTTTTATTACTATTTTGAGTAATTATTGATTGGTAAGGACTTAGTAGGGCTTCCCTTGTAGTTCAGCTGGTAAAGAATCTGCCTGTAATGTGGGAGACCTGGGTTCAATCCCTGGGTTGGGAAGATGCCCTGGAGGAGAGCATGGCAACCCACTCCAGTATTCTTGCCTGGAGAATCTTCATGGACAGAGGAGCCTGGTGGGCTATAGTCCATGGTATCACAAACAGTTTGACACAGCTGAGTGACTAACCACAGCACAGCACAAGGACTCACTAATGTTGTCTATTATTTTCTGGCTATTTTACAGTTCCTTTGTTCCTTCTTTCCTCTTTTATCATCTTCCTTTGTGAACTGAAGATTTTCCTTAGTGGTATGCTTTGATTCTCTTCTATTTATTTATCTTTTGTGAATCTGCTGTATGCTTTTCTTTTGTGGTTACCATGAAGCTTATATAAAACATAGATATGACAATCTATTTTATACTGACAACAACTTAACTTCAATCATATTAAAAATTCTGCCCCTTTGCTCCCCTCACTTTTGGTGTCACAATTTACCTCTTTTTAGGTTGTGTATTCAATAACACATTATCGTAGCTATACGTTTTTAAGCCTCTTGTCCTTTAACCTAGAATTAAGTGTTTAACACACCACCATACCACAATATAAAATATTCTGAATCTGACTAAGTACTTACCTTTAACAGTGGTTGTGTATATATTTACATATTTTTATGTTACTAATTAGCTTCCTTTTATTTCATCTTGAAAAACTCCTTTAGTATTTCTGGTAAGGCATTTACAGCAGTGATGAACACCCTCAACTTTTGTTTTACAGTTCAATCTTTATCTCGCCTTCATTTCTGAAGGATAATTTTATCAGGTAAAAGATTCTTGGTTGGCAGTTCTTTCTTTCCTTTTTTCTTTCAGCTTTTTAAATATATCATCTCATTCTTTCCTGGCCTGTAAGTTTCCTGCTGAGAAGTCCAATGATAACCTTGTGGGACTTTCCCTTGTAAGCTATAAACTTCTCTTGCTGGTTTTAAGATTTTCTCTGTGTCTCTGATTTTTGTCAGTTTTATTATAATGTGTCTTGGAGAATATCTCTTAAATTTTGTTTAGTGATTTATGAGCTTCATGAACTTAGATATCCAAATTTCTCTCCAGATTTGGGAATTTCTCAGTCATTATTTCTTTAAATAAGCTTTCCATCCCCTCCTATCTCTTTTTTTATTCTAGAACTCAAATAATGTGCAAATTGGTTCTTTTATGGTAGCCTTTGGTCATGAAGCTTTTCTTCACTCTTTATTATTCTTTGTTCCTCTTTTTTTCTTGATGGATAATTTCAAAAGTCCTTCCTACTTTCTAGTTCACACATTTATTCATCTGCTTGATCTGTTCTGCAGATATTATGACTTTTTATTTCATTTATTGTATTCTTCAGCTTCAGAATTTCCATTTGGTTCTTTTTTATTATTTACATTTTTGTTGACCTTTTGTTTGTGTGCTGTTTCCTTGATTGATTTTTTTGAACTCTGTATTGTAACCTAAGAAGTTTTTTTTTTTTTTTTAAACAGTTATTCTGAATTCTTTATCAGTTAAATCAAAGCTCTCCATGCCTTTGGCATCAGTTCCAAAAAGACTTTTGTGATCTTTGGTGGTTTCATGTATCCTTGATTTTTCATGTTCTTGAAGTTTTATATTGCTGTCTTCACTTTTGAAGAGCAGTTACCTCTTCCAGCCTTTACAGCTGCCCTCTCTAATGTGTCCAAACTTGTGAATTTTTTGCTCCAACAGAGTGTTGAAACTTGCAGGAAGGGGGGGGGCCCTTTCCAGGGCCTAAGAGTGGGCTCTTGTCTAACACTTGGAAATGAATTGTCCTAGGAGACACATATGCTGACAAAGCAAGAGACTTCATTGGGAACGGGTGTCCAGGCAGAGAGCAGCAGGGTAAGGGAACCCAGGAGAATTGCTCTGCCACATGACTCACTCTCGGGTCTTACAGTGATGGGATTTGTTTCTGGGTTGTATCTGGCCACTCATGCTGATTCAGGGTCCTTCCTGGTGGTGCATGCATTGCTCAGTCAAGATGATTTCCAGCAAGGAGGATTCTGAGAGGTTGGTAGGACATATAGACTGGCATCTCCTCTCTCCTTTTGACCTTTCCAGAATTCTTCTGGCTGGTGATATCTTGTTAGTTCCACATTTGTTACCAGGACCTCCTGCTGTAAGATAGCTCATGCAAGTGGCTACTATCTTGCCTGGCCAGGGTGGGTGGTTTCAGCCAGTGTTTCCCCTAACAAAATTTCTTCTCTGGAAACCTGGATTTCCACAAAGACTCTCTCATCATAAGCTATTGTCTAAAAAAGTGTTTTCCAGAGTCTCCTGGATGACAGCAAAGAGGGACCAAAGCAAGTTGGAGGGCCACTGTGGGATCCTCATCAGGAATCAAAGTCTATACCTATTACCAGGTACATAGATGGGGGAGATTCCTCCTGGATATCTTGTGCATGGTTCTGATTCCACAACTCCCACAGAGACATATTTGTCTCTCCATAGGTGTTGAATTGTTGTTGCTGTAGGGGAGACAAAAATGAGTGATGTCTTCTTGATGTCAGAAATAAGTGATGATGCTGAGGTCACTCCTGGTGTCTCTTCTTGTAAAGAGTAATACTTCCATCATGATGACTCTACTCTCATGACCTTATCTAAACCTAATGACCTCCTAAAGGATCCATCACCAAATACTATCACATGAAGGGTTAAGGCTTCAACATACAAATTTTGGGGGACACAATCAAGACCGCAGACTTTCAAGGTGGTGCTAGTGATAAAGAACCTGCCTGCTAGTGCAGGAAATGGAAGACATGTCGTTTCAATTCCTGGCTGGGGAAAGTTCACTGGAGGAGGTCATGGCAACCCACTCTACTATTCTTACCTGCAGAATCCCATGAACAGAGGAGCCTGGCAGCCTGCAGTCCATGGGGTCACAAAGAGTCAGACATGACTAAAACAACTTAGCAAGCGGGCACACAATCCAGTCCATAGCATCCTATGAAAATTATTTTCAAATTCTGCTCAACCCCACGAAAGTTAGATCAACCTACAGGATTTTGTATAAGATCCCAGCAGGAAGAAGACTCAGAAGCAAAAGAGGAATGAGACTCAGAATGGAAATGAAATCTCTTCTGTTGCTTGAGCAAACCCCCCACCAAAAGTAGTTACAAAGGAAATGTTAATTAGTCTACAATAGCACCCAGAAATGGGCCAAAGTATGAGTTACAAGTAGTTGAAAGGAGCCTGGCAGTTCTTTCCCAAGGAGTCTAATCTTTGTCATTTCAATAGAGAAAAGTACCTGTGGCATTCTCAGATGGTAAAGAATCTGCCTGAAGTTTGGGAGATCTGGGTTAGATCCATGGGTCAGAAAGATCCCCTAGAGAAGGGAATGGCAACCCACTCCAGTTTTCTTGCCTGGAGAATTTAATGGACAGAGGATCCTGGCAAGCAACAGTCCATGGGGTTGCAAAGAGTCTGACGTGACTGAATGACTTTCACTTTCACTTTTTTCGCCTGGGGCAGTGCTGAGCTGATTTATGATGTTGTCTGTCAATCCACAATTTACTATAGAAAAAAAAAAAATCAAAACGTAATCAGACAGGCCAGAACATATAGGTATACACTCACACAATCCTAGTCTCAAACATCATAAATTACCTGAAAGTGTCTCAATTAAACAGAATTATCACCTCCTTTAAACTGCAATCATAGCCATTATGTATCATTGAACAGAAATCAGTTCCCTGGGAGATGTCCTGATTAAGCGGATTTCCCAATTAAACCTGTCGCAGTTAAGTGGAGCATACCATTCTGATTAGATTCCTAATTTATATGGGAGGCTATATACTTTATATAAAGGGAAAAGGGGAGTTGAAGGAAATTGTCAGCCACTAAAATTTCTCCCTGTGCATTTTTCTTTCCGACAGCAAATCTTTCCCCTTCCCTGACAAACAGAGGTGCTTACTCACCAAAGTAGTTGTAAACCTCCTAAATAAAATATGAAATGTGCCTTGTGGAGTCACAGCTGCCCTTCAAGAATTGTCAGAAGCATCATAACGATCTCCTATGGGGCAGACCCCGTGATGGGTCAGCGGCTAAGAGAGGAACACAGAGGAGAAGAGTGGGCGTAGTGTCCAGACTGGGACACACAAAATCTTTTGTACTTTTTCAAAAAATATTTTGCAGCATGCTTTGTCACAAATACAAGTTAATAAATAAATGCATGAATGGCACACCAGACTGTGGGGGTGGGATGAAAAGTTAAAACCTATCACTTAAAGCAGATAGTGACTGGGAGGCTGCTGTATAGCACATGGAGCTCAGTTTGGTGCTCTGTGATGACCCAGAGGGGTGGAGGGGGGCTGGGCGGGAGGCCCAAGAGAGAAGGGATATATGTATATGTGTAACTGCTTCCGGTAGTATAGCAGAAACTAGCATAACGTGGGAAAGCAATTATACTCCAATTTAAAAACTAAATGAAAAAAAAAGCATGTCACTGTTGTATCTGCTGACATCATGAGCCACAAAATAAGAGGAAGTGCTAGCCTCAAAGCTACACTGATAATCTGCAAGTATATTTGGCTTCACCGTTGGCCAAATCACTTGAACAAAGTGTCAAAGGAAATGACAAATCTATAAAAGCCCCATTGGAAAACTGTTGTGCAAGACTTTCTAAAGAGGCTTGAATACAATCTTACGAGGAGGCAATAATTGGTATGAGTTCGAAAATGTCACCTAATGTCTTCAAGTTTCAGTTTCCTCGTCTATCAAATGTATTATTGAGCTTAATTCCCTGGGAGATGTGTTGTTTTAGTCACTAAGTCATGTCTGACTCTTCCCGATCCCATGGACTGTAGCCCACCAGGCTCTTTTGCCCATGGGATTTCCCAAGCAAGAATACTGAAGTGGGTTGGCACTTCCTACTCCAGGGAATCTTCCCAACCCAGGGATCAAACCCATGTGTCCTGTGTCTCATGCTTTGCAGGCAGATTCTTCACCACTGAGCCACCAGAGAAGTCTGGGAGATGTTTGGACCAAATAATTTCAGAGGTTTGACCAACTTCTATATTTTGTAATATTCAAGGATCCATTAGAAAGACTCACAGAACTTAGCAGAATTGTTATACCCATAATTACGGTCTATTACAGCAGAAGGCTACAGATTAAAATTAGCAATGGAAAAAGGTGTATAGGAAAGACTCCAGAAGGTACTAGGGACAAGCTTCCAGTTGTCCTTTCCCAGCAGAGTCATGTAAACAACACTTAATTCCAGCAATGATGTTTGGCAATACACATGCAATATTATCAATCTGGGGAGCTCACCTAAGCCTTAATGTCTGGTATTTTTCTTAAGGGTCAGTCATGTCAGCATGGGTGACCATCTGCATAGCTAACCTTACCTCTCCAGAGTTCAAGTTGATACTTCAGCCCAAGGTCCGCAGCATATATCACATCACCAGAGTTAACTATCTGGCATAGTCCAAGGCTCCAGTGAGCAAAGATATTCTTAACAGGCAGGAAAGCCCAAAGGCTTAAAGGTTACCTCCCAGGAGGTTAGCAAATGTCAGCCTTTCTTTCTGAGTTTTCCAGGTGGCTTGGTGCTAAGAATCCTCCTACCAAAGCAGAAGATGCAAGAGCCATAGGTTCAGTCCCTGGGTAGGGAAGATTCCCCTGGAGAAGGAAATGACAACCTACTTCAGTATTCTTGCCTGGGAACTCCTATAGACAGAGAAGCCTGCTGGGCTACAGTCCATGGGGTCACAAAGAGCAGACATGGCTGAGTATACATATATACAACCTTTCTTTCCAGTGTTCAGTGTTTGGAAAACTGGACTTGCAGAGTTAATCCTTTAACACACAATGTCTCTCCATTTTGTCTCAAAATAACTGAAGACTCCCCAAGCAACTGTCCCAAAGAGAAATCAGAGAAGCCACATGGCATTGTCTAACCTAGGCTTGGAAGTCACACAGCATAATTCTGTTCTATTTACCAAATCAGTCGTGAAGACCTCCCAGTGTCAAGGGGGTCAGACAGAGACTCCACCTCACAACAGGAGGAATATCAAAGCAATTTGAGACAGATTTTTTAAAACCACTCAGTTACAAAGGCACAGGGAAACCTCTTCCTGTCTCTCCTGACTACTAAAAAGTAATTTTTTTTTTCTTTTTGCCTCAGCCTAAGGAGAAAGCACTTCCAAGTCAAAAGAAATAAACAGGGAGAATTCTTTCAAGGCAAAAATGCAAAGTCTAGGCTCAAACACAGAAACTTCTGTTGGCTTGGGGAGACACTTTATCTGAATGACTTGGCATCACTGCCTGATGTGGATGAGGCACCCAGAGACCCTGGGGCTCCTTGGGAGGCCCTGAAGAAGCCCTGGTCCCTTTCACCAGATTTGCCTGAAGGAATTACATCTGTTCATAAAACCTGCCAACTAGACTTCCTTTTTTCTCCTTTTCCTGTTTTTTTTTTTTTCCTCCTACTTCTAATTCTGTGTATAGAATTCAATGTGAATAGCTTTCTTAAATGCTTTCAGTCTTCTTAAAGAAACAACATCTACATAGCAAACTTGATAGATGTCTTTGCAAGAAAATACTTGTCTTTGTGTGGATTATGAGGGAAGAGAGGCAAGATCTTTACTTCGCAGTCCATGATGTTTATGACCCGGCTATATCCCCCATGAAAACAGACTTTTCACTTATTCCATTTCACATTTAGTATTTAGCTCGCTACCTTAATTTCAGACTCTTAGAAACTGAATTTTCCTTTGGGGAATGACTCCAAACCTTTCAGAAGACAGAGGATTATTGACGTCAGAGAAAAAGCCATGGAATTTCCAAACCAGTGAGCCTCTGGCCTGGCTCCAGTGTAGACCCAACTGCCCTCTATAGTGGGGAATCTATGTGGTCTCTGACTCAAAGGATAAGAGCTCAACTGTTCAGAGAACCATCCTGCCCATTCATATCTATCTCCTGACTGGCCATCAGTCACACAACTGTGCAGAGGGGAAAACAGTCTACAAAAACGTTTATTCAACAGGTAAAGACCAGTCGTCTAGTCAAGGCTATGGTTTTTCCAGTGGTCATGTATGGATGTGAGAGTTGGACTATAAAGAAAGCTGAGTGCAGAAGAATTGATGCTTTTGAACTGTGGTGTTGGAAAAGACTCTTGAGAGTCCCTTGGACTGCAAGGAGATCCAACCAGTCCATCCTAAAGGAAATCAGTCCTGGGTGTTCATTGGAAGGACTGATGCTGAAGCTGAAACTCCAATACTTTGGCCACCTGATCCAAAGAACTGACTCATTGGAAAAGACCCTGATTCTGGGAAAGATTGAGGGCAGGAGCAGAAGGGAATGACAGAGGATGAGATGGTTGGATGGCATCCCCAACTCAATGGACATGAGTTTGGGTGAACTCCAGGAGTTGGTGATGGACAGGGATGCCTGGCGTGCTGCAGTCCATGTGGTCATAAAGAGTCAGACATGACTGAGTGACTGAACTGAACTGAAAGCCAGAGTACAGTGAAGAAGATTCCTAACGATTCCCTTGCAGATATCTGTCTTGCAGGGCAATTCTCAATGCAGTCACCTAACAAGGGAAAGCATTTCAGGCAATCTTGGCCTGAAACCTTGCTACAGACAAGGTCTCATTTTAGAGAAGGCCATCATTGGCAATGGTCATCATGGTTTAGAAACTAAACTCTTCCTAGGTAGTTCCATCACATTCCTTTGGATCTTGGTAAACTTTCATTTCAAAGTGAACATGCACAGAGCATGTAAAGGAAGACGATGAAGTCAGGGGAGCTTTCTGTCTTGGATTATTTTTCTAGGCTTCCAAAGAAAGTAGACTTCGTTGTAGCACTGAGAACATTGTAGATGGTTAAAACACAAAATGATTTTGAAGTTTAATTTAAATTTTGCCCTCTTGGCTATTTGTGTTTGTATTTCATTTCACTTAAGCAATAAAGTAGCTTGGACAGTTTCAAGTGTGTGGTTAAGCCTTTTAATTTCCTGGCCCTCACGCACTGCTGCCCACATGGCAAGGTGACTGCCCTTTGTACTGCAGCTGAATTTTTAAATTGTTCATTGATATCTTTGGTCTAGCATCAGCAAAATATTTTGTATACATATCCTATTGCTACATCCATCCAAACCAAATCTTTATGATGTATGGGTCCCTCGATATGGTAGCAATTGCTCTTATATTTCTGTCAACCACCCCATGACAACCCACAGACAACAATGCTTCAAAGACATGACCCACATCTTAAACAGAATGAAAGGAGCCTTGAAGGAATTCTAAATCCTTTTGTACTTCTGAATAAATTCTTTCTTTGCTGATGCTAGAACTCGGCCACTGCAGAAATATATTTTCCAAATAATAAGGAAGCCATTGTAAGTGTTTGAAGAGTGTTTTTCTTTTCCACAGACTGGAGCTCTTTTATCATCAAGAGTGGTTTCTTTGGAAGTAGATCTTTGTTATCAGAATGCAATGGCACCAAAAACTGACCAGTGTGTGACTCTGCCTGAGTGTGCCTCACCTTTTCTTTGCCATCTGATTGTGCGCCCTTTCCTACTCTGGTTTGTCTCTACACCAGTTGTTTTGTTTTATTTTCAGATTAGCAGAGTATAGAGCCAGTAATGATGGATGATTCAGGCCTGAGGGAAAAAAACCTTGTTTCCCAAAAGCAGTATCTTCAAATACAGACATAACTAGTCTTGCTTTTTATTATTAATTGGGTCAAAAGTCTGTGACATATGAAAACGTAACAGAGGACACACTATCTCTGTTTTGTTTCACTGGCTCTCAACCTCAGTGTGTCATTTTGGAGGAGAATTTGTATGTAACATTCATGGAGCTCAATATCACATTCAAGAGGGCAAGATTAAGAAATCCTTGCTCTCACCTTTCAAGGAGCTTACATTCTAGTGGGAAAGACTGAAGAGACAAAAAGTACAGACAAAATATAGGTCCGTGAGACTAAGACGAGAAGAAATGGAGAAGCCTGGGAGTTGGGTTGATGTCAGACCTGAATCATGATCTGGAGGCAGAAGCATAAAGTAAATGGAAGAAGGGCTGCTCTAAAAACAGTTTATGTTAGAGTCATTGAGGGATGTGAAGATAGATTAGACAAGATCAAGGGTGAGACACTACCCATACCTGGCCCTCCAATTAGGATAATGTCATTCCAGCCTACTTCCCTTTATCATCAAGATATAATCCAAGAATAAGTCACAGAATATGAGGTTGCCAAGTCTGGGATCAGCAAATGATAGCCCACCATCTGTTTCTGTATGGCTTGTGTGTTAAAACTTGTTTATAAATGGTAGAAAATATTTAAAGAATATTTCATAACACAACTTGTAAAGCCAAGTTGATAAGCAAAGAACAAAGCCACACATCCATGTCTTTACATATTGTTTTCAGCTGCTTATGTGAAATCATAGCAGAGCTGAGTAGTTATAGCAGAGAGGGCATGGACTGCAAAGCCTAAAATATTTACCACCTTATCCTTTTTAAAAATGTATTTATTTTTAAATGGAGAATTATTGCTTTACAATATTGTGTTGGTTTCTGCCATACATCATCATGAATCAGCCACAGGTATACATATGTCCCCTCCCTCTTGAACCTTCTTCCCACCTCCCACGCCATCCCATCCACTCTAGGTTATTACAGAGCACCAAGTCTGAGCTCCCTGCATCATACGGCAAATTCTCACTGGCTGTCTATTTTATACATGGTAATGGATATGTTTCAATGCTACTTTCTCAATTCGCCCCACCCGCTCCTTCCTTCACTGTGTCCACAAGTCTGTTTATGTCTGCATTCCCACTGCTGCCCTGCAAAGAGGTTCATTGATACAACCTTACCCTTGGAGGAAATTTGCCTAACCCAGTCCTAATTAGGAGAGACCCAGGTTCGATCCCTGGGTCAGGAGGATCCCCTGGAGAAGGAAATAGCAACCCACTCCAGTACTCTTGCCTGGAAAATCCCATGGACGGAGGAGCCTGGTAGGCTACAGTCCATAGGGTTGCAAAGAGTCGGACACGACTGAGCTACTTCACTTAAGATGTCCATGCAAACAGTTGCTGATAGAAAGTAAAGATGATCCTTACTATATAAGTTGAGATCCAACAGCCAATAAATCAAAATGTTTTTCCCACATGTCCACTATTTTTGCTTTGTGTACAATAAGACAAAATTGGCCAAAATTTCTCTAGTCACTGAAATCATAAATGCTATCATTTAGAGAGCAGAAGGTGACTATTTTCCATCTTTCCAACAAAAGAGCTAAAGAAAATGGATTTAAGGCAGTAAAGATTTCAGATATATCAAAAGAAGCATTTCCTAACAACAGGAAGAAGGTTAAACATGGGTATGAAAGAAGGCTGGGCACCCATTTTCTCTCTGTTACTAGAACTTCCTGCCTTTCCAGCTCAGGGAATAAAATAAGATCACGTCACCTGGAAGAGTCAGACAAATCTGGCTCTAAATACCGTCTCTTGGAACTTCCCTGGTGGCCCAGTGGCTAAGACTCCATGCTTCCACTGCAGGGGGTTTGGGTTCAACCTGTGGTCAGGGAACTAGATCCCACATGACACAATGAAAACATTCCACACACCGCAGCTAAAGACCCCGTATGCTGCAACTAAGACCCAGAACAGACAAATAAAATATTTTAAAAAACAGTAAAATAAAGACACTGTCTCTGTCTTCCAAGTAGGATTCTGTACAAGGATGTAGAGAACTCCCACTATTTTGTCCGAATGCTGACTACAGTATAAAGAGATTATATAAAGCGATTCCTTAAAGAGACTGAAATTGATGCTTCTTCCTGCAGCCTCCTTGCCAAACCCTTAGGCCTAAGGACACCTCCACTGCCTCCAGCAACAGGACACAGAAGCCAACCAGCCTCAGTCGGATGTGAACATTGTCACTTACCATCCAGCTTAGGGAAGGCTGACTGATGTCTGTCCCTCAAAGAGATCCACATCCTAATCATCAGGACACTCTGTGAATGTGACATTGAATGTCAAAGGGGACTTTGCAGGACCTTCCCTGATGGTCCAGTGGTTAAGACTTCACCTTCCAATGCAGGGGGTGGAGGTTTGATCCTTGGTTGGGGAATTGAGATTCTGCATGCCTTGTGGCCAAAAATATAAGAAACAAGATTGTAACAGATTCAACAAAGACTTTTAAAATGATCCACATCCAAAAAAAACAAAAAAAAGAAAAAGGAACTTTGCAGATGTGGTTAAAGGGTCAGACCCTGAGATCCCGGAAGTTATCCTGGATTATCTGGGTGAGTCCTAAATATAACTGCAATTGTCCTCAAAAGAGGGAGGCTGAGAAGGGTTTGACCACAACAGAAAGAGAAGGTCGTGTGTCAACTGAGGCAAGATGCTATGCCCTTGGCTTTGAAGCTAAAAGAAGGGACACAGAACCAAAGAATGCAAAGAACGCAGCCCTAGAAGCTAGAAAAGCAAAGAAAAGTTTTCTCTCTGAGAGGCTCCCGAGGTATCTCAAGCCTGCCAGCACCCTGATTTTAGTCCAGCAAAACTGGCATTGCACTTCTGACCTCCAGAACTGAAAGAGAATAAATGTGTGTTGCCTCAGGCCAACAAGTCTGCGGTAATTTGTTTCAGCGGCCATTGGAAACTAGCGTGTATCTTCCCCACGCTTAAGTTTTTTTACGTGTAAAAACGTGGATAACAAAGAACCTGCCACAGTGGGTTTAAGAGAGGTAAAATTAATTCTTATACATAGAAGCAGCAGGAAGAGGGGGGTGGAATAAGGTGCTCCCCTGAGACACAAAATTAACAGGAATGCCAAAAATTCAGTAATCAAGATAAATAGCATTTGAGTGCATTACATTTTTAAAAATCACCATTAATGAAAAAACTTTAACTAGCAAAATATCAAAATTTTAAATAAATACAGGATCCATATTGCTAATTTTTCCTTTTGCCTCAGGCTTTACCATGGCTCAGCATGGCACTTCTAGTAATGCTGTCATTATTTAAAATACTGGTATTTTGTTCACCGTGGATTTTTCAGTATTAATTTTAGTGTTCATTCACCCTGGCCCACACTAAGTACAGAGTACTTAGAATAGTGCCCAGCTTCTACCAAGTACTTCACCAGATTTTAGCTGTTATTACTGCTTACTTCTTCCAAGCACTCCACCAGGTTATTCAGGAAATCTAGCTTACAGTCACCTAACAGAAATCAGAATAGACTTCTCTAACCAAATGAGCCAACTCCAGTCTATCTACCCTATTTGTATAATGGGGAGTTTAATTCTCTGTCTAGCACCTCTGAGAATCAAATCCCTTCTATGCCCTTTCTCTGCACCTTGACATCAGTCCGAGGCGCTAGATCCTTAAAGCAATTAGAAGGTTCTAAATAGAGGCCAAAAGGAAAGAGGAAGACAACTTGAACCCGCATCCCCTTCACTATCCCGTGATATTACTCAATGTGGCAAAACTACAGGTAACATTTATGAGTGCTTAGGGCCTCCCAGGTGGCACTAGTGGTAAAGAATCTGTCTGCCAAAGCAGGAGGTGCAAGAGACACGGGCTCGGTCTCTGGGTCAGGAAGAACCCTTCGAGAAGGAAATGGCAACCCACTCCTGTATCCTTGCCTGGAAAGTCCCATGGACAGAGGAGCCTCACGGGCTACAGTCCATGGGGTCACAGAGTCAGACGTGCAAATGCAATTATAAAAACACACATCAGCTTACATTTACATTATTCAGGTCAACATGTTACTTTTAACAACTTTTAGAAATTTACTTACTCTTTTATTATTGGAGTATAATTGCTTTACATTTATTATTGGAGTATAACTGTTTTGCATTGTTGTATTAGCTTCATTGTTTCTAAATAATGAAGTCAATCAGCCTTGCATATACATCCTACTGTGAACTACAAATGCAAGAGATCTAGGTTGTGCACTCTTTGTGAGAATCATCTTAAAACCATCCCCTTGCCCCACTTTGTGGAAAAGCTGTCTTCCACAAAACTGGCCCCTGATGCCAAAAAGTTGGGGACCACTGCTTTATATGAATCCAAAATTCTAAAAGATTGATACTTTCATTATTGGGCTTCCATGATGGTTCAGTAGCAAAGAATCCACCTGCCAATACAGGAGATGCAGGTTCGATCCTTGGACAGGAAGATACCCTGGAGTAGGAAATGGCAACGCACTCCAGTATTCTTGCCTGGGAAATCCCATGGACAGAGGAGACTGGCAGGCTACAGTCCATGGGGTCACAAACAGTCAGACATGACTTAGCAACTAAACAAAAACAACCATTTCTCTCCCCATTATATAGATAATAAAAGTGAGACCTAAAAAAGTTAAATAATTCACAGCCAGAGAATGAAACATTAAAACTCATTTTTTTTTCTTGGTGTCTACATGCTCTTCCCATGTGCCCATTCTTTCCGATGCTTATTTTGGCCTTTTCTCATTCATTCCCTTTGCCCAGGAGAAAAGTGGCTCTTTAGTTTGGCTCTTTTGTCAGCTGCTGCCCTGTTAAGATGTTCAGTTTTTCACCAAACTCTTAATTTATATTAAGGCCCAAAGATCTTGCTTTCAACTCAGTAATCCTTTGTCATTAATTTAAGCCACCACTTCCCTTTATCAAACTCAATAACTAGAAGAATCTATGGAACTTGGGCTCCACCAGAACCATTCCTCTTAGCATGTCCCCAGCTTTCATCTGTTGAAAGGGTGATCGGCGTTTCCTCCACTTACTGCCCTGGTTTCTCCCATAGTCAGCAGTAGTACCTCTACCCTTAACATAAACACAGACACTTTTGTTCCCACTCCATGAAAAATAGCAGGAAATTCTCAACATCCCCAGTGGTAGTTCTACATTCCGTAAATCCTTGGGTTCAGGAGCAAAACATTGTTCACCTTGAGAATGCAAGTCACTTCCAACATGGTGCCCTGAGACTCTTCATCACGACCTTTTCCACTTTCATCTGGTCTTTGCCATTCCTGCCCCATTGTGACAACCAGCCTCAGCCATGATTCAAAGACCTCTTTCTAAGGCTGGAATAACACTTCTTAGAACTTCAACTGTATACGACTTCAGTGTTGCATGTAGTCTCAGGGTTCTCCAGAAAAACAGAACCAACAGATACACAGATACACAAGTAATGGGGCTTTCCAGGGGGCACTAGTGGTAAAGAATCCACCTACCAGTCCAGGAGAACTGGGTTCCATCCCTGAGTTGGGAAGATCCCCTAGAGTAGGAAGTGGCAACCCACTCCAGTTTCTTGCCTAGGAAATTCTGTGGACAGAGGAGTCTGGCGGGCTACAGTCTATGGGGCTACAATGAGTTAGACACAACTGAGCAGCTAAGCACAAGGTTTACATACATATGCAAGAGGGAGTAATTATAGGAATTGGCTCATGTGATTATGGAGGTTGAAATATGGCATAGCATGCTGTCTGTAATCTGGAGAACCAGAAATGCCAGTGGTATAATTCAGTCTGAGTCCAAAAGCCGGAAAACCAGGGAGACTACTGGTATAAGTCCTGGTATCTAAAGTACTAAGAACTCTTGCTGTAGAGCAGACCCTATGGTCCTTCTTCTCCATGTCCTCCACCTCCATTTGTCTGTATAAAAACTTTAGCCGAAGATTAAGTTCAATCAGAAAAGTGACAAAATGCAGAAGCAAAGGAAAGCAAACAAGACCAAACAGCAAGAGTTCAGTTATTAAACAAAGTCAAGGACCTTTAGTTCCTCCTCAAGGGCTATAGATAATGTTCTGAGCTACATCTTTTGAGATGTTTTTTAGATACTGAAACCCCCACCAGATTGAAGAAGTTAACTACCTGATGACCAGAATGTAGCCATAACATAAACTGCCATAATTCTAAGAACTGACCTCAGAGATACAGGAACATACCGGCCCTGAAACTATAGATTACCTGTACCCACACAATCAAGATGATGCCAATCAGACCACTGTATGATCAATTTCAAGATGAGTGTCAGAGCTGACTGCTGTTTCTGCATGTAGCCCTCACCCTCCACCTACATACTCCTGAAATTCCACTTTAAAGCTCTTGCTTCCTGATTTTCAATAGAGAGCTGTCCTTTGGATGAGTCGACCCTCTCCCTGTCAGCCTCTGGAATGAAGCAAGCTTTCCTTTCCAACAAACTTGCCTCTTGAATATTGGCTTTTGAGCAGCAAGCAACCAGACCTGAGTTTTGGTTACACTCTGATGTTCCAGAGCAGAAGAAGATGGATGTCCCAGGTTAAGAAGAGAGAAGAGTTTGCCCTTTCTCCACCATTTTGTTCTATTCAGGCCCCCAGTGGATTGGACAATGCCCACCCACACTGGTGAGAGTGGATCTTCTTTACATCATTACCAATTCAAATGCTAATCTCATCCAGAAACACCTTCATACTCACACCCAGAAACAATGCTTTACCGGTTTTCTGGACATCCCTTAGCCCAGGGAAGTCACATAAAATTAACCATCACAGATACCTCATCATTCCTACAATAAGATGAACAGCCTTCTGCACAACCAGTCACAACATATTAATCTATGGAAGAATGATCAGACTTGAGACCATGAAGCTTTTCTTACAGCCAAGGAACCTGGGCATATCAGAATGTCCATGCTTACTGCTCCAGAACCCCAGATGAAGCTCTTTACACATGCTGTCCTTTCTTGATATCTTATAAGGAATAAGACTCTTAGACAATTACATGTATGGTCTGTCTCCTGTATAGATATGTGCTGAATTTCAGCCTCCAAATTCAACCATTGAAAAAATACATAAACTACTAAAAACTCTTTTACACAGTTCTTAAATTTTTGGAGCTCTTATTCTGTTGGAAATGGCAGAAATGTAATCTCAGGATATCTCTTATCTGTGGATGTTTATGTTGAGGGGAATGGCTTAATGCTAAAATATTGGGGTGGACCAGAGGGAAGAGGTGGTCTCTCTCTCTCCATCGTAGGTAGTGAGTAGTGGATGGCGTCCACTCCTGTCCACATGCCTCGTTCAGGCTTGGTAACGCACTGATGGTTCCCTGCCACACCCACGGGTACAGGATTCACTCCACTGTTTGCTGGCTGGGAACGGACACCTCTCTGTGTAGGAAGCCCCTTAGCAATGTGTCCTCATGGCTCCTCCCATCAAAAATGGAGACTCTATGCCCTGAGTTCCATAGCGAGAATGCAGCCTTCAAAGATGCATTCCTTTCAAAACAGATGTGAAATCTAGCTCTGCTTAAAGATTGAAAATGGTGCTTTAGGCGGGAGTTTATTATCAGTGTTTTCAAAGAGTTCCTACTATCACCTCTCTGCTGTGAGTATTTTTTCCCTCCTGGAATTGTATTTTTAAATTTCAACACTTTAAAATGAATGAATGAATAAATAAATAATAAAATTGTAGTACTGTCCTTAAGGGGGAAAATGTTCAGTCGTTCAGTCATGTCCGAATCTTTGTGACCCCATGGACTGCAGCACACCAGGCTTTCCTGTCCTTCACCACCTCCCAGAGTTTGCTCAAACTCATGTCCATTGAGTCGGTGATGCCATCCAACCATCTCATCTTCTGTCGCTCTTTTCTCCTCCTGCCTTCAATCTTTCCCAGCCTCAGGATCTTTTCCAAAAAGGGGGGAAGTAGGCAAATAAATATGATTTGCTTTTGGATTGAAAAAAAAAAAAAAAAAAGACTGGAGGCTCTTTCTCTCTCCTTGAATTTGGGGTCACCTTCTGACTTGCTTTGTCCAATAGAATGTTGCAGAAGTGATGCGGTGGTGGTTCTGACACAGGTCTAATGAGGCATTTCGAACATCTGCCCTCCCTTCTGGTACTCTACTGCCACTGAGTGAAGAGGCTAAGGCTGGTCTGCCGGATGATGGGAGGGGCAGAGCCAAGCTTCCCATCCCCCTGGTTGATGACAACCATCCACTGACAGCTGACTACAGACACATAAATAAGCCAGCCCAACCCATCAGCCAATCCTGGCTCAGATCGCAGACCTAGGGCAACTATAAATGGTTTCTGTGCTAGTCACTGAATTTTGGAGCAGCCTGTTAGCAAAGGCAAACTGGTAGTTTTTTTCACAGCATTTTGCTACAAATCCTCTGAATTTCCCTTAGGTTTTAGACTTGAAACATTTCCCTCCCCTCTCTCCCCCCTGAGTAAATAAAGCTGGAGTCAATCATCTGATTAGATTACAGGAAGTAGGAGGTAACAGATGAAATACCTCAAGAAAAACAAGCCAACAAAGAAAATCTGTGATTATATCCTAAATATTTTACCGAATACAATATTTATGTAATATCCGCCAGGGATTTAGGGCCACTGGTTTTGAGAGACTGTACATCTCAATCTCATCAAAGTTGACTTCTATAGCCAAAATCAGCTATGATTTTTTAAAATTTCTATTCTTCCGTGTGTGCAATCATGTTATATTGTTACAAATATCGTGAGTTTTGATCCTGAGTCAACACTTAGTGAATTTTGGGAAGTTGCTCCTCCCCAGATATTTTCAAGGGGCAGCCACATTGGCTGATCTAATCCAATGTGTCCATTTGGGTTAATATTACCAAGAAGTATGATCAGTTTCCCAAATGCCCAGCATCCTTTGCTGACTTCAACACACACACACACACACACACACACACACACACAAGCTATCACCCAGACTCTGCATTTCAGAGTCAGTGGTACTAGGTCAAACCAGGCTTACTTGCATCACCACACGTTAAGCCCAGAACCAAATCTTTCCCACTTATTTTCTCCAAATTTAGACATAGTCCTCTCTTTTAACTCGCCAGAAGAACAGGAAAAGGCTTAGACGGGCAGCCTTGGGAATCCCAAGCATGTTACCTCTCTTAAAGGGAATGGTTCAATCTCAGTCCCTACATTCAACCATTCATGAAATATAGTTTATCTCCTATACCACAAGTTAGCTTCAGGAGCCTTTCAAAAAAAAATGTGCAGATTAACAGCTAAAGAGACCTAACTAGTATCACCAGTGGAGAGAGGGAAAGGGAAGGGCAAAACAGAGGTCGAGAAGCAAACTACTATGTATAAAATATGTAAGAAACAAGGATATATTGTACAGCACAGAGAAATATAGCCATTATTTTGCAATAACTTTAAATGAAATACAATCTATAAAAAAGTTTGAAATCACTATTTTATACACCTGAAACTACTATAATATTGTAAATCAACTATACTTATATAAAAATACTAATTCATAAACTAATAAATAACTGCTTGGTTTGCTCTATCATACATATTCCCATGTAGGAAATGATAACTAAGTAAGTTAATATTTCATTGGGAAGAAACTACTCAGTCTTTTCTACAACATGAACCAGAGAAAAATACTCGAATTACATGAGCAAAGAGCAGAATCTGGATGTACACAAGTGGAAATCTCAAAGTTTTCTCTAAGAATCACAGATGGCTACTAGCCTTCTGTTTGCAGAACCAAGGATGTTCCCCTCAAAAGTCATTTAACTTCACGCAATTGCAGTTTTTATCTCCTGAAACTAAAGCTACTGGGGCTTTTTTACTGGCTCACCCTGCAGGCAGGTAAAGAATGCCTGCAGTGCAAGAGACCCGGGTTCGACCACCGGGTTGGGAAGATCTCCTGGAGTAGGAAATGGCAACCCACGCCAGTATTCTTGCCTGGAGAATTCCATGGCAGAGAAGGCTGGGGGGCTACAGTCCATGGGGTTGCAAAGAGTTGAACATGACTGAGCAATAAACACGCAACCAAACTGCACCCTAAAAAGGCAGTCCTCTGCCTAAAACTTTTTTAACACATTCCTTCTTCTTTGGGAATTTCACTATGACATTTGCTCCTTCTTAACCTTTAACTATAAGATGCAGTTGTTTATGTCTGAGGTGTTTGCTGTGCTGCTCTGCCTTTGAGCTGTGTATTAATTACATTATTCTCTGGTCTCATAATTCTGGCCACACATAGAATATTGTCAGCATGGATTTTCTACTGAAAAAGACAGGCACTAAAATCCTAGCCTGTAAAGAGAAAAGTAGTTCTAGTCTTCTCACCTCTGAATTTCTTCATGGGCTCAGTCACTCAATCGTGTCGGATTCTCTGCGGCCCCACGGACTGTAGCCCGCCAGGCTTCTCTGCCCACAGACTTTTCCAGGTGAGAATACTGGAGTGGGTTACCATTTCCTACTCCAGGGGATCTTCCTGACCTAAAGACTGAACCCACATCTCTTACGTCTCCTGCATTGGCAGGAGGATTCTATACCATTAAGCCATTTGGGAAGCCGTCAAATTTCTTCACAGAGGAGCAGAAAGTCAGAAGTGCTTGCCAAAAAGTCCCCTAGGGCCAGTGTGGGCCAGACCCAGGCCTCCAGAGTGACACCACTGTGGTCTTTATTCACTAAACAAAGTAGCCTTCTTCCTCTGAAAATGAAAAAACAAACAAGGTAAATCTTTAGGAAGGTTTCCCATCTTCCGATCTCTTGAGAACATGGCACTCCCATACTTGTCCCTCTCCCCAGTCTTCAATAAGTGATCATAAACATTTATCCCATCACAAATTATTCCTTGAAAAATGTTATTTTCAAATTTAGACATCTTCTACAAAGCAAGAGGGCACATTTCCATGCCAGATGCCTTATCTCCCAGAATACTATGCCCATTTAGTAGAAAAGAAACTCAGCTTGTGTTCGGAAGAAAGACAGAATCTTTGGTGGTTCCTGTTGTTGAATTACAAAGCAAAACAATAAAAGATCTATACAAGCAGACATTATAAATAACTAATGAAGAAAGCCAAAAGGCAAGATATGTCAACAGCTTGGGAAATGGCCAAGTCTCTTCTTTTTCAGCATTGTTGGAAGACTGTAAAACACATTATGTCTAATTTCGCATTTACATTTGCATAATAGAAATGGCTGCATTGTAGAGCATCCATTATTTTTCTACTCTGAGTGCATTAAGTCAAGAGCATCTCCAGTTTCACCCATCACCTACGGAGTTCTTTGTCTGTGATTTTTAAATATGGTAGTGTATGTTTTTCTCTATCATAGCATCTTTCTTACAAAAATGCACTTAAATATATGACTCTGGGTTAAATAAATAATAATGCTGATAGAAAAAAAAAAATGAACTGGTGTTAGGCAAGAAAGGAAAAGATAATCTCAAGCTGAGCTCTCAAAAGAAATGTGGAGTTAATGAGGCAGATACGTACAAGAGGATGACTGCAAATGACAGGTGTGACAGAAAATATTTCTGTGTGCAGATTTTCTCAGGGAAAGAAAATGATAGGAAATGGGAAAAGTTTACAACTAACAGCACAAGATAGGACCAAAGAACTTATTTTCATAGGAGAAATAATGAGGGTGAAAGAAAAATAAAAAATGAAAAGAGTATAAAAGACAAGATGCCAAGTCAGTGTTATCCAGGACACACAGAATATTCCAGGTTCCCTGTTCCCATTCTCTCCCCAGCACACACAGTGTTTGTTCCCCATAAGGTGATGCAGAGAGAAAACCCAATAGAAGCCTCACGGATGCAGGAAGGAATGTGAGGTTCACTCTGTGATGCAATTGACAGTTTCTTATTGTACTTCCCCAAACTAGTCTTCACTTTATCTGTTTTCAAGCCTTCTTTACAAAAGAATCTTTTTCCATCTTTGCCTGTGACCTCTCCTCATAAGTGAAAATCTGTGATGGGTCAAAATCATTCCATTCACCCTGACAGCATCTTTCATTTCTATCTAGAAGGAAAATGGGATTGGCAACCTCACAAATGATCCTTTATGACAAGGTTATACTATGTGCCACATACTTTTAAATTGACAGAATTTGGCCAATTATCACCAATGGGCTAGCACAGTTATGAGTTATTATTATATCTTCTTCCCATTTACCACACTGAAGTCTTCCTATTCACCAGTTTATCAAAATATGATACCATGTCTAGATGTAAGGTGGCGCTGAAATGTTTGGGTCCAATTCATCTCTTTTTGTAATATCTAAAATTGGTCAGTTTTAGTCTTTCTATCCAACTTGAAGCTGAAGCTCCAATACTTCAGCCACCTGATGCGAAGAACTGACTCAATGGAAAAGACTCTGATGCTGGGAAAGATTGAGGCAGGAGAAGGGGATGACAGAGGATAAGATGGTTGGATGGAATCACCAACTCAATGGACATGAGTTTGAGCAAGCTTGGGGAGTTGGTGATGGGCAGGCAGACCTGGCGTGCTGCAGTCCATGTGGTCACAAAGAGTCGGACAAGACTTAAATGACTGAACTGAACTGATCCAACTTGATCAAGATGTATCCTGCATATTTAAAAGAATTTCTGATCACAAATGATGGAGAAATACTGTGGAATCTAAAACTGATTACCAATTCATTCATCCTTTTTTTTTTTTCATTTCACAAATATTTATTGAGCACTTCTTATGCATCAGGAATTATGTTTGAGGTTGGAAATATCAAGATGGGGACTAAGTTTTTTCCTGTCTTTGAGCAGTTCCAGTAAGTGGAGGAGACACTCTGTATATTAATGATTGTCTTTTGGACATGGGGACTTCTCAGAGCCTTCAGAAGGTAGCAGGAGCAGCTACGAATTCTCTGTTTAGCTAAACTCCATTGCTCTGCTCTCTTGTCCTTTTGGGAGGGCATCCAGGCTCCCTTTATCTGGAGCTGGGATAGGAATGCAAGGGTCCAGATACCTAGGCAGCCCTGTCTGGCACCTGCTCTCCGCTGCCCCCTACAGGACCCGTGGTGAAAGTGAAAGTGCAAGCCGCTCAGTCGTGTCCGACTCTGAGACCCCATGGACTGCATGGTCCATGGAATTCTCCAGGCCAGAATACTGGAGTGGGTAGCCTTTCCCTTCTCCAGGGGATCTTCCCAACCCAGGGATCGAACCCAGCTGATTCTTTACCAGCTGAGCCACCAGGGAAAGTCAAGAATACTGGAGTGGGTAGCCTATCCCTTCTCCAACTGATCTTTCCGACCCAAGAATTTAACCGGGGTCTCCTGTATTGCAGGCAGATTCTTTACCAACTGAGCCATCAGGGAAGCCGTAGTGAATAGACCCTTTTATTCCCAGGGACAGCTTCTTGGTCCTGACCCGGAACAAATCCACATCTTTTAAAACACAACTTCTGATTTCAGCCAACTGACACCGGAAAGAAGCAGAAACTGTACCACCAAGTCAGGATCTGTAGGAGCCCTAAGTGGCTAGCTGAACCATGGACTGTAGCCCACCAGGTGCCTGGTGACCTCTGCTTAGGCAGGAGCAGGCAATGAATAATGGGGACTGTTTCACTTGTTTCCACAGGAAAAAACATTTTTCCGTGCCGGCTAGCATCCCGTGTTAGAATCCCAGGTCTTTTGTTCATCTCTTCTGAAAAGTGGCAGCAGAAGTTTAGAAAGAACAAACTGTGTGCGAATGTTTCTTATTTTTTGTACTGAAAAAGTCAATTATGTCTTCATCTCTTTCCTGCTTGAAAGAATAAGGAATACAACCAAGACGGCAGACACTGGGGTAGCATGGCAGGAGGGCAGCCTTTGGGGAGGCACTGAGGCCCTGGTGGGAGACATTAGTGCCCAGCTCAGGAAAGCTTATCCTCAGTCATCAGCCTTCGTTACAGTCTTGAGCTGTACAAAAGCCACGCTTGCTGGTCAGCCATTGACTGTGGCTCCTTCTTCTTTTTCTCGGGGCTGGTACCAGTCCAAGGAAGTCAGACTCCACAGTGTTTCCTTCCAAATCCTCCCCCACCCCATTCCCTGTCAATCTATTAGCATATTCATTTACAGGAATGTGTGTTTCCCCTAAATAATGTAATAGTCCTATTTCTAAAATTATTTCTGCTTTTTACTTTTTCATTCCATTTTTTTCTCTTCCCCTAGTCAACCCCTCAACTTCCCCTACCATCCAGATTCTTCCAGGGCTCCTATCACTTCTGCGTGGACCACTTCTTGCACAGGTTTCACAAGCTGTTGCCTCCTGATTTTTCCCAATGAGGCAAAATGAAGCTCACAACGAGCTCCAACCCAGTGCATGCTTCCCCACAAACGATTTGCATGTGATTTTTAACCTTTCGACGGAGAAGGCAATGGCACCCCACTCCAATACTCTTGCCTGGAAAATCCCATGGACAGAGGAGCCTGGTAGGCTGCAGTCCATGGGGTCACTAGGAGTCGGACACGACTGAGCGACTTCACTTTCACTTTTCACTTTGATGCATTGGAGAAGGAAATGGCAACCCACTCCAGTGCTCTTGCCTGGAGAATCCCAGGGATGGAGGAGCCTGGTGGGCTGCCGTCTATGGGGTCACACAGAGTCGGACACGACTGAAGTGACTTAGCCACAGCAGTACCTTTCGAAGCTGACCCTCTCAGGCTTCTGTATCATGGAAGAGAAAATAGCTTTCTTAAAATTCATCTCAAAAATCACAATAACTCCTAGTTAATGAAAGGGCCAAAGGGAATTCCTCAAAGCTTCCTCAATAGTTCCAGAAATTCCAGGACTGCCTCATGTGACCCCTGTGGACTTCGACTTCAGCTGCATGTGCCATCCATTGCCTGGACCAGAAGAGGCGTCCTGAGGAGGTGTCCTTCCACGGCTTGCAGACTCTCAGAGAACAGGGGTTGGGGGCACTCCCACTGCAAGTCTGGGTGCCACACTGTTTGCCCAGCAGCCATCCTGAGGCCCCAGTCTGCCTAGGATGCTAGGCAGAGGCTCTTGGGCACATTTCCACATGTGTCCCAAAGTTGCTCTGCTCATGCTTCACTTCACAGAAAGTTCTGAAGCTTCCAGCTGAAACTCCTCCCTTATTAGACTTCAGAATCAACTCTGCCAAACTCTAGAAAAGGAGTGGCACATATATGCCACCCCTCACCCCTTTACATTCTCCTGTGATCTTTCTTCTCTCCTTCCCAAATGCTTTTGCCCACAGTAGGATGAATGGCAACCCTGCCACCCCAAAGATATGTCCAAGTCTCAACCTCTGCTACCTATGAAAAGTGAAAAAAGTGAACATGTCAGTCACTCAGTCATGTCTGACTCTTTGTGTAGCCCACCAGGCTCCTCTGTCCATGGAATTCTCCAGGCAAGAATACCAGAATAGGTATTCCATTCCCTTCACCAGGGGATATTCCCAACCCAGGGATCAAACCCTGGTCTCCTGCATTGCAGGTGGATTCTACCATCTGAGCCACCAGGGAAGCCCATGAATATGATCTCATTTGAACACAGAACATTTGTGGGTCTTTGCAGACCCAGGGAGAGGAGACCATGTGAAGATGGAGCAGCAGAGACTAGAGTGATGCTTCCATAGCAGCAGCCATCAGAAGCTGGAAGAGGTGAGGAAGGATCCTCTCCTAGAGCCTGTGAAGGGGATACAGTCCTCCAGACAGCCTGAGTTAGGACTCTGGTCTCTGGAATTGTGAGAGAATATGTTTCTGTTGTTTTAAGCTACCGAGTCTGCAGTCATTTGTGGTAACTCTAGAAAATGAATACAGTTCTCAGCCCTGAATTCTCAATCTATTCTTTCACTTGCTTGAGCCAAAAAAAAAAAAACTCAGGCAAATAAAAACTTGTGGGAAAGGGGTCACCTGTAACCGCAGACAGCTGAGCACAAGCCCAGGATTCAACTGGGTTCCCTTGACAGAGCATTTTACATCCCTGTTTACATTCCTTAAAATTAAATGCTGTAGTTCTTACAATTCTGCTTGTTAATATTATAGACACTTGTTAGACAACCTAGGATTATGCTTAAAATTACTAGATGCTCTTTTACTCCACCACTCAGTTTGCAACTCAATTTACTCTGCCTTATCAACACGCAAAACAAACCATCCTAAATTGAAAAGCGTTGGGCCCATCATTCTAACTCATGTCTGAATTCTCAAAGCCAGGATGATTAGGTCTTTTCAGAGTTTTAGAATTCCAAACTCTCTCAGCATCCTGAGAGCGAGCCACCGTTCTCAGGTTGTCCTCTGGAGCAAAAACATATTTGAATTCCTTCCAGCCTGAAAAATAACACCACCAAAAGTAAAAAATCTCTTCCTCTACTATGCTCTCCCTTAAACATCAAAAGAGAAGTCATCTTCTGGGCTGTGATTAAAAGCATACACTTTGGCATCAGACAGACCTGAGTCCCAGCTCCGTGATTTACCAGGCTTCTCTCTCCTCATCCTGCATCTTCCTTAGCTGTGAGATGAGAGTCGCACAGTTTATAACCCAAGAATGCAATGAGATGAGACAGCTTGAAGAACTGAGTGGGCAGAAGGGACTTTAAAAGACATATGGGGCCTAGAAAGGAGGCTTCGAAAAGCCTGCGAAAAGGGAGAGAAGGATTCGGTGTCCAAAGAAACACCTGAAGGACTCCTGGCCCTCTATCGGGGCCAGCAAGGGATTTCCTGGGCATTAGGAGTGACAGGAGTTGACTGAGTAGCCGCTGCTGCTGGCCCTACGTGTCACAGGTCACAGCACAAACTGCCAGAACCCTGGTTGGCAGTGCCAGTGACAAGCAGGTCCCCAGAGAGGTCTTTCTTTCTGCACCCAGAAAGCAGAGCGTACAGTGTTCAAGGTCAAGAAAGACAGATGCATGAATAGGGGCTTGGAGCACGTTTGGAATAGAAGCCAAGGCAGCAGGTACTTGACAGTAACAGGAAGATCACTCCATTAAGCAAGTATACTCTGAGGTTTCCTGGGTGGGAATGAACGGGTTTGTAAACAAAGCCTCCCTGGGAATTCTCAGTAGTCATAATATGGCCCACATTTATATTTGTGTAATTGTTTGCCCTATATAAGAGTACTCTTCTTTAGCAAAGGCGGTTTCAGCATCTCTAGCAGTTTCAGCGTCTCTTTATGTGGACTGGGATAGAAGGTCACCTTAGGCCAGATCTTAAGTTTCATAGATGAATATCAGACAACACTGGAGCATATCTTTTGCCCCCGAGGGTGGCAAGAGAGAGACCTCTAATTGCACTTAATGCATGTAATATACACTTTTTTGTATTAATTAAACATAAATATAATACCAAATTGATAAAAGACTTGTGTTTTTTTAATCTGTTCTTGATGCTTCTAGGCAGGCACAGAAAGGGGGAAATGGTTACAAAATGAACCACCCAGGAGAAATTTTGAATGACAGCAAGGATGATGGTTCTTCTTGCAGTTATTCTTGTTTACTTGCTTCAGAGAAGTGTTACGTGGATTAAAATGAAAAGGAGATCATAAAAGTGAAACTACAACCAAGATTAACAAATTGAAAGTAATGCAATTATTATTTTTAATCCAAGGTCACTTACATAAGAACTACATGGGTGGTTTGCCAATTCTGTGACCTGGCCCTCAGGTACACAGAAGATTTTTGATTAAAATTTTAATAACTAGGTTATTGCTTATAGGAGGTTTTTCAATAGCAAAATAACAAATGGCTATGATTGTTAGATTCTGCTGATTCCTAGTCTTTCTCCCTCAAAGCACTTTTTTAAAGCTTTTTATTTTATACTGGGCTATAGTTGATTATGGAGAAGGCAATGGCACCCCACTCCAGTACTCTTGCCTGGAAAATCCCATGGACGGAGGGGCCTGGTGGGCTGCAGTCCATGGGGTCGTGAAGAGTCGGACATGACTGAGCGACTTCACTTTATTTTTTCACTTTCATGCATTGGAGAAGGAAATGGCAACCCACTCCAGTGTTCTTGCCTAGAGAATCCCAGGGATGGGGGAGCCTGGTGGGCTGCCATCTATGGGGTCGCACAGAGTCAGACACGACTGAAGTGACTTAGGAGCAGCAGCAGCATAGTTGATTAACAATGCTGTGTTAGTTTCAGGTGTACAGCAAAGTGATTCAGTTCTACAGATATATGTATCTATTCTTTTTCAAATTCTTTACCCATTTAGATTGTTATATAATATTGAGCAGAGTTCCCTGTCCAATACAATAGGTTCTTGTTGGCTTCAAAACACACACACACACAGATACACACACACACATACATACTCTTTAAAGGAGCCCCTGGATGTTCATCTGTTTACTAGAGCAGCCCTAAACAGAACACCTTGGTAAATTTTAGCATCTTTAAAACAATAAAAGATAAGATTTTTTGTCTTTTTCCTATAATCCATTCTGAATAGATTTTTGTAAGAATTCTTATATCTGTGTCTCAAGTCAGTATAAACCCCATTTTGGTTTTTCTTTCCTTTTTTTTTTTTAAGAAATCAACACAAAGAAAGAAAGAAATCACAATTGATGAAGAAAAACACCTAATGTGGCTGTGGTCTATGCACACAGACCAGCATGTCAGAAATGACCACTGTCCTACTGAAAGTAAGATTACAGAATCACAATCAGAAAATAACTTTTGTGATCAACCTCTAAAACTAATACCCAACACATGGTATCTTCTGCCAAAGTTCCTGGAAATCTTCCTACATGCTGGAAATCTGAATTTGTAGACCCTCCACCAGGAGCAAACATTGTGTTGTGTCTCCTGTTGTTGTTAGAGTTGTAAAGCTAAGCAAGGAGTTTTAAGTACGGGGTGGCTGTGTAACGAAACGCCAGCATAAACAAGGTCAGCAGCAGGGAGAAGAAAGCGCGAGAGGATTTTACAGATTCTCCATCTACTGAATGTCTGTCTCTCCCAGGCTTCTCCCTCCACACTGTGTGCACCTATGCCGAGCTTGACATTTGCCACATACTGGAGGGCATATGGAATAAGCCAGATTTCCGTACTTGAGGGAACTTAAAAGCTATTTGAAGGAACAAGACTAGCACAGGAACAATTACTTTGAAAAACATTGCAGTGTAAATTTGTTGAATTTTAAATGCCTTAAAATATCATCAAAAAGAAGTTCAATGAGAACTGCTGGAATAATCTGGGAAAGCTTCACATTAAAGCGAGTGACTTAAGATGAGTCTTGAAACATGTGAAGTCTGTAGGTAGGAGACAAACGTAGGACTTGCCAACTGAGGGGAACCATGTGAAGAATGGCCAATGGTGATCCTCACACTTCAGCATATGCAGTATATGGCCACGTGCGACTTGGGCAGTTTTTATAGAGATGGTAGGTAACAGATAAGTCATTAGGTAGGTAGAAAGATAGATCCCCTTCAGGGATCACAACCTTGTCATGGCAAAGGGGCTTGCAAAACTCAATGAAGCCATAAGCCATGCTGTGCAAGGCCATCCAAGATGGACAACAACTGAACAACAACAACAAAGAAAAGAAATAAAGATAGATAGATGACAGTTGGATGGATAGATAGACAGACGATAGATGGATAGATAGAAAGAGCGAAAATACATAGGTACCTACATAGATGATAAGTGGAGGTGGGGAGAGAGAGAGAGGAAAGAAGGACAGAAGGGGACACATTTCTCTGGGCTCCACCACCAAGGACTGTTATTCAGAAAACCTTCACAGGAGTTCTAGAAATATGGGTTTCTGACTTATTTCCCATGCACCTGAATGAAGTGGCCATAAGCCACATTCTGAAAAGCCCTGACAACTGACAACTCCCACTTGTTTTACAACAGGGATGCAAAGAGACATTGTGAGCTGAGATAGGCTTGCCCCAAGATAATTCTGTAGTACAGTGCTTTTCCATTTGTAAAGTACTGTCGTAAGTATAGTTTTACTGCAGAGAGAAAGGTGGTAACTATTTTATTTCCATTTCAAATGTTGGATACCAAGGAGCAAAAATGTTTGGTGACCTAACCAAGACCAGAGCTGGTTAGTGGCAACATAACCGAGGTCTCATAATAGCTAGACATTCATTCCATTAGACATAACTGAGTTGTAATAATTTCCTTGCCCTAAATGGAAATTGTTATTTTGGCATTCATTAAAGTGAAGAAATACATGGATATATGTGCTGTGTGCTGTGCTGTGCTTAGTCACTCAGTCGTGTCTGACTCTTTGCAACCCCATGGACTGTAGCCCTCCAGGCTCCTTGGTCCATGGGAATTCTCCAGGCAAACATACTGGAGTGGGTTGCCATGCCCTCCTCCAGGGGATCTTCCCAACCCAAGGATCGAACTCGGGTCTCCCACATTGCAGGTGGATTCTTTACCATCTGAGTTACCAGGAAAGCCCATATAGATATATAGGAGACTTTATATCTAATCAGAATTTCAGCTGCCTTTCCCAAAACTCACCTTATACATTTTTTTCTTTCTGTTATGTATTCATTCAGTCCTTCCTTTATTTCACAAATGTACAGAGCAGCTGCTGCAAGCCTGACCAGATTCCAAGTTTGGAGGATAGAAATTGTCTCCCGAGTGCATGCAGATGACATCAAAGTAACTACGATTTTGATTACAAATCTGCCAAGTGGGGAAAAGCAGGTTACTATGGGGAGTAAACAATGGGAATGCAGAGAAGTTCCACCAGGCAAGTCAAGATACAAAACTTTAGAGTTAAGATACGAAAGGTGACCAGTAGTTTAAGTGAGAACTACCATGTTTGAGCAAAACAACAAAGCATCTTCAGGAAACAGAAAAAGACTTCATGGCTTCAGCAAGTGAACAAAGGACGAGTTTGGTGGAGGACCATCTGGCCAAGGCAGGCCTTCTGGACATCCCACACTGCTGAGTGTCACAGAGGGTGTCTACTCCAGACTCCGTGGGAGTAAGTCTCGTAAGCTACAAGGTTCTCATAAGCTCTGGCAAGAATTTGTTCTTTTTCCTAAGTTATAAGAAGCTATTGAAGGTCTTTAGTCAGAAAATGCTGTGATCAGAAATAGATTTTGAAAAAAAAATTATACTTAAGCATGGTCTCCGTTACAGAGAAGTAGAGTAAAAATGGTCACCAGGAGTTAAATTATGAGACCATTGCAGTGATCAAGGGAAAAATCAGTGCTAGCATGGACTAGGATTGTGGCAGTGTGGAGAAAGATGAGTGGATGAGCAGTGGAGATGTCTAGAAGGCAAAGCCAACATCCCAGAGGGGTTTGGATCTAAGATGAGGGACAAAGAATAGCCAAGGTTGACTTCCAGTTGTCTGACAGATGGAAGGATGGTGTTCACCATTCTCTCAGCAGAAATAACTGGAAAAAGAGTAGTTTTGAAAGGGAAAAGGAGGAAGGATGATAACTAACCTAGTCTGAACTGTGTTAACTTTTGTTTGCCTGGAAACCTCCTAAATGGAAATGTTAAGACAATTGTTTATACAAGTTGGGACTCCAGAGAGTGGTCAGGACTAGAGTTGAAGTTTCAGGAGCCATACACATAAGAGTAAAGGAGACCTCAGAGGAAAACATATGGAGTGAGAGGAGAAGAGAGCATAGAAAGAATGCTCAGGCAATCCAGAAGCTAAGGGTTATGTAGAGATGAGTGGTGGCAATGGATGAAGAGAAGCCATAAGAAGAGAAGAGAAAAATCAAAGCCAATGTGTTGTCATGGATGCTATAGCAACATGGTCACACTAATGACAGTCCTTTAAAATCATCATTAAAATATCTATATCCTTGTATCTCTGATAAGACAGAACCTAATATGGCCTGATAGGAAGTACTCACTCACTGGTGTTGGTTATGGAATCTCATCTCACAGTGTATGTGTGTGTGTGTGTGTGTGTGTGTGTGTGTGTGTGCTGTGTGTGCTTAGTCACTCAGTTGTGTCTGACTCTGTGACTTCAGGGACTGTAGCCCATCAGGCTCCTCTATCCAAGGAACGCTGTAGGCAAGAATACTTGAGTGGGTTGACATTCCCTTCTCCAGGGATCTTCCTGATCCAGAGACTGAACCCAGGTCTCTTGTATTGCAGGCAGATTCTTTATCCTCTGAGCCACCAGAGAAGTCCCAGGGAAGCCCATCTTACAATAAAACCACCGGCAAAATATACAAGGCTCTTTGTAAGACATTGAAAGAAAATTTAACTCCTTATTAAAAAAAAAAATAGAGGATTGTAAATAACCCTACACTCCTCTGAAGATTATTCAATTTGATCATTGATATCCTTTGTTTCTTCACTTACTAATTTTTGGCAATTTCATTCAAGAAAATAAAATATGTCACTATATGATTCCAATGAGATTATTTTCCTCTGTGGGAACTAGTTCTGGATAAAATTTCAGCAAAACACAAAAGTGGAACTATGTAAATTAAGGCATTTAAAGTTATCTCTGGGTTTTGTTTTTTTATATGAACCCCATGTAGAGATGCATCTTTTGTCCAGTGAAATGATCTGTAGTTCAAGGTTAGAACCATCTGCCACGGAGGTTGGCTTGCCTGGTGAGTTTCATTGACCCTTTTTTGTTTCCTTTCCACTGTGTTTTAACAGAAATAGCAGGCTTACATGTACAACCTCTCCAAAAAAGAAGACAGATTTTCCAAAAGGAAGGAATGAAGAATTAAACCTCCACATAACTTGTACATTTTGCAGCCGTTAACAGAGGAGACTCTGCCCAATGATAAGATATCGATAAAAATAGTCTCCTCTTTTCGTCTGGTCTCAATCATGCAATCGTGGGTTTGAATTCAAAATCTAAAAATGCTACTATTTCCGTAGAGTGTTCCCCTACTGCGCTCCAGTGCCCTAACCCACGCTGCCATAGATCTTGTGAGGAAGTTCTGTGTCCTGAGAACCTTGTTCCTAACATTCTCTCATTCTGGGTCACTTCATTTTAGCAAGCATTTAACAAGGACCCTCTGGGTACAAAGTACAGGGCTGAGTGTGGTAGATGATGTAAAGTTATATAAAGATTAAAGGGCTTCCCTGGTGGCTCAGGGGTAAAAAATTCACCTGCAAATGCAGGAAACATGAGTTCGATCCCTGGGTCAGGAAGATCCCGTGGAGGAGAAAATGGCAACCCACTCCAGTATTCTTGACTGGAGAATTCCATAGGCAGAGGAGTCTGGCAGGCTATAGTCCACAGGGTCGCAAAAAGTTTGACACAACTGAGCAACTAAACAGCAAAGATTAAATGGTAGGATAAGGCTGCAGAAAGATGTAAAAACACTATGAGCTCTGGAACCAAACCATCAATACCTTTGAATCTTTCAAAACTTCAGAATAATGATAAAAATCATTGCTAAGTTATGGAAAACCTTGGCCATGACCCTGAAGCCACAAAAACCTGGAAGTTACTCCAAAAGGTAGGGGGAAGGGGTGGGAGTAAACTGGAGAGGAGACACTGATGCTTAAAATACACTTGGGCATAAGCTAAACATAAAATAACTCACATTTATTGCATGTTCACTGTGAACCAGTAACCATTCTGAGTGCTTCATATGAATAATCTCACTTTCCTTACAAGTAATCCTATGAGTATTTTACAGGATTTTATACTCCATTTTATAAATGAGTGAACTAAAGTTTAGAGACATTTGATAAATGATGCAGAATCACTCAGCTGATAAACAGCAGAGCCATTTAATCAGAGACCTGGGTTCTGAGCCACTGCATAGAATGACTGTCTACCTCTCTCTCTCTGACAATCTCACTTCCAGACTGACCGTAAACCTCAGGGCCCTTGCATCAGCTAGGTATATAGTGCCTAGGGCCCATTAAATTTTTAGGGACTCACAAACTGTTATAATTTTACTTTTTTAATCTGAAAAAATATGAATATAATGATAATAAATAATAGCAATAATAATAATTATCCAGTTTGGATTGCATTCTTCTTTATACCAACATAATAATTATATATTGATGCTTTTGAACTGTAGTGTTGGAGTAGACTCTTGAGAGTCCCTTGGCCTGCAAGGAGATCCAACCAGTCCATTCTAGAGGAGATCAGTCCTGAATATTCATTGGAAGGCCCGAAGTTGAAACCAGTTCTTTGGCCACCTGATGTGAAGAGCCGATTCATTTGAAAAGACTCTGATGCTGGGAAAGATTGAGGACAGGAGGAGAAGGAGATGACAGAGGATGAGATGGTTGGATGCCAATCATCAGTTTGGGTGAACTCCGGGAATTGGTGATGGACAGGGACACCTGGCATGCTGCGATGCCTGGGGTCGCTAAGAGTTGGACATGACTGAACTACTGAACTGAACTGAACTGAATATATATATATATTCTAATAGAGGAAGGTTATCTTTCAAGGCAGAAGTATCCAAGACTCAGAAAGTCAATGCTTTGGGTACTTCCTCATGCATAGTAAGCATGGTATGCTCATATATGAAATCGAGAAAGATAATACTGATGAACCTATTTGCAGGACAGCAGTGGAGATGCAGACATAAAGAACAGACTTGTGGACATAGCAGGGGAAGGAGAGGGAGGGAACTGAGAGCAGCGTGGAAACGTATATTCCCATATGTAAAACAGATTAGTTCAGTTCAGTTCAGTCGCTCAGTCATTGCCAACTCTTTGCGACCCCATGAATCACATCATGCCAGGCTTCCCTGTCCATCACCAACTCCCAGAGTTCACCCAAACTCATGTCCATTGAGTTGGTGATGCCATCCAGCCATCTCATCCTCTGCTGTCCCCTTCTCCTCCTGCCCCCAATCCCTCCCAGCATCAGTCTTTTCCAATGAGTCAACTCTTCGCAGGAGGTGGCCAAAGTACTGGAGTTTCAGCTTTAACATCAGTCCTTCCAAAGAACACCCGGGACTGATCTCCTTTAGAATGGACTGGTTGGATCTCCTTACAGTCCAAGGGACTCTCAAGAGTCTTCTCCAACACCACAGTTCAAAAGCATCAACTCTTTGGTGCTCAGCTTTCTTCACAGTCCAACTCTCACATCCATACATGACCACAGGAAAAACCATAGCCTTGACTAGACAGATTTTTGTTGACAAAATAATGTCTCTGCTTTTGAATATGCTTTCTAGGTTGATCATGACATTCTTTCCAAGGAGTAAGCATCTTTTAATTTCATGGCTGCAATCACCATCTGGAGTGATTTTAGAACCCCAAAAAACAAAGTCTGACACTGTTTCCACTGTTTCCCCATCTATTTCCCATGAAGTGATGGGACCAGATGCCATGATCTTCGTTTTCTGAATGTTGAGCTTGAAGCCAACTTTTTCACTCTCCACTTTCACTTTCATCAAGAGACTTTTTAGTTCCTCTTCACTTTCTGCCATAAGGGTGGTATTATCTAAATATCTGAGGTGATTGGTATTTCTCCTGGCAATCTTGATTCCAGCTTGTGCTTCCTCCAGCCCAACGTTTCTCATGACGTACTCTGCATATAAGTTAAATAAGCAGGGTGACAATATACAGCCTTGACATACTCCTTTTCCTATTTGGAACCAGTCTGCTGTTCCATGTCCAGTTCTAACTGTTGCTACCTGACCTGCATACAGGTTTCTCAAGAGGCAGGTCAGGTGGTCTGGTATTCCCATCTCTTTCAGAATTTTCCACAGTTTATTGTGATCCACACAGTCAAAGGCTTTGGCATAATCAATAAAGCAGAAAAAGATGTTTTTCTGGAACTCTCTTGCTTTTTCTATGATCCAGCGGATGTTGGCAATTTGATCTCTGGTTCCTCTACCTTTTCTAAATCCAGCTTGAACATCTGGAAGTTCATGGTTCACATATTGCTAAAGCCTGGCTTGGAGAATTTTGAGCATTACTTTACTAGCATGTGAGATGAGTGCAATTGTGCGGTAGTTTGAGCATTCTTTGGCATTGCCCTTCTTTGGGATTGGAATGAAAACTGACCTTTTCCAGTCCTATGGCCACTGCTGAATTTTCCAAATTTGCTGGCATATTGAGTGCAGCACTTTAATAGCATCATCTTTCAGGATTCTAAATAGCTCAACTGGAATTCCATCACCTCCACTAGCTTTGTTCATAGTGATTTTTTCTAAGGCCCACTTGACTTCACATTCCAGGATGTCTGGCTCTAGGTGAGTGATCACACCATCATGATTATCTTGGCTGTGAAGATCTTTTTTGTATAGTTCTTCTGTGTATTCTTGCCACCTCTTAATATCTTCTGCTTCTGTTAGATCCATACCATTTCTGCCCTTTATCAAGCCATCTTTGCATGAAATGTTTCCTTGGTATCTCCAATTTTTGAAGAGATCACTAGTCTTTCCCATTCTGTTTTTTTTCCTCTATTTCTTTGCATTGATTGCTGAGGAAGGCGTTCTTATCTCTCCTTGCTAATCTTTGGAACTCTGCATTCAGATGCTTATATCTTTCCTTTTCTCCTTTGCTTTTTGCTTCTCTTCCTTTCACAGCTATTTGTAAGGCCTCCCCAGACAGACATTTTGCTTTTTTGCATTTCTTTTCCGTGGGGATGGTCTTGATCCCTGTCTCCTGTACAATGTCACAAACCTCCATCCATAGTTCATCAGGCACTCTATCAGATCCCTTGAATCTATTTCTCACTTCCACTGTATAATCATAAGGGATTTGATTTAGATCATACCTGAATGGCCTAGTGGTTTTCCCTACTTTCTTCAATTTAAGTCTGAATTTGACATTAAGGAGTTCATGATCTGAGCCACAGCCAGCTCCTGGTCTTGTTTTTGCTGACTGTATGGAGCTTCTCCATCTTTGGCTGCAAAGAATATAATCAGTCTGATTTCAGTGTTGATCATCTGGTGATATCTATGTGTAGAGTCTTCTCGTGTGTTATCGTGGCAAAACTCTATTAGCCTTTGCTCTGTTTCATTCCATACTTCAAGGCCAAATTGGCCTGTTACCCCAGATGTTTCTTGACTTCCTACTTTTGCATTCCAGTCCCCTATAATGAAAAGGACATCTTTTCTGGGTGTTATTTCTAAAAGGTCTTGTAGGTCTTCATAGAACCGTTCAACTTCAGCTTCTTCAGCGTTACTGGTTGGGACATAGACTTGGATTACCATGATATTGAATGGTTTGCCTTGGAAACGAACAGAGATCATTCTGTTTCTGAGTTGTTTTTGAGATTGCACCTAAGTACTGCATTTTGGACTCTTTTGTTGACCATGATGGCTACTCCATTTCTTCTGAGGGATTCCTGCCCACAGTAGTAGATATAATGGTCATCTGATTTAAATTCACCCATTCCAGTCCATTTCAGTTCGCTGATTCCTAGAATGTCAATGTTCAGTCTTGCCATCTCCTGTTTGACCACTTCCAATTTGCCTTGATTCATGGACCTGACATTCCAGGTTCCTATGCAATATTGCTCTTACAGCATCGGACCTTGCTTCTATCACCAGTCACATCCACAGCTGGGTATTGTTTTTGCTTTGGCTGCATCCCTTCATTCTTTCTGGAGTTATTTCTCCACTGACCTCCAGTAGCACCTGGGGAGTTCCTCTTTCAGTATTGTATCATTTTACCTTTTCATACTGTTCATGGGGTTCTCAAGGCAAGAATACTGAAGTGGTTTGCATTCCCTTCTCCAGTGGACCACATTTTGTCAGACCTCTCCATCATGACCCACCCATCTTGGGTGGCTCCACACGGCATGGCTTAGTTTCATTGAGTTAGACAAGGCTGTGGTCCGTGTGATTAGATTGGCTAGTTTTCTGTGATTATGGTTTCACTGTGTCTGCCCTCTGATGCCCTCTCGCAACACCTACTGTCTTACTTGGGTTTCTCTTACCTTGGACATGGGGTATCTCTTCACAGCTGCTCCTGCAAAACGTAGCCGTTGCTTCTTATTTTGGACGAGGGGAATCTCCTCACGGCCACCCCTCCTGACTGAGCTCCTCTCGGCCCTCCTGCACCCGTGCAGCCGCCACTCCTTGGACGTGGGGTTGCTCCTCTCAGCACCACCCCTGACCTCGGGCGTAGGGTAGTTCCTCTAGGCCACGTTTCTGCGGGGTCTGTCACAGCTGGGCTTCCCTGATAGCTCAGTTGGTAAAGAATCCGCCTGCAATGCAGGAGACCTGGGTTTTATCCCTGGGTTGGGAAGATCCCCTGGAAAAGGGAAAGGCTATCCACTCCAGTTTTCTGGCCTGGAGAATTCCATGGACTCACAAGAGACTGACCCAGACTTGCCAGTGAGTATCCAGGAGTCTCTGGTGGAGGTGTGGGTCAGCTGTGGCCTGTAAAACAGATAGCCAGTGGGAATTTGCTGTATGATGCAGGGAGCTCAAATTGCTCTATGACAACCTAGATGGATGGTATGGGGTGGGAGGTGTTCAAGATGGAGGGGATATATATATATATATATATATATATATATATATATATGTATACACACACATACATACATACCTATGGCTGATTCCTGTTGATGTATGGCAGAAACCAACACAATATTGTAAAACAATTATCCTCCAATTAAAAATAAATAAATTTTTAAAAAAGAAAGAAAGACATATGCACAAAAAGAAAAAGAAGAAAGGAAAAATAGAATGGCATGTTCTCCCTTTCTGAGCCCCTTCAGAATGAAAGTTACACTTAGATTATTTTTTCCCTTCAATATAATAAAATAATAATAACCAACATTTACATAGTTTCTACCATGTGCCAAGCATGGTTTGAAGAGCTTTATATACATTATTCACAAAACCCTGTGAAGGAGATGCTATTATTAGCTTCATTTTAAAGATAGCATTTGATGTTCCTTTGAATCATATCACACCAACAGAAAAATGCTAAAGCTCCTTTTGAGATGTGTCCTCAAGAATTCTCCCAGAATGGCTTCACTCAGGCAGTCATGCCATCATTCATGTATTCCTTTAACACACCTATCTAAAGGCAGCTTCTCTACTAGGTTCTGCAATTATGAGAAGAGAAAAGAAGCATCTCTGTTTACAAGTTGCTAAGAGTCTGATGCTAACTAAGCTCATGAAGAGTATTTAAAACATACCTCCTGTGGATTCAACAACTTGGATCCTTAGAAAAATCTCTATTACCTGTGAGAGCTTTTGGGGAACTTGCTTTTGGTTTGCTGGCATTTGGTTGGTGGTCTCTAAGTGTTCATGTATTTATTTATCTGGAAAGGTGTGACAGATTATGCAGGAATTCACTTAACTTTTGCCAGTGCATAAATAGAGCATAAATCGTTCTCTTCCAGAAGTTTCTGGGCTTCCCAGTTTGTTCAGCAGTAAAGAATCTGCCTGCAGTGCAGGAGACACAAGTTCAATCCTTGGGTCAGGAAGACCCCCTGGAGCAGGAAGTGGCGACCCACTCTAGAATTCTTGCCTGAAAAATCCCATGGACAGAGGAGCCTGACAGGCTACAGTCCAAAGGGTTGAGAAAAACTAGATGTGACTGAGTGCCCGAGCATGCACCCAACAGAAGTTTCTACACTGTTTAATATAGATTTAATAAGAACTTTCTATAGAGAATTAACCTCAATACAAGTCCTTGTCAGACTTTTTAGATGTAACTCCTATATGTAATAGTACAAACATAAAGCATTATTTCAGTCTTTCACAAGATATAAAAATCACCCAGTCTTCTGTCATGAAAGTGCTCCCTCTCTCACTATTGGCATTCAGGATTAAATCAGTTAGATTGTTCTACTGTTTTTAATTTTCAAGCACGGAACAACTGCACACTCTGCCTGATATCATTAAGATAACTTGAGGATGACTAGCCATATGTTGACAAAAAGCAAGATTCATTATTGTGATTAAATAAAGCAACCACTCTCTTGTTAAAATTCCAACCATTTCTCCCTCACCTCACAGCTCACTGCCATTAAAACATTCTTTCACAGAAATTGTGTGGAGAAGGAAATGTCAACCCACTCCAGTATTCTTCCTAGAGAATCCCATGGACAGAGGAGCCAGGCAGGCTGTAGTCCATGAGACTGCAAGAGTTGGACATGATTTAGTGACTAAACCACCACCAACATATTTAATGTGAGGCTGAGTTTATTTAAAGAGGCAGGAAAAGCTGACACTAGCTGACACTTTGGTGCAAATATTCTTCTTCTAAAGTAATATTGTACTGATGGTTTGTTACATTATAGAAAACTCAGATTTCCATGTGGCATCCTAAGTTTTTAGGCAACTGTAATGTCAGGTCCATGAATCAAGGCAAATTGGAAGTGGTCAAACAAGAGATGGCAAGAGTGAATGTCGACATTCTAGGAATCAGTGAACTAAAATGGACTGGAATGGGTGAGTTTAACTCAGATGACCATTATATCTACTACTGCAGGCAGGAATCCCTCAGAAGAAATGGAGTAGCCATCATGGTCAACAAAAGAGTCCAAAATGCAGTACTTGGATGCAATCTCAAAAATGACAGAATGATCTCTATTCGTTTCCAAGGCAAACCATTCAATATCACGGTAATCCAAGTCTATGCCCCAACCAGTAACACTGAAGAAGCTGAAGTTGAATGGTTCTATGAAGACCTTCAAGACCTTTTAGAACTAACACCCAAAAAAGATGTCCTTTTCATTATAGGGGACTGGAATGCAAAAGTAGGAAGTCAAGAAACACCTGGAGTAACAGGCAAATTTGGCCTTGGAATACGGAATGAAGCAGGGCAAAGCCTAATAGAGTTTTGCCAAGAAAATGCACTGGTCATAGCAAACACCCTCTTCCAACAACATAAGAGAAGACTCTATACATGGACATCACCAGATGGTCAACATTGAAATCAGATTGATTATATTCTTTGCAGCCAAAGATGGAGAAGCTCTATACAGTCAATAAAAACAAGACCAGGAGCTGACTATGGCTCAGATCATGAACTCCTTAATGCCAAATTCAGACTTAAATTGAAAAAAGTAGGGAAAACCACTAGGCCATTCAGGTATGATCTAAATCAAATCCCTTATGATTATACAGTGGAAGTGAGAAATAGATTTAAGGGCCTAGATCTGATAGATAGAGTGCCTGATGAACTATGGAATGAGGTTCGTGACATTGTACAGGAGACAGGGATCAAGACCATCCCCATGGAAAAGAAATGCAAAAAAGCAAATTGGCTGTCTGGGGAGGCCTTACAAATAGCTGTGAAGAGAAGCGAAAAGCAAAGGAGAAAAGGAAAGATATAAGCATCTGAATGCAGAGTTCCAAAGAATAGCAAGAAGAGATAAGAAAGCCTTCCTCAGCAATCAATGCAAAGAAATAGAGGAAAATGACAGAATGGGAAAGACTAGAGATCTCTTCAAGAAAATTAGAGATACTAAGGGAACATTTCATGCAAAGATGGGCTCAATAAAGGACAGAAATGGTATGGACCTAACAGAAGCAGAAGATATCAAGAAGAGGTGGCAAGAATACACAGAAGAACTGTACAAAAAAGATCTTCATGACCCAGATAATCATGATGGTGTGATCACTGACCTAGAGCCAGACATCCTGGAATGTGAAGTCAAGTGGGCCTTAGAAAGCATCACTACGAACAAAGCTAGTGGAGGTGATGGAATTCCAGTTGAGCTATTTAGAATCCTGAAAGATGATGCTATTAAAGTGCTGCACTCAATATGCCAGCAAATTTGGAAAACTCAGCAGTGGCCACAGGACTGGAAAAGGTCAGTTTTCATTCTGATCCCAAAGAAAGGCAATGCCAAAGAATGTTCAAACTACCGCACAATTGCACTCATCTCACATGCTAGTAAAGTAATGCTCAAAATTCTCCAAGCCAGGCTTTAGCAATATGTGAACCATGAACTTCCAGATGTTCAAGCTGGTTTTAGAAAAGGCAGAGGAACCAGAGATCAAATTGCCAACATCCGCTGGATCATAGAAAAAGCAAGAGAATTCCAGAAAAACATCTATTTCTGCTTTATTGACTATGCCAAAGCCTTTGACTGTGTGGATCACAATAAACTGTGGAAAATTCTGAAAGAGATGGGCATACCAGACCACCTGACCTGCCTCTTAAAGAAACCTGTATGCAGGTCAGGAAACAACAGTTAGAACTGGACATGGAAAAACAGACTGGTTCCAAATAGGAAAAGGAGTATGTCAAGGCTGTATATTGTCACCCTGCTTATTTAACTTATATGCAGAGTACATCATGAGAAATGCTGGGCTGGAAGAAACACAAGCTGGAATCAAGATTTCCAGGAGAAATATCAATAACCTCAGATATGCAGATGACACCACCCTTATGGCAGAAAGTGAAGAGGAACTATAAAGCCTCTTGATGAAAGTGAAAGTGGAGAGTGAAAAAGTTGGCTTCAAGCTCAACATTCAGAAAACGAAGATCATGGCATCTGGTCCCATCACTTCATGTGAAATAGATGGGGAAACAGTGGAAACAGTGTCAGATTTTATTTTGGGCGGCTCTAAAATCACTGCATATGGTGACTGCCGCCATGAAATTAAAAGACACTTACTCCTTGGAAGGAAACTTATATCCAACCTAGATAGCATATTCAAAAGCAGAGACATTACTTTGCCAACAAAGGTCCATCTAGTCAAGGCTATGGTTTTTCCAGTGGTCATGTATGGATGTGAGAGTTGGACTGTGAAGAAGGCTGAGCGCCGAAGAATTGATGCTTTTGAACTGTGGTGTTGAAGAAGACTCTTGAGAGTCCCTTGGACTGCAAGGAGATCCAACCAGTCTATTTTCTGAAGGAGATCAGCCCTGGGATTTCTTTGGAAGGAATGATGCTAAAGCTGAAACTCCAGTACTTTGGCCACCTCCTGCGAAGAGTTGACTCATTGGAAAAGACTCTGATGCTGGGAGGAATTGGGGGCAGGAGGAGAAGGGGATGACAAAGGATGAGATGGCTGGATGGCATCACTGACTCGATGGACGTGAATCTAAGTGAACTCCGGGAGTTGGTGATGGACAGGGAGGCCTGGTGTGCTGTGATTTATGGGGTCGCAAAGAGTAGGATATGACTGAGCGACTGAACTGAACTGAATTAACAAAAACAAATAAACAACAAATACACTTAAAAAAATTCTTTTGCAGAAATGAATACATGGCCATAAATCTCATTTCTTTTTTAAACTCATTTTAGTTTGCTGTTGAAACCTTGAAGTTCTTCTTTGGGTATATCAAGGAGCTCAGTAAGTGAGTACTTCATTATTATTATTAATATCTAGAGTTTTGAATGGTTTCCCTTTGCACGAGCTTTTGCAATCATTGTTTTGCAGTCTCCAGTTAAATAGGACTAGATTAAATCATAATGGACTCTTTTTTTATAGTAATACTTATTTTAAATATTTCAATATTATTTGCAGGAATCTTTTACATTCCCAACTCACTAATTATCATACTTAACAAAGCCTTTTTTTGTTAGAGTAAAAGAGCAAGGCAATTGCCATCATTAGCATGCATACTAAAACCAACTTGGGAATGTGACCTTCATCTAGGCGTTGAATGATGTCCTAAGTGTTATCCATCCTGCCTGTTATCTCCACACAAGACTGTGTGGTGTTGGGCAACTGAATTGTTTTTATGAACAAATAGTAAATTTTCTCTTAACTTGTTTACACATTTTCCTGTAACAGATGACTAACATAGGAAAGGTCATTGCATGATACAGAGTTCCAACTAGGTGTTAAAGGAGGGAGGGAAGATAGAGTCTAGTGATAAGGAAAATTACTAAAGCTTTCTTTCTTTGTGCCTTATTTGGGAAATAGAATTCTAAAATGACTTAAAACTTTCCATCAAAAGAAAAGCAAGAGCCTGCTGGATACATTTTTATTAAAAAAAAAGGCAAGAAGGAAAAGGAAAAGAGAGAGATCTACACAGCTATTATGTAGAAAAAAATGAAAAGACATTCAGATTATAATGCATAAATTTATATCTATTATCACCAGTCCAGATGGAATATTTTAAACCTTTCTAAAGAGCCCCTAAAATAAGCAGGAAAGAGATTTGAAATTTCTGATAATTGAAATAAATCCTTTTGTGTACTTCTAAGGCAGATGGTGGGCTACTCTCAAGAAATAACACTTGAGGGGAATGGTCAGGGTGGTGGAGGTGATTCTGGTCCATTGAACTCAGAAAGTATGTGTCCTGAAGCTACTGCTATTAAATACATATCCTGAATCTATAACAGCTCCATCTCCATGACCATTTGCATGGTAAACTTAGGAAGGCACAGTTTTAGAATCTCATTTATGTAGATTGGAAGGAAAATAACAATCCAAGTTTCCTTCCTGCCCAGAGATTTACATTCTCTACTTCAGAAAGGAGAATGTTATATCATCAGCAAAAATATAATGAAGAGCCACTTAAAATTCTGGTTTCACTGATCATCACATGCATTTGCTTTTGTTTTCCAGTTTTTTGCAAGCTCCAGTGTATGTACATACATTAAAAACATAGATAAATAAATAGATGATATATTAACATGTGCTAAGTCACTTCAGACTGACGTACTGCAGTCCATGAGGTCACAAAGAGTCAGACATGACTGAGTGATTGAACTGAACTGAACTGGACTGTAGCCCACCAGACTCCTCTGTCCATGGGATTCTCCAGGCAAGAATACTGAACTGGGTTGCCATACCCTCCTCCAGGAGATCTTCCCAACCCAGGGACTGAACCCATGTCTCTTATGTCTTCTGCGTTTGCAGTCCAGTTCTTAACCACTAGTGCAACCTGGGAAACCTGATATATTAATAGATATAGATAATTACTTTGGACATATGTATTTATCCTGTGTTTGGAGGGATCAGCTAATTAGAGCCCTATTCTAAAGTTTCCAAGGTCCACACTTTGCCTTTGCTCTGTGGCAGAAATTGTATCCTGTGATACTGGGATTTCTGATAAGAAATATGTACTTAGGCTTCATCCCTTTGCTGACACATAGCTCCTAAAAGCCCTGGAATTTCCCAAGTGCTGAGAGTGATCAGAGAGTGGACAGGGAGGCCTGGCATGCTGCAGTCCATGGGGTCCCAAAGAGTCAGACACAACTGAGTAACTGAGCTGAACTGAATTGACAGTGATCAAGGTGTCTTTTGTGATATTAATGAGGTGACTTTGGGAAAGTCCCAAGGTAACCTAAGGACAGGGGCTGGTTGCCAGGAGACATATCCCTGAGATCTGAGATCTTTTAGCATCACCTCTCACCAACACCACCTCAGAAAACGGGAGAGGAGCTAGAGATGGAGTTCAATCACCAAGGTTCAGTTGTGCCTATGTCATAAAGCCCCTATAAAAATGCCAAAGGACAGAGCTTCTGGATTAAAGACCGCATGGAGATGGTGGGAGGATGGTGCTCTGAAAAGATGTGGACGTCCTGTGCCCTTTCCCTGTATCTCGCTCTATGCATCCATTTCATCTGGCTGTTTCTGAGTTATAGCCTTTCATAAAAAATCAATCATCTGCTAAGTAAAATGCTTCCCTGAGTTGTATGAGCCACTTTAGCAAGTAATTGAACCCGAGGAGAGGTTCATGGGAATCTCCAATCTATAGCTAGTGGTCAGAATCACAGGTGACAAATGATGTGTAAAGGCAGGTTGTGGTTCAGTCACTCAATCGTGTCCAACTCTTTGTGACCCCATGGTCTGCAGCACGCCAAGCTTCCCTGGCCTTCACTGTCTCCAGGAGTTTGCTCAAACTCATGTCCACTGAGTTGATGATGCCATCCAACGTGGAATGTTCAGGTAGACAGTATCAGAGTTGACTTGAAATGTAGGACAAAAGCTGGTGTTCTGAGAATTTCTTCTTGTTGATGTGGGCAATGCCCCAGCCACATACACACAAACACATACACACTGAAATTGTTCTCAGAACACCTTTCTACACTCAAATCTCTAGTTAGCCAAATTCTAAAAGTAGATAGTGAGTCCCAAGATGAAGAATGTGAGGGACTACCAGTAAAAGAGTACAAACCATCCTCATGACTGAGTGAAAAAGATCCCAATACTAGCCTTGCTGAAGGGACATTAAAAGATCTGTTTGGACACATAACATTTTTATTTGCAAGTCTGTCTATCCAAGGCCTACCATGTAACTTAACTGAATTGCAATTCCCTTAACTAAAGAACAACCAGAAGGAAATATGTCCTGGGTGTGGGTCTTGATGAAGGATAAATTCTGAAGGCTTTCTTATATCATCTCCTCTGGGTTTTTAGAAGGTAAGTTGGATAGATTTTCAGATTAGAAATTCTTTAGCTCAGAAGGGCCAAAGAGCCCCAGATGGAAAAGACAATTGGCCAGGCTGGGCTTTGTCTGGGCTTCAAGGGTCGAGACCATAAAGAGATGGTGTGTGCCAGTGCGTGGTGTGATTTTGGCTACTGGGAGAGAGAGTCAGAGGAACTTGGGGAAAGAAATCTTATCCAGGAACTAAGAGTGGCCCTGACATCAGATTTCTCTAGAACCCTAGAGTAGCTACAGGACCAGGTGGACGTCCAGCCAAGGAAGCAACGGAAAGCCATCCATGTCTGAGATGCACAACTAATAATATCTTAGCGAAGGTGTGGATAGATACGGCTCACCAGGAAGCCTCTGGAGATCACAGGTGACTGAAATTCCCTTCGGTGAGGTTTTCAGGGATGAAGGCTTAGGAATACCTTAGAGCTGACCGTTGGAGAAGGCAATGGCACCCCACTCTAGTACTCTTGCCTGGAAAATCCCATGGACAGAGGAGCCTGGTAGGCTGCAGCGCATGGGGTCACTAGAGTCGGACACAACTGAGCAACTTCACTTTCACTTTTCACTTTCATGCATTGGAGAAGGAAATGGCAACCATCTCCAGTGTTCTTGCCTGGAGAATCCCAGGGACAGGGGAGCCTGGTGGGCTGCCGTCTATAGGGTCACACAGGGTCGGACACAACTGAAGCGACTTAGCAGCAGCAGCAGCAGAGCTGACCATGGCCGGTCAAAGGAGCTAAAAGCAAAGGAGTGGTTCCCAAAGGCGCACAAGTCAAAAAGAGCTTGGGGGATAGCAGGGACCGGAAGCCAAGGAGGCAGTCTGTAGTCAAAGATCCAGTTGTATGATGCAGAGAACAGACATATGGATACCAGAGCAGGGAAAGGAGGGTAGGATGAATTGGGAGACTGGGACTGACATGTCTGCAGTGCTCAGTCACTAAGTCGTGTCCAACTCTTTGCAACCCCATGGACTGCAGCCCACTAAGCTCTTCTGTCCATGGGATTTCCCAGGCAAGAATACTGGAGTGGGTTGCTATTCACTTCTCCAGGGGATCTTGCTGACCCATGAATCAAACCTGCATCTCTTGCATCTCTTGCATTAGCAGGTGGATCCGTTACCACTAGCACCTCCTGGCAAGCCTACATATATGCTGCTGCTGCTGCTGCTGCTAAGTCACTTCAGTCGTGTCTGATTCTGTGTGACCCTATAGACAGCAGCCCACCAGGCTCCCCCGTCCCTGGGATTCTCCAGGCAAGAACACTGGAGTGGGTTGCCATTTCCTTCTCCAATGCAGGAAAGTGAAAAGTGAAAGTGAAGTTGCTCAGTCATGTCCGACTCTTAGCGACCCCATGGACTGCAGCCCACCAGGCTCCTCTGTCCGTGGGATTTTCCAGACAAGAGTACTGGAGTGGGGTGCCATTGCCTTCTCTGATATATATGCTACTATGTATAAAACAGATAACTAACGAGAACCTACTGTATCGCACAGGGAACTCAGTGCTCTGTGATGCCCTAAATGGGAAAGAAATTTTTAAAAAAAGAGGGGATATATGTATATGTCCCTGTGAGAGATAGGGAGGCCTGGTATGCTGCAGTCCATGGGGATTGCAAAGAGGTGGACGTGACTTAGGGACTTAGGGAACCACAACAGCAATATGTATGTGTACAGCTGATTCACTTTGCAGTACAGTAGAAACTCACACAACATGATAAAACAGCTATACTTCAATAAAAATTCATTAGAAAAAGAATTTTGTTGGCAAAGCATAAGTAACTTGTTAAAAGCATAAACAACAAGAAAAACAAAGAGTTGTGGCTAAAGAGGCTATCACTTTTCCCAGCAACGCTACACAAAAGCCTAGTAATAAAACCATCCCTTCGGTGCTTGTAGAATCAGGGTCATTTATGGGAACTCAAAACATTCTGGTAAGGACCTTCATAGCTAAAAAGAAGGGCAGAGCATCATTCAGGAACTTGCATCCAGAATGCCTCAAGTAGGTGGCAAACTTCTGAAAGGCAGAGATATTTTAACTTCCCTGTTGTCCTGAACAAAGAACTGATTGCACTGATGACAATGGCTCTTGTACAGCCTGGGCAAACACATCAGGGCCAAGAGATTTGCTTACATGTCCATCCTGCTTGGATTTACACATTAATAAGGGTCTTAGTGGATTTTTAGTATCCGCTGAGAGTTCTCCACCACCTGTCACAGGAGTGCTTGCATCCACAAGCTGTCTTGAGTCAGAGACAGAGCAACAGGTTAAATAAAGCTGGCTGAGGCCATGGCAAACAGCATGACCAGTGCAAACGCATGAACACACCAGCATGTTGTTCCAGCAGCCTCAACAGCTGGTCAGTTGTGAGCTGCAAAGAAAGGAATGAAAGAGGAGTACATTCTGGATAAGATTCTTTAAAAATATATATATATTTTTGACGTGGACCATTTTTAAAGTCTTTATTGAATTTGTTACAATATTGTTTTTGTTTTATATTCTTGGGTTTTTTGGCCATGAAGTATGTGGCTGCTTAGCTCCCCAACCAGAAATCGAATCCACACCCCCGGCATCAGAAGTTGAAGTCTTAGCCACTGGACCACTAGGGAAGTCGTGCAGAGAGGACTCTGATACGACAAAAGAAGACAGCAGAGGAAGGGGCCTCGGAAATCTCACTCCAGTTCTGATGTTAGAAGACCAGGCCATAAAACTGGGGGAGTTGTTCTTCCATAATGAAAGAGAAATCCAAATAATTGAATAAGGCAACTGAAGAAAGCAATTAAATGCAGTGCTTCAGGATAGACATCAAGGCCATTAATGGCAATTAATGCCTTTTGTTTGTAGTTTTCTGTACGGGGTATTGTAATTTCTATATGGTAAAATGATCTATTTTTTCACTTCATTAATCAGAAAACATGATCATTGTGATCCAAAAAAGTGGCCTCATTTTACTTCCCAGCCAAGATTTAACTGCAAGTGCTTACAAGGAGGCCCCATTTTCTCAAGGCTTTATCGCAGTTAAAAGACATACTACAGCCCATTAGTCCGCAGGCTGTGGATTATTATAATAAATACTTAAAACCACTTATCAAAATAAAGAACCAAAACACCCTCTGCCATGCACCAGGCCTGATTTTTTAATCAGAGCCTCTCACTCGCTAATTGGAAGTACTCAGGACTCCAAATGATTCGTCTTATCGTTGGTGAGAATTAAAAAGGTTTTACACTGGAGATGTTTTAACATTTCTCCCAACTAGGTCACCCTCATTAGACTAGCTTTGAAGCTTCTATTACACTTTCCTTCTTATATGTCAATGCAAAAAAGGAACAATAACGCTGGCCTCTGCAGCCGATGACTTACAAAGTGGCTATTCCGTATGAAGTCTACCGTACACGTAGTCATGTGCTAAAGGGGAAAGAAAATAAATTTCTTCCAGAAGACTATTAAAGCCATTTGATTTTATTTATTTTGCAGTCTACAAATGCCTGCCTGAAAAGCAGGCTGGCTTATTTGATCTGTTTAGGAACTTATTTATAGGATGTTAAAGAGATGCGGCTCAGCTGGTAAAGAACCCGCCTGCAACGTGAGCGACCTGGGTTCGATCCCTGGGTTGGGAAAATCCCCTGGAGAAGAAAATTGCAACCCACCCCAGTATCCTTGCCTGGGAAATCCCATGGACAGAGGACCCTGGTGGGCTACAGTCCATAGGGTTGCAAAAGAGTCAGACATGTCTTAGCAACTAAACAACAGCAACAAAGGGATATTAGACACGATAGGAGGATTGTCAGTAGACATGTTTGCCTTTTACAGAAAAAATTTGCTGAAATGGTAATGAGATTAGGAAAACATCATCCTACCCAAAGTACCAGACCTTGCTTTCTGCATAGGATCTTTCTCTGAGTCTCACAAAGCAACAGCAGACAACAATGAAAAACATCAAAGGCCCATGGGGAGAAGAGGAAATGGACAGGGAGCCCTGAGAAGTGACAGGAAAATACTCATTTCCTCTGAAGGCAAAGGGGAGGAACTGTGAACACTGCATCAAATGGTCAAGAGAGTCTCCATAAACCAGGTAATGGAGGGACAAGCCTCCAACACAGCACTTTCTGCTGCCCTGGGCTCACAGTTCCCTGAATGACCTGTGAAGATGGCTAGCTGCTTAACTGTGCAGAGATAGACATATTGAAGTTAACCCTCTACTCTCAATCAATATTCTGTTTGAAACTCCAAAGAAAATCAGCTTCAAACCTCCCAGAACCCCACCATCTGCCAGTCCTTTGAATGAGAGCAAAGGTGGCCCACTCTGTGGGCTGAGATAATTTGTTCTTAAGGCTTAGTTAATTAGGAAAGTTGTCTCATTATCAACTAAGTGTCTTTCATACAGCTCAAAGGAACTGACTCAGAAGATTCATCTCAGAAATGAGGCCAGGGCCAGAAAACCCAATTATTATTCATCAATGGTCCCATTTTTAGAAGTATTGATGAATGAAAAAGTCTTGACTTTTACTGGAGACACAACATACTCACAGAGCTCAAAGGAAGAGAGTAAATAAAGAAAAACTCAGAGAAAAAAGTGTTAGTGTTTGGCAATGCTTCTGTTCTCCTTTCTGAGCCTAAGATATATTTATTGAGTTGGTCCAAAAGCTCAGGTTTTTCCATAGCAGCTTATGGAAAACATGAACATTTTGTGATGTGATGCATGGGTTCTCAGTCGTGTCTGACTCTTTGTGACCCCATGGACTGTAGCCCGCCAGGTTTCTCTGTCACTGGAATTCTCCAGGCAAGAATACTGGAGTGGTTTGCCATTTCCTGCTCCAGGGGATCTTTCTGACCCCCTGGAGACAGGGATGGAACAGCATGGACAGGTTGGAGACAGGGATCGAAGCCTGTCTATTGCGTCTCGTGCCTTGGTAGGTTGATTCTTTACCACTGTGCCACCTGGGAAGCCCCAGTAACATTTTGGCCAACCTAATACCTTCTGTCTTGTTGACTACTCTGAGGCTGCTCCATTCCTAACCACCTCCACCACAATTGCCCATTTATGGACCTCCTGCTAACACCTCCCCATCGAGCACTGCAGTTACAAAAGGACAAATAAAAGGTACAGAAGTTACTGTCTCTGCAGAATCCAAATGGAAGTAGAAGCTGTCGAGTGCACACCACCTATAGTAGTGAGAAACATGCAGCCTTCTGTGCCTTTGTCTCTGTCTCTTGACTATTCTTGTCTGCAGTTCTGCTTTGGTTTTATGTGTTAAGTTTGGTTACAGGTTTTACGCGTTAGGCTTGGTTTTATGTTAGGCTTTATGTGTTAGGTTTGGTTTTAGGTCCTGGGTTAGGTTTGATTCCACATTTGTTGTGTCTTAAGACATCCAGGAACGAGTGCCAATGCCAACATGGAACTCTGATCCAACATAGTAAGGCCTCGCACTCATCTCCTCTCTTCCTTTTCTCTTAAAATTGTCTTCTCCATTCTTCTCAGCCAGAGGCTGGTTCCTCTATTCTCACTACTTATAATGTGTTTGCCTCCCCAAATCCATCTATAGTTTCTCATACTGCTCAGCACTGTTGACTCATATTTTTATCTTAACCAGTCTTCACTACAAATAGATTCTCTCCATTCCCATAATATATTTATACATCCCTGTTAAAAACCTCTGTTACCTGTGTACTTAAAAAATCTTTCCCCTCCATTCCTTTTCCACAGAGCCACAAACATCTTGAAGACAGGGATTCTGGTATGATAACACAGTACAGTGCTTGGATCATAGGAGGTACTTGATACACTTGTGTTGAGTGAAAAAATAAATGTCAGTATATGGAAGGTGGAATCTGTTCTGTCCTTTCATTTAAGTGTCTTTCTCACTCTTTGTGACCAACCATCAGACAGTGATTTGATTGTACAAACATACATTTCTCATCACCATTGTTATCGACTTCTTTGAACTTATTTCTTTATTTATAGAATTATGGAAACTCAGGATTAGAAGTCCCCTTAAAGATCGTTTCAAGCAACATGTACCTTCTCTCATTAAACTCTCCTCTTTTAAACTAAAGAAAGAAAAGCTTGCCTGATTGCTGTCTTCTTAAAGAAGGCACAAGCTTTTGGACGTTTGAGAAAATCTTAGGAGTTAAAGTGTAACTGGGGAAATGGAGGTTGTTCATATATGTTTGGCTCTTAAGCTAGAACATGTGGATTCAAACCCAGCTTTCACACTTAATGATCAATGTAACCTTGAATATGGTATACAATCTCCGTTTTCTCATTGCTAAGATAAACATAAGAATAAACTCGACCTCTTAGAGCTCTTATGGGGTTCATCAAGATAAAGCATGTACTAGTGAGGGCCCCTTTCACCTTGTAGGCACAGTGGAAGCACTCGGCCTTGGTTCTCAGTACTGTTATTATTAAGCTGTAGCCATGTTCCTTGTATCACTGAGAAAAGGCCCGTCAAAAGAAACACAAAGGGGTGTAAACACATTTACTCATTTTTTTTCATTGCAGCACTACTTTTTTAACTTTTTATTTTGTATTGAGATAAAGCCAAGACTCATTGGAAAAGACCCTGATGCTTGGAAAGATTAAGGGCAGGAGGAGAAGGGGACAACAGAGGATGAGATGGTTGGATGGAATCACCAACTCAATGGACATGAGTTTGAGCAAACTCTGGAGATAGTGAAGGACAGGGAAGCCTGGCGTACTGCAGATCATAGGGTTGCAAAGAGTCAAACACAACTTAGCAACTGAACAACAACGACAATGTAGCCAATTAACAAACAAGGCTGAGATAGTTTCAGTGACCAGCCAATGGACTCAGCCATACATGTACATGTATCCATTCTCCCTCCAAATTCTCCCATCCAGCCTGCCACATAACACTGAGCAAAGTTCCCTTTGCTACCCAGTAAGACCTTGTTGGTTACCCATTTTAAATACAGCAGTGTGTACATGTAGATCCCAAACATTGTGCAGTCTCAGTTCCCTGACCAGGGACTGAACCTGGGCCATGGCAATGAAAGCCCAGAATCCTAACCACTGGGCCACCAGGGAACTCCCAAAACATGTTTATTCCTCCGCCTTGCCATACAAGCATGAACACCCATACCCTCCTCTCCACTCACTACAGAAAAGCTTCCTTTGTGTGATGCAAAGTGAATCTCCAGAGAACACTGGCTTGCACCTCCTGGGTACCTTGCTATGCTATGCTATGCTAAGTCGCTTCAGTCGTGTCCGACTCTGTGCGACCCCATAGATGGCAGCCCACCAGGCTCCGTCATCCCTGGGATTCTCCAGGCAAGAATACTGGAGTGGGTTGCCATTTCCTTCTCCAGTGCATGAAAAGAGAAAAGTGAAAGTGAAGTCGCTCAGTCGTGTCCGACTCTTAGCGACCCCATGGACTGCAGCCTACCAGGCTCCTCCGTCCATGGGATTTTCCAGGCAAGAGTACTGGAGTGGAGTGCCATTGGGTACCTTAAACATACTTAAAATTTCCACTGCTTCAGTTCTCTGGGTCCCCCAGTCTGTTATCCTTCCCCATCCCATAACAATAGCTCATAATTATAGGTAACATTTATGGCATGCTTACAATGCACTTTACAAATTTTTAACTTATTTAGTCCTCAAAACACTTAGAAAGGCACAATTGTTATATCATCAGATTATTAACCTATTTTTCAAATTAAGAAACTGAAGCAAAGAGAGGTTAATTTGCCCCAAATTATATTTAGAGTTAAAAGATGCAGAAAAATGCAAAAATGCCAAATGAAAAAGGCATTAAAATAAAAATGCTTTAAGACTGTGGCAAATCCCCAGGAGGGCCAGGGAGTTTGTCTTTAAGAAAAATTACTGAATTGTACTAAAATATGTACAAACCCTTTCCCAAAATTCTGCAAAAGATCATAATGAACCATAAGGTAGAAAAATTTGAGACTTTCTGCAATTAAACTTGAGCAAGTTTAGACAAAATTCTGCAAAGAGAGAAAGGGGGTTGGGGGGAAACGAAGGAAGGAAGGGATGAGAAAAGAGATAAAGCAGGCAGGGAAGAAAAATAACCATTGTGTGCAAGACATCTTTTCTGAAGAGCTGAACTGTATGATTTATTCATGTGCTAAATTCTTTTGTCTCTCTTTCCATTGCACCCTCTGGGGAGATTCCAGTCTTTCTCTGTTCCTGTTATATGGTCATCTGAGACATGTTTCACCCCGGAGTCTGTCTTCAATCTCTGTTCCTTCATTCACTGAAGAGACTACCAAACATTCAGGACTCAGCTCAGAAGGACCTGTGACTTTCCTCTTCCTGAATATCCCCTCCCCATTGAGTTTGCCTCAACGATCAGCCTCATTTAGATCCCACCCATATGAATCCAGTTCTCGCCTGCTGGCCCTTTCTGCTCTGGCCCACACTCCCTTTTCTTGTGTCAGAATTAACACAGCTAAACGTCTTCTCTTTCGGAGTCCGGGGCACCCTTCATTTCCACTCTCCACTGCTGCAGCCAGAGGGCTATCTTTGTGTCTACACACACCAAAAAGTTATGACCAACCTAGACAGCATATTAAAAAGCAGAGACATTACTTTGCCAACAAAGATACGCTTAGTCAAGTCTATGGTTTTTCCAGTAGTCATGTATGGATGTGAGAGTTGGACTATAAAGAAAGCTGAGTGCCGAAGAATGGATGCTTTGGAACTGTGGTGTTGGAGAAGACCCTTGAGAGTCCCTTGGACTGCAGGGAAATCCAACCAGTCCATCCTAAAGGAAGTAAGTCCTGAATATTCATTGGAAGGACTGATGCTGAAGCTGAACCAATACTTTGGCCACCTGATGCGAAGAGCTGACTCATTTGAAGAGACCCTGATGCTAGGAAAGATTGAAGGTGGGAGGAGAAGGAGATGACAGAGGATGAGATGATTGGATGGCATCACCGACTCAATGGACATGATTTTGAGTAAACTCTTGGAGTTGGTGATGGACAGGGAGGCCTGGCATGCTGCAATCCATGGGGTCGCAAAGAGCTGGACACGACTGAGCAACTGAACTGACTGAACACACACCAAGTCCATCACCATCACCAACAGCTCCTCCACTCCTGCGGTGGGTCTCAGGGTTAGCCCATACTTTCCCCTCCAGGCTTATTTCACAACCCTCTCCCTCTCACTCTGTGCTCCAACCTCCAGAACCTCCCTTCCACTGCTCAGACACATCATACTCATCTCTGCCTCAAGCACCTGCAGACGTCCATTCTATTTCCCCTCACTGTCTTCTCTCTGCTCCACTGCCCTTTACCTGGCCTTTGCCGACTACCTTCTAAATTTCACTGAAGGCCTCCCCGGTGGCTCAGCATTAAAGAATCCGCCTGCAATGCAGGACATGCAGGAGACTGGTGTTCCGATCCCTGAGTTAGAAAGATCCCCTGAAGGAGGGTGTGGCAACCCACTCCAGTATTCTTGCCTGGAGAATCCCCATGGAAAGGGGAGCCTGGCAGGCTACAGTCTATAGGGCCCAAGAGTCAGATAGGACTGACGTGATTGGGCACACAAGCACGGGTATCTTCTTAGGAAGTCCTTGCCTGAACTTCCAGCCTGGAGCGTGTTCTGTTGTTAGGTGTTTCCTGCCTTTCTACAACACTTTCTTTTCCTTCTGAGCACTAGCCTCAGTCTCTGATTATACATTCACTTCTTTGAGTGTTTTGTTGGAAGTCCTGCTTTTTCCATCCACTGATTGTCAGCACCATGAGATCAGAGACCACATCCAGCCGTCCTCATTATATCAGTCAACTCTGTCCGTTCAGTTCAGTCGCTCAGTCGTGTCCGACTCTTTGCAACCCCATGAACCGCAGCATGCCAGGCCTCCCTGTCCATCACCAACTCCCAGAGCTTACCCAAACTCATGTCCATTAAGTCAGTGATGCCATCCAATCATCTTATCCTCTGTCGTCCCCTTCTCCTCCTGCCCTCAATCTTTCCCAGCATCAGGGTCTTTTCCAATGAGTCAGTTCTTCGCATCAGGTGGCCAAAGGGTTAGACTTTCAGCTTCAACATCTGTACCTGTACATTTTGATGTTTGGCAAAACTAATACAATTATGTAAGGTTTAAAAATAAAATAAAATTAATTAAAAAAAAAAAATCTGTACCTGCCACATATGCAGAGTTTGCAGCCTGAATGAATGGTTTCAGCTCAGAATCACAGCAAACCTAATTGTTGGGCCATGAGGACACACAGCTAGTGTAGCCACAAGCTCTGGCCCCAGTTTTAGAAACCAGCTTACTCAAACCTAACTGGCATGGTTTTCTATACCCCCCGTACCACCACCTCCATCCAGACAAAAGCTGACCCTCATTTCTACAGGGTCATAGGAAGGCAGTTGGTTTGCAAAATCAGATTTTTTTCTGGGTACCAAAGACTCACTTGGCTACCGGATCCCTGTAAATGCAATTTTGTTGTTAAAGAAGTGAGTTAATTAGGAAAGATTCGTTTTTGATACATTATAATGAAGGAAATTTCTACGCCTCTTCTAAAAAAAAAAAAAAACCACCATCTGGTACAAATATAAAGAAAACTCACCCTGCTAATGACATGTGCAAACATGAATAATGAAACCTCTAGGGGAGCAGAAAATCTTCTCTCTCTGTGGGTAAGGATTTTTAGGAAGTCTGCCTTCTTTGAGGAAAGTTTTCCAGGGAAAAGGAAGAGCGGCTTTTCATTCTCAGTGCATCAATCTGCATTTGAATTAAACGAGAAGACAAAAGAAAGTCCTCCAAGCCATTAGAGATTTCCAATTGCTAAATTTCCTCCAGACAGCATGAAGATAAACAGAAGCAGAGTATATGATATTCAGAAAGCATCACAGAAGTTGGCCTCACAGAGCCAAAGAAGACGCCACTACAAAGCAAACATTGTCAGGGAAAACTGAACTTCCACCAAAAGCAATAGGCACTGCACTAAAGGTCTTGAGACGAGAAATGCTATTCACACAGCAGCCCAGGGTTTGCAAGGACAGAGAGCGAGCTGGTGCAGCGTTCGTGGATGGCTGCCACCAGGCGGTCACCGTGGGTATTACAGCTACTTGAAATGCTTTAACTCCAGATTTCCCCCAGAGAAAACTATCTGTGAAAATTCTCAGATCTAGAGATCACGTCCTGGTATGACCACTCTATTAAAGCGAACTCTGAAAATTATATTTTTTCCCCTTAAAAATGGACCGGGGAGCAAAATAGAGCTCTATTACAGCTAAGCTGAACAAGCTTGCCTCATAAAATGTAACTCTATTTTTGTCCCCCCACTGTCTCTTAGAATTTATTCAATGAGGCTGGTTTTTATGTCCCTGTTTCAGGATGAAAATTCAGGCAGCCTCCTACACTGGTGGTGGGAATGTAAATTGTGGTGCAGCCATTATGGAAAACAGAACAAAGATTCCTTTAAAAACTAAAAATAGAGTTACTATATGATTCAGCAATCCCACTTCTGGACATATATTTGGAAAAGATGAAAACTTTAATTCAGAAACATACATGCACCCCAATGTTCAAAACAGCACTATTTACAATAGCCAAGCAACCTAAATGTTCATCAATAGATGGATGGAGAAAAGAGATGTGGTATACTGCTGCTGCTAAGTGGTTTCAGTCATGTCCGACTCTTTGTGACCCTATGAACCATAGCCCACCAGACTTCTCCTTCCATAGGATTCTCCAGGCAAGAATACTGGAGTGAGTTGCCATTTCCTCCTCCCGAAGATCTTCCTGACCCAGGGATCAAACCCACATCTCTTACATACAAGTTCATTTGTATCATATTTTAGATTCCATGTGTGATATCATATGATAATTATCTTTCTCTGACTGACACACTTCACTTAGTATGACAATTTCTAGGTCCTTTCATGTTGCTACAAATGGTATTACTTCATTCTTTTTTATAGTTGAGTACACAATATTCCGTGATAGCTCAGTTGGTAAAGAATCCACCTCCAATGCAAGAGACCCCAGTTCGTTTCCTGGGTCGGAAGATCCACTGGAGAAGGGATAGCTATCCACTCCAGTATTCTTGAGCTTCCCTTGTGGCTCAGTTGGTAAGAATCCATCTGCAATGCAGGAAAACTGGGTTTGATCCCTGAGTTGGGAAGATCCCCTGGAGGAGGAAAGGCTACCCACTCCAGTATTCTGGCCTTTAGAACTCAATGGACTGTATAGTCCATGGGGTCACAAAGAGTCAGACAGGACTGAGCAACTTTCACTTTATACAATATTCCATTGTGAATATATGGGAACTTCCTAGGTAGCACTAGTGGTAAAGAACTTGCCTGCCAATGCAGGAGACTAAGAAATGCTGGTTTGATCCCTAGGTTGGGAAGATCTCCTGAAAAAGGAAATGGCAACCCACTCCAGTATTCTTGTCTGGAGAATGCCAGGAACAGAGGAGACTGATGTGTTACAGTCCACGGGGCCACAAAGAGTCAGAACAATTGAAGTGACATGGCATGCATATACTGGTCAGAATTTCAATCTTGCATTCAGCATTAGTCCATTCTAGCTGATCCAGAATCCAGCAGAAACCTGATGTTGGGGAAGGAGAGGGTGTGTTGTCTCTTCTAGCTTAGCATTTCTAACCCCTAAGTGATGACAGAGATACCAAGTGAATATTTCATGCAAAAATGGGCACAATAAAAGGACAGCAATGATATGGACCTAACAGAAACAGAAGATATTAAGAAGAGGTGGCAAGAATACACAGAAGAACTGTACAAAAAAGATCTTCATGACCCAGATAATCACAATGGTGTGGTCACTCACCTAGAGCCAGATATCCTGGAATGGGAAGTCAAGTGGGCCTTAGAAAGCATCACTACAAACAAAGCTAATGGAGGTCATGGAATTCCAGCTGATGTACTTCACATCCTAAAAGATGATGCTGTGAAAGTGCTGCAATCAGTATGCCACCAAATTTGGAAAACTCAGCAGTGGCCACAGGACTGAAAAAGGTCAGTTTTCATTCCAATCCCAAAGAAAGGCAATGCCAAAGAATGTTCAACTACCACACAATTGCACTCATCTCACACGCTAGCAAAGTAATGCTCAAAACTCTCCAAGCCAGGCTCCAACAGTACATGAACCATGAAATTCCAGATGTTCAAGCTGGTTTTAGAAAAGGCAGAGGAACCAGAGATCAAATTGCCAACATCCGTTGCATCCTAGAAAAAGCAAGATAATTCCAGAAAAACATCTACTTCTGTTTCATTGACTACAAAAAAGCCTTTGATAGTGTGGATCACCACAAACTGCAGAAGATTCTTCAAGAGATGGGAATATGAGTCCACCTTACCTGCCTCCTGAAAAACTTGTATACAGGTGAAGAAGCAATAGTTATAACCAGACATGGAACAATGGACTGGTTCCAAATAGGAAAAGGAGTACATTAAGGCTGTATATTGTCACCCTGCTTATTTAGCTTATATGCAGAGTACAACATGCAAAACGCCAGGCTGGATGAAGCACCAGCTGGAATCAAGATTGCCAGGAGAAATATCAATAACTTCAGATATGCAGATGACACCACCTTTATGGCAGAAAGTGAAGAAGAACTAAAGAGCCTCTTGATGAAATTGAAAGAGGAGAGTGAAAAAGCTACCTTAAAACTCAACAATTAAAAAGAAAGATCATGGCATTCAGTCTCATCACTTCATGGCAAATGGATGCGGAAACAATGGAAACAGTGACAGACTTTATTTTCTTGGGCTTCAAAATCACTGCAGATGGTGGCTGCAGCCATGAAATTAAAAGACTCTTGCTTCTTGGAAGAAAAGCTATGACCAACCTGGATAGCATATTAAGAAGCAGAGACATTACTTTGCCGACAAAAGTCCATCTAGTCAAAGCTATAGTTTTTTCAGTAGCCATGTATGGCTGTGAGAGCTGGACCATAAAGAAGGATGAGTGATGAAAAATTGATGCTTCTGAACTGTGGTGTTAGAGAAGACTCTTGAGAGTCCCTTGGACTGCAAGGAGATCCAAACAGTCAATCTTAAAGGAAATCAACCCTGAATATTCATTAGAAGGACTGATGCTGAAGCTGAAGCTCCAATACCTTGACCTCTTGATGTGAAGAGTAGACTCATTAGAAAAGACCCTGATGCTGGGAAAGACTGAAGGCAGGAGGAGAAGGGGATGACAGAGGATGAGATGGTTGGATGACATCACCAAGTCAATGCCCATGAGTTTGAGCAAGCTCTGGGAGATGTTGAAGAAAAGGGAAACCTGGCGTGCTGCAGTCCATGGGTTCAAGGGAGTCAGACATGACTGAGCAACTGAACAACAATTATAAGTGATGACATTTGAAATGGAGCCTTTGGCAAGTAATGAGGATTAGGTGAGACCTTGAGGGTGGAATCCTTACAATGGGGATTAGAGCCCTTCTGGGAAGAGACACCAAAGGACTTGCTCACTTTGTCTTTCCATGAGCAGGCTCTGAGTAGAGGCCACATGAGAACACAGCAAGAAGGTGGTCGTCTGCAAATCAAAAAGAGAGTCGTCCATGCTAGTACCGTGATCTCAGACTTCCACTCTCCAGATGTATGAGAAAACAAATTTCTGTTGTTCAAGCCACCCAGATTATTTGTTGTTTGTTCAGTTGCTTAGTCATGTCAGACCCTTTGCGACCCCATGGACTGCAGCACACCAGGCTTCCCTGTCCTTCACTATCTCCTATGGTTTGCTCAAACTCACGTCCATTGGGTTGGTGATGCTATCCAACCAACTCATCCTCTGTCACTCCTTTTTCCTCCTGCCCACAATCTTTTTCAGAATCAGGGTCTTTTCCTATGAATCAGCTCATTGCATCAAGTGGACAAAGTATTAGAGTTTGAGCATCAGCCCTTCCAGTGAATATTCAGGGTTGATTTCCCTTACAATTGACAGGTTTGATCTCCTTGCTATCCAAGGGATTCTTAAGAGTCTTCTCCAGCATCAAAATTCAAAAGCATCAGTTCTTCCTACTAGTAATGGCAGGCTGAGCTAACAGAGAGACTGAGCACATAGCAACTGTAAGAAATAGCACAAGCGACCCAGCTCACACCTGTAGGAGAGCGCAAGCTGCTCTGACAAACAGCCCAGCAGGCCTGCAGATCTATAGTTATACATAATTAGACGCCAGTGCAATTGGTTAGGTCAGCCATGACTGTCTTGTTTCCTTTGTTTATATACTCCATCTTCCAGATTCTCAAGCAGTTTTCAGAAACACGTGGCCAGGTCACAACGTTCTAATCACAGAGATGCAAAAGGATGTCTTTTTGAAATAATGTTTCTTCACTGATGTGAGAAGAGAGAGCCACAGGAGGGTTTCTCTTCCTGCCTGCCCTCTCTTATCCTCAAGTCCCATCTTGAGGCATAGAATACTTCTGTAGGATGGCAGGCATCTTGCAACAAATAAGCACTAAGTTAAAAAGTCCATTGACTGAAGATGGAGAAGTAGAGGGCTTGCCCAGTGGCTCAGCAGTAAAGAATCCACGTGCAATGCAGGAGATGCAGGAGACTTGGGTTTGACCCCTGAGTAGGGAAGATCCCCTGGAGGAGAGCATGGCAACCCACTCCAGTATTCTTGCCTGGAGAATCCCATGGACAGAGGAGCCTGGCGGGCTACAGTCCATGGAGCTGCAAAGAGTCAGACACGACTGAAGTGACTGAGCATGTGTGCACCCGTGGAGAATTAGTAGGATAGAAATGGTCTCTGTCTTTTTTGACATTTCTGAGCAACTGTCCCACACCTGGACGCACCTGTATCTAGAGAGAAATTGTTGTGGGAGATAACTGCTAATCCTTATTGATCAGAATTTCAGTGGCTCCCAGAGGAATAACTACATATCCTTATTGATTAGAGTTTCAGTTGCTCCCAGGGGAACACATTTTCATCCAGTTGGAAAGGACAAGTGACCATGGGCACAGAACAAAAATACATCACTGAGTACGTCCAAGCTCCACCTTGCAGGAAGTTAGAGACACATGCAGGCTCCAGTTTTTAGTAGTAATCTGACCACTGTTATTGGCACCTCCCAGCTCATCTTGACTTCTCTGGTGGAAGGACACACTAGACAACTTAGTAGATACTTCACCTTCAAATAGCCTTTAATGTAGATGCTCCTGTCTTATAGGAAAGAGTTGCTAAGTCATCATTTGCCCCTCATAACATGCCTGTTGGTATGCAAATATCCAACAAGAAGGGAAAGTTTAGCAAAATGCCAAATAATAATTCTGGTAACAATGAGGAAAATACTTACTAGTTCACACAAAGATTCCCAAGGTATAGAAAGTACTTAGGAGTTTATTTCTATCAGCACAATAGATCTTGGGGAATCTAGTTTTGTCGGGTTTGAGAATTCGTATATTGGCAGATCCTGACTTTTATACATCAGACTTAAAGTTCATTTTCATGCATTATGCATTGATCTGACTAGATCAGCTTTTATATGACACATAGAGACTCCTTGGAAAAGACCCTGATGGTGGGAAAGACTTAAGACAAAAGGAGAAGAAGATGGCAGAGGATGAGGTGGTTGGATAGCATCACCAACACAGTGGACATGAATTTGAGCAAACTCCGAGAGATAGTGGATGACAGGGAAGCCTGGCGTGCTGCAGGCCATGGGGTCTCAAAGAGTCGGACATAACTGACCAACTGAACAATAACAACAGGGACTGACCTACGTCTCCTGATCAGTGAGAATACAGCTTAAGCCTGCCTGCCAACAGGTCAGTTCTACCAAGGGTATCATCTTCATCAAAACTACTAAGGTCATCAGAGTATCTTGAATTCTGCTTTACTGCATTTGTTACAGTATGACTTATTCAACATTATTTGTTACATTATGAATTATTCTACATTACTGCATTTGTTACACTGCATAAGGTCTTCTCTGGTGGTTCAGACAGTAAAGCATCTGCCTGCAATGCGGGAGACCTGGGTTTGATCCCCAGGTTGGGAAGATCCCCTGGAGGAGGGCATTGCAACCCACTCCAGTATTCTTGCCTGGAGAATCCCCATGGGCAGAGGAGCCTGGTGGGCTACAGTCCACGAGGCCACAAAGAGTCGGACATGACTGAGCAACTAAGCACAGCACAGACCTTACTCCCTACCCACCACTCATAATATATGAATCTATTGCTATGACTTTATTCATAGATTTTAACACACATCTTTGTCAATACATTCCATAAGTAAGAGACTACTTACACTAGGCATTGTGTTCATTAAAATCTTCAATGTCAGAGTAATATACAATCTCATTAGCTCTTCCAAATATTTGCAGTTAAATTAAGCTCCACTCCAACATTCGCTGTCTTTTAGAAACCAGACTACGAAGGAGAGTCACAGGGTGTCTCAGTCATTTCTCCCTGCTTCCCTAATAAACAGAAGTTCCACATGTACAGAAATTATATATCTGATCCCATAAGCCATTAATGAGCCCCCCCCACCCATGCATCAGTGTCTGGCCATGGCAGTGTTCTCCTCCTAACAATCTCCCAGGAGACCAACCTCTGACTGATTATAAGCCCGTGATAGGGACATGGTCACACTCTCCTTGTTATTTACTAATAAATGCCCTTGGCCTTGCACTCCGCCATAAATTCAGCTCATTACAGAGATCCTTGAGATCATCCGTTTCAGCCGGTCTTTCCATTCCTGCATCCAGGAGGTGGACCATTCACTCATCGACTGCTTGCAGATTTGCCTTCTGCCTCCACACACTCCTCTACTCACAAGGGCCAAAACCCCCTTCAGTTTTGTGTGAAATTCACTTCTGATTGTGAACAATGATGATCTGGATTTTGGGGGGGGGGGGGGGGCTTAACTTTAGCCCCTCCTATCCAATTACTCTTGACTGAGCTCTCTGGTTGCTGTGAGGGTGTGCTGGGCAGGCTTCTCAGGGCAGTGGTTTTTCTTGTGGTTCATGGGCTCTAGGCATGCGGACTTCAGTTCAATGAGGCTTGAGGGCATAGTTGTCCCCCAGCATGTGGAATCTTCCCAGACCAGGGATTGAATCAGTGTCTCCTGCACTGATAGGCAGATTCGTAACCACTGGACTGCCAATGGATGTCCCTCCTCCTTCTTATAATAGAGCAATTCATAGTCCTTCTACCTAGTCCCACAGATATTCCCTTCCATAAGACTCTTGTAAAAGTGTCTTCTATCAAATTTTTACATCCATATCTTTGGACAGTATCTATTCAAATATTTTATAAATATTTATAAGAAATCCTAGAGGAAATCAACCCTGAATATTCATTGGAAACACTGATGCTAAAGATGAAGCTCCAATACTTTGGCCACCTGATGCCAAGAGCTGACTCATTGGAAAAGATCCTGATGCTGGGGCAGATTGAAGACAAAAGGAGAAGAGGGCAGCAGAGGATGAGATGGTTTAATTGCATCAGTTCAGTTCAGTCACTCAGTCGTGTCTGACTCTTTGCAACCCCATGGACTGCAGCATGCCAGACCTCCCTGCCCATCACCAACTACTGGAATTTACCCAAATTCATGCCCACTGAGTCAGTGATGCCATCCAGCCATCTCATCCTCTGTCATCCCCTTCTCCTCCTCCCTCAATCTTTCCCAGCATCAGGGTCTTTTCCAATGAGTCAGTTCTTCGCATCAGGTAGCCAAAGTATTGGAGTTTCAGCTTCAACATCAGTCCTTCCAATGAATATTCAGAACTGATTTCCTTTAGGATGGACTGGCTTGATCTCCTTGTAGTCCAAGGGACTCTCAAGAGTCTTCTCCAAACCATACTTCAAAAGCATCAATTCTTTGGTACTCAGCTTTCTTTAATGGCATCACCAACTCAATAAACATGAGTTTGAGCAAAGTCTTGGAGATAGTGAAGAACAGGGAAGCCTGGTGTGCTGCAATCCATGGGGTTATAAAGAGTTGGACATGACTTAGTGACTGATCAACAACAATTTATAAATATGAGCCTAACAATAAAATTTGACATGCACTTCCCTGGTGGGCTAGTGGTTAAGAATACACCTGCCAATGCAGGGGACAGGAGTCCATCCCTGGTCTAGGAAGATTCCGCATGCCACGGAGCAGCTAAGCCAGTGTATCACAACTACTGAAGCTCACACCCCAAGAGCCTGTGATCTGCAAAAAGAGAAGCCACAATCGGCAACACGAAGCCCATGCACCACTACATAGAGCAGTCCCTCACTCGCCACAATCAGAGAAATCCCACACACAGCAACAAAGATCCAGTGTAGCCAAACACATAATAACAATAAATACATTTTAAAAAGAAAATGCTTTAAAATTAACATGATAAAGGATCATTTTAAAGAAACTGATTTTTTAAAATGATAAAGACAACCTTTGTTTGATGGGTTTAATAAAAGACTTAGGATTTCAAATACATGATTTTACTATAAACTCATGACTTTATGGAAACTATAACCAACCACTTACCTTTTGGAGAAGGCAATGGCAACCCACTCCAGTATTCTTGCCTGGAAAATCCCATGGATGGAGGAGCCTGGTAGGCTGCAGTCCATGGGGTCACTAGGAGTCGGACTCTACTGAGTGACTTCACTTTCACTTTTCACTTTCATGCATTGGAGAAGGAAATGGCAACCCACTCCAGTGTTCTTGCCTGGAGAATCCCAGGGACGGGGGAGCCTGATGGGCTGCCATCTCTGGGGTCGCACAGAGTTGGACACGACTGAAGCGACTTAGCAGCAGCAGCAGCAGCAGCAACTTACCTTTTGCCTCAAGGTTTGAAAGAACATAAAATGACCAAAGGTGTTTCAGCTGTATTATTTGTGAGAAAAGAAATCCTGACATAAAATGTTGTTAAATATTTAAATGGTTTGCCAGAAGAGATGGTGAAGTTCCTAACCTCGAATAGATGAAGTTTCAAAATGAATTCTTAATTGCCTGAAAGGAAGCAAAAGGTGATTTTAATGACCTCTCCAAGTCTGATTCTATCCAATATCATGCCCAAGTCATATACCAATATTTTTAAGAATCAAAATGTGTTGTAGAAAGCACGAAAGTGACTGAATTACAAATGTAAAGTATCTTCAGGAAAATGTATCTCTGAATAAAATGCTGCAAGAAACTTCCATAATCCTCTTTACATGTCAGTAATGATTTCTGTTTGAGATTCATTCTGGTTATACATCCATGAGGAATGGCACAGTTTATTTAGGGGAGTGATAAAAAATTAACAACCACTTCTCATTTTATTAGAGGAAAAGCATCAGTCAAACATTTTAATGTACATGATTGCAAAGACTTAGAAGCAAATTAATGAAATAGTCCCTGGTCATTCATTCAGAAGTATATTCTACCCTGCTGCTGCTACTGCTAAGTCACTTTAGTCGTGTCTGACTCTGTGTGACCCCATAGACATCAGCCCACCAGGCTCCTCCGTCCCTGGGATTCTCCAGGCAAGAACACTGGAGTGGGTTGCCATTTCCTTCTCCAATGCATGAAAGTGAAAAAGTGAAAGTGAAGTCGCTCAGTTGTGTCCGACTCTTAGCGACCCCATGGACTGCAGCCTACCAGGCTCCTCCATACATGGGATTTTCCAGGCAAGAGTACTGGAGTGGGGTGCCATTGTCCTACTGGGGATGTATTTATTTCACTTAGTGAAACAGCCAACAAAGATTCAAAACTTCTTGTAATCAAAAAGCAGCAATTTGGGATTAAGGAAGGATGCTGTGTGAATATACAGAGAAAGTAGAAAAAAATTAGAGAGCAATGTTTCAACTTGAGAAGGAAGAGACGTTGAAGGAATGAGAATTTGCCACATCGCATGCTGTCTCTCTCTTAGTCACTTACAGGTTCTAAAGGCTCATTTTGAAATCTCTCATTTAGAATTTAGAGCACATGTGTATTCCCACACAATCACAACATCTGCAGGTTGGAAAGAGCCTCAAAGATCATTTAGGTCAAGTGCTTCTCTGAGACTTAATCACCTCTTACATCATCCCTGCCAAGCAAATCAGGTTATAAATGGCAATTAAGCCTTCAGAAGACACGGCAAAGTTGTGTTTATATCATAAAGTACCCTAACATATGCAATAAACAGTAAACAAATAACTCATTGTTCCATTTTGCATTATGACTAAGGAACGGCAGCCCACTCCAGTATTTTTGCCTGGGAAATCCCATGAACAGGGGAGCCTGGCAGGCTACAGAACATGGGATTGCAAAGAGCTGGACACAGCTGAGCAACTCAGCACATTTAAAAAGTAGGATGGAATCACAGTACCAATTTGGGGGTACCAGCTACACAGACACATCTCCTGTAGTCCCAAGACTCAATCAGGAATATTCCCTGCCTCCCCATCGTGTGCAGACACCAGAGGGTTGAGGACTAGATGAGAGCAGGAATGTGAGGAGAAGGATGAGGATTTGTGTTGCAAGGCAACAGAAGCATGGCCAAAGGTCAGGGGAGAGCAAAGAAAGATACCAGAGGTAGTGAAGAGTGATGAGGCTTGCAACTCCTGCACCTGTCTTAGGGAATCCCTGGGAGTTCAGATGGTAAATTCGTGCAGGAGACCCTGGTTCCATTCCTGGGTCAGGAATATCCCCTAGAGAAGAGATAGGCTACCCACTCCAGTATCCATGGGCTTCCCTGGTGGCTCAGATGGTAAAGAATCCACCAGCAATGCCTGAGACCTGGGTTCGATTCCTGGGTTGGGAAGATCCCCTGGAGGAGGGCATGGCAACCCACTCCAGTATTCTTGCCTGGAGAATTCCATGGACAGAGGAGCCTGGCAGGCTATAGTCCATGGGGTCACAAAGAGTTGGACACGACTGAGCGACTATGCACGTGCAGCATTTCTCTTTGCCCTTCCCTGCTCGCCTTCAGACTCAGTGCTGCCCCATAGCAAGCCTCCTCCTCGGGGCTCCTTCTCTCTTCACACAAGGTGGAAGCGTTAAATCAGTCATTTATGCACTCACTTGGTTTTTTAAAGTTTATTTCTACTTTGCACTCTATCACTCTGTCACTTTGCAGCTCTCGGTGTTCACCAGCGAGCCAAGAGTCCTAGAGCTCAGGTGTGACCAAACGGTGCATTTCTGGATACAGTGGGCTTCCCTGGTGGCTCAGCTGGTAAAGAATCTGCCTGCAATGTGGGAGACCTGGGTTCTATCCCTGGGTTGGGAAGATCCCCTGAAGAAGGGAATGGCCACCCATGCCAGTATTCTGGCCTGGAGAATCCCATGGACTGTATACTCCCTAGGGTCGCACTGGGGCTCAGGTGGCATCATAATGTGCATTTCTGGATACCCAATGCCCTTTGACAGCAAGGAAAGCCAACCAGTCGCTCCTAAAGGAAATCAGTCTTGAATATTCATTGGAAGGACTGATCCTGAAACTGAAACTCCAATACTTTGGCCACCTGATGCTAAAAGCTGACTCCTTGGAAAAGATCCTGATGCTGGTAAAGATTGAGGGCAGGAGAAGAAGGGGACGACAGAGGATGAGATGGCTGGATGGCATCACCAACTCAATGGGCATGAGTTTGGGTAAACTCCGGTAGTTGGTGATGGGCAGGGAGGTCTGGCATGCTGCAGTCCATGGAGTTGCAAACAGTCGGACATGACTGAACAACTGAACTAACTGAACTGAATGCCTGTTCACGACTAGCTCACAGAATATGCTAAAATATGTGTTTAGGGGATAAGAATTTTTTCCTGGAATATAATTGCTTCACAATGGTGTGAGGGCTTCTGCTATGCAATTAAGTCAATTATCCACTTGTATACATATATCCCCTCCTTCCTGAACCTCCTTCCTATCGCCTCATCCCATCCATCAAGGTCATCACAGAGGATCGGACTGAGCTTCCTGTGCTTTATGGCAGGTTCCCACTAGCTATCTAATTTACACATGGTAGCGTGTCTAATACCAATCTCAGTCTTCCAGTTGGTCCCACCCTCCTTGTATCCACCTGTCCATCCTCCATGTCTGCCTCTCTATTCCGCCTTGATAAAGGGAAAAGAAAGGGACTTGAAGGAGAACAAATAACCGAGGTCCCTTAAAGGAAATAGAGTGGAATTCTCTCTTTTCTCTCCAATCTCCTTCCCACTGCAACCACCAGCCAGACCTGGGTTATGACAGCTGGAGATGGTTCCCATATCTCCTCTCTTTCCTCTCCCTTTCTTACTTTTCTGCTTCTTCACCCACCCTTCTAGACATCTCCTTTAGTCTGAACTGACTGCTTAAAGAGCGGGAATCTAAAATCTTCAGGATATTGTTTCATGAAACAAGAAGTCTGAAGGAGCAAGAAGAAAGATAGGAAGTGAGAAATTCCTAGAGAAAACAGAAGAAAAAACTTAAACCTTGTGTGGCTCAGATGACAGGTACTCACTAAATATCCATGCGTTTCTCCACAGTTCACAAGCCCACACATCAGAGTGGCTTCAGGTGACTAATTCTTATCAGTAGAACATGAGCAGAAACAATATACAGGTTCCCATCTGAGAAAAGTAAGAACGGGTGTTCCTTTTCTGAGATTATTCTTTTCCCGTGATACATTGACCTGGAGGTTATTTGCTCCAGAGGGCATTACTACAAGTTGAAAGAGCTGTGAGGGACAATCAGACTTTACACAAGGGTAAGAATTTTTTTGTACAAAGCCACTGAAGTTCAGAGACTTACAGAATACAATAGGATTACCTATTGTATTGGTAATGCTAATACAATAACATCATTGTTTTTTTTTTACTTTTTAGTATAGTCTTCAATTGGAAAAGTAGGTTTATTAGACATGCTTACAGGTCAAAGGTTACCACGTTTAGACACTGGCATCTAATCCACAGTTTCCAACCCAAAGTCAAAGTCAACACTTCCTATTTCTCCCTGTCATTCAGTTAGAAGATGCAATATTTTTTTTTTCTGAAGATGCAATATTTTTAAAGAATTGTCTACAGAATTTTCAACACTGAATTCTTCTAGATACTCCTAAACCTACCGCCAAGTGAATCTATACCAAAAGAGCCTTATTTATTGGCCACCTTGTAGAATCATTCTGTGCTCAGCATGAGGCCATTAGATAAAGGGATGCTACAAAGACAAATGGGAAACTCACTTCAGGAGCCACTGATCAGATATGTGAGCACTATTGCTCATTTATTCCACAGTATCATCTTTATCCCCTTAATGGATCACAGCCTTGCTGTGACCAAAGGGGCTTGTGTAACTCAGTGAAGTTATGAACCTTGTCATGCAGGACCACACAAGATGGAAGGCTCATAGTGGAGAGTTCTGACAAAATGTGATCCACTGGAGGAGGGAATGGCAAACCACTCCAGTGTTCTTGCTGTGAGAACCTCATGAACAGTATGAAAAGGCAAAAATATATGACACCAGAAGAAAAACACTCCCTCCCCCCACCAAGACAGAAGGTGTCCAATATGCTACTAGGGAAGAGCAGACAGTTATTGCCTAAGAAGCTAAAGTTGAACAGTTCTATGAAGACTTACAAGACCTTTTAAAACTAACACCAAAAAAAGATGTCTTTTTCATCATAGAAGATTTGAATGCAAGCATAGAAAGTCAAGAGATAACTTGGAGAAATAAGCAAGTTTGGTCCTGAAACAAAATGAAGCAGGGCAAAGACTAACAGAATTCTGTCAAACACCCTCTTCCAACAACACAAGAGAAGACTCTACACATGGACATCACCAGATGGTCAATACCAAAGTCAAATTGATTATGTTCTTTGCGACCAAAGATGGAGAAGCCCTATACAGTTAGGAAAAAGAAAAAAGACTTGGAGCTGACTGTGGACCAGATCATCAGCTCCTTATTGCAAAATTCATGGTTAAATTGAAGAAAGTAGGGAAAACCACTAAACCATTCAGGTACAACCTAAATCAAATTCTTTATGATCATACAGTGGAGGTGATAAATAGATTCAAGGGATTAGATCTGGTAGACAGAGTGCCTGAAGAAATATGAATTGAGGTTCATAACATTGCACAGGAAGTGATGACCAAAATCATCCCAAAGAAAAAGAAATGCAATAGGCAAAGTAGTTGTCTGGGGAGATTTTACAATTAGCTGAGAAAAGAAGAGAAGTGAAAAGCAAGGGAGAAAGGGAAATATATACCCTAGTGAATGCACAGTTTCAGAGAAAGTACGGAGAGATAAGGAGGCCTTCTTAAATGCAAATGAAAAGTGAGGAAAACAACAGAATGGGAAAGACTAAGGAGCTCTTCAAAAAAAATTGGAGAGTTCAAGGGAATATTTCATGCAAGGATGGGCATGATAAAGGACAGGAACAGTAAGGACCTAACAGAAGCAGAAGAGTTTAAGAAATGGTGGCAAGATACACAGAAGAGCTATACAGAATCTTTATGACCTGGATTGCCACAATGGTGTGATCACTCACCTAGAGCCAGACATCCTGGAATGCAAAGTCAAGTGGGCCTTAGGACACATTACCAAGAACAAAGCTAGTGGAGGTGATAGAATTCCAGCTGAGCTATTTTAAATCTTAAAAGATGATGCTGTTAAAATGCTGTACTCAGTATGCCAGCAAATTTGGAAAATGCAACAATGGCCACCAGACTGGAAAATGTCAATATTCATTCCAATCCCAAAGGAGGGCAATGCCAAAGAATGTTCAAACTACTGTTCAGTTGCACTCATTTCACATGCTAGCAAGGTTATACTCAAAATCCTTCAAACTAGACTTCAGCAGTATGTGAAATGAGAACTTCCAGATGTACAAGCTGGATTTAGAAAAAAACAGAGTAAATTGCCAACATTCATTGGATCATAGAGAAAACAAGGGAATTCCAGGAAAACATCTAATTCTGCTTCATTGACTACACTAAAGCCTTTGTGTGGTTCACAACAAACTGTGGACAATTTTTAAAGAGATAGGAATACCAGATCACCTTACCTGTCTCTGGATAAACCTGTATGCAGTTCAAGAAGCAACAGTTAGAACCAGACATGGAGCAATGGACTGGTTCAAAATTGGGAAAAGAATACAAGAAGGCTGTATATTGTCTCCCTTTTTATTTAACTTATATGTAGAGTACATCATGTGAAATGCCAAGCCGAATGAATCACAAGCTAGAATCAAGATTGCTGGGAGAAATATCAACAACCTCATATATGCAGATGTATCACTCTAAAAGCAGAAAGTGAAGAGAAACTAAATTACCTCTTGATAAGAGTGAAAGAGGAGAGTGAAAAAGCTGGCTTTAAAACTCAGCATTCAGAAAACTAAGATCATGGCATCCAGTCCCATAACTTCATGAAAACTAGATGGGGGAAAAGTGGAAACAGTATCAGATTTTATTTTCTTGGGCTCCAAAAATCACTGCAGATGATGACTGCAGCCATGAAATTAAAAGATGCTTGCTCTTTGGAGGGAGAGATATGGCAAACCTAGACAGTATATAAAAAAGCATAGACATCACTTTGCCAGTAAAGGTCCATGTAGTCAAAGCTATGGTTTTTCCAGTAGTCATGTAGGAATTGAGAGTTGGATCATAAAGAAGGTTGAGCATCAAAGAACTGATGCTTTCAAACTGTGGTGCTGGAGAAGACTCTTGAGAGTTCCTTGGACTGCAGGGAGATCAAACCAATCAATTCTAAAGGAAATCAAATCTGAATATTCATTGGAAGGACTGGTGCTGAAGCTGAAGCTCCAATACTTTGGGCACCAAACGAGAAAAGCCAACTCATTGGAAAGGACCCTGATGCTGGGGAAAATGTAAGACAAAAGGTATCGGGGGTGGCAGAGGATGAGATGGTTAGATAGCATCATTGACTCAACGGACATGAATTTGAGCAAACTCTGGGACAGGGAAGGCTTGCGTGATGCAGTCCATGGGGTCTCAAAGAGTCAGACATGACTTAGCAAATGAACGACAACAACAAAAATCATCTTTATAAGAATATTCTCCACAATTTCCTTTCTTGTCTTAATATCAGTAATAGCCATTCTTATTCTGTAAAATAGAATTGTATTAGTGCCTATCTCATCAAATATGTGTTCATCATCTGCAAGGACTAAATAGTGCATTTTTAAAAGCCTAACATGGTGACTGGAACAGAATAAGCACCAAATATATTTTTGCTATTGTAATGAATTTTTAAAATCTTAATTGAATGGCAAATTTATGTTAATGTTCAATATGTTTTCTAATAGATAAGAGCCCAGACTGGGGCCTGTTGATAGCAACTCTACCATACGTCTCCAACTTTGTTCTGTGTTGCCTTTCTTTCTCATACTTTCCCAATGTATGTAACTTTGCAGTACTTTATGTATTCCTTTAAGCTGGTCTAAATTCTTTTCAGAGTCACGAAGACTATAAATAAAAAAAAATTAACTGACTGAAGCCTAAGTTCTTGACTTACCTTTTATTAGCATTTGGAGAGGGAAAATGAAACAACAATGAAAAGCCTATACATAAAAATAGAATTCTCTCCTTTAGAGCATCCTCTTTCTTTCCTACTGGTGTAAAAGATGTAAATCTTAGCACTTGTGACTGGAGAACACATAAGCTCCAACTAGGCTCCATCTACTAGTTTGACTTTGACACCTCGGCCAAAACTTTACAAAGGATATCCCTTTCAGCAAAACTTATTTTCAGACATTCATGCTAAGGATGAGAGTCTATTCTGCGCATGGGCCTGAGACATGTAAAGAATCTCTGGATAAAAGGTATAACTGTGACGGCCAATTTCCAAACAATTCTCAAGAACCCCAAGGTGTGACAATATATTCATAGAAAGAGTTTTTTAAATATGAAATTGTTGGGAAAATCTGCCTGTATGGTCATCATAATAAACAGCCTTAAAACATTATTGCCCCTAACCTCAAAATCAATTTATTTTATTCAGTTCAGTAAACATATACTGCAACTTGTTTCCTGACCAGCACACTAGATTCTGAAGACCTAGAGATAAGTAAAGCAAGGACCAAACCCTCAAAGTTTCTGCAATTGGGTAAGACATACTTAAATAATTAGTCTTGATGAATCAATACATTTCACTGTCTTCTTAGCATTGACCATAAATTAGTCATTTATTTGTTTGCTTCTATATTTACTTTACTGCCTCCTCCACTAGGGGGCATGACTATTTTGTAGGCAATGAATTCAGCTCTTGTACAGAAGTCATTACATTTTAGGCATTCAATAAATATTTTCTAAATAGTACTGTAGTCATGGGTAAAATGAACACAAATCAATAGCTTTCATATATGCAAATAGCAGCACTTAGAAGATGTAATGGAAAAGATCCATTTCTAATGGCAACAACAATAATTCTGAGAAAAGATAAAATACCTAGGTATAAATCTAACAAGGGATGTGGAAAAACAATTCCAGAAAAATGGATAGATTCCTGAATGACTCAGAAGAATAATCAAATGAATGGAAAGATATGCCAAGTTTATTGATAAAAAACCTTAAGATTACAAAAATGTCATTCTCCCGAAGTTAATACATAAATTTAACAATCCCAATAAGAACATGAAAAAAACTTTGTTCAGACACTAAACAAGCAAATTCTAAATTTCATATGGAAAAATATACTAGTAGTTATAATCAGGAAATGTCTGAAATACAAAAACCTCACAAGCTAATAAATACACTATAAAACTTCAGTTATTAAATGTGTGGTATTGGGACACATATAACAGACAAAACAAGAGAAAATAAATTATTTCCACTTCTTTGGTTTAGTACATGATAAAGAAAGAAAAGAAAAAAAGTGAAGTCACTCAGTTTTGTCCGACTCTGCAACCCCATGGACTGTAGCCTACCAGGATTCTCCATCCATGGGATTCACCAGGCAAGAGTATTGGAGTGGGTTGCCATTCCCTTCTCCAAGGGATCTTCCCGACCCAGAGATCAAACCCAGGTCTCTGCATTGTAGGCAGATGCTTTTCTGTCTGAGCCACCAGGGAAGTCCACAATAAAAGTGGTGTTCAAATCTGTACTGATAAACATGAATTTTAATACATAATGTTGGGGACAAGCAAATAGCCATCTGGAAAAATGATACTATTGAATTCATAAATAATACCATATACAAAGAAAAATTCCAAATAGATTTAGGTGTAAAAAATAAAATTATAACATGGTTGAATTCTTTTAAAGCCACAAAATAGAAGTAGACTTTATCACGGTGACTCAGAAGCAAGAAATGAAAAGTAGAAGATTGATCATTTCAACCACATACAATTTATAGATTTTACATTCTACAACAGCGTAAGAACAAGCTGGAGGGAGATATTTGAAATCCATATCACCATCAAAGGACTAAATTCACTAATATGTAGAGAGCTCCTAAACATTTAGAAGAAAAATAACAAAAAACTAAGACAAATATGGACAGAGAACATAAACAGGCAGTGCACAAAAAAAAGAAAAAACGGCCATTAAACATATAAAATACTCATAATTTTTAAAATGCAAATTAAAACTACATTTCTCACTGTGATGTGTAGAATTCTATGGAGATCCCATAATCTCCATTCTCTAATGTTTGGGCTGCATAATCCCCTTCCCTTGAATGTGACTGGGACCATGACTTGTTTCCTTTTTTCCTTTTTAATATTTTATTTTATATTGGAGTATAGCCAATTAACAATGTTGTGATCATTTCAGGGAAACACCAAAAGGCCTCAGCCATACATGCACATGTATCCATGCTCCCCCAAGCTCCCCTCCCGTCCAGGCTGCCCCATGGCATTGAGCAGAGCTCCCGCTGTTATATAGTAGTTTGTTATCCATTTGAAATACAATAGTGTGTACATGTCCATCCCAAACTCCCTAACTGTCCATTTCCCCTCATTCTCTAAGACTGGAGTCTGTTTCTGTTTTGTAACAGAAAACTGCTTCTAACCAATAGCAGTTCTAAACAATAGCTTCTATTGCTATAGAACCAATAGCTTCTAATCAAAGCAGTCTGAGCTCAGACTGCTAACTGCCCTAAGTAGGCTATGTTATATGACGAACAGGATGATATGGCATTCCATGATTATGTCACATAAAATAAGATTGTATCTTCTTAAAAAAATTAATTTATTTTAATTGAAGGCTAATTACTTTACAATATTGTGGTGGGTTTTGCCATACAGTGACATGAATCCGCCATGGGTGTACATGTGTCCCCCATCCTGAACCCCTCTTCCACCTCCCTCCCCACCCCATCCCTCTGGGTTGTCCCAGTGCACCGGCTTTGAGTGCCCTGTTTCACACATCAAACTTGCACTGGTCATCTATAAGATTGCATCTTAAGAGACTACAGTAAGAAAATCTCCTGCTGGCCATGAAGGAGCAAGCTGACGTGATGTGAACTGCCTGTAAAGAGGGTCACATGGCTGAGAACTATATGGGATATCAAGATACTGAGAGCATCAGTTCTACAAATATAAATACTAACATCTTCCAACAACCACACGAACTTGAAAGAAGAGTTCAAGCCTCAGATGAGATTGCAGTCCCAGACAACACTTCAATTGCAGCCTTAGTCCCTGCACAGAGGATGCTTAGTTAGGACTGTGGGGCTGTTCATCCACAGAAATAGTGAGATAACAAACATGTTTTGTATTAAGCCACTAAGTTTGTGGCAATTTGTTACGCAGCGATAGGAAACTATTACATTCACCAATCATGCTGGCAAAAAAGAAGAGCACAGCACGGTGTGTTGCTGAGTTACGTCCACCAGCCAGCTTCTACATGGCCAGTGGGGCACAAGATGGTTCAGTGCCCGTGGGGGAGTCTGGCAATGTCTAGCACGGTCACATTTACACATGCCATTTGGCCTAACAAACTTCTCACTTCTGGAAATCTATCAGACATTTGCATAAGTTTGAAATGATATATGTACAAAAGTTTTCATTAGAGCAATATGCATAATAATAAATAATGGAAGCAAACCGAAGGTCCAACAATCGGGGGCTGGTCCAGTTACCCAGGGTCACCTACTGAACAAAGCATGATGAATCCCCAAAGGAGAAACATGATGAAGATCTCTGTATAATGATATGGAAAAAACCCTCTAGGATACATTACGAAGTGAAAAAAGGTAAAGTGCAGAACAATATGTACAGTGTACTTCCTTTTGATAATGAACACTTACGCTTAAGGAAACACTTTATTTTAGAGCAATTACCTGTAGGGAATGGGGAGAAACAAGATGGATGGGATACGAATAGGAGTAAGTCTTCTCCAAGAATACTTTTAATCATTTTTTCTTTTTGCAACCTATACATGTATTACCCATTAAAATTTATGTAATTTTTTAAAATTACTGAATGGATGGATGTCAAAAAGCACTGTGTTATACAGGTATATCAGATGCAGAGGTGATGATGGATAAGCAGTGAGGGATGGAATAGCATCAGTCTTATATTTTCATACAGACAGGGACTCTGCATAGGATTCTGAAAGGTATCCAAGAGTTACAACAGATAGCCAAGCCTCAGAAGGACAACAAGGACCCTAATCAAACACACAATGGGATGAAACTGGCAGTACATCTAGGGAACAAAGGAGTCTGGTCTCATTAAATGTAACGAGTACAACCGAGAGCTACAAAGGGAGAAGGGCGACAGAGAATAAATCAAGGCGTCCATGGAAGCGCTTCTAAGGAACTTGAACATAAGGTTTATGTCTTAAGATCGTTCTAATGATGGCTTGGAGGATGTATCAGAGGGGATCTGAATTTATTTCCTGTGGCTGTCATAAACAATTAGCATGTAATTAGTGGCTTACAAAAACAGAAATGTATTCTCCCCCAGTTCTGGAGGCCAGGAATCTGAGCCAGAAGTCTGAAATCACAGTCCTGAAATCACAGGACAGGGCCCTGTGCCCATGGAAGCTCTAGAGGAAAATCTATTCTTTGCTTCTTCCAGGTTCTTGGCTGTGGCTGTGTCACTCCACTCTCTGCCTTCATCTTCACGTGGACTTTTCCCCCGTCTGTCTGAGTCCTCTCTTCTGTCGCTTCTAAAGACATTTGCCACTGGATTTGGGGCAGACTTGGGTAATCCAAAATGATACCATATCAAGATCTTAACTTAATTACATTGGCAAAGAGCTTTTTTCCAAATAAATTCATATTCACAGATCCCAGGAATTAGAACATGGAATTTTGGGGATGGCCACTATGGTCAATGCTAAGGACAGGAGACTATTTTAGAGGCGATTGTAATTGATCATGTAAGAGATGTTCAACAAAATTCAACTTTTCTGATTAAAACGTTCTGAGGCCAAAAAACCTACAAGTCATTTTAATTTTCCAGAAATCCACTCCACATATTTCTTTCTAAGCTCACCCTTCTTGCCTTGATTTTTATTCAAGTAATTGAAGGCATATTTGCAGCAATACCCCCTTATCTCTTCTAAGTCTTCCATCATACCATAACCACTGCATGGCATTTTATACCGTAAGGATGCTTCTGGGCTTCCTATTCTGGAGTGGCAGGTCTCAGGGAGATACCTTCCTTTAAAAAGACAGCTAGCTAGAGGCAGACAGAAGGCTTTACAATGAATATTTCCAGACAAGAAAGCCTGAGGCATGTGGCATTAAAGTTTCTATAAGGTCTATGTGGAAGCACACCGATCTTCATAAAAACTAGATATGAGAATTTCAAGAGTAGGAGGTAGCATATTAAAAAGAATGCAGAAGAAGAAGCAAATCTTTAAACTTGACATCAGAGTCAAGAATCTAAATGAAGGAGAAAAACAAGTCAAAGCTCCCAACTTCTCTTCCTCCATAAAAAGACACTTTCTGCCAGCTTTAGGTCAACAGTTAAGCAGAAAAGAGCGATCCTCCCAGAACGTGATCTGGTCTTCCCCTTGTGGTGCCTGAAGCCAAATTTAAGCTATTGACCCTCTATCTAACCAATGCTCCAGCGAATCCCTAATTTCTAATCAGAAATTACTACTTTCCAACACTCAAGGCTCTGATTCTAAACCACTACTGTCCAAAAGAACTTTCTGTAAAGATAGAATTTTCTGTACCTGGCTTATCTAATATGGTATCTGCCAGCCATAGGTGGGTATTGATCACTTGAACTATAGATGATATGAGAGGGAGCTAATTTTCAATTATCTTACATTTTGATTTCTTTACATTGAAGTAGCCATATGTGTCTGTTGACTACCATACTGGACAGCACATTTGTAACACTGCTGGATGCAGGACCTGACCCATCTTTCTTTTTGAAGAGGATCAAGTTCTATCTCAGTAAGAATGTAAGTCTTGTCCCATTTTTATAGTTACTACACTCCTAGAAAACCATCTAGCAGATCTATTGGAGCTCATGGCCAACAATTATATTTCATAATACAAGTTAGAACATTGTTTTCTTCTCTCTTGTATTGGTTCAAAATCTTACAGGAAAAGACCTAAGATGCTGACTAGATATTTTCAAAGACATGGTCATAACTGTGGGACCCTCTAAGAGCCACAGTCTCACACTGTGTGTATGATAAAAATCACCCTTTCATTCTAGCCTCTCTTTCCACACAAATTAACAAAGACTCTTTAGCTCTTGGATTTAATTTCTATTATGTGATTTGAATGTGTACAGTTACAGACACTATCATTGTAAGGATGAAGTTGCAAACATGTCTTATGCTGTTTTCATGTTCCAAGCTACCAACTTTTATATGGAGTGAAATTGGCAGTCCATCGAAAGAATGCTTATAAGGCATTTAGGTTCAGACTCAGTCTCTTTCAAGGAAATCCTACAGATGCCTCCAAGAAAATGAACAGGAAACCATTGTTTCAGTGGATGATTTTGCCACATCTATACTCTAAAGCATTAAAATATTGCTGGAGCTTTTAATAAGTCAACTAGGCTTCATGAACCTGGATTCTTTATTCCCAAAGAAGGGGGAACATTTCAACAACTATCCCCTTCTCTTCCTGCCCTCAACCTTTCCCAGCATCAGGGTCTTTTCCAAAGAGTCAGCTCTTCATATCAGGTAGCCAAAGTATTGGAGCTTCAGCTTTAGCATCGGTCCTTCCAATGAATATTCAGGGTTGATTTCCTTTAAGACTGACTGGTTTGATCTCCTTTCAGTCTAAGGGACTCTCAAGTCTTCTCCAGCACCACAGTTCAAAAGCATCAATTCTCTGGGGCTCAGCCTTCTTTATGGTCACATCCATACATGACTGCCGGAAAAACCATAGTTTGACTATCTGGATCATTGTTGGATAAGTAATGTCTCTGCTTTTAATACACTGTCTAGGTTCGTCATAGCTTTTCTTCCAAGGAGCAATCATCTTTTAATTTTATGGCTGCAGTCACTGTGCAAAGTGAGTTTGGAGCCCAAGAAAATAAAACATGATGGTAAGCCTACAACTGAGAGAAAATAAGAAAGAACAAGGCCAAATCAATATATAATCTATAAATAATAAAGATAACCTAAGAATGAATGAGGTCAAATTTATACAGCACTCAGAGTCTCTCAGAGAAAAACGGTTTCAAAACTATATATCATTACCCATCATTGGTGCTTTAATGGAGCTGATTGCCCTGCGATTCTTTGTGTTGTTGTTTTCTCTTCTTAAATAAAAGTTATTTTTGTGACACCAAGAGCCATTAGAGGGGAAATGATTCGACACAGTGGTGGTTAGCAACAGGGCGTAATTATTCATTTCTATTGAGAGCCTGCATTTAGGGACTAGAATTTTGAGAGCAGCTTGAGCAAATTGATTCCAAGTTAACTTTTATTTAAAAATATATATTTATTTGGCTGCACCAGGTCTTAACGGTGGCACGTGGGATCCTGAATCTTCTTTGCAGCACGTGGGATCCTGAAGTACTGCATGCAAATTCTTAGTTGTGGCCTGTGGGATCCAGTTCCCTGACCCAGGAATCAAACCAGGGCCTCCTGTGTTGGGAGTGTTGAGTCTTGGCCACTGGACCACCAGGGAAGTTTCCCAAGTTAACTCTTAAAGTAGATGTTAGGGTAGATAATAGATAGATAGGTGATATAGATATGTATTTTTGAAACACAAACTATTTATGGTTGTGGTTATTAAATAGCCTTCAAGTCCACTGGAATACATCAGTTAACCTATTTTTTCACATTGTGAGACTTCTATAAAATAGAACCCTAGATTTAGAATGGACTTTAGCCACTGCCAAGAGCAAGAGCTCCAGGTCAGTCTACATGATTCAAACATTTCCTTGGTTGTGTGACCTTAAGAAACATATGTATCCTTTTTGTAGGGCTTCCCCAATGGTTTAAGTGGTAAAGAATCCACTTGTAATGCAGGAAAACAAGAGTCACAGCTTTGATTCCTGGGTTGGGAAGATCCCCTGGAGAAGGGGATCTGTAAAATCATTTAACACAGTACCTACTTCACTAGGATGTTGTAAAGGTTAAATGAGCTCATTACTGTTAAGCACATAGGATACTCCCTGGCACCTGGTAAGTGGTAAATGTTAGTTCTTATCATCTTCATTATAATCATTTTACAGATGGAAAACAGCAATGTCCAGGTAGGGAAAGTGATGTGTCCAAGTCATACAACTAATAGTAAACACACAGAAGAGCCAGAGTCTCTTGGCAAGTAGCCTGTGTTTCTTCCACCCTGCCGTGCTACCTGTGCTGTTTTGTGCTACATTATTCTGTGCTCCCAGAGAAGGCAATGGCACCCCACTCCAGTACTCTTGCCTGGAAAATCCCATGGACAGAGGAGCCTGGAAGGCTGCAGTCCATGGGCTCGCTAGGAGTCAGACACGACTGAGCGACTTCACTTTCACTTTTTCACTTTCATGCATTGGAGAAGGAAATGGCAACCCACTCCAGTGTTCTTGCCTGGAGAATCCCAGGGATGGAGGAGCCTGGTGGGCTGCCGTCTATGGGGTCACACAGAGTCGGACACGACTGAAGTGACTTAGCATAGCATAGCATTCTATGCTCCACTTCCTTCTGCGTGAAGTACTTATCAGGAACATAACAAGGAGGAAAGAAGCCAGAGAGGAGGAAGCCTGAAGGTGCTGGTACTAGAGCTCTCAAGGCAAAGCCATACAGATTGAACTAGCTGCTGAAACCAGTCAGCTCAGTGTCACTGCTAAAGGTCCCTACACCCAAGCGTCTCTCCAGCTGGTGCTATTTCAAACATTTCTTTTTATGATGAACAACTTTTCACTGCATAATTCAAATACATCATAAATAGCATTGTCTTGTGGTGCCGTGGTAAAGAATCCTCCTGCCAATTCAAGAGACACAAGAAACACAGGTTCGATCTCTGGGTTGTGGAGATTCCCTGGAGTTGGAAATGGCAACCCACTCCAGAAATTCCATGGACAAAGGAGCCTGGTGGGCTACAGTCCATGGCGTCGCAAAGAGTGACTGAGCACATATGCACACTTGATTATAAAAAACACACATTGGCTTACATTTACATTATTCATGTCAAATGCTACTTTTAGTAACCTTCAAAAACTTATTCTTTTTTTTTATTTGGATATAATTGCTCTACAATATTGTGTTAGCTTCATTGTTTCTATACAATAAAGTGAATCAGCTATATATATGCATATATCCCCTCCCTCTTGGGCCTCCCTTTGACACCCCCAACCCACCTTTCTAGGTCATCACAGAGCAACAATATTTTTAATATCTATAAGATAAAATATGCAAATATATAATAATAATATTAACCTAATAAATAAGAACATAAGAGCGTTAACTAGGGAGCAGGGGATATTGAGGTGTGGGATGAACTGGAACAAACTGAATACTCTGGGTACTGAAATCAAACTTCCCTTTCCTCACCATTTGCCAAGAGCTAGGAGCAGAGCACAGCTCCATCATGAGCCATTTCATAAACAATGAACAAAGACACATGAAAGGCATGAACTTATTTGCTCCTTCCATGAAATACCAATGCCACTGAAGATCCAAGTCAAGGCAGTCTATTACCGTGAAAGAAAATGACTATCCAGGGGACGCTGAAGGAGAGCCAACAACACATTTGATGTCACATTTCCTGATACCTGTGGACATTTAGAGAAAAAAAAGAAAGAAAGAAATAGGCTCTTGTATAGACATGTGTTCTAATCCAAATTTTTACATAGCATGAAAGAGAAAGGAAAAAAGAAGCCATCGGCAAATTGGCCATCTTTCCCTGCATTCCACAGGAATAATACTTTGCTTCTGCCCAAAGTACTTTAAACATAATTCCTCTTTGCATTGAAAGCTTAAAGTGTAAAAGCCATCTTGACTATAAAAGCTTCATAAAATCCATATATTTAAGTTCATAATGACTTTTCTTTCATTCCCATGTAGTGTCTGCAAACCACATTGATGCGTTTTATCAGGAGTCACACTGGCTCAAAGTAGAGTGATAAAAACCATATGAACACAAAATCTTATTTTTAAGTTCTTAGCTTTAAATATGCATCAGCAGGATGGAAGCTGTTATTTTCTCCACATTGGCCTTAATCACTGTGCAAAGCATTTGAAGATTACTCTTCTTGAAAAGTGGGCTTGGCCATTGTCACGCTGTCTCTGTCACCAAAGCTTTTTCTTTTGTAAAAAAGAAAAAAAAGAAAGAAATTATTTGTCTAGCACTTCTTCCCCCTGGTGCTACATGGAACATTTCAAATCATTGATCAATTAGGGCAATTGTTTTAATGAGGAAGATGGATTTTGTCACGTTTGCAATATCTTCTCTTTTCTTGACCTCATTCTCCCCTGGGACATCAGTTATTATTCAAAGTCTCTACAGCTTGTTTGAAACTCCTCTGGGAATGTCAGTTTACCAACCTGCCTCATGGAAAAATATTGTTATCCGCCTTACCGTACATATGTATAAATATATACACATTTGTAAGGGAGTGTCTTGGTCCATCTGGGCTACTATAACAAAATACCACAGTCTGGGTAATTTGTGTTAGTAGCTTAGTCATGTCTTTCTCTTTATGACTCCATGGACTGTAGCCCACCAGGCTCCTCTGTCCTCAGATTTTCCAGGTAGGAATTCTGGAGTGCATAGCCATTCTTTTCTCCAGGGAATCTTCCTGACCCAGGAATTAAACCTAATCTCCCACATTGCAGGCAGATTTTTTATTGTCTGAGCCACCAGAGCAACCCTGGGTTTATATAAATAATAGAAACTTATTTCTCACAGTCTAAAGCCTGGAAGTCTGAGATCAGGGTGCTGGCAGCATTGAATGAGAGCCCTCTTTCAGACTGTAGACTTTTTGTTATATTCTGATATGGCAGAAAAAGGAAGGGATCTCTCTGAAGCCTCTTTCAAAGGTACTTTTGTAAGGCTCCACCCTCCTGACTTAAACCACCTGCCAAAGGTTCTACCTGCTAATACTTGTGGGGATCAGGATTTCAACATACGAACCTGAGGGGAACACAAACATTCAGACCATAGCAAGGTGAATGCATATATTCTCCAGGGAAACTCCCCAACCCAGGGATCAAACCCAGCTCTCCCACATTGCAGGCAGATTCTTTACTGTCTGAGCCACCAGGGAAGCCCACAATTTGCACTCTTCTAAATGTATTCCTCACTTCTTGCTTTCCTCACAGGCCATCAAAGCACCCACTTCTTGAATTATATGCACTTTTCTAGCTGGAAGGAAAAACCCCAGTGATCAAATAACACTATCTCATTTGCTCACGGAATAGCCAATTAATATACAAGGAACAACATCGAGGTTAAAGAAACATGAAACATAGGTAAGGACCACAGAGTAAACCACAGCTCAAAAGGACAGCAAATGACTAGACATATAGCAGATCGTCAGTAAATGGGCACCTAATTGATTTTGTTCTTTGCCAAGAAGCAATTTTAATTTTCTAAGAGAACTTATAATAAATTCTTAGTGGTAGAATTTAAGATCATGTGGAAGACAATAAAGATTTTGTTTTAGTTTTGTATCCATTAAATTGCATCATGTAGTTGATCACTTAATTTTATCTAAATGCAAATTTGACCTTACATTTGTCTTTTTGTACCATATAATTTTAAAAAATATTGATATGAAATGAAGTAGATTCTCAAATGTGGTCCCTGATTTAGTGTTGATATGATTGGTGCTGAAATAAAAACCATTCTTGGTTGGATGTGGAGAGTGAAATTTTTTAACTTTCTCAATTTTAACAACAATAATTTTTTATTGTTTAATTGATCCTTGAACTAGGTAGAGACAGAAAGCAAGACCCACTTTGCAATTAATGACAAGCTCACCAGATTAACCCAAACTAGTTTGTGAAAGGCCGATAGATTTTTCATAAATCTTGGTTTCCCTTACTATTATTAACCTCATTATAAATGAGGCTAACATTTTTAAGAATAAAGGAAGCATTAATGTACAAATAGACCAAAAATAATAGGATCTTTGGGGTGAAATAGTTTTTTGTAAAGATATCCAGAAGGACAATATAAATATCTGAATGTTGAGATATGTGTGTGTATGTGTATGTGTGTGTGTGTGTGTGTGTGCACCTACATATTCACTGAAATCAACATGCATGTTTCAATAAACACCAAGATTTATTATGCCTTTGGGAAATATTGACTTGGGTAAAAGTCAATACATCTTGATGTTCACTGCAACAAAATCAATAGTTGCTTAATAATTTACCAAGATTCAGGGGATTTAATGTATCTGATGACTGTGAAGTAAAGTAAAACCACTATACTTTCTTCCAGGAATATTGATAAAGGATATAATACCAGCATCAGACATTTGGAATCAAAAGTTATGCCCCCTCCTTTCTGAATGAAAGCAAGTGATACATCATCTTTTCCAGAATTAAAGAAGAAGACTGAAATTTGAGCAAGGAGCAGAGAGGAAGAGGAAGAAACCTCAGAGAAGACAACTCTCATTGGAAAATAGATTCAGTGTCAATTTGATGTCACAGATGAATGCGGGTGTCTGTGCCTGTGAATTGAAGAACAGCATCCTCCTGATAAATATCATTCCATCCACTTTGTTAGGCCCTAAACTTGCCTTATGTTGACTGTACATTTGTCTCTTCCTAGTTTCCCACTTAACTCCAGAGATTCATAAATGCAGGTAATTCAAATGCCTTGACAATCTACCCCCAGTTCAAAAGGGTTTTAGTGACAGACTTAGGGAAAAAAAAGTGTTGGAACAGTTTTATCCTTCTTAGGATCACTTTAATGTTTGTTTACAAATCTTAAGGAACATGGACATTAGACGATGGCCAACCCTCTGCAGTGCTAATATAACAATTCATCTATAAATCAGAAGCCAGGCCAATATGACCAGTCATTAACTTTGCATTACTCAGGTTAAGTCCAAAACAGGGAAACAATTCCATTCACCATTGCAACGGAAAGAATAAAATACTTAGGAATATATCTACCTAGAGAAACTAAAGACCTATACATAGAAAACTATAAAACACTGGTGAAAGAAATCAAAGAGGACACTAATAGATGGAGAAATATACCATGTTCATGGATTGGAAGAATAAATATAGTGAAAATGAGTATACTACCCAAAGCAATTTATAGATTCAATGCAATCCCTATCAAGCTACCAACGGTATTCTTCACAGAGCTATAACAAATAATTTCACAATTTGTATGGAAATACAAAAAACCTCGAATAGCCAAAGCGATCTTGAGAAAGAAGAATGGAACTGGAGGAATCAACCTACCTGACTTCAGGCTCTACTACAAAGCCACAGTTATCAAGACAGTATGGTACTGGCACAAAGACAGAAATATAGATCAATGGAACAAAATAGGAAGCCCAGAGATAAATCCACGCACATATGGACACCTTATCTTTGACAAAGGAGGCAAGAATATACAATAGATTAAAGACAATCTCTTTAACAAGTGGTGCTGGGAAATCTGGTCAACCACCTGTAAAAGAATGAAACTAGAACACTTTCTAACACCATACACAAAAATAAACTCAAAATGGATTAAAGATCTCAATGTAAGACCAGAAACTATAAAACTCCTAGAGGAGAACATAGGCAAAACACTCTCCGACATACATCACAGCAGGATCCTCTATGACCCACCTCCCAGAATATTGGAAATAAAAGCAAAAATAAACAAATGTGATCTAATTAAAATTAAAAGCTTCTGCACATCAAAGGAAACTATTAGCAAGGTGAAAAGGCAGCCTTCAGAATGGGAGAAAATAATAGCAAATGAAGCAACTGACAAACAGCTAATCTCAAAAATATACAAACAACTCCTACAGCTCAACTCCAGAAAAATAAACGACCCAATCAAAAAATGGGCCAAAGAACTAAATAGACATTTCTCCAAAGAAGATATACAGATGGCTAACAAACACATGAAAAGATGCTCAACATCACTCATTATCAGAGAAATGGAAATCAAAACCACTATGAGGTACCATTTCACACCAGTCAGAATGGCTGCAATCCAAAAGTCTACAAGCAATAAATGCTGGAGAGGGTGTGGAGAAAAGGGAACCCTCTTACACTGTTGGTGGGAATGCAAACTAGTACAGCCACTATGGAGAACAGTGTGGAGATTCCTTAAAAAACTGGAAACAGAACTGCCTTATGATCCAGCAATCCCACTGCTGGGCATAGACACTGAGGAAACCAGAATGGAAAGAGACATGTGTACCCCAATGTTCATCGCAGCACTGTTTATAATAGCCAGGACATGGAAGCAATCTAGATGTCCATCAGCAGATGAATGGATAAGAAAGCTGTGGTACATATACACAATGGAGTACTACTCAGCCATTAAAAAGAATATAATTGAATCAGTTCTAATAAGGTGGATGAAACTGGAGCCTATTATACAGAGTGAAGTAAGCCAGAAAGAAAAACACCAATACAGTATACTAACACATATATATGGAATTTAGAAAGATGCTAACAATAACCCGGTGTATGAGACAGCAAAAGAGACACTGACGTATAGAACAGTCTTATGGACTCTGTTGCAGAGGGAGAGGGTGGGAAGATTTGGGAGAACGGCATTAAAACATGTATAATATCATGTATGAAATGAGTTGCCAGTCCAAGTTCGATGCACGATACTGGATGCTTGGGGCTAGTGCACTGGGACGACCCAGAGGGATGGTGTGGGGAGGGAGGAGGGAGGAGGGTTCAGGATGGGGAACACATGTATACCTGTGGCCGATTCATTTTGATATTTGGCAAAACTAATACAATTTGTAAAGTTTAAAAATAAAATAAAATTAAAAAAAAAAAACAGGGAAACTCTATACAATGAATTGTGGGGATACGTAAACAGTCTGACAAACATACAGAGTGGATGCTTCCAAGTGCTCCTAGATGGTATTAATAAGTTGAGCTTTGGAAATAAAACTCGAGGTCAAAGCAACCAGCAGACTAAATAAATACTGAGCTCCCTCCAGAAAAAAAAATTTAATGATTAATTTCTCTAGAAAATTGTCAACTACCTTTAGCTAAAAGCACAGAAAAGAGACCTGGCTCCCATTCTGTAAGATTCACAAAGGAAAATAATAAACAAGCGTGGACTCCAAAAAATAATGGCTAATAATATTCCCCTAAAGAAAACAGAGCTATGAGTCATTCTTTGCAGGCATTGCCAATAGATAAGGCAGGATATGTAATAAAAGAATGGGGGTGGTGGAACAAGATGCATCTGCAAAGATTAAAGATTTCAAGTAACCACTGAGCTGAAATGGTTCTGTGTGCAAAACTGTCCCATTCTCTTGCATTCACAGCAGAGAACATCTGTGATGAGGGAACTCTTCTAAGGTATCATAATTTGTTTTTCAGAAAGCTTGCCCATAAATTATCCTAACTGAGCCTCACAATAAAAACTTGAAGGACTTGGAAAGGTGTTATAATACCCTCTTAACAGATAAGGGTGCCTTCAAGAAGAAACATGTAACTAGTCCAAGATCACACAACAATTAAAGGGCAGAAATGAGTTTGAATCTATATCTTCTACTTCCAAACCCAGGGCATTTCTTTGCATGTCAAAAAGAAGCTTTTATATAACAACAACAAAAGTTGCTACCATTCGTGTTAGTCAGCGTTCTCCAGAGAAACAAAAACAACAGGAAATGTGTGTGTGTGTGTATACATGGAGAGAGAGAAATTTTAAGAAACTGACTCACAATTGTGGGAACCGACAAGGGTGAAATCTGCACGGCAGTCCAGTAGGCTGGAAACTCAAGCAGGATTTACATGTTCCAGCCTCAAGACAGAACTTCTTCAAGAAACCTCAGTCTTTGCTCTTAAGGTCTTCAACTGATTGGATGAGGCCCAACCACGTTCAGTTCAGTTCAGTTCAGTCGCTCAGTCGTGTCTGACTCTTTGAGACCCCATGAGCTGCCACATGCCAAGCCTCCGTGTCCATCAACTCCCGGAGTCCACCCAAACTCACATTCATGAGTCAGTGATGCCATCTAACCATCTCATTCTCTGTCGTCCCCTTCTCCTCCTACTCTCAATCTTACCCAGCATCAGGGTCTTTTCTAATGAGTCAGCTCTTTGCATCAGGTGGCCAAAGTATTAGAGTTTCAGCTTCAACATCAGACCTTCCAATGAACACCCAGGACTGATTTCCTTTAGGATGGACTGGTTGGATCTCCTTGCAGTCCAAGGGACTCTCAAGAGTCTTCTTCAACACCACAGTTCAAAAGCATCAATTCTTCGCTGCTCAACTTTCTTTATAGTCCAACTCTCACATCCATACATGACTACTGGAAAAACCATAGCCTTGACTAGATGGACCTTTGTTGGCAAAGTAATGTCTCTGCTTTTTAATATGCTGTCTAGGTTGGTCATACCTTTCCTTCCAAGGAGTAAGCATCTTTTAATTTCATGGCTGCAATCACTATCTGCAGTGATTTTGGAGCCCCCCAAAATAAAGTCTGACACTGTTTTCACTGTTTCCCCATCTATTTGCCATGAAGTGATGGGACTGGATGCCATGATCTTAGTTTTCTGAATGTTGAGGTTTAAGTCAACTTTTTCACTCTTCTCTTTCACTTTCAAGAGGCTCTTCAGTTCTTCACTTTCTGCCATATATGGAGGTAATCTGCTTTACTTAATGTCAACTGATTATAAGTGTTAATCAGAGATTAAAAAAAAATCTTCACATCAGAACTAGCGTTTGTCCAAACAAACAGGCACCACAACCTAGCCAAGTGTGACATATAAAAGTAAATTAAAACCTTTGTTATCAATAATATTCTTTGTTTGTTGTTGGAGTATAATTGCTTTACAATGTGCTATTTTCTACAGTACAACAAAGTGAATCAGCTATATGTGTGGTAGAGGTTAGTTGCTACATTGTGTCCAACTCTTGTAACTCCATGAACTGCAGTTCACCAGGCTCCTCTGTCCATGGGAATCTCCCAGGCAAGATACCGGAGTGGGTTGCCATTTCCTTCTATAAGCTATGTGTATACATGTCAATAATATTCTTATAACTTCTTTTGTACATTTTCCAGATCAAGTTAGTGAAATTAAGATCAAATTATTAGATCACATTTTTCATTCAAATGTCTATCTCTAATATTCCTATTTTAAATCCCACATTGTCCTTTTATATAACTTACAGCCCCATTTTGTATCAGGTTTCTATTCATTAGGGCAATTGCAAAACATGAAGAATAGTTACTTCTCTGATAACCAGAGTGAGAAAAGAGTTCCTTGGTTAACCAAATTCTAACTCTTAAGTGATCTAAAGTGGTATTTCTATAAAACTGGGTGATGGACTATCTTCCTTTGAAATCATCTATGGACTTTGTTAAAAGCAGATTCCTGAGTCCCACCCTAATGCTTTTGAACCAGAATTTCTCTGGTGGGTCCACACTGTTTTAGCAAGCATCCTAGCAACACTTGGGCACGATACAGTATAAGAATCACTGAACCAGAAGATTAAAGCTGCGCGTATGCAAATAAGACTCAGGCACTAACACAAAACCCTCTTCACATTATACACAGGAACAGCCCAACCCTAACCCTAACCAACCCTAACCCTAACCCCAGCTGTGTAGAGATCAAGAGAGGAAACAAAAACAAAACCTCCCAGCTTTGGCAGAAATAAAGACATTGGTTCCTGTCATATTCTCACAAACAAATGCCCCAGTGCTCAGTGAAAATGGGAAACAAACACAGCACTGCCTGTAGAAAATGACTTTGGGAAAATAGGAGTAGATCCATAACGTGGAATGATCGCCGTGAGCTGTAAACAGTGAAAGAGAACGGTGCCACGTGTGGTGCCCTCCGTATGACGCCGAAGGCGCTTCACCAACACAAGGCACAACTTCAGCTGCTCAAGCACCCTGAACTCTGAGAAGCTTTTGATCTAGAATCTATATAAAATAACTGAATAAATGTGAAGAAACAAAACGCAGTGTCACTCTGAGAAGTGAGAATCTAAAATCTTGAGAAGTCTGCTTTCTGAAGGAAGTATAGACGTAGAACAAATCTGTACTACTGAGTCTCTTCCCTTGGTCTTCAGTTTCCCATAAACTATTACAGCAAGATGACATTTCACCCTGGCTTAAATTCTTTCATGAGAGATTTTGCAAAACTTCTTGGTAACTTCTGTACGAGTGTGCTCCATTCTATAAATAAAACCAATTGCGTATTTTTAAAATCAACTCCCCAGAACTTAATTCAAATTATAACATGTCTTCTACAGGGTTATTTTAGCAGTGAGCACATAGCATGTAGGGAAAAGGGAACCAGTACTCTGTTGGTGGGAATGTAAACTGGTAAAAATTATTACAGGAAAAGCAACCTGAAATGTTCTCAAAAAATTAAAAATAGAGCTCCCATCTACATCTCGGTATTTACCCAAAGGGATTAGAAACATGATATCATAGAGATACCTGCACTTCCATGTTTATTGAAGCATTATTCACAACAGCCAAAATGTGGCAACAATCTAAGTGTCAATTAGTTGATGAATGAATAAAGAAGATGTGGTATATATTTGCAATGGAATATTATTCAGCCATGAGAGAGGAGGCTATCCTACCATTTACAACAACCTGTATGTGTGTTGAGGGCATTATGCTAAGTGAAATAAGTCAGACAGAGAAAGACGAATGTATCACTTATGTGTAGAATCTAAAAAGCAAAGTAGAGCGGTGGTTACAAGGATTGGGGAATGCAGAGATATTAGTCACAGGTACAAACCTTCAGCTACAAAATTAGGAAGTTCTAGAGAACTAAGTTACAGCATGATGATTATAGGTAACACTGCATCAGATGGGTGAATGCTGCTAAGTATTCTCATCACATAAAAAAAAATGCTAACTATGTAATGTGATGGAGGTTGTAGCTAATTCACCATGACAATCATTTTGCAACAAAAAATGTGTCCAGTGGTTCAGGATGGGGGGACACATGTACTCCCGTGGCTGATTGATGTCAATATATGGCAAAAACCACCACAATATTGTAAAGTAATTAGCCTCCAATTAAAATAAATTAATTAATTTTTAAAAAACCAAGTTGTACAGCTCAAGTTTATACAATTTTATGTGTCAATTATATCCCAGTAAATCTGGGGAGAAATAAATAAGTAAATACTGACCACAGTGTTCATTTTAAATATACCATCTAGAAGAGTTAATTTTACACACAGCTGGTTGGTAATGTGCCTACTGAACAAACAGAAATAACCTTGCAGTTCTTTTCCAAATTACCCTTCAACTTTTAATTGAAATCTTGTAAAAACATGCCAACCATAGTAAAACAATATGCAGATATTTATATAAATTATGTAAATATTTATATTTTAATTATACATACATATTTGTTTAAATAATTAAATGACCTGATGTTTAGGGGATACTAGGGTAAAGAAGCAATGGTCTTGAATGAAAAGAAATTGGCTTGATGCATGGTCCTTCCACTTATTAATTTATATGTTCATAAGCATATTATTAACAACTCTAGGTCTCTCTGCAGGCTGGGTATGTCAATACCCTCTTCACAGCATCATGAATAGCATGCTTAGCAGGATTTCTGGATAAACAAAAATTTAAACTGCAACACAGGACTTCTCTCCCCTGATATCTAAGAAGCAGAGGAAAAAGAATTGCATCAGCCAAAAAAAAAATGATTAAACTAGGAATGTACATTTTTTAAAGTAATGGAAGAAAAGTTACAGGTGACTCTAGAGTAGAAAGAGGGACACGGGACCACTTCACATCCCTCCTACAAGAGTCCACCGTTTCCCAGGGGTGTCAATGAGTTTATGAAGTCCTGAAATGTTTCACTATTATCCCCAAGCCTGAACAGAAGCAGACTGAATGCACATTTTTATTTTTTTCCTCTTTTATGAGAGGAATTGGAGAAGGAAATGGCAACCCACTCCAGTGTTCTTGCCTGGAAAATCCCAGGGACAGAGGAGCCTGGTGGGCTACCATCCATGGGGTCGCACAGAGTCAGACAAAACTGAGGCAACTTAGCAGCAGCAGCAACAACAACAGAGAAATAATGGAATGGTTCCTGGAGTGAACCATTAAATGAAGGAAGTTAAATGAAGGAAGCCATGTTGACTTGAAGTGAAGATTAAGCTGAAGTTCAAAGATATCCCTGCCCCATGGAAACATGAATGTCTCCTAGCTAGCTGTATCAAACATAAATGGTTTAAAAATTGTGGGGGCAGAACATATCCTAGGCATCTTTGTGGACATATCAGGGGAAGGAAAGGATGGGATGAATTGAGAAAGTAGTATTGATACATATACACTATCATGTGTAAAATAGATAGCTAGTGGGAAGCTGCAGTGTAACAGAGGGAGTCCAGCCTGGCACTCTGTGATGACCTAGAGAGATACGATGGTGGGGGAGGGGAGGGAGGAAATATATATATATAATTATGACTAATTTGCATTGTTGTACAGCAGAAATCAAGACAATATTGTAAAGCAACTTTCTTCCAATTAAAAGATAAATTAAAAAAAGAGAGACAGACCTCCACAACTGACCAGATAGAATGTCTGTATAGAACTGCCAAAGTGTAAGCAAAGTGAAAAGAAACAGCACGTGGCAACGCTGCAAACATGTGACAGCAAATGAGTGGCAGTAGTAATAGGAGCAGAATATCCAAAAGCCAAAGACCCAAGACCAGGAGGGAAAAAATTACTCAGTGAACAGAAGGAAATTGCAAATCGCTGCAAATAGTGTTCCACTATAAAATAGCTTAATTATTTAATGGATAGAGAGAGATGATAAAAGGAGAGACTGAGACGAAAAGGGAGATTGCATAGCTAAGGCAATAAATTTAAGCCCAAATCAACATCACTCCTGAACTAAAAAAAAAAAAAAATTGTATTAGAACTAGCAAGGAGTTGAATACACATTACTAAAGAGCAAATTATTGGCATGTGGAAAGTAGAGGACCTGAATGCAGATTAAAAAAAAGATGAAATTTAAACAATTAGAGAGCAAGTAGATTAAACCAGTCAATCCTATAGGAAATCAACCCTGAATATTCATTGGAAGGACTGATGCTGAAGCTGAAACTCCAATACTCTGGCCACCTGATGTGAAGAGCCAACTCTTTGGAAAAGATCCTGATGCTGGCAAAGATTGAAGACAGGAAGAGAAGGGGACAACAGAGGATGAGACGGTTGGAGGGCATCACCGACTCAACAGACATGAGTTTGAGCAAACTCCAGGAGATGGTGAAGGACAGGGAAGCCTGGCGTGCTGCAGTCCATGGGGTTGCAAAGAGTCGGACATGGCTGAGCGACTGAACAACAAAGAGAGGAACTAAATTTTATGAAGGACAGAAGCACTCCATCCTAAGAAGAACTAGTGCCTCTGAGGCAGAGAATCCAACAAATTAACCCACAAAATATGTTATAAGTTAGAGTACAAGAAAAACAAACCCTGAAATTCTATAGATAAAACTAATGTGTTAGAGTGAAAGAGTGTATCATGACTGGGCATAGCCAGTGTGATAGAGAACTCTCCACACTGACAGACTATCAAACACCAAGAATAAAAAAAAAAAATAGGGCTTCCCTGATGACTCAGTGGTAGAGCACCCACCTGCCAATGCAGGAGACGTGAGTTCGATCCCTGATGTGGGAACATCCCACATGCCGCAGAGCAACTAACCTGGTGTGCCACAACTATTGAACCTGTTCTCTAGAGCCCAGGAGTCACAACTCCTGAAGCCTGAGCACCCTAGACCCCGTGCTCCACAGAGAAGCCACTGCAAAGAGAAGCCCACACACTGCAGCTAGAGAATAGCCCACACAGCAGTGAAAACTCAGCACAGCCAAAATAAACCAATAAACATTAGAAAAGAATTAAGAAACAAACAGGCATCCAGGCAAATTGTGAAAATCGCCCACGAGAGTTAAAACATCACATTGGCCTTCTATTTATCCATTGTGTCGATGAATGCCAGATGATGATACAATAAGGCCTATTATGGTCTAAGGGAAATAAAATGGTTTCCCAAGAGGATTATCTCCAGCTAGGAAGCTGTTCACATTTAAAAGCATCAGGCAGACATATAAAAGACATACAAGAAACGAGGCAATGGAAAAGCCATGAAGTCTTTAACCTGGCCAATAAAGAACTGAATCAAATTTTTAAACTCAAGAAAAAAGAAATCATGACCCAAAAAGTTAAGCATTGAATCTATTATACCATTTTGGCAATGTCTGTGTATGTTAGAAAATGCTCACATTAAAATTTTGGAGGAAAAAACACTGAGCTATCACGTGTGATGATGTGTATTTTAATGACCATGTTTTATATCTTTGTAAAGATGGTTGAGCTGTCAATGTCACTGAAAATGTGTGCTTAGCATGTGTCCACTTCCTTAGCAGTAATACTGAGCATCGGGGAGCTGAGAAGGACCACTCAGCAGCTCCCCACACCCCCAGGCTGGAGGCAGATATTTATCTGAAATATATTTCTGAATCATAAGCTTTGATAAGAGGGAAAATTAAGAATCTGTGACAGAATCAGGGCCTTGATATCTGATGGGACCATCAATGGGGCCATTATACCACTCAGTTTAAAAAAAAAAGATATGGGGCTTCCCCAGTGGCTCAGTGGATAAAGAATCTGTCTACAATGCAGGAGACACAGGAGATGTGGGTTCGATCCCTGGGTTGGGAGGATCCCCTGGAGAAGGAAACAGCAACCCACTTCAGTATTCTTGCCTGAAAAATCCCATGGACAGTGGAGCCCGGTGGGTTACAGTCCATAGTGTCACAAAGAATCAGACATGACCTAGCCACTAAGTAAGCACAATACTAAAAATAATTACTAGATACATCATAACAAATTTGTGATTCTCTTCTCCTCTAGGAAAAATAAGAAAGACATGGTCTCTTTCCTTTGAAATATTGTATAGCTTGCATTGTACTGTGTGATGAAAAGATCATTTAACCAAATGCCAGGAAACTTGAATTTACAGTTCAATATATTTGATTATCTATACAGGTCATAGGTAACACATAGATTAAATAAGAAAAAAAATGCATGTGTGTGGAGAGTTTAGCTGCTTTATTCTGTGATATTGCTGCCTCAGCATTCATCTGCTTCAACCTACAGGGACTTAGATGAGCACCAGCCCCAAATGCAAGTACATGTCCTCGATGGCAGCCTGGTGAGTCACAAGTGATGGTAAGCTCCTGAAATAACTCCCCAACAGCTCTTGTTCAACAGCCTCCCCTGTCTCTCATATGGCCTTCCTCTTGTGTGCCCCTTGGATAAGATCCCAGAGGAGTATACCAAGAGGCTGCTCTTTCCTTTGCATTGATTAATTTGGCCTTCACCTAGGAACTCCAAAGCACTCCATTCATAGACCCTAATAGAGGCACGTGCCCCTGGTCCTATCTCTCTCTTTCTGCACTCTGACTTGACCTCTCTCCCACCTTGCTGGACCCTTGAGATACATAGGATCCTTCCTCCAGGATCTGTGAGTAATGAACTTCTCTATTTTAATTTCTCTTGTGATTCGTTGTTGAACTGGGGTTCACCCATCCAATGCCCTGTGCTCCACTTAAGAATTGTTTGGTTAACAAAGTCACAATGATAGGATTATTTCAACAGATACCCCCCAAGTCTAAGAAATTTCAACACCATATACAAAAATGTCAAAGTAACAACAGGAAAACACCTTATCGTAATCATTTATATGAAATCAAAAGTTAAAATATATGTGACATTCATTTTAAAAACCTGGAAATATCAGGACTTCCCTGGTGATCCAGTGGCTAAGACTCCACATTCCCAATGCAGCGGCCCTGGTTCAACCCCTAGTCAAGGAGCTAGATCCCACAGCCTTCAACTAAGAGTTCACATTTTTCATCTAAAGACCCTGAACACCACAACTGAGACCCCGTGCAGCCAAATAAATAAAAAATTAGTTTTTATAAACAGAGGAATATCAACAATGTCTTTAAAAATTTGGGGTTGTGAGAAACAGAAACGCACAAGAGACAAGCCACAAAAAGAAGGATTTGTTATAGTAGAAGCTAAAATCTACAGGAGAAACTGTCCCCCGTATTAAGCCGAAAGGTATGGAGCAGTTTCTGTTTCTGTCTTTCTGAGGCTGGATGTTGTCTTGGAATGTTTTGTGTGTGTGTGTGTGTGTGTGTGTGTGAACATCCCGGAGTCAGGGCTGCAAGTTCCTGCTCCTGGGGTTTACAGCAGGCTTGGGGTTGCCATGGTGTCAACTCCAGCCTCCACAGTACTTACCCTGTGGCTCCCTTAGAATACCATCTAATTCCCAATCCTTGCTGATCATGGACTGATCAATGAACTACAACTAAGTCCGCAAGTAGAACAGTTAGGAAGGGAGGTTGAACAGACAGGGAAACTAATCAATGGCATTTCTACAGTTGTTTTTGTAATATAAGGTTTGAATAGAAATAAAATTTATATTGGGAACTGAAAAGTCATTATGCACAATTAGAATAATTACATAACTAAAAGAGCCGAATGAATCTATTAGTAATAAATGATTGACTAGAAATAATAAAAGTGAAATAATAATAATATAATAAAAAATAATAATAGAAACGGAAAGATAGTACATCTAAAAATTTCATAGAAGTTTTGTATTCCATCACAGGTAGCTAAAACACAATCATAAAGGAGATTATTTCTCAATAATAATAAAATTATAAAATATTAATGAAAAGGTTTAGTGAAAGCTACACAGAACTTTTACCATGAAAGAATGTCAAGTACAAAATACAAAGAAAAACTTCACTAATGAAAAGTTATGACCTAGACCTCAATAAGAGATTAATATTTTCTCCAAGTTAATTTATATGGGTATTATAATCTCATTCACATTTCCAGTTAGGAGTGGTAGGAAAATAACAAAAAACTTCTAAAATTGATTCTGAAAAAACATTTAAAGTAATTGGAATGTTAAAGAAATATTTTTAAAAATGAATCATCACAGGTTTTTTTAAATGCAGGAAAAGCAAAGTATTATTTTAGGAGAACTGAGCTTTATCAGATACGAAAACCTTATAGGGACTTCCCTGGTGGCCCACTGGGTAAGAATCCGCCTTCCAGTGCAGGGACACAGGTTCCGTCCCCGGTTCAGGAAGATCTCAGTGACGTGGAGCAACTAAGCCTGTGTGGGGCAGCTACTGGGTCTGCGTGCTCTGGAGCTCCTGTATCACAGTTGGAGAGACCATGTGCCAAAATGGAATATCTTTCCTGCTGCAACTAAGACCCAGCACAGCAAAATAAATAAATAAATATTTTGCCCGACTCTTTGCGACCCCATGGACAGGAGCCTGCACCAAGATCCTCCATCCATGGGATTTTCTAGGCAAGAGTACTGGAGTGGGTTGCCAGTTCTTTCTCCAGGGAATCTTCCTGACCCAGGGATTGAACCCAGGTCTCCCGCATTGTAGACAGACGCTTTACCGTCTGAGCCACCAGGGAAGTCTCTAAAAAAGCCTTACAAAACATCAATAATAAATATTTAGCTGTCATAAAACTAGAAAAAAGAATGAATAGAACAAAACAGATAAATCAGAAATTACAGCAGCAATTATATTAAAACTCCATTGGTTAAAATAAAAATTATAAATAAATTATATTGATAAAATATACCAATTTTAAAAGAAATTAAGTTTTATATTTACCTTTTATCATCCCCTAAGTAAAGGCTAGGTCCATAAACAATCATTTTTAGCAAATTCATAAATATTAAAATAATTAAGATACCTATTTTACCTGCAGAGGAATGATAACTTTATTTTTTTAATGTTTATTTTATTTTTTTAATAGGAGAAAAATTGCTTTACGATGTACAGTAACTTTCTAGGTCAAAGTACCAAGTAAAATCACAAAGAAAACATTATGAAATTTATGTTTGTAAAATTTTAAAACTTTTACCTTAAAAAATTTACCAAAAAGAGAAAACCTCAACTGCAAAGGAAAAAGAGATAGGAACAATATTGATATCAAATATACAAAATATTTCTTTATATGGAAAATGTTGTTGTTCAACTGCTCAGTCATCTCTTGACCCCATAAACTGCAGCATGCCAGGATTCCCTGTTCTTCACTATCTCCTGTAATTTGCTCAAAGTCATGTCCATTGAGTCAATGATGCCATTCAACCATCTCATCCTCTGTTGCCCCTTTTTTCTCCTGTCCTCAATCTTCCCCAGCATCAGGGTCTTTTCCAATGAGTCGGTTCTTGGTCTCAAGTGGCCAAAATATTGGAGTTTCAGTTTCAGCATCAGTCCTGCCAATGAATATTCAGGGTTTATTTCCTTTAATATTGACTGGTTTGAACTCTTTGCTGTCCAGGGGACTTCTACAGCATTTAATCTCTCACTAAATTGTACAAGAATAACAATAATACCATTAAAATGGAAATAGGCAGCAATTTATACAAGAAAAAAATACAAATACATTTAAACAAGTGGAAATATGCTCTTTCTCACTAAATATCAAAGATACGCACATTGAAGCAAACTTGAACAGTATCAAACAGCTACAAACTAGAAAACATTTTTGGTAATGGTGTAACTGGTATAACTGATTTAAATGGCAACATCACAAAATGAACATCAAGGGTCATAAACTTATTTTTTCCACTCTTACTATATCCATAACACAAGAAAATGAGCATAAACTTTGAATTCAATTAGACATGGGCTCCATTTCTGATATTAAATTTTAGGTTCACCTTCTTTATTGATTAAAAGATGATAACAGTAACTACTGCTAAGATTTCCATGAAGATTATGTATGATAATGATGCCCATAAATACCTAGCACTTCATACATACAAAATAGAGTTTAATACCTATGCTTTCTCTCCCCTTCCTGCTGTTCCCACAAAAGATATACATGAGCAGAGACACACCTGCACATGAAAAACACATGATGAGGATGTAAATTGGTGCAGTCACTGTGGAGAACAGTGTGGAGTTTCCTTAAAACACTAAAGATAGAGCTACCATATGATCCAGCAATTCCACTCTTGAGCATATATTCAAAGAAAACATTCATTTGAGAAGATACAAGGGTCCCAATATTCATAAAAACTTACTTACAATTGCCAAGATATGGAAGCAATCCAAGTGTCCATCAATGAATGAACTGATACATAAGACATGGTAAATGTCTGTATCAGAGAAGGAAATGGTAACCCACTCCAGTATTCTTGCCTGGAAAACCCTATGGACAGAGGAGCCTGGTGGGCTACAGTCCATGGGGTCACAGAGACTTGGTCACGACTTAGTGACCAAACAACAACTAATATGTGTGTACACACAGTGGAACACTACTCAGCCATAAAAAATAAAATTTTTCCATTTGAAGCAAGATGGTTGAACCTAGAGAATACTATGCCTAGTCAAATAAATCAGACACAGACAAATACTGTGTTTATCATTTATGTGTGGAATCTAAAAAAATAAAACAAATCAGTAAATATAACAAAGAAGAAACAGACTCACAGATAAAAGGAACAAACTAGCGGTTACCAGTGGAGAGAAGGAAGACGGGAGGGACAAGACAGGGGTGGGAGATTAAGAGATACTAACAACTATGTATAAAGTAAATATGCTGCAAGGCTATATTGTACAGTACAGGAAATACAGCCAAAATTTTATAGTAACTGTAAATGGAGTACAACTTTTAAAAACTGTGAATCATTATCTTGTACACCTGAAATTTATTTAATACTGTAAATCAACTTTTCCTAAATAAAAATAGACACAGATGATCAGATATATACTAAATCTGAACACTTAGGCACATGTATAAATACACACATGCATGAAAAAATTTAGTTTAAGGAAAAAATTTAACCAAAGCCTAGCACCATTGAGATCTGAAGGGAAATGGTAGGTCATTCCTAAATCGTTAAAAGGGCTTGGGAGTTATCCAGCTACAAACTTGTCAGTATGAGGAAGGCAGGATCCAAAGGGACACAAAAGAAGATAGCATCGGGGTAGAATCAAGGACCAGCCCAACCTAGCCCTCACTCATTGCAAGGGCAACCAACCTCCCTCCAAACACCTGAATTCCAGCTCAGGAAGATAAACTTCTCATAAAACACTGAAAAATCACTCCACAACAGAGGCTTGGTAGTTGCTCAGAAGGCCTTTTTAATTCATCCAAGGGGCCTTGGCTTTAAACTGCACATTTAGGTAATATTTTTTCCGTACTAATTAGAAGATGAGCTCTCCGGGGGAGAAACAGATCAGTTGCAGAAAAAATAATTATTTTCCTCTGCACATCACAATTGCAATGTGTGCTGAAATTTGTAGATGTTGCATGTGAAAACTCAAAAAAAAAAAATGGACAAGCTGATTTAATATATTATTCCTAGACATTAATTCTTATTGTTAATAACTGTTATTATTCTTGAAATGGCAGCAAAAGATTATTTATTTCTAGAGGTCCTAACTTATAATCTTCTATTATACGTGAAACCAGGTGTCGAAAATTTGAAAAGTCCCATGGATCCATACATGACAGTCTCTCCTCTCTCTGCTTACACAGGCCTTTAGTAAACACAGATTCTCGTTCTGAATCTACTGCTGCTTTTTTCCAGCTTCTATTGTTTGCTTCAGTTTCTTCCTCTGTTTTCTAATTGCTCACTTGTTTCTTCATCCTATTTATAGTTCTATTTTTTTCCTTCACTGTTGGAATGATTTCCAGCTGCAACATTCTTTCAAATGTTTCTGTGGGAAAAAAAGAAATCTCATCTTACACAGAAATAGCCAACCTCAAAACGATTCATTTTATTGTCCAGGCCTTTTTACGATTAAAAGACCTTTTCATATTATTCATGAGTCTAAACTGATTCATCCATATAATTTAGATTTTTAAGCTTTTAGGTTAAGGACTACAATTTCCTAATGATATTTTCAGTGCTAGGTAGAAAGTCTGCACTGAAATTGATGTTTTTTCCTTAAAAAAAAAATATTAGCACTTACTGCACCTTTTAACTTAGGCTGCAGAACTAAAGAAATAGGTTTATACTCTTTAAGGTGGGAAGGATTCTTAATAACTGCCTGAAGTGACACACTGTAATAGGAAGTGGGCTTTGGTGCTAATGGATTTCTGTTTAATGAAATCACACATTTATGTAAATTTAATACAGGGAAACCATTATGTGTGGGTGCATTACTTTTGAAAACTTTCTTGTTTTGTTCATTCTAAAACGAATATATGCTCATTATGGAAAATAGAAAAGAGAGACAAAAGATCAACCATACTCCCACTGTACAAAATAATATCAGTGTTAACATTTGATGACTTGATTTTCTTTTTTTCTGGATCTAAATGGAATTTGGTGCTTTTCTTTTTTTTTTTGGTTTCATATAATCGTGTTCATTTTTATATGTGAAACTTCACATATATATAAGCATATACATATATGCAATATATCAAACTGCCAACATCCGCTAGATCATTGAAAAAGCAAGAGAGTTCCAGAAAAACATCCACTTTTGCTTTATTGACTACGCCAAAGTCTTTGACTGTGTGGATGACAACAAACTGTGGAAAATTCTTCAAGAGGTGGGAATACCAGACCACCTTGTGAGCATGCTCACAAGACAGGGCACATATAGAGAATGGGAAGAGATTCTATTTGGCTAAAAATGAAGTCATAAGAGATGTTTCCAGAGAAATCAACAGGGATCCACCATGAAGCTCATGAAAATTAATTAAACTAACTGTGAGGAGATCCTGGATTAACACCAATCTGGTTTAACCATTCACACTACTAGCCTAAGGGTTAAGTGAGATAATATCTAGTACTCAGGTATTTTTAACAGGATGTGAACCCTGAACTTCCAGATGTTCAAGCTGGTTTTAGAAATGGCAGAGGAACCAGAGATCAAATTGCCAACATCTGTTCAGTCATCAAAAAAAAAAAGAAAGTTCCAGAAAAACATCTATTTCTGTGTTATTGACTATGCCAAAGACTTTGACTGTGTGGATCACAACAAACTGTGGAAAATTCTTCAAGAGATGGGAATAGCAGACCACCTGACCTGCTTCCTGAGAAACCTGTATGCAGGTCAAGAAGCAACAGTTAGAACTGGACATGAAACAACAGACTGGTTCCAAATAGGAAAAGGTATACATCAAGGCTGTATAGTGTCACCCTGCTTATTTAACTTATACGCAGAGTCAGATCAGATCAGTCACTCAGTCGTGTCCGACTCTTTGTGACCCCATGAATCTCAGCATGCCAGGCCTCCTTGTCCATCGCCAACTCCCGCAGTTCACTCAGACTCACGTCCATCGAGTCAGTGATGCCATCCAGCCATTTCATCCTCTGTCGTCCCCTTCTGCTCCTGCCCCCAATCCCTCCCAACATCAGAGTCTTTTCCAATGAGTCAACTCTTCGCATGAGGTGGCCAAAGTACTGGACTTTCAGCTTTAGCATCATTCCTTCCAAAGAAATCCCAGGGCTGATCTCCTTCAGAATAGACTGGTTGGATCTCCTTGCAGTCCAAGGGACTCTCAAGAGTCTTCTCCAACACCACAGTTCAAAAGTATCAATTCTTCGGCGCTCAGCCTTCTTCACAGTCCAACTCTCACATCCATACATGACCACAGGAAAAACCATAGCCTTGACTAGATGAACATTTGTTGGCAAAGTAATGTCTCTGCTTCATGCGAAATGCTGGGCTGGATTAAGCACAGGCTGGAATCAAGATTGGCAGGAGAAATAGCAATAACCTCAGATATACAGATGACACCACCCTTATGGCAGAAAGCGAAGAACTAAAGAGCCTCTTGATGAAAGCAGAAAGTTAAGAACTAAAGAGCCTCTTGATGAAAGTGAAAGATGAGAGTGAAAAGTTGGCTTAACACTCAACATCCAGAAAAGTAAGATCATGGCATCTGGTCCCATCACTTCTTGCCAAATAGATGGGGAACAGTGACAGACTTTATCTTGTTGGGGCGGGGGGCTCCAAAATCATTGCAGATGGTGATTGCAGCCATGAAATTAAAAGACACTTGCTCCTTGGAAGAAAAGCTATGACCAACCTAGACAGCATATTAAAAAGCAGAGATATTACTTTACTGACAAAGGTCCATCTAGTCAAAGCTACAGTTTTTCCAGTAGTCATGTGTGGATATGAGGGTTGGACTATAAAGAAAGCTGAGCAGTGAAGAATTGATGCTTTTGAACTGTGGTGTTGGAGAAGACTCTTGAGAGTCCCTTGGACTGCAGGGAGATCCAACCAGTCCATCCTAAAGGAAATCAGTCCTGAATATTCAATGGAAGGACTGATGCTGAAGCTGAAACTCCAATACTTTGGCCACCTGAATCAAAGAACTGACTTATTAGAAAAGACCCTGATACTGTGAAAGATTGAAGGCGAGAGGAGAAGGGGATGACAGAGAATGAGATGGTTGGATGTCATCACCAACTCGATTAACATGAGTTTGAGTAAGCTCTGGGAGTTGGTGATGGACAGGGAAGCCCCGTGCTGCAGCCCATGGGGTCGCAAAGATCTGACACGACTTAGCAACTGAACTGAACTGAATATATGTGTGTGTGTGTGTGTGTGTGTGGACACAAAATACGTTACTTTCTTACTATGGCATATTAATTCTCCTATTATAAATTTTTACAAAATCACCTTAAAACAATTACATAATATCCCACTGAGTGCCAATGCTCAACCGTATTTGGCTTTTAAGTCACATTTTATTGTCATCTTAATTTGCAAGTAAACTCATTACTTATCCTGTTATAAAATTTACCAGTTTTTTCATTGGAGTTTGTTTAGGGTTTCTAAGGGTTTCCCAGGTGGTACTAGTGGTATAGGACCTGCCTGTAGACACAGGAGACTTAAGAGATGCAGGTTCAATCCCTGGGTTGGGAAGACTCCCTGGAGAAGGGTATGGCAACCCATTTTAGTATTCTTGCTTGGAGAATCCCGTGGGTAGAGGAGCATACACACACATGCAGGATTTCTAATAATATAATACATTGTAATATAATCCACATATTATAAATAAATATCATATAAGTACACTAATATAATAATGTCAATATATTTAATGTTTCTAATACTATCACTTTCTCCATCCTTTCATGTATTCATAACCCTTTACTCAAGTTTAACATTTCACACTGTTAATCAACTATTCTAGATTGCTAGATTTATAGTCCTGAGGTTACAATTTAATTCAATAGAAACTGAATTATTTATGGTCTCAAAAAGCAAGTTATTTCAAATAAAATCAATGATAAATCTCCATTAAGATGCAAAGCATTTGGTGTAAAGTAGAGGATTCTTTTGTAATTCATAAGTCCCATACTTAGTGCTTAAAATGAACCCCATTGTGATATAACATGTAAAATGCCATTTATCAGAGCTATAAATAAATTCTTAAAATTAAAAGTACACCTTCAAAGTCTTTCTTGAAGACTTTGATTCTAACTAGTCAGCATCCTTACTATGTATCAGAGTATAAAAATTGCAGTGGTGGGAGCTTGTGAAAAATACTCCTGTTTCAACTTACTATGAATTGTAACATACATAAAATGTACAGTGCAATTACCTATTTTGTCAAAATTGGTTTTAATGTTCTTGATATCAGGTGTAATTTATAATAGGAAGCAAATATTCTGGCACCCCCAGGGTATGGGCCAAAACTAGATTTTTTAAAAGAACACATTTTTTAGATAAGCCAGAAAATATATTTGGTAAATGTTGTAAATGTTGCAGAAGGTTGTCATTAGAAAATAATTTTAAAGACACAAAAAGTCACAGAAAGGAACTAGTCTAGCTGGATAGAAGAATTTACAGAATAAAGATTTAATATTCTGTATTTTAGGGAAGTCTGTGGGAGGATCTGGGAAAGGTTGTGTGGCAGAATATTAAGACACAACCCTCCTGTCTTCCATTTTCACCTGAGACCCCAAATAGAGAACATTTCCTGCCAAGTATCTTCAAGATTTTAAAGAGATATCTGTGAAAGACTTGCCATGGAGTAACTAAAACCAGTTATAACAGCTTTGCCAAATACCACCACCCCCCACATTAGGGTATATAAGAGAAAACCAAAAAGAGAGAAATACAAAGAACATCTTTAAACGGAAAGCTTTGCCATTATTTGAGCTTTTGTTCATTGGGATTGATTAAGAGAAATGGAGTTACTAGTTCAAAAAAAGAACTACTGGAAAGATGAACCTCATGAGGACCTTGGAGAGACCAGAGATGGAAGACAGCCTCAGGTACCCTAGGCTGTGATACTTACCCTCCCACCCACAGAGTGGGGAGTCATACCTCCTTCTGCCAGGGAAAGGGAACATGGCATCAGAGAGTCATGCAGAGGACACATGTTCCTCAAACTCAGAGAGAACCTAACAGAGAGAGAGATGCCACACCACCTGCCAGGAGGCAGAACCAAAAGGCAGGATCTTCTTGGGAGTAGCCTGTATGCCTCCATCATTTTTGGATAGTGATAATATACGTGAAGAACCGATTCATTGGAAAAGATCCTGATGCTGGGAAAGATTGAAGGAGGGAGGAGAAGGGGACGACAGAGGATGAGATGGTTGGATGACATCACGTATGTGATGGACATGAGTTTGAGTAGGCTCCGGGAGTTGGTGATGGACAGGGAGGCCTGGAGTGCTGCAGTCTATGGGGTGGCAAAGAGTCGGGTGTGACTGAGCGACTGAACTGAATTGAATATATCTAGAGCTTCCCTGGTGGCTCAGGTGGTAAAGAATCTGCCTGCAAAAGCAGGAGACCTGGGTTCAATCCCTGGGTCAGGAAGATTCCCTGGAGAAGAGAATAGCTACCCACTCCAGTATATTTGCCTGGAGAATCCAATAGACAGAGGAGCCTGGAGGGCTACAGTCCATGGGGTCGCAAAAGAGTTGGACACAACTGAGCAACTAACACTTTCACACTTTTCAACAATATCTAACATGTATATAGTACCTACCACTTGTCATCACTGCTACAAATCCTTTAAACATAATAACCCTGCAATCTGCAGAACACTATGAAATAGATGCTCTCCCAATTTCTCCATTTTCCAGGTGAGAAAACAAAGGCATGGAAAGGTCAAAGTCATAAGTGGCAAAGCCAAGATTCAAAACCAGGAAATCTAGTTCTAGAGTCCATAAGCACTTTGTTGGGTCAGATCAAAAAGTATCAAAAAGAGAGAGAGAGAAATTCAACATTTATTACAGCTGATCAAATTATGAACTACTGGCTCACATCAATAAAGCCAAGTCACAAAGGACTGTAAATAAGTATTTTTGATTTCCCCAGCATATTAGCTCTGGAAAGACCCCCTGAGGCCACCTGGACTTAGGGTAAAAAGTGGGCAGCAGACTCCAAGCGCCAGCTTTTTTTTTACATGAACAGTACACTGAGTAGATATTTTAATACTAAAAGTCATCAGAGAAGTTATGGAATCTGACTAAGATTTCTTCCCAAGATGAGGGGGAAAAAATGACAAAAGTTGAATATTTTTTTGAGATGCAGTGATGAGTAAGAATAAATTTGGTTTCTTCATGCACTGTGCCAACCACCGTTCTCAATAAATTAGTTAGAGAGAGAACCAGTGGGACACTGGAGCCAGCTAGTAAGAGCCATCTCTGTGCATCTCTCCCCAAATACGAGTTCAGTGGTACCACATAGGTAGTTTGAAATCAACCTCAGTGGGAGTATTTACACTGTGGAAATTGCAAATGCCACAGGACAGATTTTTCTTCTGCTTCTAAGAGCTGGCTGCTAAACATTTATACCACTGGAAAGAATCTCCCACTTGGAGTTGAGATGAATGTAGAAAAGTATTGACCTGGACCAAGGGGTGGAACTAGGAGTTAGCAAGAAAGAAGTGGCATTCCCAAGGATCAAGGCAAAGAAAGAAAATAATAACCTGAAAACAAACCCAAGCATGATCATGTTATAATGACCAACTCTGGACATACCCAGAGTTGGGTGGAATCTCCAAAAGAGGCTGCCGGAATGTATATGTAAACTTGTTTCCATTTCAGCAAATTCAAGAGATTTTGTATACTATGAGATTCTTTTGCTAAGATTGGTTACCTTTTTTGATCATGTAGTCCTTAGCAATATAAACAAATAAACAATAAAAACATTGTTAGGCTTGTCTCAGATACAGCAAGGCAGGGATAAGTTAAGGGAAATATGTGCATAAGGATCCTGGGGAGAAAGCTGGACAGAGGAATGTACATAACAGGAGCTAGAAAATAAAGAAGCAGAACCAAATATCTGAGGAATGGGCCAGCTAGTTTTCTGGTGCATTAGCCAGCAGAAAGATTGCAAAACACTCCTGATTTCTCTGAGCCTCAGATCAACATCTCTCACAGGGATGGTGTCTCTTAGAAAATATACATTCCTCCATCAGGCATCTGGTTAGCTTGTGGATTCACTACAGAGCCTTTTATGTGCTCTTATAGCCATTTTTGAGCCCCTGAACTTTCTCTTATTTTTAGCCATGATTTGATGTGAAATTATAAACCCTACCAAAAAGACTTAAATCCCTTAGAAAAGACCAGAAGCTACAGTGATGTCATTTGAAAATTAAAAACTAAAATTGTCCAGAATGACTAAATATTCCTTCACTGGTACAGAAACAAATCTTGGCATAATTGATCTTTCAGGGATCAATTTATTGCTAATCATTCTGTCAGAACCATTTCAGTTTTGCATTTCTCCAACAAAGGTAAACCATCCAACTTAGACCTTATTTCCTATAGATGTGTCTCTTTTATTGTGATGAACTATGATGAACTGAAGATCATTATGTGTCCTGTTGGAAAGTGATCTAATTTAACCTGTGTATTCTATAGATGTTGTTGTTTAGTCACTAAGTCAAGTCTTACTCTTTGCAACCCCATGGACTGTAGCCCACCAGGCTTCTCTGTCCATGGGATTTCCTAGGCAAGAATACTGGAATGAGTTGCCATTTCCTCCTCCAGGCAATCTTCTGGGCCCAGGGATCAAACCCACATCTCCAGCAGATTCTATTACCGCTGAGCCACCAGGGAAACCCTAACTCTATTACTAAGTAACTTAATAGCCAGATAAACTAAGTGACATCCCAAGATCATACAGTTCGGTAGAATTCCATTGACCTATACATCAGTATAGGATGTATAGGATGACCTATGGATGTGAGAGTTGGACTGTGAAGAAAGTTGAGCACTGAAGAATTGACGCTTTTGAACTGTGGTGCTGGAGAAGACTCTTGAGAGTCCCTTGGACAGCAAGGAGATCCAACCAGTCCATTCTAAAGGAGATCAGTCCTGGGTGTTCTTTGGAAGGACTGATGCTAAAGCTGAAACTCCAATACTTTTGCCACCTCATGCAAAGGTTGACTTATTGGAAAAGACTCTGATGCTGGGAGGGATTGAGGGCAGGAGGAGAAGGGGACGACAGAGGATGAGATGGCTGGATGGCATCACTGACTCGATGGACATGAGTTTGGGTGAACCCTGGGAGTTGGTGATGGACAGGGAGGCGTGGAGTGCTGCAATTCATGGGGTCACAAGGAGTCAGACACGACTGAATGACTGAACTGAACTGAACAGATACATCAGTTAAACATTTAATATTTGGTTAAGGCAAAAGGAGATAAACTGAGAGGCACTGAATATTGGAGTGAATAAGTAAGTAAGTGTTAGTCGCCCAGTTGTGCCCAACTCCTTGCAACCCCATGGACTGCAGCTTACCAGACTCTTCTGTCCATGAGATTTTCCAGTCAAGAATACTGGAAAAGAAGGGAAATTGCCATTTCCTTCTCCAGGGGATCTTCCAGACCCAGGGATCGAACCCAAATCTCCTGCACTGCAGGCAGATTCTTTACTGACTGAGCTACAAGGGAAGCCAGTACACCTTTAAGCAGTATTATATTAAAACCCACAAGATTATGTGATCTTGGAAAATAGACATAGTTTATATGAGCCTTGGTTTTATTATCAATTTGTATTAGTTTTATTATCATTTTGAATATTGGAGTAAATGCATCCTATTTTTCCATTCCTAAATTTGTCTAATGCCTCTTTGTAATGATCAATAAATAGCTCTATTGAGACACAGATAGTAGATGGTGGCATGTTTATGTAATTTAAGATAGAAGAGAAAGAGACCCAGCTGTTACTTAACCAATCATGATCCCACTGCCCAGAGCCCACAAGGAGCTATCGTTACTGAGAATTAAGTTGTCACACCTCTTAGCAGTGGGCTTCCCCAGTGGCTGAGCAGTAAATGATCTCCCTACAATGCAGGAGACATAGGTTCAATCCCTGGGTTTAGACGATCCCCTGGAGGAGGAAATGGCAACCCACTCCAGTATTCTTGCCTGAGAAATCCTATGGACAAAGGAGCTTTGCAGGCTACGTACGATCCATAGGGCTGCAAAGAGTCAGACATGACTGAGCAATCAAGCGCACACACACCTCTAAGCAGTATTATATTAAAACCCACAAGATTTTGTGATCCTGGGAAACAGACATAGCTTATATGAGCCTTGGTTTTATTATCATTTTGTAAAATATTGGAGAATAGGCCTTTAAGCTATCTCCCAATTATAAATGTAATAGGAATGAAACTCAGTTGTGCAAAAAAAAAAAATACTATCCATCCATTCTAGGCTACATATTTTTTAAATTTACATCTTAACGTCTCTGAAATTGGAAGACTTTTTACAATCAAAAGTGTCTTACCATCATTGTCACCATGTGGCAGTTATGGTGAAATGGGAGTGAATATCCAGAGACAATAGTGGAACAAGCCTTTTTCCCACTCTGTTTCCTATCCATTTCTTTTTTTAATTGAACATTATATTAATTTCAAGGAACACACTTTTCATAAATGCTGAATGCCCAATGCTTTCATAGCACAGAGGAAGGTACTGTAAAGAAACCATGAACACTGACAAGTTTGCATCAAAATGAAATTCAGAAGAGCATGACTCCAGGTGGGAAAAACTACTATGAATGTGGATTAAAATTGATTTTGCTTATATTTTCCTCTTTATTTATGCATAAGGGTAGTATATGACAGAATTCTATGCCTAGAGAAATCTAGAAAAACAAATGTTTTCATCAGTATAAAGTAAAAACACCAAGAAAAATGACAGAATTAAGTCACAATTTAGTAGCAACTTTTTTCTTGGTGGAACACAACTGAATTTGGCATCTTAGAGTTCACAAAATATCATATCCCATTCCTTAGTTGTCTATAGCTCAGGCGCATTTCAATTCCGAGCACCTATTCTGACAACCTGATGGTAAATTCAACCCTAGTTATTCAACAACCTCTAGCCCATGGTTTGATGTGTGTTAATCTTTGAGAAGGCTGGTAAGTCAGGTTCCTGAGGTTCTGCCTCTTTAAATACCCACAACCAGTCATTTCTTCTCAATTCTTCGAGAAGTGCATCCAGAAGCTGAGCACAGAGCTCCTCTATTCCAGAAAAACCACAGATCTCTCCTTGTGCCTACATGGGAATCTCCTCAACATCATTCTTTCTCATGAAGAGATGAATTCCTTCCCCATAGAAAGGGAGTCCAATAGGGAAGACTTCTGGCTATTTCCTCCTTCTCACCTACCCTGTCCCTAAGAATTGAGAGAGAAAATTGTACTTTATTAAAGAATAACAGATAAGAAACTGACTATGCTCCCCAGGCCCTCCTTCATCCTCTCTTAGAGGGAGCTGCTCAAAGGGAGTCAACATCCTTCTGTTATTCCATGATGAATGTCTTACAAAGGCAACCCTATGGGGAGGCCTGTGCTGGTCCAGCATAGCCTGGGACTGAGAGGGTAAGCCTGTCTGTTTCTTGGGTTCAGGGTCAGGACTCCATTTGCCTACATATATGTCACAACCTTAAGGTCAGCTATAATAGAAATAAAGACAATATTTAGTCTTACTACTTCCATGTTGGACTGCAAGGAGATCAGACCAGTCAGTCCTAGAGGAAATCAACCCTGAATAGTCATTGGAAGGATGGATGCTGAAGCTGAAGCTCCAATATTTGGGCCTCCGGATGTGAAATGCTGACTCATTGGAATTTACCCTAACACTGGGAAAGATCGAAGGCAAAAGGAGAAGGGGGTGACATTGGAGGAGATGGTTGGATGACAGCTTTGACTCGATGAACATGATTTTGAGCAAACTCTGGGAGATAGTGAAGGACAGGGAAGACTGGCATGCTGCAGGACATGGGGCTGCAAAGAGTCAGACACGACTGAAAAACAACAACTTCCTTATCATTAGCTTCAACTGGTCTTGAGCTTGGGGAAGATAGTACACATCCCAGGTACACATTCTCTCTGCCAAAATACTTTCCTCCCTCTCTTCCTTTTTTGATGGAATCTGATGAAGCTGAAACTCCAGTACTTTGGCCACCTCATGCGAAGAGTTGACTCATTGGAAAAGACTCTGATGCTGGGAGGGATTGGGGACAGGAGGAAAAGGGGACAACAGAGGATGAGATGGCTGGATGGCATCACTGACTCGATGGACGTGAGTCTGAGTGAACTCTGGGAGTTGGTGATGGACAGGGAGGCCTGTTGTGCCATGATTCATGGGGTCGCAAAGAGTCAGACACGACTGACCGACTGAACTAAACTGAACTGAACTGACGGCCCATCAAACTCCATCAGCAGCAGCCAAAAAATTAGTCCTCTTTCCAAGAAAATAGATGAGAAATTATCTTCATGCCATCCTTCCTCTACAAGAAAGAAGATGAATTAAAACAGCTAAATTTCTTTGTCAAACCAAGGGGAACTTTGTACTGTTATCTGTGATCTACCACCAATGAGTGAATTCCATTGTCAGAATATCTCCCAAAACTCAGAGTACTGAAATAGAGTTCTGAGGATTACTACTTACAAGAGAGCTATGTCTTAAGGGAAGGAATTTGGGAGGGAAAGAATTGAAGGCAGACTAAAAACCCGAGAGGGAAGATTTGAGGAAGACCTTTGGGTACCCAGAGGGCATCAAGATGGTGCCAGGAGGCTGTAACATAAGGAACCAAGAAGAACATAAAAAGTGCTATTTTTCCATTACACTAACCCTGATGAGTATTTTCCGGTATGTGTGCTATAATTCAGGGTTTTCATGTGGACCTCGCCCTTTTTAGGCAGTTTTCCTCTGAAAGGTGTACTTTATGACAACAGTGATTTCTACTGTCCTTCAATAATAACATTTATCTGCTAAGCCCACGGCTCATGATAGACTGTCATGGTGGACTCCTATCGAACATTATCATTATCCACTCTGGCTGCCATAAGCGCCACATTAATCTCTGACTCTCTGAGATGGAAATTAAATTGTGTTCCAAGTTCTTAAGAGTTTACCTGCCATTGCTAAGTGATTGATTCCCTGACAATCAGGGGATTTTTAAATTAAGGGTGGATCTTTAATTAATAGACTAGAGAAACTCCCTCAGATATAGGGAGGAGGGTCATAGTCATTTTTATGATACACTAAAATAAACCATGATCTACCTGTCCAATGTCTCATCAAACACCCCGAGACGAAAGGGCAGGCAACCTTCCTTTCCAGGCTTACGCTCCTCACCTACGGGTCCAAGGCTGCATCACTGACTGACTGAGACATAAAAGCTTTGTCTTCAGTGTCTTGCCTCCTAGGTTGGTAATAAATTTTGCCATCCAGGCCAAATTACCATTCAGGACAGCACTGCAATTCCACTTGTCTAGAGGCAGCTGATTTTCCTTTTAAAGGTGAGTCAGTTCCTAGTTTCTGAAAACAAGCTTCTCTCTTCACATTCGGCTTTCACACATTTGCAGAAACAATTATTGAGGTCTTATTTTGCTTTCTTTCCAACTGTATTAGGAGAAAATTCCTGAATGCAGAGCACACCCAAAACTGAGAAAGGGGGAAGATTTATATTCTTGAGCCTCAAAACCACCATTTAACCCTTCCTGGTACTCTCCCTTTCAAGTCAGTCCATGCCTTTTGTAGTGGCTTTTTTGATGTGTTAACTTGGCTGAGCTCTTGCTTCCAGTTATTCAATCAAACACAAACTTAGGCATTGCTATGAAAAGATTTTTGCAGATTTAATTCAAGTCCCTACTCAGTTGACTTTAATTAAGGGAAATTATCTTGGATAATCTGGTAGGCCTGGCTTAATCAGTTGGAAGGCCTTAAAAAGCATGGCAGAATTAAAAAATGAAATGATGCCATTTGCAACAACATGAATGGACCTAGAGATTATCAGACTAAGTGAAGTAAGTCAGACAGAGAAAGACAAATACCATATGAGATCACTTACATGTGGAATCTCAAAAAAATAGTATGAATGACTACAAAACAGACTCACAGACACAGAAAACGAACATGGTTATCAAGGAGGATAGTGGGGGTGGGGGCAGGATAAATTAGGAGTTTGGGATTAATAAATACATACTACTATGTATAAAATAGATAAACAAGGACTGAATAGCACAGGGAAATCTATTCAGTACCTTGCAATAATCTATAAGGGAAAAGAATCTGATAAAGAAGACATAGATAAATACATGGCTAGAGATAGAAATATATATTAATAGATAGGGCTGAGTTATAGAGATAGATAGATATAAAGATATAGATATAGGTATAGATATTTGTTGCTATTGTTGTTCAGTTGCTATATTGATTCTCACTCTTTGCAACCTCATGGACTGTAGCACGACAGGCTCCTTTGTCCTCCATTATCTCCTGGAGTTTGCTCAAATTCATGTCCATCGAGTCAGTGATGCTGTCCTACCATCTCATCCTCTGCTGCCCACTTCTCCTTTTGCTGTTGATTTTCCCAGCATCGGGGTCTTTTCCAAAGGGTCAGCTCTTTGCATCAGGTTGCCAGAGTATTGGAGCTTTAGCTTTAGCCACAGTCCTTCCAATGAATATCCAGGGTTGATATCCTTTAGAATTGACTGCTTTGATCTCCTTGATGTCCATGGGACGCTCAACAGTCTTCTCCAGCACCACAGTTCTCAAGCATCAATTATTTGGCACTCAGCCTTCTTTACGGTCTAACTGGGAAAACCACAGCTTTGACAGGTAAAGATATAAGTATATAGATAGGCTAAGGTATGGGTATGCATGCGTGCTAAGTTGCTTCGGTTGTGTCTGACTCTTTGTGATGCTATGGACTGTACATAGCCCTCCAGGCTCTTCTGTCCATGGAATTCTCCAAGCAATAATACTGGAGTGGGTTGCCGTGCCCTCCTTCAGGGGAGCTACAGATCTAAGTACAGATACATAGATAGGCTGAGGCTTCCCTGAAAGAAGAAACTCTACCTGTGGACACGTGTGGATGCCTGTGCCATGGGGATCCATCCCGCCACGATCCTCCCTTCCTACTGGTCCCAGTTTTCTGGCTGAATTCTAATGTATAGTCTCTCTCGCCCCACTGTACTTTACCCACCTGGGAATGTCTTTCTGGAGGTCCCCTACTCTAGACCTCCCTTTCTCTCTCCATTTACTCAAATTTTACTTGTGTGTTAATAGTCATGGTGTTCCTTGAACAAAAATATTGAGACTTCTTGTCTCACAGTAGGTTTTTTAAAATTCTGTGAACATGTTTAAATGAAATGTCTTATGAGCCCAAATATTAAATTGCACTTAATTATGCATATAATGTGGAGAAGGAACTGGCACGCCACTCCAGTACTCTTGCCTGGAAAATCCCATGGACAGAGGAGCATAGTAGGCTCCTAAAATCCACGGGGCAGCAAAGAGACGGACATGACTGAGCGACTTCACTCACTCACTCATGCATATAATGGCACATGTTTCTTGAAAGGAATTTTAAAAAATGTCCCTTCAAATTGGTATATCTGGGATAACCAGGGCATATGATAATAATCACACCTATATACAAAACAGCTCTCCTTCAGTTGGAAATAAATATTATCCCAAACATACTAACATGATAGGTGTTTGGATGTTGGATGTTTTTGCCATACAAGCTTAAACAACGAAGTGTAATTCATCTCACAATGTATTTTTATTTTTACAGAATTCTTCCATAGTTCTTCATAGGTGAGTGGTTCTGAAAGTGTGCTTCCCTGATCAGCAGCATAAGCATTATTTGGGAAATTTTTAGAAATAGAAATGAAAATTCTTAAGTCCCACCACAGACATGCTGAATCAAAACCTCTGCAGGGAAGATGTTCCGGAAACCTGGGTTTTAATAAACACGTTGGGGGAGTCTGATGTGATCTGAAGTTTGTTGTTGTTGTCATTGTTCTGTTGCTCAGTTGTTTCTAACTCTTTGCGACCCCATGGACTGCAGAATGCAAGGCCTCCCTGTCCATCACCATCTCCTAGAGCTTTCTCAAATCATGTCCATTGAATTGGTGATGCCATCCAAGCCTCTCATCCTCTGTTGTCCCCTTCTCCTCCTGCCTTCAATCTTTCCCAGCATCAGAGTCTTTTCTAATGAACATCAGATGGCTAAAGTACTGGAACTTCACTCTAAAGAATATTCAGGGTTGATTTCATTTAGGATTGACTGGTTTGATCTCCTTGCAGTCCAAGGGACTCTCAAGAGTCTTCAACACCACAGCTCAAAAGCATCAATTCTTGGGTGTTCAGCCTTCTTTATGGTCCAATGGTCCAACTTTCACATCCATACATGACTACTAGAAAAACCATAGCTCTGACTAGACGGACCTTTGTCAGCAAAGTAACATCTCTGCTTTTTGAGAACCACTTATGGCAATGGCACCCCACTCCAGTACTCTTGCCTGGAAAATCCCATAGACAGAGGAGCCTGGTAGGCTGAAGTCCATTGGGGTAGCTAACAGTCGGACCCAACTGAGTGACTTCACTTTCACTTTCACTTTTCTTAATCCAAAGGGAACAAGTAAAGTCACTGGTAACACTGGGATAGTTTTGAAAAGCAAATGTGTGGGGTGTTAATTAGCTATCGTATATAAGAAGCGAACTGGAAACAGTTTGTGAAACAACTATCAAAAATATTTTATTATAAAGCACTGGCATATATAGGCATGTGTGTGAGCTCTTTCACTCTGTCTTGTCTGATTCTTTGGTATTCCATGGACTGTGACCCACCAGGCTCCTCTGTCCATGGGATTTCTCAGGCAAGAATATTAGGGTGGCTTCCGAGATCGGACGAGATTCATTTCGATATTTGGCAAAACCAATACAATATTGTAGAGTTTAAAAATACAATTAAAAAAAATAAAAATAAAAATAAGACATATAGATTAAACCCCCCCCCAAAAAAAAAGAATATTAGGGTGGGAAACCATTTTCTCCTCCAGGGGATCTTCCTGACCCAGGAATTGAACCCAAGTCTCTTACAACTCCTGCATTGGCAGGAAAATTATTTACCACTAATACCATCTGGGAAGTTCATATACAAGCATACCTCATTTTTCTGCACTTCACAGATGCTGCATTTTTTACAAATTGAAGGTTTTCTGGAAACACTTTGTCAAGAGATTCTGTTAACACCATTTCTCCAACAGCATTTGCTCACTTCATATCTACTCTATGTCATTCTTATGTTCATTTATTTTGGTTTTTCCTGTGTCAGGTCTTAGCTGGGGCTCACAGGCCCAGAAGTTGCCACATGGCAATGTGGAATCTCAGTTTCCTGGTCAGGGATCCAACCCATGTTCCCTGCATTGACAGATGGATTCTTAACCACAGGACCACCAGGAAGTCCCTAGTCTATGTCACTTTTAGTAATTCTAGTGATATTTTGAACTTTTCATTATTATTATTATTATTATTATTATTATATTGTTGTTCAGTTGGTAAATCATGTCCAACTCTTTGAGATCTCATGGACTCCAGCAGACCAGGCTTCCCTGCCCTTCACTATTCCCCATAGTCTGCTGAAACTCATGTCCATTGAGTCGGTGATGCCATCCAACCATCTCATCCTCTGTCATCCTCTTCTCCTCCTACCTTCAATCTTTCCCAGCATCAGGGTCTTTTCCAATGAGTCAGCTCTTCACATAAAGTGACCCAAGTATTGGAGCTTCAGCTTCAGCATCAGTCCTTCCAAGGAATATTCAGGATTGACTTCCTTTAGGGTTGACTGGTTTGATCTCCTTGTAGTCCACAGGACTCTCAAGAGTCTCGTCTAGCACCATAGTTCAGAAGCATCAATTATTTGGCACTCAACCTTCTTTATAGTCCAACTCTCACATCCATACATGACTACTAGAAAAACCATAGCTTTGACTAGACAGAACTTTGTTGCCAAAGTAATGTCTCTGCTTTTTAATATGCTAAGTTGGTCATAGTTTTTCTTCCAAGGAGAAAGCATCTTTTAATTTCATGGCTGCAGTCACTGTCTGCAGTGATTTTGGAGCCCAAGAAAATGAAATCTGCCACTGTTTCCATATGCTTGGATATATTGTGAGGAAAAGTGAAAAAGTGAAAGTTAATTACTAACTCATGTCTGATTCTTTGCGGCCCTGTGGACTATAGCCCATCAGGCTCCTCTCTGTATGGAATTCTCCAGGCAAGAGTAGTAGAGTGGGTTGCCATTTCCTTCTCCAGGGGATCTTCCTGACCCAGGGATTGAACCCGGGGCTCCTGCACTGCAGACAGATTCTTTATCATTTGAGCCACCAGGGAAGCCCATATTGTGAAACATTAATTCATATTCCTACAACCACCCCACTGCATCCGTCCCATTCATGCTGCTGGACAAGAGGATTTCAGGCACCGTGTTCCACGTATGTGTCATTGCAATTCTCTCAAAGAACTAAGAGGTCATTATTTTAGCTTTGTATTTTAAGAACGTTCCTTTTCCCTGTTATCATCACCCACACCCACTATTTCTCATCCCCAGAGTAGGTAAAAACCTCTCTGTCTGGGAAGGGAGGGAGAAAAAAAGCAAAGCCATTTAAAAACATCAGTCAAAAAGATAGTGTCTTAGTCACAGGAAACAGTTTGCAGGGATGCAGACAATCTTTGTCCATAGTTAAACGCCAGAGAGAGAGAAGGAGGAACAGAAGGAGAAAGAAGAGGGAGGCGAGAAGGAAAAGGAGAAAAAGGACAGATCTTAATCCTCTCCGATGGGACACTAACAGGCCTGGCGAGAGCAAATGAGCTTTCCATCAACTCCCCCAGCAACATGCAAGTTGCTTTTACATCCAACCACTCTAGAACAACACGGGAAAGTGATATAGAAAACTGGAGGAACAAGGACCAAATTAAGAAAATCTGTGCGCGTGGGTTGACCTCAGAAGAACAACCTCACACTTGAGATTTCTCAAAAGATGACCAGAAACTGACTTCCTTCCTGGAAATGATGTTGTTTTCACACACCTCAGGCTGTTGCCCAGCAGTCAGTGTTTTGACTCTATAAACATGGCAACATCCTCGTTAAAGGGAAGGATCAAACACCATGCTTGTTCATTCGCTCTTTCCCGCCTCATAGCTCCTTTCTCTACTGGTTTCCATTCCTTTCTTCTCTCCCCACACCAACTATTCTTATCTCCCCCTTTTACTCCTAGTTCCTTATTTCAGTCATATCTGGAATCTAAGAACTCTTTGGACTCATCTCTTACTTGGGTAAGAAGCAGTTTCACCCATCATTCTCCTCTATGTCCTGATGTTTTTTAAAATTTTTATTGGACATATTTATTGCTCATTTTTTCTGTACCTTTAGAAAGAAGGCAGGGTAAGATCATTAGAATCACAAAAGCTACTTTCCAGCCCCACACTCCTATTTCCTAAATACCTGGGAAGATGACTTTGTTTTTAGCCATTAGTCTCTTCAGCTGCAAAATGAGTGAGTTAGGCCAAATTTCCATCAAGGTTCCTTCCAATTTTAAAATACCGCAATTTTCAGCAGAAAAAGACCCATATCTAAATTCAGTTATTCAGGAGAAAGGAATTAATTTTGTTTCAGGCACCAGAAAGATTATTTCATGTTACGAGAAGAAATAATATAAAATGTTCATACCAAATATTCATTCAGAACCACTACAACTAAAAATACATTTTTCTTTGTTGTCTTCTGTCTCACTTTCTCATTCTCCTCTAATGCATTAATTTCTCAACTGGTGAGTGTTTTTTTTTGTTTTTTTTTTCCATGCTTTCTTTCCCCTTTCTGGCTTACAAAATGGGAAGCTGGGTCAGCTTATGTTCAAACCTTGTCTCCTCCACTACACTCCTGTATCGTCCTGCTCTCTTCTCTTAAACATCCCCCGATGCCACTCACTGTCTTCACTTTCCACCTTATTTCTTCCTTTCTGCCTGACAGTGCCACTGTCTAATCATATTTCTCTCCACTGATTTCCATGTAAACTTCATATAAGGACAGCTGTTTCTCATTTGTGTTTTTGTCTTTAGTCCCAACTATGCATTGAATAACTTGTGGTCAAATTAATTAATCCTAACAATTGATGTATTAAGCTACAAAAGAGATATGGGGGATCTTATATGTGTTTTGCTAAATAAAAGAACCAATCTTAAAAGGCTTTATACTATACAATTTTAGCTACAGGATATTCTGGAAAAAGCAAAATTACGAAGACAGTAAAATGTTCAATAGTTGCCAGGGGATGAGAAGGAGAGGGTAAAAAAGAAGTAGGTGGGGCAGTGGGAATTTTTAGGTCAATGAAGCCAATTCTATATGCTGTTTGTTTGATGGATACATGTTATTATTCATTCTACTAAACTCTCAAAACAATATAACACAGAATAAACTCTAATGTCAATTATGGATCTTTTGTTAAAAATGATTCATCAATTGTAACAAAGATGCCACACAATGTGTGTGTGTGTGTGTGTGTGTGTGTGTGTGTGTTTTCCCAGTCGCTCACTTGTGTTGGACTCTTTGTGATCCCGTGGACTATAGCCCGCCAGGCTCCTCTGTCCATGGGATTTCCCAGGCAAGAATACTGGAGAGGATTGCCACTTCCTTTTCCAAGGGATCTTCCCCAACCCAGGGATCAAACCCATGTTTCCTGCATTGCAGGTGGATTCTTTACTGCTGATCCACCTGGGAAGCCCCACATAGAGATTTAGAGCAGCTTTAGTCATAATTGCCAAAACCTAGAAGCAGCCAAGATGTACTTCAGCAGGAGAATGGATCAATAAACTGTGGTGCCTCCAGACGATACAATGTTATTTAACACTAAAAAGAAATGAGCTGTCAAGCTATGAGTAGACATGCAGGAAAATTATAATAAATGCGTATTTCTAAGTGAAAAATTACATACTGCTTGATTTAACAGCATGGCCTTCTAGAAAAGATAAAATTTGGAGTCAGTAAAAGGATCATTAGTTATTAGGGGTTGGGGGAAAGGAGAGGTGAGGAAGTGGTGCCCAGAGGATTTTTCAGGGCAGTGACATTAGTCTGTACATTATAAAAGTGGAGGTATATCATTTGTGGGCTTCCCAGTTGGCTCTAGTGGTTAAAAAAAAAAAAAATCCACCTGCCAGTGTAAAAGATGTGGGTTCAATCCCTGGGTCAAGGCATGGAGGAAGGCATGGAAACCCACTCCAGTATTCTTACCTGTAGGATCCCTTGGACAGAGGGGCCTGGCAGACTGCAGTCCATAGGGTTGTAAAGAGTCAAGACATGACTGAAGCAACCTAGCACACATGTACGTATCATTTATCCATTGTCAAAGCCCATAGGATGTACGAAAACAAGAGTGAGCCCTAATGTAAGCCATGGACTTCGGATTACAATGGAATATCAAAGTGGTTCGACCATTGTGAAAAATGTAAAACTCCCTCTCTGGTTTTGGATTTTGACAGTAGGGAAGGTTGTGCATATGTGGACACTGGGGATATATTGGAAATCTCTGTACCTCTCGTTCAATTTTGACGTGAGCCCAGAATTGCTCTTAAAAAGAAAGTCTACTTAAGAAAAAAGAATAAACCCACATCAGACTCTCCAGATCACTTAGTTTTGCCCACAAAACGAATATCCCGGATACGCTCTCAAAGTTCACGCTGGCATTAGAACTAGATACTAGGCCTCCTACTTTCAAGCCCAAGGAGTTTTTCTATAGCTGACTTGGTATTCAGGTCTTGTTTGCCTTTGAGTTGTTTCTGTATTCAGTAGCTTTCCCTCTTTTTTTTTTTTTTTCATAGCTTTTGTCTGCAACCCAGGCATCGTCTATATCATTTTCTTGTCTGGGTCACTAATTAGCAATTGATTTCTGAAAACTCAGCTCATCATCAATAAACGCTATTACGAAGTAGTCAGTTAGAAAAAAAAAAACGTCTCCCAGAGATTTATGGAGTTATTAAGTCTCAAAGCTAGCCTTGACGAACTCATACATTAAGACCTCATGTCCCAGGAGGATTATCTGTGATGACACCAGCAAGAGGTGAACCTACTCAGCTCAGATGGGAAGTTCAGCATCAGGCTGGTGAATCCATCTTCCCTGGACCGAGTGCTGTCACAGCGGGCTGACTTATGCTCCAATTAGGTGCCCCTCTCTTGCAACCTCTACAGTTTAATAGGCATCACATTTGCCTCAGGTCTAATGTCCATTTTTAAATTGACTGGCATGCCATTAGCTTTCAGGTTGGGGGACTTGGTTCTTCCTAGGAAAGGAGTTTGGCAGGTACATCCATCGACCTGCTCTTGCCTAATGCATTAAGGAGAGCTTCTTCTTCAATCTTGTCTTCCCACAAAGGCAGGAGCACTTTGTTCTCCTAGCAAAACTCATTTTATGAAACTGCATTCATCACCCACATAAACCCACCTCCTCATGCACCCCTGCCTTCATGTTCCTCCTCTCTGAAGCCCTCCCCAATTGGCAACAAAAGGAAGTTCAGACAAGAAACTGTGGCCTCTTGAAGGACAAAGGCAACTCCTCAGCCAAGTTCTGGTGATTACAGAAATTCATTGCGCAAGGCAGTGAGGAAGGTTTATGTTGATCAGATAACAGGGACTTCAAATGCCTCCTGATGATATACACCAGGCCAAAAATCAACACAACTCACAGCCTGGGTTCAAGCCACAGCATCAAATGTATTCATTTTAAATCAGATACATTGATTCTCTGCCTCTCTCTTTCTCTGTCTTTCTTTCTCTCTCTCTCTCTCTCCCTGCAAGCCTATGAGACAGTAGTTAACACAAAGGCAATGTATAAATATTTGATCTAAAGAAAGAGACAACCTGTTTTATCTGGCCAGGTAATAGCTCAATAAAACAGTGAGAATAGAATTTTTGAGGAAATATCATTGAATAGACAATAATTGTTATTGGTTACGATGATATAGAAAAACAATCATCTATTAAGATCTCAAATATATGCTGCAGGAAGACAACCCCAACTACTAAAAATCATATTTTAAAAGAATATTTATAAGACCATGATGAGATGCCACTATACCTTTAACAGAAGTACTCAAATAAAAAATAGTGATAATACCAAATGCTTACGAGGATATGACAAAACTGTACCTCTAAAATCTTGCTGGTGAAATGCAAAATGGTACATCCTTACGCCATATGCCTTGGCATGTTCTTAAACTCATCAGTTTAAGACCTGATAGTTTCTTTAAAGGAAAAAGCTAAACTAAGCATATATTCATCTTGTGACCCAATAATCACACTCCTGAGAATATCCCAGAGAAGTGAAAACTTAAGAGCACAGAAAAACCGGGACAGGATTGTTCGTAGCAGCTTTATTTGCAATAGCAAACAGGCAGAAGTTACTCAAATGTACTTCAACAGGTGAAGGGCTAAACAAACTGATACAGCCTCACCATGAAATCCTACTCAGCATTTAAAAGATGGAACTTGAAACATGCAACAATTTGGATGAATCTCGAGGGCATTCTGCCCAGCTGGAAAACAAGCCAGCCTCAAAAGGTCACATACTAGATGACTGTATTCATATAACTTTCTCAAAATGACAATGTAATAGAGAAGAAAAACAAACTCGCGTTAGCAGGGGTAAGGAATGGTGGAGGACAGAGAGCCATAACTGTAAAAGGGCAGCACGCGTGAGATATCTACAGTGATGGAATAGTTTTGCATTTTGTGAAGGTGATTACACAAATCTGTAACATGGGATGAAATGACATACACACATTCTACCAATGTCAATTTCCTGATATTGCCCTTGCACTACAGTTATGTAGATAGAACCAATGCAGAAACGGAATGAATGGTACGTGGACTTCTCTTTACCTCTGTGAGTAAATAATTACTTCAAAATATAAATGTTTAAAATAATAATCATTAACAAGAAAATGCTCATTAAAGCAGAACAGTTAATACGTATACAGAAAATCAATGCATACTTATACTACCCCAAAGTAGTGGGGGTTTTTACTTTAAAAAAATTTTTAAAGTAAACTTTTAAAGTTTAAAACCTCTATTGATATGTTTCTGTGCTTAGTGATTGTGCTTGGGTACCAGAGTTTAAATATTATGCTTGCTTGCTTTACATAGTTTCTACATTGAACTCATGAAATCTGTAATCCATTCCCCAAATTCTGTTTTCTTGTGCTCCACCAAAAGGGCAGAACTTTAAAAACAGTAAGGTATACATACCTTACTAAAATGAAATGAGCCAGAAGTTGTTCTTGGAAGAAAACTGTAGAAATAAAAGTTCTCCCCCAAGAGGACCAAATGGTTTCCCAAATGAAAATCAAGCAGAATCTGATAAGAACTATATTGTGGGTGATATTTTTTAACATAACACATACCCAAAATTGATAAGACAACCAAATAACATGCATGCTTATAATACTAAGCCATATATAGTAATTTTGTAACTATTAAAGCAATGGTAATTTAATTGCAATATATTTCCCTATCTCAACAAGGTATCAATAATACAGGATAACCTACTCTTTATGCTTAACATAAATCATCTGTTATGGCCACTGGAAGAAGACTGACCATGTAGTAACTGGTAAATCAACCTCAGATAAACAAAAAACACTAAAGTTTTTATTGAAGTGTCTTATATTTCATAATTATTATGATGCTGTCCCTTCATGGATCACAGCCTTGTTGTGGCAAAGGGACTTGCATAACTCAGTGAAACTATGAGCCATGCTGTGCAGGGCTACCCAAGACAGATGGGTCATTGTGAAGAGTTCTGACAAAATGTGGTCCACTGAGAAGGTAATGGCAAATCACTCCAGTATTCTTACTTCAAGAACCCCATGAACCGTATTTGAAAAGGCCGAAAGTTATGATACTGGAAGATGACCCACCAGGATGGAAGGTCTCCAATATGCTCCTGGGGAAGAGCAAAGGGCAGTTACTATTAGTTCCAGAAAAAAAAAAAGCAACTGGGCCAAAGTGGAAATGTCGCCCAGTTGTGGCTGTGTCTGGTGGTGAAAGTAAAGTTCAATGCTGTAAAGAACAATATTGCATAGGAACCTGGAATGTTAGGTCCATGAATCAAGAAAAAATGGATGTGGTCAAGCAGGAGATGGCAAGATTGAACATCAACATCTTAGGAATAAGTGAACTGAAATAGACGGGAATGGACAAATTTAATTCAGATGACCGTTATATCTAATACTGTGGGCAAGAATCCCTTAGAAGAAAGGGAGTAGCCCCCATAGCCAACAAAAGAGTCTGAGGCAGTACTTGGGTGCAATCTCAAAAATAATGGAGTGATCTTGGTTCATTTCCAGGGCAAATCATTCAACATCACAGTGATCCAAGTCTATGCCCCAACCATGAATGCCTAAGAAACTAAAGTTGACCAGTTCTGTGAAGACCTACAACGCCTAGAACTAACACTCAAAAAAGTTTTCCTTTTTATCATAGGGGATTGGACTGCGAAAGTAGGGAGCTGAGAGATACCCAGAATAACAGGCAACTTTGGCCTGGAGTACAAAATGAAGCAGGGCAAGAACTAACAGAATTTTGTCAAGAGAACACACTGGTCATAGCAAACACTCCTTTCCAACAACACAAGAGACAACTTTACACATGGACAACACCAGATGGTCAATACCAGAATCAGACTGATTATGTTCTTTGCAGCCAAAGAGGGAGAAGCTATAAACAGTCGGCAAAAACAAGACCTGGAGCTGACTGTGGCTCTGATCATCAGCTCTTTATTGTAAAATTCAGGCTTACATGAAAGAAAGTAGGGAAACCACTAGACCATTCATATATGATTCAACTCCCTTAGAATTATACAGTAGAGGTGATATAGATTCAGGGGATTTGATCTGATGGACAGAATGCCTGAAGAACTATGGATGGAGCTTCGTAACACTGTATAGGAGGCAGTGATCAAAACCATCCCAATGAAAAGAAATGCAAGAAGGGAAAGTGGTTGTCTGCAGGGGCTTTACAAATAGCTGAGGAAAACAGAGAAGCAAAAGGCAAGGGAGAAAGGGAAAGATATACCCAACTGAATGCAGAGTTCTGGAGAATAACAAGGAGAGATAAGAAGGCCTTCTTAAATGAACAATGCAAAGAAATAGAGGGAAACAACAGAATGGGAAAGACCTCTTCAAGAAAACTGGAGATATCAAGTGAACTTTTAATGCAAAGATGGGCACAAAAAAGGGCAGAAACAGTAGAGAAGTGAAGTTGCTCAGCCGTGTCCAGCTCTTTGTGATCCCACGGACTGCAGGCTCCCAGGCACCTCCACCCATGGCATTTTCCAGGCAAGAGTACTGGAGTGGGTTGCCATTTCCTTCTCCAGGGGATCTTTCCAACCTGGGATCAAACCCAGGTCTCCTGCATTGCAGGCAGACTCCTAACCCTCTGAGCCACCAGGGAAGCCACCTGCTTTTCAACAAAAACAGAAAATATTAAGAAGAGGTGACAAAAATACACAGAAGAACTATACAAGGAAAAAAAGTCTTAATGACCCAGATAACCACGATGGTGTGGTTACTCACGTAGAGCCAGACATTCTGGAATGTGAAGTCAAGTGGGCCTTAGAAAGTATTACTACAAACAAAGCTAGTGGAGGTAAAGGAATTCCAGCTGAGTTATTTCAAACCCTAAAAGATGATGCTGTGAAAGTGCCGCACTCAATATGTCAGCAAATTTGAAAAACTCAGCAGTGAGCACAGGACTGGAAAAGGTCACTTTTCATTCCAATCCCAAAGAAAGGCAATGCCAAAGAATGTTCAAACTACTGTACAGTTATACTCATTTCACATGCTAGCAAGGTAATGGTTAAAATTCTTCAGGCTAAGCTTAAGCAGTCTGTGAACTGAGAACTTCCAGATATACAAGCTGGGCTTCAAAGAGGCCAAGGAACCAAAGGTCAAATTGTCAACAACCGTTGGATCATAGAGAAAGCAAAGGAATTCCAGAAAAACAGCTACTTTTGCTTCATTGACTATGCTAAAACCTTTGACTGTGTGGGTCACAACAAACTGGGAATTCTTAAATTCTTAGAGATGGGAATACCAGCCCACTTTACCTGTCTCCTGAGAAATCTGTATGCAGGTCAAGGAGCAACAGATAGAACCAGACATGGAACAACTGACTGGTTCAAAATTGGAAAGAAGTACAATAAGGCTGTATATTGTCCCCTGCTTTTTTTAACTTATATGCAGAGTACATCATGAGAAATACCAGGGTGGATGAATCACAATCTGGAATCAAGATTGATGGGAGAAATATCAACAACCTCAGATATGCAGATGATACTGCATATCTGAGGTTGTTGGCAAGAAGTGAAAATAAAGAGCATCTTGATGAGGGTGAAAGAGGAGAATGAAAAAGCTGACTTAAAACTTAGCATTCAAAAAGTTCAGATCATGGCACCCAGTCCCACCACTTCATGGCAAATAGAAGGTTAAAAAGTGACAGATTTTATTTTCCTGGGCTCCAAAATCACTGAGGATTGTGACTGCAGCCATGAAATTAAAAAATGCTTGCTCCTTGGAAGAAAATCTATGACAAACCTAGATAGCATATTCTAAAGCAGAGACTTCACTTTGCCAACAAAGGTTTGTATAGTCAAAGCTATGATTTTTTTCCAGTAGCCATGTTCAGGTGAGAGTTGAGCTATAAAGAAGGCTGAGTGCCAAATAAGTGGTGCTTTCAAATTGTGGTGCAGGAGAAGATTCTTGACAGTCCTTTGGACTGCAAGGAGATTAAACCAGTTAATTCTAGAGGAAATCAACCCCAAGTATTCATTGGAAGAACTGATGCTGAAACTGAATCTCCAGTACTTTGACCACATGATGCAAAGAGCTGACTCATTGGAAAAGACCCTGATGCTGGGAACGACTGAAGGCAAAAGGAGAAGGCAGTGGCAGAGGATGAGATGGTTAGATGAAATCACCAACTCAATGGACATGAATTTGAGCAAACGCCAGGAGATGGTGGAAGACAGAGGAACCTAGCATGCAGTAGTTCGTAGGGTTTCAGAGCCAGACATGACTTAGCGCCTGAACAACAATGATGCTGTCCTCTATTTCATGCTTCCCTTGTGAGCGTCTCTGTTATTTATACAGAACAAATAATTTATTCATAGTCTCTATATTTAACGCTTAATGCTTTCTCTTTGGATAATCTACATTTATGAACTTATTTTTGTTCAGTATTTCTAAAGTAGACTCCACACATCTCCAGGATGAGTTTAATGACAGGAGATAACTGAGGTTTATGATTTTCCCCAGCTATTTATGAAAACAAAGAACAGCCTATTTATTATTCAGATGTAAAACCTCTATTCATCAAAAAGGCATTGATTTCATATTTTCAACTAAAAGAATCCTGAATTATTTTAAGTCCTGAAACAAATGCCATCCAAATTGGAATTTCAAGATAGGCTCGCAATCAAAAGGCCTATAGCCTGAAGTTGAAATTCAAATGAATGCTTAGTTTCGTCTCATTTTTTTTCAGCTTGAATAGCTAGAATGTGAAAGAGAAAAATACACACATAAGTACAAATAAAGTAAAATTCTTTCAAAGCATTCGACATTCAAAAGAAAATCCTGCCCACTGTTGTGTCAGAAATAGAAACAGACTTAAACGTGAGTATCCGAGTTGAAAGAATAAAACAAATATGCATACAGATATAGGCAGGGTGGTGTAAAGCTGAACAGCAGATGAGCACAGACTGAGGACCCCTGTTCCCAGGACGCTCACAGCTGAACACTGACCAGGCACAGACCAGGCAACCTCTCAACTTCAGGTTACGGCCTCTGTTTACAGCTGAATTCCTCCAGCCTGCCCCATGGTACCCCAGAGAGGCCCAAGTTCTTGGTGCCATTCACACAAGTGCTACACTCTTGCCTTCAGAGTCCAACTGAACTCTAGATTTTTCAAAATTCCTGATCCACATGTCCCAATTTGCAGAAATGGGCAAAATGAAAACAGGTACCTATGCTAGTTTGCTGGGCTTCCCAGGGGGCACAGTGGTAAAGCATCTGCCTGCCGATGCAGGAGATGTGGGTTTGATCCCTGGGTTGGGAAAATCCCCCAGAGAATGAAATGCACTCCAATATTCATGCCTGGGAAATCCCATAGACTGCTGGGCTACAGTCCTTGGGGTTGCAAGAGTCAGACATGACTCAGCCACTGAAGAACAACAACATATTAGAGTATTAGGTCTGCCATAACAAATATCACAGACTGGATGCCTCAAACAACACAACTTTCTTTTCTCACGGTCACCAGTTCTCACAATCAAGGTGTCAGGAGAGTTGGTTCTTTCTGAGGCCTCTCTCCTTGGCCTTTCTCTCCATGTATCTTCACGTGGTCTTCTCTCTGTAACTGTGTCTTAATCTTCTCTTTTTATAAGAACACCAGTCATGGCAGATTAGAGCCCACCCCAGTGACTCTGTTTTAATTACTTCCCAAATTCTATCTGTAAGTACAGTCACATTCTGAAGTTCTAGGGCTGAGACTTTAACAGATGAATTCTGCCCTTAAAAACATCTCACTCCTCAGCTGGAGGCTTGAAAAACTGCAGAAATTCTTACTTCCCTGGAGAAGAATACGGTGGAGTTGTTCTCTGGAGTGTTCGACGTGGATGTATTAGAATTTAGGGGTGTTTGTTGATGTCTGCTTCCCACTGGAGAAGGTAGAAGATGGAGATGCTGGTAGGAGAGAGGAAAAGAACATCAGAGACAGCCTGAGTTTGGAATGGCAAGGAGCCATGCATTTCCCATGGGTTTGGTGAACACTACAAGGTAGCCAGGCGTGCACCATCTTGATGGGATGCAAGCGGATATGCATATAGTGCAGGGCAGAAGATGGCAGACAGGGTCGGAAGAAGCCAACTGTGGAGTGAACTTCCTGCCACACCATTCAGACCCCACATGATACACACAGCAGATCACTCAGCAGCCCACAGATTAGCCAGAACATGGAGCCCAGCCACACAAATCAACAACAGCCAGGGGAACCCGACAAATAACATGAACTGGGTAAAAATGTTTTTCTCCATTTCATTCTAACCCCTTCTTTCTCATGTTCTAATCCAGGAGGAATAACTAGCAGGAGGTACAAAGAAGAGAAAGGAGTATAAGAAGGAAAGACTGCACCCCTTTCTTAGATAATAGCTCAAACCTGAGCCAGGGGAAAGGAGAGAAGCTCAGAATTGGATATGAAGCTGAAGTTTCTGTTAAGACTGGACTGGACTGTTTAATAGGTGACAGTAAAATGGGACTTGTCTAATGAGGCAAAAGGACAAGAAAGCTGTGAGATCTTGCCCAGGCTTCATCCAGGGATAATGGGAGAGGATTGGACAGACCATGCTCAAATACAGTAGATGAATTAAAATAGAGTTGTTCCTTATTTCCCTTCTTATTGAGTTCAGTTCATCCAATAAACCAATAGTATTTCACCTTCTCAGACACAGATTGTTGAAAAAATATTCTGAACTAGCCTCTTTCCCAGAAATCCTTCAAGTTACACCATACTCAAATCCACATTTTTAGACACCATTTCTGTCCCATTATTCCTCTCTCCAAACTTCTCCATTGACTCTGTGATCTAAAGGATAAAGCCCAGGATTTTCTACTTGACTGTAAAAGCCTTCTCTGCTAATCCACATTTCCAGATGTCTGATGCTTCTTTCTCAGGGAAAAGTACATTCCAATCTTAGAGGCTGGAAGGGCTACCTCATTAGTTTCTCAGGGATCCTCCCACCATGCCCTGGAGATTATTTGAAATGAAAATTGTCTCAATGATTTGGGATCAGGGAACCCAAAGCATCCACTCCTTCACTCAACTATAAACAGCCAATGTGGGCTGCCACACATCAGAGTCTATGGCTCTCCCTTGGCCCAGGTTCCTTAAAGAGTCCATGTTAGCACTAAATGGTGTTCCGTTATCTTTATATCTAACATTTTCCATGTTGTGAGATTTACATCTGTATCTGATAATGGTGGCTCAGCTGGTAAAGAACACACCTGCCAATGCAGGAGATGCAAGAGACTCGGGTTCAATCCTTGGGTTGGGAAGAGCTCCAGAAAATGGAAGTAGCAACCCACTCCAGTATTCTTGCCTGGGAAATTCCATGGACAGAAGAGACTGGCTGACTATGGTCCATGGGGTCACAAAGAGTCAGACACAACTGAGTGTGCATGCACATACACACACGCACACACACACACACACACACACACACACACCGGATCATGAGTGCTCTTTTGTGTTTTAAACCTGACATAAGAACCTAGAGTCTAACTTGATACACTTGGTCTTCTTTGATACTCAGTTCAGTCGCTCTCTGTGTCCGACTCCTTGTGACCCCATGAACCACAGCACGCCAGGCCTCCCTGTCCATCACCAACTCCTGGAGTCCACCCAAACCCATGTCCATTGAGTCAGTGATACCATCCAACCATCTCATCCTCTGTCATCCTCTTCTCCTCCTGCCCTCAATCTTTCCCAACATTAGGGTCTTTTCAAATGAGTCAGCTCTTTGCATCAGGTGGCCAAAGTATTGGAGTTTCAGCTTCAACATGAGTCCTTCCAATGAACACCTAGGACTGATCTTTGGTACTAGGTAAGACAAAAAAAACAAAAATGAGAGAAGATAGAGAAGATAATATAGGCCTTTTTAAATGACCCTGAGTCTGAAACTCATGGTCCCCTCCCACAGAGGGGAAAGGAAAACCTCCAGGAATAAGAATGATCATCTACCCAATGAAGAGATGGGCCCATGTCAAATATGGACCACCAAGGGCTCATTGTGCTTAGGAAACTCTTGCCAGGTTTGGGGCCATTAGTAACAAAACCTCTGCAGAGTTTCCTTGGACTTGAACGTTTTCTTACAACCAATAACACATTTAAAGGGCAATGACTCTTATTCTTTATCAATCAAGAAAACATATTTGCAAAATCTGGAATCTAGTCTTCAGTTAGGATCCACGTTTTTCTTTCTGATCCTTTTATTTATTTCTTAAGAATTGTTTTACTGTTACCATGAAAGCTTGTGCCTAAACTACAGCCTTTAATAAAGCCATGACAGCTTTATTTCGCAGATGCCTCGTGACCATATTAACCTCGCTTTGGTGGAGTTATTAAAGGCGTTTTCTGCCCACACTCCCTTTGGTGTGGCTTCCAAGGAGAGTCAGAAGGCTTCTTGGGAAGGGAAGGACATGTTTATAGCCGAACCCATGGGAGTGTTTGCATAATTACTGGAATGATTAAGGAGGTGTTTTTGGACACAGACAAGTGTACCAAGTTTTAATACGTTTCATGACGACGCATAAGGAGAGTGCATGCTGTACCTGATACCAGACCCTGCCAGTCACCAAAATAAATAAATATGTGCAGACTTTGGAATGAACTCAGTCATGCTTATAAACAGAGACTTCAAGGGGAAATGAGCTTTGATTCTTGACGGGAGAATTGTTTGTGATCTGAACAAGGACAGCTGTATGGAAAACATACCAGAGAGCCAGGGGACACAAAGTCTTAGATGGTTTTCTGTAATCCCATGCTGTAAAGACAGCTTAATGGGAGGGAGGGGGTGGCAGAGGGAGCCTTGATTAATTCTGAGATTGGAGTTAAACCTTCTCTAATTTGACTCACCAATATTTAATCTTGTAACTGTGCATCCTTAATCAAAACTCAGAGGGAATCTTTAATCTTCTGTGTATAAAACAGAAGATGATTAGAGACCTATGACCCGCCTGTGCTTCCCAGCTGCTGCTTTCTTGTCTATTTTCTGGGTACTTCCTACTGCTCTTCGTATTTCCCAACAGCCCTAGTTACAGAAAACTGGTATTCTGGAATTTTAGAAGAATGAATATGATGAACATAACAAAGTCTTGTACTTAATCTGTCACCTATTCATTCATTAATGCTTCTTTTCTTTCAATGAGCAAAGAGCATGTATTATATGGCAGACATTGTTTTACATATGAATAAAGAGCATGAACAAGACCATCACATCTACTTCAGTTTAATTCAGTCACTCAGTCGTGTCCCACTCTTTGCGACCCCAAACTGCAGCACACCAGGGTTCCCTGTCCATCACTGACTCCGGGAGCTTACTCAAACTCATGTCCATTGAGTCAATGATGCCATCCAACCATCTCATCCTCTGTCATCCCCTTCTCCTCCCGCCTTCAATCTTTCCTAGCACCAGGGTCTTTTCCAAGGAGTCAGCTCTTCCCATCAGGTGGCCAAAGTACTGGAGTTTCAGCTTCATCATCAGTCCTTCCAATGAATATTCAGGACTGATTTCCTTTAGGATGGACTGGTTGCATCTCCTTGCAGTCCAAGGGACTCTCAAGAGTCTTCTCCAACACCACAGTTCAAAAGCATCAGTTCTTCAGCACTCAGCTTTCTTTATAGTCCAACTCTCACATCCATACAGGACTACTGGAAAAACCATAGCTTTGACTAGACAGACCTTTGTTGGCAAAGTAATGTCTCTGCTTTTTAATATGCTGTCTAGGTTGGTTAAAGCTTTTTTCCAAGGAGCAAGTCTTTTTTTAATTTCATGGCTGCAGGCACCATCTGCAGTGATTTTGGAGCCCAAAAAAACAAAGTCTGTCACTGTTTCCTCTGTTCCCCATCTATTTGCCATGAAATGATGGGACCAGATGCCATGATCTTAGTTTTCTGAATGTTAAATATTAAGCCAACTTTTTCACTCTCCTCTTTCACTTTCATCAAGACACTCTTTTGTTCTTCTTTGCTTTTTGCCCTAACAGTGGTATCATCTGTATATCTGAGGTTATTGATATTTTTCCCAGCAATCTTGATTCCAGCTTATGCTTCATCCAGCCCAGCATTTCACATGATGTACTCTGAATATAAGTTAATAAGCAGGGTGACAATATACAGCCTTGACGTACTCCTTTTCCTATTTGGAACCAGTCTGTTGTTCCATGTCCAGTTCTAACTGTTGCTTCTTGACCTGCACAAACATTTCTCAGGAGGTAGGTAAGGCAGTCTGGTATTCCCATCTCTTTCAGAATTTTCCACAGTTTGTGGTAAATTGTAAACTGTATGTGTAATCCATACAGTCAAAGGCTTTGGCATAAAGCCAATAAAGCAGAAATAGATGTCTTTCTGGAACTCTCTTGCTTTTTCCATGATCCAGCGGATGTTGGCAATTTTTATCTCTGGTTCCTCTGCCTTTTCTAAATCCAGCTTGAACATGTGGAAGTTCATGGTTCACGTACTCTTGAAGCCCGACTTGGAGAATTTTGAGCATTACTTTGCTAGCGTGTGGGATGAGTGCAACTGTGTGGTAGTTTGAAAATTCTTTGGCATTGTCTTTCTTTGGGATTGGAATTGAAAACTGACCTTTTCCAGTCCTGTGACCACTGCTGAGTTTTCCAAATTTGCTGGCATATTGAGTGCAGCACTTTCGCAGCATCATCTTTCAGGATTTGAAATAGCTCAACTGGAATTCTATCACCTCCACTAGCTTTGTTCATAGTGATGCTTCCTAAGGCCCACTTGACTTCCCATTCCAGGATGTCTGGCTCTAGGTGAGTGAGCACACCATCGTGGTTATCTGGGTCATGAAGATCTTTCTTGTATAGTTCTGTGTATTCTTGCCACCTCTTCTTAATATCTTCTGCTTCTGTTAGATCCATACCATTTCTGTCCTTAATTGTGCCTATCTTTGCATTAAATTTTCTCTCAGTATCTCTAATTTTCTTGAGGGATCTCTAGTCTTTCCCATTCTATTGTTTTCCTCTATTTCTTTGCATTGATCACTGAGGAAGGCTTTCTTATCTCTCCTTGATATTCCTTGGAACTCTGCATTCAAATAGATATATCTTTCCTTTTCTCCTTTTCTTTAGATTCTCTTCTTTTCTCAGTTATTTGTAAGGCCTCCTCAGACAACCATTTTGCCTTTTTGTGTTTCTTTTTCTTGGGGATGGTCTTGATCCCTAGATCTTGTACAAGGTCACAACACTTCATCCATAGTTCTTCAGGCACTCTGTCTATCAGATCTCATCCTTCGAATTTATTTCTCACTTCCACTGTATAATCATAAGGGATTTGATACAGGTCATACCTAAATGGTCTAGTGATTTTCCCTACTTTCTTCAATTTCAGTCTGAATTTGGCAATAAGGAGTTCATGATCTGAGCCACAGTCAGCTCCTGGTCTTGTTTTGGCTGACTGTATAGAGCTTCTCCATCTTTGGCTGCAAAGAATATATCAATCTGATTTCGGTGTTGACCATCTGGTGATGTCCATGTGTAGAGTCTTCTCTTGTGTTGTTGGAAGAGGGTGTTTGCTCTGACCAGTGCCTTCTTTTGGCAAATCTCTGTTAGCCTTTGCCCTGCTTTGTTTTGTACTCGAAGGCCAAATTTGCCTATTACTCCAGGTATCTCTTGACTTCCTACTTTTGCATTCCAGTCCCCTATAATGCAAAGGACATCTTTTTTGTGTGTTAGTTCTAGAAGGTCTTGTAGGTCTTCATAGAACCATTCAACTTCAGCTTCTTCAGCATTACTAGTCAGGGCATAGACTTGGATTACTGTAATATTGAATGGTTTGCCTTGGAAACAAACAGAGATCATTCTGTTATTTATGAGATTGCATCCAAGAACTGCATTTATGACTCTATGGTTGACTATGATGGCTACTCCATTTCTTCTAAGGGATTCTTGACCACAGTAGTAGACATAGTGGTCATCTGAGTTAAATTCACCCACTCCAGTCCATTTTAATTCACTGGTTCCTGAAATGTTGATGTTCACTCTTGCCATCTCTTGACTGACCACTTCCAATTTGCCTAGATTCATGGACCTAACATTCCAGGTTCCTATGCAGTATTGCTCTTACAGCATTAGACTTTACTTCCATCACCAGTCACATCCACAACTGGATGTTGTTTTTGCTTTGGCTCCATCTCTTCATTCTTTTTGGAGTTATTTCTCCACTGATTTCCAGGAGCATATTGGGCACCTATCAACCTGGGGAGTTCATCTTTCAGTGTCATATCTTTTTGCCTTTCCAAATTGTTCGTGGGGTTCTCAAGGCAAGAATACTGAAGTGGTTTACCATTTCCTTCTCCAGTGGACCACGTTTTGGCAGAACTCTCCACCATGACCTGTCCATCTTGGGTGGCCCTACATGGCACAGTTCATACTTTCGATGAGTTAGACAATCCTGTGGTCCATGTGATCAGTCTGATTAGTTTTCTGTGATTGTGGTTTTCATTCTGTCTGCCCTCTGATGGAGAAGGATAAGAAGCTTGTGGAAGCTTCCTGATGGGAGAGACTGACTGAGGGGGAAACTGGGTCTTGTTATGATGCACTGGGCCATGTTCAGGAAATCTTTAATCCAATTTTCTGTTGGTCAGTGGGGCTGTGTTCCCTCCCTGTTGTTTGACCTGAGGCCAAACTATGGTGCAGGTAATGAAGAAAATGGCACCTCCTTCAAAAGGTCCCATGCATGCACTGCTGCACTCAGTGCCCCCGACCCTGCAGCAGGTCACCACCAACCCATGCCTGCACCAGAGACTCCTGGACACTCACAGGCAAGTCTGGTCAGTCTCTTGGGGGGTCACTGCTCCTTTCTCCTGGGTCCTGGTGCACACAAGTTTTTGTTTGTGCCCTCCAAGGGTTCGTTTCCCCAGTCCTGTGTAAGTTCTGGTGGCTCTCTGGTGGGGTTAATGGCAACCTCGTCCAAGAGGGCTTATGCCACACCCAGGTCTGCTGCACCCAGAGCCTCTACCCCTGCGGCAGGCCACGGCTGACCCATACCTCCGCAGGAGACACTCAAACACAGATCTGGCTCAGTCTCTGTTGGGTCTCTGTGTCCTGGTGCACACAAAGTTCGTTTGAGCCCTCCAAGCATCTCTGGCGGGTATGGGGTTTGATTCCAAATGTGATTTCACCCCTCCTACCATCTTGCTGGTGATTCTCCTTTGCCCTTGGACATGAGGTATCTTATTTTGGTGGGATCCAACATTCTCCTGTCAACGGTTTTTCAGCAGCAAGTTGTAATTTTGGAGTTCTCGCAGGAGAAGATGAGTGCACAGCCTTCTACCCTGCCATCTCTCTCTGCCACACTACAAACCCCTTAGAACACTATATTGTTGTGCCACAACTACAGAAAGTTGGACAATAGCATCCACATTAACAATATATAACCACTCAGCCCGGCCTCCCAGTTCTGCCGCGCATCCAGGCATGTCCACCACGTGCTCCATGCCTAACAAGGACATTTTCATTCATTCTTTGCTAACTAACCAAATGCAAGTGATCTAGGAAAATAAATATTTATTTTCTAAGGGTTAAATAATACTATCGGAAAATTCTTCTCACTCAGATGACTGCAAAGTAGAAAGTTTACTGGAGAAATCCAGTCATGCATCTGGTAAAATGTTTTTGGATGCTGGTAGAAAATGGATAATCAGGTGATACAATTCAGCATTCCAGAGACTTCTCTGATAGCCCAGTGGTTAAGAATCTGACTTGTAATGGAGGGCATATGGGTTTGATCCCTGACTGGGGAAATAACATCCCACACACCACGGAGCAACTAAGTCCAAGTGCTGCATCCACTGACCCAACTGCTTGGAGCCTGTGGGCCACAGCTAGAGACTTGGCGACCCAGGGAAAGACCCCACGTGGAGCAACTAAGACCTGAGGCAGCCACATAAATAAATACTTTTCAAAATTCACCATTCCAGCATCACAGGAGTTTAATAACAAGACAAAGGCTTTAAGTGGTATCTAAGACTAGAGACCTCATCAAGAAAATTAGAGATATCAAGGGAATATTTCATGCAAAGATGGACTTGGTAAAGGACAGAAATGGTATGGACCTAACAGAGCAAAAGATATTAAGAAGAGGTGGCAAGAATACACAGAAGAACTGTACAAAAAAGAGCTTCACAACCCAGATAATCACAATGGTGTGATCGCTCAACTAGAGCCAGACATCCTAGAATGTGAAGTCAAGTGGGCCTTAGAAAGCATCACTACAAACAAAGCTAGTGGAAGTAATGCAATTCCAGTTGAGCTATTTCAAATCCTGTAAGATGATGCTGTGAAAGTGCTGCACTCAATATGCCAGCAAACTTGAAAAACTCAGCAGTGGCCACAGGACTGGAAAAGGTCAGTTTTCAATTCCAATCCCAAAGAAAGGCAATGCCAAAGAATGCTCAAACTACCACACAGTTGCACTCACCTCACACGCTAGAAAAGTAATGCTCAAAATTCTCCAAGCCAGACTTCAGCAATACATGAACCGTGAACTTCCAGATGTTCAAGCTGGTTTTTAGAAGAGGCAGAGGAACCAGAGATCAAATTGCCAACATCCGATGGATCATAGAAAAAGCAAGAGAGTTCCAGAAAAACATCTATTTCTGCTTTACTGACTATGCCAAAGCCTTTGACTGTGTGGATCACAATCTGCTAAGTCTGCTAAGTCACTTCAGTCGTGTCCGACTCTGTGCGACCCCATAGATGGCAGCCCACCAGGCTGCCCCGTCCCTGGGATTCTCCAGGCAAGAGTACCGGAGTGGGTTGCCATTTCCTTCTCCAATGCATGAAAGTGAAAAGTGAAAGTGAAGTCGCTCAGTCATGTCCAACTCTTCGTGACCCCATGGACTGCAGCCTACCAGGCTCCTCTGCCCATCGGATTTTCCAGGCAAAAGTATTGGAGTGGGGTGCCATTACCTTCTCCAGTGGATCACAATAAACTGTGGAAAATTCTGAAAGAGATGGGAATACCAGACTACCTGACCTGCCTCTTGAGAAACCTATATGCAAGTCAAGAAGCAGCAGTTAGAACAGGACATGGAACAACAGACTGGTTCCAAATAGGAAAAGGAGTACATCAAGGCTGTATATTGTCACCCTGCTTATTTAACTTATATGCAGAGTACATCATGAGAAACATTGGACTGGAAGAAGCACAAGCTGGAATCAAGATTGCTGGGAGAAATATCAATAACCTCAGATATAGAGATGACACCACCCTTATAGCAGAAAGTGAAGAGGAACTAAAATGCCTCTTGATGAAAGTGAAAGAGGAGAGTGAAAAAGTTGGCTTAAAGCTCGACATTCAGAAAACAAAGATCATGGCATCCGGTCCCATCACTTCATGGGAAATAGATGGGGAAACAGTGGAAACAGTGTCAGACTTTATTTTGGGGGGCTACAAAATCACTGCAGATGGTGATTGCAGCCATGAAATTAAAAGACGCTTACTCCTTGGAAGGAAAGTTATGACCAACCTAGATAGCATATTCAAAAGCAGAGACATTACTTTGCCAACAAAGGTCCGTCTAGTCAAGGCTATGGTTTTTCCAGTGGTCATGTATGGATGTGAGAGTTGGACTGTGAAGAAGCTGAGTGCTGAAGAATTGATGCTTTTGAACTGTGGTGTTGGAGAAGACTCTTGAGAGTCCCTTGGACTGCAAGGAATCCAACCAGTTCCTCCTAAAGGAGATCAGTCCTGGGTATTCATTGGAAGGAATGATGCTAAAGCTGAAACTCCAGTACTTTGGCCACCTCATGCGAAGAGTTGACTCATTGGAAAAGACTCTGATGTTGGGAGGGATTGGGGGCAGGAGGAGAAGGGGACGACAGAGGATGAGATGGCTTGATGGCATCACTGACTTGTTGGACATGAGTTTGGGTAAACCCTGGGAGTTGGTGATGGACAGGGAGGCCTGGCGTGCTGCGATTTATGGGGTCACAAAGATTCAGACACGACTGAGCAACTGAATTGAACCGAAGATGGTTGAATGGCATCATTGATGCGGTGGACATGAACTTGGGCAAAGTTTGGCAGATGCTGAGGAGCAGGGAAGCCTGGCATGCTGCAGTCCAATGGGTGGTGAAGAGCTGGAGACAACTTGGCAACTGAAGAATATCAAGGCATTCTTTTATGCACATTAAACAGGATTCCAGGAGCACATCTCCCCCGACCCACACCACATCATAATCGTGACTTATAGAGGAATATTCCTGCAGACAAGGAGAACACTCAGCTCATACCTGTTCCTTGATCCCGATCCTACCATATCCAGGCAATACCTCCCTCTTATTACCACTTTAGAAAGCCATGTATTTTAAGAAGTTTCTTAAAATAGATCTTTCCATTCTTAAGCTCCAAATTCAGTTTCAATTATGGAATCAAATGTAAATGACCAGCAATTGAGAAAACCAAAAAATTAAAAACAAAAAAAAACCTCCTTGAAACAATAAAAAAATGCTCAATTCCCTGAAAGCCTTTTCCCTGCCACTGTAATCAAAATAATGATTATTATGAAATATAAATTTTCAGGGAAGAGAAGCATTTTTTTTTTCAATTTTTATAATAGTTTTCTAGGTTGGATCCTTCTGAATTCATGTGAACAGAGGGATGGTCGGCTGCTTTTTATTCCTCCCCTTGGTGCTTTGCAAATACTAAAACTGATGGCCAGGATGTTGGTAAGGGGAAAATATTGAAATAACACAAAAAGAGTAATGTCTGAACTCAGATTTATTCTATCCACTATACTAAAATACTTGGGTAAAACTCACTGTGGCAAAGTATCGATATTACATGATAACATCCACAATAAAAATGATATTTTCTGTTGATGTTGCTGTACAGAAGAGCATAGAAAACACCAAAACTGTGTGGAAAACACCTGCTTCTTCCCAGCTTTTCCTTTTGGCTGAGACCAAATGGATTCCCAGAGAAATGCTATAAGCCCTCCAGAGGCACCAGACACCGAGCTCTCCCATTCTTATTTATGGCTTGTCCGAAGACCCTTTGGTTGTGCAGAGGAGGAATATTAGCTATATGTCAGTCATACTTTACTTGTGAGAGAATTTGGTCACTTATAGCATGTTAATAGAAAGCACACTTAAAAAACATTCAATCAAAAACAACTTGTCAAATACAGAAGACTAGAAAACACAGTGACCCTGCAAAGAGAAGTACTCACTCGGGAAAGAGCTCGCTTTACCCAAACAGTACCCTATGCAGACCACGAAGAAGGGAATCCTAGGACAGAAACACAAAGAGCCTGGATCTCAGAAAGAGGAAGTCAAAAAATATTCTTTTTTTTTTTTTTTCTATTTATTTATTTATTTATTTATTTTTTAATTTAATTTAATTTTTTTTAATTTTTTTTAATTTTTTAATTTTTTTTTTTAATTTCAGGTATACACGTGCTCCCCATCCTGAACCCTCCTCCCTCCCCCCTCCCCATACCATCCCCCTGGGCCGTCCCAGCGCACCAGCCCCAAGCATCCAGCATCGTGCACTGAACCTGGACTGGCATCTCGTTTCATACATGACATTTCACATGTTTCAGTGCCATTCTCCCAAATCTTCCCACCCTCTCCCTCTCCCACAGAGTCCATAAGACTGTTCTATACATCAGTGTCTCTTTTGCTGTCTCGTATACAGGGTTATCATTACCATCTTTCTAAATTCCATATATATGCGTTAGTATACTGTATTTATGTTTTTCCTTCAAAAAATATTCTTAACAGCATTTATCTTTCATGGAATAAGAGAAGGGAAGAGAGTAGACGCCAGAGGAGGCAATGTGGTCACTTCTTTTTTTTTTTACCCCAGGTGGGACATGAATGTGGTCACTTCTTGCCTTTTCTGAGCTGAAACCCCAACAACACTTAACATTCAGATGACTTGCCTGCTTTTTACAGCTCTTTTCTCTTAAAAAATTTTTATTTGGGGAAATATTTAAGACATAGAAAAGGAAACAGCAAATAAGTACCTATGCACCCACCTTTAGTTTAAGAAATAAAATAACACTTTGCTCTTACTGTTGTTCAGTCACTAAGTCGTGTCTGACTCTTTGTGACTCCATGGAGCATGCCAGGCTTCCCTGTCCTTCACGATCTCCTGGAGTTTGCCCAAGTTCATGTCCACTGAGTTGGTGGTTGATGCTATGCAACCACCTCATCTCAAAAAACACTAATCCAGTATATTTAATGCCCTGGGTTTACTCATTACAAATATATCCCCATGGCTGCAATCACCATCTGCAGTGATTTTGGAGCCCAGAAAAATAAAGTCTGACACTGTTTCCACTGTTTCCCCATCTATTTCCCATGAAGTGATGGGACCAGGTGCCATGATCTTAGCTTTCTGAATGTTGAGCTTTAAGCTAACTTTTTCACTCTCCTCTTTCACTTTCATCAAGAGGCTTTTTAGTTCCTCTTCACTTTCTGCCATAAGGGTGGTGTCATCTGCACATCTGAGGTTATTGATATTTCTCCCAGCAATCTTGATTCCAGCTTGTGCTTCTTCTTCCAGCCCAGTGTTTCTCATGATGTACTCTGCATATAAGTTAAATAAACAGGGTGACAATATACAGCCTTGATGTACTCCTTTTCTTATTTGGAACCAGTCTGTTGTTCCATGTCCAGTTCTAACTGTTGCTTCCTGACCTGCATATAGGTTTCTCAAGAGGCAGGTCAGGTGGTCTGGTATTCCCATCTCTTTCAGAATTTTCCACAGTTTATTATGATCCACACAAGCAAAGGCTTTGGCATAGTCAATAAAGCAGAAATAGATATTTTTCTGGAACTCTCTTGCTTTTTCCATGATCCAGTAAATGTTGGCAATTTGATCTCTGGTTCCTCTGCCTTTTCTAAAACCAGCTTGAACATCTGGAAGTTCACGGTTCATGTATTACTGAAGTCTGGCTTGGAGAATTTTGAGCATTACTTTACTAGCATGTGAGATGAGTGCAATTGTGTGGTAGTTTGAGCATTCTTTGGCATTGCCTTTCTTTGGGATTGGAATGAAAACTGACCTTTTCCAGTCCTGTGGCCACTGCTGAGTTTTCCAAATGTGCTGGCATATTGAGTGCAGCACTTTCACAGCATCATCTTTCAGGATTTGAAATAGCTCAACTGGAATTCCATCACCTCCACTAGCTTTGTTTGTAGTGATGCTTTCCAAGGCCCACTTGACTTCACATTCCAGGTTGTCTGGCTCTAAGTGAGTGATGGGTTTGTCTTTTCCAATCATTTTTGACAGTTTTATTCTGTGTATATGTAACCTTTAACAATTCTTGAATTGTGTTATATGTTTTTAACTTTTATATACTTTGTTAAATTTGCTAACCATTATATATGTTTTAACTTTTTAGCATTTACATAGCTTTATGTATTTAACTTTTACATAGTCTTCAATTTTCTAAAGTATCACTATGTTTATACGGTTCTTTTATGAATATACTTGGCTCTAGTGTATTAATCTTCAGTGCTGCATAGTAGTCCTTTGTATGAATACACCACCATGAGTTTATCTGCTTTTCTGTTGATGACTTAGGCTTGCTATTACAAACACTTTTACAAAACATATTTTGCTGTGAGCATCTCTGTCTCCTGGACAAGTTGCCATGGGGTATATTCCTGTGGGTTGTTGAGTTATAAGGCAAGTAATCTGCGACTTTATTAAATATTGTAAAACTGATCTCCAGTGCGGCTCCCCCAATTTACATTCCCCCTGCTTGTGTGGGACCTGCCACTGCTTTACATCCTTGTCATGACATGGTATTGTCAGGTTTTCAAAATTTCTGTCAATGTGATAGGTGTGAACTTACAATCATCTTCTCAAGTGATTATTAGTTATTTCTGTTTCCTCATCAGTGAGGTTCCACGTCACCATGTTTTTTTATGTGTTACCTTTTTATTGTATTGCTTGTCCTTTTCATAGTGATGAGAATGAGTTCTTTTGTATACACTGCATACTAAGTCTCTGCTGATTGTACAGGCTGCAGGTATCTTTTTCACTCTTATTGTGATGTCTTTTGATGAACAAAATTTTCATTGTAGTATATGCCATTCATATTTTTTATAATTTGTACTTTACCAGTTTTATTTATTTCATGACAGAAGTCTTAAAGATATTCTTCTTCATTTTCTTCTAAATTTTTTCAGTTTTTTATCTTCATAGTCAAATTTTTAATATATCTTAACTCAATTTCTTTATGAAATAGTATGGCATAGTGATTAAGAGTGTGGAATCTGAAGCTAGACTGCTTGGGCTCACATCTCAGCTCTATCGTTTTTTAGCCAGTCACTTAACCTTTATGCGCCCTAGTTTCTTAATCTGTAAAATGGGTATAAAAAATAACAGTGTCTATTGATAGATAAGTGTGAAGTTGCGACAAGGATAAGCAAAAAACTCTTAGAACCATATGTACTAAATGTGTTTAAGTGATTACTGTTATTACATGAAGTAGGGACCTAATTTTATTTTTGTATGTAGATAGCCAAATTTTCCACTCATTTATATTATTTAGTCCCTGTCTCTCTCACTTTCTAACAATGCCATTTCTGTCACACATCAGCTTTCATACAGTATGAGCATTTTTCTAGCTTCTTTATTCTTCCATTGGTCTATTTGTCTATCCTCTAGAAAAATTTCCAGTCTACTTTTTAAATTCCCTTAGTCTAGAAGTCTCTAGTGGAGGGGATGGAATCCCAGTTGATCTATTTCAAATCCTGAAAGATGATGCTGTGAAAGTGCTACACTCAATATGCCAGCACATTTGGAAAACTCAGCAGTAGCCACAGGACTGGAAAAGGTCAGTTTTCATTCCAATCCCAAAGAAAGGCAATGCCAAAGAATGCTCAAACTACCACACAATTGCATTCATCTCACATGCTAATAAAGTAATGCTCAAAATTCTCCAAGCCAGGCTTCAGCAATACATGAACCATGAACTTCCAGATGTTCAAGCTGGTTTTAGAAAAGGCAGAGGAACCAGAGATCAAATTGCCAACATTTACTGGATTATGGAAAAAGCAAGAGAGTTCCAGAAAAACATCTATTTCTGCTTTATTGACTATGCCAAAGCCTTTGCTTGTGTGCATCACAATCAACTGTGGAAAATTCTGAAAAAGATGGGAATACCAGACCACCTGACCTGCCTCTTGAGAAACCTATATGCAGGTCAGGAAGCAACAGTTAGAACTGGACATGGAACAACATGGAACAACTGGTTCCAAATAGGAAAAGGAGTATGTCAAGGCTGTATATTGTCACCCTGTTTATTTAACTTCTATGCAGAGTACATCATGAGAAATGCTGGGCTGGATGAAGCACAAGCTGGAATCAAGATTGCTGGGAGAAATATCAATAACTTCAGATATGCAGATGACACCGCCCTTATGGCAGAAAGTGAAGACTAAAGAGCCTCTTGATGAAAGTGAAAGAGGAGAGTGAAAAAGTTGGCTTAAAGCTCAACATTCAGAAAACAAAGATCATGGCATCAGGTCCCATCACTTCATGGGAAATAGATGGGGAAACAGTGGAAACAGTGTCAGACTTTATTTTTCTGGGCTCCAAAATCACTGCAGATGGTGATTGCAGCCATGAAATTAAAAGACGCTTACTCCTTGGAAGGAAAGTTATAACCAACCTAGATAGCATATTGAAAAGCAGAGACATTACTTTGCCAACAAAGGTCCGTCTAGTCAAGGCTATGGTTTTTCCAGTGGTCATGTATGGATGTGAGAGTTGGACTGTGAAGAAAGCTGAGTGCTGAAGAATTGATGCTTTTGAACTGTGGTGTTGGAGAAGACTCTTGAGAGTCCCTTGGACTGCAAGGAGGTCCAACCAGTCCATTTTCTGAAGGAGATCAGCCCTGGGATTTCTTTGGAAGGAATGATGCTAAAGCTGAAACTCCAGTACTTTGGCCACCTCATGCAAAGAGTTGACTCATTGGAAAAGACTCTGATGCTGGGAAGGATTGGGGGCAGGAGGAGAAGGGGACGACAGAGGATAAGATGGCTGGATGGCATCACTGACTCGATGGACGTGAGTCTGAGTGAACTCCGGGAGCTGGTGATGGACAGGGAGACCTGGTGTGCTGCGATTCATGGGGTTGCAAAGAGTCAGAAATGACTGAGTGACTGAACTGAGCTGAGAAGTCTCTAAAGTTGTTACTCTGGCCTCTTCTTCTTTTATCTACAATCCCACCTCAACAACATTATTTTTTTTCTTTTTTAAATTCATTTACTTTTTAACTGAAGGATAATTGCTTTACAGAGTTGTTGTTTTCTATCAAACTGCAACGTGAGTCAGGCACAGATGTACATATGCCCCCTCCCTCTTGAGCCTTCCTCCCATCTCCCAGCCATCCCACCTCTCTAGGTTGATACAGAGCCCCTGTTTGAGTTCCCTGAGACATATAGCAAATTCCCATTGGCTGTCTATTTTACATATGGTAATATAAGTCTCCATGTCACTCTTTCCATACATCTCACCCTCTCCTCCCCTCTCCCCTTGTCCATAAGTCTGAACAACATTATTTGTAGTTGTTTGATAAATAACTGAAGGACAAGGGCACTCTTTGTTCCCTGGGGCTGCCAAAACAATATACCACAAACTGGGGAACTTAAAGTAGTTGTCTCTCATTTATAGAAGCTGGAAATTTAAAATCAAGATGTTGGCAGAGTCACGGTCCCTCAGGGGCCTATAAAGAAATCCTCCCTTTTCTTTCCCTAGCTTCGCATGCTTTGCTGACAATTTTTGGTGTCCCTTGGGTTACAGATTCATTGCCAAATCCTGTCTTCATGTGGCATTTTTCCTGTGTCCCTGTTTTTACATGGAATTCTTTTTGTAAGGACATCAATCATATTGGATTAAAGATCCCACCTACCCCTGTGGGGCCTCATCTTAACTAATTATGTCTGCAACAACTCTTATTTTCAAACCAGGTAACATTCTGAGGGACTGGGAGTTGGGACTTTCTTTTGTGTGGGGGTAGCATTCAACCCATAACAAGAGCACAGCCCAAAATGCTAATGTTTGAATTCAATCACATCTTTCAATCCTCACCTGAACACTGCAATCCACCTGCTGAGAATTCTTGCCTTTCTCTTTCAGTTACAGTGGTTCAATCCTCCTAGACCCAGTTGTCCTAACTCAGACAAATTTTAAACCAAATAACTGCAAACTTCAAAGAACGATCTATATCAGGAGTTAGCAAAGAATGAAGATTTTAGAATCTTACCCCCAGAGATCCTGATTTAGTGGTTCGAGTTGATCAATGCCAATGCAGATAGTCAAGGGACCACACTTTGGGAAGCACTAAGCCAGACAATAGTGTCATAAGGCACGTTTCTATGGAAGCAGCAATCTGTGGCATAGCCCACCTCATTACTCAACATGCAGGCAGCTGCTTATCAAGCCAAAGGTCTTGGAAAAGGCTGTCTGCAGAGAACTTGAGTTTTCTTGATAAGTTCTCTGGAAAGTTAGATTAATACCACTTCAGAGTTTAAATCCCACTCTTAGAGGATCACAGAATTGAACTGGTTTCATTTTTTAATTAGTAATTCAATTGTGTCTTCAATTTTCACAGGCTGCAAATTCCCTCAAGGTCTAAAGTAGGACACTGCAGGAATCTATTCTACATTAATAAAGCTTGGACCAGAGGTTGCTTTTTTATCCAGAAAAATAAAATTAAAAGACAACAGCTGGTATTTGTTAAAATCCCACTACTTGCCAGCATTTTTCTGGCCACTACTGATACAGCGTTGAACAAAACAGACATAATCCCTGTTATTGCAGAGCTTTTATTCTCATTAATGGGAGATGATTGAGAAGCAAGAAAAATTAGTAAAATTAGTGAAAACTCCAGGATGATAGACATTTTCGACTGTTTCATTTAATACTGCATTCCAAGTGCCTAGAATGGTCGTTGGCACATAGTTGCAGGTCAACAAATGTATGTGTGGGTGCATGCTAAATTGCTTCATTTGTGTTCAACACTTTGCAATCTGATGGATCCTGGCCCACCAGACTCCTCTGACTGTGGGATTCTCCAGGAAACAATACTGGAGTGGGTTACCATGCCTTCCTCCTGGGGATCTTCCTGACTCAGGGATTGAACCCACATCTCTAATGTCTCCTGCACTGGCAGAGGGTTCTTTACCACTAGCACCACCTGCATATGTTGACTACCAAATAGTGATGAGTGCAATGGCAAAATAAGGTAGGAATATGGAATAAAGTGCGGGAGGGGATACAATTTTAAATGAGAGAATCAAGAAAAGGTTCATAGAGAAAAGGGTCTTTGGAGTAAAGATCTGAAGGAAGTGAGGATGCAAGCCATGCATGTACCTGAGAAAGAAAGGGGCCAGAACTCAGCCTGTGCAAGGGCCCTGAGGCGGGAGCAAACTTGGTATATTCAAGGAATAGGGTGGAGACAAGGAAAGGAGGGAGAGAGAGGTAGGATCATGGAAAGATAAGGGCATTATGGATGGACAGTTTGGGAAGAGCCAAAAGTACCCCTGTAATGAGCTTAGCATTTGCTCTGAGAAGGGAAAACCCCAAGGGTTTAAGCAATGGAATAATAGAAACTGCTCATATTTAACAAGTGTATATTCAGCTGCTGTGTTTTGAATACACTGAAGTGCATAAGCAGGAAGTCATCACAAAAACCCACAAAAAATTAGAGTGTCTTGGAACAGAATGGTAGTAGTAGTACAATAAGAAGAAATAGAATTCTAGGTGTATTTTGAAGACTTGGGCAACAGGATTTGCTGAGGGATGAAATTTCAGGTGTGAGAAAAAGAGAGTAGTTGAAGATGTAGCCGGGCAAATGGGCGACAAAGGGAGACAGAAAGGTTCTGTATATTGATTGTGGCAGTGGTTTCATGATACATTCTTCAGTTGAAATTCATTGAATTGTGCAGTTTAAATGGACAGTCTAATGGGCATAAATTATATCTCAAAAGTTGATTAAAAATTTTTTAAAGAGGATAAAGCTAGGGGTTTTATCTTAAGTGACCAAAATAATGGAGTTGCAATTTACATAAATGAGAAGGACAAAAAGAGAAGGCTATTTTGTTGACGGGGAAATAGCAGGAGCTGAAACTCACGTTGAGCTTGAAATACCTATAAGATATGGAAGCAGAGATGTTAAACAGACAGTCAGATATAAAAATCTGGGGTTCAGGAAATAAGCCAGGCTGGAAATACACATATGGAAATTATAACACATAGATAAAGCCATAAGGCTGTATAAAATTATTACAAGATTGAGTATAGATAGAAAATAGATGAGAGCTAAGGACCAATCCCTGAGATGCTCCAGCATTAAGAGATGGTGAAGATGAGGAGGAACAGCAAAGATCCTGAGAAGGAGGAGCAGTGATTAAGGAGGACAAGAAGTGGAGTCTGGTACCCAAGAAGGCTAGTGAAGGAAGGTTTCAGAGAGAAAGGAATAATCCTGTGGCAAACACTGCTGATAAAACAGGCTAAATGAAGACTGAGAACTGCTCATTCATGTAGGCAACCTGGAGGTCATTACTAATGGGCTGATAGTGAAGAAAGAAAAGAGAAATTAGAGTTAGCCCATATAGTTAATCCATTCATGACGTTTTACTGCAAGAAATGGGAGTGAGTGGTAAGTGAAGGAGAAAGTGCGGTCAAGGGAGAGTTTCCTTAAGATGAGAAAAATCATAGCATGTTTTCTCACTGATGGGAATGACCCAGTAGAGAAAGAAATGTCATTGCCTTAAAGGAGCTAGGGGGAAATTGTTAGAGCATTGTTTCTGAGTAAGTAAGAGACAATGGAATTGAGAGCATCGGCAGAAGTGGTGGCTTGTGTCAGGAGCCCAGAGAGCTCTTTAGTTATAGAAACAAGGAGGAGACTGAAGCACAATAAAGCGAGGTGAGGCCAGGGGAGCTGCTGCTACGTCTTCTCTGATTTGTTCTATTTTCTCAATGAAAGAAGCAGCAATATAATCATTGACAGTGAATGTGAGCGAGAGGGATTACCAGGTGGCTCAGTGGTAAAGAATTTGCCTGCCAGTGCAGGAGACACAGTTTCGATCCCTGGGTCAGGAAGATCCCCAGGAGAAGGAAATAGCAACCCACTCCAATATTCTTGCCTGGGAAATCCCTTGGACAGAGGACCCTGATGGGCTACAGTCCATGGGGTCACAAAGAGTTGGACATGACTTAGCGACTAAGCACACACACACATGAGTGAGAAACTGTTGGAGACTTGACAAGAGAGATCAAACTACTCCAATAGCCAGCTAGTAGGAGAAGGCAATGGCACCTCACTCCAGTCCTCTTGCCTGGAAAATCCCATGGGCAGAGGAGCCTGGTAGGCTGCAGTCCATGAAGTTGCTAAGAGTCAGACACGACTGAGCAACTTCACTTTCACTTTTCACTTTCATGCATTGGAGAAGGAAATGGCAACCCACTCCAGTGTTTTTGCCTGGAGAATCCCAGGGATGGGGGAGCTTGGTGGGCTGCTGTCTATGGGATCGCACAGAGTCGGACATGACTGAAGCGACTTAGCAGCAGCAGCAGCATCAGACGGACTGGCAAACCCCAGCCCCTTGGCCCACCTCTTTTTATATGGCCTGTGAGTTAAGAATGGCTTTTACATTTTTTCAAAGTAAATGTAAAGGTAACTATAGCCTTTTAGTGAGAACAGGTGCTTGAAGAGCTCAGGATATTTACTCTCAGCTCACAAAGTCTATAATATCTACTAATGGCCTTTTAGGAAAAAACTGACTGTCCCTTGATGTAGGAGAATGAGAGATTGAGTGGGTTGAGACTGTACAGCAAGACATGCCAGACGACAGGAAGGCACTGGGTGGGAGCTTGATAGAATGTCAACACACGGAATCCTCACACAGGCACTGCAAGTGAAATATTAATAACCCAATTTTAGAGATACGCTAATTGGCTTTCAGGGAAGTTCAGTAACTTTCTCAAGGTCACACAAATAGTAAGTGTTGGGATAATGACTTAATTAGCAAATATACAGCTACCTCAAATTCCTGTTTCCTTTCCACTCTGCCATGTCGCATTACAGAAGACTGTGGTCTCTTTCCCTTTACCTAGATTTCTTGCATCTGCAATGGCAAATTGATGCATAAAGGAAGCAGCACGTGCAGCCAATGAGCCACTTCTTAAGCTGGACAGATGTAGGGGTAGACCTCTCCCTGCTCTTGGCTTTGTGACCTTGAACAAGCTATGTAGCATGTCCAAGTCTCTGATTTTCTCATCTGTAAAATCGGATTAGTAATAATTGCACCATTTGAAGTTGTTGATCAGTTCAGTTCAGTTCAGTCACTCAGGCATGTCCAACTCTTTGTGACCCCATGGACTGCAGCACACCAGGCTTCCCTGTCCATCACCAACTCCCCAAGGTTATTCAAACTCATGTCCACCGAGTCACTGATGCCATCCAACCATCTAATCCTCTATCTTTCCTTTCTCCTCCCACCTTCAATTTTCCCCAGCATCAGGGTCTTTTCCAATGAATCAGTTCTTCGCATCAGGTGGCCAAAGCATTGCAGTTTCAGCTTCAGCATCAGGCCCTTCAATGAATATTCAGGACCGATTTCCTTTAGGATGGGCTGGCTGGATCTCCTTGCAGTCCAAGGGACTCTCTAAAGTCTACTCCAACACCACAGTTCTAAAGCATCAATTCTTTGGCCCTCAGCTTTCTTTTTTTTTTTTTAATTATTATTTTTTTAAATTTTATTTTATTTTAAACTTTACATAATTGTATTAGTTTTGCCAAATATCAAAATGAATCCACTTATAGTCCTACTCTCACATCCATACATGACCACTGGAAAAACCACAGCCTTGACTAGACGGACCTCTGTTAGCAAAGTAATATCTCTGCTAGTCAGCCATGTTTTACCTGTAAAAATGATGGTTTCATATATTTCAAACTATTACCTACCATCCAAGGATACTGTGTGGGTTAAAATTGTTTTTGTTGTCGCTTAGTTGCTTAGTCATGTCTGATTCTTTGTGACCCCGTGGACTGTAGCCAGCCAGCCTCCTCTGTCCATGAAATTTCCTAGGCAAGAATACTGGAATGGAAGAATGCCATTTCTTTCTCCAGGGGATCTTCCCAACCCAGGGATCAAACTTGTGCCTCCTGTGTCTCTTGCATTGGCAGGCAGATTCTTCATCACTGAGCCACCTGGGAAGCCACTGGATTTACGTTAATATACGTCTAGCACAAAAGCGACTTAGCGCAGCAGCACAAATAAAATGCCAGCATTTAAAGAGCAGCTCTTCTATGGACAATAATAACAGGAGCATCCTTACACCTAAAAAAGTATTTATTTGGAGAGAAGGAGCTGCAAAATGACTCCAACTATGTTCACCTGGCCCAGAGGCACAGGGGGAAATGAAGGGAGGAAGTCTGCAGGAATCCTAGTTGTGGTCAGTCAGCCTCAAATCACACTAACCCTAAGTCTAAAACCATCTTGATAACATTTGGCTTGGAGGAGCCCTGCAGGCCACTTCATGACCACCTCCTAATACTTGGATGACTCATGGGGTAGTCAGCCATTTGACTGAGACATCTCACTCTGCTGGGCCACAGGGCATAGAAATAGGTATAGTGAGTGGAAGTTACATGGAGACAGTTACAAGACATTGAGCTAAAACATTCTGGTACTTAGAATTATTAAGCATGGAATGAGCTGCAGTGGGAGGTAGAGAGTTCAAGGGGAGACCAGGAAAGCATTAGATCATCTATTGCTAAAGGAACCACATAATGGGCATGTTCATCCCATAATAAACTAAAAGATCTTCAATCTTTGAGATTCTTTCCAACTCTAAAATAGTATTAGTTAATAGCCCATGACTTCTTGCTCCTTGGAAGAAAAGCTATGACAAACCTAGATGTCACTTTGTCAACAAAGGCCCATATACTCAAAGTTATGGTTTTCCAGTAGTCGTGTACATATGTGAGAGCTGGACCATAAAGAAGGCCGAGCCCCAGAGATGCTTTTGAACCGTGGTGCTGGAGAAGACTCTTGAGAGTCCCTTGGACTGTAAGGAGATCCAACCAGTCAATCCTAAAGGAAATCAACCCTGAATACTCTTTGGGAGGACTGATGCTGAAGCTGAAGCTCCAAAACTTTGGCCACCTGATGTGAAGAACTGACTCATCAGAAAAGACCCTGATGCTGGGAAAGATTTAAGGCAGGAGGAGAAGGGGATGACAGAGGATGAGATGGCTGGATGGCATCACTGACTCGATGGACATGAGTTTGAGCAACTTCTGGGAGATAGTAAAGGACAGGAAAGACTGGCGTGCTGCAGCCCATGGGGTCTCATGACTTAGTGACTGAACAACAACAGTGGCCCTGACTTTGGGCTAGTAATGCTGTAAAGCGAGAACAGCTAGTTAAGTATAACAACCCCACATCCAAGGAGCCATGGCTGTGTGGGCGCAGGAGGGCCTAGAGGAGCTATCCCATGATGAAGGTCAGGAAGGGTGGCAGTGAGGAGATACCCCTCATGCAAGGTAAGGAGCAATGGCTGAGCTTTGCTGGAGCAGCCGTGAAGAGATACCCCACGACCAAGGTAAGAGAAACCCAAGTAAGATGGTAGGTGTTACAAGAGGAGGGCATCAGAGGGCAGACACACTGAAACCATACTCACAGAAAACTAGTCAATCTAATCACACTAGGACCACAGCCTTGTCAAACTCAATGAAACTAAGCCATGCCTGTGGGGCAACCCAAGGTGGGCGGGTCATGGTGGAGAGATCTGACAGAATGTGGTCCACTGGAGAAGGGAATGGCAAACCACTTCAGTATTCTTGCCTTGAGAACCCCATGAACAGTATGAAAAGGCAAAATGATAGGATACTGAAAGAGGAACCCCCCAGGTCAGTAGGTGCCCAATATGCTACTGGAGATCAATGGAGAAATAACTCCAGAAAGAATGAAGGGATGGAGCCAAAGCAAAAACAATACCCAGCTGTGGATGTGACTGGTGATAGAAGCAAGGTCCGATGCTGTAAAGAGCAATATTGCATAGGAACCTGGAACATCAGGTCCATGAATCAAGGCAAATTGGAAGTGGTCAAACAAGAGATGGCAAGAGTGAATGTCAACATTCTAGGAATCAGTGAATTGAAATGGACTGGAATGGGTGAATTTAACTCAGATGACCATTATATCTACTACTGCAGGCAGGAATCCCTCAGAAGAAATGGAGTAGCCATCATGGTCAACAAAAGAGTCTGAAATGCAGTACCTGGATGCAATCTCAAAAAGGACAGAATGATCTCTGTTCGTTTCCAAGGCAAACTATTCAATATCACAGTAATCCAAGTCTATGCCCCAACCAGTAACACTGAAGAAGCTGAAGTTGAATGGTTCTATGAAGACCTACAAGACCTTTTAGAACTAACACCCAAAAAAGATGTCCTTTTCATTATAGGGGACTGGAATGCAAAAGTAGGAAGTCAAGAAACACCTGGAGTAACAGGCAAATTTGGTCTTGGAATACAGAATGAAGCAGGGCAAAGACTAATAGAGTTTTGCCAAGAAAATGCACTGGTCATAACAAACACCCTCTTCCAACAACACAAGAGAAGACTCTTTACATGGACATCACCAGATGGTCAACACCGAAATCAGATTGATTATATTCTTTGCAGCCAAAGATGGAGAAGCTCTATACAGTCAACAAAAACAAGACCAGGAGCTGACTGTGGCTCAGACCATGAACTCCTTATTGCCAAATTCAGACTTAAATTGAAGAAAGTAGGGAAAACCACTAGACCATTCAGGTATGACCTAAATCAAATCCTTTATGATTATACAGTGGAAGTGAGAAATAGATTTAAGGAACTAGATCTGATAGATAGAGTGCCTGATGAACTATGGAATGAGGTTCGTGACATTGTACAGGAAACAGGGATCAAGACCATCCCCATGAAAAAGAAATGCAAAAAAGCAAAATGGCTGTCTGGGGAGGCCTTACAAATAGCTGTGAAAAGAAAAGAAGCGAAAAGCAAAGGAGAAAAGGAAAGATATAAACATCTGATTGCAGAGTTCCAAAGAATAGCAAGAAGAGATAAGAAAGCCTTCCTCAGCGATCAATGCAAAGAAATAGAGGAAAACAACGGAATGGGAAAGACTAGAGATCTCTTCAAGAAAATCAGAGATACCAAAGGAACATTTCATGCAAAGATGGGCTCGATAAAGGACAGAAATGGGATGGACCTAACAGAAGCAGAAGATATCAAGAAGAGATGGCAAGAATACACAGAAGAACTGTACAAAAAAGATCTTCATGACCCAGATAATCACGATGGTGTGATCACTGACCTAGAGCCAGACATCCTGGAATGTGAAGTCAAGTGGGCCTTAGAAAGCATCTCTATGAACAAAGCTAGTGGAGGTGATAGAATTCCAGTTGAGCTATTCCAAATCCTGAAAGATGATGCTGTGAAAGTGCTACACTCAATATGCCAGCAAATTTGGAAAACTCAGCAGTGGCCACAGGACTGGAAAAGGTCAGTTTTCATTCCAATCCCAAAGAAAGACAATGCCAAGGAATGCTAAACTACTGCACAATTGCACTCATCTCACATGCTAGTAAAGTAATGCTCAAAATTCTCCAAGCCAGGCTTCAGCAATATGTGAACCGTGAACTTCCTGATGTTCAAGCTGGTTTTAGAAAAGGCAGAGGAACCAGAGATCAAATTGCCAACATCCGCTGGATCATGGAAAAAGCAAGAGAGTTCCAGAAAAACATCTATTCTGCTTTATTGACTATGCCAAAGCCTTTGACTGTGTGGATCACAAGAAACTGTAGAAAATTCTGAAAGAGATGGCAATACCAGACCACCTGACACACAGGAAGCAACAGTTAGAACTAGACATGGAACAACAGACTGATTCCAAATAGGAAAAGGAGTATGTCAAGGCTGTATATTGTCACCCTGTTTATTTAACTTATATGCAGAGTACATCATGAGAAATGCTGGACTGGAAGAAGCACAAGCTGAAATCAAGATTGCCAGGAGAAATATCAATAACCTCAGATATGCATATGACACCACCGTTATGGCAGAAAGTGAAGAGGAACTAAAAAGCCTCTTGATGAAAGTGAAAGAGGAGAGTGAAAAAGTTGGCTTAAAGCTCAACATTCAGAAAATGAAGATCATGGCATCCGGTCCCATCACTTCATGGGAAATAGATGGGGAAACAGTGGAAACAGTGTTAGACTTTATTTTTCTGGGCTCCAAAATCACTGCAGATGGTGACTGCAGCCATGAAATTAAAAGACACTTACTCCTTGGAAGGAAAGTTACGACCAACCTAGAAAGCATATTCAAAAGCAAAGACATTACTTTGCCAACAAAGGTTCATCTAGTCAGGCTATGGTTTTTCCTGTGGTCATGTATGGATGTGAAAGCTGGACTGTGAAGAAGGCTGAGCACCGAAGAATTGATGCTTTTGAACTGTGGTGTTGGAGAAGACTCTTAAGAGTCCCTTGGACTGCAAGGAGATCCAACCAGTCCATTTTTGAAGGAGATCAGCCCTGGGATTTCTTTGGAAGGAATGATGCTAAAGCTGAAACTCCAGTACTTTGGCCACCTCATGTGAAGACTTGACTCATTGGAAAAGACTCTGATGCTGGGAGGGATTAGGGGCAAGAGGAGAAGGGGACGACAGAGGATGAGATGGCTGGATGGCATCACTGACTCAATGGACGTGAGTCTGAGTGAACTCCAGGAGTTGGTGATGGACAGGGAGGCCTGGCGTGCTGCGATTCATGGGGTCGCACAGAGTCAGACACGACTGAGCGACTGATCTGATCTGATCTGATAGTACCTAACGGGGCTTCCCCAGTGGCTCATCGGTAAAGAATCTACCTGCAGTGCAGGAGACCTAGTTCAATCCCTGGGTTGAGAAGTTCCCCTAGAGGAGGGCATGGCAACCCACTCCAGTAATCTTTCCTGGAGAATCCCATGAACAGAGGAGCCTGGTGGGCTACAGTCCATAGAGTCACAGAATCAGACAGGACTGGAGCAACTGAGCATGCAGCACGCATAATGCCCAATACAGAGCAAGCATCTAAGCAATGTTTGACCCTTTCCTCGTGATTCCTCTGTTCCTGAATGCAGGAAGTCTTACGAGGCTGTCTTATCATTCAGCAGTTGTATTCTCTCTCTCCTTTATTTCATTCTGTTTGATTTATCATCTATCTGCTAATTAAGAAACAGACGAAGGAAGAGCTGATTTTAAAGCAACAAGTTTAAGCTCAAATTTTAATCCAAATCCATTGTCATGAAACTGTTATCATATCACAGTCAGTATTTTATATTTAAACTGGCTTTTCCAAGAATAGATCACTGGGATTTATATCACTGTTAGGGAAAGAAATTGTTTTCTGAGAATAGATTGAAAATAAGCAATTGTCATTTGAAAGATATTTAGATCACTCACAGATAGATGGAACAGAATTGCTACCTACTTTAGTCTGATTGATCAGAAAAGCCATCCATGTCAAAGACAATATTTAAGCTGATTTCCAATAGACAAGTCACATGAGTCAACAGTGGAGAGAAAAGAACAGAAGGAGCAGCATGTGTGAACATCTTGAAGTAGGAAAGATTTGGGTGTGTTTGAAAAAGAGTGACTCTGGTGTAGTGATGGCGTAGTGCAACCTAAGTTTGGAGAGATCAGCAGAGACAGATCAGGTAGAGCCACAGGGCCAAGAAGACTTGCAAGGAGGTCGGATTTGTTACAAATAAAATAAAAAGCCACCAGAAGCTTTATGTTCTGGAAGATGATTACTTTTGCCTGTGATGTGGAAATGGATTATAGAGGAGCAAATGTGGAATCAGAGAGACCATCAAGGAGATATCAACATAGTCTATGAAGGATGGGCTGTGACCAAGAATCAAAAAGAGGGAGAAAAGAGAGAGTCTAGACAGGTTGCAGAGTAGAGTCAGTTGAAGTTGCCAGGGCTTTGGATAGGGTTATGGGAAAAGGAAATCAGGACTGATTCACATTTCTGGATTGAGTATGTGCATGCTCAGTCACTTCAGTCATGTCTGACACTTTATGACCCTGTGGACTATAGTCTGCCAGGCTCCTCAGTCCATGGGATTCTCCAGGCAAGAATACTGGAGTGGGTTGCCATGTTCTCCTCCAGGGGATCTTCCCAACACAGGGATTGAACCTGGGCCTCCTGCATTACATGCAGATTCTTTACCATTGAACCACCAGGGAAGCCCCTGGATTAACTAAAGGATAATTGTGCCGTTTATTGGTATAGAACAGACGGAGGGAGGGGTTCACTTATAGAAAAGAAATGAGAAGTTCTATCTTAGATGTATTCATTGGAAGGACTAATGTTGAAACTGAAGCTCCAATACTTTGGCCACCTGACTCAAAGAGCCGACACAATTGGAAAGACCCTGGTGCTCAGAAAGATTGAAGGCAAAAGGAGAAGGGAGAGGCAGAGGATGAGATGGTTAGATTGCATCACTGACTCAATGGACATGAATGTGAGCAAAGTCCAAGAAATATTGAAGGACAGAGGAACCTGACATGCTTTGGTCCATGGGGTCACAGAGCCAGACACAACTTAGCGACGGAACAGCAACAATCTTAGGTGTATATGATTCGAAGTGTCTGTAAGACATACAGAGCCATCAGGTAAGCAGCGTTGCATACGGTGCTCAGAAAAAAAGAAATCATCTAGGTTGGAGATATAAACTTTGGAGTCTTGAGTCATAATGATTTTTAAAGACAGAGAATTAATAGGATCACTCAGGGAGAAAGAGTAAAAGAGGATCCACAGCTTAAACCAGAGGAATGCCAATACTTCAGGGAGGAATAGGAGCCAGCTGAGAAGAAAACTGACTGAGGAAGCCAGTGCATTTGGAAAACTAGAAAACAATAGTGCAATGAGAGCCAAGAGAAGAGAGTGTTTCAAGAAGCAAATGGCCAGCCCCATCACATACCCAAGGGGTGGATAAGAGGACAGAGAAGGAGACATTGCAATCGGCTGTGTGAGGATTGTCAGTGATGCTGAGACAAGAAATTTCAGTACAGTGGTGAGGCAGTGTAGGAGCCATATTGGAATATATTAAAGAAAAGTTCAGGAGGTGGAATCAATACAGTTAACAATCCTTCAGAATTTGGGTTATACAGAATAATGGAAAATGAGTGAAATCAATCTTCAAGGAGCTATGGAACCAAGGTTTGTTTGTTTCTAAGATAAAGATGGAAAATTAGATTATGGTTACAAAACTGATCTGGTAAAGGAACTTCCCTGGTGGGTCCAGTGGCTAAGACTCCATGCTCCCAGTGCAGGGGACCTGGGTCCAGTCCCTGGTCAGGGAACTAAATCCCACATGCTGCAGCTGAAACTTCACATGCCTCCACTAAAAGCTCACATGTCACAGCTAAGACGCAGTGCAGCCAAAGAAATACATATATTTTTTTTTTCCTAAACCTGATCTGGGAAAGATGGAAAATTTCATAAAAGTGGGAAACCAAAGTGAAATGTTTTAGAAGTCAAAGAGCACTGGATCCAGACGATAAAGGCAAGACCTGTAACTGGCCCAGATGAACAAAGTGCCCCCATCATGAAGGGAGGGAAAAGGTGAAGTTAGCGACTCCAGCACTCTTGCCTGGAAAATCCCATGGACGGAGGAGCCTGGTGGGCTGCAGTCCGTGGGGTCACGAAGAGTCAGACACGACTGAGTGACTTCACTTTCACTTTTCATTTTCATGCATTGGAGAAGGAAATGGGGACCCACTCCAGTGTTCTTGCCTGGAGAATCTCAGGGACGGGGGAGCCTGGTGGGCTGCTGCCTGTGGGGCCACACAGAGTCGGACACGACTGAAGCGACTTAGCAGCAGCAGCAGCGCCTTATGAGGGCTGTTGTTGTTAGTCATCAGTCGTGTCTGACTCTTTGCAACCCATGGACTGCAGCACACCAGACTTCCTTGTCCTTCACCATCTCCTGGAGTTTGCTCAAACTCATGCCCATTGAGTAAGTGATGCCATCCAACCATCTCATCCTCTGTCGTCCCCTTCTCCTGTCCTCAGTCTTTCCCAGCATCAGAGTCTTTTCCAATGAGTCAGCTCTTCTCATCAGGTGACCAAAATATTGGAGCTTCAGCTTCAGCATCAGTCCTTCCGATGAATATTCAGGGTTGATTTCCCTTAGGATTGACTGGTTTGATCTCCTTGCAGTCCAAGAGACTCTCAAGAGTCTTGTCCAGCACGCTAATTCGAAAGCATCAGTTCTTTGGTGCTCAGCCTTTTTTTATGGTCCAACTCTCTCATCTATACATGACTACTGGACCACAGAGAATAATCAAACAAATACAGAATGCAGGAAATCGACAGGAAAAATGACTCATCTCTTCAACAAATTAATGGCTTGTTTAAAAACAAAGAGGTGGGAGAGGTGGAAACTGTTAAACAATAATAAAAGCATAAAAGATAAATCAACCAAACTCTATTAAAAAAAAAAAAAACTTGTTTGAGTCCTGATGGAACAAATAGGACAATTAACAAATTTTGAGACAATTGAAAAACTTTCAGCATGTATTGGAATAATATTTCAAATAATAATTTTGTTAGATGTGATAATACTATTGTGGGTATGTTGTTTTAAAGTCTTTATGTGTTAGAAATGAGATGCGTGTATGCATGCTGCCTCTTCAGCTGTGTCCAACTCTTCGAGACCCCCCTACCAACTGTAGCCCAACAGTCTCCTCTGTCCATGGGATTCTCTAGGCAAGAATACTGGAGTGGGTTGCCAAGTCCTCCTCCAGGGGATCTTCCTGACCCAGGAATCAAACCTATGTGTCTTATGTGTCTTGCATTGGCAGGCAGGTTCTTTACCACTAGCGCCACCCGAGAAGCCCCAGAAATGAGGTATTTACTAGTAAAGTTACTGCGGCCCAAGAGTGCAGAATGGTTAAACACAGTTGGCAAAATAATGATAATTATTGCATCTGGGTGATAGCACCATCAAAGTTTATTATACTCTTCTCTCTAATTCCGGATACGCTTGCAATTTTCCATAATAAAATACTTTAAACAAAGTTGAAATGGAAAAGACAATGTGCCGTTAAAATCTGAGCCTTGAGACCTGAAGCTTATAAAGTCCTTTCAGAATCTGAAATCACTTGCAATTTTATAGTACGCAAGAATGATCCAAATACCAATGTGTACTGTTATTCTGCTGAACTGACATTCACCTGTTTGCAGTGTCTTTATAAGAATCCATCATAGCTGGAGACATCCAGTAATCTGCGAAGAGCTCCTTGTCTTTAGCATTTGGCAGACAATAAACAGGTTACAAGTCTCGCTAAATCATCCATCCACTTCCGTCTTTAAGCAGGTGAATGACTATGATGGTGGGATTCAACTTCACAGCCAATTACCCCATCTGACTCAGATTTCTTGAGACAAAACAGGAGAATAAGGAAACATAAATAGTGGCTGTGTGCAGCCAGATGTACAAATATTTATCTAGCTACTCCACCACTGCAGAGAGTTTTAATGATGTAGTCTGACAGCATAAATGGCAGACACCAATATTGTATGTGTGTCTGAGATATGACAATGTAGCAGCCCCTCTGGGGTGCTTACACCATTTAGGAGTTTCATTCCAATGAAATCCAAATGCGAGAAGCATCCAGCTGTGCGGAATACATCAGGCTTTCTCTTCCTCTTTTCCCCTCTCCCGAACACCTTTGGGACCTGGACTCATTCCAAAAGCCCTGCAGTTTCCTCACAATGATCTATGTCCCCACGTGGCCCTGGTTAAACTGTACCTCTGTATCACCACCACCGCCATTTCCATCACCACTCACACACACACACACACACACACACACACACACACACATACACACACACACAGGAATTCCTCTTTCTAGCACAGGATACAGTAGAAATAGATCTCAACGTGTGGTGCTGAGATTTGCAGCATCACCTGGAAACTCCTGAAATTTGCAAAATTCTTGGACTCCCCCTACCCCAGACCTAGGGAACCAGAAGCTCTGGGCTGGGGGCTAACACCCCAAGTTTTAATAAATCCTCCAGGTGCTTTCTAGGCACGGTGAAGCTTGGGGAAAGTAGAGAAGGGTCATGCCCGTAAAATGAAGGGTAAGCTGGGAGGTTAACACTGAAAGTCTTTTTAATCCTTAAAAATCTCAGGCTGGGAATTCCCTGGTGGGACAGTGGATAAGACTCCACCTGCCAATTCAGGGTATATGGGTTCGGTCCTTGGTCCTGGAAGATTCCACATGCCCTGGGGGCAACTAAGCACGAGGGTGCCTAGAGATCATGCTGTGAGATGAGAAGAAGCCACTGCAATGAGAAGCCCATGCACGGCAGTGACACCCCACTCACTGCAACTTTAGAAAGCCAGAGGACCGCAGTGAAGACTCAGCGCAGCCACAGATAAGTAAATAAATAAATCTAGGGCAGAGTGGGAGAAGGCAATGGCACCCCACTCCAGTACTCTTGCCCGGAGAATCCCATGGATGGAGGAGCCTGGTAGGCTGCAGTCTATGGGGTCGCTAACAGTCGGGCATGACTGAGCAACTTCACTTTCACTTTTCACTTTCATGCATTGGAGAAGGAAATGGCAACCCACTCCAGTGTTCTTGCCTGGAGAATCCCAGGGACGGGAGAGCCTGGTGGGCTGCCGTCTATGGGGTCGCACAGAGTCGGACACGACTGAGGTGACTTAGCAGTAGCAGCAGCAGCAGGGCAGAGTGAGTACAAGACATTCTCATTTTACACAAGAACAAAAATGAATAATTAAGAAATCAAAAGACACATGGTCAATGTGAATTCATTAGAGAAATCACAGAGGTGGGTGAAAACAGGCCAGATAATCCAAAACCAGTGTTAACAAAATAAGTGCTAAATGACTGTTATTGTTTCAGCGTATCTTCCAAACTGAGGTTAGCGTAACAGCAGTTTGTGTTGAATCCATTTGTCAACAAGTGCTAATTGAACACCTGTGATGTCCTTTTCTTCAAAGCACAACCACCAATAGAGACACCCAGAAAGAGAGTCTTTGTGGAATTCCCTGAAGGATGTAGGAATTACATCATAATATGAGTAATGTGTATAAGAGACATTAGAGTAAACTTTAAAGGGATTATTAGAAAGTGAGAAAATTATTGGGGTATTCTCTTCTCTGTCTCTGTCTAGTATATAGAAGAAAGAAAAAAATCTATTATTTTAAAAGGAACAAATATAATGGAAACAGTGTCCAAAGACATCTACTCCACATCTCAGTTCAATGTGAAGTTTTCCTCCTTCTGACTTATTTCACTCTATATATATTGACAAATATATACGGAATCTAGAAAAATGGTACAGATAAGCCTGTTTGCAGGGCAGACATAGACACAGACAGAGAACAGATGGGTGAACACAGTGGGGGAAAGGGAGGGTGGGATGAATTGGGAGATAGGATTGACATATATATACCACCATGTGTGAAATAGCCAGTGGGAACCTGATATACAGCACAGAGTGTTCCGTTCAGTGTTCTGTGATGACCTAGATGGGTGGGATTGGGGTGCGGGGGTTAGGAGGAAATCCCAAGCGGGAACAGGACATATGTATACCGGATACACTTCGTTGTACAGTAGAAACTAACACAACATCATAAAGCAATAATACTCCAATAAAACACTTGTTGTTTAGTTGCTGAGTCATGTTGGACTCTTCTCGACAGCATGGACTACATATAGCCCACCAGGCCCCTCAGTCCAAGAGATTTCCCAGGCAAGAATACTGAAGTGGGTTGCCATTCCCTTCTCCAGGGGATCTTCCAGATTGAACCTGGGTCCTCTGCATTGGAGGCAGATTCTTTACCATCGGAGCCACTAGGGAAGCCCAAAAAACTTTTAATTTTTTTTTTTTTAATGTGAAGTAAATTGTTGCTAAATTCGAACTCAAAACCAGTATGTCTCTTACTGAACTTTGTGTTTATTGGATCCTGCCAAGAAGCCAGTTCATGAAATCCACTTTTTTGGAAAATCTCCAGGGAGAGAATTTCTGAAATGAGGATTCTGAAGTACAAGTATGTGGGTTATGTCTCTAATTTCCCAGAATACATGTGATTTCTCATAATTAAAATGCCCAGGGTTTTTCTTTGATTTTTATTAGGTTATAAAACTGGTGGGGTAATTATTCATGTTAAAAAGAATTATTTTCAGTTTTAAGCTATCACCGTATTCCAAACTCTTTTCCATTTCTCTTCATGGTGGTGAGGCTGTATTTATAAATGTAGAATAAAGTCACCCAGATGATAATATTTCAAATACTCCCTGCCTTCTTTTTAATTAATAAACCCAAAAGCCATCTTTTGCAGAAATGACTGCCTTAAGCTTCAAAAAAGTTTTCAGCTTAAAAGTAGCAAAGTTCAACATTTTATAGTCGGCTGTTTTATTGCAAATTTATGTGGTAGTAGGAAAAATCAGAAAATTGAATCAGGAGATTCAAAAGATGTTAAAGTATGGCAGAAACCAGAACAATATTGTAAAGCAATTATCCTCCAATTAAAATAAATGTAAATATAAATTTTAAAAAAATGCTAAAGGGGTCATTTTCCTCCCTCCATACCACCCTCCTTAAACTTTTACATAATGCAAAAAAAAAAAATCTTATTTTTCCTTTCTAAAATAATTTGCCTAAATTTTACTGAAGGCTTTTATTATCATTATGACATCTAAAGAGTTAGAATTGAATGTATTTCTGTGGAAATAGACAAAGACCAATCAAATGAGAATAATGAAGGGCTATTTATTCAGAACTTGGATAAGAAGTGAGTCGGCCACTGTCCCTGGCATCTTGGCAAAGATGCAAAGGCAGGCAGGGAAGTAGAAAACTTGATGGATCAAAACAGAGAGGCTTCAGGTGTGCTCTGAGAGGAGGCTGTGGGCTCAGGAAAGCTGGAGGAGGGCTAAATCATAGCAGGGCGTCTTCTGTGAGCGGTTAAGGCTACATATTTGGCTTTTTCTGGTTGACCCTCAGTTGGAAGCGGGACAAAAAATTGGGAAGCTATTTTTAATCAAGTTCTGGGCATTTGGGGTCGACTGTTACAAAAATTACTGTGTAGCCAATGCTCCCTAGATTGTTATTAGAAATAGTAGTCTGACCTCTAACAAGTCAGCAGTCTGACATATGACAGGCTGGCTTCCTGGACAGTTTATTGTCAGTAAAGGGGCTGGTTTCCTGGGCAAGTTTGTTGTAGGTTGTGGGTCAGAGTTCTATTTTTATATAGGGCCTGGCCATTGTCTGCTTCTATGTTTAGTTTCTCCTTTCCAAGTCAATTATAATTTAATGAGTAGCTGCAATACTGATGTAGCTCAGGTTCAGAATAGGACACCTACCTCTGTGGAAATTTTGGCCCAGCAATCAGAGGAGGTGTCGTACAATTCCCATGTGTATGAGGACCTATCCAAGTGATAATAATTTGGGATCTTTGGAGAGACAAATCGAAGTGAACCACCCCGGGACAAAGATGGGGCCACAAAGAAAGGTTTGAAAAAATGTCTGGCACAGGCAGATGGTTTCCAGAAAGCAGAGGTAAGACAAATCAGAAAAGCCAGTAAGCTCTAAGACATGAGACAAGATCAGTTCAGTTCAGTTGCTCAGTCGTGTCCAACTCCTTACTGCAGCACGCCAAGCCTCCCTGTCCATCACCAACTCCCGAGGTTTACTCAAACTCATGTTCACTGGGTCGGTGATGCCATCCAACCATCTCATCCTGTCATCCCCTTTTCCTCCTGCCTTCAATCTTCCCCAGCATCAGGGTCTTTTCCAGTGAGTCAGTTCTTCACATCAGGTGGCCTAAGTATTGGAGTTTCAGCCTCAGCATCAGTCCTTCCAATGAATATGCATGACTGGTTTCCTTTAGGATGGACTGGTTGGATCTCCTTGCAGTCCAAGGGACTCTCAAGAGTCTTCTCCACCACCACAGTTCAAAAGCATCAATTCTTTGGGCCTCAGCTTTCTTCATAATCCAGTTCCACATCCATACATGACTACTGGAAAAACCATAGCTTTGACTAGATGGACCTTTGTTGGCAAAGTAACATCTCTGCTTTTTAATATGCTGTCTAGGTTGGTCATAACTTTTCTTCCAAGGAGCAAGTGTCTTTTAATTTCATGGCTGGAAATGTGAGAGGACATGCATCCTAAAGGCTCAGAAACAGAGTCCAAAACCACTCTGCATACCTAACAAAACTCATCCATTGGCAACATGGCCCAGAGTCCTGCCCATCTGGGACGCCTGTCCAATCTGATATTCAGCCTGTGTACACTGGTTTGACCTAGCAATTAGTCAGTTCCCCATTCCATCATGGTGCCAAGACAACTGGTCATTAAGTATGCATTTTAATATTACCCCCACTTCAAAGTGACAGCCAGAATGTAGCCTCAACCAATGGTTACCAAGAATAAACTATTTGGATGTAGTTTTGTAAATATACTGTTTCCTTTCAATCTTGTTCTTTAGTCGCTAAGGCATGTCCAACTCTGCAACCACATGGACAGCAGCATGCCATGCTTCCTTGTCCTTCACTATGTCCCAGAGTTTGCTCAGACTCATGTCCTTTCAATCTAGATGTTGTGTAAATTGTCTCAAGCTTGATCTGAGCTCAGAAGGTATGAGAAGCTAAAAGAAGGAATCAAAGAAAAGTACCCTGATAAGAAGAGGGTACACTTTCCTTATTGAGTGAGGGCCATAGGAAACCTTGAAGTTTGAAATCACACACTCATGTCACCAGGGCAGGTTGAAGGACAACTCCTTGGGATCTGTGGCCATGGAAGGGATTATGTCAATGCTGCAACTGAGGTCATTGCAGAAGCTTCCGAAATGGAAGCCCAGGGACATCCTTGGTGGTCCAGTGGTTAAGACTCCATGTTACCACTGCAGGGGGCACAAGTTCAATCCTTTGTTGGGGAATTAAGATCCTGCATGGAAAAAAAAAGAAAGATGGGAGGCCAAGTCAGAGCAGAGAATGAAGAGGATAAAGAAGAGCATTAATTCTGAGAGTTTCAGCAAGAGAATTGCCAGTCCCCCCTGGATCCCATGGACGGAGGAGCCTGGTAGGCTACAGTCCATGGGGTCACAAAGAGTTAGACATGACTGAGCGACTTCACTTCACTTCATTGATAATGTGCCTCCGTCAGGAAGTCACGGTGACGGACACTGCAGGGGTATTTCTGAGTGTGTGTTCAGAGCAGAGACACTGTCTTCCCACCTCATATGTTAATTTGCCCCTGCATCCTCCCAGGTTAGCATCCACCTTAGGTTAAAAAAAAAAGAGGGGTGGACATTTAACAAACATTTTTTACCATTTGAATGTTTCATAATAGTTAAGTCCATTGCTATGGCAGTAAATGAACAGATGCTATTTGGGGGAAAATATCCAAAATTCACACATGACATGCCACAAGGATGGTAAACTAGTTACTAAAATAGCCAAATAATGTAAAGGTAGTTTTTAAAATACCTTTTTTTTCAGGTCAATATTTGAAATCCCACAAATTCTATGATTCCTGAAAATAAAACTGTACTGAGTATAATTATGATGTTATTTTTTTCTAGTTACTTCTATTTAATGGATATGCATTACAGACCAAAATAGATTTGCTTATTCTGGGAAAGGGGAATTCCTCCCCTTCTTTTGTGCATTTTTAGTTTCTGCCGTTTAATTTCGAGAAGGATCTGCTGGGGGGGTGGGGTGGGGAGCAGGTTTCCCTAGTAGCTCAGCTGGTAAAAAATCCACCTGCTATGCAGGAAACCCTGATTCAATTCCTGGGTTGGGAAGATCCACTGGAGAAGGGATAGGCTACCCACTCCGGTATTCTTGGGCTTCCCTGGTGGTTCAGATGGTAAAGAATGTGCCTACAATGCGGGAGACCTGAGTTCAATCCTTGGGTTGGGAAGACCCCCTGGAGGAGGGCATGGCAACCCACTCCAGTATTCTTGCCTAGAGAATCTTCATGGACGGAGGAGCCTGGCAGGCTGCAGTCCATGGGGTTGCAAAGAGTCAGACACCAGTGAGCGACTAAGCACAGTATATCTGCTCGGGGACAGTGTTGCAGCTGCTATGTGAACCAGGTCCAATCCCAAGTCCACAAGCCTTTCCAATCAGAACAGCTTTTCTCTCAAGAAAAGACACCATCTCTTGGCAATATGTTCGGGGATGTTTATAGACATTTCAAAATTTCAGTTTCAGAGCCTTGCAACTTAACTCTTTTTTTTTAAAGGCCCAATTTACTTATTTCTTCCTTTTAATTAACTTTTATTGGAGTGTAGTTTCTTTACAATGCTGTGTTAGTTTCAGGCATACAGCAAAGTGAGTCGCTTTTACGTATACATATATCCACTCTTCTTCAGATTTCCTTCCCATTTAGATCCCCACAGATCATGGGGTAAGGTTCCCGGTGCTAAACAGTAAGTTCTCGTTAGCTATTTGTTTTATGCCCAGTATCAATGGTGTATATGTGTCAATCCCAGTCTCCCAAGTGATCCCATACCCCTCTTCCCCCACCTCGGTGTCCATAAGTTTCCTCCCTACATCTTTGTCTCTACTTCTGCTTTGTCAGTAAGTTCATCTATACCACCTTTCTGGATTTCACACATAAGGGATATTATATGATATTTGTTTTTCTCTTTCTAATTTAGTTCACTCTGTATGAGTGTCTCTAGGTCCATGCCTCTGCAAATGGCACTATTTCATTCGTTTTTATGGCTGAGTCATATTCCACTGTAAAAAAATATATATATGAAATGCTTTACAAATTTGCATGTCATCCTTGTGCAGGGGTCATGCTAATCTTCTCTGTATCCTTCCAATTTTAGTATTTGTTGTTGTTGTTTTAGTCGCTAAGTCATGTCCAACTGTTTCAAGACCCCACATACTATATACCACCCCAGGCTCCTCTGTGGGCTTTCCAGGCAAGAATACTGAAGTGGGTTGCCATTTCCTTCTCCAGGGCATTTTCCTGACCCAGGGATCGAACCTGTGTCTCCTGCATTGCAGGTGGATTCTTTACTGCTGAGCCACCTGGGAAGCCCTAATTTTAGTGCAAGTGCTGCCAAAGTGAACAACCAACTTAACTCTTTAAAATATGAATAGAGTAGATGATACAGATCCCTCATCTCGCACACAGTGGGGTGCTGATGATAGTAATTCTGTTGTCTCAGAATCGTTGACTGAGACCTGAAGCAGAAGGCAGAGACACACCAAGCACCTCCCACTCTAAGGACAGCTGCCGACAGCTGGAGGCGTGAACCCCTGCAGAACATTTTAATAGACCAGAGTCAACAAGCTGTACTGATCTCAACCATTTCCCTGCCCTAAGCAAGCACAAGACCACGAAGAGGAGAGGGAGGAGAGACTGCCTGTCATGAGTCATCAGTGAAAAGGTGAGAGCCTCAGTACTTTCCATGGAGGAATAAAAAAGGGGAATACTCACAGATATTGGGGTGTCAGAAACAAGAGGGGGTGGGCATCTTGATCCCCAGGGGACACAGGCCGATGGGGCAGTCATGCTGAGCTGCTCAATCTCAGAGCCTCTCTGAGCAGGGGAGAGGAGGACTCAGAGGGCAGAGAGAGAGAGACTAGAAGTGGGAAAACCAGCCCTCCTGCTACCTGGCGTTTCCAGGAAACCTGAGTCTGCAGTGACTCATGGTTGACTGCAGAAGATAGCTGGGCTAAAGCCATGCTTACTGTACTCCAAACAAGAGGTCCATGCACAGGGTGGGTGTCCCCAGTGATGGAAAAAGAATGGCAGGGTGTATCACTGGTAGTGAAAGCTGCAGTGGGATTCAAAGAACTTGAGCTAGTTAGTCTCCCTTGGTAGGAAACTTGATGGAAACAAGAGATGGAGCTCTGGGTTCATATTAAGAGGTACGTAAAGAACTCACACGTGCACCCCAAGAAGGAAGCAGCATGGGATGTCCACCCTCAGGGGGTATCTGTACTTGGTCCATCTCAACCTAAGAAGGAATAGCCAATGGAATTATCTGGAGGTCCAGTGGTTAGGACTCCATGCTTCCACTGCAGGGGACATGGGTTTGATGCTCGGTCAGGGAACTAAGATCCCACATGCCGTGGCGCAGCCATAGATAAATAAACACATGTTTAAAACAGGAAGCAATAGCCAAGGGATGGCCAATGCACACCGGGAATGACAGATCCATCCCTTTCCATCTCCCCTCTGTAATCAAGAAGAAAAGTGCCCCAAGAAATGAGAGATAAGGAGTAAAAAAGCAGGCCAAGCCTTCTTCTTCCTCTAAGACCCCTTGGAAAAGCATGGCCAGGGTCAGGAGGAGGAGAGGAGACAGATGGATCTAAAATAGATATTTTAAACTTGACCCGCCATTTTAAAATATTCATAAGTAAATAAAAAATGCATGGAACTCTGTATGAGGCAGCATTTTCCTCCTCAAATGAATAAACATTTGCAGGTAGTAAATTGCAAGAAGAGCTCTCCAGCCGAGAGGGATGTAGCCCTGAGGTCAGGGAATCACAATGATGAAGCAGGAGCATGGCAGAAGTGACCCCTGCACAGGATTTCAATTCCAGGCCACTGTTTTCTTAGACTTCAGGAGAACTAAAGGTAAGCAGCAAAGTTTAAAGTATTTCATCAAAACTTCAATGAAAGATTTGAAATATGTGAGCAACTGGGTCATAAAAACAAAAAAAAAAAAGAGAGGAACTGATCCCCAGCAGGCTCGCCATCACCTCTGGGATTTTGCAGAGGTGAGGAGATCACTTTAGAAGGTACCCTGAGGCCAGGCTCCCCGACTAGAAGGGCAAGAAGTAGGTACTTGCTTTGGCTTAGAAAAGGCTGGGGAGAAAAAAAGCAGCCTGAAGAATAGATAAAGAAGACTTTGCAAAAGCAGAGAAAACTCCCTACCCTAGTGAATACACTAGAGCAGTGACTTTCACACTCCTAGTACCAAAATCCATGATAAGAATAACACACAGTGTGACCAGGACCCTGGCCACCTGGACATGCATCACTAAGATTCGTGAAACAGGATTTACTCGCTATGTGCAATGAAGGGACTCTGGTCTTTTACATTCTGTTCTCTTTTTTTTAAATGCTGGTCACAGCTCATATAAATTGATTTCCAGATCCTAGTAGCCTACCAGTGGCAGTATGAACAACTCTCATTAGGGCCAGATGACTCTTAAGAGGGAATTTGGGTCACACACCATGGACACCGTTTGTTTCTTCTCTCCCAAATATGATTCCCATGTCCACAGCCCCCTCTAATGTCATCAGATTGGAATCATGTATTCCTTTTAAAAATGCTTATTTTTAATTATTTGGCTGTGCCAGGTCTTAGCTGTGGCATGGGGCACGTGGGATCTAATTCCCTGACCAGGGATCGAACCTGGGCCCCCTGCACTGGGAGCATGGAGTGGTAACTGCTGAAACACCAGGAAAATCCCTGGAATCACTTACTCCTGATAACCTGCTTTCCAGATGAGTTCAAGGTTACATCTCTCTACTGGTTCTCTTATCTAACTATCTTCCATGCCTTTCTAGCTCTCCCCCTTGTAGACATGGATTAGACTACCCAAAATTGAAAGTGAAAATGAAAGTCACTCAGTCGTGTCCAACTCTTTGCAACCCCATGAACTATACAGTCCATGGAATTCTCTAGGCCAGAATACTGGAGTGGGTAGCCTTTCCCTTCTCCAGGAGATGTTCCATAGCCAGCGTTCAAACCCAGGTCTCTCACACTGCAGGCGGATTCTTTATGAGCTGAGCCACAAGGGAAGCCCACCCAATATTATCTCCACTAATTAAACACTTTCCAATCCCTTGGTGGGTTAGTCACTACATCGTGTCCGACTCTTTGCTATCCCATGGACTGTAGCCCACCAGGCTCCTCTGACCATGGGATTTTTTTCTGGCAAGAATACTGGAGTAGGTTGCCATTTCCTTTTCCAGGGTATCTTCCCGACCCACAAATCGAACCCAGGTCCCCTGCATTGAAGGTGGATTCCTGCACTGCAGGTGGTTTCTTTACCGACAGAGCTACAAGGGAAGCCAATCCCTTAAATATCCAGTATGTACAAGTCATCCACAGGACCTTCTTCATAAGCATGTCTGAATAATAACAGTAACAAGTAACATTTATAGATGCCAGGGTGTGTCAACCACTGTCCTCAGCTTTATCAATCTATATCTCTGTACTGGTCATCTTTGTAGTCATCCCATAAATAAGGAAAGACAGACCCGGGAAGGATAAGTAAGGACACATAGCTGTTAAGTATATACTTTGAATACAAGGGATCTTGGAAAATTAGCAGGTCATAGAAAAGCATGACACAAAGAATAAGTTTGATCTTCTGATGGGGGGAAGAGGGTCATGAGACAAGGAACATCAGTGGGTCTTATGCAGAGCCTCTTCCAGGTTTTACGCTCATGGCTCATGGCATAGAATAACCCTTCTGTACCAAAGGGTTCCAACCAAGAGACTTCTTGCTCTCTCAAAAAGACACACATTTGTTTCAGTTTCAGTCAAAATTTCTACTTTGTAAAGTCAAATCTTGCAATAATTTTATCCCCACAAAACAGAGAAGCGAGATACACATCCTGATAGCATTTGGATGTGTTAACCATCTTTTCCTACCATTTTCACTTGTTTGAAGAATTGTAGATCCTGCGTTACTTGGAATATTGCCTAGAAAAGTCTTTCTCAAGGGAAAGTTCCTCAGAGTGACTGTGCTCATAGGTCCTCAGTTTTCTAGTTCAATGTGACAGCAGAATCTAGGGGCATACAAATCATGTTTAACAACGCTAGATCCTTCACTTAGGATGATATTCCTTTCCACTCCTCCAGGGGGCACCATTTACATAGAATTCAATACAAATGGCACCCGCGGGGATTAGGCAGAGTGGTACTCCTGAAAAATCGTTCTGCTTGAAACCTCTTCAGATATCAGACACCTGGAAAAATAAAATAAATTAATCAAATGAGTTAATTGAATTAATGTTCATAAGGTTGCTCGCTTCCCTTGTAGCTCAGTCGGTAAAGAATCTGCCTGCAATGCAGAAGACCCAGGTTCGATTCCTGGGTCTGGAAGATCCCGTGGAGAAGGAAATGGCAAACCACTCTAGTATTCTTGCCTGGAAAAACCCATGGACAGAGGAGCCTGGTAGGCTACAGTCCATGAGTCCGCAAGAGTCAGACATGACTTAGTGACTAAAGAACCACCAAGGTTGCTTAGTGTCCAGAGAATAGGTAGGAAAGGTAGAAACAGATCATTTCATCACTTATTCCTTTCAGAGGGAAACTGTCTGTTCTGTTATTAATAATTAATGCCTCTCTTCCAACTGTTAGGTAGTTAGAATAGGGGAAAAAAGTCCAGAATGGTGGTGGCTAAAAGACAAAGAAGGGAAAAGCCCGCCAAAATAGAACAAAGGAAGGTCTGAGGACCAGAGTGAGGACCTCAGGTAGAACAAACAGCATTTCTGACTGGCCCAGTTTACACAGGGCAGGCCCAGGGGGAGAAAAAGACACATAAAAAGAGGAGCCAAAATTGGGCCGGGGGTTTCCCTTCTCTTCACATCTTTTAGGTCAGCCCACCCTCACACCTCCAGGATGTGTTTTCCTTTGCTTTCCAAATAAACTGAGCTGGAACATGGAGCTGTAACACTGGTCCATCCGAGGGCTGTAACACTGGTCCGTCCATCGCTTTGAATTTTTGTTGCAACAAGACAGAACCGATGAAATTACAAATTCCCCCATATTCTCTCTAGAATGTGTTAGTTTCCCTATTGGTCAGGACTTATTCTCAACCATTCTTTCTAAGGTGATTTTGCAGGTATCTGATTTCATTCCCATTATGCTGATTGTCACATAAAATTCTCTGAGTTCTCTGAGTTCCTGAATGTAGTGCCGGTTCTCATAGTATGGTCCCTGGGTGTCAGCAGCAGCACCACTTGGGAACTTGTCAGAAGTGCAAATACTTGGGCCCTAACCCAGACATCAGTGTGTTTTCTAGTCTTACAGATGATTCTGACGCATGCTAAACTTTGAGAACTATTGCCTTAACATATAATTTCCAATTCCACTGACACCAGAAACACCCATGAGGTTTTTTAAACTACATTGCTGTTGTCATTCAGTCACTAAGTCAGGTCTGACTCTTTGCAACCCCAAGGACTGCAGCACGCCCCTGTCCTTTACCATCTCCTGAAGTCAGCTCAAACTCATGTCCATTGAGTTGGTGATGCCATCCAACCATCTCATCCTCTGTTGTCCCCTTCTCCTCCTGCCCTCAATCTTTCCCAGCATCAGGGTCTTTTCCAGTGAGTCAGCTCTTTGCATCAGGTGGCCAAAGTATTGGAGCTTCAGTTTCAGCATCAGTCCCCCAAGTGAATATTCAGGGTTGATTTCCTTTAGAATTGACTGGTTTGATCTCCTTGAGTCTAAGAGATTCTTTCAGACACCACAATTCGAAAACATCAGTTCCTCAGTGCTCGACCTTCTTTATAGTCCAACTCTCATATCCATGCATGACTACTGGAAAAACCATAGCTTTGACTATACAGGCCTTTGTCAGCAAAGTGATGTCTCTGCTTTTTGTTACACTGTCTATAGGTGCCCTGGATTCTCTCCGGGCCACTGGGAGAGTAAAAATAACTTTGGAATCAAAAAGATCTGGGTGGAAATTTTAGTTTTATCACTCACCAGTGTGTTCCTGGATAAGGCTGCATTTTCTCACCTCTGAAGTGATGATAGTAGGACCTGCCTCCTAGGAATGTGTTGGAGGTAAAATGTAGCAAATGCCTCATACAGAGATTGACAGTGAATCCTCTTCCTTGGCCTCCATCACAGCTGGAATCTCATTTGCCCAGCCTGTGAGGGTGCAGGTCTCATCTTACTCAGAATCACAAAACAAGAGTTGCCAGAAGCTGTTTCCAAAGTTTCACAAAATAGCCTAACATTTTCACAGCAGTTATTGGGGGTTTTGCCATGAATCAGTGGGAACAATACGGCCCTGAGATCCCACGAGCTATTTCAAACTCTAGATTGATGAGTACAGGAGTTCCTAGGAAGTGATATTTACCAACTGAGAGCATTATAATTGTTAAAGTAGCTGTTATGAACCAGATCATATTCCTGCTGACAACAGGGAGGCAAAGAATTTCAATGGTTGCCTAGAAAATTGAGTAAAAGTTCCCCAAGTCACCTGCCACACACAGGTTTGTTTTTCCTTAATTATCTGGGTAATTGCTTTGCGTACTCTATCTGCCTTTACCAAGAGACACCTGGGCAGAAGAGTGAGCAGTTTGAGTGTTTACGGGGCTGCCTGCTGAGTGCAGCTTCAGGCTGCCCATCTTGGTGTGGTGACTTCTCCATTGTCAGTGGGACACGCCTATCAACTCCTCCCGCCCCCCGCACCAGAACTAATGAGGCCTTTCTAATTAATCTGGGTCCCTGCTCTGGCAGAATTACATGGTTTGTCCTTTTTTTAATGTACATGAAATTATCTGCCTAAAATCAAATCATTTCATTGGAAAACATAATACTCAGATCAATTTGATAATATACATACAAATTTGCGAAGGAGTCAAGACAGAAACAATCAGGTCTCATCAAGGCAGCAGTCGTTTTCTTAAATGTCATTTTTTACAAATCTGTACAAATCAAACCAACACTCATCAAACACTGTCTCTGAATGAGAGTACAGAGCTCACTAGATAGTTATCACTGGATTTCCTGAATGTAAGATAAAAGGTAAACATTAGAAGCCAAAGTTGAGATTGGAGCTGGTGAGAGAGTTAGCAAATACACCACTTATGGTGAAGAAAAGACATTTTTCAGAGGCACCAAAACATCCTTCTTGGCCTGAACATGGTAGGCCAAGTGAAGCACAAGTCAAAGTTTCACTCAAAGACACAGGACTTGAATTGCAGATGCCGAGTGACACAGATCAGCTGTCCCTCCCGGATGACACAGGAGGTTTAGTCTTGCTTATGCTACTTCTCTGTGTTTGTGAAAAGGCCCATTGTATGAGTCAGGATAGGCCAGGCTATGCTGCCGTAACAAATAACCCCAAGTCTCAATAAGTTATTGCTACAAATGTTTACCTATTGCCTGCTTTGTTGGTCAGGATTTTCCAGAAAAACAGAACAAATTGTAGATAGATAATGAGAAATTGGCTCATGCGATTATGGAGTCTAAGACATCCCCAAAATCTGCAACCTGGAGACCTAGGAAAACTGGTTGTGTAGTTCAGTCCCAGTCCGAAAGCTTGAGAACCAGGGGAGCTCATGGTAGAAATCCCAGCTCAAGCACAGAAGATAAAATGAGATGTCCCAGCTCAAGAGCTGAAACAGAGAAAATCAAGAATTCTTCCTCCTCTGGTTCTGTTCATGCTCTCAACAGGTTGGATCATACCCACCTACACGGAGGAGGTAAATTTACTGAGTCCCATCATTCGAATGCTAATATCATGTGGAAACCCTCTCACAGGCACATCTGGGAAAAATGTTTAGTTGATATCTGGGCACCCTGTGATCCACTCAAGCTGACATGTAAAATTAACCATCACACCAATGTAACATGTCAAACAAAAGTTGGCTGTGGCTTTGACCCACTCACCTTCACTCAGTGAACCTCAGTAAGGAGGACGAGCAACATTCCAGGACCAGTTGGGACAGACTGAGGGAAGGGAGACATGGGAGAAATATGCACTGATTCTTAGTGCTTCTGCCTGGAAGTGATGCATGATCCTTGCGCACATACCTCACTGGCTGCAGCAAGTCAAATGCGCTCTCCTGAGTTCAGCATGGTGGGAAAGTAAAATCCTTCCACAGCAAAAGATGGAGGGGAAAATGAGGTATTAGGCAAACAGAAAAAGATGTTTCTCACTCTAACATACTAACGGAATTCTGATGGGGTCCCCAAATAAATGCTCCTTCTAGACCATACTCCATAGACTTCCCCTCAGTGCCCCACTGCACTTCTTACCACTACTCCATGCAAGCCAGGCTTCTGCTGTACTCGAGGAGAGTTGCAAGCCCCTCCTTCAGTCCCTAAAAGTGCAGCAAATGCCTGGATGAGCATTTAAGACAATTTATTGAAGGCTTGATTATATTCTTTGCAGCCAAATATGGAGAAGCTCTATACAGTCAGCAAAAACAAGACCAGGAGCTGACTGTGGCTCAGACCATGAACTCCTTATTGCCAAATTCAGACCTAAATTGAAGAAAGTAGGGAAAACCACTAAATCATTCAGGTATGACCTAAATCAAATCCCTTATGATTATACAGTGGAAGTGAGAAATAAATTCAAGGAATCTGATAGATAGAGTGCCTGATGAACTATGGATGGAGGTTTGTGACATTGTACAGGAGACAGGGATCAAGACCATCCCCATGGAAAAGAAATGCAAAAAAAGCAAAATGGCTGTCTGGGGAGGCCTTACAAATAGCTGTGAAAAGAGGAGGAGTGAAAAGCAAAGGAGAAAAGGAAAGATATAAGCATCTGAATGCAGAGTTCCAAAGAATAGCAAGGAGAGATAAGAAAGCCTTCCTCAGCGATCAATGCAAAGAAATAGAGGAAAACAACAGAATGGGAAGAACTAGAGATCTCTTCAAGAAATTAGAGATACCAAGGGAACATTTCATGCAAAGATGGGCTCAATAAAGGACAGAAATGGGATGGACCTAACAGAAGCAGAAGATATTAAGAATAGGTGGCAAGAAGAACTGTACAAAAAAGATCCTCATGACCAAGATAATCACGATGGTGTGATCACTGACCTAGAGCCAGATATCCTGGAATGTGAAGTCAAGTGGGCCTTAGAACCCTCTTACACTATTGGTGGGAATGCAAACTAGTACAGCCACTATGGAGAACAGTGTGGAGATTGCTTAAAAAACTGGAAATAGAACTGCCTTATGATCCAGCAATCCCACTGCTGGGCATACACACTGAGGAAACCAGAAGGGAACAAGACACGTGTACCCCAATGTTCATCACAGCACTGTTTATAATAGCCAGGACATGGAAGCAACCTAGATGCCCATCAGCAGATGAATGGATAAGAAAGCTGTGGTACATATACACAATGGAGTATTACTCAGCCATTAAAAAGAATACATTTGAATCAGTTCTAATGAGGTGGATGAAACTGGAACCTATTATAGAGAGTGAAGTAAGCCAGAAAGAAAAACACCAATACAGTATACTAACACATATATATGGAATTTAGAAAGATGGTAACAATAACCCTGTGTACGAGACAGCAAAAGAGACACTGATGTATAGATCAGTCTTATGGACTCTGTGGGAGAGGGAGAGGGTGGGGAGATTTGGGAGAATGGCATTGAAACATGTATAATATCATGTATGAAACGAGTTGGCAGTCCAGGTTCGATGCACGATACTGGATGCTTGGGGCTGGTGCACTGGGACGACCCAGAGGGAGGGTATGTGGAGGGAGGAGGGAGGAGGGTTCAGGGTGGGGAGCATGGGTATACCTGTGGTGGATTCATTTTGATGTTTGGCAAAACTAATACAATATTGTAAAGTTTAAAAATAAAATTAAAAAAAGAAAAAAAAGAAAATCAAAATAGTCAGTCAAAAAAAAAAAAAAAGAAAGCACCACTATGAACAAAGCTAGTGGAGGTGATGGAATTCCAGTGGAGCTATTTCAAATCCTGAAAGATGATGCTGTGAAAGTGCTGCACTCAATATGCCAGCAAATTTGGAAAACTCAGCAGTGGCCACAGGACTGGAAAAGGTCAGTTTTCATTCCAATCCCAAAGAAAGGCAATGCCAAAGAATGCTCAAACTACTGCACAGTTGCACTCATCTCACACGCTAGTAAAGTAATGCTCAAAATTCTCTAAGCCACGCTTCAGCAATACGTGAACTATGAACTTCCAGATGTTCAAGCTGGTTTTAGAAAAGGCAGAGGAACCAGAAATCAAATTGCCAACATCCGCTGGATCATGGAAAAAGCAAGAGAGTTCCAGAAAAACATCTATTTCTGCTTTCTTAACTATGCCAAAGCCTTTGACTGTGTGGATCACAATAAACTGTGAAAAATTCTGAAAGAGGTGGGAATACCAGACCACCTGACCTGCCTCGAGAAACCTATATTCAGGTCAGGAAGCAACAGTTAGAACTGGACATGGAACAGCAGACTGGTTCCAAATAGGAAAAGGAGTATGTCAAGGCTGTATATTATCACCCTGCTTATTTAACTTATATGCAGAGTACTTCATGAGAAACGCTGGACTGGAAGAAGCACAAGCTGGAATCAAGATTGCTGGGAGAAATATCAGTAACCTCAGATATGCATATGACACCACCCTTATAGCAGAAAGTGAAGAGGAACTAAAATGCCTCTTGATGAAAGTGAAAGAGGAGAGTGAAAAAGTTGGCTTAAAGCTCAACATTCAGAAAATTAAGATCACGGCATCTGGTCCTATCACTTCATGAGAAATAGATGGGGAAACAGTATCAGACTTTATTTTTCTGGGCTTCAAAATCACTGCAGATGGTGATTCCAGCCATGAAATTAAAAGACACTTACTCCTTGGAAGGAAAGTTATAACCAACCTAGATAGCATATTCAAAAGCAGAGACATTACTTTGCCAACAAAGGTCCGTCTAGTCAAGGCTATGGTTTTTCCAGCAGTTATGTATGGATGTGAGAGTTGGACTGTGAAGAAAGCTGAGCACTGAAGAATTGATGCTTTTGAACTGTGGTGCTGGAGAAGACTCTTGAGAGTCCCTTGGACTGCAAGGAGATCCAACCAGTCCATGCTAAAGGAGATCAGTCCTGGGTGTTCTTTGGAAGGACTGATGCTAAAGCTGAAACTCCAATACTTTGGCCACCTCATGTGAAGAGTTGACTCATTGGAAAAGACTCTGATGCTGGGAGGGATTGGGGGCAGGAGGAGAAGGGGACGACAGAGGATGAGATGGCTGGATGGCATCACTGACTCGATGGACATGAGTTTGGGTGTACTCCAGGAGTTGGTGATGGACAGGGAGGCCTGGCGTGCTGCGATTCATGGGGTCGCAAAGAGTCAGACATGACTGAGCGACTGAACTGAACTGAAAGATAACAAGGACATTATAAAGGAGAAAAACGAAAGAAAACAATAATCCTGGATAGGAAATATACACTGGTCCTTGAATTGAGTCCCTCAGCCATATGCCCTCCACTAGTTTTCCTTCTCTGTGGGCTCCCCAAGCCCACCTGTCACCTTGAGCTCTCAGTCCCCAGGGAATAGTCCTGACCCCGCTTTTTCTCACTGAAAGACATCATTCATCATATCCTCACTCAAACCCCACCATAACCCCACAGAGATTCGATTCTGCTCACAAAATTCAGCTCTGATGATTTTATTCAGAGTTGTTTAGCATCTACAGTTTCAATTTGTTGATTCTAAGATAGAATTTTGACTTTTGCATGAACAATGAGCCCATAGAAGAGTAATTTTACTCAAAGATGATGAGTATCTTCTACCTGGGTAAGAGGAAATTACAGCTAGATTCATAATACAATTTGTGTCCATTGTACTCCAAAAGATAATGACACTGTGTGTGTGTGTGTGTTGTGCTTATTGTGGACATAGATATGCATGTGTAAAGCGAGTACTTCTTTTACATTTTACATTTAAAGTCGCTCAGTCGTGTCCAACTCTTTGAGACTCCATGGACTATACAGTCCGTGGAATTCTCCAGGCCAGAATACTGGAGTGGGTAGCCATTCCCTTCTCCAGGGGATGTCCCCAACCCAGAGATCAAACCCAGGTCTTCCGCATTGCAGGGGGATTCTTTACCAACTGAGCCACCAGGGAAGCCAAAAATCTCACACTCGTAATTTGTTTCCTCCTGCCGCTTAACAGAGAGATAAAAAATGTCTGACAGTTGCAGCCTATTTCCTCTGTTTGGACGCCCCTAGCTTTCCTGCCTGTTACCCTCTCATTCTCCCCTTTTCTTTTAGGAGAATTATGTTGCCTAGGGAAAGGGGCATTGTTCTCATTCTGTAACTGCTTCTGAGCTGAGAAGGGGCATCTTCCCTAAACTGGTGATGCAACATGTTCTCATAACCCTCATATTGAGGATCTCTGATCCAGGGGCCCCAAGTAGTAGTTCGAGGAAGCTGCTGAAGTCGCAAGAGTGTGAGCAACCATTTGTAACTTAAAAGCCTTCATGCAGCTAGAAACAAATCCAGTTACACAGTTACAGATGCAGGGAGCAAACAGCAAAAGCAGAACAATCAGCAAAGTTAGAAGTCACATTATGTCCACAGTTAAGGTACAGAGTGTTGCACCAGTCCATTTTAGGATTGTTAGATGTCATCAGATTAAGAAGAGGCATCACATATGATTGTTGTTGTCGAAGGTATTCACAGACTTGGAGGAAGTCCTTTCCTTGAAGTGGAGACGCCCACCATAGGGAAGCCCTCCGATGAAAAGGGAAGCACTCTGCAGACCCAGCAGTTAGACTGATTGTGGAAGGCAGCATAGGAATGAGCCCAGGACAGGAAGGCATTGTCTTGAGGATCAAACGGCAGACTCAGGACTTTTGGAGTCAGCAGAAGCAGGCTCACATAGATTATCAGGCCTGTCCAGATCAAATTCAAAGGAAGTTGTGATGCTCATTGTCCTCGTAGGAGTCCACATGGTATGAAGAAGCACTGTGGGGAGAGCCAACCTGTCTTGGGTCCTTTGGATGCCCCGCAGTCTGCAACCCTCCACTCGGTGCTCTGATGTCAATGGGGTGCCAGAGACCCACAGGCAGGGTCTTTCCCAGCCCCCATGCATTAGCTCCAGAGTACTTCCTGGGTGTTCATATATACATAGTTTGAATATTCATGTAAATAATATTTTATGTTTTGCATTTTCACTTAGGTCATAAACATGTTTCAATATTTTATATAATTCTCTTAATTAACATGGTTAAAAACTACACAATATTCCATCCTGATACAATATAATATTCCATCTATACAATATTCCATCTTGAAAAACTGACATAATTTAATAAAGCATTCTCTTAATTTAGATAGTTTGCTTTAGTTTGCTTTATTTAGTATTATGAATGAGCTTGTCATAAACTGCTTCATGCTTATGAATGTTTGCTTCTGTGAGATTATTTTACTGAGGTAAATTTCCAGGCATAAATTCAATATTTCACATAACTGCCTTAATTAACATGGTTAAAAACTATAACATTCCTGACTTAATAATATAAATATTATTACTTTGTCCTAGTTTTATATGCCTTCCTCAATTTACATTGATTATGAATAATTTTACTGCAGTATTAGATAATATCTTTATTTGAAACTTGTGTTAGCTCAGTTTAATTTGATCAACTAATAAACTCAATGAAATACACATAGTTTACTTCTAATATGAAGAAATTTAAAAAAAAAAGAAGAAGAAGAAATGTTAACCCCTCCAGAATTAGCCTATAAATATTTGCACTGGGATAAAGGAAGCTTCTTTTTATATAAAGGCCTTCTGATATACACAAATTATATGTGTATGATAACCTTTTGATTGCAAGTAACAGAAATCAAACTTACACGAATTTATGCAAGAATCAGAAACCAACACAATACTGTAAAGCAATTATCCTCCAATTAAAAATAAATTTTAAAATTAAAAAAAAGAATTAGAATATTATTAAAACTCTCTTCCATCTCCTTCTGTCTAGACCTTGCTTCATCTTCTCCTACTGGAGACAGATGTCTGCACCTGGAGCCATTCCCAACAGTTCTACTCCCAAAGAGAAAACGAGCTGTTTGTTGCATATTGAAAGACTGCTTCCAATTCTTCATCCCTCAATGCAGCCACATATTAGCCACGACCTGATTGCAGGCAGTATATCTGTCTGCCCTGGCTTTGGGCTGGTGCACGTGACTTGCTTTGGCCAATAACAAATGGGTGGAGATGACAGCGTGCCACTTCTGAGATGACATCTCTGATACTTTGTATGTTCTTGCTTGCTCTTTTGTGGAACATTCCCCACTAGTCTGCTGGAAGTTAAAGAGACACATGCAACAGATGTGGAAACCTGAAATGTGAACTAGAGATACCCCAGCTGCATGTACTTTTATTTTTTGAGTTATATTTTAAATATTACAGTAATCCATTTTTTTTAAACTAACATAAAAAGTGAGCTAATTACTAGTTAATACAGTAAATAATAAATACCTGTAGACCACCAGGCTCCTCTATCCATGGAATTTTCCAGGCAACAATACTGGAGTGGACTGCCATTTCCTTCCCCAGGGGATCTCCCTGACCAAGGGATTGAACCTGAATCTCTCGAGTCTCCTGCATTGACAAAAGGGTTCTTTACCAGCTGAGCCACCAGGGGAAGCCCCAAATAATAAAACTATATGTAATTGGAATCTCCATTATGGCCAGCAATTCTAAAGAAAGAAAAAGGAAAAGAAGAAACAAAATGCAATACTTACCAAAAGTCAGAAACAGCAATGTTTCTTTAGATTAAAAAAAATCTTAAAATGTGTATTTGGTAATAAACATATTGTAAAATCCAAGTGAAAAAGAAGTAGTCTTTTAAAACATCATTTACCATAACTGAGGAAAAATAGGAACTGTTTTCACAGGGAAGTAAAGAGTATTGTCTCTCAAGTCACAGGTTAAAAGGCTGCCTTTAACGTCTTTTTGTTGCCATCTGGCCACCAGCATCAGCTCCCAGCAAAGGTTCAGAGTAAACTATTTGGTGCCAAATGCAGGTGACCAACTGAGCGGCTGAACACACATAACTGTGCAGGTGAGCTAACCTAGTGGAAGAAGATGCAGAAGGAACCAGCTAGAAAAGCGAGGCAAAGGAGACAGAAATAGTACCAGGATTAAACAGAACAAGGGCTGAGATTCACGGCCAGAGAGAGCACAGAGGAGAGCTGCACACGCACCCTGGTTCCCAGGGCCCAGGAGCGACCACAGCGGCGATCTTCGGTGAGCAAGGCAGACCACAGCAGAGCAGAGAACCCTGGAACACCAGACAGCTGTTTCTGAAGAAATCCAACCAAAAGCGAAGCAGGATCAACAAGAGCAGGATCCAGAGGAATGAAGTTCGCAGGAGGGGAGGCAATGCCAGCTTCTGTCTAGGGAAATTACACACAGGGCTTGACACCCAAGCATCTAAGAGAACCAAGCCGAAACAGGCTGGGTAAGCAGCCTCGCCTCCTTGCGAAGGGCATTCCGGGGAGTGATCGCTTTCAGTTATGAAGCAGACAAAAATTATTTCCAAATGCCATTATTTCCAAAGATAGTTCTATTGATATGCTTCCCCATGCCTCTCCCGAGATCCATGATGAACTGCAAACGGCCTGCAGAAATAGAGTACAGAGTAGAAATAGCTGGGATGGGCAAGAGCAAAGCAGAGACTGAAAACTGGGCACCCTTCAGGACTGTTCCACTAAAGACTTTAAAGATCATGTAACATCTTTATCAAATGACATAGTCATTTGAACTGGAGGAAAAAAATCTGTAACTGGGAGGAGTGGTTCTTTTCATACAGGAAGGTTTTTCCTGTAGTTGATTAACTTCAACGCTGGGCAGTAGAAAATAGGTTAATATGGGGAGAGTTAAAAGGTAAACTTTCCTCTCTCGAATCATTTTCAGACATTTGAGAATGTATACCTTTTTTCTTAACTTCCTCTTGGAAGGGTTTAAGGATGATAAGAGACTGAAAGGGGAATTTGTATTAGAAAAGGAGGAGATTTATGACAGAAAGCACCTCTCTTTTCTTGGTTGGGCTCAAAATACCTTGAAATAACTTTGTAGTTCCCATAAACCTGTCCATGCCGTCTTTAATCCAAAGAGAGACCAGTTAGGTGTCACCTGAGAAGCTTCCATGGTAAAAGAATCCACCTGCAGGGGATGAAGTTTCAATCTTAGGGTCTTGAAGATCCTCTGGAGGAGGAAATGTCAACCCACTCCAGTATTCTTACCTAGAAAATCCCACGGACAGAGGGGCCTAGTGGGATACTGTCCACAGGATCTCAAAGAGTCAGACATGACTTAGCGACTGACAATTTCACTTCACTTTAACATCTCTATAGGGCGTCCCTGGTGGCTCAGAGGTAAAGAATCTGCCTACAGATGCAGGAGACAAGATGTAGGCTCAATCCCATCAAGAAGATCCCCTGGAGAAGGAAATGGCAACCTACTCCAGTATTCTTGCCTGGGGAATCCTATGGACAGAAGCACCTGGTGGGATACTGTCCGTGGGGTCACGAAGAGTCAGACATAACTTAGCGATTAAACAACAATAACATCTTTACAACTATGGACATATGTTGATCCAACTTTTGATATCTGCAGCAGGAAATCAGGCTAAATGCGAAAGGTCTCCTCCCTTGTCTTTTATCTTTTTAAGTATTTATGAGCACTTGCCAAGAATTAACCAGAACAATGGTTGTATCAGTCAGGGTTCTCCAGAGAAAGAGAGATAGACTAAAAGAATAAGTGTGTGTGTGCACATGTACATCCACACACACTGGGACCCGTTCCTACAGATAGGGTGGGATCCATGTCACCCACAGCACCTGGTCTGTGAGTGGGAGAGGGGATGCTTCTGGGGGAGGGGGGTGCTTCTGCGCTGGCTGGAGACAGGTACCTTACAGGCTAGAGAGACAACCAGTAGAAGACCACCCCTGCCAGATGGCAAGAAAGTGTCAGGGCCTTTTCCCCATGAATTCATTTTCCTCCTGTAAAGTAGGGAGCTCACATAATTACAGGGAGAAGAAATTAAAATAATTTGAAAACCATTCATCCCATCTACAAAATACTCAGTCTCATCTATACAGTTATTTATGGTTTTCGAAAGTACTTTGTGGGTCAGTACTTTGACTTGCATAACAGCAGCTCTAGGGGGCCACCTGGAGCTCTAGAGGCTTCCCAGATGGCTCAGTGGTAAAGAATCTGCCTGCCAAAGCAGGAGACATGGGGGAGGCAGGTTCCATCCCCAGGCCCCAGACAAGGGGCCTGGTGGGCTACAGTTCATGGGGTCGCCAAAGAGTCAGACACGACTTAGCAACTAAACAACAACGGGGGCACCATCTAGTGGGTAATAGGACCCCCGCTGGACACCTGACGTGAACCAGGCTTCTGTGCCACCGCTCAGGGTGTGTCCCTCTTGTGCTTACTGAACAGGAAACTCCCAGCCTACATGTCTGCTGGGAGGGAGATTCTCGGAGGTTCCATGAGAGGGTGCTCAGAGGCTGAGTGAGAGCAGAGGAGGAGGTGCAGAAAGAGAAGAAGAGGTTCAAGGCAAGAAAAGGAAAGCTCAGAACAAAGTGCCCACTGCCAACAGCACGAGTGGAATTCGTTTTCCCAACTGGGTGACGAACAAACAGAAATGGATTGTCTCGCATATCTAGAAGCTAAAAGTCCATGATCAAGGTGATGGCAGGGTTAGTTCCTTCTGAGGAGTGTGAGGAAGAGTCCACCCTTTCTAGCTTCTGCTTGCAGGCAATCTTTGGTGCTCCTTGGCTTGTAGGCACATCAGTCATCTCTGTCTTCATCTTTACATGGCGCTCTCCCTGCATGTGAGTCTGTCTCCTCCAGAGGTCCTCGTTGCGTAAGCACATCAGTCATGCTGGATTAGGATGCATTCTGCACTGCTGTGTGCTTGTGTGCCTGGTCGTAGCCAATCTTTACGACCCCAGAGACTGTAGCCCACCAGGCTTCTCTGTCCATAGGATTATCCAGTCAAGAAGACTGCACTGGGTTACCATTTCCTCCTCCAGGGGATCTCCTCGACTCAGGGATCAAACTTGTGTCTCCTGTGTCTCCTGCATTGCAGGCAGGTTCTTTACCAAGCAGCCATTGAGGAGGTTCAGTTCAGATCAGTTCAGCTCAGTCGTTCAGTTGTGTCTGACTCTTTGCAACCCCATGAACCACAGCACACCAGGCCTCCCTGTCCATCACCAACTCCCGGAGTTTACCCAAACTCATGTCCATTGAGTCGGTGATGCCATCCAACCATCTCACCCTCTGTCATTCCCTTCTCCTTCTACCTTCAATCTTTCCCAGCATCAGGGTCTTTTCCAATGAATCAGCTCTTCGCATCAGGTGGCCAAAGTATTGGAGTTTCAGCTTTAGCATCAGTCCTTCCAATGAACACTCAGGACTGATCTCCTTTAGGATGGACTGGTAGGATCTCCTTGCAGTCCAAGAGACTCTCAAGAGTCTTCTCCAACACCACAGTTCAAAAGCATCAGTTCTTCGGCACTCAGCTTTCTTTATAGTACAACTCACATACATACATGACCACTGGAAAAACCATAGCCTTGACTAGATGGACCTTTGCTCAGATGCATCCTAAAGGCTTCATTTTAACTTGATTACTTCTGTAAAGACTTCAGCTCCAAATCAGGTCACTTTTTGAGGTACTGGGGTTTAGGTCTTCAACATCTGAATTTTTGAGGAAACATGTTTCAATCCGTAACAGATACTAGGTGTTTAGAGCTGAGCCCACCGACCACAGGTGAATATTGAGCATTTGAAATGTGGCTAGATGGAACAGAGATGAGCTGTGAATGTAAAAAAGACACAAGAGTTCAAATACGCAGAGTGAAAAAAAAAAATGTAGGATACCTCCATAATCTTTATACTGATTACCTGCTAAATACTTTTGACATATTGGGTTAAATACACTATAACACAGAATGAAGATTAATTTCCTCTCTTTATTTTTACATTTTTCAATCTATGCGGCATCAAGAAAATTTAAAATTGCACATGCACTTTGCACGTGTGGCTTGCCTTAGATTTCTATTGCACAGCACTATTCTAGAACCTGAAATTCACCAGGTCCCTGACACCTGGACACTTAGTGAGAAGATATTCTGAGTTTCTCATACAGTTCTCTGACAATGAAGGCAAAATTAAGCATTTGATTCACTTAAAATGTGACATGAAGTAGATGGTAAACATTAAACATTATACCTGTGCAACCTACTCTAAATGTGAAATAAGGCTTTGTCTAATCTAAGTGACAAAGGCTGTATATTGTCACCCTGCTTATTTAACTTATATGCAGAGTTGCTATTGCTAAGTTGCTTCAGTCGTGTCCGACTCTGTGCGACCCCATAGACGGCAGCCCACCAGGCTCCCCTGTCCCTGGGATTCTCCAGGCAAGAACACTGGAGTGGGTTGCCATTTCCTTCTCCAATGCATGAAAGTGAAAAGTGAAAGTGAAGTCGCTCAGTCGTGTCCAACCCTCAGCGACCCCATGGACTGCAGCCTTCCAGGCTCCTCCATCCATGGGATTTTCCAGGCAAGAGTACTGGAGTGGGGTGCCATTGCCTTCTCCGTATATGCAGAGTACATCATGCAAAATGCCAGGTTGGATGAAGCATAAGCTGGAATTAAGAATGCTGGGAAAAACAGCAATAACCTCAGATATGCAGATAGCACCACCCTTATGGCGAAGAAAAGCTAAGAAAGGGAAGAGGAACTAAAGAGCCTTTTGATGAAAGTGATAGAGGAGAGTAAAAAACCTGGCTTAAAACTCAATATTCAAAAAACTAAGATCATGGCATCCAATCCCATCACTTCATGGCAGATAGATGGGGAAACAGTGGAAACAGTGACGCACTTTATTTTCTGGGCTCCAGAATCACTGCAGATGGTGACTGCAGCCATGAAATTAAAAGATGCTTGCTCCTCGGAAGAAAAGCTATGACAAGCTTAGCATACTAAAAAGCAGAGACATCACTTTGCCAACAAAGGTTCATATAGTCAAAGCGATGGTTTCTCCAGTGGTCATGTATGGATGTGAGAGTTGGACCATAAAGAAGGCTGAGCATCGAAGAATTGATGCTTTCGAACTGTGTTGTTGGAGAAGACTCTTGAGAGGCCTTTGGACGGCAAGGAGATCAAACCAATCAATCCTGAACATTCACTGGAAGGGCTGATGCTGAAACTGAAGCTCCAGTCCTTTGGCCACCTGACGCAAAAAGCTGACTCATTGGAAAAGACTCTGATGCTGGGGAAGATTGAAGGCAAGAGGAGAAGGGGGTGAAAGAGGATCAGATGTTTGGATGGCATCATCCTGGACATGACTTTGAGCAAGTTCTGGGAGATGGTAAAGGACAGGAAAGCCTGGCATGCTGCAGTCCATGGGGTCGCAAAGAGTCAGACACAACTGAGAGACTCAACAACAAAAGTGACAGAAGATACATTTGATCAATAAGGATCACACCTTATTTTTATTACTAAGAACTTAATTTGGAACAGGCCACCCAATACCATCTTATAATAGTGGTTCCTGTTTAAGGTAATCACTTTTTCATTTACCTCGTATGAGAAAAATGAGGCTACCTAGCAAGGGTGCCTTTTATTAATGATTACCTCAGAATGGTACCAGTCATTATAAAAGACGGTTTTCCAAGTGAGTTTTTGCATGTGCTCCTTGCCGATAAATCATGGGTTCCTTAGTGGAGTCACATCAATGCAGATGGATTTTGCTTTATGAAATGCACTGGGTTGTAAATACTCTGACCTTGTTTATAAAGGGAACCGGTTAGTTCACTTAATAAAGACATTAATTTGCCATGCAGCTTGGACTGATTACTCATTAGCTGCTCTCTCCTGACCAGCAGCTCTGACTTAACAAACGCGGTTGCTCTAATCGTAGGCAGTGGTGTGCTGCCACCTACGGCTGGAAAATAAAAAGGATCCTGTGTGGAGTCCTGCCAAAGTCACAGTATTGAAAAGAGTTAGAGTGGGGGGAAAAAAAAGGTTAGAACAAAATGCGTTAAAAAATATACAACTTCAAGAGGGAGGGGCCATATGTGTACCTATGACAGATTCATGTTGATGTATGGCAGAAACTAAGGCAATACTGTGAAGCAATTACCCTTCAATTAAAAATAAATGTATTTTTTGGACCTTTCTCATGGACCTTTCCCATGTTAAAATCATTGTAAAACATTGACTTCCAGCAAAAGAAAGCCTCGATGAAGCAGGTCATATAATATCACAACTGCAAAGCCTTAACCCAATTATTCTTGGTGGGGCTGGTGCAATTCTGATACATCAAACAGTGTGCGGTCTACTATAATCACTTCCCAAGTAGGACACTGTTTCTGTTTCCCAGAACTCACCTTGGGATCTCCACAAACACGACTTCAAAAGTGGATCGTATGTTAAAGGCAGAAATGTAAAGCTTTGGTGCAAATCTTCCTCCTTGACCCAAGCCTTACGTATCAACCACGCACTAGACCTCTCCACACGGAAGCACACGCTGTGCCTTGCACACTGCCCAGTCATCACTGAAGCCTTCCTCAAACCCGCTTTCATCTTTCTGAACAGCCTCACTGACTAGCAACCACTTCTACTCATCATTCAAGAAGGAAATCTGGGAATAGTCCACGATTCTTCTGTCCTTTTTTACCAATCCTCCTTCCCACCTAACAGCAGTCTCCCTTTTCCTACCTGTTTCATGCATCTGGCTCCTGCTCACTTGCCTTCCAGCACTTTCTTAGTAGAGCCCACCATGATCCCTCCTCTGACTATAGCCCTGGTCTCTTATTCATCTCCCTACCTGTTTTATGCATCTGGCTCCTGCTTACTTGCCAACCCAGACTTTCTTAGTCCAGCCCACCATCATCCCTTGTCTGACTATAGCCATGGTCTCTTATCCATCTCCTCCATTCCATTCTTTCTCTCCACAATCAGCTCTCCTCACAATGGCCAAAGCAAACTTCCTAAAACACAGGACTGATCATATCACGTCTTTCAGAAGTTTCCTGTCGTCTTTAAGATAAATTCCAGGTCCATCACGTACTTATCACAGCCTGGACTCTTCTCAGCCCTCTCCTGGCTCATTGCCCGCCCCTCCTCCAATCTGGAATCCTCATCACAGGGACCACACACACAGCATTCAGTCATGCTAGACACACATTTCAGGTCTACAAACAAACCAGGTGCTCTCTCGCCCCTCAGCTTTCCCAGGCGTGGTCATCTAGGCTCAGAACACTCCTCTCCAGCCCCCTTAAAACAGTTTCCTGTTCACCTTCCAGAACTTCACTGGTTGGCTCCTTGCAATCCCTCCTCAGTGTCTGTGTGTGCATGGATGCTCAGTCATGTCTGACACTTTGTGACACCTATAGACTGTAGCCCGCCAAGCTCCTCTGTCCATGGGATTCTCCAGGCAAGAATACCGGAATGGGTTGTCATTTCCTTCTCCAGGGGATCTTCCAGGCCCAGGGATCAAACCGCATCTCTTACATGTCTCCTGCATTGGCAGGTGGGTTCTTTATCACTAGCACCACGTGGGATCCCCAGTTTCTGTACCTGAGGGTAAATCTCAGGAAGGCAGCTGGAGTCTAGAGTCCAGATATTCTAGCATTCATTCCAGTTATCTATTGCTATGTAACCACCCCCTAAACTTTGTGACATAACTATAATTTTTCTTTGTGTTCATGGAATCTGTGCCTGCCCAGTTGCTTCAGTCGAGTCTGACTCTTTGTGACCCCATGGACTGTAGCCCACCAGGTCCCTCTGTCCATGGGATTTTCCAGGCAAGAATACTGGAGTGGGTTGCCATGCCCTTCTCTAGGGGATCTTCCCAACTGAGGAATCGAACCCTCTTATGATTCCTGCATTGGCAGGCAGGTTCTTTACCACTAGTGCCACCTGGGAAATCCTATGGAATCTGTGAGTCATGGACAAAGATGGTTTGTCTCTGTTCCATGGTATCTGAGATCTCAGTTGGGGAGACTCAAACAGCTGGATATGGCTTGAATGACTGGGGATTAGGGTCATCTGGAGGCTTCTTTACTGTGGCTCTGAGCCTGGATCCAGCCAGTACCATCAATGGACATGCCTAACATAGGGTCTTTCTGTGTGACCTGGGCCTCCTCACAGCCTGAGGGCCTTGAATATCTGGGCTTGTTCATGGTGACCAAGGGTTCCAAAAACAAGTATTCTGGTATATTAAAAAAAAAAAAGAAATTAGGAGCTGCATGTCCTTTTGAGAGCTAGGTTCCAGAAGTCTCATAGAATGAGTTCTATTGGACTTCCCTGGTAGCTCAGATGGTAAAGAATGCACCCACAATGCAGGAGACCAGGATTCGATCCCTGGGTTGGGAAGATCCCCTGCAAAAGGAAATGGCAACCCACTCCAGTATTCTTGCCTGGAGAATTCCATGGACAGAGGAGCCTGGCGGGGCTACACAGTTCATGGGGTCACAAAGGGCACGACTGAGCAACTGACACGAACTACTGGTGAATGCACCCACAAGTCTACCCAGGTTCAAGAAGAGGGGCCATGACACAGATCCCATTTGTCAATGGAGGAGTGTCAGAGAATCTGTGGGCAGCCCGAGTCCCTGCTGGATGGTGGAGGCTAGAAGAGCAAGCAAGAACAGATCATTTAAGAGTGACTCCCAGAAACCAGCTCCATGAAGGGTAGATGGAGAGAAAAGTCAGACCGCAAGACTTCAATCAGGGAACAGAGAAGAAAATCTGCACGCTTTACTAGCAAATGCCTCTGTGCAATGATATATCCCGGACGTGGAAATAAAAACTAAATCTTTTAGTTAAATATTGTACATACCTGGTGCATTAAATGGGCCAGATTTAGAAAAGACAGTCCTGTAACGTCTGCTCTTCTTCCACCACTTGTGATACTCTGCGACGTCTCTTCCCTACCCCCTGGTGGCAGCTCGGGCAAATCTCAAAACTGTACCATCGTTTTTGACTCAAAGAATAGTTTTATTTTCAGGTGTTCAAAAACCCGGAACAGAATCTATTCAAAATGTACATTGTGTTTCAAAAATGGCATAGCTTCACACCAAAATCCAGCAGTCTGGCTTCTTTTGAAAACCTGGGGACTTCCTGACAGTCCAGTGGTTGAGACCACCTTCCAGCACATGAAGTGTGAGCTGAATCTCTGGTCGGGGAGCTGAGACCCCACGTGCCTTGCGGCCAAAAGAACAAAGCATAAAAAGGAAGCCACACGGTAATGAATTCAGTAAAGAGTTTCAAAATGATTTACATCAAAAAAAAGAAAGAAAAGAAAACCTGAAGATCTGGTAACAGCTGACCTGCCCTGCAACAAACGGCAGGCGCAGAGGAGCGCTTGCCCCTTTCGGACAAGGGGAATGCCACAGCCCTGCTCGTCCGGTTCTGTGAATTGCCTCCCGGCTCTGGGACTCGCCCCAGAATGGACACATGGCGTCTTCTTTACTCCCTGGCTCCCGTTCCTCCTCCTTGGCCCCTGTTTTTAGTTTTCTCTATACTGTTGATCTGTTTCATCCAGGGAGGCAACCAGACAGCAGCTTTCCCCTGGGGGTGGGGGGGATGCATCTCTATGGTCCCCTCAGGGATCTCCCACAGGAACATGGGTGAGGCACCTTCCACGTGACATCTGACGATTACTGCTCCATCTGACACTCGCCTTCACTGTACAAACGTCTTGTCCCTTATGAGGGACGACATTTCTTTCTTTTTTTTGAAGGGGACAACAGAGGATGAGATGGCTGGATGGCCTCACCAATTCAATGGACATGAGTTTGAGTAAACTCCGGGAGTTGGTGATGGACAGGGAGGCTTGGCGTGCTGCAGTCCATGGGGTCACAAAGAGTTGGACACGACTGAGCGACTGAATGAAGGATGAAGGCACGTCCTTACAGGGCTTCAGCCTACTTACCTGCCATGGCACACACTTGGCAGCAAGGCGGGCCCCGCTGTGGTAACAGGGCAGGCTGCTCTGCTCTCTCTGCCCAGCCCATCCTCTCCTGCAGCTCAGCCGGCCTCCCCATCATTAGACCTCTCCACTGAGGACATGGGGCCTCTCCCATCACACAGATGGCCGGCTCCCCACTGCAAATTATTAAGAGCACACATCAGGTTTTTATGTTCTGTGCACAGGTCAGAAAAGAACTTCCAGACACAAGACAGAATGAAAGGAGAACAGAGTTTATTAGACCAGGAGACACTGTGAGCAGGCCAGCTTTTCCAGTGGTGAGGGAGTGCGTGTGCTAAGTCACTTCGGTTGTGTCTGACCCTTTGTGATCCCATGAACTCCTCCATCCATGAGATTTCCCAGGCAAGGATACTGGAGTGGGTTGTCATGCCTTTCTCCAGAGGATCTTTCAGACCCAGGGATCGAACCCACATTTCATGTTTCTTGCATTTGGCACATGGGTTCTTCATCAGTAGCGCCACCTGGAAGCCCATGACAAATATGGATCACCTGCCTGTTTTGGTAGCCAGGGAACAAAGGAATGGAGTAGGAAGCTTGTGAGTCATTTGCTCATTGGGTGGGATACGTGTCATTTCCTTATACAGGGAAGGAGGAGAACATGCTTTCTAACATGGGACAGGAAGGGGACGAGCCAGGTGCCGGGGACCGCTCAAAAATTCCGCAACGGTTCCAACATGGCAGGAAGGGTGACGAGGATCTGGTACTTTATGTTCCTGTGTCTACGGCCCCTTGAGCTCATCTCATACTTTTGGCCTCTGGGCACCACAAGGTTCCTTAAGAACCCTTTCTTACTTGCCTCGGAGAGCAACCCAGGGGGAAACACACCAGTATCTCGGGTCAGACGCATCCAGCCGGGAGCAAGTGTTGGCCTCCCCTTCCAGAGACACCCCATCTGGGTGAGGTTCTCCTGGTAGGCCCCCTTTCACTGAACTGGGAGGATCAGAAACTCCCCTTCCGTGCCCCACAGCAGCCTCCATTCTGATGAATTCACCTGAAAGAATCTAGTCTCTCAATGGACCTTGAGGCTTCTCTTATCTAGACTGGAAACCAGAGATTGGCCAAAATTCTCATCCGGCCTCTGCTAGTAAACCCTGGAGGTACTTCCCAAGCGATTCTATGGTAAAGAATCTGCTTACCAATGCAGGAGATGCAGAAGATGCAGGTTCGATGCCTGCGTCGGGATGATCCCCTGGAGGAGGAAATGGCTACCCACTCCAGTATTCTTGCCCGGGAACTTCATGGACAGAGGAGCCTGATGGGCTACAGTCCACAGAGTCGCAAGGTGTCAGACACAACTGAGCACACACATGCGAGCAGTAAGCCCTGTACAAATGCGTCTATGCTGACATCTCTCTTTAATATGTGGGATCAATGTCTCCCACTGTCCTCAGCTATGAGGCTTGAGCTGAAATTCTAAGACAACAATGTCCCATGACACTCCTGTTACATATGAGACTGCATTTTCCTTGATGTATCAACGTTAGACTCTATATTTAGCAGTATGCAATAGAACTTTCTACAGGGATAGAAATGGTCCGTGTCTACACTGTGCAAAGTGGCAGCCAGCAGCAACATGTGGCTGTTGAGAACTTGAAATGTCACTAGTGAGGCTGAGAAATTGAATTTTTATTACTACTTCATTTGAATTCACATAAGTTTAAACAGCTTATTGTGGCTAGCAGGTACTGTATTAGAGGGCACCACTCTATGTAATAATAAGACTAAAATTTATTATATGCTAGCTATGTACTAATTGGGCTTCCCTGGTGACTCAGACAGTAAAGAATCCACTTGCAAGGTGGGAGACCTGGGTTCAAGCCCTGGGTTGGGAAGATTCCCTGGAGGAGGGAACAGCTACCCACTCCAGAATTCTTGCCTGGAGAATTCCTTGGACAGAGAAGCCTGGTGGGCTACAGTCCATGGGGTGGCAAAGAGTCGGACACAACTGAGAAACTTTCATTTTATGTACTAACTGGTTTTCTAAAAGGAATTATTCCAAACATTGTTTTATTTGATTCTTACTATAGCCATGCAAGATTGATCTCTTCTCCATTTTTTACTTCATAACTTAAGTCAAAAAATAATCTTCAAAGTATAACCAACTAAAGCTCATTTAACTTCCCTCAGTTCTTTATTCAAATAGCATCTTAGATGACTTTCCTTTGCCAGCTTGTACAAAGCTCCCACTCTGCTCCTCTGCTTCTGTGCTTATTTTTCTCAAGGCCTTTTTCACCTTCTAATATACTCAATGCTTTATATTTCTGCTTCTGGTCCCTTTGTCTGGACTAGAATGTAAACTTGGTGAGGATACAGATTTTCATCTCTCTCTCTCATGGGTCCCTGGAGCCAAAACAGTGTTTGGTGGTTCCTCCTGGAGCTTACTAGGATTTTGTTGAATGAATGAATGAGCTGCCTTCTAGAAGAGACAGTCCTGCTTCACGAAATCCCCACTGTTCTGCTGAGCCCTTGTCGGAGTTTGCAAGTGAGATGGTCCAAAGCCATCCTCGGAGACTGAGAGAGGAGAGAGCTGCATGTGGGCTCCCCAGGGCAATCGGGGGAAGAAGGGAAGAGGCAAGAGTCGGTGAGCTGTTATGAGGCCGAGACCCCACATGAAGCTGGGCAGGCTGTGAAAATCCCCCAGGGGAGGGGGAGACCTCAAGATGGAGCTATCACAGTGTTCACACTGAAGCTGTCTATATTAAGCTGAAATAAATATATTCCCCCAAATTGCAATAAAGCCTACTCTACCCATTCAGCTCTAGTGCCAGAGGCAGTTCTTTACTGAAGTATAGTTGATGTACAATATTATATTTTATAGGTATATAATAGAGTGACACAATTTTAAAGGTTATTCTCTATTTACAGTTATTATAAAATACTGGCCATACTTCCTCTGCTGTACAATATATCCTTGTAGTTTATTTTAATATATAATAGTTTGTACCTCTTAATCCCGTACCCAGGGAGTATTTTGTTTGCTTACTTAACTTACCTGCTTACTTATTCATTTGGGTGAAATTAAAGGAAGCTATTGACTTTAATGACTTTATCAACAATGTCTAAAATATAGCACAAGAAACAATAAGGTGAACTATTTGGATGGAAGAAACTGCCTAAGACAGCAAGGAGATCAAACCAGTCAATCTTAAAGGAAATCAACCTTGAATATTCATTGGAAGGACTGATGCTGAAGCTGAAGCTGCAATACTCTGGCCAGCTGATGCAAAGAACTGACTCATCAGAAAAGACCCTGATGCTGGGAAAGACTGAGGGCAGGAGGAGAAGGGGACAACAGAGGATGAGATGGTTGGATGGCGTCACCGACTCGATGGACGTGAGTTTGAGCAAGCTCCAGGAGTTGCTGATGGACCAGGAAGCCTGGTGTGCTGTGGTCCATAGGGTCACAAAACATGGGATGCGACTGAGCAGCTGAAATGAACTGAACTGAAGTACCTAATTCAGAGTCACCATGAGACTCTAAGCCAATCGCACCACAAATATCCACGTTCACTCTCCAGAAATCCACCCTTCCTTCCCAATTTAAGGACAGTATTCACTCACTATGTGTCAAATAGCTGACTAGGACTTTAAAAGAATATGAATGAAAGTTTGAGTCAATCTGACTTCGGTCTCAAGGGCCAGAAGACCCAGTATGGCATATGTACAGATAAAGAAGCTACAGGAGAAATCAAGTGGACTCTCCTACAGCTGTTCAGTAATGAAGTGTCAGAACCTGGCTTAAAAACTCAGTGTCTTCACTCCAGGCCCACGTTCCTTCAGTCCCCATCGTCTTCTTTCTGAAAAGATCTGGACTTTTGCCTGAGTCATTACTTAAATCTGTGCAATTCCTTTAGTCCTTAAGTGCATACTTCCTTTTTAGCCTATTTAAAACACATTTGCAGCTGTCAGGTCTGCCAGACCCTAGCAAACACAAGGCCCGTCTACGAAGTGCTTTGACTAGCCAAATTCCCCTACTTTATCTTAGCAGCTTGAACTCTTTTAATTTATACACGCTCCACTCCTCATTCTTGTCAGTTTCAAACTCCATTTTTGATTCCACACCAAGCTGCCCTCTCAGGTTATACTAATTTATCTGGTGGGCCAAAACAGGGCTGTCTGAGCAGATACCCAAATTTCTAGGCATGGTACGAAGGATTTCTTGGCAGACTAAATTTACCACAACAGACACCTCAAATATCAGATGTTGAGCACAGTAGATGAGGTCTTCTAAAAAAAAAAAGCAAATAAAAATCTCAAAGAAGCCTGAAACACAATGTTAAAAAAAAATTCTTTTTTTTTTTTTTTTTAAAGAAAAATTTATTTCAAAGGTACTGGTAGTGGTCCTGTTCATTTAAGGTTGTTATCGTTTAAATCAAAGCAAACCAAACAGAAGTTTAGTGATTTCACAAAAGATAATTCTTTGAAATTAATAGTCCAAAGCAAAAAGACTCAAAGTTTCTGAGGTGGATCAAAGAGGTATTATTTTAGAAAGATTAAATTACAGTGAATATTTCCATATTTAATCGTGCTCTGGGTATTATTTGCAAGACTTGCCTCGAAAGAGATTAATATCACACCAGAAACCTGCCTAACAAGACAGTATCTAGAAAATTATTTAGGTCCAGTCTCCAGAAAGAAGGAAGTTAACTGTTTAGGAAACAGTGGCTTTCCAGACAGTGAGTATATGGAAGCTAAAAGGGGAGAAGGGAAACAGTGTCTGCTGAAAAGACCAAGAACAAGTGAAGTCGTTCAGTCGTGTCTGACTCTGTGCGACCCCATAGACGGCAGCCCACCAAGCTCCCCTGTCCCTGGGATTCTCCAGGCAAGAACACTGGAGTGGGTTGCTATTTCCTTCTCCAATGCATGCAAGTGAAAAGTGAAAGTGAAGTCGCTCAGTCGTGTCCGACCCTCAGAGACCCGATGGACTGCAGCCTTCCAGGCTCCTCCGTCCATGGGATTTTCCAGGCAAGAGTACTGGAGTGGGGTGCCACTGCCTTCTCTGTTACTGTCTGAGTTCTTTCTAAATGAAAAGAGGATATGTGACAATCAGTTTTTAAAATCCTTTCCATTCTCTTTTCACTTACACTTCTAGAACAGTGACTTCCCTGGTGGTCCAGTGGTTGAGACCCCACCTCCCAGTGCAGGGGCCGTGGGTTCAGTCCCTGATGGGGAAACTAAGCCCCTGGACCAAAACTAGAGAAGGCCCTGCCCACCACGAAAAGACCCAGTGCAGCCAGAATAAAAAGTAAATTAAAAATGAAAATAAACGTCCAAAACCTAGAACAGTGTAGATAACAGAGGTGAAGGGGAGAAAAAGAAGTGCTTGGGCTTAAGCACAAGGTAATACTTTGTTTTTAACCCTGAACCTACAGCTGCCTCTAGAAGCAGAGGAGGAAGTGGGGAGGCTGGAAACGTGAGTTCATGACCTTCACTGAGGCCTGCTTCTCTCTATACCTTGCTATTTCTCTTCTTGTAAGCTCTCCATAAGGTCACAAACACTCCGACACGACTGAGTACACACCCAGTAATAGTGTAAGCTTTCCAAAGTCACCAGAGTCACTGCCTCCAGATAATTCCTTCCCACATTTCCCCTTTAATCTCCTACGCTCTGGTTTCTGGGAGATCATCCGTTAACCTCTTTACCCCTTCCATCTCTGGAGAGCTGGGAGTTGATTCATGAATTTGGAAAAAATAACTGGCTGTTCTCCACTTGGGCATGGACCTTCTTCCTCTTGGGATACGCATGCAGCACCTCTTGCGCTCAGCCCCACTGCACAACCATGCAGATGAAGCAGAGGCAGGGCGGGCGGTGTGCTGCTGCTTAGAGGACAATCTCTCAGAATCTCTCTTCGTGGAAACCAGGAGCAGGGAAACGTTCATTTCCTCCAACAGGGAACAAACTGATGACACAAACGTGCCTCATCCCGGAGTTCACACCCAGATCTCTCTCTAAGCTACATCTTCAACTACAGTTTATTGTTTCCTTTTGGTTTTCCACCCACCATTCCTTCATTTTATTTCGCTACTTGCTCATCACCCAGGAAGGGACTATGAAATCCTCCCCAGATACCAAATATTTGGTGGGGGCGTGGCAGGGGGGTGGGCAGAGGGCAGTGTTTAGAGATACTGAGAAACCACAATCAGAATAGAATTGGGTGGTGAGGACCCATGTGATCTGGAACCTCACGGCACCATGGCGCACAGTGGGGGCCAGGGGATCTAACTTTGGTGTTGCCTGGGGGCTTGCACTGGGCCCAGTGGGTTTTCACAGTAGCTAGCGCAAGTGGCTTGGGTAAGAGCTTTTAAACCAGACTGTGAGCCTTTTGAATTTGGACGGTCATTGTGGCTTATATTTTACTTGTAAAATATGACTTTCTGTGGGGTTCTAACTGCCTCTGTGAGCTTTTGAAAAGGCTCAGTGGGCATCTTTAAGCCATAGGTGCCAGGACCTCAGCAGAGGTGTGGGTCACCCTTCACAGGATCAACAGCACTCCTTTGGAGACTCAAAAGTGGTAATGGCTCCATGCCAAGACTCTAAAGTGACTCAGAGTTAATCATGACACACACAACAGTAGCACATATTTGTGCCACTTGGTTTGAAATTGAGCCAATATCCAACCATTAGCACAGCTACATGCCCAGAACACATACCCAGTGTGCCCAAAGGCTGTGGCAGATGACGAGTACCCCGGAGAGTTTCCTCGTCAGTGCCCACTTGCCAGATTCTACTGCCTACGGACCTAAATTCAGCTGACAGAAATACCCCTGCCCACAGAAAAAGCAAGGGAATTCCAGAAAAATATCTGCTTCTGCTTCACTGGCTATGCTAAAGCCTCTGACTGTGTGGATCACAATAAACCCGTGGGAAATTCTTAAAAGAGATAGGAATACCAGACCACCCTACCTGGCTCCTAAGACACAGGTATGCAGGTCAATAAGCAACAGGTAGAACCAGGCATGAAATAATGGACTGGTTCAAAATTGGGAAAGAAGTACGTCAAGGCTGTCACCGTGTTTAACTTATATGCAGAGCACATAATGCAAAATGCCAGACTGGATGAGTCACAAGCTGGAATCAAGATTGCCAGGAGAAATAGCAACAAGTTCAGACATGCAGATGATACCACTCAAGTGCAGAAAGCAAAGAGGAACTAAAGAGCCTCTTGATGAAAGTGAAAGAGAAAGTGAAAAAGCTCTCTTAAAACTCAACATTCAAAAAAGTGAATTATCATGGTATCTGGTCCCATCGCTTCATGGCAAACAGAAAGGGGAAAAGTAGAAAAAGTGACAGATTTTATTTTCTTGGGCTCCAAAATCACTGCAGATGGTGACTGCATTAAAAGACACTTACTTCTTGGAAGGAAAGCTATGACAAACCTAGACAACATATTAAAAACTAGAGACATTACCTTGCCAAAATAGGTCAGTATAGTCAAAGCTATTGTTTTCCCAGTGATTATATATGGATGTGAGAGTTGGACCATAAAGGCTGAGTGCCAAGGAATTGATGCTTCTGAACTGTGGTGTTGGAGAAGACTCTTGAGACTCCTTTGGACTGCAAGGAGATCCAACCAGTCCATCCTAAAGGAAATCAGTCCTGAATATTCATTGGAAGGTCTGCCGCTGAAGCTGAAGCTCCAGTACTCTGGCCACCTGATGCAAAGAGCCGACTCATCAGAAAAGACCCTGATGCTGGGAAAGATTGAAGGCGGGAGAAGAAGGGGGCAACAGAAGATGAGATGGTTAGACAACATCACTGACTTGATGGACATGAGTTTGAGCAAGCTCCGGGAGATGGTGAAGGATAGGGAAGACTGGCGTGCTGCAGTCTACGGGGTTGAAAAGAGTTAGACACGACTTAACAACTGCAAAACAGCAAAAGGACCTTAGAAAATGTGTGCAACATGGAATAAATGAACTTGCAGCAGCACGATTGTAGGGGCCCTGCGCAACACCAAGAGCACAACAGCCTTGCGAGCACAGCCCAGCAGCATGAGCCCTCAGCCTGGGCAGGCAACCTCAAGGCACGACTTCCAGAAAGGACTTCACAGGGCTGTTAGAACTGGGAAATATGTGCACTGCTTTCCTGCTTTTTTCAAGGCAGCTGGGTCCCAATGCATTACAGTGTGCTGGTAAGGTTCTAGCTTTTAACTGGCAGTGCCAGGCCAGTGTCACTGACCCTACGCTTGCCACCCAATTCCAGTCTGTATGCAGGACCAAGGATCCAAGGCTGGTCCCTCAATAATCCAAAGTGGCTTGTCTTTAGGTGCCTCTGGATTGCTTACATCCATGTAAAGGAGAAAACATCCTTGGGAAGGCAACTTTCTTAGCTCTAAACATTGCTTTGCAAGGGGCAGCCTACTCATCTCTGAGGCTCCAATCTGAATATGCCTGTTCACATAGGGATGTGGCCTCCAAGCCCCTAGGGGGAGCTCTCACTCAATCCATCCTGGGTGCCAGAAACCCCTTGGAAGCATAAGAGCACATGAAGGTATTATGCAATGGTGAAGTCTCTCCCCCAGAAACAGTCAATGTCTAAGGTCAAAACTAAGCCTCCACCTACCACGCAACATTACACGCAGAGGAGACTCACAAAATAACTAGACCAGCAGACCTTGATCTGGATTGCTGGTAACTCTGAGCAGCTGCCCAAAGCATGATTACAAAGGCCTGGTTAGAAGTTGAATGTAACATGGTTGATTTGATCCTGCAGATAAATTTTTCAAAACTGAGGACTGAAAGAGATACCCCTTAACCCTACAGTTCTAGCCGAAGACTAAAATTAAATCAGAAACAAGGTTAAAACCTGTGCTTCTTTAAATACCTGGTGATTGCTGAGAACCTTCTTTTCAGGCATGATAATCAACTAATGAAAAAGACCCCTTCATACAGATGCCAGAGCCATACTGTTTACTGACCAAAAGACCAAAACTAGTAAATTCGTATGAGGTGAGAAAATGGAAATGGAATGTACAAATCTAGTCCATCAGAAGCAGTTTTCGAGACTTTTATTGAACTGTCATTTTATTACCAACATTTAACATTCCTAGTTTTGCTACATTTGGGTAAGCACAATAGGAAGAAAATGTAAATTAAATACTATGAAAGTTCACCTTTAATGAAACATGATCTTGATAGGATATTGATATATAAATTTAGTGGTTTTATTGCATTGTTAGAAAATTATATTATGAAAGATACAAAAAAAATCAATAGCTGTTATTATTTCTGTTTATTTTACAATCAGTATGCCATCTTTTGCCATTATGGCTTTAAATTTTCATTCTGCCCAACAGGTTTCAAAGAATAGTTTATTACATGCTTTAATAAAACAGTTAAAATATTTACAAATTCAAAATAGATGTTTCATAACTGAAAAAAAAGTTCACCTGAGAATTCATTATAACATTGCCATTAATTTTTTTTTCTCCAAGTTGTTAATGTGGCTGAGTGTCCACATGCAACCTGTATCGTCTACTGTGTCAAATATATTTGATTCCTTAAATTAGTTAAGCATTAAGCTATAGTAAATTATAAGATGTACAGATGTAGTACTTAGATCTATATCCATGTTTGTTCTGAATATAGCAACTTAACAAATTATTTGCTACAGCTGCAGGATTCAAATAATGAGAAACACTTTAAGGTATGGTTATTTTACTGAGTTAGACCTAACAGCTTTTAAAAATCCTCAAGCAGTGAGAAGGCTAACTCATAAAATAAGGAACCATAATCGTGTAAATACACCATATACAAACTGAAAATCACCTTTGCAAAGTTCTGCATGAAGGAAAAGATATACACTGTATACACATAATCCTGTCATTTGTCTTCGGCAGCATCAAAAAAAAATCAATTTAAAACAAATTTTCTTAGAAAAAACGTCTTTAGAAGTTAATGTTAAAATAGGCATAAATGTGTAATGCTATGCAATATATAAAAAACTTCCCCACTTTATGGCCAAAAGACAAAGATAAAAAAATTTTTATCTCTCTGTTCCTCTGGATTACAACTTGAAAATCATGTAGGTATGAGGTAGTGTAGTTACTTGTATTACATGCTGGTTATTAAAAGTAATGCTCTATTTTATGAAATAATACACTTGGCCAATAATTAGAATATCATTAAAATAAACCTTAATGCTAAACTGTTTATATGTAGCGAGAAATTTAATCCAAGTGCCTTAAAAACTGTATTTAAACTCTGGAGACAGCTAGGTTTCATCATAAAATAGGAAGGAATCTTTCAAAGCAGTTATTTACAGTAGCAATTAAAGTACGAGACTGACATTTGCACATACACAGACTGGTGCGAAAAATAGCCGAGTGCACACTGAGGTAGGAAATGAAGGAGTCCGTCGGCTTGGGTAAGATTTTACACACTGTAAACCAGAAAAGGTTTTATATTATTTTATATTTTGAATTTAAAATTACAAGTATCAAAGAAATAGCTAGATGGAAGAATACACACACACACACACGCATACACCATTGATCACTGTTTTGTAGTATGGGATTCATTACCATAGAATTATATTCTCCCTGACAAATTCTTAGGTGTACTTATAAAAGCCTCTAGAAAATAAACAAGTCCAACTAGTTTTTTCCTACAACAGCTAAGCTGATAATAGAAATAACATACAAACCACTGAAAAGATAGTGGCAATAGCTCCCGCAACACCGGCCCCCATGAAAAAGGGTAACATTAGACGAATTACTCTGAAATGGGAAGCCTGGTCCCCACGTCGCCTCACAGGCCTACTGGCTTCAGACCCATTCCTACACGTTAACTACACAAGCCCTCTGCCAGACTCAAGATGCACTCTACACAAGTCAGGTGTCTAACCTCAGTGAAATGAAGTACTTTCCAATCCAAACTCTAAAAATTACTTTCTGTACCCTTTCAAACTGGATTCTGCAAACGTTTCTCTGAATGCAAATATTCAATGTTGCTTTCATCACTGACAGGTCCACAGCTTTCTATAACAGCAGAATGCCTAAGAACCATTGCATAATGGCATGGGATAAGGGTTCAGATTATTAGAAAACTATCTTAAAACAGGATTGAATAAACACAAAGACTGATTTTAAAATGCCCAAGTCCAAAATGATGGGTGTGCCCTTATGCGCTAGATTTGGGGAGGAGAGCAAGACTAAATCTGGCTTCCAAATTCACACAATGGTACAAAATTATGTTTTTAGCCTATCTCACAAACCTACATGGTTGTTGTGGACACATTTTGATCTATCGTAATGCTTTTTACAAAGAAACCACAGACCTTCAGAGACAGGATGGGAAATGAACTGCCACTCCTGATAAATGCAGGCCATCTTTCCCTGCGACAGCGGGTTCCCTTGTATGAGTGGCCTCTGGCGGGCAGGCCCCCAGCCTTGTCCCGGGTGAGCACTCCAGGATTCCAGGGAGGCTAAGACAAGGCTGCCATCACAGGAGCTCACGCCACTGTGTCCTGAGTTTTATTTCTCCTTCAAAAGGACGAGAATGTGAGCAAACAGAAAGATCATGCTGGACCCAGATGTAGAAGAGATGAAGAGGAAAAGAGGGAAATGACACTTATCTACTGCTGATGCAGCCACGACTCTTAAAGTCGACACTGAGGAGGATCAGGAGCCTCTGCCAGAGGCCAGCCTCCTGCCCGGGGTTCCTAACTGTTTCCAACGTAGCCGAGAATCACAGCTACAGGCCAACCAGTTTCCACTTTCAGCGAGAGCTGAAAGAGCAACACGCCAGGGTTCAGGCAAGATGGTCTCTATGTGTTCCCACTTCAGGCCTACAGCACTGTGCCCGAGGTGGTGACACCTCACTTTTCAGTAGCATGGAACTCTGTCAGCATTACTTGGAAGAACATTTTCTTTTAAACCAGTATGTTGTAAGAAGGCCGGATGATTAATCTTTTGCAGGCTACTTCTTTAGAGCAGGAAGTGTCTGCAGAGGTTTCAACCTGTTTAACTGTTGTCTGATTCGCTACAGTTTTTCACTTTCTTGTTTACTTTGAACACTGGGAAGAATCATTACTAATAGCTGTTATTCTTTAAAACTGAGCAGTTTTCAGTACCCTTGCTGGAAAATCCCATGGACAGAGGAGCCTGGTATATGCTACAGTCCACGGGGTCACAAAAAGTCAGACATGACTGAGCGACTTCACTTTCTTTCTTTCTTTCAAAGCCTTACTGCATTTCCATGTGGGAGTTTTCAGCATCCAGGTAGCAGATCATTTCTGCCCCTCCTGTGGAAATGAAGGAAAAGTCAAGGCTGATATCAAAGGAATTCCCTTAACAGCAAAGTACGAGGGAAGACAAACCATACTGTCAAGAGACAGGTGGCCTTATCAGGCTTTTAAGACAATGTCAAGATGTCAGTAGGAAATAGCCGGAGGTGCGTTTACTCATCAGTAGTACACTTGTCGGTCATCTGTTGACAGAAGTCTGAGATGCCCCCGCTCTGGCGGCAGGGCTCCCTCGTCTCTGAGAGGGTGCTGGTGGCCGTCTGGGACTCCTGGCCCCGCACACCGCCCGCCTCGCCGCCCTTGGTGCTGGGGTAACATAGGCTGGGCTCCCCGGCAGGCAGTCCCGCCGCAGGCCTTTCAGACAGACTCAGGATCGAGGGTAACGCGAGCTCACTATCAGGAGTGCTCTTGCCTTTCTCGGAAATTAACAGGGAGAGCGGGCAGTCGGAGGCTGAGTACTTGGCAAGGATCTGTATCTGTTCTTGACTCAGAGCCGCTTCTTTACAGACTTGCTGGCAGAGCCCGGTCAGGTTCTGCTTGGTCTCGCCCAACGTGGACAAAATGTGATCCCTCTCCTTCAACAAGCTCTCCTTTTCGTTTTGCTGTAGGCGAGAAAGAGAGTACGGTGAGCTGTGTTGATGAGCTCGTCAACATGGCTAGGGTGTGCATTCATTCATATCCACGGCACCTCCTCATCATGTAAGGTCATGGGGAATTTTTCCTGCCAATGCCATTCAAAAATATACTCAATCCTGAGGCTCATAAGCCCTCATCCCTAACAGGCCTACACATATCTTGGAGTTCAGAAGTACTCAGATTCTAGAGACAAAGTATACATGCACACATAATTCCTCCAGCAGCATCTGAAGCAGCACCCCACTCTCAGGCACCTTCCCATTTCTAAATAAGACACAGGAAAGCATCAATAGACAAAGGAGGATACATAACAACTGGGTACCCTGATCTAGCCTTGTGTCAGTTTTTTGGCCAAAATAGTTGCAACAGACTTGCACAGTTTTCAGAGTTTTTTGGATCTGTGGACTGCAGATAAACCCCTGCAGACTCTGGGGATGAAATACAACCTCCACAAAAGCACAAGTGAAGTGATCGTAACTCCAAAGATTCTAGTCACGACTGGACACTAGCTATGCCAGACACTGTGCTAGATGTTTCCAAACGTACCATTTCAACTACGTAATCCTCACGATGACTGCTGATTTCAGGACTATCAAACACATTTTACAGATGGGGTTCAGATTATAACATGCCCAGAGTCAGAAAGCTAGTACGTGAGTGATTGACATGTGAAGAATGGAGGGGGAGGGGAATTGTGTTTATTAATTACTATTATTGCTATTTAGTTGCTAAATCGTGTCCAACTCTTTTGCGACCCTGTGGGCTTTCCACAGGACTTACTAGACACACTGGAGTGGGTTGCTATTTCCTTGTCCAGGGGATCTTCCTGACTCAGGAACTGAACCCAAGGCTCCTGCCACATCTCTTACACTGCAGGTGGGTTCTTTACCACTGAGCCACCATGGTTTCCCAGGTGGCGCTAGTGGTCAAGAATCCGCCTGACAATGCAGGAGACATCAACAGACTCGGGTTCAATCCTTGGGTCAGGAAATCCCTTGGAGGAGGAAATGGCAACCCGCTCCAGTATTCTTGCCTGGAAAATCCCATGGGCAGAGGAGCCTGGTGGGCTACAATCTGTGCAGACACAGAGAGTCAGACACGACTGAGCACAATTATTACCCCTATTGGTACTGTTATTATTTTCATGTTAAATGATTATCCCTGTAAGAAAGCCTACCATGAAGTTTTGGTCAGGTTTTCCCATTCCCAGCCACCATGTCCGCCATCACTGGTCACTGCGGACAGCGTGTCTTTTTTCCTATCATTGTGCCACCTCATCCTTCCGATTCTACCACTGCACTGCGCCTAATCTAGTATGAGCTAGAAAACCAAATCATCAAGCTGGTTATAACGTAAGAGAAAATAAGTGTTGACAGAGGGTCAAAGATTTCTCTTGTGAAATCTATGATAAATCTCCTGGCTTCTGCTCTTTGGCAACTTCAGGGGAGCCAGAGCTGTTAAATGTTGCCAGTTAACATTTAGACAGGTTGCTTCACAGTAGCCATCTGCAATGGCCAACCTTTAAATAGATGCTCTTTCGGGACTAAAATAGTTAAAAGGTTAAAAAAGAAACCTGCTTTACACAAAAGTACTGCTGTGGTTTTATATTAAAGTTTTCCTAAAAAAATAAATAAATAAATAAAGTTTTCCTACAAAACTGCGGGTGACTCCAACTATGGGTAGTCAGGTTTTAAATATTTCAGGGCCATCTAAGACTTTGAAAAACGTTGCACTGAATAAGAAACACTAAATTTTTCTATTGCAAGGTACATACTTCTATTTACTGAAAGTGAAAGTGAAGTCGCTTAGTCGTGTCCGACTCTTTGCGACCCCAAGGACTATAGCCTACCAGGCTCCTCAGTCCATGGGATTTTCCAGGCAAGAGTACTGGAGTGGGTTGCCATTTCCTTCTCCAGGGGATCCTTCTGACCCAGGGATCAAACCCCAGTCTCCTGCATTGTAGAAAGATGCTTTACCATCTGAGCCACCAGGAAAGCCCCTGTTTACTGAAGCATGATGTATATCCTGAATGAACACATATTTCACACACACACAGAAGGAGCAACTCTCCAGCAGCAAGCATGCATTCTGGAGTCTAATACCTGCTATAAGAGACTAGGGATTTTTACAGAAAGGGGTGGCTCCCCATCTCTAAACAAGAGGCGGCTTCCCAGGTGGCTCAGAATCCCAGGTAAAGAGAAGGCTTTACCCAGGTGGTAAAGAATCCGCCTGTCAGCGCAGGAGACACAGGAGACTTGGGTTTGATCCCTGGGTCGGGAAGAGCCCCGGGAGGACAGCATGGCAACCCACTCCAGTCTTCTTGCCTGGAGAGTCTCATGGACAGAGGAGCTTGGTGGGCCACAGTTCACAGGGTGGCAAAGAGTCAACCATGGCTGAGCACGCACACAGATGCAAGGCAAACCTATGAGACACTGCTGTAAATGGCACAGGCACACCAACGGGGTCGTGTCAACAGCACGCACCAGCTGGCTGAGGAGGCTGGCTCTCCCCGGCAAGCCCGGGAAAACACTGACATCAAGAAGACCAACGACTATTATGAGTTCTAAGAAATTAAACTAGAAAAAGATTAATCCATGAGTCCACTGTGATACTAAAAGGATGTGGTCAGACGGAGGAAAAAGAGGAGGGAAGGAAAGTTCTTTTTAAAGAGGAATACCAATAAATGTAAGTGGAATAACAAAATTGGAAAAATCCCGATTTTGCAGTCCCCGTTGTAAAGGCCATCATCACATGCTTAAAACCAAAGGACAAAGGAGTGTTGGGGAACCAGATATTCACAAAGTGCCTAATTAACAGTCCACAGAAAACAATCACAAAGGCAAAAAAAAAAAAATTTGGAGATGATCTGCCCCCGTGCACTCAAGTGGAACAACATCCTGAGATGGTGTCTCCCCAGGTGACCCAGTATGAATGTTTAATCTCGATCTATGAACACACACTTTCACAGTTTACATGAAATACAAACAGTGAAGGAAGGAGTTACATAAAACCAAGGGGAAATGATCAGACAAACATTAAAAGTATGACATTTCACGAGAACACTGGCCTAGACTCTTAAAAAACTTATTATCGTTAAAAAATAGAAGGGGGGCAGTACTGGGCATATACCCTGAGGGAACCATAACTGAAAAGGATACAGGTACCCCAATGTTCATCACAGCACTATTTACAATAGCTAGGACATGGAAGTAACCTAGATGTCCATCCACAGATGAATGGATAAAAGAAGTTGTGGAATGGAACACAATGGACTACTACTCACCATAAAAAGGAGTGCATTTGACTCAGTTCTTATATATATACATATATATATATACACACACACACACACAATGGAATATTACTCACCATAAAAAGGAATGCATTTGACTCAGTTCTTACATATATATATATACACACACACACACACACACACACACACACACACAATAGAATATTACTCAGCCATACTGACATGTCCTGGAGGAGGAAACGGCGGCCCACTCCAGCATTCTTGCCTGGAGAATCCCCACAGAGGAGCCTGGCGGGCTCTAGTCCATGGGGTCGAAAAGAGTCAGACACAACTGAGGGAGCAGCGATTGACATGTACTCACTGCTATACTTAAAACTAACACAACACTGTTAATCAACTAGACTCTCCTAGAAAACAAAGATTTTTTTAAATTAAAAAAAATGGAGGGAGAAGGGGGAAGATTTGTTCTAGACTGAGAGACTAAAGACAAAACTAAAAACATGTGAGAATTGGCTCCTACTTTGCAAAGAAAAAATGTATATAAAGTATGCCTAGGGACAATAAGGGTAATTTGAATAGGAACTACATATGTTACTTAAGATTTATTAATTTTCTCAGGTATGACAAAGATATTGGTAAATACATTTGATAAAGATATCAAAAAATGTCATTTTAGAAGATTCATATTTAAGCATTTAGGGGTGAAATGTCATAATGTGGTAGGTTTCAAATGATTCAGAAAACAAAACAAGAGCCATAAAGACGGACAGGGAGTATAGCGAGAAGATCACCCAACTGTAGTTACAAAGAATCCAAGACTGGCTAACGGACAGAGGGACAAAGACCCACAGACCAACCAAGCAGAGCAGGGGACACAGACCTGGCCAGAGAGACAGAGACCAGGACCCACAGGAAGAGGCAGAAAGCAAAGATGGCAAAATGTCAGTGACTTGTGAATCCACCGCAAGTATGTGGTTGTCTACCGCACTGTTCGTTTAACTTTCCTGCAAGCTTAGAATGGGGAGGAGGAAGATGATTCTCAAGAACAAATGAAAACACATTAAGCGGGCTCCCTATGAGACTCCAAGCATTTTATTGGCAAGGGCTATGTCTCACTGATCTTTGATTCCCCTGGTACCCAGTACATTTAATATGAATGAAAAGCAGATACTCGCAGAAAACATAACTACTAATTTTTACTGAGCCCTGAACATGTGTGGGGCAGGACAAAGAGCCTTCCATCTCTAGCTGAATCTCATCCTCGCACCAGACCTGAGGGAGATACTACTCTTACCTCCTTGTTATTGATAAGGGGATTGGGTTTTGGAGAGGCAACGACCTCTCCAAAGCCATCAAGGGGCCAGACAGAGTTTTCAGCTGTTTGACTCCAAAGCCTCCATCTGACGTCTGTGTTCTAGTGCAGCGGGTTCTAGAAACTTAGTGTGCATAATAAAGACTCACACTGGAAACTTGCAGAATGCATGTTCCTGGGCCCCTCCCACAGGTCTGGGATGGGGCTCCAGAGGGAGCATTTTGAAGGCGGACTCCTGGGTAACTCTGATGCCAATTGTACACAGGTCACATTTCAAGACACGCTGCTCAAGGGCCTCACAGAGTGGCAGCGGGAAGGCCCCGGAGGGCCCACAGCAGGGTGTGGAGATGGCAGTGCCCATGTGACTAGAGCAGTAGTTAGACTGTGACCAGAAAAGGGTTGTTTTTAATACAATAATCTTCACGACCAAATTCACAATAGTAAAGACAGACTGGGCTTCCCTGCTGGCTCAGAATGCCTTCAATGCGGAGAGCTCTGGGTTCGATCCCTGGGTTGGGAAGATCCACTGGAGTAGGGAAAGGCTACTAGCCACTCCAGTATTCTTGCCTGGAGACAAGCCACAGGAGTGCATACAGTCGGACATGACTGAGCGACTAACACATCCCCTTCACAAAGACAGGTGAGGTCATTTGACTCCTACACCATCATCCTGGACGAGGGCAGTGAAACGAAACAATGTGTGATCATGTCAACCCCAAGTTCCAGAACTTTGTGAATGCTGTGATTTCTGATCACTTATAAGATGATATCAATCAATATCTGATTTCTTCTAAGAGAAATTACACTTTAGCAACTTATTATTTTTCTTTAAAAAGCAAAGTTTACTTCAAGGTTACCTTTGTTTGAGACCACAGTGGTATCAGAGACACATATTGTCTAACTTCTGATTTCATCTTACAGAAAAGAATAAACATAGACCTTGAGAAGAATCCTATAAAGATGACAGCTTTGTAAGTCAAACACGTTAACAAGGTGAATGACTGTTGAACTTTGCTCAAGATCTTCTATTTATTGGCAAAAGGAAAGTCATGATTTTTGTTTGTAAATTATAGATATTCAATTCTTACAGTAAAAGCAATACTGAATTAATACCTAACCTTTAACATACTATCAAATTTTAAATTAAGATTAAAAGTCAATACCATCAATTTATCGACCAAATAAATATCCACCTTTTTTTTTCTTCAAAGGTTACTGACAGATTCCAACAGGACATTCAAATTAACATCTCCCTTTGGCTTTCCCAGCATATAAAGACCACCTGAAGCATGCTTAAAAGACATTTACTCCTTGGAAGAAAAGCTACAAACCTAGACAGCGTATTAAAAAGCAGAGACATTACTTTGCTGACAAAGGTCCGTCTAGTCAAAGCTACAGTTTTTCCAGTGGTCATGTATGGATGTGAGAGTTGGACGATAAAGAAAGCTGAGTGCCAAAGAATTGATGCTTTTGAACTGTGGTGTTGGAGAAGACTCTTAAGAGTCCCTTGGACTGCAAGGAGATCAAACCAGTCAATCCTAAAGGAAATCAACCCTGATTATTCACTGGAAGGACTGATACTGAAGCTGAAGCTCTAATACTCTGGCCACCTGACATGAAGAACTGACTCACTGGAAAAGACCCTGATGCTGGGAAAAGACTGAAGGGGGAGGAGAAGGGACGACAGAGGATGAGATGGCTGGATGGCATCACCGAGTCCAAGTACGTTGAGTTGGAGCAAGCTCCGGGTGTTGGTAATGGACAGGGAGGCCTGGAGTGCTGCAGTCCATGAGTCAGACAAAGAGCCAGACGTGACTGAGCGACTGAACTGAGCAGAAGCATGCTTCACACATGGTTTTCATCTCACTGACCCACCTTAAAAATACTATTTTCAAATCATTATTCGTTTTGTAATCAAAATACTTTTTTTCACATGCTGATCCATCCACAGTCTATTAGGCTATTACTCTTAGAAGCAACTACAAAAGTTTCCTAAGAACCATGGGAAAACCAAATATTCCCTTCTACTGAAAATTAACCAAGAGTTATTCCACCAATGACATGAAAGGAATCTTTCTATAATGAGAGGCAATATAAACAGTGAGGTCCAAACCCGGAGTCTACAGAGTAGGCAGAGACATTATGAAAGGAACAATCAAGGGAGAGAAAACTGAAAATTGATAAATAATAGTACAGCAATAAGAAGAAGAAAGTAATATTTATTGAGTACTATGTGCCAGGCATTTTTCTAAAGACTTGGATGTATTAGCTCATTTAATCTTCATAAACTGGAGAAGGAAATGCAACCCACTCCAGTATTCTTGCCTGGAAAATCCCACAGATGGAGGAGCCTGGCAGGCTACAGTCCATGGGGTTGCAAAGAGTCAGACACGACTGAGACACTTCACTTCACTGCACTTCCAGTGTTTTTGCCTAGGGAATCCTATGGACAGAGAAGCCTGGCAGGCTACATACAGTCCATGGGGGTCACAAAAGAGCTGGACACGACTTAGAGACTAAACAACAATAACCTTCATAAATGAATACTCAGTTCTGTAAAGTAAGAAATGGTATTATCCCATCTTACAGAGGAGAAAACTGACGGACAAAGATATGACATAGCCTACCCAGAGTTACACGGGCTTCCCTGATAACTCAGACAGAAAGAATCTACCTGCAATGCAGGAGCTGCAGGAGATGTGGGTTCGACCCCTGGGTGGGGAAGATCCCCTGGAGCAGGGCATGGCAACCCACTCCGGTATTCTTGCCTAGAGCACGCCATGGAGAGAGGAACCTGGTGGGCTACATTTTAGGGCGTCGAAAAGAGTCAGACACAACTTAGTGACACCGTGCACACACAGAAAACAGAACATTCAATGACCATTTTTACCGCATCTAGACACTCTCTCTGCTCTCGTCTCTAACCAGGGTTTTAGCTCTAGCTGGCCTGCACTATTATCTTTCTTCACACAACGCTTCCTTCTGTTAGTACCAACCACTACCGTACAAAGAAAACATTGGTGAAAATTAATCCATTTTTTAGTTAATTTGTGTTTTGATGTCAGAATAAAAAATAAGATGTAACAAAGTAGGATCTCATTAGGTATTAAAATTTTCTATTTATATTAGCATATGAATTTTTCCCTTAGATGAAAGATTCAAGTTGGCTGGTTCACTTTGCTATCAACCAAAACAAGTTACTGGTTCATTAAAACCAACAACTGAAACATATTTACAGACACCAAGCACTACACAAAGAGATTAAAGTGTTTTATCATTTCTTTCATTTTTATTCAACCACCAGAATTAGATAGTGAAATTATCTTTAATCTATAAATCACTTTTTACAAAGACACATAGAAATAGTTCAACTTACATATGACAGTATCCCACTATATACACAAAATACTTGCTTAGGTAAAATTATGAAAATCCTCATTGTTTTTCATCTCCTTATTTTTCTGAAAATGTCACATAGTTTATTTTTTTAATATTAATTGGCAAATTTTAAAATAATTGAACATTATATCTGACTTAGGAATTGAAACAGCTATTTCCTTATAAAAAAGAAAGACAGAATGAACTGTTGGAATTAGAATAGGAAGAAACTTCTAGACTCACCAGCTTCTCAATTTCTGATTCAAGATTCTGTATACAGTCAAGCTTCCTCTTGCGACAGCGCTGTGCAGCAATTCTGTTTTTACTTCTTCTCCGAATATCATGGATGCAATCCAGCTGTTCTGGAGTCAGTTTGTGCATTTTCAACAAAGATTGAAAATCATTTCGAGAGAGTGAAATTATTCGTTGTGCATTAAATGGCAATTTTACCTAGAAGGTGAAACAAACATTAGCAATTATTGCTGCATTTTTTGGTTTTACTTAAATCTAGGAAGAGGAAAATATGCATCTATGTTTTCCAGGGAACTTTATTTAGACTTAAAAAAAAACCCTCTATCATCTCCAATCTCTATACATTCTTTTTTTTTCCTTCATTATTTCTGTTCTATTTTCGAGAGGGTTTAGAAGAGAAATTGAGAAGCAGATTTTTTTCGCAAATCAAACATCATAAACACAAATATTAATGTACTTACGGTGAAAAAACAGAATTTAAATTATTTTACTAGGGCATGTCAATACCCCATAGAGATCTTTAAGGCATTTTCTAAAGTGTTTTAAATGTATTTTTACACAAACCAAAAAAATTCTGTTTTGTTCTTTGACTTCTATTACTGTGTAGCACCGACTTAATATTGTGTATAACACCACCAATAATTTCTAAAGCATTTCTGAAAATTTTTCTGTCAGAAAAATGGCAGTTTCACATAACTCATTTTACTTGCCAATGCAGAAATGGTTAGAAAAACCTTATGAATATTTTACAGTCATTTTCAACATATTTAAATTTCAAATAATAATAATAAGATAATCTTTAAAAAATAATACTGTGGGAAAGTTTAATTATCAAAAAGAAATGAAACATTTGTCAGTTTCTACTTAAGTCTTTCAAGCTTACAGAAATTAGTTACATAAAATATTCTAAAATTTCTTAAATGTTTCATTTAAAGACTTTGTCATAGTTTCAAGCACTGCATTTACAAATGTCATACAAAAATCAATATATATAACTTCATGCTTACATATTACTTCTTAAATAATGAAACACTTCCTTCCAAAGCCAAGGGGGAAAAAAAAACCTCTTCATTGTTTCAAACTATTTTATACCTGTTTTAACAGGTATAAAACCAAAGAGTATGATAAAGAACTAACGAACCTTTATTATTACTGGAACTATAGTCAAGTTTTACAAAAAAGCATCTATCAAATACCAACATTTATACACAAAGTTCACAGATCAAGATTAGTGTGATTAATAACAAACTGGATACATGTAGTTCATACTAAATTATTAAGACATTCTTTAAATTAATAGATGAAATGACTAAGAAAAAATTTTATAGCTATGAGAAACTAGTATAAAGAAAACTCTGGACCGGAAGCCACATTCCTGCAACTGGTCATTGCTAAGTCATTGCTAAGTGACTAAGTCCCACGTCTAGACGTCCTTGTGGCAGTGAATAAGACTGAATATATGCTGTATTTAACCAGGAGTTAATCATCAAATGATTAGAGAATCATTATTCTTTTTCCTCTCGGGACCTGGCACTTGATTTAAACAGTTACATGGCCAGTGTGGGAATCCACTCCCTGCTTAACAGAACAAAATACACCTACTTGAAATAAAGGAACACAGCAGTCCTTCCAACTTCATCACCCACTCCTGGTATGTATCATACCGTGGTATAATTAACTGAGTATGGGTTTCCTCCTCCATCCCTGAGCCAGATCACATTCCCAACAGGAGCAGACACAGTCAGCCCAGTTAACGGTGGTCAATGACTTGAGCACACACTCCTTTTCTGCTCACCTCACACTCTTGTTCTCTGGCTGAACAGGGCTCACTGTCCCCTTCGGTATCCGTCTCCGAGTCGTCTCCCAAGCTGATCACACAAGCGTAGGGACAAGGCTCCTGCTGGGGCTCTGAAGCATAGTCATCAGTTCCGATTTCCAGGCTGCTGGAACAGCCCTCAGGACTCAGAGTGCTTATAAAAGGGCAACTGACAGAACTCAAGGTCGTGAAAGTCCTCTGGCCCGGTTCAGGGCTCTCGCTGATCCTGATGCCTAACCAGGGACACTCAGACCGCTTCTGGGGGTAGTTCTGCTCTGGGCCGTCTTTGGCCACGGCAGGTGACAACTGCATTTGGCAGGGAGCGTCCGTGTTGCAGATGTCACTCCAGAAGCCCTTTGCAAGGTGCTCTGCCACCTCTCGCTCCACGCTGCTCAGATCACTTGCAGCAAGGCCACTCTCCTTCCTGGGGCCGGAGTCTGATTTCACATCTGGACTCTCACCGAAAGCCTTCTCTTCTCGCACATCGGAACCCGACGAAGGCTTTTCCGTTAACACTGTCGTGTTCTGCGTGCCAGCAAAATTCAAGTCACCGTACTGGTCGTACGTGTGTAAGACAGACAGAGAGTAGAACCTGTGGGGGTCTGCAGAATTGGGGGGGCAGGGAGTTGTTTCTGTTTTTCCAGATGAGCCCTGGGAAGCGAGATCTTTCTTCTTGGCTTCTTCATGTTCCATCGCTGACTTTCTTTCTTCACATTTTAAAATCACCTGCAAGTCTGCACAGTCCTGGATTCCTCCTAGACACTCATTTTCCGACGGCTCGTGAGGCTGAACAGAAGCAGCCTGAATGTCTTTGACGCTGGACTCCACAGTTCGGACTCTGTCAGTTCCAAACGCTTTCTGGAATTTTCGGTATTTGGGGCATAAAGACGGCAGAGCCAGGGCAGCATCCTTTTCTAAGCACATGGATTCACATGTTTGGCTGGCACTGTCCTGCAGAGGAGGAGTCGCTTTTGCACTGCCTTGATACCTACGCAGTTTACAGTGAGGGGTTTGGACATTTTTGTTGTCCAGAAATTCCTCCACCTCATCAATTTCTAAATCCTTCTGGTCCAAAAGAGAAAACTTAAAATCTGGTTTCTGGCAAGGCGAGGAGAAGCATTTTTTTCTGGGGCATTCCTGCTGGTCTGCAGTGGAGTCCAGAAACTTGTATTTGAGAAACTGAAAGCAGGATTCCTCAATATCAGGTACACCTAAAAATTCCACACACTTGTACACCTCATCCACATTGTCCTTACTGAGTATCAGTTTAGCAGTGTAGGCAAACTGAATTAAAGGTTCAAATCCTTTAACTGTCACCTGTTAATATACAAAACAAAAACAAACACATCACATAAAAAGCTGTCTAGCAGATAAGGACGAGAGAAGTAGCAGGGTGGCAAGATGAAAACCTCTTAGTGATACTTATAAAACAGGGATTTTAATTTGGTGAGAAAAAAATATTCCTCTCAGAAATGTAAAGCTAAGGGAATCTAGCAAAGCTTGCTTCTCACATCCTGTTCACTGGGACCACACCCTCCACTTTATAGATATCCACTCATGATGATCCGTGGAGTATGATTTACTCATATGAGATAAAGATATAAACATTACCACAACTTTCTGCATTAGTGGAAAGAAGGCATCTATGGAATAAAGCAACATGGATAAACGTTCAACACCCTGTTTCGAGTGCTGGGGTCTGCTGCCATCCTAGATCTGCGTGGTTACCATATTCCAAACAACTCCTCAACCGTGATAAACTACTAAAGTGGAATATTCAATGCTGGAGAACAGTATAGCTAAAGCAATGAAAGTATTCCTAACCATGGTGGACAGTAAATGGCTACCTATCAATTATCTTAGAGTTTCTAATAAAATTTTTAAAGATTCAGATTTACAAAGTGATCTACGTGAAGACCTAAAACTTGTGCCTAGTACAGTCAAAGAATTCAAGGACTCTAGCTAATAAAACCTTTAAGCTCAAAATTGTACATTTACACTGAACCTGCCTCTGCAGAGAGAGGGAGAGATGACCCCTACTGAGGGCATGGAAAGCTTCATTCTAGACTCAAAATACAAAAATTAATTTTAAAACACTGAATTCCAACAAGAGTGATCAAGATGTAATTTTTCTGTGATCCTCTTAAACACCTGCTAAACTGGGCATACTTAAGTAGCTTTTAAATAGCTGAAAAAATAAAATAAAAATAGCAACATCAAATACTGGTGAAGATGTGGAGAAACGGGAAAATTCACACATTGCTGGTAGGAAAGTAAAATGGTGCAGCTGCTCTGCAAACCAGTTTGGCAGTTTCTTATAAACATGCAACCACCATATGTCCCAGCAACTGCACTCCTATTCTTTTATGCCAGAAAAATGAAAACTCATCTTGCACAAGCGCTCACTGCAATGTTATTTGTAACAGCCCAAAATTGGAATTAGCCTGATTTCCTTCAATAGGTGTACAGCTAAATAAAAACCGGTACACCCACAGTATGGAAAGGTCAGCAATAAAAAAGAATACACTGAGGATGCCTAAGACTTGGGTAAATCTTAGAGAAATTATGGGAAGAGGAAAAAGGCCAATCCCAAAAGGTCACCTACTGAATGATTCCATTTATGTGACATTTTTCAGATGACAAAACTTTAAGAAAGGAGGACAGATTAGTGGTTGTCAGGGATTAGGAATGGAGGGAGGGGTGAGGGAGTACGGACGGAAACCAGGAAGGGAGTGAGTGGGATTATAAAAGGGCAACACAAGGGATTCTCGGGTGGGTGCTGAAACTGTTCAGTTTCCTTACCGTGGCAATGGATACACGAACCCATCCAGAAAATGAAACTGTAGAGAATTTCACAGCATACTCAATTTAGTGCAAGTAAAACCAGGAAAGCCTGAGACGGGTGAATTGCATTACTGTCAAAATCCTGGTTGTGATACACAATTTCGCAAAAACACTCTACCATTGGAAGAAACTGAGCAGAGTGCAGCAAAGGGGCTCTCTGCCTTATGTCTTACAGCTGCATGTGAATTTACAATGATCTCAATAAATGTTTCAACTGGGAATTTTTAAATAAAATAATCAAGAGGCTTTAAAGACAGCTACACAAGGATCTTTTCAATCTGTCATTATGATGAGACACTTCAAATATCTGAAAATGTGTATCTTATATTCAAATTAGAATGAATGAATGCATACATACACACGTGCATGCAGATACCTTTCCTTCCATATACAGGAATCAAATTTTTTTCTGCTTGGAAAGTCTTTTTAAGTAATTTGAAACTACAGATCATAATGAGGATATCTCGATTAGGATATGTGTTGCTACTTGTTAAAGAACAACGGCTGACCAATAGCTGGCCCTTCTTGCCACTGCCTTAGTATTATATTATTTGCTCCAACTTCTGCCACAGAACTGACAACCTGTAGCTACCATTTCATGGATTTATGTATGCATGGCCAGCAATAAGCTGAACTGTAGACTCAGTGTCATCACAGAACAGCCCACACAAACCTGTTGTACACAGACAGGTTCTACATACTTTGTCCAAATTCCTTTTAACAACTTCTAATGTGTGCTGGAGAAGACTCTTGAGAGTGCCTTGGACTGCAAGAAGAGCAAACCTGTCCATCCTAAAGGAAATCAGTCCTGAATATTCATTGGAAGGACTGATGTTGAAGCTTAAACTCTAGTACTTTGGCTACCTGATGTGAAGAACTGACTTATTGGAAAAGACTCTGATGCTGGGAAAGACTGAAGGCAGGAGGAGAAGGGGATGACAGAGGATGAGATGGCTGGATGGCATCACCAACTCAATGGACATTTGAGTTTAAGCAAACTCTGGGAGACAGTGAAGGACCCGGAAGCCTGGCCTGCTGCAGTCCATGGGGTCACAAATTGTCAGATACAACTTAACAATGAACAAAATGTGTGTCCCAATGCACAAGGCTCAGCACTCTTCTAGTTGTAGTCACTAATGAAGCCAAACAAACTGTTAAAACGGCCAGTGTACCCAGCACTCCTGCCTAAGAGTCGTCTCTTAGAGGTAGGATGGTAACAAGAACCTAAGTGTCTAGGTGTGTGAGCTCCATAATAGGCTTGGGGGGAAAGGTGTGTAAGAACAAGGCTCTATAAATATGACACAAAATCATCTTTCTTCTACCCAAGCACCGTCTCAATCTCAAGAAAGAAGAAAGGGAGAGAACCCTTCTGAAGTACCTAACAGCCACGTGTGGACAAAATGAGGAGGCTGGAATGCATAATCTTTTAGGTTTCCTCCAAATTCTAAAACATCCGGCTTGAAAAACGAATAGATCTGGCAACTCGGACTCATAGTTAAAACAATAAAACTGAGCAGCACAGGGAGGCTGTCCCCAGTAATTCCCTTTCAGCCCCGTCCATGAGGGCAGGTCGGTCATAGCCAAATTCAGGCTTGGGAGGACCCTAATCCCTGTCACAGATGTCCATCACAGGAAAAGGTCCAAAGGGGGAGTCCCGCCCAGGTGTGCGACCTCTCTGAATGCCCGTATCCACTGGTGAGGCATTTCATTAAAACGTAACAGAGGGTCGAGCTATTCAACAGCCCAACAGATACTAACATCCAAAGTTATCATTTCAGAGACTTCCCTGGCAGTCCAGGGGTTAAGTAAGACTCTGCACTTCCACTGCCGGCGACAGAGGTTCGATCTCTGGTGGGGGAATTATGATTCCGCCTGCCTTGAGGTGCGGCCAAAAAAAAAAAGTAAACCAGTTGACAGAGAAAATGCCAGGATGTCTACAAAGCAAGTTAAATGTGCGGCTGCAGAAGCACGGGCAAGGGATGACGGGGAAGACGGGGTTTTGCCCTAACGGGATCAACCAGGGGAGACTTAGTTGGTTGCATGAACGCGGGGCGAGCTCTCCCACCTCTGCGGGCAGCGTGATGCGCGGCTCAGGGCCGGCCGCGCCGGCGAGCCGGGCGTGGAAGTAGGCACTGCAGGCGGCCAGCACAGCGCGGTGCGCGCGGAAGGGCCGGCCCTCCACCAGCACCGTCACGTCGCACAGCTCGTCCTTCCGCCGCTGCTCGTCCAGGCAGCGCAGCACGTGCGCGCCGTGCACCGACGACTCGTAGGCGAACACTGCGTTCTCACCCAGCCACATTCTGCGTCCGGGGCGGCGTCGGGAGGGTCCGAGAGAGCATGCTTCTGACGGTCGTCAACCCTGCTGAGACACAGGCTGCGGTCACTCATGGAACGGCTTGGGAAAGAGGTCTGTCCTGGCGGCCCCAGCAGGTACCCATCAACACGTGGCTGCTGTTTAATCGCTCAGTCGAGTCCGACTCTCTGCGACCTCATGGACTGGGGCCCTCCAGGCTCCCCCGTCCATGGGGTTTTCCAGGCAAGAGTACTGGAGTGGGATTTGCCTATGTTACACATAATAAATCTTTTAAAAGAAAAAAGGCTCCTGAGAGCCTGGAAGCATTTATTCACTTCACTTCATTTAATAGAGATTTTTGATAAGCAATTTTTATAATAATAGGAAACATATTCTTGGGGTGAAGGCGGGGAAGACCTTTTGAAGCAAGGATTTTATGGCTCTGAAATGAGGCATTTAATACAAAGAAAACAGCTCCAATGAGCAAACCGGGAAGGCTGAGAAGTTTCTGGGGGGCATCCCAATCTGTTGCTTTAAGACATTAATGGGTGCGTGTAGGTCACCAGAGGTCCCACTCTGGGCTGGGCTAAATGGTGGAACAGGCAGACAGCACTTCACATGCTCTGCGTCCCCCATTTCCCAACACTTGACGGCAGGCAGGAGGGCGTGGCGCTCCAGAACAAGGGATGCGTTCTACAAAAGGCAAAGCTCCTCCCAACACGAAGAGGAGCAGGATTTCCTTGATTTAAAGACTCAGGTCTGCCAGGCCAAGTCTTAGTAATTAATCTTTTTACATAACAAGTCTTACTTAACACTATAAAATGTAGATAACAAATAGGACTACTCCATCATTAACAACACGGTTCACCACACAGAGGAACTCTTGGTTTTCTCAAAATGCTAAAACAAAAGGGAAGATTATCAAAAATGTATGTTTTTAAAAACACATACTAACATATGAGCATGCGTGCCTGCTAAATTGCTTCAGTCATGTCCATCTCCTTGCGACCCTATGGACTGTAACTCACCAGACTTCTCTGTCCACGGGATTCTCCAGGCAAGAATACTGGAGTGGGTTGCCATGCCCTTTTCCAGGGGATCTTCCCAACCCAGGGATTGAACCCACGTCTCTTACGTCTCCTGCATTGGCAGGCGGGTTCTTTCCCACTAGTGCCACCTGGGAGGCCCATACTAATACAGAGTAGCCTCCAAACAGCTTTTGAGCATATATATACCCAACACACACACGAACAACTACGGGCCTCCCTGGTGGCTCAGTTGGTAAAGCATCTGCCTGCAGTGCAGGAGACCTGGGTTCCATCTCTGGGTCAGGAAGGTCCCCTGGAGAAGGGAATGGCAACCCACTCCAGTATTCTTGCCTGGAGAATTCCATAGACAGAGGAGCCTGGTGGGCTATAGTCCATTGGGTTGCAAAAAGTGGGACAGGACTGAGCAACTGAACTGACCCAGCCCCACCCCCCCCCAAAAAAAGGACAGTTTAGTTGCTACATTGTGTCTGACTATCTGACCCAGGCACTGGAGCCCACCTGGCTCTTCTGTCCATGCAATTTCCCAGGCAAGAATACTGGATTGGGCTGCAATTTCCTGCTCCAAGGGACCTTCCTGACCCAGGTACCACAAGCTCCTCTTCTGAACCTTACTCATGTCCCAAAACATGAAGGTCCTCAAATGTTACATGACTGAATAAACATTACTGTTTTCACAGTTGCTATAGGCCAAACAAAAATGAAAGGAGAAATAAAAACTACTAAATCCAGACAGACTAGGCCCAAAGTTGTGTCCCAGTCTCTGCGATCCTATGGACTGTAGCCCGTCAGGCTCCTCTGTCCATGGGATTCTCCAAGCAAGAATACTGGAGTAGGTTGCCATTTCTTCCTCCAGGGGATCTTCCCAACCCAGGGATCAAACCAGCGTCTCTTACATCTCCTGCATTGGCAGGCGGGTTCTTTACCACCAGCGCCACCTGGGAAGCTCCAATCATAGGTGAATTCCACCTCGAAGACACGATGTCTCAGTAACCACACAAGACATGCATCTATGAGTTCTATTCTACTTATGTGTTCATTTTTAAGGTGCTCATTATAGCTGAAATATTAAGTTCCTCAGAAACAGTCAATGAAAATAAAATCTCTCACTATGTGGTTAAACTTTTCCCAAGGTCAAGGATCACAACCTATCATTTATTTACTGATTCAGCATACCGCATGAAATCATGGCAATTCAAAAACCACGTCCAAGGACTAACTCGACTTTCGGGTTGTGCCCACGTTGAAAGGGTAGTAAATGCCCTTTCGCAACTGGTCTTGGTATTTCAGTTATCAATATAAGGAACTGTTAAGAGTAGTGGGAGGAGCTATCATTCAATGAAACTGTGTATCTGGTGTGTGTGGTACTGCAGGGACCACTGCCTTCCACTTTATCCAAGACTGTCCACCTCCCCAGCCAAGCCGGATTCAACAGTGACCGTGCGCCTTGCAGTGGTCCTGGACAAGTCCCCAGCCTTCTTATTCTGTCCTATCATCTGCCCTGATGATGATATAAAACTACATAAATCCTACCCTCATATTCTGTGAGGCCACCATGGAAAACTGGGGAAATTCCTCAAAATAATGAAGACCAGAACTACTGTATAATCCAACCATTCCACTTCAGGGTATTAATCCAAAGAATATGAAAACACCAACTATAAAACATACACACCCTCATGTTCAATGAAGCATTATTTATCATAGCCAAGATGTGAAAATAACATAAATGCCTATCAACGGATGAATGGATAAAGATATGATGTACATTTACACTACTCAGCCATAAAAAAATGAAATCTTCCAATTTTGACAGTATAACGTTAAGTGAAATAAGTCAGATGGAGAAAGATAACTATTGTGTGATCCTCACTCATATATGGAGTCTAAAGAAAACAAACAAAACAAAATAAAATTCATATACACAGAGACTAGACTGCTGGTTACTAGAGGGGAATGGGCTTCCCTGGTGGCTCAGACGGTAAAGAATCAGCCTGCAGCGCAGGAGACCCGGGTTCAATCCCTGGGGTCAGGAAGATCCTCTGGAGAAGGAAATGGCAACTCATTCCTGTATTCTTGCCTGGAGAATTCCATGAACAGAGGAGCCAGGCGGGCTGCAGGGCATGCGGTCACAAAGAATCAAACGCCACTGAGCAACTAACACTTTCACTTTTACTTACTAGAAGGGAACAGGGTTCAGGATGAGTAAAATAGATGAAAGGCGTCAACTGTATGTATGGTGATGAACGGTAACATTTGGTGGTTATTACTTTGTAATGTATACAGATGTGGAATTGTAATGGTGAACACCTGAAGGTTATATATATATAATTGGTATATAATGTTTATATACCAATTTTACCTGAATTAAAAAAAAAAAAAAAACTATACTGAAAGACACTGACAAACACAGAATAAACGGAGAGGGACTTTGACCTAAAACAAGCGAGGCCCAATCCCCACAGAGCTGCTGTCAGCCCACATGTAATCCAACCATTACATGTTGCTCCAACTAGTCTGTTCACTACTCGCCTCAAGAGAGAGTTTATTTTTGGCTCAGTCCCCTTGTTCAGGCAGTTCTGGCTGACAGGCTACCTCATAAATTCATGCCCAGCTTACAGCTTTGGGCCGTATGCCAACACCAAGTTCCAACAGCTGCAGCTGAGAGAAGCTAGAAAATCAGGGAGTCAAACAGCCACCTGGGATGATGCCTCTTAAAAGGGTCAGGTCTCCCTTTAAGTGGACTGACCTGACTCCTCCCAGAAACCTGGGCCTCGTCCCTGAGACCTCCCACGCTCGGCCCTGGGGTCCAGTCTCCTCCCAAGCCCTGGTGCCTCTGTCCCTTGCAGCTAAGACCCACCTGTGTCCATCTGTCCTGCCACAACTCCAGTCCAAGCCACACTGGCTCTTGCCTAGACAAATGCTGTTTATCCTCTTGCAAGGCCTCACAAGCTCACACATGTACAAATATAATTATGTAAAATAAAAAGTGACACAAATGTTCACAGAGCAATATTTTATCCTTACTAGTGCAACATAGTCTAATTTCTACTCTATTAGAAAAAAAAATCCAGTTGTGATCCACTCAAATTTTAAGAACCAATAATGGACCATGACCTCACACACTGAAAACATAAGACCACTGGCTATCAGAACAGGGTCTAGAATCATACAGCACCTGGGTTCAGATCTCAGCCCTGCCCCTTACTGGCTATGTGGCCCTGGCAACCTGCTTAGCCTTGCTGGGTTGGGTCTCGGTTTCAAACAAGATTAACAACAGCACCTAGTGAGGGTTGTTGTGAGGTTTACATGAAGACGATTAGGGTAAAGGGTTGAGCACACAGCGTCTGGCCCAAAGCCAACAAATTTTAAATATTAGCAGCTGTTAACGATGATAATAATAAAAATAACAAAAGCCTCAGTCCCCCGAATCCCCTCATGATCCCCTCCAATTTATTCCCCTCCATCAAAGTTATAGCTCCCTTGCTAAAAACCCCACAATGTCTTCCAAATTCCTTATGATCAATTCTAAATCCTTAGCATGTCCTCCAGACCTACATGGTCGGGTTGCCCATTAATCCAGCCTTGCCTCAAAGCCTTCGTCTCCCTCTCTCGCTGTTCTCCAGCCTGACCATCCTTCCTTCCCACTCCACAGGCACCAAGCTCCTTCCAGCCTCAGGACCTCTGCACATGCTGTCCCCACCCCCTGGACTTCTACTCTTCAGCTGGCCAACTCCTCACCTGTTAGGTCTCAGCTTCAATGTCAACACCTTGCCTGACCTGTTCTCTGTCACAGCTCAAGCTTGTAACAGAGTACCTGGCCCAATGCAGGTACCTGCTTCTGAATGAATGACGGCATTTTTAGTATAAACCCAAAATGCAGATCGTCTAACTTCATCTTCCAGACACAGCACAGTCAGCCACTCCAACACACAGAGGAACAATGCGCTGAGCCAAGTACTCAGAGAAAAGTCCTTGGATAGCTTTTCCAGAGTCAGAAATACAATTACCCGGACCCTGGCCTCACTAGCGTGGAGCCCTACATAAAGTTATTCTGAAATTCAAATTCAACTTTCCTCATTCTGAAAACCATCTAGGTGGTCAGTAATCTATTTTTACCAAGTGACATTAACTAAGGAATGACTAAATTAGCCAAGAATGGCACACTCAGTCACCTTCTGACATTTTTCAAACATAAACAGTAAGCTATAACATCCCCACAGAGTCTTCCGGGCCTAAATTTCTGTGAATTTATTAACTCCAAATTTAGATTCCTATCTTATACCTGCATTTTTCTATGTTCTTAGAAATAGAAACCATTGTTATAATTCAAAACAAAGGTTCACTGACCTGAGCAAATTGCTGATTCATTCTGTAATGCTGATAAAGGATGAACAGGCATTTTAAAGCTTCCTGCATCTCAATTTGGAAATAACTTCTGCTCTCTGCTCAGTACACAATTTAAATTTTAAGTCACCTCTTGATATTTTGCTTTCCAAGTCATTTTTTTAATGAAACAAATTCCTGTGGCTTTACCATATTTTAATAACTTTAAGGTAATTTATCTAAAAAAAGTATACAAACTGTTAAAATCCTGAGGTGAATACTCCATCATGGAACCAGATCTTTAATGCTTCAGAACAGAAATTCAGAATGAAGATGGAGTCCCCTGTGCACAGAAGAGCTGGACTTTATTCACTTCAGTGAGAAGTCTCACAACTTGGTTGTCTAAGTCTCAGTGTAGAAGGGCATGGGAAGTAACCTAACACCAAGGACTCATAAGAGAGAAGGACCATCATCCACACATCCTTCATCTTTCACTTGAGGATGACAAATGTTCTTTCTACAAGTGCCTACCTGTGCCATACAGCAGACTGGTGCCATGAAAACACACACACAAAAGACAGTCCATACATTAAAGAAGAATATAGCCTGGAAATGTTTGAAAATGATACCTTGGAGTGAAAGATATGACAATGATCACTATAATCAACTTACACAGGAATGTGGGCAGTTCCTAAAGGTATCTGCAGTAAGACTTCAAATAAAAACTACTTTCTGGACAATTCTCATTTAACCATAATGTTCAATTAATTGGAAGGGGAATATAGAAGAAGAAGGCAGCAAAGGATGAGACGCTTAAATAGCACCACTGACTCAAAGTCATGAATTTGAGGAAACTCTGGGAGACAGTGAAGGAAGGAGGAGCCTGGCACGCTGCAGTCCTTGGCGTCACAGAGTCAGACATGCCTTAGAGACTCAAGGACAACAACAAAGGAAGAAAGAACATAGGAAATCCAAGTTCCAGAACCAAAAGAAGAGCAGCAGATTCTTCTGTTATATCCTCTTACTACAGCAAATGTAAGAAACAATGAAGCCTCTGATGTGTGTAACATATGTGGCAGCTATTCGATTGTTAATGGGACTGTTATATCTCGATGGAGTATAACTGCGTTTTGAAAACAAGAACTAGCAACTAGAATTGGCTCATACCAATAGGGCGTATTTACTGAATTATGTATTGTCTACCATGCACTTGTCACTATTTTATTTACCAACTTAGAGGCAGGATTTACATTGAATGAACTCAATGAGTTTTAAATTTAAAATACAGAATTCAGTGAGTTTTGATACTTGTATGTGTGGATGAAACCACCACCACCATCAGGATAAATTTCCATCCTTCTCAAAATTCCATATGCCTTTTTGAGGTCTCTCCTTCCCTGGTCCCCTGGTCCCAGGTAACCAATGATTTGCTTTACATCACTGTCGATCGGTGTGCATTTTCCAAGATTTTTGTGTAAACAGAATAACACATACTATTTACGTAAACAGAATGTACTCTGGCCTTCGGTTTCTTTCACTCAGTTTAATGACAATCAGGATGCATACATTCGATGTTTGGGTTCTTTATTGCTGAATAGTATTCCATTATATGTACACACCACCATATGTTTATCCATTTAACTGTGGATGCACTATTGTAATAAAGACGTGTGCTTGTGTGCTAAGTCACGTCCGTCGTGGCTGACTCTTTGCCACCCCACGGACGGTAGCCTACCAGACTCCTCTGTCCATGGGACTCTCCAGGCAAGAATACTGGAGTGGGTTGTCCTACTCTCCTCCCTGGGATCTTCCCGACCCAGGGATCGAACCTGTGTCTCATACATCTACCTGCACTGGCCAGCAAGTTCTTTACCACTAGCGCCACCTGGGAAGCCCGTAATAAAGATGTACTGTTTCCAGTTTGGGGGTTGCTCTAATAAAGCTTCAGGGAACATCTTCACAGACGTATACTTTATTTCTCTTGGGTAACTAAAGACCTATGAGTGGAGAAGCTGAGTGATATGGTGCTGCTGCTGCTGAGTCGCTTCAGTCATGTCTGACTCTGCATGACCCCATAGATGGCAGCCCACCAGGCTCCCCCATCCCTGGGATTCTCCAGGCAAGAACACTGGAGTGGGTTGCCATTTCCTTCTCCAGTGCATGAAAGTGAAAAGTGAAAGTGAAGTTGCTCAGTCGTATCTGACTCAGCAACCCCATGGACTGCAGCCCACCAGGCTCCTCCATCCATGGGATTCTCCAGGCAAGAGTACTGGAGTGGGTCGCCATTGCCTTCTCCTGAGTGATATGGTGAGTTTCTGTTTAACTTCTTAGAAACTGCTAAACACTGTTCCAAAGTAATTGTATCCTTTTCTTGCTACCAGCAGTGTGTGGGAGAACTCCAGGTGCTCCACATTCTCACCAACCTTGGTCATGTCAGTCTTTTTAATCTTAGCTATCCTAACATATACAGTGGTACAGCAGGAGACGGTGAAGGACAGGGAAGCCTGGCCTGCTGCAGCCCATGGGGCTGCAAAGAGTCGAACACGACTGGACAATTCAACAGCAGCGCTGTGGCTTTAGTTTGCATTTCTTGATGGCTAATCATGTTGAGCATCTCTATATACGCTTGTTAGCCATCTGTATATCTTCTTCTGTGAAATGTCTGTCCAATTATTCTGTCCATTTTTAACTGGACTATCTTCTTCTCGAGTTGAAAGGGCCAGCAGAATTTTGATCAAGATAGCAGTGAATCTAAACAACAATTTTGGGAGAACTGCCATCTAACAAACCGAGTCTCCTGAGGCATGAACATGGCATATCTCCCCATTTACTTAGGTCTTCCTTAATTCTCTCAGCACTATTCTCAAGTTTCTTAGGAAAGAGATCTTGTACTCTTTTGTTAAACTTATTCTTAAGTTTTTTTTTTTTATAGTTACTATAAACGGACTTGTTAAACTTCACTTTCTGGTTCTCTTCGATAGTATAGACATAAAATTGATGTTTTTAAATATTAACCTTGAATTCTCCACAACCGTACTTCATTTATTAGATCTGTTTCTTTGTAGATTCCTTAGTATTTTCTATGTACACAGTCATGTCATCTGCATAGAGATAGTTTTACTTCTTTCCATCTTCACACTTTTTCGCCCTTACTGCAATGATTTGGTAGTGAGAGTAGTGAGAAAGGGCATCCTTGCCTTATTCCCCTGTAATGAAAGCGTTCAGTATTTCATCATGAAATATGACATTAACTATGGGTGTTCTAAGATAGGCAACTGATGGGCAGAAAGGGAGGTGCAGTAGTTACTATGCCAGTTAACTTAGGACTCCTGTAAGATACTCAAAGGGAAAATGAAAAGAAAAAGCAGAGTGAAAACTTCCAACAGTTCCCCCTGAGGAGTAAAATTCCCAAATTCACTCAGCCTCTTCCAAGGGGCTTCGTTCCTACACCGCTTTCGAAGTATTTGCCCCAGACATCTATAAGACTGCACCATCAGGGACTAGAGATCAGTCATCAGAGGGCACACCTAAGACTGACTCTCTCAGAACCTTGCAAATATGGTCGCTGTCTGCTCTAGAGATCACCAGAGGCGGACAGCACGGAACAGTGTTCTAAAACTGGAGGACAACCCTGCCAGTGGGCAAATTACATACCTCTAACAATTCCTTTTTTTGGAGGGAGGGGGAGAAGGGACAAGGATAGTACGTCACGTTGTTGTTCTTCAGTCGCTTAGTCCTGTCCGACTGCTGGGAGGATCAAATGAAATAATATACCTAATGCCCTTAGGAGCGCCTGACACATACCAGTGTTCCCTAATTGTCAGTGATTATTTGAATTTGATGTTAGAAATGTTTTTGTAAACATAAAATATCCTGAATAGCCAAAGCAACCTCGAAAAAGAAAAACAGAGCTGGAGCAGTCAGGCTCCCGGACTTCAGACTACACTACAAAGCTACAGTATTCAATGCAGTGCAGTACAGGCACAAAAAAAGAAATATAGATCAATGGAACAGGAGCGAAAACACAGAAATAAACCATGCACCTATGGTCAATTAACCTATGACAAAGCAGACAGAAGAAAAGAGTCTCTTCAGTATCTATGACAAAGCAGACAGAAGAAAGAGTCTCTTCAGTAAGTGGTGCTAGGGAAACTGAACAGCTCAATGTAAAATTAACTTAGAACATTCTCTAACACCATACACAAAAATAAATGCACAACGGATTAAAGACCTAAATTTAAGAATGGATACTATAAAACTCTGAGGAAAACACAAGCAGAACACCCTTTGACAAAAATTAGAGCATATCTTTTTTAATTCATCTCCCAGAGTAACGGAAATAAAAAAAAATAATAATAAGACCTAATGAAAGTTAAAAGCTTTTGCACTGCAAAGGAAACATTAAACAAAATGAAAAGACAATCTACGAATGGGAAAAAACATTGCAAATGATGCAACCAACACGGGATTAGTCTCCAAAACACACAAACAGTTCATACAGTTTAATATCAAAAACACGAACAACCCAATCAAAAAAACAGGCAGAAGACCTAACAGACATTTCTCCAAAGAAGACAAACAGATGGCCAAGAGGCACATGAAAAGATGCTCAACATCACAAATGATTAAAGAGAAATGCAAATCAAAACTATAATAGGTATCACCTCACACTAGTCAGAAGGGCCATCATCAAAAAAATCTACAAATAATAAATGCTGAAGAAAGTGTGGAGAAAAAGGAACCCTCCTTCAGTGTTGGTGGGAATGTAAATTCATATAGTCACTGTGGAGAACAGTATGGGGGTTCCTTAAAAAACTAAAAACAGAGCTATCATACAATCCGACAATCTTTTTCCCAGAGAAAACCATAATTTAGAGAGATATATGCAGCCCAACGTTCACTGCAGCACAACTTTCAATAACCAAGACACTGAAGCAACCTAAATATCCATCGACAGATAAACGGATAAAGATGTGGTCTATGTATGTGTATACACACATATACACACACACACACAATGGAATATTACTCAGCCTTAAAAAGTGAATGAAATAATACCATTTACAACAACAAGTATGAACCTAAATAGTATCATACTAAGTAAGCCAGACAAATGTCATATGATATCACTTATATGTGGAATTTTAAAATAAAGATACACATAAATTTACATTAAAATAGAAACAGACCCATAGACATATAAAACATGCATGCTTACAAAAGGGGAAAGGAGGGGCAGGGAGAGGGATCACTTAGGAGTTTGAGATTAACATATACACATTACTACACAGAAAACCAACCAGGATATACTATATAGCACAGGGTACTGTACTCAAAATTCTCAAATAATCTATAAAAAAAAATTTAATAATCTGAATGTGTGTGTATCTGAATCACTTTGCTACACACCTGAAACTAACACAACATTGTAAATCAACTATATTTCAATAAAAAAATAAATGTTTTTGAGTGGCATCGAGTGACCTTGAAACTGTAAGGAGAGAAACGTAATAGCATGTTACTTAGCTTTCCAGTGCTCAATATTGACACAGGTATAATAACATGAACACTGCTAACTGGTTTTCATTTTTCAGAATAATGGGAGACTTAATCATGGTTATTAAATGAAATGTAATTATTAACCTTGACAAATAAAGGGGACAGGGTGAGAGATAGAATCAGACAGAACCCAAAGGAAAAGCAGTATTTCTTTATGACGTATACTGAGTCAAAAGATACTGCCTTAAATACTGTTATCTGCAAACAGATAACATCTTAGGTTCATAAATATAATGAGGGCATAAACAAAAAACAGAGGTAACCACCAAAGAACATTAAATAGCAGAAACGGGTAAAGACGAATATTATCTCTGAAGCCAAATTAGGTGTGCGATAGACGAGACTGCTTTACGATAAATCTATTGTTTTTAAATCAAAAACATGTAATACTTTGTAAAAACATGAACCTAAAAGATGTTTAAACAGACAATAAACAAAATAAAAAAACAGTGAAACTCAGTTAAAGTCTAAACTGCTGATAACTTAGCTGTAAGGCTTATTGCAACTTTTTAAAGATTCCTCAAACAGAAAAGGAATTTGATAAAGAGAAAAATCTATCTTTAACCAAAATCTTAGATTACTTTGACAAAACTAGGCGATAGTCAGGGAAGAAAAATATAATAAGATTTCTTCTTGTTTGGGAACAATGTTATACATACTGTTTAATATTACATATTGACAAAGATATTAATTCAAATAGATTCTTTAAAAATTTAAGGGTATCCTTCAGGGAAACAAGCTGTTAAACTGCCTAACTGACTCACTGGAAGAAACCCTGATGCTGGGAAAGATTGAAGACAGGAGAAGAAGGGGACGACAGAGGATGAGATGGTTGGATGGCATCACTGACTCGACAGACATGAGTTTGAGCGAGCTCTGGGAGTCGGTGATGGACAGGGAAGCCTGGCGTCCTGCAGTCCATGGGTCGCAAAGAGTCGGACACGACTGAGCGACTGAACTGAGAGCACTGATTCTCTGAAAGCTGTTTTATTTCTGCCAAGAAAACCACTCACATAACAAAATTTGGCAGCTGCTTTTGATAACACTGATGATCTAAACCACGAGCTGCTTCTTTAAGGAGACCAATAAAATTGACAACCTTCTGTAGTCTCACCAAGGAAAATTATGAGAAAAAGAAAAATACACATTTCCATTGTTATACAAAAATACTGCAGTGGCTCTTAAAATTTCTTGACCCTCCACACATCCTTCGAACCACAGTAAAATTTACTGCTCTCCTTTATAGTGCTGCTGTGCTGTGGTCATTTGTGTCCGACTCGTTGCAACTCCACGGACTAGAGCACCCCAGGCTGCTCTGTCTATGGTATTTCTCTGGTAAGCATATGCGAGTGGGTTGTCATTTACTTCTCCAGGGGATCTTCCCAACCCAGAGATCAAACCTGCGTCTCTTGCATCTCCTGCATTAGCAGGTGGAGTCTTTACCACTGCACCACCTGGGGAGCAGGCCTTTATGGTAAAACTCAAAAAAAAAAACACAACTATTTATATTCCCACTGTCTCCCAACTCTTCCCTCTCTCTCTTCATTTGAGCCCACTAAAATCAAGCCTTCTCCCCTCCACTCCCTGGGAATTACTCTGTGAGGATCAGCGGCCTTCACATCGCCAAATGGGAAATATTGAGTCTTCTCAGATAGCATCTTAGCAACACTGACCAGGTTGATCATTCCCTCCCTGAAATCCTTTCTTCACTTTGCTTCCTGAATACCACGGCCTTCTGATTTACTGCCTCACAAACACCCCCTTGTCAACCTGGTGGATTCCCCCTCTCCTCCAGGGCTCTAAGTGCTGGGGAACCAGGACTTGGTCCTCCCATCGCTCCTTCTCTTTGTAACACTCCCTACGAGAATTCATCCAGACCCACAGAGCAGACATGATCACTGATGGACTTGGTGTATACTCTGATATTTACATTTCGTCTAATCTCACCTATTCTCGAACTCTGTACTCACGTACCCAACCGCATGCTCAAATTACTACCTGTATGTGTCTAGCAGACATCTCACATTGAACATGTCCACAAACCTTGGTTCCTCGACCTCCAGCTAGGATATACATCAAAATATTAACAATGGTTACATTTAGGTAATTTTTCCTTGTTTCTGCCTTCAAATTCTTAACTATAAACACATATTACTTTAGAATCAGAAAAATGTTCAAACAGACAACAAACTATAAACAAAAATATGTGCCTTCAGAAAAAAAAGGCAGTTCCATTTCAGTTGTCTTTAGGGCTCCCAAGGAATGTCAGTTATTTTTTCCCCCTTTATAATGGATATTTTCTCCAGTCATCAGTAGATACTGATTTATCACTGACCGGAAAATTCATGGGTAACTCTAAAACACTGTTTTAAATCAGGCTCCATTGATATCTCCACAGTAATTACAAAATAATTAAATTTCATAGAAATTTTAAAAGATGCTTTGATGTGGGAAAAGACCTTGTTACAGGAAAATAAGAAGAAAAGATCCATCAAGTCCAGTCTAGCTCTGTGAATACAGGCAAATGTGCGTCCTTGTGACTTAAGCGGGGAGTCCCTGCCCTCTGTGCGTCCCAAAGGTCTTTGAAAAAGATAAAGTATTACACACAAAATACAAAGAATTATGAAATGCATAAGAAAATCAATTTTAGCACCACCAGCAGCATGATATTGGAAAGAACAAGTAGTGGGATATAATTAAGGTAATGCAGGTATCTCCAACAGTGTTATCTCTAAGATCTTAACCTCACCCTACAGGTTCCCCATAAGGAAAACAACACCAACACTTACGTCAAGGACTGAATGGTTGGCTGCTTTTAACAGCACAGTGCCTGGCATAAGACTTATCATTATTATTCCCAACTTTATGCAAGTGACCAAAAGAAAACTACATTTTCCAAGGTTCTACAAACCCAAAAAGTTAAGCTACAAAACACAGAGATTCCGGAACCTCTAAAAATGAAAGAATGAGTAAGCCTACTAGTGATCTCAACAAGATAAAAACAAAGTATTAAGATTACACAAGTCTGCTCAAGAGAATGGATAATCTCATAGACCCAAAGAATTCCCAACTAAAAGATGACATTCATCCAATACAACACACTTCCGTTACAGATGAGGAAACTGAAGTCCCGAGACGGTAGTATCTTAAGGTTAAAAAGGTCTTCTTCAATGTAATTGAAATATTACATTTCAATTCATATTACATGATCTAAACAGTGATGCTGTGTTGAGGACAAGGGTAAAAGTGAGAAGGAAGAATACAAAGAATAGAGGGAAATGCCTCAAGGGTCCTCTGCGTGTAATGAGAACGTTAGACAAAGATTAAAAGGACATTTAGGGAGTAGACATTTCCCCTTATTATGCAATATTTGGTTTATTAATTTCTGATCAACACTTCTTGAATTACATAGATCATTAAAAATCTCATAGATCATTAAAAAGAATCTGACACTAAACTAGGCTGAACTTAAACCAAAGTCAAGTTATACCCAATGAAATATCCATAGAAATTTAAAAGAAGGACACAGTGCTAGAGATATTTCACCAAAAGTTACTTTCAATACAGAATAATAAGTGTTCCTGTCCTACACTCATAATGAAATATTCACGGCATTTGTTTTCAAGCTGTAAAAATTATAGCCGTGATTTACATTATTTCTAATTGCCTAGAGGAAGTGAAAACCTTAAAACTAGACCTCGGTCAGAATGACCTTCTGTAGGTCTAAGACTTGACAAATATAGTATGCAAAGCAACTGAAAACACAAGCAAACCACGGAAAAGGGGCCCTTGAAATTCCCAACCACTCCAGAAACACCTTCTCATCCCGACTCCTAATAAACCTGAGTCAAAAAAAAAAACAGATTAAGAGAAAAAAACATTAAGTAACAATGTTAATTATATAAGGCAACAGTTACAGTAGGTCTTCCCTGGTGGCTCAGTCCATAAAGAATCTGCCTGCAATGCAGGAGACCCAGGTTCAATCACTGGGTAGGGAAGATCCTTTGGAGAAGGGAATGGCTACCCACTCTTGCTTGGAAAATTCCATGGACAGAGGAGCCTGGCAGGCTACAGTTCACAGGGTCACAAGAGTCCGACACAACTTAGCAACTAACACCACCAACCACCACTGCAGCTGCAGTAGAGCAATTACAATATGAATCACAGATACGAAACTTTCTAATTTTAGTAGAGGTACTAAATTGAAACGCTTTATTTAAAGATAACTTAATCCACTAATCCCTGGTAGGCAGTACAGTGCTAGGTATCTCAATAAACATAGCTACAACTAAAATTTTAAAATCTGTTTCTCATTATTGATGTTAACTTGGAAGTCAAAATTACCATCTCTAAAATGGAAAACATCAAGCTGTAGGCTTTCCATCTAGCCTTTAAAGAGCTAGTTTCCAACATATAATCCCAAGATTTAGTCAGCTAAGTAATATTAATTTGAGGCCTATTTTTAAAAAAGCTAAAATATTCCTCAGTTCAAATATTATTTGAGGAACAACTGACTAGGCAAATACTATTGTTTTTCATCTGAGATGGAAAGTGTTTCGGCAGTACTGTCTTTCTAAATTCTACCCAAAAAAGTAATACCATTTCAGAAGCCTCCCCTAACCATCTATCACAGCTATTCATTATTCTCGATTAGGAAAAAAAAAACCTATTAATAGTTACTCTCTATTTGATGAATTCACAACACTAAGTGTTTCTTTACTTATGCTGCTTGTTTGCCCTTCCTATGGGGAGGGCTGTGCTGTGCGCTGTGCTTAGTTGCTCAGTCGTGTCTCTTTGCGACCCCATAGACTGTAGCCCACCAGGCTCCTCTGTCCATGCGGATTCTCCAGGCAAGAGTACTGGAGTGGGCTGCCATTTCCTTCTCCAGGGGATCTTCCTAACCCAGGATCAAACCCAGGTCTCTCACATTGCAGACGGATTCTTTACCATCTGAGCCACCAGGGAAGCCCAAACAAAGCACCAAAAACGGGACTGAGAAGAAGGAAACCAAGTCCTCTGAACATATATCAGAGTGCTGGGAGCAGTTCAGAGTGTAACAGAAACACTGCAAAACTGAAGGGGAATTATTTTTGAAGTTTGAAAGGTATGGCAAACAAGCTAACCACAGGACAGCTTTCCCTCCGACAGGAATGAGTGTGTAAAGAGGGACTGACGGATCTGTTTGTAACCAGATTCAAGGACGTGGGTTCCAAAGGGTCCTGGCCGATTCAGGCAATGAACCAACTACCCAAGCTGGACTAGCCTCACCACTCACGACAGCCACAGACATCACAGGTGGGCGTGCCCTACAGAGGCCGAGAGAGAGTGGTTCCTCTTGGGTTAGATACAATCAGAAGCTACAAGACACACTTATGTATTCTCCTTTCCCTGCAAGCAGGAGGAGGATCACAGAGAACTGTAGAACTGTTCAGAGGACCGAAAGAAATATATTCCTTCTACACCTAATTTTTGGGGTAGAATGGGCAAATTTTCACAACTTTAAAAGTTAAACATTTAAAAATAAAACATTTATGTGATCTGATGGTAAAAATAATACTTGATCATAGTAGGAAATAAGAGGGGAAAAAAATCACCTAAAACCCCAAATCCAAAGACAACCACATATTCTCTCTCTACTCAGAAGTATGTGTCTACAGAGTAGCAATGACATTTATATGCTGCTGCTGCTAAGTCACTTCAGTCGTGTCCGACTCTGTGCGACCCCACAGACGGCAGCCCACCAGGCTCCGCCGTCCCTGGGATTCTCCAGGCAAGGACACTGGAGTGGGTTGCCATTTCCTTCTCCAATGCATAAGAGTGAAAAGTGAAAGTGAAGTCGCTCAGTCGTGTCCAACCCTCAGTGACCCCATGGACTGCAGCCCACCAGGCTCCTCCATCCATAAGATTTTCCAGGCAAGAGTACCGGAGTGGGGTGCCACTGCCTTCTCTATATGCTACCACGTGTAATACAGATAGCTAGTGGGAAGCTGCCGTGTAACACAGGGAGCTCAGCTCGGTGCACTGTGGCCACCTAGAAGGGTGGACTGGTGGGGCTTGGGGGAGAGGGGAGGCTTAAGAGGTAAAGGATATATGTGTACATACAGCTGATTCACTTTGCTGTCCAGCAGAAATACACTCCAATTGTAAAGCAAATATACTCCAATAAAAAAAAAAAAAAGTACCTGTCTGCCTGTAGTGTTGGTATAAGTAGCAGGCAAGCACGACCCTGCGGGCCATCCAGCTATCATTCGCCCCCCTCGTTTTCTAACCAAATCCTGACTGTGCCTACAAGTCTACTCCACCTGAGGGCGTGCGTTTCTGGGGGTAACAAACCCTAGTCCCAACCTAAGACGAATCACAATCCGTTTCAGCCAGTCACTGTGGTCCCCTTCCCTTGACACTGACTTGTTTAGACATAAATTTATGCAATGCTGACTCAACAGAGGAGAGGCTGGGGTGGCATCTACTATGAGGTCTTTGGGAAAGGCTTTTATCACTGATAGAGAGACATCACAGGAAAAAAAAAAGGCTTCTTCCAAGAAACTTAGTCATACTTACGTGTACACTTGAACTTGTGGCAGTCATCTTGCAACCTTAAGAGGAACTAGCCGTGGGCAAAATAAACATATATCCTGCATTTTCAACTTTTTCTCACTGACCTTACTTTTAAAAACATACACACACAGACACATCTTTCTGACCCAACCTCCCCCTACTAAAACCGCTCTCTCTTCTCTACTCTTCTCAAAAAAGCTATCAAAACAAGCTGTTTCCTCCCCTAAACTATGCACTCATCATTGACATTCCTAGGCTTTTTAAATTTCCCAAAACTTATGCTTCTTCTACCCTACATTTTTAAGGCACATTTGACATGTTGCTATTTTGGCAATGAACACACGCTACAGTAATGGTTTGCCCTGCAAATTATAATCTCTGAAAACACTGCCAATATCTAGAAAAGTTCCTGGCATATAAAGCACAAATATGTGTTTCATAAATGAAATGGAAATCCAATGCCTAACAGACAGGCATATCCCGAATGTTGAAATGAGTGTAGCAACCCTACAATCTACAAGCACCAGAATATGCCTTTGTGTGTGTTAAGCTGGGAAGAACAACAAATGCACAGGAAAACAAGAGAGCAAAGTGCCTTGAAACCTGAAGACACAATTCTTCTTTACTCTCCAGGAATCAGAGGGCTGGTCAGAGTTAACTCAGTAGCAGAGGGGAGGGCGTTTCCACACCCTGAGATACCATTGGTATCTCAGAACCAATGGCGGGAAGGCGTGCCAGGATCTGGGTGACTCTGCCACTGGTCAGCTCTGCTGCCAACCTGCGCCAGGGAGGAAGCCCTGCTGCCAACCTACAGGCAGACAGGTACTTTTTTTTTTTGGAGTATATTTGCTTTACAATTGGAGTGTATTTCTGCTGGACAGCAAAGTGAATCAGCTGTATGTACACATATATCCTTTACCTCTTAAGCCTCCCCTCTCCCCCAAGCCCCACCAGTCCACCCTTCTAGGTGGCCACAGTGCACCGAGCTGAGCTCCCTGTGTTACACGGCAGCTTCCCACTAGCTATCTGTATTACACGTGGTAGCATATAGAGAAGGCAGTGGCACCCCACTCCGGTACTCTTGCCTGGAAAATCTTATGGATGGAGGAGCCTGGTGGGCTGCAGTCCATGGGGTCACTGAGGGTTGGACACGACTGAGCGACTTCACTTTCACTTTTCACTCTTATGCATTGGAGAAGGAAATGGCAACCCACTCCAGTGTCCTTGCCTGGAGAATCCCAGGGACGGCGGAGCCTGGTGGGCTGCCGTCTATGGGGTCACACAGAGTCGGATACGACTGAAGTGATTTAGCAGCAGCAGCAGCAGAGGAGAGTCCTGGGCCATGCTGGGAACACTCCTCAGAAAAACAGTAAATAAAGAGACACTAGATATTTTTCAGTAGTCATGTATGGATGTGAGAGCTGGACCATAAAGAAGGCTGAGCACCGAAGAATTGATGCTTTTGAACTGTGATATTGGAGAAGACTCTTGAGAGTCCCTTGGACTGCAAGGAGATCAAATCACTCAATCCTAAAGGAAATCAATCCTGAATATTCATTGGAGGGACTGATGCTAAAGCTGAAATTCCAATACTTTGGCCACCTGATGCGAACAGCCAACTCATTGGAAAAGACCCTGATGCTGGGCAAGACTGAAGGCAAAAGAAGAAGGGGACGACAGAGGATGAGATGGTTGAATGGCATCACCTACTCAATGGACACGAGCAAGCTCCAGGAGATGGTAAAGGACAGGGAAGCCTGATGTGCTCTAGTCCATGGCGTCACAAAGAGCTGGACACAACTGAGACTGAACAACAAGATACTTTGAAAATGAAAAGTGTCTTGGACCAAGATCTGACAACCACAGTTTATAATACAGTTCAGTGCAAAATGCTAATGAAATCAGTGATGAAATTACTGATCAAATGAAATTACTGATCTTACCAAACCCCACTTACTCCAAAAAGACAACCTAATCATTGAAACCTAATCAATTCATTGAAAGACTAATAAATCTTTTATAGCTGCCCATTTTATAGCAAACTCTCTGAAGGACAAGTACGTCTCCTCACTGATTTAACTACATTCCAAAAGACGCTGGCACATTTTAGAGGAGAATAAGGTATTAAGGATATGAAGATAGCAGCAAGTAGGAAGTGAAGTGGATGGGTCATATCATTCCAACAGGGTCCTAGGAGGTCACCTCCTTAGGCAAAAACATCTCCCTTGTGAATCCTAGAGGCTGACCAGTCAATAAAGAGAGAGATCAGTGTGTGTGTTGGGGAAGAGGAAGGGAGAAGGCAAGACATTCTCTATACACATACCATGGTTAGTCTATAACCTTAGAGGTGGGATACTGCCAACGTCCAGGCAACAAACAAATGGAAAAAATGACCCCATCATATAAAGTGCTTTTTAATGTAATTTGACTTTAATGGGGGATGGGGAAATGGAGTGCAGCTGACCACGATGACTAAGATCCAATCTAAGAAATGACAAAGTAAAAATGACTTTACCAGATAGTACCTGGGGGACTGTTATTTCCTTACAAAAATATCCTTTGATTACTAAGTTTCCTAAGCCATTAAGAAAATGACTTGCTGCTAAGTCGCTTCAGTCGTGTCCAACTCTGTGCGACCCCATAGACGGCAGCCCACCAGGCTCCCCCGTCCCTGGGATTCTCCAGGCAAGAACACTGGAGTGGGTTGCCGTTTCCTTCTCCAATGCATGAAAGTGAAAAGTGAAAGTGAAGTCGCTCAGTCGTGTCTGACTCTTAGGACCCCATGGACTGCAGCCTACCAGGCTCCTCCGTCCATGGGATTTGCCAGGCAAGAGTACTGGAGTGGGGTGCCATTGCCTTCTCCGAAGAAAATGACTTATGTTTATTTTTTAAAAGGCCATGACTTGCACAGAGCTTCAGCTGCATGGAGGTAACATTCTCTAAACAGTGTCAGTACTGAGAAAGGAGCCAGCAGCCCGCTGACTCCATGGCATGCCCGCTGTGCTTCTAGGACAGTCATTAACAACCAAGATCCTGGCAGCCGCTCTGTCTTTGTTCCTTACATTTGCTTGGGGACAATTTTTATGATGCTATTAATATTCTCTAAACTGGCCCTGATCCTCAATAACACAAAGGATCGGTTCTAGAGGAGTGATCATATTAAAGGAGAATAGTAGCCAGACAACCCAAATTATATTTTGCCCAATCTAATCCTAAGTCAATTACAAGGACAAAGAAGTCACAAGATAAATTTTCTTTCTATCTTAGGAGATGAACTAAAAGAATGATTTAAATCCAGCTGCTTCCTCAATCCTCACACCCATGAGGGAAACAGAAAGCAGAATTCTCAATGATCAAGAGTTTTAATTTGGTACACATTTCAAGTAACTTAAGAGTTTAGCAAACACTTTTTTCTTTCACTCTTTCGAAAATTCCCAATTTCCAAAGCACAGAACTAAAATGAATCCACATTATACCACCAATGCAGCATCTGACAGTTTACTGAACACACACAGCCAAACCACATTAAATGTTCCATGGAGACCAAATAGAAGACATATATCATTATCAGTAAGAAACTGACACATTCTAGTCAAAAGGATGCTCAAAACCTTTGACATGACCTTTCTGAACTACTAATAGATGCAAGAAGCTATGTGCTAAATACATCCACTGTTCATCATGGATACCTCTCTATATTAATACAGGGACGTCATTTTTTAAAAAGTACACCACCTAGATGTAACTAACTGGCAGGTAAATTTACATTGCAAATGTTCACGACATACAAGCTGTAAAGGAGAATCAATATTAATAAATCAGTTCTGTCTTGATGTTAATAAGCAGGAAGAGACCGGACAGGTTACTAACCTGCCAGACCACAGCGTCCTCAACCATAAGGGGAGGAATAAATAGATTAGATGCAGGATGGCAGGTGTTTTCATTTATTAAAAAGCCAATTCCAATTAACTGTAATAACAGCCTCTAGAGCATTTGGCTGAGACTGTTTAATCGGCTGATCCCTTTAATAAAAAACCATGTCCTGTGCTCCTTGCCCTCAGAAGTGGTCTCTGTTTGAGATGCTGCTAGCGATTTGTCAGGATGTTCACTTGAGCTGTTTTCCCAGTAACAGCCACGCGTGGCACACCCACGGGCTTCTCTTCAATCTCTCCTCTGATCAATGGTTGAAAGCAGCTCAAGGAGGCGACAAGACAGGACTGTAACCAAGTATTTCAATGAACTAAAGAACAGACGATCACAACCAACCATATTGATGTTTAATGTGGAGCCAGCACTGTTCTAACCACTTAACACATATTAATGTACTTAATCTGCAACCACCTCTATGACGCAGATTATATTATCATCATTCCATTTTACAGATGAGAAAAGGAGACACGACTAAATGAAGTAACCTGTCTGAGGCTTCATGGCAGGTAAGTAACAGAGCAAGAACTTGACCTTCAGCAGTCTGGCTTTAGGTGACTCACTGTCAGTAACTCTGCTTACTGCTTCTCTGTCAACTGTACAGTGATCAGACCCACCACTTCAGTTCTGTCAATACTATGGCAGCCAGAAGCCCAGGTTTCACGGTGGGTGTACGGCTCTATTTTATCTGCAGTCATGAAACGTTTGCTTTCTCCAAGGGGCCTGGATCCAGGCAATTAGTGCTCAAACTACCCATACCTTGGGCTTGGGCAGATTACCTTATTTGGCATATTTTTTTAATTAAAATAGTTTCATAAGTCATCCATTCCACCACATAAAATACACCATTTAGTAGTGCATGCGTGTACTAAGTCATGTCCAACTCTTTGTGACCCACGGACTGTACAGCTCTTCTGTTCATGCAGATTCTCTAGGCAAGAATACTGGAGCGGGTTGCGATTCCCCTCTCCAGGAAATCTTCCCAATCCAGGGATCAAACCTGCGTCTCTTATGTCTCCTATGTAGAAGCCTCAGGAAATCGAGTTTAGGGTTAGGACGATTCTCCCATTAACAGAACATTGGTCAGAAAGCTGGGAGGAAGAGATAATTCCTTAAACCTAAGTCTTGGAGAGGATAAGCATTGTGATGAGAATCTCTGACAACTGGCCATTTTAAGGGGTTTTGTGACCATTATTCTCAACATCATTTCTCACAGTACAGGAGTGCAAAAGGCATATGGCCTACAAGATTTTAACTGAATGGTAAATACTCACCATCCCCCAGCATGCCTAGAAGGCTGATTTTCTGAGTAAATCACATTCTCCTAAGGGGAGAAATGCCACTTTCCAAGTGATCTGCTCAATATGTAGTCTTCTTAATCCTTGTTAAAGGGGCCCCTTGTAAACTTGGCCCCCTAAAAATGCAGACTTTGAGGTGTAACAGCACAGAGTAATTGTTCAAAGAATATGTTACATACAAATTATACTGCAGTGTGCAGATTCTTTTCCGGTGGTCCCATTATACTCTTTCACTTATTACTACACTTCAGATCCTATCCATGAAACAAACCAACCTCCTGACTTGTCTCCAAATTCAACATACATGGTATCATAGGTAATGGGCAACTCTGCATTTTTTGTTCTTTCCATTCTCAACATCAACAGTGTAATGATGAAATAAATGTACCCTCAAGCTTCTAAATCTTTAATATACAGGATTTTAAAAAAAACCACATGTGAAATAATTTATATTAATTAAGAACATCTGAAAGAATGATAGCTTTTAAGAGGAAATCACAAGTTTAAAAAAAAAAAATAAACCCTAGTTGTTGTTGAAAGAGTACTATTGGCAGTGGTTAACAAACTATGTTCCCAACGGTGGGGTTGCAGGGGAGGGGAGGGGGGGCATGCAAAAAATCTACGTTATAAAACATGCATGTACTACTGTTAGTCTGTACCTTGAAGATTAATGTCTTTCTTATTTTATAGAAGTGATGTTTTAAAAAAACCAAGGGCTTATTGTTTTCTTCCAAATGAATCATCTGGCACCCACCTTAGAAGCCCAAATCCCTAAAAAATTCATGATTTCTAATCTCTTCTAGTTGCAAACGTAAAGGACCATTTTCCACTACAAAATATCTTAAATAAAAGCCCATCAAAAAGAAAAAAGATTCATTCTTGTGACCACAGATAAGGGCCAGCTGCTCCCAGTTCACATTCCCCATCCCTAAACTTTGTAGACAACAGGGACTGTATGCTTGGGTCTCGGGCGTTTTTTAAAGCAAGAAGTAATGATCCAACTTGGAAAGACACCAGCGTCATCACTCCTCAGACAATAAGACAGACAGCCATATGGTTTGCCTTCCATCAGTCAGCACTTTCTAGACTTGACCCAAAGAGACCTGTTAATTCCACCCACGTTCTCCTCTCCGCCACCGGAAACTACTACTGTGTGCCTGAAAAGCCACGGTCCATGAAAAACCAAGAGGCAGGCTCCTTCGGTGTTCTCCTAAATATGAAGGACAGATTAAGCGCGTTTTCTGAGATGTATACACCACACAACAGCAAAACCACAGGGAAACAAAAAAAACCCTGAGTGCAGTAAGAGAAATGAATATTTCTGTTACAGTACTGTTGGGAGGTGACTCCTAGCTGCACATTTCTTCCTCTGTTTTAGCTCTCACTGGCACAAACTTCTTAGGCAGTAGGTCACGAGGCTGCTCTGTGTTTAAACACCACCTCAGCGTTAGTTGGCCGCTTCCTAAGAGTGCTGGCACCTCACCCACTGATTACCTGCATCCACTCACACACAACCCCAGCTTCAGGCCTCTGAGGCAACCCTTCTGGAGTGCTCCTTGGCCTTTTATAGTGGAGGCATGTGATGAGCGTACCGGCACCAGCTGTTCCTAATTACCTCTCCGGCTGGGGCGAATGACTCAGCAGCCCAACTTTCTTTTTAAGGAGTCATTTACCTTGCGAGCCAACCAACAAACGGAACAATGGTAAAGCACTTGACACGGCTATAGGTTAAACAACAACAATCACGCACGATGCCAGGCTATCACTTAAACCAAGGCGGTCCTACAGCAGGCTGACACCAGGTGTCTCCCCCACCCCCACCCCGCCCCGTCCCCAGGCTTCCCTAGTGGTTCAGACGGTAAAGAATCTGCCTGTAAAGTGGGAGACCCAGGTCCGATCCCTGGGTGAGGAAGATTCCCCTGGAGAAGGGAATGGCAACCCACTCCAGTATTCTTGCCTGGAGAATTCCACGGACAGAGGAGTCTGGCGGGCTACAGACCACGGGGTACAAGAGAGTTAGACACGACTGAACGACTAACATCTTTCTTTACTCCAAAGGCTGAAATAGGGAGCCTTTTCCAGTCCAGGCAGCCCTTGCACCACTACCCAAGACCAGGAAGAAGCCAGCCGGCCTCTTCCCACTTCTCTGCTTGACCATGTGAAGCGCTCAACCGCGCTCCGTCACTCGCACGCCCGGGTGTTTCCACCCCCTTTACCATTCGGAACTGCAGCCGGAAAGGCAAACCCCTCCTGGCTACAAGGAGTGTCAAAACACAGGAACCCAAGATCTAGCCCTCCACACCCGATACTGACAGAATTCTCGCCCAAAAGACAAGGCGTCCCTACAAAACAGCCTTTGTTCCTCCGAGAGTGACCTCGCAGCTTGTTTCCCCCCGCCCCCGCCCCCACGCAATTTCTTCCACAATGACTACTACGCTCTACCTCGGAATCAGCCCGAACCCAACGCTCACTTTGCACAAAAGCCTTTCTGCACGATTCTACTCAATGACACAAAACTGCCGCGCAAAGACGCGCGAGCGACGGCACTCGCCTGAAACACGCACAAAGCTGGCGTCTCTACGAGCAACTCCCACTCTCACCCGACTGTGGGAGCCTTTGATTACAGCGTGCTGAGCAAAACTCCCAACAAAGAGGGTGGGGGGTGGGGTGGGTGGGGAGGGGATCCTGGGATCCCCTGGGGGCTCCCCCCAAACCAGTCTTGGCGAAACCCAGCCAGCTCCTCAAGGTGGTGGTTGTGCTCCAGCCACCGACTCGGCCTTTCTGAGTCCGCGATCACACGCGCCACCTACACCCCCCGGCTCTCCCCCTGGGCAGACGGGAGGCCGACAGCTCGCGGGCCGCAGCGGCCGAGGGTGGGCGGGAGAACAATACGAAGCCAGGCCGGCCGTGCGGGCGCTGCTGAGGTGTCACAGCCGGGCACACCGCGCGCGGCATCAGGGCGGGGGTGAGGTGCGCCCGGGAGGCGGCGGAGGGCCGCCCCCCCCAGCCCCGCGGCGCCGGGTAAAGTACAGAGCCGGCCCGTAAACAGCGGCGCTGGCGGCGGCGCGCGGGGCCGCTCGCCCCTTCCGGCGGACGCGGCCCCTTCCAGGAACCCGAGCCCGAGCCCGAGCCGCCCCGCGCGGGCCCTGCTCCGAGGCCCCCCGCGCCCGCCGCCCAGACCCAGTGAGCCGCCGCCCCTAGTCCTCCCCTCCGCCGCCACCCCTGGATCCGCCCGAAGACCGCCGACGGCCCCGACCGCGCGCCACCGCCGCGCCGAACGCTCCCGGCGAACGGCGCCCGGGACGGGAGAGCCACTCACCACAGCCGAGGCGCGGCGCGGCCCGACTGACGGCGGCGAGCGAGCCAGACGGGCCGCGCGGGCAGCGATCAGGTGACTCACTCCCTCCCGGCGGCCAGCCTCCCCCTCCGCGCCCCACCCCTCCCTTCGCTCCTAAGCCGCGGCTGCCACCGCCCCGCCCCTTCCCGGTCCCGCAGCCCCGCCCACCCATTTCACGAGGCCCCGCCCCGTAGGCCAACCTCAAGAGGCCCCGCCCCTCCCGCTCCTGCGCGCCTAAACCCCGCCCTCCCGAAAAGCCCGCCCTATACGCCGGCCGGGAATCCCGACTCTGCGGATGCCTGCAGCTCGCTCCCTGCTGCCAGAAGCCCACCCGACGGGAATGCAGGGAGGGACCGTACGCGGGTACCGGGCAGGGCAGGGTAGTCTAGCAGGGGATGGTGTCTTTGCAACCTCCGCGGACGGCGCCCCTTTGCAGGCACAGCCCGCTGTCTGAACGAAAAAAAAAAAAAAAACACCTGAGGACCATCATCTCCTCCTTTCCTGCTTCAAGAGGAAAGGAAAAGCCTGATGGCCTGCTCGCTCGGAGTGTTGCCTGGACACCCGGAGTCGAGTGCCAGCGGACACCAGGAGGGGAAGACGAGCGCCGGCCCACGTCCCTCTCCCCAGACCAGACCCCATCAGAGGTAGCTTCTGGCAGCACGCTCCTCTGCCTTCTCCTGGGTGTGGCAGGGGGCCCAGGTTCGCAGGTATTTGAGCTTTCTGATAAAGACGCATCAAATGCACCCAGGATTTTGTAGAAAGCATCTGGCAGCCCTGGTGTCTGACAGTGAAAACAACAGCGTCGGCTAGCAGGTGTCCCCTTTACGCCGTGGCTGCCAGGAAACTTGGAAACGGGTTCAGTGTCCTAGTGGTGTCAGCCAGCTCATCTCGGTCCCAGGTCAGACATCCATCTCTTCTGCTGTTTATTCTGGTGTTTATCCAGTTGTTGGCTTTAAAATTAAGTTCCCAGTCTACTTAAGCATCTCTGCAGTTCAAAGCACTAACTGTGGGCAGAGACGCCCACCTGGCAAAAAGCCTACACTTACCAATCTAACGGGAGACCCGAGTGTCCCTTTCACTGTGCCGATCGGTTGGAGGCCGGATCTTGGGATTTTGCGAACGGCTTTTGATTGTTGAAACACAAGTCACTGATGGTTGGACAGCATCAGCGCCAGGCGGAGAAGGCAATGGCACCCCACTCCAGTACTCTTGCTTGGAAAATCCCATGGATGGAGGAGCCTGGTGGGCTACAGTCCATGCGGTCGCTGAGAGTCGGACACGACTGAGCGACTTCACTTTCACTTTTCACTCTTATGCACTGGAGAAGGAAATGGCAACCCACTCCAGTGTTTTTGCAGCACCAGGAGGTGAAGGCTCATTCTGGGGTAGGAAGGAAGACAACTCTGCACCTCCCAGTGCAAAAAAGGCTGCCAAGTTAACAAAAGTCAGGTATTGTCACTTTCGTGACTACATTTGTACTCACAGACTGAGACTGAGGGACATTTGAGTTATATCCAAAATACACGAGAAAATGACGAGTGAAATTGTGCAGAGTCCAAGGGGCGAAGTGATTGACTGTAACCTAGAATTTGGACAGGAGGTGACATTTACATTGAAGAATAGGCCCCCATAAGCTAAGGAGGGAAGACTGTATGCAACAGTCTAAAGGGAGAAGGCAGATGGCATTTCAGGCTGCCTGAGTTTGTGCATGCATGTGTGCTAAGTCCCTGACTCTTTGCCACCCTATGGACTGTAGCCCGCCAGGCTCCTCCATCCATGGGATTCTCCAGGCAGGAATACTGGAGTGGGTTGCCATCCTCTTCTCCAGGGGATCTTCCTAATCCAGGAACCAAACCTGCATCTTTTATGTCTCCTGCATTGGCAGGTGGGTTCTCTACTACTAGCGCCATCTGGGAAACCCTTGTGTTTATTTAATATTGAAATGGTAAGTAAGGTGAAAGGAATGTAGTCTCTGACTTGGGATGTTCACAACTTCTGATTTAAAAAAGGCAAAAATAATTTAAAAATAAACTATTAGTATAAGGATATATTGTACAACACAGCCATATTTATTTTATGATGACAATAAATGAAGTATAACTTTAAAAATTCTAAGTCACTATATTATACACCTGTAACATATAACATATAATATTGTACATCAGCTATACTTCAGTTTTTTAAAAGGCAGTAATAGAGAAAGAAAGAAGACAATATTGGAGCAGAAGAACTTAATGTGACAGGGGCCAAATTGGTGAAAGAGGTGCTACTGGAATACCAGATTTAATGACAACCTAATTGGTTCAGTGTAGGGTCTGAGTAGGGAAAAATTCCTGTGGCTCCAAAAACCAGTTGGGGATTAAAAATGGCAAAAACTCTGTTGTCACTCTCTCCATCAAGAGGGGAATTTGTTTTCCAACCATTTGAATCTGGACTGATGCTATAACTGCAGAGCCAGGAGAACACTGCAGAAATGATGCTCTGTTAATTCTGGGTTTAGTCTTTGGATTGGCATCTCCCACTTCCTCTTTCTTGGGACCCTCCCTCTCAGACAAGTCACCATGCTGTGACAAGCTCAGCATGGGACTTGTGTACCCTCTCTAGTCAACTGCCCCCAGCAGAACAACCAGGCAATTTGTTGTTTTTCAGTTGCTCAGTCGTGTTTGACTCTTTGTGACCCCATGGACTGCAGCACACCAGGCTTCCCTGTCCTTCACCGTCTCCTGGAGTTTTCTGAAACTCATCACTCATGAGTCAGTGATGTTATCTAACCATCTCCTCCTCCGTTGCCCCCTTCTCCTCCTGCCCTCAGTCTTTCCCAGGCAGGCTACCGTCCATGTCTCTCAACCAGCCAATATTTGGTATCAAATGTGTCATGAGTGAGTCATCTTTGATGTTCTGTTCTAGTCAAGTTTAAACACGACTCCAACCCCAGCCAAAAACAAAACTAAAAAACTCCTAATAGAGTGCAATGAATTCATAAAAACTAAGATAATAAAATGATTGCTGTCTTAAGCCACTAAGTCTTGGAGTGGTTTGGTTAAGGAAATTGTCTGGTAATGGAGTAGAGCATGAAAATGTACTTAAATTTGTGAGAAAACTCACAAGGTGAGTGGTCAAGGCTGAGAGGAAAGTTCAAATAAATAAAACAGGAAATATGTAGAAGAGACTCATTTTAAACCTGTGTCAGTCTCCTTGATCTGAGATGACCCTTGAGATTCTCCTCAATTACAAATTAATTGTGCCCCAAAATTCCTTCAGTCTGCTGTGTTGATAGAATTAAGTAGAGAAATCCTTATTCTCTCAGAAATTAATGCTAAAAATTGTTCTTCACAAATATATACTGTACATATATTGTTGTTGTTCAGTCACTAAGACGTGTCCAACTCTTGACACTCAGGATGCCCTCTGCCTCTATCAAGTGAAGAAAGTGAAAGTGGCTCAGTTGTGTCCGACCCTTTGCGACCCCATGGACTGTAGCCCACCAGGTTCCTCTGTCCATGGGATTTCCCAGGCAAGAATACTGGAGTGGGTTGCAGTTTCCTACTCCAGGATATCTTGCCGACCCAGGAATCAAACCCTTGTCGCCTGCACTGGCAGGCAGATTCTTTACCAGAGCTACCAGGGAAGCCCAGCCTTTACCTGGAGCTACTGCCAAAGCAACATGATGCCAGGGCTGGTGCTAACCCTCCACCTTGGCTTGCCTCAGGGTGCTGCTGCTGCTGCTAAGTCGCATCAGTCCTGTCCAACTCTGTGCTACCCCACAGACAGCAACCCACCAGGCGCCCCCGTCCCTGGGATTCTCCAGGCAAGAACACTGGAGTGGGTTGCCATTTCCTTCTCCAATGCATGAAAGTGAAAAGTGAAAGTGAAGTCACTCAGTCATGTCCGACTCTTAGCGGCCCCATGGACTGCAGCCCACCAGGCTCCTCCACCCATGGGATTTCCCAGGCAAGAGTGCTGGAGTGGGGTGCCATCGCCTTCTCTGAGCCTCAGGGCACACTGCTGTCCATTTCCTGTCTGTTTCCTGCCAGTCCCCAGCTTTATTCACCAGGTCCAGTCTTGGGGATAACCAGAGTGAATATATTAAACACATATGAAGAAAGAATGTAACTATCAAAAAGAGGAACTCATCAAAATCTGAAGCCGAGAAGAGGGGAGCCAGAGACGCAAACACGGGCAACACATGCTGGCACTGGGGTGTGAGGGTGAGGGCGCGGTAACAGGTATCTCCTGATTTTCAAAAGTTCGCTTTATACCACTTTGATTTTTACAGAACACCTGCATGAGTACTTAGTTTTACTAACAAAAAGAAATCTGAAGAGGGTTTTTATTTTTATGGAAAAAAGTGAAAATAGCATTCAGCTTTTGTTTCTGGGAGAGAGGCATGGCAACCCACTCCAGTATTCTTGCCTGGAGAATGCCATGTACAGAGGAGCCTGGCAGGCTGCAGTCCATGGGGTCTCGAAGACTGAGTGACTAACACTTGGTTTTGCAGTGAGCCTTCGTAGAGGAAGGGCTGCCCTGGTGCCTCAGACAGTAAAGACTCTGCCTGCCATGCAGGATTTCCGGGTTCGATCCCTGGGTCCGGAAGATCCCCTGGAGAAGGGAATGGCTACCCACTCCAGTGTTCTTGCCTGGAGAATTCCACGGACAGGAACCTGGCAGACTGTATAGTCCATGAGGTCGCAAAGAGTCAGACACGACTGAGCGACTAACACTTCTATTTTATAGAGGCAGCGCACATCCTGCTCGCCAAGAGTGGCGCCACCCAGCTCATCCCCTGAGAACTGCACTCAGCATCTCAGTGTTAAGTTGCCACAGCTCTGAATTGTATCCGAGCATCTGTGTTTTATCTCAATTTATTTTGAGCATTCATTAGCAATATATATCCTAAGGTAATTATGTCTTAACTTTATGCCATTTCAGCTTATGAAAGCTTTCATAGGAACACTCTACTTTCTCTCAGAAGGTGAGGAAAACTGTATTTTATTCCCAGGTACTGTTACATACAGGTTGCAGGGAGGATGGGAGCTGAGGGCTACCGTGTCTTAGTTCCACTAGATTAGCCACCAAGGTCACCCCATTTACATCGCCATTTGATTTCATTCTAATGATTTGCTTCACATATACATCTGCCTACGGGGAAAGATTATTTCATTAGTGAGCATCAACAGTTGGTATGTTTGCTGGCAATATTCTCATCATAAACTAATAAATCATCTTTCTGGTTGTCTTCCTGCCTCTACAGCTTCGAGTGAGTGAGTATTCAAAAGACAGAGTCACTGAGAGGAGTAGAGTTCAAGTATTCTGACTACAAGTATAGAATAGTACTGAGTGTGACAAGGTAAAGCCCAGGGTGACCTGTCCTAGGTCCCCTACTTCACAGGAACTCTCTTTGTATTCATCGCTAGTGAATTTTAGATCAGGGGCACTATGCCACCCATTCACTTCTCTTTCCCTAGATCCCTGTTTGGCAGGCACGGCTAGTTGTCTACTCAGTATCCATCGCCCCTTCTTCTTTCTATACTGATTGAAAATGAAGTCGCTCAGTCTTGTCCGACTCTTTGCAACCCCATGGGCTGTAACCTACCAGGATCCTCCATCCATGGGATTCTCCAGGCAAGAATACTGGAGTGGGTTGCCATTTCCTTCTCCAGGGGATCTTCCCAACCCAGGAATCGAACCCACATCTCCCTCATTGCAGGCAGACACTTTACCCTCTGAGCCACCAGGGAATTCTGATTGAATGTGTGCTTAAAAACACTTTGAAAACACCGCTCCAGACTCCCATAGCCATGTGACCTAGGTCTTGGTCAACCAGATATAAGTGTGTATACACTCAGTAGCAGTTCCAGGAAAGCACTTACTTTTCTGATAACAGAAGACCAAATCAGCCAACGTGCAGTTTTGCCTTGTGCCCTCCCTGCCTTGCGTGACTGGAAGTAGGGCTCTTTTCTTTCATCCCTGAAGATGAGAACCACACTCTAAGGATAGCAGACCAGGAAGCTAATAAAAAGCTCAAGTCAGCTGCTCATGACCAGTCCTGGTTGTGGGGTTCACTCTTCTTATCATACCAGAAAAAAAACAAAAACAAAAACCCTATTCAGTCAGGCTTGTAGAGTTGAGTGTCAATTCAATGAAGCCAAAGGCAGCCTTAACGGATAACTTTTATTTCCAGGCTTTGCCAGGTCCCCCATATTATTCTGTTTGAAGCACACCCTGAGAACCCTGAAGTCACATATCCTAAGTTATGTGGGAATGAATAAGTTGTTATGATCATATGCAAACTATACATATGACCCCTAACTAGCAAAAAAACAGCAGTGAAGAGTAGTATGATTGTGTTGAGAGTACTAAAAGGACAAAAAATTGATTTCATTATGAAATTGCAGAGTATCATTATTGATTTCTGGATTGCCATATCCTCTTAGGTATAACTAGGTCACAAATAAGAAAAGAGAGATGCAGTTAAGTCAGTAAAAGTTCTCTGATAAAATTCCAGGAAATGGCTCTTCTAAAACGTGGGATGGTTGCCAAAAAGGGGTAAGAAGGAAGTTAAAATTGTTCAGAACAATGGATTTTAGCTCCTCAAAAACATTGGGAAGCATAAGGAATTGTATGGAGTTATCTTCATAATTGAAACTCTTCCTCTTTTAATATGCATTTTATAACTGAACCATCAAAGTCTGCATTGCAGTTAGATTACACGAATTGAAAGAAGCATATCAACTTATAGCAGCCAAAATAAAGAAATTCACATCTATGCCATGAAGCTGTAAGAATTGGGAGATGTTGAATCCATTTAGTCAAACAAAATGTCTTTTCACACTAATAATTTGAGAATTTTTTCCTAAGTAAAAGGAGACTTTAGAATTAATATTAAGTTTAGAGTTCTAAAAGCATCCATTTAAACTGATGAGAACATTAAAAAAATTGCCTCCTGGCTAAATAAGATTTCCAGAAGAAACTCTATTGGGATATGTTTTATATCCCTTAGGATAAATGAGGAAAGGAAACCTAGGGCATATCTCTAATTAACTACATGTGCCCCATGGGTTTCCCAAAACAAGCTCTAATATAGTTTAATTCTTTATCCTTAGCAATGAGAAGTCAAGCATAAAGCCATGTGCAAGCACCACATGATGTGCAATAGAAAGGAAGCAAAAATAAACATAGACTTTTTTTTTTATCATCTTTAATAGGCAAAATCCATACTTCTGTTACCAGATCCAGAGAGATCAAGTTTTGCCCTTTGTACTTCTCTATTTGGGGTCTGAAATCCCTTGGAAATTAATTTGGGGAGGATAAAGGTTTTGCACATTCAGAAGTTCTCTGTTAAAATAAAAATTGCTTCAAAGGACAAGTACATCAAGCTGCCTTCAAGGACAACCACAATTAACTCTAGAAAGAATAAACTTATAAAAATACTCATGGTGTATAGGGTTGAAATGCATTTTGATAGGAAAGTAGGAGTAAGTAGAAGAAAATTGGAAGCTATACCTGGGAGCCATGCCACTTAAAGAACTGTGATGCAGTCAGGAAAAGCAATTGAGGGGCAGTGAATGCAAAATAGTAGGATACTGACAGAGACCAATTCAGAATTATGGCCAGGAGCTGGCACAGCTTTGGAGAACTAATGTTTCCTATTCAGTAAATAGGTAGTGAACAGAGTTTTGCCAAGAGAATGCACTGGTCATAGCAAACACCCTCTGCCGATAACACAGGAGGTGATTCTACACATGGACATCACCAGATGGTCAATACCAAAATCAGATTGATTATATTCTTTGCAGCCAAAGATGGAGAAGCTGTATAGCAGTCAGCAAAAACAAGACAGGGAGCTGACTATGGCTCAGATCATGAACTCCTTATTGCAAAATTTAGACTTAAATTGAAGAAAGTAGGGAAAAACCATTAGACCATTCAGGTATGACCTAAATCAAATCCCTTATGATTACACAGTGGAAGTGACAAATAGATTCAAAGGATTGGATCTGATAGACAGAGTGCTGGAAGAACTATGGATGGAGGTTCATGACATTCTACAGGAGGCAGTGACCAAGACCACCCCAAAGAAAAAGAAATGCAAAAAGGCAAAATGGTTGTCTGAGGAGGCCTTACAAATAGCTAAGAAAAGAAGAGAAGTGAAAGGCAAAGGAGAAAAGGAAAGATATACCTGTTTGAATGCAGAGTTCCAAAGAATAGCAAGGACATGTAAGAAAGCCTTCCTCAGTGATCAACGCAAAGAAATAGAGGGGAACAATAGAATAGGAAAGACTAGAGATCTCTTCAAGAAAATTAGAGATACCAAGGGAACATTTTATGCAAAGAGGAGCACAATAAAGGACAGAAATGGTATAGACCTGCAGAAGATATTAAGAAGAGATGGCAAGAATACACAGAACTACACAAAAAAGATCTTCACAACCCACATAACCACGATAGTGATGTGATCACTCACCTAGAGCCAGACATCCTGGAATGTGAAGTCAAGTGGAACTTAGGAAGCGTTACTATGAACACAGCTAGTGCAGGTGGTGGAATTCCAGTTGAGCTATTTCAAATCCTAAAGGATGATGCTGTGAAAGTGCTGCACTCAATATGCCACCAAATATGGAAAACTCAGCAGTGGCCACAGGACTGGAAAAGGTCAGTTTTCATTCCAATCCCAAAGACAGGCAATGCCAAAGAACGCTCAAACTACTGCACAGTTGCACTCATCTCACACACTAGCAAAGTAATGCTCAAAATTCTCCAAGCTGGTTTCAACAGTATGTGAACCTGTGAACTCCCAGATGTTCAAACTGCATTTAGAAAAGGCAGAGGAACCAGAGATCAAATTGCCAACATCCACTGGACCATCAAAAAAGCAAGAGAGTTCCAGAAAAACATCTACTTCTGCTTTATTAACTGTGCCAAACTTTGACTTTGTGGATCACAGCAAACTGGAAAATTCTTCAAGAGATGGGAATACCAGACCACCTGACCTGCCTCCTGAGAAATGTGTATGCAGGTCAGGAAGCACCAGTTAGAACCGGACACAGAACAACAGACTGGTTCCAACTGGGTAAAAGAGTACATCAGGGCTGTATATTGTCACCTTGCTTGTTTAACTTACATGCTGAGTACATTATGCAAAATGCAGGGCTGGATGAAGCACAAGATGGAATCAAGGTTGCTGGGAGAAATATCAATAACTTCAGATATGCAGATGACACCACCCTTATGGCAGAACGTGAAGAGCATCTTGATGAAAGTGAAAGAGGAGAGTGAAAAAGTTGGATTAAAACTCAACATTCAGAAAACTAAGATCAAGGCATCTGGTCCCATCACTTCATGACAAATAGATGGGGAACAGTGGAAACAGTGCCAGACTTTATTTTGGGGGGCTCCAAAATCACTGCAGATGGTGCCTGCAGCCATGAAATTAAAAGAGACTTGCTCCTTGAAAGAAAAGCTATGACCAACCTAGATAGCATATTAAAAAGCAGAGACATTACTTTGCCAACAAAGGTCTGTCTAGTCAAAGCTATGGTTTTTCCAGTAGTCCTGTATGGATGTGAGAGTTGGACCATAAAGAAAGCTGAGTGCTGAAGAACTGGTGTTTTTGAACTGTGGTGTTGGAGAAGACTCTTGAGAGTCTCTTGGACTGCAGGGAGATCAAACCAGTCCATCCTAAAGGAAATAAGTCCTGAATATTCATTGGAAGGACTGATAATGAAGCTGAAACTCCAGGACTGTGGCCATCTGATGGGAAGAGCTGACTACTTGGAAACAACCCTGATGCTAGGAAAGATTGAAGGCAGGAGAAGAAGGGGATGACAGAGGATGAGATGGTTGGATGGCATCACTGACTCAATGGACATGAGTGAACAAGCTCCGGGATTTGGTGATGGACAGGGAAGCCTGGCATGTGTCCAGACATGAGTCAGACATGACTGAGCAACTGAACTGAACATGAATCCTTGTTTCAAGGTCTACTTCTGGGAAACCTGACCTAGGACCTAAGTGAAGAAGCTTTCTGTCTTATTCTGTAATGAATGCTTGGTAATTAGGGCAAGCTCCAAGTTTAAATCTTGCCTTACTACTTAGCTGTGCTGACTTCTATGTGCCTGCTTGCCATCTTTGAACGTTTTCAGTTTTAGTACTATTTTCTTCCTTCTTAACACTATCAGAACTTAGATTTTGAGTTGCCTAGTTAGAGGAACACACCAATGGTTTTTGAATGCTAGGAAACAGTACACTGATATGTTACTGCATTTAATCTTCATGACAATCCCACAGGATCTGTTTGCCCACCCCTATTTCATGATGAGGAATTTGAAGGTCAGAGAAGTAATTTATTTCCAGTATTACCCTGAATGAATATTTAAATACAAAGAAACTTATATAGAATGTAGAGTTTTTTATAAAAAGATAAAACTCTATTATGCATAGCTACCACATTAAGGATATTTGAATGGAAATTCCCCAAAGTAGACTGTAATCAAAAGTTGACTTCCCTTTCAAGGATCTCCCTCCCAGTCTCACCTCCGCACTTCCCGACACCTCTATACACTCAGCAGCTAAATAATGACTGTTGAATGGATAAGTATATGAATGAATCAACAAAGAACAAGGAGGTCACATATACTAAAGCTTTTACTGAACTGTAAAATTCAACTGATGGCCTTCTTGCTGCTGTAGCAAAAAACTTCATTTGTTAATTTAAAAAATATATCTAGGAGAGAGCAAGATGGTGGAGGAGGACATGGAGTACATCTCTCTCCATGGATACATCAGGAATATACCTTCAGACACAGAAGTGAATGAACACCAGCTGAGAGCGGACAGGAGTACCTGACGAGTGGAAGAGAATATACAGACCAATGCAAAACTCAGTAGGACTAAGGAACTAGAAGGAAAAACAGGAGTGTTAGAAGGACTGGACCTACCCTTGGCAGGTGGGGGAACTGAACCAGGGGTCCGATCCCCACATGGGAGCAATTGTCTGAGTCAGAAGAGAAACATTTAAGGCTGAGAGTGAAAGAGCTGATCCGTGGCAGCCTAAATGGGATGAGAATCAGTCCTTCCACAGCCATGCATATCCAGGACAGAGTCGCGGATCCCCTGGAAGGTGTAGCAGCTGGGAGCTGGAGTTTAGGGATTGTGGAGCAATCCTACTTCCTGTGGAGTGAGGGCTGCTGTTGACTGCGGAGAGATGGATTGAAGGGATGTGAGGGAGGAGATTGTGGTGGGAAATGCCTGTGGAAGAAAGCCGGGCCGCCATGGAAGCAAGGCGATACTGCTGAGTCACCGTAGCGGGTGGAATCATCACCATAGCCACTCTCTCCCCACACGCCAGCATTGGTAGCTGAACAATAGAGAGGCTGCCCCGACAAATGCCTGATGCACTGAAGTACAGAGTAGGACCCCACCCAGGGTGCTCCCTTAAGTGCTTGATGCACCCATCTACAGAGTAGGACCCCAGGCAGGGGGGCCCCTTTGTGTGCCTGACATGCCGAAAAACAGAGACGGACCCCAGACAAGGAAACTCTCCTGAACCGGCAGAGCTACAGAGAAAGACTGGCCAAAGAGGGCTTCTGATCGACAGCAACAAGAGGCTTGAAAAAAGACTCTGATGGCGCCATAACTCTTGTGGTGGAGGCAGTCCATGTCCTGTGCACTTGGCACCGCCAGGGTCCCCAAAAGCCAAGCAGCTGCACCACTTTCACACTCAGCTCTCACTGGGGCAGAGCTGCTACAGGCAAAAAAATGTCTTGCATCTATGCGTGCAGGGTTGCTTCAGTCGTATCCGACTGGCTCTTTGCACCCCTGTGGCCTGTAGCCTGCCAGACTGCTCTGTCAGGGAGAGGGGTTCTCCAGGCAAGAATGCTGGAGCATATTGGCTGATACTGCTCGCCATAACCTTCAAGAGCACTATATTTCCTGCTGCCCTAGCTGCAAACTCCCCTGAGTACCTGGTGCTGCCAGAACCCTTGTGACCCAAGCAGCTGCACCACCTCCACACCTGGCCCTCATAGGGGCAAAGCCAAGTCCTCCAGGGCAGCTGCAGGAGCAAACCTCAGTGGAGGACCCACATGCAGAGGTGGAAATAAAACCACAATTGAAACCCAGGGGCGCTGTGACTAAGGAAGAAGACCCAAAACCCTCCCACCAGTTGTATAAGCTGCAGAATAAATCCACATGATCAACGAGGCAGACTCTGTGTCTATGGAATATATAAAAGGTCATTGAGAGCTCCCACAAAAGAAAACACAGTAGTTCAGATAGCAGTGGACATTGGAGGCAAGAACACAGAGGAGTAGGACCAGATTAGAATCTGAGCAGCCCACACAACAGGCCCAGAGATCAGCACAGTGTTGGAGGGCATCCTAGGGAGGTGAGGTGGACTGTGACTCCCAGTGAGGGAAAGGACTCTGACAGCAGCGACTCAAGAAAAACATTTATTATTCTTATGTTTTGATTGTTCTATAGATTCTTTTGGATTTTTTTCTTTTCTTTTTTTTCCTTTTCCCCCCACCCTCTGTTGTAGTTATCAATTTTATTGGCACTTTAAAAATAATTAAGCTTTTGAGCTTTTTTTTCCTTTTCTTTTTTTTTGTCTCAGTCATATTTTTTTATTGTTGTTATAAACTTCTGCCTCTACATTGGACTTCTGCAGTTCTGTGGAGTTTGCCTTTTTTTTCTTTTCTCTTTTTTTAATTTTAATTTTTTTTACTCTATTATTATTTTTTATACATTTATTCCTTTGTATGCCTTTCCTTCTGTTCTTTCCCCCTTGCAGTTAATCTTTAATATATATAAATCTTCTTCATCTACCGCTATTTAACTTTACGTATCTATTCTTTCTTTTCTTTCCTCTCAATGTATTTGTTAGTTCTGTTTTCATTGCTTTATTCCCCAATTGGCACCTTGCTTTAATTTTGTTTTCCAGTTTGTGCTTTAGTTAGTTTTATACTGGTAGATATACTTTTTGGTTTCCTTTGCTCACTGGGCCAATCTATTGTGCTCTATTTTTGTTGGGCTGTTTTGATTTAGCTTGTGGGTATATAGGTGTATGTATATAGCTAGTCACACTTTTTATTGTTGTTATAAACCTCTGCATCTACATTGGGCTTTTGCTATTCTGTGAAGCTTTCCTTTTTTCTTTCACTTTTTTCTTCTTTTCTCTTTTTCATAATTTTAACTTTTAATTGTTTTAAACCTTTTATATTTTTTCTATATTTATTCCTTTGTTTGCCTTTCCTACTGTTCTTTTCCCCTTGCAGTTAATCTTTAATGTACAAAAATCTTCTTCATCTACCTCTATTTAACTTTACATATCTATTCTTACTTTCTTTTCTTTCTTTCATTTCCTCTCAGCAGATTTGTTAGTTTTGCTTTCATTGCTTTATTCCCCACTTGGCACCTTGCTTTAGTTTTGTTTTCCAGTTTGTGCTTTAGTTAGTTTTGTTCTTAACTTGTAAATATAATTTTTGATTTCCTTTGTTTGCTGGGTGAATCTATTGTATGTTATTTTTGTTGGACTGTTTTGACTTTACTCATGGGTGTATATGTATATGTGTATATTCCATTATTTTAATTATTATTTGCCTGAAAAACAAAACCCATATATATGTTGTCTACAAGAAACCCACTTCAGACCTCAAGACACATATAAACTGAAAGTGAGAGGATGGACAAATATATTCCATGCAAATGGGAAGCAAAAGAAAGCTGGAGTAGCAATCTTCATATCAGACAAAATAGACTTTAAAGAAGATTACAAAAGATAAGGAAGGACACTACATAATGATCAAGGGATCAATCTAAGAGGAAGGCATAACGATTGTGAATATCTATGCCCCCAACATAGGAGCACCTCAATACATAAGACAAACACTAACAGACATAAAAGGAGAAATTGACAGTAACACAATAATAGTAAGAGACTTTAACACCCCACGCACACCAATGGACAGATCATCAAAACAGAAAATTAATAAAGGAACACAAGTCTTAAATTATGCATTAGATGAGATGGATCTCATTGATATCTTCAGGACATTCCATCCAAATGCAGAAGAATACACCTTCTTCTCAAGTGCACATGGAACATTCTCCAGGATAGACCACATCTTGGGTCACAAATCAAACCTCAACAAATTTAAGAAAATTGAAACCGTATCAAGCATCTTCTCTGACCACAATGCTATGAGACTAGATATCAATTACAAGAAAAAAAAAAACTATGACAAAACACAAACACGTGGAGTTTAAAAAACACATTTCAAAATAACCAATAGGTTAGTGTAGAAATCAAAAGGGAAATAAAAAAATCTCTAGAAACAAATGACAATGAAAGCACAACTCAAAACCTATGGGATGCAGCAAAAGCAGTTCTAAGAGGGAAGTTTATAGCAATTCAATCCTACCTCAAGAAACAAGAAAACAACCTAACTTTACACTGTATATTGTCACCCTGCTTATTTAACTTATATGCAGAATACATCATGAGAAATGCTGGGCTGGAAGAAGCACAAGCTGGAATCAAGATTGCCGGGAGAAATATCAATCACCTCAGATATGCAGATGACACCATCCTTATGGCAGAAAGTGAAGAGAAACTCAAAAGCCTCTTGATGAAAGTGAAAGAGGGGAGTGAAAAAGTTGGCTTAAAGCTCAACATTCAGAAAACAAAGATCATGGCATGGCATCCGGTCCCATCACTTCATGGGAAATAGATGGGGAAACAGTGGAAATAGTGTCAGACTTTATTTTTTGGGCTCCAAAATCACTGCAGATGGTGACTGCAGCCATGAAATTAAAAGACGCTTACTCCTTGGAAGGAAAGTTATGACCAACCTAGGTAGCATATTCAAAAGTAGAGACATTACTTTGCCAACAAAGGTTCGTCTAGTCAAGGCTATGGTTTTTCCTGTGGTCATGTATGGATGTGAGAGTTGGACTGTGAAGAAGGCTGAGTGCCGAAGAATTGATGCTCTTGAACTGTGGTGTTGGAGAAGACTCTTGAGAGTCCCTTGGACTGCAAGGAGATCCAACCAGTCCATTCTGAAGGAGATCAGCCCTAGGATTTCTTTGGAAGGAATGATGCTAAAGCTGAAACTGCAGTACTTTGGCCACCTCATGCGAAGACTTGACTCATTGGAAAAGACTCTGATGCTGGGAGGGATTGGGGGCAAGAGGAGGAGGGGACGACAGAGGATGAGATGGCTGGATGGCATCACTGACTCGATGGACGTGAGTCTCAGTGAACTCCGGGAGTTGGTGATGGACAGGGAGGCCTGGCGTGCTGCGATTCATGGAGTCGCAAAGAGTCGGACATGACTGAGCGACTGATCTGATCTGATGGTGGTTTCATTCCTAGTTTTGTAAGGAATCTCCATACTGCCTTCCATAGTGACTGTATCAATTTACACTCCCACCAACAGTGCAACAGCATTCCCTTTCCTCCACACCCTCTCCAGCATTTATTGTTTGTAGACTTTTTGATGATGGCCATTCTGACTGGTGTGAGGTGATGCCTCATTGTAGTTTTGATTTGCATTTCTCTAATAATAAGTGATATTGAGCATCTTTTCATGTGTTTGTTAGCCATCTGTATGTCTTCTTTGGAGAAATGTCTGTTTAGGTTTTTTCCCCACTTTTTGATTGGGTTGTTTGTTTGTCTGGTATTGAGTTCTATGAGCTGCTTGTATATTTTGGAAATCAATCCTTTGTCAGTTTTTAATTTGCTATTATTTTCTCCCCTTCTGAGGGTTGTCTTTTCACCTTGCTTATAGTTTCCTTGCTGTGTAAAAACTTTTAAATTTAATCAAGCCCCACTTGTTTACTTTTATTTTTATTTCCGTTACCCTAGGAGGTGGGTCATAGAGGATCTTGCTTTGATTTATGTCATTGAGTGTTCTGCCTATGTTTTCCTCTAAGTTTTATAGTTTCAGGTATTACATTTAGGTTTTTAATCCATTTTGAGCTTGTCTTTGTGTATGGTGTTAGGAGGTGTTCTACTTTCATTCTTTTACATGTAGCTATCCAGGTTTCCCAGCACCATTTATTGAAGAGGCTGTCTTTGCCCCATTGTATATCCTTGCCTCCTATGTCAAAAGTAAGGTACCCATAGGTGCATGGGTTTATTTCTGGGCTTTCTGTCTTGTTCCATTGGTCTATATTTCTGATTTTGTGTCAGTACCATACTGTCTTGATGACTGTACTTTGTAATATAATCTCAAGTCAGGAAGGTTGATTCCACCAGCTCCATTCTTCTTTCTCAAGACTGCTTTGGCTATTTGGGGTCTTTTGTGTTTCCATATGAAGTGTGAAACATTTTGTTCTAGTTCTGTGAAAAATGCCATTGGTAATTTGATAGGGATCGCATTGAATCTGTAGATTGCATTTGCTAGTATAGTCATTTTCACAATATTGCTTCTTCCTACCCAGGAACATTGAATATCTCTCCATCTGTTTATGTCATTTTTTATTTCTTTCATCAGTGTCTTATAATTTTATGTGTACAGTTCTTTTGTCTCCTTAGGTAAGTTTATTCCTAGATATTTAATTTTTTTGTTTCAGTGATGAATGGGATTGATTCCTTAATTTCTCTTTCTGGTTTTTCATTGTTAGTATATAGAAATGCAAGTGATTTCTGTGTATTGATTTTGTATCTTGCAACTTTGCTAAATTCACTGATTAGCTCTAATAATTTTATGATACTATCTTTAGGGTTCTCTATGTACAGTATCATGTCATCTGAAAACAGTGAGAGCTTTACTTCTTCTTTTCCAATCTGGATGCCTTTTATTTCTTTTTCTTCTCTAATTGCTGTACCTAGGACTTCCAGAATTATGCTGAATAACAGTGGTGAAAGTGGACACCCTTGTCTTGTCCATGGTCTTAGGGGGAATGCTTTCAGTTTTTCACCACTGAGAATAATTGTGTTGTAGGCTTATCATATATAGCCTTTACTATGTTGAGGTAGATTCCTTCTATGTCCATATTTTGAAGTTTTAATTATAAGTGGGTGCTGAATTTTGTCAAAGGCTTTTTCTGCATCTATTGAGATTATCTTATGGTTTTTATCTTTCAATTTGTTAACATGGTGTGTAACATTGATTTATTTGCTTGTATTGAAGAATTCTTGAATGCCTGGAATAAACCCAACTTGATAATGATGTATGAGCTTTTTGATGTGTTGCTGAAATCTGTTTGCTAAAATTTTGTTGAGGATTTTTGCATCTATGGTTACCAGTGATATTGGCCTGATTTGTGTGTTGCCTTTCTCTGGTTTTGGTATAAGGGTGATGTTGGCCTCGTAAAATGAGTTTGGAAGTGTTCCTTCCCCTGCAATTTTTTGCAACAGTTTTAGAAGGATAGGCATTAGCACTTCTCTAAATGTTTGATAGAATTCTCCAGTGAAGCCATTTGGTCCTAGACGTTTGATTTTTGGGAGATTTTTGGTCACAGCTTTAATTTCAGTGCTTGTAGTTGGGTTATTCTAGAAATAATTTCTATTTTTTCCTGGTTCAGTCTTGGAAGATTGAACTTTTCTAAGGATCTGTCCATTTCTTCCAGGTTATCCATTTTATTGCCATATCACTTCAGTCACTCAGTCGTGTCCGACTCTTTGCGATAGCATGAATTGCAGCACACAAGGCCTCCCTGTCTATCACCAACTCCTGGAGTTCACTCAGACTCACGTCCATTGAGTCGGTGATGCTATCCAGCCAACTCATCCTCTGTCGTCCCCTTCTCCTCCTGCCCCCAATCCCTCCCAGCATCAGAGTCTTTTCCAATGAGTCAAGTCTTCGCATGAGGTGGCCAAAGTACTGGAAGTACTGCTTTAGCATCATTCCTTCCAATGAACACCCAGGACTGATTTCCTTTAGAATGGACTGGTTGGATCTCCTTGCAGTCCAAGGGACTCTCAAGAGTCTTCTCCAACACCACAGTTCAAAAGCATCAATTCTTCAGCGCTCAGCTTTCTTCACAGTCCAATTCTCACATCCATACATGACCACAGGAAAAACCATAGCCTTGACTAGACCAATCTTTGTTGGCAAAGTAATGTCTTTGCTTTTTAATATGCTATCCAGGTTGGTCATAACTTTCCTTCCAAGGAGTAAGCGTCTTTTAATTTCATCGCTGCAGTCACCATGTGCAGTGATTTTGGAGCCCAAAAGAAAAAAAGTCTGACACTGTTTCCACTGTTTCCCCATCTATTTCCCATGAAGTGATGGGACCGGATGCCATGATCTTCGTTTTCTGAATGTTGAGCTTTAAGCCAACTTTTTCACTCCCCTCTTTCACTTTCATCAAGAGGCTTTTGAGTTTCTCTTCACTTTCTGCCATAAGGATGGTGTCATCTGCATATCTGAGGTGATTGATATTTCTCCCGGCAATCTTGATTCCAGCTTGTGCTTCTTCCAGCCCAGCATTTCTCATGATGTATTCTGCATATAAGTTAAATAAGCAGGGTGACAATATACAGCCTTGACGAACTCCTTTTCCTATTTGGAACCAGTCTGTTATTCCATGTCCAGTTCTAACTGTTGCTTCCTGACCTACGTACAAATTTCTCAAGAGGCAGGTCAGGTGGTCTGGTACTCCCATCTCTTTCAGAATTTTCCACAGTTTATTGTGATCCACACAGTCAAAGGCTTTGGCATAGTCAAGAAAGCAGAAATAGATGTTTTTCTGGAACTCTCTTGCTTTTTCCATGATCCAGCAGATGTTGGCAATTGGATCTCTGGTTCCTCTGCCTTTTCTAAAACCAGCTTGAACATCAGGAAGTTCACGGTTCACGTATTGCTGAAGCCTGGCTTGGAGAATTTTGAGCGTTACTTTACTAGCGTGTGAGATGAGTGCAATTGTGCGGTAGTTTGAGCATTCTTTGGCATTGCCTTTCTTTGGGATTGGAATGAAAACTGACCTTTTCCAGTCCTGTGGCCACTGCTGAGTTTTCCAAATTTGCTGGCATATTGAGTGCAGCACTTTCACAGCATCATCTTTCAGGATTTGGAATAGCTCAACTGGAATTCATCACCATATGACCCAGCAATCCCACTCCTAGGCATAAACCCTGAGGAAACCAAAGTTGAAAAAGACACATATATCCCATTGTTCATTGCAGCACTTTTTACAATAGCTAGAACATGGAAGCAACCTAGATGTCCATCGACAGATGAGTGGATAAAAAAGTTGTGGTACATATACATAATGGAATATTACTCAGCCATAAAAAGGAATGTACTTGAGTCAGTTCTGATGAGGTGGATGAACCTAGAACCTATTATACAGAGTGAAGTGAGTCAGAAAAAGAAAGATAAATATCATATTCTAACGCACATATACAGAATCCAGAAAAATGGTACCGAAGAATTTATTTACAGGGCAGCAATGGAGAAACAGACATAGAGAATAGACTTATGGCCATGGGGAGAGGGGAGGAGAAGGTGAGATGTATGGAAAAGTGTAACATGGAAACTTACATTACCATATGCAAAATAGATAGCCAACAGGAATTTGCTGCATGGCTCAGGAAACTCAAACAGGGGCTCTGTATCAACCTAGAGGGGTGGGATGGGAAGGGAGATGGGAGGAAGGTTCAAAAGGGAGGAGATATATGTATTGCTTGCTTGCTTGCTAAGTCGAGTCAGTCGTGTCAGACTCTGTGTGACCCCATAGACGGCAGCCCACGGGGCTCCCCTATCCCTGGGATTCTCCAGGCAAGAACACTGGAGTGGGTTGCCATTTCCTTCTCCAATGCAGGAAAGTGAAAAGTGAAAAGTGAAGATGCTCAGTCGTATCCGACTCTTAGCAACCCCATGGACTGCAGCCCACCAGTCCATGGGATTTTCCAGACAAGAGTACTAGAGTGGGTTGCCATTGCCTTCTCCAGATATATGTATACCTATGGCTGATTCATGTTGAGGTTTGACAGAAAACAATAAAATTCTGTAAAGCAATTATCCTTTAATAAAATTTTTTTAAATATATATATTTGTCTGCTATCAAAGAAAAGCATAATTGGGGTATTCAATCACATAATAATTATCTTATTTTAAGATAATTTTCCTCCCATGGGAATTTTCTATTTTATCAATTATGTGTCTGCTGTATTTTTTAGAAAACAAGCTTTGGTTAGCTTTAAGTGGAAATCAATTATGTTAACATATGTGTGTATGTCTTTAGATAAAAATAGTAAAGATGAAGAAATAAATGTGCCTGTTTTCCCAAGTGTAAACCCTTTCAACTCTTTGAGACAGTAGAAGAGAAACACGCTGAGAAATAAAATTCTTCAATTACAAAAAAAAATTATTTTAAGTTGAGAAGGTACAAAGGTATAGGAAGCAGACCCCACTGAACAGTCTACTAAAGGATGGCAATTAAAACTTTCCAGGAGAGAGAGAAAAGGGAATGGATGGAGACTGGTCTACTAAGTATAACTAGCAAGAAGAAAAATCAGAAAAAGATGTATTTTGAGGGGAGGGGAATCTCAGTGTTAAAATATGGAGGGAAATTAATGAATGAAGTCAAAGGAACCATTGGAGGAATGGAGAGAAACTTCTAAGGAGAACAGTAGAGACCATTTCCTGAGATTTGGGGTCAGGAAAAACTCTCTGCAAGTTGTGATTAGAATAATTACCAGGATAAATCAAACACGAACTCAAGTGAGTCCATACAGGCCCTCCAAAAAGCAGACTCCAAGATGAGATTAAACATGCAGATATTCAATCAGGAGGAATGCCTATGAGAAAAGGAGCAAGGAGAGATCCAGAAGAGACTTGTTCATTTGCTCAGTCATGTCTGACTCTTTTCATCCCCATGGACTGCAGCATTCCAGGGTTCCCTGTCCTTCATCATTTCCCAGAGCTTGCTTAAACTCATGTCCATTGAGTTGGTGATGCCATCCAACCATCTCATCTTCTGTTGTCCCCTTCTCCTCCTCCCTTCAATCTTTCCCAGCATGAGGGTCCTTTCCAATGAGTCAGTTCTTCACATCAGGTGGCCGAAGTATTGAACCTTCAGCTGCAGCATCAGTCCTTCCAATAAATGTTCAGGGTTGATTTCCTTTAGGATTGATTGGTTTGATCTCCTTGCTGTCCAAGACTCTCTTACAAGTCTTTTCCAGCACCACAGTTTGAAGGCATCAATTCTTTGGAGCTCAGCCTTTTCATTGTCCAGCTCTCACATCCGTACGTTACTACTGGAAAGAATCCCCATGCAATGTGGGAGACCTGGGTTCAATCCCTGGGTTAGATAGATCCCCTGGAGAAGGGAAAGGCTACCCACTCCATTATTCTGGTCTGGAGAATTCCATGGACTGTATAGGCCATGGGGTCACAGAGTTGGACACGACTGAGTGACTTTCACTTTAACTTCTGTGAGTTTCCATTGTGTAGTGGTCATCATGCTTGCCTAACTTGTGAGAAGTCCTTGGTTTGAAACCAAGTGGAAACAAGTGCTACTATTTAGGGCTTCCCTGTTGGCTCAGACAGTAAAGAATCTGCCTGCAATGCGGGAGACCCGGGTTCAATCCCTGGGTGGGGAAGATCCCCTGGAGGAGGAAATGCAACCCACTCCAGTACTCTTGCCTAGAAAATTCCATGGATGGAGGAATCTGGTAGGCTATAGTCCATGGGGTCTCAAAGAGTCAGACACAACTGAGCAACTTCACTTTCACTTTCTTTTGACTAAATGGACCTTTGTGGGCAAAGTAATATCTCTGCTTTTTAATATGCTGTTTAGGTTGGTCCTAACTTTTCTTCCAAGGAGCAAGGGTCTTTTAATTTCATGGCTGCAGTCACCATCCCCAGTGATTTTGGAGCCCAAGAAAATAAAGTCTGTCACTGTTTCCTTTGTTTCCCCATTATTTGCCATTAAGTGATGGAACCAGATGCCATGATCTTCATTTTTTGAATGTTAAGTTTTAAGCCAGCGTTTCATTCTCCCCTTTAACCTTCATCAAGAGGCTCTTTAGTTCTTCACTTTCTGCCATAAGGGTGGTGTCATCTGCATATCTGAAGTTATTGACATTTCTCCTGGCAATCTTGATTCCAGCTTCTGCTTCATCCAGCCCAGCATTTCACTTGATATATTCTGCATAGAAGTTAAATAAGCAGGGTGACAATATACAGTCTTGACGTACTCCTTTCCCAGTTTGGAACCAATCTGTTCCATGTCCTGCTCTAACTGTTGCTTCTTGACCTGCATACAGATTTCTCAAGAGACAAGTCAGGTGGCCTGGTATTCCCATCACTTTAAGAATTTTCCACGTTTGTTGTGATCCATACAGTCAAAGGCTTTAGCATCATCAGTGAAGCAGAAGTAGATGTTTTTATGGAATTCTCTTGCTTTTTCAATGATCTAACAGATGTTGGCAATTTGATCTCTGGTTCCTCTGCCTTTCCTAAATCCAGTTTGTACATCTTGAAATTCTCAGTTCACTCACTGCTGAAACCTAGCTTGAAGGATTTTGAGCATTATTTTGCTAGCATGTGTGGTAGCTTGAACATTCTTTGATATTGCCCTTCTTGGGGATTGAAATGAAAACTGACCTTTTCCATTCCTATGGCCACTGCTGAGTTTTTCAAATTTGGTGACATATTGAGTGCAGCACTTGAACAGTATTATCTTTTGGGATTTGAAATAGCTCAGCTGGAATTCCATCACCTTCACTAGCCTTGTTTGAAGTGATGCTTCCTAAGGTCCACTTGACTTCATGCTCCAGGATGTCTGGCTCTAGGTGAGTGGTCCACACCATTGTGGTTATCTGAGTCATTAAGATCTTTTTTGCATAGTTTTTCTGTGTATTCTTGCCAGCTCTTCTTAATATCTTCTGCTTCTGTTAGGTCCATACCTTTTCTGTCCTTTATTGTGTCTATCTTAGCATGAAGTATTCCCTTCAGTCAGTTTAGTCGCTCAGTCGTGTTGACTCTTTGCAACCAATGTTACCTTGGTATCTCTAATTTTCTTGAAGAGATCTCAGTCTTCCCCATTCTAATGTTTTCCTCTACTTCTTTGCATTGTTCACTTAAAAAGGCTTTATTATCTCTCCTTGCTATTCTTTGGAACTCTGCATTCAGGTGGGTGTATCTTTCCTTTTCTCCTTTGCCTTTCACCTCAATCCAAACTATAAGGAGGGAAAACAGCCCCATCTATCAGCACAAAATTGGATTAAATACTTAATCCAATGGCCTTACTGAGCAAGTGGGCTTGCTGCAGTCCATGGGGTGGCAAAGAGTCTGACACAACTGAGCGACTGACCTAAACTGAATTGAGTGTGGCCTTGCCAACGAAAACAAGACCCAGTTTCCCCACAGCCATTCCCTCCCATCAGGAAGCTTGCACAGACCTCTTTTCCTCAACCACCTGAGGGCAGACAGAACGAAAACTGCAATCACAGAAAACTAACCAAACTGATTGTGATGGATCACACCCTTGCCTAACTCAATTAACTATAAGCCATGCTTTGTAAGGCCACCCAAGATGGACAGGTCATGGTGGAGAGTTCTGACAAAATATGGTCCACTGGAGAAGGCAATGGCAAACAACTTCAGCATTTTGCTGAACCACTCTTTTGCAACCAGCATTTTGCAACCACTCTTCCCTTGAGAACCCCATGAACAGAAGAGACTAGCAGAGTCATAACTCTTCAAAAGTCTGACCTTGAGCAAAGGAGAGCAGGAGAGAAAATCGCATGGAAGTGTTCTAGAAATGTGGTACAGTCTAATGAGGGTTCAATGAAGCCATCAGGATATCCCTGAATTGACACTGGTAGGAGTCTGGTGGTTTCATAAATAGGTTTACCTTAGTATTTCTACACTCTATCACTGGCAGGAGCAGCCCATGGGAAGGATGGTCTTGAACAAAGGTATCTTCGCATTTCAAAGCTTCACAGATGAGGCCCTTGAGCCATTGCAGATAATGCTGTGCAGTTCAAGGTCTAAGAAGTACATTCTCATGGCCACTTTCAGATCAGATCAGATCAGTTGCTCAGTTGTGTCCGACTCTTTTCGACCCCATGAATTGCAGCATGCCAGGCCTCCCTGTCCATCACCAACTCCCGGAGTTCACTCAGACTCACATCCATCGAGTCAGTGATGCCATCCAGCCATCTCAGCCTCTGTTGTCCCCTTCTCCTCCTGCCCCCAATCTCTCCCAGCATCAGAGTCTTTTCCAATGAGTCAACTCTTCACATGAGGTAGCCAAAGTATTGCAGTTTCAGCTTTAGCATCATTCCTTCCAAAGAAATCCAGGGCTGATCTCCTTCAGAATGGACTGGTTGGATCTCCTTGCAGTTCAAGGGACTCTCAAGAGTCTTCTCCAACACCACAGTTCAAAAGCATCAATTCTTTGGCACTCAGCCTTCTTCACAGTCCAACTCTCACATCCATACATGACCACAGGAAAAACCATAGCCTTGACTAGACAAACCTTTGTTGGCAAAGTAATGTCTCTGCTTTTGAATATGCTATCTAGGGTGGTCATAACTTTCCTTCCAAGGAGTAAGTGTCTTTTAATTTCATGGCTGCAGTCACCATCTGCTGTGATTTTGGAGCCCAGAAAAATAAAGTCTGACAGTTTCCACTGTTTCCCCATCTCTTTCCCATGAAGTGATGGGACCGGATACCATGATCTTATTTTTCTGAATGTTGAGCTTTAAGCCAACTTTTTCACTCTCCACTTTCACTTTCATCAAGAGGCTTTTGAGTTCCTCTTCACTTTCTGCCATAAGGGTGGTGTCATCTGCATATCTGAGGTTATTGATATTCCTCCCGGCAATCTTGATTCCAGCTTGTGCTTCTTCCAGCCCAGCATTTCTCATGATGTATTCTGCATATAAGTTAAATAAACAGGGTGACAATATATAGCCTTGATGAACTCCTTTTCCTATTTGGAACCAGTCTGTTGTTCCATGTCCAGTTCTAACTGTTACTTCCTGACCTGCATACAGATTTCTTAAGAGGCAGATCAGGTGGTCTGGTATTCCCATCTCTTTCAGAATTTTCCACAGTTTATTGTGATCCACACAGTCAAAGGCTTTGGCATAGTTAAGAAAGCAGAAATAGATGCTTTTCTGGAACTCTCTTGCTTTTTCCATGATCCAGCAGATGTTAGCAATTTGGTCTCTGGTTCCTCTGCCTTTTCTAAAACCAGCTTGAACATCAGGAAGTTCACGGTTCACATATTGCTGAAGCCTGGCTTGAAGAATTTTGAGCATTACTTTACTAGCATGTGAGATGAGTGCAATTGTGTGGTAGTTTGAGCATTCTTTGGCATTGCCTTTCTTTGGGATTGGAATGAAAACTGACCTTTTCCAGTCCTGTGGCCACTGCTGAGTTTTCCAAATTTGCTGGCATATTGAGTGCAGCACTTTCACAGCATCATCTTTCAGGATTTGGAATAGCTCAACTGGAATTCTATCACCTCCACTAGCTTTGTTTGTAGTGATGCTTTCTAAGGCCCACTTGACTTCACATTCCAGGATGTCTGGCTCTAGGTCAGTGATCACACCATCGTGATTATCTTGGTCATGAAGATCTCTTTTGTACAGTTCTTCTGTGTATTCTTGCCATCTCTTCTTAATATCTTCTGCTTCTGTTAGGTCCATACCGTTTCTGTCCTTTATTGAGCCCATCTTTGCATGAAATGTTCCTTTGGTATCTCTGATTTTCTTGAAGAGATCTCTTTACTGAGTTTCAAAAAAATATTATAAAGTTATAATATTTAATTATAACTTTATAACTTAATTTAATTTAAGTTTAATTAATTATAACTTTATAACTTAATTTAAATTAAGTTTAATTAATTATAACTTAAATTTATAACTTATAATAACTGAATATTATAAAGTAACATCCCTTTTATTTTCAGCATTTCACAAAAAAATAATACAACTAGTCACCTTTTATTGAGCACTTGTGTGTACAGTTTGCTAAACACCTCATATATTTTTTTCTCTTATATTCCTCAGAGCAACTCCATGAGGTTAAATGCCTCCCCCAATAATACAAAATTAGTAAGGCATAATGCCAGGATTCAGCACAGGCATTTCAACTCCTGATCACCACTTTGCAACTTCTAATTATAATACCAACTTTGGTATTAGGTAACACTGTCTTGAGAATTAAGGGAAATAATTCCTGTTAAAGCCCTCAACCCGGTGCTTGCCCAGGTATTAAGAGACCAAAGCATGTTACTGTTATTGGATCATTGAGGCAGGACTTAGATCCAACCCTGACTGAAGCCAGCATCTGCACTCTTAGCTACTCCATCAGTGTAAATTCAGTATTTCAATCAGATAGTATTGGGAGCACCTGAAAAGGCACTGAAAACAAAAAAGGAAGCATAGAACTCAACATACTTTCAAAAAGTAGTATCAGTCACACAGATAGAATTCAATGATACGAGATACTAGAAATGTAAGGTACACCTCCTCTGGTTCCCCAGGGAAGAAAGTCACATAGGTGTGGCCTGTTTACTGCTTATTCTTAAATAGAAATATGTAAAGCTTATGAGACTGCCAATGGGAAAAGGATGAGACAAGTTACTCTCTACATTCTTTCAAAGGAAAGCAGAAAGGAAACAAAAACATTTGCAAAAGAAGGCATCTGGATTTCTGCTTATGACTGAGTTGGAGTAATAGAGACAAGAATTACCCTCCCACCAGAAACAACCATGAAACCTGAGAACAGTATGAAACCATGGCTTTTAGACGTTGGATTCTGACAACATAGGACAGTGCTCGCTGAGAAAGGAGAAACACACAAGATGAGGCCTAGACTACTACCTAGAAAGCATCAGCGTAGGTGGAGCCTCATGGTCAACATGAGTTGTGGATAAGGAGCTGGAGGGAGGTAGGCTGGAGAAACCAAGGCAGCTGTAACTCATAGCGCAGAATGCTGAAGGCAGGGAGCTATACAGAGAGAGAACTCCAGTGATCTACATAGAGTCACCATCAAGTCCTCAGCTTAGTAATGGTTGGGGCATGCCTGAGAGGAAAATGCTGGAGGATGGGGGAAAGCCACCCACAAGGAGCAAAAGGAACAAATAGTGAACCTCATGCAGGACTGAGAATAGTTCAATTTTCTACAGGCCGGAGGAGAAAATCTCATAATTCATGGGGCCTTGAGTAGAGCACTCAGGAAGTTATTGCCTCAGTAAGTAAGTAAGTAAGTGTTAGTTGCTCAGTTGTGCCCGACTCTCTGTGACCCCATAGGCTGCAGCCCACCAGGCTCCTCTGTCCATGAGATTTTCCAGGCAAGGGTATTAGAATGGGTTGCCATTTCCTTCTCCAGGGCATCTTCCCAACCCAAGGATCTCCTGCACTGCAGCCAGATTCTTTACCAACTGAGCTAATAGGGAAGCCAAAGACTGCTCTTGTCTCACTTAACAAATCTTGAAAGCAAGACTTGAAAAGACCAGACGAACTGAATACATGTATATAACCAACAACTAAATTAATATATCAAATTTTTCCAGGACCCCAGATGAATCCTTGTTGTCACCTCCCAATAATTACCTCTTTCTTAAACTAACACCATAAATTTTGCCTGTTTTTTGAATCGCATATAGGCGAGAATGTATGGTATACAATCTTGTATCTGGCTTCTTTATCTGTATGCTATTTTGCAAAATTTGTCCCTGTAATTAGAAATAGCTGTAATGTATGTATTTCATTCTTCAGTTCAGTTCAATCACTCAATCATGTCTGACTCTTTGCGACCCCATGGACTGCAGCATGCCAGGCCTCCCTGTCCATCACCAACTCCCGGAGTTCACTCAAACTCATGTCCACTGAGTCGGTGATGACATCCAACAATCTCATCCTCTGTTATCCCCTTCTCCTCTGCCTTCAATCTTTCCCAGCATCAGGGTCTTTTCAAATGAGTCAGTTCTTCACATCAAGTGGCCAAAGTATTGGAGTTTCAGCTTCAGCATCAGGCCTTCTGATGAATATTCAGGGCTGATTTCCTTGAGAATGGACTGGTTTGATCTCCTTGCAGTCCAAGGGACTCTCAAGAGTCTTCTCCAACCCCACAGTTCAAAAGCATCAATTCTTCGGCACTCAGCTTTCTTTATAGTCCAACTCACATCCATACATGACTACTGGTAAAACTATAGCTTTGACTAGATGGACCTTTGTTGGCAAAGTAATGTCTCTGCTTTTTAATATGCTGGCTAGGTTGGTCAAAGCTTTTCTTCCAAGGAGCAAGGGTCTTTTAATTTCATGGCTGCAGTCACCATCTGCAGTGATTTTGGAGCCCCCAAAAATAAAGTCTGTCACTGTTTCCATTGTTTCCCCATCTATTTGCCATGTATTAATTTTACTCTTGGTGGGCATGGGGGTTGTTTCTACTTTGGGGCTATTATGAGTAAAGTTACCATGAACAACTGTAAAGTTTTCTGGTGAATGAATAAACACATTTGTATTGAGTGTACAACTAAGAGTAGAACTGCTAGGTCAAAGGGAATACAAATGTTCAGTGTTAGTAGATACTGCCTAACAATTTTCCAAAGTGGTTGTTTAATGCACATTCCTACTAGTGATGCATAAGAGTTTCAATTGCTTCACATCCATCGAAACACTTGGCATTGTCCATTTTTTAAGTTTTGCCCATTCTGGTAGTCTTGTAATAATATTTCTTTGTGATTTTAAGTTGCATTTTCATGATGTTAATCCCATTTCATAAATATATTTACCACTTCAAAGTCCTATTATAAAGTTTCATTTTAGTCTTTTGTTATTTTCTATTGAATTGTGTGGATTTTTCTTAAGGAGTCCTAAGAAGATTTTTTTTCAAGTGTGTTATTCTGGGCATATGTCTTTGTCTGTTTTTTTTTGTTTTGTTTTTTTCCTTCATCCTGTGGCTTGCCTTTCAATCTCTTAATTGAGTTTGGTTTTGGTCAAACAACTTTAAGAAGGTAAAATTTATGCATGGCACAGATTTTAAGTGTGCAGTCCTATGATTTTTGACAATGTATGCACATGTGTAATACCAACAGTCTAGAACATTTCCAGCATGTCAAAAAAGTCCTGCATGCTCTTTTACCTTACCCTCCTCTTCCAGGCAACACTGATAAGATTTCTGTTACCACAGCTTAATTTTGTCTGATCTTAAGCCTTATGTAAAGGAATAAGAAAGTAGATTCAACGATGTTATTGTGTGTGAGTAACTCATTCAATTTATTGCTGAGTGTACATTTGTATTTCTGAAACACAATTTGTTTATCTGTTCACCTGTTGAAAGACCTTTGGGTTGCTTCAGTTTTGGACTGTTGTAGATAGTGAAGTGAAAATTGCTCAGTCATGTCCGACTCTTTGCGATCCCATGGACTGCAGCCTGCCAGGTTCCTCTGTCCATGGAATTCTCCAGGCCAGTATACTGGAGTGGGTAGCCGTTCCCTTCTCAAGGGGATCTTCCCAACCCAGGGACTGAACCCAGGTCTCTCGCATTGCAGGCGGATTCTTTGCCATCTGAGCCACCAGGGAGGCTGTAGATAAAGCTCCTATAAATATTCCTGTACATGTTTTTTGGTTTTTTTGTAGATATATATTTTTAGCTCCCTTATTCTCTAGAAATGGAATTGCTGGGGATAGGATAGGTGTATCTGAAACTTTATAAGAAATTGCCAAACTTGCCAAACATTTTCAAAGTTTTGCAACATTTTATACTTCCATCAGCAATGTATGAACCTTTCATTTGCCACATATACCCTCCAATACTTAATACTGTCAATCTATTAAACAGAGAGAACATTTGATTCCAGTCTTGTCTGTGGTTTGCCTTTTAATTTGTTTTTAATTGGTGTATTACTCTGAAGTCTAATCTATCAGTTTTTCTTTTTATGATTAGTGTTTTTTGATTCTCATCTTGGAAATCTATGCCAACCGCAAAATCATGAAGTTGTTTTCTCCTTTATCTCTTCTGGAAGTTTTATCATCTTAGCTTTTACATTGGGATCTATTTTCCATCTTAAATAGATTTTTGTGGATGGCATGAGGTAGAGATCAAGGTTAATTTTTTCCCTGTGTGTGTGTTAGTCACTCAGTTGTGTCCAGCTCTTTGCAACCCCTTGGACTGTAACCCATGGGGGCTCCTCTGCCCATGGAATTCTCCAGGCAAGAATACTGGCGTGGGCTGCCATTCCTTTCTCCAGGGAATCTTCCTGACCCAGGGATCGAATCTCAGTCTCCTGCATTGCAGGCAGATTCTTTATTGTCTGAGCCACCAGGGAAACCCTTTTCCCCCATACAGATATCCAAATTTTCCACACCAATTATTGAAATTATTTCCCCCATTGATTTGGCTTGGCATTTTGTCAAGAATTGATTACCATATAACAATGGAACAATTTCTAGGTTATTCTCTCCTTCAGTTCTTTAGGTCTATCCTTACACTGATATTATACTATTTCAATAATGGTAGCATTATTTTATTTTACTTTTTAATTTAATTTTATTTATTTTAATTGGAGGCTAATTACTTTACAATATTGTATTGGTTTTGCCATACATCAACATGAATCTGCCACAGGTGTACATGTGTTCCCCATCCTGAACCCCCTCCCACCTCCCTCCCCGTATCGTCCCTCTGGGTCATCCCAGCACACCAGCCCCAAGCATTCTGTATCCTGCATCAAACCTGGACTGGCAATTTGTTTCTTATATGATATTATACATGTTTCAATGCCATTCTCCCAAATCATCCCACCCTCTCCCTCTCCCACAAAGTCCAAAAGACTGTTCTATACATTTGTGTCTCTTTTGCTGTCTCGCATACAGGGTTATCATTACCATCTTTCAAAATTCCATATATATGCATTAATATACTGTACTGGTGTTTTTCTTTCTGGCTTACTTCACTTTGTATAATAGGCTCCAGTTTCATCCACCTCATTAGAACTGATTCAAATGTACTCTTTTTAATGGCTGAGAATCAATATAGTGAAAATGAGTATACTACCCAAAGCAATCTATAGATTCAATGCAATCCCTATCAAGCTACCAATGGTATTTTTCACAGAGCTAGAACAAATAATTTCACAATTTGTATGGAAATACAAAAAAACCTCAAATAGCCAAAGCAATCTTGAGAAAGAAGAATGGAACTGGAGGTATCAACCTGCCTGACTTCAGGCTCTACTACAAAGCCACAGTCATCAAGACAGTATGGTACTGGCACAAAGACAGAAATATAGATCAGTGGAACAAAATAGAAAGCCCAGAGATAAATCCACGCACCTATGGACACCTTATCTTTGACAATTATGGTAGCTTTAAAGTGCACTTTAAAATCAGGTATGTAAACTCTCCAATGCTTTTCTTCTTTTTCAGAACTGTTTGGCTATGCTTGGTCCTTTACAGTACATAAGAATTTTAGAATGTAAAAGAAGAGTGTTTAAAGCATTCTGAATTTTTATTCTGAATAGGAGAAGGCAATGGCACCCCACTCCAGTACTCTCGCCTGGAAAATCCCATGGGCGGAGGAGCCTGGTAGGCTGCAGTCCATGGGGTCGCTAAGAGTCGGACATGACTGAGTGACTTCACTTTCATTTTTCACTTTCATGCACTGGAGAAGGAAATGGCAACCCACTCCAGTGTTCTTGCCTGGAGAATCCCAGGGACGCGGGAGCCAGGGAGCTGCCATCTATGGGGTCGCACAGAGTCAGACACGACTGAAGCGATGCAGCAGCAGCAGCAGCATCTATAGATCATCTGGGGATAAGTGATAGCTTAATCTTGAATCTTGCAATACATGAACATGACATATTTCATATTTACTTAAATATATTTCAGTATTTCTCTGCAATGGTTTGTAGTTTACAATATACCAGTTCGATAAAGCAAGAAAAATAAACAAAAGGAATGAAAAATGGATAGACTTAAAATGTTATGTTAACAGTTAACATGCTTTTTATGTAGAGAAGACCTTCCCTGGTGGCTCAGATAGTAAAGAGTTTCCCTGCAATGCAAGACACCCAAGTTCGATCCCTGAGTCAGGAAGAAGATCCCCTGGAAAAGGAAATGGCAACCCACTCCAGTATTCTTGCCTGGAAAATCCCATGGACAGAGAGGAGCCTGGCAGGCTACAGTCCGTGGGGTCACACAGAGTTGGGCACGACTAAGCAATTTCACTTTCTTTTTATATTGAGAAAGGTAAGAAAAAAAATTTAGCTTACCAAAATTAATGAATAAATTTAGGACTTCCCTGGTGGCTCAGTGATAAAGAATCTGCCTGCCAATGCTGGAGACACAGGTTCAATCCCTGGTCCAGGAGGATCTCACGTGCCATGGAGCAACTAAGCCCATGTGCCACAACAGTTGAGCCTGTGTTCTAGAGCCTGGGAGCCACAACTACTGAAGCCCTCGCGCTCTACAGCCCATGCTCCGCAACAGGAGAAGCCACTGCAATGAGAAGCCCACACACCGCAACTAGAGAGCAGCCTCCACTCATCACAACTAGAAAAAACCTGAGCAGCGACGAAGACACAGCACAGCCAAAAATAAATACATAAATAAATAAATTTTGTAATAAATTTAGTGAGGTCACAGAATACAGGATTAATAGCTAAAAATCAAATGTCTCATACACATTTTGTCAAATTTATTCTTCCTGTGTTATGATATTTGATGGTATTATAAATGGTATTATTTTTTATTTTATTTTTCAGTTTATTGCTACTATAGAGACAATCAGCTCTGTGCTTTTACACCTACTATTGGTGGTGGTGGTGGTGTAGTTGCTAAGTTGTGTTCGGCTCTTGCGACCCCATGGACTATATAGCCTGCCAGGCTCCTCTGTCCATGGGATTCTCCAGGAAAGAATACTTGAGTGGGTTGCCATTTCCTCCTCCAGGGATCTTTCTGACCCAGAAATCAACTCAGGCCTCCTGCATTGCAGGCAGATTCACCTACTATTATCTCACCCTAAATAGCATTACCCTCAAGGCAGTCCTTTATCTCTTCTTTGCTGACTCAGTTCAGTTCAGTTCAGTTGCTCAGTCATGTCCGACTCTTTGCGACCCCATGGACTGCAGCACGCCAGGCTTCCCTATCCACTGCTGATTAATAATCTTTAAGAAATTTACTCTTTACCATGCTAAAACAAAACTTGAACTTTCACAGTATATGAAAACATAGCATTGTAAAGATAATTTTTAAAATGTAAACTACAAATTACTAGTTATAGTGAAATATATTTTAAACTTAGTGAACTTCCTGCTAAGTGACAAAATGCTTCCAGGTATTTCAATTAAGAAAAATGAAATATAAAATTAAATGTATTTTGATGGAGCAGTATAAATGCCCTTCAAGGAGCCATCAAAAATAAAGAAAACATAAATAATGTAATTTGATATACATCTTCTATTTGATCCTGGCTTCTGGATAATGCGTCTTCCTTTCTATAGGTCTAGCTTTTCTCATTCTTCTAATTAAATGAAGAGATGAGTCTTTAGGGCTTAGCACAATCTTTACCCCTGGTGAGTGCTCAAAAAATGCCAGTTTTTATTCATTATATAAATAATTTCTAGAAACCAAGACTTCTGGTAAGGCAGAACCATAGATAATCTAGAGGTATTAAGCAATCAGTTTGAAACATGAGAAATAGAAAATGCTTTAGGAGTATTCACTAAAAATACAAATCCAATAATTTGTAGCCATCCTAGCTCAAAAATGTTGAAGTCTTTTGGTTCTTTTTAATAGAAGTTTTAAATGGCTAAAGGAAAGGTACTTGTGTTACAGTCAGATATTTAATCTAAATCCTTTCGTTTCCTTGATCTGTTGTATAGAAATTAAACTCATTGTCATATTTAAATATTTGAGTAATGTTTATAAACTATGCACATAATGTTTATAAACATAACAAAGCAAGAGGTATTTTGAAACAACTCATTATTAATATGTGAACACCAGGTGCTGGGTATGAAAAAAAACAACACTGGAAGCAAGGGCTTAAAAGAATAATAACTAGTTAACTTCATATCAGGCATGTATTGTTGTGTAACAAATTACTGTAAATCGCATCAGCTCATCATAGCAATAAACATTTATTATCTCACAGTTTCTGTAGGTCAGGACTTTGGGAGCAGTTAGTTGGGGTTCTGGCAGATGATTTCTCTTGAAGCTGTAGTCCAGATTTTGTCCAGTGTCACAGTCACATTTAAAGGCTTGGATGGGGGTTAGGATTCTTTCCAAGATGGTTCACTCACCTACTACTATTTCTTGGCAAGAAGCTTCACATACTCCAATTCTGGAATTCTCCATGGATGGCTTGAATAGTCTCATGACATAGCATTTAGGGGGCTACTTCCCCCAAAGGTGAGCCATCCAAGAGAGCAGGACAGAAGCCACATTGTTTTTATAATCTAGCCTCAGAAGTCACACACACTTATTTCACAACATCCTGTGGGTTGCACAACACCATCCTAATCAAAGTGGGAGAAGACTATAAAAGAACATGAAGAGTTGAGGGTCATTAGGTATCATCTTCGAGGCTGGCAACCATGAACTTTAATTAAAATCTAATGCTGTACTAGTTTGCATTCCCACAGATGTAAAGAACAGACTTTTGGACTCTTCGGGAGAAGGTGAGGGTGGGATGATTTGAGAGATTGAAACATGTATATTACCATATGTGAAATAGATCACCAGTCCATGTTCGATGCATGAGACCGGTGCCCTGAGATGACCCTGAGAGACGGGATGGGGAGGGAGGTGGGAGAGGGGTTCAGGATAGGGAACACATGTACACCCATGGCTGATTCATGTCAGTGTATGGCAAAAACCACTACAATACTGTAAAGTAATTAGCCTGCAATTAAAATACATAAATTAATTTACCAAAAAAATCCAATGCTAATATAGTACTACATGAAAAAAATCAGTTTTAAAATTATGTTACATTCAACAGTATTTTTTAACTTTTAATCTGTATGTATTTCTAAAACATATATACTTCATTTTGTTTTCACCTTTGTTTTTAAAAAAGATAGCATGCTGTAGATAATCTCTTGGCACTTGGTATTTTCCACTTGATATTACATTTGTGGTATTTATCCTGTTGTAAGTGTTGCAGCATTTTATTAGTTAAAAATGCTGTATAATATTCTATTGTGTGGTTATACAATAGTTCTTTAATCCACTCTCCTGTTGAGCACTGGGGCTGTTTCCAGGCTTTCTCTATTGTGAACAATACTGCCAGGAATATTCTTACAGGGAATTCTTACCTTGCTCATTATATATGGGCAAGAGTTTCTCTTGGATATATTCCTGAAGGTAAAATGGCCAGATTACCTGATATGTGTATTAATTCAGCATTAATAGATAATGCCAGTCTATTTTCCAAAGTGATAACATCTGTATATATGCCCACTAGTAACACATAAAACATTCAACAGCTAGTCAAGACTTTCTTTCTTTTTTTTTAATTAGAAATTGCTCTGACCTTGATATTTTCATTAAAAGCAAGTGAGAAATACGGCCCTGTCTTGGAGAAGAATACAATCTAAATGAGAAGAGAAATCATATCTAAAACAATTAGAGGCAATTCTAAGATATTATTAATATATAAATGTCATGATAACTCCTTACAGGGCAACAGTAAAACTCAAATTTTTTTTTTTAATTTTAAACTTCTTTTTTTTTTATTTATTTTTTTGGTCTTGCCACCTTGAGGCATGTGGGATCTTAGTGCACTGACCAGGGATCAAACTGGTGCCCCCTGCAATGGAAGCAAGCATGAAGTCTTAAACACTGGACCACCAGAGAACTCACTCAAACATTTTTTTTTATTGTACCCATGATGTCACAAGAAATTGGACATGCAGTAGTCCCTCTTACACTTCCTTCCCAACCCTTCTTATCAAGGCTGGGAACATGGTACAAATTTCATTTGAAGTTTGATATTTCGTTGTAAATTTTTGCCATCACTCCAAAAATATAACCATTTTGCTCCAATATAAAGTATATTTTTATCACTGATCTTTGAGCACAATTGATAATACAAAATTATGTGATATATTTATTCTGTGTTAGTCTGTTCTTACTAACATATTCATAAGTACGTGTACTTCCATTTAATAAGCACTATTTAGTGCTGGGTGTGTCTTGGATTTTCTTGTGTGATCTCAATATCCATTTTGGGAATAAAATAATTTCACATTGGAAATGTTTTCAAACTGTTTCAAAAGACTGTTTTTCATATCACACATTTCTTTTAAAAAACACCTTCATAATGTAGAAATGTCATATTTACTTTGAAGGGACAAGTTAAGTGTGTGTGTTTGTCAAAAGTCTGCTAAATAGCATGATACTAACTGCCATTTATCTTTACAGGAAAACTCAGTGAATCTCTATTGTTTGTTTTATGTGTGCCATATTTTAATACATCTTTTAATTACTTTAATTTAAAAAATTAATTAATTACTGGCAAAAATTAAGCCAGGAACTTCTGTGGTGTTAATCTGTATATTGTTCATGGTCATACTTAGTCTTGTACAACTCCTTGTGACTCCATAGACTGTAGCCCTTCAGACTCCTCTGTCCATAGGATGTGCCAGGCAAGAATACTGGAGTGGGTTGCCATTCCCTTCTCCAGGGGATCTTCCTAACCCAGGAATCAAACCCAAGTCTCCTGCATTGGCAGGTGGGTCCTTTACCACCGAGCCACCAAGAAAGCCCACTACGTATGAGTAAAGCTGAGTTTATATTTTTTTTTTAGTTTTTGGCAAACTAGCTAAATAAAACTGGACTCTCTAATATTTTCTTAATTTACCTCTAGCTTGGAGCCCAGTTGTCTGGTGAATAATTAATATTATGCTTATTTTTCTGCTTTTTTTTTTCTTCTCTTTCTCTCAAACAGGCTACACCACAGTATTAAGAAAGGGAAGAAGGGGATGGCAATTTCTATATTTTTTTTCCAAAATATTTGTTCTATTCATCTGATACTATGAAATTATAATTTATACTATTTGATATTGAATTTTAATTCTTTTGGGGTTTTCACTGAAATTAGCAAAATAAAATACAATATTGTGCTCACAATTTTGTAATTGTAGTGTTGAAATTCATTTTTAGTTTTATTTTTAAGTGACCTCAGTTCAGTTTAGTTCAGTGGCTTTGCGACCCCGTGGACTGCAGCACACCAGGCCTCCCTGTCCATCACCAACTCCCAGAGTTTACCCAAACTCATGTCCATTGAGTTGATGATGCCACCCAATCATCTCATCCTCTGTCATTCCCTTCTCCTTCTGCCTTCAATCTTTCCCAGCATCACGGTCTTTTCCAATGAGTTAATCATTGGAAAAGAATGTACAGCAGGGTAAAACTAATCAGATGGCCATCAGATGGCCAAAGTATTAGAGTTTCAGCTTCAGCATCAGTCCTTCCAATGAACACCCAGGACTGATCTCCTTTAGGATGGACTGGTTGGATCTCCTTGCAGTCCAAGGGAATCTCAAGAGTCTTCTCCAACACCACAGTTCAAAGGCATCAATTCTTCAGCACTCAGCTTTCTTTATAGTCCAACTCTCACATCCACACAGGACTACTGGAAAAATCATAGCTTTGACTAGATGGACCTTTGTTGGCAAAGTAATGTCTCTGCTTCTTAATATGCTGTCTGCTGCTGCTGCTGCTGCTAAGTTGCATCAGTCGTGTCCGACTCTGTGTGCTGTCTAGGTTGGTCATAACTTTGAGCAACCAATCATCTCAATTTTCCAGGGACTGAGAGGGTTCCTGGCATTTGGGATAGTCCATGCTAGACAGTCAGGGAAAGTCCTGGGTAAACTGGGTTGAAGGGGTTCCTCTCACTGATGACTGTCTAGCTAGCTCTTAAATGACATAGTACCTTGGTACTTTTTGCCCGATGGTTTTTGTCTTTTTTTACATGAAAGCTCAGAGGAAACTGGGGAGTAGGCAATGCAAAGATGAGGGATGTTGGGTAGTTTTCAATTTTCTAAATGATTTTGATAAGAAACAAGCCACAAATCTTTCCTGAAGCAATGCTTCTATATTCTTCTATATTTCTAAACATTAGAAACTCTAATGTTTCTAATAACCCTAAGGTAATTGGTTTGACTCTGAACATTATTTATTATAGGGAATTTTCCTCAGGAAAAAAAAATAACACTGTATAAACATAAATAAAATTGGGTGTTTTTTTAAAGTGATCTGGAAAATTATGACTCTTCCCTTCAAAATGCAAACAGTCGTTTAATTAAATGCTTAAATAATGCTTATAATTGGCATACTAATTTAGAGCAAATTTATATTGGAGTCATTTCTATACACTACATATTTTGCAGCAAATTGAAGTTCTTTATATAATTAATGTTATGGTATATTTTAATTGGAGCATTAAATTGCATATTTTAAAGAGGCCTGTAGAAATTTTACTTACAGCTTTTCTTTTATGATGTTTTTAATCAGAGCTATGAGTCATTTCAAGTTGAATCAGCAACGTAACCCCCAATTATATCATTAGACCTATGACAAAGTACTGCTTTTAAAGGATGAAGTTTCTGAAAATACAGTGCAAATAAAGCAGGAATGTTTTTATTTTATAACATGATATTTCAAAAGGCAAAGTCTACATTATCCTTTTATATATGTGTGTCTGTGTGTGTGTATAAGAGTGTGTGCACACATCAGAAAGGGAAGAGGGAGAAATGAATCGTGGCCACTAAGTAACAGAAACCTGCTGTCGAGCTTTACTGCACACACGAGCCACCTGGGAGTAGTCGCGTGGACGCGCAGATTCTGGTTCTGGGATAGGTCTGGGTGCTTGCCAAGTTTCTGTCTTTCCAGCCAACTCTCAGATGACACTGATGCTCCCAGCTGCTGTCCTAGTCACTGAAGCAGCGAGTTCTAGTGATCTTAGTTTTACCCTGCTGTACATTCTTTTTTATAAATATTTATTTGTTTATTTGGCTATGTTGGGTCTTAGTTGCATCACGCAAGATCTTTTGCTGCAGTGCACAAACTGTCTTAGTTGTGACGCGCGGACTCAGTAGTGGCCGTGCACTGGACTAGGTGCTCCACGGGCTTGCGGGATCTTAGTTCCCCGACCAGGGATGGAACTCACATCCCCTGCATTGTAAGGCAGGTTTTTAACCCCTGGACCACCAGGGATGTCCCTTTACTGTACATGTTTAGTAGCGTCATTCCCTACCCAAATCATCTTATTTCCTTTTTATTTGCAGAGGGTCCCTGAGGGCAGTTACCTTTTCAGTATTCCTCACTCCTGTATCTCCAGCATCTACAACATGATAAGGTATTACTTCTAGAGATTTATTAGTTAAACAATGTATTGCACACGGTGTATGTGTGCTGTCGCTCAGTTGTGTCCGACTCTTTGCAACCCCATGGACTGTAGCCCACCAGGCTCCTCTGTCCACAGGATTTCCTGGGCAAGAACACTGGAATGGGTTGCCATTTCCTTCTCCAGGAGATCTTCCTGACCCAGGGATCAAACTCATGTCTCCTGCACTGGCAGACGGATTCTTTACCACTTGAGCAACCTGGGAAATCCATTTGCACAAAGACAAGGCATATGTGCTGTATAGATTATCAGATACACACCATGAATACATCAGGCAGAGGATTGGTGTTTAAGAGCATGACTTGTATCTGCAATCCCTGGCTGTGTGACACCAGCAAGTGACATAAGGTCTCCTTTAGATGTCCTCATCCATAAAGCAGGAGTAGTAATAACCACTCTCACAGTACTGTCATGAGGACTGAATAAGTTGCTACCTGCGACATGCTTAAGAAAGTGCCTGGCACATAATAAACATAATATAACTACCACGGATAGGTATTTTTATTTACAAAACCTAGCAGCTTCCTGAAGGCAGCAGGCATATCCTGTTTTCTATCAGAAAGGGGTCTAGATGAGTGATTTTAAACTGTGCTTCTCAGAAAGCTATCTCTGAGGGGAAGGTGGCCAGAAAGGTGGGCAGAAACAGCAATCAGCCTTCCATCACCACCACCACTCAAACAAAGCAGCACCACCATCTCTTTCACTACTGACATTTCAAAGAGAAGTATTGCTCTAAAAAACAAAAACCAAAAAACTCGAGAACTGGAGTATAAGATAGTGTCCAAAGCTTTATTCTGTGTTATAATCTTATCGATCATTAAAATGGCACAGCTGGGCTTCCCTGGTGGCTCAGTGGTAAAGAATTCACCTGCTAAAGCAGGAGACACGGGTTCGATGCTTGACCCAGGAAGATCCCACATGCTGTGGAGCAACTTAGTCTGTGCACCACCACTATAGAGCCTGTGCTCGAGAGCCCATCACAACTACTGAGCCCACAACCCTAGAACCCATGCTCTGCAGCAAGAGAAGCTACTGAAGTGAGAAACCCACACACCCAACTAGAGAGTAGCCCTCGCGGCAACAAAGACCCAGCACAACCAGAATCAAATAATTCTTTTAAAAAAGTAAGGAAATCTGAATAGAGTATAAAGTTTTGTTTTTAAAAAATAGTACAACTTATGACCCATAGCAGTTTTCAAGTATGTGCTCAGTTGCTCAGGCGTATCTGACTCTTTGAGACCCCATGGACTGTAGCCCTTCGGGCTCCTCTGTCTATGGGATTTCCCAGGCAAGAATGGAGTGGGTTGCCGTTCCCTTCTCCAGGGGATCTTCCCGACTTAGGGACTGAACGTGTGTCTCCTGCGTCCCTTGCCCTGGCAGGCTGCTTCCTTAACACTGTGCCACCTGGGAAGTTTTCAGGTAGGTGTGCAATATATATTGATATTATCATATATTATGCTTTGGTTATGCTATTATGTATAATGTATTGATGATATATTGACAGAGGCTCAGTAAGTTAAGGTTCAGGAGGGTGGAGATCATGGTTGCTGACTTGAGAGGGGTTGAGAAGTGAGTTAATAAGACCAGAGTGGCCTCTGCTGTTAACAGACAAGTATCTGAAGGAAGTAAATAGCATCTGAAGAGGATTCAAGATCAAAGGAGGATGCTAATGAATGCTTGACAGATGTGGCTTTTGATTTTGTTTTTTAGCCCTGTGTACTTACTTCAGCAAATATTTATTGTCCTGTTCAATTATGAGCTTCTACTTTCCCTTTAGACTAGAGTCTCAGCCCTGACTGCCCATTAGAATTACCTGGGGAAATTTCAAACAATGCCTATTCTTCCATTGTAAAACACAACTTCAGAGGAGGGTCTGGGGTTGGCGTGGTGGGTTTTGTTGCTGTTGCCAACTCAGAGCTCCTTAAGGCAATCCTAACTTTTGAATTGTTTCAGACTTTGTTGGAAAACTGTTTTAGACTTTTAAGTTTTGTTTCAAACCAAAATGTCTAGGATTTACATCAATAAGTTTTTGACTTGTTAAAATGTATTCAATTTACCTCTTAAATAGTTGTTGCTAACAGTTTTGTGTCTGTTTGAATGTGCTGTGCTTGATCTCTGAGTCGTGTCTGACTCTTTGGGACCCCATGGACTGTAGTCCACCAGGCTCCTCTGTCCATGGGATTCTCCAGGTAAGAATACCGGAGGGGGTTGCCATGCCCTCCTCCAAGGATCTTCTCAACCCAGGGATTGAAACCAGGTAGCAGATTCTTTACCGTCTGCGCTGTCAGGGAAGCCCAATGTATTTGAATGTGATGTATATTACACTGTGTGGTGAGAATATTTAATGAACAGATATTATCATGAAATCCCAAGAAAGACATAATTTGATTAATGAAACTTACTTTAATGAAAGTATATACTTGCCTTTGGGACAAAGTACAGAATATATGCCTGCCAGGTGGCACTGCCAATGCAGGAGATGCAGGAGACATGGAGATGGAAATGGCAACCCACTCCAGTATCCTTGCCTGGGGAAGCCCATGGACAGAGGAGCCTGGTGGGCTACAGTCCATGGAGTCTCAAAGAGTCGGACAAGACTGCATACTGAGCACTAAAACTATAACTATATATAACATGAATTTCATTAACCAGGTTCTCCAAATACAAAACTGGAAACCAGAGGTTGAACAGAAGAATAGTTTTCTATGGCACCCCCATACTAAAGTCTGCATAGCCTCCTTTGGAAATGCAGACATCAGTGGGAGAGTGGCTACGACGTGTGGACCAATCTGGCTTAAATGCCTGCTCAATTCCTAAATAGCTACACATGCTTTAAATTTCTATTAAATAGGCAGTTCAGCTCAGTTCAATCACTCAGCCATATCCAACTCTTTGTGACCCATGGACTGCAGCCCACCAGGCTTCCCTGTCATCACCAACTCCCAGAGCTTGCTCAAACTCATGTCCATCTAGCCACTGATGCCATCCAACCATCTCCTCCTCTGTCGTCCCCTTCTCCTGCTGCCCTCAATCTTTCCCAGCATCAGTTTCTTTTCTAATGAGTCAGCTCTTTGTATCAGATGGCCAAAGTATTGGAGTTTCAGATTCAGCATCAGTCCTTCCAATAAATATTCAGGACTGATCTCCTTTAGGATTGACTGGTTGGATCTCCTTGCAGCCCAAGGGAATCTCAAGAGCCTTCTCCAACACCACAGTTCAAAAGCATCAATTCTTTGACACTCAGCTTTCTTCACAGTCCAACTCTCACATCCATACATGACCACTGGAAAAACCACAGCTTTGACTAGACGGACCTTTGTTGGTAAAGTAATGTCTCTGCTTTTTAGTATGGTGTCTAGGTTGGTCATAGCTTTTCTTCCAAGGAACAAGCGTCTTTTAATTTCATGGCTGTGGTCACCATCTGTAGTGATTTTGAAGCCCCAAAAAATAAAGTCTCTCACTGTTTCTATTGTTAGAGATCATCACAATTATGACATGTACAAAATTGAGTATATTTTTGGGCTTAGTTTTATAAATGTATCATTAATGAAGTTGGAAGCATCCTTTTAATTCATTGGCTTACAGTAAAATGCAAACCCAGGACATCCTACTGCAGTGTATCTAACCACTGCCCGACCCTGCCTCAAGGCAAGTACAGAATTTCTTACTTGTTCATTCATGGAGCTGGTGTTCTATTGAACATGGCCTTCTCATTGAAAAAGCTGTTTCCTAAGACAGACATAATTAAGCCCAAGACAATGTAATAGCATATTATTTTCATTTTCTTGACGTTTTTTTCCAAAATAACCAAGATATAAATTTTAAAGAATATTACACTCAACCATTCAATATCATGGATGTTATTACCTAGGTATAGTTATCTCAGTAACCTCTAACATTTCTGAATCATTGCTGAACTGAATTCTGCTTTTCTCCACCCCCACCCCTCAACCCCACCCTGGTTTAAGCAACTCAAATTTGTGCTGAATCTCTTAATTTGGAGAACTAGTTTTCCAAAGCTTATCTGTCTTCTCGGCTTCTTTGTGTTCAGAGACTTAACAAGCAGTTTCAGCCAACCTTTGATCACCTTAAAAACACTGGTTTGTAGCTAGATTCTATACTTTGTGATGAAAATATTCTTTCCATGTCTCTCTTCCTCTCTCCTTCCCTTTGTCCTCCCTTCCCTGCCTCTCTCCCTCTCCTTTGTCTCTCATTTCTCCATGCACTGAAACAAGAAATATTAGTCACACCATCACCACTGACTTCAGTGAAACATGATATCTCTCCAGTTTATGAGCTCCCTGACAGTTTTCCTCTAAGACTTCATCAGTGTTTCACATCTGAAAAATTCTGTAGCTTCCTCTAGCCAAGTTTTGATCAGTATCTCAAATACAGTTTGTAGAGAAAGACCCCTAATATATAACTCTTTCTGCCATCAAGACTGCATTACTATAGTTTGGCTTATGGTAGATCCTAATTCCTTACAGCATATTTAACCAGTATGTGTTAAAACTTCCCCTTCATGGATCACAGCCTTGTCATGCTGAAAAGGCTTGAGTAACTCAATGAAGTTATGAGCCATGCCATGCAGGCCACCCAAGACAGGTCATAATGAAGAGTTCTGACAAAATGCAGTCCCCTGGAGGAGGGGATGACAAACCAGTCCAGTATTCTTGTGGTTTAAGCAAAGATATGACATACCTTCTCCATAATTTATGACATACCTTCTCCATAATTACAATATTAAATTATAATATACAACATCAACATCATAGGTTACAGTTAATCATTTGCAGCAGGCTATGGTTTTTCCAGTGGTCATTTACGGATGTGAGAGTTGGACTGTGAAGAAAGCTGAGCGCCGAAGAATTGATGCTTTTGAACTGTGGTGTTGGAGAAGACTCTTGAGAGTCCCTTGGACTGCAAGGAGATCCAACCAGTCCATTCTGAAGGAGATCAGCCCTGGGATTTCTTTGGAAGGAATGATGCTAAAGCTGAAACTCCAGTACTTTGGCCACCTCATGCGAAGAGTTGACTCATTGGAAAAGACTCCGATGCTGGGAGGGATTGGGGGCAGGAGGAGAAGGGGATGACAGAGGATGAGATGGCTGGATGGCATCACTGACTTGATGGACGTGAGTCTGAGTGAATGGGATTTGGTGATGGACAGGGAGGCCTGGCATGCTGAGATTCATGGGGTCACAAAGAGTCGGACACGACTGAGTGACTGAAATGAACTGAACTGAACTGATGTTGCAGAAATCCAACATTTTATAAATCAGTTCTCATGAACTCTTCCAGAGCTAAGTAGACAATTCCTAATAGACCACAGAGAAGCTGGGTCTTCTACTTTGGCTACTAAGTTGCCAAAAGAAAGCTGCTGCTGCTACTGCTACTTCTGCTAAGTCGCTTCAGTCGTGTCCGACTCTGTGCAACCCCATAGACAGCAGCCCACCAGGCTCCACCGTCCCTGGGATTCTCCAGGCAAGAACACTGGAGTGGGTTGCCATTTCCTTCTCCAATGCATGAAAGTGAAAAGTGAAAGGGAAGTCGCTCAGTCGTGTCCAACTCTTAGGGACCCCATGGACTGCAGCCTACCAGGCTCCTCTGTCCATGGGATTTTCCAGGCAAGAGAACTGGAGTGGGGTGCCATTGCCTTCTCCGAGAAGAAAGCTAGGGAATAATAAATAAAACTAACTTAAAACATCCTGGGCCCTTACCATTCTGTTTACACTTGTTAACATCTAATGGTTACAATAATCTGACCAGATGTTTCCTATTCTCATCCCTGTTTCACTCACTAAGAAACTTAGGTGACTTAACTTGCTAGAGATCACACGCCTAGTTAGGATGGAGCCAGGAGCCAGACTCTAGTCTGGCTTTACCCTCTTCCTTACCCACTGGTCCACACTGCTTCCAGGCACTGTCTTCATTCATTGACTCAGTCATGTAGCACATATTTATTTGGTGCCTACCTCATGAGGCTGGCTTCCCGGTGTCTCAGCAACACAGAAGACTCAGGTTCAATCCCTGGGTAGAGAAGATCTCTTGAAGAAGGAAATGGCACCCCACTCTGATAGTCTTGCCTGGAGAATCCCATGGACAGAGGAGCCTGGCGGGCTACAGTCCATGGGGTCACGAAGAGTCTGACATAACTGAAGCGACTAAGCATGAAAGCACCTCTTAAGGCAGGGACTCTACTTTGATGGGGCAGTCAAACAATTTGAAAGGAGTATGGTGTCATGACAGGCACAGCCAAAGGGACTGATGAAAAATTGCATAACCCATTCTGGAGGACATGAGATAACGTCCCCAGCGAGACATGGGGTTTTGAACAAGCAGGAAAAAAAGAAGCTGCAGGCTAAAGGTGAACTTCCCAAGGCAGAGAGAATTACAGGGGCAGAGAGCAGGAGGTGAGAGAGAAAGATAAAATGTCTAAAGGTAATTCTTAAGTGGACGGGGTAACCAGGACATAGAATAGAGGTGAAGATGCAAGAGAGCGGCAGGAAGCCCAGGCAGAGGCCAGATCATGCTCCCCGAGTCTGAAGATGCCCTTAAAAGATACTAAGCAAATAAGAGCATTTTCTCTTCTAAAGTAGATTGCTCTGGCTTATATGTGTTAAAAGACTGGAAAGTGAGGACCAACGAGAACAGCTAAGAGGCCGATCTGGTCATTGGAGCAAAAGATTTTAACCGTCTGAACTGAACTGACTGTGCTGGATTTAACAAGAAGTGGCAGATTATTACTTTGTGATATAACACGGGGACACAGAAATAATGAACCACAGATACTAAATGTATGATGAACAATATTTGTAGCACATACATGCCATGGATATATTTAATTACTCAAAAGCATCTAAGAGAAAAGCAGTCAAGAACAAAGGGATTGTATTCAAGAATGGAAAAAAAAAAAGAGGATAAATTCGGAGGAAATCATCAAGAATTCATCAAACTGTAGTTGCTGCAAATAGTCGTATCCCAGGGGAAATCTCAAGGGATCAGTTTTTCCTGCTAGGGATAAAGCAGAGGAAACCCTAACGAAAACAAACAAGAAAGGATTGCACAATTTGCTTCAATTAAAAAAGAGAGAGATGATTTGAGGTTTATAACAGGCAAAATCACGTAGGCATAGCCTCCAGAAATTGAAGCGCAGGATAAACACGTGCCAGGAGGCTGCACCCAAATTCCAGCTACTCCTATTACATAAATTTAATTCCACCTTCCATTGACTCATTTCAGAAGAAAACAGAACTCCTGAAATCAGTCACAAGCCCTAGGTTTGCCTCTAGCATCCATGTCTCTTCATGTCTCTTCCCTCCTACACTTTTGGAATTGTATTTTATCTTTTTTAATTTATTTATTTAATTTAATTGAAGGATAATTGCTTTACAGGATTTTGTTGTTTTCTGCCAAATATCAACATGAATCAGCCATAGGTATACATTTGTCCCCTCCCTCGTGAATCTCCCTCCCACCTCCCTCCCCATCCCACCCCTCTAGGTTGATACAGAGCCCCTGTTTGAGTTCCCTGAGTCATACAGCAAATTCCCATTGGTATCTATTTTACATATGGCAATGTAAGTTTCTGTGTTACCTCTCTCCATACGTTTCACCCTCTTCTTCCTCCCTTCCCTCCCCTTTCACCATGTCCATAAGTCTGTTCTCTATGTCTGTTTCTCCATTGCTGCCCTGCAAATAAATTCATCAGTAACATCTTCTAGATTGGAACTGTATTTTAAATGCTTAGTAAATTAAGTTGGTTTGAGATGTTCCACATTTGTAAATACCATTGCACAGCATCACTTTATGTATAAATGGTCAGAACAGGACTAGCTCTTTTTTATCTTTTATAATATCTTCTTTATAACTATTATTGTTGTTATTTTTGCTGAAGTTGTTTTACAATGTTGTGTTAATTTCTTGCTGTACAGCAAAGTGAATCAGTGATACATATACAGGTACCCCCACTTTTTAAGTTTCCTTCCCATTTGGGTCATCACAGAGGACTGAGCAGAGCTCCCCGTTCTATACCGTAGGTTCCCATTAGTTGTCTCTTTCATATGTAGTAGTCTATACGTGTCAATCCCAATCCCCCGATTCATCTCACCCCCTCTTCCTCCCTTGCTAACCGTAAGTTTGTTTTCTACAGCTGTGAGTCTATTTCTGCTTTGCAAATAAGTTCACCTCTACTATTTTTCCAGATTCCACATATAAGTGGTATTATACAATATTTAATTGTGGTTTTTGCTTCTTGTTTGTTTTTTGGCCGCACCGCGCAGCATGTGGGATCTTAGTTCCCTGATCAGAGGTCTAAAAACAGGACTAACTCTTAGCATCTTTCCTTTGTGCTTCATCCTCATTCCCCCTGGAATATCTGTGTTAGTGAGATAAGCGTGGCCACAAAAGGAAGCACAGCGGAAGGACCAACATTTACTGAACATTTCCTATGCACTAGGCTCTGAGATTGATACTCTTCATATGGTGTCTTGCTGGTTTAATTTTTATATCCTGCAAAGGAAATGGGATTATCTCCATTGTACAGTTTAGGGTATCATTTAGAAGCTTTCTCCAAAGTACTTGAAGTATTAAAGTCAAGTGTAAAGTCTCAGTCCAATTCCAAAGTCTACATTTTTTTCTGCTACATCTCATTCTAAAGTCCTTCAGTCTAAAGTCTCTGGGAAAAAAAGAATATTTTCTTCCTTCATACTTTGCAAAGACAGCAGTAGGGTTAAAGAAAAACTTTAAAGAAATAAACTCCAAGAAATATGAAATATTTTTATGAAAGTTATTTCCTTTGAAAAATCTTCAAAACTCTGCATTTTGTTCATGTTGCAATTTAGGTAAAAGGTGTTTTTAAAACTTTCATTAAGAATTCATACATGCTCAGTTGTCTGACTCTTTGTGACCCTATGGACTGCAGCCCGCCAGGCTCCTCTGTCCATGGGATTCTCCAGGCAAGAATATTGGAGTAGGTTGCCATGCTCTCCTCCAGGGAATCTTCCCAAGCCAAGGACGGAACTTGCATCTCTTAGATCTTCTGCATTGGTAGGCAGGTTCTTTACCACTAGCGCCACCTGGGAAGCCCTAAGAATTCATAACTGTATTTTTAAAACACCATAACCCATTGGAAGAATATTAGCATTCTTGAACAGAGCCAGTGGTACAGAAAAATGACAAGAGGTTTTGTGGTCAGACAGAAATTCTGCAATCTTGACTTTGCAACTTATGAACTCCATATCTATGGGCCAATTATTCAAATTCCTAGACCATTAGTGTCCAGTTCTGAAAGGTGTAGATAATGAAACTTCTTTGCATGTTTGTTGTGAAGAGTAAATAATAGAAGTAAAGAGCGTAGCGTAGTCTCAGCATATTATATATTCATAAATTATAGGCAAAAGTTGAATATCATTATTTTTTAATAGCAAGTGATTCAAATGTGCAGCCAAGTTTAAACAGTGGCAGCCTGAACAAACACATATAGAATGGATGGGCAACAAGTTCCTACTATATGGCACAGAGAACTATATTCAATGCTCTGGGATAAACCATAATGAAAAAGAACATGAAAAAGGATGTTTATATATGTATAACTGAGTCATGTGGTATACAGCTATAAAACAACATTGAAACTACAGTTCAAATTTTTTTAATTTATTTTTAATTGAAAGATAATTGCTTTAAAATAATGCTTTGGTTTCTGCCATACATCAACATGAATTAGTCATAGGTATACATATGTCCCTCCTTTTTGAACCTCCCTCCCACCACCCACCCTTTCCCATTCCTCTACGTTCTTACAGAGCCTCCCTTTGAGTTCCCTGAGTCAAACAACAATTTTTTTAAAAAAAGAAAAGAAAAAAGAATTTTATTAAAAAGTGGATGCCTGGCTCAGTGGTTTAAAAAAATATTGATCCCCTGATGCACATTCAAGAAAGGTTGATTTAGTTGATATTAGATGAGGCCTGAGCCTTGAAATCTTGACAACGTCCCCCATGCAATTCTGCCTGTGAGCTCAGTTGTGTCTTTGTGACCCCATGGACTGTAGCCTGCCAGGCTCCTCTGTCCATGGGATTTCTCCAACAAGAATACTGGAGTGGGTTGCCAATTCCTTCTCCAGGGGATCTTCCTGACCCAGGGATGGAACACTCATCTCTTGCGTCTCCTGCAGCGGCAGATATACTTTTTACCAGCTGAGCCACTGGGGAGGTCTGATGTCCTAATGTGATTCTAATGTCCTGCGAAGTGGAGGCTGTCTGGGCTAGAACACTAGTGGAGGTAAATGGTGGTGGCGGAGGGGAGGAGTGGAGACTCAAAGCCCTCCTGATGGCTTTGGCACTTCTTGGGGGATGTAACACATGGAAACCGGTTACACAGGAGACATTGCTCCTCCGTCAGTGTTGGCCAGAGGTGCTGTGGCAATTAACCAAAAAGAAATCTGCAGCCTACTCTCATCCCATGTAGGGAGACCAGCCTCCACTCTCCCTTCCTGCTGGCCCATACCAGAGGGAACAGCAGGAATTTAAAAAAAAAAAATGTGCGGAGAAGAGTATTTCCTCATTTTTTTCTCTAAGTCATAAGGAAACATGATCATTCATTCCTGGGAGGATAAACATTACACCAAATTTGAAATTTTAAAGTGAATAAGACCAAGGTGGTTTTTTTTTTGGGGGGGGTGGGTGGGAGTCGGGGTGGGGAGCTGCTCTGGGTCTTAATTGCAGCACGTGGGCTCTTTAATATTCATAGCATCATGAGAACTCATAGTTGAAGCTTGCGGGATTTAGGGATGGAACCTGGGTCCCCTGTACTGGGAGCAAAGAGTTCTAGCCACCGTACATTTGCATTTCCCACAGTTGAAAAATGATCCTCAGCTTATGCCTATAATCACATATGAAACTCAGTCCCCCAAAACTGAGCTTTATATGATTCTGATTATCCACCACTGTGCACTGTATCATTCTAAAACACAGTGGCATAAAAAATAATCATTTTATTACCCTTGCATCTGTGGGCCAAGAATTCAGAAAAGCATAACAAGTGCAATTCTCCTCTCCACAGTGTCTGGGGCCTCAGCTGGAAAGTCTCAGTTGGATATTTTCACTGACATAACTGATACCTTCCCTGGTGGCTTGGTGGTAAAGAACCCATTTGCCAATATAGAAACCCAATGCAGATTCGACCCCTGGGTCAGAAGGATAACCTGGGGAAGGAAATGGCAACCCACTCTAGTATTCTTGCCTGGAATATCCCATGGACAGAGGAACCTGGTTGGCCACAGTCCATGGGGTCTCAAGAGTAGGACAGGACATAGCTACTAAACCACAAAGCCAGGGATAATTTAATGACTCAATTTCTGACCAGAGTTAAATATGGCTTCTCCCTGTTACTTGAGCTTCCTCACAGCATGGCAGCTTCCAGCTAATCAAACTCATTACATGGTCCAGGACTCCAAGAAAAAAAAAAATGTCACCTGGTATTTTATGACCCTGACTCAGAAATCACATAGCAATTTCTTCTGGCTTCTCTGATGGTTAAAGCAATCCCAAGATCACTCAGATTCAGGGAGAGGGGACAGGAACGATGCCTCTCAGTGGTGGGAGAGTCTCAGAAAATTTTCTGACACCTCAAAGGTATGAGCTAATGCCTAGAACGACAGGAAGTTAGAGATTTTCAACCAAGATGTTGGTAAGAGACAGCATACACAGCAGTACAGAACATGATTATATTTTACAGTTGGGGAGGAGGGGACAGGAACGATGCCTCTCAGTGGTGGGAGAGTCTCAGAAAATTTTCTGACACCTCAAAGGTATGAGCTAATGCCTAGAACGACAGGAAGTTAGAGATTTTCAACCAAGATGTTGGTAAGAGACAGCATACACAGCAGTACAGAACATGATTATATTTTACAGTTGGGGAGGAAGAAGTTATTGAGACAAAAGTTTTGTGTTTATGCCATATCATTAAAAATCCTCAATAAAAACATTTACAACAATATTTCATATGCATGAATAAACAGAGTCTGTACACTAATGTGAAGAGCAAAACCAAGATATAATTTAAATATGGTGCTGTTGTTCAGTTGCTTAGTCGTGTCCGATTCTTTGCAACCCCAGTGGAAACTGAAATCTGTCAGGCTTCCCTGTCATTCACTACCTCCCAGAGTTTACCAAACTCATGTCTATTGAGTTGATGATGCTATCTAACAATCTCATCCTCTGCCACATCTTTTGCCTTCAATCTTTCCTAGCATTAGGGTCTTTTCCAATGAATCAGCTCTTCTCATCATGTGGCCAAAGTGTTGGAACTTCAGCTTCAGCCTCAGTCCTTCCAATGAATATTTAGGGTTGATTTCCTTTAGGATTGACTGGTTTGATCTCCTTGCAATCCAAGGAACTCTTGAGAGTCTTCTCCAGCACCATGATTCAGAAGTATCAGTTTTTCAGAGCTTAGTATTCTTTATGGTCCAACTCTCACATCTATACATTACTGCAAAAACCATAGCTTTGACTGTATGGACCTTTGTTGGCAAAGTGATGTTTCTGCTTTTTAATACACTATCTGGGTTTATCATAGCTTTCCTTCCAAAGAGCAAGCATCTTTTAATTTCATGGCTACAGTCACCATCTGCAGTGATTTTGGAGCCTAAGAAAATAAATTTTATCACTGTTTTCACTTTCTCCCCTTCTGTTTGTCAGGAAGTGATGGGACCAGATGGCATGATCTTAGTTTTTTTAATGTTGTGTTTTAAACCAGTTTTTTCACTCTCCTCTTTCACCCTCATCAGGAGGCTCTTTAGTTCCTCTTCACTTTCTGCCATTACAGTGGTATCTTCTGCAAATCAAAGGCTGTTGATATTTCTCCCAGCTGGAACCAAGATTGCTGGGAGTGGGAGACATTTAAATATGACCTGTTCCTATATACATACCTCTCAGATTAAGAGTCAGTTTCCTCCAAAACATTGACTAAATAAGAATATTCTGAATTGGGTGTCTTTTCAAAATTAAAATATAAAAAAACTTATATCTAGTAAGAATTTTTATTTATACATTTCTTTATAATTCTTGGTAGTACATAACTGTGCCAAATATACTGTGATGCATTAGCATAATTTATCCCCTTTCTCAAATTTTAGGAAAATAAGTGTCTCTCTCAGGATCACAAAATGAACTTATGCAAGCCTTGTATTTTAGCGTATGGCCCTAGACAGGTGCTGCTTAGAAAGCAACGAATACTTCCTGAAGAGTGTATCTTGTTAAAAAAACATTCTGAACAGTCCTTTACAACTGAAATAGCCAGGGAAAGTAGGTCATTCCACGCTTTCCTCTATAGCTAGTAGTTCCAATCTGTTGCACTCTTTTTTCCTAGAGAGATAAAAACTGTGAATCATACCAGTTCCTGCTTTGAACACAGTCCACAGGCACTGTGAGCAGATGGGCTTTTTGGCCTCCAAACCATTCTTTGCTGTCTACCACAGGTGAGTAGTAGATACCCTCTTAAATTAGCCCAACTGCTAAGCCAAGAACTAGCCAGTTATAAACATGACAGACAACTTACGACAGCATTCTGTATATATTTAAAGAAAGCTGACAGTCTTTGGACTCAAAGAGTTGACACATACTGGTAGCCAATTCCTGTACCAATAATCATGCCAGTTTTCGTATTTGTATGTTACCTACAAAGCAAGTTAGTGACACTGTCTTCAGATAGGCAAACATTGCAAATGAAATTATAAGATTTTTCATTATGGTTATAGCAGAAAACATTGTGTTATAACAAAAGAAAGAACTAGGAACATGAGAAAACACTCAAAGAGAGAAGTATGTGTGTGTGCTCAGTCGTGTCTGACTCTTTGCAACCTTGTGGACTGTGGACTGTAACCCACCAGGCTCCTCTGTCCATGGTATTTTCCAGGCAAGAATACCGGAGTGCCTTGCCATTTCCTCCTCTAGGGGAGGTTCCGAACCCAGGGATTGAACCAGGGTCTCCTGCATTGCAGGCAGATACTATCTGAGCCACCAAGGACGCCCTAAAGAGATTTGTTAAAGAGGAATTTTAAAAAGTAAAAACTGGTTTGCACAGAAGTGGAAGCTATAATGCCTTTACCTGATGGAATATTTTGGAGTCATTATGTGCACTGCAGAATGTTACAGAACCTGTTAGTATAAACTGTAGTGTTATTAGTTCACATGAGAAAAATCAGGTAAATATCTCAACGAATCCAAAAAATAAAATGACATAAAATCCAATATCTATTCCTTATATAAAGTAAAAAAGATCAATTCTTATATTTAATCACATCAAAAAGTATCATCAAACAATGATCAGACTTCGAATTTACCATTTAAATTTCACAAACAAAGGTGCTATCACCACTACACATTGCTCTGGAAGTAAAATTCAATGTAATAAAATAAGAAAAATAAATAAGGAGTCTACATACTGAAAAACAGTATACAAGATTGTCATTATTAGAGATTGTGTGCATGTGTGCATGCTAAGTTATTTCAGTTGTGCCTGACTCTTTGCAACCACATGGACTACAGCGCTCAAGGCTCCTCTGTCCATGGAATTCTCTGGGCAAGAACACTGGAGTAGGTTGCTATGCCCTCCTCCAGGGGATCTTCCCAACCCAGGAATTGAACCCAGGTCTCTTATGTCTCCTGCATTGCAAGCAGGTTCTTTTACCACTAGCACCGCCAGGGAAGCCCCATTAGAGATTATTTGATGGCATTAAAGGTTGAACCATAGTGACTGGTTAAAAAATGTAACTTGTAAAAATAGACACTTTTCCTATTTGGAAATGATATTGAGAGAAAAAAGTAATTAAGCAATTTCTCAAAGAGCAAAACAGATAAATAGAAATCATCTTAAGAGTGAATGTGCAGAACAAATATGAAGAAAATATTGCAACTTTCTGAGGAGACATAAAAGAAAAGTTGAATAAATGGTCCTGTATCATTATCAATTCAACCTTCAAAGAAAATCACCTGAAAAAAACAACAAGATTTTGGGAGGTATTTGACAAAACTGTATTCAATTCTGGGCTTCTCCAGTGGCTCAATGGTAAAGAATCTGCTTGCAATGAGGGAGATGCAGGAGATGCAGGTTCAATCCCTGGGTCAGAAAGATCCACTGGAGGAGGGCATGGCAACCCACTCCAGTATTCTTGTCTGGAGAATCCCATGGACAGAGGAGCCTGACGGGCTACAGTCCATGGGGTTGCAAAGAGTCAAACACGACTGAAGCGACTGAGCACGCACACATGTATCAAATTCATCTAAAATATTAAATACACTAGAAATAGCCCAGGAAAATTTTCAGAGAAAATAAAATGAGAAAGGACTTATTTTTATCAAAAGTTAAAACATAAAATTCCAGAAGCTAAAACATTTGTGGCAGGACTAAGGTATCAGGGATCTATTGTTGCATAATCAGTTCAGTTCAGTCGCTCAGTCGTGTCCAGTGCTTTGCGACCCCATGAAGGCCAGGCCTCCCTGTCCATCACCAACTGCTGGAGTCTACCCAAATCCATGCCCATTGAGTCAGTGATGCCATCCTCTGTGGTCCCCTTCTCCTCCTGCCCTCAATCTTTCCCAGCATCAGCGTCTTTTCAAATGTTGCATAATAAATGTCCCCAAAATATATCAGTTTATGAAAAAGGATCGAAGAGAGTCAGACATGACTGAGGTGACTTAGCATGTACACAGGGTTGTCTTAAGGCTTAGCTAGGGAAACCTAGTTCCTTAACCTGCTTCCAAGCTCAGTCACTTGTTTGTTGGAAAGATTCAGCTCCTCACAGGCTGTTGGTCGGAGATCATCCTCATTTCCTTGCCATATGCCTTCGCCAGAGGGCAGCTCACAAATGGCAGGTGCTTCACCAAAGCAAGCCAAGGAAAAGGAGAGGGAGGGAGTGTAGGGGGCAGGGATGGGTGGGGGAGAGGGACACTAGCAAGATGGAAGTCATGGTTTTGTAATGTAATTGCTGATCTGACATGTCATCACTTTCCTTAGAGAAGAGTCCAGTTCCTTAGAAGCAAGTCACTAGGTCCAACCCACATTCAAGGGAAAGGAATTACACAAGAGCATGAATACCAGGACACCATGAACACCAGGATCAGTGGGGATCCTCTTTCAAACCTTCCCACCACAACTAGACAGACAAATCAATGCAAGAACGTGAAGAATATTTTTTAAAAAGACCCCAATTCCTTTGAGAATTTTGTATGTCATAAATATAGCATTCCATATGAATGATGAAAAACTCTATTGATGATCATGTCATTGCCAAATTAAATTATCACCAAAAAATTATTTCTGGATAAACAATTAGTGATCTGGAAAACAAAATCTGGACACCAATCTCTTGTTGTTATTGTTGTTGTTCAATTCCTAAGATGCACCCAACTCTTTGTGACCCCATGGACTGCAGCATGCCAGGCTTCCTCGTCCTCCCCAACTCCCGGAGTTTGTTCACATTCATATCCATTGAGTTGGTGATGCCATCCAACCATTCCATCCTCTGTTGCCCCCTTTCCCCTCCTGCCCTAATCTTTCCCAGCATCAGGTCTTTTCCAATGAGTTGGCTCTTTGCATCAGGTGGCCAGAGTATTGGAGCTTCAGTTTCAACATCAGTCCTTCCAATGAATATTCAGAGTTGATTTCCTTTAGGACGGACTGGTTGGATCTCTTAGTGCTATCCAACGGTCTCTCAGGAGTCTTCTCCAGCACCACAGTTTGAAAACATCAATTCCTCAGTGCTCAATCTTCTTTATAGTCCAACTCATATCCATACATGACTACTGGAAAAACCATAGCTTTAACTCTATGGACCATAGTAAACAAAGTGATGTCCCTGCTTTTTAATACGCTGTTTAGGTTTGTCATAGCTTTTCTTCCAAGGAACAAGCGTCTTTTAATTACATGACTGCAGTCACCATCCGCAGTGATTTTGGAGTCCCAAAAAATAAAATCTATCACTGTTTCTACTTTTTCACCATCTATTAGCTATGAACCAATGGGACTGGATTCCATAATCTTGGTTTTTTGAATGTTGAATTTTAAGCCAACTTTATAAAGGAACATTTCATGCAAAGATGGGCTCGATAAAGGACAGAAATGGTATGGACGTTACAGAAGCAGAAAATATTAAGAAGAGATGGCAAGAATACACAGAAGGACTGTACAGAAAAGATCTTCACGACCCAGAAAATCACGATGGTGTGATCACTGACCTAGAGCCAGACATCCTGGAATGTGAAGTCAAGTGGGCCTTAGAAAGCATCACTATGAACAAAGCTAGTGGAAGTGATGGAATTCCAGTTGAGCTATTCGAAATCCTGAAAGATGATGCTGTAAAAGTGTTGCACTCAATATGCCAGCAAATTTGGAAAACTCAGCACTGGCCACAGGACTGGAAAAGGTCAGTTTTCATTCCAATCCCAAAGACAGGCAATGCCAAAGAATGCTCAAACTACTGCACAATTGTACTCATCTCACACGCTAGTAAAGTAATGCTCAAAATTCTCCAAGCCAGGCTTCAGCAATATGTGAACCGTGAACTTCCTGATGTTCAAGCTGGTTTTAGAAAAGGCAGAGGAACCAGAGATCCAATTGCCAACATCCGCTGGATCATGGAAAAAGCAAAAGAGTTCCAGAAAAGCATCTATTTCTGCTTTATTGACTATGCCAAAGCCTTTGACTGTGTGGATCACAATAAACTGTGGAAAATTCTGAAAGAGATGGGAATACCAGACCACCTGATCTGCCTCTTGAGAAATTAGTATGCAGGTCAGGAAGCAACAGTTAGAACTGGACATGGAACAACAGACTGGTTCCAAATAGGAAAAGGAGTACGTCAAGGCTGTATATTGTCACCCTGTTTATTTAACTTATATGCAGAGTACATCATGAGAAACACTGGACTGGAAGAAACACAAGCTGGAATCGAGACTGCTGGGAGAAATATCAATAACTTCAGATATGCAGATGACACCACCCTTATGGCAGAAAGTGAAGAGGAACTAAAAAGCCTCTTGATGACAGTGAAAGTGGAGAGTGGAAAAGTTGGTTTAAAGCTCAACATTCAGAAAACGAAGATCATGGCATCTGGTCCCATCACTTCATGGGAAATAGATGGGGAAACAGTGTCAGACTTTATTTTTCTGGGCTCCATAATCACTGCAGATGGTGACTGCAGCCATGAAATTAAAAGACGCTTAATCCTTGGAAGGAAAGTTATGACCAACCTAGATAGCATATTCAAGAACAGAGACATTACTTTGCCAACAAAGGTCCGTCTAGTCAAGGCTATGGTTTTTCCTGTGGTCATGTATGGATGTGAAAGTTGGACTGGGAAGAAGGCTGAGTGCCGAAGAATTGATGCTCTTGAACTGTGGTGTTGGAGAAGACTCTTGAGAGTCCCTTGGACTGCAAGGAGATCCAACCAGTCCATTCTGAAGGAGATCAGCCCTAGGATTTCTTTGGAAGGAATGATGCTAAAGCTGAAACTGCAGTACTTTGGCCACCTCATGGGAAGAGTTGACTCATTGGAAAAGACTCTGATGCTGGGAGGGATTAGGGGCAAGAGGAGAAGGGGACGACAGAGGATGAGATGGCTGGATGGCATCACTGACTCAATGGACATGAGTCTGAGTGAACTCCGGGAGTTGGTAACGGACAGGGAGGTCTGGCGCGCTGCAATTCATGGGGTCGCAAAGAGTTGAACACAACTGAGCGACTGATCTGATCTGATCTGAATATACAAAATTAATCCTTGATGGATTAAAATGTACATGTAAGAAGAATAATAAGTACTAGTATCAGGATTTTTAATAATTACTATGTCAGAGTGAGTAAAGCATTTTTAATCTGACACAAAACCCAGAAGCCATGAAAATAATTTTTATCATTTGCCTATATGAAAACATTTAAGCATCCACATGGAATGAAAAGTTGGAAAAGAATGTGTGCTATATATTTGACAAAGAATTTATTTCCTTAATATAAAAATAGTACTTTTAAATAAGCAAACAGTAACCTAATAGAAAAATTGATGAATATGTAAAGATCTAACATACATAAGAAAAGCTGCCCAGCTGACCTACTAAAGAAATGTAATGTTAGAAAATGAGATACCATTTTTAACTATAAAAATAGCAAATATTAAAAATTTTTACAACCTACAGTTGGCAAAAGTGCAGAGAGAATGTAAATTCAGGCTGTGTTTTTGGATTGGTAAATTACTTCATAGTTAAAAACTGTGTGTAAGTGTAACCTTTAACCCAACAACTCCAATACTAAGAATTTATCCTAGAGAATTCATGAAAGCATACAAAGATCACACACATAAATATAACTCTGGCTGCAATCAAGGCTGCCATGTATCATCTTGGTTGTGCCCTGCACTGGTCACTCAGACAAAGTTGCCAGAGGGGGAAGAGCTCCAACCAAACAAATCAAACATCATTGCGTGGAGCTATATCTGTCAAGGAAAAACGAGTATCATTTTGAGTCCCAGTAGGAAATTGATGGTGCACTCAACTGGGTGACTTGAGTAGAGTTCAATAAATAGGCTATTTACAGAGGTAGAGCACGGTGTAGAGAAACTAGGAAGGCTAGTAATGCGATGTCCTAGTACTCAAAGGGCAAGAAAAGGAACAGGCATCAGATGAGAAATGCAGGACCTTGGGAAAGAGAGAGAAAATTTGAAAGAGGAAGCCAGCCTCCAGCAAGCAGACCAGAAGGAGTCAGAGGAATAAATACCACAACCTCTTCTTGTTTCCTCTTCCCAATTTCCTGCAGCTGATCCTATTGGCTGAACCCAACAAAAAGGTTAAAGCACATTGATATGATCCATATGCAGATCAGGAAACAAGCAAAATGGAGAGAGGTAGAGAGTGGAACTGGAGGGGTCTGTGGAAAACACCCCAGTATCATTTTCTAACCCATGCAAAGGTGTCACACAATTGACAACTATCTTAGTATGCAAGTTTTATAACGGCAAGAAAACAGAAAGAGTTCAAATTTTCATTGCTGAATTAATGTGCATTACACAATAGAATGCTACTGAGCTTTTTAAAAAGAAATTATAAAGTTATTTGTTTTATTTATTCATTTTTTAATTTGATTGAAATATGGTTGATTTACAGTATTGTATTGGTTTCAGGGGTACAGCAAAGGATTCATTTATATATATATGTATTCATATATGCTGCTAAGTCATTTCAGTCGTGTTCGACTCTTTGCAACCCCATGGACTGTAACCCACCAGGCTCCTCTGTCCGTGGAATTCTCCAGGCAAGAATACTGGAGTTGGGTGGCCATTTCCCTCTCCAAAATATTCATATATATATATATATATATATATATATATATATGTCAATTCTTTTCTCGATTCTTTTCTATTACAGGTAATAACAAGGTTTGAGTCCAGCTCCCTACACTATACAGCAGGTTTTTGTTGGTTATCTATTTTATATAGTACTGTGTATATTTTAATCCCAAACTCCTAACTTATTCCCTGTACCTTTCCCCTTTGACATAAGTTTGTTTTCTGTGTCTATGAGTATTTTTGATATTACACAATAGAATATTACTCAGCCATAAAAAATGAATGCCATTTGCAGCAACATGGATGGATCTAGGGATTATCATATTAAGTCAAGTAAGTCAGACAGAGAAAAACAAATATGGGATCACTTATATGTGAAATCTAAAAACAATGATACAAGTGAGCTATTGAGCTTTTATTTTATTTTTTATTTTTTTTATATTCATTCATTTGCTTTATTTTTTTTTAGATTTTACATATAAATGATAACATACAGTATATGTCATTCTCTATCTGATTTCATTAATCATAATACCTTCCAGGTCCGTCCATGTTGTTGAAACTGGAAACATTTCATTAATTTGTGTGGGTAAGTAATATTCCATTGTCTATTCAGGTTTCTTTCCCCATTTTAAAATTGAATTTTTTTTCCATTTTAAGTTGTATGAGCTCCTTATATATTTTGGATACTAACCCTTAATCAGTTATATCATTTGCAAATATTTTCTCTAGTAGTTTGTTTTTTCATTTTGCTGATGATTTTCCTTGCTACACAAAAATGTTAAGTTTAATTAGGTCCCATTTGTTTATTTTTCCTTTTCTTTCTTTTGCCCTAGAAACAGATAAAAAGAAATATTGCTGTAATTTTTGTCACAGTGTTCTGCCTATGTTTTCTTCTAGGAGTTTTATGATTGGCAGTCTTACATTTAGATCTTTAATCCATTTTGATTTTACTTTTGTATGTCGTGTGAGAAAATATTCTAGTTGAATTATTTTACATGTACTTGTCCAGGTTTCCCAGCACTGCTTTTTTTTTTTTTTTTTAAACTTTACAATATTGTATTAGTTTTGCCAAATATTGAAATGAATCCGCCACAGGTATACCTGTGTTCCCCATCCTGAACCCTCCTCCCTCCTCCCTCCCCATACCCTCCCTCTGGATCGTCCCAGTGCACCAGCCCCAAGCATCCAGTATCGTGCATCAATCCTGGACTGGTGACTCATTTCATACATGATATTATACATGTTTCAATGCCATTCTCCCAAATCTCCCCACCCTCTCCCTCTCCCACAGAGTCCATAAGACTGATCCATACATCAGTGTCTCTTTTGCTGTCTCGTACACAGGGTTATTGTTACCATCTTTCTAAATTCCATATATATGCGTTAGTATACTGTATTGGTGTTTTTCTTTCTGGCTTACTTCACTCTGTATAATAGGTTTCTGAAAAAGAAACCAAGGCATTTTAATACATTAAGTACAGTCTGAATGATTCTCTCAATGTGTGTGTGCATGTCTAATAAGCTATAACGTGGAAAATGTTACATTATCTAAGAATACACTTTTATATGCCCAAGAATTTCTGATAGAACATCTGATACTCTTAAAACAGATTCTTTTTAGGGAGTGACAGAAAGGGGGAAGGAAGAACAGAAAACAAGAGACTTCATATTTTTATTTTATATTATTCATAATACCAAAACAAAACTTAAAAGTTTACTTTGGAAAAAACTATTTTTAATATTCTTTACCAGGGATGTAACAATACTGTGAAAATGCGGTTTATATTAAGCATGGCAAAATTTTGTACACAATACAATTATAAAAATATTTTTTTAAATATATACAGGGGAGAAAACTTTTTAAAAAGGAAAGGAAGCATCAGACATTACCATGGTTGAATAAAGGAGGTGGGGGATTATTGGCGTATTTTAACCCTTTGCATTTCCTAAATATTTTTAATCAGAATATGATACTTTTACAGTGGAGAAAGGAAATAATTCTTAAATTATGGTTTTGAACTTTTAAAGTGGAAATCACTTTCAAATGAATTCTAATGCAGAACTTCAATCACAAGGACAACATTTAGATATTTTCTAGATGAATATTTTAAAGTGGCTTGCTTTTTCTTAATTCAAAAATTTAAAAAAAGAAATTTTTTTTTTTTTTTTGCACTATGTGGAATGTGGGATCTTAGATGCCTGACCAGGGATCAAACGTCCTCTGTACTGAAAACATAGAGTCTTAACTAAGAGACTACCAGGGAAGTCCTCTAGATGAATTTTGAATGTTCAAAATTAAGCATAGTTGGGAACATCCAGTATAATCAAATATTAAAGCATCTTCAACCTCATTACACAAAGATACAGAGAAGTGGGTACTGTTATCAGTCGTCATTGAATGTTTTAAAAAGCATACGAACACATTATCAGTATTTTTTAAACCAAGTTCTGATTTCTTAGTTTTGTTCTTCATTGGACAAAGAAACAGACTATAGAAAACATTTGAAAGCTGGAAATGTCAACTTTAAACAGGAGGATAAATAGAACTTTTAGTTCTAGCACAAGGTGACTGAGTAGTTTTGTTCCAGAAATCTCTACATGCAGTCTTCTTATCAGGAGAGATGAGATAGATATAAATGACACAGTTTCAAGAGTTTGGATGGAACCCCAGATTTCTAGAATCTGGAGCAGGAGGACAAAGGCATGTTTGTCCTTAGTGATGCTGACTCCTACCCACATAACTTTCTGCAAAAACGAAAGGCGTATTAAAATTCCTTTTCTCATTTACGACTAAATGAGACATAAGAACGCTTGCCGTAAGATACAATTTTAAGGGAAAGTTAGCCAATCTTCTGAAGGAGAAATGAAATCATCCAAAAAAAGCACTTTGGAAACTATGATGAAAAACGGGGAAACAAGCCCTTCCTCTTGTGTCTAAAGATTCAGTGTTCAGTATCTAGTAATGAATATACTGGAAATAGAAACTGTTTAGGAAGGAGACTGATGTCTGTTAACATAATAAAAATAAGTTATATAAAATTCACGACTTTGGATGCTTGGGGTTGGTGCACTGGGACGACCCAGAGGGAGGGTATGGGGAGGGAGGAGGGAGGAGGGTTCAGGATGGGGAACACAGGTATACCAGTGGCGGATTCATTTCGATATTTGTCAAAACTAATACAATATTGTAAAGTTTAAAAATAAAATAAAATTAAAAAAAGAAAATTCACGACTTAACTAGAAGTTCATGTGACCAAAAGACAAAAATTCTACTGGGAAAGAAAAATCATTCCATAGTATGTGTCCTACTCTGTGCTGACTATTTCCTTTATGCAAACAAGAATCATGATGCAGTAAAAAGGGAAATGGCTATCTGGGCTCTGCATGAAATAACATTGGATAAATTTTATTTTTTACCAATTCATGAACTGTAGAGTTATAAGGAATTGAGAGGTCCAGCATAAACCAAAGTTTTTCCATTGGGAAATAGTAAAACCCACATTCTGAATAGAGATCAAAACAGTTTACTGCCTACATTTCCTTACCTTCTTCATCAAAAGGACTTTTAAAAATTTATTTATTTATTTGTTTGGCTGCATGAGGTCTTACGAGGTCTTTCATTAAGGCGCATGGACTCCCTAGTTGTGGTGCACAGGCTTTAGTTTCTCTGAGATATGTGAGATTTTAGTTCCCCAACCAGGGATCGAACCCATGTCCACTGCTTTGCAAGGTGGTTTTTTAACCACTGGTTCACCAAGGACGGAGAAGGCGATGGCACCCCACTCCAGTACTCTTGCCTGGAAAATCCCATGGACAGAGGAGCCTGGCAGGCTGCAGTCCATGGGGTCGCGAAGAGTCGGACACAACTGAGCGACTTCACTTTCACTTTTCACTTTCTTGCATTGGAGAAGGAAATGGCAACCCACTCCAGTGTTCTTGCCTTGAGAATCCCAGGGACGGGGGAGCCTGGTGGGCTGCCGTCTATGGGGTCGCACAGAGTCGGACACAACTGAAGCGATTTAGCAGCAGCAGCAGCAGCCACCAAGGAAGTCTCCTTTAGCATAAGGATTTTGAAGTGTGAGGAAGCTTCACGTGAACACTCTTAAGAAAGGTGAAAGACGTTTTTCATTTTTCCTCTTGTACAAGCAATTAAAAATGAATTTTAAATGTAAAATGTGAATATAGCTACAAGTTCTGATGTTTGCAAAATTATTTCAACGGGCTTTATATTGTAGAGAAGTTCTAGGTTCACAGCAAAAGAAGGTGCAGATACTTCTCATATACTCCCCACCCCCACTCATTATAGCCCCTAGCTTCTCCATTATCAACATCCCGCCTCCCCCCCAAGAACGTACATTTGTCATCCATTGTTGAACATTAACACTTAACCATCGGAAGTCCACAGTTTACACTAGGATTCATTCTCAGTGTTGTACGGTCTATGGATTTGAATAAATGTATAACGACACATATTCTCCATTTTGGTATCATGTAGAGTGTGTTTTAGTTACTCGATCGTGTCCAATTCTTGTGACTCCATGGACTGTGGCCCACCAGGCTCTTCTATCCATGGAATTCTCCAGGCAAGAATACTGGAGTGGGTAGCCATTCCCTTCTCCAGGGGATCTTCCCCACCCAGGGATCAAACCTGCAACTCCCACATTGCACCCAGATTCTTTACCACTGAGCCATCTGGGTTGTCCTAAAAATTCTCTGAAGCCCAATCTATTCATTCCTTCCCCTCCCACCCCATTCCCTAACAACCAATAATCCTTTATTGTCAACATAATTTTGCCTTTTCCAGAATGTCATACAGTTCAAATCACATAGTACGTAGCCTTTTCAAGCTGGCTTCTTTCAATCAATAATATCCATATAAGTTTCCTCCATGTGTTTTCATAGCTTGATAGATTTTCTTTTTCTTTTTTTACACTGAATAATATTCCATTGTCTCAATGTACCATAGTTATTTATCTATTAGATTACCAAAGAACATCTTGGTTAGCTTTTAATTTTGACAGTTATGAAAAAGCTGATTTAAATATCTGCAAGTTTTTGTGTGAATGTTAAGTTTTCAATTTCTTTGGGTGAATACCGAAGAGTGTGACTGCTGGACTGTATGGTAAGAGTGTGTTTAGTTTTGTAAGAAATCACCGAACTGTCTTGCAGAGTGACTGTGCCATTTTGCATTTCTACCAGCAGAGAATGAAGGTTCCTTTTGCTTCACATCTTTGTCAGCATTTGGAGTTTTCAGTGCTCCAGATTTTGGCCATTTTTCAAAAGTGTGTAGTAATATCTTGCTATTGTTTTCAGTTCATTTTCCTGATGACTATAATGTGGAGCATCTTTCTTACATTCATTTCTCATATCTTCTTGGATGAGGTGTCCAGTGTCAGTTCTTTTTTTTAAATTAAAGTATACTTGATTTACAATGTTGTGTTCTAACGCTTGTTAGTGTTTGCTAGGAAAAATATTCCTCAGAAGCATAGTCAAATCCTTTTCTGCAGAAGTACAACCTTAACGGTGGTCAGCCTCAAATTCACATCCCTGAATAAATTTTGCAGAGCTTTTAGGTGAAGAAATTCTTTCCTTTCGAAGAGAATCTGGGGTTTGCTGAGCCAGTAAATGGCTTGAAATCAGAAGGCATGGATGTCAGACTTTGCACACTTTTAGGAGCTTTGAGCAAGAGACAACTTCACTTGGTCTCAGTGGTTTCATTTCTAAAATCAACAGGTCCCATATGGCCATCACATCCCATAATTCCCACTGGACATCATCCCACAAATACTAGTTCTAACAAATCCAGGTTCAAGTGAAGACTGCACTATAGCCTAGTTCTGTGTTTCTTCTTAACATCTTTCCCCTCAAGATTACTTTTTTAAACATTTTGGCTTATTCAAGATAATGTCCTAAGATAAACATGTAAAAAAGTCATTTATCTTATAATTAAGCATTCTAAACAGATACCATTTAGCTAACAAAGTAGCCTACACACTGTTAGTTCTTAATAAACATTTGCTAAAATGCATTGAAGAGTACAGTCTGGGACTTCCCTAGTGATCCAGTGGTTAAGATCCGCCTACCAATGAACACAGGTTCAATCCCTAGTCCATGAAGATTCCACATGCCATGGGGCAGCTAAGCCCATGACCTGCAGCTACTGAGCCCACTCTCTTATGTGCCACAACCATAGAAACCCACACACTCTAGAGCCCATGTTCTGCAACAAGAAAAGCCACCACATAGACATGTGTACCCCAGTGTTCATCACAGCACTGTTTACAATAGCCAGGACATGGAACCAACCTAGATGTCCATCAGCAGATGAATGGATAAGAAAGCTGTGGTACATATGCACAATGGAATATTACTCAGCCATTAAAAAGAATGCCGTTGAATCAGTTCTAATGAGGTGGATGAAACTGGAGCCTATTATACAGGGTGAAGTAAGTCAGAAAGAAAAACACCAATACAGTATATTAATGCACATGTATAATATATATGGAATTTAGAAAGATGGTAATGGTGACCCTATATACGAGACAGCAAAAGAGACACAGATATAAAGAACAGACTTTTGGACTCTGTGGGAGAAGGCAAGGGTGGGATGATTTGAGAGAATAGCATTGAAGCATATATATTACCATGTGAAATGGATCACCAGTCCAAATTGATGCATGAGACAGGGTGCTCAGGGCTGGTGCACTGGGACAGCCCAGAGGGATGGGATGGGGAGGGAGGTGGGAGGGGGGGTTCAGGATGGGGGACGCATGTACACCCATGGCTGACTCATGTCAATGTATGGCAAAAACCACCACAATATTGTAAAGTAATTAGCCTCCAATTAAAATAAATAAATTAATTTTAAAACAAAAAAAGAGTAGCCACCACAATGAGAAGCCCGTGCACTGCAGCTAGAGCAGCCCACACTCACTACAACTAGAGAAAAGCTCCCACAGCAACAAAGACCCAGCACAGCCAAGAAAAGACTACAGTCTGGAAGTTCTCCTCAACTGTTTTGTCTTCATAATTATTAAAAAGCATCAAATTAAGTTATGGGTTATAATTTCCTAAACCATTTCTCATTAATATAAAATTTGAATTAGGTGGAAATAATACATTTTAGGCATATTCGTGAAACATTTCTCAAAATCATTTGCAAGTTACAATGTGAGAATATCTTCATACCATACAGTCACTCAACTGTAGTAACATAATATGACCCTTAATTAGGAGTAGTATTCTTACCATAAAATTTGACTACCTACAAAAAAAACCCCTCAAAATTCTAGGTTGAAAACATTTGTAGAAATAAATTTGTGTGTTTGTTATTAACATTCGACTGACACCATTTGGAATGAAAGAATATAGGATTTACTGGCCAGCTTTGTCACTATAAGCTGTAACTTTGAGCAATTGATTTTAACTTTGGCTTTTTTATCTATAAAATGGGCGTCACTTTAGGAAGGTCCTCATAGTTTGGTGTGTGGCTAGGAAAACACACGTACAACCCCGATTTAACTCAGATTTTGGTGCTAATGGTACAGGAGGTTTGGTTCTTTTGTGACAGTTCGAAACAGCTGAGGAAGGGCACTGAGCCACAGCGATGTGTTTGGTTACAATGGAGGTGGTGGAGGTGTTTGTGGTTTCAATGCCTGAGTTTGCAGATAAGGGGCCAGAGAACAAAAGGCCACCAAAATTTATCTGCCCAACATCTTCTAGAAGGAGAAAGTTTATAAGCTTGTCTGAAGTCGCAAGCCTGAGACCACCTGCTGCTATGGCCAGGTCGGGTCAGGTCCATGCTTCCAACAGTGGATCTTTTGGTTGTTTACAGAAACGTTTGCCTGAAATGAGTTCACCATCTTCAGCTGCCAGGACTAATGCCCCCGTGGAGCAGGTCTGAGCTGTTTTTAGGAGCGTGGCTCAGGCAAGCTGTTGAGAAATGTGGCCGAGTGAGCACAGGATCTCAACATAGTTAATTAGAGGCTGATGGTCCAGTTTGCAAAACTCTCCAAAATTACAGAGGAGGCTTGCGTTGGGTCTGGGCTTGTCCTGCTCTGTCATCATCATTTCCTGTCTCTCTGGCAAAGGGCTGGAGGAGATGCTTGCCAAGATGAGCACATGAAGAGACCAATTTACCCTAGTAGCTGCCAGATGAGAAACAGAAACTCGGTTGCCTGAGAATTCATCTAGCCTATTTCCCAGCCAACACTTCAACAGAGTAAATAAACCCTCGCTATTTATTCATTTGACTATGAAAATACTATTTGACATCTTCTACTGGATCCATACAGTATACATCAACAGAGAACTTTTTGCCATATGCTCTGGTTTGTGTGGGCTTTCCTGGTGGCTCAGTTGGTAAAGAATCTGCCTGCAAAGCAGGAGACCTGAGTTTGATCTCTGGATCGGGAAGATCCCCTGGAGATGGCTACTCACTCCAGTATTTTGGCCTGGAGAATTCCATTAACAGAGGATCCTGGAGGGCTACAGTCGATGGGATCCCAAAGACTTTGGACATGACTAAGTGATGGACAGGGAGGCCTGGCATGCTGCGGTTCATGGGGTCACAAAGAGTCAGACACGACTGAGGGACTGAACTGAACTGAAGTGACTAACACTTTTCTGGTCTGTGTACAGTCTGGCCACAGACTTCTTTTGGAAGCTCCTAGTTTGCTGCTGCTAAGTCGCTTCAGTCATGTCTGACTCTGTGCGACCCCATAGACGGCAGCCCACAAGGCTCCCCCGTCACTGGGATTCTCCAGGCAAGAAACACTGGAGTGGGTTGCCATTTCCTTCTCCAATGCATGAAAGTGAAAAGTGAAGGTGAAGTCACTCAGTCGTGTCCGACTCTTTGAGACCCTGTGGACTGCAGCCTACCAGGCTCCTCCGTCCATGGGATTTTCCAGGCAAGAGTACTGGAGTGGAGTGCCATGGCCTTCTCCGGCTCCTAGTTTAGTGTCTCTCAATTTACAAAACATCCACGTGGATATTCCCGAGGAACCATGTGTTAGAGGTGTATATGTCAGTTTCATTCATTGTGAGCTCCCAACACTTGGAAATGTCCCTTGGACTACGAGGAGATCCAACCTGTCAATCTTAAAGGAAATCAATCCTGAATATTTATTGGAAGGACTGATGCTGAAGCTGAAACTCCAATACTTTGGGAGGAGAAGGGGATGACAGAGGATGAGATGGTTGGACGGCATCTCCAACGCGATGGACATGTGTTTGAGTAGGCTCCAGGAGTTGGTGATGGACAGGGAAACCTGGTGTGCTGCCTTTCATGGGGTCACAAAGAGTTGGACACGACTGAGCGACTGAACTGAACATTGAAAGTGAACATGTTAGTCACGCAGTCACGTCCAGCTCTTTGCAACCTCGTGGACTATAGCCAGTGCCTTCTCCAGGGACATAGAAATCAATCACTAGATATTTTTAAATGGATGCTACCATAACTTGGAAAAAGGGTTACTTTGATGTGCTAGTGAGATCAGCAACTCATCAGAATGTGGAACAACTGAGCAAAATCCCTAGTGCTTCTTGCTCAAGGATGGGTTGCTTAACAGGAGTCTGACCATGTAAGTTATCAAGAAATGAATCAAATGTGTCAGCTTAACAAAGGCACCTTGGTGAGTTATCTTGGGAGTTCATCTTCTGCGTGTCTAAGGAAACAATCCATTTTGACAGAGAGTCACAATTCATGGTTTCATGATATAATTGACATAATTGCAGCACCGCACCTAAGGTTTTCTTACTTTGGGCAAGATCTTACCATTCTCTAATACACAGTGTGTATTTTTAGAAGAGGATATAAACAACGAAGAACAAACATCATAATTATACAAGTGTGTCAGTGTCATTCTTTTTAGAGGACAACTTCCTCATTGTAAGTTATTGTCAAATATATTTATATTGTAGAAGCCTAATTCTGAGAGGCTGCTCCTTTCAATGGAAAAACAAGAAGAGCACTAATGAAGACTAATGATTTATAGAGAAACTGAAAAAGTGGAGCATATTAGGAATTAAAACAAGACAGAGGAACCCAAGCTTTGCGTTTCTATGGTATCAATAACCACTGCTTTGCAGTTAGAGGTGGAGACGCTCCACCTGCCCAACATACTTTCTGGGAAAACCCAGGATGAGTTGGGGAGAGTGCAGTGTGTAAGTAGGGGCCCCAAATAAAAATTATTAAGAAGAGCTGTGTTCATTTAGAAACAGAGCCATGTGTAGATCATAGAAGAGCTACTGGTGAAGGCATGGACAGAAAACCCAGGCAACTTGTCCGTAAAAATGCCAACCCAAGTGGCTGAATCTTAAAGAGAATTTTAGGCCAAGTCAACCTCTTTGGCACATAAATATGAATCATTTTTTCTTAGCGATGTTTTTTTTTTCCAAGCATGAGTTGCAGAGTCAAGTAACCATTGTTCTCATTTGAGTTTCACCAGTGCTGCGTGTTGGGCAAGTAATAGCTCTCTGGGGCCTTCAGTTCTGCCTCTCCAAATCAGAGAAGACAGTTCCTCTTCTCACTTCTGGAGGGGTCTTTGCACAGGGCCTGGCATACAGGAAGCCATCAGTCAGTGTCAGCTACTCTTTTTCACCTCTTTTATTAAGGGGTGTGGAAATTGTTTCCCATTTCTTTTTATATTTTCCTTTGGTATTTTAATCAATTCTTCTTTAAAATATTGAGCTCTACCCAGAGTGCTAGTTGCTGCTGCCGCTGCTGCTGCTAACTCGCTTCAGTCGTATCCGACTCTCTGCGAACCCATAGATGGCAGCCCACCGGGCTCCCCCCTCCCTGGGATTCTCCAGGCAAGAACACTGGAGTGGGTTGCCGTTTTGGGTAAGAAAAGGTGATGTTGTCGTTGCTTGCATTTGAAAGAGAGCAGTAAATGCACGGAGTCCTGGCACAAAAGCTGCATTTCCATGAGGTGTCCCAGCATGAATGGCAGAGACACCCAGGCAAGGAGCTGGGGAACCTGAGACAGTTAGTCCCCTGTCTATTAACTGGTCTGCATTAGGTGTTCTTTTCTTTTCTGGCCCTAGACCGTGTGTTTTGTTCATTCAGGTGTTTAGTTACTCATTCCATTCAACACAAATGTCAGGCATGGTACTAACTGTGGGGGAGGAGACAGATAAGGGCTAGGAGCCCAAGCAAACACTTTCAAATCCCAAGATCCAGGAGGGAAACAGATAAGGAACAGACTAGGAAACTGATAAACATAACTCTGGATGATGGAAAGAAAGGGTTTAAGGAAATGCTCCCAGGCAATTTCCGTTTCTGATAAAAGACCTCTGGCTTTGGTGCCCACACACATGTAGATAATGGTAACATATTTGACTGATGTTATGTTTTATAATAGTCATTGTTTTTCAAAGAAGCCAATAAAAATAAGTACAGGAGGGTTTGTTTTATTCTATTAGCAAATATAGTTTTGCATATGCCAAAAACCATTTTCATTTTTGAAAGAGAGGCAAATTCTCTGATCATTCTATGCTGAAATCAGACTTTTCTTCTATTTCAAGTTTTACTATAGAATTCAATTACTGCCACAGATCAGAGCACCCATCCTCCAAGAAATTCTAAAAGTCAAGAAAACTAGTTGTAACCATGGTGTGTGAAATTCTTGGATTTCATGCCAGGCTCCTCTGTCCATGGGATTTCCCAGGCAAGAATACTGGAATGGGTTTCCATTTCTTCCTCCAGGGGATCTTTCCGACCCAGGGATTGAATCCACCGAGAAGGACTGAACCCGTGTCTCCTGCGCCTCCTGCGTTGGTAGATTCTTTACCACTGGAAGTCCCCTTACCACGGTAAATTAATTAATTAATCAAGTAATCAGTTAAAATCATACAAATAGATGCATTTATTCTTACATCTCACTTTTCTTCCATCTTTTACTTCTTGAAGTCATCTTGATGCCCCGGTCTCTGTTTATGTCAATTCCTGCATCTTCTGCCCTGGCTCCAAACCACAGTGATTTTGCAGCTGCAAGAGCACTGTTACAGGGTCAGCCCAAAGAAGAGCAAAGTGGACTTTTGTAAACACCAGAGCCACCACATGAAACAGAGAGACGAAGCCAAACACAAATGGAAGCAGCTCATGGTATAGGAGACATGGCCTCAGGCAGGAATCAGGAGACCTCAGGGAACTAGACACAGGCTTCATCTTATAAAAGGAGTACTGGGGAGACACGCCTAAGGCAGGAATCAGGAAACCTCAGGGAACTAGATAGACTTCATCCTATAAAAAGAATACTGGAGAGGACTTTCCTGGCAGTCCAATGGTTAAAATTTCACCTTCAATGCAGGGAGTGTATGTTACATCCCTGGTTGGTACGCCAAGCCCATATGCCTCGCCACCAAAAAACCAAAACACAAAACAAAAGCAATATTGTAACAAATTCAGTAAAGACTTTTAAAATGGTCCACATCAAAAAACAAACAACAACAACAAAAAACAAAATCTTTTGGGACTTGTCTGGTGGCATAGTGGATAAGAATCTGCCTCAGAGCAATTAAGCCTGTGTACCACAACCACTGAAGCCCACACGCTCTCGGGCCCTAAAGCCACAACTGAGCCCATATGTTGCAACTACTGAAACCCTCGAGACTTAGAGCCTATGCTTCGCAACAAGAGAAGCCACTGCAATGAAAAGCCTGTGCGTCACAGAGAAGAGCAGCCCCCACTCACCACAACTAGAGAAAGCCCGTGCAAAGCAACAAAGATCCGGTGGAGCCCCAAATTAATCGATCAATCAATAAAATTATAAAAAAGAATCTTTAAAAAAAAATAAAAGGAATACTGGTATAGGCCTTCTCAAATGGGAAAACCAAAGAGATCTCTGTCACCTTTATATGACAGCCCTCAAGGACAGGAAAGATGGATCAGAGGGTTCTGTAGAGACCTTCACTTTTCTCGTGAACTTACACGTCTGGTATGTCACCCAGATGGCATGAATTAAGGTATTGTTTCCCACATTGGCTCTCTTCCCTGGAGACTGATGATGCATCCCAGCCCATTTCCAGGTGACTTGCCGTGCCTCTCTATAAGTAAAGTACACTTTTCCATCATGTTACCAGATCTGGCCATATGACTTATTTGAGCCACTGAAATGCAAGCAGAGGGGACAGTTCCAAGCAAACACTTTGAAGAATCACATTTTTCAGCCGATTCTTTTTTTTTTCTCTCTGTCACGAAAATAGCATGTTCCAGCTAACCACTGTTCTTTTGCTGGTTCCTGGAAAGAAGAAACACTTGGAGGGGAATTGTAACCACAGATGCACAAGCACCACCATGTAATGAGTGGAAGATGAAAATGTGCTATTGTGAGCCTCTGGGATGTGGAGACTGTGCATTACTGCAGTTAAACTGTCTAGTATATCTGATAGTACAAAATAGTAACACAACTCCATTGGGATAAGCACCTCATCTCTTAAAGCATCCCATCCCTTAAGGAGCTTGGATTTTATTCTAAAGATGAGCCAAAGGAGATTAGATAGGATCTGTTCAAGCCCTATGTTGTCATTTATAGTCTGAAAGTACCAGGGATCAAAGAACAATTGTTGTACCATCCTAGAAGAGCTGGGATGCTGAGGTAAGCCATAGGGATCCTGACAAGTCACAATGAGCTCTTCCACAATTCTGGGAGCCAACAGGAAATAGATCAACCTTGAAGGGGTGAGGCACAACATAGGTTTATAGTTGCCCCAATACGACCCATTTCTTAGGATCCACAGCAAACCAATTTGTCCTCCATTCCTGGAGTCTAGATGGACTTCTGAGATGGTGCAGTAGTAAAGTATCTGCCTGCCAGTGCAGAAGATGCAGGAGACCCAGGTTCGATCCCTGATTAGGGAAGATCCCCGAGAAAGGGAAATGGCAACCCACTCCAGTATTCTTGTCTGAAGAATCCCATGAGCAGAGGAGCCCAGTGGGCTACAGTCCTTCGGGTTACAAAGAGTCAGACATGACTGAGTGACTGAGCGCGCACGCACGCGCGCACACACACACACACACACGCATACACAGAATAAACACACACGGTCGGGTGATCAGAAGGTCACTAAACAGAAACTGTATCTTTGGGCTCCCTGGTCTGTGCCTGCCTTGATGGCCCTTTCTCTTCATTTTCATTTGTCTGTTCATGGGCTGTTTGACAACTCTGCTGCTAAGCCAGTGGCCTTGCAGTGCAATTCCAGATACTTTAAAACTCAAAGTTGGCATGTTTTTGAAATGAATTGAAAGCATTTAAAAATATCTAGAGAAGAAGCCAAGAGCAACTGAAGTCCTAACCACCTGAACAGGAACTGACAAACCCGGGTCCTGCCAGGACCAGCAGGGAGGGGAGAAGGACTGTGATTCAGAACAAGAGTTGGATGGCAGAGATGCAGGGCTAGGCAGAGGGGGTTTGTTCCTAGAACGCTGCTGCCTAATCCAGGAAGGACAGACAGGGCTGGGAAGCCAACCGCAAGCACAGCTACGCCCCAATCCTTGGCAAGATCAACTTGGTGGAGGGGCGCAGGGCTCCTTGAGAGCAGCCCGTGACGGGCTGACTAGGGCAATTAAAGATGAGGTCTACTGTCCCTGAAGTGATCCTTCAGATGAGTGGCTAGGAAGATTCATTCTTCAGCTACACCCACATGAGTGGATGACTCAGCCTCAGGGACATAAAAGTCTGGGAAGGATGAACAGAAGGCACTCATGGGAGGCAGAGCTCAACAGGAGTGAAACAAGGATTTTCCAGGGATGTCCTATCATGGAGCAGCCACAGCTGGCAAGCACTGCTTCCTCCGTGAGGCCAGTCCCCTTCTGTGACTGATGAGGAAACTGAGGCCAAGGAGGTGAAATGACCCACCCGACACCATAGCCAATGAATGCATGGGCCAAATTTCCCATCTTCTGGTGAAAGCTCTTTCTTAGTCCCCACACTGGCCTGTCCACAATAAATATAAGGGCTTTGCTGGAACTCCTAATGTTCAGGTCAGGTCAGCAGAAAGAAGTTGTGACCACAACAGGAAGAGCTTATGAATCTTGTTGCAGCTGACAAGTGATCAGGCCAGGACAATGACCTTTCTGCTCTAAATTTCCAAAAAGGTATGAAATACCATTGTATCAGTTCAGTTCAGTTCAGTCGCTCAGTTGTGTCCGACTCTTTGCGACCCCATGAATCGCAGCACGCCAGGCCTCCCTGTCCATCACCAACTCCCGTTGTATAGACTCACAGAAAACAAGCTTATGGTTGCCAGGGGAAAGGGTGGGCAGAAGGGATAGTTAGGGAATTGGGATCAACATGGACACTGTACTATATTTAAAATGGATAACCAACAAGGACCTACTGTATAGCACAGGGAGCTCTGCTCAATGTTATGTGGCAGCCTGGATGGGAGGGGTGTTGGGGGAGAATGGATACACGTGTATGTATGGCTGAGTCCCTTCACAGGTCACCTGAAACTACCACAACGTGGTTAATCGGCTATACTTCAATCTAAAATAAAAAGCTTAAAAAAAGATACTGTTATATAATTATTACCTTCATGTGGAGGGGGAAAAAAAAATCAACCCATGTAACGCCCAAACTATTGAAACTTCATATTTTAGAATTCTGCAAGTCATCCATATGGTTGGGGGTAACGGGCCTCCTTAATGAGAATTTCATAAGGCATACGTAAGACATATAACACTCCATTTGCGGCTGGGGGTAGGGAAGGCAGGTGGGTGGAGTGGAAAGGGCCCAGAAGAGGAAGGAAGATGAGGGAAGTGCTGACCAAAAACACTCGCTGACAAATAATGAAAACAAAGAACTTGGCTGGGGTGGGTGCAGTTAAATTAGGTTTTCATTTGAGAAACAGATCAAAGAACTCATTTAAAACACTTGTAGGGAGATAAGAGTGTTCCTTTAAAACACTGGATTGACCCAAAGATCTTAGAAATACTTAGGAAAGATGCAAATTTCTATAGGTCTCCCTCACTCTTGCCAGTCGCCGTACTTTCATTTCCTCCCTAATCAGATTCAAAAACCCATTCAGCAAAATTAATGCATGAGATCCTAAACAGAAATCTTCAGCTCTCAAAAGAGCAACTTAACCTCATTCTACGGTCACTGTCAGGCTCCAGCGGAAGACGCTCTTCTTTTTATCACTTGCACTGTGCTGTCATTGGTCAGTCACTAAGTCGTGACTGACTCTTTGAGACCCCACGGACTGCATTATGCCAGGCTTTCCTGTCCTTCACCATCTCCTGGAGTTTGCTCAAGTTCATGTCCATTGAGTCAGTGATGCTGTCTAACCATTTCATCTTGCATTCAGATGTCACCAAATGATGAAGTTCACGGGAGGAAATATTTCTCTGGTACTTGCTAGATTCGTTTACTCATTTCTTCGGACCGCCTCTCACAGTGCCTATTTTTGCTATGTGGGACAGACTGTAACCAGAGTTTCTCTTTGCATAAACCACACAGTAACCATAACCTCAGAATAGCTTTCAGGGCTTACTGAGCTGTGACAAAACTCAAACAGTGGGAGTTAAAGGGTTTCAAAGAATCACTGAGGCATCTGATCCTTCTGAAAGTGATTCTGTCACCAGATTATCTAATAGGGGCCACAAGCTGCTTGAAAATTAAAATTGAGAATGAGAAAACAGATAGGCAACATGATGTCATGTAACTTGGGCTTTTCCTCTGCAAAAAAAGTCAAAGCAGACACAAGAGGGCACTTGAGCCCATACTCATTTTGGAAGTAAATTCCTTGTAACTCCTTCCACTCTCTTAGTCTCCTCACCTCGGGTCCCCATCCGAGTCTATGAACCTATTCCTTAAAGGAGCTAAAACCCACCTACCAAACGGAAAATATGAAGTGGGTTGATTTTAAGTTTCATATAATAATGCATCAATTACCAGAGCAATACTGATGCTAAGATTGATATTAGCATGGAAATTTAGTCTTTGTCTACAGCAGTAACTTTATTGCCCTCTCTTGATCACAAGGCATGATGGGGTCACAGAGATAGCATGGCTCACCCTTAATCCAATAGCCTTTTCTAGTTTCAAAATCACCCTCCCCAAGAAGGGTGAGCAAGGCTCATGTCAGAGAAACCAAACTGGCCAGTTGGAGTTTCATTTCCCTCCATTCAAGAAGCCATGATGAAACACCACAAAAGTAACGGCTTTAAAAATCACCTAGACTCCCCAAGCTATTTTAGATTACCTCACGGGGAATAGCAAAATATACATGTGCTTGTTTATGAAAACAAAAACTTTAACAAATACTAAAGTATAGATTTTATAGGCAATATTATCTGATCTTAATTAATAAAATTACAAGTAAATAATAAAAGATGTGGTGCTAGTGGTAAAGAATCCACCTAACAATGCAGGAGATGCAAGAGACCTGGGTTGGGAAGATCCCCTGAAGAAGGGAATGGCTACCCACTCCAGTATTCTTGCCTGGAAAATTCCATGGACAGAGGAGCTTGGTGAATTTCATAGAGTCAACGGAACCACAAATGAGTGAACACACAGTAAAAAAGATGAGAGAAAATATCTTAATTATCTGGGCATTAAGAAATAGCCTCCAAACTAATCCTACATTAGTTTTTTTTTCCCCCCACTAGTTAAGACTTCAGGTAGGGTATATGCTGGGAACTGAATTACATCCTCCTCAAAATCCATATATCTGGGATCCTTAACCCTTAGTATCTCATAATGTGACTGATTTGGAAGAAAAACAGTCTTAATTTACACAGATGATTAAGGTAAACTGAGGTTGTTAGGGCAAATCCTAATCCAATGTGACTGATGTCCTCATAATAAAAGGAGATGAGAACACGAACCAACACAGAGGAAAGAGCACATGAAGACACAGGAAAAAGACAGCCTTCTACAAGCCACAGGGAAAGGCCTTAGGACAAACCCCACACTGCCAACACCTTAATTTCAAACCTGCAGAACTGTTAGGAAATAAACTTCCCTTGTTTAAGCCAGCCAGTCTTTGTTAGGGCAGCTCTAGCGAACTAATAGAGTGTATTAACTCTTCCAGAGTTTATGTACATACCCCAGTGTATTCGTTAGTAAATAAAAAATTGACCATTAGAGAGTCACTTCAAAGCTAAGGATAATTTGTCTCTCTCACATTCCATGTTTTGCTTTTGTGCACAATTCACTGGAAGCACGTCTGAATTCTGGAAATTATGACAAGATCAGCTTGGAATTTAGGCCATAAATCCTTAACACTTGATCCAACTAGATTACTATCATCTCCATTTTACAGATGTGAAAAATGAAGCCTTGAAAGGCTAATCAACCTGATCATGTGCAGTTGGAAAAGGGAAGGGCTAGGATTTGAGCCTAGGTAGTCAGGGTCAGAGCTGTGTTTATAACTATTGTGGGATTTTACTTCTCCCAGCAGGAAGAAAAGGGACACAGATAAATTCTGAGCTTTAATGGCTGACAGAGAAGATTTCAAAGTTTTGAGGAAAAAGATGCTGAGTTGAATGTTAAACCTGTTAATTCTCATAAGGACTTGGGACAAAGAGCTGAGAGGGAAATAATGGGGCTCCTTCATGTAGAGAAAAGGGAACTCTCCTACACTGTTGATGGGAATGTAAATTGGTGCAGCCACTATGGAGAACAATATGGAGGTTCCTTAAAAAACTAAAAATAGAGTTACCATATGATCCAGGAATCCCATTCCTGGGTGTATATCCAGAAAGGACAGAAGATCAGATCAGATCAGTTCGACTCCTTGAGACCCCATGAATCGCAGCACGCCAGGCATACCTGTCCAACACCAACTCCCAGAGTTCACTAAGACTCACGTCCATCGAGTCAGTGATGCCATCCAGCCATCTCATCCTCTGTCATCCCCTTCTCCTCCTGCCCCCAATCCCTCCCAGCATCAGAGTCTTTTCCAATGAGTCAACTCTTCACATGAGGTGGCCAAAGTACTGGAGTTTCAGCTTCAGCATCATTCCTTCCAAAGAAATCCCAGGGCTGATCTCCTTCAGAATGGACTGGTTGGATTCCTTGCAGTCCAAGGGACTCTCAAGAGTCTTCTCCAACACCACAGTTCAAAAGCAACAATCCTTCAGCACTCAGCCTTCTTCCCAGTCCAACTTTCACATCCATACATGACCACTGGAAAAACCATAGCCTTGACTAGACGGACCTTTGTTGGCAAAGTAATGTCTCTGCTCTTGAATATGCTATCTAGGTTGGTCATAACTTTCCTTCCAAGGAGTAAGCGTCTTTTAATTTCATGGCTGCAGTCACCATCTGCAGTGATTATGGAGCCCAGAAAAATAAAGTCTGACACTGTTTCCACTGTTTCCCCATCTATTTCCCATGAAGTGATGGGACCAGATGCCATGATCTTCATTTTCTGAATGTTGAGCTTTAAGCCAACTTTTTCACTCTCCACTTTCACTTTCATCAAGAGGCTTTTGAGTCCCTCTTCACTTTCTGCCATTAGGGTGGTGTCATCTGCATATCTGAGGTTATTGATATTTCTCCCGGCAATCTTGATTCCAGCTTGTGTTTCTTCCAGTCCAGTGTTTCTCATGATGTACTCTGCATAGAAGTTAAGTAAGTAGGGTGACAATATACAGCCTTGACGAACTCCTTTTCCTATTTGGAACCAGTCTGTTGTTCCATGTCCAGTTCTAACTGTTGCTTCCTGACCTGCATACAAATTTCTCAAGAGGCAGGTCAGGTGGTCTGGTATTCCCATCTCTTTCAGAATTTTCCACAGTTTATTGTGATCCACACAGTCAAAGGCTTTGGCATAGTCAATAAAGTAGAAATAGATGTTTTTCTGGAACTCTCTTGCTTTTTCCATGATCCAGCAGATGTTGGCAATTTGGTCTCTGGTTCCTCTGCCTTTTCTAAAACCAGCTTGAACATCAGGAAGTTCACGGTTCACATATTGCTGAAGCCTGGCTTGAAGAATTTTGAGCATTACTTTACTAGCGTGTGAGATGAGTGCAATTGTGCGATAGTTTGAGCATTCTTTGGCATTGCCTTTCTTTGGGATTGGAATGAAAACTGACCTTTTCCAGTCCTGTGGCCACGGCTGAGGTTAAAACTTAGCAATGAAAAAACAACTACTGATACATATAGCAAGTGGATGAATCTCAGAAGTGGTATACTGAGTAAGAAAAGCCAGTCTCAAAAAGTTAAATAGTATAAGATTTCTTTATCAAAAATATAAAACTACAATCCAGAAAAAGGATCAGTGATTGTCAGACATTAGCTGTAGGGGAGATTTTGATTACAAAGGAATAACACTGAGAAATGTTGGGGAGTAAAAGAACTAGAAATTCTCCAAGCCAGGCTTCAGCAATATGTGAACCGTGAACTTCCTGATGTTCAAGCTGGTTTTAGAAAAGGCAGAGGAACCAGAGACCAAATTGCCAACATCTGCTGGATCATGGAAAAAGCAAGAGAGTTCCAGAAAAACATCTATTTCTACTTTATTGACTATGCCAAAGCCTTTGACTGTGTGGATCACAATAAACTGTGGAAAATTCTGAAAGAGATGGGAATACCAGACCACCTGACCTGCCTCTTGAGAAATTTGTATGCGGGTCAGGAAGCAACAGTTAGAACTGGACATGGAACAACACACTGGCTCCAAATTAGGAAAAGGAGTTCGTCAAGGCTGTATATTGTCACCCTACTTACTTAACTTCTATGCAGAGTACATCATGAGAAACACTGGACTGGAAGAAACACAAGCTGGAATCAAGATTGCCGGGAGAAATATCAATAACCTCAGATATGCAGATGACACCACCCTTATGGCAGAAAGTGAAGAGGGACTCAAAAGCCTCTTGATGAAAGTGAAAGTGGAGAGTGAAAAAGTTGGCTTAAAGCTCAACATTCAGAAAACAAAGATCATGGCATCTGGTCCCATCACTTCATGGGAAATAGATGGGGAAACAGTGGAAACAGTGTCAGACTTTATTTTTCTGGGCTCCAAAATCACTGCAGATGGTGACTGCAGCCATGAAATTAAAAGACGCTTACTCCTTGGAATGAAAGTGATGACAAACCTAGATTGCATATTCAAGAGCAGAGACATTACTTTGCCAACAAAGGTCCATGTAGTCAAGGCTATGGTTTTTCCTGTGGTCATGTATGGATGTGAGAGTTGGACTGTGAAGAAGGCTGAGCACCGAAGAATTGATGCTTTTGAACTGTGGTGTTGGAGAAGACTCTTGAGAGTCCCTTGGACTGCAAGGAATCCAACCAGTCCATTCTGAAGGAGATCAGCCCTGGGATTTCTTTGGAAGGAATGATGCTGAAGCTGAAACTCCAGTACTTTGGCCACATCATGTGAAGAGTTGACTCATTGGAAAAGACTCTGATGCTGGGAGGGATTGGGGGCAGGAGGAGAAGGGGACGACAGAGGATGAGTTGGCTGGATGGCATCACTGACTCGATGGACGTGAGTCTCAGTGAACTCCGGGAGTTGGTGTTGGACAGGTATGCCTGGCGTGCTGCGATTCATGGGGTCGCAAAGAGTCGGACATGACTGAGCGACTGAACTGAAGAGAACTCGTCTGTATCCTTATTATGGTAGTGGTTACATGAATCTGTATCTGTGTTGGAGCTTCCCAGGTGTTGCCTGCCAGTGAAGAGATGCAAGAGACTCAGGTTCGATCCCTGGGTTGGGATTATCCCCTGGAGGAGGAAATGGCAACCTGCCCCAGTATTCTTGCCAGGAAAATTTCATGGACAGAGGAGCCTGACAGTCTACAGTCCATAGGGTTGCAAGGAGTCGGACACAACTGAGCACACACACAAACATGTGTTAGAACTCACAGAACTCTACAACAAAAGATAAAATTCAACTTTACCATACATTAATTTGACATTGTTTAATGCTAAAGTGAAAAGACACACTCGAGAATACTTCATTGCTATATCCTTCTCTATAAAATAGAAGTTTTAAACTAACTTTATAGGTTACAATGAAATAACAGGAAAACTATTTATCAATATGGTTTCTGCATTGAGTAGTCAAGTTTCCTCATGCATAAAAAGTATGGAATAGAGGTAAGGATGTATTTTAACTTTGCAAGTTTAATTAAAGTTGCAACACCCCCACCCTCCATGATAAGTGGTGTTGAAAGGAGTTGCTTTCCTGAACTGACTCTCCAAATCTTTTTTTTTTTTAAACTTTTTATTTTATATTGTGTATGCGTGCATGCTTGCTAAGTCGCTTCAGTCCTGTCTGACTCTGTGAAACCCTATGGACTGTAGCATACCAAGCTCCTCTGTCCATGGGGATTCTCCAGACAAGAATACTAAAGTGGGTTGCCATACCCTCCTGCAGGGAATCTTCCCTACTGAGTCAAGCCCACGTCTCTTATGTCTCCTGCACTGGCAGGCTAATTCTTTACTGCTATCACCACCTGGGAAGCCATTTAGTATTGGGCTATAGCCAGCTAACAATGCTCTGATAGTTTCAGGTAAACAGCAAAGGGCCCAGTCATACATACACGTGTATCCATTCTCCCCCAAACTCCCCTCCCATCCAGGCTGCCACATAACATCAAGCAGAGTTCCCATGTGCTATACAGTAGGTCCTTGTTGGTTATCCATTTTAAATATAGCAGTGGGTGTACATGTCTGTCCCAAATTCCCTAACTATCCCTCCCCCCATCCTTCTTCCCTGGCAACAAGTTTGTTCTTCAAGTCTATGATTGTGCTTCTGTTTTGTAAGTTTATTTGTATCATTTCTTTTTAGATTCCACATATAAGGGATGAGTCTCTGAATCTTATTTCTAAGTATAGAAATATTAACTATTTTTGAAACTGCAAAAGAAAATGTTCTCCAGTAGTTTCCAAACAAAGTAAGGGCACAACCCAGTGTCCTTAACTTTAATAAATAGAAACAAAAGAGGCAGAAGACTGTGGACACAGCAGAAGAGCATAGCACAGATCCTAATCTCACTCCTATGCCCCAAGAAGCCATGCTGGGTCATAAAAAAAATTCCTGAGAGTTCTGACTAACATACCCTCACTTACATACCTGAAAAGAAGTAAATTTAGTGTATATTATTATCTCTTCCCTCCTCTGACTTGGAAGGGTGAAAAATAGGCACTAAAGAAAAGCAGCCATGAAATTAAAAGCTGCTTGCTCTTTGGAAGAAAAGCAATGACAAACCTAGGCAGCATATTAAAAAGCAGAGACATCACTTTGCCAACAAGGTCCATCTAGTCAAAGCTATGGTTTTTCCAGTAGTCATGTATGGATGTGAGAGTTGACCATAAAGAAGGTTCAGCACTGAGGAACTGATGTTTTCGAATTGTGGTATTGGAGAAGACTCTTGAGAATCCCTTGGACTGCAAGGAGATCAAACCAGTCAATCCTAAAGGAAATCAACTCTGAATATACATTGTAAAGACTTATGCTGAAGCTAAAGTTCTAATACTTTGGGCATCTGAAGTGAAGAGCCAACTCATTGGAAAAACCCTGATGCTGGGAGGGATTGGGGGCAGGAGGAGAAGGTGATGACAGAGGATGAGATGGTTGGATGACATCACTGACTCAATGGATATGAGTTTGAGCAAGCTCCAGGAGATAGTGAAGGACAGGGAAGACTGGCGTGCTGTATTCCATGGGATCACAAGGAGTTGGACATGATGAATGACTGAACAAGAACAAAGAAAAGCAGGAAATGTAAACAATATGAATGGTTCTCTGAAAAAAAAAAGTCTTCCCCTAAGATGCTTGTGAATGGAGGACTAATGTGGATCCAGAGTCTAGGCATGGGATACACTCCAACCAGCTGGAGAGAAGCCAGGTGCTTGACAATAAGTGAAGTGAAGAGAAAGTCACTCAGTCATGTCCGACTCTTTGTGACTCCCTTGGAATTCTCCAGGCCAGAATACTGGAGTGGGTAGCCTTTCCCTTCTCCAGGGGATCTTCCCAACCCAGGTATCGAACCCACGTCTCCTGCATTGAAGGGGGATTCTTTACCAGCTGAGCCACCAGGGAAGCCCCGCCTGACAATAAAGACAGCTCAGAAGTGAGAGCACAGACCAGTCCCCAGCCCCACCCACCAAACCCCAAGCACACAGCATGCCCTCAGGTTACAGGATAGTGAACAAAACACAAAACTCTGTTGTGGTAGTGATTGGTGGGGCAACAAACAGAAGCCAGGTTAGTCACAAAGTCTAGTCCAGAGATTGGTGAGAATAACTATTCAGATTCTGTTTAAGTTACTTTTAATTGTTTCACTATCAAATCAACAAACAGTAGGGAAGTTCAAGGTTTCAAGTAAGGGGAGTAGATCCTAACGCCTCCCTTTGCTCTTCAGAAAGAGTTACCTAGATCCAATCTTAAGAAAAAACAATGCATCTACAGGCTAAAGGAGTCAAGACTCATGACCCACAATAAGAATGAATGATCTTTTTAAAAGTAAAAAAATGCTATAACACAGTGAAACAAAACTGTAGGCAAACAGGAGAAGAAAGAAAACATAATATGTAAATAATAATCTAAACTAGGGAAAACAAAGCAAACAAGAAACAGGGAAATTTTTCCAAAGAGCTTTGAGTAATAAAATAAGTCAACAACAGCCCCTTAAATTTGACAGTATAAAAGCACAAATAGACAAAAAATACTATAATCTGAAAAGGCGAAATGCTTTTTCTTGGACTTCAAATAAGGATAAAAACAATATTATTAAATATAAGCAAGTTCAGAACAACAAAAAAACAAGTAAATAAGACTTAAAAGTAAGAAACTAAAGAGCACTGAAGAATTGATGCTTTTGAACTGTGGTGCTGGAGAAGACTCTTGAGAGTCCCTTGGACTGCAAGGCAATCCAGCCAGTCCATCCTGAAGGAAATCAGTCTTGAATATTCATTGGAAGGACTGATGCTGAAGCTGAAACTCCAATACTTTGGCCACCTGATGGGAAGAACTGACTCATTTGAAAAGACCCTGATGCTGGGAAAGATTGAGGGCAGGAGGAGAAGGGGATGACAGAGGATGAGATAGTTGGATGGCATCACCGACTCAATGGACATGAATTTGAGTAAACTCTGGAGTTGGTGATTGACAGGGAGGCCTGGTGTGCTACAGTCCACGGGTTGCAAAGAGCTGGACACGACTGAGCGACTGAACTGAACTGAAGAACAACAACAAAAAAGTAAATAAGACTTAAAAGTAAGAAACTAAATCAACTTACCTTTAGAGAAAGATTACGATCATCACAGTAGTGTAAAGGAGCATAGAGTACTTAAAGAAACACAGAGAAACTACTAATAGAGAGTAACCAAAATAGGCCACTAACAAATGTACAATTGGTGTCCCAAAAGAGAAATAACAAGTGGAACGAGAAAAGAATTGCAAGGATGTATTTATTACAAGACAGTATCCCTGAAATGAAGAACTAAATCTGCACAGTGAATGAATGTGAAAATGAGGCATCAGTTCAGATCAGATCAGTCGCTCAGTCGTGTCCGACTCTTTACGACCCCATGAATCACAGCATGCCAGGCCTCCCTGTCCATCACCAACTCCCAGAGTTCACCCAAACTCATGTCCATCGAGTCAGTGATGCCATCCAGCCATCTCATCCTCTGTCGTCCCCTTCTCCTCCTGCCTCCAATCCCTCCCAGCATCAGAGTCTTTTCCAATGAGTCAACTCTTCGCATGAGGTGGCTAAAGTACTGGAGTTTCAGCTTCAGCATCAGTCTTTCCAGTGAACACCCAGGACTAGAATTCTTTAAATTGATACATGTTGCTGTTAAGTTAATGACTTCAAGAATGAAGAAATAATTATTGTGGCATCAGAAAAAACTAATTGGGACTTTCCTGCTTGTTCATGTGTCAAAACTCCACACTACCAATACAGGGGCCTGGGTTCAATCCCTCGTCAGCGAACTAGATCCACATGCCTCAATTTAAGAGTGCTCATGCCGCAACTTAAGATCCTGCATGCTGCAAGATCGACAGTCTTTCATGCCGAAGATCCCATGTGCTGCAACTAAGACCCTGAAAGACCAAATAAATAAATTAAAAAGAAAAAGCTAATCACCCCCAAAGGGGATGGGGGGTAAGGGGAATCAGTCCTCAGACTTTGCATGTCAACATGTCATGAAAAGTGAAAGTGAAAGTCACTCAGTCGTGTCCGAATCTTTGTGACCTCATGGACAAATTCTCCAGGCCAGAATGCTGGAGTGCGTAGCTGTTCCCTTCTCCGAGGGATCTTCCCAACTCAGAGATCAAACCTGTGTCTCCTGCTTTCACCGGCAGATTCTTTACTGTGGAGCCACTAGAGAAGCCCATATAGTTCTTCAGGAAAGAATAAAATAGCCACCTAAGATATTTTAAAGTAATTTTTAACAAGCACACATTTTTAATATAAAAAAGGAAATTCCAGATCTTATAAACCTTTAATGAAGAAACTCCTTGATGAAATTCAGAAAAGAATCAAAATAAAGGACTCAAAATTGAAAAAGTCATGGTAAAGAGGGCTATGGTGAGCTCTGTATCCGTTTAAATGTAATGATACCAGAAAGCACGTGAATTATGGTTACAAAGCAGATTATAAATAGTATAAAAGTAACAATAACAGGAGTCAACAAATTTCCTGAAAGAAGGCCAAGTAGTAAATATTTTACTATTTATTGGGCTACATGGCCTCTGTCAAGAATATTTAATTTCACAGCTATAGCTCAAAAGCAAGACTACACAAAACCCCAAAAAACTGAGCATAACAATTGGACAAGTTATAGTGAAATTTTATTAACAAAAGCAAGCAGAAGGCCAGATTTGGTTGCAGTTCCCTAACTCTATGACAGAAGGGAGGGAAAAGTAAAGTGGTACAATAAAATCCCCATCTTCAGAGTGGCTGTTTAAAAACTGCCATCCAGAGACTTCTCAGGTGTTCAGTGGTTAAGAAGCTGTCTTGCAATGCGGAGCACTCAGCTTCCATCCCGGCTCTGGGAACTAGGATCCCACATGCTGTGGAGCAGCTAAGCCCATGAGCCACAATTAAAGAGTCCACGCACCACAATTAGCTCCCCCATGATACAATGAAGATCCTGCATGCCAAATAAATAAATAAATATGAAAAAAATTACCATCTAAAATGGAAATATATCATTTTTTAAAATACACAAAATCCATCTTTAAATTTTATATATTTTTCTTTAAAGAGAACCTTTTATGAAAAATAACTTTTGGGGATTAAGAAATCCATCTAAAATTCATTTATTTCCTTGGTTTCACTTAAGTTTAATTTTATCTATTAGTTCAATTCAAATAATGTTGAAAAACTTTACTTTAAAAAATTACTCACGGGTTCTTTTCTGCCACAGGATTAACGCCTTTCTTCACTGTTGTTCTTTAACTTTTTTATGACCACACCCCCAAAAATGAGTATGATTCTATTTCTTTAAAATGGTCATTGAAAAATATTTGGTTTCAAAAAATATTTATCCATTGATTTCACTTGGAACTGAAAACCTTCAGAGTATAAAATAAGCAGTTGTGTTACAATTATGATGTGCCTTGCAGGCTTCACATTCTCCAGATTTGACCTGTCAGAACCCTCTCTGCCTCTTCTCTGAGCTCCCTGCTGTTTTTCTATAAAGCGTTCACTATACCTTAAAATAAGCCACTGTTTTGCTTTTTCAGCTTATTCTCATTGGTCATCCCAGGTCAACTATCCTGATACTGTGTGATCCCCTCTCATATCATCTGACCCTAAAAATACATCCCTCCGAAGTCAAAGAATGTGTTTTTCTTTTCAAGTCATTTGGCCAGGTATCCAATTCCTAAAGCATTGTAACTGATGGGATTTGGGGCATGAAGACTACTTGTGTGAGAAAATCTTTCCATTAAGACCACTGTGTCTAGGCACCATTTTGCTCTAGTTTTACTCCTTTAGTTAGGAAAAAAAAAAAGAGCCCTTTCTCTGAAGGTAGAGGGCTGTTCATAGAACAGAGCTAAAATCAAAAGGGACTTCCCAGTTCTCTGAGAAAAGCAGCAACTGGAGCTTCATAAAAAAGTGCCAGTAACTCATAAACAACTCAGATATCTTTTACAAGGGAGATTGATTTTCAAAATGATAAATCTTTTGACTGATGCTTGTTTAAACATGAACTCAAACTGCCTGAACCCTTTATCAGACACTGTCTTTCAGGATAATTTCTTTTTTTAAATACTTGAAAAATCTTCCTATAATTCCAGGCATAGCTAGAGCACTTTGAACCAGATTGATAGCCATTAATTACATGCCAACCATTTAAATGTTAATACTTTTAATAACTTCTACCATACATTTGAACATGAATCTAAATATAATGGTTCAGGCCTAAAAGGAAAGAAAGAAAAGTGTTTTTTCACCCAAATAATCCCCACATACCTCATGAGTAATCTCATCTCAATAATCATTCATTTCTCTGAAAATTGCTTTCACTCTAACAGAACCAGATTTTTGTAGAAAAGAAAAAATAAATTCCCCGTACCGTGCCAATTACATCTGTGGCCCTCTGATCTCATCTTGGAACCGTGAATTGTAGATTGTAAATTTTTATGATAGGTATATTCTACTCAAGAATCATTCAAATACTTAAAAATAATTTTCTCTTGAAGAGAAAAGTCTATTCTGAACTTCAGATAGGATAATTCTCCCACACTCCTTAAATAGCAAGGTACATCATCAAACCCAAAGTGCCAAACACTCAGGGTCCCTACAGAAATAGTCATCGTGTTTGTTCAGCTGCACATAACCCCACCTATCTCAGCCCCATGCATGCCTGGTATATTTAGTAACCGTTCAAGTTGCTTATCTTTCTTTAGCATAGTCCTTAATAATCCTAAGTAAGAAACTTCTGCCACTCTAAAAACGTATGGCCGTTTTGCTTCGAGTCAGTGAATCTTGTGGTTGGAGATTCTTTCACCCACGCTCTGACTCAGAGTTTATCACTTCTCCACAAAATTCCATGAAAGGAGTTTAGATAGGATATGAGACTATATTAGCAATGTAAGAATCACTGGCTGTCTGCATGCACAAGGATAGCATTGTGGTAATTACCCAATGGCAATATGAGAGGAAGAACGCCTGGGCCCATGGAGCCCCTTGCTCTGCTGCAGGATGTCTTGATTTTTGTATTTTGCCCAATGATGATATTGGTCAAGGAATGAGTGAGGCTTATGGTAAATTTGTATTAATATACCCAAAATATTGGTAGGTGCTTTCTGGATTCCAAAGTAAAAGAATGAACCACTAAATACTTTCTAATCAAGCCTCAACAAATTTTGGTTCCAGGAAGATAAGGAGAAGTTGCTGTAATTTTTTTTTTCAATTATGATTAAAGAAGGAAAATAAAAAGGAAAGTGGGTATTTAAACAGCAATATCCAAGATCTGAAAGTGAAAGTCACTCTGTCCTGTCCAACTTTTTGTGACCCCATGGACTGTATAGTCCATGGAATTCTCCAGGCAAGAATACTGGAGTGGGTAGTCTTTTCCCTTCTCCAGGGGATCTACCCAAGCTAGGGATTGAATCCAGGTCTCCTGCATTGCAGGCGGATTCTTCACCAGCTGAGCCACAAGGGAAGCCCAAGAATACTGGAGTGGGTAGCCTATTCAGCAGATCTTCCCCACCCAGGAATCAAACTGGGGTCAGCTGCATTGCAGGCAAATTCTTTACCAACTGAGCTATCAGGGAAGCCCCAGATCCAGCCAGTCCATCCTAAAGGAAATCAGTCCTGAATGTTCATTGGAAGGACTGATGTTGAAGCTGAAACTCCAATACTTCGGCCACCTGATGGGAAGAACTGACTCATTTGAAAAGACCCTGATGCTGGGAAAGATTGAAGGCAGAAGGAGAAAGGGACGACTGAGAATGAGATGGTTGGATGGCATCACCGACTCAATGGACATGAGTTTGAGTAAGCTCCTGGAATTGGTGATGGACAGGGAAGCCTGGTGTGCTACAGTCCATGGGGTTGCAAAGAGTTGGACACGACTGAGCGACTGAACTGAACTGAACTGACTGATCCGAGATCTAGATTTAATTCTGGAAGGAGTTTTAGACCCATCATTAAATATAGAAATGATTTACTGGGTAAGGTTGTAAGCTTGTCACATAGCAAGGTTTTAAGAAGATCCTCAGCAGTCTTTAGAAAACAACCATTTACTCTGGACTTAAAAATAATCTTCTTCTAAAAAATAAATAAATAATAATGATAAGTCCAGAAACTTCAGCATGTCTCCTTCATTAGTATTGATAGTCTGTCTAATATTATGGTTATAAGCATGGCCTCTGAGCCAGACCACCTGAGCTCAAATCTTGGCTGTGCCATTTATGAGCTTGGTCAAGTTATTTATGAGCTTGATCAAGCTGATCTTCTGGTGACTCTACTGCCTTGTTTGTAAAAGTATCCACCTCAAAAGACTGTTGTAAAAGTTAAATGTCTCAATTTAATGTGCCTGGCACATGGCAAGAACTACCTGTGATACCCACAATTTATTGCACATCTCACATTTCACTTCTCACCAGGATCAGATATTTTGCTTAAATCCAGTTTGTTTTATGTCTTTATAGATGTAAAGGTCTATTTACCATGGAAACCTGACCTAAAGGCAAAGAGAGGTGAATGATTAAATTCTGATATTCATTACATGTTCATTCATTTATGCATTCATTTATTCATCTCATGTATATTGAACATCTGTTATGAACCTTGTAGTGTGCAGGACCCTGAGGACACAAAAATAAATAAAATATAATCTTCAGGGAGCTCCAATACTTTGGCCACCTGATACAAAGAGCCAACTCATTGGAAAAGACCCTGATGCTGGGAAAGTCGAGGGCAAGAGGAAAAGGGGGCGACAGAGATTGACATGGTTGGATGGCATCACTGACTCAATGGACATGAGTTTGAGCAAACTCCAGGAGATAGTAAAGGACAGGGGAGCCTGGAGCGCTGCAGTTCATGGGGTCGCAAAGAGCTGGATGTGACATAGCGACTGAACAACAATATTCAAATCCTCAGGGAACAAGAACAAGTTATGTATACTACTAAAGCACATCAGTGTCGCATGTCTTATGGTAGAAGAATGAACAGAGCACAGTGGAGATATGAGTGAGGAAGGAAAAATGAATTCTACCCTGGAGAAGAGTTAGGAAAAGTGCCATTGAAGAAGGACCACTTCAGCTGAGTACTGAAAGACGAGCAAAGTTTCCCTGGGATCTGGGTCAGTTTGAGGACAGATTCTTCCATGTGCCCAGTTTGACAGAAGGAAAAAGGAACAAACCAGAGTTTCAAGACATGAGAGGGAAATCAGATGCAAAGAAGTAGGTCAAGCTGAATTGTCTGTCTCCCAAACGGTTGTCACAGGAGCCTGGTGGGCTACAGTCCATGGGTTTGCAAAACAGTTAGACACAACTTAGCAACTAAACAACAACAACAACAATGCAACATAATCCGTTTAGATAATTACTTGGAACTCAACATCTTTCGGAGAAGGCAATGGCACCCCACTCCGGTACTCTTGCCTGGAAAATCCCATGGGCGGAGGAGCCTGCTGGGCTGCAGTCCATGGGACTGCTAGAGTCAGACACGACTGAGCGACTTAGCAGCAGCAGCAGCAACATCTCTAAAGTGGGTAGGTGGGTGGTGAGTGGAGAGGTGTGCAGAGTGGAGAGATGTGGGGAGACTGTGTGTACCAGTGGGAATGTGCAGGTGGCCGTGTGTACTGGGGGGGAGGGGATGGGGAAAATGGAGGAGATGCATCAAGAGATAACCCATGAGAGGCAGACAGGATCGAGTTACACAGGGTCTTGGATGGCATCTGAAAGGTTTGATTTTATCCCTTAACCAAGAGAAGACTGAAAAGTTTTAACCAAGAAAGTAATGAATAGATTTCCTTTAGAATGTTCTCTTTGGCAGTAATTGGAGAACACTTGAAAAGAGATTAAGAGTAAAAAGATGGAAAAAACTCAGAGGCTTTTTAACACTAGATCATATGTCTTTAGTTCCAAGCTGCATTTACAGGCCCAAGGAACATTCATATACACTAACCAGAGCTGATGGCTCAGTTGGTAAAGAATTTGCCGGCAATCCAGGAGACCCGGGTTCAACCCCTGGATCAGGAAGATCCCCTGAAGAACAAAATGGCAACCCACTCCAGTCATCTTGACTGGGAAATTCCATGGACAGAGGAGCCTGGCAGGCTGCGGTCCATTGGATCACAAGCGTTGGACACAACTTAGCAACTGGACAACCACCACAACCAGAGTTCCAGACTCAGATTGCCCTGCAAACATCAGCAGAGCTCCGGAAGCTGAAGGCTTGCTCCCAACTTTAATACACATGGAGCATTTACGCTGTCAGACTTTCCAGATATTGAGGATACAGAGAGCAATAAAACATGAGCTCTGTTATTATCCTCCAAGTGGTCACAAACTAAGAAGAGAATGAGACATGTACAAAAATAATGTAATGTATGTAAGAGAGATACAAACAAACCACTAGGAAGGCTGGGGCAGAGGGGTGTTGAGAAGGGGATTACAGAGAAGCGGGCGTTTGAATTGAACCCAAGGTTCAAGAAAAATAAGAACATTTAAGGCAGATTTGTAACTGCCAAGACTCATAAATGTGACATCACTGCGGTGTAGTTTCAGGAAGGACTTCCAGTGAACTTCATATTTTGGTGATACTTTGTCACATGAGTCATCATGTGGTATAAGTCAAGAATAAAACTTTATCCTCAGGGAGCATCTAATATAATAATACCTCTTTTTTTTTTTTTGCTTCTTTTTAAAATTTTTTTTCTTTTTTTAAATTGAAGTATAATTAATTTACAATAATACGTTAGTTTCAGGTGTACAGCACAGGGATTCTGTTAATATATACACAATTTTTTTCAGATTCTTTTCCCTCATCAAAATATTTAATATGGTTCCCTGTACTATGTAGTAGGTCCTTGTTGGTCATCTATTTTATGTATAGTAATGTGTATATGTTAACTCCAACTTCCTAATGTCTTCTTCCCCACTTTCCCCTTTGGAAACCATAAGTTTGTTTTCTATGCCTATGAGTCTTTTTCTGTTCTGTAAATAAGTTCCTTTGTATCTTTTTTTCTAGAACCCACATATAAGCAATGCCATATGATATTTGTTTTTCTCTGTCAGGCTTCCTTCTCTCAGTATGATAATTTCCATGTCCATCTATGTTGCTGCAAATGGCATTCTTTCTCTTTGTATATAGGTACTGTATCTTCTTTATGAATTCATCTGTTGATAGACATTTAGGTTGCTTCCATGTTCTCGTTATTGTAAATAGAGCTGCAGTGAACATTAGGGTGCATATATCTTTTCAAATTATAATTTTCTCCAGATATATGCCCAGGAGTAAGACTGCAGAAGCTTATGGTAATAATTGTTTATTTTCAGTTCAGTTCAATCGTCATGTCCGACTCTGCAACCCCATAGACTGCAGCATGCCAGGCCTCCCTGTCCATTACCAACTGCTGGAGTTTACTCAAACTCATGTCCTTTGAGTCGGTGATGCCATCCAACCATCTCATCCTCTTCATCCCCTTCTCCTGCCTTCAATCTTTCCCAGCATCAGGGTCTTTTCAAATGAGTCAGTTCTTCACATCAGGTGGCCAAAGTATTGGAGTTTCAGTTTCAGCATCAGTCCTTCCAATGAATATTCAGGACTGATTTCCTTCAGGATGGACTGGTTGGATCTTCTTGCAGTCCAAGGAACTCTCAAGAGTCTTCTCCAACACCACAGTTCAAAAGCATCAATTCTTCAGTGCTCAGCTTTCTTTATAGTCGAACTCTCACATCCATACATGACTGCTGGGAAAGCCATAACTTTGACTAGATGGACCTTCATTGGCAAAGTAATGTCTCTGCTTTTTTAATATGCTGTCTAAGTTGGTCATAGCTTTTCTTCCAAGGAGCAAGCATCTTATAATTTCACGGCTGCAGTCACCATCTGCAGTGATTTTGGAGCCCAAGAAAATAACTTCTCTCACTGTTTCCATTATTTCCCCATCTATTTGCCATGAAGTAATGGGACCAGATGCCATGATCTTAGTTTTATGAATGTTGAGGTTTAAGCCAACTTTTTACTCTCCTCTTTCACTTTCATAAGAGGCTCTTTAGTTCTTCTTTGCTTTCTGCCATAAGTGTGGTGCCATCTGTATATCTGAGGTTATTGATATTTCTCCCAGCAATCTTGATTCCAGCTTGTGCTTCATCCAGCCTGGTATTTCACATGATTCACTCTGCATCTAAGTTAAATAAGCAGGGTGACAATATACAGCCTTGATGTACTCCTTTCCCTATTTGGAACCAGTCTGTTGCTCCATGTCCAGTTCTAATTGATGCTTCTTGACCTGCAAATAGACTTTTTAGGAGGCAGGTCAGGTGGTCTGGTATTCCCCATCTGTTTAAGAATTTTCCACAGTTTTTTGTGATCCATACTGTAAAAAGCTTTCACATAGTCCATAAATCAGAAGTAGGTGTTTTTCTGGAACTCTCTTGCTTTTTTGATGTTCCAGTGAATGTTGGCAATTTGATCTCTGGTTCCTCTACCAAAATTCTTTATTTTGGTATACTATAAACATTCTACAAGCATTGCACACATTCTGCTAGTTTATCCCTACACTAACTCTACAAGGTTGGTCTTATTCTATCCATTTTGAGGTGAAAAAATGTATTAACAGAAAAGTAATGGAAAACAAGCCAAATAATGATAGTGGGTCCACCATGGTTTCATCTCACAGAGAAATTCACAACTGTTGCAGGCAGTTCCATCTAAGCCAGGACAGCATATTTTTCTTTCACTCTTCCTGCTCTGACAAGGTGATGCTAGGGTGGCAGAAAATGCCACCCCAAAATATGCCTCTTTGGCATAAGGATTATTTTTGAGCTGCAAGTGACTGACAAGAAGCAGATCTAAGAAAAGGTCTCTACCATCCTCCTCTCTGCACAAAAGCAGGACATAAATTTACAAAGGCACCCCTTCTCCGCTCCCTACCAGGAAGGGAAAAAGTTAATTGCTGAGGCAAGTTAGGCTCCTATCAGCCTGGAGAAGGCACCAGAGAGATCCACATAACAAACTCTACTAATTAGCTTTTCTCTACCATTCGTTTCCCATGTATTTGCCTTCCCACAATTTACTGCCCAGAAGCTCAAAGTCTTTTTCCTTTGTCATGTCACTTTCCCAAAAATGTAGTTAATGTCTCTTTGCTAAGATACTTCCCTATGTGCATGTTCACTCACGTCCAACTCTTTATGACCCCATGTACTGTAGTATTCAGAGTTCCTCTGTCCATGGGATTTCCCAGGCAAGAATATTGGAGTGAGTTGCCATTTCCTCCTCCAGGGCAATCTTTCCTGATGTAGGGGTCAAACCCACATCTCTTGCATTGCAGGTAGATGCTTTACTGCTGAGTCACTGGGGAAACCCTGCTAAAATACTAAAATAAAGTGTTAGTCCGTCAGTTGTATCCAACTCTATGCAACCCCATGGATTGTAAGCCAGCCAGATTCCTCTGTCCATGGAATTCTCCAGGCAAGACTACTGCAGTGAGTTGCCATTCCCTTCTCTGGGGGATCTTCCCCACCCAGGAATTGAGCCTACACTGTGGGTGGATTCTTACCGTCTAAGCCACAAGCCCAAATTCTACCAGCTCTCTGAGTTAAGCACCTCTGAATACTCTGAGTACTGTGTAATTGTGAAATGCATGCAAATAAACTTCTATTCCGTGTTAATTTGTGTTTTGTTTGTCCAATTTACAGAGCTCCAGCCAGAAAACCCAAGAGAATAGAACATGAAAAGAAATTTCCCCTCCCATGCAAGTACCCCAAGTCTGTTCAGAGGAGAGATCCAGAACTGTGGGATCATGAGTGGTCCATGGATAACAGGTTACTGAGGGCAAGTTGATCCTAAGAAGAGTGTAGCATTGATGCCCTCCTCATCCTAGTCCTTCCTTCCACTCTCTGGCGCCACTCTGATGATTCTACAGCCTTTATACCTTCCTCAGTTCAGTCAGTTCAGTCCAGTCCCTCTGTTGTGTCCGATTCTTTGTGACCCCATGGACTGTGGTGTGCCAGACCTCCCTGTCCATCACCAAGTCCCAGAGTTTACTCAAACTCATGTCCATTGAGTCAGTGATGCCATCCAACCATCTCATCCCCTGTTGTCCCCTTCTTCTCCTGCTTTCAATCTTTCCCAGCATCAGGATCTGTTCAAATAAGTCAGTTCTTCGAATCAGGTGGCCAAAGTACTGGAGTTTCAGCTCCAGGATCAGTCCTTCTGAAGAATATTCAGGACTGATTTACTTTAGGGTAGACTGCTTGGATCTCCTTGCAGTCCAAGGGACTCTCAAGAGTCTTCTCCAACACCACAGTTCAAAAGCATCAATTCTTCAGTGCTCAGCTTTCTTTACGGTCCAGCTCTCACACCCATACATGACCACTGGAAAAACCACACCAATTGCCCTTCTGCCATGTTCACCTAATGATCTCAGTCCCAGGCTTATATAGTCTTTATAAGTAAGCATAAGAAACTGCTTATGTGGGTGTTTGATTAGAGACTGGAAATGTCCCTGGGTTCAGGTAAAGGTAAGGCACAGATGGAAAGGGAAATACCCAGGTATCAGATTAATATTCAAAATAACCTTGTTACATGGGCTGTAGCCTAAAGAGGCAATTGTAGATCAGGGAAGGAAGAGCTAATTTAAACTTAGGAAATGTGTCAAAGCCAGACTGGGCTGAGATGGAAAAGAGGCATTTGGAGAGGAGCTAGAAGCTTGTGAATCTGAGGACTGGATGGGACTTTAGAGATCTTAGAGTCTGTCTTCCTGTCACCCTTGCATCTTGACCTGGTGTATAAGCAAAGATCCAGCTTGGACCACATGGAGCCCTGGAAGGAGGCCAACCTAACAAAAGATGTCCAGAAATGGTGGGAGAAGAGGAGGACTCAGAGAAATAGAAATCTGTGATTAACGAGTACTTCCTTTGATAAACAGAGCCAAAGTTAAAATTTTATTTAGTACATATTTCTTGTCCATTAAAGAGTCCATTCTCCCTCCTGTTGACCTGGGAGAGCCTAGGGAACAGATTGTTCTTAAGAATGTACTATTTTCTTGAACAGCTGATATTCCTTGCATTCCATCCACTCACAAGCACATTAGAGTTAGTGGGACTGCTCTGTCTTGCAGGGGAAGTTTCCTCTCAGTTGTAAATTACACATTTTTGGCTGACTATCATATCTGCTAGACCACTAGCAAACTATTGAGAAAATCACTGTCAACTACAAATTGGCTCTTACCAAGAGCACTGCCAATGACTGAACAACAAAGGCATTTGCCATCTGCCTCCACGGAGATTGAACCCCATGCTGCTATAGCTGTTGACCTTCAACTACCCATGAGAGAGTTCAGGGTGGAGTGAGGCACCCTGTGCTCCAGGGAATCTGGTAGGATGGTTCTTTAGATAGTTTGATGTTTTTAGGAACAGATTTTATGATCTCAGTCTTTGCATCTCCTCATATCTAGAGAAGCACTAAATCCCTTCATGGTGGTATCAGATCCTCATGACCAACAAAAAACCTTTTGTAAAATGAGTGCTTCATGATATTGAACTCCCCCAACACCAAAACCTTATATATTGACTTTCCCCCACTGCCACTTTGGAGCAGTCTCTTAGAGCTATATGAGATGCTGCTTCCTGGGCTAGAGTCCTCATTTTGCCCCAAATAAAACTTAACTCACAACTCTCAAGTTGTACATGTTTTTTAGTTGACACCACTATTCCACCAGAATATACTATTAATATCGGTTAAATCTGTAAAATTACTTTTGAGTTCTGGGGAAGAATAGCCATATACAAATACACTCTTGGGGTGGAATTAAATCAGTAAACCACCCTTAGTTTATTGCTGCTGTTTTTGTTATTGTTCGGTTGCTAAGTTGTATCCAACTCTTTGTGACCCCATGGACTGTAGCCCACCAGGCTCCTCTCTCCCTGGGGCTCTCCAGGCAAAAATACTGCAGTGAGTTGCTGTTTCCTTCTCCAGTGGATCTTCCCAGACCAGGGATTGAACCCACATAACCGGAGTCTCCTGCATTAATAAGCAATTATTCACCACAGAGCTATGCAGGAGCTAGCAAACTTGAGATCCCCAAGGCCAAATCTGTGTGCCATCTGTTTTTGTAAATAAAATTGTTAGGGGAAGCACACTGACTGAAACCACCCATCCTGGCTGAAAGGTTGTTGCAGAACTGTGAAAGACACCGGGATTCTTGGCCTCCGGAGGAGAGGAGTTAAATCTGGGGCCAGATTTGATCACTCAGAGCTTTTGTGTAACAAAGGTTTATTAAAGTATAAGAGATAGAGAGAGCTCTGACATAGACATCAGAAGGGGTCAGAAAGAGTGCCCCCCTGCTAGTCTTTAGCTGGATGTTACACAGCTACTAGCAGTCTGCTAATTAGAGAAAGGAAACGTCTCAAAACTCAGAGACTGGCACCAACCCCTCACCCGCAGCATGCATTTTGGGATGACATTGGCACAAGGTGAGTTGTCCCAGGCCATAAAGTTGACACGAATCTTGAAGAAAGGCAGTTTTCCAAGTGAATACACAGTCTTATTAACATAGCTTAAGAAAACATTTTCATGAGTAAAACATACTGGTTTTCAAGTCGGTTCTGAGTCTTAGGCAAACCGACTTGAAGACAGAGTCTAGAGTAAATACATAGTTTATTAGCATAGCTTAAGGAAAGCATTTCCATAAGAAAAACCCGCATTGGTTAGCTCAAGGCTTGAGTACAGTTAAGTTCAGGTGGAACCAAGTGTTGTTATGGAAACACAGAATTTTAAAAGAAACTCTTGTTAAATTTGTATAGAAAAGGGGAAAAAAAATCTAACACTTGTAGTTTGTTTCCTCCTGCTGCTTAAGAGAGATTAAAAATGTCTGACACTTGCAGCCTATTTCCTCCCTTTGGAGGCCCCTGGCTTTCCTGCCTGTCACCCTCTCATTCCCCCCTTTTCTTTTAGGAGAATTATGTTGCTTAGGAAAAGGGACGTTGTTCTCATTCTGTAACTGCTTCTGAGCTGAGAAGGGGTGTCTTCCCTAAACTGGTGATGCAACATATTCTCCTAACCCCTGTATTGAGGGTCTCTGATCCAGGGGCCCCAAGTAGTAGTTGGAGGAAGCTGCCACAGTGGCAGGAGTTTGAGCAACCACTTGTAACTTAAAAGCCTTCATGTGACTAGAAACAAATCCAGCCACACAGCTACAGATGCAGGGAGCAAACAGCAAAAACAGAACAATCAGCAAAGTTAAAAGTCACATTATGTCCACAGTTAAGGTACAGAGTTAAGGTAAGGAAAGATTGAAGGCAGGAGGAGAAGGGGACAACAGAGGATGAGATGGTTGGATGGCATCACCAACTCAATGGACATGAGTTTGAGTAAACTCCGGGCATTGGTGATGGACAGGGAGGCCTGGTGTGCTGCAGTCCATGGGGTCACAAAGAGTCAGACATGATTGAGCTACTGAACTGAACTGAAGGTACAGGGTGTTGCACCAGTCCATCTTTGGAGTGTTAGATGTCATCAGATTAAGAAGAGGCATCACATATGATTGTGGTTGTCGAAGGTATTCACAAACTTGGAGAAAGTCCTTTCCTTGAAGTGGAGATCCCCACCATGGGAAGCCTTCCACTGATGAAGAGGGGAGCGCTCTGCAGACCCAGCAGTTAGACTGATTGTGGAATGCAGCGTAGGAATGAGCCCCAGACAGGAAGGCATTGTCTTGAGGATCAAATGGTAGACTCGGGATTTTTGGAGTCAGCAGAAGCAGGCTAACATAGATTATCAGGCCCATCTGAAAAATACAAAGTCAGAGCATAGAAAGTAAAGACATAAAATGAAGTCACTTAGTTCTGGTCAGGGTGCCACCTCTTATCTCATGTGTGATGTACTCAAGAATCAATTCCTGGCACTTTGACAGCTGTGGGAGAACAAAGAATAACCTGATAAGGGCCTTCCCAGAGGGGCTTGAAGGATTGGCCCCCAGACCCCAGTGTTTTTAACAGGACCTTGGTTCCTGGCTCAAACAGAGGCTTGCTTGACTCAGAGGCGGGGTCAGGAGTCACATCCCGGGGTTCCTTTAGTGCCTGTTGAAAAGCTGAGAGCTGAGTTACATAATTAGTTAATTCCAAGCCTAGGGGCTATAACAACGTCCGTGCGTAAGAAGGGCCTTCCATAAATACATTCAAAGTCCCTCCTTTTGGGGGACAATTCAAGCCCTCATTAAGGCTATGGGTAGAACTTTAATCCAATTGTCCTGCGTCTCTTGAGTTAATTTGCTCAGAAGATGTCTCTTAATAATGTCATGGGCATTTTCAACCATTCCTGAGGATTGGGGTCTCCAGGAACAGTGTAAGCGACATTCTATTCCTAGAGACTTTGACACCCTCTGAGTTACAGCAGCTTTAAATGCAGAGCTATTGTCACCCTGAAGGCTACATGGCAGCCCAAAACTGAGAATAATTTCATGAACTAAAATTTTTATAACCTCCTTAGCCTTTTCACTACAACAGGGAAAAGCCTCAATCCATCCAGTAAAAGTATCCACCCAAACTTGTAAGCAAGAATATCCACTTGCCTTTGAATATGAGTAAAATCAATCTCCCAGTCCTCTCTAGGATATTTTCCACTTCATTGAAACCCAGATTTTGCTAGCTTTTCAGTCTTTGGGTTATTTTTCTGACAAACCTCACATCTTTGGATAATGTTCTTTAAAGTTTTCGTCCCATTTTTACCTTCAAACAAATGAGAAGCTATCTGGTAAGTACTCTCAACACCTAAATGAAAACTCTGGTGTAAACCCTTAAGAATTTTCCATTGAGCATTTTCAGGAATTATTAATTGTCCATCCTTGGACTGTAACCACCTTTTATTAGTAATCTTTGCTCCTCTTTTCTCATATCTTTCTAATTCTTCCTCAGTATATTGTGGTCTTTCCTGTTCCACAGGACCTGTCCAGATCAAAGGCGTCTGCAGTGAAGGGGTTTCCTAAAGCTCTGCCTTTATCGCTTGACAGTTAGCCATCTGATTACCCTTGACTGCTTTACTCCAGACCCTGCTGTGCCCTTTGCAGTGCATAAGAGCTATTTCTTTAGGACAATATATAGTAGTTAAAAGTCTCTCAATCACTCTGAAATGCTTAATAGGTCCTCCTGTTGCCACTTTAAACTGTCTTTCTTTCCATATTGCAGCATGAGCATGTAAAGTCAAATAAGCATACTTAGAATCAGTGTAGATATTTACTAGCTGCCCTTTGCTTAACTCTAGAGCTTGGGTCAGAGCAACAAGCTCAGCTAGCTGAGCACTCATTCCCTGGGGGAGAAATTTTGCTTCTAAAACCTGTTCAGTCATCACCATGGCATAACCTACTTTGCGCTTCCCATCCTGAACAAAAGAACTGCCATCTGTAAATATTTCCATGTCAGGATTGTCTAATGGGATATCCATTAGATCTTCCCGAGCTGCATAGTTTAAAGTTAGAAACTGGGAACAATCATGATCAGGTGTTTCATTTTCCTTCTCAGGAAGGAAAGCGGCAGGATTTAAATTTCCACAAACTTTAAGATTAGTTACTGGTCCTTCTAACAACAATGACTGATATTTAAGAAGCCTACTGTCTGTCATCCAAATATTAATCTTAGAGTTTAAGATTCCACTCACATCATGAGAAGTCAGTACAGTAAGATTTTGTCCATTAATAATTTTGAGGACCTCAGGTGTTAATAAAGCAGTTTCCGCAATTAACTCTTAGACAGTGTGGCCACCCACGTGACCTACATCTAATTCTCTGCTCAGGTACGCTATAGCTTGCTGTGAGGCCCTCGGGGTTGTGTCAAAACTCCCAAGGCCATACCTGTTCTTTCAGTGACAAACAAATTAAATTCTGACACTTTGACAAGCTCAAAGTGGGAGCTTGCAGAAGAGCAGTCTGAAGAGCCTTAAAAGCCTTTTGAACATCTGGAGACCAAACCAGTTTGTTGGTTTGGGCTTGCTGGGTTTCAGTTATAAGTTTATACAAAGGCCGGTCAAGTTCCCCATAACCTGGAATCCAACGTGGCAGTAGCCTGTGATTCCCAAAAATCCTTTCAATTGTCTTAAAGTCATAGGTAGGGGATGATTTAGTATAGGTTTAATTCTCTTGGGGCCTATGATATGATTAGGCCCAAATACTTAACAGATCGTTAACAAAGCTGAGCCTTTTCTCTTGATGCCTTATAACTGTGGCCAGGCACAGTAGTAACCATTTGCGTGAGTTGTTTTACGACAGGAGGTCCTGGTAAGGAACAGGGAACTAATAAGCCACCACGAACCAGGAGAGTCCGGGAAAGGTCAAAAAGTGACACCGCATGTCCAACCACCTCCCAGAATCCTTCTCTCTGGCGTCCATCTTGTCTGAACGAGGCTGCACCACCAGGAAGGACTCTGAATCGGAATGATTGGCTAAAAACAAGCTGGAAACGAATCCCGTCACCATAAAACCCGAGACTGCGAGCCATGTGGCAGAGCTGTTCTCCTGGGTTCCCTTACCCTACTGCTCTCCACCCAGGTGCCCTTTCCCAATAAAATCTCTTGCTTTGTCAGCATGTGTATCTCCTCGGAAAAGTTATTTCCAAGTGTTAGACAAAAGCCCCCTTTCAGGCCCTGGAAGGGGTCCCCCTTCCTGCAATAAAATTGCATTGGAATACAACCATGCCCAATCATATCATGTATAGCTACTTTCCTGTTACAATGGCAGAGAAACTGGATGGCCTGCAAGAGATAAAACATTTACTACCTGATCTTGTACTGAAAGACTTTTCTAGCTCCTAGTGTATTGTAGTTTTTATTGATTGCAAAATATGACTAAGAATACGTCCCAATCCTATTTTCCTCTTCCCAATAAATTTTTATTGAGCACCTATTATGTAATAGGCACTGAAATCCTATTGATATTGATATTACAGAGGGAGGGGTACAAGGTTGACAGAAAGAAAGTTCCAGCAAGAACTCTCTAAAGGCTAAGAAACATGAGTAATTTTAATGACTTATCATAAACTGGAGAAGGAATTCAGGAAACCTCAGACCACAGCCAAATGACAAAGTCTGAGTAGAAGTTAGTAAATGAACGGGCTGAAAAGGAATCAGAGCTTGAGAGCCTATTGTGATCATAAAAAGTCAAAAACTGTCTTGCATTTTTGTTTAATAAGAGTATAATTGCATTATAATTTGTGTTAATTTCTGTTGTACAACAAAGTGAACTAGCTACATGCATACATATATCCCCTCCCTCTGGGGCCTCCCTCCCACCATCCCCCGCACCCCCATCCCACCCCGTGAGGTCTTCACAGAGCACCAAGTTGAGCTCCCTGTGCTACACAGGAGCTTCCCACTAGCTTTCTACTTTACACATGGTAGTGTTCATGTGTCAATGCTACTCTCTCAGCTCGTCACACCCCCTCTCTCTAGGTTCTCGTATCCACTCTACGTCTGCATCTCTATTCCTGCCCTGCAAATAGCTTCATCTGTGCCATGTTTCTAGAGTCCACATGTATGTGTTAATATATGATGTTTGCTGTCTCTTTTGGACTTACTCCTCTCTTTGCATTTCTGCTGTAACAATCTTTACTGAGAAAATGGATACCTCAGGCTGGAAGGCTGGAGGAAAGGGGGCAGTCTTGTACATTTCCGTTGCGTTACAATGACTCACTTCTTAAAGACTAATGAAGAGGAACAAAAGAATGAAAAGCTGGAATATTAAACTGTATAAAAAGAAACTCTTGTCTCCACAAAACTCTAGCTTTATTTTTAAAGGACAAAACTTAATGATAAATAATTCTACTTGCAAAAATCATAAGCAGTTTACTCTTTAATGTACAGAAATCTGGACAATATCCACTATTGTACAAGGTAGGAAATAAAACTTTTTCTGCCTCATTTTTTGGCTGAGCACCCAAAACCAATTCAATAGGTGACACACAACCTGCAGAATAAATTCTTTATAAACCTGTCTACATGTTGTGAATTGAAGACAAGTTCAGTTCAGTTCAGTCACTCAGTCATGTCCAACTCTCTGCAACCCCATGAACTGCAGTATGCCATGCTTCCCTGTCGAACACCAACGCCTAGAGCTAGCTCAAACTCACGTCCATTGAGTTGGTGATGCCATCCAACTATCTCATCCTCTGTAGTCCCCTTCTCCTCCTGCCCTCAATCTTTCCCAGCGTCAGGGTCTTTTCAAATGAGTCAGTTCTTCTCAACAGGTGGCCAAAGTATTGGAGTTTGAGGTTCAGCATCAGTCCTTCCAATGAATATTCAGGACTGATTTCCTCTAGGATGGACTGGTTGGATCTCTTTGCAATCCAAGGGACTCTCAAGTGTCTTCTCCAACACCACAATTCAAGAGCATCAATTCTTCGGCTCTCAGCTTTCTTTATAGTCCATCTCTCACATCCATAAATGACTACTGAAAAAACCAGAGCTTTGACTAGACAGATCTTTGTTGGCAAAGTAATGTCTCTGCTTTTTAATATGCTGTCTAGGTTGGTCATAGCTTTTCTTCCAAGGAGCAAGCATCTTTTAATTCCATGGCTGCAGTTACCATCTGCAGTGATTTTGGAGTCCAAAAAAATAGTTTGTCACTGTTTCCATTGTTCCCTATCTATTTGCCCTGAAGGGATGGGACCAGATGCCATGATCTTAGTTTTCTGAATGTTGAGTTTTACACCAATTTTTTCACTCTCCTCTCTCACTTTCATCAAGAGGCTCTTTAGTTCTTCTTTGTTTTCTGCCATAAGAGTGGTGTCGTCTGCATATCTGAGGTTATTGATATTTCTCCCAGCAATCTTGATTCCAGCTTGTGCTTCATCCATTCCAGCATTTCTCATGATGTACTTTGCATGTTAATTAAATAAGCAGGGTAACAATATACAGCCTTGATGTACTCCTTTCCCGAAGACAACAAAGAAGGTCCTAAACTCCAAAACTGTCTCTTCTACCAGCTACCATAGTGCCTTAAATTCTGGGCATTAGAAGCACTCCTGTGGGTTAACATAGCAAAATTTCCAAAGACTGTTTCCAATTCAGTTGTGTATGTTTGGTACTCAAAAGTTATCACACACTAATGTTTTTTCTTTCACCAAAAACACAAGCAGGAATTATTTTTTCCTGAATAGCAAGTGGAAAGGGAAAGCCTAAGACAAAAGACACACAAATCCTGCCAGAGCTTAGAAGGCAAGAAAGATCTGTAGCTTGAGATATTGCATTGGAAGTTGTCAATGAATTACACGTTATAGAAAGAGGACCAGAGAACAAATAAGAAGTATGAAGATGGAGGATTTGTTTTTCCATGAGGAGTGTCTGTGAATATGTGTCTGTGTGTTTGTGCCTCTGTACATCTGTGTCTGGCAGGGGCCAGGGTCACCGAGGGGACAAAAGGCAGGTAAATACATCCTAAGCCTAGCAAAGGTATTTCTGAAACAATATAGCCATTCAAGATTGAGACTTTGATCCACAATCTTCTATTAGGAATCAACCCAACTGGTGTCTGGACTTACTGAGGCTCAGGTTCTTTAGTTGAGCTTTTCATTCTGGAGGCTGCTGGATTGTAGTTCTTGCTTCTTCTGTCTGCCTTCTGGTGGATGAGAATAAAAGGTTTGTGCAAGCTTCCTGATGGGAGGGACTGCATGTGGGGAAAATTGGATCTTGCTCTGGTGGGCAGGACAGTAAAACTTTAATCCAATTGTCTGCTGGTGGGTGGGGCTGTACTCCCTCCTTGTTAGTTGTTTGGCCTCAGGTGACCCAGGCTATATGGGAGGGTTAATGGCGACCTCTAAGTGGACTTACTCAAACATGCACCTCCAAGGACTGCTGCTGCCAGTGCCCCTGCTCCTGAGGCAGGCCACTGCCAACCTACACCTCCAACATTCACAGGTAGATCAGGCCCAGTGCTCTGTGGGGTCACTGCTCCTTTCCCCTGGGTTCTGGTGCACACAAGGTTTTGTTTGTGGTCTCCAAGAGTGGAGTCTCTGTTTCCCCCAGTACTGGGGAAGTCCTGTAATCAAATCCCACTGCTGCTGCTGCTAAGTCACTTCAGTCGTGTCCGACTCTGTGTGACCCCATAGACAGCAGCCCACCAGACACTCCCGTACCTGGCATTCTCCAGGCAAGAACACTGGAGTGGGTTTCCATTTCCTTCTCCAATGCATGAAAGTGAAAAGTGAAAGTGAAGTCGCTCAGTCATGTCTGATTCCTAGACCCCATGGACTGCAGCCCACCAGGCTCCTCTGTCGATGGGATTTTCCAGGCAAGAATACCAGAGTGGGGTGCCATTGCCTTCTCCACAAATCCCACTGGCCTTCAAATTCAGATCACTGGGGATTCCCAGTCCCTTTGCCAGATCTCCAGTCTGGGAAGCCTGATGTAGGTCCAAGAACCTTCACAACAGTAGAAGAACTTCTTTGGTATTATGGTTCTCCAGATTGTGGATCACCAACCCAGCAGGTATGAGATTTGATTTTATTGTGATTGCCCCCCTCCTATTGCTCCTTGGGGCTTCTTCTTTGTCCTTGCACTTGGGGTATCATTTTTTGGTGGGTTCCAGTGGCCTCCTGACGATGGATGTTCAATAGCTAGTTATAATTTCAGTGTTCTCACGGGTGAAGATAAGCGCATATCCTTCTACTCTGCCATCTTGAACCTGTCTTTCAGTTCTTAGTCAGCTTCTCTACAGGAGGAATAAGGAGATTGCTAAGGATGCCTTTGCATGTTGGTCCTATCTCCCCATGGGATGGTGGGAAGAGTGCTTTGCTCTGTTTTTCAAGCTGTCTTAGTCAGTTTTGGCTTCTATAACAAAAACACTGTAGACTGGGTGACTTAAACAGCAGAGATTTATTTCTCACAGTTCTGGAGGCTGGAAAGTCCAAAATCAAGGTGCTGGGCAATTCAATGTCTGGCGAGAGCTCTCCTGCTAGTTATATGGTAGATGAAGAGAGAGAAACTGAACTTACTTGTGTCTCTTCTTATTCAGGCACTGATTCCATCATGAGGATCAACCTTCATGACCTAACTACTTCCCAGGGTCACACATCTTAAGCCATCATATTAAGGATTAGGGCTTCAACATAATAAATTTGTGGGGGACCTAGTGCATAGCATACACCAAGTAAAGGTCTTTAAAAGAACCACTTATAGAGACTGGGGTGTCTTGCATGAAGATTATGACATCTCACCACCACTACACTCTCCCCACCATCCCCCATCCCCAGACAGCTGATGCCAACTAAGTTGGAGCAACTCCAGGCCTCACAGTGGCATTGGTCCTGAGTGGAGTTTCCAAAAATGAACTAGAGTTTCCTGGATTTGTGGGGAGGTGAACTCATGTAACTCAGATTGGAACTTGAACCTAAATGGCCAGGACTTGAATCTGGCCAAAACCCACAGTGTTCCACTTGAGATCACACACCTTGTCTCAGGAATTAATGAAGCTCAGGTTCTTAATCTTTCATTGCAGAAAGCATTCAGTGAGAGACAAAGTGATAGGTAAGAAGTGGATTTATTTAGAGAGAAACACACATCACAGACAGTGTATGGGCCATCTCAGAAGATGAGAGTGGCCTCAGAATATGGTGTGGTTAGCTTTTAAGAGTTGGGTAATCTCATAGGCTAATGATTGGGAGAACTGTTCCAACTACTGTGGGCAAGGGGCAGAAATTTCCAGGAACTGACTTGACTCCATGTCAAGCACTTTTATCATTCATATAACAGCATCTAATGGACCACTTACGTTATTATTTCCAAGAAAATGTCTCTAAACAATGCTTCCCTGGTGGCTCAGATGGTAAAGAATCTGCCTGCAATGAGGGAGACCTCGTTTCAATCCCTGGGTCAGGAAGATCCCCTGGAGAAGGAAATGGCAACCTACTCCACTATTCTCACCTGGAGAATCCCACGGACAGAGAAGCCTGGCAGGCTATACAGTCCATGGGGTCGTGAAGAGTTCATCCCAACTGAGAGTAACATACATACACAAATACTATTGAGTTTGTTCTCATTTCAGGTACAAAAGGGCTTTTTTCCTATATACATAAACTAGAAAATAACATTAAGAAATAAAAATATTGCTGTAAATTTTAAGTTAACAAAGGCAAGAACATATTCCTAAGATTTCACTGTTCAACATACTATGCATGCTATTGAAATTTATAATAATATGTACTCTAAAGCTTAAAAAATGAAAATAAGGTAGAACAACTAAAATAAGTTAGAAAAACAAGACTGGAAGGTGACTGTGGCTCGGATCATGAGCTCGTTATTGCAAAATTCAGACTTAAATTGAAGAAAGTAGGAATAACCACTAGGCCATTCAGGTATGACCTAAATCAAATCCCTTACAATTATACAGTAGAAGTGACAACTAGATTCAAAGGATTAGATCTGATAGACAGAGTGCCTGAAGAACTATGGACAGAGGTTCATGACATTGTACAGGAGGCAGTGATCAAGACCCAAGAAAAAGAAATGCAAAAAGACAAAATGGTTGTCTGAGAAGGCCTTACAAATCACTGAGAAAAGAAGAGAAGCAAAAGGCAAAGGAGAAAAGGAAAGATATATGCATCAGAATGCAGAATTCCAAAGACTAGAAAGGAGAGATAAAAAAGCCTTCCTCAATGATCAATGCAAAAAAATAGAGGAAAACAATAGAATGGGAAAGACTAGGGATCTCGTCAAGAAAACTAGAGATACCAAGGGAATATTTCATGCAAAGAGGAGCACAATAAAGGACAGAAATGGTGTGGACCTAACAGAAGTAGAAGATATTAAGAAGAGGTGGCAAGAATACACAGAAGAACTATACAAAAAAAGATACTCATGACCCAGATAACCACAATGGTGTGATCACTCATCTGGAATGTAAAGTCAAGTGGGCCTTAGGAAGCATCACTATGAACAGAGCTACTGGAGGTGATAATTCCAGTTGAACTATTTCAAAGCCTAAAAGATGATGCTGTGAAAGCACTGCACTCAATATGCCAACAAATTTGGAAAACTCAGCAGTGGCCACAGGGCTGGAAAAGGTCAGTTTTTGTTCCAGTCCGAAAGAAAGGCAATGCCAAAGAATGTTCAAATGATTGAATTGCACTCATCTCACGCCCTAGCAAAGTAACGCTTAAAATTCTCCAAGCCAGGCTTCAACAGTATGCGAACCATGGACTTCCAGGTGTCCAAGCTGGATTTAGAAAAGGCAGAGGAATAAGAGATCAAATTGCCAACATCTGTTGGATCATAGAAAAAGCAAGAGAGTTGGCAGAATGCAAACAACTAAAGAACCTCTTGACGAAAGTGAAAAAGTTAGCTTAAAACTCAGCATTCAGAAAACTAAGATCATGGCATTCAGTCCCATCACTTTATGGCAAATAGATGGGGAAACAATGGAAACAGTGAGAGAAGTTATTTTCTTGGGCTCCAAAATCACTGCAGATGGTGACTGCAGCCATGAAATTAAAAGACGCTTGCTCCTTGGAAGAAAAGCTACGACCAACCTAGACAGCATATTAAAAGCTGAGACATTACTTTGCCAACAAAGGTCTGTCTACTCAAAGCTATTGTTTTTCTAGTAGTCATGTATAGATGTGAGAGCTGGACTATAAAGAAAGCTGAGGGCTGAAGAATTGATGCTTTTGAACTGTGGTGCTGGAGAAGACTCTTGAGAGTCCCCTGAACTGCAAAGAGATCCAACCAGTCCATCCTAGGGGAAATCAGTCCTGAGTATTCACTGGAAGGATGGATGCTAAAGCTGAAGCTAGCTCCAATAATTTGGCCACCTGATGCAAAGAACTGACTCATTGGAAAAGACCCAGATGCTGGGAAAGATTGAAGGCAAGAGTAGAAGGGGTTGACAGAGGATGAGATGGATGGATGGCATCACCGATTCAATGGACATGAGTTTGAGCAAGCTCCGGGAGTTGATGATGGACAGGGAAGCCTGGCGTGCTGCAGTCCACGGGGTATCAGAGTTGGACATGACTGAGCTACTGAACTGACCATATGATCCAGCAATTCTAATTCTGATCATTAATCTAAAGGAAATAAAATTACCATCTCTAAAAGATAATGCACCCTTTTGTTCATTGCAGCATTGTTCATAGTAACCATGACATGGAAACAACCTACATACCCATCAATAAATGAATGTGTAAAGAAGGTGTGGTATATATGTATGTATAATGGAATATTATTCAGCAATATAAAAAAGAAAGAAATCTGCCAGTTGACACAATATGGATGGACCTTGAGGGTGTTATGCTAAGTGAAATAAGACAGAGAAAAACAAATACTATATGATATTCCTTATATGTGGAATCTTAAACAAACAAACAAAAAAGGACAAACACAAAAAATCTCATAGATACAGAGAACAGTTTTGTGGTTACCAAAGGCAGGGAGTGGAAGGTATAGACAAAATGGGTGAAGGTGGTTAAAAGTTAGACTTTTGGTTTTAAGATACATAAGTCCTAGGGATGTAAGGTGCAGCATAATGGCTCTGGTGAATTATGCTGTACTGTACATCTGGCTGATACTAAGAGAGTGGATCTTGACGTTCTCATTGTATGAAAAAAATTGTAACTATGTGGTGATGGATGCTAAATCAATTTATTGTGGTAATCATTTCATAATACATACATATGTCAAGTCCTTATGCTGTACACCTAAAACAATGTTACATGTCCCTTATATTTCAATTTCAAGAACTGCATTTTTAAAACATTAAATAGTGTCTTGGTCACATGTGGCTAGTGGCTACTACATTGGACTGTGTAGTTATGGAATATTTTCATCACTTCAGAAAGGTTCAGTAGGACAATGCTATTTTAGAGTTTCAGAGCCAACCATTTTTGACACTGAGAAAACATTCCCGTCTCCTCTGCATGACGAGATTCTTAATATTTTAATCTTCAGTGAATTTGAGCTTTTAAAAAGTATGAAGATACCTGATATCAGAAGCTTGTAAGAACAAAATATTATTTCTCATTTTAGAGGCAGGCCAAGTTCCCCTGATAACTCTATTTTTAAACAGCCTAACTAGGCCAAAAGACAGGCAGAAATCCAAAGTTGCAAAACTTTTTCCTAGAAGCCTGAATGCCTTTCAGATTGCTTACAGACCATAAAATTCAGCACTGGGAGGTTCAAAATGTTGAGTTAGTGACCTCATGCATTCAACTTTTTCTCAGAAGTTTTCATGGCTTCTTTTCTAAGCATACAATGCACTTCTTTGTATCACATTCTTTTCCCATATTTGTAACTTTCACTTCCCTTTTACATGATACATAATGTAATGTAATGTAATAAGGTTGTATTATTTACTGATGTGGATACATATTTATGCAAATATTAAAGAAGAGAAAACTTTTAGGAACATTTTTGGAATTCCGTCATCTTAAAAGCTGATAAGGGACTTCCCTGATGATACAGTGGTTAAGAATCCACATGCCATTGCAGGGGACATGGGTTTGATCTCTGGTCCAGGGAGATTTCACATGCCAGGGAGCAGCTAAGTCCAAGCACCACCACTCCTGAAGCTTGTGTGTCCCAGAGCCCACATACCACAGCTACTGAGTCCATGTGCTGCAACTCCCGAAGCTCACGCTCCCCAGCAAGAGAAGTCACTGCAGTGAGAAGCCCGCAGATCACAGCAAAGGGTAGCTCCCACTTACTGCGACTAGAGAAAGCCCGCTTGAAGCAACTCAGTGCAACCAAAAACAAAACAAATAAATAAATCATATGTTTTTAAAAGCTGATAAAACTAGAGTTTTTTCTTTGCTTGAAACGAGAAAAATAATGAGTTTTTAAAACTTTAGAGTTCATTATACAGCTCTTCTTCTCACACCTAAGAACAAGCTGAAAAATCAGTTTAAATTTTCTCTAAATGCTTCCTCTGAAAGACTTAAGAGAACAGGGTCATCAAAAAACACATTTGCTGTCTATTGAAGACATGTTCAAAACTCAGAAATTTTACCCAATATTTAGTCAGAATATGTTATCTATATCTGCCTAGAGTGGGAAAATCTGTTTAACCTAGAGAGTCTTATTATGGCTTTTTTTTTTTATAAAACTGTCAGAGGATTATAGGGAGACTGAGAAGGCATAGCTTCTTTACAAGCAATATGGCCACCAATACAGAGCAACTCCTTATATCCTCTTGGAGCACTGAAGCCCACAGGGAAACAAACTCACTAGAGAATTCTATATATGTGATGTTTATTGTGGCTACCACTGTACGGCTCTGGCACCAAATTCCTGAAAATAAATTATTATGATGAAAAATGTTTTTCATATATGCAGAATTTTTTTTTAACTCTTAGGAACCTTTTTTAAATGGAAACTGATCATTCATACACGCCCCCTAACCCTTTCTTACAATTAAAGGAAGACAGAGAGACTGACTTTGGAAAACTAATGGATAATGCTCAACAATTTATGAAAAGTTTATTAACTTTCTAAAGTTTACTGCGGTCCTCTTAGAATTATCCCAGACATAGCATGGGTTTATATAAAATGAACCACCAATGATATTAGAAACCAGAGAAAGGAAAGAGTATCAAAGATTTGGATTGAAATGAACTGTCAAGATTTTGAATTTCCAGGAAGGGCAACATTGCAGTGAATTCTAGATGGAGTCGGCAGGGAGAGAAGGTGACAGAAATGAGCTAACTTCTCTCAGGGTTTTGTAAGAATGCAAAATGCTGTCTTTGGTGCTTTTTAGACTTTAGAGGGCATAAGAATCAAATCTGCCCAGAATGCAGCTTTTAATAGACTAAGTCTAGATTAGAGCCTGAGATTCTCCATTTCTAACAGACTCCCGACAAAGATCCATCTATTCAAAGATATGGTTTTTCCAATAGATATGTACAGATGTGAGACTTGGATCATAAAGAAGGTTGAGCACCGAAGAACTGATGCTTTCCAACTATGGTGCTGGAGAAGACACTTGCGAGTCCCTTGGACAGCAAGGAGGTCAAACCACTCAACCCTAAAGGAAATCAACCCTGAATATTCATTGGAAAGACTGGTGTTGAAGTGGAAGCTCCAATACTTTGGCCACCTGATGCAAAGAGCCAACTCATTGGAAAAGACCCTGATGCTGAGAAAGATTGAAGGCATGAGGAGAAGGGGGTGACAGAGGAGAAGATGATTGGATGGCATCACAGACTCAATGGACATGAGTTTCAGCAAACTCCAGGAGATGGTGAAGGACAAGAAAGCCTGGCGTGCTGCAGTCCACAGGGTCTCAAAAAGAGTCCAACATGACAGAGCGACAGAACAACAGACTCCCAGGTAATCCAATGCCTCGTTTCCATGAACATCATTTTGAGTAACAAAGAAAGTTGTGATAGATTCAGCTATCACAATCAACAAAGAACTCATGTTTATATTGATGCTTTGTTGTCTAAGCCCAGTCCTCATATATTTTATGTCATTTGATTTTAAACACATAAAACAGGATTCTGTATCTGCTCTTATATATCACCTCGTATATTCTATATTGCCTTTTCCAAATTGAATCCAATTAGATATGCCAGCAATAAAAGTTTGCCACACTCAAAGAGGTTTAGAAAATGTTGAGTTAAGCAGTTAGATAAGCTCCTTAACTACTACAGGACTTTCAGAACCTTTAACCCAAATGTACATTATGCATCTTCAAGAAAGAATTGATCACACATAATGCTTTCTTAGTAAACTTATTCGTACTTACTGGAGTACCTTCCAAATGCTGTGAATAGTGAGGTTTTGAATACAAGTTCTGAGGTTGCCTTGGTTCTTACTTTTATAGATACTACTTTGCTCAGCCCAAGAGATGACCTACACTTAACTGAAAGTTGCTGATAAGAGAGTTTTCAAAAATGACTAAGGTATCAGGTTAAAAATAATGATTATCTTTGGACCAATCAGGGCAATCTTTGCAGTCAATCAGATGAGGTTCTGCAAGGAGTGACTTTTGTATTAAACACCAGAAGACATGTTATAGAATTAGGACGTTCCCATTTCATGCATTACAACAGAGCTCCTATAACCTGTTAAGAAATGATAGGAAAACAGGACAGACCAGTCTTCTGTGTACCGCACGGAAATGGAACAACATGAGAACTACAGCGAGAAAGTGCTCAACTCAGGGGTATGGTTTACTCAGAAAGTTTTCCAATCGTGCTGCATAGCGCCTTGTAATCACTGCCTTTGCAAGTGAAGAGTAAAAGCAAATATTCTCCAGCACAAAATCTGGGAAGTCTGATCTCACTCCTGCTCACTATGATGACTGGGTAAGAAGCTTCTAGCTATATAAAGCATGTGAAATTCAAAGCTTCAAGAAATACTTCGACCTTTCCTTGGACTGGTCATGCTGAAATAAATGGTAGACTGAGAGTTTGCCTACAACAAATGGACCCAGGGAGCTGACGGGTTCCTCCCTTCTGTGAATTCTGAGTGTATAATGAACTTCCTTTTAACATAAAAAATGAAAAGAGCTTTAACCAAAATTGGCTTTATATTTTATACATATGTAGAATTTAATGCCTTCAAACTTTAGGAGGAAGTAGCAAATACACTTTCATGGCAGCTAGTGAGGCTCCTTGATAACAAAGTTTCATCTCATAGGGAACTAGAGTGTGATGATTCTCAACATTTGACTGCATTAGAATCACCCAGAAAGCTTGTCAAAACACAGATTACTGCAACTCATCCTGGACTTTCTGATTCAGCAGGACTGGGATAGTGCCTGAGGATTTACATTTATCACAAGATCTCAGATGATGCTGCTGCTTTGAAGAGGGCTACAGGAAAGGAAAAAGCCTTACTGATCAGCTGAAGCATCCCCTTTTCCTTACAGATGCAAAGTCTGAGGCACACATAAGAAGTCAACACCCAAGCTGGGGTCAGCAACAGTCCCTTCGACTAGAAGTCACGTGGGCATCCTTGCAGTACACACCCAGATCGCCACCACTGCTTCAGTCTTGTGCAGTTTCTTAGAATGTCACACACCTCCTCCCTACACACTCCTCCTCTCCATTCCTGAATCAGAAAAAATTGTGACAGACTTTGATGTGGGCAAAAAAAAAATCACTGGGTGTCCTGTCTCTCTACCCTTCTGGTCTATGTTTGCTTTGTAATGTCTTGCAGCTATTTTATGACTCTAAAAGTTGTGGGAAACTATAACGATGCAGATGATTCTTGTCTGTAGAAATGCACGTGAACTGGGACTTTTGAAATAAAACTGAGCATCGGGTTACAGGTATCAACCAGGCATGTATCTATTTGTAAAACTATTTCAGCATTCTCAATTGCCTGTGTGTACATGTATGTGTTTCTTTTAATTCTCTCTTGAATCTGTAACATCTTACTGAGTCCCACATTAAGTAATGAGTTAAATAAAATCCTTGGCATTGGTTCATTTACTATTTTGTATAATTTGTCTATCACAACTTTACATTTTTTAAAATTATCTTTTAACATCCTAAAAAAGAGTGCTTCTTGAATGACAGATTAAGGGTTTTCAAAAATCTGCTCCTTCATAAAAATCAATAAAAGAAGTGGCAAAAATTGTCCAGATTAACTTTTTCTTGGAGTTTGGAAATTAACTAAAGGATTGCAAAATTTCAAGGAGTGTTTATCAAGAAAAATTGCTGAATTTTGGTAAGAGAAGCTAGCTGCTTTGTGGCATTTTTAACTTGACCTAATCCCATCTTCCTCTTCACGTCTCCATGGTAGCTTTGAAAACAAAAGACCTTACAATTACGGTAGTTGTGCAAACGAGCAGTCTAACAACCACTGAAGGGGACAGAATGAATTTGGAACTTCCCCAAAGCCCCATAACTGCTCAGCTTTGACCACCGTGGAGGCTCATTGAAAATCCCCATTCTCAGGGTTTATCCTTATTTAACCTGACTCAGAACCTGCTCTGTGCCAACAGCCCCATCTCTAGGTAATTTGCTAGAAAAGAAAAATCAGTGAGAATATTTCAACTACCTAAGATGATGTTTGGAGAAGGCAATGGCACCCCACTCCAGTACTCTTGCCTGGAAAATCCCATGGATGGAGGAGCCTGGTGGGCTGCAGTCCATGGGGTCGCTGAGGGTCAGACACGACTGAGCTTTCACTTTTCACTTTCATGCGTTGGAGAAGGAAATGGCAACCCACTCTAGTGTTTTTGCCTGGAGAATCCCAGGGACGGGGGAGCCTGGTGGGCTGCCGTCTATGGGGTTGCACAGAGTCAGACACGACTGAAGTGACTTAGCTTAGCTAAGATGATGTTACTAGGTTGGGCTAACCAAAACACTTAAAAAGAACAACTGGGAAATGAGAGCTTCATAAAGGACCTTGAAAAACTCACACCTATTCTTTAGAATCTGTAAGACCGTGAATAGGGCTGTATGTTTGCACAGGAAAAACCTGATAAGGTTTTAACGTCTCATCACCAGATTGCCTTGACACTCTACACAAACAGAAAGTAAAGGCTAAGGCAAAGTTTTAAACCGCCTGCAAGATTGTAGAAGATAACCCCCAGCACACACACACAGCCAATCAGCAAAGGCTGAGAGAGTTATTGGTTCAAAGCATTTATGGAAATCTCTCTACTCATTCGCTGACATTAAGCTAACCAGGTAGACTTCAAAGGCCACACATGACAAAGAATATACTTTATAAAATTGGTCCAGAAAAGTCACCAATGAATAAAAAACAGAAACAATAATAACAAAAAACAGCACAAAAACAAATCCTGGAGAGAAGAGAGTGATTTTCAGAGTCACCACAATATGTTATTTTAAACGTCTAGTTGTCAGCAACAACAAAAAAAATTAAAAATAAGGGACTTCCCTGGTGGTCCATTGGCTAAGACTGCACTCCCAATGCAGGGTACCTGGGTTTGATCCTTTGTTGGGGAACTAGACCCTACAGGCTGCAACTAAGAATTCCCATGTTCCTGAATGCCCTAAGACTTGGTACAGCCAAATAAATAAAATTAATTCATTAATTCAAAAAGCAGCGTGTACTTAAAAAAAAATGAAGCACATAAAGATATGTGAATGTATAGCTCATGGAAAAGAAAGTATCCCATCAATTCTCCCTGACGAACTCCAGATTTGGACTTACTAACCAAAGACTTTAAGAAGAACTTTTTAGTTTTTCTAATGAACTAAAGGAAACTGTGTCCAAACAATCAAAAGTATAATAATTCAAAAATGAACTCAAAAAAACAATCCCTTCAAAAGAGTATAAAGATGCAAAATATTTAGAAATAAGTCTTTTTAACCAGAAGACTTGTACTGAAACTCTGTAAAGCATTACTGAAAGAAATTAATAAATAAATAAATGCAAAGGTAGCCCACATGCAAGGATCAGAAGACACTATCAATAGGATGGCAACATTCCACAAACTGATCTATAGACTCAACTTAATTTCTATCAAAACCACATCTGACCTATTTTTGCAGAAATTGACAAATTGATTACAAATTTACATGGAAATTCATGGAAACCAAAGCAATCTTGAAAAAGATAAAGTTGTAAGATTTAGAATTCCCAGTTTCAAAGCTTATTATGAAGTTATGGTAATTTAGACAATGTGGTACTGGCATAGGATAGACATATAGATCAATGGAGCAAAACTGAGTCCAGAAATACTCACATTGATGGTCAATTGATTTTCAGCAAAACAATTCATTGGATAAACAACAATGCTTTCAACAAATGATGCTGAAACAACTGGGTATAAAATAATAAAACCTAACTCCTACCTAACACCATACATAAAAATTAACTTAAAAATGACATTGGGCTCAGCAATGGTTTTTTAGATGACTTTAAAAGCACAAGCAACAAAAGTAAAAATAGATTAATTCAATTTCATAGAAAGTAAAAATGTTTTGTGATTCAAAACAATAAAGTAAAAAGATAGTCCATAAAGGGAAAATATATGTAAATGATATATCTGATAAAGGACTTGTACCTAGAATATATTGGAAAAAAAAAAAAAACAAAAAACTCTACAACTCAACAATAAAAAGAGCTCAAAGAAAAAGGAGGAAAATTTTTCTCCATTAAGTGATACTCATTGTTACTGTTCAGTCATTATGTGATTATGTCATGTCTGACTCTTTGAGACCCCATGGACTGCAGCATACCAGGCTTCCCAGTGCTTCACCATCTCCCAGAGTTTGCTCAGATTTATGTCCATTGAGTTGGTGATGCTATCTAACCATCTCATCCTCCGCTGCCCACTTTCTTGCCTTCAATCTTTCCCAGCATCAGGGTCTTTGCCAATGAGTAGGCTCTTCGCATCAGGTGGCTAAGTATTGGAGCTTCAGCTTCAGCATTAGTCCTTCCAATGAATATCCAGGGTTGATTTCCTTTAGGATTGACTGGTTTGATCTCCTTGCAGGCCAAGGGACTCTCAAGAGTCTTCTTCAGTCACAGTTTGAAAGCATCAATTCTTCAGTGCTCAGCCTTCTTTATGGTCCAACTCTCTCATCCACACATGACTACTGGAAAAGCCATAGCTTTCTCTATATAGACCTTTGTCATCAAAGTGATGTCTATACTTTTTAATACACTGTCTAGGTTTGTCACATCTTTTCTTCCAAGGAGCCAGTGTCTTTTAATTTCATGACTGCAGTCACCATGTGCAGTAATTTGCGAGCACAAGAAAATAAAATCTGTCACTGCTTCTACTATTTCCCCTCCTATTTGCCATGAAGTGATGAGACCAGATGCCATGATCGTAGTTTTTTAATGTTAAGTTTCAAGCCAGCTATTTCACTCTCCTCTTTCACCGTCATCAAGAGGCTCTTTAGTTCCTCTTTACTTTTGCCATTAGAGTGGTATCATCTGCATATCTGAGGTTGTTAATATTTCTTCCAGTAGTCTTGTTTCCAGCTATGATTCATTCAGCCTGGCATTGTGCATGATGTACTCTGCACAGAGTAGGGAGTAGGAAGTCAAGAAACACCTGGAGTAACAGGCAAATTTGGCCTTGGAATACGGAATGAAGCAGGGCAAAAACTAATAGAGTTTTGCCAAAAAAAATGCACTGGTCATAGCAAACACCCTCTTCCAACAACACAAGAGAAGACTCTACACATGGACATCACCAGATGGTCAACACCAAAATCAGATTGATTATATTCTTTGCAGCCAAAGATGGAGAAGCTCTATACAGTCAACAAAAACAAGACCAAGAGCTGACTGTGGCTCAGATCATGAACTCCTTATTGCCAAATTCAGACTTAAATTGAAGAAAGGAGGGAAAACCACTAGACCATTCAGGTATGACCTAAATCAAATCCCTTATGATTATACAGTGGAAGTGAGAAATAGATTTAAGGAACTAGATCTGATAGATAGAGTGCCTGATGAACTGTGGACGGAGGTTCATAACATGGTACAGGAGACAGGGATCAAGACCATCCCCATGGAAAAGAAATCCAAAAAAGGCAAAATGGCTGTCTGGGGAGGCCTTACAAATAGCTGTGAAAAGAAGAGAAGCGAAAAGCAAAGGAGAAAAGGAAAGATATAAGCATCTGAATGCAGAGTTCCAAAGAAGAGCAAGAAGAGATAAGAAAGCCTTCCTCAGTGATCAATGCAAAGAAATAGACAAAAACAACAGAATGGGAAAGACTAGAGATCTCTTCAAGAAAATTAGAGATACCAAAGGAACATTTCATGCAAAGATGGGCTCGATAAAGGACAGAAATGGTATGGACCTAACAGAAGCAGAAGATTTTAAGAAGAGATGGCAAGAATACACAGAAGAACTGTATAGAAAAGATCTTCATGACCCAGATAATCACGATGGTGTGATCACTGACCTAGAGCCAGACATCCTGGAATGTGAAGTCAAGTGGGCCTTAGAAAGCATCACTACGAACAAAGCTAGTGGAGGTGATGGAATTCCAGTTGAGCTATTCGAAATCCTGAAAGATGATGCTGTGAAAGTGTTGCACTCAATATGCCAGCAAATTCGGAAAACTCAGCAGTGGCCACAGGACTGGAAAAGTCAGTTTTCATTCCAATCCCAAAGAAAGGCAATGCCAAAGAATGCTCAAACTACCACACAATTGCACTCATCTCACACACTAGTAAAGTAATGCTCAAAATTCTCCAAGCCAGGCTTCAGCAATACATGAGCCGTGAACTTCCAGATGTTCAAGCTGGTTTTAGAAAAGGCAGAGGAACCAGAGATCAAATTGCCAACATCCGCTGGATTATCAAAAAATCAAGAGAGCTCCAGAAAAACATTTATTTCTGCTTTATTGACTATGCCAAAGCCTTTGACTGTGTGGATCACAATAAACTGTGGAAAATTCTGAAAGAGATGGGAATACCAGACCACCTGACCTGCCTCTTGAGAAACCTATATGCAGGTCCGGAAGCAACAGTTAGAAGTGGACATGGAACAACAGACTGGTTCCAAATAGGAAAAGGAGTACGTCAAGGCTGTATATTGTCACCCTGCTTATTTAACTTCTATGCAGAGTATATCATGAGAAATGCTGGGCTGGAAGAAGCACAAGCTGGAATCAAGATTGCCGGGAGAAATATCAACAACCTCAGATATGCAGATGACACTACCCTTATGGCAGAAAGTGAAGAGGAACTAAAAAGCCTCTTGATGAAAGTGAAAGTGGAGAGTGGAAAAGTTGGCTTAAAGCTCAACATTCAGAAAATGAAGATCATGGCATCTGGTCTCATCACTTCATGGGAAATAGATGGGAAAACAGTGGAAACAGTGTTAGACTTTATTTTTCTGGGCTCCAAAATCACTGCAGATGGCGACTGCAGCCATGAAATTAAAAGACACTTACTCCTTGGAAGGAAAGTTATGACCCACCTAGATAGCATATTCAAGAGCAGAGACATTACTTTGCCAACAAAGGTCCGTCTAGTCAAGGCTATGGTTTTTCCTGTGGTCATGTATGGATGTGAGAGTTGGACTGTGAAGAAAGCTGAGCGCTGAAGAATTGATGCTTTTGAACTGTGGTGTTGGAGAAGACTCTTGAGAGTCCCTTGGACTGCAAGGAGATCCAACCGGTCCATTCTGAAGGAGATCAGCCCTGGATGTTCTTTGGAAGGAATGATGCTAAAGCTGAAGCTCCAGTACTTTGGCCACCTCATGCAAAGAGTTGACTCATTGGAAAAGACTCTGATGCTGGGAGGGATTGGGGGCAGGAGGAGAAGGGGACGACAGAGGATGAGTTGGCTGGATGGCATCACTGACTCGATGGACGTGAGTCTGAGTGAACTCTGGGAGTTGGTGATGGACAGGTATGCCTGGCGTGCTGCGATTCATAGGGTCACAAAGAGTCGGACACGACTGAGTGACTGAACTGAACTGACTCTGCAAAGAAGTTAACTGACAAAGTGACAAGATACAGCCTTGTCATACTCCTTTCCCAATTTGAACCAGTCCATTTCTCCATGTCCACATACAGGTTTCTCAGGAGACAGGTAAGCTGATCTGGTACTCATCTCTTTAAGAATTTTCCAGTAGCTGATGACCTTCATAATATCTGACAATAAATGAATCTCTGCTTTCCTTGAATTGGACAACCTTTTCAAACGGGTAGAGACCGTTCATGGAACAGCTGGCACTGAGGTATATGAAGACCTGAGGTATAAGCTGTCCCTGGAGTTCCCCAGTGGCTACCCTTACAAAACTCTCATGTGAAGTTCCTCACACCCTGCTGCCACCCCAGTGGGGACACCAAGGGCAACATCTGCCTGGACATCCAGAAAGGCAAGTGATCCGCCCTGTGCGACATCAGAGCCACTCTGCTCTCCCGTCCAGAGTCTGCTCAGAACCCGACATCATAGCCCTTTGAACACATACGCTGGTGAGCTTGGGAAAAACACCCACAGCCCTTAAGAGCCTGAAAAAAAACCACTCAAAGCACGTCTCCAGCCAAGAGTCCTGACCTGGGATGTCCAGTTGTCCTTGTGTTTTCTTTTTATTATTTTTCCTTAGGTGGTCTGCCCTTTCCTCGATTTCTGTACAGGACTCTGTATTTTTCTCTGCAGTATCATTTTCATTTTATTTATGTTTTTTAAATTAAGTGTCAGGTTAAGCCCTTGTGATGACTATATTAAATACGTACAATTGGGTTTTTTTTTAAAGAACTATTGGGAAGGATGTGAAAAAAGTTGAAACCCCCAGACATTGCTGGAAGGAATGCAAACTGATACAGTCACATTGGAAAATAGTTCCTCAGAGTTAAGCATAAAATTGACCCAGAAATTCCTAGGTATACATCAATTTCTACTCCTACCCAAGAGAATTGAAAACATATGCTCCCCTCAGATTTATAAATTAATATCCACATTTTCGTAATAGCTAAAAAGTAAAAACAACTCAAATGTCCATCAGCTACTGAATAGATAAAATTTGGTAAATCTATATAATGGATTATTATTTAGTATGAAGTACTGACACCTGCAGCAACATGGACAAAACTTAAAACTTATTTTTTTAAGTGAAAAACAAATTCAAAAGGCTACAGATTGTATGACTACATTTATATAAAAAGTCCACAGTAGGCAAATCCATAGTAACAGAAAGCAGATTAATGGTTGCTAGGGGTTGAAAAAGGAGGAATGATTGTTAATGACTACAGTGTTTTCGGGGGGAGTAATAAAACATTCTGAAATTAAATACTGGTGATAGTTGCACAGCTTTGTGTATTTACTGAAAATTACTGAATTGTATACTCATTTCTTTCAACTTTATTGATATATAATTAACATACAGGATTGTTAAAATTCAAGGTGTACAATGTCTTGATTTGACACCACTTCTGTATTGTAAAAAGATCACCACAGCAGGGTCGGTTAACAACTCCATTACCTCACATTATCACCATTTCTTTTTTATGATGAGAACATTTAAGATGTACTCTCTTAACAACTTACAAGCATATAATATGTTGTTGTTGTTTAGTCGCTAAGTCGTGTCTGACTCTTTGCGACCCAGTGAACTGAAGCCCACCAGGCTCCTCTGTCCATGGGAGTTTTCAGTTAAGAATATTGGAATGGGCTGCCATTTCCTCCTCTAAGAGATCTTCCTGACCCAAGGATTGAACCTGTGGCTCCTGTATAGAAGTTGGATTTCTTACTGCTGGGCCACAAGGAGAGCCCTTATATAATATGATACTGTTAACTGTAATCACCATGCCATATGTTAGATTCCCCAGAACTTATTCTTCTCACAACTGAAAGTGTATACTCTTTGACCAATAACTTCTCATTTTCTCTACCCACTACCCCTGATAACCACCATTCCCTGTTTCCACGAGTTTGATTTTTTTTTTTTTTAGATTCCACATATAAATGAGATAATACAGTATTTCAAGGTCCATCCATGTTGTCACAAATGGCAACATTTCCTGCCTACTCTGGCTAAAGAATACTATACACAAAGGAAATATATAGTATTTACGGCTTCTTTGTCCATTCACGTGTAGACAAACACTTGTTTCCTTACCTTGGCTGTTGTGAATAATGTTACAGTGACCATGGGAGTGTAGATATGTCTTCAAGATTCTGATTTCATTTCCTTTGACTATATTACGAGAAGTGGGATAGATGGGTCATATGATGGTTCTATTTTTAATTTTGAGGAACCGCCATACTGTTTTCCATAGTAACTGCACCATTTTACACTCCCCCCAACAGTGCACAGGGGTTCCCTTTTCTCCACATCCTTCCTAACACCTGTTAGGTCACGTCTTTTGATATCAGCCATTCTAACATGTGTGAAGTGATACCATGGTGGTTTTGAGTTGTAGTTCCTTGATGATTCATGATGTTGAGCATCTTTTCATGTACATGATGGCCATTTGTATATCTTCTTTGGAAAAATATCTCTTCGGTTCCTTTGCCCATTTTTTTAATCAGAATTTTTCTTTTTTTTGCTATTGAGTTGTATGAGTTTCTTACATATTTTGGATATTAACCCCTTATCAGATATACGGTTTCCACATATTCTATCCTATTTCATAGGTTTCCTTCTTATTTTGCTAAATATGTCCCTGTTAAACAAACTGGAGAGGTGAATGTGTCTTCCCCACTAAAACAATACTGCACATACTTCAGCCACTTGGCCATAGGATGTGCATGGGTGAGCTAATCCAGGAGTCCTCCTAACAACCTTAGAGGGAAACTACACGTCCGCTTGCAAATAATCCGTTTAATAAATGTTTAAATCAAATCCATTCTTCTGTTCTTCAACCAAAGTTGCTTTTTGTTTTTTGGTTTTTTTAATGTCTGTCCTTCTTTCTGTTTATAAGCAAACTGATGTTGCATTTTTACACAAAACTCCTGAATATGCGTCCTGAAAACTGTAATCCAGGACCTTGGTCAGAAAGAGCAACAGGGGGACGGTTGAACAGGGGTTTTCCTGAGGGTGTGTCAATAGTAATGACTCATGCTACTTCCTCATTCTAACCCTTTCCATCGATGGGGTGGAGAAAGTCCAGTCAGGCCTGGGGGAAGTCGTCTTTATTTAGAGGGTGCTCTTCCTATGTGTGCTAGTTGCTCAGCTGTGTCCGACTTTTTGTGGGACTTCTCCAGGCAAGAATACTGGAATGGGTTGCCATGCCCTCCTCCAGGGGATCCTTCCAACCCAAGAAAATCGAACCCAGGTCTCCCACGTTGCAGGTAGATTCTACACCATCTGAGCCACCAGGGAAGCCCTTGCTATAATGACACCTTTTTGCTCTCCTTGTACCACAATGCAAAGCAGGGAAATTGAAATGAAGGGCTAGATAGAGTTTAAGGCAACACAAGTCACCTGTAAAATAAAGGTGGCATATACTAAAATTAATTCCTCAGTGTATGCAAAAGAGAAAGGCAAATTCAGCATATTTCTTTTTGTGTGTATAGTCAGGTACTAAGTGACTCTTGAGTCATGCAAAGCCAGTAAAGAGAAAAAGAGACAAAGAAGAAAAAAGAAGAGGAAGGAATGCGAAGAAGAGAAGTGTGAACACAAATTACCTTTCCAATGTGGGCAGTCTAGATAGTATCTCAGTTCCCCAAACAATGTTTGCTTTGTAATTTCATTGCATTACTCATTCAAATATTTTCTCTCCAGATGATTCAAAGTCCGCAGTTCCAGACCTGAAATCTGTATGTTAAGGTAAAGCATTCAAGTCCTTTCTAGGACTCTCCACTCATAAAAAGAGGAATAATTAAGGTTTTTATACCTTGAGAGATTTCTCAAAGCACTGCACAGAGATTAAACATCAGCAATTATACAGTGCTATCCATCACTTAAAACTGAGGAGAAAGAAGCCAAGTTGTTGAAGCCAGAGCCAGAAAAGAACTCTTGGTTGGTTTGCTGAGCCATACTGCCTTTAAAATAAAATAATGCAAATCATTCGACGAAACGTGTTTGCTGAAATTTTTTTCTTCTTTACTGAAAAGAAAGAGTAAGGAAGGCATGAATTGCTATTCCATAAAACAAGTATAATTATACCCACCTATAAAAATTAAAATTTTACAGTTATAGGTAAAACAGATTAAGAAAAATTAGAGATAAAACACAGTACCTGGCACATGTTATCAGTAAGACTTGGCTGTCATAGTTTTTACTTTTATTGTTCTTATTCACTGGTTACTATTATAGAGGTGGATTTGTGCGTGGCAGAGAGCCTGCGGTAGCCAGATAACTGATCCAAATCATTCATCATGTTTATGTTGAAACTCATGAACCATGTACAGAAAATAGAATGACATTTCAGTTTGCATTTAAAAGTATAATTAGTTGATACCAGACCCTCAAAAGAATGCTTATTTTCACGTTATTATCCGAAATGAATTTCAGTGCCAAATTCTGTGTGTGAATCTTCGTTGCTGCTGCTTCAGTCCTGTGTGACTCTTTGTGATCGCATGGACTGTAGCCTGCCAGGCTCCACTGTCCATGGGGATTCTCCAGGCAAGGATACTGGAGCAGGTAGCCATGCCCTCTTCCAGGGGATCTTCCCAACCCAGGGATCGAACCCAGGTCTCCCACATTGCAGGCAGATTCTCTCGCCTCTGAGCCACCTGAGAAGTCCTATGTGAATCTTTAACCCCCATTAATTAACTTTATTCACTAGCTATTTCTGAATCTTGAATTATTTATAAATACAAAGATGTCAGATGCACCAAAAACACCTTTTAAATAAAAAAATACATGAGAAAAAAAAAAGTTAAAGATTTTTAAATTTACTAAGTGTCCTGTCCAGCTCTTCCATCTGGGTTATCTACGCCTTTGCTTTCCACTAACTGGGCTATTTCAGATCTTTTTAGATATAGAAGTTAACTTAGAGAAAAGTGACTGTAATGCAAGTAATTCCTGTCCATAAAAATGCAAACTGCACTCCTGTGAATATTAACCAGTTTTACCAGTTTTGCATCTATTTATAAATTCATTTCACATTTTTTATCCAACTATAAATGTGTACTTCGCTTTTGAACTGGTTGAAGAATCTATTGGTCTCTTGTTAATTCCTGAGTTAAAATATTTGATACATGTTCATTTTATATTTTATGAAAGTCATAATTTTATCATCATTGAAAATTTATCCTTTAATAAGTATAAACTTCAAATTTATATGACTCCCTGAGGACACATCCAAACAAGTTACCTTCCTTGCAAATTTTCTAGCCAAGGCCAGAATTATCTTCTTCTTATGGTTTCTGAACAGTTATTATTAGAAAATCTGTCTGTCAAATATGGCTGTGTAAGCTCACTAAATAAAGAGCAGTGCTCTGGGCATCTTTGAATAGCTTCTTCTACACCCAGAAAAAAAATTTGCAAAGCTTCTAAGGCAACAGACAAAAAGTTTAACCAAAATGAGTTAAGCTTTGTTGAAAGGACTTCCTGAAGAGAGGATGTGGAAGCCAGATTTAAATTGAAACAGCAATATTAGCCCATCTCACAAGAGTATATTCAAGACTAACACTCTGATATTTTAAATGAAAGTTTAATTAATGTCTCGAGATAAAAAAATTGAAAAGCATTTTGTTTTCAAGTTTTATTACTACAGTTGTATTTTTTTTTTAATATAAGAATAGGACTATTCAGATGTTCTCTAGGGAATAGGTTGCTAAAATACCAGATCTTTTTTTTTTACTTATTTCAATCCTACATAACTACAGAATTGAATATTTTACAACTATAATATCATTCCAGTTATGTAAGTAAAATTTTATATAATTGAAATAATTATGTGGGAGGAATTTAATCAACTCAACTATATAACTATTCGTGTAGGTTAATTGTAAAGACACTTAAAACATTTCCATGTGAAAGTATAGTGTTTCTAACAAAATTGGTACCAAACTATAATCGTAAAAGAAGCTGAAGATTATAAATAATGACCATTTAATGACTATGACTAATGACATTAGTGGGTGTTTCATAGAAAAAGGGAACAAGTATGAGAATTTAACTGTGTGTCATCAATGTGACACACTTAATAGAAGATTACAGAAGCATGAGAGGTGTTTAGAATGAACTTCCATATCTGTTTTTAAAATTATTAATGCTTCTTTTACTTGTGAGTCTTCTTCATACATTTCCTGTTATTAATCTCATTAGAAGGTGAAATAATCTTGTCCATTACTGCTCAAACATCACTCCCCCTGCAAAATGATCCTTGATGTCTACAAGACAGAATTAGATGCTCTCTCCTTTCTGTTCCCACACTGACTGTGCCACAAGGGTTCAGTAGTTGTTTATATATGAGTCTATAAGTGTGATAGAGCACTTCCCTGGTGACTCAGACAGTAAAGAATCTGCCTGAAATGTGGGAGGCCTGGGTTTGATTCCTGGATGGGGAACATTTCCTGGAGAAGAGAATGGCTACCCACTCCGGTAGTCATGCATGGAGAAAATTCCATGGACAGAGGAGCCTGGTGGGCTACAACTCCATGCAAAGAGCTGGACATGACAGTGATTAACACTCTAAGTGTGATATAATGGAAACAATTTAGATGCTGGATTCAAATCAGATTGAATTCCAAAATAATTAATTGCTAGTTGAATGATCATGGATAAGCAAATAAACCTTATGAACCTTACCAAGATTTGCATGACAACTTGTTACAGTATTCTATGTACTTATACAGGCACATGTGCATGCTCAGTCATTCAACCATGTCCACCTCTTGACCACAGAGACCCTGTGGACTATGGCCCACTGGGCCACTCTATCCATGGGATTTTCCTCCTCCAGGGGATCTTCCTGACCCAGGGATTGAACCCATGCCTCTTAGATCTCCTGCATCAGCAGGTGGATTCTTTACCACTGAGCCAGCTGAGAAGCCCATGAACTTATATATACAATAGTATTATAGTATTATTGTCAAGATTAAGGGAAATTACATATGTTGTTACCTGGAGCATAATAAGTACTCAATAAGATTATAAAAATAAGACTTCCTTGGTGGTCCAGTGGTTAAGACCCTATACTTCCAATGCAGGGGGCATGAGTTCAATCCCTGGTCAGGGAAATTCTGCATACCTCAGGGTAGGGCCAAAAGCAAAATTCCCAAAGATTATAGAAGTATTGTATTTCCACCTCTTTCCAACATCATAAATAAGCTATTTTTGCCTGTTTCATTATATATTTGCCATATAGCATATTACTATATTTACTATATAATGCTATTATAAATAAATGTTTAATAAAAAACATTTGTTAGGTTGGAAAAACCTAACATTACAAATGCCATTGAAGTTGTTAGTATTGTTAGTATTTCCCACGTCATTCTTCTTGTTTTGATAAGTCATTATTAGTGTTCACTTCTTCCTCGCTAGAAATGCTGTTTTGACACCAGTGTTTGAAAAAAATGCAAATGGTTGAGCAATTCATGACCCTTGCAAAATGCTCCTGGTGTTTCTTCTTCATTCTTTAGAAAGAGAGACTAATGCCCAACCCTGCTCATCTGGGTAAGGCTGGAACTTTCGCCTGGGCTCCATTGTGTCTCCTCACAATCTTTGGCCGAGATGAAAGGGGTGGGAGTGCTCAGAAGAGTGGGACGTTGACTCATGTGGAGTCACCCAACCCTACTCAACCATCTAGCTGGGTTTCTCACACTGGCAAAACCAGATTCCAGTCTGTCCTGAACCTCCCCTGTCTTTTCCCCTGAGATGTCTCTGTGAGAACTGCATTCCCTCACATTTTGGCTTGCATCTTTGGCAATTCAACTCAGTTAGTATCTTTTCTAGACAATCTTTCCTGAATTATCTCTTTTTCTCGAATATACTCCCTTGCATTCCCCCCATGAAAATACAAAACTAATCCCTTATAGACCACATTCCTTTCTCATAAAGTGGATAAAATACACGAGGTCCAGTCAAATCTTAGTGTTAATCAGGAACAACTTTTAGTGGTGTTGTTGTTCAGTTGCTAAGTCCTGTCTGACTCTTTGCAACCCCTGTAGTCCTCCAGGTTCCTCTGCCCATGGGATTTTTCAGGCAAGAATACTGGAGTGGGTTGCCACTTCTCCCCCTCCTCCAGGGGATCTTCCCAACCCAGGAATGGAACCCATGTCTCCTGCATTACTGGCAGGTGGATTCTTTACCACTGAGCCACCAGGGAAGCCCAACTTTTAGTGTTAGTATGTCCCAAATGTTTCATGAGACTTATACATATTACTTGTTGTTTATCTTGAATTCAAATTTAATTGGGCACTCTGTATATTTATTTAGTAAATTGAGCACCTCTAATCTCCTATCTTGCTTTGTCGTAGTGTATTACGTTACTTGTATTACACCATGAGTCACAGGTGTTATCCAGGCTGCAGGCTCTCAAAGGCCAGGAACAGTGTCCAATTCCTCACCACTTTTACCTCATCTTTCCTGATGCTTCACACCAAACAGTGTCTCATGCCAGTGAGAGAGCAGGAGTAGGGTCTTCATTCAACCTTTCATTCCTTCCTTCAGCTATCAAATATCCATTAAATTCCCACCAGGTGCCAAGCCCTAAAAAACATTCTGGAGATACAACTTTAAATGAGACACAGCTACTGTCCTCAAGGAGCTCCCAGCTCATTCAGAAAAACAGGCAGGTCAGGATGCTATTTCCATCGGTATGATAAGTTCTAAAAGAGGGTAAGATGAGAAGCCAAGGGAATGGCACCAAACCCAGTCTCCAGGGGTCCAAGGAGACATTTGAGCAGAAATATTATATCAGTGAGGTGGAGACCTAATCATTAATAAGAGTTCAGCAGAGAATGGCAGAGAGAGAAGGCACCCCAGGCAGAGAGAGCAGCATGAACAAACGCGTAAAGTAACAATGAATATGGCAGTGACGTCTAAGTAATTAATCAAATCTTCCTCTTAGTTCAAGCTTGCTCTGGCTCATGGATGCCACTGTATCTTGAGGCCTCAAACCTCTTGACAGTTTTTCTCAAAGAATTCAATAATGACAACTCTTCCTTCTCTCTCGCCTCATCACCTCTGTTCTCCTTTCTTTTCTCCTTGTGGTGTAAGCATCTGAGGCTGTTGTAGAGCACAGGTTGTTCAGCTCTGTGCTCTGTGATGACCGAGACAGGTGGAATGGGGAGGTGGTAGGGAGGCTCACAAGAGAGCAGATATATGTATACACATGGCTGATTCATGATGTTGTACAGCAGAAATCAACACAAAGTAAAGCAACTATATCCCAATAAAAAATAGTTAAAAAAAAAAAAAAAGAAGGTAGAACCCATCTGTGATGACCTAGAGGGGTGAGATAAGAAGGGGTGGGAGGGAGGCTCAAGAGGGAGGGGATATATGTATACATATAGCTGATTCATGTTGTTGTAAAGTAGAAACCAACACCGCATCATAAAGCAATTATCCTCCAATTAAAATTAAATTTTAAAAATGTTAATACATTAAAAAAAAAAAAAAGAAAGAACATAGAACCAAAAATGACCATCTGTCTTGGCTTCCTGACCTTCCTTCTGTCGGTCTCGCTCTCTCTGCTCCATCAAAGATTTTCTTATTTTTCCCTCTGCTTACTCCTTCCAATTCTTGTTACCCCACGGAGACTGATGCCTCTGGCCATCGCTACTTTCTAGTCCTCTTTGGGTGATTCCACTCACTCCTCATTCTCTCCTTCCTACATAACCTAACCATACTCCACACAGTGATGGCAAGACAATTGTAGGGTTCCAACATTTAAAAGTGCAATCACAGGGGAAAGGAAAAGCACATCCCTGGTAAAAGGGATAAAAAGTAAAGGAGGAAGTTCTCAAGTGAAACCCTTTTAAATAAAACTGCTTCTCCACAATGCCTATTTGGCCTAACCAACCATTCTTAGTCATTTCCACAGCCCAAGCTTGCAGCACAAAGCAAGCATTCAGTAAACTGTTGATTCAAGAATTTACTTTTTTCTAATTTTCTCATTGACCTTGTTCTAATTAAATCTTCAGTTGTGGCAAGTGGTAGAATTGAACACATATGACAAACAGTAGCCAGCTCTCTGTACTAAGTGTGAAGCTAGGAATTTGAATATAGAGCTTGTGATGACAGGGTATTTGTGATGGTTAGCTTTCTGTGCCAACTTGACTGAGTCACAGGAAGCCCTGATAGTTGGTGAATCATTATGCATCTGTGAGTCTGTGGGGGGTGTTTGGGGGTAAGGGTAATAACATTTAAACTGACAGGGCTTCCCTGGCAGTCCAGTGGTAAAGAATCCACGTGCCAATGCAGGAGACATGGATTCAATCTCTGGTCCAGGAAGATCTCACGTGCTATAGAGTAACTAAGCCCGTGCACCACAGCTACTGAGCCTGTGCTCTGGAGACCAGGACCTGCAACTGCAGAGCTCATGCGCTACAACTGTTGAAGCGCATGAACCCTAGAGCCCGTGCTCCACAACAAGAGGAGCCATGGCAGCAAGAAGCCCAGGCAATGAGAAGCCCGTGCACTGCAACCAGAGAGTATTTCCTGCCCACCCCAACTAGAGAAAAGCCCACACAGCAACGAAGACCCAGCACAGTCAGAAATAATAAATAAACAAATAAAATTATTTTTTAAAAGCTAATAAGTAAACCCATAGACTTAGTAAAGCAGATTGCTCTCCCTAAGTTGGTGGGCCTTACTCAATCAGTTGAAAGCATGAATAGAACAAAAAGGCTGACCCTCCACCCAAGTAAGAGATTCTTTCTGCCTAAAGGTTATCCAATTGGGACATCAGCTCCTCCTAGGTCTCAAATATGCTGGCCTTGGACAATAACAACACCACTGGCTCTCCTGTTTCTCAGACCTTCAGACTCAGACTGGAATATACGCAATCAACTCTCCGAGTCTACAGTTTACAGACATACCACAAAGATGTTGTAATTTGCCTGCCTTCATAATTGCATGAGTACATACACTGTTTCTCTGGAAAGTCCTAACACAGTAGCATAGGAAATAAGACAATCAGAAGCTACTTTGATTATAATATCTGCCTCTAATTTGCTTCATAAATTTTTCATGACCCAGGTATGTTTCATCTCCCCAGGTAATTAACTCACTCTTCATTACATGTGAATGATTTGATTCTTATAGGCCATTTTTCCATATTAAATGTCAAGGGCCTTTGAAGAACATTCTTAGTTTATTTGGTAGGATTCAATTCCCTACAAACAGCACCATGTATGTTCACTACTTGTGTGTCCATGACGATGAAGCTACCTAAGGTACCACATCATGTTAGGATCAGAAGATAGGGAAGTGTCTGTGAGCTCTGATATTCAGGAATAAAAGGGGGAGAAAAGCTAGGTTAAATTCAATTAATGCTTTCTTATCAGGCAGGTCCCACAATATTATACAAAAGTAAAGATTTCAGAAGTAAGAGAAGAGGCAAGGACATGGGATGGGGGTATGAAGTGAGTTTGATGGGGATTTCAAGGATTAAAGGACGCTAAAGTGCTGAACATACAATGCTAATCAGGCCCAGGATCATAGATGTGCCGCCTGTTCAGATGCTCAGAAGGGTCCCACACGCTGGTGCTCTACTGTCACCATCTTGAGACTCTGAATAATTTTTGAAACAAGGGCCCCTAAATTTTCATTTTGCCCTTGGTCCTGCAAATTATACAACTGGTCCTGATGCTAAACAAGTTTTTCTTTCAGTTTGGCAACTAGCTAATTAAAACTACTTTCCACCTACTGATTGTTCTAATGGTCTTATGATAGGATCCAAGAATAACAGCAAACCAAACATATTCCCATCATCCAATATTCTTCCCACAGATGGAAAGAACCGGAGGCAAGAGATGACCTTGAGCAACAACCATCAGGAACTAGATACAACTGGTCCTTGTGCAGAGCTTGAGAAGAGTTGCAAGCTAAGTAGCAGTGTTCCTAAGAACTTGAAAACCACTTCTAAAATCAAGGACTAGACTGCTAATAATTTGATGACACTATGGTGTAACGGTGGTCCCTCACCAGTGAAATGGCTTGAAAATCCCCAATCCAGGAACTGAGTAAAATAATTTGGCATCATTGTCAAAACCTTTCTTTGACATCCTTCACTCATAACAAACTGTACTTGGTGTAAGGAAGAAAAAACCTGCCTACTTGCTGTAACGAACACTGATTTTCATTTCAAACATGAAGACAGACAAATAACCTATAAATATGTCCAGGTTTTATAGACACACACATTCATATAAACACAAATGTGCATCAGAGTTTTCCATCTGTAGAAGTATTTGTATCTAACATATTCTGGATAGATGATAAAAGTGAAGGAATCTGTGGAAAAGGAAATGGCAACCCACATCAGTATTCTTGCCTGGAAAAGTTCAGGGACAGAGGAGCTGGCAGGCTGCAGTCCATGGGGTTACAAGACTGAGCATGCATGCATGAGGGTGGAGGGAGATGGGTTGGTAGCAGTAAACCAGTAGAACTTAAAAAAAATCAAAGCAAAGCCATCTGGATATGATTAATATCTTCCTAAAATTCCCATCTGGTGGGACAGAGGAAGACACGACCTTCCAATTTGATAAATGGAGAACTTGACCCGCTGATTTGGCAACACCCTTGATCATTTCCCCAAATAAAAAAGACCGCACCAACATCACTGCTTACTCACAATTGCCCTGAACAGTCTGAGTTTCCTTCCTGTAGCAGAGTATCCTACTTTTACCCCACGTGTTTCACCCTGTATACTTCTCTCCTTCGGTCCTAAGTTCCAGGCAATAACATTGTATTAGTCAGAGTTTGCAGAAAACAGAGCAATAGAGGCATATAGAGAGATAGCTTTATTATAAAAAAAATTGCCTCTGGAGTTGAGCTGGAGGAGTTGCTTGTATATTTTTGAGATTAGTTGTTTGTCGGTTGCTTCATTTGCTATTATTTTCTCCCATTCTGAAGGCTGTCTTTTCACCTTGCTAATAGTTTCCTTTGATGTGCAGAAGCTTTTAAGTTTAATTAGGTCCCATTTGTTTATTTTTGCTTTTATTTCCAATATTCTGGGAGGTGGGTCATAGAGGATCCTGCTGTGATGTATGTCAGAGAGTGTTTTGCCTGTGTTCTCCTCTAGGAGTTTCTCCTCAAAAATATACAAGCAACTCCTCCAACTCAACTCCAGAAAAATAAATGACCCAATCAAAAAATGGGCCAAAGATCTAAATAGACATTTCTCCAAAGAAGACATACAGATGGCTAACAAACACATGAGAAGATGCTCAACATCACTCATTATCAGAGAAATGCAAATCAAAACCACTATGAGATACCATTTCACACCAGTCAGAATGGCTGCGATCCAAAAGTCTACAAATAATAAATGCTGGAGAGGGTGTGGAGAAAAGGGAACCCTCTTACACTGTTGGTGGGAATGCAAACTAGTACAGCCACTATGGAGAACAGTGTGGAGATTCCTTAAAAAACTGGAAATAGAACTGCCTTATGATCCAGCAATCCCACTGCTGGGCATACACACTGAGGAAACCAGAAGGGAAAGAGACACGTGTACCCCAGTGTTCATCGCAGCACTGTTTATAATAGCCAGGACATGGAAGCAACCTAGATGTCCATCAGCAGATGAATGGATAAGAAAGCTGTGGTACATATACACAATGGAGTATTACTCAGCCATTAAAAAGAATACATTTGAATCAGTTCTAATGAGGTGGATGAAACTGGAGCCTATTATACAGAGTGAAGTAAGCCAGAAGGAAAAACACCAATACAGTATACTAACGCATATATATGGAATTTAGAAAGATGGTAACGATAACCCTGTATACGAGACAGCAAAAGAGACACTGATGTATAGAACAGGCTTATGGACTCTGTGGGAGAGGGAGAGGGTGGCAAGATTTGGGAGAATGGCATTGAAACATGTGAAATGTCATCTATGAAACGAGATGCCAGTCCAGGTTCAATGCACGATGCTGGATGCTTGGGACTGGTGCACTGGGACGACCCAGAGGGATGGTATGGGGAGGGAGGAGGGAGGAGGGTTCAGGATGGATTTTCTTTTAAAAAAAAAAAAAAAAGTAAAAAAAAAAAAAAGAAGAAGAAGAAAAAAGAAAAAAAAAAAGAAAAAAAGAAAATAAAATAAAGGAAAAAAAAAAAAATTGCCTCATGTGATTATAGAGGCTGATAAGTCCCAAGATCTGTCATGTGCAAGCTGAAGACTCAGGAAAGCTAGGGGTGTTGTTCCTATCTGAAAGTCAGCAGGCTGGACACTCAGAAAGAGCCAACATTTCTCTTCTACTCTAAAAGCAGGAAAAACTGATGTCCCAGCTCAGTGCAGCCAGGCAGGAAGAGTTTTCATAGAAAAGTCAGACTTTTTGCTCCATTCAGGCCTTCAACTGATTGAGAGGGGCCCACTCACATTAGGGAGGGCAATCTGCTTTATTCAGTCTTCCTATTTACATGCAAATCTCATGCAAAAGCACTCTCACAGACTTGTCCAGAATAATGTTTGACAAAATATCTGGGCACTCTGTGGCCCAGTCAAGTTGACACATAAAATTAACCATCTCAGGAATGTCACTGGAAGCATCAGCTCCCAGGATAATCAGCTCTCTCCTAGACTGCACCCCTTCTTGTCCCTTCCTCCTCTAGCGGCCACGATCTTAGACTCTGAACACAAGGGACATCCCTATATAATGGCAGAAAAATTTCAGGCCCTAAAGAGTTTATTTGGCTTCCCCGATGGCACAGCAGGTAAACAATCCATCTGCAATGCAGGAGACACAGAAGACCCGGGTTTATCCCTGTTTCAGGAAGATCCTCTGGAGGAGGAAATGGCAACCCAGTCCAGCATTCTTGCCTGGAAAATCCCATGGACAGAGGAGCCTGGCAGGCTATAGTCCATGGGACCACAAAGAGTCAGACACAACTTAGAGACTCAACTACAACAACCAAATCTAAACTGCATTTCAATAGAAACTCATGGTCACTGTGGAACCAAAGGATATTGAGCTGTTATCTGTTCACTGTGATTTCTTACAAATATTTATTTATTAGGTTGCACCAGGTTAGTTGGGGCATGCAAATTCTTATTTGTAGCATGTGGGATCTACTTCCATGACCAAGGACTGAACCCAGGCCCTCTGCATTGGGAGTGTAGTCTTAGCCACTGGGCCAACAGGGAAGTCCCTGCTGTGATGGTTTTTAAATAAAGTGAGAAAATACTATTATTGGTGCCACAATGTATGTTAGTATTAAATGCTAGAAGAAATCCTAAAGCTGCAAAAACTCTTTAATTTAGCCCAGTGTTTCTCAAACTTGTATGACTATGAATCAAAGTTTTGATTTTTTTTTTTTTCTGGTTCTGTTTTTTATAAATACTTGACATTTCAAACACTAGTGTTGCAAGAGCATGCTTTCAGAAGTTCTATACCACTTTCTACTTAGAGAGTACTTTCTTTGCACTAAACACGCTGCAGTGAAGGACAAGGTTGGGGGCAAGGGGCAGGGGACAACAGATTACATGGCTACGTTTGCACGGTCTTCACCACCTTTCCCCCTAATTAGGATTGCTGCTGCTGCTAAGTTGCTTCAGTTGTGTCCGACTCTGTGTGACCCCATAGACGGCAGCCCACCAGGCTTCCCTATCCCTGGGATTCTCCAGGCAAGAACACTGGAGTGAGTTGCCATTTCCTTCTCCAATGCATGAAAGTGAAAAGTGAAAGTGAAGTCGCTCAGTCGTGTCCAACTCTTCGCGACCCCATGGACTGCAGCCTACGAGGCTCCTCGTCCATGGGATTTTCCAGACAAGAGTACTAGTATTATCCAATAAAAATACAGGATTCCCAATTAAAAATTGAGCTTGAGATGAACTGCAAAAAAGAATTTTCTGTGTAAGTATGTCCCAGGTAATGCTTCCCTGGAGAAGGGAATACTAGAACCACTCTAGTATTCTTGCCTAGAGAATCCCATTCCGTGGACTGAGGAGCCTGGTGGGCTCAGTGATGCTTGGAACACACTTATATTAAAAATCTATTTATTGTTTATCTGATTTCTGAAATCCAGCTTACCTGGACATCTTGTATTTTGTCTGGCAACCCTACTCCTGCTCCATCTCTAGGGAGGAGGAGCTTCTGGTCCTCCTGGTTTGATTTTGCAGACATTTAATGGGGCTTTATGATATGGGCTTCCCTGGTGGCTCAGACAATAAAGAATCTGCCTACCATGTAGGAGACCCGGGGTCAGTCCCTGGGTCGGGAAGATCCCCTGGAGAAGGGAATGGCAACCCACTCCAGTATGCTTGCCTGGAGAATCTAGTATGCTCCCCATGGAATTGTAGCCCACCTGGACAGAGGAGACTGGAGGGCTACAGTCCATGGGGTCACAGTGTCAAACACGACTGAGCAACTAACAATGTCACTTTCATGATATGACAAGGAAAGAACACAGGAGTCAAATCAGAAACCTCTGCCCCCAAGTTTGTAAAATAGTCCACCCATGAAGTTCTCTTCTAGTGGCCTCTTTTGGGTGTTCCTTACAAAACCCAGGGAGACTGAGATTTAAGGCAGATGGAGATGCCCTCCCTGAATTTCAGTCTCAAACTCAAACCTAGATTTTCAGATAGTCTTGCTTTGGGGGGTTTTGCACCAACAATAAAGAGATTCCTTTTTAATTTCTGGGCCAGCAAGCTACACATCAATGAATGCTACTCAGCAGGCTTAATATAAGCTATTGCTAGCCCTACCACTGTCATTCTTTCAGCACCTTACATATCTGTATTGATAATATTGCAATGATTGTGTAACAGTTGGGGGTGGGGGGCTGTGTATACAAACTATCAACACTCATCTCCACTTTATAGAGAAAAGGAGAATTTGCACACAGACTACAATGACCCTGTGGTAAGTATTGGGTTTTTTTTCTTGCCTGGGGTCTGAGACCTGCTTGCTGTGTTCACTGCGTTCATTTCCAGAAATCATAAAACCCCCAAATTTGGCTGACAGGCCAGATGTTCTAAGAATACCTAGTGCTGGGCACAATAACAAGTTCAATTTTCAAATTTTTTAAATTAAAATAAAAAAATGAAAACGCCCCAACTTATCCATGGTCAATTTCTTGCTCTTTTTCTCAGCTATTTTTAAATAACCAAATCACCATAGTCTCTATGGCACTCTGGAGATTGCAGGGTTTGTGAGTCATATCCTTATTTACAGGAATGATGGGGAAAGTCAGCCACTTCAGCATTTACTCCATTTTTGAGAAGTGAGCAGGCAATTAAGAAGCTGGGGGTGGCAGGGCGGGAAGCTGTTTTCATACATGATTTTACCTCTTCCAACTATTTCTCGATCTTTTGCTTTTCAAGGTTCAAACCCTGAGAGAACAGCCACTGCCCAGACATGTCCAAAGACAGATAAAATAGATCAGTGTAGCAGATGGTAGATGCAAAGTCTTCCTCATTTGGCTGGTGAAAAATTTGATTCCTTCTAGAAAAATGAACCTATTTGCAGGGCAGGGGTAGAGACAGAGACATAGAAGATGGACTTATAGAAACAGCAGGGGATGGAGAAAATGAACAAATTGGGAGATTGGGATTGACGTGCATACACAACCTTGTGTAAAATAGACAGTAGTGGGGAGCTGCTGTATAGCGCCGGGAGCTCAGCTCAGAGTGCTGTGATGACCTAGAGGGGTGGGGTGCGAAGTGGGGTGGGGGGGCAGGAGGAGGGAATATATGTATACACGTAGCGTGACAGACATACCTCTATGCGTGTAGCTATATGTTTATACATGTATACTGCTGCTAAGTCGCTTCAGTCGTGTCCGACTCTGTGCGACCCCATAGTATAGCTATACATATATTCCTCTCAAAGAGGAGGGAATATATGCATACATATAACTGATTCACGGTGTTGAACAGCAGGAACCAACACAACATTGTGGACGAATTGTTCTCCAATTAAAAAACAAATTTTAAACAATTAATGAAACGAAACATGATTCCTCCTTTGTTCACACTGGCTCAGTCCTTGTGTTCAGAATTTCTTCTCTTAAACTTCTTAGTCCAAAGGAATGAGAAGGTTTCAAAAGACAAACTCTTTGGGGAAAACTTTGTTTTCCAGCTTGTGTGACTCAGGCCATCACCTCAAGGGCGTTATCTAAGCTTGTAAAAGCTGCTGCTTTTATCAACCTGCCCCAGAGCACTCTGAGAAACATGCAAATATGAGGACTCATCAGGAATATGCTCAAAGTTTCAGGGAGCAAATGGAAATGGATGTGATTTTGACACTAGAACTTCAAACTCTCTTGAATATAAAACACTTTTCTTTTAGAGAGTATTTGCTTCTAACCATGAGAAATAATTGGAGAAGGAAATGGCAACCCAGTCCAGTATTCTTGCCTGGAGAATACCATGTACAGAGGAGCCTGGTGGGCTACAGTACATGGGATCACAAGAGTCAGACACGACTTAGCAACTAAACCACCACCATGGGAAATAATAGATTCCCGGTAAATTGAAACATAGAATGTAAGAACTGGAAGGATGTTCAAAGAAGCTGAAGGTTAAGGCTGTCAGCTTTGTGGGTGATTTCATCTCTGCCCTGCGGACATTTCACACATGTGTGACTCGATCTACACATCCACTTTTTATCATTAATATCCTTTAAAAATAACATGGCGGGAAGGTGGGATAAACTGGGAGGGTAGTGTTGACATATATACACTGCCATGTGTAAAACACACAGCTAGTGGGAAGCTGCTATATAGCACAAGGAGCTCAGCCCAGTGCTCTGTGATGACCTAGAGGGGTGGGATTGGGGGAAGAGGTGGAAAACGCAAGAGGGAGGGGATATCTGTGTATATATGGCTGATTCACTTTGCTGTACAGCAGAAACTAACATAATATCATAAAGAAATTATACTTCAGTTAAAAAAATAATAAAAATAACACAGACAGGTGAAAAAAATTGTCTCCAAAGTTGTTATTGCTTAAGATTTCCTGGCAGCTAAGACAGTGAAAGGCAATGCCAAAGAATGCTCAAACTACCGCACAGTTGCACTCATCTCACACACTAGTAAAGTAATGCTCAAAATTCTCCAAGCCATGCTTCAGCAATACATGAACCGTGAACTTCCAGATGTTCAAGCTGGTTTTAGAAAAGGCAGAGGAACTAGAGACCAAATTGCCAACATCTGCTGGATCATGGAAAAAGCAAGAGAGTTCCAGAAAAACATCTATTTCTGCTTTATTGACTATGCCAAAGCCTTTGACTGTGTGGATCACAATAAACTGTGGAAAATTCTGAAAGAGACGGGAATACCAGACCACCTGACCTGCCTCTTGAGAAATTTGTATGCAGGTCAGGAAGCAACAGTTAGAACTGGACATGGAACAACAGACTGGGTCCAAATAGGAAAAGGAGTACGTCAAGGCTGTATATTGTCACCCTGCTTATTTAACTTCTATGCAGAGTACATCATGAGAAACGCTCGGCTGGAAGAAGCACAAGCTGGAATCAAGATTGCCGGGAGAAATATCAATAACCTCAGATATGCAGATGATACCACTCTTATGGCAGAAAGTGAAGAGGAACTAAAAAGCCTCTTGATGAAAGTGAAAGTGGAGAGTGGAAAAGTTGGCTTAAAACTCAACATTCAGAAAACGAAGATCATGGCATCTGGTCTCATCACCTCATGGGAAATAGATGGGGAAACAGTGGAAACAATGTCAGACTTTATTTTTTTGGGCTCCAAAATCACTGCAGATGGTGACTGCAGCCATGAAATTAAAAGACACTTACTCCTTGGAAGGAAAGTTATGACCAACCTAGATAGCATATTCAAAAGCAGAGACATTACTTTGCCAACAAAGGTTTGTCTAGTCAAGGCTATGGTTTTTCCAGTGGTCATGTATAGATGTGAGAGTTGGACTGTGAAGAAAGCTGAGTGCCAAAGAATTGATGCTTTTGAACTGTGGTGTTGGAGAACACTCTTGAGAGTCCCTTGGACTGCAACAAGATCCAACCAGTCCATTCTGAAGATCAGCCCTGGGATTTCTTTGGAAGGAATGATGCTAAAGCTGAAACTCCAGTACTTTGGCCACCTCATGCGAAGAGTTGACTCATTGGAAAAGACTCTGATGCTGGGAGGGATTGAGGGCAGGAGGAGAAGGGGACGACAGAGGATGAGATGGCTGGATGGCATCACTGACTTGATGGACATGAATCTGAATGAACTCCAGGAGTTGGTGATGGACAGGTATGCCTGGCGTGCTGCAATTCATGGGGTCGCAAAGAGTCGGACACAACTGAGCAACTGAACTGAACTGAACTGAACTGAGGGCTTCCCTGGTGGCTCAGATAGTAAAGAATCTGCCTGCAGTACAGAAGGCCTGGGTTAGATCGCTGGGTTGGGAAGATTTCCTGAAGAAGGGAATTGCTACCCACTCTAGTATTCTTGCCTGGAGAATTCCATGGACAGAGGATCCTGGTGGGCTACTGTCCATGGGGTCACAAAGAGTCGGACATGACTGAGAAACTAACATATTCCAAACTTATATTTGTTTATTAGCTCTGAGTTTGGCAACTTTGAATTATGAGTGAAAGTGTTGAAATATGAAGTAAGAGCCCTCCCCCGCCAAAAAAACAGGTAGATCTCAGAAATCTTCGTGAAAAGCAGGATTTTGAGTGTCATTCAATTATATTTGTTAGTGATGACAGTGGAGGTAGCCTTATTCCTGTTCTAAGCCAGGCCACGTGATACCATTAAGGGTTAACTTACTCAAGAAGGAGAAAAATGTTCTCTGAAATGACTTCTCAAGTTAGAGGTAACCCTATACGAATAATCCTATCATCTGTTTAGCAAGCTAAATCTGTATAGCAAAAATGACTCTTTAAAGTATAGCACTCTAAGCAACTTAAAATGAAGTAACTTAACAAAGAAAACTCATAAAACATGTTTCTCTAGAAGATAATGTGTTAACATGTTACCCCTGTGCTTTAAAGTCTTCATTGTTCCCTACTGTTTTTAGGATTTCAGCCAAAATTCTTAATGTGAACGTCAAGGTCCCGCGTTATTCTGCAACATCATCTCATCCCAGACTCTGTATACTTCCCCATGCTCAGCTACACGAGCCTCCATGCAAGTCTTTGAACATGCCAGAGGGCCTTTGCTCGTGTTTCACTCCATCTGGACTCCTTCCCCCTCCTGCTTTCTTTGCCTCTCCAGCTCTTACTCATCCACCAGATCTTAGCTCAGTAGTCCCAGCTTAAGGAAAGCATCCCAGACTCCTATCTCGATTAGATTCTTTTTCTTACATGAACTCATGTGTATGTGCCTTCTAAGTTGCTTCAGTTCAGTTCAGTTCAGTCTCTCAGTCGTGTCCGACTCTTTGTGACCCCATGAATCGCAGCATGCCAGGCCTCCCTGTCCATCGCCAACTCCTGGAGTTCACTCAGACTCACGTCCATCAAGTCAGTGATGCCATCCAGCCATCTCATCCTCTGTCGTCCCCTTCTCCTCCTGCCCTCAATCCCTCCCAGCATCAGAGTCTTTTCTAATGAGTCAACTCTTCGCATGAGGTGGCCAAAGTACTGGAGTTTCAGTCACGGCCAACTCTTCTGTGACCCCATGGACTGTAGCCTGCCAATTTCCTCTGTCCATGGGATTCTCCAGGCAACAATACTGGAGTGGGTTGCCATGTCTTCCTCCAGGGGATCTTCCCAACCCTGGGATCGAACCCAAGTCTCATGTCTCCTGCTTTGGCAGGCAGGTTCTTTACCACCATCTGTGAAGCCCATATGAACTCATAGACTATATATTTTTTTTCTGGTTGGCACTTACCTCATTTATTTGCTGTAGTTTTTTATCCATTGCTGCATAACATATCACCCTAAGACCCCATGGCTTAAAACAACATTATCATCTCCAAGATCCTGAGATTCAAGAAACAGGAGCAGCTTGGCGGCTGATTCTGGCTCAGAGTCTCTCATGAGGCTGCAGGCAAGAGGTCAGCCAGGCTGCTGCCATTTGCAGTCTCGCCGGGAACTGGAGGACCTACTTCCGTGTGGCCTGCTTTTTATCACGTGTGCCTCACCACGAGCTTCCCAAGTCTCTTCAGAACCAGGCAGCCAGCTTGCCTAGTGCTCCCGATCAAGACAGAGCAGATGAGAAGGAAGCCGTGTGTCTTCATGACCTCGAGTAGAGGACACATACTGCCACTTCTGCTTTATTCTCTTTGTTAGCAACAAGTCATTAAGTCCATCCCACACTCAGTTCAGTCGCTCAGTCATGTCCGACTCTTTGTGACCCCATGGACTGCAGCATGCCAGGCTCCCCTGTCCATCACCAACTCCCGGGGCTTACTCAACCTCATGTCCATTGCGTCGGTGATGCCATCCAACCATCTCATTCTCTGTTGTCCCCTTCTCCTCCTGCCTTCAATCTTTCCCAGCATCAGGGTCTTTTCAAATGAGTCGGTTCTTCGCATCAGGTGTCCGAAGTACTGGAGTTTCAGCTTCATCATCAGTCCTTCCAATGAACACCCAGGACTGATATCCTTTAGGATGGACTGGTTGGATCTCCTTGCAGTCCACATTCAAGGGGAGGACAATTAGGTTCTACCTAATGAGGGAATTTGGGGATAGATTTAAGACTACCCAGGGTAAGTATTTTGGGGGCTTCCTAGGTGGCAGTAGAGGTAAAGAACCCACCTGCCAATGCAGGAGACTCAGATTCAATCCCTGGGTTGGCAGCCCACTCCAGCATTCTTTCCTGGAGAATCCCATGGAATGGATAGAGGAGCCTTGTGGGTGCTACATTCCATGGAGTTACAAAGAGTTGGATGCAACAGAAGTGACTTAGGGCACACACACGCATGAGTAGGTATTTAAGTAAATGGTTACCTCTTTTACTAGACTAAGGGTTCCTTGAGTACTGGACCCACATTTCTGTAGTTCACTGTGTATCTCTGGCACTTTTCAGAATGCCTGGCAAAGTACAAGGATTCAATGAAAGAGAGAAGGAAAGGAGGAAAGAAAGGGAGAGAAAAAGAAACAAAGAAGGAAGGAAAAGGGAAGGGAAGGAGTGAAGGAACGAGTGGCGAGAGGGAGGGAAGAAGTCAGTTTTCATTTGAATCCCAGCCCTGGTGAACACTGAACACTGTACAAATTCTGGGTCCTTATTTCTGGCTTTGGAGAATGGGGATAATTATGGCTACCTCTCAGGCTGTTCTGAGAAATAATATAGCCAATGTGATGAACCTGGATTGTCTGGCATGGAAGGGGCTCATCAAATGTCACTTCTCTTCACCTTCAGCAACACAGGCCTTCCATCCCAAGGCACCTGGATTCCCCTTCTCACCATGTCTGTCCCAATGCTCCTAGTCTGTGCTGCATCCCTGCTGTTGCCGCCACACACCCTTCCTACTGACCTCCTAACAATTCCTTGTGTCTCTAGTTCCACGCAGTCTGTGCCCTGCAACCATATTCATTATCTTCAAATCCAGCCCTGATCATTCACTCCCTTTTGAAAGTGTTTGTTTTGTCGAAACCCTCCCACAAACAGGGCCCAGTGGAACTTCCCAATTTCATTTCTCACTAACGCCCTCGATATACCCTCTGGGAAGACAGCCGCTCCTCAAGGGGTGGAAGGCTGGCATTGAGTCATTCACTTTGGGGTTCCTATTGTGGCTACTCTGCCTTGCACTTGGTAAATAAATAGTAAACTTCTGTGGAACTGAATTTCAGATCCCTCTTAGTTCCTTGTTTGTACCGAGTTAATAACACATCCCAACTCAGGCACCAGAGTGACCGAGATACCAACACCGGTGACTAGAGATTGGACCTTCAGTCACCCGTAACCACATTCTTCTCATGTCTACACAAACTGGATGGCTCACAAACAGCAAAGTCTTTAGCAGAGCAATTACAGAGTATAATGTGGGTTACATTTTTCTTGCATTCAAGTACCTTCATTTTAATACTAACAGAACCTCTGTGCTCATTTTTAATGCGCTATAAACTTTTCATTACTGCTAATCACAAGAACATTGCAAATATATTTGAAGAGAGAAAACTCTTAAATGATTCTGTGTTATATAGATGATAAGCAATGTAAATAAGATTGGGGGGGCGGGAATTGTCAAATGAATGAAAAAACGAAAATGACAAAGAGAAATTTTGCCTTTAGATTTCCCTGGCAATGCTACAAAAATAGATGATGCTTGCATATTTTTTTCCTTAATTTTATCTATTTCCATTTACGGTTGTGCTGGGTCTTCGTTGCTGCATGTGGGCTTTCTCTAGTTGCGGTGAGCAGGGGCCACTCTCTGGTTGTGGTACATGGGCTTCTCACTGAGGTGGCTTCTCTTACTGCCGAGCACAGGGGCCAGAGCGTGTGGCTCGGTAGTGGTGGCTCACAGGCTCTAGGACTCACGCAGGCTCGGGAGTTACGACGCACTGGCCTAGTCGCCCTGTGGCATGTGGAATCTTCTCGGACCAGGGATCAGAGCTGTGTTCCCTGCACTGGCAGGCAGATTCTTAACCACTGGACCACCAGAGAAATCTTGTTTCCATATTTTTAAATAATAAAATCTGCTTAAAACTCATACTCCTATAACGACTCACTGTGTTGTATACCTGAAACTAACATGACACTGTTAAAAATCAACTATACTTCAATTTAAAAAATATTAAAACACATACACGCAAACCTAGAGAGATGCTGGCTTTTGAGTCATGAATAGATACCTTTTGGGAATATAGTAAAATTTCAGGCTGAGACTGATATGAAAACTATTTAGATATGCAGAGATATGAAAATTATTTACTTAGTATCTCCTTAACATAATAACAAGCGTGTTCAAGTACTTTGACCCTGTAAGATTATTTTCATTCTAGTAGAGTGGAGAGATTTTGGAACTTCATTTCCCTGCTCCCCCCCTGCCGTTTTCTATAAGGTGCTATGACTGCTTGAATTCTGTAAATACGTGTAACCTTCTTCAGGTGGGCAGTGAACAAAAACTAATCCTTGTATATAAAGATCAGTAACTTACCATTGATCCATTCCATTAACCTTAGAAACATATAAATTTAGTGAACAAATCCTCCTCTATATTAGTATTCATGTCTTGAGGTTACTGAAAAAAGAAGATTCTAACAGGATAATAGGGACTTTCACCTTTGGTTCAATGTTTGTTTTGTTGCTGGTTTTTTGTTTTGCTTTTGCTATCTTTGGCATTTTATTTTTGCTGTTGTTTTAATTGGGGTATAGCTCCCTTACAACGTGGGTTTCTGCTGTACAACGAAGCAGATCAGCCATATGTATACATACATCCCCTCCTTCTTGGACCTCCCTCCCACTCTGTCCCCATCCCACCCACCTAGGTCATCACAGAGCTCCAAGCTGAGTACTCTGCACTCTACAAAGCAGCCTAAGGGTGAATAGGCTCGCATAACATTTCAAATTTGAGATCCGTCAAAAAGCTTCATCTTACAAATGAGAAGGCTGGGGCTGAGGATGCTAAGGACCTTATGAAAACACAGCACAGGACAAGAAACCCATGGCCCTGCATCATGTTTCCCCTTGGCATTTGCCCGACCGTCCAGTGATTAGTCTAAGGTACATGGACCTCAGCACCATTGGCACATTGAAAGTGAAAGTCGCTCAGTCGTGTCTGACTCTTTGCAACCCCATGGACTATACAGTCCATGGAATTCTCCAGGCCAGAATACTGGAGTGGGTAGCCTTTCCCTTCTCCAGGGGATCTTCCCAACCCAGGGATTGAACCCAGGACTCCCACATTGCAGGCGGCTTCTTTACCAGCTGAGCCACAAGGAAGCCCAAGAATACTGGAGTGGGTAGCCTATCCCTTCTCCAGGAGATCTTCCCAACCCAGGAATTGAACCGGAGTTTCCTGCATTGCAGGCAGATTCTTTACCAACTGAGCTACGAGGGAAGCACAAGTGCAAGTGAAAGTCGCTCAGTCATGTCTGAGTCTTTGTGACTCCATGGAATACAGTCCATGGAATTCTCCAGGCCAGAATACTGGAGTGGGTAGCCTTTCCCTTCTCCAGGGGATCTTCCCAACCCAGGGATCAAACCCAGGTCTCCCACATTGCAGGTGGATTCTTTACCAGTTGAGCCATAAAGGAAGCCTGGGCCAAACAATTCTTCATTGTTGTGATGTCCTGTGCATGGCGGGATGTCCAGCAGCATCCCTGGCCTCTCCTCTCTAAATGCAAGTAGCACTCCCCATTCTAGTCATGACAATAACCAGAATTTGCCAAATGTCCCTTGAGGGCATCAACCCCAGTTAATAACAACTGGTCTACCCCAGGCCATCGTAGTGCTTTAATCAGTTATTCTGTTTTATGTTTTCTGAGCAAATACTTTAAGACATTAATGCATCATTCCAGGATAGAGCTCTAAATTATTTATATAAGAAACCACAATCTTATCAAGAAAAGAGACTTCACTGCTTTTTTGGCACTTGCAAATACAACTAAGAGCAAATTCTGACTAGGGTTAGCTTATGCCAACTTTTAGCATACATTAAGGTTAAAAAAAGGAACAAAATACAGACTGGAGAATTTTGATCCATGTTTAATGAAAAAGAAGTTACAAGAATAGAAATGGACATAAAAGAAAGAGATCAATTTGGGGAAACATTGTGATAGAACAAGGGAAGATCATATTAATCCTGAATTTACTCATGTATTCTTATTAGTCATCATTGACCCAAAACATCTCCTTAAACCCAAAACAGAGGGGTAGTTAGAATTTTACTGATGTTTACATGGGAACTCACCAAAGTAATGTCTGTTTCCCCCAGAACACACACAAGCAAAGGCAGAAATGTTTACCAGGAGGTAACGTGGCATGAAGAAAATGCACCTTTATCAGTTTTTCCTTACAACAGCAAGTTAGCACTGTGAATGTGCACTCACACAAACATGCTTGCTGCTAATATTTTCATGAGAAAGCTTTTATGATATGCAACAATATATTCTTAATGCAATCAATCATTGAGGGATTAAACCTAATGGTGAACATAAATATATGCAGTGAAGTTTCTGACAGTTCACACTGGAGCACAGTTGAAATATTAAAGACATGAAATTTAAAAATACTCCGATGTGAAACTACAGTGAGCATCGTACTAGTCTGTTTCATGGCTGAATTCTGCTCGTGATTCTTAGTAGAAACAGTCAATGTTCTTTATCATTTTCTACCCAGATATATACAGTATGATCATACCTTGCTAAATAAGGAAAAAAAATGTTTTGAAACGAATTATGATCTCTAAAAACATCTGGTAAAGATTTGCTTTCATTATCTTGTTTAAAAGAAAATAGCCCTTCTGTCCAACTAGACTGGCAAGCATGCAATTCATTAGTGTAGACCTTGGCCGTGTGTGTAATAAGGAGAAGCAACAGATTTTACTCGCTATCCCTTTAAAATAAAAAATCTTTTGGCCAGTGCACAGCAGTCACCAACCTCTTATGCTCACACTGAATCATGTCGAGTTAGGACGAGCCCTGTCTCTTCTGATACTGTATTCTCAGTTTCTCCAGTTGTTCTACACACTGGGACTGGGCCAGCTTCAGTGTCCGATTCTCCTCCGTCAGTGCCTCGAATTCCCGAGCCAGCTGAGCGGCATCCAGCTTCTCCTTTTCTGCCTGATCCAGCTTGGCAATGAGCTCCTTTCTGAAGATGCACGGGGCAGGTGAGGCAGAAGCACAAAACGTAATGAAACAAATTAAATTACACAGCAACAGCATACTGGAAGCCGAATATGTCATTCCGCTCTGCTAAATCGGACCCATCTCTGCTTCTCCAGTGACTTAGGGTCATTTTTCTAGGTTCACAAATGTTTGCTGCCTTTATTTTATCCCAGCACCTCTATTAGGTATATCCCAAATACTTAAAATACACTTTTGAAAAGCTCAATAAGTCCATCAACAGTCAGAAAGGTGATCCTTTAAAGAGTTCAACTAACTGTAAATGTTACCACTATTTTGGAGAAAAAAGCAGAAAAATTTGTTTACAACTTAAGATGCTACTGTCTTAAGGGTAGGGGGACTATAGTTTGTCCCTTATCTATTAACAAGTTTTGTCCTCCAAGTTCAGATATTACTTCTTTTGTTTTCTGAGTTTAACAAACCTTGACTAAGTTTTTTCGAACTAAGAAATCTCAGTTGCTTCCTGCAGGTTTTATTTTCCATGTCTTTCTCTAGTCCTTATGTATATCTTGTCACTTTAACTACAAAAACGATGTATCCACATTTGGTGGGAGTCTGACTTGAGAATTCAGGAAGTAGGCTAAGGTTATTGGAGGGAGCCTGTGGTGATAACGCCTTAAACAAAATCAGTTTTCAATAAATATTTGTAAGTAATTCATTGATATAAATACACATAATAAGGAGGAGAAGGCAATGGCACCCCACTCCAGTACTGTTGCCTGGAAAATCCCATGGGCAGTGGAGCCTGGTAGGCTGCAGTCCATGGGGTTGCTAAGAGTTGGACATGGCTGAGCGACTTCACTTTCACTTTTCACTTTGATGCATTGGAGAAGGAAATGGCAACCCACTCCAGTGATCTTGCCTGGAGAATCCCAAGGATGGGGGAGCCTGGTAGGCTTCCATCTATGGGATCGCACAGAGTCAGACACGACTGAAGTGACTTAGCAGCAGCAGCAGCAGCAGTCCATGTTTAGATTTAATAAATTGGGGTGGGGGGCACACGATCCCATGGACTGTAGCCTGCCAGGCTCCTCCCTCCATGGGATTTCCTAGGTAAGAATCCTGGAGTGGGTTGCCATTTTCTATTGCAGGGGATCTTCCCAATCCAGAGACTGAGCCCGAATCTCTTGCATCTCCAGCATTGGCAGGCGGATTCTTTACCACTAGCGCCACCTAGGAATCCATTAATAAACATGACAACCCAAAACAGGTCCACTCCCCTTATATGTGTCGGTTAATCCTAAACTAGATTTAACTGAATTCTCCTTTACCTCCATATAAGGGTATGTCACATTTCTTCCTCCTCTGTAGGAAAAAGTGCAGAGACCTGGAACATCACTTGAACCAAGTGATCAAACTTGACATTTCTAGTAAGGAGATCAGTAGATGTTGCATACATCACAAAAGACCCTACATCTTTTCTGTGGTGTGTGCATGCTGTGCTGAGTCGATTCAGCCGTGACTGACTCTTTGTGACTCTATGGACTGTGGCCGTGCATGCTCCTCTGTCCATGGGATTCTCCAAGCAAGAATACTGGAGTGGGTTATCATGCTCCTCCAGGGGATCTTCCCCACCCAGGGACTGAACCCACATCTCATCTCCTGCATTAGCAAGCAGATTCTTTACCACTAGCACCACCTGGGTATTCCTTCCAAAAAATGCAAATACCAGACAACCTCAAATTGAGGGAAATGCTAAAAAAAATAGCTAGCCTGTACCCTTCAAAATGTTAGAAACAACTCTTTCACATGTTAAAAAACTAAAGAGAGATCAATATGCAATTCTGGACTGGGAAAAAAAAGCTCTGAAGGACATTATAGGGAAAGCGATGCAATTTGTTGTTGCTGTTGCTTAGTCGCTAAGTCATGTACAACTTTTTGTGACCCAAGGACTGTAGCCCACCAGTCTTCTCTGTCCATGGGATTTCCCAGGCAAAAATACCAAAATGGGTAGCCATTTCCTTCTCCAGGGGATCTTCCAGACTCAAGAATCAAACCCATGTCTCCTGCATTTGCAGATGGGTTCTTTACAGTTGAGCCACTAGGGGATGCAATTTAAATACAGGCTATGAATTAGATAACAGTAGTGTGTCAATGCTAAATTTCTTAATTTTAATTATGGTACTGAGGTCAAGTGACAGGATGTCCTTGTCCTTAGAAAACATCACTGAAGTATTTAGGACAAAGGAGCATAATAGAGATACAGATACTGATTGACATACACATATATATCTGTATATATATGGGATTCCTTGGTGGTTCAGACGGTAAAGCGTCTGCTCGCACTGCGGGAGGCCCAGGTTTGATCCCCAGGTCAGGAAGATCCCCTGGAGAAGGAAATGGCAACCCACTCCAATACTCTTGCCTAGAAAATTCCATGGATGGAGGAGCCTGGTGGGCTACAGTCCATGGGGTCGCAAAGAGTCGGACACGACTGATCGACTTCACTTTCACTTTTCACTATTTATCTGTATATATACATGTGATATAGATAGATACATATCCTACCTCTCTAAGAGAGAAAGAACCCCAGCAGTGTGCAGCTTTTGGGAGAGGGAGAATAAAGCACAACTGGGGAAATTTTTAATAACTGCTGCTAAGTCACGTCAGTCGTGTCCGACTCTGTGCGACCCCATAGACTGCAGTTCACCAGGCTCCCCATCCCTGGGATTCTCCAGGCAAGAACACTGGAGTGGGTTGCCATTTCCTTCTCCAATGCATACAAGTGAAAAGTAAAAGTGAAGTTGCTCAGTCATGTCTGACTCCTAGCGACCCCAGGGACTGCAACCCACCAGGCTCCTCCGTCCATGGGATTTTCCAGGCAAGAGTACTGGAGTGGGGTGCCATTGCCTTCTCCTTTAATAACTAGTGAATGCAATAAAGGAAATATGGGGGTTCTTTATATCATTTTTGCAACTTTTCTATAAATTTGAAACTGTCAAAATACAGTTGCCTTAGAAAAAGGGCAAAAAAGCAAATAAGAATAGAAGTTCTAGTATTTTCTTCCTGCATTCAATGGACTACCTTGTGTACCCAATTTGGTGACCACTGAGCAAAACCAGGCATTGGAAAGAAACACCCCAACAGGGACAAAGGGAAGATAACCTGAACACTGATACGCATACACACAAAGTTCCTTTGGGCTCTAATTGGTCTTTGAATCTTTGAATCTTCCATGAACACAAAGGCTCCCAAAGACAAATTAGAAGTTTGGGATTAACATATACACACTACAATATATAAAATAGATAAATACCAAGGACCTACTGTAGAGCACAGGGAACCATACTCAAATCTTATAATAACCTATAATGGAAAAGAACTTGAAAAAGAATTTATATGTGTATATATACATAACTGAATAATTTTGCTGTACACCTGAAACTAACCTAGAATTGTAAATCAACTATACTTAAATGGTTTAAAATGGTTTTTAAAAATGGTTTGAAAAAAGAGTATAGGGAATTCCCCAGCAATCCAGTGATTAGGACTTCACATTTCCACTGCAGGAGGCATGGGTTTGATCCCTGATCAGATTCAGTGAGGCCAAAGAGGGGAAAAAAAATATAAAGTCTGCAAGAAAATACTTGTTGATTAAATATAATTGGAGAATAAGGTACCTCAGGGTCAACAAATGTTTTAAAGATAAATAGAAACTCAAAGTACTTAGTCTAATTGGGAAAAGTCACACACCTATTAAGAAACAGATGTGAATCGAACCTATTCTTCTGATTAAATGTTTGAGGTTCTTGCCTCTAAACTTAACTTAAGCAATAAACGTTAATAATTAAATGTTAGTTAAGTTTCTTATGGGCTTCCCATTGGCTCAGCAGTAAAGAATCCACCTGCAACGCAGGAGATGTGGGTTTGATCCCTGGGTTGGGAAGATATCCTGAAGGAGGGCATGGCAACCCACTCCAGTATTTTTGCCTGGAGAATCTCATGAACAGAGGAGCCTGGAGGGCTACAGTCCATAGCGTCACAGAGTCAGATACAACTGAAGCAACTGAGCATGCACACACAGTTTCTAATGTAACTATCTTAAAGAAAGTGAAGTGAAGTCGCTCAGTCGTGTCCGACTCTTTGCAACCCCATGGACTGCAGCTTACCAGGCTCCCCCGTCCATGGGATTTTCCAGGCAAGAATACTGGAGTGGGTTGCCATTTCCTTCTCCAGGAGATCTTCCCAACCCAGGGATTGAACCCGGGTCTCCTGCATTGTAGGTAGACGCTTTGCCATCTGAGCCACCAGGGAAGTCCTGAAGAAATTTCTTAAAGAAATTGATCGGTAAAACTTATGTAAGTAAAAAGAGACATGCCTTCAAATCCCTCACCCATCAGATCATCTATTCCTGTTCTTTTCATCTCTTCAAATTAACTGTGTCACACAAACAGTGGCTACTGTCCAGGTTCCATATCTGATCTTGTTTAAAACTCCTGAGGACATTCATTACCAGTTTTAACTGGTAGGGAAAATAAATCACAAAATCACAGATTTTACAACTAAAAGGAATGGTCGTGATTGTCTAATCCAATCTTCTTGAGTCGGAGAAAGTCAATAATAATTTATTCCTTACTGGAATCAAGAAGACTCGATTGATAGATTTCTAAATTAGTTTCATGTATTTGATAAGCAGTTATACATCTATTTAATGAATACTGTCAAAACATCTGTTACCTCCTGTCCAAGACCTAGTTATATAGACAAGTTGATGCTCATCCATTGTGCTGTGCTGTGCTTAGTCACTCAGTCATGTCTGACTCTTTGTGACCCCATAGACTGTAGCCCGCCAGGTTCCTCTGAACATGGGGATTCTGCCGGTAAGAATACTGAAGTGGGTTGCCATGCCTTCTGCCAGGGGATCTTCCCAACCCAGGGATCGAACCCAGGTCTCCCATTTATATAGACAAATTGATGTTCATCCATTAGCAATTCATAATTAAATCCTGGCACATCAAGCTACAAAGATAATCATAAATAGATGATCTGAAGAGCAAGTCAATATGTATAATTGACTAGATAGGGTCTTGCTTTGATTTCTTATTTATCATTTCTATCATTCCCTTCAAAAGAGTTTGATAAAGGTGCAGAAGACCATCATCACAGGAATCTTATTTCTGATGTCAAGAACCTGTAACACAGTTTTCCACATGAGGTACCTCAACAGTGAAAAGGTCATAACCTTGGCTGCACCAGAGATCATCTATTGTCTCCATCCTAAGCTGCATGCTTGGCAAAGGTTTTATTTGCTAAAACAAATAGGAAAAGGGGAAATCCTAGTGAGTTGGTAGAAAAAACTTGAAGACTTTCTGTAAAGTAATTCCAAAATGAAGGATATTCTTTATCTTATAGGAGGTTGGAAATAGATTCATCATTAGGACAAATATTTCTCTGCTTCTGTGAAGACCACTACTATGGCTCTTCAAACTTTCAAAGCTGACTAAACATTTTTATTTGGAAAAGAAAATCCTGGCAGGTTAGCCCCTAGGAGCTAAAGTATTAATTTTAGATAATAAAGTAATACAATACTATCTCTATCATGGGGAGACTTTTAGTTTAAATAAAGATTTAGACTGCACTGTTAGTGATTCTCGAAAGATATGTGCACTTTGCTGTTGAGTATCTAAGTCCAGTTGGATTCTTTTCAATCCCATGGACTGTAGCCTGCCAGGTGCCTCTGTCCATGGGATTTCCCAGGCAAGAGGACTGGAGTGGGTTGCCATTTCCTTCTCCAAGGGTGTCTTCCTGACCCAGGGATTGATCCCACATCTCCTGCATCTCCTGCGTTTGTAGGATGATTCTTTAAAGGCCCAAATCTTTATGACTGGGGCACCAGTGGAAAGTGTAACCTCGTAGTCTGATGAAATCTGGGATACTGGGATTTCACATAAAGCTCAGTCCTAAAATGAAAGAATCCCCTTGACCACATCTCTGCCTCTTGGAGCAAAGTGAAGAGTCAAGACACTTCTTTGGCCCTTCTACTCATTCACGCAACACATATTTGTTGAAATCCTATTGCAAACCAAGCCCTGTCCTCCATTCTCGATTGCTTAGTTAGTCTCAGAAGTGTATCTCCCCTGTTGGAAAACGAACACAAATCCTACAACTTACCAAAAACCATCTTATCTGTATTAGACATCTTAGGAAAGAGGGTCAGATTTCGTTCCCTCATTACTACATACCCTGCAAACACTTGTGGAGAAATATCCTCATTCACTGTTTCTTTATAACCCTGAAAACCTACTTTCTGAGGGCTGTGTAAATACTTCAGGAAAATATGCTGGGAATGAAAAAAAGTGAGGTTTGGTTTTCAACGTTTGCTAACTGTGGTACTGTGGGAAGAAAACTTCCCTGAAGGCAAGCAAGTGAAACACATAAAACTGAACTTCCACCATCTGGCCCTTCCCTGCCCCTCACCCTCTTTGTCCCGTCTTTGAGAGTTTCCCCAGAACACAGGTTAAAAACCTCTGAGTTCCAAAATGTAACACAGGAATATCACAAAGAAATGAATGTTTCTGGTGAGATAGAAAAACCTCTTGCTGCTGGAAATTTCAAAACAAATTAAATACCATAACTAAAAACAAATCAAAATAGGGCTGTTTCTAAACTGACTTTACAAATTGCTTACACTCCATTTTCCTCCATCCCAATATATTCTCCTCAAGTGAGATATTGCTCCCTCAAGCATCATTTTAAACACTTTAAAAAGATGTGAAGGGACTTCCTTGGTGATCCAGCAGTTAAGACACTGCACTTCCAATGCAAGGGGTGTGGGTTTGATCTCTGGTTGGGGAACTAAGATCCCACATGCCATGCAGAGCAGCAAAAAAAAAAAAAAGACAAGAACTGCTGATCAGATGTTAATTGTGGTATTCCCCCTATGAAAACCCTTTTCTAAAGTTTTGCCATTAAAATTATATATCCTTTTTTTTAACTCAATAATAAAAAGACAACTCAATTTAAAAGTGGGCAAAGGATCCAAATAGACATTTCTCCAAGACGTCATAGAAATGTCACAAAGCACATGAAAAGATGTTCAACATTTTTAGCTATCAGGGAAGTGTAAATCAAAACCACAAAGAAACATCATTTTATAGCCACTAGTATGACTATACGGAGAAGGCAATGGCACCCCACTCCAGTACTCTTGCCTGGAAAATCCCATGGATGGAGGAGCCTGGTAGGCTGCAGTCCATGGGGTCGCTAGGAGTCGGACACGGCTGAGCAACTTCACTTTCACTTTTCACTCTCATGCATTGGAGAAAGAAATGGCAACCCACTCCAGTGTTCTTGCCTTGAGAATCCCCGGGACAGGGGAGCCTGGTGGGCTGCCGTCTATGGGGTCGCACAGAGTCGGACACGACTGAAGCGACTTAGCAGCAGCAGTAGCACGACTATAACCAAAAAGACATAATAAGCATTGGCAAAGATGTGGAGAAATTGCATCGTTCATACGTTTCTAATGGGAATATAAAATGGTGTAGCCATTTCAGAAACAGTCTGGCAGCCCCTCAGAAGGTTATGGGGCTTCCCTTGTGGCTCAGCTGGTAAAGAATCCTCCTGCAATGCCGGAGACCTGGATTTAACCTCTGAGTTGGGAAGATCCCCTGGGGAAGGGAAAGGCTACCCACTCCAGTATTCTGGCCTGGAGAATTCCACAGACTGTATAGTCCATGGGGCCACGAAGAGTCGGACACGACTAAGTGACTTTCACTTCAGAAGGTTACACGTGGGACTATCACAGGACCCAGCAATTCTCCTCCTAGTAAAAGTGAACGGAAAAGATACATACCCACAAACACTTTTACATGAATGTTTGTAGCAGCATTATTCATAATAGCCAAAACTTCAAAGAATCCAAAGGTCCATCAACTGACCAATGGATAAATGAATGTGGTATAACCATACAGTGGAACATTATTTGACAATAAAAAGAAATAAAACACAGTTGTATCTCATTTTATTGCACTTTGCTTTATTGTGCTTCACAGATACTGTATTTTGCTTTTTTTTTCTAACATTTGCTCATTTTGTGTCTCTCTATTACATTTTGGAAATTCTCAAAATATTTCAAGCTTTTTCATTATTACTGTATTTGTAATGGTAATCTGTGATCCATGATCTTTGATGTTATTATGTAAAAAGACCACTATTTTATGAAGGTTAGCATTTATTAGCAATAAAGTGTTTTTATATTAAGATATGTACTTTTTTGGGTTTCCCTGGGGGCTCAGCAGTAAAGAATTCACCTGTGGTGCATAAGCTGCAAGAGATGCGAGTTCAGTGTCTGGGTCAGGAAGATCCCCTGGTGAAGGGAAAGGCAACCCACTCCAGTATTCTTGCCTGGAGAATCCCACAGACAGACTGGCAGGCTACAGTCCATAGGGTCACGAAGAGTCAGACACGACTGAAGCAACTTAGCGTGCACGCATGTACTTTTTTAGATATAATGCTGCTACACATTTAATAGATTACATAGTATACTTAATAGATTAATAGTATAAACATGAAAGTGAGGTGAAAGTGAAAGTTGCTCAGCCGAGTCGGACTCTTTGAGACCCCATGTACTCTACAGTCCATGGAATTCTCCAGGCAAGATCACTGGAGTAGGTAGCCTTTCCCTCTTCCAGGGGATCTTCCCAACCCAGGGATCTAACCCAGGTCTCCCGCATTGCAGGCAGGTTCTTTCATATTCACTGGGAAACCAAAGAATTTGTGTGACTCTCTGGTGCGATGTTCACTTTACTGCCCATGGTCTAGAACCAAACCTGCAATACCTCCAAGGTCTGCCTGCACTGACACATGCCTCAACACAGATGAACTTCGAAAATATTACACTAAGTGAGAGAAGCCCGTCACAAAAGACCACATACCAAGTCTCTGAATGAGAAATGCATGATTCCATTTCTCTGAAATATCCAGAATAGGCAAACACACAGAGTCAGAAAGTAGATGAGTGGTTGCCAGTGGCTGGCAGGAGGAAGAGGAATGGGGACTGACTACTCAGTGCATCAGATTTGTTTTTGGGGGTGATGAAAATATTCTAAAATTGTGATGATGGTCGCACAGCTCTGAGTCTACCAAAAACCCCTGAATTGTTTCTTTTGTTACATAACATTTTTCAACCCAAATTTTCTAAGAGTTTACCTCTTTTCCTGATATTCTAAGTCAATCTTCCCACCACCACCACCCTAGCCACACCCCACAACATGTGGGATATTAGTTCCCCAACCAGGGATCTAACCCTCACCATACCCTCCCCGCATTGAGTGGAGACTCAGAGTCTTAACCACTGCACCACCAGGGAAGCCCCTCTAAGCCAAACTTTTAAACACTACAGCACCTAACACAATTTTTCTTACATAGAGCAACAAGTGATTTCTCCTCTGAATGAGATAAAACACAAAGCAAACTTTACTATTATAAATTTAAGTTTATTATTTTTTAACATATTTAAAAAATACGTATTTAATAATAGTATTATTAGTATTTAATTGGAGAAGGCAATGGCACCCCACTCCAGTGCTCTTGCCTGGAAAATCCCATGGATGGAGGAGCCTGGAAGGCTGCAGTCTATGGGGTCGCTGAGGGTTGGACATGACTGAGCAACTTCACTTTCACTTTTCACTTTCATGCATTGGAGAAAGAAATGGCAACCCACTCCAGTGTTCTTGCCTGGAGAATCCCAGGGAAGGGGGAGCCTGGTGGGCTGCCGTCTATGGGGTCACACAGAGTCGGACACGAATGAAGTGACTTAGCATAGCATAGCATTAGTATTTAATAATACTAAGTTTACTACAAACTTTACTGTTATAAGTTTAAATTTTAGAACTAATTAGAGTTTAACTCTACCTTTTCTTTTTTTTTGCTGTGTCGAATGACTTGCAGAATCTTAATTTCTTGACAGGGATTGAACCCAGGCCCCCTGAAGTGGAAGTGCAGAGTCCTAACCACTGGACTGACAAGGAATTCCCAAAAACACATTTAAGACATGCAAACAATTCAGTGATAAATTTCAAATGTCATAAAATATCTATGGGAGATTTGGGTTGACATACACACATTACTATATGTAAAAATAGCTAATAAGGATCTACTGTATAGCACTGCTGCTGCTAAGTCGCTTCAGTCGTGTCTGACTCTGCGTGACCCCATAGACAGCAGCCCACCAGGCTCCCCCGTCCCTGGGATTCTCCAGGCAAGAACACTGGAGTGGGTTGCCATTTCCTTCTCCAATACTGTATAGTACAGTATACTACTATACAGACTTCTCAATAAGTCTGTAGTGACCTATATGGGAAAGAATCTAAAAAACAGTGAATATATGTATGTGTGTGTATATATATATATATATATGAATATATATATGTATATGTATAACTGACTTACTTTGCTATTGTAAATCAACTATACCACAATAAAAATTTTTTTTAAATACTAAAATAGATAAAAATGGAATCCTAAAATATGTTCAATTAACCCACAGGATGTCAAGGAAAAAAAGGAAATGGCAAGGAAAAAAAAAAACAGAGGAAACAAAAAGAAAACAATAACAAAATAACCAACTCAAGTTTATAGCCCAACAAAAAAAAAAAACTCATTTCTATGAGTTTCCATTACATACACAAAATTTATATGTGTTCTATAAAAATGCTCATAATATTTATTGAAAAAAGTATATATATATTTTATGTTACTATACTTGTACTTATATAAATATATTTATTCACATACAAAAGGGTTAGAAAAAAATAGGCAAAAATGATAGTAGAGTTTTGCAAAGCTGTCAGAATTATTGGTAAATTTTTAAAGCTTTCAGTAAAATTGTCTTTTTTTTTTCAACTGAGAAGAGAAAACTTCCCAATGAAAGTAAGAAGCAGCTGATGGTATATCACTGGTCAATAAACCAGAAACTATTCTTTAAATTAAATTCACCCTATTGTGAGTTTGTAATCTTAGAAAATGTTTGATTCTCTTTATCCACCCAACAGACAAGATTTAAAATAATATATAATCAACTCTTCTCTCCCCTCTGTGAAGTCTCTCAAACTAGATCCAGGGAGACCCCCTCTGGAGACGAGAGTGAAGTTCAGTTTAACCTGTACCCACATGGCTCCAACATGTAAAAACTCTCTCTTAAACACCTGGGTTAATATGGACGGTGCCCCTCCCAGTGTGGTATGGAACATTCACTGCACAGCTGAAAGCAGTGGCTGTTCTTTTTTTTAACGCTTTATTTTGTACTGGTGTTATAGCCAATTAACAATGTCGTAGAGTTTCAGTGGACAGCAAAAGAACTCAGTCATATATATCCATTTTCTGGATGTATATATATCCAGTCATAGATATAGATATAGATATATCCAGAAGCAACGTAATCAGTCACATTTTATTAAATATAAGGAAGAAATGCTCATCCAAATGATTGAAAAATGAAGAGCTGATTTATTTCAGTCAAATCCATTTGGTCCACTCTATTTTGACTAAGTATCAACAACCTCAGATATGCAGATGATACTACTCTAATGGCAGAGAGTAAAGAGGAACTAAAGAGACTTTTTTTTTTTTTCCCCTTTAAAGAGCCTCTTGATGAGGGTGAAATAGGAGAATGAAAAAGCTGGCTTAAAATTCAACAATCCAAAAACTAAGATCATGGCATCCGGCTCCATCACTTCATGGCAAAGAGAAGAGGGAAAAGTGGAAATAATGACAGATTTTATTTTCTCAGGCTCCAAAATCACTGCAGCGACAAAATTAAAAGACAATTGCTCCTTGGAAGAAAAGTTATGACAAACCTAGACAGTGTATTAAAAAGCAGAGATATCACTTTGCTAACAAAGGTCCATCCAGTCAAAACTATGGTTTTTCCAGTAGTCATGTATGAATGTGAGAGTTGAACTATAAAGAAGGCTGAGTGCCAAAGAATTGATGTTTTCAAATTGTGGTATTGGAGAAGACTCTTGAGAGTCTCTTGGACTGCAAGGAGATCAAGCCAGTCAATCCTAAAGGAAATTAGAGTATTCATTGGAAGAACTGATGCTGAAGCTGAAGCTCCAATTCTCTGGCCACCTGATGCGAAGAGCCAACTCACTGGAAAAGACCCTGAAGCTGGGGAAGATTGAGGTCAGGAGGAGAAGGGGACGACAGAGAATGGGATGGTTGAATAGCATCACCAAATCAATGGACATGAGTTTGACCAAACTCCAGGAGACAGTGAAGGACAAGGAAGCCTGGCATGCTGCCGTCCATGGGGTCACAAAGAGTCGGACACAACTTGGCAACTGAACAACAATCTTGCCTAAACACAAAGGCCATTTAGGAGAATATCTGTTGCAAAATGAATTTCTACTTCAGTAAAATGAAAGTGAAGTCACTCAGTCGTGTCCGCCTACCAGGCTCCTCAGTCCATGGAATTTTCGAGGCAAGAGTACTGGAGTGGTTTGCCATTTCCTTGTGGCAGACGCTTTACCATCTGAGCCACCAGGGAAGCCCACTTCAGTAAAGTGTTAAAAAAAAAACAACATGAACCGCACAAAGCCTTTGTAGGATCAAGCTCATTTTTTTACAAATATAAAACATAACCATACTTCCAGTTTTAACAATTTATCTTAGCAATTCTTTACTTCTGATACTGACTCCATATTTTAAATACAGACCATACAAATTACAAATAAAAAATGCTACATGGTGGATATAACGATCTCCTATAATCGGCCACTGTAAATCACCCCAACTCATATTTTATCCTATGCTCAACTCCCTATTCAGTGACTGGGATACAAAGAGAGGTTAAAGGGTATCGAGCTCTGCAGGGAGCTAGACAGAATCAGAAAGACAGGACATACAGTTCAGTGATAGTGATAGTCACTCAGTCGTGTCTGACTCTGTGACCCATGAACTGTAGCCGACTTGTAGGCTCCTCTGTCCGTGGGATTTCTCAGGCAAGAATACTGGAGTGGGTTGCCATTTCCTTCTCCAGGGGATCTTCACGATACAGGGATCAAACTCACGTCTCCTGCATTGCAGGCAGATTCTCTACCATCTGAGCCCAGTCAGTGAGTAACTACTGATAACACTAGCCTACAAAAAGTGCCCAAAGAATCATTCCAGTAAGTTTTTCTTCACCCAGGAAAAGCGCTGATCACGGTGGGATGGTTGGGGAGGGATACAGGCTAAGTTCTTTTCAAGGGTAGCATTTGGACAGATGAAGAGGAAGGAAGGAGACTCTAGACTGAGCCTGGTGTGAGCAAGGGCACTGAAGCAGGAAAAGTGAATAGGCGAGAATGAGCTAAAACATTCTGCAGAGGTACTAAGACCATACTGAGGCAGATCTCACAATCTAGGCGGAGAACTTCATGTCCTTTTCTCTAGCAACGTGAAACCACAGGCAGGGAAACCAGTTAGAATATTACACTGACCAAGATTTGAAGTAACAAGTCCCAATCCCAAATGGCAGAAACTGGAATGAATAAAAAGGACTTTGAGAGACTTTACCAAAAAGAAAGGAAAAAAATAATCAAAGAATCTGGTCTTTGTCTAAAATCTAGTGAATTACTTAGGGAGAAAAAAAAAGATAACATCATGATTTCAAGAAAACTCCAAACCCTTCCAAATAGGCTTGAGAGAGGAAATAAGATGAGTTTTGCAGAAACAGCGAGAATATGCTTCAATAAGAGAGCAATGAATCACTCTCATATGGTATTATGAGATCTCATAATGTTGTCCTATTGTATTTTTTGATGCAGCATATAAAAATATACACTTACAAAACATATAATTTAGTGGGAAAGTCTTGTATTGCCACCCCCCCCAAAAAAAGCTACACATGCGGCTAATTTAAATAACACTATAACTTCAGTCTAAAATATTTATTATTTACAAATAAATACATAATTTACCTGGGGCTTTTTTTCCTGTCACAACACCATAGTTAACACACACATACACACCAACTGGAAGATACGTTTATAAGCCACTGATAATACAAGTCCTCTCTTAACTTCATCACTGGTTACATTATTGATAGGCATCTTCAGTTCCTTTATGACACTTTTTGAAGGACTCAGATTGTATGCAAATGTACAATCGAAGCATTCCAACCAATTTGTGAAAACTCTTTAGACCAAAAAGTAAGTCTCAGACATACAAAGGAAAAGTTGTGTTTCTCATCTCCTCATGAGCATCTTTCAATGCCCTATAGCCAAAAGTCCAGGTATGACTTTATGTTTGAAGGAAAGTAAGGAAGTAAGAGGGCTTCCCTGGTGGCTCAGAGGTTAAAGCATCTGCCTGAAATGTGGGAGACCTGGGTTCGATCCCTGGGTTGGGAAGATCCCCTGGAGAAGGAAATGGCAACCCACTCCAGTATTCTTGCCTGGAGAATCCCATGGACAGAGGAGCCTGGTGGGATACAGTCCACGGGGTCGCAAAGAGTCGGACACAACTGAGCGACTTCACTTCACTTCAAGGAAGTAAGAAGATATTTGCAACATGCCAACTGGTCTTAGCATAAATGATGTCCGACCCTAAAACCAGTGCTGCTCCCCACCATATTATCCTGTCCAACTACCATTCTGGGGAGTCTTCAAAGGGTCCCGAGAGCTTCATAAATCTCTCAAAACAAAATATGTTTCCCTTAGAGTCATTTAAAAATTATGCTTTATATAAGTATAAATAGAAATATGTTGTGATACCATGTATCACTGCAGTAGGAAGAAGAAGAGCAGAAACTTAAAGACTCACAATATGTTTGGATTATGTGTCACTCATTCACCGAAACTTGATTCAGTATCTACACGCTATGTATTGTGCTTCAGGAAAATGATGGTGGGAAACACCTGACTATCCTCCGTTTTTAGGACACTTGCCATTTAGCAGGAGATGCAAATATCCATCAAAAGATCTCCCTAATAAATGTGTAAGTACACACTGACCAAAGCTATGAAAAAAAAGTGTCTGATGCTTTGAAAGGATGAAAGAACGGGGATCACCGAGTTGATATCGGCAGAATTTAGTGCAATCAAGAAAATGGATACATGTATGGCTGAGTCCCTTTCCTGTCCACCTGAAACTCTCACAACATTGTTAATCAGCTATACTCCAATACGAAGCAAAAAGTTTAATATAAAAAAAGGAGGAGAATTCAGAAGCATAAAGTTATGAGTAGGTAAAGTGAGAATGCTTTAATTAATAAACTGCCTAACTCCCTTCAGCAGAACTTTAATGATAATAGAAGCTGTGAAGATAAAAAAAGAAAAAGAAAACTTACTGGACTATTGAGCTATAAAATACAGTTAATCAACTAACACATTTACCTTATCCCAAGGAGCCATCCCAGTGGCTTCTCTACCTGAGGTGGGCATGCCAGCATTCAAGGATTAATTAAAATCCACCCTAAGACAAAGTGCCCTGGGCCTTTGAGCACATTCTCAGGGAACACCACGTGGCTCCAGGCGGTATTTTAGCATCTTTGATTTCCTGAATTAAAGAATGCTCGTTAAAAGTTAAGTTTTGAGTAGGACACACTGCCCTGGTTCCTCTGGCCGGTCTCTTTCATCCAGCACAGTTCCTCTTTATCACTCCTAGAATCACAGATGAAGGCACAGAACCCTGAACCACAGAAAGTTCTCCTGCCCACCTGTCTCCTTCCCTCTCGCCCCCATGCTCAGCCTCCTCCCCTACCGTCCACCGTCCATGAGCAGCAGTCAGCGGTCAAGGATGAGGGTACCCGGGGGCGGCACACTACTTACTTTCTTTCCTCCAGCAGGGCGATCTCCTTTTTCACCTCGCGGTATTCTTCTGCTATCTGGCAGTGCTGCTTGTACACCTGCATGGATTCCATGGAGTCATGACAAGGCGGCAGAGGCTTCACCAAAAAAAAAAGAAAGAAATCAGTCCATTTCCTTGTAGCAGAATAAATTGCCAACCACTGTGCTATCCTGGTGATCTTTAGAGGAAGAGGTTTTTCAGGAGAATGGCATTGTCAATCCACACTGGACAGGGACTGGCTGATTCTATTTGACTACAAATGGAGAAGTGGCCCAATAACCCCCCCACCCAACCCCCCCACCCCCTGCCGCAGGCATCGTCCAGTGTTATTCCAGGGCACCCTCAGGCCCAGGCCAGAGCCCTGAGACCCATGACAGGTCAGCTACCTGCCATGCACTGAAAAATAAGTCCCCTATAATTCTAAGAATCTTAAACTCTGCTTTAGAGAATATTTCGGTTGTCTGTTTCAATTACCCCTTGATTTCTATTCCTGATGCCCAGAGGCATAAATGCAACTCGTAGAGAGGAGGAGCCCTCCAAGAAAGGAATCCAATAAACTTACTTACAAAAAGAAATAAATATATAGAGTCACAGAAATAGAAAAGAAACCTATGGTTACCAGGGGAGAATAGGAGGAGGAATAAATTGTGAGACTGGGATGAACGTACATACATCACTATACATAAAATAGATAACTAATAAGTGCTTACTGTATAGCACAGGAAACACTATTCAATAGTCTGTAAGGACTTTTGTGAGAAAAGAATCTTAAAAAAAATAAGATGCGTGTGTATAACTGATTGACTTTGTTGTACACTTGAAACTAACACAACATTGTACATCAACTATACTCCAAGAGAAAAAAATAAAAACAAAGAAAGGAAGCCAAACTGAAGAAATGATGCTGGCCTGGAAATAATGCTTGCAACAATTAACCAACCATATGAAAGACCAAATCCCAAATAAAACGATGCTTACAACATGTGCAGGCAAAGAGAACAAGGATTCCTGTCTGTGCTTTTCTCCCATCCTTGAGGGGGACAACAGCCAGCACACAAGTTTTTCTAACCACAACATGCTGACTTCTTTCTAGAATTTATTTTTAAAGAATTGGCTTTCCCTCAGTTCGCAATTCTAAGTTCTAATTAGCAGCGTGTTATTAAACACATTACTTTGAGAAAAACTAGTTAATATTCTTTTAAAGAGGTTTGTAATCACCCTTTTCAATTATTTAATAGAAAAATGTTGCATAGTATCTGAGAAAGTGTTAGTCGCTCAGTTGTGTCTGACTCTTTTGCGACCCCAAGGACTCTAGCCCACCAGGCTCCTCTGTCCTTGAGATTCTCCAGGCAAGAATACTGGAGGGAGTTGCCATTCCCTTCTCCAGAGATCTTCCCAACCCAGGGATTGAACCCAGGTCTCCTGCATTCTTTACCATCTGAGCCACCAGGGAAGCCCAGTACCTGAGAAAGATCACTTAATCGTTATACAGGCTCTTCTGTCTAACCTTCTCTTCACAGTATTCTTAAATATGTATGCTATGTGTCTGACTAGGTTACAATCTCACTAATTTTATATTAGTAAATGAGAAATAATGAATTCCTTACTACTTGTGCCTCTCATTATATTCTTCAAGGAAACTGATTTCTTTGGGTGTCATATTTAGCAGTCTCACCCAAGATGCCAAAAAAATTCTAGAAAGTTCTACAAAATTCTATAAAATCTGACTGATAAATCAGATAACCCTTCCTATTTGTCATGAAGCCTTCTGAGTAGAGATCTTCTAAACGAAATAAAATTCAGAGTAAATGTGGATGAAATTAACCTTTATGTGGAACATCTGTTGTGTTCTAATCTATGGAAATTCATCCAATAATTCTATTATGTAGTATTTTTCCTCACCGCCCTATGGACACATTCACAGCATAAACTCAGCCTGTTGGAACAATTATGCCTTTTTATAGTGAAATAAATTGCAAAGTAGTGCCCAGGAGTATTACAGTACAACTCACCCCAGGAGATAAAGCCATCGCCAAAGGCGTTCAGAACTCCTGGCTCCTCTAGTCCTAGAAATCACCACCCCCTCCTCAATTTTCACCTGTTATACTGGCAAATGACCAGGTGTAAGAGTAAGAGTAATGAAAGCAATTTACTCTGGGTACCCTTGCCAAGCTGCTATTAAATCACCTGTGCCCTGTTAAAGGATTTGCCTACTGGAAAGCCCTAAGACTCAACACATCCTATTTCCTGCCCTTTTGAACACTCATAAACTATATTCAGCTCAGCCCATAAGCTGCCACATGGAGGTACCCGCACGATGAATTCAGCATAGCCACCTATGTGACAGCCAGAAAATTCTAGGACTCCATGCTTGCATGCCAAAGAGGATACAGATGAGAGAAGTCACGGAAAGGGAGAAAAATGCCCTTTGCTGCTATGGTTTAAAAGGAACACTGAAAATTACAAATAATAATTTTCTTAAGAGGCGAGAGGCCTGTTTTCCCCCTTGGCTTGCCAACATGAAATGCTTTTTATTAAAGAGGCAAGGTTTTCATGACTTCTTTTTTTATTGGCATTGTTTTTCTAAAAGCTTTTTTTAAACTAATTTATTTAACTTTGTGGCTGCAATGCCTGGCATGTAGAATCTTAGTTCCCTGACCAGGGATCGAAATTGTGCCCCCTGCATTGGAAGTGAGGAGTCTTAACTATTGGGCCACCAGAAAAGTCCCTAGATTCATTTTTAAATTGTTCAAATATATGTGTCTTCTTGGTTTATCATGACTTTAAGAAAAAAAGACCCAGCTAAGCAGAACCAGGTAATCCATTGTATATTCTAAATGATTTTCTTTTATGTGAACCATTTAAAAAGCCTTTATTGAGTTTGTTGCAAGATTGCTTCTGTTTTATGTTTTGGTTTTTTGGCCACGAGGCATATGGGATCTAGTTCCCTGACCAGGGACTGAATTTGCACCCCCTCGCACTGAAAGGCGAAGTATTAACCACCGGACCACCAGGGAAGTCCCTGTTGGCAGTTTTTAACTGTGGGAAATTTGAAGATGTTTTTATGTACTGGTAGCATGATCAATCATGCTAAAGGGACATGAGGAAAGGGAGCATTTCAAGATATATTTGATATCCTCACATGCTCTCAGCAGGCTGACCATGCTATATATCACAATATTTTCAAGTCTGCCCACAATTAAGATGTTTTTCTTAACTTTTTAAAAAGCCAAAAATACTTAGTGTTCAGGGTTTTTAGGGAGTAAAATGATGCCAGGGTTCATGTCAATCTCCTGCCCCTAAGAGCTCTGTCTTCACCCAGCCTGACTTGTAACTCAGCACCAATACACATTCTTCCAATTTGCATAAAAGCACTGAAGAGCAAAATAGATTTTTTTTAAGCAAGGTGAGAAGTGATATTGCACAACCACCACAATATTGTAAAATTATCTTTTTAAGTTGCCAGGGGCTGGTGCGTATAAATGAGGAATTATTGGTTAATGAGAATAGAGTTTCAGTTTTGCAAGATGCAAATGTTCTGATGATTGGTTACACAACAATACAAATATACTTAACACTATGTTATGTGTTTTTACCACAATTTTTTTAAAAGTTAATGGAAAAAAAAAAAAGTGTCATTAGATCCTTCTGCTGCCCCCAACCCATCTTCCAAGCATCGCTTGCAGGATTCCCCATCTGAGACTCACTTTGTTCACACCCTATCTTTCTCTCCTTCCCAAATTTCTCCCCAGGGAATTAAAATTCCCTACCCCTTTATAACTTGAAACTGTGTACCACTAACCCAAATGTTGCTGGACAAACCAAAGTGCCCTCTGGTCAGCAGGACCCACTGTCTCTGGAATGGCATTTAACATCATTGGTCATTTACCCCATTTCAGGAAACTAATCCAAGAGTTTTCTAAGCACATATTGTTCTCATCCCAACAGGAATTTACCTGATATTAAACAGAACTACAGAGTAATGGGATGTGTGGCCCAGCATGACACAGCCCACTCTCACTGTTTCATGGCATAATGTGGGTGTGTGTGTGCGCATCATACCATACGGCCTTCACCAAACATGAGTCTCTCTTCCCTTCTAATAAGCCCTCAAAATAGGAGACAATATTTACCCAACAGAGTTCACTGAATAAAGTGTTCGCCTGAGGAAATAGGTTCCTAAAATTCAAGCACAGGAATCAGGTTTCCAATTTTAAAATGGAGCTACTAGTAGGCTTACATCAGGTGACAGTTTACTGGCACTCATGAATCAATCAGTCACACGTTGGTTTAAGATACTATTTAGCATGTGCTCACACTAAAAGAAATAAAAACCTAAAAAATAATGTAAAAGAATGCCTGTAGTAACCAGATGAAAAACAGCTATTAACTTCTTGGAATAATAATTAACACTTTTTTTTAAATTTTAAGTATAGTTGATTTATAATTTTGTGTTAGTTTCAGATGTATACAGCAAAGTGATTTGGTTATATAAGTGTACATATACATATATATACATTCTTTTTCAGATTCTTTTCCATTATAGGTTATTACAATATATTGAATACGTTTCTCTGTGCTATACAGTAAATTCTCATGTATCTATAACACTTTTATTTTTTATTTCAATTCTCTTTGATTTTGACTATTCTCCGTCAAGAGATTTTCATACTTATATTCCCATGCTAGGAATGGACAAGCAATAAGTAAACTCCATGTTGACACTGAATTTCTTTTCGCTTCATGAAGAGCAATTTTCCTTGTTACTTTCTCCACAGTTGCCCTAAATTCTCCCTTCGTTTGGATGCATGTATTGCACATTCTTATTTAAAGAACGAAATATTGAATTTCAAAGAAATGGAAGCCAAAGATACCCTATTTGAGTTAGGGACTTTGGGAAGGTCACGTACACACTGCTATATTCAAAATGGATAACCAACAAGAACTTATTGTATAGCACAGGGAACTCTGCTCAATGTTATGTGCTGGCCTGGATGAGAGGGGAGTTTGGGGGAGAACGGATACATGTATATGTACGGCTGAGTCCCTTCACTGTTCACCTGAAACAATCACAACACTATCAACCAGTTGTACCCCAATATAAAATCAAAGATTTAAGTTTGAAAAAAATCCCAAGTATACCATCATTTGCAAAAAAGAAAAGAAAATGAAAACATAAAAATATTCTTTGGGCACTAGAGCACAAACTCTGCAAAACTGCAGAAACAACTTTTCCGATACACTGAATATGTGGTCTCTGGTCTTCTCACAACACAGCCAGTTCTAAGAAGGCTAAATTAAGACCTTCCCTTGACAGTGTCTCAAGCGAACGTTGAAACACACTTTCCCAAGACACAGATTGGGGTTTGGATGAAGTCAGAGCCCAGGAGAAGGCAGTTCCTCCTCACCCCCATCCCCTCCCTCATCCTGCCGCTGCCTAAGGATAGAGTTTGCAAGGGCTTTAAATTACACGGCAGCGTGAGTGAACCACTACGATCTCTGGTATCCACCCCAATCATCAGGACCAATTTAACAAGATGAAGTAAGAGAGAAACCACAGGCTTCTGTTCCAAGAATGCTGGCTTGAGCCACACCATCCTATCCATCGTTTTATAGCTAGCTCCTCCCGAAATGGACTCTGTCCTCTGGAAAGAGCCCCGTGGGAACAGACCAAGCCAAGCATCTCTCCGCAAGGGGCAAAGCCAGCTAAAGCATTTCCGTTTTCTACTTGGCTTCTTCAAATACTACTGGCCCCATCCACTTAAAAAACGTAAGAATTTAATTTTCCTCTCCCAGCTTCCCATACAGAAGATATATTTAGAGAAATAAATATTCTACAGTTGCTGAGCAGACTTCTTATTTATTCCTTGATTCTTGGTGTTATCTTTATTTTGGGGGTAGCACAGAAGGTGTCTGGTTTAAATTTTGTCTCATTTCAATGTCCCCAAATGAGCAAGTGTAATCTGTTATAACTAAGTGGAAAACCACAGTCAGGACTAACTGCCATATTTGAAAACTCTTTTATCTCGGAATTGTAAATATTTTTTTTACCATTTTAAGAATTGACATTTCCATAGTATCTACATCATGGTCAAAGTCATCACTAAGTAATAATTATAGCATATCTTATACATTACATAACACATTATATCATTATATATTACATATATACAATATATTAAACACATAAAATTTTATATATTGTTATACATATATAATTTTACATTACACATAAAATTTTATATAATATAACATTATATTATATAATATTGGAATGAAGGATATTTAGGTCAATTCTATCAACATAAGCAGTATTAAAGGGACAGATAAGTCGAGTATCCCAAATGTTTCTGAGAATGCATAGCCTAAAAACTGGGCTGCTCAAAAAATAATAATAATAAAGGTATCATTGTAAAGCTCCAAGTAATCTATATATGTTTTCTGTGTAGTCACAGCAGCCAAAAAAAAAAAGCTGTAATATACTTTTTAATACGTGTGTGAGAGAGAAAATGGCAGGACTTTTTTTAGTGCTTTATCTGGATGTTCAAGAGCACTGTAGTAGAATCCTGGAATGCTCATCCTCCATTTTATACCATCTTTGTTTCCCAGACAGCAAGTGATACACTGATGCAAGACCTAAAAGAAGTTTCAGGAGAGACTGCTAGGATAACAAGATACTATAGTACACAACCAAAGCTAAGAAATTGGTTATTTGTGGAGGTGACATCAGTTTCTGGACTTACCAAACTCTGTCTGAGAAAAAAGCAAGTTCAATGTGTACTGCAGAGACACCTGTTACTGTCTTCTCATATTAGATGGGAGGACCTTAGAAGGGACTGAAGCTATTGCTCAATTTGATTTAAAAAAAAAAAAAGTCTTTGTTTTCCAAATATCTTAAAGAAGAGGGCATCTCTATTCCTAACTCAAAAAATCCAAAGAGATGCTTCTCTCATTTCATTTTACACATATGAAGATACTGGTACTTCAATAGCTCATTCAATAAACAATTTCACTAAAGCAGGAAATTAATATTAATTGAGCAATTATTTTGCCAAGTACTGTGCTATATCTATTCATCATCTCATTTAATTTGCACAATGATATGAGATATTTTCTCTACTTTGCAGGTCAAAAAAGTGAGGTTTGGGACTTCCCTGGAAGTTGAGTGTTTAACACCTCGGGGCTTCCAATGCAAGGGACGTGGGTTCGATCCCTGGTTAGGGAACTAAGATCCCACATGTCCCACGGCATGGCCAAAAAAAAAGAGAAAGAAATTGAAAAAAAAAAAAAGTGAGGTTTACAAAAAGGAAATAACATGTTCCAAATTACAAAACTAGTAGATGGGGAGCGATGGTCCAAATTCAGGTCAGCCTGATGCCACTGTGCATACCCCGGTGGTTGTCACTCTCCTTAACAAGTTTATTGCAATCTAGGTGTTGGCATGCCCTCCACCTGATTATAAAAGCATAATCTTCCCAGGGTAAAAAAGATCACAAAGCTTAGCTTTGGATCTTCCATAGGTCAAACTACAATCTCCAAAACATAGCAACATGGTTAAATTTTACTAATAAGACAAATTTGGTTCTGAGCAGACCCTGGGACTGTTAAAGGATTGTGCCATCCTTCAGAAAAGAGAGGGAGGTCAGTCATGGCCTCTTCTTCAAATAAAAGGAAACAGAGGCCTAAAGAAAAGTCATGTTTTTCATTCATTCTTACAAGTGGACATAGAGTTGAACCTCCTTTCTTTCGACAGTACGGTCTAAACTAGCTCTGCCCAAACACTGCCCCTAATGGACATGAAGAATTTAGAAACCAAGTTCCAGGAAAGGAATCCACACAAAATAGAATCAACCTACCATCTGCCACTGGGCTGAGGCCTATATAGAGTTGCTCATTTTAACACCTACCTTACCCCCAAGGTCTCTTGCCCAACATTTCGCATTAATAGAGACATCAAGAGAAATGTTTGTCACTGCTATTCTTGCCCAAGGCTTTTTTTGGCTTCTGTGAAAATAGAAGCACCATGAATTACATGCTCAAACATGTCCAGATTCTTGGCAAAGCAACTGAAAAATCTTGGGGGTCAAAATGTAGGTAGAGTAACTACCAAATACTTGATAGCTGCATTTTATAAACTATGAAAGAGTGTGTAATGGACATCCGAAAGTCAGAACAGATTTTACAAGTCTGTTCTACAACCACAGTATAGCAACCTCACAAATCAGACATTCTCCACCTATCCATGTAATTTAAGCAGCCCATAGGTTCTGCCACAGTTGAAAAGAAAAAAATGTTACCTAGATTCAGAATCAGAGATCTAGTCAGGCAAATTTATGTAGACCAAAATTTGACTCACATGTTTCATCCTTAAAGCAGAGACATAATAGTTTACACAAGTGTTGCAAGGATCAAATGAGATCATTTGTGGCAAAACACCCCTTGTCCAAGTAACACTCAATGTGCATGGGTGGGATTTAAATGTGAGGGTATGCAGAGAGCAGGGCTTAGCAATCATCACCTAGCATCAATTACTTTTCATATTTATAAGGTTCTAGAGAGTCCCTTGGACTGCAAGGAGATCCAACCAGTCCATTCTGAAGGAGATCAGCCCTGGGATTTCTTTGGAGGGAATGATGCTGAAGCTGAAACTCCAGTACTTTGGCCACCTCATGCAAAGAGCTGACTCATTGGAAAAGACTCTGATGCTGCAAGGGATTGGGGGCAGGAGGAGAAGGGGACGACGGAGGATGAGATGGCTGGATGGCATCACTGACTCGATGGACGTGAGTCTGAGTGAACTCCGGGAGTTGGTGATGGACAGGGAGGCCTGGCGTGCTGCGATTCATGGAGTCGCAAAGAGTCGGACACCACTGAGCAACTGAACTGAACTGAACTGAGGGCTTCCCTGATGGCTCAGATAGTAAAGAATCTGCCTGCAGTACAGAAGGCCTGGGTTAGATCGCTGGGTTGGGAAGACTTCCTGAAGAAGGGAATTGCTACCCACTCCAGTATTCTTGCCTGGAGAATTCCACAGATGGAGGAGCCCAGCAGTTTATAGTCCACAGGGTCACAAAGAGTCAGAAACTTTCACTTACACTTTTTCAGAGACAAGTAAGAATCAGTTCATCCTCAAGCAAACAGTTACAACCACAAAGCACTCATATACCTCTGTAACCTAACTTTTATTCTTCCGTAGAGGATTATGATGGTCGGTAAAATTCCAAGAGCCATTATTATGTGATGAAAGCACAAGGAACTGACTGTAAAGACAGCCTGCTCCACGGAATCGATGGTTCCTTTCATACATAAAGCATTTTCATTGCTTTCAATATAGAGACTTTCTGCTGCAGAGTGGCTTAAATTTATATGCTTATGCTAAGCATGGAAATAAGAATCTGCTTTTAGATATAGCTTTGTGTTATCTTTCCCCTCTCAATCCTTATCTTCATATATTTTAGTCACTCATACCCTAGAATGTATAATAAAGGTAACAGACAACAGTCTTAGACAGAGGCAACGCTAACCAAATGGCTTGACTAATGGTAAATGTTTATAACAAACTCAATCAGATCCTTCACCCAAAAAACAAGCCCTCACTTAAGTGCTTTTAGTTGTACTGCTGGGAACGTTCTCTCTAGTCATGAAGTGGTAAAACAATACTATAGGGACTTCCCTGATGGTGCAGTGGTTAATTAAGACTTTGCCTTCCAATTCAGGGCATGTGGTCAGGGAGCTAAGATCTTGTGTGCCTCGTGGCCAAAGAAACAAAATATAAAACAGAAGCAATATTGTAATAAATCCAGTAAAGACTTTAAAAATGTTCCACATCAAAAACTCTTTAAAAAAAAATGAAAAAGCAATGCCATATTTTAGGGTGAGAAAGTTGAGGGTGTGAAAGCTGAGGGTTTGGAAAGTTGGGGGTATCATAACCCCTGAAGCAGAAGACAGCCTCTCAACTGACTAATTCATTAAAGCTCAATAAAGATGAAATAGTCTCACTGGATTAAATAATTAAATAGACTTAATTTCTAGTATATGTCAAATGGGATTAAAGCTGTAAAATTCAAATGGATCTTGCAATACTTTAACAGAAGAATTATCTGGATAACTTCCAGGGGTGCTATGAATCCTGTGAAGAATGATCCACGAGTCAGAGAAGACCATTAATGTTCCCAAAGGAAAAAAAATTGTCAATACAAAAAAGTAGAATTCATGATCCACACTATTGATGGGGGAATAAGAATCTGAACACACATTCACTCTTTTATTTTCAAAACATGTTAACTCCTTAATTTCAGCTGACTCCTATGATAATAAAATAGCTTTGAGGTAACAGTAAAATAAAGGAGAAAAGCTGTGACTGGGGAAAAAAATAGAGTTATTATTTTGCAATCCCAACTACACCACGAGTAGCACATACACAGGCCTCTGGAAGGACAGAACCTAAGCAAGGGAGGCTGTATGTCATGTAAATGTGCCAGACTGGAAAGCAGAGGAACGGCTGAGTTGTCCTCCATGATGAGAAGAGAGGTTGGGGGGTGGGGTTATACCTCAGGAATCAGGAGAGTTGGTGGAAGACCCCACATGGGGACGGGAGAAGAAGGAGGTACTGTAGATAATAGCTGCAGAAGACATTTTAGAGGAGAATGGAGCTGTCTTTTGACAGCTGTGTGGTCATAACCTCCCACCTCCTGGACCACCTTCAGTAATCTCTATATTATTGATATGGCTCTGTTGGCAGGCTTTCTATTGGAGGGCTGGGACGACACCCAGGACCGTGCAGAGATGAGGTAAGGGCTTCTCCAGGAGGTCTGATCACGCCTGATGTTGACCTATGTTGGGTCAGCACCACGTCTAGTCAACATGTACCCATGTTGGGTACGTTTTCAGGGGACCACCCCAGCAGTGGAGCACCACTCTTCAGACCCAACCTGGGTGCTTCCAGATTACAAAAAAAGGACCCTATCTCGGGTTGCACAGGGCTCATTCTTGGTTCTTTCCACCTCTGTCAAGGGCCGTTCCAGTCTGGGGGTCCCAAATTCAAATGGCATTAGGATACCAGGCACATCCACAAATGTGAAAACTGCCAAGTATAAGTCAAGGAGAAACATCAGCTGGGAACTAACTGGAGGTGGTAACCCCCTGCCCCCGTCAAAGATTTTCAGAATTGGTATTCAGAGGGAAAAAAGTGGTGACTAAACAAATATCTGTAATGGGATTCCAGACCGCTACTAGACTGGTCTAAATGTGACTGCAAAGTGAAGTACTCAAGAGAACATCTGACCCAAGGCCAGTATCCAGTGTTTTCAGCAGAACCTCTTCCTAAAGTCATCTTTCTGAAATCATCATATATCATCTGAAGAAAATTAATGTGTCATAAATTAGCTCCTTCCAAATAATTCTGGTGTATTAAAAGAGGATATCTTTGATAGATCATCCATAAATTATGCATACAAAATATCAGGTTGGCCAAAAAGTTCATTAGGGTTTTCCATAAGTACATAAAGTATTCAGAAGATTTAGCTTAAAATAATTACATTCTATTTTTAAGAATTCTCAGAGAACTTGGGAGGAGATAGGGTGGAGTTGAGAAATGAAAATTATTCTGAATCTTGCCACACATGCCAAGTCTCCCTTGTAGTTTATCACTAGATCACCAACCCACCATGGGCCAAAACTGCAATGGCCCAGAAACATCCACAGGTAAGGAGAGCAGGCACCAGACCACCCCCACGTCCAAAACGCCTTCAAAGGAGGAGCTTGCTATAACAACTTAGAGGGCTGGGAAAGGGTGGGAGGTGGGAGGGGGGTTCACGAGGGAGGGGACATATGTACATCTATAGCTAACTCATGCTGATATATGGCAGAAATGAAACCAACGTTGTAAAGCAATTATCCTTCAGTTAAAATAATTTTTATATGATATTATACATATTTCAATGCCATTCTTGCCATTCAATGCCATTCAATGCCTTGAAATATGTATAATATCATGTATGAAACGAGTCGCCAGTCCAGATTCGATGCACGATACTGGATGCTTGGGGCTGGTGCACTGGAGGACCCAGAGGGATGGTACGGGGAGGGAAGAGGGAGGAGGGTTCAGGATGGGGAACGCATGTATGCCTGTGGTGGATTCATTTCGATATATGGCAGAACCAATACAATATTGTAAAGTTTAAAAATAAAATAAAATTTAAAAAATAGATTTACAGTATTTTGAGCAGATAGTGAAACATATGCAATATATCTGATAAAGTATGTATTTTAATGTGAACAATGAGTAATAAATATGATAATCTTATATTAAAAAAATAAATTTTTTTTAAATATAGGAACTTGTTTATACCCTGAGTTCTTAATATGCTTGTGCTATAGCCAGATAAACAGACAGAGACATTACCTGAGAGTTCATGACCTGGAGTCCTAGAAATACAGACCTCGATGATGTGAAATCTCCACTCTGTCTACAAATCAGTCTTTCCCAATTAGATGACTTTTCCATTCACTGTATTTTATGAAACTAAGGAGGAAAAGTGAAAGACTCTATAGAAAAATGCTTACCTGTAGTTGCTGCTCTAATTCTGGAAAGACCAGAGGAATGGCATCTTCAGGTGGTGTATCATCTAAAACATGAAAATAAAAATTCCTCACTACCAGAGCCCTTTCTCCAGGGAGAGTGGTCCTGCCGTTACCATCTTTGGACCTGTAAACATCAGTTAGGGACAGAAAGAACGCAGAAGGCAGTTTTGCTCATTTTTGATACACTGTGCTCTCTCTGTCCCAAAATTTTGCAAGCAGAATCCTCAAATGCTCAGTCTGGTAGTTCCCCAATGAAGCACTGCTTGTCTTTCAATACTCTGACGTTAGCCAAAACCAAAACATATGATATGCAGGAAAGTACTTTATTTAATAAGGTGATAATGAGGTGGCCAGGACAACCGCAATAGAACAGAAGAACGTGTGAGTGAAAAAGAGAAGTGTTACTTCTGCCCTGAAAGACTCCAAGGGCGGCCAGCTTTGATGGGTTTGCCCTCTGCCCTTACCACAACCCACTCCGCTGATGCAGGAGAGTCCACAACTCTCTACTGACTACCCTCCACTGGCTGGCGGCAATAGGCAGGTGTTGGGACCTCCCCAGTGGCCCCATGCTGAGAATCCACCTTCCAATGCAGGGGACGTGGGTTCAATCCCTGGTCAAGACATTAAGACCCCACATGCCAAAGGGGCCAACTAAGCCCATGACATAACGAGAAAGCCCACGCAGTGCAACTAGAGAAAGCCCAAGCACCACGAGGAAGACTCAGTACAGCCAAAAACATTAAAAAGAGGCAGGTGCTGCTGGATCAAAAGGCGGTTCACAGAAGCATCAGAGGAAACCTGATAAGCTTACCCAAATCTCTTCAAGAATCTGCTGCTGCTATCTTTGCAATAAGGCTAATCTCCTTAGACGAAAAGACTATGGGAATTGTACCAGGCAATCACTGGGCAGGAGGAAAGGTTTTCTACAGCAGAATTTCTGAACGAATTCATGCCAGTTGGATTCACATGGTAAGAAAAGCTGTGCATAGAGCCAGAAAAAAGTGCTTCTTGAGAATAATATGACCTTGAAGCAAAGCGTTTTGACCCTTACTAGAAAGTTTAAAAGAGTTATGGGATCTAGAGTAGTGAGTAGCTATTGGTGTCCATTCTATTATTCTGTACAGATAAAGACAGAACTATAGGGGACTTCCCGGGCAGTCCAGTGGTTAAGACTCCAAGCTTCCAACGCAGGGGGTACAGGTTCAATCCCTGGTCGGAGAACTAAGATCCCACGAGTCTTGAGGTGTGGACAAAAATAATTAATACATAAAATATAAACGAACAAAAAATGAGAAAATTCTGAACAGAAAAAATATTAAAAATATATATATATAAGTGTAGTGGTTCTGGTTGAGGCTTAACTAAGCATTTTAGCATTAATAAAGACTGTCTTAAAGGTTTTCTAAAACAAAAAACATACTTCTGACCTTTAGCCATGGTTCAAAAGGACAGCTCTCTTGTCAGCAGAACCTCTGTATCTCTGGCCCTGTGGGTCCACTCACCATTCATTCCCAGTCCTCTCCTTGCTGACAACACCTAACCCAGGTATGACTATGAGAATAAGATGAAATACAGGCTAAACGAATAATTGAAAAGCCAAGTCTATTTTAAATTATAAAAAAAGAAAGATCCTGGGTTTTTTTTTATGTTTTCACTTCCATAACTAATTCATTTATAAAAACCATTGAAGTTCTGTTTGAAACTCAAGAAGGGATATGGGCCATACACAATGCAAAAGGCCAGCATCCTCTAACCACTCCTTGACAACATAATCCAAATAAAATGCAGTAGACAAAGAGTAGACAAAGGCTTCCCATGTAGCTCAGCTGGTAAAGAATCTGCCTGCAATGCGGGAGACCTGGGTTTGATCCCTGGGTTGGGAGGATCCCCTGGAGAAGGGAAAGGCTAGTATTCTGGCCTGGAGTATTCCATGGACTGTATAGTCCATGGCGTCGCAAGAGTCAGACAAAACTAAGTGACTTTCACTTTCATCCAGAAGAAGAGTCCAGGTTTCTGAGGGATTACATTTCCTCCAAGGCACCAAAGACAATCACCAGAAAGATGATTCAAACAAAGACAGGATTCATCCCTGCCAAATGCCTCAAGAGCATCTGGTACATTTTATCCAAGAGTAGTATAAACAACAACGAAGTGTAACATACCCCCACTTAAGAGTGGCTTCAGACAATAACAATGCGGTAACAACTGTGAATTCATCTGCGCCTGTCCCTACCAGACAATGCCCCCATGTCCATTGACACTATGCAGCTTCAGAGAGCAAGTAGAAATGGGGGGACCTTCTTCCCAAGACCCTCGCTGCAGGCTGGAGGGCCATCTCACCTTGAAATGAGGACGTCAATCCCCTGATCCTTCAAATGGACTCTTCCTATTCAGAAGTGACAACTTCTGCTCAATATTTTGTGACTTTTTCAATCCATCTCATCATTCGCAAAGAATTGGACAATAAACAGGGTTTTTAAAAAAAGAAATAGTCCTTGTTTCTATTGACTCTTTGGAGGTAGCCTTTATTATAAAACCTATCATTTGTAAAACAGATTTTGGTTTAAGGTGCATTTAAATTGACTTCAGTAAAATATCAGTAACTCAAAGAGGAAAGTGTTAGTCGCTCAGTCATGTGCAACTGTGATCGCATGAACTGTAGCCTACCAGACTCTTCTGTCCATGGAATTCTCCAGGCAAGAATACTGAAGTGGGTAGCCATTCCCTTCTCCAGGGGATCTTCCCAACCCAGGGTGCAAACCCAGGCCTCCTGACTGCAGGCAGATTCTTTACTGTCTGAGCTACCAGGGAAGCCCCGCACAGAGATAAAACATCAACAATAACCCAAATAATGATTATTTCAGCTCATTGAGCTCAAGGCCAGCAACACTGTTTGGCATGGGTAAAGGGGAACCTATTCTACTTTGGCACCCCAACCCTAATAGTCATAGATGAGCAGGCACTTGTTAGGAGGAGAAACCACTCTTATGAAGTACCAGAGTAGACAGTGCATTCTAGAATTCTAGAAGACAAGCCAGGAATGGAACTCAAGGCTTCCTGGGACTTAATCCCCCTTGTTCCCTGTGAAATCACGCTCCTTCCTGCTTAACTATAAAAAGGGGAGAGGGGAATTATTCATCTTTATTACTATAGTAAACAGCAAATATCTGGTATGACTCAGAATTAATAAAGCCCATTATAAAAATCTGTCCTTATTGATACTCACACCATATATAATAGAAGCACATACATGGAACCAAGTTGACAATTTTGCAGATAAGTAAAGGCTTAAGACTGAATTCCTAGAGTTGAAAAAAAAAAAGTCTGATTGATTGACATAGAAATAAACACATAAAAAATATTTTAGAAAATAAAGGCAAGATTTTTGTTAAGGAATGGATCAGGTTGGATTAATCCAAGCAGGAAATGGCAGCGGAAACAAGAAAACCAAAGACAGATGTAAGGAATTGGCTGTGTTTGAAAGCCAGTCCTGTATTTCACTGCCTGATGCCATCTGGTTTAGCTGGCATCCCTGCCAGCCAGGAATTTCAGGGCTTGCAAAGCTGCTTACAAAGCTGCTCCAAGTTGATGTGTGGTGTGTTTACTTTTAAACAGTGGCTGCCTTCTCTGACTGGTTTTAAAAATAGGCAAATATTCTAAAAGCAGAATAATGAATCACTGGATCGGGCCAAAATGAAAGAAGAAAAATGACTCAGGCAGACTAGAAGCACAGCTGTTCCACAAACATTTGGCCAAATCATTGTAAAACATTTTGACAGTGATATCAGATCAGAGTTCGTAAGTTCAGTTAGGTTTGTTTTGACAATTCCAGAAGCACAAAGTAGAGTGTACAGTAGCTATGTAAGACACCACCTTGGCAAATTTGGCTTTTGTTTAAAAAAAAAAAGAGAGTAGCTGCTAGATATGTGTATAATGTGATAAAAATCAGAATGCAAGTACATCTTTTAAAATGTATTTGTTTACCAAATATTTATTGAATACCTGTTATATTCAAGGCAGGGACTGAGGTTCTGTGCTCAACTGGCACACTACTTTATCACATTTTTAATGCACTAAGAAAATAATTCATAGGCTTCCTTTTCAAAATGGCACTGTGGGCTTGATGGATCAAGCAAAATGTAGCCCCAGGAATTTATAAAAGGATGAAAGATAAAGGAAAGAATGAAAGAGACTTTTTTTTAATAAACAGATGTTCACTGCCTGTTTTGCCAGCACAATGTGACTAAGTCAATGGTACTTAAGATAGAACTTTCTGATTGGTATCCCAACCATTATGACATACCATAGTACATTTTATGATGGGCTTGTCTAAGCATCTATTTAGCAGCTGTTGGATTGCTTTGGTGGTTATTCTGTTTCAGATTTCCTTAAATTGTCTGCTCTGTGATTCTCCATGAATGGGATAAGCAAGACCCATTGGGTCTGTAACCCAAATCCTCGATGATATTTAGTAATTAGAGCTATGCGGCCAGAGCTCTCAGAGAATGCTGCAGCTGGAAGGGACTGGGCAATCATCTGGTCCCAGATTCTCAGAGCAGAGCTGAAGACAAAGGGCCCCAAGAAGGGCAAGGAGTCTCATAAGCGGTGTCACCCCACCCAGGGCTCTTCTCATGCTGCCCTGCACTGCTTCACCTTCTGCTCCACAGTTTCCCATACTTTTGTACTTCATGAGCCAGGAACACATTCCCCCAAACACTGGGAGTCATGCCCTTGTGTGTGGTGTGTGTGTGTGTCTGTCATTCAGTTGTATCTGACTCTGCGACCCCATGGACTGTAGCCCACCAGGCTCCTCTGGGGACCTTCCCAATGCAGGGATGGAACCCAGGCCTCCTCACTGTAAGCAGATTCTTTGCCATCTGAGCCACCATGGAAGCCCCACGACAACAATAACATTGGATAAATTTAGCTTTATAGACACACATAATCACACACACACACTACCATGTTCTTACTTCTCTTAACATCAGAGAGGAAAACTTCATCAAAACCAAAGCATGTCTATGAACCAGTGTTTGAGAACAACTGCTCTAGACAACATCTTGACTGGACTCTGGAGTCAACCATCTCCCCCTACCCCTCAACCCCTGTGCCCCCAATCCTACATACAACTAAGTCTATCTAGCCTTCCAAACTCTAAATCCTTGGTAAAACAAGTGTAGCTCTCCACCCAGAGAAGATGACCTCAGGAGAGGAAGAAGTCACGATCAGAGAAAATTCCCAAGCCTCACTCCACTCCCCAACCAAGAAGCTGAGAGACAGCTGGCATAGAATCCATTCAATGCGTCTACACGTCCGGCAGCCAGAGCCGGCTTCCTGGGAATGCACCCACACGATTGCAATTGCCCTTCACAGGCGGTCCACACTTGGCTTAATGATCTGAGTACGCTGTCTTGAAATTCTTAGTAACTTTTGAACCAAGAGCCCCAGAATTTTTGCACCATGCCTCCACAAATTGTTGTCCTACCTACAGGACAACCCCTGGTGCTGGTGCCCAGGAGACTGTCTTTCAAGATACATCAGGGGCAAGCTGACACTAGAGAGGCAAGAGTTTGGGTGGTGCCCACAGTGCAGAGGCTCGTCCAAAACCTTTCCTGTTTACTGTTTGCTTGTGTAGACTCCTAACCACTAATTACATGGGCCAGTGCCACTCGGTAGGATAGACAGACCTGCATTTGAATCTCAAGTTGGCCACTCTTTAAGTGGTGAGAGTGGAAGATCAACATCTCTTGGAGACTCAGTTTTCTCCTCTGCAAAATGGGTGTGACATTCTCTGTCTCAGATTTATTATTAGTAAAGGAATTCATATGTCAATCATTTAGCCTAAAGCCTAGCACCTAGGAAATAATCAGTAGTAATAATGAATGCTTAAGATAATCACGTTTACTTTCCATCTTTTCACCATAAACTCAGCCAAAGTTGTAACGGCGAGAGAAGGGGTATGTGTGTGTGTGTGTGAGCGCGCATGCAGGCATGCGTGAGTATATGTATAATGGTGTGGATTAAGGGTATTATCTTCATCATCTGAATAATCCAATGAGAACAGGTAAGATCAAGATCACCGACTCTAATTACTGAATTAGAGTAATTCAGTACTCTATGTAATTTAACTCACCTGGAATCAAGATTGCCGGGAGAAATATCAATAACCTCAGATATGCAGATGACAACACCCTTATGGCAGAAAGTGAAGAGGAACTAAAAAGCCTCTTGATGAAAGTGAAAGTGGAGAGTGAAAAAGTTGGCTTAAAGCTCAACATTCAGAAAACAAAGATCATCACATCCGGTCCCATCACTTCATGGGAAATGGATGGGGAAACAGTGGAAACAGTGTCAGACTTCATTTTTCTGGGCTCCAAAATCACTACAGATGGTGACTGCAGCCATGAAATTGAAAGATGCTTACTCCTTGGAAGGAAAGTTATGACCAACCTAGATAGCATATTCAAAAGCAGAGACATTACTTTGCCAACAAAGTTTCGTCTAGTCAAGGCTATGGTTTTTCCTGTGGTCATGTATGGATGTGAGAGTTGAACTGTGAAGAAAGCTGAGCACTGAAGAATTGATGCTTTTGAACTGTGGTGTTGGAGAAGACTCCTGAGAGTCCCTTGGACTGCAAGGAGATCCAACCAGTCCATTCTGAAAGAGATCAGCCCTGGGATTTCTTTGGAGGGGATGATGCTGAAGCCGAAACTCCAGTACTTTGGCCACCTCATGCGAAGAGTTGACTCATTGGAAAAGACTCTGATGCTGGGAGGGATTGGGGGCAAGAGGAGAAGGGGACGACAGAGGATGAGATGGCTGGATGGCATCACTGACTAGATGGACGTGAGTCTGAGTGAACTCCGGGAGTTGGTCATGGACAGGGAGGCCTGGCATGCTGCGATTCATGGGGTCGCAAAGAGTCCGACACGACTGAGCGACTGATCTGATCTGATGCCAAGTTAAAGATTTCCCTGGTGTGGCCATAACTTCAGGTCTTTAAGGTTTAATCTCTTCATTCAAATCTGAATTTTAAAAGGGTTTGTCTTTACTTCCCTATCAAAGCAAACATTATATAAAATAATGTTTAAAAAAAATTTTAAGTTACACATGAAAAGTCTTTTGAGTACTTTCGTTTGAAATCTAAATAAAGATTCACATTATTTTTAGAAATAAATAAATGACATAGGGCGGCCAACTCACATTACTAATACATCAAAAAGCTATTTTAAGATTTATAGATAGCTTGGTTCTTGTTAGAGCATTATATCGTTTTGAAACACTTCATCCTTTTTTTAAACTTTGTTTTCTGCTTGTTAAACATTCGAGAGGAGACTGCTTTAATACACATTGAATTTTCAGGGCCCATATAATTAGGACTAGAGATACAGATATGGATAAAGGTACAGCTTTGGTATGATACCTAGTAGGTTGTCAATTAGTAAAAATCACCATATTACTGTAACCAGTACCTAAAACTATCAGGCAAACAGATCATATATCAAATAGACTGAGTGATATTTCTCTGCATGGAGAGACCTTTTTAAGTTTAAACATAGATTTTATATATCTATGAAACACTCTTCTAGTCACTATCATTGTAGCTATCATTTTGTGAATCTTATTGATTTATTCTTTTGTAAGAATTTTTGGACTTATTTAGCTTAGAAACGGGCTTCCCTGGTGGCTCAGACAGTAAAGCTTCTGTCTGCAATGCTGGAGACCCAGGTTCGATCCCTGGGTTGGGAAAATCCCTTGGAGAAGGAAATGGCAACCCACTCCAGCACTCTTGCCTGAAAAATCCCATGGACAGAGGAGCTTGGTGTCACAAAGAGTCAGACACGACTGAGCGATTTGACTTTCACTTTCAGCTTAGAAACATAGTCACTCACTCAGAAACCTGTGTTCCAAGAACCCTTTGGAAATACATTTATTTCTCAGCACACCACTAAATAGAATTTACCTCTCCCTTTCTTCTTTCCTACTCTGTGAAAACGTATCCGAACGAACTTTCCCTCATCGTCTCCCAGGACCACCAGGGAAGCCATTTGCTGACAGGAACACTCATTTGTTTATTACTTGGATTCCTTCTTGCCTTGCTTGCACTCAGGCATGTCTGATTCTTTGTGACCCCGTGGACTATAGCCTGCCAGGCTCCTCTGTCCATGGAATTTCCTAGGCAAGTATACAGGAGCGGCTTGCCATTTCCTCCTCCAGGGGATCTTCCCGACCCAGGGATCAAACCCTCGTCTCTTGTGTCTCCTGCATTGGCAGGCAAATTCTTTACCACTGTGCTACCTGGACCCTACCTCTAAATGGGTAATAAAGTAAAATTAACCCCAAGGGCCTGGCTTTGAATCTTTTCCCATTATTTATCAGAGGCTTGATTAGAGTGCCTGCGTGCTAAGTCGCTTCAGTCGTGTCCAACTTTTTGCAACCCCATGAACTGTAGCCCACCAGTCTCCCCTGTTCATGGGATTCTCCAGGCAAGAATACTGGAGTGGGTTGCCATGTTCTCCTCCATGGGATCTTCCCAACCCAGGGATCAAACACGTGCCTCTTCTGTCTGCTGCATTCGCAGGTGAGTTCTTTACCACTAGTGCCTCCACAAGTTATTTAACCTTCCTTAGCCAACATTTCCACTTCTGTAAAATGGGTATAATAACATCTTTTCAGCAGAGTTGTCACTTGGACTAAATTGATGAGATAGTACAAGCAAAAGCACCCAGGAACTCCATAAGCATTCATTTCCACTCTGATCGTTTCTTTACAGCCTTAAGCAACAGATTCCAACCAATAAATGCAGCTGTATCTCAAAAAATCTTCACCTGGTATCAGAAGCACGAACTCAGAGGGGTTATCGATATTGTATTATAGATTTTATAGTATTTATTAAGTTCTAACTAGGGTTCTCTATTCTGTGCTCTACAAATCAGGGATCCCCAACACCTGGGATCCAAAGCCTCATGATCTGAGATGGAACTAATATAATAATAATAGAAATAAAGTGCACAATAAGTGTGATGTGCTTGAATCATCCTAAAACCTACCCCTCCTTCTGTGGAAATATCGTCTTCCACGAAACTGGTCCCTGGTGCCAAAAAGCTTGGGGACTGCTGCTGAAAAGAATATAAATATAGGAGATCACACCCCCACTTCTAAGAGCTTGAGTGGTTTTCAGCTGATTGTTGTCAGCTCATGAGAGATGAACTCAAAGTAGGGTCAGAATTGGGACAGAATGTGACTCAGGAAAATGCAAAGAGACTCACCCAGCCCATGTCCTCAAATGCCACCCTTACCAAGTTGGCTGGTAGAATTCCCGCAGGAACTTGATCCCTAGGCTTCCTACTGATTCCCCCATGGATACGCACAAACACACCGAGAGAGAGAAAAGGGTCAGTCTTGACATTTACTTATTGCTTAGCATGAATCAGGTTTTCCAGGCTCTTTCCTGAAAACAAGGATTGAAATGTGAAGAGAAGGGAGTATGGAAACTTTGGGACCCTGAGAAGGAAAAGAGAAATAACACCAAAAGATACCAAAGGTAGAAGAAGTCAAAGGAAGGAAACAATGACAAGGGACACTTCACCTGTATCACAGTTTTGCTGAGAGCTAGTTTTGCAAGTGTAAATCTTGCTTCCAAAGAGACATTCATATAATATCCAGTTAAATTAGATTCAAGGATAGCTGTTTCAGCTACTCCACATAATTCCCACTGCCACACAAAACACCTGGTTTGTGGGGACAAAACAGTTTACATAAACAGAGTGAGTCTTGATTTTTTTAACTAAATGTCTTCTAATGAAATCAGACCTGGATTTAAAAAAAAAAAATGTTGAAAGCTATGAGCTTGGGCTTATATTTCTGACTCTAAATAATAAGTATCTCTGACTACAATAATAAGAAAATTTTTTAACACCAAGGTCTAGATTTTCTTCAAAAGTGTGCCAGATTTTGGCTCCACTGAAGATAAGGAAAATTCTCAAGTAATTAACATCAAATCCGCATGTCCATCAGACTCTAAATTCTAATTGGAGAAGGGCCAGGTTATTCTTCCTAATAACCCAAGAGATGTGATCCATATTTCTCTTCTGCACATTTTCTGTTGAGGAAAACTGACTCCATGAAAGTCCCTATTTAGAAAGTCAACTCTTGGAATTTGAAGTTTGGAGGCAATACAAGTTATATCATTGGTTTATTAAAGACAAGCATTGCTGGGAATTTCCTTGCAGTCCAGTGGTTAGGACTCCAAGCTTTCACTGTACAAGGCCAAGGTTTGATCCCTGGTCTGGGAACTGAGATTCCCAGATCCTACAAAGCCACAGGGTACAGCCAAATAAATTTAAAATTAAATTTTTTTAAGATTCTTTTTTTTTTTTTTTTTTTTTGATGTGGACCATTTTTAAAGTCTTTATTGAATTTGTTGCAATATAGCTTCTGTTTTATGATTTAGGTTTTTTGGCCCAGACCCATGTTAGATCTTAGCTCCCTGACCAGGGATCAAACCCGAACCTCCTGCATCGGAAGACAAAGTCTTAATCACTGTACTGTCAGGGACGTTCCAATAAAATTTATTCTTTAAAAAAAAAAGAAAGACAAGCATTGCTGCCTCTGGCAGTTACGGTTAGCTAAATGTTACTTAATAAAGCATTCTAGTCTTAGGCTAGAAATGGTGATTGTATTTTAAAAGGTACTTTTTTCCCCGCTAAAAACGGACTACCTTTATTTAACCCCTTGGAGTCCATAGTCTTTTTGGAGACTTGTGGCTCATTTTGCTATCAATGATCAATTCCCCATCTCCCAGGCCAGTCTGTCACCAAGTCTTTCCAACTCTTCTTTCAAAATGTAGTCTGAATTCAGTCATCCCATCCCATTCTCTAATCCAGGCTTTTACCACTTTATCTGTGTGCCATGATAAGAAGCCTCTTCCATTCTCTCATATCCTCACATTCCAGGCTATATCAATTGAACACTTACCATTTTCATCATATTACTCCCTTGCTCAAGAATTCTTGACACTCTGCTGCTTCTGATCAAAACAAACTCTTTCATTGCACTCTCTTGATTGACTTGGTAATGCTGCTGCTGCTGCTGCTAAGTCGCTTCAGTCGTGTCCGACTCTGTGCGACCCCACAGACCGCAGCCCACCAGGCTTCCCCGTCCCTGGGATTCTCCAGGCAAGAACACTGGAGTAGGTTGCCATTTCCTTCTCCAATGCATGAAAGTGAAAAGTGAAAGTGAGCAACCCCATGGACTGCAGCCTACCAGGCTCCTCTGTCCATGGGATTTTCCAGGCAAGAGTACCGGAGTGGGGTGCCATTGCCTTCTCTGTGGTAATGCTAGTTTGCTACTGCTAAGTTGCTTCAGTCGTGTCCAACTCTGTGTGACCCCATAGATGGCAGCCCACCAGGCTCCCTCATCCCTGGGACTCTCCAGGCAAGAACACTGGAGTGGGTTGCCATTTCCTTCTCCAATGCATGAAAGTGAAAAGTGAAAGTGAAGTTGCTCAGTCGTGTCCAACTCTAGCAACCCCATGGACTGCAGCCTTCCAGGCTCCTCCGTCCATGGGATTTTCCAGGCAAGTTTACTGCTATCTAAAACAAAGCGAGCAACTGAACTGAATTGCAAACAAACTTTGAGCAAAATGCCCAGCTCAGAGAGGGGCTTAGTAAATGTCCGGTTACTCTTCCACAGTTCAGACCTCTGCTCCAGTTGTAGAGAGTTTAAGCATTTCCTGAACAAATTGTGCTCTTCCTGACTTAGGTTTTGCTAATGATTTCTGTCTGAAGGAGAAAAGAAGAATTGTTAAAAGATGTGTTGTTGTTATTGTTGTTGTTTAGTCACTAAGTCATGTCCGACTCTTTTCGACCCCCTGGACTATAGCCTACTAGACTCCTCTGCCCCTGGGATTTCCTAGGGAAGAATACTGGAGTGGGTTGCCATTTCCTTCTCCAGGGGATCTTCCCAGCTCAGGGATCAAATCCGCATCGTCTGCATTGCAGGCGCATTCTTTACTGCTGAGCCACCAGGGAAACCCCAGAAGATGTGTAGCTTCCTTTTTTTACACCTGATTTCCAGAAATGCTATCTTTCCTACACTCTCTTTCTATACCCTACCTGCCTTCAAGCCCAGGATGACTATCACATCTTCCAAGAAGCTGTACCCATCTGCTCTGGGTGACAGATTTTTCCCCAAATCTCTCTGCCTTTTAAAACCCATAGGAGATCTCATTGTACTTCTCTGTTGCACAGCCCACCCGACTTTGACAGAGCACTAGAAATACAGAAACTAAGTAAAGCTCAGCTAATTAATAAGAGCAGAAGCAGAGACACCCACAATCTTGCGTGAAAGTAAAAAGTGAAAGTGAAGTCGTTCAGTCATGACCGACTCGTGGCGACCCCATGGACTGTAGCCCACCAGGCTCCTCCATCCATGGGATTTTCTAGGCAAGAGTACTGGAGTGGCTTGCCATTGCCTTCTCCAACCAAGTGAATAAGGAGTCGCTAAATAGTTGCAGCTCATTTATCCTGTAAACCCTATCTTGACATGAGATAGAAGTGTGAGATGTAGGTGAAACATACAGCTGCTTCGTGGTTTATACTTTGCTTAATTCTCCAGAATCAGTCACCATTAACACAGGGGCTAGTTTAGTCCTTAATTTGTATCAAACATGATGCTAAATGCTTTATCGACATTGCTATTATTGTTTTAGTCACTAAATCATGTCTGACTCTTTGCAACCCCATGGACTGTAGCCCACCAGGCTCCTCTGTCCAGGGGGACTCCCAGGCTAGAATACAGGAGTAGGTTGTCATTTCCTTCACCAGGGGGTCTTCCCCACCCAGGATCGAACCCACATCTCCTGCATTGCAGGTGGATTCTTTACCACTGAGCCACCTGGGAAGCCCCCTTTATCTATATAGTGTTATTAATTCTTCCAACAACTCTATGAGTTATTACTAAACACATATGGGAAACTGAAGTTCAGAAAAGTTGAGTGATTTATGCAAGATCATACAAACAGTGATGGAAATGAATCTGGAAACCACCCCTCACTAGTTCCAAAGTCCTAGGCCCTTAACTTTTACACTAAATTGTCTCAGAAGAATATGAAGAAAAATAAAAGATGACTAGAGGAATAAGCACTGCATTAGGCTTATGAGAAATGAACAACTCAACATTCACAGACAAAGATGTCTCCTTTTCTCGTGGACTCTCCTTACTCCCCACAATAAATTCAATAATATGGAATTACTTTTTAAAAGTTTACTTGGTTTTCTCACTTATTATAAATGAGATGTTTTCCTTTGTTTCGCCCCTACATGTGTGGTCTATAGACCACATGCACTGGAATGCAAAAGGCATGCACAGTGCGTGTGATGGCAAGTGCTGCGTGGTGTGACACACTCCTCACTCAAGAATTCAGAGGGAGTGTCCCCAAGTGTCTGCAAAGCATCTTTCTGTACACTTGTAACTTCAGGTGCATTAGGAAATACAGATTGTTGGGCTTCGGTCAGAACTCACTGCAGTAGGAGTAGGGCCATGGAACATACATTTTTGATGAGTGCTCTCCGATGATTATTTTAAGAAAGATTGAGAAACAGGGAACTCTAACTCCTGTCTTGGATTCTCTAGTTAGGTGCTTTATCTAGATCTATGGGAATGCATTGATCCTTTTTAAAATTTAATTTTAGAAGGTTGTTCATAAAACTTCATAAGCGTCCTTCTGTAGGGGTAAAAGGCAGGAATTACTTGAAATAAATGACAACTCTTATTGGAAGCCAGCATATCAAAAAAACCCATGAACTTCAGAAGTGGACATTCTTGGGACATTTGAAAGAGACTGGAACAAACCAATCAAAATTGACTGATGAAAAATATGCAGGAATTCTCAGTGCTCAAAAGATGATGGTAAATTAATTACAAGTTGTACATCTTGTATTTCAAGGAAGAATCTATTCATGCAACCCAGAGAGCAAGAGCCTCCTCTCTCCATGGCTCTTTTCTGTGCATTAATTTTGTTAAAATGAAAATGAGGGCACATTTATTTGTGTCATCCCAAATTATGACATAATCATACTATTTAGAACAAACAAGCTTTATATACTACATTTTCTCTGGAACTCTGTTGATTATAACAGAACTTGTCTTGCTCATGTGGAACACAAGCACAAGGAAGAAAATTGTACATTTGCTTTCTCCCTGGAGTTTGGGTTTACATGTGTCTGTCTTGAGAGCCAGCCAATCAAGCACTTGTTACTCCTCAAAATCTTGCATTTATAAAGTGCATAAAAACAGAAGGAGCTTTTCTTTTTTTGTTGTTTGGTTTTTCTTTTTGTTTTAACAAGAGACTTCATTCTTCAGAGCAGTTTTAGGTTTATAGATAAATTGAGTAGAAAGTATAGAGAGTTCTTACAGACTCTTTCTCCCTACACATGTAGTTTTCTTTTTCTTCTTAGAGACACAGCTTGGAATAATGGAGAGGGTTTAAACAGTCCAGTCCAGGGATGAGAGTTTAAATCATAACTCTGTTATTTACTAACAGCGTGGTCTCTGGACTTCAGTCTTTGTCTCTGCAAATTAAGAATACTAATAGGTACATAGCATGGTTATTCCAAAGATCAGAAATAGTATAAATGAAAGTCTAGTGAAAAGACAAATGCAACTGATAGTCATTGTCATTTCTAAGTTGGGATGTGTTGATTCGCCAGTTGGGAGGATTTCCCTTCACCATTGTCTTTCAGGGCAACATTGAGTGGGAATACAGCATAACAGCAGCCATGGAAAAAGTGTCAGAAAAGTAGGTGATAAAGAATCAAGGCTTCACCTCTTTCACCTCTAGAACGAATCCACCACTGGGGGCTGCACAGTCTAGGAACCCCAGGGTAATTGTCACCATCATAACCATGCAGTCTAATAAAGTCTGATGGAGGAGGAAATGGCAACCCACTCCAGTATCCTTGCCTAGAAAACTCCATGGACAAGGGAGCCTGGTGGGCTGCAGTCAGCGTCGCAAAGACTGAGCGACTGCGCACATGTGGTCAAGTCTGAATGGGCTGTGTAATGTCAGACATCACAGAGCCCAGATCCTTACCCGGTATTACTTCGTCCCCTTTCAATCATTACTTTTTAAACTGTTCCTTCCTCCAGGAGCACCGTAAGAAAGAAGGAAGGAAGGAAGAAAGAGGGAAGCAAAGAATCAATTCTCAGAAGATCTAAGGTTTCAATGATGATGTGGTTTAAAGTGTATGATTATGTGACTTTAACGGATGACATTAGACTGCAGGCAAAAGCTGATGCCAGTGGAAGAAACCCAAGCCTTCCCTTCCTCGAGGCTGTGACCTCACACCACCTGGGGTCCCCTGTCAAAGGGGGTGCAACTGAATATGCATGTTAAGAGGTCACTGAAGGAAGCCATGACACAGGGCTCTAAGTATGGCAGCCTCACCTCAGACGGGACTATTTCAAGAGGGTTCGCCTCACCTGTCCCATTCATCACTCCCGTTGGAGTCTATTTAGCCGGAAGTGTGGGAGCACCAGCAAGAAACCAGCATTTAGGACTGGGCTTCAGGAAATGCTGCTGGAACCAGGACAGTGATATTTTTATCTTACCTAGCCAACTGCCAGCTCTTAGTACACGTTTCCTCATGCAGTTTGAACAATGACATAATTTGCTCTCCTTTGAAATTGTTATAGCTCCATGAATTTTATAATAAAAGAAAGCGAAAACGGAGAAAGTGAAAAAGAAATGTGCTCCAACCACCCAAAGTTTGGAGATGGAAATATCACCAGAGGGATTTCTGGAAGCCACACTTCAACAATGCGTGATTAAAAAAAAAAAAACCATACTCCCCATCACTGGATCATACCAGGCATGCTCTTTTTTAGGTCATGCAGCATGCAAGATCTTAGTTCCCTGACCAAGGATCGAACCTGTAGCCCCTGCAGAGGAAGTGCAGAGTCCTAACCACCGGACTGCCAGGGAAGTCCCCAGGCATGCATTTTTAAATACCCTTCATGAAAAAGATGATGGTAAGAAGGCAGGAGGCAGGGTGGTGGTAGGGGGGCTCTTTTCCTCAGAGCAGAGCATACCTGCAGCATTATCGAGGCTGAAGGCAATGCGTACTGGCTTATCTGCAGGTACCCTGGCTGTGCTGATCATGTGGGCACCTGAGCCTTGGCCTTCCTCTGGGTCTTCCAGCTGCAAGGACAAGACAGAGCCATGGTCACTTTATCCAACATCGTCCCAAGAGCCCTTTGGAAATTAGAAAAGAAAATTAGTAAGCAATGTTTTCTTATTTTAAAGCTGTTTCTAGCTCCTAGCTTCCTTTCCCTACACCTGCTCCATTTAAAATTCTTTTTCTGGCTTATAAAAAAAATTTGCTTTGGAAATACATCTAGAGTGAGATTTACAGGATGGAGCAAAATCTCCACCCACCTCACTTTTTAAAATATCTCCTATACTGACCCATCCAGCCCTGGCCCTTTGAGGTCTTACATAGTGCTTTATTTTTAATTGAGGGGGATAAAGAATCTTAATAAGGCATCAGACAGTTCTTCACACTCAGAAGCCTAAACTGGATCTGAATTATTGATCTGGGAGTGGTAACAAACGAGTATCATATCATGGAATTATTTCAATGACTACTTAATTATTTCAATACCAAAGACTACTTAAAGACATTCCCCCATTATATTATGAATAGTATGTGCTTTAAATATCTGATTACCTATAAGTCTATCAAACATTTCTAAAGTATATATGATAAAAGCAAAAGACAACATATAATATAAACAAAAGACAAATCCTAAAACATCCTACGCATACGCCACCCCACAAACTAAATTATCATTGAATTAATAAACTAAGATAGAAATGAATGGAAAAACATACTACAGATAAAATGGATTGGGGTAGGTGAAAATATATGAATATTTCTTTGTTAAAATAAGAGAATTTAGCCCAAATACATTTTAACAAAGATATTTGTTTTTATTCAATGGAACTAGGAAAAGATATTATAAATACACGATATCTCTGCCATTTAAACTCATGTATTTAACGTCTCTATTTTTAATCAAGCATCCCCCTAAGCCTTCTATTTTCCTTCTCATGGAGACAGTAAACCAAAAACTCTGAATGATATTTTAAGGAAAATGTTTCTAAAAATGGCAATATATAAATCATCTATTTACCCATCCTTAGTGAGATTCTGGGAACTGCTGTAGCAGGGCATTTTCTCACAGCAAGGTTTCTGATTCTTTCCCATAACTTTTCTCTATCTAAAAATAGTGTTCTAGAAAACTGAATTTTGTTTTTACAATTATTTATAGAGTCAAAGCAAATGCATATATATATACATACGTATATTTAGACATACATACATATGGAATCATCTTACCCAGTACATGAAAAGAGAACAGGCTTATATTAAACACCTAGCATAGCTTTGGAGAAAAACCAGCGACTGTTTATCACCCAGTTAGAATCATAGTTGGCCCATTCATTTAACACTACAAGTAGCAATGAACCATTAAGCACTCCAAGTCATGTCATTCTAAGTTAGAAAAAAGGATTAACATGAAACATTCGACTCAAGAAAAGGGTAATATAAAATCACTGTTACTTGACTCAAAATTTGCTTTATCTTAGCTCTGACATACATTTGTGTGTAGTCTCGTCTGGTTAGAATCAACCATCTCGTTAGCCACCTGTTCCTAGGGAATAGAACAGACTGTCTCAAATTAAACAAAACAAACAATAAAAATCCCCTTAAAGTTGCAGCCAAAAGAAAAAGTCTTATCATCACACCCTGTACCATCACCAAACCATATTATCGGAACATCTGAGGGTGAAAAGCTTCACTCCTCCTTTGGCTAAGTCTCCCAGTGCTTTCTTGCACCAAGACAGAAACCACAAGGGGTGGAAATTTGCCTCCAGGGGTTTTGTAGATAGATCCCTGGCAGGGTTTCCAGCCAAGGGGTGGGGGAGAATGAAATTGATCAACACAGCCAATTAGAGCCCCTCCCCTCCACACAACGGAGAACATCTGTCTGCCTCCCAAAGGATGGCGGGCGGCAAAGTTGGGTGGATCTGGAGTTCCACACGGTGTCAGCCCCTGCACCCACTTGCCTTTTCATCACACCGCCTGGGGGAAATGGGCTGATTCCTCCTCGGGGCGGTAGCAGAGCTTTGGTGAAGTTGCTGGTGCTCTGAGCGTTTCGTTGGCCTTTCACACCTGTCGCCTTACCTCACTTAGTCGAGTGTCTGGACTCGTGTAATCCAGGGCCAGCCACTGCCTTGGCCGGTTGCTGCCTTTGTGGAGTAGAGACCTAGTGGCAGACCAGGCTGCACCTGCCACATAGCAGCGTGACAATCTGAGCAGCAGTGACAGCTGGGAGGGCGGCTCGCTGCTACCTGCTGTCCCCCAGACCCCAGCGTCCCACGGGGCCTCTCCCTGTTCCGCTTCCCTCCACGACCCCTCTCTCCTTTCCTTGCCTCTCCCGCAGCCAGGATGTTGTCATGCTTCTAGAAAAAGCAAGCGCAAAAGAAAAACCCTCCTCCTGTCAAGAGGCATTGATAAACAGCAAGTTGCGGAGCGTCCAAATGTTTTAATTCATTAGTCCTGGCAAACCTAAAATACAAACAGACTTGCTTCACAAGACAGGAATGTCTTCAGCGTGACCCAATCGGTGTCTGTGTCTATTCCAGCAAACGGGCCGGGAGAGCATGACTGCAGTCAGCAAAAATGTTTCGGCCGCTCCAATCGGCTCCCCGGGACCCGGCCAACTTGGATGGGCCACCGGCCGACTCGGAGGAGATGATAGAGTGATGATTCCGCGGAAGAACGTGAGGGCTGCGGTTGAGCTGCTGTTGGGCTTGATGACTTGATCCCATCTACGATGCAACTGACCGCGCAACGGAGAGTCGATGGTAAACAGGCCGGGAGAGTTCAAACTGTCCAAGCTTTTTAACAGCCATCAACCTGGAGGTCAGAAGTACTTCAGAAGAGGCAGATGTTGGAGTTTAAATGATGAAAGATAAACAAGTATTAGGATGCACCAAAACAAATATCCTATAGTAACACGTATATATGGACTCTAGAAAGATGTTACTGATGAACCTATTTGCAGGGCAGCAGTAGAGATGAAGACATGCAGAACACACTTGTGGACACAGTGGAGGAAGGAGAGGATGGGACAAATTGAGAGAGGAGCACGGAAACAGCCATTACCATATGTAAAACAGATAGCCAGTGGGAATTTATTAACACAAAAAGCTCAGCCTGGTCTCTGTGACAACCCAGAGGGGTGGAATGGGTGGGAGGTGGGAGGAAGGTTCAAGAGGGAGGGGACATATGTATACCTGTGGCTGATTCTTGTTGCTGTATGGCAGAAACCAACATAACATTGTAAAGCAATTATCCTCCAATTAAAAATAAATAAAAAAGAGAGAATGTAAAGACTGGGAGAAAAATCTTTGCAAAATACATACTAGGTAAAGGACAGATATCCAAAACATAAAAAGAACTCTAACAACTCAGCAACAGGAAAACAATCCAGTGGGTAAAATCTCTGAATAGACATCTCACAAACAAAAATATACAGACAGCAAATAATCATGAAAAGATGCTGAATACCATATGTCGTTGCTGCTGCTGCTGCTAAGTCGCTTCAGTCATGTCCGACTCTGTGCGACCCCATAGACGGCAGCCCACCAGGCTCCCCCGTCCCTGGGATTCTCTAGGCAAAAACACTGGAGTGGGTTGCCATTTCCTCCAATGCATGAAAGTGAAAAGTGAGAGTGAAGTTGCTCAGTCGTGTCCGGCTCCTAGCGACCCCTAGGAAATTGCAAATTAAAGCAAAATGAGATACCCTAATAGATACGCTATTAGAATGGCCAGAACCAAAACAAACAAACAAACAAAACACTGACAATGCCAAATACTGATAAGGGTGAAAAATGGTGTGGCCACTTGGGAGACAGTTTGGTAGTTTTCTACAAAACTGAACATAGTCTTAGCATATGATCCAGCAGTCACACTGCCTGGTATTTACCCAAAGGAACTGAAAACTCATGTCCACACAAACACTTATACACAGGTAGGTGTTCACAGCAGCTTCATTCACGATTGCCAAAACTTGGAGGCAAACAACACATCCTTTCATAGGTGAATGGCTAAACAAACTGTTGTATATCCACACAATGAAATATTAGTCAGTGGTAAACAGAAATAAGTGTATCAAGCCACAAAAAGACATGGAGGAAGCTTAAGTGTGTATAATTAAGTGAGAGAGGCCAGTCTGAAAAGACTACATACTGTATGATTCCAACCACAAGGCATTCTGGAAAAGGCACAGTTATGGAGACAGTACAAAGACCAGCAGTTGACCGTGTTTGGGGAGAGGGGAGAGGGGTGGAGAGGGAGAGGGGGATAAATAGATGGCGCGTGGGGTTTTAGGGTAGTGAGACTATTCTGCATGACACTCGAATGATGGATTTATGTCATTATACATTTGTCACAACCCATAAAATGTACAACACCAACAGTTACAAACTACAGGCTTTGGTTAATAATAATGTGTCTATATGGACTCATCAATTGTAACAAATGTACCATACTAATGCAAGATGTTAAGAATTGGGGAAATTAGGGCAGGAGAAGTAGAGGGAGGAGATAGATGGGAGCTGCATGATTTCCACTCATTTTTCCCTGTAAACTTTAAATTGCTCAAAAAATGTTAAATAAATAAGTAAAAGGATATAGCAAGTTTCCTTGCTCTAATGAACAAAAGGCTAATTTGTTATGCTATACACAGTGTGTGTATGTGTGTGTGTGTGTGTGTGTATGCTCAGTTGTGTCTGACTTTTTGCAACCCCCATGGATTTTTGCTCACCGGGCTCCTCTGTCCATAGGAGTTCCCAGGTAAGAATACTGGAGTGGGTTGTCATTTCCTTCTCCAGGGGATCTTCCTGACCCATAGATTGAACCCACGTCTCCTGCAATGGCAGGCAGCTTCTTTACCACTGCGCCACCTGGGAAGCCCATAAACAGTAATAAGGGGTATAGATGCAAATGATTAAAAGCATTCACATATAAGCCTATTTGCATTTCTAACGGCAAATCTTTCCAGAAATTTTTATTACTGTTTGATGTTATTTTATGGAAACATCATTTATCTATTGCATTAAAATTTATCAAAGAGTCTTATCCAAAAGAGGTTCATCTTCATCTTCCCAATAATCCTGTGAAATAAACATGGTCAATACTGTCATCTCTATTTAATGGATGAGAAAACTGAGACTCAGACGATTTAAGTAACAGGTTCAAGGAGAAATGATCATTATGGAATAACGACCCAGGAAAGATTCAGGTTCTCTCATTTCGGGGCTTCCCTGGTAAAGAATCTGCCTGCAATGCAGGAGACCTGGATTCGATCCCTGGGTTCACACTATTTCCACCGTACCAGGAGGCACTCTACATGAAAGATCAGATTGGGTTGTTTTGTTAACAGTGTCTGACTCTCGAACTTCCTTGGTGGTCCAGTGGTTAAGATACCACTTGCCAATGCAGGGGACACATATTCGATCCCTGGTCCTGGAAGATTCCACAGGTTGCAAGTGCATCACAACTGCTGAGCCAGTGGTCAAGGCCTATGGGCCACAACTACTGAGCCCATGCACCTCGAGGCTGTGCTCTGGAATAAAAGAAGCCACCTCAACGAGAAGCCCACACACCCAAACAAAGATAGCCCCCCTCACCTCAACTAGAGGAAGCCCATGAGCAGCAACGGAGGCCCAGGATGGCCAAAAATAAGCAAGCAAATAACAGTGCCTGACTCTCAACTTTGGGTCTGAAGGAGACTAAGGTATACTTTTCTTTATGGTCTAGCATCTAGGTTCCCCCAACATCATCTTTACCATGACACCTAAGTTCAACCTCAAGGAAACGGAAGTTTGTGGATCCTGTGTGCACTGATCAGGAAGTGGATACCAATTCTGCCACCGCCGCCGCCGCTAAGTCGCTTCAGTCGTGTCTGACTCTGTGCGACCCCATAGAGTGCGACAGCCCACCAGGCTCCCCCATCCCTGGGATTCTCCAGGCAAGAATACTGGAGTGGGTTGCCATTTCCTTCTCCAGTGCATGAAAGTGGAAAGTGAAAGTGAAGTCGCTCAGTCGTGTTTGACTCTTAGCGACCCCATGGACTGCAGCCCACCAGGCCCCTCCGTCCATGGGATTTTCCAGGCAAGAGTACTGGAGTGGGGTGCCATTGCCTTCTCCGATTCTGCACTGGCTCCCAAATCCGGGTGCGCCTTCAGGGAAAACTAGTGGTGACAAGGACGTTGCCAAGGGAATCAGTAACTGAAGGCATCTGGAGTCCAGTGAAACTAACCCTTCATAATGGAAGGACTCAGAAGGAGGTAGCATCTTTTTCCTCTGCCCTGATCATCAAAGCCCTTGGCAAGCCAACCAGAGAAAGAAAAAGGCAGTTATACACTAGACACAACAGAAATATCAACTCTTATGATGTTGTCAAAAGCACCTGACAGATGTAACATAGGTTTTTATGCAGAGAAATCTCCAGCATCTTTATAGCAGTCCTGGGGACCACCTATTGTGTGGTCTGCTATGTCCAGCTACATTCTCATGACATTAGCAGTGGTGTGATGATGCCCAGTTGGTAAAGAAATACAAAGGAAAAGACGTCATTAAAGGACAATGACAATCACAACAAAGGAACAAAAAGACTACATCTAAATACTCTAAACGTGCTCTGTCCAAGCCCAATCACACAAATTCAAGGCTTTAAATAATAATAGTCACCAGTTCTTCTGTTCCCATGGGAGCAGTGATGTATTTCTTGGCTCTTTATCTAAACACTTCCAAGAGGGTAACAAATCTGAAACCCAAGTGAAATCCCTTCCCACAATTGTAACCCAAAATAACCACATGGTATTTTAAGAATTCAATAGAATTATACTAATTCAATCCAGAAAGAATAGGGTTTGTACCTCAAAATATTAACAGATTAGCAGTATGTCTCTGGCTAGGAGCAACATGTAAAATTTTTGTTTTCTCCTTTTCAGCAGTAAATGGGTTTTTATTGTTACATGGAAAGTTATTTTTTTTTTTTGTAAGGTTTTTTGTTTATTTACTTTTTGGTTGTGCTGGGTCTTTGTTGCTGCTTGAGGGCTTTCTCTAGTTACAGCGAGTGGGTGTTACTCTGTGTGTGGTGCACAGGCTTCTCATCGCAGTGACTTCTCTTGTTACAGAGCACAGGCTCTAGGCACATGGGCTCAGTAGTTGTAGCACAAGAACTTAGTTGCTCCAAGGCTTGTGGGATCCTCCCAGACCAGGGATAGAGGACCAGGGATCAAAACTGTATCCCCTGCGTTGGCAGGCGGATTCTTATCCACTGTACCACCAAGAAAGTCCTAGAAAGTTATTTTTAACAGAAATCAAGGAGATTTTCAAATAATGAACCCTTGACTTGCTTCTAAATTGTGGTCTATAATACACACAGCAGCTCAGCATACAGACTGTTGTCACAATTAATGCGATCTCAATTTCTTGATACAATTCAACAGGCGTCTTGGGAAGACTTGGTATGTACCAGGCTAGTATTTCCCAAACTTCCTCATTCTGGGTTCATGCCTTTTAAAAATACCCATTCCCATGGTTCTGCAATGGCTAGGATTGGGTCCAGGGCTTTATAAATTTAAACATTAAACATTTTTAAAAATTTAAAATTTAAACAGAAATTTTAAAAATTTCTGTTCATCATTTAGAGAATGGCTTAAAAGACATTTTCATCAATAATTTAAAGTTAGCTTCCCCCTGCTATCTGACATATGCAACCTATAATCTCCAAAAAAGAAATGGTTCATGATAGTGAAGTAATTAGTCTTCCCTTAAAACCATCAGTCAGTAATTTTTTCTGTAAAGGATCAAATAAGAAATGTCTCACACTGAATGAACTACTGTGATCACACCTGCCACAACAACTCAGCTCTGCTGCTGTAGCACAAAAGCAGCCACAGACAAGATGTACTTGGGACTTCCCTGTGGTGCAGTGGATGGGAGTCCAGCTGCCAACGCAGGGAACACGGGTTCAATCCTTTGTCCAGGAAGAATCCATATGCCAAGTAGCCGTTAGGCCAGCGCCCCACAACTACGGAACCTGTGCTCTGACATGGGAGAAGCCACTGCAGTGAGAAGCCTGCACATCACAATTAGAGAAAGCGTGCATGCAGCATCGAAGCCCCAGCACAGCCAAAAATAAATAATTCTATTTTTTAAAAAGAAGGTCTATTTGAATGGAGGACCTCCAACTTGATTTACAAGAGCAGGAAACAAATGGACGTATCTGGGTTCCAATAAAACTTTATTTACAAAAACAGATAGCAGCCTAGATTTGCCCCACAGCCACAGTTTACTTCCTGGTTGGCACTACTGGAGAAGAACCCGCCTACCAACGCAGGAGACATAAAGACGCAGGCTCAAGTCTTGGGTCCAGAAGATCCCTAGGAGGAAGGCATGGCACCCCATTCCAGTATTCTCGTCTGGAGAATCCCCATGGACAGAGGAGCCTGGGAGGCTACAGTTCCTGGGGTCGCAAAGAATCGGACACATTGAGCACGCAGGGTATAGTTTACCAGCTCCTGCCTCACCTCACGGCAATCTGAAGCTCCAGGCATAGCTCCCCCAGAGTGGCAGGAGCAGTCTCCTTGGAGAAAATTACCTTTTCTTTTTCTGCCACTCTCAGTTGCCTCTCTTCATCCCTCCCAACTCCATCCCCACAAAAAATTCTTGTATGTCAGACTATTCTTCCATCAATCACACAAAAGCCCCCAAGCTCCTTCTGAACCCTACTGTTCTATAATATAAAGGACTGGTACATCTGCTTGAAACGAACACGAGGGAATAAATACTTAAGCAAGAAAGTACAAGGATTTTAGCAGGCTGCTTTGAGCTAGTGAATGCAAATCTGTTACGAGATGCACCACAATAAAGCTGTAAAGGGACTTCCTGATGGTCCTGTGGCTAAGACTCCACACTCCCAACGCAGGGGGCCCAGAGTTTGATCACTAGCCAGGGAACTAGATTCTGCATTCCACAACTAAGCCCCAGCAGAAGCAAATAAAGAAATAAATATTTAAATTAAAAAAAAAAAAAAAAAACCTGTGTAAGACTCCCCTAGTGGTACAATGGATAAGAATCTGCCTACCAATGCAGGTTCAATCCCTGGTCCAGGAAGATTCCGAATGCCACAGGGCCACTAAGCCCGAGCTCTAGAGCCCACATGCCACAACTGCTGGGCCCACCTCCTGCAACTACTGAAACCCATATGCTCCTAGAGCCTGTGCCCCTCCACGAGAGAAGGTGCCACGGTGAGAAGCCCTTGCATCGCAACAAAGAGCAGTCCCCATTTGCCACAGCTAGAGAAAGCCTGCCAAGCAACAAAGACCCAGCACAACCATTAATTAATTTTTTTTTTTAAGCTGTATAGATTTGTTACCAAGTCCAAGCTCTTCACCCCATGACAGGCCAATGAATTGGAGATGAGGCATTGGGGCAAGGAATAGAAGAGGGCAGATAAATGTCTCAAACTAACCCTCTTACTGGAGTCTGGAGGCCAGTTTCTTTTACAGATCAGAGATGGGGGGAGGTGAAGAAACACAGTAAAAAGGCCATTCATCTTGCAAATATCTCCTACAATGGCAAGACTCAGGCAAAGGATGTGTTCATTTCCTTCTTCCTGCCATCCACAGGCATACAGGATTATGAACAAAAACATTTTAGTTTAACAGTTGGGTAGTGGGAGAGGACTCTCTGAGGCAGGCCATTATTTATGATTATAATGACAAAGGTTCTGGAAGTTCAGTTCAGTTCAGTTGCTCAGTCATGTCCAACTCTTTGCGACCCCATGGACTGCAGCATGCCAGGCTTCCCTGTCCTTCACCAATTCCTGGAGCTTGCTCAAACTCATGTCTATCCAGTTGGTGATACCATCCAACCATCTCATCCACTATCATCCCCTTCTCCTCCTGCCTTCAATCTTTCCCAGCATCAGGGTCTTTGCCAATGAGTCAGTTCTTGACATCAGGTGGCCAAAGTATTGGAGCTTCAGCTTCAGTCCTTCCAATAAATATTCAGGACTGATCTCCTTGAGGATGGACCAGTTGGATCTCCTTGCAGTCCAAGGGACTCTCAAGATCTTCTCCAATACCACAGTTCAAAAGCATCAATTCTTTGGTGCTCAGCTTTCTTTATAGTCCAACTCTCACATCCTACATGACTACTGGAAAAACCATAGCTTTGACTAGACGGACCTTTGTTGGCAAAAGCTACGGAAAGCAAGCCAAAAAAAAAACAAAAAACAGTTCTGACAAAGAGTCAGAATTGGCTTTTCCCTGCAACAGATTCAGGAGGTTAGATTCTTCCCTTGGTTCACAGGACTGAGAGTGGACGGGTGAGCAAGCATCCTGAGGTCCTGTGTGTGCGGTGAGAGGGTCTCACACAGTTGCTCTTTTGCATGGTCTTTTCCTCTGCTCCTGACCCTGGTCAAACCTCAGCTAGAATTTCCCTCGGTCCCAAAGAAGCCTGTTTGTGATCCTTACTTGCAGTGATGTTGCCATTCCTTCCCAAACCTGCTTGTCTGGGTAATATAGCAAAAGATCATAGAGTGAAGATGGGTGCCCCAAAGCAAGAACAAGTTGGCCCTCCTCCAAGAACTTCTGATCTTACACTGTCACAGTCTTTTATTTTAAAGGTGACTGGGAGCCACTTGCCTAGTCCAAGTTCACTGCATGGTTGAGATAGCAGAATGACCAGCTCTCTATCATTTTTATATCATAAAACTCAAGAGAGGCATTAGAATTAGAAGCACTAAACCACTCAAAAGTGTTCCGTTTCCTGGGCTTGGTGTTTTTCTCATGGAAAAGGACAGGATACTATGCAGTGTTTTTTTCTTTTTATTTTTTTGATTGGAGGATAACTGTTTTACAATGTTGTATTGGTTTCTGCTGTACAGCAAAGTGAATCATCTATAAGTATACATATATCCCTTCCCTCTTGAGCCTCCTTCCCACTACTCAGTGTTTAAGAGCCAGGCTTCCTGGGTCCCCAACCTGGCTCTGTCTCTTGCTGATGTGGGACTTTCATGAAACTAGTTAACAAATCAAGTATGGGGAATAACTATAGTGCCTATCTTATCAGCGATTTTGATGATTAAAAGACAATATAAGAAAGTAATTATAACAATGCTGGAAAAATAATAAGCACTATATGAGTAGAAATTATTATTTCAAGGGGGCAAAATATAGGGAAAACCAACAGCACTGGAAGACTTAGAAGATCTAAGTTTGAGTTATTATTCTGCCTTCAGAAAGCTGTGCAAGTTGGGACCAAACACTTCTGAGACCTCAGTCTTTTCACCTATGCCAGTGGTCTGCAAAGTCTTGCTGTAAAGGACCAGAGGGTAAATATTTTAGGCTTAGAAAGCCCTACGGTCTCTGTGGCATTTACTGTGGACCCTCTGTATCCATGCATGGATTCAATCCCTGTGGCTCCTTGAATCCATGGATGTATAATCTGGAGATACAGAACGCTGTACTACACTATTTCATAGAAGGGACTAAAGCATCCATGGATTTGGCCACGGGGCTTGCTGGAACCAATCCACCACTGAGTAATGACTATGCTCGTCTCTGTCATTTCTATCATGGAAAGCAGCAATAGACAAGATATAAATGGATATATGGATGCCAATAAAACTTTATTTACAAAAAGAGTAAAAACAGGTTCATCTGTGTTCCCATAAAGCTGTATTTATAGACACTGAAATTAGAATTTCATACAATTTCCAAATGTCACCAAATATTATTCTCTTATTAATGTTTGTCAATTATTTAAACATTTAAAAAATATTCTTAGTTCATTCTGCTGCTAAGTCGCTTCAGTCATGTCCGATTCTGTGTGACCGCATAGACGGCAGCCCACCAGGCTCCGCCGTCCCTGGGATTCTCCAGGCAAGAACACTGGAGTGGCTTGCCATTTCCTTCTCCAATGCATAAAAGTGAAAAGTGAAAGTGAAGTTGCTCAGTCGTGTCTGACTCTGTGCGACCCCATGGACTGCAGCCCACCAGGCTCCTCTGCTCATGGGATTCTCCAGGCAAGAGTACTGGAGTGGGGTGCCAATGCCTTCTATATGGACCACACCAAAACAGGTAGTGGGACAGATTTGAACCAAGGTCCATAGTTTTCACACTATTAACCTATAGAACTGGCCAACAAGCAAGCAAAGGAAAAGTTAAGTTTTCCCAAACTGGGATAATATAGTGTATGTGTTGGGGCAGGGGGGCATTGTTTTGCCTTCCAACCTCATATAGAATTTGAATGGTTTTATATAAGCTTATAATATAAAACCATTCAAATTACAATATATAAGCTTATATATTATAAGTTTACAACAAAAACTATTCAAATTCTATATGAGCTGGCTCAGACAGTAAAGAATCTGCCTGCAACTCAGGAGATCCAGGTTCAATCCCTGAGTCAGGAAGATCCCCTGGAGAAGGGAATGCCTACCCACTGCAGTATTCTTGCAGGCATTGAGGAGCCTGACAGGCTACAGTCGTGAAGAGTCAGACACAACTGAATGACTAACACTTCACAGTTCACACATATTATTTATAGTTGGCTAGGTTTGATTTGGGCTTCCCTGATGGCTCAGTGGTAAAGAATCCACCTGCCAATGCAGAATACACGGGTTCTATCCCTGGGTTGGGAAGATCCTCTGGAGAAGGAAACGGCAATCCACTCTAGTATTCTTGACTGGGAAATCCCATGGACGGAGGAGCTTGGTGGGCTACCGTCCATGGAGTTGCAAGAGAGTCGGCATGACTTAGCAATTAAACAACAACAGATTTGATTTACATGTTCCCATTTCTGAAATAACTAAAATAACATCAAGCTCTTGGAGAGAGAATGAAATTTCCTTTAATATTCTTGACTATGAGAAGTCATATTGATCTTGCATTTCAACATTTGCATCTTTTCTAAGAACACAATCTGGAAGGATTGCTGAGACAAAATTTTAAAACTTGTTACTATAGTGCAGGTAAATTTAGTTTATCATTTTCATGTTATCTTAAAGAAAACAAAAAGTTATTGTCTGTAAAATTCCCCAACAGGCGAGACCACGCCTCTCAAACAACAACCAAAGAGTACTCTCATGTCAAACAACACAACGGCAATAACAACACCATCAAACATCCAGACAACATTCAAAACTTCTGGCTTTCTCACAAATGTCATATATTATTTTTTAGCTTATTGTTTATTTTTAATCAAGACCCAAACAAGTGTCAAATATAGAACTGATTGCTACTTTTATTGCATTTTAAAAAATCTGTAATTACAACGGCCAACTAATTTGGGGCAGTTTATTTGTTTTCAAAACCATAGTTTCCCACAACTGTACCCCCATCATGTCATTTATCACACTTCTCTGTCTTCTAGATTACTTGTAAATCAACAATGAGCTCAAGAAACTTGATCAGGTTCAAACCTGATTTTGTTTTTTGCAGAACTACTTCATAGGCAGTGAATATATGTGTGTTTTCTATTCCTAAAAGAAAACATTCTCCAATATTAACTTAGATGATTTTGATAACAATGTTACTTAAAGACAGCCTAAAACTGTGTGTAAGCTTCTTAAGGAACTCTTTATATAAAGAGTTTTAGAGTTATAAAAGTTTATGACGCTCTTATAAAACTAGGTTTACAAATTGAATACAAGTAAAGTACCAAAGTTAAACTACTGTTTGACCACATTAATTTAACATGGCAGATTGCTTTCCTGAGAATAAACAAGTCCACACAGCTTGAACGTAGGACTCCTCATTCTCTGGTACCGGTCCATTAGGGTTCTTCCTGTCCACATTGCCACATGCAGGACACTTGATGCATTGTGGGACTTTCCCCTCTGTGACCTGCTTTGAAACTCATGCTTGAGTGGTGTCCATGACATCCTTGGCCTTCGTGCAGGATTTGAGAAAAATGCTGAACATCTGGCGTCTGTAAATGTTGACCTCCTTTTTTTTGTTCTAACCACAACTGCTTCTTTTGTACTCTATTAACCCATGAACACAAGCCTGTTAAAATTTAAAGGCCTAAAGAAATGTATCCTGAGTGGCTTTCACACATTTCTCAAATGAACTTCAATTTTAAGGTCACAATTTAACTAAAATTATTAAGGAAACTCATTGAACTGTTTCTAAAAATCCCAAACACTGAGCTTCATGATGCATTAAGTACAGCGCCTTTCTGCCCTTTGAGTATATGTCTTCCCTTTGAGAGCCTTCTAGGCAGGAGAAGAACAAAGGCCAGGCAAATCGCCCATGTGAATGAGAGGAAGGGGAAAAGAAGTTTTAGATCTAAATTAGTCTTCTTTTCATTGCAAGAGTCAAAAACTAATGCAATGTTGGCTTGGATAACAAAGAGTATTTATGGGCTCATATCACTAGGAAAGCCAGAAGGCTTTTTGCTTCAAAATGGATTTATCCAAAAGCACAAAGACATCAGGTTATTTTCAATGTATTTGTTAAGACTTCTGTCCTTTACCATCCAACTTCCCCTCTGTCACATTTCCACACTTGAGTGGAAATGGAGCAGTTGTGAGAATTTGGCTAAATGGAAGTTGCATTGGGACTACCTTTACCATCCATATATTTATGTGGTTCTCTGTCTCAGTATAAAGTGTGTTGCTGGTCAAACTAGTGTAGAAATCACTTCCAAGATAACCCCACTGTCCACTGTGCCGACTCATATAGTTCACAGATGTAGGGCCATCAATCAGCTTATGGTATGAATGTGTTCTAGAGGGCATTTGTGATTTTGTAGCCTTTATTTCCAACAGTACTTTATGAACTTCAAAAGCTACTAATTAAGATCCATTCATCTATATGCATGGAGAAGGCAACGGCACCCCACTCCAGTACTTTTGCCTAGAAAATCCCATGGACGGAGGAGCCTGGTGGGCTGCAATCTACGGGGTCACACAGAGTCGGACACAACTGAAGCGACTTAGCAGCAGCAGCAGCAGCAGCAGCAGCATGTATACGCATGGCTGAATCCCTTCAGTGTTCATCTGAAACCATCACAACATTGTTAATCGGCTACATGCTGCGTTATGCTTAGTCACTCAGTCGCGTCTGACTCTGTGACCCCATAGACTGTAGCCCACCAGGCTCCTCTGTCCATGGGGATTCTCCAGGCAAGGATACCGGAGTGGGTTGCCATTCCCTTATCCAGGGGATCTTCCCATCCAGGGAAGATCCCAACCAGGGATCAAACCCAGGTCTCCCACATTATAGGTGGATTATTTACTGTCTGAGCCACCATTGGCCATACCTCAATACAAATTTTTTTTTTAATTGTTAAAAAGATCCATAGCTCTGTTTCTAAAGAAACTTCCAGGTAAATATGGTAGCTTCAACATTTTTCTGTTTTCAAAATCCTTCTACTAAAATAAAAAACTTTGGCTGTTGTATTTTTTGTTTGGGGTTTTGTTGTGCTTTTAGGTATAAATTCACAAGGAAGTGGAGAATGGGAAAGAAGACAATAGAAACAAAATTATCTGAGCTGGAAAGCAGGTAGGAGAGTGGTAGGAGAGGATTATTAGTAGTAGCCCTGAGATGGCTGAATCAAACTACAAGCAGGGAAGGCTGAGTATCAAAGCAGATTACACTTCTCAGAAAATGAGAAAAAAAATGAATCAGTAGTCAGAAATTTGTAGTTCTCACAAATATCACTGGAGACTGCAAGGAAATGGAGCTAGTCTTCAATATGGCAAGGAGGAAGCTTGAGCCCTGCAGGGTTGTTTTGTTTGTTTGGGTTTTGATTCTTTAATGTAAGTCAAAGTCCATGTAAAAGTGAGATAGCAATTAGAATGTTGAAAGATTCCCATGTTGACTCACTTTCGCCTAGAGGATAACTTTCAGTGTTCAGTCTCGGTGTCAATTTTGTACTTCTACAGATCAAGGCTATCTCTGCTGTCACCTCCTCTGCATAATCATTCTACCCTTGGTATTCCCAAAGCTCTTTGATCGTTTGCATGTAAAGCTCTTAGCTGTGTGTAGTGCTGCTCTCAACTCTTTCCCGGTTGATCCACTTCCCCTCTTTGAGTAACTCCCTTTGGTTACAGGGAGACAATAGAGTTTACCCAAAGGGCACAGTCACTTTGGGTTTACACTATTCCTGAATAATGTCACAAAGACGGATAGCTTAAGAAGTTACAGCAATCACCTAAATGAGAAGCTGTTGGTAGGCAAACATTGTATTGTTGAGGTGGTGGTGTTTAATTCATCAGATCACCAACTCAGACTTTGCCATTGGATTATCAGTTTAGACATACTCCATGTTTTCCTAGGCAGGGTCAAAAGTAAAGTGACTCCAAAATGTAGGAGAGGGGAGCATGATGTGGCTTAGCAATTCACCTCTTTGTGGAAAAAGTCACTAACACAAAGATAGAAGAAAGAGGAATCTAGTTGCATAAATTTTATCAAACTGTTTTAGTAACCTTTTCATCTCCATTTTGTCTTTATTTCATTTAGCCACATTGAGATTGCCACTTCACATTTCTGAACAACAGGTTTCTCATCTGTAAGGGAGAGATTTAAAATTGATGCTCAAAAGTTCCTTACAATTCTAAATTTTTTTCATTTTAGGAAATGGAACAACCCCTAATTGAAAAAAGAATTATCCTCAGAATTCATTCCCTAGTTTTGATTCAGTAAAGAGTCAACTGGGGTGTAATGAACCAAAAATATATTTACAGCAATTGTCAAGAAAAGAACAGAAGGGAGATAATCCCTCTTCTTTTCCTGTTGAAGCCAGTTACCAACACCACCCCCAATTTTACTGCCAAACTCCCTGAGTCATCAGATATTTCATACCCGAACAAAATCCATTCAGTCCTTGATTATACTGTGAACCCTGAGGACGTCCAGAAAAGTGACAAGGAAGAGATCATGTTTGGTTCACCAAAACATTTTACAAATTAAGCCATGACATCCTAAAATAGTGTATTAGAATCACCCAGCAGGACTTCTTCCTGAAAGCATGCAAATGCACCCTCCTTGTTTAGAAGTGGAGTGTCAATTACTTGTACAGATACAAAAATGACTAATAGCTAAGGCCTAATAAGACACCTGTCAATTTCCCTTTTTTTAGCTTAGCTACTTTCAATTCATGAGAGTTGCTCAACACAGACAGCATTTTGCTGACAGTTCTGAATGTGCCTGAGCAGTGATAGCATTCAGACTAAAATGGAGCTTTCAGCTATTTCCATCCCCTTCTTAAAAATACATTTTAAGAATTACAGTATTAACCACAAATGAATGGCTGCTCAGCCTCTCAAATGAGGCACAGAAATAGCATTGTCAAGCCCATCAGAGAAGGAGCAGCTTCCCATCACTGCTCCAGCTATAGGAGAATGAAGATTTCCTAGAAGAGTCTACAAATAGAAATTGACATTTCCCTGGAACAGACAAATCCCAGTGAAGGACAGGAGATTATCTCCTTTTGAGATTGTAGAATATGTTAAATATAAGAAATCTATCAATAATTAGGACAGAGTTCACAAGTGCTTTTGTTTATGAAAGGAGAGCTTGCTTTATTAACCAACGAAAAACCTGTTCCAAGGTTACCATGACCGAGATAAGAATCAAAGGGATACTTCATGGGTTGTCAAATTAATCCAAACAATTCAAATTAGACAAGTCTGTACTACAGGGCCCTTTCTGGTCTGAGTTCCGGGAAAATGGCAGAAAAGCACTGCTGAACAGGAAAAAAAGTGAATTGCTTTAAAAAGTCCTCTGGACTAACTATAGCTAATTCATACTTTGAGTGGTAAAATTATTTATATATTCAAAATCTTAAAGAATTATCTTCAGAGCCTAATTAGCATGCTTTTAGAATTCCCTTTCCACATTTAGATTCTGAAACTCACAATGAAGAATGACATTCCCTTTTTACCAAGAAAAAGTAAATGAAGATGAATCAGAATATCAACTGAATAGTATTTTGTACTCCATTTAGGTTTTTTTTAACTAAGATTTTAAGAAAATTTTATCTGCCACTGATCTGAGATGTTTTAATAATTTTCTTTAAGGGCACATTAAGAATAAAAAATAGAATAATTTTAACTAGGACTTTCAAGTTGTGTCCACATGGGCAGTGAGAAAGAAGAATTGGGATACACGTAATTATATTACTAATGTTAGAACTAGAAGATTTCTTTTGGCTCACCTAAATTATCCCCTGGTTTACCCCATTAGAAAACTCATGTGTAATTTATGTTTATATCTACATTTATCTTTTTCTTAATTGGGGTATAGTTGCTTTACAATGTTGCCTGAGTTTCTGTTGTGCAGCAGAGGGAACCAGCTATACATACACATGATTCTCCTCTTTTTTAGATTTCCTTCCCATTTAAGGTACCACAAAGCATTGAACAGAGTGCCCTGCTGTGTACAGTGGGTTCTCATTAATTATCCATTTTATACATAGTAGTGTGTATATGTCAATCCCAATATCCCAATATCTTCTTAAAATAATTTATACTCACAAGTTTCATTCATATTTTTATAGCAAGATTGCAACATCATTTTCTTAACTCTTCTAAATTCTCATGGCTTAATAAGGTAAGAATGACAAATACCAATGACAAAGTTGGTATATCTTGAGGTCTATTCTAGAGTTTTACAGCACTTTAAATAAAGAGAACAAGTAAATGAAATAAAACTCATGAGCTATGTATTATCACTGCCTATCACTGTGCAGGGAACATAAAAATCGTTAAAAAAATACTGATTGAATGAACCTCACTGGAGAAAGCATAGAGTATATTATTAATAAATAAACTAGTCAGAGAACCATAGGACCTGGTGGTGAAGAAAATGGCAACCCACTCCAGGATTCTTGCCTGGGAAATCCCATGGACAGAGGAGCTTGTCAGGCTACAGTCCATGGGATTGTAAAGAATCAGACACCAATGAGCACAACTGCCCTACATAGAACAGAGCCAGACTAAGCCTCACTTTACCTCCAACTCACTGTTTCCTGAGCTGTTAAGAAGCTCTTCAGTTCCCATTTCATCCACTGCTTTATTTTTAGATTTAAATAACATTTACAGAGGTTGCATATGTGCCTGACACTGCTTTAAGGACTTTAAATGCAATAATTCATTTAGTCCTCACAACTGTGCTAGGAGCAGGGCCAGTTTCCGGGGCAGCGTCAGTCTTCATGATCAGAAGAACCCCATACTTGGTTTAATGCTCTGCTCCCACCATCTAGAAACTTGGCCCACCATTCTTATAACATCAGAATTTAAATAAGGAGCTCCGCAGATTATGAAACCAGTTCCGGGTAGGTGATTAACTCTATTCTCACTCCCATTTTACAGGAACAGAAACTAAGGCAAAGAGAGATTAAGCAGCTTGCCCAGAGTCAAAAAGCTCGTCATTCCTGATGTGAAGAGCCGACTCATTGGAAAAGACCCTGATGCTGGGAAAGATTTCGGGCAGGATGAGAAAGGGGTGACAGAGGAAGAGATGATTGGATGGCATCACCGACTCAGTGGACATGAGTTAGAGCAAACTCCGGGAGACAGTGAAGGACAGAGGAGCCTGGCATGCTGCAGTCCACTGGGTCACAAAGAGTCAGACATGATTTAGCTACAGATGAGCAACACTCCCATTTTACAGGTGCAGAAACTGAGGCAAAGAGTAACTTGCCCAAAGTCAAAAAGCTTGTCATTCCTGGAGCCAGGAGTCACACCCTACATGCCTCTGCAGCCACAGGGGAGATGCTGGAAGCCATTATGATCAGTTCCCAGCTAGTTCTACAATTCCAGCTAAGGTCGTTTACTAAAAGGAGTGTTGATTTCATTCTCTCCTCCCTCAATCAATGCTTTTTATAGATGCAGAATTGCAGTGGATCAAGAAAAAGAGATGTTGTATTCACAAACAAGCCTAATTTGAAAAAAGAACTGCTTAGCTAAATGAAAGGTGAGAGGGTTTTAAATGGCCATGGCAGGGGCTTAGCTATTTAAATGACAAGCTAAACAGGATACCTTTGGGGCTATTTCAAGCTCTGATCCCCAAATTAGAGCTTTTAGGAGTAGGATCCAGAGCCCTTACATGGGGAAGACCAAGTTAGCTGGGAATGGCGAATCCACAGCAGGGGCGGGTCAGATCAAAGGAAACACTCTGCACTGCCTTTTATAGACGTGAAAACAGCCCAACGGCCCTGATGGCCAATGGGTGAACATAAATAAAAGGCTTGCATCAGCTAAGGATCAAATACTAAAGAAAAGAGTCAAGATTTCCTGAAGGCCCAGAGTCAAAGGTCAAGTCCCCCGTTGAGAGAAGCATCTTGCCTCCTTTGGCTTTCCGAGTTCCTGCCTGACCCTTCCCATCTCTGTCTTCTATCTAAGGGAACCGTGGGTGTTTTGCTTTGACAAAAATCTATGAGCTCAAGGGGATGGACTGCAGACATTCCTTGTGAGTCCAGGGCCAGAGCCGTAACATGCAGACGCTGAGAGTTATCATCATTATCATCATATTTGCTATTTAGTTTTCTCTCTGCATTCTGCTTTTGACTTTTTAAATATCAGAATAAAAATCTTTTGTTTTTATTAATTGTAAAACTATTTCCCAAATATAGGTCAGTTAAGTTTAAAAAAAATTTTTAAAAACCTACTCCGAGAATTCCCTGGTGATTCCATGGTTAAAGGGCTTCTCTGATGGCTCAGCGGGTAAAGAATCAGCCTGCAATGCAGGAGACACAGAGGACACAGGTTTGATCCCTGGATCAGGAAGATCCCCTGGAGGAGGAAATGGCAGCCTGTGCCAGTGTATTCTTGGCTGGAGAATCCAGGGACAGAAGAGCCTACAGTTAAAAGGGTCGCAAAGAGTCAGACACGACTGAGCAACTAAGCACAGCACAGCCAGTAGTTAAGACTCCACGCTGTCACTGCAGGGAGTGTGGGTCTGATCCCTGGTCGGGAACTAAGTGAAAGAAGACAGTGAAAAAGCTGGCTTTAAACTCACCATTCAGAAAACCAAGAACATGGCATCCAGTCCCATCACTTCATGGCAAATAGATGGGGAAACAATGGAAACAGTGACAGACGTTATTTTTGGGGGGGGCTCCAAAATCACTTCAGATGGTGACTGCAGCCATGAAATTAAAAGACGCTTACTCCTTGAAAGAAAAGCTATGACCAACCTAGACAGCATATTAAAAAGCAGACGTTACTTTGCCAACAAATCTCCATGTATTCAAAGCTATGGTTTTTCCAGTAGTCATGTATGAATGTGAGAGTTGGACTATAAAGAAAGCTGAGCGTCGAAGAATTGATGCTTTTGAACTGTGGTGTTGGAGAAGACTCTTGAGAGTCCCTTGGACTGCAAGGAGATCAAACCAGTCCATCCTAAAGGAAATCAGCCCCTAGATATTCATTGGAAGGACTGATGCTGAAGCTGAAACTCCAATACTTTGGCCACCTGATGCAAAGAACTGACTCATTGGAAGACCCCGATGCTTGGAAAGATTGAGGGCAGGAGGAAAAGGGGATGACAGAGGATGAGATGGTTGGATGGCATCACTGACGTGATGGACATGAGTTTGACCAAGCTCCGGGAGTTGGTGATGGACAAGGAAGCCTGGCATGGCACAAAGAGTTGGACACAACTGAGCGACTGAAATGAACTGAACTGATTCTCTGATAAACCTGCATTTGTTGTTGTCGTCATTGTTCAGTTGCTCAGTTGTGTCCAACTCTTTGCAACTCCATGGCTTTCTTGTCTTTCACTATAAACCTGCATATTATTTTCTAATTGGATTTGGTAAAGCCAACAGGATCCCAGAGTTCTTAGATTATTATGGTTTTCTGCTTAATCGTATGAGTCTCTATGACTTTAAAGATTTAGTCAGTTAACCAACAACAGTCTCCTTTAGAAGGTCTCCCAACCTATCTCCCTGCTTAGAACTGTAAGGGACCAAGTAAGGATTCCAAAGAGTCTTTCCCATCCTCAAATCCATTCTGCCTTTGTCTTTTGTGAGACAAATTGTCCCTCCAATCTGGCCCTGAAATCCTTTTAGTGGCATCACTGCTCTGTGTGCAACCAAAAGTCAGGAACTCTGAACCTCAAACAGCAGAGTTGAAGATGCACCTGTTGAAGACTAAGGCTCATAGCAGACAAGCATGAGAGAATGGTGTCTGACCTTGACCCCCAAACCCAGGAACCATCTATCACCACACAGCTCACTGTCTACATTAACATCGCTCTACTATTCCAGGAAACTTGGAAGATGAAGTTGCAAGTAACTTAGGCATTTCTGGAAACTTCTCAAAAAAAAAAAGTCACTTATCCAAACACTAGACCACTCACCAGACCACATCAGAGCAAACACCACCTTCTCAGAACAACATTTCCATTAACCAATTTATCAGATGAGTGTGTATGCTTCCTGACTGGCCTTACAACTCTCTTTATGTCTCCCAATCACTATATTACAAACTTTCCCCAAGCCCAGTCAACCTCTGCCATATTGAAAGACCCACCTTACTCCAGACCCTCTAAATATCCCACCCACCTTTACCATCTCACTCCCAGGAAGTGTATATATGTATGTATGTGTATATGTATATATATATATAATGTATATATATACTATATATATACATGTAGTGTAGCTATACACATATATATCTTGATAATATATATGTACATGAACAAAGACTTAATACCTAATAATGTGTATAAAAGCATTAATAAGTTAACACTTACTCAACTATAAAAGAAATGCTGTTTTAAGTTCTGGTCATTCAGTAACTAAACATTAACGAAATCCCTTATGAGAACAATACTAATATTAACCCCACTTCACCAAGGAGGAAACTGAAGCGCAGACTGATTAGATTTATTTAACGTGTGACTTTCGCCATGGTCACAAGACAGGGAAGGGGCAGAGCCCATATTCAAACCCACATGGTCTGGCTCCAGATCTCATGCTCTTTAAACACAACCCTGAATTGTTCTCACAAGGGCACTCTTAAAGAAAAAATATACGAAGAAATTCTAACAGGAGTGCAGAATCAAAAATTCTCCACTATCTCACTGCAAAGTAGTGGAGTTGAGAATGAAAGCTGGGAGGGAGGGAGGTAAAAGTTCCAAAGGTCTCATTTGCTGGGAGGGAAGGTGGAAGGAAGAGAAAAGGTATTCTGGGGGAGTCAGCTACTCAAGATGGGAGGGGTGATGGCAAAGTATAAAGGATAAGGGAAATAAATGGTATCTTGTTTCCAACAATGGTAGAGAAATATGTTATATAGTCATGAGGATCAAAATGAGAAGATAAGTGGAGAAGTATAGAAATTATGAAAAAGAAAGAATGAACACCAGACCTACCAAATAAAGGAAAAAGAAAAAAAAGAAGTCAAAAATAAATTTAAAAATATAAAATCAAATGTGGAATAAATTGAAATGCATTGATCATTAAGGGCTCCCAGGTGGCGTTAGTGGTAAAGAACCTACCTGCCAATGCAGGAGATGTAAGAGACCTGGGTTTGATCCCTGGGTGAGGAAGATCCCCTGGAGGAGGGCATGGCAACCGACTCCAGTGTTCTTGCCTGGAGAATCCCATGGAAAGAGGAGCCTGGTGGGCTACAGTCAATAGCGTCGCACAGAGCCAGACACAACTGAAGCGACTATACAGGCACACACGATCATTAAACTACAAAGCAGAGATGGTCAGATAGGGTTAAAAAAAGAAATCTTAACTGCATACTAATTACAAGAAAGTCACTTAACACTAAGTGATAATAAAGGTCTGTCTCTGTAAGGATAGAGGATTGAATTTCATTTCAGTTCTTCCAAAACTACAGCAAAAGATTTTTTAATGAATGAGCACAGAACCCTAAGGAGACGGAGACCTGGAGGAGAGACGACGAAGAGTTTGGGTTTGGCAGTATCCAGATGTGAGAATGACAGATGGCTTAGTTCACGGACGTTGTAAGCCACCAGCAACGAAGATCAAGGACCGACTTGATACAATGCAGAATCCCCCAGAGACTCAGGAGTTGGTGGCAGCAGATAGCTCTGGAAGTGCGAACAAAGTGAGAAACTAAATTAATGCGTCCAGGGACTTCCCTGGTGGTCCAGAGCCTGAGAACCCCCACTCCCAGTGCAGGGGGCCTGAGTTCAATGCCTGGTCAGGGGACTAGATCCCACATGCCATAACTAAGAGTTGCAACTAAGATCTGCAACTAAAGATCCCTGCTGCAACTAAGCCCTGCCACAGCCAGTTAGATAGATAGATAACTTTTTAAAGAATAATTAAAAATGAAATAAGGAGAATATGCTGAAATCTGCTTACGTGCATACTCGGTCACATCTGATTGTTTGTGACCCCATGAACTACATGTAGCCCACCAGGCTCTGCTGTCCACGGAATTTTCCAGGCAAGAATACTGGAGCAGGTTGCCATTTCATCCTGCAGGGGATTTACCCAACCCAGGGTAATACTGAATCTGCATCTCCTGCATTGGCAGGCAGATTCTTTACCACTGAGCCACCGGGGGAGCCCATTGAAATCAGCTTGAGACACAAGCAAGACTTTAAGTCCCTTTTCCACTCTGAACTCCTACCCTCACCTAGGGGAAGAGCCGGGCTTTGTTCTCTGGAGAAGAGGGAAGAGAAACTGTGTGGGTGCACCAGCTGGAAACAGGGGGGATTAAATGAAAGTGCAGCGTTCCTGGCCTTCCCAACCTCCACAAGGCTGATGAGTCTTGCTCTTCATACTGGTGGGATACTGGGAGATTCTTCTCGGGGGAACCTCACAGGCCCAGGAAGACAGAGCTAAAGATACTAAAGATATCAGGAGGAGGAGGAGCTCCCAACAAATTCCACAGCCTCATCACCTCCAGTCCACCACCCCATCTGTGCACTCTGACATCCCTCCAGGATTTCAGCTCCTCACTAGGAAGGATTAACAGGCACCCAAGGAACATCTCTAATGTGGAAATAAAGACCAAAGAAAGCATCGTGGAAGAAACAGAGACTGCTGAGAGAGGAAAAATTACTTAAAATACATATACACACATATGTGTATTTTGCACTTAGTATTGTACGCACGTCAATGCTGCTCTTTCCTTCCCCTACTATGTCCACAAGTGCGTTCTCTACGTCTGCGTCTCTATTCCTGCCCTGCAGACAGGTTCATCAGCACCATTTTTCTACGTTCCATATACACGCATTGATACATGATATCTGTTTTTCTGTTTCTAACTTACTTCACTCTGTATGACAGATCTAGGTTCATCCACATCACTACAGCTGACTCCATTTCATTCTTTTTTATGGTCAAGTAGTATTCCATCTCCTGAGAAACCCTGTATGCAGGTCAAGAAGCAACAGTTAGAACCAGACATGGAACAACGGACTGGTTCCAAATTGGAAGAGGTGTATGTCAAGGCTGCATATTGTCACCCTGCTTATTTAACTTACATGCAGAGTACATCATGCGAAATGCCAGGCTGGATGAAGCACAAGCTGGAATCAAGATTGCTGGGAGAAATATTAATAACTTCAGATACGCAGATGACACCACCCTTATGGCTAAAAGCAAAGAGGAACTGAAGAGCCTCTTGAAGGTGAAAGAGGAGAGTGAAAAAACTGGCTGAAAACTCAACATTCAAAAAACGAAGATTATGGCATCTGGTCCCATCATTTCATGGCAAATAGATAGGGAAACAATGGAAACAGTGAGAGATCTTATTTTCTTGGGCTCCAAAATCACTGCAGATTGTGACTGCAACCGTGAAATTAAAAGACCCTTGCTCCTTGGAAGAAAAGCTATGACAAACCAAGACAGCATATTAAAAAGCAGAGACATTGCTTTGCCAACAAAGGTCCATCTAGTCAAAGCATTGGTTTTTCCAGTAGTCATGTATGGATGTGAGAGCTGGACCATAAAGAAAGCTGAGTGTTGAAGAATTGATGCTTTTGAACTGCGGTGTTGGAGAAGAATATTGAGAGTCCCTTGGACTGCAAGGAGATCAAACCAGTCAGTCTTAAAGGAAATCAGTTCTGAATATTCACTGGACTTATGCTGAAGCTCTAAAACTTTGGTCACCTGATGAGAACTGACTCGTTGGAAAAGACCCTGATGCTGGCAAAGATTGAAGGTGGGAGTAGAAGGGGACGACAGAGGATGAGATGATTGGATGGTGTCACCCACTCAATGGACATGCTTTTGAGCAAGCTCCAGAAGATGGTGAAGGACAGGGAAGCCTGGTGTGCTACGGTCCATGGGATGGCAGAGTCAGACATGACTCAGCGACTGAACAGCAACAACAACAAATATTCCATTGCATATATGTACCATATCTTTATCCATTCATCTATAAAATAGATAGCTAGTGGGAAGCTGCTGTATAACACAGGGAGCTCAGTTCAGTGCGCTGTGGCCCCTAGAGGGGTGGGATGAGGCTGGTGGGAGGGAGGCTCGTGAGGGAGGGGAGATATGTATGCATATAGCTGATTCATCTTGTGCAGCAGAGACTAACACAACATTGTATAGCAGTTGTCCTCCAATTACAAACTTAGAAATTAAAAATATGTATACACATTCAGATTATACGTAGAGAGAGAATATTCTGTATATTCACATTTGGATTTAAAAGAAGATATTGCACCCATGAAACAAAATGGATAGCATAAAGAAAAGAAACATTCAGAGAAGGAAGATTTCTTTCAAAATGAAGAACGTGAAAGTAGAAATGGAAGAACTCAGTTGTAGGGTGGAATAGAAAATTAATTATTTACCAGCAGATAGAGCACAGAGATGGAAATGGAAAGTGGGCCTGGGGGAAGAGGAGAAAATCCAAGAACTAGTCCCACTGATTTTGAATAAAAGAGTGAAAGTAAAGATGAAAAAGTAGAAAATGTAACTCAAAGTTAATGATGTTAGTTAAAATTTGTGATTAATACATGTGATTGACGTATATAATTGGTGTGACATATGAACATATGTTCATATAATGGATGTGCTTTTTAGTGAAGGGATAGATTCCTTTTTGTTTAAAGTAAAGCGTCTTGTTCTAGGATGTAATGGAAAACAGTAACAGGAAACATGTGAATGGGTACAAGTAGGAGAAGTTTTGAAGAAAAGTAAAAATATGCTCAAATCTACTGAGTGTCAAAGAAATGCAAATTAAATACACAGTACAATATCACTTTATACATCATTGGACAGATAACCTTTTAAAACAGATAACGTCTCTTGTTAGCAGGGTTTTGAGGAAAACACACAGCTATGTGTTGCTAGATTAATGTCTTCCTGGAGAGCAATATGACAATATCAATTAAAATTTAAATTCTACCATATTTTGCCCAGAAATTTCACTCCTGGGAGTCTACACTTTAAAGCTGAATGCTGCAGTGCAGAGGATTTATGTGCAGGATAGTTTATTGACGCACAGAACATAATGGCAAAAACAGAAACAAAGTGACTGTCCATCAGTGGTGGAACAGTTGATCAATGATATTGTTTTCATATGAGAGAACGGTCCACAGACATTCAAAAGAATGAATCCAAGCCATAGAAACTCTCTTGGAGGGATTAGTATGTAGAGCTGTTGAGTGAAAAGAAGCATGATGCAAAAAAGCATGATTTCTTTGTACAGAATATTTACCTAGAAATATGTGGGCTTCTGCATGTATATATTTGAGAGGATGGTGCGAGGTTGGAAGAAAATGTTAAAGGACATTTTTGTTAACATGGATTGGGAGGAGAAGTGTGTAATGTGGGGACATTAGAGAGGAGGAGGGGGGAAAGCAAAGAAAAAAAGGAAAGAAATTCTCTTAAAAGAGACAAGATTTGAGCTCATTACCCTGATGGCTCAGATGTTAGAGAATCTGCCTGTAATGTGGGAGACCCAGGTTCGATCCCTGGGTGGAGAAGATCTCCTGGAGAAAGGAATGGCAACCCTCTCCAGTATTCTTGACTGGAGATTCCCAGGGACAGGGGAGCCTGGTGGGCTATAATCCATAGGATCGCAAAACTCTGACACAACTGAAGCGACTTAGGATGCATGCATTGTTATTTTGATATTGAGCTTCATGAGCTGTTTGCATATTTTGGAGATTAATCCTTTGTCAGTTGCTTCACTTGCAGATATTCTTCATTCTGAGAGTTGTCTTTTCATCTTGTTTATGGGAGGGAGGTCCCGGAGGGAGGGGTTTTATATGTATACATATAGCTGACTCATTTCATTATACAGCTGAAACTAACACAACATTGTAAAGCAATTATACTCCAACTGAAAAAAAAAGAATGTCAGCCTCGTTTGTTACTGTTTGTTGTTTTTGTCACTAAGTTGTATCCAACTCTTTTGCTTCCCATGGACTGCAGCCCACCAGTCTCCTCTATCCATGGGATTTCCCAGGCATGAATAATGGAGCGGGTTGCCATTTCCTTCTCCAGGGGATCTTCCCAATCCAGGGATCTAACCGGAAATTCCTGCATTGGCAGGAAGATTCTTTACCACGGAGCCACTCGGGGAAGCCCATCAACCTCAAAGGAAGATACAAACAAGCGGCACAGGAATACATCTTTGCAATGAAGAATAGGAAATTCATGGACTCTTGAGCTACTCTTCTAGAATTAGAAAATGGTTTGGGCCCAGTCTACAATGAATTTAGATTCAACTTGAACTTTGGGACTCTATGTATTTTTGCATATATCATTTTAACTAATTTACATGCCATTTGAGTCCATTTAACACTGCAATATTATTTCAGACTGTTTCATTCAACCTCCAAAACATTCTATAGTTCATTCTACTGGGGCAGTAAGATGAATAAACATAACCACTATCGCTGGTGTTTTACAGTTTACAAAACGTATTCTTATTCTTCCTCTCACTGACACTGTCAATGGGCCTGTGAGATGGCACCAATAAAGCTGGGATAATCACTGTTATGTTAATTTGATGAGAGGGAACACTGAGACTCAGAGGGGAGAGTGCTTACCCAGGTGCTGAAAGGTAGACTGCATTCATACTCAGGTCTTCTAAGACTACATGCAGTATTGGTGTAAGGATTGGCTTCCCAGGTGACTCAGTGATAAAGAATCCACCTACCAATGCAGGAGACGTGGTTCAATCCCCGGGTTGGGAAGATCCCCTGGAGGAGGAAATGGCAACCCACTCCGGTATACTTGCCTGGAGAATCCCAGGGATGGGGGAGCCTGATGGGCTACAGTCCGTAGACTCAAAAAGAATTGAACACAACTAAGCATGCACATGGAGAAGGAAATGGCAACCCACTCCAGTGTTCTTGCCTGGAGAATCCCAGGGACGGGGGAGCCTGGTGGGCTGCCGTCTCTGGACACATCTGAAGCGACTTAGCAGCAGCAGCAGCAAACATGCACGTATGGCTATGTCTATTGGTATAAGAACAAGGAATGTATATTTTTATATGCTACTGATGGGGGTGCCTACTACTACAATGTTTCTGGAGGATAATTTGGCAGTTGGTATCAAAGGCCTTAAAATAGGTGTCTTGGGGAATTCCCTGGTGGTCCAATGGTTGGAACTGGGAGCTTTCTCTGATGAAGCCCGGGTTCTGTCCCTGGTCCAGGAACCAAGATCCTGCAAGCCACTCATCATGGCCGAAAGGAGTAAATAAATAAATGTCTTAGCTGAAGCTGCCATAACAAAATACCATCGACTAAGGGGCAACAGAAATCCAATGTTGTTGGGCAAACACATTATGTTCTGGAATTCAAATTCAAAAAGAACGAAAAGAGCAGTCCATACCGCTTAACTTGTTATGAATATTATGAAGGCCTAGTACAGTGCTTGGCAAGTCATAGTTTCCTTATCAGACATTTTCATTAGCCGTTAATAGAACACTCAACAAAAATGGCTTAACCAATGGACATTTATTCTCTCAAATAACAAGAAGTCCAGAAGCAGAATTAGTTTAGCTTCTCAGTAAAGTCAGGGCTTTCTATTAGCTTTCCTATTGTTTTTATTTTTTGGCAGTGTCTTTCAGTATACAGAGTCTTAGCTCCTCAACCAGGGATCAAACCCATGCCTGTTGCAGTGGAAATGCAAAGTCTTAACCACTGGACTGCCAGGGATGTTCCCTTATTGTTTTTATAACTTTATTTCCTCATAGTCTCAAGATGGCTGCTACAACTCTATAGATCACATCCCCACATGACAACTACCAAAGTTAGGTGAGAGTGGTGAGGGCAGGAAATTCTCCCTAGGAGTCCTCAGACTTCCCCAGAACTGGGTCACCCAGTTACCCTCAACCGTAGAGCAAAATCCTGCTCAGAGCTGAGTCTGAAGGCGAACTAGTGGCAGGCGAGATCCGACTCCAAGTTTCGCGATTCCAGACTCCCCACCAGAGGTTGCGCTTCAGGACTGCCTCCTGTGCTGTGTAGATTGTGATCAGTGCAAGGGCCTTAGACTAAAAGGAGTGCGTGGGTGTTCCTTGCACTCAGTTGCTCAGTAGTATCTGACTGTTTGCCACCCCATGCACTGTAGCCCACCAGGCTCCTCTGTCCATGAGATTTTCCAGACAAGAATACTGGAGCAGGTTGCCATTTCCTCTTCCAGGGGATCTTCCCCACCCAGGGATTAAAACTGCGTCTCCTGTGTCTCCCGCATTGGCAGATGGATTCTTTACCACTGTGCCACCAGGGAAGTGGGAAGGGGCCGAAACCCAGCTCACCTCTGCTTTCCAAGCCGTGACCCTATTTCTGAGCCCCCATCTACCTGAAGAAGTGAGCATCTTCTTCTTCAGAAGGGCCATTTTCTGACACTCACAAAGCTGCACTGGGCTTGCCACGCCCAGGCCCACCCACGGGAAGGTGCCTTTTTAGAATACAAGTGGAGATTCCACCTGGGCTACCTGTGCCCTTGTCTGGCTTGATCCTAGAGCCTGGGGACTGGGATGAGCCTACAGATAGGAAAGCAGGGAGATGCAGGGACCCCAATTATAGGGAGAAAAGGCCAGGAGCCAGGTAAGGACTGCCTAGAATCTGCTTCCACGAGCTACCTTCAACAATACTTTAAGGAAAAAATTTCTTTCTGGGATGTCCTAAAATGGAATCTCCCTTCATGTAGTCTTCTTCCAGCAAAGCTAGAGTGCATGGTCATGTGCTTCCCAGCCAAGAGGACAGGACTCACCCTCACGCGTATGTACCAGGGATAGATGATTTAAAGCACTCTTGAATACCACCTCTCCTGTTCTCCCACTGGCCTATCTGCACAGAACTTCCAGAATAAGAGCTACGATAAGAATCTCCCTCTAAGGGGTTTCCCTGGTGGCCCAGTGGTTAGGAATCCTTGCAGGGCAGGGGACATGGGTTCAGTCCCTGGTTGGGGGACTAAGATCCCACACATCACAACTAAGCCCATGCACAGCGACTAGAGAATCCATGCACCACAATGGAGATCCTGTGTGCCACAACTAAGATCCGATGCGGCCAAATAAACAAATAAATATTTTTAAAAGAAAAAAAACGAATGTCCCTGAAGTGAACTTCTTTTAGCTCTTCCATTCCAGGCAGCTCAGTGATAAAAGAATCCACCTGTCATTACAGGAGATGCAAGAGATGTGGGTTCTATCCCTGGGTGAGGAAGATCCCCTGGAGGAGAAAATGGCAATGCACTCCAGGATTCTTGCCTGGGAAAGGTCATGGACAGAGGAGCTTGGCAGGCTAGAACACCGTGTTCCACTTGTTTTTCTATCTATGTATGTGATGTTTATCCCCACAGCTTGGGATCTCTCCCCGAACCCTACTCCTCCTCGAGGTAAACAATTCCAAGCTCCTTCCTCAAGGATGCAACTTGAATGTCCTTCAGATCATTAACCAGATTTCACTGGTATATTACAGGTTTACAGGTATGACTCAACAGAGGAGCAGAAAACTCCTCCCCGGAGCCAAAGACCTCATCCTTATCTTTTCAGCTCAGCTCAGAGCACAAGGACCTCTCTGGATTGCGCCAGGATCAGCAAGAAGGGCAACACCTCATCTTGGGAAGGTTAATAATAAGCATGGGAGGGGTGGAAGAGAAAGGATAAACTACCCACAGAAGGACTGAGAAGAATCAGAAAGAAAAACCTCCCTTAGGCCTGAAACCCCCCAGGGCAAGCCCTGCTTCCAGAGGTGGGATCCTAGAGACAGAAAGCAAAAGATCAGGATTGGCCCAGAGGCTAATCAGCAGCTGCTGTTCTGTTGTTCAATCGCTAAGTCGTGTCCGACTCTTTGCAACTCCATGGACTGCAGCACACCAGGCCTCCCTGTCCTTCACTATCTCCTGGAGTTTGCTCAAACTCCTGTGCACTGAGTCGGTGATGCCATCCAACCATCTCGTCCTCTGTCACCCACTTCTCCTCCTGCCTTCTATCTTTCCCAGCGTTAGGGTCTTTTCCAATGAGCTTGGCTCTTGGCATCCGGTGGCCAAAGTATTGGAACTTCATCTTCAGCATCGGTCCTTCCAATGAATATTCAGGGTTGATTTCTTTTAGGAATGGCTGGTTTGATCTCCTGACAGTCCAAGGGACTCTGAAGAGTCTTCTCCAGCACCACAGTGCATGTGTGCTAAGTAGCTTCAGTCATGTCGGACTCTGTCCATGGCATTCTCCAAGTAAGAATACTGGAGTGGGTTGCCATCCTCCAGGGGATCTTCCTGACCCAGGGTTTGAACCTGCATCTCCTGTGTCTCCTGTGTTGGCAGGTGGGTTCTTTGCCACTAGCGCCACCTGGGAAACCCAATCAGCAGTGGGATCCCACTGACTGGAGTGTGAGTTTGCTAAGTCGCTTCAGTCGTGTCCAACTCTTTGCGACCCTGTAGACTGTAGCCCGCCAGGCTCCAGAATACTGGAGTGGGTTGCCGTGCCCTCCGCCAGGGGATCTGAGATCTGGGTAGAAATCAAATGGCTACAGCTGAGCTGCTTCCCTTGGAAATGGTGCTTCTCACATGAGAAATCCTACCTGGGGCTCTCCAGGCCCCCATGTGTGTGGGACCCAGGGTCTAAGGAGAGCTGTTTATTCACAAAAATGATTGAATAACTGTTGAGTATATCTGATCAGGGGCAAACCTAGGCCCACGTGCCCCCAGAGGATGGCCCAGTGAGCTGCCAAGGCATGAAAGACTGCAGGAAGGGATTTCCTGCTGGTCCAGTGGTTAATAACCCACCTTGCAATGCAAGGGACGTGAGTTCCATCCCTAGTCAGGAAACTAAGATCCCACATACCTGCTCAGCAACTAAACCCATGTGCCACAGCTAGAGAATCTGGGGGCCGCAATGAAGAACCTGTGTGCTGCAGCTGAGACCTGTCCCACTCAAAGTAAATAAATATTGAAAAAAAAAAGACTGCAGGAAGGATACCATTTAGAAGACGGTAGAGACAGAAAGAGAACCTCCATCTCGGTTAATGAAGAGTACAAGCACTCGCTCTCTGGGGGTGATGCTTCCTGGACGGTTGTAATTAGAGATGGCCACACACGGATTCTGTCCTGTAGGCAGGTCAACAAATACGCAACCCTTTCCTGTGTGTGAGTGCAAATACTACCAGCCCAGGACAGTGTCAAGTTTCTAATCCAGACAAGCTCTCTCTTTGGGCAAAGGAGGTTCTCAAATTAGCCGTATGTGGGTAAGGCTGCCCGGCACAGCGTGGAGAACAGCAAAGCTCGCCTCCACGTGGAGGATTCACTTACGGTTCAATCAGCCCACCGCTGGAAATGCAATGACTGCTGTGCACTTCCCAGCTTACACGGGGTCGGGCAATGTGAATACATTTAAAGATGTGGAAGGGGTCTTTCTACTAGTTTAAGTGTAAACCACAACTCTGCTGGGAGGAGCCCTGGAGAATGTTTCTGAATGTTTCCTCTCAGAAGGAAATTTGAGGGGAAAAAAGGTTTTGTTTTGTTTTGTTTTAAAAGAAATTGAGATGTAATTGACATATGACATGTTAGTTTCAAGCATACAACATAATTTGCTATTTATATATGTTTTGAAATGGTTACCACAGGAAGTCTAGTTAACATCTATCACCATGCATAGTTACCATTGTTTGTGTGTGACGAGAACGTTTAAGATCCACTCTTTTAGGAACTTTCCAATTCAAATACACGACTCAGTATATGTTGTCCAGTTGCTATGCTGAACATCACATCCCAACATCGCATCCCAACATCGCATCCCAACATCGCATCCCAATATCGCATCCCCGGGGCGTATTTCTTTTGTCACTGGAAGTTTGTACCTTGGACTACCTTCACCCATTTCAGCCACCTTTCTCCTTCTGCCTCTGGCAACCACCAGTCTGTTCCCTGTATCTATGAACTCAGTTATTTTTTGGCTTGTTTTTCAGATTCCGCAGAAAAGTGAGATCAAACAGCATTTGTCTTTCTCAGACATTTCATTTAGCATAATGCACTCAGGGTCCATTCATGTTGTCAAAAATGGCAAAATTTCTTTTATTGTTGTTGTCACACTGCCAGGCATGTGGGATTTTACTTCGCTGACCAGGATCAAACCTGCACCCCTTGCAGTGGGAGCATGGAGTCTTAACCACTGGACCACCAGAGATGTCTCCAATCTTCCTTCATTTTGTGGCTGAATAATATTCCATTGTATGTATCAGTTTCTTTGTCCATTTACCTATCAGTGGGCACTTAGGTTATTTCCATGTCTTGACTATTGTAAATAATGCTGCAAAGAATGTGGGGGCATAGATATCTTTTTGAATTAGTGTTCTCTTTTCTTTCTAATAAATACTCAGAAGTGGAATTATCTGTTGTTTTTAAAGAATCATTCAACTTGATGCTGACACTCACCCTCTGAATAGCATGGCCTTGAAACATACAGAAACATTGGAAAAGACTCTGATGCTGGGAGGGATTGAGGGCAGGATGAGAAGGGGACGACAGAGGATGAGATGGCTGGATGGCATCACCGACTCGATGGCCGTAAGTTTGAGTGAACTCCGGGAGATGGTGATGGACAGGGAGGCCTGGCGTGCTGCGATTCATGGGGTTGCAACGAGGTGGACACGACTGAGCGACTAAACTGAACTGAAACATACAGAACCTGAGACTGGCTGGCAGGAAAATGTGCATCAAGAAGATTAAAAAAAAATGTATAAATGGCATTATGGCATGAGTTTGTGCTGATGGGAACTCTCAACATAAATTGGAGCCGCTGCATGGCCAGAGGGTTAGAAACCTGGGAAGGACGAGAACCTACGAATACAGAGGAATTTAGCAATGGGGCCTACGAGAAACGTGCAGAAATATCCTCTTTACCTTGATTTTATCTTGTGACCCCTCGATCTCAGGGTCACTTACTAGGAAAACAAGCAAGAGATGCCTTATGCAAGAGAAAAGAATCACGGAGCTGTTTTGAGTTAAAATCCAACCCAAGATATGACGTTCAAAACCACTGAAGCTCAGGAATCTCCATTGTTAAAGTTGTTGATGCAGACAACTTCCTGTGCATCCCAGTCTGCCATTCAGAGGATAAAAGGGAGGTGAGGTCTATTTCGTAGGAGAAAACAAAGAACCTTCTACTCTGACCAACTGCTATGTGGCAGTCTCTTCACAGAGATTCCCCCAGCAACAACAAAGATAATAAAAGTTTTAAGACTTATCTTTTGCTGCAGTCTACATACTCTGAACACAGTGATATGACAGAACATGCCGTCCAGTGCAGACACAGGGGTGGCATGGTTTCAGAGAGAAATTCCATGATTGACAGTGTGATAATTGTGGATCTATACTGAGATGTTGTTTTACTTTATTATGCTTCCCTACCATTTTTACTGGCTTTCTATGTGTGTGCTATTTTTACTCTCTCAAGCTCGTTTTGTATGCCTTCAAAAACTCTTGTATTTTAAACTATGACTCAATTTCCAAAAGGGCGTCTCTGGGTGGCTCAGTGATAGTCTATCTGCAATGCAGGAGACACAGAAGACACGGGTTCAATCCCTGAGTCGGGAAGATACCCTGGAGGAGGGCATGACAACCCACTCCAGTATTCTTGCTTGGAGAATCCCCTGGACAGAGGAGCCTGGCAGGGGAACCATAGGGTTGCAGAGTCAGACACAACTGAAGCGACGAAACACAACAAGCCCAAGAAAGTGGGGAGCCACTGCTTTAAAGTCTAAGATAATGTCAGAGAGGGAACACTTTCAGTATAAGCCACGTCAGAACTCACTCAGCTCTAATCTGATCAGGAGAGTGCTGTCCTCAACTAAGGATGCAAAGTCCAGATAAATAAACAGAGCAGATAAAGATACAGAGTCCCTCTTTTCCTCAAAAGCAAGAAGCCCAATAACAAATTTCCTTTAGGGTTTAACAATGTTTGGCAAGTCAGTCTCGTTGGAAGCGTGTGGACTTTGCTGTCTGATCATTCACTCATTTCTTCGACAGCTTTGCCACTTGCTAGGTAAACACAGTAGTTGTGGTGCTGGGGCTTAGTTACTCCAAAGCTTATGGGATCCTAGTTCCCTCGCCTGGGATTGAACCTGCATTCCCTGCATTGCAAGGTGGATTGTTAACCACTGGACCACCAGGGGAGTTCCTCCCTCATGTATTATTATGAAGATTAAAGAAAATAGTTCACTTAACAGCACAGAGTGGTGCAAATAGTAGGAATTCAATACATGTTTGATTTTCTTCTTTCTCATTCTTTTTTTTAAAGAAATTTAAATTTGATCTGTTTTTTAAAAATCACCCCAGCTGCCCCATGAAGACCATATATAAATGGAATGAATGGAAACGAGGTGAGTTCAGGAGGCTACTGCAACTGTACAAATGAGAGATAATAATGACTTGGACTCAGCAGAAAAGGAATGAAGAGGGTAGATCTGGGAGTGTGTTTTCAAGGTACAGTTGACAGAATTTACTCTGGGGCATGAGAAGAGAGAAAAATCCCTTTTAAAAATGTGTATTTAGTTTATTTCGTCCTGAAGAAAGGGAACCTGACCCTTCGATGGTGTCTCGATTAGCTTTGTCCAGTATAACTTTCAGCGATAATGGGAGTGTTCTGTATAGACGTTGTCCAATGTATTAGATAGTAGCTGCATGTGCCTATTAAGCACATGAAGTGTGAGCAGAGTGACTAGGAACTGAATTTTTAATTTTATTTAATATAACAATTTAAATTTGTGTATTAATAGTTACCATATTAGACAGTACAAATCTAGATAACAAACTCACCTAGATGTTTTTCCTCCATAATCCTTTCAAATTGTTGTTCAATTGATAAGTTATGTGTGACTCTGTGACTTCATAGACTGCAGTACGCCAGGCTTCCCTGTCCATCACCAGCTCCCAGAGTTTGCTCAAACTCATGTCCATTGAGTTGGTGATGCCATTCAATCATTTCATCCTCTGTTGTCCCCTTCTCCTCCTGCCCTCAATCTTTCCCAGAGTCAGGGTCTTTTGGCTGTAAAGTTGGCTCTTCCCATAAGGTAGCCAAAGAACTGGAGTTTCGGCTTCAGCACCAGTCCTTACAATGAAAATTCAGGGTTGATTTCCTTAGTTACACAGACATAATTTGAAGAAACTACAATTAGCTTTCACATACGTTTTTATGACTTTATCTAATCTTAACTGCTTGCCTAGTTTCTGATGACTGAGCTAAAAGCCTGAAGAAAAAAAAAATGATAAAGACTCTTCTGCTTCTACTAATCCCAATGTTATGGCATTAATTGGTAACTTGTTTTGACCAATTGTAAACATCATATAAATTATATCCTTGCATGTTTTAATTAAGTTGGAATATTGCTGTTCTGCCTAATTCATGTGAAATCAATTGTTGTGGTAACTTATATAGCATATGCTTGACCATAATGTCTATAAGAGAAATGATAAATTTCAAAAGGACTTAGAAAAAAAGACTATGACCTAAACACTGGTAATAAATCTGACTTTCTTCCAACCTAAGAACTGGAGGTGTCATCAAACCACAGGTATTTAGCAGACATCTCAAGGTCAACATAAGGGGAATTGCAGAGGTGATATTAAAATAAACTTTAATTTTGTTCTATCTCCTATGTTGTGTGTGATTGTAATATTTTCAATTTATTTGGAAATCTTTATATTTTCTTTTCTTCCTATCTTTTCTTTTCTCATTATCCTTACATGAGCTCCAAATAACAGCTGGTTACCACATAGTCTACATACGTCTCAACAATGTATTCAAAACTAAACCTTTCATCTAAGCTGTCTTTAGGGAAAAGATCAAGGTCTTATTGTGGCATGCATACTCCCTCCATATTCCGACCAGTTACTTGAAATAAATATCTTTTGGTTCTGTCTGTTCAACCTCCCTGTGCCCCCTTTTTTTCTGATAAGACCAACTCTTTTCTCATTTAGGTAATATCCCTTCCCCTACCTGTGAGTTTGGTGGGACAGCCAATCACCGTAACTCTCTGATCCCTCAGCTACAATCATAGGCTAGAATGGCATTAATACATGATGCAATCAGCATTCTCATCTGAGATTTTATACATATTCTAGAAGAAAGGAGACCTCATTTCCTTTGTAGTAGCTGCACTGGGATCTGTACATCCTGAGCTGTCTCTAATCATGCCCTTCCATTTCCCATCCATGTGAAGGATGTGCCTCTGAAATGGAGGAGAGTGAGACCAGAACACAGGGCTTCCCAGGTCACTCAGTGGTAAAGAATCCACCTGAGAAGAAGGAGATGAGGTTTGATCCCTGGGTGGGGAAGATCCCCTGGAAGAGGGCCCAGCAACCCATTCCAGAAGCAGACCTAATGATCTCATTTCACTCGCTTTGAGACCAGCTCCACTCACAGACTTCAGCCAGCCAACAATTTCCCTCGTATACTTCAGCTCTACAAGGTGGAAGCTTCCCTGGTGGCTCAGATGATAAAGAATCTGCCTGCAATGCAGGATATGTGGGTTCAGTCCCTGGGTTGGGAAGATCCCCTGGAGAAGGGAATGGCCACCCACTCTAGCATTCTTGCCTGGAGAATTCCATGGATAGAGGAATCTGTCCAGCTGCAGTCCATGGGGCTGCAGAGTTGGACATAACTGAGTGACTTTCACTTTTACTGAAAGGTGGGCTTCTACCCCCTGTAACCAAATGTGTCCTGAATATAGCACTTATCCAACCTCACAAGGAGCCACACTCTCCTTCTCTCTCCATGCTCCAGTCACACTCAAACGTTCTTTCTGGTTACTATTCTGTTTCACTGCTGGGCCTTTGGACTTTTCCTTCTGCCTGGAGCCCTGGCTTTCAAATCTCACCTTGAATATTACATTCTCACGGAGGTCCTCCCTGACTTTCAGATGAAGGGGATTCACCTGCTATGAGCTCCACCAGTAATTTGTGCTTCCTCTGTCATAACACTCACCCAACTTTACTATTATTTCCTCTCTGATGTTTGTTTTCACCACTGGACTCCAAGCTCTATGAGGTCAAGGACTATACCCTTTTTTCACTGATGTATTCCCCAGAACCTAGCATAATTTGGAACCGAGAGTAGGCATCTAATGCATAGTTGGTATGAACAAATAAGTGAATGGTGTTTTCTCTCATAGTTTCTCATTTGAAATCAACGACAAATCTTTAAGTGTTGTCAAACCATAGTATATATGCTGCTGCTGCTGCTAAGTCGCTTCAGTCGTGTCCGACTCTGTGCGACCCCATAGATGGCAGCCCACCAGGCTCCCCCGTCCCTGGGATTCTCCTGGTAAGAACACTGGAGTCGGTTGCCATTTCCTTCTCCAATGCATGAAAGTGAAAAGTCAAAGTGAAGGTTGAAGTTGCTTAGTCGTGTCTGACTCTTTAGTGACCCCTTGGACTGCAGCCCACCAGGCTCCTCCATTCATGGGATTTTCCAGGCAAGAGTACTGGAGTGGGGTGCCATTGCCTTCTCCATATGTATTGTATATATATATTAGATTCACCATTTCTTTGTTTGCCTAGTTTTATTGAAATACAATTGACATGCAATGTTGTATTAAAGTATACAACATGATGATTTGATGTATGTATGTGAAATGCTCACCACAGTTAGTTTAAACATCTATCACCTCACATGGTTACAAATTTGTTTTCTTACTTTAAGAATTTTTTAAGATACTTTTTAAAAAAATTACTTATTTTTAATTGGAAGATAATTGTTTGACAATATTGTGTTGGTTTCTGCCATGCAGCAACATGAATCACTCATAGGTATGCATGTGTCCCCTCCTTCTTGAACCTCCTTCCCACCCCGATCCACCCCTCTAGGTTGTCACAGAGCACTGGGTTTGAGCTCCCTGCATCACACCGCAAATTCCCACTGGCTGTCTATTTTACACACGGTAATGTCCATGTTTCAATGCTACTCTCCCAATTCACCCTACCCTCTCCTTCTGCCACTGTCTCCACAAGTCCCTTCACCATGTCTGCGTTTCCACTGCTGCCCTGTACGGAGGTTCATCAGTACCATCTTTCTATATTCCGTAAATGCATTAATATACAGTATTTGTTTTTCTCTTTCTGACTTTCTTCTCTCTGTGTAATAGGCTCCAGTTTCATCTACCTCATTAGAATGGACTCAAATGCATTCTTTTTTATGGCTGAGTAATATTCCCTTGTGTATATGTACCACAACTTCTTTATCCATTCATCTGTAGATGGACATCTAGGTTTCTTCCATGTCCTAGTCATTATACATACTGCTGCAATGAATATTGGGGTCCATGTGTCTTTTTTAATTATGAGTTCCTTGGGATATATGCCCAGTAGTGGGATTGCTGGGTCATATGGTGGTTTTAGTCCTAGTTTTTTAAAGAATATCCATACTGCTCTCCATATGGCTGTATCAATACATTAAAAATTTTTAAGATCTATTCTCTTAGAGACATTCAAATATATAATAGTGTCATTAACTATATTCATCATTCGCTATGTTACCTCCCAAGAACTGATTCTCTTAGAACTGAAGGTTTGTACCTTTTGACTGCTCCATCATTTCTTTGTAAAAATGCCCCCTGTCTAGAGATCCTCCTTCTTCAGAATCTGCATCCTTCTCTGAGAAGCCCAGGCCTGTGATTTTTGCCTGTGATGGGCTATGTACATTTTAACTGGGCGGAGTGTGGTGGGTGTTTTCATCCCCACCTCTTAACCCACAGAATCAAGCTGGTAGATGTGAGCTTCTCTAAGAACCCGCAGTTCAGAATGGCAATTACTAATCTGGAACTATGAGATTTCAACTCCTGATTCAGTTTACATCTCACCCTAAACAACTGCTTCCAACAACGTTTCTTTACTAAAAGTTATAAACTCCTCAGAGGCACCCTGGGTTGAGCACCACTGTGTCTTATAATTCATCTCATTTTTTCCATCTTAGAAACAGCTGACACCAGAGTGGTATCACTTTAACTGCTTTGTGGGTCTCTGTGTATTTATTCTAATTCTCTTAATGAATTGTTAGTTCCTTGAAACATTAGTCTTGCCACTTAAAATGTGATCCCTGGACCAGCAGAGTTGACATCATCTCAGAGTTTTGAAGAAATGAAGAATCTCCAGCTCCACCTCAGATCTAATGAATTAGAAACTGCATTTTAATAAGATCCCTGGGTAGGGCAAAGCCAACATACAGCCAAGGTTGAGAATCACTGCTCTGGAGTAATCACTGACACCTGATATTTTTCACCATCACATTTGTATTGACAGCACATAGGTTGAGGGGCGATTACAGGTATAGGAAAATTCTTACTACTACTCAATACTTACTGTCAAACAATCAGGTCTCAAGGAGGTCAATGAGGACAACGCATCAAACTGAGAGTGATAATCAAGGCTTTATTCACTTACACAATAGTGTATGTGTGTGTGTGCTCAGTCGTGTCTGCGTCTTTGCAGCCCTATGGACTCTATCCTCTGTCCCTGGAATTATCCAGGCAAGAATACTGGAGTGGGTCGTCATTCCCTTCTGCGGGGCATCTTCCCGACCCAGGAATCGAACTGGCGACTCCTGTGTTTCCTGCCTTTGCGGGAGGGTTCTTTACCACTGAGCCACCTGGGAAGCCCGTACAATAGTGCAAGGAAGAGGCAAAAAAGAAAGGCTCCAGTTCCCGCTCGTTCCGTTTTCCCTCACAAAAGAGCACACGTGAGCACTCGTGAGCAGACTTAGAGAACGAACTTATGGTTGCCAGAGGGTCAAGTATCGGGGCGAGCAGTGGGTGGGGTAAGGGGGTAGGAACGGTTAGGAAGTTTTGATCAACATGTACATGCTGCTGTATTTAAAATGGATAGCCAACAAGGCCCTACGGTGTAGCAGAGGGACTCTGCTCTATGTTATGTGGCAGCCTGGGTGGGAGGGGAGTTTAGGGGAAAATGGGTACATGTATACATATGGCTGAGTCACCTGCTGTGCACCTGAGGCTGTCACAAGGTTGTGAATCAGCTGTTATTGTTGTTTAGTCACTAAGTCACGTCTGACTCTTGCCACCCCATGGACTGTAGCCCGCCAGGCTCCTCTGTCCATGGGATTTCCCAGGCAAGAATACTGGAGTGGGTAGCCATTTCCTTCTCCAAGGGAAGGGGCTCTTCCCAATCCAGGGATCAAAACTGTGTCTCCTGCATTGACAGGCAGATTCTTTACCACTGAGCCACCAGGGAAGCCTGAATTGGCTATACTCCAATATAAAATAAAAAAAATTTTTTTTAAAAAGCAGCACAGGTCAGTCAGAGAAACCAATCCACAAGCAAAAGGAGCTGTAAACCAAAGGCTCCTCCCCCCTTTATGGACCCCATAGGCTGGGGAAACAGGGAAGGGAGAGGGTTAGAAATGGAGACATGAGTCAGGGGGAGAAGCATCTCAGCCGAGGCTCTCAGGAAAGAGGCATCAGCTTGGAAGCAACCAAGGAGCAAGACACAGCTTGGAAGGAGCTAAGTCTATGATCAGGCAGGGGTGGGGACCCCTGAGTCCTTACAGGCCACTCCCTCCGAAAAACCGCAATGTACCAAGTCTGGAGTGCACAGGGCTGCTTCCCTCCACGAGGCCCACCAGGCAAAGCTTTGTCATCGCTTCCAGTCACATAAAGACAGATCACATGAGGGATTTGGACCTGGAGCCGGACTCCTCCACTAGCTGGTACAAATTTTGTACCATGTTTTTTTAAAAATATTTATATATTTATTTGGCTGTATCGGGTCTTAGTTGTACTGTGTGGGATCTTTGTTGGGTCATGCAGGATCTTTCATGGCAACACATGGACGCTCCAGTTGTGGCCCAAGGACCCAGTATTGGGGCATGTGGGCTCGGTTGCCCCACCGCATGTGGGATCTTAATTCCTTGACCAGGGATCGAACCTGTGCCCCTAGGATTGCAAGGCAGATTCTTAACCACCAGGGAAGTCCCAGTTAGGTGCCATTTAACACCTAACAATTACATTTAACAAGTAAAAATACTAGCTTGCTCAGTAGGCTAAGCAAAGCAGGCTCTGAAATCAACTGATGCAGATGGATGGAATTGTCTCCGGCAGTGGTTCTCAGAGTGTGGTTCCTGGACCAGCAGCATCGTCATCACCTGGGACCATCTTAGAAATGCAAATTCTTGGGCCCCACCCTGGACCTTCTCAATCAGAAAATGTAGGGATGGAGTTAAAACACCAGAGCAATTGTGTTTTAACAAGCTTCCCTGGTGATACTGATGGATGCTAAAGTCTGAGAAGTAATGCCCTAAAGGAAGTTTTCTCAGACAGAAAAGTCTTGGATGGGAGTTACCCTGTGCATGGTAGGATGTTTGGATGAGTCTCAGGCCTCTGCCTACATTTCCACACCATCTCCCTCATGTGACACTCTAAGACATCTCCATGGACTTCCCTGGTGGTCCAGTGGCTAAGACTCCAAGCTCCCCGTGCAGAGGGCCGGGATTCAATTCCTGATCAGGGAACTAGATTCCATGTGCTGCAACTAAGAGTTCACATGCCGCAACTAAAGAGCCCTCCTGCCACAACTAAGACTCAATACAGACATATATAGAGATGAATGATTTTTTAATAAAATAAAAGAGCTCTAGACATTGCACAGCTTCTTTTGTGGCTCAGAGGGTAAAGAGTCTGCCTAAAATGCAGAAGACCCCGGTTCAATCCCTGGGTTGGGAAGATCCCCTGGGGAAGGAAATGGCAACCCATTCCAGTATTCTTGCCTGGAGAATTCCATGGATGGAGGAGCCTGGCAGACTATAGACCCCATGTCCATGGGTCGCAAAGAGTCAGACACAACTGTGCAAATTCACTTTCACTTTCAGACATTGCTAGACATCCTGAGATACAAACTTGCCCTCAGTTGAGAACCAGTGCTCTAGAGTGATAATTATGACTGAGACTGATCCAAGTCTATATCATGGCATAGAAACAATCACATCTATAACTATATATGCATTCATCTGTTCACAGATAAGTGATAATACATCATAAACTAAGGTTTGAATGAAAGTGAAAGAGGAGAGTGAAAAAGTTGGCTTAAAGCTCAACATTCAGAAAACTAAGATCATGGTATCCAGTCCCATCACTTCATGGCAAATAGATGGGGAAACAATGGAAACAGCGACAGACTTTATTTTTGGGGGGGCTCCAAAATCACTGCAGATGGTGACTGCAGCCATGAAATTAAAAAACCCTTGCTCCTTGGAAGAAAAGCTTTGACCAATCTGGCCAGCATATTAAAAAGCAGAGACATTATTTTGCCAATAAAGGTCCGTCTAGTCAAAGCTATGGGTTTTCCAGTAGTCATGTATGGATGTGAGAGTTGGACTATAAAGAAAGCTGAGTGCTGAAGAATTGATGGTTTTGAACTATAGTGCTGGAGAAGACTCTTGAGAGTTCCTTGGACTGCAAGGAGATCCAACCAGTATATTCTAAAGGAGATCAGTCCTGAATATTCATTGGAAGGACTGACATTGAAGCAGAAGCTCCAGTACTTTGGCCACCTGAAGCAAAGAACTGACTCACTGGAAAAGACCACAATGCTGGGAAAGATTGAAGGCGGGAGGAGAAGGGGACAACAGAGGACGAGATGGATGGATGGCATCACCGACTCAATGGACATGAGTTTGAGTAAGCTCCGGGCGTCGGTGATGGACAGGGAAGCCTGGCGTGCTGCAGTCCATGGGGTCACAAAGAGTTAGACATGACTAAGCAACTGAATTGAGCTGAAGATTTGCATAGTTTATGCTTTACAAAGCACATTCATATGTGTCATTTGCTCTTCACCTTAATCCTATGAGGAAGGTAACTATCGTCATTCTCATATACCTGGTATACCTGGTAAGGGAAATGAAATTCACAGAGATCACTCAGTGTGCTCAAGGTCACTGCTGCTAAGTGGCACAGCTGAAACTTAAACCCATATCCTCCCTTTTTATAGATAAAGAAAATTATCTTTTTAAGCAGGTGATGGAAGGGATGTGTCTAGCCTTGAACAGTATCATTGTTCTTGGAACAAATTCAAGATTAGCTAAAAAGTTATCATGGTAGGAATACTTCAACATTCTGTTTAATATGAAAAATGTGTCATACATCTAAGATTAGAAGAAGCCTATTTACAGATGTTGGCATGAGCTATTACTTGGAAATAAAAGCTATCTGGGCATTATCATGAGCCTTAGGCAAGATGTCGGGGAGATTTGTACTCAAATCAGAGAAGGAAAAAATAGCACGATTAACCAATTCAAGAACAGTCTTTGTCCTCTAGACCACAACCCCCTGACAGGAAAACGAAAGCAAATCAGAGGATGCTCAGAGCACCAGAGAGCTTTCGACCTGCCGTGACCCAGGTCCCCACAGTATGAAGTGCTGAATGGCTGGCATCAGGCTTCCAGGGGGCAGGGTGCAGAAAGCCTGCAACGCCCACAACTTCCAGAGAGAAGACGCAATCGTCCTGCAGAGGTGAGCTGGGGATTTCCACGGCACAGTAATAGACTTTGGCTTCTGAGGGAGCATCCCATCGCCAGCAGCCAGCTTGCTGACCTTTGGACGGTCCTCTGACATGGCCAAACTTGTCACAGAGCATAAAACTGAAGTGCTAAATAAAGACCAAGGCCAAATGAAAGTCACCATGAGAAAAATGACCTCAAACAAACCTTCTGATGTCAGTTCTGTTTCATCCTGACAAGAATTTGAAACCTCTTGCCTCCTTTTGAGAGAGGATGGATAGACTGGGGTCCAACTCTGGAGATATTTTAATCCGAGGAAAGAGCACTGGGCTTGGAGTCAGAAAGCCTGGGTTCCAGACCTGAATAGTCAAAGGAGAAATGACTCAGTCTCCCTCAGCCTCAGGTTTGGGTTCTTGAGTATGTGTATGTGTTTGTTCCCTATGAAACAGAAAACTGATTATAGGAACTCTAGGATTACTTCCATCTGTAGAATTCTACTCTTTACCAGCATCCTAACGTGTTAGTCACTCGGTCAAGTCTGGCTCTTTGCAACCCCATGGACTATAGCCCACCAGGCTCCTCTGTCCATGGAATTCTCCAGGCAAGAACACTGGAGCAGGTAGTTATTCCTTTCTCCAGGGGATCTTCCCGACCCAGGGATTGAACCCAGGTCTCCCACACTCCAGGCAGATTCTTTACCATCTGAGCCACATGGGAAGCCCTACCTACAACCTAAACTTGCAGTTAATATACTCACAACTTGGGAAATACCAAGCACAGAGTTAAAGAAGCTGGGAGCTGAAGTCCTGCAGACCCAGCGTGAAATCCCTTCTCTGCCATGTCCTGGCTGGTCACTTGGGATGACTCCCTAACCCTTCCTGTCCTTAGTCTCCTCATCTTTAAAATAGAAGTAATAATATTAATAATAGTAACTAACCCAAAGGGCTATTGTGACAATTAAATGAATCATCCAGATAAATAATTTGCACCAAGTCATTGGTATATGAGGGCCTCTCAGGTGACTCAGTGGTAAGGAATCCAATGCAGGAGAGGTGAGTTCAACCCCTGAGTCAGGAAGATCCCCGGGAGTAGAAAATGGCAACTCACTCCAGTATTCTTGCCTGGAAAATCCCATGGACAGAAGAGCCTGGTGGGCTACAGTCCATCAGGTCACAAAGAGTCGGACACAACTGAGTGACTGAGCATGCACAGCCTGGTTTATAGGTAATATACAATAGATGGTAGTTACGTATTTGAAAACAGACACTCAGAAAAATAAAACTGAAGGTTTTGAGTCAAATCTACACTTCCTATTGGAGCCACTTAAAAAATGACAGTCTAGGAAATATTATTTACTTTCTATTTAAAGATCTCAGAATGCGTAAATGACCATAACTCAAAGCAATGCAAGTCATTTGTCATGTTTCCTTCGTAGATGATTAGACATAAAGAGTCCCAGCAGACATAGCATCATTTTGTAATATACTATTTCCTACCAGTTTTGTCTGGGATGGGGAAATGATGAAAGAAACTGGAAAGGTATAGAGTTGGACTGTCCAATACTGTAACCATTGATCACATGTGACTATTGAGCAGTTGAAAGTGATAGGTCAAGTTGAATTGTGCCATAAGTGTAAAATACACACTGGGTTTAAAAGACTCAGTACCAAAAAATAATAAAAAAATGTCTTGTTAATATTTTCATACTGTGGTTTAGTCGCTAAGTCATGTCCGACTCTTGCGACCCCATGGACTGTAGCCTACCAGGCTCCTCCAACCATGGGATTTTCCAGGCAAGATTACTGGAGTGGGTTGCCATTTCCTTCTCCAGGGGATCTTCCCAACCCATGAACCAAACCTGGGTCTTCTGCATTCGAGGTGGATTCCTGCATTGCAGGAGGATTCTTTACTGACTGAACTACAAGGGAAGCCCCATTTTTATAATAGCTACACATTAAAATGATAAAAACTGGATTTTTGTTGTTGTCTAGTTGCTCAGTCATGTTTGAGTCTTTTGTGACCCCATGGTCATAAAGCTCGTTCTGTCCATGGGATTTCCCAGGCAAGAACACTGGAATAGTTTGCCATTTTCTTCTCCAGGGGATCAATCCAGGGATTGAACCCATCTCTTGCATTGGCAGGCAGATTCTTTACCTTTAAGCCACTAGGGAAGCCCTAAAACTCGATACATTGGAATAAATAAAATATATTTTAAAATTAATTTCACCTGTTTCATTTTACTTTTCTAATGTGACTATGGAAAACTTTTTAAATTATGCATGCAGATTGTATTATATCTCTTTTGGACAGTAATGGTATAGGAAGAAGGGAAGAATACACACACACAGGTTGAGGAAACAGGAAGCTCCCGGGATGCAGCAAATTGAAAAATCATCCGTTTACGAGAGAGGAACAGGCTTGATAATCCTAGCTCCACTGAAGAACAGAAACCATCAAGATTAGATTTTTCAATTAGCAAAAAAGCTGAGAGAGACTGCACTTCCTATGCGTTTTTATATATTCCATCTTGTAACACTGGGAAGAGGAAAGAAAAGAGAGGTTGTAGGTCCTTCACCTCTTTTCCCTGAAGGACAGTTTTTGGTCTTACAAAGCAATGCCTCGCTTTTCGGTTTCGTCCTTGTGGGAAAGACTTAAATTAGGGAAAGAGCACCCTCTGCTGGCTACTTAGTAACCTTTTAAGAAAAATAGGCACAGAGGAGTCTAAAAATAACAATGAATGAATGAGTTACATTTCACATTATTGCACTTACAACTTTCACCGTGGATTCAGTGAGGATGGAAATTAGGGCAAGGGAACAGGTTTAATAATGTGAAAGCTATTTTTAGGTCATGTCAATTCTTTCTTTTCTTCCCTCTGGCTTTTTCTTCCTTCCTTCCTTCCTTCCATTTTCCATCTTTTTTTCTTTCACCCTTTGAATAGCTCAGAAACACCCTTTTTATAAATCCTATGTGAAGACAGCACAAGGTGAGATTCAACTTAGAGATCTATGCTGTTTGTTTCAGTATGATTTCTTTATGAGGTTAACACTTCGTTCGTGTGTCTAAGACCAACCTAGCAGATGAGGTCAAGAACTTTTAAGACTACAAATGTTCATCAGCTAGAAACTTAATGGTGTCAAGTTCAGAACGATAAGCAGCTGTCGACTTAGGAATGGGTTAACTTCCCAGAGGCAGTTGATATGTTGGTTGTTTAGAATTGTTGATGTTAGACATCTTTTCTCATTTGTTCCTGGACCAGCTTGCAACTATACAAATATGCATTAACCTAAAATGGATCTGCGACAGACTATTAACAATACAATTATTTCTACTCTATCAAAATAATATGTAACAGTATTTTTATAGGAAAAGGCCCATAATACTTCCAACTTGGAATCTCAGGAGCCCACCTCATTTTCCCCAACGAGAATAAGCAGCCTTCCTCAACTTCTTCATTTAGGGAGAAGAGGTTCCTCTGGGATACCCAGGCCCAGTATTCCCAGCACCAGTATCTTGTTAGTTCTCTCTGTTGCAAAAAAAGAAAAAGGTAACTGACTCACTGGTACAGTCAGTCACATCCCAAGATTCCAAACTAAAGAAAAAGGAAACGAAGGAAAGTTCACGTCATAATGAGATCAGAGAAAGCAGGATCACAAAAGGTGGACTGGCCCTGCCTTCTTCAACACACACACACACAGGCACTTTCCCTGGGGTCACCAAAACTCCTTTCCTAAATTGATCAACTGTAACCTAAGATTGTCTGTAATGATAGTAGTAACTGGGCTTCAGTAGCCTCAAGAAATATAGCATTAGTGTTATGGAATACATTTCCTATTAGCATTTTTATTATTTGCAGCATAATTTATCTTAAAACCAATTTCATTCCTTTTAGACTATCAAATAAAACTAACGTGCTTAAATTAAACTTTGCAGGATGTGAAATAACTTAAGGAGAGCTTATGAGAAGAGCTTACAAGAACCTAGAAATTATATTTATCCCTCACACATAATTCAAAACATGATGAAAAATATAATGCAAGTCTGCAAACTTGTGTGCTTTTTGTGAAAAATGGATTACATATTTTAAAATAAACACTTGCAGGAGAGCATAATAAAAAGTGATAGTATTTATTTGATATTTATGCTTATGCTTAACTTTCTTAATCAAGCATATTTAGAACAGCCTGAGTTGTTTGTCTATTTAAACTTCACTTTTCATAGTTAAACTGCTGGAAAAAATAAAAGCATCTATCTTGATCAAAACTATTAGAACAAAATTGAAATATTTTTCCCACTTTGCTCTCTCCTGAGTGCATAATCTTGAAATTCAGCACTTTTTGAGAAATATGGGCAGTATTTAATGCATAGTGGTTCAATAAAGTGGTTCAATAGAGTGGTTCAATAAGTTAACAAATTAACTTAGTTAGCAGATTAAACACAACCGGAATCCCTCTCCTGGGCATCTCAGTTTAGTCTTCACCTCTTACCCCTACATGAGTCCAGGTTTTCTGTAAAGAGATCTCTTAATCAGTGTCTTAAAGCGGGGTGGTTTTAAAAAATTGGCTTTGGAATTAAGCCTGAATAGATACTGCACAAGACTTTAGAAGCTGTGTGGCATAAAACAGATAACTTAACCTCTTTGTGCTTCAGCTTCCTGATCCAAAATTTGGAGTTCATTCATTGATTGAATCCCTACCGTGTGCTAAACACTGTTCTAAGATCTGGAAATATAATAATAAAGAACATGTTTGGTCCAAATCCTCAGGAAGATTACATTACATGATGCTGAAACTGAAGCTCCAGTACTTTGGCCACCTGATGGGAAGAGCTGACTCATTGGAAAAGACCCTGATGCTGGGAAAGATTGAGGGCAGGAGGAGAAGGGGATGACAGAGGATAAGATGGTTGGATGGCATCACCAACTCAATGGACATGAGTTTGAGCAAGTTCCAGGAGTTGGTGATGGACAGGGAGGCCTGGCGTGCTGCATTCCATGGGGTTGCAAAGAGTCGGACACAACTGAGTGACTGAACAGCAACAATTTTCATATTACATTGCTGGAGACAGTTTTAATTAATTAACACAAACATATTCAGGGCATATTGGATGTCATGATAAAACAGTGTAATGTGAAAGAGGTATTAAGTAGATGCTTCAGATGGAGTTGTCAAAGAAACCTTTTCTGGGAGGTGAGATTTAATCTGGGAATGAATGACAAGAGGAGCCATCCATGCTGAGGTCTAGAAGAGCCATCCAGGCAGAGGGAACAGCTGGTGGAAAGGTGAGAATGAGCTTGCATGTTCCAAGAACAAAACAGAGCCCTGTGTGACTGTGGCAGAGTGAGTGAAAAGGAAGCAGGACAGGGACTTCCCTGGTGGTCCAGTGGTTAAGACTCTGTGCTGTCAAAGTAGGGGGTGTGTGTTTGATCCCTGGTTAGGGAACTAGGATCCCCCACGCTGCAAGGGAGGCCAAAAATTTGAATGAATGAATAAATAAATGATACATTCAAAAAGCAGAGCAGGACAAGCAGTAGATAGGAACTAGATCATGCTGAGCCTTCGAGGCCCCGTAATAGAGCTTCGTTTTTATTTTAAGTCCAATGTGAAGGCATTAGAGGCTTTCCATTAGGCTGGCTATGATGATTAAATGTGAAGGGCTCAGTACCAGGAAGACGTGGCCCAGAGTAAACACTCAGTAAGAGGTGACAACATCACCCTTAAACCCAGGTGTTTAATATTGAGAGGTCCAAAATGTTCCTTCTTATAAAATTCAGGGTCAAGATTATTGTAGAAAGAACGAGGCCCAACCAGGGGACAGGGCTCAATTGTCAATCACCATAAAGCCAAATTCTCATCACCGTGGGGCATGTTTTACTGTGATATCTTCCTTATCATCATTATCATCAACTAAACCAAAATCAAATCGTAGGCCAGCCCTGTCCACTATTCTTGATTTTTGCCATCTGCCTATGGCAAAGTGAATTTGAAAGGGCAATCCCAAGCACCATGATCACAAATGACAAAAACATTTCTTACTTTCTCCTGGCGCATCTTTGGGTAAGTGGATTTCCTATTTCCCACACCTGCTGAGACTCCCTCCACCTACTTCCCAAAGCAGGTGAGCAGCAAACACTGAGGTGGAAACATTGAGAAATGCATTTAGGTTGGAACTCACATGGGTGCATCAAGGATTTTTTTTTTTTTCCTGGCCACACTTGATCATCTGTGCGCTTCGTTTCTGGGAGAATGCCGTATAAAGCAATCCTTACTCCGAGGATCATTTCATTTACTAAATCATGGTTTATTTTTTCCTCTGGATATCACATGCTATTTTCGAGTCCATTTTCAAAAGGTCTTAAATGGCTTGGCTCAAAATTGGCTTTGTATTAAGGGAAAGAACCAGTGTCCCAGAGTTTCAATCAGCACCTCGGCAAATAGGCCACTGACCTGCCCCGAAGTGCTCGGAGGTTGCCAGTGGCAGTAACTGGCGCAGAGATTTCCAAGGTTCATTTCTCTCTGCTGCTCTTCTACATTTTCCCTACCCTATTTTTGATGAAACACAGGACCACAGTTGTCGGTCTTATGGGAAGAGGTTGGAGGAGGGCACAGTGTAATATCTGCCACCACATCCCATGTGACTACTGACGGTTCAGTTATCTGCACTGTCTAGTTGCCTTGCACTGAAAGAATTTAACTACCATAGTTGTCTTTCACATAGAGTGATAGAGAGTTATGATCCTGCATCACAGTTGTCACAACATTGCTTCAAACAACACACTAACCACGTCATTTGTTGTTGTTGTTATTCGGTATGGTGAGTTGTGTCCAACTCTTTGCAACCCCATGAACTGTAGCCTGCCATGCTCCTCTGTCCATGACATTTCCCAGGCAAGAATACCGGAGTGGGTTGCCATTTCCTCCTCCAGGGAATCTTCCCAACCCAGGGATCTAACCTGTGTCTCCTGCGTCTCCTTCATTGGCAGGCAAATTCTTCACCCCTGAGCCACGAGGGAAGCCTGACCATGTCATTAGCATGTAATTAATGGATGGAGGAGCCTGGTGGGCTACAGTCCAGGGGGTCCACAAAGGGTTAGGCATGACTAGCTACTGAGCATGCACACACACACACACACACACACACACACACAACGTTAAATACAATGGCCTTTCAGTCATATATAATATGAGAGGAATGAGGTTGTTTTTACAAACGAATTTTCCAGACAAGTGAAGCTCCATCAAGAACCAAAATCAGAAAATGTTCCAAAATTTGCCATTGTTTTTGACAGAACTTAAATGTATTTCATATACTCAATGACCACTTAAAGAAATGCAAGAATTGTTATTTTCTTTATTTATAGCCAATGATCACTTTAAAACACTGATATATGCAATGGCTTCACTAAATAGCCCCAATTATGTTTCTCTAGTTTTTCAAATTTCCTTTAAGTATGTCGTGTCCTTGTCTGTCTGGCTGTTATCTGTCACTTGGTCTGATTGTTCTTGGCTTGCGTTTGCCCACACCTGTTGGCATTTGATCTGTCTGAGAAACCACAAGATAAAGCTTCTAGGAATGAGCTGCATTATTTCACAATTCTCAGTCCAAAGGCCCCAAGCAAAGGCCTAAGAGTCATTCCAGATTTCAAGGAAGGAGAAAGTGCATAGGCTTGGAGACACATATTTTCCTTGCTACTTTTTTTTTTCCTTTTTCCTTTGTAATTTTTGCAAAGTATGAGAATCATCTTGAGTGACTGTGTGTTTTTACATGCTTCAAACCTTGCCTTGCATGTTCTGACACGTATTGCTTTCTAGCCTTTCTAAGTACATTTCCTTATTCATCTCAGGAAGTTAATTTCTAACTGTTGTTAAACTGTTTTCTTAAGTTGTCAAAGATCCCTGGATGATGTCGTAGGGGGACCAAAACAAAAATATATATATGTATATATATTGGAAGGGACTTTTGGTAGCCTGTCTCCTTCTTCTTCATCAAGATTCCTGAAGCAATTTAACTTTCATCTCAGCAGTGCAGCTTGGAATAGATTCAGAAGAGTGAATGTCTGTTAAGGAAGAGAAAACAGCCCCGTCAGATAGCAATGAGAAAATGTAGTTGCTCTACCCAACCATTTCATAAATAGACACATAGATCCTTCTTAATTTTATTCCCCTGAGACTAATGACTGATCCTAATGAAAATCCCAGTAGAAATCATTGTAACAAAAATAGCCAAAACATTAAGAATAGGACCAGTGAGAATGATGATGGCCGATAAGCATTTGAAATATCAAGCAACCTTGCTAATCCAGCCACAGAAATAAGTACTAGCTCATGTGCTAAATAACTAGACAAAATTGGGCCCTGTTTTACATGAATTAATGAATGTGTGTGTCTTAAGAAAATAATTCTACAATCATCCTTGATTCCCCCCATGTCATGTGGGACCTTAATTCTCTGAACATGTGGGACCTTAATTCTCTGAACAAGGATGGAACCTGCACCTTCCTAAATGGAAGCACGAAGTCTTAACCACTGGACCGCCAAGGAAGTCCCAGCCCTTCATTGTTTTCAATGGAATTAATGTATGGTTATGTAAGAAGGTCTCAAGCTTGTTTTACACTTTGGTTTTGTGTTACTTATAGTGTGGTAGTGTTTCTAGCAAAACTGTCAATTTCTCTATTTAAATTAGTAAGAAAAGAAACGAAGGAAGAAAGAAAGGGAAAAGGTCATTCTGCAATAAAGCCTCTAACTCCTTTAATCATCCCTAATGTATCTGTAAACCCATAAACTAGCACTTTAAAAAATACTCAGCTCATACCATAAAGGATTTGATGTGACTTATAAAAATAAATAACATTGATAAAGATTTTTTTTTAAGTTGAGATGGTCTGGGCAAAATAAGAAAGAAGAAAACAATAAAACCAACTAGTGAGTAGTCTACAGAAACGTCACACCATATAGTTGGTAGAGCTGTGCTACACACTGGCTCAAAGTTTCTAGTAATTTAACAGAGAAATGAAGAAGTTGTAGGACTCATTGGGATCATAAGATAAAAACAATGGTTGAATGATTAATTTTCCCCACAGGACATATAAAAAGGGCTTCCCAGGTGACTCAGTGGTAGAGAATCCACCTGCCAATGCAGGAACTGCAGGAGCCACAGGTTCAATCCCCGGATTGGAAAAATCCCCTGGAGGAGGAAATGGCAATCCACTCTAGTATTCTTGCCTGGAAAATCCCATGGACAGAGAAGCCTGGTGGGCTACAGTCCATACGGCCAAAAAAAGTCAGGCACGACTAAACACACAGGCATATAAAAAGGATACTGTGTAACGAAATGCTTGACATCCACAAAAACAGGCCCAGAATAAAGTTAAGAAGCCGTTACAACTGGCCGTTCCTTTACTATTCTTTATTCCTTTGCTACTCCATGATAACATTATGGGAAAAAACCTAACGAACTTTTTGGCCAACCCATATAAGATAATGGTATGATACCAAAAATGCATTTTGTCAGACTCAGTCCTCCAAAGAACTAGAATGTTGATTCTCTGGCTTGATCCCAGGGCAAAACTTATTACCTAAATGGAATTTCCCTCAAATGTTAATTTTTGCAACTGAGCTTTTGATAAGAACTTGACAAAAGATGGTTAAAAGTTATATTCTCAAACAAGAATCCAGGGTGAAGATAGTCTGTGTAGTAAAGTAAAAGCTGAGAAAGTTGAGGAACTAACCAAGGCAAACATCTCAATATCTTCAGGAAGCACCAATATTGTGCCTCCTTAAAAGTTCTGCATCTCTTCAAAATATAAATAAAGGGAAAAGTAAGACTCAAACTACTGCACAATTGCACTCATTTCACACGCTAGTAAAGTAACGCTCAAAATTCTCTAAGCCAGGTTTCAGCAATATGTGAACTGTGAACTTCCAGATGTTCAAGCTGGTTTTAGAAAAGGCAGAGGAACCAGAGATCAAATTGCCAACATCTGCTGGATCATCGAAAAAGCAAGAGAGTTCTGGAAAAACATCTATTTCTGCTTTATTGACTATGCCAAAGCGTTTGACTGTGTAGATCACAATAAACTGTGGAAAATTCTGAAAGAGATGGGAATACCAGACCACCTGACCTGCCTCTTGAGAAACCTATATACAAGTCAGGAAGCAACAGTTAGAACTGGACATGGAACAACAGACTGGTTCCAAATAGGAAAAGGAGTTCATCAAGGCTGTATATTGTCACCCTGCTTATTTAACTTCTATGCAGAGTACATCATGAGAAACACTGGGCTAGAAGAATCACAAGCTGGAATCAAGATTGCCGGGAGAAATATCAATAACCTCAGATATGCAGATGACACCATCCTTATGGCAGAAAGTGAAGAGGAACTCAAAAGCCTCTTGATGAAAGTGAAAGAGGGGAGTGAAAAAGTTGGCTTAAAGCTCAACATTCAGAAAACAAAGATCATGGCATCCGGTCCCATCACTTCATGGGAAATAGATGGGGAAACAGTGGAAATAGTGTCAGACTTTATTTTGGGGGCTCCAAAATCACTGCAGATGGTGATTGCAGCCATGAAATTAAAAGAGGCTTACTCCTTGGAAGGAAAGTTTTGACCAACCTGGATAGCATATTCAAAAGCAGAGACATTACTTTGCCAACAAAGGTCCGTTTAGTCAAGGCTATGGTTTTTCCAGCAGTCATGTATGGATGTGAGAGTTGGACTGTGAAGAAAGCTGAGCACCGAAGAATTGATGCTTTTGAACTGTGGTGTTGGAGAAGACTCTTGAGAGTCCCTTGGACTTCAAGGAGATCCAACCAGTCCATTCTAAGAGATTAGTCCTGGGTGTTCTTTGGAAGGAATGATGCTAAGGCTGAAACTCCAGTACTTTGGCCACCTCATGGGAAGAGTTGACTCATTGGAAAAGACTCTGATGCTGCGAGGGATTTGGAAGCAGGAGGAGAAGGGGACGACAGAGGATGAGATGGCTGGATGGCATCATCGACTTGATGGACATGAGTTTGGGTGAACTCTGGGAGTTGGTGGTGGACAGGGAGGCCTGGCATGCTATGATTCATGGGGTCGCAAAGAATCGGACAGAACTGAGCGACTGATCTAAACTGAACTAAGACACCAAAGTTCTACAGTGCAAAGAACTACCATGCTAATTTTCAGCCTGAATCTTTTCAATATAGATGTTAGCAGCCATTCACTGCAGCTCAAGGAAACAAAAAATATCAGTTGTGCACTAAAAGAAAATTTTAATTTAAGCAATGCTGCTTTCCAGTGAATCCTACACAGTAAATTGGTTCCTTTGGTACACTGACTGCACGCTTGTCCTCAATTTTCATGCTTCCTTCTGTCTACACCCTTTGAGGCTGCCCTCCTATACTGACCCTGGGCGTGGACCTACTTTGGCCAGTGTGATAGCAGCAGATTTGACAAGGCCCTTGCCCATTTCTGCTTGCTTTCTTGGAACTCTCATTTCCAAGAATACGAATCCAGGTAGCCTCTTGGAGAATAATAATTGTCTCAGTTTAGGACTCCTAAACTATCAGCCCTCAGCCCACCCACTATCACAAACACAGCAATTGCTTCCATCTGCATTCCATGTAGGAAACAGAAACCACTCTAGGTATCAGAAACAGAAAAGGTTTCATACAAGGAATCAGATGCTTCAGAAGTCCACCATGGACGAATGGAGAAGCAAATTCTCAGGTGGGCCTCCAGGAATAAATCCTAGGTGTCTCAGAACTGACCCACCTTGGGAGCTTATATTTCCTGTATGATCAGAAAGATTGGAATCAGGACTCACCACTGGACAGCCTGAGATCAAGAACACACCACTGCAGCTGTGATGCAAAGAGCAGGAAGCCAGGATAAGAAGCCTTCGCCATCACCACAGCTGCCCCTGCACGCAGAGTAACTAGTGGACCAGTAATGCCAAAACGGCATCGGCTCATGACTCTGCTTGCTGGAAGAGCAAAGCAGCATGAAAACAGACTCTGTCTCCCCACCACCTTGCAACCCTCACATAAGGTCTCTGACTGGTGGAGACTTATTTATGTCCTGAATCATAACTGCAAGTTGCTGTTGTTCAGTCACTCAGGCTTCCCTGTCCTTCACTATCTCCCAGAGTTTGCTCCAACTCATGTTCTTTGAGTTGGTGATGCCATCCAACCATCTCATCCTCTGGTGCCCCCTTCTCCACCTGCCCTCAATCTTTCCCAGCATCAGGGTCTTTTCCAGTGAGTCAGCTCTTCCCATCAGGTGGCCAAAGTGGAGTTTCAGCTTCAGCATCAGTCCTTCCAATGAATATTAAGGATTGATTTCCTTTAGGATGGACTGGTTGGATCTCCTCACAGTCCAAGAAACTCTCAAGAGTCTTCTCCAGCACCACAGTTCAAAAGCATCAATTCTTCAGTGCTCAGCCTTCTTTATGGTCCAACTCTCACATCTGTATATAACTGCAAGGAAACCTGGACATACAGTTTCAGCTCTCTGGTCTGAGAACCACACCAGCGTGCCAATCCTAGCAGAACTAAGGCAGTAACTTCTAATTTTACTAAGAGAGGGACTGATAAACATAGTTTTAGTTTATCAACAATCCATTCATAACAGCTGAAGGGGAACTTCTCTCTCATCTAAGAGATTTCATCAATCTCTAGAGATCTAAGGCCTCAGAATAGAATTTAAATACATTGTTTCACTCCATTTCACCTTTCTCATCCCTGTAACTGAACCAGTTCAATTATAAATAGTCATGGGACAACTAAGCCAACATTTACAGTGAGGGGGAAACGATCACTTTCATCCAGTCCACGACCTCCATTCTCAGAATGGTAATAACCAAGAAGTGATTAACTGTGTGTTGTGCTGCGTGTGCTGTGTGTCCAGCTCTTTGCAATCCCATGGACTATAACCCGCCAGGTTCCTCTATCCATGGAATTTTTCAGGCAAGAATACTGCAGTGGGTTGCCATTTTCTCCTCCAGGGGATCTTCCCAAACCAGGGATTGAACCCTTGTCTCTTGACTCTTCTGGATTGGCAGGTGGATTCTTTACCACTAGCGCCACCTGGGAAGCCTACAATTAAGTATACATCTCTTTTCACTTTGCGTGGATCCAGAAAGGCTTTAAGGGAGACGCTAACTATAGCCTAGCCTTGGACAAATTGACTGGACTAGTGATGAAACTCTGAATGTCAGGCACATGCAGTGCTCATTTTCACACAAAACAGCTGCAAAGCTTTCTTTATACTAAAGTCACAGATGATCCTAGTCCACTGGTCACCATTAAGTGCACCAGGAAGTCTTGTTTCAGCCTAGGCAGCCACAGAAGCTTGTAGTATCCTTGATGAGAATTCAGTCAAACCTGGGGTGGGAGGAGAGTTGTTAGACAGCAATATATTGAATGAACCAGACCCTTTTTTGGGGATGTTTAAGAATGAAACACACAGAGACTCATTCTGAAGGGGGTGGGAAAACTAAAAGACATAGAGAAAAGGATGCCAGCCAAAGCTAAGATGTAGAAAGAAGAAAAATCAGCTGAAAGAGATAAAGAGAATCAAATGCCAGCTTGGTGGAATGCATAGAAACAGCGATAAACTAAGATATGAGATTGGTAACTCAGAGATACCCTATCTGTATACATGAAAAGTCATCTGGCTCTTAGATATTTGTGCAATTTCTTACTTTTTTGTGATTCTTAATAACCACCCCAAGTGATCTCAGCATTTTGTTTCCTTGCAACCTCAGAGAGCCTAACTCATAGACCAGTACTCTCAGAATAGAGGGAAGTCACCTCTCCAGGTTTACCCCATGTGAAAAAGCAGCCTCTAAATGCAAATCAAGTTGGTGACAAATTTACCATTCAGCATGCCCCCATAAAAGTGGCTCCTGGTGACTTGAGGCTTAAGGAATGTCTTCATTTGTTCTTTAACAGACCAGATGTTTGAACAGTTCTTCCTACTATGGGATCCACAGAATAAATTCCTCAAATGACAGAAAGGTGGTCCAACACCTAAGCTGATAGGTGGTGATCTGATAAGGACAATACGTTCATCAACGCAAACCTCATCTGATTTACCAGCTAAAGTAATCAGGACAAACATGTTCCTATAAGCACAGAGAATGCTAGGGACCGAACTGTGTCTCCCTGGCCTTTGCAAGCTCCTGAGCAAACCCTCTTGATTACTTTGTGTTGTTTTCTGGTTTCACACCATGTAGAGATGACTAGAAACCTCATCTCCCAATTCTTGGTCTTCTCTTCATAAAAAGGAGCAGGATGTGATGGGCCTTCCCCACCCCACCCCGTGTCCTCAGCCTGACTTTTGTTTGTGGAAAACTTTAGTCAAAGCATAAGTTTAATCAGAGAAATGGGAACATGTGGAAACAGGGAAACAGTCAAAGGAGAACAAATAATAATAATATACTCATTAAGCATAGTCAAGGACCTTTAGTTCTTTCTCTAACACTGTAGAGAAAATTCTGAGCCATATCTTGTGAACTGTCTTATAGATTCTGAAACCCCTACCAGGTGGAGAAGTTAATTACCTGATGACCAGACTGTAGCCATGACATGGGCTGCCACAATTCCGAGAATTGGCCTCAACACAGTGGAAACCAACCCGCCCTAGAACTGAATATTAATTGTACCTAAAACCACCAAGATGACACTAGTCAGACCACTGCTGACCAACTTGAAGATGACTGTCAGAGCTGACTGTGATGTTTCTGCACATAGCCCTCTTCTTCTGTCTATAAAAGCTCTTGCCCCACCGGCTGCCAGCAAGGTGAGTCGGCCTTGGGATAGAGGTCCACCCTCCTGCCCAGCTGTCAGCATCTGAAATAAAGCAAACTTTCCTTTCCACCAACCTGGCCTGTTTATTGGCTTTTGAGCAGTGAGCAGCCAGACCCCACACCTTTCAGTAACACGCAGACACCCATTTAGCCATCCGATAAGTCTCTGCTTCATGCAATGTTCAGTGATATACGCTGGCAATACAGTGCCTACCTACCAGTTGGGAAAGACTGCAACAAATTTTGTCATAACCAGGATAAGTGCTATGAAGGAGAAGCACGGAAGCTGTGAGAATGACTCACAGAGAATGTCTTGGGAGTCATCAAAGGCTTTCTAACATAAGCGTTTGTTTACTGAAGTAGAACTAACTCAGCCAAAAGGGAGCAGGTGAGCATTCTAGGTAGAGCAGAGCAGAGCCTGAGACCTTGAAGCAGAGGAGGTAAAGCAGACAGGCTGAACTATTCAGGCTTCTGTGGCCAGAAGACAGAGAGGAAGGCCAACAGGGCAAAGATACAGGTGCCATAAGCAGGGACCAGGACCCAGCCCCCGAGCCATACTGAGTGTGTTTACTTTTTAGTCTGGGCGAGGAATATTTGGCTAATTATTTGGATCCAGTGGAAATTTTGCCCTTGAGCTTTTAATTTCACAATTATGAATACACCATCTACTCCAAGTAACACAAAATGAATTTTTATCTAAAAAGCATTCTTCTTAGCAATTAAATCAATTTAATTCTTGATCAATCACCATACAGAAGATTTTAAGTGATTTAATCCTTCCCATTTCCTTTTTAATTTACTAAAATTAATATCAATTTTCAAACTTTGTTATTGTTATTTTTATTATTATTTTTGGCAGTATTGCTAAGGAATGCAGGTTCTTAGTTCCCTAACAGGAATCAAACCCACGCCCCCTGCAGTCAAAGTGGAGTCTTAATCACTGGACTGACAGGGAAGTCACCAGATCAATGTTTTACTAAAACTTACCATGGAAATTTGATTCATCAATAGTTTTATCCTCGAATTATCTACCATGGTCTCTACCAAGACTTGATACCTTAATTATTATTAAAATTTTATTGTCATCTTTAATCTCTTTCAGTTTTGTTGTTGTTGCTGGTTATGTTTATAAGCAATGGTCTTTTTGAGTTAGATGAATTAGTTTTCATTTATTTATTGTCTAAACCGTAAGGAAATCTCCCGTTGTCCTTGGACCACCCCTTGAGGATCGCTGAATGTTTCCCAAAAGGTGGTTCACGTACAGTTTGTTTGAGATGGCTGGCAAAAATATTTTTTAATAATTACGCATTTAAGTGCTAATTAGAAAAAGTTATAGTACATGTAACACATTTGATTATTCCTTAAGACACACTAAATCTGTCCCGATTTAAGGAAAATAAACCATTTGCAAGTGTCTGACCAAGGAACAAAAGACAAGCCAAACGTTCTACTCAGTTGTCTATATTTTCTACTAGGAGAGTGGATTACTTTCACTGTGTGAAATTATTCTTTAAAGTATTCTGTCTTCATTCGGTCTTTTGAAATCAGTCATGTGCTGATGTGGGATGACACTGAGGTCAGGTTTTAAAGGACTGTGGGAAAGTAAAAGGGGTTTATAGTTCCAAGAAAAAGCAGGAAAGGGATTTTCCTGGTGTTCCAGTGGTTAAGACATCATGCTTCCACTGCAGGGGGGCCGGGGTTCCACTCCTGTTAGGGGAACCAAGATCTCACATGCCTGTGGGGCGGCCAAAAAACAGAAGAAAAAAAAAGGAGGAAAGGGGAATACAGTTGTCTAACAAAGTGCATTTTGCAATCTAATCTGGGTAGAAATCCTAGTTTTAACACTACTAGCGCTGTGATCTTGTACAAACTACCTTTTGTAAACTGCAAAAGGAAGTACTTAATAAAAGATTGACCACTAGCTAAGATACCAAACATAAAGGAAATAACGGGGCCTGGCACATATGAGCACTCAGTACGTAGTTTTCCTTTCAGATTTTCATTTATCACCTTCAAGTCCCCAGAGCTGCTACAGGGCCCAAGTCTGAGCGCAAGTTCAACCACAGATTTGGAGGATGAAGGCAGGTGCTCGGCCTCGGAAAAAAAGGGGTGCCCACCTGGCTGATATCGTGGGAAGCTCTGGAAGATTTACACGGAAGCTACTCTTGGAAGGAGTGGCAAAACTCAAGGACAAAACTGACAAAACTCAAAAGTCCCCAGCACAGAGCCTGTGAGTCTAAGCGAAGGGAACAAACCTCCGGCAGCGAGCCACATCCGCCAGGCAGCCTACACGTGCGTCGGCCGGAAGACAGAAGGCCCAGCCCGACCGAGCCGCCCCATTGATCGACCAGATCGAGAATCGTCAATTCAGTTCTGGCGGCGCGAACTGCTCCTTCTCGCGAGACTTCATAGACTAGGCCGCCGGGGGAAGAGGCGGGTCCGGCTGAAGAGAGAGGAGGAGCGTGAGCCGGCCGCACGCTACGTTCCCAGAAAGCTGTGCGCGCCTGTCGCTTCCTCCAGGATCTTCTGAGAGGGCGCGTGAACGGCTCCCTGCAGACTGGTCATGGCGCTCCACGTCCCCAAGGCCCCGGGCTTTGCCCAGATGCTCAAGGAGGGAGCGAAGGTAAGAAAAGGAGGAAGGGGGAGTGAGGTGGGAGAGCCCCGGCGGCCGCAGCCAAGAAGAGAAACCTACGAACGTGCCCGGCTTGCCCACCCGACATAGCGGTCGGAGGGAAAGAAGATTCCAGAAAGGGAGGTGTTCTCGGGAGAGCTCGGCCGCCGAGGGCCGCGGGCATTTCGGTTTTTTTTTTTTTTTTTACGAACCCAGCAGAGGGGACAAGCGGCCAGAAACGGCGAGTGGGCGACGAGGCCGCAGGCAGCGCGTTCTGTGCTTTGTAGCCGCACAGGGTGTGAAGGCCGCTCTTTGCATTTTTCCTCCGTCAGTAAAACGGGAGTGAGGAGATTCTCCTTTGTGAGGCGCGAAGTAGGTGAAATAACGTAGGTGAAGTTGCTTTGAGAACTGCGAAACGGCTCCAGGAGCGGGTGGTCCGGGGAGGAGAGGGACGAGGCAACTCTTGCAAAGGAGAAACGGCGGGCTCCCTTTTTAGTTCACAGAAATAGTGCATTGTAATAGGATAAACCTTAGTTACAATCCCAGTGGGTTCTGGTCTGAACTTAGCCAGCTTGAGGTAAAACTTAATTCTCTGGGTCTTACTTTCCTCATCTTTCAGTTGGGGAGATTGGACGGAAATAGTTGTAACCAACCAAGTAAGTGACACCCTGACTTAAGTAAAACTTTTGTTTTATGGCGAGAGCTTGAAAGTAATTTCAACAGCATGTTTTTTTAAAAAAATGTCTTAGACACACTACTGTAAGTGTCTTTTATGTTCAAATAGTTGTGTTCCCTTATTGTCCCCCAGACTTTCTGTGCTTAAAGGAGTGTAGATAGTGTGGTTCCATTTGTGATAACAGTTTGAGGGAGCTAGGTTTCTTGTTGGCAAGGATGTTTGGGGATAACGTGACTAGTAGGTAAGGAGGTTTACTGTAAGTATTGGTGAAAGAGCTTTGCTGAAAATGACATGAACTCACTTTTTTTAAAAGGCTGGAAAGTGTCCATATTTTTTTATTCTTCTGAGGCAGAAATAACTGACCAAATAAGCAAAAGGATAATTTCAAATAATGATAAAGGAAATTGAAAGTGCGCCTCTAAAAAAAAATTTAAAAGGGAAAGTTTGGGGTAGAACAATAAATAAGATGTTAAGGAAAGAACTCTCAGCTCTGTGCTTAGTGGCCAAGATTAAAGGCAGAAATGTTTCAGGCTAAAGGACCAATAAGGGACGAAACTCCGGATGAAGTGAGTTTGACTTGTTAAAACAGTAAGGAAAAAGATGAGACTGAAGCTTAGCAAGGGAGGGCAAGAATGGTAAGAGATGAAATTAGAAGAGTTGTTGGCAAGGATTAGAGGGTGTAGGACCTTGCAGCCTTTACAGGGGATTTACATTTTATCCTCAGAGTGAGGGGAAGTCATTGAACTGTTGGGTAGGATCTGATTTATGATCAGAGTGGCTGTTCCTCAGAGAATGGGAGTGAGGGAAAAAAGGAGAGTATAAGGCAGTTTTGTCTGTCTGCTATGATGGAAGTGTTTTGTATCAGCATTATCCAGTGTGGTATCCACTAGTCACATGTAGCTACTGGGCATTTGAACTGTGTCTAGTGCAGTTGTGGGACTGAGTTTTTAATTACTTAAATTTTAAATAACCACTTGTGGCAAATGCCTACTCTTGTCAGACAAAGCAGCTCTAAAAAAATGTTCACATGAACAGAGGCTCTTGAAATTTATCTGAGACTCACAAGTAAATCCCATGTCTAAAAGAAGTTCATTGTAAAACTTGAAAATTTGAATACTATGAGCAGTTCAGTTTTCAGTATATACATGTTGGAATTAATGTGTACAAACGAGCAGTTTGTTTCAGTTCAAATAAGAATTCAAAATCTGTATGCTTTAGTTCTAAAAATGTATAAGGCAAATACGTTAATTCCCTTTGAACATAGACCTGTTGACTCTACAGTGCTCAGGTTTTATCATATTCATACCACATTTCAGCTTTTAGAAAGAATTGGTAGACTCTGGAAAGGTATTTTTATCTGCAATGGTTCATATGCTTTCTCTAATCAGTCTTAGCACTCTTCTCTGCACTTTTCACTACACTTTAAAAAAATTAGGCTTTATGTTTCGATGTGTAAGTAGGTACCCATTGTCCCTAAAAATGTCATGCTTTATTCATTCAATTTGTGGACAAATCTATGGATCATAGATTATGATGGTATCTGTGGTATCATAGGAACACCAAACACCATGCTTTACATACATAAATTTTGCTTAATAATATCAACAGTCTTTTGAGACAGGTACTGTTATATTACTCCCATTGTAAAAATGAAGAAATTATTGAGATTCACTGTCCTGCCTAATCAGAAGTTTTCTTCTACAGCATTTTTCAGGATTAGAAGAGGCTGTGTACAGGAACATACAGGCTTGCAAGGAGCTGGCCCAAACAACTCGTACAGCATATGGACCAAATGGTAATTTCTAAATTCATGTTTTAAAAAATACAGGACTATAATAGAATTTCGTATAGTAGTTCTTTGAAACTTGTTTGAGGATATTATATGTAAATTGAGAGTTTTAGCCATAATACAGTATGGTGTTGAAAACTATTTCACAGTTCAGTAACTCCTGTACAGTTTTCCTAATCTTTAATCAGCAGTTCAGATCTTTTTAGGAAAGTTGGAATCAAAATGTTACTTTTTGTCCTATTGAGAGGATAGAAAAGTTATCGTGCTTTCACCTTTGAGGTGGTACCTGGTGTTCATTGTTACAGCTGTGGAACAGTCTCTTACGTAAAACGACAATTTAAGGGAGAAAAATTCTCTCTTGCTTCCCACCATCAACTGAATTAATTGATACAAATTTATGGAATAAGCAAAACAAATATACTTTCAAGTAAATAATTTTAGTCTTTGTACATTTCAATATAATTTAAATTGAACAAAAATATGAAATTGGCAGGAAAGAAATAATACAGCTGTGCAGGCAGGGGAAGCCATTGGGTTGTGGCTTTAAGAATAGGTAATATGTTTTGAGTTCTTACAAAGTTATTTCAGGGAATGGATAGCAAATTTGTGTTTCTTCACTGGATTTTCTTTGGTGTCTGGAGAAAGGTTTGAGTGATGATGGATTTCTTTTTCTAACTATTTTTGAGGAATGAACAAAATGGTTATCAACCACCTGGAGAAATTGTTTGTGACAAACGATGCAGCGACTATTTTAAGAGAGCTAGAAGTAAGTTATTTCTTTTAAAAACCCAAGAAATGTTTTGGTGATGTCAAAAATTCAGTGTATTCTAACATCGAATAACCTTTATTTCATTCACATTGGATAATAAGGGGTTTTTTTTAATTCCCAACTTGAAAATTCATTGTATAGATATTCCTAATTATAGAGAATCCTCTTTATGTTTAACATCTTTGCTCCTGTTAAAATCTCCTGTTATTTATGAAGAGGTTGGTTGTGATAAAATATACATATATATTTGCCGATAATATCAAATTGAATGTTGTCTTTAGAGCGTGACACTAAAGTGAATTATTCTATAATGTAGAAACTGCTGATATTTTAAGATGGGTTTGTTTTAATTGTGTTTGTGAAATTAAATCAGTTGGTGGAATTTTGTTCACCTACAGTTTTGATGGTACAGAGTCTGTAGAATAGATAACTGCCAGCGGGTTTATGAGGACAGTCTGGCGCTTGATCACACATGGAGAACCACTCCTCAGCCAGCTGCTAATTGAAGGATATGTTCAGTCTTAGGGAATTTTCCTTAAAGCACCAGGGTTAATTCTTTAGTCAGAACTCCATAGATAAGTTAACATTTCTCCAGCTTCTTAAATAATGACATGAGAGTGTCACTTGCTCGTTGTATCTGACTCTTTGCGACCCCATGGACTGTAGCCCACCAGGCTCCTCTGTCCATGGGATTCTTCAGGCGGGAATACTGGAGTGGGTTGCCATACCCTTCCCCAAGGGATCTTCCCAACCCAGGGATCGAACCTGGGTCTCCCACATGGCAGGCAGATTTCTTTACCATCTGAGTCACAAGGGAAGCGCAAATAATAATACAGTGTTAAAGTAATAATATTGAACAACCAGATTGACGAGATATTTGTAGAGGGACTTGTCATTATGAAGGTTAACATTGTACTCTGTGATGTTCTCAGGAGTCATATAAGTATGATGGGGATAGTGTCTTCATAATAAACCAGTGTCAGCTGTTTAGTTTTCTCAGTGCTGTCGGTTGTCACTCCTTGCTTATTTCTTTAAAAAGCTTCTTAAATTCTATGGAAGGACCACTTAAAATTTTGATACACTTTAAGAAATATTTTATATTTTTCTTTTTTTAGACCATAATTGATAACCCCTTTCAATGAGGATATACATAAATATTGAGACTTATCACCAAGCTAAATGACATCTACTTTAGCACCCCTGAAGCCTTTTTTTAAAAGTGCCTTAGGTTGGAATTACTTTTTAAATTTAGTGAACCTGTAATAGTGTTAGGAACCTCATGTATACAGTGTACATACTGAGTGACTGACCGTTGAAAGAAAGTGCCCTGTGAGGTTACCGTCATTTGCGGTGGTGCACTCGTGCTGACAGGTGTAAGGGGACCTGGACTGTCTTCTTGTGACCACACTATAGGTGAGATCAGAAGAGTTTCTTCACCCATAGGAGATTGGAGTCTGTTAGTTTAAGAAGAAATGGAACGGAAAAATTTCATGTTGCTTTAAGGGTCAAATGTTTAACTTACTGTTTAAATTCAAACCCCTTCTACCAGGTACAGCATCCTGCTGCAAAAATGATTGTAATGGCCTCTCATATGCAAGAGCAAGAGGTTGGAGATGGCACAAACTTTGTTCTGGTTTTTGCTGGAGCTCTTCTGGAATTAGCTGAAGAGCTTCTCAGACTTGGCCTGTCAGTTTCAGAGGTGACTGTCCATTTTATAACCTACCCCTGTTTCAAATTTGCTTGTGTATGTATACCTACTGTTTGAAACTTAAGTCAGTACTATGGGAATAGCTAGTACTGTGCACTTTTCTCTGTGTCAGGGTTTGTAGTACATGTGCTTCCCATGCAATGTCTCATTCTGTCCTTACAAGAACCCTGTGAGTGGGGCCTATTAAAAGTAATCCCAATTTGTTTCAGATAAGGAAAGTGAGCCTTAAGTTAGAAAAACCTTGCTCGAGTAGCTAATAATGGCAGTTGGGGTTCAAATGTGGGCTGCCACCAAAGCCTGCACTCTTAAATAGTAGGCTTTGCCATGAATGTTACCCTGGGAGTGTGCTTTGTCTTTTTCTATTGAAAATACTGTATCCATAGGGTTACCAAAATGAGATACTTTAAGACACGTCAAAATTATGTCCTTTGAGGAAGTATTTTTACTCTTTACATTTAAGGTCATAGAAGGTTATGAAATAGCCTGCAAAAAAGCTCATGAGATTCTTCCTGACTTGGTATGTTGCTCTGCAAAAAATCTACGGGATGTTGATGAAGTGTCGTCTCTACTTCATACCTCTGTAATGAGTAAACAATATGGTAATGAAGTGTTTCTGGCCAAGCTTATAGCTCAGGCATGTGGTGAGTATATATCAGTAAATGAAAAAATCCAAAATTAAAATGTCTTCATATGGCTAAGATATTTTCTCTGTTTTCCCAATATATCCTTTGATATGTCTTTCTTTTCTTAACAGTATCCATTTTTCCTGACTCCGGCCATTTCAATGTTGATAACATCAGAGTTTGTAAGATTCTGGTAAGTTTAGAAATGCATCAGTGTTATCTAGATAGGTCTTTTTTCCTCCCCCTACGCCTCCCCCAAAACTGTTAATCTAAATTTTACCTTGTAAGTTTTAGACACTTAAGACTTCCTGCCTTCATTTAAGATTTTGATATTGCTAGATTGTGATACTTTGAATTTAAAAGGATATCAACATATTCTTGTCATCACTTTTCCATAACTGTTGGAAGGTTTAGTGCATAAACAAAATACTAATATTTGTATTCTTCATATATGCTGATTTATAAAAATGAGCTTAGAAGGAAATTTTGAATGTGGTTCAAGTTTTTCTGTTGCTCTGTAATAAAATTCATACTTTTAATATCTAAAAGGTATATACTTGATAAAAATTGTGATACAGTAAAACCTGTAACTGTTGGTTTTACACATTGACATGTGATTGTTATCATAGTCAAATTTAACTTACATAAGTACATGTGCTAGCTGTGTGTGTGATATACATGCTGTGTTCTAACCATCCATGCACTGCCTCCCCTTCTCTGTTACCTGGTGTGCGTGTGAAATCAAAAACTTGGCGTTGATCCCTGTTCTGTCCGTGTCACTGACAGTCCAGCCTGGTATATTGGTGCTGAGTGAATGAATGGCTTAGAGCAGTTGTTCTTTGATTTTTCCCCAAGTATCCTGCAGGATCCCGGTCCGTAACTGTGGCTCATTGCCACAGTGATCCCTACAATGAACAGACTGCTGTGCTTTACTGTCCACCACTGTATCATCCCCAAGAGTCCCTGCCTTGCTGTAGTACATTATTTAGTAATGAATATATTTGGTACATGCAGAAGCAGTCAATTAGCCCTGATGTTATTTTCATGAAATCATTGATGATTTTGGTATCTAACTCCTCAGGGCTCTGGTGTGCATTCCTCTTCAGTACTGCATGGCATGGTTTTTAAGAAGGAGACTGAAGGTGATGTAACATCTGTCAAAGATGCAAAAATAGCAGTGTACTCTTGTCCTTTTGATGGCATGATAACAGAAACTAAGGTATGTAGATTTCAGAATCTTGAAGGTAAAAATTTGGGCTTCCTTTTCAGTAACGTTGAGGTGGAGTTTGCTCTTAATCCAGTGAATATGGCATTCACCAGATTAAATGTTCAATGAAAAAATGATATTTGTGGGCTGTTCATTGCAATTTTTTAAATAACGTTGAAATTCTGGAGTATCCTGAAACAAAAATAGGCTAACATAATTTGAAGTTAGTAACAGTTATAATTGGAAGTTTGTATTTGAAAATACATAGTAAGTCTGAAGTTTATAAGTCACTGTTGATTTCATCCCTGCAATTCTTGAGATGTTGAGCAGTTGGTGGCTTTTAAAATTATACAGGTTTGGGGTGGGATGGGCCTGGTCATTCTGTCCACATTTTAGAGGAAGTTTGAGAATCACAGTGTTGTTTCAGTACATTAGTTGACATCAGAAGACAGATGTCAGGACACCTGCTTGACCTCTCATAGTATAGTTTCTCTAATTTTTCCATGAAAAGTGCCTGTCAAAGAGCAAATATATTAGTGCTGAGTGTGGCAGAGGGAGAAGTTGTTGGTCTAGGAGCAAGCTGCATTTCTGTTAGTTTCGTACAGATTTTATATTCTGTTTCATAATATGTGCATGTTTAAATTGTTTCTTTAATGTTATTCTGTGACTTTGAACACCAAAGTGATGAAATGGTTTTAAAGAAAATCTTTGCTTATTTTGCTAGGGAACGGTGTTGATAAAGAGTGCTGAAGAACTGATGAATTTTAGTAAGGGAGAAGAAAATCTCATGGATGCGCAAGTCAAAGCTATTGCTGATACTGGTGCAAATGTTGTAGTAACAGGTGGCAGAGTGGCAGACATGGCTCTTCACTATGCAAACAAATACAATATCATGTTGGTGAGGTAAGAGAGGACTGCATCTGTTATTCCAGATTGTAAATGACTTTGGGTGGTGAAACAATGAACAAATAAATTCAGCACACCATAAAGACTGTTAAGCATGTTAAAAGGGGAGAGTATGAGGTATTAGATAACGTAGCAAGCGGACTTCACTTGGTCTAGGAGAATAGGAAATATCTCTGAGAAAACCTACCTTTAGACTGAGAGCTGAAAGACCAGTTAACAGATGTTAATTGAAGAGAGCAAGGGAAGAGTGTTCCAGGCAAGAGGAAGAGCTTGAGAGACCAGACACAAATCTGGTACACACTGTTAGCTAGAGTGTGGGGTTAGGAACAAACTTTGTTTATGGATTACACTGGACAACTTAACCATTCCCCTTTCTTAATATAATGGGCAGAGGAAATCACTGTTCTCTTTCTCACAGAACATTCAGTTGCCCAAAGTAAAGCAAAAGTTTTCTATGTGCCAGGGCTTCCTTTGTGTTTTACAACTACAAACCCTTGACATCCTAAGGAGACTTGAAAACTTTCTCAATTCTAGAATAATTCCATAAACGTAAGTGGCTGGATTGCACAGTGCAGTCCAAACCTGTTCTGAGCTTGAACCTTCAGGGAAGAAAGAAGGTGACTTGAGGCCCTATGAACAGTTTCCTGTTTAATCTCTTGTGTTTTACGATGGTATCTCCTTCTATTAAGGTGTTTGTTTTGTTTTTTAAAGGCTGAACTCAAAATGGGATCTCAGAAGATTATGCAAAACAGTTGGTGCTACAGCTCTTCCTAGATTGGTATGTATTTGGGGCACTATTAAAAGATAGTTGAACCTATTTAGATTATTACAAGAATCATTTTCTCACAGAATCCTCCTGTCCTTGAAGAAATGGGGCATTGTGACAGTGTTTACCTGTCAGAGGTGGGAGATACACAAGTGGTTGTGTTTAAGCATGGTGAGTAGTCATGGTAAAATGTACATATTTGATGTGTAGGGAGTTCATTTTCTTTTACTAATCTCCTAATATATATTTAATTTATTGACAGAAAAGGAAGATGGTGCCATTTCTACCATAGTGCTTCGAGGCTCTACAGACAACCTGATGGATGATATAGAGAGGGCAGTAGATGATGGTGTTAATACTTTCAAAGTTCTCACAAGGGTCAGTATTAGCATTCATCATAACTTAGTAATTTTAAGTCCTCAAAAACACAGTTGGCAGACTCCTAAACATCCTGAGAACTGTGTTGGCAGACTCCTAAACATCCTGAGAACTTCAAAATGAAAAACATGAGTGGCTTGTGTAAAGCACAGCACCTTTTTCCGTAAGACTCCATTTAAGTGTTTTGTTGCTGATGAATTTTCTAAAATGAAATATGAAAAGGAGCAGCTAATCAAGGCTTCCTTTTTTAACTGTCTAAAAGAGTTTATGGTGGTTTTTCTTCCACTGCACTTCAGCTTCTTATTCAGTAAATTATTGGTGCTGGACCTGTGAAAATGTAGTTAACTGCACAGTGTTGTTCCCATTCTTCACTTTGATTCTTCTTTTTCATATACCAGACCTTAACGGTGAGGTAAGATAGCTTATCCAGATCACTTCATTTTTTAATTGGAATTCAAGTTTTATAAAATTTGTAACTGAATCAGATTTAACCCTCTAAGTCTGGTGGAGTGCTGGAAGATTTAGGAAACTGGACATTGCTTCTTGGTGACTTTTTTAAACCGTATGTTATAGGATAAACGTCTTGTACCTGGAGGTGGAGCAACAGAAATTGAATTAGCCAAACAGATCACATCGTATGGAGAGGTACATGGCTTTCTGTGTGTAAACTGACTGTCTTGTTTTTGTTTGAATAAAATTGAGTAATGAGCACATTTTTGTTTTAGACGTGCCCTGGACTTGAACAGTATGCCATTAAGAAGTTTGCAGAGGCATTTGAAGCTATTCCCCGGGCACTGGCAGAAAACTCTGGAGTTAAGGCCAATGAAGTAATCTCTAAACTCTATGCAGTACATCAAGAAGGAAATAAAAACGTTGGATTAGATATTGAGGTATTTGGGAGAAAAAAAAGTGAACTTTATTTTGTGAATGTACAATGTAAAAATAGACGTTAAAAGGAAAATCAGAAAATGTTCTGATTTGTGAGCACAGGATTTTAACAACAGCTTTTTCAGTTTGTCTGATAGAGAATTTAGTTATCCTTCTGCTTTATTGTGTACATAGGGTAGTACTTTGCCTAGCTACTTATTCTAGTTTTATTTAAGTAGCCATGTTTCTGTTATTGAGTATAAGTATTTTCACGTAAACCTTTAGAATGAAAGCAAAAAAACAGTTCTGTGTTGACAGGCTGAAGTTCCTGCTGTAAAGGACATGTTGGAAGCTGGTGTTCTAGATACTTACCTGGGAAAATACTGGGCTATTAAACTGGCTACTAATGCTGCCGTCACTGTTCTCAGAGTGGATCAGGTGAGTCAGAAATGAAATATTGATCTTTAAAAATAATAATTTTTATGTAGTTCAAAGTATATTTTCATGGGACTAAAACATGAAAATATATTCTCTTTCTATTCAAAGTAAAGTAGTCCTCCTTCCCCCCCAAAAAGTTCTGATTTTCTGTTATAGTTATACATTGTATTGAAATTACTGATTGAGCTAATTTAAAATTATTTTTCCAATGAAAGACTCCTTTGCCACTTGGGAACTGAAATGGGTAAAATAAATCTCATTTAGATTCATAGTTTTCAAGTCTTTATCTTAAAACCCTCTTTAAGAGAGGAAGTTCCATATGGAATATGGAAGGGTCATAAAACCCTGAAGCAGACATTACAGACTACAGTATTCTCTCCTTTGTTTGCAGATTTGCTTTCTGTGGTTTCATTTTACCCACAAGTCATCTGTTATGCCAGACTACTATATGGAAAATTCTAGAAAAATGTAATTCATATATTTCAGATTGCATGCCATTATCAGTAGCATGATGAAATCTCATGCTCTCCCGCTCCAGGACATGAACTGTCCCTTCATCCAGCATATCCATGCTGTGTACACTGTCTCTTAGCCATTTCAATGATAAGATCAACATATTTTATTTCCTGGTCCCAAAGTTGGAGAAGGAAATGGCAACCTCCTCCAGTATTCTTGCCTGGAGAATCCCATGGGCAGAAGAGCCTGGTGGACTACAGTCCATGGGGTCGCAAAGAGTCAGACATGACTGAAGTGATTTAGCACACAGTCCCAAAGTAGAGGAGTAGTGATGCTGCCAACTTGAATACACTCTTATTGTACCTGATTGATAGACTTGTACAGGTGAGAAAAAGCAGAGTGTTGTTATATATATAGGGTTCTTACTGTGCTGTTTCAGGCGTCCACTCAGGTTCTTGGAAGGTCTGGACCACTATCTGTACTACCATCGAGGAAATGTGAAGATGACAGGGCCGGCCTGGTGGTTAAAAGCGTTCTTCTGTGACAGATGTTGTCTTGGGGGTTTTAAGGTCCTCAGGTGTTAAAATTATCATAGTATTTCTGCTAATATTTTTGAGGAATTAGGCAAAGAAGAAAAGTAGTGAAGACTATTTCGAATTGAGTTAAATCAGAAAACACAATTTTTCAAAAGTGTTTTCTAGTAAACTTAATGAAATCTATTTTTTTTCTAGAATTCTAGGAGTGATTATTAACCAATGAATAATTTTTAAATATTGAGTAGAAAATTGTAATTGCTAGAGCCATAGTGTAAATCCATTAAATGAAAATCATGCCAAATTAATCTTGGGAGAAGCAAATTTTAGGTAGAAATGGAAAGGAAAGAGAGTTTTACATAGAAATGGAAAGGAGATGGGACTTATTCTAAGCAAGGACCAGTTGGTTGTAATTATAGCAAAACAGATTTCACTTCGGTAAAGAACTCTTTGCTATGTGAGATGACCAGGAATGGAACTGGATATCCATGGACTGGATTTAGTAATTGTGTATTTTTACATCAGTGCATCATACAGTTTTTAGAAAAAAAATGGTTTTGGAGTTTGTAAGCAGAGATAATGGGGGCCCCAAGAAAAAGTAGAAGGGGACAGGAGAAGCTAAATAGACTGAAGCATGAGATAAGCAGAAAGTCTCACAGTAAAAGTTTCTTAAGGAATATTTTGCATGCCAGTTAGCCAAGCAAGACAGTAGTGTTAATAACAAGTGCCTTTCTCACACAGGTACTTATGATGTGGGGGTTTAACCTAGGAAGGCTGTGTTAAGTTTTACCCTAAGGGAGGATGTTCATTGTTTTTGCCGTTAGCACTCTACATACCTATCTTGAGGAACCCATCCAACTGTAATGAGCTTGTACTCTTCAGTATAGTTGTACCTAATTTTGCATAGTATGGATTTTAGAAAAGAACTTGAAAAGTTTTCAGCATTGGACAGTGTAGTAGGGCTAGATTAGTGTTTGTTCAGGTGTTTAATTCACTAGTTCTCAAATTGTTCCCTAATCCATAGTATCCTCATCACCTAACAACTTGTTAAAAATACACATTCCCAGATCCACTGAGTCAGAAACTCTGAAAAGAGGCCCATCAGTCTGTTTTCTTAATTGAAGTATACTTAGGTTCTAAAATTATACTACTTACTGCTTTTAATACAATCTGAATTTATCCCCAGTAGTTACAAGGGCTTCCCTTGTAGCTCAGTAGGTAAAGAATCTGCCTGTAGTGCAGAAGACCCAGGTTCAATCCCTGGGGGAAGATCCCCTGGAGAAGGAAATGGCAACCCACTCCAGTGTCCTTGCCTGGAAAATCTCATGGATAGAGGAGCCTGATGGGCTGCAGTCCATAGGGTTGCAAAGAGTTGGACACGACTGAGCGACTAACACTTAACTCACTGGTAAAATGTTATTGCAGGAATTTCAAGTTCTTCATGAAAGCAGCTTCTGAAAAGGGGTGGGGGACTCTATTGAAGGTGGTAGTGAAGATATGACTTGTGTTGCATGAGACTCAAGCTAAATTCATTTATATATCTCTCTCTCTCTCTCAGGGTTTTAGAAGTTCTACTCTGTGGAAAGCCAACTAACTTTAACTTCTCCCAAATTCATTTGAGCCTAAACCTGCAACCACCACCTTTTTTCTGCCCAAACATAAATCCTTTAAAAACGCTAGATGGTCATACTTATGAAATGGTGGGTTAGTGCATTCTAGATAAATGAGCCTTCTGGCGTGTAAGTTTATAGGCAGCTAGGTGCTAGGACTTTTGTTTATGAACACAATTCTTGTACTTATAGGGTACTAGGAAATACCATTGTTGAACTTTAATATGTATATATATTTTACCTATCAACCACTTTAGATTATAATGGCAAAACTGGCAGGTGGACCTAAAGCTCCTAAACCACAAGGAAATTGGGATAAAGATGGTTGGCAAGATGAATCTCATATATAAATAGCAAATCAGGTGCCAAACTGATTGATGACAGTGATGCATGCAAATGTTTCTCACATTCCGCACATTGGGTTGTTGAAATGCATGTCTTAGAAGGCCTCCCGCTAATGAATGTGAATTTTGTTGCTGTTAATGTCCACAAAACAGAAAGCTCACCTGCTGGATGATAACCAACATTACTCTAGTGTTCCATATGCGATGTAATAACAGATTGCTCATTGGTGATGATTGCTTAATAACAAAGCAGGCTCAGAAAAATATTCTTTCTCTTCATTCTAAAGCTTGAGTTTGTAAGTGTACTCGTGTGAATTTTGTTTTGCAGATCATCATGGCAAAACCAGCGGGTGGGCCCAAGCCTCCAAGTGGGAAGAAAGACTGGGATGAAGACCAAAATGACTAAATGGTTTCATTTTACTGTAGGTGAAGGTTGTATTTGTAGTAGTACTATAGGAATTGCCTGATGTTTTCATATTCTCCTTAAATTAAGAAGTGTTTTGTGTTTGTATCTTGCACCCTTAAATGGATGATGCAATAAACATATTACTATCGAAGCCTCTTTGTCTGAGGACCACTGTTCTTGGATCTTGATGACCTGTTTTGTCTCAAACTTGTTAATGAAAAACTGTGGCACTTAAGGGAAGTCACCCAAGTTATCAGGGGGTCTGTTTGCAGAATAAATCTGGCCTGCTCTTTGTCTTTTTACGTAAGTTTTATTGGAACACAGATGTGATCAGGTATTTACATCCTGTCTATGACTGCTTTCTACAAGGGAAAGGCAGAGTTGGAGACTTAAGACAGAGAGGAAGTGGCTTGCAAGGCCTCTGAGACATTTACTAATTATAGGAAGTGCTCTATAGGAAGTCTGTCAATCCCTGGACTAGATTTTTAGTATTTTTTCACAGCTCAGAAAATCCCTAAGACAGGTTAACTTGTTTCACTAGCGCTGAATGATGTGTTGAATGGATGACTTAAAATACATGTATTTTAGCAGCAGAGAACAAAAAAAAGATACTTAAAATGCAACTGAAAATATGCTTCTTGACATATAAACTAAGCAAGTCAATTTTTATACCATAGAGGTTTGAAAAAAGCAAAGAACACTGTAAAAAGTAAACTTACTTTACAGAACATGTGCTACTATGTGTTGGTTATATGAGGTCACTGAATAACACTTCTACACTGTTTCTGGCATTTCAAAGGAATTTAGATGCAGTATGGCTGACTGGGCCTTACAGAAACTCATCAAAAGAAATTCTAATAGAGAACCTTACAGGAAGTTTAGACAGTTTTGGTATTCTTAAGGCTTTTTGGGTTGTATGTGCCTTGGAAACTGGCTTGAGTTCAACCAACACCCCAGCGTATGCATACTGCTTGGCATCAGAAGAACGACATGTATGTTACTGCCAAATAAGAAAGCTGTGGTACATATACACAATGGAGTATTACTCAGCCATTAAAAAGAATACATTTGAATCAGTTCTAATGAGGTGGATGAAACTGGAGCCTATTATACAGAGTGAAGTAAGCCAGAAGGAAAAACACCAATACAGTATACTAACGCATATATATGGAATTTAGAAAGATGGTAACGATAACCCTGTGTACGAGACAGCAAAAGAGACACTGATGTATAGAACAGTCTTATGGACTCTGTGGGAGAGGGAGAGGGTGGGAAGATTTGGGAGAATGGCATTGAAACATGTGAAATGTCATGTATGAAACGAGATGCCAGTCCAGGTTCAATGCACGATGCTGGATGCTTGGGGCTGGTGCACTGGGACGACCCAGAGGGATGGTGTGGGGAGGGAGGAGGGAGGAGGGTTCAGGATGGGGAACACATGTATACTAATTAAATAATTTTCTATTAAAGAAAAAAACAAATACCCTATGGTTATAAAATTAATACTTTCATTTTAACTAACACACTTCAAGTTTTGTTAGCCAGTCTGGAACTTTTTTTAATGTTTTCTAGTAGTGTGTGTCAGTACAACTTACTGATAAAGCAAATTTTGGGGGTAATTAATTTTATTGATGTGTTGCAAACCACCACGCAGACATATTATTGAGCACTTAAGTAATTCAGAATCCTTTCCAGAAATTGGAAGCAGGGATAAAAACCACTGTGACAATACAAAACCACTAAATTTTTAGGTATTTTCCCTTCAGTATTTTAGTAAGTGTGATTTCTTCTGGCATGTATTTAATTTTAAGTGAACATGATTTACAGTTAGTCTTTACTTTTTTTATTACAGCAATTATAAAAGCCATAAACGTTTCCAGAGAAAGCACTTTGAAATTGTTACAGTATTCTCTCATAAAATAGGAGGTAAGCCTGTGAACTTAGTACTTTAGTTGTAGGCACAGCTTGCACGTGAGTGTCGCTGATGTGAAACCACTGCCCTTTGGTTGATTCCATTTCAAAATCTGTCAAAAAGGAAATGTAAAATTAAATAGAAATGGAAAAATTCAAGTTCAGCCTTTTTTGGTTTTGCCATAATATCTGCTGAATACTAGAATTCTGTAAAACCTTTTACCTTGTGGAATATCACCATGGAGAACAAGGTTAGAGAGATGAGTGTTTGCAGTTCTTGTCTTGGCGTAGGCAGTATAATGCCCTGACCTCATGGTACCACTGTGTTCGACGACTCCATATAAGGAATACAGTACCCGTGTATGTTCTTCAGCAACATTCTTTAAAATGTGAACAGAATTCAGAAAAGTTATTTCTGGGCAAGATAACTGTAAACTATGCCAAAGGTCTCTAACCTTTGAGAATGCAGAAATCATTGAGTCTGAACTGGAATTTTCTCCCTTTTCTCAGCCTACTCTGTGGTATCACATTTAAGATTTTATTAGAAAGCTGCCACTGCCCTTGCCCTACTGGAAGAACCATAAACCAGAGGCCACCTGCTATAATCAGTTTCCTGGCCAAATGGGGGTTTAAAAATATATTGAAGTAACAATCTATGTTGAAGATGATTGATCACAGACCTTCAAATTACAAAGGTACAAAGACTCAGTGTACTCAGCAGCTCTTAATCAACTTCATACTTATGTGAGTTGCTGTTGGAATATTTGGTAATAAGCTGATTCCCTCAAAGATTTCCCCAAAAAGGCAAGTTTCACCTACCTTACACTTAAGGGTACAAAAAGGAGCCAAATCTAAGATTTCTGGAAATTTTATGTGTTTGTTAACTTTGCGAAGGTTAAAACCAGCCTGAAAAAGAAGGAGAGTAGATTTAAGTTCTTTTCCCGGAAAAACTACATAAGAGAACTGTCGACCCACCACAATGCCCAGAACAATAACCCAGTCCCAGTTCAGCTGTCTCAGAAAACTCTAGTTCCCTCACTGCTAACTTCCAGTTGACTGGTTTTTGCTAAGTGTACCTACACACAGTCCAGACCCACACACAGTCCAGATTGAGTAAACTGTTCCTGTAAGAACATTCTCAATGTTTCTGCTTTAACCATCCAGAAAAGCCAAATTAGACAAGAGACTGAGTGCTTAAAACTCAGCAATAGCAGAATTCTGGGAAGCACACTCTCTCAGCCTCACTCTAACCAAGCCTGTCAAACTATTTGTAAAGATGCACCCAGGTAAGTCAAACTCACACCAAGCACAGGAGAGAAAATGCTCTGAAAATACTTAGGGAATCTAGAACTGAATTCACAACTGGTACTGCTCATGGTTCTTTCAGAAAAGATGGAGTCATCAAAAAGATGGAAATCCAAGGTACTAATGCCTTATTAAGGATCAGTAAAAATAAGATACTACACACATATTGCTAAATTTCCCAAGTGTGAGATATAACTAGTAAAGTGTCTTTTTTCGTTAAACCTGAAATTAAGGTTAGAGTAAGATGCGAATATAATAAAGGACACAGACGGTATGGACCTAAGAGAAGCAGAAGATATTAGGAAGAGGTGGCAAAACCACAAAAGAATGATATAAAAAAGATGCTTAATGACCCAGATAACCACGATGGTGTGATCACCCAGCCAGCCAGACATCCTAGAATGCAAAGTCAAGTGGGTCTTAGGAAGCATCACTAGGAACAAAGCTAGTGGAGGTGATGGAATTCCAATTGAACTATTTCAAATCCTAAAGGATGATGCTGTGAAAGTGCTGCACTCAACATGCCAGCAAATTTGCAAAAGTCAGCAGTGGCCATAGGACTGGAAAAGGTCAGTTTTCATTCCAATCCCAAAGAGAGGCAATGCCAAAGAATGCTCAAACTACCACACAACTGCACTCATCTCACACGCTAGTGGACTTCCCTGGTGGCTCAGACGGTAAAGTGTCTGCCTACAATGCATGAGACCTGATTTCAATCCCTGGGTCAGGAAGATCCTCTGGAGAAGGAAGTGGCAACCCACTCCAGTATTCTTGCCTGGAAAATCCCATGGATGGAGGAGCCTGATAGGCTACAGTCTGTGGGGTCACAAAAAGTGGCACACAACTGAGCGACTTCACTTTACTTTCACTTTCACACACTAGCAAAGTAATGCTCAAAATTATCCAAGCAAGGCTTCAGCAGTACATGAACTGAGAACTTCCAGATGTTCAAGCAGGATTTAGAAAAAACCTGAGAAGAACCCGAAAAGAACCCAAAATCAAACTGCCAACATCTGTTGGATCACAGAAAAAGCAAGGGAGTTCCAGAAAAACATCTGCTTTATTGACTACAACAAAGCCTTTGCGTGGATGACAACAAACTGGAAAATTCTTCAGGAGATGGGAATACCAGACCACCTTACCTCTCTCCTGAGAAATCTGTATGCAGGTCAAGAAGCAACTGGACATGGAACAATGGACTGGTTCAAAACTGGGAAAGGAGTACATCAAGACTGTATACTGTCACCCTGCTTACTTAACTTATATATACAGAGTATGTCATGTGAAATGCCAGGCTGGATGAAGCAGAAGCTGGAATCAAGATTGCTGGGAGAAATATCAATAACCTCAGAGGCAGATGACACCACCCTTATGGCAGAAAGTGAAAAAGAACTAAAGAGCCTCTTGATGAAAGTGAAAGGAGAGTGAAAAAGCTGGCTTAAAACTCAACATTCAGAAAAGTAAGATCATAGCATCCGGTCCCATCACTTCATGGCAAATAGATGGGCAAATAGTGGCAACAGTGGCTGACTTTATTTTGGGGGCTCCAAAAATCACTGCAGATGATGACTGGACTCATGAAATTAAAAGACAGTTGCTCCTTGGAAGAAAAGCTATGACCAACCTAAACAGCATATTAAAAAGCAGAAACATTACTTTGCCAACAAAGGTCCACATGGTCAAAGCTATGGTTTTTCCAGTGGTCATGTATGGATGTGAGAATTGGACCATAAAGAAAGCTGAGCGCCGAAGAATTGATGCTTTTGAACTGTGGTGTTGGAGAAGACTCTTGAAAGGCCCTTGGGCTGCAAGGAGATCCAACCAGTCCATCATAAAGAGATCAGACCTGAGTGTTCATTGGAAGGAGTGATGCTGAAGAGGAAATTCCAATACTTTGGCCACTTGATACAAAGAACTGACTCAATGGAAAAGACCCTGATGCTGGGAAAGATTGAAGGCAGGAGGAGAAGGGGATGACAGAGGATGAGATGGTTGGATGGCATCACCGACTCAATGGACATGAGTTTGGGCAAAGTCCGGGAGTTGGTGATGGACAGGGAGGCCTGGTGTGCTGCAGTCCATGGGGTCGCAAAGAGTCGGACACAACTGAGCGACTGAACTGAACTGATATCTAACAAGAGCAACATGTAGTAAGACTGAGGAGGGACTGTGCCTAAATTTCTCTTCCAACTTGACATTATCTTCATCAAACCCTTTTGTGTTACCCATATGTATACTGTTTTGGCTTCCCGGGTGGCTCAGTGGTAAACAATCCACCTGCTAATGTAGGAGTCAAGAGACTCAGTTTCAATCCCTGGGGTGGGAAGATGCCCTGGAGGAGGAAATGGCAACCCACTCCAGTATTCTTGCCAGAATAAGTCTATGGACAGAGGACCCTGATGGGCTACAGTCTACAGACCCCTGATGGGGTCACAAAAAGTCAGATAAGACTGAGCAATTGAGCATGCACACGTAAGTACTGTTTTACTTTCCTACCTCTTTGAAGTCAGAACTAAGAATAACAGAAAACAAAAACCACACACACACACTTAATGTGTAGAGACCATAACAAATAAAGCAGGTATTACATATCTGAAACAAAGTTTTTGTAAGAAAACAAGGGGTACCTGCTGAAATCTCTTGAAATGAAGAGTGAGAACTGGAGGAGCAAGAGAAATTAGCATCTGCTTCTTAGCATTGGTGTAAATATGCTTCCTTTCGCCTATACAAAGAACCAAATGTTAGCAGTGTGAGTATCATTTTAGACTTCTTTAGCATTCTTCACCTGCTATAAAATCATTTCAAAACATTTAAATCAAAGATTAGTGAGCTTTCTGGAAAGAACCAAATAGTAAATATTTTAGGTTTTTGGACTAAGAAGCAAAAATCAAGGATATTTTACATGTATTAATACATGAGAGAAAATTTCCACAACTTTTTACTATTATAAAGTAATTGAGTACAATTGCAGTCTACTGAAAAGAACAGACTTATTTTTGGAGAGGTAATTAATTGGAGTTCTAAGTTAATGTATTCTATCATAAAATCATTTTCCAATGTTCTATAAAAAATATTTTTAGCTCAGAGATCACAAAAAAAACAAGAGGTGAGCCAAGTTTAGAATACAAACCATAGTCCACTGACACCAGCACTAAAGCAAACAAATGCTATAAAATCAACACGATTCACTGTTTGTAAATAAATAAAAATAACATAGAAAGACTTGTCAAGTGTTTCAACAATTCAATTGAGAATCCTTAGGCATCTATGGTCCCTCCCTATCCTACCTACCCAATTATAAAAACAAAATAAAAAGGTGGGGGCTGGGATAGGAGAGGAATTACTAGTATCTTTCTGTCTGTCTCTGAAGCAGCCTGTAAAGAAGCACTGCGCCCCAGGACCGTGCACTGGGATGTCACCACACTCAAGAGTTCAGGTGTGTTTTCCTGGGCGCAGGGGCCTGAGAGCCATCACAATGAGGGGAAGCCGAGGACACACAGAAACAGCCCCAGGTGAGGGGGCTGTGAGATGCCTTAGCGGGACGCCTTCCTCACAGGGAGCGCCTGCTGGCAGAGTGCGGACTGCCCCACCCAACTGCTGGGACGCCAGTGAACTCTGCTTACCCACCCTTCTGTGAAAATGTTTACACAGGAAAGGGCTTAGTGACTCCATCCAAATCCTGACACAATTAAAACAGGAACAGTCTACTGATGCAGTGCAAACTGTTCCCCTGAACATTAACTTTACTTTCTGTGAAAGCATCTAAATACCTTTCATATTTGCCTTTGGTCCACTGTATTGTCTCCGCGTGCACACTTCACAAAGCAGTTTATTAGCATCCCGAAGTTTCTCGTTTCGAGTGAACTGATACAAACAATGTTGGACTGAACACTCATCGGTGTTGAAAGCCTCCCTATTTGCAAGCGTACAGAAAGCAGTCTCTGGATCTTCGTTTACAACCTCATATACCTTCGTCCCGGGAGTAGGATCGTCATCCAGAATCTCTATATTTATTTCGTCAGGTTGCAGAGCAGCATTCAAGTTAAGGTTCTCAAAACCACTGGAAATGTCCACTTCTCCATTGCTCCCTTCCTTCAGGTAGGCACCGTTTAAATTCCTAGGACATTCAGTGGCAGACGATGCCAAAACCTCCAGATCATTATCCACACTGACATTTTTCATAGCTGCTTCCTCTGTGGATTTTTGATTGTCAGTTATACTTTCTATCATTTTTTCATGGCCGTTCAAATCTTTCTGATTAACACAATATTCTTTAGGTGCAACTTCCTCTTGTGAGATATGGTTGGATTTAATATCTGCTTCTCTCTGAAGTGACATTTCAACTTCACATTCATTATCTTCAGGATGGTCAATGGCATAAACATCATTTAAATGAAGAACTTTCCCTTGAATTTTCTGTTGTCTTCGTTGGTTCTGTGTAAAAAGTACAAAACATTAAAAAAGAGAGGGAGATAAAAAGCATACATGTACCACATTAGATTTCTTATTTATCAATCAAAAATAAATAATAAGGAAGAGTTCACTCCCAGAAAAGTTCCTTTACTGTCAGAGATTAAATAATTATGAAGAAAAGTTCTTTGAAAGGAGGGGTAAACCATCACCAATATTCAAAAAACTGTCACACAGGGGCAAATAAAAATGGGCACGATTTAGACAGAGCAGTCTAGATCTAGACAGAGCAGCGAGGCTGCTGAACCCAAGCAGCCATGTGTGAAGGCGGGGGGCGAGTGACGACACATACATCATGAAGGGATGTATCCATGTGAGTTATAATTACACAATCAAGGCTTCACTTAAGAGAGAAAAAAAAAAAAACAAAACTGAAAACTCAAGGACAAGCAGAGGGATGGAGGATAAAATTCCAGGAAACAAACAGCCCCAAATCAGAGGAGAAGAAAGGAAACGACACGTACAGAGGACACTTAAATCACTACCCACTTAACCACCTTCTTTGCTGTTTGCTGCCTCTGTCCCAGCATGGGGGTGTGGGGTTGGTGCGGGTAGGGTTTCACTGAGATTCCTGTTACTGGAATGGCTGAAGACTCAAAGGGTTAGCACGTGAGCTGTCATAAAAGGACAGTCCCATGAGGCTAATTTGTAATACCAGAAAGTTAAAGGGCCACATCCAGGGCCCTGGACACAAACATTTTCTGAGACACTTCAGTTAAAAATAGTTACACATGAAAGAAAAATGAAGAAAGGAGATGAGCGAATACTTCAAAGGAACAGAAACACAAATGGCCCTTAAACATAAAAATATGCTTAACTTCACTTTCATATGTTGCTGGTGGGAACATAAATTGGTACAGCTTTTGTGGAGGGCAATTATTTTAGCAAAACTACAAATACAATCCCTCTTCTCAAAATATACCCTACAGATGACATATGTATAGGGTTATTCACAGAAGCACTGGCCATTATAGCAAAAGAGTATAGGTGTTTGTACATCTAAATCAATAAAGAAATGGTTAGATGAACTATAGCACATCTTTTAAGAGTACATCTTTTAAACTATATTTTGTAGAAGGCTGAGTGCTGAAGAATCGATGCTTTTGAACTGTGGTGTTGGAGAAGACTCTTGAGAGTCCCTTGGACTGCAAGATCAAACCAGTCAATCCTAAAGGAAATCAACCCTGAATTTTAACTGGAAGGACTGATGCTGATGATAAAGCTTCAATACTTTGGCTACCTGATGCAAACAGCCAATTCATTGGAAAAGACCCTGATGCTGGGAAAGATTGAAGGCGGGAGAAGGAGATGACAGAGGATGAGATGGTTGGATGGCATCACTGATTCAATGGACGTGAGTTTGAGTAAACTCCAGGAGATAGTGAAGGACAGGGAAGCCTAGCGTGCTGCAGTCCGTGGGGTTGCAAAGAGTTGGACATGATTGAGTGACTGAACAACATTTACTACTCAAACAGAATTCTACATAACTTTTTAAAAAGAAATTTATTGGCATATAGTAGCTTTATAATGTTGGGTTAGTTTTAATCCTACAGCAAAGTGAATCAGCTATACATACATCTCTTTTTTCTGGATTTCCTTCCTATTTAGGTCACCACAGAGCATCAAGTAGAGTTTCTTTATATGATTGTTAAAAAAAAAGAATCTTTGCGTCCTGAAACATGAAGAAATGTAAAGATCTCCAAGAATCTAATTAAGTAGAAAAAAAAAGGACCAGAACAGTGTGCATAATTTTTAAAACCAGGAAAACACAAGACCACATATTTGTACTTGATTGTATTTTCCCAAAACATCTCCAGCACAAATAAGACACTAATGAGAGTAATATTATATCATACAAGGAGGAAGACCTTTATTGTACACCTTTATATATTTTTAAATGTTAATGTATTAGAAACTTAAAAAATTCTTGAATAAATTTTTTTTAAATCATAACAAGTAATGCAGTTTTTTTATATATATTTTTTTTAATTTTTAATTTTATTTTATTTTTAAACTGCAGTTTTTTTTTAAAGCACAACATTTTCTTCACATATTCTCAAAGAAATTTCACTGCAGAGAATATCACATGAGCTAATTCTATAACTGCCAAATCGAGTAAAAGTGAAAGTCACGTCATGTCTGACTGTGATCCCATGGACTACAGCCTGCCAGGCTCCTCTGTCCATGGGATTCTCCAGGCCAGAATACTGGAGTGGGTTGCCATGCCCTCCTCCAAGGATCTTCCCAACCCAGGTCTCCCAAATTGCAGGCAGATTCTGAGACAACAGGGAAGCCTGTCAAATTAAAGTGCTGTACATAAAATAACAGACATGTCTACCACTGTCATTCAGACTTCAAACTGAATAGTCTAAAAGTTAAAATTAGACAAGGATGGTTTTCCTCCTAATTACCCACCTTGGCTTGCTTCTTGGCTTGCTTCTTTGCTTTTTTCTGCAAGTGCTTACTTGTTCCTGAAGGAATATCGTTTCTCTCCTTTAAGTAACTATCATTATCTTTTTCTTCCTCGCTATCTTTATCTTCATCTTCCATTGTCTTTTTCAGATTTTTATCATTTATACTTTTCTTACCACTCTTAAAATATGGAGAGAATATGGACCAAAAATCAAACTTTATTACTGCTTGTAAAGAGATTTCATGTTACCTAAACAGTTTTCTATTCCTAATTTACACCAGATTTATTTTTCATACTGTTTGGAAACATATCCAGGACAAAATTCATTCATCTGAGACACTAGAAAACAATCTTCACATACTGAGAAAACAAGCAAACAAACAAAATGGTAAAAAAAGGCAATTTAACATGTGAGTGTAATAGAAAGGAATACAGTGAGTTGTAATAGATACATGCTGTACCATGCTGTAATTACGTCTATTTCTAAATGCACTTTCTGTTGGTAAGTGATTTACAAGTTCAACTACAGGTATTCCTTTCTATTCTTTTCTTCTCATGCAAGCGACAGTTTTAAAGAAAAGAAAAAATAGAGTATGTTTGGTAAGACATAGTAAATTTGGTAATCACTTAGTGATTTAAAGGGACCCCCCAATTCATATTAAGTCGAATAATGATTTATTCAATACTCATAATGTTATTTTTTCCCCTACTATTACTTGATAAGAACTAAATTTATATGGCTTACTCTGTTAATATTTATGAACTTAAACTTTAAGGGATTTGTGGTTAGTCTTAAATAATGAAAATAATAATGACTTATATGAAGTAAATACCTCCCTATATATAAACTAACCAAGTTAGTCATCCATAAACAATTCAAAACATAGTCTTTAAAATGCACATATATACACACACATAAAAAATATATATATACACAAATACATATATTTATTCATTATCTTTTCAAATCTTTAAAACTCTTCTATCTCACATATATTAAGAAAACTTTTTCCATGCAAGGCCTAGTAAAGTACCAACTTGGAAACGGTAACAAGCCCTCCCTCACAAAATTTAGCTCAGGAAAGAAAACGATCTACTTACATAAAATAAACTCAATAATCTTACCTGATCATCTAAAACCGGTAGAGACAAATCAAGGAAAGATTCATGAACCAAGGAGACCTTAACCAACCAAAAAAGAAGATGAAAAAAGGAGGAAAAGATTCACTTTAAACATCATATAGTAAAATCTTGGGGAGGGGAGCTAAATTTTAAAATAAAGGCTTAAGAATATGAAAAACTACACAGTGTTGAGGAATTTGGGTTAGGTATAAGAAATTAAAATATTACACTAACTTCTTCCTGATTTAAGGAATGTTCATAGTTCTAGCAAAAAACTAAGCATACTTAGTTCAAAAAGAGTATCTTACAAAACTAACCAGATGTTTGTTTCCAAAAGAAACAACTCATGAACTCCATTAATATGCATAAATCCAGTCTGCACTGCATCTACTTACAGTTCTGCATTCATCACACATGATTGTACTCGTCAGCTCACCACCAAATATTCGGTCCACAAAACTTGGTACTGATTTTTTCTTTTCGTACTCTACAAGGGGAAAAAAGGCTATCAATTACCTGTACACAATTAATGAAGTAAGATGAAACTACTTACTTACCTATCTAACCCTGAAATTTTATTTTTAATTTCCTATTGACTTGTTTTTCTCTACTCATAATTACCATAATTTTATTTTATACTATAGTCAGCAGAATGTACTCCAGCATTCTAAGCAGGATACAATTTAACACATCTTGCACACACACAAAAAATTCTTATCTAGGGTCTAGTCAGTGCAAAATGAATTGTGCAAGTCAGTGAGACTTTCTGTGCATCAATATTTTAACTATCAAAAGTAAAATGAGCAGACTGGGCTACACAGGATAATAATTTAGCTCACTTCTAGCTCTAGTATTCTAACACTGCCAGCAAATTTGAGAGTAACTTGCTTTGTGAACTTCATTCAAAATCAAAACAAAAACAAAAAGCCCTTAGGAAAGTATTTCAGACAAAATCCTCCTTTTCTTTCTCTATGTCCCCAGAAACAACCTTGGTAAGCTTAGCATAAGATGATGGAATTTTACTACCTAGTCATCCAATTTTCTAACTACATGAAATGTATAAGCCTTGTTCAAACGACATGTGTCATTTATACAGAAACACATTTTATGACAGACAGTTGAGCAGGCTAGATTCTCTCCATTAATGGCCAGGCCAGCAACAAGGGCCCTGAGGCGGCAAACAGTTGCTCTGTGTAGATTCCAAGCTGTGCTTCACAATTCAGTAGTTGCTAGTCATTGGAGCCATTTAAACTGGTTAAAATCAAATGAAAATAAAAATTCAGCTCCTTTTGCACCGGTCACATTTCAAGGGCTCAACTGTCACATATGGCTACTGTATCAGACAGCAGAAATACTGAAGTAATCCATCATCAGACAGTTCTACTCAACAAACCTTTCCTAAATCATTAAATGTTACACAATGATAAGAATAAAGTCAGCTCCGTGATTAATAAACCAGCTGACAACTAGCAAAGACAAGTGTAAATCACTAAAAATTAAAGTCTAAGCTTTTGAGGCAGTTCTCTGGCAGTCCAGTGGTTAGGACTTGGACCCCTGGCTTTCACTGCTGAGACCTGGGTTCAGTTCCTGGTTGGAGAACTAAGATCCCTTGAGCCACGTGGCGGGGCCAAATAAATAAAGTCTAAGCTTTTAAAAAATAAAATTGGGATGTCATCTTATCATCTTAGCTCTATGTTTATAAATTTTACCATAATACAACATAAAAAGAATACACCTAGGTTAAATTCTCCTATTTACCTTTGGAGTACTGAATAATTTTCTTAAATCAACAGAGATAAAGAACAATATTTTTTTTAAATCAACAGAGATAAAGAACGATTATACACTAATAACTGTGGATTTGAAATACATGTGTCAGCAATCCTGTTTTAATGTACACAGGATTTCAACTATACTGTTTTAGTTCAAGAAGTCAGACATTACCTTTAACTTTATTTTTCAGTTCTTCATCCACTTTTTCAGTAGAATTATCAAATGCTTTAAGAATTCCTTTACTCACTCTCTAAAAGTAATAAAATAAATATATATACTATTAAATATAGTTATTTTCCTTAGAAATATGTAATCAAGTAAAGAAAATGATCAAACATTAGCACCCCAAAATTACCAAATAAAAATTGGTATTTTTAAAATCACATTTTCAAAATTAATTCCAGGAGCTAAAAAGAAATATACTTTAAAAAACAATAACTAACCCTTGAGCAAAGGTACTGTATTATCATTTCAAGATTTTAACCTACTCTAACCAAAGTTTCTCAGAACATGCCCACCTCCTTTGAAAAAGACCACTGAAATATCATGTTCTAGAAGCAGAGTGCACGTGTGCTCAGTTGCTAAGCTGTGTCCGACTCTTTGTGAATCCATGGATTACAGACTGCCAGACTCCTCTGTCCATGGGGTTTCCCATGCTAGAATACTTGTGCAAAATTCCCATGCAAAATTTTGTCATCTTCCAGACCCAGGGATCAAACCTGCATCTCTTGCCTCTCCTGCATTGGCAGGCGGATTCCTGAGCCACCTGAAATCCCAGAAGCAGAGAACACTGGCAGGCGGATTCCTGAGCCACCTGAAATCCCAGAAGCAAAGAACTATAGGGACAGACTCCAGTGCTCTAAGCCCAGCTCCATCACTACTGGGTGACCCTGAACCAGGCAATGAACTTCTAGATATCCTAGCTTCATAATCTATGGAGTGAGAAAAATGACAGTAGCATGTACCTCACAGAATGGCTGTAAGGACTGAGTAGGGTAATTCATAAAATACTGAGAACAGTGCTTAACAAAACATAAAAGCAAAATAAGTATCGTTATCGCTGTTATTATTATTACTAATTATATCTACACACACCCTCCCCAAAATTACTTTACATACTGGCAATTAACAAAAATTTTACAACGCAACAAATGCTCCCTGACTCTTACAAAATAAAAATACTTCCCAGAATAAAAAGAGTGTTAAATCACACTCAGAGTAAGAGTAAGGCTGCACTGCAACTGGGAATCGTCTGGGGAGGAATATTTTCCATACCTGTATCTCTCCTGACAGGCTACAATGTCAACCCTTAGAGAACAATAATGATGCAAACAGCGAGCAAAATAAAGCGTCATGAAAAGAATCATTTTTAATTCCCTTCATTCATTTAATAATTAAAATATACTAGCCAAAAAAAGAAAAGAAGAAAAATAAATAAATAAGCAAAGAAAATACACTGGTTGAAAGGCTGGTGAAGAAAAAAAATTTTAATATAATGGCCTCAACAACTAGTTTTCATTGCTCTAATAACCCTTAAAACATCAAATGACAGACAAGTTAATGAAGATGAGATTACAAAATACACTCATCAAAATGTGCTAACCTGATGTTCTTCTGCTCTCATTCCATCCAATAAATAGCGAAGCAGCTCCTGACTGTCCTGTTGCTGGTAGCCTTTAAATCGCACTGCTCTACAGGGAAGAAAGAAAAACTATGGTGAGTCCACTAAAATGAAACTATTTTTTATAAAATCTTAGGATCATATCCCAAATTTTGGCATGTTCCAGTTTCTCAAAATTTTTGTTTAGTCCAACAACACTCCTGGCAGATTTAATTTTCACACAAAGTACATGTTTTTTAAACCATGCTTTAATATTATCTACTGAATTCACTCTAATCCTATTAATTTTTCATATTATTTCCCAGCTTCTTACTGATGCACTGAAAGCACAATCAATATGGATACTCACTTTTTACAGACCTGAGAAAAGAGTTCTCTAGGTGTCACGATTCCCTTTTTGGTCTCTTGCATCTCGTTAAGAAACTGGCTCATGGCTAACGTAAGAGGGCCTGGTGGCTCAAGATTTATTTCTAAGGGTTCCTGAATATGGGAATAAAAATTACTTTCTTCAGTCAAATTTTAGAATTGTTTATCAAAATGTAACTCGTCAACCTATATTCCTATGTTCCTAATAGAGCTGTTCCAATTAAAAGTTCAAAATGTACATCAAAAGATGGAGAAACTTTTTAGTCCTAAACTATTTTGATAAAGAATTCAGTTTTACTGTTTTATCTTATCAGGAACTTACTGCCTAGGAACTGAAAGAGCTAAATCAAAATGTAAATAATAAAAATGGAGATGGTAAAACTCATTTCGCTACACAGCATATCAGTCACCGTAAAAGAAGTTCAAAATGATAATGCGTGCTCAGAGCTTCATACGCAGCATTCCCCAGAAGGAAGCCAAACACTCAGCACAGCAGAAGGGCTTTCAGGAGCAAACACATGTAAAGGCCCCTCATAAATATCCATTAGCCTGAAAATTTAACTTGGTAACTTAAAACAAACAAAAAAGGTGAAAACGAGCACCAGTTCTTAAAAATAATTTAAAATGCTGCTACTCAGAGAGGAAAAGAAAAAAACAAAATTTTAAAGTACATACTGTTAGTGCCAAATCAGGTGGTTCAATTTTTACAATTGTTCCGGACATTTTTACTTCTTTTAATAGTTCTCTAAGCACTGGTGTTTGTGACAAATTCTGGAATGCAGGATGGAAAAGAAAGGAAAAATTATTTACAGGCAAACCAATTCAGTCAAATACTTTTAAGTGTCTATTCTTCCAAAACAGAAAAACACCATCAACACTGCAACTTTTATTGTGTCTGTTACACACAAAGTAACATCATGCTCTTCCCCCACTCTAACTGCTTCATAAGTACTTCAGTCCTGAGTTTAGTCATCACGTCAGGTCCTTCTCACAACCACCTACTATGATAGCTACCCTAACCCTACCACCACCACCACCACCCCCACATGCAACCAGGAATTTATTTCTGTACTTGGTTCTCTTGTGTTTCTAACACCCAAGTGACAGTTCTATGAGGACACGGGCCATGGTTTGTTTTGAACCCCTTCGCATGCCAGTGCTTAGCACAGGGTTTTACTGTCATGCAAAGTAAACATTCCCTTGAATTTTCTTTGAAAACACAGAAGAAACTACGTCTGAGGGAAGAGCTCAATATCATCAGTAGCAAATATGCAAAAACATCCTAACGTTATGAGGAAAATACTAAGATCTTTTTAAAGGGGAGAAATATTAACATTGGCACCTGCATAACTGCATTGAAGAAACATGTATTTCCCAAATTACTGAGTCCTTTCACAGTTATTTGGGAAGTAGAATTCATGGAAGGATTTTCTCTCGCCATGTTTTCCTTTTTTTCTCTCTCTTGCTCATTTTTACTCTCCTTTTCTAGCTTTTTGTTTTCAAGTTCAATATTACCATTATCTTCTGCTGCTTAAAAAAAAAAAGAAGAAAAAGAAATGATTTAGCAAAATGTGCAAGACACCCAAACCAAATGCAAAGATATACTTGGGACCAGAATTTGTGAATTTTACTTAATAACATGATTTGCCACCTGTTTGATTTTAAATGTTTTATTACAAATAAATTACCATCAAAAGAGAAAAACCAATAAACCAAAAATATTCAGAACTGACATAAGCAAACCAAACAGTATTCAGTATAAATCCCCTTTTAACTGAACAAATGTTTGTTACAAATGAGCAATCTTACCCTGTGAAATCAGAGTATCAAGCAATCAAGCAAAGAACATGGACATAAAGTAAATTTTTAAATGAAGTCTGAGAGTGGAAAACTAACCCTGGAGACTTCCCTGGTGGTTCGTTGGTTAAGAGTCTGCACTCCCAATGCAGGGGCTTGGGTTCAATCCCTGGTCAGGAAACGAGATCCCATATGCCAGAACTACAAGTTCCAGCATCGTGCAACCAAGATCAAAGATGCCATATGCCGCAACTAAGACCTGGTGCAGCCAATTACATTAACTAAGAAAAACTAATCTTGAAGTTAGGAACAAACAATTCTGGCTCCACAAAAGATACCTCTGGGAATGTAAAAATCTAAAGGAGATTTTAAAGCAGATGATGAAAATCAACCCTATTAACTTAATAATGAATGAAAAAAACGAGAAGTATCTGGCCTTTTGAAGGAATCATAGGCACTTTACTTTCACATCATCCGAACAATGTAGCAGTTCAGTTCAGTTCAATCAGTCCAGTCCTACTCTTCACCACCCCATGAACTACAGCATGCCAGGCTTCCCTGTCCATCACCAACTTTCACATCATCCAAATGATGTAGAAAGAAAAATCCATTATAAAGCAGGTCTGCCTTAAGCCCTGTGCCAGGGTATAGGAGTGTGGCGTTACTGCTCATCACTAACCCAGACTCTTCATCACATATGACTATATTATTTCTCAGATTCCCTTCTAATTCTAACTCCTTATAATTATCTATGTTCTTACTGTTCTACATTGTTAACCAAAGACAGTTTCATAGTTTGAAATCAATCATTAATAATGGTATTCAGCTATATGCAATGATACAGTATGTGAAACTAAATACCCACAGATAATATATATCAACATTACAGTCTATATTAAGAAAAATGATTTTACCTGATTCTGGAGTTGTATTGCCAGCCTGCTTTCTAACATAATCAACCACCTGACCCAATCGGTTTGAATTACAATAATGGACTTCATCATCACATAGGTAACACCTGTGTCCCAACAGATCCCAGAGAAGAAAAGTGACAAACTGACAACCACCAAAGGAGGCTAATTTTAATAAAGGAGACCCAAAATGTGTGACCCTCAAACTACTCCAGTACAGAAACTGAAAATAAAAACGCTATGTTTTCTTGAAGAAGACTATACATATTAACTCTGCTGTACTGTTAGAGTTAGCCTGAATTACAGCTACATATAAGTACTGTGAAAATACTCCAAACATGTTATAGAAATGATTGTTTATAACATGAAAGTTTGTTCTAATCATATGTTAAATTACAGATCTACATTATCAAAATTAACAAATTTTACAACTGCCAAATGATGTTCAGTGAATGGACTTCCCAGGTGGCGCTAGTGGTAAAGAACCTGCCTGCCAACGCAGGAGACATGAGAGACCTGGGGATGATCTCCTGGAGGAGGGCAAGGCAACCCAGTCCAGTACTCCTGCCTGGAGAATCCCATGGGCAGAAGAGCCTGGTGGGCTACAGTCCACAGGGGCACAAAGAGTCAGACACGACTGAAGCGACAGCACATGTGCACGTTCAGTGAATAGTGCTATGTAAATGGTTTTTAAAGATGCAAAATTTTAATGATGTTAAAAGACAAAAAAATACCAGCCTAACATTTTCATGCAAATTCATTGCCAAAATTTATTATCTCAGTTTATCTGGAACTTGTTCTTAGTGTCCCAACTCTACCATATGCTTTGTAATATCACGAGAGAAAAACAAAGGGTAAAAATTCCTATGTCTTCTACATACTATAATTGTTGTGTTCGTACAATACTAAGCAAAAGCTTCTCACAACATCACTCTCTAGCCTTCTGAAAGTGATGCGTGCGTATGAGCTCAGTAGCTCAGTTGTGTTGCTCTTTGTGGCCCCATGGACTGCAGCCTGCCAGGCTCCTCTGTCCGTGGGATTTTCCAGGCCAGCATGCTGGAATGGGTTGCCAACTCCTTCTCCAGGGGATTTTCCCAACCCAAGGATCAAACCCAAGTCTCCTGTATCTCCTGGCTTGCAGGCAGATTCTTTACCACTGAGCCAATGGGGAAGCCTGAAAGTGATGGTATGTAGACAAATACTAAAAAATTTAAACTTTCTTGCTCTTTAAAACAGTTCCAACACCTCCATTCCCCAACATTTCAAATAATTTCCAGCAAATGGGCACAGGAGTTGAAACTCACCATACACTCCAGTTGTCCAAACTAAGAACCAGGCAATGAGGTTCTGATCTTGGTTTCATGTAGTGCTTCAAAGCATGTTGCTCCTGAGAATTTCTGCCACAGCCCTAGAGAATCATAATCATAAAACTCAAAGCCACAAAAACTCACCAGGAGAGAATTCACAGTCTACAATGAATAAGGAAGTGGATCAAGAAATCCTGCCATTCTTAACAATTTTAAAATTAAAACTTTAGACTCTGGCAGAGTCCAGACTTCGTTAGAACTTAAATACGAAGAGGCACCTGAGGACATTTCAGGAAGAAGGTACTTAGAAAACCACACACTAGAAGTACTCTTTTGCTCCAGCTTGTCCTTTCCAGTCCTAGCTAAACCATGCTAATGCAATCATTCACTAGTTCTAGTTTAGACTCCTTAACATCTTCATAAATATTTTCCTAACTTCAACCTTCCTTCACATACTTATTTTTTCAGTTTAATAGTCCTAAAATAAAGCTCTGTTCATATACTCAAGTCAAAAGTGATGAACTGCTCTCAGCAAACCTACTCAACAAACCTGATACCTTTGGACCCCAATCCACCTTTCCAGGGTTAGCGCCCATATTCTCCTATTTGAGTACCATTTACTCGCTAAAACCACCTCGCTTCCACAATACACTTTTGTTCACATTATTCCATCTGTCTTGAAATTCTTTACCATTACTGCCGTGGATCAAATCCCACTTGGTCTTCAGGATCTTGCTCAGAGGCCACTTCCTCTTAGAAGCCTATGCCCAGCTTCCCAGATGAGAAAACACTGTTCCTCCTATAGACAAACTCCCACAAAATATGGTGTACGTTCCTGAGGGCATGCCTTATTTTCTACCTTACAGTGAAGCTGTATCCTTTCTTCCCTTTCACACCCCTTCTGCAGGAGTGTAAATCCTGAAGGCATGAAAAACTGAATGAATCTATTACCAAAGACTAGCAAAATGAGGGAGGTCAATAAGCATTAACTGAACAAGTTAAGCGGGAGACTTCCACCTACATCTGCATAGGCGTATTCACAGGAGAACATGACCAGATTGTTCACCTGCAGCTGATGAGCCACAGCTAAGAAGCACAGCTTCACTGTGTATCTATGTGAACCAGCCTTCAACTCTCCGACAACACTACCATAAGTGGTCCTGTCTCTACTGCAGCTACTAAAAAATATTACTTTGGGGGTGAAATATCCATCAATGGCTTCTACGCTTTAACTATGATACCAAACCTACTGATTAATTTATCCCATTCAACATTTAGTTCTAAAATAAATGAACTGCAATTTGGTATTGATTTTGAAAATTCTAATACCAACTGAGGCTATCTGAAACAAACGTGAGATATCTAATAACTGAGAATCCTGTGCTAACACTGTAAAGCATAACTATTAGGATGAAAGTTAACAGTTAATACTGATACTGTCTTACCCCAAGGAACTAAAAAACTAGCAAAATAAATAAAATTTATAATAGGAAATGCATTATGGAAAATTTGTAGTAGTAAAATATATTCATGCTCATCATAAGTATCTAACAGGTTAAATGACAACTTTTCAAATACAAATAAATAAAAATGCTAACATAAAATTTTGTAACTGTCTGGCCACAGTGAGATCTTACCTATCAGAATGGTAAAATAAAAAACTGTGACAATACTAAATGCTGGCAAGGATGGAGAGAGTGGATCACTCAAACACTACTGGGAGGAATATAAAATAGGACAGCCATTCTGGAAAAGCCTGGAAGTATCTTAAAAACTAAACATTTAATTATCATATTACCCAGCAATTGCACTCTTAGACATTTTCCCCAGAGAAATGAAATCTTAAATTCACACAAAAATGTGTACACAAATGTTCATAGCAGCTTTACTCATGATCACCAAAAACTGAGATCAGCCCAGATGTCCTTCAATGGGTGAACAAACCGTGGTACACCCTACCATGGAATACCACTTAGCAATAAAAAAGAAGCAACCATTGAGACACAGGACTTGGGAAAACCTTCACAAGTAAAAAAAGTCAGTCCCAACACGTTGTGTATCACATGATCCCACTTATGCAACATTTTTGAAACGACAAAATTTTAGGAATAGGGAACAGACTAGAAGTTGTGAGGGGCTGGGAGGAAGGGTAGCAGTCCAGAGGTGGGCATGAGTGGGCATGATTTTTAAAAGGCAACATAACACTCCATGTGATGTCGGAACTTTTCAATGCCTTGACTGTGGTGGTGGATACAAATCTCCACAGGTGCCGAACCAAACAGCACTTAATACATACACAACACACGTACACCCCCACACAAACTAAGAGCAATAACACTGGGGAGACCTGATTAAGACTGTTGGATTGTATCTGTGTTAATATCCTGGTTGTGATACTACACTGTAGTTTTAGAAAACGTTACCACCGCTCAGTCCAGTTTCCTAACAGGTAAACTTACCACCACCAAGGGTGATTAAGAGGCCCTCCTGACCTTTAGTATCATGATGATACCTGTGAGCGGTTCTGCCACCCAGATACCACCAGACCCAAGGTATTCATTCCCCAGAGGCCAGAAATGTGGCCTGGGGACAGATCACTGCTCTGTCTGTCCATCCCCAAGAATTATCCTCAGTGGAACGAAGCTGCCTTCCTCACCATCAGTTCCATTCCCCAGAAGCAACCAACATCCAATGACTGGTCTAGGCACAAGGACAGAAGCTTGGCCCTGTGCCGCAGTTCAGGACCTCTCTGAAGACCAGACTCCACTGTGGGTTCAGCTGAAGCCCTGAAGCACTGCCTCCACCTAAGCTTGCTTCTCTCCCTGTTTTCCTAGTACAGTACCCGAGAATACTCCCCAATAAACCCCCCACACCCGAGTCTCAGAACCTATTCCCCAGGGAACACAAACTACGCCAACACACATTCTGGTCACCCATACCGTGCTTTTAGGTACTATCTTCTAAAATAAGTTCAGAGAGTTTAATACAATCCCGAATCGATCAGAATCTAAGCATACCTGATGGCCACATTTAAGACACAGCCAAACTGAAGGATTTTCTTCTGTTTCTTCTTCAGATTTATCTTTTACTTTATTGTCCGTCTTACAATCTTGGCAAATATTCCATTCCACATTCACTAAAGCTTTTTTCAAATTACCTTGTTCCAATCCTTTTCTAATGTGTCTGCACACAGGTTCTATTAAAACAAATAACAAATATGAGGTAGAATATGACTTTCTTCAGTTAATCTCAAAACTTACACCTGATTTGAACTTCAAAAATGAATTTACTCTATAAACTAATTGTTAGATAACCTAAAAACTTAAATTTTTGTCTGATATTTGATCATGAGATGATTATGTAAGAAAGATCTTATACAAGCTTTGAAGTTCTAGGTATAACCACCACCACCCTAAATTCACTTCAATTTATTAATTGTATCTATTATCCTCTTTATTTTATAAGGTTGCAGAGAAGGTCCCTCATTCAGTCAACAATACAACTGCTGCATGTCTGGCACTGTAATAGACAATACAACCGAAAACATGACCAACTCACAGCTCTTTCTTTGAGCAGCTCACATTCTCGCAGAAGCAAATAAATGAAGGCACAAGAATCTCTAGATATGCTCTATACATATGCTTGGGTGATTAGTTGCTCAATCACGTCCAACTCTTTGCGACCCCATGAACTGTAGTCCGCCAGGCTCCTCTGTCCATGGGATTCTCCAGGCAAGAATACTGGAGTAGGTTGCCATTTCCTTCTCCAGGGGATCTTCCCGACCCAGGGATTGAACACCCATCTCCTATGTCTCCTGCATTTGCAGGTGAATTCTTTACCACTGCACCACCTAGGGAGCAGTGCTACAGACATACTACAGCAGCACAAGAGAAGGCTAAAGTCAACGGAAGTTCACAGAAGAGGTAATGACTGTACAATCTTGGGAGATATGTATAGTTATAAAAATTTCTCATACTGATTAAGCAGGTACTATGAGCATGACACTGTGCTAAGTGTTCACACACATTATCTCATTTACTCTACACAACCACCACGAAAAGCAGACTGTACTACCCCCAATGATAGATGAGAAACCTCAAAGTTAGTGCCCAAGGTCACAGAACTACTGAGTGGCTGTACTAGAATTTGGATTTAAGTGTTTTTAATTTCAAGCTCATAGTTTAAACTATGATTTAATGGAGTAAACAATCTGAAAAGGCCTTGTGCTTAGTTGCTCAGTCGTGTCTAACTCTTTGCGACCCTAGTGACGGTAGCCCATTAGGCTCCTCTGTCCATTGGATTCTCCAGGCAAGAATACTGGAGCGCGTTACCATTTCCTCTTCCAGGGGATCTTCCTGACCCAGAAAAGGCCACATCCCATTAACAAAGGGATGGACGTATAAAATGTAGAAGTGCATGCTCTCTTCTCAGAATGGCAGTCACAAGTGAAATAATGAGCAGCAGGACCTGAGACTGAAAACCCCAGTGGGGCCAGATCGGTAACAGGCTATGCAAGCCACTCTAAAGGGCTTCAGTTCTTTCAGGGCTCCTGGAGGTTTAGAAACTCATCAAGTGGTACAATTAGCTTTATGTCCAATGAATATGCACCAAGAGAATACAAATGCAAATGAGATCATGTGAAAAACTACTAAAGCCCAGTAAGTTGTCAAAAACAACACAAACTGAAAAAAGAAAATATTCTTTTTCAACTAGCAAATCAGCAAAGATTTTTACAAATGATACCAACCTGTGTCAATAAAGGTTCAGAGAAATGTGTACTCTGTTACGCTGCTAGGGGGCCTCTACGTTAGTAATACATCTCTGAATGGCAATAGATCCAAAAGAATCTAGAAAATATTTATACCTCTTAATTCAGCAATTCTAATTATAGGATCTGTACCAAGAAGATAACCAGATGTGCACAGTTTGAGCTACAAAAATATTTAGTATCACACCATTCATAACACTGAAAAGTTGAAGATTACCTACATTTATAACAGTGGAGGATTACCCAAATAAATCATGAAATACGCACCCATAGTCTTTTATATCAATGGAATAAATATCACGCCATTAAAAATGTTGTGCAGACTATTAAATTACATGTCTATACAAACATTAAGTTAGAATGCAAATTACAAAATAACATAATCAAAACACATTGATCCCATTTTTACATATTAAAATAGATGTCCATTTAGGGATACAAACATTACTTTAAAAATTTAATTGGTGAAATATACCTAAAGATTCAGAAGAATCATCAATTGGAACAGTTTTTCCCTTTGTCCGTTTCTTTCCCATGTTGGCACTTTAGGGGTTACTTACTGACACAAAACAACAATCTAGAAAACAAGATAAAGTTAGCTTGACCAAAAAAAAAAAGTTTTACAGTTCTCTAGGATACAGTAATGTAACTAAACCGTATCATTTTGTGTATCTATCATACTTTATAAGCTACAAAGACCATTCACATGTATCATTGTTTTCAATAAGAACCCCCGGAAGTAGAGTATTACCTCTGTTTTTCATAGGTTAGGAAACTGATTCTTAGTAATGTTAAGAGGTTTTCAATAAATGTAAAGGTCTGGAAAGAATTAGTATCTTCTTACACAGATCCTGATGTCTTAACACTTTACACTATTAGGAACTTAACTTCTCACACCATAAATGTGGAATGGCGGTAGCACTTTGAAACTCTAATTTCCCTTTCTTCAAAGCTATCTAAGAAAGTTCTTGCAGGCAATGCAATTAGATTTGTAATTTCTCAAAGAAAATTAAAATAATTCTGAAAACAATCTCCTAGAGGGAGTCAGAAAATGTGCAAAATAGTTTCAAAGCCAAATAACATAGTATGATACACTGTTCTGCATCTTCCCACACCAGAACTTCCTATGGATGTTAACTGAAAACTGACTACATCTGTATTCTTGACCATTTACATTATCATATTCTTGACAAAATCAGTTTGAAATATGACAAATCTGAAGTGAAGTGAAGTCACTCAGTCGAGTCCAACTCTTTGCAACCCCATGGACTGTAGCCTGCCAGGCTCCTCCATCCATGGGATTTTTCCAGGCAAGAATGACAAATCTAGCTCATTATCAAATCACCTCTTCAGTCAACAATTAAAAATCAGAAAACATGAAAAATACTGAAAGTACATACAAGTCTACCTAATAATGATGTTGAAAAGTTATAGTTTACATACATTAGAATAACTTAGTGTCAAAATGACTTAAATGACTATAATAATTATTTTACCTGGGATGCTTGTGAAAATTCTGATTGCATAAGTGGAAAGTAGGACGTGGGACATATATTTTTAAAACACTTCCCAATTATTTCTGAAAGGTAGCTGTCATCTTGCTCTGGCTTACAGTCTTAAAAATATTCCTCCTTTAGTTCTTAATGTGAGGGTAATTCAAGGTAATCCCACAAGGTTTGTAAGAAAAATGAGTGCTAAATCATTAACTGTTACCCTTTTCAAAGATAAAACATTAACAAAGTTTCATGTTTACAAAACCAATGTATGTATTAACAGAACAAAACTATATGGTTATATACAAAATGAGGGTGTATTCTGATTTGGAAGGGGGGAGGAACAGCACCCAAGTTCTTGCCTCACTCCAATCCAACTCCCTCTAATCTGTGCTGCATTCTAGTACAGACATTATCTTCCAATGATGCCATTTTCATCAAATCACTCTCCTGATTCAAAGTACTTGACAGTTTTTCAACCCACTCTCCTGTGCCGTGCACTCGTGGTCCCTTATAAATTTTCCTCAACACCCTGGTAACCCTGACTCTCATTATGTCTCAGAAAAGAGCCACTAATCTTTAGTCATACAGTGCTTCGGATTTTCAAAGCCTTTACATAAATATTATCTCATTTGATTTTCACAAAAGCCTTTAAATGGAGCATTGTGCTAAAGAAGTAAACTCAAAACGATGAAAGATCACAGGGTGGCAGAAATGGAACTTAAATCATAGATCTTTTGGTTCCAAAGCAGAATCCTACGGACTCTTCTGTACCCTCCACTCCAAAACACCTTGCCTTCCACCTCTAAGCCTTTACTCTCTAGCTGGGAGTTCGCTCCATCTATCCAAATCTTCCCAATTCCTCCAAGATGTTCATTTCAATGGAGCCTTAGGCAACCAGTTGACTTTAAATAAACCACTCAACTCTGCTTTCCCAGCGTTCAGTGTGTGCTATTCATCTTGTACCCTGATCAGATACCTAAGTGAGATGCTTCTTAAATCTTTTCCCTGGACATATGTCATTTCTCTACCTGGAATCTAAAGTTCTAAGAGCAAGAAAGTGTTTTAGGCCTTACTTCTGAATCACCTACAGCATTTAGAATAGTGTTAACATATAGCAGATCCAGAAATACTTCTTGCATTTAAACAGAAAAAGAGAATAGTACCTGTGGCATTAAGGATGATTATAAGGTGCAAAGGTAGGTATACAAGAATGAAGCACACAAATTCCGGTGAGAAAGAAAAAGGTAAAGAATGAAGAAATCTGCAGCAGTGAAGACAGCACTAGCAAATCTGGTTTTGGACCTGCTAGTCGCTCAGACGCCAAAGGAAAACTTGAAAGACGAACTGTAATTGCTGCAGGCAGAGGACAGTAGAGGGACTGCTTCAATGATGTGGGGAAAAAAAGAGCTCCCAATAAATTTCTGACAACTATAAAGGGCATCTAATGAGTTGTGAAAACAGTACTGCATCATCATCTATAAAACATCCACAAATCTCCTCAATTTTTCAGGCGAGTCTTCAGATGAGCGTTACCTTCTGGGCCAAATTACTCTTTGCAGGGCTCCACGCAAAACATAAATCATAGCTGGTCTTGCCGGCTCTCCTACTAACCCAGTTCCCTTCCCTCTCCGCCCTTCAAGTATTTCCCACCCCTGCCTGGGATCCATTAAACATGCATGAGTTTGGAAAACTTCTGTCAGCGGGGCTAAAACAGGGCTTTCAAGTTTCGCGAAGAGTTGTCCTACCCTGGGAGCACTGAATCGTATAGACGACAGCTCCTGCCTGTCCTAATAACCAACAAGCGGACGCGGTGGCAAACTCAGCGCCAACTCGTAAGAAGAGTCCCCGGCCGCGCGAAGTCCGCCAGACCTCCCCTTCCCTTCCAACTGCTCCGCACCCACGGGGGGAACCTCGGGGTCCACTGGGTCGAGGAGGGCGCCAGCACCGACAACTCATTGGTCAGCTCCTGGAACTGACAGGACGTGAGGCCAATGAGAACGCGGTACTGGGCCGAGGCCAGGTAACGTGCTTAAAGACAGAGGGGCCTTCGAGGAGAGAACGAGGTCGGGGCAGGAAAATTAGGGCTCCCGGGCGCGCAGGAAGTCATGCGAGTGGTGACTGCGAAGGCAGTGGGAGCGGAACTCACCCACGGCGACAGCGCCCATTGCTGCATCCCCTAATGGGCCCTCGGGCCGGGCAGCCTGCTCCGTCTTCCTCCCCGGTGACGAATTGAGAGCGACGGAGCAGAAGCCAGCGTGACCCCTGGAAAGCAACAACTTCCGGTACGCGGCATTATGGGAAGCGGCTGTGCCCCTGGGGCCCGGCGGTACTGACGCTAGTTAATCGGCGCCTGCGCGGGACTCGCGCCGGAAGTGTGAACGCGGTGGCTTGTGACTGACTTGGCTGTCGATTTTTGTTTTTTTTCCCCCGCTTCCGGTAATTAGGTGCATGTGCGCTCAGTCTTGTGGACTCTTTGCGACTCCGTGGACTGCAGTTCACCAGGTTCCTTTCGTCCATGGAATTTTCCAGGCAAGAATACCGAAGTGGTTGCCATTTCCTACTCAAGGGATCTTCCCAATCAAGGGATCAAACCCGTGTCTGTCTCTTGTGTCTCCGGCATTGGCAGGCGGGTTCTTTACCACTGGCCCCACTGTGGTCATTGAGTTATTTAAATAGTTCTAAAGTATGGGTCGGAGAAGGCAATGGCACCCCACTCCAGTACTCTTGTCTGGAAAATCCCATGGACCGAGGAGCCTGGTAGGCTGCAGTCCATGGGGTCGCTAGGAGTCGGACACGACTGAGCGACTTCACTTTCACTTTTCACTTTGATGCATTGGAGAAGGAAATGGCAACCCACTCCAGTGTTCTTGCCTGGAGAATCCCAGGGACGGGGGCGCCTGATGGGCTGCCGTCTGTGGGGTCGCACAGAGTCGGACACGACTGAAGCGACTTAGCAGCAGTAGCAGCAAAGTATGGGTACCTGGGCGTGGTCAGACATTTGTAGTCTCCTGGATGATTACCTTACTTAAACACGTCACATTTGAAGGGGGACGTTTAAATCTTACTCATTTTCTCGAATTCTGACCAGCCGACTTCTAAAGTTAAGTATATAGTCTTGAACTAACCTTGCTGACAAGGTAAAATTTACAAATATTTACTGTTTATGCGTTAGAAATAGGTTAAGTGCCAAGCCCTCTGTAAAGTGAAATAAACATAGGCTTTCGTCGCCTTGGAGTTTAGTCCTATGCAGAAGACACAATAATCGCTAGGGGAAAAGATGCAGGTCCCAATAGAAAAGCAGGCAAAGGATATAAACAAGTAATTCACAATAAAAACATGATACAAATAAATAGTCATCGTTATTAGTAATCTGATAAAAGTAGGTTAAGAAAGTGGCACCCTAACCTATCGAATTGGCCAGAGTAATGATGGTTAAATTTGGGGGGTAAATGGCTCTCCTGCTCTATACTGCTTACATAATTTTTTAAGTTTTCATCATTTAGCACAAAGGCCTTGTTTTTTTTCCCTCTTTTCTAAAATGGCCTTAGGGCCATTGTACCACACCTAGAATGCCATTCACTTTTGATCTTTTAATTCTGTTCACACTTTAAAAGTCACTTTAACATAAAGAAATTGGCTGAAAAACATAGGTAACATGGCTACCTTATCACTCACATCACCTTATTTTACTTCTCTACCCAGCATTTATCACCATCTGGTATTTTTATTTCATAGTTACCTATGTATTTACCCCCTACCCCACCTCCCTGACCTTATGTGTGTGTGTTACTCAGTCTTGACTGACTCTTTGCGACCCCATGGACTGTAGCCCGCCAGCCTCCTCTGTCTGTGGAATTTCCAGGCAAGAATATTGGAGTAGGGTGCCATATCCTTCTCCTCTGCCCCCATAAATACCCAGAAACAAGCAGACCTAAGCTCTTTGAAATGGGGGCACCTTTGTCTTGTTCTATATCTCGTGGCTATATCTTTAGAACCTAGAAGTGTTTGGAACATAATGCTTAATACTTACTGAAGAAATTCAGTCATGAGAAATGCTGGTATTTGACTATTCACAGCAGCCTTACTCATAATAGCCAAAAAACTGCAAACGGCCCATGTCTCCATCAAAAGAGGAATGGAAGAACTGAGGTATAGCCACTGAGTGGATACAACTAAGGAATAAAAAGAAATTACTGATTCACACAAGAACATGGATACATACAACGAAGCCTTACACAAAAGTACCTACTGGATAATTCCATCTCTATTAAGTTCTGCGGCTGCTGCTAAGTCACTTTAGTCGTGTCCAACTCCAAGCGACCCCGTTGGACTGCAGCGCACGAGGCTTTTTCCAGGCAAGAGTACTGAAGTGGGGTGCCATTGTCTTCTCCGTATTAAGTTCTAGAACAGGCAAAACTAATTATGGTGTGGGGGGGTGGGGGAGACTAACAGTTGCCTGTTGGGTTCCTTGCGGACTGACTGGGAAGGAACCTGAAAGAATTTTCTGGGGTGCTGTAATGTTCTACATCTTAATAGGATTTGAGTTACCAAGGTGTGTGAATTTTTCAAAACTCAGCAAATATACATTTAAGATATACATTTCCTTTTTACTTAAAAAAACCTACATAGTTGAAATCCTAATGTTATGCATGCTTAAGTACTTAGAAGTAGACTAATGTCTGCAGTTTACTTTGAAATGCATTAAAAGAGATGGGATGGATGAATTAGATCTATGACAAAGCTAGTTAGGCATTGTTGAGGTCAGTTTCTTAACCTTAGCACTACCAGCATTTTAGACCAGCAAATTTTTTGTAGGGGGTATACCCTGGTGCACCCTGGTAAGTTGAGCAGTATCCCTGGATTCTACCCATTAGGTGGCCAAAGCACACACGCTTCCAGTTGTTACAACTCAAAACGTCTTCAGACATTCCAAAAATCCTTTGGGGAGCAAAATCAACTTCCTCCTTCTCCTTTCTTTGTGAATTGCTTCACTGTGAAATTCTCTCAACTTTGCTGTAATGCTTGAAATGTTCCATAAAAGTTGGAGAAAGATTATTTATTGACACTGAAAAATGCTCACAAAACACCATGTAGAAGATGCAGCTATGAAGACCTTTAAACACATTTTTGTAACAAGAAAAAAAAAAAATTTAGCAATGATAGTACCTAATATCAATACCAGCTTGTGCTGTACTGGGCTTAGTCGCTGTCGTGTCCGACTCTGCGACCTTATGGACTGTAGCCCGCCAACCATCTCTGTCTGTGTGGTCTCTCCAGGCAAGAATACTGGAGCTAGTTGCCAAGCCCTCCTCCAGGGGATCTTCCCATCCCAGGGATCAAACTCAGGTCTCCAGTATTGCAGGCAAATTCTTTGCCGTTTGAGCCACCAGGGAAGACCCAATATCAGGCGATAAATCTTATTTATGAGATTTCTACAATGAATGTGTAACATAGAGGAAAAGGTACATTGCGTATATTTAGTTGGTTAAGAAAAACATCTTTTAATTACTCTCGTGTTGGGGAGTCAGCTTAAAACTGTCCTTGATTCGCGGAGATAAATTTCTGTGTTGGCACAGGGTCCTTTCTAGAGTCGCCACGGCCACCATCCACGCTCACCTGTCCCTACTGCCTAGCTACTCAGCGTCGTTCAGGGGCCAGCAGGACCGCTACTACCTGGGAAGATCTTAGGAATGCAAAACGTGGGACTCCAAGGCTACCTTGCGAATCCCATCTGCGTTATACCAAGATCCCCGAAGGACTCCGCCGCAAGTTCGAATTTGAGGAGCGTTACTTCAATGGACCATATCCTGACCCAGGAAACTTGCCGGCCATGCTTCTCACTGACAGTGGCAGCAGCTGGGAAACGCGAATAAAGAACAAAAACTATCCGGCTGACAGAAACGAAGCCAGGCCCAGGGATCCCGGTTTTCTCAGCTCCGACTTCCGGGACGCGCGGGCTTGAGAACGCGCATGCGGCCGTCCGGGAGGGAGGTGTCTCACTCTCCTCAGGCGGCCGGACCAAGGCTGTTTGTCGGATTCCGGTTCGCTAGCCCTGGGATCCTTGAGGGTGTCTCCGAATAAGAATCGAGACGTTTGTGCAGCCAGGAAACTCGGGGTTACAGCACTGGTTACAGGTCCATGGCTCGAGGTGAGTCTTCTGTCCACCGGTGGCACCTGCGGACCGGGAGTTCCTAGGCTGCGGCGGCCCAGTCCGTCGCTGGGCAACTCGGCGACTTGGTGGCCCCGACTTCCCATCAACTTCTCACCGCTCATTGGTTAGAACTAGCTCCGCGTTTCCTGGCCCCGCCCACCCTCGTCTCCTCTCCACCGAGCCCCACCGCCCCCAACCCCGAGTAACCCCCATTCCCATCCCGCCCCCCTCCCCGCTCCTCCCCCCCCCCCCACGCCAAACACAAACACACCACACACATCCTGAACATGGTCTGTCGTTAGGGTGGGGGCCAGGGGAAACTTTCTAAGTAAGTTAATAGTCAAAATAAAAAGAAAAAAACTGCAAGGGAAAAAGGAAGCTCGTGTCATTCTACGTTCTTACAGTGATATTCACTAAAACCTTGAGTCAGAAAATCCTGTTCAAGGTGTTTCTGGTACTGAAACCTCGTCTACGAAAATAACTGGACAAATCACTTATTTGTGACATCACTCCGGTAGCCGTCCACCCATGCGTCGCTGAGACCCAGACCTCTAAACTCAATGAGGCCTGTTCCCGAATTAACTCACTCCCTCACTGACTAAACAAACGTGCTTTTAGAGAAATGCTCAGTAGTCCCTAAATTACATCTTCAGCCAGATCTCTTATAAACACCGTAGTTGTTCATCTAGCTGCCTGCTGGACGTCTGTACTTACTAGGTGACTTGATAGACATTTCATTACCTAGTCTGTCTAAGACCAAGCCTCAGATTTACACCATCTTCCCCATCCAAGTAAATGGTAGGTCCATTCTTCCAGTTTTCTCTAAGCCTCGGAGTTATTCTTACATATCACATATAATTCATCAATGATCCTGTTGGGTCTACTCTTAATACATGTCTACAACACGAACAGTTGCTCACCACTTCCACGATACCCTAATCCAAGCCACCATCATCTCTCCTATCATTGTAGTGCCTACCTGCTAACTCTGCTTCCATCCTTCTTCCCAGCAGTGAGTGTGGGCCTTTAATAAGTCAGACCCCTTCAATGTCCTTCCATATCAGTCAGGATAAAACCCCAAATCCTGGGACTTCCTTGGTGATCAAATGCTGCAAGATCCCCAGTGCTGCAATTAAGACCTGGCACAGCCGAATAAATAATAGATATATATTTTAAAAAAATCCTAAACCCTAGCCATTCCCTGAGTTCCAACATGACTGCCCCTGATTTCCTCTCTAACGTTTTGTCCTAAAACCCTGCCCCTGGCTCACTGCTCCAGCCACCTCATGTAGCATCATCCTGCTTCCTGGACTATGGACATGCTGTTCCTTTTGCCTGGAAGACTTTTTGCTCATTTCAACACATGGCTTTCTCCTTCAGTGCCTTCAGGTCTCGTTCCCCCACAGTCACCTTAGCAAAAAGGCTGTCCCTGGCCAGCCTGTGTGTAATTGAACCACTCCCAGCAACTTGCACCTTCTCTTATTTATCTTCTTCATAACAGTTATTCACTGGACATATATGTGGGGTGCGGGGGAGCGATGTATGTGGTGCTTCCCCAGTGCCTCAGTGCTAAAGGATCAACCTGCAGTGCAGGAGCTGCAGGAGACATGTTTTCCATCCCTGGGTCAGGAAGATCCCCAGGAAGAGAGCATGGCAATGTGTGTGTGTGTGTTCTGTTATCATAGTCTGCTCCCACTAGGTTAAATCTCTGACAGCAGAGATTTTTTTGTTGTTGTTACTTTATTTATTTATTTATTTATTTTCTGGCCCGCGGGCCGCGCGCAGCCCTCCTCGGGCAGCCGGGGGCGGGGGATGGGGGGCCGGCCGGCCGGAGCCCAAGGCCACCCTAGCCCCCCGTGGGTTCTGGGCCAGGCGGCGGGCTTCTGTTGTTGTTACTTTAGTCCATCATCGCAGTCTTAGTGCTTGACATACAATAGGTGCTCAAGAAATATTTGTTGATTGAATATAAAAATAGCAAGCTCTTTATGGCACTTCCTCTGTTGCCAGGCATCATTTTAAGTACTTCCCACACATCCTCACTTAATAACTTACAGCAGCCCTGTCATTCCCATTCTGGAGATGGGAAGAGTAAGGCACAGAAAATTAAGCCACCTGCCTCAGGTCACACAGTTGGTAAGTGGCAGAGCCAGGAGTTGCATCTTGGCAGTCTGGCAACAGAGTATACTTAACCACTGTGATAAATCAAAAGTAAATTTACCTCCTCTAATAACCATCTAACGAGTTGTTTCCTAGTTCCCCAACTCCAACAGGACTAGAAAAGATAAGGAATTCTAATAATCCAGGGATTTTAAATATTTCTGAAGATATATATATATATTCTGAAGATATATGTGTGTGTGTATTCCCTGGAGAAGGGAATGGCAACCCACTCCACTATTCTTGCATGGAAAATTCCATGGACAAAGGAGCCTGGTGGGCCACAGTCCATGGGGTCACAAAGAGTCAGACATGACTGAGCGACTAAGTGCACACAGACACACACACACACACACACCTACATATATATCTTTTGGCCTTACCACATGGTACGAGCAGAGAAAGCAATGGCACCCCACTCCAGTACTCTTGCCTGGAAAATCCCATGGACAGAGGAGCCTGGTGGGCTGCAGTCCATGGGGTCACGAAGAGTCAGACACGACTGAACGACTTCACTTTCACTTTTCACTTTCATGCATTTGAGAAGGAAATGGCAACCCACTACAGTGTTCTTGCCTGGAGAATCCCAGGGACAGCAGAGCTGGGTGGGCTGCCATCCATGGGGTTGCACAGAGTTGGACACAACTGAAGCGACTTAGCAGCAGCAGCAGCATGGTACAAGGGGATCTTAGTTCCCTGACCAGGGATCAAACGTACACCCCCTGCAGTGGAAACACAGAGTCTTAACCACTAGACCACCAGGGGAGGTCCCAAGGTATGGCCAGATTTAAAGGAACTCTGACTTTCTCTAGGCTGAAAGCTCTACTGAAGCTAAAGAAGTGAAGGGCTGCTTGCAGGAGTTTGGTCATAGGTCATTGTCAGAATCCCACCAAAGCAGGGAAAGAATAATGAAGAAATACCCTGGCCTCTTTCTCCTCTCATCCTCCCACTTCCACCCAGAGCATTGGCCAACCACAAGAAATGCAGAAGACTTGGGTGCTATAGGCTGTGGAGATTAGCTGTCCAGAGTCCAGGGAAGGGTAAAGAAGGACCAAGGATGGGTTTAGAGGACAAACAGTAAGTAGCATAAGGGAAAATATTCCAAATGATGACTCCCTGAATTATACCTGGGCAGTTGGACTTGGGAAGAAGGGACAGGTTCAGGTTCTTGCTGTTTTTCTTGTGCTTTCTTGCCCTGCACACCTTTCTTCCCTTACCACATTATGCCTCCTCCTCCCTTGTCTAAGTCTTGCTGCTGCTACTGCTAAGTCACTTCAGTCATGTCCAACTCTGTGCGACCCCATGGACGGCAGCCCACTAGGCTCCCCCGTCCCTGGGATTCTCCAGGCAAGAACACTGGAGTGGGTTGCCATTTCTTTCTCCAATGCATGAAAGTGAAAAGTGAAAGTGAAGTCGATCAGTCGTGTCCGACTCTTAGCAACCTCATGGACTGCAGCCTACCAGGCTCCTCTACCCATGGGATTTTCCAGGCAAGAGTACTGGAGTGGGGTGCCATTGCCTTCTCCGTGTCTAAGTCTTACCCTTCCTTTAAGACTCAACTCAAATTGTGCCACTTTCCTCAAATCTTTTTTTGATGACCCATTTTATTGATCATGTCCTCATTTTAATCCTTGTGATAATACTGGTCACTGAACACTTGGCCTTTTTACCTTCACTGTTCTATATTTTATTAGATATAAGTCCTGATCTTCAAACTAAATAGTTCCAGGAAGGAAGGAAGGATGAAGCTCTACAGATAATAGCTGCCCAATCAACCTTTACCAAAGATGAAAAGGAAGTCCATGAAGATACCATCAACTGAAATAATGGTGTTTGATTCCCCAGAGTAAATTCTTGTTGAGAAGGTAAGCCGTGTTTCCTCTGCATCAGTGGGTTTCAGGTTGCCATTCAGAAGCATAACTCTTATTCCTTTCTAGTGAATTTAGAGGTACTACATGCTAATCATGAACTTCAAGCAATATAGAAGCATACAAATTAAAAGGTGAAAATCCTTCTCTTCTTCTGTCAACCCACATTAGCCAACTGTTAATTGTTTTGTGAATTCTCTTTGTGATTTTTTTTTCATGTATGTGTGATGGTATAAGAAGGAACAGTAATATTATTTATTGATTAAGATTATTTATATTGTTCTACAATCTATTTTCATTTATTTTTTTATTTTTACAATATACTATTTTAAGTAACCATACATCATGAACATCAATGTCAATATCCATTTTTTTAAGTTATTTCATAATATTCTACTGTTTGGATGTACAGGGTGTACAGGCATATCTCATTTTATTGCACTTTACAGATAGTGTGTTTTTTTGTTCTTTACAAATTGAAGGTTTGTTGCAACTCTTGAGCACGTCTCCTGGTGGTATTTTTCCCACAGCATCTGCTCCCTTTATGTCTCGCTCTCACATTTTGGTAATTCTCACAATATTTAAAACTTTTCATTATTACTATATTGGTTATAGTGATCTGTGACCAGTGATCTTTGATGTCATTATTACAAAAAGATTATCATTAAGGTACGTACATTGTTTTTTTTTTAGACATAATTCTATTGCATACGTAACAGAATACAGTGTAGTATAAACATGACTTTTATATGCACTGAGAAATCAAAATATTTGTGTCATTTACTTTATTGTGATACTCACTTTATTATGGTGTTCTAGAATTAAACCTGCAGTATCTCCAAGGTATGCCTATGTATTTACTTAACTACTGTACTGTTGCTGAATAATTAAGCCATTTCTGAAATTTTTTCTTATTATTAACAGTGACCATCCTTAGAAACACATTTTTATGTGTTGGTTTTTCTTTAGGTCAGCTTCATAAGATTGGCATTTTTAGATCAGCATTCCTTATAACAACATTTCCTCCTTTTTCTTTTTTTTTTTAATGCCAACTTGATAAATTAAAAATATTGTGTTAGAGGGACTTCCACTTTTAAGGATATTTTTCCTAGTCTTCCCCCAAAGAATCGTTTTATATATATATATATATATATATATATATATATATATATATATATAAAACACAAAAATATTTTGAAAGGTGGAGAGAGGGTGGCAGATCATCGAAGGACCTCAGGACCCAAGAAAGGACATGATGATCACTCCTTTGGATATTTTTTTTTTGCCTCAAATATCCCAGACTTGACACGGAAGAAGCAGCAACCCACTATAGTCTGCTGGTGTCATATTTTACCAGTGTCAGTAAAATACAGAAATCTTGTCACTTTTAATTCAATGATATAATAATCTTAAATTTTTCTTCTACATACATTTAGAACAACAGTCTTATAATCTGTGATTCAGCCATCAGATATGTAGTGCCAATATTAATAAACCCTGAAAGAGGGTCTAAAGTCTAGACTCTAGAGTTTCAACAAATTCATGTTTTCTATGGCATACACAGAGCAGCTTTCCAAAGTAGCTGGTGTTAACAGTTCTGAGCCCTTCTGAAGTTCTGCAGTTCCCTTCCCCACCCAACTAAGCAGTTAATAAAGGGAAGAAAGCTGAAATCTAAGTTAGCTGTGATTCATTCACCCCTTTTCCATCTTCCTGTATTTTGTTGACAGCTTTTATCTGTCATTTCCTGTCCCTTTATATTTAAGAATCTATTCCTTTACTCTAATTTTAATGGAGGGAAAAGAGAGAAAGAGAAACAAATACATGTGCTTAGCCTCCATGTTTTATTAGATGGCCCTGCACTTTCTTGTGGAGAAGAAAATGGCAAGCCACTCCAGTGTTCTTGCCTGGAGAATCCCAGGGACGGGGGAGCCTGGTGGGCTGCCGTCTATGGGGTCACATAGAGTCGGACACGACTGAAGTGACTTAAGCGCAGCAGCAGCACTTTCTTGCAAATGAAAATCAAGTTATTAAATTCTAAAAAATGTTTTAAAATCCTATTTTGGTTAGCATCTTGTAATCTTTATAACCTTGGAGGGGGGAAGAATCTTTTCCAACAAAGATTCAAAGTCCAGAAGCTGTAAAAGGAAAGGCTGGTGAGTCTGCCTCCTTAAAAATAAAAACTAATGAATGGCTCACACAGATATAGAATACCATATAAAGACTTTATGCCAAGAATTTTTTTTAAAGCAGGGGACTGTGTGAAAATTTTAAACTTCCATGTAGCAACTTTCTGGAAGGCAACTTGACAATATTCTAAATATTGTCTAAAACTTTTAAATGCCTAAAACTTTTAAAATGCTGTACCAATCAGCCACCTCTGCAAACTTGTGTATATATTATTCACAGCTCACCAAACTGTGTGTGTTTGTGTGGGTGTGTGTATACATAAAATTCCATTACAGAAGTGTTCGTAATAGCAAAACTGTGGGAAAAAACCCAGTGGCCATCAGTAGATAAGGAATGCAATAAATTATGACATATCTATCTGATTCACTATGATAGTCAACCACCAGAAAGAATGAGATAGATCAATCTATGTGCTGACAGTGAATAGATCTCCAAAATATATTTGGTGGGGAGAGAGTTAGGAAGTAAGGACAAAAGATTAGTAAATATCACCCCTTGTAGATACATTTTAATTATATATTTCATTGTCTACCTTTATTTACACATTATACCACCATGTGTCTTCCATATATGTATATGTGTAATGCCTAAAATGTTCTGAAACGCCAAAATCTCTGCCTTGGATAGGGGACTTAGCTAGGGGAAGCAGTCACCAGCAGCAAACTGTGTCTTCACTTTTTAACCTTTCTCCATCATTTGAATTTTATAATCTTGTAATTTTTTTGCTGTTGTTGACATGTGTTACTTGAGCTGTGGGATAATTAGCCTTTATTTTCTGTTTTTCACATTCTTCTATTTTTAAAAAACTAATGAATATTAAGAGAAAAAAATGACCACACATCTAACTTTCTTCCTTATTCTTTTAATTCTGAGTTTCCAAGGTAACCAATCAGAGCCTCTCTCCTGGTTATATCATGGATATGACTTTTGACTACACAATTAGTTTCAGTTCAGTTCAGTTCAGTTCAGTCACTCAGTCGTGTCTGACTCTTTGTGACCCCATGAATCGCAGCACGCCAGGCCTCCCTGTCCATCACCAACTCCCGGAGTTCACTCAGATTCACGTCCATCAAGTCAATGATGCCATCCAGCCATCTCATCCTCTGTCGTCCCCTTCTCCTCTTGCCCCCAATCCCTCCCAGCATCAGAGTCTTTTCCAATGAGTCAACTCCTCGCATGAGGTGGCCAAAGTACTGGAGTTTCAGCTTTAGCATCATTCCTTCCAAAGAAATCCCAGGGCTGATCTCCTTCAGAATGGACTGGTTGGATCTCCTTGCAGTCCAAGGGACTCGCAAGAGTCCTCTCCAACACCACAGTTCAAAAGCATCAATTCTTCAGCGCTCAGCCTTCTTCACAGTCCAACTCTCACATCCATACATGACCACTGGAAAAACCATAGCCTTGACTAGACAGACTAGACCAAAGTAATGTCTCTGCTTTTCAATATGCTATCTAGGTTGGTCATAACTTTCCTTCCAAGGAGTAAGCGTCTTTTAATTTCATGGCTGCAGTCACCATCTGCAGTGATTTTGGAGCCCCAAAAAAATAAAGTCTGACACTGGTTTCCACTGTTTCCCCATCTATTTGCCATGAAGTGATGGGACCGGATACCATGATCTTCGTTTTCTGAATGTTGAGCTTTAAGCCAGCTTTTTCACTCTCCACTTTCACTTTCATCAAGAGGCTTTTTAGTTCCTCTTCGCTTTCTGCCATAAGGGTGGTATCATCTGCATATCTGAGGTTATTGATATTTCTCCCGGCAATCTTGATTCCAGCTTGTGCTTCTTCCAGCCCAGCGTTTCTCATGATGTACTCTGCATAGAAGTTAAATAAGCAGGGTGACAATATATGGCCTTGACGTACTCCTTTTCCTATTTGGAACCAGTCTGTTGTTCCATGTTTACTTCCATGTAATTGCTCGTTGTGGTATCTCAAGATGCCACATCAACTATCTACATACAGAGAAATTTGGTGCCTGGGTTTCTTTGGAGTTTTATCACTGTCATTGGGTTGTCCTATAGTTTGGATCCTTGGAGGTGGTTCAGTCACTCAGTCACATCCAACTTTTTGCCACCTCATGGACTGTAGCCCACCAGGCTCCTCTATCCATGGGATTTCCCAGGCAAGAATACTGGAGTAGATTGCTATTCCTTTCTCCAGGGGATCTTCCTGACCCAAGGATCAAATCTGGGTCTCCCACATTGCAGGCAGATTCTTCACCCACTGAGCTACCAGGGAAACCCCTTTTTGATCCTTAGTATATTACATCTGAAAGTAACACAGAAGGTATTCTGATTAAATGTCATATTTTATTAAGAAATCAGATTTTCAGTAAGTACCCATATTCAGTATGTACCGATGTTGAGTTCTTCCAAGACTGTATTTATAAATGTCTCTTTTATCCTTACCTTCTTAGAAACTTACAGGTACCCCGAAATGACTGAGATTGAACAGGCAGAGGCCCAACTCTCTGAGTTAGACCTGCTGGCCAGTATGTTCCCTGGTGAGAACGAGCTCATCGTGAATGACCAGCTGGCTTTAGCAGAACTGAAAGAATGCATTGAAAAGAGGACCATGGAAGGACGATCTTCAAAAGTTTACTTTACAATCAGTATGAACCTGGACGTATCTGAGGAAGCAATGGTAATTCAGTGTTACTTTTGGAAGCACTGAAATATGTCTCAACTTAAAACAGCACTTAGGGCAATTTTTCTCTCTGTTTTTTTAATCAGGTGATGTTTTCTCTGGCCTGTATTCTTCCTTTTAAATACCCTGCAGTTCTGCCTGAAATTACTGTCAGGTACGTTACAGACCCTGGCCAACTTTAGAGGAAAAACTAATCTGAGAACAAAAGCACTTCTCAAGTTTGTTCTGAGAAAATTGATTTAATGTTTAATCCCATATCTTTTCCATCAGGTCAGAATTATTAAGTAGATCCGAGCAGGCTCGGCTGAATACGGATCTGACCGCATACCTACAAAAGAACTGTCTCGGAGATGTCTGTATCCTGAATGCCACAGAGTGGGTTCGAGAACATGCCTCTGGCTACATCAGCAAAGACGTCACCCCATCCCCTGCTCCAGGAAGTATAGTCCAGCCAGGCGACCACGTTCTCACAAGGCTCTGGATCTACAGCCATCACATCTACAACAAATACAAAAGAAAGAGTATTCTCGAGTGGGCAAAGGAGCTTTCCCTGTCTGGGTTTAGCATGCCTGGGAAACCTGGTGTTGTTTGTGTGGAAGGCCCACAGAGTGCCTGTGAAGAATTCTGGTCAAGGTTGGCTATCACAGCCTTTTTTGTTGTTGTTGCGCTGGGTCTTCGTTGCTATGTGCGGGCTTTCTCTCCTCTTACAGCGAGTGGGCACTCCTCTCGAGTTGCAGTCTGCTGTCTTGTAGCAGAGCCCAGGCTTTAGACACACGGGCTCAGGAGTTGTGACTTGCTGGCTCTAGGGCGCCAGGCAGGGGCTTCAGGAGTTGTGGTTTGCAGGCCCTAAAGCATGCAGGCTTCTGGAGTTGTGCCTCATGGGCTTAGTGGCTTCACAGTACGTGGAATCTCACTGGACCAGCAATCAAACCCATGTCTCCTGCACTGGCAGGTGGATTCTTCTCCACTGTATCACCAGAGAAGTCCAAGGTTTTCACAACTTCTGTATGCCTTGTCAGTTATTACAGTATGCAACATGATACTCAGTTCAGTTTAGTTCAGTCGCTCAGTCATGTCTGACTCTTTGTGACCCATGGACTGCAGCATGCCAGGCGTCTCTGTCCATCACCAACTCCTGGAGTCTACTCAAACTCACGTTTATAGAGTTGGTGATGCCATCCAGCCCTCTCATCCTCTGTCGTCCCCTTCTCCTCCTTCCTTCAATCTTTCCCAGCATCAGGGTCTTTTTTCAATGAGTCAGTTCTTTGCATCTGTTGGCCAAAGTATTGGAGCTTCAGCTTCAGCATCCATCCTTCCAATGAACACCCAGGACTGATCTCCTTTAGAATGGACTGGTTGGATCTCCTTGCAGTCCAAGGAACTCTCAAGAGTCTTCTCCAACACTGCAGTTCAAAAGCATCAATTTTTCAGCACTCAGCTTTCTTTATAGTCCAACTCTCACATCCATACATGACTACTAGAAAAACCATAGCTTTGACTAGATAGACCTTTGTTGGCAAAGTAACATCTCTGCTTTTTAATATGCTATCTAGGTTGGTCATAGCTTTCCTTCCAAAGAGTAAGTGTCTCTTAATTTCATGGCTGCAGTCACCATCTGCAGTGATTTTGGAGCCCAGGAAAAAAATCTGTCACTGTGTCATGTATCACATGATACTAGAGATGTGGAAATCTGTGTGTCCCTGAAGTCATAACAGGATTTAGTCTAAAACAGCACTCACATTTGGTCAGCGTACTCCCCTCACCTGACACATGGCACAGAGAAGATGTTCTGTAGGTAGACATTAAATCCCGCCCCTGTCCACAACACTGTCTACTGTCCCCTCCATTCCTATGGATCTGATTCTTCTCTCATCTTAGCGATGCTGTAACTTGTGTGTACCCTGTGGAACAAGATTTCTAATCTTATTTCTCTGAAAGTGAGAAATGAAAAGTATTGGTCGCTCAGTCATGTCCGACTCTTAGCAACCCCATGGGCTGTAGCCTGCCAGGCTTCTGCGTCCATGGAATTCTCCAGGCAAGAATACTGGAGTGGGTTGCCATTCCCTTCTCCAGGGGATCTTCCTGACCCAGGAACTGAATCCGGGTCTCCTGCATTGCAGCAAAATCTTTACTGTCTGAGCCACCAGGGAACCTTATTTCTCTACTGATACCCTAAATGACAAGCCCCTTCAAGAGGTTGAGATTCAGGAATTCATACATTTGTAAAATGCTGATACTAGGCAGTGATAATAGCAGTAAATGAGTTTGGGGATGGGATATGGAGGAAATGGCAACCCACTCCTGTATTCTTGCCTGGAAAAGCCCTTGGACAGAGGAGCCTGGCGGGCTTACAGTCCATAGCATTGCAAAACAGACATGACTGATCACACATTACTGGAATCATATTAGATTAAAATAAAATCCATGTGAGATGAAAGGACATTTCTTTACTTCTAGGAAAAGGCATTGATAAATGTATTTTATAACTTCTACTTTCAGGGCTTTACACATCTTCAAAATTTCTACTCTGAAAATTTCTTTTCAGGCTCAGAAAATTAAACTGGAAGAGAATTTTAATTCGCCATCGAGAAGACATTCCTTTTGATGGTACAAGTGAGGACATGGAGAGACAAAGAAAATTTTCAGTTTTTGAAGAAAAAGTATTCAGTGTCAATGGAGCCAGAGGAAACCACATGGACTTTGGTCAGCTGTATCAGTTTTTGAATGCCAGCGAATGTGGGAATGTTTTCCAGATGTTGTTTGGTGTGGAAGGACAGTGAGCAGGGGAGTGGCTGAAAGCGTTTTGCCACTGTTGGTCTTTTGATTTTCCCTCTCTTTTGCTTGAAAGATTAATTTGACTTTAGTCCCACTCTAGAATGTTAGGGAGGAAAAAAAGGAAAAGCAGTGTAGCAGAAACGCATCTGTTAAAAAAATATGTCATGATTAGAACTGAGTTTTAAGTTATAATCTTAAACTTGTTGATAGACATTTCTTGACTTAAAAGCTACCTATTTTGAAAGAGAAGTTAATTATATTTAATTATAACATTGGTGGTCCCACTTGCCACCATTCCCAACCCCTTTCCCCTGTATCTGTTTCCACTAAAGACCCTGGAAAAGCTATAAATGCTCACTGTCTCAGACTCTCTTCCAGCGAGGGTGGCTGGGGGACACAGCTTTGACCATGGAACCTCTGGGAAAACTTTTGCTTCCCTGATTAAAGTGATAGATACAACTAGGGCACCTCTTCCCTCTCTTCTGTCACAAGCACCAAAATGATCACTGGAGCTGCAATAGTCCTTTCAGCCATGAAGGAAGGAGGGGTGAAGAGAGCCACAGAGACGCCAATCCTCAAGCAGCTGAACCACTGATCCAACACTAGCACCTGCCTATCTCTAGACAGTTTATTAGGAAATAAAACCAGTTTTATTTGTATTTCTGTGCCTGTTACTAGCAGCTGAAAGTGAGTTTGCCAGTTAGATTTTTTTCAGAGCATTAGTTTTGCATGTACCCCAGCCATTTGGTACAAAGACAGGGGGAATTTTTCTTAAACAGAGTTTGCAGTTCATCTCTATTTCTGTATGCTCACGCTCTGCCCCTGCTCCTTGGCTTACCTCACAGAAGGCTTTTAAGACTTTTTAATAGGTCTCAAGTGTGCATGGAATTGGTAATTTAGAGCATTTGTTTTTGGCAAATTGGATTTTGACATTTTTTTCATTCTGCAAGTGGCTTTCTGTAAATCTGCTTTCAGCAAATTGACCCACTCAAATAAACACACAACCTGGTTTTCGAGACCCTGCATAAACCAGTTTCAAAAGTGATGATTAAATATTTACTAGTTGCTAGCACTCAGGTTGATCCTTGAAGAGTCAGACTCGGATAGAGGAACGGGTGGGGGTGGGGGGCACAATACATTGTTTATCTTAGTAAAACAGTCGGAGGCAACTTATGTGGCCATCACTAAGCCAATCAATAAGTACATTATGCTACATATTACCCAATGCTAGGTAGAAAACAAAAGGGATAAAGTACAACTATGAGGAAACGTGGATAGATCTTGGATATACACACAGGGAAGAATCCAAATGTATGCATGAATGTAAGTCTTAGGTGCCGTCTCAGGTTCCCTCCCTGCTGCCCACCTCCCCGCTGCCCTGTCAGCAGCCCTGGAAATGCCAGGCCCTCCTCCGCTGCCACCACATAGCTGGATGGGCCAGCTGTACCTTAGTTTCTGACTTCGCCAGCCACCTCCCGATTTGGATGCAGTACCCCACCAAGCGTGATACTGACATGGCAACAGACCACCAAGGGGGCCTGGTGACACCCATGTTACTTTCAGCAGGGCCAAACTGCTAAAACTTCTTTAATCTTTGTATATTATTTTAATGAAAAACACATTGTATATAAATCTATATATATATATAATATATATACATATATGTATATAAATCTATATATAAATCTATAGATCTCAAGTGTAATATAAAAACATAGACTACAATAATGTAGCTTTATAAGCTTTCTTCACAGACAACTGTCAAATTTAGACACTGAACTATTAACACAGTGGCCAAGAGAAGTACAGAGTTTTCAACCTCATAAGTAAGAAATTTTCTCTGAAAATGAATTGAAGTATTAGTCATCAATAAAGAAAACAGCAAGTTAGATAGTCTGCCTACATTATATTATGTAAAAGACACAGTAAAAACTTAAGAAACTAGAGTTAAATGTAATAGGCAATATAGCTTTTTTAGACTTTTACCAATGATTACAGGCTTCCCTGGTGGCTCAGTGGTAAAGAACCTGCCTGCCAATGCCAAGACAGAGGTGTGATCCCTGGGTTGGAAGGATTCCCTGGAGAAAGAGATGGCAACCCACTCCAGTGTTCTTGCCTGGGAAGTCTCATGGACAGAGGAGCCTGGCAGGATACAGTCCACGGGGTCACAAGAGTCAGACATGACTTAGTGACTAATCAACCAAACCAATGTACTATGTATAAACATCCTTAAACGCAATGGCACCCCACTCCAGTACTCTTGCCTGGAAAATCCCATGGACAGAGGGGCCTGGTGGGCTGCAGTCCATGGGGTCGCTAGGAGTTGGACACGACTGAGCGACTTCACTTTCACTTTTCACTTTGATGCATTGGAGAAGTAAATGGCAACCCACTCCAGTGTTCTTGCCTGGAGAATCCCAGGGACGGGGGAGCCTGGTGGGCTGCCGTCTCTGGGGTCGCACAGAGTTGGACACGACTGAAGCGACTTAGCAGTAGCAGCAGCAAACGTAAAATTATTCAGTATGATTGCATGATGTTTATTCCATAATGAGAGTTTGTCAATGTATTAATCTGAAAAATATCTTGAACTGAAATCATCTATAAATAATAAATCTTTAAAACAAAGTCTTAGTCTCAAGTTCTGTTTAACATAATGGATAGACTCTATAGAAAGCAACAGTGTTGGCAGGAAACATTGGCTACAGAGTGCATTAAAAAAAAAACAAACTGTTATCTTCTGTCCAACAGAACTGATGATTACTTTTGGCACCTATATAAAACTAACAAGCACAGATTTCTTTTTTAAAGAAAGTGTATATCAGGGAAGCCCAACAATGTATCATTTGTGAAATTCCACTAAAGCTACCAGGCAGCCAAGAGTTAATAGAACATAAGAAGAACTGATGCAATGCCAAAGAATGCTCAAACTACCGCACAATTGCACTCGTCTCACACACCAGTAAAGTAATGCTCAAAATTCTCCAAGCCAGGCCTCAGCAATATGTGAACTGTGAACTTGCAGATGTTCAAGCTGATTTTAGAAAAGGCAGAGGAACCAGAGATCAAATTGCCAACATCCGCTGGATCATAAAAAAGCAAGAATTCCAGAAAAACATCTATTTCTGCTTTATTGACTATGCCAAAGCCTTTGTGTGAATCAAAACTGTGGAAAATTCTGAAAGAGATGGGAATATCAGAACACCTGACCTGCCTCTTGAGAAATCTGTATGCAGATCAGGAAGCAACAGTTAGAACTGGACATGGAACAACAGAATGGTTCCAATTAGGAAAAGGAGTATGTCAAGGCTGTATATTGTCACCCTGCTTATTTGACTTCTGTGCAGAGTACATCATGAGAAACGCTGGGCTGGAAGAAGCACAAGCTGGAATCAAGATTGCTGGGAGAAACATCAGTAACCTCAGATATGCAGATGACACCACCCTTATGGTAGAAAGTGAAGAAGAACTAAAGAGCCTCTTGATGAAAGTGAAAGAGGAGAGTGAGAAAGTTGGCTTAAAATTCAACATGCAGAAACCTAAGATCATGGCATCCAGTCCTGTCACTTCATGGCAAATAGATGGGGAAACAGTGGAAACAGTGTCAGACTTTATTTTTCTGGGCTCTAAAATCACTGCAGATGGTGACTCCAGCCATGAAATTAAAAGACGCTTACTCCTTGGAAGGAAAGTTATGACCAACCTAGGCAGCATATTAAAAAGCAGAGACATTACTTTGCCAACAAAGGTCCATCTAGTCAAGGCTATGGTTTTTCCAGTGGTCATGTATGGATGTGAGAGTTGGACTATAAAGAAAGTTGAGTGCCAAAGAATTGATGCTTTTGAACTGTGGTGTTGGAGAAGACTCTTAAGAGTCCTTTGGACTGCAAGGAAATCCAACCAGTCCATCCTAAAGAAGATCAGTCCCAAATATTCAGTCGAAGGACTGATGCTGAAGCTGAAATTCCAATACTTTGGCCACCTGATGGGAAGAGCTGACTCATTTGAAAAGACCGTGATGCTGGGAAAGATTGAAGGTGGGAGAAGGGAACAACAGAGAATGAGATGGTTGGCTGGCATCAACGACTCAATGGACATGAGTCGGACACAACTGAGGGACTGAACTGAACTGAAGGACAGGTACATTACTTGCCAGTCCTCTGTTCCCCCAAACAATAATTACAACTACTTTAAAAAAGAAAGTGAAGTCGCTTAGTCGTGTCCAACTTGTTGCAACCCCATGGACTGTAGCCTTTCAGGCTCCTCCGTCCATGGGATTTTCCAGGCAAGAATACTGGAGTGGGTTGCCAGTTCCTTCTCCAGGTGATCTTCCCGACCCAGGGATTGAACCCGGCTCTACCCGCTTTATAGGCAAACGTTTTACCGCCTGAGCCACCAGGGAAGATCCAAGCCCACAAAAATTTTGCAAAGGAGCACCAGGCGCCTTCCCCTTTAGCACCATCCGACAATCTGACCCCACCGCGTCGTAGAAGGGATGTACGCCTTCAAGTCCTCTGCCTCTGCCATCTCTACGAAATGTCAAAGGCAGACATCTGCTCTTTGGAGGAGCAGAACCCGGGGAGGGAAGACTCGGGCTCAGCGGCGTAAAGCAGGTGACTGGCTACCTATGGACACCAGGGTCCCGAGATGCTCCCAAGTGAACCTGGACGAGTTCACGCGCTTCGCTCACACGCTCGCAGCGTTCAGTCACCGGACCTCGGCATGTGCAGCTGGGAGGCCCCTACGGTGACTTCATGCATGCGCCCCGGAAGCACACTCCCTCTTAGGGGCAAAGGCGTATTGAGGCTGTCTGGCAGGGGGCGCTGGTTTCTGATCTGTCGGCAGGGTGCTGACCCTGGCTCCTGTCCTGCCTGTGGGCTCGTCCTTCAGGCGGGCATCCTCCAACCCTGCCAGCGGCTTCTCTGGTGTTGTGATGCGCTTTGTTTTCTTTTTAATATTTATCTTACGGGAGGGGAAAAAAAGGCATCGATCCACATTCTCTTGGGATTGCCCAGGTGTTGCTAACAGCTGGAATAATTGGAGGCATGATGCTCCAGGGACCTGAATGGTGTCTTCGAGGACCAGGGTGGATCTTAATCAAGGAATTACTGAAATGGAGGCTTAATTATTTTTTTAATATTAAAAATATTTTTATTTCGTTTTAAACTAATACTCTATTGTTTGAAATAAATCAAAGTCGTTTCAGAGAAATTTAAATGACCCGAGTGCTCAACAATATGTCTTGCTATATTTTGAAGTTAGAATTAATGATTCTTTAAATAACACGAAATTTAACCCAAACTAAAATATGATAGAAAAAAGTAATTTATTTAGAAAAAAAATTCTTGTTTATTGACCTAAACTTCGTTTTATAGTTCTTTTTTAAAAATTTATCAAAATATAATTGATTTACAATGTGTTAACTTCTCTATTACAATAAAGTGATACAATTATACAAATATATACTTTCTTAGAAAAAGTAAATTTTGATAGACCATCACTTTTGTTCTTAAAATATTTTCAGACTATCTATTTTCAAATAGTCCCTGAAGAATCATTTGCTTTGGATGATTAAATATACAAGTTTTGCTCATGCAATATGGAGACTTAATTTTTTTCCCCTGGGGTGTTTGGCATTTTGAGTTTTGTAAACTTGTTTTCTTTTCTCCCCACACCCCCAAAATATATGCAATAAATCTGTGCAGTACCTTTTTACTGGAAATGTGACCATTGTATAAAATGTACAAATAACTGGATATAAAACTCACCCAAACCTCGTGCCCTGCTGCTGCTGCTCAGTTGCTTCAGTCGTGTCCGACTCTGTGCGACCCCAGAGAAGGCAGCCCACCAGGCTCCCCCATCCCTGGGATTCTCCAGGCAAGAACACTGGAGTGGGTTGCCGTTTCCTTCTCCAATTCATGAAAGTGAAAAGTGAAAGTGAAGTCGCTCAGTCGTGCCCGACTCTTCGAGTCCCCATGGACTGCAGCCCACCAGGCTCCTCCATCCATGGGATTTTCCAGGCAAGAGTACTGGAGTAGGGTGCCATCGCCTTCTCCGAACCTTGTGCCCAGGAAGAAAAATTTTTGTTTTTTTAGTATATTATTTTTCTGTATGTGGTCTTTGTTTTTTTACACAAGTCATAGTGTCCGTGTTGCTTTGTTATCTGCCTTCTTTGATAAAACAATAGGTTGTAAACATTTCCATGAAATTAAATATTTTCAAGACTATCTTGTATTCAGTTGTCTGAGTGTACTGTAATTGATTTCAGCAGTTCACTGGTTTGGTGTCGTTTCAAAAACAAAGCTGCTCTGAGCATCCATTATTCTTTTCAAGTTAGATTTCAAGAAGTGGAATTTCACTCTGAAATTCTGGATTTGTCTTGCTAATTGTACTTGTGAAACGTTGAGAAATGAAAATTGCAAAGACATAAAATTTCCTTTGCCCTAGATTTTTACCAACACTGGTTATTATCATTTTGCCAACTTAATAGATGGAAAAAAAATCTATATTGTTTTATGTTATCATTTCACCTAAAGCCAGACATCCTGGAATGTGAAGTCAAGTGGGGCTTAGAAAGCATCACTACGAACAAAGCTAGTGGAGGTGATGGAATTCCAGTTGAGCTATTTCAAATCCTGAAAGATGATGCTGTGAAAGTGCTGCACTCAATATGCCAGCAAATTTGGAAAACTCAGCAGTGGCCACAGGACTGGAAAAGGTCAGTTTTCATTCCAATCCCAAAGAAAGGCAATGCCAAAGAATGCCCAAACTACCACACAATTGCACTCATCTCACACGCTAGTAAAGCAGTGCTCACAATTCTCCAAGCCAGGCTTCAGCAATATGTGAACTATGAACTTCCAGATGTTCAAGCTGGTTTTAGAAAAGGCAGAGGAACCACAGATCAAATTGCCAACATCCGCTGGATCATCAAAAAAGCAGGAGAGTTCCAGAAAAACATCTATTTCTGCTTTATTGACTATGCCAAAGCCTTTGACTGTGTGGATCACAATAAACTGTGGAAAATTCTGAAAGAGATGGGAATACCAGACCACCTGACTGGCCTCTTGAGAAACCTATATGCAGGTCAGGAATCAACAGTTAGAACTGGACATGGAACAACAGACTGGTTCCAAATAGGAAAAGGAGTACATCAAGGCTGTATATTGTCACCCTCCTTATTTAACTTAAATGCAGAATACATCACGAGAAACTCTGGGCTGGAAGAAGCACAAGCTGGAATCAAGATTTCCAGGAGAAATATCAATAACCTCAGATATGGAGATAACACCACCCTTATGGCAGAAAGTGAAGAGGAACTCAAAAGCCTCTTGATGAAAAGTGGAGAGTGAAAAAGTTGGCTTAAAGCTCAACATTCAGAAAATGAAGATCATGGCATCTGTCCCATCACTTTGTGGGAAATAGATGGGGAAACAGTGGAAACAGTGTCAGACTTTATTTTTTGGGGCTCCAAAATCACTGCAGATGGTGACTGCAGCCATGAAATTAAAAGACGCTTACTCCTTGGAAGAAAATGACCAACCTAGATAGCATATTGAAAAGCAGAGACATTACTTTGCCAACAAAGGTCCGTCTAGTCAAGGCTATGGTTTTTCCAGTGGTCATGTATGGATGTGAGAGTTGGACTGTGAAGAAGGCTGAGCGCTGAAGAATTGATGCTTTTGAACTGTGGTGTTGGAGAGGACTCTTGAGAGTCCCTTGGACTGCAAGGAGATCCAACCAGTCCATTCTGAAGGAGATCAGCCCTGGGAATTCTTTGGAAGGAATGATGCTAAAGCTGAAACTCCAGTACTTTGGCCACCTCATGCGAGGAGTTGACTCATTGGAAAAGACTCTGATGGGGGGAGGGATTGGGGGCAGGAGGAGAAGGGGACGACAGAGGATGAGATGGCTGGATGGCATTACTGACACGATGGATGTGAGTCTGAATAAACTCCGGGAGTTGGTGATAGACAGGGAGGCCTGGCGTGCTGCGATTCATGGGGTCGCAGAGTCAGACACGACTGAGCGACTGAACTGAACTGAACTGATTTGACTTTTGATCTGGGTCAGGAAGATCACCTGGAGAAGGGCATGGTAACTCACTCCAGTATTTTTTTTTTTTTTTTAGTTTTTTAAAAAATTACTTACTTTTAAATTTAAGGATAATTGCCTTACAGAATTTTGTTGTTTTCTGTCAAACATCAACATGATTCAGTAATAGGTATACATATGTCCCCAGGTAATGTACATATGTTCTTGCCTGGAGAATCCCATGGACAGAGGAGCCTGGCAGACTGTAGCCCATAGGGTCGCAGAGTCAGACACGAAGGAAGTGAACTTAGCACTTCACCTCATTTGACTTTTAGTGTGAGTTAATAACTTTTTATATGTGTACTGGTCAGTTATATTTCTTTTGCTGTCAATTGCCTGTTTATGCCTTACTTAATTTTTATTTAAATGGGCAGCCTTAAAATATTTTTTGTAAGAATTTTAAAAATAGAACTATTTTAACCTGTTATTTCTTTCTCTTTCAGATTTTTTTTTTTACATGTGGACCATTTTTTTCAAGTCTTTATTGAATTCGCTATAATATTGCTTCTGTTTTATGCTTTGGTTTTTTGGCCTAGAAGTATCTTAGCTCCCCAACCAGGGATTGAACTCACAGCCTCTGTGTTGGGAGGCCAAGTCTTAAGCCTGGACCACCAGGGAGATCCCTGTAAGAACTTTTTTAATTGTAAGCCTATTAACAACTAGTTAATGTTACAGATATTCCCCAAGTTTGTCTATTTGTTTTTTTCTGACATAGAAAAAAACTTTCCAATTAATGTTAACTTAAATGTTATCATTCATTTTCTTTATGGTCTTCTGTCTTTGGTGCATTGACTGGGAAGAATACTTCCCTACTCCAGGATAATTTGAAAATGTGTCTATAGAACCTCATAATTTTTTGTTCGTTTTAAAAAATCTTATTGTGAATTAGATATGTAACATCCACACTATTTATTTTCCTATGAATGTTTACCTTATAGAAAAAGGTAAAAAGAAGTAAAAAATGAAGTCATAGTCTTACCAACTCCTTTAAGAGAACTTTGCCAACAAGCAAAACTTTACCATTCTATTACATAAGTGTGGGTGAAAGCCTCTTGTGTACTTTTGCTGATTACAATCCTAGTTCTTGGCAGTATTAACCCCAGCATAAAGAATTTATCATTCCCATATATCTCTTTGTACTTTTATAATGTATGTGTTCCTATGCCATATCCTATGGCTTCATTTAAAAAAAAATTATTTATTTAGCTCCATCACGTCTCAGCTGCAGCATGTGAATCTAGTTCCCTGACCAGGGATCAAACCTGGGCCCCCTGCATTGGGAGCTCGAAATCATAGCCACTGGGCCCCCAGGGAAGTCCCTATGGCTTTATGTTTAACATTCTGCTGCTGCTGCTGCTAAGTCGCTTCAGTCGTGTCTGACTCTGTGGGACCCCATAGACGGCAGCCCAACAGGCTCCCCCATCCCTGGGATTCTCCAGGCAAGAACACAGGAGTGGGTTGCCATTTCCTTCTCCAATGCATGAAAGTGAAAAGTGAAGGTGAAGTTGCTCAGTCATGTCCGACTCTTAGCGACCCCATGGACTGCAGCCTACCAGGCTCCTCATCCATGGGATTTTCCAGGCAAGAGTACTGGAGTGGGGTGCCATTGCCTTCTCTGTTTCACATTCAGTCATCATCAATTCATTTTAGAGTGCTGCATGAAGTAGGTGATGAATCTGCCTACAATGCAAGAGACCTGGGTTTGATTCCTGGGTTGGGAAGATCCCCTGTTGAAGGGAACAGCAACCCACTCCAGTATTCTTGCCTGGAGAATCTCATGGACAGAGGAGACTGGCAGGCTACATAACAGTCCATGGAGTCGCAAATAGGACTGAACAACTAACACTTTCATGAAGTAGGTACTCAAATTATTTCTTCAAAAGGTAAGCAGTTGTTTCAGTTATTTTTTTTTTTTTTTGAATAATCTATATTCTTCAGACATAGGACATGCCACTTTCATCAGAGCCTGAGTGTGAGTTCGATTTGCTATTCTATTTCAGTTTAGTCCTAACAACACCATTAGGATTGTATTGGCAATATCTTGAGTTTTGAAGTTTATTAGGACAAACCGTTATTATGCCTGCTTTCCAAAGTATCTTTCCTTATTCTTTCATATGAGCTTTTGAGATAGTTTCGAGATATCTGAAAACAAAAATCTCACTGAGAATGCTGTTGGGAGTATACAGGTTTCAAACTTAGCTTTTGAGAGTTGACATCTCCGCTACTGTAATTTCCCATCCTCTTTCTAGTTATGAGCCTAAGTTTTTGTAGCCTTTTTCCCCTAGGTACTGCATCTACATTGTTTTAATTTTTATGCATTTTGGATTAAACCATTATTTTTAATTAGGTCTTTTACTTTAAAACTTGTTTATTATTTGATAATGTCAAAATAGATGTTATAATCTGACACGACAAACTTTTGTTATTTACAAAAAATATCCTTTTAAGTCTTTTATTCTTCCAAGTAAACTTTTAAATCATATTTCCAAAGTTCATTAATTCTTTGGATTACATTAGTTATGGATATTTTGATTGGAATTGACATAATATTTGGAGAAGGCAATGGCGACCCACTCCAGTATTCTTGCTTGGAGAATCTCATGGACTGGGGAGCCTGGGCAACTACAGTCCATGGGGTCGCAAAGAGTTGGACATGATTGAAATGATTGACCATGACATAATATTACCTCTTTTGGTAGGGACTGTTTAGAGAACTCTTTTTTAAAAGGGTCTTATCTTAAAAAGATTAAGTAATGCTGAAAAAGACGAGCACTGGAAACTGTTACATAATGGAAACTATTTTCAAACGCTCAAATCAATAATAAAATGGTGCTTTAGGAAAATCAAACAGAGACCTGTCCTGTGTGGGTTGGAATGGTTTGAAGGTCCACATCAAGAGGTATGGATCCTTGTTATGAAATGTGGATAGTGTCAAGGAAATAGAAATAAAATCATTAGTTATTTTGAAGTAAGAATAAGTAGAATTTAGTAAACAGGCATAGCTAATCACTCTGGTCCTTTTTAAATTTTAACAAGACCTGGGAACATTGTTAAAAATGCAAAATCTCATTTAATAGCCCCAAAGTGGGCCTGACAGTCTTCATTTCTAAAAACATCCAGATGAGATGGTGATAATTGCATTTCGAAAGGTCTAACATTTTCAAAATGGAAAATTTTCATTGGAAAAGACCCTGATGCTGGAAAGATTGAAGGCGGAAGGGGATGACAGAGGATGAGATGGTTGGATGGCATCACCGACTTGATGGACATGAGTTTGAGCAAGTTCTGGGAGTTGGTGATGGACAGGGAAGCTTGGTGTGCTGCAGTCCATGGGGTCTCAAAATCGGACACAACTGAGCGACTGAACTGAACGGAACATTTTCCCATCTTGCTTCAGCCACTACCATGTCATTCTATTGCTACCCTTGTATGCAAATACCTCCCGTTTGGCTCCTTCTGCTGGTGAAAAGTTGCTTAGTCATGTCCAACTCTTTGCAACCCCAGGGACTATTCAGTCCATGAAATTCTCCAGGTCAGAATACTGGAATGGGTAGCCATTACCTTCTCCAGGGGACCTTCCCAACCCAAGGATCGAACCCAGGTCTCCCGCATTACAGGCAGATTCTTTACCAGCTGAACCACGAGGGAAGCCCTCATTTTACTTATAAGTGAGCAGTTACGGAGGATCAAGGGCTCAGACTCTCCTCTAGCAGCTTCCTTTGCTTAAGCAAAAGGGGAAAAGGGAAGGAACACATCCTTACAGAGTGGAGGTCACCAGAGTGAACTCCGCCACTGTGATGTGAGGCCACTTGGAAATACAAGTAAGCCCGAGTGGCTCTCAGCCCTGCGTTGCTTGGGACAGGGCGCAGGTAGTTAACATCTAGGAGCAGAGTCAGAAAAACTGCATTCGAGTCCTGTCTACACTGTGCATTGGCAGCAGGAGCCAGGGCAAGAGGCTTTACTCTGCTGACCCTTGCTCCGTTTATAAACATGGATGGGAACGTGCCTAACTCAAAGGACGCTGGAAAGATTAAATGAGACGTTTGCAAATGTCCTAAAACTGTACACACACGGCACTCAGCAGGCCTTCAATAAATGGTACCTAGCTTTAGTGTTAGTTCAGTTCAGTTCAGTCGCTCAGTCGTGTTCGACTCTTTGTGACCCCATGGCCTCCCTGTCCATCACCAACTCCCAGAATTTACTCAAACTCAGGTCCATCCAGTCAGTGATGTCATCCAACCATCTCATCCTCTGTCGTCCCCTTCTCCTCCCGTCTTCAATCTTTCCCAGCATCAGGTTCTTTTCAAATGTGCCAGCTCTTCGCATCAGGTGGCCAAAGGATTGGAGCTTCAGCTTCTACATCAGTACTTCCAATGAACACCCAGGACTGATCTCCTTTAGGATGGACTGGCTGGATCTCCTTGTAGTCCAAGGGACTCTCAAGAGTCTTCTCCAAACACCACAGTTCAAAAGCATCAATTCTTCAGCGCTCAGCTTTCTTTATGGTCCAACTCTCACATCCATACATGACTACTGGTATGAAACACGTGTTTTCAAGTTCTAAATAAGCAGGAAGCTGGTGGGGATAAGAGAAAGCAAAATTAAATGCAGAACTGGCTAGAATCAGAGGAGTTGGGGACATGCAGGAATTTTAGAAATTCTCCTACCGCTAAGGAGGGAACAAATCTTGTCTTAGCAAAGCGAGAAAAGCAGCATTTGGACCCTTGGGTCTCCGAGGCGTGGCTTCCTACTGAGCAGGAATTACGTCACTCAGATGGGCGTGGCTCCAAGTGTGACGTATCTCGCAGCGGATGGTCCCGGAAGCGGCTGGAGGTGGCGGGGGGTGGAGTGGGGCGGGAGATGGGCGGGGTGGGTGGCGGAAGGGGCGGGCCGGGGGAGGTTGTTCCTGTGAGTCCTTTTCCGGTGCCAGGGGCCGGAAGTTGTGGCCCGGCTGTGTCAACCCGGGGGCTGCGGGCTGGGAGTGCGGCTGAGACCGCGACCATGGGCGGGAAGAACAAGCAGAGGACCAAGGGGAATCTGAGGGTGAGTGCAGGGTGACCCAGTCGGCGCGGGAATCCTCTCATCGCCGCGGCTGGCTCTGTCTACCCGGCGCGTGGCCGGAGGTTGTGTGGAGCGCGACTGTGGAGTGGCATGTGTTTGCGTGTCCAGTGTGACCTCTCTGTTGTGTGTGCGTCCCTGCGGGCGGGGTGGGATATCTCTGAGCAGAATGGGGATGTTAAGCAGAGAGGAAAGATGTTACCGTGCCCAGCTGTCCCTAGCTGAGCACACTTCCTAGCCACCCCCCACTCCCCCCCCGTTTTCATTAAGAATTGGTTCAGTGTCAGCTTCCCCTGGAAAGTTACCTGGCCAGGGTAGCAGGGGGTAGCATCGTGAACAAGGGAGTGGAGTGGGAGATAGTTAAGGTGAGCCTGGAGTGCACGGAGTCTCGGATCAAGTCGCTTCTTCGCTCAAAAATCTGCTGTGGCTCCCCACATCCATCAGGGTATAGGCAAAGCTCTTACGATGATATATATACGGGATATGGGGTCTGCTCCGGCCCCTTTCCATCTCCGACCCCATCTTCAGCTTCCTTGTCTCTCACTCCATCAGGCCACACTGATCTCTTCCAGAACCTTGACCTTGCATGGCAGGCTCCCGATGCTCTTTGCCCGAGACAGCTTAGTGAGGTCTCCCATGATCACCCTATTTTCAGCTGTAGCCTTCCTCTCCACCCCCACCCCCTCCACCGCTCCCTGTTCTCTTTTCCTGCTTTATTTTATCCCATTGCATATCTGACTTCTCACATACTATTTGTTGATTGTCCTGCTTCATTTACTGTCTTGCTTGGTTAGAATATTAGTATAGGACATAAGTATTTTATGCAGGTAGGTGTTTTTATCTGCTGCTATTTATTATCTTTGGAACCTAGAACAAGGACTGGCATATAGCAGAAGTTCACTAAATACTTGTTTAAACTCCAGAGTGGACTAAAGATACAAGACTGAGAATGTCATAATGGTGTATTTTTTATAAAGATATTTTTTATGGTACTTTAGGTTTTTAATGGCGCAGCCTAATTTCATGAAGATGCTTCTTTCTGATCCAGTTCTAGTGATTTCAGTACCACGGTTTCTTTAGCAGCAGTCAGTCTTCTTTCGTGGTTAATAATATCAACAATAATAACAGTAACTAGCCTGTGTCAGTACTCTTATATACTTTACTTGCATTCTCATTTAATTTTAATTTTTTATTTAAATTTTTTTCTCAATGTTTAGTTTTGAAGTATTCCAAATATAAGGAAAAGTTGCAAGAATATTGGAGCAACAACTCATAAATTCTTTACCTAGAAATACCAATTGGTAGGGCTTCCCAGGTGGCACTGGTGGTAAAGAACCGGCCTGCCAATGCAGGAGCCACAAGAGATACGGGTTCGATTTCTGGGTAGGGAAGATCCCCTGGAGGAGGGCATGGCAACCTACTCCATTATTCTGGCCTGTAATCCCATGAACAGAGGAGCCTGGTGGACTGCAGTCCATAGGGTTGCAGAGTCGGACACAGCTGAAGCAGCTTAAGACACACACATGAACCAGTTGGTAATCTGGTCATGTTTGCTTTCTCTTTCTAAATATATGTATTTTGCCTAACCATATGATAAATAGGGGCAGAAATCATGACCCTTAATTCCTATACTTCAGCGTGTACATTCTAAAAACAGCAACATTCTTCTTCATAGCCATGAGAAATTATCACATGCAGAAAATTTAATTTCAATATAATAGTATTATCTAATAATATACAATAATATATTCACGTTTATGTAGTCATCTCAGTATTGTTCTCTATAACTTTTATTTTAGATACAACACTTTTAAAAACATTGGAGATCCATTGAAGGATCATTCATTCCATTTAGATCTAGGCATTTTCTTAGTGCCTTTTTTTGGTTTGTTTTTTTGGAGGAGCATTCTTTCATAGCCTGAACAGTTTGGCAGAATGTAGGCAATTGACTTGTTTAACTTAGATTTGTCTAATTGTTCCTCATAATTAGATTCAGGTTAAACAGTTTTTGACAGAAATACTTCCTTGGTGATGTGTCTTTCTTAGTGCCTCTCACACTATGGAGACACATGGTGCCTGCCTATCCCATTATGGGTGGTGTATGTTTAGTCACTTGATTAAGCTGATGTTCATTGTATAGGTTTCTCTTTCCACTGACTATCAAATAATCTGTGGAATGGTAGTTTGAGATTAGGACTAACCTCTTACAGAATTTCACTTAATGGTTTTGAGCATCCTGTGGTGATTCTTGCTGAAATCAATTATTATTATGGTAGTTTGAAAACTTTATGTTTAATCGTGAAGTGAAGTCGCTCAGTCGTGTCCAACTCTTAGCAACCCCATGGACTGCAGCCTACCAGGCTCCTCTGTCCATGGTCACCCTAAGTAATGATTTAGTTACTGTTACCTCATTTTAAGCCACATTCCCTGGTGGCTCAGAAGATAAAGAGTCTGCCTGCAATTCAGATGACCTGGGTTTGATCCCTAAGTCGGGAAGATCCCCTGGAGAAGGAAATGGCAACCCACTCCAGTATGCTTGGCTGGAAAATCCCATGGATGGAGGAACCTGGCAGGCTACAGTCCATCGGGTCGCAAAGAGTTGAGTCAAAGCTAATAGTTTTTCTAGTAGTCATGTATGGATGTGAGAGTTGGACCATAAAGAAAGCTGAGCACCGAAGAATTGATGCTTTTGAACTGTGGTGTTGGAGAAGACTCTTGAGAGACCCTTAGTCTGCAAGGAGATCAAACCAGTCAATCCTCAAGGAAATCAGTCCTGAATATTTATTGGAAGGACTGATGGTGAAGCTGAAGCTCCTATACTTTGGCCACCTGATGTGAAGAACTGACTCACTGGAAAGATTGAAGGGAGGAGGAGAAGGGGAAAACAGAGCATGAGATGGATGGCATCACCGACTTGATGGACATGAGTTTGAGCAAGCTCCAGGAGTTGGTGATGAACAGGAAAGCCTGGCATGCTGCAGTCCTTGGGGCCGCAAAGAGTAGGACACGACTGGGCGAGTAAACTGGATAACTGATTCCCTTTGCTGTATACCTGAAAATAGCAAAACATTGTAAATCAACTATACTCCAATAAAAAAGAATTTTTTTTTAAGATTGCTGTTAAGAAAAAAAAAAGATCAAATTGTGAAAAGGCATGACATATGCAGGGACCTTTTTATTGAATTTGGGACCGGAACACACATGGTGGGAACAGAATTAAGAGAGGGGAGGAGGGAAGTGGGACGAGGGAAGGAAAGAGTGGCAAGAAGGTGACTGGAGAGGTTGAGTCCAGGTGGTGAAAATCTTGAAAGTCATCTTGAATTTGGTCTTTAAACAGTAGACTCCGGGTTGCCACCTCAAATGCCTCTAGAAGCCGGCACAAAAGAATGAAGTAGGTGTGGTATAAGAAAATTAACTGCCAGAAATAGAATCCAAGTTCTTAATTTTTGAACTGTGGGTACAAGTAGCTAATCGACAATGGAGAAAGTAATGAGAAACAGTAACTACATTTTAAATTCAAAGTAGACCTTGAAAAAGATATAATTAGTTAAGAATAGTTTGTTATTTTTGAAACTAGAAATCTGATACCTTTTCTTCTGCACTGTCAGTTCTGATCTTCAGGTCAGTTCAGCCTTGACTCCTTCAGCTTTTTATACTATTTCATTATTGTGTTTCACAATGAAACTTCACTCATGAGATAATAGAGAAAATTCCAGTGTCTTAGTGTCATCACTGTTGGTTTTCAGAATTGTACTTCACTGACCTCCTTTGTAGGTCTTTTAAAAAATTAATTACTTGTGTTTTCTTTTTTGGCTGTGCTGGGTCTTCGCTGCTACACATGGGCTTTTCCCAGTTCTCCCGGGTGGACTTCCCACCGCAGTGTCAGTTGCAGCGCTCAGGCTTGCTTGCCTTGCAGGATGTGGGCTTTTGCTGGAGCAGGGCTTGAACGCGTGTGCCCTGCACTGGCAGGTGGATGCTTAAGTCCTTCTCTGTAGCTCTGTATTCATGTATCAGTATTGAGAAAGGTGGACTGAACAATGTTAGTTCATTTTAATAAAGTCTCAAAATAGAGAACCTTTTTTGAAATTAGTCTTAAATGCTTCTGTTTTGGGGGAAAAATTGAAAAAAAAAGCTTCTGTTTTTGGGGAAAATTCCATCATTTTCATTTCTGGTCACTCATTTCAGTTCAGAAAGTAGTCCAGATGATAATTTCTTGATAAATGAGTTTCCCAAACACAGTTTTTCTGGGTATCAGCAAACTAAATCACATATTTGTATTTTCAGCCATTCTTACAGAGAAATAAACAGATGAGTTTAGATGGGTTGTGATGTCATCCTGGACATTGAACTGAGGCATTTTCTTATTAGAGGACAGTGAATATATTATTTTCTTTCAACAGTTTAGATGTTTTCTGTATCTGTCACAAAGAATCCTACTGGAAGCTACCATGTTATGTAGCTTCCAACAAACCACTGACTATCACTCAGAATGAAAGAATGTATCTTATATCCTGACCATTGTATTTATTTTTATGTCCATAACTAATGTAGTTTGTAACCATTTTAGCCCATTAGGCTAGGCTTTGGTATGTGGAAATGAGTGTGTCTGCCCACAGGGAACTCCTGGTCTAGAAGTTGCTGTCATTAGACTTGTCCTGTGATAGTGGCTTAGTAATTTCTTGAATGAGTGAATGAATGAAAAGATATAATCCAATTATGAGTTAATTTTGCATCACTACACAGCACACATATATGTGTATACATACTATTTATAAAAAAATGTGAAATAAAAAATTTCACAAAACAGTACTTATTCTTACCACATGTGATGTGTTCTGATTTTTAAAATTTTGTTCTATTTCTTTAAAATGACCTACGGGCTGTTAAGTTGATTTCGGGAACCTCTAATAACTTGTGTATGTGTGCATGCTCAGTCACTTTAGTGTTTCCGACTCTTTACAACCCTATGGACTGTAGCCCACCAGACTCCTCTGCCCATGGGATTCTTCAGACAAGAATACTGGAGTGGGTTGCTATGCCCTCCTCCAGGGGATCTTCCCAATCCAGGGATCAAACTCATGTCTGCCCATGTCTCCTGCATTGCAGGCGGATCCTTTACCCACTGAGCCATCTGGGAAGCCCCTAATGGCTTGTAGTCATAACTTAAAAAACATTGTTCTGATGTTTAGGAAACCGGGAAATAGCTCCTAGGATCATTAAGTACTTGTGACAGAAGTATTCATCTTTGGGGGACATTACAATAGAGGCATAGGCTAGGGGGAAAATGTCCTCAAATGATTTTGCTTCCTTGTGGGAATTGTCAGGGAATTATTCTAAAGAACTCAAAGTTAAATTTTGAACTCTTCCTGAACTCTGACTGTTTTTCTCCCTACTCTCTTACCAGCCTTCAAACAGTGGCCGAGCTGCAGAACTCCTTGCCAAGGAACAGGGAACAGTGCCTGGATTTATTGGTTTTGGAACATTTCACAGTGACCTAGGCTATGTTCCTGCTATTCAAGGAGCTGAAGAAATAGACAGTCTTGTGGATTCTGATTTCCGAATGGTGCTGCGGAAACTTTCTAAGAAAGATGTCACAACAAAACTAAAAGCAAGTTTTGTTTTCATTAAAATGATCAAGAAAATCTTTTTGTTAAGATGGCATTGGTTTTTTTTTTTTTTTTCCCCTGGTCAAATTGCACAACCAGAGATCTAACCTGTGACCCCTGTATTGGAAGCGGGGAGTCCTAACCATTGAACCGCCAGGGAATTCCCATCATTAGCATATGTTATATAAAGAACAGCGAAATCATTTACCACTAATAAATACTTCTACAATTGTACTTTTTTTCTGACACATTTTATACTTGTCTTCTGGATTATAAGTTAGTTTCTTGTTCTGCACTTAGAATCACTTTGAAATTCTGGCTTTACGTTTTCTCCTGTTAGATAATGTAATTTTGACCCTATAATTGTAAATGGGTTTTTTTGTTTGTATATGTTTTATATTTTTTAAAAAGAGGAAAAAAAAATGAAGTTTCTCCCATAGTAATCTGTGATGTAAGTCTTAAGATTAGTATTATATAGCACAAACAAAGTATTCTCATGTTACATAAAATATTTCTGCAATTTTAAAAACCAGAAATATAATCAGTAGTTAATATTATGGCTGTCAATTCATTGGCTAATGATTTTAATAATTTACTTTTAGGCTATGCAGGAATTTGGAACCATGTGTACAGAAAGAGACACAGAAATTGTAAAAGGAGTTCTTCCATACTGGCCAAGAATTTTCTGCAAAATTTCACTTGTAAGTATTCAGACTTTCCTATTTTATTTCTGTTGTGTTGATGTTTTTGTTTGAAGTTATGAGGACTGTCAAATTTATATGATTCATTTTTGCTGAGGGTTATGGATTGTTATGTCAGTATGGTTAAACAGATTATGTAGGTTGTGCAAAGGAATATGTGTTTTCGGAAAGTAGGTCGTTGCTATACAATTACCTGGATACTTTTGAAAATGTAAGTCATGTCCAAATCTTTGAGACCCCATGGACTATACAGTCCATGGAATTCTCCAGGCCAGAATACTAGAGTGGGTAGCCTTTCCCTTCTCCAGGGGATCTTCCCAACCTAGGGGTCGAGCCCAGGTCTCCTGCATTCCAGGCGGATTCTTTACCAACTGAGCCACAAGGGGAGCCCAAGAATACTGGAGTGGGTAGCCTAACCCTGCTCCAGCAGATCTTCCCAACCCCGGCATCAAACTGGGGTATCCTGCATTGCAGGTGGATTCTTTACCAACTGAGCTATCAGGGAAGCCCCCCTAGACACTTTTAAGTCATAGTAAATTTTGACAGGGCTTCCCTGGTGGCTCAGCAGTAAAGAATCCGCCTGCTAATGAAGGAGACTCAGGTTGGATCTCTGGGTCTGAAAGATCCCCTGGAGAATGGCAACCTTCTCCAGTATACATGCTTGGGAAATCCCAAGGACAGGAGAGTAGTGGGCTGCTGCAGTCCACAGGGTTCAAAAGAGTTGGAGGCAACTTAGTGACTAAACAGCAACACATTTTGACAATGTAATCTCTTTGTATACTTGCTCCGAAGAATGAGAATGAATTACTTCATTATCCCGGGAGTAGCCTTGACTCCATCTTGAATATAGTTCTTTTTATCTCATTGGGAAAAAGGAAGAATTAATCAGTTTTTCTATATAATTATGGATTTCCCTTTAGCTCTGCACATAGCTGAATTCTTACTAATGGTCTTCATAGCATACCCAGAAATGTCTGTATTTGTTTTTATGGGTTAGAACTGTTTTAAACCTTACTGTGTTTTCAATAGGATCATGACCGCCGGGTTCGAGAAGCCACACAGCAAGCTTTTGAAAAACTTATCCTTAAAGTAAAGAAACACTTGGCTCCTTATTTAAAAAGTTTAATGGGTTATTGGCTGATGGCTCAGTGTGATACTTACACACCAGCTGCCTCTGCAGCAAAAGATGCCTTTGAAGCAGCTTTCCCTCCGAGCAAGCAACCTGAAGCCATAGCATTTTGTAAGGATGAAATCACAAGTGTAAGTCCTAGGAACCATTCCATATCTATTTTTCAAAGTATTTAAGGGTTATGAGGCATATTACAAAGGTACCTCTTTCACCTAGCATTGTGAAGGAATGAGAAATGAAAACATTTTCAGTGGAATATTGCCTTTTTTAAATGGTGTATAACAAAATTGACCATTTTGGCTTTTTAAACTTAATTAACTTTTCAGATTGGACCATTCTTATATTATTTAGGTTTTTCATACTTTATTTTAATATCTAACTTACCATGTATAAAAAACTTGAGGTATGTGCTTTGTAAATATATAAACTAAAAAAAGAATCCATCTAAAAACTAAATCTAAATTTTTTTCTCCCATATTTTCAAATCAATACATGTATACAGATATATTTAATCCTGATAATCCTTTGTATTAATATACTACAGTTTATTTAACATCTTTCACGTTAGTATACATTTGGGGTTTTTTCCCCAGTTTTTTATGGTAACGAACACTGCTTCAGTGAACATTTTCGAATAGATCTCTTCATACCGTGTAGGGATGGGAGTTACCAGAACTTCTAGTAATTCAATATGTTGGGTCAAAGGATGAGAACATTTAAAATTTTTATAGATATGGATAAACTGCCCTTCAAAAGGCCATCCAAATTTATACTCCCATTAACAGGTATACATTTCTCCAACACTTGGCCAACACCTTTACCAAATTGATAATGGCTATAGCTTTTGTGACTTCCAGTTCGTGTGTAATACTGTCCCTTTTTTCATTTTTTCCCTCATTTGCCATTACTAATATATGAACTAGAAAAAGTAAATTCCAGACTTGTTAGTTTTATAGCAAGAAGTAAGAATGAGCTGTGAGTCCATTGAGGGGAGATGAGGTTTAAAAAAAAATCATGCTTTCGTTCATTCCCCTATTTAGTACTCTTGTTTAGCACCCTGTGTATAATCCTACTTAAACATCCCCCCTCTCCTTACCTCCCTCCCTCCTTCCCTTCCTGCCTTCGTTAAATTAATCAGCCTTTCTGTGGTTCCCATTACCCTTACAAATTGAAATTGCTTCTCTTGGCCTACAGGATTCTGCATGATCTCTTATTACATGTCTGATCTCTTCACCCAGCATATCTCTACACAGGCACACATATGCATTCTAGTTCCTTATGTAAATTATTGGTTCTTCCATTGTTTATTTTTCTGGGGTACCAAAGTTCTTTTTTTAGGATGAGGGTTTGTAGCTTTAATCATATTCTCAAAGGGAGTTCTCTGACCCAACTGTAAGTTAGGAATCATTGGTTTATTTAAAATATCAGGCATAAATGTTATGAGTGAAGTGTCATGAGTTTGGACACTTAAGAGTTTTAGAAAATGGGTTTTGAGACAGTTAATTTGGCTCTTCATGGTTGTTTTTTTTCCTTCTTGGCTTTGTTATGATTGGATAACTGCTCATTGAATATGTGGATTAGCTCCTGTATTCTTCCACCTTTAGTTGGTTGTGTCACAGCTGTACAGATATTAGTTTGAACTTTTCTGAGTTCAGAATCAGTGTATTAGAGAGGAGTAAGACAGATGAGATTAAAATGTCATAGTGTCTGGCAGAGGTCATGGGCTCTGGCTTACACCATTGGGCCCTGCCCCTCTCTGCCATTAGCTGGGGTGTTTGGCCCGAGCAAGTGTCTGTGCCTCCATTTCCTCATCTGTTAAAGTAGGAATTCACTGGTACTTCTCTGAGTTGCTGTGAGGATTCATTTAGTTAATGTGTGGGATACAAGGTGGGTGCAAAAGCTCAGTAAATTTAGCTGGCTATTGTTATTGCTGATAAAACTGATACTGGAGCAGTGAACTTGCCTGTACTCCACCCCAGAAATAAGCACCCTTCCTCTGCATTTCAAATGGAACCTTAGGCCTTCCTCTGTGACGGAGCAGGACACGATGTGTGTTCTTCCCTGGGAGGAGGGAGGTGCTCACAAAAGCGGGGCAAGGGAAGCAGAGCCTGATTCTGTCCCAGACCTGCTCATCAGGCATCCTTTCACTTCACTGCTCCATGCAGAGAGGAATGAAAATGCAAGAGGACAAGAGTATTTAGGGAGAAAGTCCTCTTGGCAGAAACTAGAGATGTTTGAAAGAAGTACCCTATCCTTCACCCTAATAGCTGCCAACCTTGGAAATTAGTAAGGGGAAAAAATTGGTGAAATTCAGACCTTTTAGTTTTGCTTCTTTTGTGAGGAAGAGGATTAAGAACTTTTATGTAAGATGTGGTTTATACTCTTGTCTCTTCACCATCGACAGTTCAATAAGATCTCAATCCCCCTCTGTAGGTGCTACAGGATCATCTTATCAAAGAAACACCTGATACCCTCAGTGACCCACAGTAAGTTGTATTGTGTCTGTGTGACTCAGGTTAAGTGAAACTCTGTTGCACTCATAGGTAACAAGAGGATAATTTCAATGTGAAGTTGAAAAAAGGGATTCTTTAAAAAAAAGAAAAAGGATTCGGAATGTAGAGATGAAGATACTTAATGCAGTACTATTTGCCAGGTGCAATTTTAAGTGTTTTTACTTGCAAGTTGTCCCTCTATTTAATTTGAATTATCTGGGAGCTCACATGTTTGGTTCTTTTACGAAGAGATGTTTTTAGATTTTTTTTTTTTTTTCCACATCTGCCTTTTGACATTTTAAGGTCTTCCTTAAAAGGAATCATTTTAAGGTCTGGATGAAAATAACTGAAGAACTGTGAATAGTTCTATTGAAAGGATACTAAGATGTTCCATTTACTTTTTACTCTTGTGTTCTAATCAAGCTATTAAAGAGTCTGTAAGGGAAAGCAACCTTAGATACAGTATTATTTAATCTCCAGAAACATCCAGTTAACTTCTGCTGAGAGTGATATATACATATACACTTATATCAGGCCACTCCTTTTCATCTACTTTAACCTGGTATTATTCAAAAAATATGTGATTAAAATTGTATGTGTATTTGTATTTTGTGTGGGGGTTTGACACAGGGAGAATGAATATAGAAATAAAGTAACTTTGGTAGATATTCAGTGATAAAACATTTAAAATAGAAGTGCTGCATACGTAGCTTGTCTTATCCTCAATCCTTATGTATATTTATTTTCTTTTTACATTAAGAACTGTTCCAGAGGAAGAGAGAGACGCTAAATTCTATCGAGTCGTAACTTGTTCCTTATTGGCATTAAAGAAATTGCTTTGCCTGTTACCTGATAATGAGCTTGACTCTCTGGAGGAGAAATTTAAGTCTCTTTTATCACAGAATAAGTTTTGGAAGTATGGAAAACATAGTATACCTCAGGTATCTTAAACTTTTGGTTTTAAGACATTTCTCTGATTCCTTTTTCTCCCCTGATCTTGTTAGTTTTTATTTATGCTTATTGTTTATGTTTAAAACTCTGCAAACACATTTTTGTGCTGGGACTGAATCGCCTCTCTTACTAAAAATGTTAATTGTATTTTCATTTTTTTACTTAGTTATTTGGACCTCAGATACAGAGTTGAATCATCATTTTCCTCTGTTCATGGCACCTTAAAACTTTTATGTGTGTGTGTAAGGCTTTTTCATTTAATGTATTTGTTTTTTCCTTTTTGTCTTTCTCCATTTTCCGCCTCTACCAGCTGACCATTTAACTGTTATTAATCTGTGTGCTTTTGCTTGGGTAGTTGTCTCATTGTTTATGATAATTACATTCTGTGAAGTGCGCAAACCCTGAATACTGAAGTATGGGTCTTAGGGTTCCTGTGAGTCTCTGGTCACAACAGTTTTGGTAATTGTTCAGTACATTACCTTATATTTGTCTGTTTAAAGACACCTTAATTAATATATATTGTTAGTTTGCTAACTTTGAACTCCCACACAGCATTCATGCCTGAATGAAGTTTATCTAATCTTCTTTGTTAGGCATGTCCCAACCTATGTGTTTTTAATTCACATAAACGATTTCTGTGTTATATTTCATCTCGTTTATTGCTTTTTACTTAGTAATTTTTTTTAAAGTATTGAACTGTTTCACATTCCTGTATGTGTATAGTTGGTCCGTGGCTTCTCACTGATGGGTAGTACTCAGAAGTTTGCATTTGTTCCATTTCACACCTGTTCACTTCCCCAGTGATAGACACCCTGGTTGCCTCGGACTCCGTGCTCCCACAAATAAGGCAGCAGTTAGCATCTTCATTCATGTATCCCCGGATCTGTGAGAATTTCTTTTTCTGAAATCCTCTTAATTTTTGAATTGCTGAGTCAGAGAGTATGTGCATACTTAATTTTGTGAAGTAGCACCAGAGTGCTCACCTAATGGGCTGCATTGCTCTAGGCTCAACCAGCAATACGTGATGAATACTATTAATATGTATCTTATATTGTAGCCAGGGCTAGGCATCATTCAACTTCTTATTTCTTTTATCAGTCTCAGATGAAGCTGTCTTTAATTACTCTGCTGACTGGTGACTTACCATCTCTTCATAAGCTTTTGAAATATTTGTGGTTCTTCTGTAAACGTTTTTTGTTTACATTTGTTAAATATTTGTGTTTGTTCCTATCTTTCTCCCCTTTTTTCTACTGTAATTCTCTTTTTCTTATTCTACAGGAGTTCCTTGTATATTTTCAGTATTGGTCCTTTTGTCACTTTCAGGCATTGTAAATTATCTCCCATTCTGTTACCTTTCATGTTTCCTCTTTTATTTAAAAATACTAATTTCGATGTAATCAAAACCACTGGTTTTGCCTTATGAAGTCCTTTCTCACTTTAAAAACTTTTTTTTAAATATTTATTTATTACTTTGTATTTGGCTGGGGGTTTTTTGACCATGCCACACAGCTTGTTGGATTTTAGTCCCCCCGACCAGGGATTGAACCTGAGCCCTTGGCACTGAGCACTTGGTTCCTAACCACTGTACCACAGGGAGTTCCCTCTATCTGGCTTCTTTTGCTCAGCATAATGTTTTGAAGATTCTTTGTTGTTGTTTGTATCAGTATTTCAAAGTAGTTGTACTGTTTCCACTCTAATCAGCAGTGTATGAGGTTTTTAGTTCTATCTCCTTACTTTGATATTGTCCATTATTTTAAGTCATTCTCTCAGATGTGGGATCGGGGATCAGCAACTTACAGCTCATGGATCAAAATCTGGTACAGCTGACCTGTTTTTGTGAATCATTTTTGTATTGTTTGTGGCTGCTTTATGCTACCATGGCAGAGCAAAGTAGTAACAGAGACCACATGGTTTGCTCAGTTTTAAATGTTTCTTTTCTAGCTCTTTAAAGAAAATGTTTGCTGACCTCTGGAGTAGAGACTTTTCATTGTGGTTTTAATTTGCCCCTCAGGGCTAATGATATTGAACATCTTTTAATGTGCTTATTGGCCATTGTATTTTTTTTTTTTTTTTTGGCCATATCATGTGGCAGGTGGGAAAGCAGAATCTTAGTTCTATAACCAGAGATCAAACCCAGGCCCCTGCGGTGAAAGTGCTGTGTCCTTACCACTGGACTGCCAGGGAATTCCCGCCCCCACCTTTTTTTTTTTTTTGAGGTGTCTCTTTAACCCTTTTGCTCATTTTAAATTTAATATGTTGTATCTTTTATACCTAAAATTTCTACTTGATTTTTGTATGTTCTGTTTCTTTGATGAAATTTTATACTTTTTAAAGTGCAGTTTTAGGTTCACAGCAAACTTGAGGGAAAAGTGCAGATATTTCAAATATACCTCCTGACCCTCACATACATAGTTTCCCCCGTTATCAACATCCCCTTACCAGAGTGAAACCTTTGTTTTTTTTTTTCCCACAACTGATGAACCTATTATCCAGAATCTATAATTTACATTAAGGTTCATGTTGATGCTGTGTGTTCTGTAGGTTTGGACAGATGTATAATGACATTTATCTCGTGTTTTTCCGTTCATTGTTAGAGTTTCCTTTACCTTGCTGAGTATAGTTATAATAGCTGCTTTAAAGTCCCTGTCTGATAATAACATCGGGATCATCTTGGGATTGACATCAGTTAATTATCTTATGCTTTGAGATGGGATCACATTTTCTGGGCTTTTGTATGTTGAGTGATGTTAGATTTATCTTGGATATAAATATTCAGATTATAGCCTTGAATATTATGTTTTGGAGACTGGATTATTTTACATTGCTCCAAAGGGTGTTGATACATTTGTGTTAGTGGGCAATCAACTTGGTCAGACTCAACAGCAAACTCATGCCTGCACTGGGCGTGGTTCAAGCGTCAGCTGTAGATTCAGGCTGTTTAAACACAGAATGAGGGGGTTGTCTTCTCTCTGCAGTTCCCTGCCACTCTCTTGGCGTCTTGTTTGCCCTGGGCTCCTTTTCCTAGTTCCTTCAGTTCCTCCACCCAGAAGGATTCAGGCAGCTGTGCCTCTGTGCTGGTGACTGTACCACCTTCAGGGCAAAGCTGAACAAAATGGGAACTCAGTATGTGTGGACTGCTTCCTCCAAGTCATGTCACCTCCTCTAAAATGTGTATTTCAGTCTCCGGAGACCTCAGATAGTTTTTGGGTCTGGTTCAGTCTGTAGTTGTTCTTTGCAGGAAGATCAACGTATCAATTTCACTATTCCACTTTTGCCTATTTGTAGGTTGGGTTTTTGGTCTTTATTTTTGAGTTATGAATGTGCTTTATTTATCCTGTATGCAAGTATTATGTCAGATAAAACATCATGAATGTTTTCTTCTGGTATATAGCTTGCCTTTTCACTTTTTTCATGGTTTTTGTAGAGTAGATGATTTTGAAGTCCTTTTATCAATTTTTTTTCTTTTACACTTCATACTTTTGATGTCTTATCTAAGAAATCTTTGTCTACTTGAAAGTTACAAAGATTTTTTAATATTTTATTCTAGAAGTTTTATAGTTTAGGTCCATTTAGAGTTAATTTTTATATAGGCATAAAGGTGAGAGTCAAATTTATTTTTGTGTATAGGTATCTATTTGTTGAAAGACTAGTAACTCCCTGCTTCCCCCTACCCTAGCCCTGACTTCTTTGTCAAAACTAAATTGAACATATGTGTGGGATTTTAATTTTGGGCTCTTCTCCGATTACATCTTATGCCTGTCTTTATACCAGTACCATACTCTTATTATTGTTTTATGGTAAGTCTTGAAACCCTCCAACTTTGCTCTTCTTTTTCAGAATTCTTTAGGCTATATAAGGTCCTTGGGATCCTGGAATAATATTTTATAATATGCTGCATACTGAATGTGGTTTTTGTTACTATTGTGAATTTTTTTTTAATTCCACATTCTTTTTTGTTTCTACTGTTGTATAGGAATGCTGTGCTTTTGTTAATTTTGTATCCAGCAACTCTTGCCTTTAAATTCTTTTTCTAAATATTTTTATAGCCTGTTATTTTGCTATGATTATAGATAGTAACTTGGGTTACTTTCCAGTTCTTGCCCCCACCCCCTTTTTTCCTCTGTATTTGTTATGTTCTCAGTACTGTGTTGAATAGAAGTGGTGGTGGCATGATGCTCTTAAACTATGAATTGTGCTCTTATTTATTTGTGTATTTACTTTTAGTTTAGAAATTGTACTTGGTTCTTTTCCAGATCTGCTGTGCTTTTTCTAAGATCCTTTTCCCTTCAAATTTCTTTAAACTTTTGTTTCTTTAAATGTAACAAAGGTTGTTGATATGAAGTTTATAACTGACAGATAATTCTAAACTTTAAAGTCTCAGGTCTCTGTATTATCTTTTGTTTCTGCTCATAGTGGCTCATAGTATCTTATTTTTTGTTTGGCTGTATTCAACTTTGTGCTGACTAGTATATTCATAGGATATGAGTCCCCAGATGAAGGCTTCTGAGACTGGAGAAGATTTCTATTTGCTTGAGCCAATGAAGAAGAAAGTTGAATTCTTTGTGCCTTCACTTTTGGCTTGGTAAATCCTAATGTCTTTTCAGCCATGTGGTGTCCTTAAGTTTTTTTTTTAATGTTAAGATTCTTAAAAAGTTTTTTCTAACCCTTTTAGTTTTATATATGGAAGGTTAGTATAAATAACCTACCTGCCTTGGCCATAAATAAAAAAATTTTTTGTCATACCTTTACTAGACTTTAAGTCAGCTTCCACTTTTTCTTTCAGATCCGCTCAGCCTATTTTGAGTTGGTTTCTGCTTTGTGCCAGCGTATTCCACAGTTGATGAAAGATGAAGCATCCAAAGTGAGCCCATCTGTTCTTCTTAGCATCGATGACAGTGACCCCATTGTATGCCCAGCTCTCTGGGAAGCTGTACTTTATACACTTACAACTGTGGAGGTAAGTAAGAGAGGTACGTTTAGTATATCTGGGAATACTTGTCTTCTTAACTGTATTTTTTTTTCATATAGTTATTTGGCTGCGCTGGGTCTTGGTTGCAGCATGCAGGATCTTTGACCTTTGTTGTGCACGCAGGATCTTCAGCTGCAGCATGTGAGGTCTTTTAGTTGGGATCTTGAGTTGAGGCACGTGAACTCTTAGTTGCCTCTAAGGGATCTAGTCCCCTGACCAGGGAGGGGACCCTGGGTCCTTGGCATCGGGAGATGGAGCCTTAGCCACTGGACCACCGGGGAAGTTCCTTTAATTGTGTTTTAGAAGCCTTACATACCATGCAAGAGAGCCTATCAGGTTATAATTTTTAAAACTTGCTAGAAAAATGCTTTCTTGGACATCAAATACTTTAATCCAAAACTTGGTATAAATCTTGACTATAAAATGAAATAGAGTTTTTATTTTACTTTTAGTTTAGTCAATATCAATTCTTATACGGTTTAACGACGTCAACATATCTGAATCTTACATTTAAGACTCTAGGAGATAGTGAAGGACGGGGCAGCCTGTTGTGCGACAGTCCATGGGGTCGCAAGAGTTGGACACAACTTAGAGATTAAACAACAACAATTGCTGTCACTTTTAGAAAGCAGCTTTTTTTTTCCTTACCTTGTTTAGAAAGCAGCTTTTTTAGGAATCTTTCAAGTTAAATAATTATTTTTGATCCATATTGTTCTGGAAGCATGTTGGATACCTCATTATCATATATAATAAATTTCTTTTTGTTTTTTGTTAAATTTCTTATAATTTCAAATTTTTAGTTTGTAGTGACAGATTTTATTTACCCCCTTTAGGTAAAATACTTGAATTTTATTTTTGAGAGTCTCTCTGTCTTTTCTCTCTGTTTATGATATCTAATTACTATTATAACCTTTTTTTTTTTAATTTGGTAAGGACTGTTGGCTTCATGTAAATGCAAAAAAAAGTGTGTTTCCCAAGCTGTCAGCTGTGGTTCGTGAAGGAGGTCGGGGTCTGGCTACTGTCATATATCCTTATCTTCTGCCCTTCATCAGCAAACTCCCTCAGTCCATTACAGATCCAAAGTTGGATTTCTTCAAGAATTTTCTCACCTCCCTAGTTGCAGGGTAAGAAATTTAAGTTTTGTGTGTGTGTCTGTTTTTTTTAAATAATTGTATTTATGTAGTTAGTTTTGGCTGTGCTGGGTCTTCATTGCTGCTCGGGTTTTTCTCTAGTTGTGGGGGCTACTCTCTAGTCGTGGTGCATGGGTTTCCTATTGCAGTGGCTTTGCTCCTTGCGGAGCGTGGGTCTCGGGAGCACCAGCTTCAGCAGTTGTAGCACGTAGGCTCAGTAGTTGTGGCGTACAAGCTAATGGCTCTGCGACATGTGGGATCTTCCCGGATCAGGGATCGAACTTGTGTCTCCTGCATTGACAGGTAGATTCTTTACCACTGAGCCACCAGGGAAGCCCAAGGAATTTAAATTCTTGACCTTTAAAGCCAAATAGATTTTTTTTTCTTATTTTTATAAATGGATAGAATGACGTAGTTATTGTCATACTTAAATTTTCTCAAACTGTTTGCTGTTCATTAAACACTTCTAAAGTTTTCAGACAGTTACAGTTGGGATTCTTTTTTGTGATGCTTTCAAGTCTTCAGTGATAGACTATAGCAGAAAGTGAGGTAAAGTATTGTAAGACCCTTTAGGTGGAATAGGCTCTTTGTCAATGACCCGTTTTTTTGTATATTGGTAAATACAAATGCCCAAATGCAGAAAATCAACCGGTGACGGGTTTTCCATTAACTTAAATATAATAGCTCTTTAAACTCACACTTAAAATGTCATTTCAGTGTATTTATTGAAATTAGTAAAAGATACCCAGTTTTATTCATGATTAAACTTTTTTTTCCACAATACTACTATCTTTATTTGGTTAAGTCTTCTCTTTGAAATTTGCAGGTGGGTTGGTTCATGAATAGAAAATATGCTTTTTTTCAGTTCAAGTTTATATTCTACTTGGGCTATATTTTGGTTGGCCTTAGTTTTTCATTTAAGAATTTTATTTTTTAGAAATTTTAGAAATTGTTTTCCATGTCTTTAGTTTGGTGTTTTTGGATTGCTTATTTTCTTTTTCATGAAAGAATAAGCCACACGTATTTATTATTTCTTAGGCTATCAACAGAAAAAACCAAAACCAGCTTTTCAGAGTGCTCAGCAGTGATATCTGCTTTTTTTGAATGCTTACGTTTTATAATGCAACAAAACTTAGGGGAGGAAGAGATAGAAGAGATGCTCGTCAATGATCAGGTATTTATATTGTGAAACTCATCAGTGCCTTTGCACACTATGTGTAAAGAATCAAACTCATTGTGTGTGTTTCTGTCATTTTTTTAATTAGCCTTCCTTGTAAAGATTTCATTTTTATGATTTGCAAATTTTTATACAGTAATGTGTATCACTGACCAGATAAATAAAAATTTCTGTATAGTTACTAGCATAATACCATCATGTCTAAGGGCTAGTTTTATTCTCTGGTTGTGCAAACCCTGTTTTAGAGAGTTGAAATGCAAAACAATTTAGAAGATTTGATTTTCAGTCTTTTGTGTTTTAAGTTATATAATAATCATCTTGTTCCTTCAAAAATATATAGTACATCTATCCTTTTGTGAATAATTGTGCTTAGCTTTTAGGACTAGTGATAAGAGCGGGTTCTGGAATAAGGTTCCTTAAGGCAGGAAATTGATTACTGTTCTAGTTGATCTCAAATATTTAATTCTCCTTACCTTTGTAATTTAAGAGAAAGCATTCTGAATTCTGTGGGTCCTATATTTCTTTCATATTGGTTTAGAAAAAAGCAAAAAACTTGAGTAAATTCAGAAGATACAAAGAAAACTGTATTACTTGTTGATGACTAATAATCTTGGTCAGTTATATTATAAAAAATAATTCACAGGAGAAACAGTGAAATCATTAGGCTCTTTGATGTGAAAATTATTTTCCAGTTCAACTTAACTCTTGTCAGAGTTTGGGGGGAAAATCATGTTTTTCAGTTATTAAATAAGAAAATTTATAATGCTTTACAAATAAGGTTCACATTTTATTTCTCCTGAAAAGTGAACTTTTATATTTCTGCCCTCTCTTTCAGTTGATTCCTTTTATTGATGCAGTTCTCAAAGACCCAAAGTTGCAAGATGGGCAGCTATTTAACCATTTGGCAGAAACTTTAAGTTCCTGGGAAGCCAGAGCCGATTTGGAAAAAGATGATAAAACAGCTCGCAACTTGGAGAAAGTGCTGCTGAATTTCTGGGAAAAACTATCAGAGATCTGTGTTGAGAAAATCAATGAGCCAGAAGCCGATGTTAAGTCAGTTTTGGGTGTTTCTAACCTATTGCAGGTCCTTCAAAAGCCGAAGAGCTCCTTGAAATTGAATAAAAAAAAAGTTGGTAAGGTTAGATTTGCTGATGAGATGCCTGAAAATAATAAGGAGAATGAGAAATGTGTCTCCTCAGAGGGAGAGAACAGTGAAGGCTCTGAGTTAATGGCTGAACCTTCTGTCTCTCCGAGTTGCTCCGACCTTATATCCCCGCTGAGGAAAAAACCTTTGGAAGACTTAGTCTGTAAACTGGCAGAGATGAGCATTAATTACGTCAATGAACAAAAGTCGGAGCAACATCTCAGGTTTCTTTCCACCCTGCTCAACTCGTTCTCGTCAACCCAAGTGTTTAAAGTGCTGCTAGGTGATGAAAAACAGAGCACTGTCAAAGGCAAGCCTCTTGAAATAGCCAAACTTGTACAAAAAAATCCCGCGGTACAATTTCTATACCAGAAAATAACAGGTTGGCTAAATGAAGATCAAAGGAAGGATGCCGGTTTCTTGGTGGACATTCTGTACAGTGCCCTCTGTTGCTGTGATAGTAATGTGGAAAGAAAAGCTATTCTGGATGATCTTATTGAGGTATTACTGCTCTGTACCTTAAAAAAAAATAATTCTATTTATTTATTTTTGGCTGCGCTGGGTCTTCATTGCTGCGCGGACTTCTCTCTAGTTGCGGCGAGTGGGGGCTACTCTCTGGTGGCGCGCGGGCTTCTCACTGCAGCGGCTTCTCTTGAGGAGCACAGGCTCTAGGCACTCGGGCCTCAGTAGCTGCGGCTCACGGGCCCAACAGTTGTGGCTCCCAGGCTCTAGAGCACAGGCTCAGTAGTTGTGGTGCAAGGGCTTCGTTGCTCCACGGCGTGTGGAATCCTCCTAGATGGGAGGGAACCCTTGTCTCCTGCTTTGGCAGGTGGATTCTTTACCACCGAGTCACCTGGGAAGCCCTGTTCTCTTTAAAAACTGTAGTGGTTTACACTGGCGCACTGATAACGTGTGAGTAGAATGAGACCCGGATGGGGGTTATTTAGAATCGTTTCTTGACTATGAATGTCAGTTTGCGGACAGTATACTCTTGATTGGGATTACGAAGTATGTGAGACAGGATGATAAAAACTTGGTAATGAAAGGGTAGGTTCTTGGAGTCTTTAAAGTCGGACTAGCTAAAAAGCATTTTAGTTTTGTAGTGATTCCACACTCAACTTTACTTGTAAAAAGTTTTACCAGTTACTGTTTGTTCTAGCAGATTGTTTCTCTTTTTCTTCTTTTAGGTAGAGCTGAAATGGAACTCTATTCTTCAGATCATTGAAAAGGTACCTTAGAAATACTCTCCTTTTTCTGTATTTATAGGTGTAGGGGGGGAAAAAAAAAAAAAAACTACAGCCATATTCATGTACTAGTATGTGATCAGGTGTCTCTGTTAAAGAACTTGCTTATTATTGTAACTTTCTTCTCATATTTTGGGAAGACTTAACGGTGTTCACCTTTCTATAGAATTATTTTTCTGGTTAGGAATATTAGGGAAGAATGAACAGATTCCTGAAAATCTAATGTTTCTTCCCTAGTGGGTAACAAAGGAAGAGTTAAATGCTTTATCTTTTATCTTAGTTTATATTTTAAGCTAAGGTTTTCTCTGTTACCCTAGTTATTTTTTCGTCTGTAGAGATGGATTGAGTGTTTCTAGCTTTAAGTAGAACGCACCAATAAATTTTGTTTTGCCCTAGAGTACTATACAGGCAAACTAAAGTCTTCCCACTTTTATTTAATTGCCATTTGACTAAGGAAGAAAATGAGTGATGAGAATAATAAAAAGAAGTCAAGGAACATAACAATTTAGAAAATTTTCTAAATGACTTAAGTATTCTTTCCTAATGAAGTTGTAAATTATATGATGTAACAGTTTCCAACCAAAGAAATATTATGACGAGTTACCTAAAAGTTTTCCTTTTTTAAAAGCATTTTTACATTATTTTAAAAATTTACATACATAACTCTAGTTTATGAAAATTTTTCTTTTTTCCTGTCTTTTAAAGTTACGGTAAAAAAACACATAAACTGTATCATCTTTAACCATTTCTAAGTACAGTTTAGTAGTGTTAGAAGTGTTGTGTTAATATTAAGTGAATATTAGAAGTGTTAAGTGTTAATATTTACGTTATTGTGCAACTAATCTCTAGTACTTTTTCACCTTGCAACATTGAAACTCTATACCCATTAAGCAAAAACTCCCCATTTCCTCCAACAGTTTATTTTGTACAAAATAAACACTGAGTGTTGATTTACTCTTTTTCAATGAGAAATCTAATTTATTAGGCACACCATTTGAATTACTTTATCCATTATCTCTTTCCCTATAGGTAGGCGACATGAAAAACCAAATTATGATAAAGCTTCTGGATAAGTCTAAAATCAGAGCAAAAGTAGTTAATAATTTGATAAGAGAAGATTGATACATCTGTTTCCAACTTAGGGAGGTACCTGCCACATAGTTCAGATGTCTCTGTTTGGAAGGCTTGGGCAGGGTTTGGGAGTTCATAGCCAGTGTTAGCCTCTGTACTTCCATGCCTGACTAGCTTCCCTATCCTCTGGTCAGATTCTTTCTGTGAAAGTGTTAAAACATTGAGAAGTTGGACTTCATGTCTTGATAACCTGAGAGACTTTTTATTCAGGATTTTACTTTCTGGATTCTATAGAATTCTATAGATTGGTTTTATTTGGTAAGCTATCTTAGGAAAGCCAATATTAATACCCATCTAAATTCTAGTTTTTCTTATGTTTTTATGCAATCTCATACGTTATGAGCAGAATCCTAAAGCCAGCTTCTTTAAAAACAAACCTGAATTTTGTAACTGGAAAGGACCTTAGAGATTTTCTAAGTTAATGTTTATTTTTTAAATTAAGAAATAGGTCCGGCTTTAAATTAAGAAATAGGTCCGGCTTTAAATTAAGAAATAGGTCAAGAGCTTTGTATAAGGTCATAAAGCCAGAATAGTGATAAAGCTTGGGCTAAAATAAAAGCTCTTGTTACCTACAATATTTTAAATAAGGAGATAAAATAATTTTTCAGACACTACCCAATCTGCATTTGGATTTTTTTTTTCCAGATTGCTTTGAAATGAACCAGGTTGCAAATTCCTTTCTTCTCAGCCCTTATACCAAAAGAAGCTCTGGGAACATGGATCACCATGCTTTTGGGGGTGGATTTACAGTTTTTTTCCTTGCCTTCCTCACCCCCTGAAAATAAACCAGTTGCTGTCAGATATCTGGCCTCAGTAACTATTTCATAAAATTTGGGCAAATAATAAGTCCCATTGTTCATATTGAAGTAATTTGCCGCTATTATATGTTAATTATTCTTTAATTTTAACAAAATTAATGAACAACAGTTTAATATTTGTAAAGCATTTTAAAATCTGTCTTTAAAGTTCATCCATTCACTATTCGTTGAACATATCTACAGTGTTGATAGCAGGTATCAAAGAAGTTTAAGACAGTCTCTGCTCTCAAGGAACTTACAGTTTCATTGGAAACAAGACATACACACATGAAACATTATTTGCTCTAGAAATTCAGAGAAAAGCAATGATGAGTATGGGCTGTTATGGGAGACTTCACAAAGCAGGTGGGATTTATACTGAATATAGTAATGGATGTAATTTTGATAAATAAAAGAGAGAGGGAATATTTATGGTTGAGAAGCTAGCATGAACAAAGCATGGAAGTGTACATAAGCGAGACTTAGTGGGGAGTAGGGAAGATACCAGCTTTGTTAAGCACTTGAGGAGGAGGAGTGGGGGATAAAGTTGGGGCCATGCTGATGAAGGGAGGTACTAAGTTGCAGGTAATATTTTGGGCAGGTACACTTTGTTTTTTTAATCTTTATCCTAATCTTTGGTACAATTTTTATGGTTTTAGGCATGCTCTAGTTCAGATAATCATGCTTTAGTAACACCTTGGCTCAAAGGAGATATCCTTGGAGAGAAATTGGTAACCTTGGCAGAGCATCTTTGTAACAAAGACTTGGAATCCACAGTATCTTCTGAACCTTACTTCTCAGAAAGATGGACTCTTTTAAGCATGGTGTTATCCCAACATGTTAAAAACGGTAGGTAAAGTATGGCTTGTTTTTTCAGTAGGAAGGGAGTCATTCTTTTTCACCTTTTTTGGGGGATTCCATGTTTTTAGTTAGCATAGTATTAGTTGAGAACAGCAGGATTTAGTTCATTCAGATACCTTAATCTTGTAAACACCCTGTTGTTGTTCAGTCGCTCAGTTGTGCCCGGCTCTTTGCACCCTGTGGACTGCAGCACGCCAGGCTTCCCTGTCCTTCCCCATCTGCAGGAGTTTGCTCAAGCTCATGTCCGTTGAGTCAGGGATGCCATCCAACCATCTGTCCTCTGACGTCCCTTTCTCCTTTGTAACATGATTTGAGATGTTTAATGCTTTTACTTTTATATTTTAAAGGGATTTGAATTTAACTGTTCACTCTAATTTTGTCTTTTTGCCTTAATTTAAAACTTTTATGTGAAGGCTTTTATGTGTGATGGAACAGATTGATTTATTGATGTACTTTTATTCTATCTAATACATAAACACCTTGTTTTTTAAAACAACGATGTGTTTTTTAAAAAACACATGGAAAGACAAGGTGGAATGTTAACCCAAAGTAAAGTATTAAAATACACCGATTGAAAAATGAAAAACGAAAGTTGAAAAAAAGAAAATTCACTGTTCATATTATTTATTTTGTCTGTCTGAATTTTTTTCTCTAGATTACTTGATTGGAGAAGTTTATGTTGAAAGAATTATTGTTAAACTTCATGAAACTTTATCCAAAGCAAAGAAATTGTCAGAAGCTGAAAATAATGACTCATCAGTGTCTTTTATCTGTGATGTGGCCTATAACTATTTCAGCTCAGCGAAAGGATGCTTGCTAATGCCATCATCTGAAGATTTATTATTAACTCTCTTTCAGTTATGTGCTGAGAGCAAAGAAAAAACACATTTGCCAGGTAATAGCCTACTGCTCAAATGTTTTGTTGGGATTCTCCGGCTCTGACCTTCATAGTGTAAGTGCCCAGGCTTTATTAATTGAATAATAATGTGTTTGCGAGTTGAAAGCATTTCAAGTAAAGGGCTACAAATCTTAAAACATTTTGAGCTTTAGAAACCCAAGTTTCTAAACCAAGATGAATGTAGACCTTTTCTCTCAAGTTCTGACTTGATGTTGAGGGAACCGTTTAGAAGCAGCTGTGATAGATGAATTAGTCCTTAGCCCTTCACTCAGTATCTCTGGCAAGTTTTAAATTTCTTGATGCCTCAGTTTCCATATTCATAAAGGGATATATTAATATCTCATTCTCTTCATAGTTAGAAACATTCAATCTTGGTATATATTAAAATGAAATTGAGGTTCTTACCGTTTTTACATTTGTATGGCATGAACTAGCTTGTATCATCACATATTTATGACATAGTTATTTTGTTTTGACAAGCAAATAATAGTTTTATGCTTTCTTAATGGTACCTTAAAAATCTCAGATCTGCAGTGAGTGCTTTAAAGCATTTTGTATTGCTTATAGTTAGTTTAGAGGGACAACAAATTACTGTTGACATCTTGATTTTAGACTTTATCATCAGTAAACTGAAAAATACTTGGCTCTCTGGTGTGAATTTATTGGTTCATCGAACTGGTGACACATTTAAACAGAGCACCTTCCTACGTTTATCTGCTCTGTGGCTGAAGAACCAAGTTCAGTCTTCAACTTTGGATGTCACAAGGTAACCTTTTTTTGATGCTCATTTGCAGAATATCTCTTTAATAACTGATCATTGTCCTTAAATAAGTTTTCATCATTAGTGTGAGTGCCTTTGAAAAATGACTTGTTACATAAGAAACCTATAGGATTCTAAGAGAAGATCCAAATAGGTTTTTCCAAAAGGATTTGTTTTAATGAACATCCTTTTGAACTCAAGTAATTGAAGAATGATTTGTTTTCGCTTACCTGCTGAACTCCTGGCTTATGGTCACTGATGTGATAGCTTTCTGTTCTGGGCTTGCACTGGTGTGGACTGTGACTCTGTAACTTCTCATGGCCACCACAGACACTGATTGTCCTTCATTGTTGGTTTCTTGGGGGGGGTCTGATAGACACTGTTGTAAGTAATTGAAATTGCAGGTGTTTTTCACATCTCGTACTTAAATCCACAAATATATAAAAAAATGAAAATTAAGAGAACACGTCCAGAGCTGCCATGGTTGGGTTAAATCTTTCTCTGAGTATCATGCTCTTTTCATGAAATGAAATATCTGTATTTCAGAAATACCTGACCTGAAATAGGTCTCCTGCATTCTGAAATAGAAACAGCACTTAATTTCAAATTATGAATGTTGGATGAAATCCCCTATTCGATTGTGTGTCATTCACGAGAGGAGGGTGGAGGTGTCACTTACCTTTATTTTTATTTGTCTTTTTGCTCAGGTAAACTGTTATCTGATAGGGTATTTAATGTTTACCCGGGTGTTCAGATTGGTTGTAGCATAACTACAGCAGTTAAGTTCCTTGCTTTATTTTCAGTCTTCAGGTGCTTTTGTCTGCTGTTGATGATTTGCTAAATGCGCTTCTAGAGAGTAAAGATGCTAATCTCCTAGGAACTTATATTGGAAGCGTAATGCCAGACAACAGTGAATGGGAAAAAATGAGACAGTCTCTTCCCGTACAGGTATGTTTGATATTGGAGAGTGCTTATATCATTCCTGAAGTTTGTATTTCATGCAGGCTTAAATATTTTAATTTTATTCTGGGAAAGAGAAAATGTAAATGAAATGTGTATCTTACTTTCCCTTTCTGCCTTTGAATGCTCATATATTGGATATTTGATCTTTACAAGACAGCAGTTGACACGACAGTTGACAGCGAATAGGATATAGTTCTGTCCTGAAGGTACCCTAAAATACACATGTTGATAATTTCTGCTAGTAGAAACTGAATTTCTAGGCTTCTGTGCTTTTACTAGTAAACTAGCAATAGCTTCCTTTTTGAAATTATTCTAAGAACATTTTGAAGATAGTCTACTAACTTCATCGTTGTTCCCTGCCTTAATTGTGTAGGTAGTAAATAATTTAGACTGTTGAATGATTTTGTATATAATTTAAGGTTTTTTTTTTTTTTTTTTTTTTTTACAGTGGTTGCATAGGCCTCTTTTAGAAGGAAGATTGAGTTTGAATTATGAGGGTTTCAAAACAGATTTTAAAGAGCAAGATACAAAGAAACTTCCCAGCCATTTGTGTACTTCAGCATTATTGAGTAAAATGATAGTAGTTGCACTGAAAAAGGAAACAGTCCTAGAAAATAATGAACTTGACAAAATAAGTAAGTATATATGAACATTCAGATAAATACATGTAAGTCTTGAATAAGTTAAAATTAATTAAAATCTTGAATTTAATTAAAATTAATTAAAATTTTGAAATAATTTTGATTATACTTTAAATTTTTAAAGAATGAAAAATCTTCAGCTCCTTTTAATTATTTTAGTGATGAGAAATTGAGGCCTTTCAAGAGATGAATGTTAAATTGCAAATCAGATAGACTCATACCAAAAAATCTTGCTATAGTCTTGTTATCAGTAGAGCAGAATTTGGTGGCTCAGTCGGTACAGAATCTGCCTGCAATATGGGAGACCCAGGTTTGATCTGTGGGTGGGGAAGATCCCCTAGAGAAGGAAATGGCAACTCACTCCAGTATTCTTCCTGGAAAATCCCATGGACAGAGGAGCCTGGCAGGCTGCAGCCCATGGGGTTGCAAAGAGTCGGACATGACTAGCGAGTAAACCACCACCACAGTTACTTTAGCTGGCATGACATCAATAAAAGCAGACCCTGTAGCACATAACCCTGAGGAAAATGGTTAAACAAGTCTTGTGTTTCATCAGGGATTCTGAATTTTCAGTTAATTTTTTTTCAGTTAATTTTTGGATCAGTCCTTTTGTATACGGCTATAATTTTTTCCCCAGCAAGTGGTCATTCAGATGTTGAATTTCAAAAGGATTTGGAAAATCCCCCCCATTCTAGGAAATGGTATAGCATTGTAGGTAGCCTTGTGACCTGTACAAAATAATTTGAAAGGTGGAGGACTTGAATAATTCCTGTGTCAGGCTTGGTTGTAAGCCCTCAGTGGAGTATGGTTGCTAGCAGAAGAGAATATATGCCTATGAAAAAAAGCTGGAAACACCTTTTACGGTGAGCCAGCTCCACCTGCAGTTAAGGTCAAGGAGCTTAGCCTGCTGTTTACTCAGTGAATTTGTCCAAAAACAACACTGGGAATTAGGGTAATAATTTTTGTTGTTTTTCTTAATCTGGAGCTTTCAAGGGACGGGGTTAGATTTTGAACCAGGTTTCAAGTCTCTCGACTCCAAAATCCATACCTGGAGAGTTGTGACTGATTGTGTATTAAGAACCTGTGGTATGGCCAGATTTCGTGAGACTCAGCCATTCTCGCAGCAGTCCCCTGAGGTAGATTTATCGTATCCTGGTTGATAACAGTGTATGCAGCTCTTCTGAATCCAGACTGGCCTGTCACCGAGGCCCTTCCCTGTGTGCTGTGTCATGCTCTCTTCCTTAACACATTGACTTGAACTTCTCAGGTCTTGGGTCCTGTAGTTGTTTATCCTGGATGCAGCTTCTTACCATTTGTGGCAAAAACAGTAGGGAGATTCTTGTAGCATCTCTGATAACTTCGGTTCCTGTCACTTTCTTAACTCGCCAGAAAAGGGACCAAGTAAGGTTTGGGAGAGGAGTGGTATTTTGTATCCGATACGGTCAGTTTTCATTATAATTGTATATCAAGGAGCTGGAAATCAGTTCATGGATGTTTTAGAATTGGTGGGCACAGCGGTGTTAGAGAACAGGAGACAAGTGAGGGGAACTGGAAGTGCCGTTCACAAAGTGCACCCGATAATGTGCTGTCCATTCTGTTAGTTGCAGAACTGCTCTATTCATTGCAGTGGTATGAAGAATTAGACAATCCACCTATTTTCCTAACTGGATTTTGTGAAATGCTTCAGAAAATGAATATCACGTATGATAACTTACGTGGACTTGGTAATACTTCCGGCCTTCTGCAGCTGTTATTTGACAGGTGGGAACCTCTTTTCAATTTCTATTTCATGAGTATTTTGCTAGTTTATGGTTTTGTGTGTGTAAAATGTAAGCCCACTTCATGCTAATCTTTGAATCAGAGGGTTGTTGTAAATTAATCCCAGTTGTTAATGATAAATACTTCATGGGTACTAAGTACTTGATTTCTTCCTCTGGGAGATATTTGTACTTTGCCTGTGTTATTAAATCCATGAATATGATGCAAGGGGCAGATGACAGTGAAAGAGAGTCCTGTAGAAGTTGTTTTAATTTGTCATATGTGACCCATCCTTCCACTTAAAATTTCCAAGGTAAAATTTAGCCTTTTATCTTGTATGTTATTTCCTGCAGGTTTGGCTTAATATCATAACCACAAAACCCTTGCCCCTCGATGAGGAAATAGGTATGAAGAATTGTAGAGGTTATAGTGGTCTGATGTTTAGTTGGTTGAAATTATCCTGTTGAACTGCTTTCTCCTGAAGAGTTTTACATTTGCCTGTAGTATTTTTCGTATGCTTTGCAGTATCAGAGGCCTCAGACTGAACAGGTCTTCCTCTCCAGTCCCCCTACCCTTACTTGACTCGCAGAACTTTCCTCAGTGGATGTTAATGCCCTCCTTGGTTCCTCAGCTTCAGCAATCCTTGGTCTCCTCTGGGTCTTCTCTGTCCTCTTTCCGGCTGCAGCTTCTGATGCTCCAGCTTAATCCTTAAGGTCCTTTCCCCTTTTGGGATGAAGGGGCTTTGGGATTGCCTTGGTGAGAGCTCAGTAAAGGAGTTTCAGAAGCCTAAGTTGCCAGTCCTTTTGGTAACGGCAGTTATTTACGTGCAAAAGTACTGTGTGAATTGATACCCTGACAAGGTGTTTTATTTAGTTCTGTAAAAGGACTCCAGGCAAGCAACTGTGTCAAAACATTAAGTATACTTTCAAAACAGAATGTTTGTTTTCTTTTTTAGATCCAGGAAAAACGGCACCCTTTGGTCTCTTATTATTGCTAAGTTGATCCTTTCCCGAAGTGTTTCATCTGATGAAGTAAAACAGCATTATAGGAGAAAAGAAGGGTATTTTTATTTTAAATACTTTTACTTTGAAATTTATTATGATTGGTCACTCTGCCAACCCTTGACTAACAAACAGTGTGTAATGAATCAGGAAAACAAATTTTAGGACATGAGGAAATTAAATGAAAAAATATGAGACTTAAAGAGTATAAAACAGTTCCAATCATTTTAGGTTGAGGACCCATACTTTTTTAATAGGTGTTTTTAACCTTAAAACATTTTGTTGAAGAATTTAATATGTGCTTTAAATAATTAGCATTTGATAGCTTATTCTCTTTTACTCAGAAATCTATCGGGTAGAATCTTTTCCCCTCTCTCTAACATCCTTCTATCCCTTTATTTAGCTAAAGGGAAGTGATAAGGAAAGTTACTTACTCTTCAAAAGAACGATCATCCCACTGAAGTGAATTCTAAAAAGACAATAAATATATTCCTAAGGCAAAGAAATAGTGAGGTTGGACATACTAGAGATTTACTAGAGTTGATTATATTAGAGAAGTTGAGCATTCAGATTAAACACTTACCTGAAATTTACCAAGAGGCATTTTGAATTTACAGATTTATCAAAAAGAATTTGGAAACTATATATATGTTTATACATGTGTGTGTGTGTGTATGTATATATATACATATACGTGTGTGTGTGTGTGTATATATATATATATATATATGTTCTGGCACAGTAAAATTGTAAGCTAAATTTTGATTTTTAAGTCTTAACTTTTTGAAATTTACTGTTTTGAGTTCAGTTAATGTGGATTATAGGTTTACATGCAATTATAAGAAACACAAAGAGATTCTGTGTACCTTTCACTTAGTTTCTTCCAAATGGTGCCATTTTGAATAACTTTCATGCAATTTCACAACCAAGAAATGACATTGATGTAGTTCATTGACTGGGTTAACTTGCACCCATGTGTGTGCTCTGTAGATCAGAGCACACACGTGTTACCACCACATTCCAAGACACAGAATAGTTGTATCATAAAGATCCCTTGTGGTACCCTTTCTTGCCACAGCCACCTGCCCTCCTGCCATTCTCTTCCTCTCTGGCAACCAGTAATCTATTCTTTCTATAATTTTTACCATTTTAGGAATGTTATATAAATGGAGTCATACAGCATATGATCTTTTGATATTCAGCATAATTAAAAATTTTTCCTGTTTACATGAGTCATAGGGAATTAACTAAAGAACTGCCGGAACTAATTACAAGTGAGATGGATATATACTTGACATACAAAAGTCAGTATCTTTCTTATTCACCAGTTATAATCAATTTAAAAATGCCATAGGAAAAAAGAGATTCTTTTTACATTGACAACAAAACTGTAAATATTTAGAAATAAATTTAATGAAAAATTACAATTGTAAAACTTAAATAAAGATCACAAAACAAAGTGGGAAGATAAATTGTAAAAATTGTTGTATCTAATTTCAGTGTAATGTTAGTCAAAATTTCAGCAGCAATTTTTGAAAAACTTCACAAAGTCTTCTAAACATGGTATGCATTTAAAGGAAAAAATGCTCAAGAATAGCTAGGAAATTTATGAAAGAGAAAAGTGAAAAGGACTTGCCCTACCAACGCAGTGATTAAGCAGTATGAAATTGGTGAATAAATGTATCCTTGGATCAAAGTATGGAGTCCAAAAACCAATGCATGCATAAATGAAAATTTAGTTTTTGATACAGGTGGTCTTTCAGATGAATGAGATAGGAAAATTGGACCTATGTTTGAAAAAAAAAGTGAGACCCACTCCCTTACATTATACATTAAAGTAAGGTCCAGATGAAAATTAAATCTTATAAAAGTTTTTGGGAAAATAAGAAACTGTATAGCCTTGGCACAGGGAAGATCTTAAGCATAGCACAAATCCAGAATCCATAGAAGAAATAGTAGGTACCTGACTTTGTAAAACAAAAACCTTTGTGTCCATCAACAGATGAATGGATAAACAAAAATGTATGCGTTATAATGAAGTATTATTCTGCCTTAAAAAGGAAGGAAATTTTGACATACTGAAATGTGGGTGAACCTTGAGGACATTATGCTAAGTGAAATAAAGCAGTCACGAAAAGACAAATACTGTGTGATTCCACTTATATGAGGTATTTAGGCATATTCATAGAGACGGAAAGTCAAATGGTGGTTGTCAGGGACTGAATGGAAGGAAGATGGGGAGTTCTTATTTAATGGACAGAGTTTCAGTTTGTAAAATGAAAAAGTTCTGGAGGTTGGTTGCACAACAGTGTGAATGAACTTAACATCACTGAACTATAGACTTAAAAGTAGTTAATCTGGGGGACTTCCCTGATGGTCCAGTGGTTAAGACTCCATGCTTCCAATGCAGGAGGCATGTGTTCTACCCCTGGTCAGGGAACTGATCCCTCATGCTGCACAGCATGACCAAAAAAAAATTTTTTTTTAATTAAAATAGTATGGTAAATTTTACATAATTTTACATATTTTGCCACAGTTAAAAAAGAAAATTTCTGTATGATAAAAATACAGTATAAAGGATAGGTGGAAAAATAAAGGAAAATACTTGTTAATTAAAAAGAATTAATGTTCATAATATAAATAGCTTCTAGTAATTAGTCAAACTGAAGAATGTGTCAAGGACTTGAACAGGTAATTCGTAGATGAAATAGTCAAAGGTAATTCATTTATGAAATGTGGAATAGGAAAGGATTTGCTTTGTTAATAATGACAAATACAAAGGAGTATATAGTTTATCTACCTTATTGCCAGGAATTAAAAAGGATTATTAGGTGTGCAGCAGAAAAGTCAAACTTGTACATTTTTGGTGAAAATGTGAATTTATTCTTCTTTGAAGAAAAACTTGAGATTATCAAAATATAATACATGCAGATCCTTTGATTTTGAAGTTCTGCTTCCAGGAATCTAGCCTAAAGAGGTGTTTGTACATATACATAATAGTACTTGTTCAAGGACAGTTATTATAGTGTTATTTGTAAGAGCAAAAATTTGATGGAAAAATCCTAAATGTTCACTAATAGAAAAATAGTTAAATTATGATTGTATGAAATATTTTGGTTTTGTTTTTTATTTAGATATGTAGTTTTAAAATAGAATACTTTGTACCTATATGTTCTGCTGTAAAGTGGTCTAGAAAGTATATAAGTATCAGGTAATATAAAATTTAGATACATAAAACCCAAGTATATATATGCATATATATGAGTATCATTTCATATGAGCAATATGTAACTGGTCCTCTTTAAATTGAATCAGTTGGCTCTTAATGACAGCATAAGCATGTACTGTGTGTATAATTTTTAAAAATCATCTTTGGGGAAAGATATATATACTTATTTTTTGAAAATCAGAAACATGAAAAAGAGAAGCAGAAAAAAATAATTGTCCACAGTTTCATCAAACAGAATCAGCAAGTGTCAACCTCTTTCATAGTTTCTTTTATTCTTTTTCTACTCAGTTATTTTATATAGTGGAAATTTTAGTCTTTTTAAATTGTATGAATAAGAGGAATTTTCTGAAATAACTAAATATTTAGGATAAATATAATTCACACCTTTTTTTCCCCCTCTTTAAACAGTTTTTTTCCACTAACAGAAGGCAATATGCATACTATTCAAAGTCTCTGTCCATTTTTGTCAAAAGAAGACAAGAAAGAATTCATTGCTCAGTGTATACCTGCCCTTTTGGCCTGGACCAAGGAAGATGTTTGCCATATTAATGGTTAGTTACTTGGTAATAAATATTTCATTAATTTAATTATTGCTTGAGATGAAAGAAGTGTTTCTTAACATCTAAATCCAAATCTGACAGAGATAAATTATAGCTTATTTTTTTCCTAGTTAATATTCTTGCTACATAACAAGTTGACTCAATAGGGTAAGTGTCGTTCATTGGAGAGTGACTGTTACTTTGCAGTATCGAAATGCTGCAGCCTAAGGGAAGGTGTGTAACCACAGGTACCCTCTAATCATTTCTGTACCCTGTGTAGCTCTTCTTAGCTATACGTCATTTCCCCCTAGTCAACCGATGAGTCAACTTACAAAAGCAAAAGAGGAAACAGCTTTTGTTGTGTTTTAAACTTTTCGGACATTCTGTACTCTTGTTAGTTCCTTTACTTGCTAATTTAACAAGCACTTATTGAGCCCTGACTATGTGGCAGTCTCTTTTGTAGAGAAGAAGATAGATGTAAAGTTATATGATAACTGATATAGCAAAAATTTATCTTATGTGCAGAAGTGCAGAAAAGGATTTTCCACTTTGCTTTGAGATAGCAGTGGCTATTTCACAAAAAGAAATATTTTAGTAGTGGTAAAAGGTACTTTTCCTTAGAGTTAGAGAAAGACATTCCAGGTTCACAGAAACTAGAAGAGTGCAGGTAGCTTCATTTTGGTTGGATTTAAGGTAGAAAGTTGGGACAAAGAGTATTAGGGTGCACAAGAATATGGATCTTGAGAATGGTAGGGCACAGATCATAAAGGCCTCATTTTGTCAGTTAAGGAGTTTGGACTTTAAGCGATAGGAGGTAAGGAACTGTTGGCCCAAATTAGGTAGGAAAGTAGTCAGACTGTCATATTCACATTAGAAAGATTATCTTGACAGCTGTGTGAAGAGTGGATATGGGAGAAGAGAGAAATTAGGGGTAGAAGACTATATAGATAGAGAGCCATTCGAATAATCAAAATGAGAGAAAAGAGCTCTTGAGTCAAGGCACAGATGGAAGAGTGGAGATGGAATTGAGAGAGATAGGAAGTAGACTTGTTGGGGTTCTGTGGTTATGTTTCTGGATTGCGCAGATGGGAGTACCTTGAGGCCTTATAGGAAACCCTGCCAGGAGACTTCAGGGCTGGACACAGAGTGGCGAAGGAGTGTACAGGGAGCTGATATTAAGGTTTGGACGCATGAGATTACGATTAAGGTGGCTATGGAATAAGTACTCAAATGGGGATTGTCAGTAAGCAGTAGGCTGTTGGCTAGATGGAAATACTGCTTTCAGAGTCCATGCCAGGTAGGTGGTAGTATAATCTGTAAATGAAGATGAGCTTGTTGGGGAGAGTGAAGCGTGAAAAGAATATCAAGGGAACACCAGTATGTAGATTTAAGGGGTATGTAGGTAAAGGGACACTTGAGAATAAGGACTGAAGGTTAAAAAAAAAGGAAGCAAGAGTTTAGGTAATATTCATCACCTGTTAAATGCCACAGCCCAGATGAAATTAGAGACTGAAATGTGGAATGAACAGTGGTGAAAAAGTAGGGCCAGATAGTCTGTTCTTAAGGGTTTGGTAGAAAGGGACATACGGGGCTTCCCTGGTGGCTCAGTGGTAAAGAATCCGCCTGCCAATGCAGGAGACACGGGTTCAATCCCTGATCCCGGAAGATCCCACATGCTGCGGAGCAACTAAGGCCATGCGCCACAGCTGTTGAGCCTGTGGTCTCGAGCCGGGAGCTGCAACTGCTGAAGCTTGCGTGCCCTAGAGCCCCTGCTCCACAACAAGAGGAGCCAACCCACTGAGAAGCCCACACACAGCAATTAGAAGCCTTCAGTCGCCGCAACTAGAGAAAAGCCTGTGCCAAATGAAGACCCAGCACAGCCACAAATAAAATATGGGGAAAAAAAAAAAAAAGGAGGGGAAGTGGAAAGAAGTGAAAGCTGGACATGAATACAGAGTCAAAGGGGGAGAGGGAGGAATAGAAGACAGAATAATGTATGGTAGTTCCCACTGAGAAGAAGAGAGAGGAGGGCGTGTAGGATTGGATCGAGAGCAGTTAGAAAAAAATCACCATGACAGAAACAGATTTAGAGAGCAAACTTATGGCTACCAGGGGGAAAGGTGGGGAGGAAGAGAGTTTGGGGCTGACATAAACACACCACTGTATGTAAAATGGATAACCATCAAGGACCTACTGTATAGCACAGGGGACTCTGCTCAGTATTACGTAGCAACCTAGAAAGGAAAAGGATGTGAAAAAGAATAGACGTATGTAACATGTATAACTAAAGCACTTTGCTGTACACCCGAGACTCACACAACGTTGTTAATCAACTGTAGTCCAATGGGACATAAAATAAAGGGAAAAAAGAAGATATCAACCATGTATAAGTGGAGCTTAGGTAAGGAGAGCTGTTGGGCAGATGCAGATGTAGATACAGAGAGTGTAGAAGGGGTTGGGAACTTCATGGCATCGTGTCTCTTTAGGTTGTCTGATGAGTGGCAATGGGATTGTGTTTTTTAAGAAAGGTAGTAAAAGTTTGAGATAGTGGAAGAAGAATATGCCATTAGCAAACACAGTGAAACAATTGCCTTGATAGTATGATATCAAAATAAATTTTTGTGGCATTAAGCTTTACTGTTGAGTTCACTTGCATAGTTAAATCGTGGGCTTGGAATGGGATTTGCAGGAAAGGGATGCAGTTGAACGGATTGTTCATGGAAGAGAGGATTACCTAATGGGAGAGCAGGTGGTATCTGCAGCACAGGTTACAGCTGAAAGGTGGCTGAAGACAGGCCTGTGTTCACACAGGTCACAAGGTACCCAGCTGTGCGGAGGCCCAGGAAGAGGAGTGTTTTTTAAGGTTTTACAATCGGTTTTTCTCTTCTAGCCCAAGTGATGAAGCAGAATTAGCTAACGAATACTTTTCAGTTATTAGAACATGAGTTGTTTCTGATTAAACTTGAAGCCTCTTCTATTGATATTTTGTAAGGAAGATTTAAAAAAAATTCTTCCTCTGCCTTTAAAGGAAGACTAAATTGTTACTGATTAATTAATTTTTGCTTTCTTTGTTGGTTCTCTTTTGCCTACAGGATAAAAACCTAAGTCCTTAGTTTGGCCTGTAAGATGTTTTAAAATCTTATTGCAACCAGTTTCTCCAGTTTCACCTCTTTTGCTTCCACTCTGGACCCTGACCATGCTAAATTGTCATGAATTTTGATCAGTCCATACTTTCTTACAGCTTTGTGCCTTAGCACTCCGTGGAGCATCCCTTTTCTAGTCTTGCAGACTTTCATCTTTTGATAAATCCCCGTTCACACACCAACTTTGGGAAGCCTTTTCTAACTTAGTGTAGTTTCCTGCTCTGGGTTCTCAGTTTTTGTCCATATTATTCTAATTTGTTTTTAAGTCTGCCAGTACTGCTGAATAAGACCCTTCAGGGACTGGATTTTGTCCAGCTTTCTCCCTAGTATCTGTCTAGCAGTGTACCTTGTATGCATTCATTTATTCGTTCTTTATTTAGTCAGTCAAAATAAATGTATCTCGGGCACTGTGGTAGGGGGCCATATACAGCGATGAGTAAAACTGACAAGGTTCCTGCTTTCATGGAGCTTACTTCCTGATGAGATAATAACAAACATTAGTGCTGTAAAGGCAACAAACAAGTGATACTAGAGGAATGAGGAGGGGCGTACTTTATGTACTTGGGAATTTCAGAGTGGAGGCAGTATTTAAGCTGAGAATTGAAGAATAAGGAGGAATCAGGGAGTCTAAAGAGTAGGGAACCCACAGGAGCTTTCCCAACAAAGATGCTTACTGAGTGAACGTATGAATTATAAAACAGTATGCTCTATTTTCCAACTTTATTTAACTTTGTACTCTAGCTAGAGATTTGTCTGTTTTTTGAGAGGTGGGTATGCTGAATATGTCCTATCCGTAAGGAAACAAAGAAAATAATGGCATAGGCTAGTTTAATGCATAGTGTCATTCACTTGCTTCCCTCTGCCTGCCCTGCCACACTTTCTTCTCTGTGCTGGGTGCTGAGTATGTTGGCAGGTCCCTGCCTATAGAGTTTATAGGCTCATTTGTTGACTCTTTCTTATAAGCCCTAATTTTAGAATCATCACCCTGGACACTTTTGAAGAAAGTTTTTAACCTATCTCAGCATAGGCTTTCTTTTTTTATAGTAGCAATACAATTTAAAAATGTTTTAATTTTGCTGTAGGAGGTTTTGGACATCTTGCCATTTTCAATTCTTGTCTGCAGACCAAAAGCATAGATGATGGAGAGCTATTACATGGTCTATTAAAAATTCTGATAACATGGAAAAAAGATCACGAAGATATTTTTCTTTTCAGTTGGTAGGTAATACTTTATATTTTTCCCTCTGTGTATGATGTGATCTCAGATTATGTATCTTACAGTCACTGTTTCATAGAGTAATAGGATGGTAGGCATTTAAGTCAGTCTGTTATAAGTATATAAGATTTAAATTTTTCTCATTGAATGTCTGTATAATTCATCAATGTTTTATTTTTGTCTTTATCACAGTAATCTGTCAGAAGTAAGTCCAGAGATACTGGCTGTAAATATAGAAATAATCCGTTTCCTTTCCCTGTTTCTGAAATACTGCTCATCTCCTTTGGCAGAGAGCGAATGGGACTTCATCATGTGTTCCATGTTGGCTTGGTTGGAGGTAAATTAACCTTCTGCATCATCACTGATGTTGGGTTTTTGTGCATATCTGTGTGCCAGAAGTATTTTCTCATCCTCTTTAAGTAATGATTGTAGTTAGCTCCTTTGCAAACATTTGAACTCTTTATAGATATATTCCTTGCCGACTGCTGCTTGACAGATCAGTAAAATGATTGAGGTTTAATGTTTGCTGATATCATTCAGCAGCCATTCTGCTAACTGCTTTTAAAATGGTCTCTCCGTTAGCTCGTTTTAATGTAATATTTGTAGCATAGTCCTTTAAGGTTTTATCTTTTCATGACAAGGTTTTTGGTCTTTTGCTTCTATTCTTACAATGTGCTGTTTCATTATTGCCAGACTAGTGCAGTAAAGATTAAACAAATTCAGAGGGAATTAGAGTTCTTTTTATGACCCCAAGCAACCAGCTGTGTAATACCTCTGGGTATTAGGTAGCAAGTCATGCAGCAAGTCAGTCAGTGCTGAATTGGTCTGAAGCTCTACTCTGCCTGCTGTTTACTGTGTGGCTTAGGGTATTAAAGCTTACCTAATTGAGCCTCAGTTCCCTCATTTTAAAATAACTTAATAATGCCCAATTAATAGGGCTCCTGAGAAGATTATAAATGTGCTTTTAATGTATTTAACTTGGTAAATGGTAATTGATATTATTTTCCTTCATGGTTGCAGAAATAAAAAAGAACAGTTCACAATAAGTGGGTTAATTCTAATTCCTAACAGTTAATTCTGAAAATAAGTTATTTTGATATATAAATGTCTCCTGAGACTATACATTCAAACTGTTTCTTATTTTCAAATTTAGAGAAATGAAAGGGACTTCTCTTTATTGCCTTGACTTGTAGTATTCTACAGGAGGTCTGCTTACCTATTTAATTTTTGTTTCCTCAGACAACAAATGAGAATCAGGCACTGTATTCTGTTCCACTTGTACAACTGTTTGCCTATGTCAGCTGTGATTTGGCCTGTGAACTCAGCGCGTTTTTTGATTCTACAACTCTGGTCACCACTGGCAGCCTTCCTGTAAATCTGATCAGTGAATGGAAAGAATTTTTTTCTCCTGGCATCCACAGTTTGCTTTTACCTCTTTTGGTGACTGCTACAGGCAAGTGAAAAAGGGAGTAGTAGTGAGAGTCATTGAAAGTAACTTGTTTTGAAAAATTAAAAAACAAAACAAAACACAAAACACCACAAAATCAACTTTGGATGTTTAGGTCACACAACACAAAATAGTGAAAGAGCCAGAGAGAAAGTTTAGCATCTCAGAATCATCGTATATTCTTCTGCTTTACAGACAAGAATTGAAACATCACAAGATACCTAAAGACCACTGAAAATTGGAATCATACTAATTCAGAGAATATGAATAAATTATTTTAACTCAAACTTCTTTTTTTTTTAAAGGATAAGATAATAGAAGTCATTAAATAGTTGAGATTATCTGAAATATATATTCAGTTCATGCTTCTAGTTTGGACTGCTTTAATGTTTGTCAAGTTTTTATTTCATTTTCTTAAATAACATTTGGTTGTCTGTGAATCGGTCAAGTTGTATTACTCACTTTGTTTGGGGTATGACTCTTTTTTTCCTTTTTGTCATCAGGAGAAAACAGAGATACATCTGAAACATCATTTCAGAATGCAATGCTGAAGCCCATGTGTGAAACATTAACTTATATCCCAAAGGATCAGCTATTGAGTCAGAAACTCCCTGCAAGATTGATTGCTGGTCAGAAAACAAACTTGCCAGAATACCTCCAGACTTTGTTAAATACATTAGCCCCATTACTCCTTTATAGAGCTCGGCCTGTGCAAATTGCTGTCTATCATATGCTATACAAGTAAGAATTCTTTCAGTTGAATCAGTATTGTGGTGGTTTTTTAAAAAATGAAATATAGTTTTGGCCTTCCCTGATAGCTAAGTTGGTAAAGAATCTGCCTGCAATGCTGGAGACTTGGGTTCAATCCCTGGGTTGGGAAGATCTCCTGGAGAAGGGAAAGACTGGGCACTCCAGTATTCTAGCCTGGGGAATTCCATGGACTGTATAGTCCATATGGTCACAAAGAATTGGACAAGACTGAGTGACTTTCACTTTCACATATGTAGTTTTAATTTTTGGTCATTAAAAAAAAGTCAAAAAGAAAGAAGTTACCAAAAATTAAAAAAAAAAAGTCAAAGTAAAAACAGCAACAATGTAAGCTTGACTAAATGTTTCAGTAACAGGAATGGTCATGGTTCTCCATGCACAGTTTATATAGTCCTGGCCATAGTGGATTATTTCAGAATAAGCTCAGTAAAAGGATATACTCACTACAAAATCAGTATTGGACTTTCTATTGCTAAGCATGACTTAACAGTGAACCATTTCATGTAACTTAATATTCTGACTTTCAGATTGATGCCTGAATTCCCACAATATGATCAAGATAATCTAAAGTCATATGGAGATGAAGAAGAAGAACCAGCCTTGTAAGTTATTTTTAATACAAGTCTTCCTCAATTTACAGGGTTACATCCTATTTGTAAGTTGAATACATGTTGAGTCAAAGATACATTTGATACACATAACCTGCTGAATATCAGTTTATCCTAGCCTACTGAAGCGTGTTCAGAACGTTTCCATCAGCCTACAGTTGGGCAAAGTCATCCAACTCAAAGTCTGTTTTATGATAAAGTGTTCAGTTCAGTTCAGTTCAGTCACTCAGTCATGTCCGACTCTTTGCGACCCCAAGAATCACAGCACGCCAGGCCTCCCTGTCCATCACCAACTCCCGGAGTTCACTCAGACTCACGTCCATCGAGTCAGTGATGCCATCCAGCCATCTCATCCTCTGTCGTCCCCTTCTCCTCCTGCCCCCAATCCCTCCCAGCATCAGAGTCTTTTCCAATGAGTCAACTCTTCGCATGAGGTGGCCAAAGTACTGGAGTTTCAGCTTTAGCATCATTCCTTCCAAAGAAATCCCAGGGCTGATCTTCAGAATAGACTGGTTGGATCTCCTTGCAGTCCAAGGGACTCTCAAGAGTCTTCTCCAACACCAGAGTTCAAAAGCATCAATTCTTGGTGCTCAGCTTTCCTCACAGTCCAACTCTCACATCCATACATGACCACAGGAAAATCCATAGCCTTGACTAGACGGACCTTTGTTGCAAAGTAATGTCTCTGCTTTTGAATATGCTATCTAGGTTGGTCATAACTTTCCTTCCAAGGAGTAAGCATCTTTTAATTTCATGGCTGCAGTCACCATCTGCAGTGATTTTGGAGCCCAGAAAAATAAAGTCTGACACTGTTTCCACTATTTCCCCATCTATTTCCCATGAAGTGATGGGACCGGATGCCATGATCTTCGTTTTCTGAATGTTGAGCTTTAAGCCAACTTTTTCACTCTCTACTTTCACTTTCATCAAGAGGCTTTTGAGTTCCTCTTCACTTTCTGCCATAAGGGTGGTGTCATCTGCATATCTGAGGTTATTGATATTTCTCCCGGCAATCTTGATTCCAGCTTGTGCTTCTTCCAGCACAGCGTTTCTCACGATGTACTCTGCATATAAGTTAAATAAGCAGGGTGACAATATACAGCCTTGATGTACTCCCTTTCCTATTTGGAACCAGTCTGTTGTTCCATGTCCTGTTCTAACTGCTGCTTCCTGACCTGCATATAGGTTTCTCAAGAGGCAGGTCAGGTGTTCTGGTATTCCCATTTCTTTCAGAATTTTCCACAGTTTATTATGATCCACACAGTCAAAGGGTTTGGCATAGTCACTAAAGCAGAAATAGATGTTTTTCTGGAACTCTCTTGCTTTTTCGATGATCTAGTGGATGTTGGCAATTTGATCTCTGGTTCCTCTGCCTTTTCTAAAACCAGCTTGAACATCAGGAAGTTCACGGTTCACATATTGCTGAAGACTGGCTTGGAGAACTTTGAGCATTACTTTACTAGCGTGTGAGATGAGTGCAATTGTGTGGTAGTTTGAGCATTCTTTGGCATTGCCTTTCTTTGGGATTGGAATGAAAACTGACCTTTTCCAGTCCTGTGGCCACTGCTTAGTTTTCCAAATTTGCTGGCATATTGAGTGCAGCACTTTCACAGCATCATCTTTCAGCTCAACTGGAATCCCATCACCTCCACTAGCTTTGTTTGTGGTAATGCTTTCTAAGGCCCACTTGACTTCAGATTCCAGGATGTCTGGCTCTAGGTGAGTCAGTGATCACACCATCATGGTTATCTGGGTTGTGAAGATCTTTTTTGTATAGTTCTGTGTATTCTTGCCATCTCTTCTTAATATCTTCTACTTCTGTTAGGTCCATACCATTTCTTTCCTTTATTGTGCCCATCTTTGCATGAAATGTTCCCTTGGTATCTCTAATTTTCTTGAAGAGATCCCTAGTCTTTCCCATTCTGTTGTTTTCCTCTATTTCTTTGCATTGATCGCTGAGGAAGGCTTTCTTATCTCTTCTTGCTATTCTTTGGAACTCTGCGTTCAGATGCTTATATCTTTCCTTTTCTCCTTTGCTTTTCGCTTCTCTTCTTTTTACAGCTATTTGTATTGATAAAGTGTTAGCTATCTCCTGTAATTTATTGAGTACTGTACCAAATGTGAAAAGCAGAATGGTTGTCTGGGTAAGAGTGGTTGTGAGTGGCTTGGTTGTTAACCCTTTGTGATTGCGTGGCCGCCTGGGAGCTGCAGTTCACCAGCACTGCCCAGCGTTGTAAGAGAGGACCGTTCTGCGTTATAGCCAGTCTGGGGAAAGGTCACAATGTGTAGTATAGTTTCTACTGAACACTCATTGCTTTGACACTGTTGTAGTGTTGAAAAATTAAAAGTCAAACCATCATAAGTTGGGATTGCTTCATTAAATTGTCATAATCCATCATGATGATTTTAGAAGACTGAGGCAATGCAAAAGCTCTAAGTTTAGTGAATACATTCATTCCACAAATCTTGTACATTTATCTGTAAGATATAAATGAATTTTAGAGCTCACTTGAAGAGAAAGTTACTCTCTCTTCTAATTGTTTCTAAGTCATTTTCAGTTTGCTACTGTTTAGTAAAACTTTCTTTGGCCACATAGTAACTGGGGAAAGAGTATACCCCTTCAAAAATGTATTGAGCACCCCTTTGTGCAAGTGTTAATTAAATGGTGAGGGGAGAATATAGTGTTAAGTAAGCTGTTTTCTTAAGGAGCTTATAATCTAATTTAGATGTATTGCCCTAAAACTGAGTGGGCTTCTCTGGTGGCTCAGCAGTAGAGAATCCACCTGCCAGTGTAGGAGATGTAGGTTTGATTTCCACGTTGGGAAGATGCCTTGGAGAAGGAAATGGCAGCTTGCTCCGGTACTCTTGTCTGGGAAATTTCATGGACAGAGGCGCCTGGTGGGCTATGGTCCATAGGGTCACAAAAGAGTTGGACACGATTAAGTGACTAAACAACCACCCTATAATAGAAGACAGTGTGTGACAAGTGCTAAGAAAAAGGATGATGTTAGTGAGACACAACTACTGTGCCAAGAAGGGAAGACATTGATGAAAGGGAAGACTTTTCAGATTAGGGAGCATTTCAGCAGGCAGGGGAAAGTTACAGGAACACCATGTGCAAAGGCATTGAGGCATGACTGCTCATGATGTGCTTGGGGAATATCGAGTTGTTGCCATGTGACATATTTTTTAATTTTCTAGGTCTTCTTCCAGTGGAATATAAGCTGTGTGAGGCTTTCAGTCTTTTATTTCTGACTTTTTGTTCCCCAGCACCCAGTTGTTGGCCTTAAATAGTTATAAATAATCCTCATTTGTTGAGTAAAAGAATAAATGAGGGAGTCCCCTGGTGATCCAGTGGTTAAGAATTTGCCTTCCAATGCAGGAGATGTGAGTTTGATCCCTGGTTTGGGAACTAAGATCCCACATTCCGGGGAGCAACTAAACCTACATGCTGAAACAGCTGAGCCCACGTGCCACAACTAGAGAGTCCCTGTGCCACAATGAACGATCCACCAGATGCAGTGACGTTTCCATGTGCCGCAACTATGACCCAATGCAGCCAAATAAATGAGCATGTGCAGAGTAGGCAGGGAGGGTAGAGTGAAAGATAAAGCTGGAGGGTAATGAAGGGCCTTCAAAATGACATTTTCTAGAGATCGGGGCATTGTTTGGTAGAAGGTGGGATACCATCAGCTGATTCTGGCAGAAGTCTGAAGCATAAGTAGCTTCAGACATAGAAGTAGCAAGCAGAGCTGGAGGCCATTCTAGAAGTTCCAAAGTGCATGGAGGTCAGTGTGTAAAGTGGAGAGTTGTTCTTTGTAAAATCTGCTGATGGTTGGTATGGAATGGAGAAGGGTTGGTACATGAGATGGTGGTGCTGAAGGTAAAAACTTAAGGGCAGAAGTTGGAGAGAACTTTTACTTATGGGCTGGTAGTAGGAAACCACAAGGAAAGAAAGATCACAGAGGTAAAAGAAGAGACTGAAGTCAGAATGTCAGAGAGAATTTGACTGGAGATACACACAAGTCTTTGGAAAAGACCCTGATGCTGGGTGAGATTGAAGGCAAGAGAAGAGGGTGACAGAGGATGAGATGGTTGGACAGCATCACTGATTCAGTGGATGTGAACTTGGGCAAACTCCAGGAGATGATGAGGGACAGGGAATCCTGGTGTGCTGCAGTTCATGGGGTCCAGGAGTCAGACATGACTTGGCAACTGAACAGCAACAACACACATGAGTATTTCACTTCCTGAGACTCTTACAAGCTTGTCTAAAAGTGTTAATAAGTACACTGCTTCCATAAAGAAGAAAATTACCTTACATTGCCATGAGTTAATACGAATGTTAAATTTCCTTTAACATTCCTTTAACTGTATTGAAAGACAATACAGTCTTATGATCTTCTAACCCTTTGTTGGTTGATAAAGGACCTGATAGGATTTGTTAGCCCTAATTGTTCCCCTGGCTAGGCAGGGACTTCAGACTAATCAGTTAGCCTCTCTGGGTGTATGATTTTTTTTCCATCTATAAAATGAAAGGTAGAAATATACATTTTCTGCTGGATCATTGAAAAGGCAAGAGAGTTCCAGAAAAACATCTATTTCTGCTTTCTTGACTATGCCAAAGCCTTTGACTGTGTGGATCACAATAAACTGTGGAAAATTCTGAAAGAAATGGGAATACCAGAACACCTGACCTGCCTCTTGAGAAATCTGTATGCAGGTCAGGAAGCAACAGTTAGAACTGGACATGGAACAACAGACTGGTTCCAAATAGGAAAAGGAGTACATCAAAGCTGTATATTGTCATCCTGCTTATTTAACTTATATGCACAGTACATCATGAGAAATGCTGGGCTGGATGAAGCACAACCTGGAATCAAGATTGCAGGGAGAAATATCAATAACCTCAGATATGCAGATGACACCACCCTTATGGCAGAAAGAGAAGAACTGAAGAGCCTCTTGATGAAGGAGGAGAGTGAAAAAGTTGGCTTAAAGCTCAACATTCAGAAAACGAAGATCATGGCATCCGGTCCCATCACTTCATGGGAAATAGATGGGGAAACAGTGGAAACAGTGGCTGACTTTATTTTGGGGGGCTCTAAAATCACTGCAGATGGTGACTGCAGCCATGAAATTAAAAGACGCTTACTCCTTGGAAGGAAAGTTATGACCAACCTAGACAGCATATTAAAAAGCAGAGGTCTGTCTAGTCAAGGCTATGATTTTTCCAGTTGTCATGTGTGGATGTGAGAGTTGGACTATAAAGAAAGTTGAGCGCAGAAGAATTGATGCCTTTGAACTGTGGTATTGGAGAAGACTCTTAAGATTCCCTTGGACTGCAAGGAGATCCAACCAGTCCATCCTAAAGGAGATCAGTCCTGAGTATTCATTGGAAGGACTGATGTTGAAGCTGAAACTCCTACACTTTGGCCACCTGATGTGAAGAGCTGACTCATTTGAAAAGACCATGATGCTGGGCAGGATTGAAGGCGTGAGGAGAAGGGGATGACAGACGATGAGATGGTTGGATGGCACTGACTTAATGGACATGAGTTTGGGTAAACTCCAGGAGTTGGTGATGGACAGGGAGGCCTGGTGTGCCATGGTCCATGGGGTTGCAAAGAGTTGAACATGACTGAGCGACTGCACTGAACTGAAAAGTTTTTCCTTTAAGTACTAATTTCTAGAGTAAATTTTATAGCATATCTTACATATTTATAAATATGAAAACATGTATATATTTCTATATCATTTTATGCCTTTCAGATTCTATAATTGCCTTTATATAAAATTAAGGGTCAAAATTGAACCTATAAAGGGGAACTTTTAAAATGGTTTTTGGAAAATAGAGGAAGATTTTTCTAAAATGCTTCAAATTTATACACGCTGTCAGTTTGTTAAGAGACAAATTATGAAGAAAACTGTGGTGTTTAATCATTGATTCTTAGGTCGCCACCGGCTGCACTGATGTCTCTTCTTAGCACTCAAGAGGACTTACTAGAAAATGTTTTGGGATGTATTCCTGTTGGACAGATAGTTACTATCAAGCCACTGAGTGAAGACTTCTGTTATGTTCTGGGGTACCTCCTCACTTGGAAATTAATACTTACTTTCTTCAAAGCTGCTTCATCTCAGGTAAATAAAATGAGACAAAAAAAAACTTCTGTCAAAAAAGTATTTCTCTCTTACTATCTTAAACCTTTCCTTCCCCTCCTTTTGGAGAAAAATGAGGACATGCCTCACATTTTAGTCTGCTCTTATCTGGCTCATTACAGACATTCTGCTAAATTTATTTCTGTCTTTACTTTGTCACCCTCCCACAGTTTTATGCTTGGATCAGTTTTTTTCTAACTGAATGTATCCACCAAGTCTGTTTATTGCAGGAAACCAGGTTTCTATAATTTACTTTTGTGTTATCATAGTAACAGTTTCTAAAGAACTGGATCTTGCTATTTTCTTTTTCCCTTTGGTCAACTTCTGACTCTTGTGGGAATATCAATGGAAATTCACCTTATTTGAAAATCAGTGTTTAGAGAAAGATCTATGAAATATTACCATATGTAATTCAAGCTGTTATCACTAAATAATGAAAATATCCTATAGTAATTATTTTGCCCAAATTATTTTAGCAGCCACTAGATGTCTCTGTTGTCTCACGTTTAACAAGGAAACTGGAAAGCTCTGCTCCAGTTTAAAAAATTCTTTTAGACAGATGCCTGCTTTTAAAAAAAGTTCCAAACATTGAATCAGTTTAATAAAGTAGGTCACTTCTTTGTCAGGTTAATACAACAAGACTTAAATCGCTACATATTTAAAGTGTGACTAAATATCATGGCATTCATTTTCAATGTGATTTTTCAGAATCCTTAAGTTATAACTTATGTTGTTGCTAATAACCCTTGTAGTTGTTTAGTCACTTAGTCCTGACTCTTTGCGACCCCATGGACCCCATGGGATTCTCCAGGCAAGAATACTGGAGTGGGTTTTGCTTTCCTTCTCCAGGAGATCTTCCCGGACTGGGATCAAACCCATGTATCCTGCGATGGCAGGCGGGTTCTTTGCCCTGGAGCCACCAGGGAAGCTCAATAATCTATTTCTTGGTACAAATATATCAACATATACATTTTTGCATTTGTTTATCTAAGGAGAAAATGAAATCACAGAGGCAACACTGGTCTAGATGTTCAGATTGTTTTATTTATTTTCAGTCTTACCACTTAGGTTTGTGTTTTGAGCTTGTCTTAATTCACTGATTATATATTTCAAGAACTACTTGTTAGGCTTCTGCATTTGTTTCTTAGAATATTGTTGATCTCTAAAAAATTGCAGCATATTGAGGCCTTATATCTAAGAATTTTGTTCTTGTTATACTCAGATATTAGGAATAATTATATAATTCTTATATGCAGAAATTATGAGTACATCATCTTTTTCATTAAGCCAGGGTCGGAGAGGGGCACAATTAGATCAGCATTTATTGAGCCTAGAAGTTGAACTGAACTGTCAACAAGTAAACCACCATAACTCAGTAAATAACAGTAATTAGAAGAATCCTAAAGCAGACCGTTTTTTAAATAAATTTTTGGTCCTTAATCTGGGTTGTTTTTAACATTCGTCTCAAAAGAATTAGTGAATTAAATTGAATTGAAAATAAGTGTGTGTGTGTGTGTGTGTGTCTTATAGTTTTGCTGAGATGTATTTCACATATCATCAAATTTGCTTAATTACAGGATGCAGTTTTGGGGACTCCTCAGGTGGTCCAGCGGTTAAGGCTCTGTGCCTCTGCTGCAGGAGGTGCAGGTTTGATCCCTGGTCGGGGAACTTCAGATCCCAGTGTGGCCAAAAAAAAAGATAAAGAGTACAGTTTGGTGTTTCTAGTGTATTTACAGAATTGTACACCATCACTGCCATCTAATTTTAGAACATTTTCAGTATCTACACACATCAACACCCAGCCCCCCTCCCAAGCCCCCCCCACCCCACAAAAAAAAAAACACCCTTACCCACCTGCTGTCCCTTTTCCTTTCAAACCCCCTGGCCACTGGCAACCACTAGTCTATTTTCTGTCTCTATGATTTGCCTACTGTGGACTTTTCACATATATGGCCTTTTGTGTCTGGCTTATTTCTTGTAGCACAATGGTTTCAAGGTTTGTTCATAATGTAGCGTGTGTTAGTATGGCATTGTTTTTTATGTCCGAAAAATAGTTCATTGTATGACTGTAACACATTTTGCTTATCAGGTCATCCAATGGGTGTTTAGGTGCTTCTACTTTTTGCCTATTGTGAAAAAAGCTGCTGTGAAGGCTTATGCCTTAGTTTTTGTGTGTACGTTTATTTTCATTTTTCTTGTGTTGTATACCTATGAGTGGGACTTCTGGCTAGTAGACATGTGTTTTTTAAAAGTCCATTGATATATGCAATAAATTTTTTTAAAAATTCTACTTTCCTTCCAATTTTTTATTTTGAAAAATATTCAGATTTACAGAGATGGTAGACAGCAGACATCATGATGCTTTGCCAAAAGTATTTAAACATGTATATCCTAGAAATGGCTTTCCCAGATGGCGCAGTGGTAAAGAATCTGCCTGCCAACACAGGAGGCACAAGAGACTCGGGTTTGATCCGTGGGTCAGGAAGATCTACTGGAGTAGGAAATGGCAGCCCATTCCAGTATTCTTACCTGGGAAATCTCATGGACAGAGGAGCCTGGCCAGCTACAGTCCATGGGGTCACAAAGAGTCAGACATAACCGAGCACACATTTACATACACATAAACTCCTAAGATAAGAACATGTTTATCATAAATGTAATACAGATATTACACTTTAATTTTGATGCAATAATATTATCTAATTTGTATTTAAAATTTGCCCCCTAAAAAAATAAAAATTTCCCAGTTTTCCCAGTAATGTCCTTTATAATTTTATTTCCTTTTCTATTGAGGATTCAGTCAAGGATTATGTTTGTATTTGTCTATCATATTTCCTTAGCTTATAATTCCTCTACTTTTCTTGCTTGTCGTTCACCAAGTCAGCTATTTTGTAAACTGTCTTCCAGTTGGGATTTGTCTGATGGTTTTCTCGTGGTTATGTTCTAGTTATTTTTCAGCAAGGGGATTTATTGCACGGTGGTGCTGTGTTTTCACGGTCACCTTAGGAGCACAAAATATCGTGTGTCCTCTTTATTTGGTGATGTTAAGTTTGGTTACTTGGTAAAGGTAGTGTCCTCCAGATTTCTTCGTGGTCGATTTTTTAAGAATCCCAAATGCCAAATCCTATGGCTTGATCTTTGTATTTGAGCATTCATTGTGTCCAGAAAATGGTATCTGTGTACTCTGAGGGGACAATATGGCATAGTGGAAAAAGTAATTTTAAAACAGGTACAAATACCAAAGAACGCAAGGTAAATGTGAACAAATGAAAACTACATTATTGAGGAACGAGTTTTTAAAGCACATGTCTCATGTAGATACCTGTAGTATACCCAGTGGTGCCAGATTTTTCCTGTTTTTAAGAAAGAAAGCAGAAAAAAGAGCCATATTATTATGTGAAATTTCTTGATTTATAAAACAACTCCAGGACATTTTGAGCTACCAGATTGTTCTGTCATAAAGGGATGCTGGAATGTTTGGTATAGGGTGAGGGCAGCCATAGCAATGGGATTAGTTTTGAGCAGAATTTTGAAAGATTAGAGATTGTGGTGTGGAAGATTTGGGAGGAGAATGAGTGAAGCATCTGTGGGCAGTGGCAAATAGATTTTTCTCAGCTCAGTCTCCCAAGTGGCGGTGAACTTATCAACAGGAGACAGTTTGGGAAAGATGTTAGAGGCATATGTCTAGTAACGAAGGGGTAGTGAGAACTTCTGCTAGTGTATGAGAAGGGGGAGCAGTGTCATCAGACGACCCGACTGGAAAGTAACACTGTGTGATGTATTTTGTAGGACTCTTCCATGTCATTCTCAGTGTTCAGATAAATGCATTTTTTCACTGTGTTGCTGCTGCTAAGTCACTTCAGTCGTGTCCGACTCTGTGCGACCCCATAGACGGCAGCCCACCAGGCTCCCCTGTCCCTGGGATTCTCCAGGCAGAACACTGGAGTGGGTTGCCATTTCTTTCTCCATTCATTGTGTTCTTGTTCTATATATGTATATACACACACACACACATATACATTGTACTATATATATAGGTAATATATATATATTTTAAAATATTTGTTTATTTATTTGGCTGTGCTGGATCTTAGTTGCAGCATGTGGGATCTAGTTTCCCCCACCAGGGATCGCACCTGGGCCCCCTGCATAGGGAGGACGGAGTCTCAGCCGCTGGACCACTCCCAGGGAAGTCCCAATCTGTTTATACTTTAATTCATTCCAAGTCTGCTGAATGTCCTATTTAATTGGGTTTACTAACAAAAATTCTCTCATTTCCACCAGCTTCGAGCTCTGTATTCAATGTACCTTCGAAAAACAAAAAGTTTGAATAAATTGCTTTATCACCTGTTCAGGCTTATGCCAGAAAATCCAGCCTTTGCAGAGACAGCTGTTGAGCTCTCCAATAAGGACCCTCGAACTTTCTTTACAGAAGAGCTCCATTTGGGTATTAGAGGTCAGTATGATGTGTGTGTGTGTTTCTTCCTGGGGACGAGGCTCAAGTCAGCTTGTATGACTCTTTACCATGAGGACGTGGAGAGTAATCCCAAATGTGGGTCCCCTCTATGACATTGTTGAAGTGCCAGATTTTCCCTATTTCTCAACATAGAATAAATAATTAGATCTTACGGTTGAAGTTCTTAGGAATTTAATTCATTTTTGAAGCTTAGTTTCTAGATTACTGTTATCTTTTACTCTGTAGACAATAATGTTTTGTAGGCCCATGGATGGTCTTTTGTTGGGGAAACGAAGATGAGTAAAATGTATTATTTTTTCACTCTGGGAGCTCACATTTTAGCTGAAGGGGTAGACGTGCATACATCTAGCTACGCCTCAGTGTTAAAAAGGATTTCCTGAGAATAGGAATTGTTTTAAATGCCTTGGAGATCTGAGGTTGGAGCTTTGTCTTGTGGGTAGTACAGTCGGACTCTAGAACTTCTGCATAACACGTCAGTGAGCTCTGGGGAAAGTAAAGGCCGCCAGTTTTTTTTTTTTTTTTCATGATTTGGGGCTTCCCTGGTAGTCCAGACGGTAAAGCCTCTGCCTGCAATGCAGGAGACCCAGGTTCGATCCCTGGGTTGGGAAGATCCCCTGGAGAAGGGAATGGCAACCCACTCCAGTACTCTTGCCTGGAAAATCCCATGGATGGAAGAGCCTGGTAGGCTGCAGTGCATGTGGTCTCAAAGAGTCGGACATGACTGAGCGACTTCACTTTCACTTTCATAAGAAAAAGAATCTTTAATTTTTCCTCCTCTTTGAAGTGTGTGTGCTTCATTTTATTTGTGATCTTCCCTGCAAAATAGTGCTATTTGGGGGCAGATTTTTCCGTATCCTTCAGGATCTTCTTTCTACCATTCTAATTGTTCATTTTGAATGTGGGAGAAAAAGCTACTATTCTACAGAGTTCTGGTTTCCTTGGTATGTCTGTTCTATGAGCTCTAGCGCTCGTGTCAAGGAACTGAAAATGATTTTCCGAGGAAAGTACTCATATCAGTGTGTTCTGTGTAAGAGGTACGTGTTACTAACTAAGAGTTTGTTTTTTCCTCAGATACCTCAGCTCTTCCCTACCATATTCCACACTTGGCTTGTTCAGTCTATCACATGACATTAAAAGACTTGCCAGCCATGGTCAGGCTGTGGTGGAACAGTAGTGAGAAGCGTGTGTTCAATATCGTAGATAGATTCACCAGCAAGTATGTTAGCAGTGTTCTTTCTTCTCAAGAAATATCTTCTGTGCAAACAAGTACACAGCTGTTTAATGGCATGACGGTTAGTATTATCTTGAATTTTTTTCTAGAAAAGTTGTCTCAGTATTGGTTACGCCTATCCGTTGTAGTGAGTATGATCACAATTGTAGCTCTTGGTTCAGAAATTAAAGAAATTGTCTATTTTCTGATTCTTGGACATCAGATCTCAAATTAATGCATCGATTGAAGTGATGTTATAATTTCATTTACCTATGCTAAATAGTTTTTGAACATTCACTAGTTAATTCAAAATATATATTGGAATACCTATAGATGCCAGGTGCTTTGTGCCAGTCACCTGCAAAATAGACAGCTTAGAAGGGTCTCATTCCTGTCGTGTAATAACACACAGTCCGATAAAGGAAAGAGGGTGATATTGGTAACGTATTTTGCATTGGAGACTGGAAAGTGGCACATTAAGAGGAAGAGTGTTCTGCAGTCAGGGTGGGAAAAGGTCATCCGGCTTGGGGGCCTAGGTAAGACTTGATGGAGGGGGGGTTATTTTGAGGTTGGCAGGATGCCGCTGTGGGTTACAGCATTTAATGTAGAGAAAACAGCACAGCAAAAGCAAAAAGTTTGAAGATGAGAATGTATTAATAATTTCTGTGATTGCTTAAGAAATAATGAGTAGCCCAGTATGCATATAGAGTAGTTTTCATGAAGGTAAATAGAGAACAGACGGCTTCTGTGATGAATTGAGTCCATACTGGAAAAGGCATCAACTAACAATCTAAAATATTTAGTGCTGTGTAGCCACTGAATTTTTTCTTCTGAGGCAGTGACGGTGTCAGAGTTAAACAGTGAAATTGCTCTGACTGAAGTCTTACAGCATGGGCTGCTGGCACGGGGCATGGGTTCACGTGAGTAGTTAGGGAGGCTCATAATGTGTAGACATGAGGAGGGCCTGCGGGAAACAGTGAGACTAGTCCTTAAAAGGGGACGGATGTGAGAAATTCTGTGGTTATTTAACCAAACTTACAGCTAATTAATATCTGAAAGAGAAATTTAAGATGATGCTACACTTTATAGCATAGAATACGAAAGTCAGAAGAATAAATTTTTAAAGGATGGTGATTTGTATTCTCTGTTGAGTTTGCAGTGCTAGGAAGAAAATCAAGATCAGGTATAAATATTCTGGCAGTTGATGGTTGGTTCTAAAGCTCAGGGGAATTCTGTGGTAGGGAAAGACTTGGGAGACATCTAAATAGAAGTGATATTTGATACACTGACTTTGGCAGAGAAGGGATAATTAATAATAACCTATTCTATACACTTCTATTCAAAAACTACAATATGGTAAGCCTAGTATAATAAAAACATACTTTTCCAGTGCATTTCTTTTTAAAACATCTTTGTCATAACATCACTATGAAACATGTCAGCTATTTGAATCTATTTCTTAAGTATCTCACATTAGATAAGTGAATATGTTTACCCGTGGTTTGTTTGAATGAGGACTGGCTGCTATCTGTCAACCTGTCAAGATGGTTTTTGAATAAAAGGGAAGAAAAGAAAATTGGCAAAAAAAAAAATTACTTTTCATGTGTTGCAGGTTAAAGCTCGAGCTACTACTCGAGAAGTCATGGCCACTTACAGTATTGAGGATATAGTGATTGAACTTATAATACAGCTGCCTTCAAATTATCCATTGGGCTCAATAACAGTGGAAAGTGGGAAAAGAGTTGGAGTGGCTGTGCAGCAGTGGCGAAACTGGATGCTTCAGCTGAGCACTTACCTCACCCATCAAGTAAGTGTCCACATACATGCTTGTTAGGCTTTCTGAATTAGAGAGAAGTCACTGCTTTACTGTGTGAAAGGGCAGTAAAACTTTCTCTCTTCTGCTTAAGTAGAAATGGATACTATATTTTGTTGAATCTGACAAAGGTCCATATAGTCAAAGCTATGGTTTTTCCAGTAGTCATTATGGATGTGAGAGTTGGACCAAAAAGAAAGGTTGAGAACTGAAGAATTGATGCTTTTGAACTGTGGTCCTGGAGAAGACTATTGAGACTCCCTTGGACTGCAAGGAGATCAAATTAATCAATCCTAAAGGAAATCAGTCCTGAATATTCATTGGAAGGACTGATGCTGAAGCTGACGCTCCCATACTTTGGCCACCTGATGCGAAGAACCAACTCATTTGAATAGACCCTGATGCTGGGAAAGATTGAGGGCAGGAAGAGAAGGGGACGACAGAGGATGAGATGGTTGGATGGCATCACTGACTCGATGGACATGAGTTTGAGCAAGCTCCAGGAGTTGGTGATGGACAGGGAAGCCTGGCATGCTCCCGTCCACGGTTTAACAGAGTCAGATACGACTGAGTGACTGAACAGAAACTGAAACAGATATATGTCTAAATTATTTGACCCTGCCAAGCTTATTTTAATTTTTAAGGCTCTGTAGCGTTTTTCCCTCGTGTTTGAAAAGAATCAACTCTTCTTCATGGACCCTGTAGATGTTATAGAACAATACCTGGTATTAAAGTTGAGAGGGAATCTTTTTGTAAGTCTCGGACAGCTGAATGTCTTCTGAGCTACTTTGACTTTTAACATTTCACCTCTCCTCCTGTGGTTAGAGAAATCCCAGTACTTTCAAAGACCTTTTTGCATTTTAAACAAATTGTTAAGTCTTCTCTAGTTTTGTTTGCACCTTCTCTAGTTTTTGTTTGTCAGGCATTCTATAGTAGAGGAAAAGTAGGTTAAAACAAGTCTATTCACTAGTATTGTAGAGCTGGAACAAATCAGCATTTGAGTAGGTGAGATAGTTAATTTCCTCATTTTTAGTTAAAAGTTAGGAGAACTGATCCAAACAACTTAATTATTTAAAAAGTTTCATCAAATAACAAGCTAAGACTATAAAAATTGAAAATTGGGTCAGAAGCCTTTCTTTCAAGTCAACATTTAAGGAAGAAACATACCTGGTTCCTAAAACGTGGGAGGTCATTTTGAAAACCAGTATTCATAAAACTTAGAATTGTAATATAGCCAAGCAGATTGATTCTCTTCTCTCCAGATTATAATACAATTTTAAAATTTGTGAAATTGAATAAAGATAATATTGGTGATTTAAAGTGTGTATTTATTGTTTTTTTTTTTTTTCCTTGTTAACAGAATGGAAGTATTATGGAAGGCTTAGCATTATGGAAAAATAATGTAGACAAACGTTTTGAGGGTGTTGAAGATTGCATGATTTGTTTCTCAGTCATTCACGGTTTCAACTATTCTCTTCCCAAAAAAGCCTGTAGAACATGCAAAAAAAAGTTCCATTCAGCTTGTTTGGTAAGTCTAAAGAGAAACTAGCTTATTTATATCTTACATATATTAATATTATATATGGATGATATCTAACCTTAGAAAACTGTGGATGTTAAACTCTTAATTGTGGTTAATGGGAGACATATTAAAAATGATTTTTCAAAATCTGTAAAAGAAAATTAGTAATTTACTGAGACTGGTGGCATCAAAGCACTTTAATAAATGGAAGTTTCTAAAATAGCTCTTGGCACTTAAAAAATGGATGGCTTTGCAAGATGTGTACCGTAAAGGAGACTGAACAAATTGGAACTGAGAGCCGTCTGGCATCAGAGCTTTTTGCTCTTTTCAGACATCATAAAGGAAATCTCACTATGCTCAGTTCCATCACAGCAGGTTTCTTTACACACCTCCGTTTTTGTGAGCGTGAGCCTGAGTGCAGAGAACCACTGGCCTTTGGAAGGAGCACTGAACCGTGTTGATTTGGAGATGAATGTAAAGAACAGACATTTCAGTAGTCTCCCTTTTCTTAGTTTAATCATTTTAAAATTACTTTAGTCTGCAAAGCACCAGCTTGCTGACCTGAGTTCCAGTTTTCTCATCTGTAAAATGGAGATAATAATACTTTTCTAAAGGCTGTTGAAAGGATTAAAAGAAGAAGATTTATGTAAAACCTACCACTATTTAAATGGAATATGCAAAGCTGAACATCAGTGTTCAATAAAGGATTGCTGTATTCATCTTGTTTTATTTTAAAAAAAAGATAATATTGTCTTTTCAACTTGGCCAGTTTGATAAGAAACATTTGCTTTAATTTCCATTTTGTGTAATTACTAAAGTAAATTTTTATATTAAAAAATTGTTACTTTAGACGTATATGTAAAATGGCAGTGTAAAAAGTTTTTAACACTTAGATTTTTCTTTTTCAGTACAAATGGTTTACATCCAGCAACAAATCCACTTGTCCACTCTGTCGCGAGACCTTTTTCTGAGATTTTTTTTCCCCTCAATGGAATTGATCCCTGAAGAAATTCGAGCAAAGGCAGTGGATTTGATTCATCTTGGAGCGCTGATGTGAGGAGGCCGCTGAGCATTACCTTCAAATAGGGCCTTCTCTGGAAAATTATTTTGGTTCATGTAATGATCCTAAAATCAGGTTTACTTATCTTTAGATTGCTTTGTAAATGTTTGGAAACCTTTTCTTTTACATGAAAATATTACATATTAGAGAGAAAAATATTTATATAAATAGTTCAATCGCTTTGTACATTTAAAAATAAATGTGGAAAAACCCTAAAGTACAGAGTGGGAATTGGTGAAAGCATTGCACAAGTGTATTATACTGATAAACTCATTCAGTTAGTTTATCTATGTTTAGAACAGTCCGAGTGAGGTAATGAATTGAGAGGGTTGATTTACATCCACAGATATTTTGAGACTTATTTATTAGTTACAACAACAAAATTAATTAGTATTCTGATATTTGTAGATTATTTTAATGATAAAATGACATTAAGCTATTAATATAGCTTATCTTAAGCTATTTAAAGCATGCTCTAAAAGCCTATGTAAAAGAGTATAAACTGAACTTTAAGGTGCCTCCATTTAGTAAGGGTTTTGAAATTCAGAAAATTAAATTCAGAACACTGACCTTTTTACTGTAAAATAATTTCCTTGTGCTAGTGAAATTTGGATTGCAGACGTGTCAGTGAATTTATTACTCAGTTGCAATGAGTCTCCAGAGGGTGAGAATTTGAGAGAAACAGAAGTCACCTTATTTTATTCATGAAGCAGAGTGGTTTCTATTCTTCTGTCAAGAACAAAGAAATAGTTATTTCTGAAACTTAAGAGTGGTGGAAAAAGCAAAAAATATAAAAACATTGTAGGAGGCTTTAAATTTTGTAAGCAAATTTTGCTATTCTTACTGGTCAGAATTACACTAAATTAGAGAGAGTTGAGGGGAGCTAATTTTTTCTAGCCTTCATAAGTGCGAGTTAGACATTTTAATACTAAGTATAATTCAGTATAACAGGCTGAAATGAGGTAGGTGAAGACCTGAGTTTTGCTACAGCATTACTGCCCTTAAAAACTGTGCCCAAAATATAAAAGTGTGAAAGTTTGGAACTTGGAATAATTTTATTGCAGTCTTCCATCACATGGGAAATAATTAGCCTATCTCATAGCAAGGTTACGTGAAGACTCAGCTAATCATCTCTGTTGCAAATGTTTAATTGGCAAAAAGCAACTCGTGTTAAATAAAAGTACTGTATACTATCAGCTGGGTAAAATGGTTATTATTGAAATAGTATGAATGTGGTCAGAGCATTGTAGTGGAGACTGAAGTATTCCGTGTGAGTTAAAGATCTTGAGTTGTATTGTAGATGCAGTGTCCTGCCCAGTTTTATCTGTCTCCTAAAATTTTCTCTGTAGTATTTATTACCTTATAGCCTTAGGCTCAAGGAATACAGATAGCAAAATTCTACTACCTCTTCTTAACCCCTTTCTTAAAATATTCTCTCTTTTTCCTATGTCTGTCTCTGACATAGTAAACCCAAAAGATTGTGTTACTCTTCTGTGAAAATTACACACTTTTCCTTTAAAATTGTTTTATAGTAAGGCTTTGTTTATAACTTTTCCAGTATTGGTACGTCTTGCTTCTGACCCATACCCCAAGTAGAAAAGAAAAGGGAATAATGGAGCATTGTTTTTCCACATTATTCTTCAGGGTATCAGGTTCTCCGGTGAAAGAGTATAATTAAGTGAGATGCCTACTCGTCATACTTAGGACACTTGGCACATTTCTTTTAGACTTGTAAATACAAATGTAAAGCTTGTTATTGTTTATACACTAAAGAAGAAGCTTTCCAAAATAAAACTGAAATTCAGAATATCACATTATAATTAAAGTTTGTTTATATAGCTTTGACAACTCGAGAGCATCCCTTAAAATTCTAGCATTAAGGACATTTTAAAATTGCATGAGATTCAGAGCCCATTAGTAAAATTGTTAATTTAAAGCCCTGATGTAAATTGCAAATTTTAGAATTTATTTTTAACTCTTATTTATCACATGCTGTAATGTATGTATATAAGTTTCTGTGGCTTAAAGCAATGTCATTACTTGAGTTTGTGTGGTGTGAATAATTATTTGATTGTTAATACCATATGTGCCCATTAAAATTCTTTTTAATTGCAAAATATTTCAAATATACATAACTAATAATAATATAAATGCCCTTGTACTCTTCATAAACTATTTTGCCATATTTGCTTCTGATTTTTAAAGAAATAAAATGTTACTCTTTTGTACTCTTCCCTGAGACCATCTCCTCCTTCCCTCATTGGAGCTCACCCACCCTCCTGAAGTTGGTATGACTCCTTCCTGCTTAAGATTTTATATTTTACCACATGTTTCTGTCCATACATAATACAGCGGTTTTTCAAAATTTTGTGATGTGTTCTTTTGTAGTTTCCCTTTTTGTTCAACATTACTGCTATTTTGTATCACTATGTCAGTTTGCTTATCATTTTGCTCACTAATGGTCATTTCAGTTGTTACTCTTTGCCATTTTGAACAGCGCTGCCAGTGTACACTCTTGATAATATTTTCTTATGCAGATGAAACGTGCTAGGTATTCTGAACACATGCCCCCAAATGGAATTTCAGGTAATAGATACTCTGATTTTAGATATGTGCTCTGTGACTTTGTTGCTGTTTTAGTCGCTAAGTTGTGTCTGACTCTTACATGTTGACAGATTGCTCTCCAAAGTGGTGTGTAAGTTTGTGCTCTCAAAGGCAGTACAAGAGGATTCTGGTTTTCCCAGGTCATCACCAAAACACTTAGTCTTATCACTTTTAAAGTTTTCTAGTCAGAGCTGTGAGATAGTAGCTCTTTGTTTTCATTTGTATTTCCCTGGCTACCATGAACCTTAGCTTTATTCCATATGTTTATTGGTCCTTATTTTGTGAATATATCATCTGTATGCCTGTTTTCCTTGCAGATTGCACGTTATGGATCCTAATGTTTTATCTCTTACAGGGATTCTTCTGGCAGGGGACTTGACATTAACATGGTCTTTGGCTGTCTGTAATTATACAGAATTTTTCAGTTAAATTTAATCAGATTGATCATTCTTTTCCTTTATGACTGAGGCTTTTCTGTGTTAGTTTTAAAAACTGGTTCCTTCCCTGAGGTTTAAAAATATATATGTATATATTACATATTTTGTTCTAAAAGTTACGAATTTCAGCATATACCTAATTTACCTGAAATGCAATTTTGTGACTGTTAGCTAGAAATCCTATCCCATATTGGTAGCCAGTTTTCATAATATTATTTATTAAATAGTCTATCCATTACCCTTTGACTTCACAGTGCCTCCTCATTTACAGTACCAAATCTTGTATGTGTATTGGTTTCCAGTCTCTGTTCTATTCCATTGGTCTATTTATCTGTATTAATTCTATGTATATATATTTTTTCTTTAAAAAATAGCTTTACAGTTAATCTTGCAGAGTAGGCGAGTAGTCTAGTCTTATTCTTCTTTAAGACTTTTCTTAGATAGACATGTCCTCTACTGTCCAAGAACTCTTAACTCCCTTTTGTCCTGCTGTGTTCTCTCATGGCCAATTTGCCCTTACTATAGTGAGTCATCTTATGGAAGAATCTGGTAGGTGTCCACCCTAGGCTTTAACTGGTGGGACCAGGAGGGCTCTTTTGGCTTTGCCAAATTTTATTCTTAAGGTTTTACAGTCCAGTTATTCTCTGTATGGTTTTTAAAATTAGGCAGAAATTTTGTATGTTTATGAATGAAATCCTTGAACCTCGCCATGAATTTTTGTTTCTGTTTTATAAGAAGAAAGTTTTAGTCACTTGGTTGTGTCTGACTCTTTGCAATGCCATGGACTGTAGCCCTCCAGGCTCTTCTGTCCATGGGATTTCTCAGACAAGAATACTGGAGTGGGTTGATACCTGTTTTACACAAATTTCTGCAAAAGGACTTTTGGGCCAAGGAGAGTGTTTAGCATGAGGGTCAGCTAGTTCCAGTAGCTTTGACAATGTCTTTTTTTTTTTTTTTTAACTGATTTTCTTTTTAAAGAGAGCAACTTCTTTGGGTAGCACAAAAGCATGAATAATTTGTATATTTGTTGTCCAGATTTTATGGAGGTACCTGAGGAGATTAAGAAACCTCAGTTTCCATGGCATTCCAAATTGACGAGTTATCTCAAAAATACTGGCTGCAGTATACAATTTACTCTTTTGTATTTAGGAATATTATGTACCCTATAGAAGACTGTAAGTTTGACCACTGGAGTCTATCTACCTAGTTAAGTATTGGATACTAAAACACTCTAGTGTAGTTATTGTATAGCCAGAGAGTATTGCTCCTTTTCATTCTTTAAGACCCATTAACAATCGGTTATCTATAAGAACTTAGGAGTGGAGTGTTCAACACGTCTATTCTGAGTGTGGGTTTCTTTAACTGTGTACGTATAACCATGGGAATTTATTTCATCAGCTAAAGTTAAGAGAATTTCTCAGTATGAGAAGGCATACATTTCTAGTGTATAGTTGATAGTAAAATGAGAAGGAGAAAGTGAAGATATACATTATATAGTATCATCAGATTTACTTTTGCACATTGATCTTGTACCCTGCAACCTTGCTGAACTTGTTTACTAGTTCTAATAGTGTGTGTGTGTGTGTGTTTATAACTTAGAATTTTCTGTATATAAGGTCTTAACATTGGCAATAGTGATGGTTTTCTTTCTTCTGGATGCCTTTTATTAGACATTTGACTAGAAATGCCAGTATTGAATAGCAGTGGGGAGAACAGATAATACTTGTTCCATTCCTGATCTTAGAGGGTAAGCGTTCAGTCTTTCAGCATTATGATGTTAAGCTGTGGTTGATACAGTCAAATTTAAAGGTGACCTGAGTACAAGTTCTGAAGATACTTCAACTAATTAATCTAGGCTGCAGTTTCTTGGTGCAAGAGAAAATAAGCTGGTGGCTCAAAGGATGGGCTGTAGGAGACAACAGATTTTTTATTTTTGTCATGCTCTTGAAAAACCATTAGAGCAGAAATTCTCAGCCTCACTACTGTTAGCATTTTGGGCTGCAGAATTCTTTGTTTTGGGGACTGTCCTGGGCATTGTAGGATGTTTATCTGCATCCCTGGCCGCTATATTTGTTCAATGCCAGAGCACCATCCTTGTGAGAACCAAAAATGTCCAGGCATTGCTAAATGCTTTCCAGGTGGGAAAATTGTCCCTCGGTGTCATTGCCTTACAACATGGACTAAGCAGGCATCATTCGATAGAAGTACAGTGTGAGCCACATATGCTATTTTCAGTTCTCTTGTAGCCTAAAATTTAAGAATAGGTGAAATTTTAAAAACACATTTTGTTTAACTTGCTATCTATAGTACTATTTCAATATTTAATCAATAAGAATTAGGTACTTTATATTCTTTTCTCACATTGTCTTTGAAATTCAATGTATTTTAAATTTATAGCACATTCCAATTTAGATAGGAAATTTTCATCAGAAATACTTTATTTGATTTCAGAAAATTTACTGTTAAAAAATAAATTCATGTGCCCAAGTTTTTCCCAAATGCACTTGAAGGTCTTCCAATAACTGGATCTGGTGTCCCTTTTGAAATTTTCGTTAATTAAATAAAAATTTGAAATTTTGTTTTTCAATCACATTTGCCACATTTCAAGAGATCACTAACCACATGTTGCTAGTGGCTATTGCATTGGACAGTACAGGCTTAAGCTTACATGTCTGCACAAAAAGAACAGCTTATGATACTCTAGAAAGAATCAGCCTAGACCCTTAAATTCACCTCCAAATACTTTACCTGTATCTTGAGAGCCTTTTGCCCATAAAATTTTGGGATTGTAGCTTATCCTTTGGTTAATTTTTGAATCATGCATAGTGTAGTTGTGTGTCAAAATCAGCTATACTTTGGTCATACGTAGCATTTTCCAGAATTTTGAAAATTCTGTGGTAAATTTTACGTGGCAGTTTCATTTATGAAATAAAACCTTACCTATTAAATTGTTGTATCATGAGGAAAGTACTAAATTCTGATAATGGTCCCAAAATAATCATTAAAGATTGTTGGGCATTTCCACTATTGAGTGGTTTTAGTACTCCGAGGGATCTGATGTTCTGTGGTTCTAGAATTATTAGTATGTAAAGTTACCCATATCTGTATATTGTTGTTGATCTATATTTAAAAGGCCAGGGCCCTGGAGAAGGGAATGGCAACCCACTCCAGTATTCTTGCCTGAAGAATTCCATGGACAGAGGAGCCTGGTGGGCTACAGTCCATGGGGTTGCAAAGAATCGGACACGACTGAGCGATTAACACTAACTAATGTTTCCTGGAGTAAGTTACTGGGGAGATTTTGGCTAGTTGTCCTGTTTTTTAGTCATTACAGGACGTGAATTCTTCCCCTGGCCTTCCTGCTTATGGTATTATTAACACAGCTGCCCATTTCTCATAGAACAGAGAACCTTTTGGTCTTATTTTTGTTTTGTATATCATCTGCTTTATCTTGAAGGGCAGAAGTTTGTTTTGATTTCTAGATTTTTGAAATGTTAGTGACATGTTGAAGATCATCTCAGTTGGTACTTCTGGAGTCCATTTTCAAAAAATTAGGCAAGCCCGTCTTCACGTTTGCTTTTGAGGATACTCTAGAATGTTGTTTGAAATTTTTTCTGGATTTGTTTTGGAATCTACTACTTACTCACCTCATCTTTTTATGTTTGTTTGTTTATAGTTTTGATTTTCATTAAGACTTTTCCTAAAGGAAAGGCATCTGAAATGCCTTAATCATACATTTCCTGTGTGCTTTCTCCTTCCAGGTCATTCCTTGAATTATGAAGAGCTGAATATTTAAGCCATCTCCTAGCTTTTTGTGTTGTTTTTGTTGTCATTGTTTTTGCTGGTTTTGACTCTTTTGCCCTCATCTTAGGGGCTGGCTGATAATTAAGTGAACTGGCTGGTACAAACTTAGTAGTCCAGGACAATAAAAATTGTACAAAATCTGAACTCTGGATAAACCTGTCTTCCTAAGCTTAAGAAAAATCCTTGATGAAAGCTCTCAACTTGATTCTAGATCAAGGTTCAAAGATCAGTTTCTTTAAATCTGTACTCTGGTGTATTAGTTTTGAAGGGATATGTATAATGTAAATGATCTGTGTTGAGAAAAACTTACAGGAAATGATTACTTGTTTGGGAGGTAAAAGAAAGTGCAGAAGGAGAGAAGGGATTTTAGCAGATGGTAGAGATACAGCTGGGTAGAGAGGTGCAAGCAGGGTGGGTTTCAGGTTAAAATAGGAATTAACTGGTATTTCTTTCAGAGAGGCTTTCTAAGAGTCTTTGTTTCATTTTGAGGCCTCAGCAGTTGACTGTTGAATGCTTTAGCCATTTTCCCCCTGATTTTTCTAGAGCTCCTTTGAAATATATAAACTTTGACCTATCAGAAGTTCCCTATAATGGTTATTGTAATTCTAAGACAGTTTTAGCAAAAATCTCCCTTTATCAAGGTAAGCACAAGGGCTTGGATTATTGTGAGAATTCTGCCAGGAGAACGTCATGCCTTTGACATAGACTAATCAGTGACAACAAGGAAGAGGCACTATGTAAGTCAAGTGTGTTTGTTAATGACAGCGAAGTGTGTTTGCCAATTAACAGTGCTGTTAATTCAATGAAGCAGAGGATAGGAAGGAGCCACATGATTAGGGACCCCAGCAATTGGTCCTGAAATACAGAGTAAACAAAATGAACTTCTTTCACAAATTGCCAGGCCTTGCAGAGTACTCTTAAGGGGATCTCATCAGGGACTCAAAGCAAAGTTTGACCCAGTCATTTTAGCAGCCTGTTTTCATCCAACTAATGAACCATTAGTCTTTACGGCCAACTTGTGTTGACTTGGAGACCTAGCTTACGCCTCCATCTGTTCCCTCTGAAGCACTTCCTTATATGTTCAACGGACACAAGACAGTAAGGGACAAAATAAGAATATATAAGATAAGAATGTATGTAAATAGATCAACAAGAAAGTGAAACCAAACCAAGCAGTGGGTCTGGTCATCAGGAATTCATATCTAAACGTACTCAGTAACCTTATATGAAGATCTGTTATTTGTTTAGAACTCTTAGATAAATTCAGCAATTGGATCTCGAAGAACCTCGTCAAAGTTCAGATTGTTTTTGAGGGACTCACCTGGCAACAGATGTGAGAACTATTGGAGTTTGGGACTCAAGAGGCCACTGGTCTTCCTTGTTGGTCCAAGGGTCCCCTGGGATACTGTCAGTGAGGTCTTATAAAAAAATCTTGATTTGAGGGTTGTCCAAGGGAGAGATCAAGATTACCACTTGATATCTGAAACAAAATCTGTATTATTTAAGGGAAAGTTATGCTGGTTAGGCCTGTCATTTTGAGTAAATCCAACTGCTAATTTTACATAAGGTTTTTGATTTGGGTATTGTTTTCGTGTTATGTTGGTTATAGAGGTGGAGTGGGTTGACGTCACCCTTACAAACATGGTTATTCTGGCAAGACACATTGGCCAGCTGGCTGTCAGAAGATTTAGTGAAAAGTCTGTCGACTGGTTGGCCTTCAAAAGTGTGAGACTCACTGAATGATTGGCTTCCAGAGGCAAGGTTACTTTGATCAAGTTATTGTTGATTAAATAGATTATGAGTTGGTTCTAATTCACTTTTTACTGGCTGTAGAACAATCAGTCTTTTATCAGGACTGTGGAGAGAGGCTTTTTTATTCTTACTGGATTTGTTAGTTAAATAGCTTTTGCTGAATTTACTTCTTTTTTTAATAAAGCAAAATGCATGTAACATAAAATTAACTATTTTAAATGAACAATTTAGTAGCATTTGGTACATTAAACAAGTACTCCCCAACCTCTCACGCTGCCCCTGGTGACTACCAACCTGCTTTCTGTCTCTATGGATTTACCTATTCTGGGCATTTCATGTAAATGGCATTGTACAACATGTGACCTTTTATGCCCGTCTTCTTTGACTTAGCATGCTTTTGAGGTTGTACCATGTATCAGTACTTCATTTTTTTTATGGCTGAATAGCATTCCATGGCATGTCTATACCACAACTTGATTATCAGTCTTCTTTGATGGACACTTGGGTTGTTTCTACTTTTTCACTGTTGTGAATAGTGCTTCTTCTATGGACACTTGTGCTCAATTATTTTTATGATTACCTGTTTTCAGTTCTTTGGGGTATGTACATAGGAGTAGGAAAGTGAGGTAAAGTGTTTGTTGCTCAGTCATGTCTGACTCCTAGTGACCCCACGAACTATAGCCCGCCAGGCTCCTCTGTCCATGGGATTTTCCAGGCAAGAATACTGGAGTGGGTTGCCATTTCCTTCTCTAGGGGATCTTCCTGACCCAGGGATCGAGCCCAGGTCTCCTGCATTGTGGTCAGATTCTTTACCTCTGAGCCACCAGGGAAGTCCATACATAGAAGTAGAATTGCTGGTAATTCTGTATTTAACTTTTTAAGGAAATACCAAACGGTTTTCCACAGCAGCTGCCAAATTTTACATTCCGCTTCAGCAAGGTCATTGAGGGATCCACTCTCTTCACAGTCTCTCCAATACTTGTTATTTTGCATTTTTTAAAAATTATAGCCGTCCTAGTGGGTAAATAGTATTATCTCATGGTTTTGAATAGAATTTCTCTCGTGACTAATGATATTGAGCATCTTTTCATATACTTGTTGATTGTGTATCTTCTTTGGAGAAATATCTTATTCATTTTTATTTCATTTAAACCCTTGTCTAGCCTTTTTTCAAATTTATTCATTTTTGCCTGTCCTCGGTTGTGTCTTCGTTGCTGCACGCGGGCTTTCTGTAGTTGTGCACAGGGACGACTCTAGTTGCAGTGTGAGGGCTGCTTTTTGCAGTGGCTTCTCGTTGCAAAGCATGGGCTCTAGGGCGCAGGCTCAGCAGTCGTGGCGTGTGCGCTCACTGGTTGCAGCTCGCGGACTCTACAGAGTGCAGGCTCAGCAGTCGTGGCACACGGGCTTAGCCCTGTGGCATGTGGGATCTTCCCGGACCAGGGATCGAACCAGTGTCCCCTGCATTTCAAGGCGGATTCTTAACCACTGGACCACCAGGGAAGCCCTGCTGATTTTTAAATTGGGATAAAACTTTGTTGTCTCTGTTAACATTTTTTTTTAAATTATTTTCTGGATACTAGACAAGATCTAGTCTAGTATTAGAAGGATATTAATATTCCTCAGTTTTAGGAGAAGTTCTCGTGAATTCAGTATTAATTAGGTTTGGTTCTGTGTGACAAAAAATCCAAAATAAATGTGGTTTACACAAGAAAGAAGTTTCTCTCTTTTGTAAATGAAGTCTAGATATAAGCAGTTTGGGTCCTTAGGTTTCTTGTGTATGAAGATGGACCTAGGTTTCCTATGTATGTGTATCAGATCAGATCAGATCAGATCAGTCGCTCAGTCGTGTCTGACTCTTTGCAACCCCATGAATCGCAGCACGCCAGGCCTCCCTGTCCATCACCAACTCCCGGAGTTCACTCAGACTCACGTCCATCGAGTCAGTGATGCCATCCAGCCATCTCATCCTCTGTCGTCCCCTTCTCCTCCTGCCCCCAATCCCTCCCAGCATCAGAGTCTTTTTCAATGAGTCAACTCTTCGCATGAGGTGGCCAAAGTACTGGAGTTTCAGCTTCAGCATCATTCCTTCCAAAGAAATCCCAGGGCTGATCTCCTTCAGAATGGACTGATTGGATCTCCTTGCAGTCCGAGGGACTCGCAAGAGACTTCTCCAACACCACAGTTCAAAAGCATCAATTCTTCAGCGCTCAGCCTTCTTCACAGTCCAACTCTCACATCCATACATGACCACAGGAAAAACCGTAGCCTTGACTAGACGAACCTTTGTTGGCAAAGTAATGTCTCTGCTTTTGAATATGCTATCTAGGTTGGTCATAACTTTCCTTCCAAGGAGTAAGCGTCTTTTAATTTCATGGCTGCAGTCACCATCTGCAGTGATTTTGGAGCCCAGAAAAATAAAGTCTGACACTGTTTCCACTGTTTCCCCATCTATTTCCCATGAAGTGATGGGACCGGATGCCATGATCTTCGTTTTCTGAATGTTGAGCTTTAAGCCAACTTTTTCAGTCTCCACTTTCACTTTCATCAAGAGGCTTTTGAGTTCCTCTTCACTTTCTGCCATAAGGGTGGTGTCATCTGCATATCTGAGGTTATTGACATTTCTCCTGGCAATCTTGATTCCAGTTTGTGTTTCTTCCAGTCCAACGTTTCTCATGATGTACTCTGCATAGAAGTTAAAGACCTAGGTTTCTTATGTCCTTGCTCCACTATCCTCAATGTGTGACTCCACTCCATAGTCCAAGGTGCCTGCTCAGGCTCCAGCCATTTTGGGTACTTTACACTCAGCACCAAGTCTCCTTGCTTTGTGAGGGCTTTCTCTAGTTGCGGTGAGCCAGGGACAGCTCTTCATTGCCGTGCACGGGCTTCTCACTGCGGCGGCTTCTCTTGCTGCAGACCATGGGCTCCAGCACATGGGCTCAGTAGTTGTGGCACACAGGCTTTGTTGCTCTGTGGCATGTGGAATGTTCCTGGACCAGAGATTGAACCCATGTCCCCTGCTTTGGCAGAAGGATTCTTATCCTCTGTGCCACCAGGGAAGTCCAGAAAGGATTTACTTTTTGACCCCAGCAGCAGGTAGTTTGCATAAAAACAGATCCCTGGGAGAATTAACTGGTTCATGACTGATCTTCAGTCCTTTTGAGGGTTGGTATAGTTACATTTCATCCAGCGTTCTTTCACCTCAGCTGATCTTGAACTTCAGTTTTGGTTTATCCCCACACCTATAAGACTGCGTTCAACTCTATTTACCTTATCAACCTCTGGACTACCATTTTCTGCTCAGCTTTTCCCACCTTTAGCTTTTCAGTCTTCAGTTCCATTCAATTCAGTTGCTCAGTCATATCAGACTGTTTGAGACCTCATGGACTGCAGCATGCCAGGCTTCCCTGTCCATCACCAACTCCTGGAGCTTGCTCAAACTCAATGTCCATTGAGTCAGTGATACCATCCAACTGTCTCATCCTCTGTCATCCCCTTCTCCTCCTGCCTTCAATCTTTCCCAGCATCAGGGTCTTTTCCAATGAGTCAGTTCTTCGCATCTGGTGGCCAAAGTATTGGAGCTTCGGCTTCAACATCAGTCCTTCCAATGAACACTCAGAACTGATCTCCTTTAGGATGGACTGGTTGGGTCTTCTTGCAGTCCAAGGGACTCTCAAGAGTCTTCTCCAACACCACAATTCAAAAGCATCAACTCTTTGGTGCTCAACTTTCTTTATGGTTCAACTCTCACATCCATACATGACTACTGAAAAAACGATAGCTTTGACTAGACAGACCTTTGTTGGCAAAGTAATGTCTCTGCTTTTGAATATGCTGTCTAGGTTGGTCATAGCTTTTCTTCCAAGGAGCAAGCATCTTTTAATTTCATGGCACTAGTCACCATCTTCAGTGATTTTGGAGCCCAAGAAAATAAAGTCTGTCACTATTTCCATCATTTCCCCATCTATTTGCCATGAAGTGATGGGACCCAGTACCAATGATCTTAGTTTTCCGAATGTTGAGTTTTAAGCCAACTTTTTCACTCTCTACTTTCACTTTCATCAAGAGGCTCTTTAGTCTTCACTTTCTGCCATAAGGGCGGTGTCATCTGCATATCTGAGGTTACTGATATGTCTCCCGGCAATCTTGATTCCAGCTTGTGGTTCATCCAGCCCAGCGTTTCTCATGATGTACTCTGCATATAAGTTAAATAAGCAGACTGGCAATATGCTGCATTGACATACTCCTTTCCCAATTTGAAACCAGTACGTTGTTCCATGTCCAGTTCTAACTGTTGCTTCTTGACCTGCATACAGATATCTCAGGAGGCAGGTAAGGTAGTCTGGTATTCTCATCTCTTTCAGAATTTTCCACAGTTTATTGTGATCCACAGAGTCAAAGGCTTTGGCATAATCAATAAAGCAGAAATAGATGTTTTTCTGGAACTCTTTTACTGTTTCTGTGATCCAACAGATGTTGGCAATTGGAAGTCTGGTTCCTCTGCCTTTTCTTAATCCAGCTTGAACATCTGGAAGTTCACAGTTCACGTACTGTTGAAGCCTGGCTTGGAGAATTTTGACCATTACTTTGCTAGCGTGTGAGATGAGTGCAATCATGTAGTAGTTGGAACATTCTTTGGCATTGCCTTTCTTTGGAATTGGAATGAAAACTGACCCTTTCCAGTCCTGTGGCCACTGCTGAGTTTTCCAAGTTTACAGACATATTGAGTACAGCACTTTCACAGCATCATCTTTTAGGATTTGAAATACCTCAGCTGGAATTCTGTCATCTCCACTAGCTTTGTTTGTAGTGATGCTTCTTAAAGCTCACTTGACTTCGCACTTCAGGATGTCTGACTCTAGGTGAGTGATCACACCATCGTGGTTATTTGGGTCATTAAGATCTTTTTTGTATAGTTCTGTGTATTCTTGCCACCTCTTCCTAATATCTTCTGCTTCTGTTAGGTCCATACCATTTCTACCCTTTATTGTGCCCATCTTTGTATGAAATGTTCCCTTGGTACCTCTTATTTTCTTGAAGAGATCTCTAGTCTTTCCCATTCTATTGTTTTTCCTCTGTTTCTTTGCATTGATCACTTAGGAAGGCTTTCTTATTTTTCCTTGCTATTCTTTGGAACTCTGTATTCAGATGGGTATATCTTTCCTTTTCTCCTTTGCGTGTTGCTTCTCTTTTCTGAGCTATTTGTGAGGCCTCCTTAGACAACCATTTTGCCATTTTGCATTTCTTCTTCTTGGGAACGGTTTTGATCACCGCCTCTTGTACAGTGTTATGAACCTCTGTCCATAGTTCATCAGGCACTCTGCCTATCAGATCTAATCCCTTGAGTCTATTTCTCACTGCCACTGTATAATCGTAAGAGATTTGATTTAGGTCATACCTGAATGATCTAGTGGTTTTCCTTTCTTCAATTTAAGTCTGACTTTTGCAATAAGGAATTCATGGTCTGAGCCACAGTCAGCTCACAGTCTTGTTTTTGCTCACTGTATAGAGCTTCTCCATCTTTGGCTGCAAAGAATATAATCAGTTTGATTTTGGTGTTGACCATCTGGTGATGTCCATGTGTAGAGTCGTTCTTTATGTTGTTAGAAAAGAGTGTTTGGTATGACCAGTGTGTTCCTTGGCAAAACTGTTAGCCTTTGCCCTGCTTAATTTTGTACTCCAAGGCCAAATTTTTCTGTTACAAGAGGTTCCTCTTGACTTCCTACTTTTGCATTCCAGTCCCCTATGATGAAAAGGACATCTTTTTTGGGTGTTAGTTCTAGAAGGTCTTGTAGGTCTTCGTAGAACCGTTCAACTTCAGCTTTGTGGTTGGGGCATAGTATGATATTGAATGGTTTGCCTTGGAAATGAACAGAGATCATTCTGTTGCTTTTGAGATTGCATCCAAGCACCGCATTTTGGACTCTTTTGTTGACTATGAGGGCTACTCAATTTCCTCTAAGGGATTCTTGCCCACAGTAGCAGAAGTAATGGTCATCTGAATTAAATTCACCCATTCTAGTCCATTTTAATTCACTGATTCCTAAAATGTCTATATTCCCTCTTGCCATTTCCTATTTGACCTTCCAATTTACCTTGATTTACCTAAATTTACTTCCAATTTACCTTGATTTATGGACCTAACGTTCCAGGTTCCTATGCAGTATTGCTCTTTACAGCATCAGACTTTACTTCCATCACCTGTCACATCCACAACTGGGCGTTCTTTTCACTTTGGCTCAGAGCCCCTTCATTCTTTCTGGAGCCATTTCTGCACTCTTCTCCAGTAGCATATTGGGACCTACTGACCTGGGGAGTTCATCTTTCAGTGTCATATCTTTTTGCCTTTTCATACTTTTCAGTCTTGGGCCACTGCTTATGAATTGGCAGTTACCATAAGGGGAAAACAAATGCTAAATAGCCTCATTTCTGTACTTCCCTTCTGGACATGGTCTTGAGCCTTCAGTCCTTACTGCTTCGGTGGCCCTGGTCTTTTCAAGTAGACTATAAAGATCTCTCCATCTTTATATTGGTATCTATGGTGCTGGTTTAGTTGCTAAGTCATGTCCGACTCTTGCGACTGCATGGATTGTAGCTCGCCAGCCTCCTTTGTCCTTGGGATTTCCCCAGCAAGAATTCTGGAGTGAGTTGCCATTTCCTTCTCCAGGGGATCTTGCGAACCCAAGGACTGAAGCTGGGTCTCCTGCATTGCAGGTGGATTTTGTATCTATAACTACATCTAATATTTGGCCAGGGCAGTTGGCCTGATAAAATGTTAGTCTACAATAGCCAAAATCAGATGTCCTCACAATCTGTTGCATGACCAAAGCTCCCACTAGAGGAAAGCAGTTACCTAGATTATTCCTAGAATATCAGTTCTGTTCATTTTCTCCTCTCTTCTTTTAGAAACTTTATAACTTTCAAAGCAATACTATATACACATGTAACATTTTGGTATCTCTGCTTGAGCACTTTTCAGGACGCTTTATTGCTCTGTCATGTCTCGGTCTATGTAGAGCTTTCACACGCTTTCACCATCTCATGCTTGGATGGAGAGAGGCTGTGTGGTAGAAGCACTGGTGAAGCCAGCTATAGATCATACTGTCCCTTTTTATTTGATCTCAAACTAGAATCTGATCTGTCTTGGTTCAGGAACTTTCACTGTGTGTTTTAGTTTGAATTTAAGTTCGTCTTTTCATCTGGATACTTTGTAGATTCTGTGTCTACAAAGTGACTCACATTAAGAGACTATATAATATTCAGACTTTTGCAGGGTAAGAACACACACATATACCAAGTCAATCCTTGAGTTAAACCTTGTTTATTTCTTTTCTTCTCACAAATGCTCACCAGTGTGAAGGCTTTCTGAATGATAGGTGACTTTCACTGTCCACACTCTCCAACTCTCTTTCAGATAAATTCATCAATATAACTTTGGACAGTATGCAGAAGTGGCTGCATTTTAATTCATAAGCAGAGCCCCTCATTGATACTATATTTACTCCTAAATGTGAGACAGTAAATACCCTTCAGTTCAGTTCAGTCACTCAGTCGTGTCCGACTCTGTGCGACCCCATGAATCGCAGCACGCCAGGCCTCCCTGTCCATCACCAACTCCTGGAGTTCACTCAGACTCACGTCCATTGAGTCAGTGATGCTATCCAGCCATCTCATCCTCTGTTGTCCCCTTCTCCTCCTGCCCCCAATCCCTCCCCCCATCAGAGTCTTTTCCAATGAGTCAACTCTTCGCATAAGGTGGCCAAAGTACTGGAGTTTCAGCTTCAGCATCATTCCCTCCAAAGAAATCCCAGGGCTGATCTCCTTCAGAATGGACTGATTGGATCTCCTTGCAGTCCAAGGAACTCTCAGGAATCTTCTCCAACACCACAGTTCAAAAGCATCAATTCTTCAGCACTCAGCCTTCTTCACAGTCCAACTCTCACATCCATACATGACCACAGGAAAAACCATAGCCTTGACTAGATGGACATTTGTTGGCAAAGTAATGTCTCTACTTTTGAATATGCTATCTAGGTTGGTCATAACTTTTCTTCCAAGGAGTAAGCGTCTTTTAATTTCATGGCTGCAGTCACCATCTGCAGTGATTTTGGAGCCCAGAAAAATGAAGTCTGACAGTGTTTCCACTGTTTCCCCATCTATTTCCCATGAAGTGATGGGACCGGATGCCATGATCTTTGTTTTCTGAATGTTGAGCTTTAAGCCAACTTTTTCACTCTCCACTTTCACTTTCATCAAGAGGCTTTTGAGTTCCTCTTCACTTTCTGCCATAAGGGTGGTGTCATCTGCATATCTGAGGTTATTGATATTTCTCCCGGCAATCTTGATTCCAGCTTGTGTTTCTTCCAGTCCAGCATTTCTCATGATGTACTCTGCATATAAGTTAAATAATCAGGGTGACAATATACAGCCTTGACGTACTCCTTTTCCTATTTGGAACCAGTCTGTTGTTCCATGTCCAGTTCTAACTGTTGCTTCCTGACCTGCATACAGATTTCTCAAGAGGCAGGTCAGGTGGTCTGGTATTCCCATCCCTTTCAGAATTTTCCACAGTTTATTGTGATCCACACAATCAAAGGCTTTGGCATAGTCAATAGAGCAGAAATAGGTGTTTTTCTGGAACTCTCTTGCTTTTTCCATGATCCAATACCCTTATTTTACCTAAATCAGAGTTCAGCAAATAGAACACAAGACTTTTCAAGCGATGCTTGTTGTGCATGGAGAATTTTAAGTGAATCTGTTATTTTCTCAACTCCCATGTACTCTCCAAAAATCAATCTTCCTGTTAATATACTCGCCTCAGATTGGTTCTCTTTCCTACCGTCTCTTGCACATTTGTCGCTTTGTGTACAGAATTAAGACACGATTCTGGCTCATGTAGCTCTAATTTTACAGTGGCCATGGTGAGGAAAACAAAAAAGAAACCCTGGGAATCTAGAGAGGTAATTTGAAATATATTGAGAAAGACGGTTGTAATAGCTAACAAATACTTGTTTGCAACTCAGTGGTTTTCAGTTGCTTAAAAGCTTAGCAGAGGGACTTCCCTGGCAGTCCAGTGGTTAAGACTCCACACTTCCACTGCAGGGGGCACGGGTTCAATCCCTGGCCAGGGAACTAAGATCTCACATGCCACATGGCCAAAAAAAGGAAAGTCCTAATAGAGCTCTCAGGCAATAAATCATTAGAAACTATTTTATGTTTAGCATATTACTCAGAAAAATTTAGTGAATGTAGTGACATCAAGTAATAAGATTGAGTTACTATAAAACTCCATTATCTACATATTTACATGAAAAGTTTTTTCAGTGATTTCATCTACAAACAGGAAAAGTAGTAGAATTTATGTCAACTGCTGTCTTATTTTAGTTATATATAAATGTTATAGAAATAGTAATATATATATATAGTTATAAGTAATATATATTTATGAAACTATGAACTAAAAAAAAACTACATACTACTCTCAACACTCTAACAGATGAATTTTCAGTATGATTTAAAATATTTTATTCTTAATTACCTATATTTTTAATGTTTCTATCTTTAACATTCTTGTTCTAATTTTTATTTAGTAACAATCTAGAAAAGTATTTTTAATACCTACAGCTTATTCACAGGAAATTAATTAAAAAATTTTAAAACTTATATTCATATTTTTATTATACAGCAGTATTATAGGGCTTCCCTGGTGGTTCAGTGGTAAAGAATCTGCCTGCAATGCAAGAGATGCAAGAGACATGGGTTCGATCATTGGTCAGGAAGATCCCCTGGATGAGGAAAATTCTGGAGACACAGGAGCCTGGTAGGCTGTAGTCCATGGGGTCACAAAGAGTTGGATACAACTGAGTGACTTGGTGTGTACACACACACACACACACACACACACACACGCACACACATACATTGTAGGGGGAATAAAATAAGTTATTTTCAGCACCCCAAATATACTATAATTCTGTAAGGGAAATGGAGAAAAATACAGATCCAGGGAATGATGTTAAGTGTCTGACTATTGAACTTTCTTGTATTTTATTGATAATGGTGGGAATCAAATTGCTATAGTATTTAGGTTCTATTAGATATGTTTAAAAGAATGATGTAGCAATTTCTGTTTATAAAAATGTATTCACAGTATGTCCCTGAAAATTATCTTATTTACACTTTTTTATTCAAATATGCAAAGCAGTACACACTTACCTAAAATGTGGGAAATTGTTTTCTGACAAATGGTAAGTGAAAGGTTGGCAGCAAGTTACCATACAAGTTTGACAGAACCACACAAACAGCTTTTTGTTGAAAGTTTTAGAGAGTTAAAGGTGTTTCTTAACTTTAGATTTGGTGTTCGAGCATCTGTTACAAATAGCAGGTCACTTTATCTTCCAGGTGAGCCAGTCAAGTCATGGTGCTAGGAATGTTGAAGAAACTGCTGTATTGCTTGGGCCAGGTCTTCCAAAGGCCCTGTTGCTAGGATCCTAGTCATTGCCAGAAAAGAGAGAAGTTAAACAGAACTGTTTGTAGTCAAAGCCTGTGTGTGCTGGGCTAAGTCACTTCAGTTGTGTCTGAATCTTTACGACCCCATGGACTGTAGCCCGCCAGGCTCCTCTGTCCATGGGATTCTCCAGGCAAGAATTACTGGAGTGGGTTGCCATGCCCTCCTCCAGGGAATCTTCCCAACCTAGGGATCAAATCCCATCTCCTGTGGTTCCTACATTTCAGGTGAATTCTTTAGTGTGGAGCCACCAAGGAAGCCCTAATTCTTCCCTATTAGAATTGACAGCTCTGACAAAGTGAAAAGATTGTATTTTCCTTAAAACATTAATTTATTTTAAATGACAGTAAGAAATCCATCACCTGTTCATACAGAACTGGCTTATTTTTTATCTCAAACATTTATATTTTCCAAAATGTTTAGGGGGAAAGCAACATAGTTGATAATTTTGTAGATTTCTTTAATGTCTGACTTGATGGAAGACAGCTGGATTCTCACGTCTGCTTCTGCTTTCAGTTGCCTGCCATCTGTTGACTGAAGTATATTTTTTAAAAACTAGGCCCGCACAGGTATGTAGAGGTTACATTTTCTGTCAACAAAAGAATATACATTTTGACATGTGTTACTAGAAATGAGTTTTCAGTTGTCACAAGATTACAATTAAGTAGTTAGATTTTTTTTTTTTTTGGATAGCACTTCTCTTAATTTAAAACCCTTACATGGCTAGTAACTCAAGTTTTATCATAATCTGCTTGACAGTAGTTCTGGGAAAAGTTCTATATAGAATCTCACATCTTGTTTTCTTAAGGCCTGAATGGATGGTGAGTTTAAACAAATGCTTTTTCTACATCTAATTAAATGGCAAGGTTTTCTTTTTTCCTTCCCATTATCCTTGTGGTGATTTCCTAAATAGATTTTCTAATGTTGAACTATCCTGGCATGCTTGGTATTAATCCTACTTGGTCATGATCAATACTATTATTAATAATAGATTTGTGGATTTTAAAGATATTTTTTCGAAGTTTGAATCTTTGTTCACAAACCACCCTATGATAATATTTCTTGTACTGTATAGTCACAAGTGAGATTAACCTAAAATTTTCTTATATTGTTTCTGTTTTGTTTTGGTATCACTGATATACTAGCATATCAATGATATACTAATTCATATAAAAAAAGTTAGTATTCTTGAATGTTTGGTAAAACTCATTTGTAGAATCACATGTGTATTTGTCAGTTCAGTCGTGTCCGACTCTTTGTGACCCTGTGGACTATATAGCCCACCAGGCTCCTCTGCCCGTGGGGATTCTCCAGGCAAGATTACTGGAGTGAGTAGCCATTCCCTTCTCCAGGGAATCTTCTCGACCCAGGGATCAAATGCAGGTATCCTGCATTTCAGGCAGCTTCCTTACCATCTGAGCCATCTGGGAAGCTTGCTTTTATTATGTAAAATAGAATGGACAGACTATACTAACTCACTTTCTTTAATGGTCATAGACTCTTTAAGATTTTTTTTTTCACATGTTAGTTTTATTTTCTTAAGAAATTATTCATCAGTTTTCAAATGGTTTGGTGTAAAGTTGTGATATTTTCTTATGAATTTTAGTATCTGTACACTATTTGTAAGTATGATCTTTTCATCCCTAATATTTATTTCTCCTTTTTCTCAATCAACCTAACTAAAGATTTGTCTAATTAATCTTTGCAGGTTTTATTTTGCTTAACCATTCAGATTTCTTTTGTTTCATTACTTTTTTTTCTATTATTTCTTTATACTTGTAATGGTTTATTTTTTTGTAATGTACATTTTTCATTGACTTCCTATATTTTTTTGTTTTCTAGTAGATGTATTTGAGAGGTGTAGTTCTCTCTATTAGTTGAACCATTTTCCACAAGTACTGATATGTGGTACTTTTTCATTTCATAGTTTTAAATATGACTGATAATTTGATTTTGTTTAAAAAATACAGGAAGCATTTTGGCCTTTTTATTTTATAGTGAAAATAAAATAAATTTCTTCATTGTGGTTATTATTTCTACTTTGTTGTGGTTACTGTTTTTCTCTTTGCATACTCTGATCCTCAGAGGTGAATCACTAAGTCCGAATTACACCCAAGAGGTTGAAAAGTAGGCTCCATGTTTTGAAGGGAGGAGTTTCAAAGAATTTGTGGATGTACTTTAAAATCTGCACAGTGGAGATTTGGGTGGAGTACAGTATTGTGTTAGAAAAAAGTGTTCTAATTTAAGAAAGCTATGAAGCAGAAGTGAATTTGAATTTAATTATTTCATGGTGATTGCTCAAAAATAAAGGCTTTATTATAAGCTACTGCAAAAAGTGCATTTACGTATCACTCTGTGAAGCATGACTTCATTTTAAATCAAGTGATTTTTCTCAATTTCATTATTTTCTATTCCAATTTTAACTGCACACATGAAAAGCAAAACTATCATAATTGATGTGTTTCATTAGCAGAATATGTGTTAAGTTGCTTCAGTTGTGTCCAACTCTTTGTGACCCTATGGACTACAGCCCGCCAGGTTCCTCTGTCCATGGGATTTTCCAGACAAGAACACTGGAGTGGGTTGCCATTTCCTTCTCCAGGGGATCTTCCCAACCCAGGGATCGAACCTGCGTCTTTCATTTTGGCAGGCGGGTTCTTACCACTAGTGCCACGTGGGAAGCCCGTTGGCAGAACTTTGTAGTTAAATGTCAGTTCTTATACCCGTGTCATTAGACACATCAAAACAAATCAGTTAAATCAGTGCCAAAATTGATTAAAAATCTTTAAAATTCAATTCATGACAGTGAATGAACCTCTTGAATATTCATTCCATTGAAGATACAACCAACATCTGACAACAAAGTGCATGTTACAAATTAAGAAGCTCTTGAGTAGAAAGCCATTTGATGGTTTCATTAATTATTACTATGTGGCAAATCATCCCAAGCCTTCCATTTTAAAAAACATTTATTTTCTGATACATTTTCTTTATGGGTCAGGAATTTGAGGCTGGTCTAACTGGGTGGTTCTATTTTGGGTCTGTCATGAAGTTGAGGTTGAGATGTTGGTTGTGGCTGTTGTCATCATCTGACGACTTGATTGAAGTTGGAGAATATTCTTCCAAATGATTCACTGACATGGCTGTGGGCAGGAGACTGTGGCCCCTCACCACATGGATGTCTTCAAGGGGTTGAGTTTTCCAGCAAACATAGCATCTGGATTCCCCCAGAGTGAGTGATCCAAGACAGTAAGATCCTCCAGAGGATCTTCCTGATCCAGGGATTGAACCCAGGTCTCCCACATTGCAGGTGGATTCCTTACCATCTGAGCCACCAGGGAAGCCCAAGGGCCAGGTAGTAAATATTTTATGTTTTATAGGCAGCTATTCAACTCTGCCGGTGTATCACAGAATCAAATGAATGAAGAGCTGTGGTCCAATAAAACTTTATTCACCAAAACATGTAGTGGGCCAGATGCGGCCTGTGGGCTATGCTTTGCCAGCCCTTGAACTAGATCAACACAACATGAATAGCACTCCAAAGCTGTAGCAGAAGCCTCTGGTGGTGCCACCAAACTTTGGGTATCTCACTCATGTATTCTGAATTCTGGCAATGATAAATGGTTACATTTCCCTAGTTGTCACCTATTTGAAATCAGTTGGTTAGCATAGCCCAAGTTGTGGCAACTTGAATAGGATTGGGCCTGGAGGACCAAACCTTTCACCAGAATCTCTACCATCACCCTACTGAGGCAGTCATGCAGGGAAACCACCTCTCAGATGACCCAGGCTCTGAGACTCTTATCACATTACAGCTGTTACAGTCACTGCAGTGTCTCCGCAGAAGGCCCTGTGGACACGCAGTCACTGTTCCTAGTCCCTTGTCTCCCCTACTTGATTGAAGATTTGTGTTGGAAGATAATTCTTCAAGGGTCTCTTGGCTTTCTTCATGTCTTGAAATCAAGGCACTAACTTTCCTCTGCTCTGGATTACCTCTTCAAGAATACTTGTATAGTGACCGTCCTGTGGTCACTATACAAAGAGGGATAGTGTCTCTCAAAGCAGAGAGAAGACATTTTCCAACTAAAGAACAGGTACTCTTATCCTCCAGTCTGATAAACAGTGTGTCTCCACAGCAAAAGGAAGGCATGCTTGATGCCCGCAGAGAAGAATTGAGCTTTCCCAAGTCCAGGCTTTCTCTCCTATAATGCAACCCACTGTGTATGTAGGTACGCATCTGGGCCCCTCCATGGTGCTCCCATGGGGCTCAGGGGCACGAGGAAGCTGATGAAAATATGCTGACATTCATATTAATTGCTGTGCTGAGTAATGAAGTTCTTTGTCTCTGATCCAGGAAGCCTGCCTTCATCTGCCAACAGTGAAACTGTGTCAGGTTAACCTGTTAGGTTTCAAGTAGGGTAAACGTTCCAATCCTTCTACACTTCTGGGCAGTGCTGAGTCCTGCAATATTCCCTGCAGAACCTCCATTAGTGCTGGCTTACTGGAGCCAATGGGTCTTCAGCGATAGTCCACACCCCAAACGCTGTAGGGCCCATGTGCAAAAGTGTTTCTGTAGGACCCACCGCCAGGGGCTACAGGATGAAGCAAGTCTCCCTGGTGACCCACACTTCACACTGCTTTCCCACTCTTCCCTTAAATCGTGAGGTCCTTCCTGCCAATTCTATTGCCTATGCCGATGAGTTAAGCCAATGTATTTGGAGTTTAAAGATCTGTGAGAATGACAGTGAGACTCAGCCTCAATTGTTTTCATTTTGCTGTCTTAAGCAAAAATCAAATTCAGGGCCTACAGATGAAGTTAAAAGTATTACTAAAGGTAAACCTTCACTAAGAGCTCAGAAAGACCAAAAGGTGATGTCTTAGAGCATTAATTGAGGCTTTTGCTTTATAATTTGCTGTTTTCCTCTCCTGTTTCTACTATTTGGGTAGTTACCCTTGAACTTTGACCATGTTTTAGTCTCCCATGGCTGCTGGAACAAATTACCACAACCTTAGTGGCTTAGAACAGCAGGAATTTATTCTCTTGCAGCTCTGGTGGCCACAAGTCTGAAATGTGGTTTTCTGGACCAAAATCAAGCTGACAGCAGGGCTTCAAGCCCTTCAAAGGCTCTAGGAGAGAATCATTTGCTTTCCTTTTCTAGATTCCAGGGCTCGTCGCTTGTACTCCTTGGCTGACAGTCCCTTGTTCCATCTTCAAAGACAGCAGTGTCATCATAATACCATCTCTTTTGTAGTAAAATCTCCCTCTGCCTCTGTCTCATAATACACTTGTGATTACACTGAGAGGCAACCTGGAAAATCCAGGATCATCTTCCGATCTCAAAATTCTTAGTCGCTTCTGCCAAGTCCCTTTTGCCATATAAAGTAATATTTACAGAGTTCTAGGGATTAGACGGAGAAGGCAGTGGCACCCCACTCCAGTACTCTTGCCTGGAAAATCCCATGGGCGGAGGAGCCTGGTGGGCTGCAGTCCATGGGGTCGCTAAGAGTCGGACACAACTGAGCGACTTCACTTTCACTTTTCACTTTCATGCATTGGAGAAGGAAATGGCAACCCACTCCACTGTTCTTGCCTGGAGAATCCCAGGGACAGAGGAGCCTGGTGGGCTGCCGTCTCTGAGGTCACACAGAGTCGGACACGACTAAAGTGATGCAGCAGCAGCAGCAGGGATTAGAACATGGATATCTTTGGGGGCTATTATTCAGCTTACCACACAGACGTATTAAGTACTGTCTTTACCAATAACCTCAGATATGCAGATGACACCACCCTTATGGCAGAAAGTGAAGAAGAACTAAAGAGCCTCTTGTTGAAAGTGAAAAAGTTGGCTTAAAGCTCAACATTCAGAAAACTAAGATCATGGCATCCGGTCCCATCACTTCATGGCAAATAGATGGGGAAACAGTGGAAACAGTGGCTGACTTTATTTTTCTGGGCTAAAGATCACTGAAGATGGTGATCGCAGCCATGAAATTAAAAGACGCTTACTCCTTGGAAAGAAAGTTATGACCAACCTAAACAGCATATTAAAAAGCAGAGACATTACTTCGCCAACAAAGGTCCATCTAGTCAAGGCTATGGTTTTTCCAGTAGCTATGTATGGATGTTGAGAGTTGGACTATAAAGAAAGCTGAGTGCCAAAGACTTGATGCTTTTGAACTGTGGTGTTGGAGAAGACTCTTGAGAGTCCCTTGGACTGCAAGGAGATCAACCAGTCCATCCTAAAGCAGATCAGTCCTGGGTGCTCATTGGAAGGACTGATGTTGAAGCTGAAACTCCAATACTTTGGCCACCTGATGCAAACAGCTGACTCATTTGAAAAGACCCTAATGCTGGCAAAGATTGAGGGCAGGAGAAGAGGACGACAGGATGAGATAGTTGGATGGCATCACCAACTCAATGGACATGGGTTTGGGTAAACCCCGGGAGTTGGCGATGGACAGGGAAGCCTGGCGTACTGCGGTTCATGGGGTTGCAAAGAGTTCGACACGACTGAGCAACTTAACTAAACTGAAACGTCCTCGGGTGATTCTAAACGTAACCAAACTAAAAATAAATTCTAGATTCCTCTCACTCTGGTCCTACAGTCCTGCTAATTGACTTTCTTTCTTTTTTTTTTTTTTATCACAGCTGTATAAATTTATTTTTTCTATAAAGCAGGTACACATTGAGCCGTATTTCCTAGGGTGCAAATTCCTGAAACAGTGATTTTCCACTCTTCTCTGGTTGCAGGAAACCGAGCAACTTCCAAGTTTGCCTAACTCCAGTGAAACAATTTTGGAAATGAAAGAATCTTGCTTAACTTTTACTTTTGGACGAAAATTTTCAAATGCAGCAAAACTTGCCTCTACAACATAGACATATGCCTACTTATAGCACTGTCTGCGTGCCCTTATATAATATTTAAGGAATCATTTAAGAAAATAATAAAGGCCATGGGAGTCTATACTTATATTTCCATCAGAATGGCAGACTAGATACTCTGAAATGCCCTTTTGGCATAAAAATATGCAGATGTTGGATAAATTATAGCCATAAGTTTTTGAATGCATTACTGAGTTTACAAGAAGGGGGCGGAAATCCCCAAGGGCCTCCGTACCCTGCTTCTCCCGCAAAACTTTAAGCTGATATCAGAGTGGTAAATAAATGTGAAAACCGGGGCTCCCCTGAATACAAGGAACTTTGGCAGGAATAAAGAGCTTTAATGGAAATTGGACACTAGAACTTAGATCTGGCAGAGGAAAACCTAAATCTGAGGAAGCTATACAAATAGAGGATAATTCAAGTATAAGTTTTAAGCTGTGAACTGTCCTTTGGAAGTAAATAAAAACAATTCAGTAAACAGCTTATTTTTATAGGCTTCAGGTGAGAAAAAAAAAATGGTACTAATTTTTCTCTGAGAATTGCTAAACTTTTCTCAGGAGGGTCTGTGGTTTGAATTTACATTACTTGCACAATCAAGGAAATCTCAACTATAAAAATTAACCTAAAATTCTGGCAAATAGGTACACCTCCTGTCAAGAGTAAAGGAATATCTCTTTAATGAACATCATCCTCAGGCCAGGCCTTCAAAGTTCATAAGAATTAGGTTTGAACAAATAAAATTTGCCAGTTAAAATATAACAAATATACAAGTAATCAGAACCTATTAGATTTATATCACCAAGGACTTTATAGATTGAAATATTGAATGTCAATAAAAATCATTGACATTTATAACTCAATGGAAAAATTAAGTAGTAATTTAGATATACTTGAAAAGAGAATAAGAAAAGTTTTGAGAAAATTATATATGTATATATTTCCACTAAATAATTGATAAATATACCTTAAAGTACACATAAAACATTAAAACACTTGGCCAGACATTTTTTGAGTTCAAGTATAATAAGCAGCAAAGATTTTAAGGGTGCAGATGTTATCATTACTACTACTACTAAGTCACTTCAGTCGTGTCTGACTCTGTGCGACCCCATAGACTGCAGCTCACCAGGCTCCCCCGTCCCTGGGATTCTCCAGGCAAGAACACTGGAGGGGGTTGCCATTTCCTTCTCCAATGCATGAAAGTGAAAAGTGAAAGTGAAGTCTCTCAGTAATGTCCAACTCTTAGCGACCCCATGGACTGCAGCCCACCAGGCTCCTCCATCCATGGGATTTTCCAGGCAAGAGTACTGGAGTGGGGTGCCATTGCCTTCTCCGCTAATTGACTTTCATAAATACAGTTGACCCTTGAACAACACGGGTGTTAGGGCACTGATCCCTTCTGCACACCAATAATTCACATGTAACTTTATAGCCAGACCCTCCATGGCCTCCACGGATTCAACCAACCACAGATTGTGAAGTGCTGCAGTGTCTTTACTGAAACAAATCTGTGCACAAGCAAGTGGACCTGTACAGCTCAAACATGTTGTTCAAGGGTCAACTGCATATTTTAAATGGGGGTTTGGGGGGCAACTACAGAAGAGGTTCCTAAACTTAGTTAAGGTAATTTGACATTTCTTGAAAAATACATGAGGACTCTTTAAAAGAAAAAAACCTTTTAATCTATTAATTATTTACATGTTGGCGGCACTGGGTCTCTGGCGCAGTTCGTGGGCTTCTCCTGCTGCGGCAGGCACACTGGCAGCTTCTTGCGGCACACGGGCTTCTCGAGTTGTGGCCTGCAGGCTTCTTTTGCTGCAGTGCGTAGGCTTGGTTGCCCCATGACATGTGGGACCTTAACTCCCTGACCAGAGATCGAACCTGTGTCCCCTGCGCTGGAAGGCAGATTCTGGTCCACTAAGGAAGTCCCTAGGCTCTTAAATATGTGAATAATCTGAGTGTTGAGTTTATTTACAAACAACTCTCCCTGATCTAAGAAAAAAATTAGATCAGTTTGCAATATATAAGAAGAAAATAGAAATATATGATAGAGGATAAAAAGTGGGAGAAATGTGACTAGAGAGAAGAATGGAAGCAGAAGCCACTCTAAATAATAGAAGAGAATGGAGACAATAAGCATGTAAACTTGAAAATTTTTTATATAAAAAACTTCCATTATAGAATAGATTATCACTGTACAAATGCCAACACAAAAGGATGAAGGTTCCTCTCTTCCCACCTGTCATGCATTGGAGAAGGAAACGGCAACCCACTCCAGTGTTCTTGCCTGGAGAATCCCATGGACGGGGGAGCCTGGTGGGCTGCTGTCTATGGGGTTGCACAAGAGTCGCACACGACTGAAGCAACTTAGCAACAGCAGCAGCATGTACCTTTTGAGAATTTCTTATATACACATACACACAAACCTTCTTGGTTAGTTTTTAAAAAATATACATATAGGCTAACATTATTTTACAACTTGCTTTTTTTCACTGATCAGTAGTACATAACGAACCCCTTCTGGTTCAGTATATACAGACGTGACTCATGTTTAATGGCTGGAGATGTTTAGTAACATGAATATACTGTACTTTATCTTACCAATCCCTTTGCTGATGGACAGTTAACTTCATTGTTCTGCCGTTACAAGTAATGCTGAAATGAACATCCTCTTCATGTATAATTAAGTGTAACTTTTTCATTATATATTCTCCACATATAATACATATAAAAATGTGAAATTCAATATATATATATTTACTTGCATTTGTGCAAATATTCCTGTAGGTGACTGCTGGGTAAAAGGAAATGCCCTACCTGCCTGCCTTTTTCTAGATAACAAATTTCAGACAATTTTACTTGTTAACAGAGAAAAAACTTTCAGTTTCAAAATATGCCAAAAGCATTCAGCTTTAAGTAGCACACACTGTGGATCAGGACTTGGTGAACTTGAGGACTGAAAGCATTTCTTGGCCTGCTTGCCTGGAAAGGACAGTTGTCCCTTGTAGACCTTTTGTCTTCATTATTTTCAAAATTTCTTCTAAAATGAAAATTAAAAGATAAAATCCAATTAAATCATTTGGTGAAGTGTGTACAATCAGTACACAGTTTATTTAGTAACAGATTATTTACAAGCTCCAATCATCTGAGAGAACAGTGAACACCATGCAATTTCTATTAAAGTGAACTTGGACTTCAGATAGATGAGCGCACTCTGTATTTTCAGGGTGTTGCTGAGAACTTCTAGTCAAGACTGAATGACTACTGTGCGGTGGTAGCCTGCTCTGGACTCAACAGAAACAGGAGTTATACTTGCTATTACAATAAATGATTCATTTTTGAGTTGCCTGGCTCTAATCTCTGCCCTACGTTCCTCCTTCTGGATGAAAAACGCCAACAAGGGTATGGGCAAATCATACGGTGAAGTCGAAAAGTGGCAGTAAACGAAGTAGCTTCTTTTTTTCAGGAGTACTGAAAAAGTAAAACCTTCCCTTTGCTAATATTTAACACTACAAAGACAAAACAGGGAAACTGAAGTTACCAAAAACAAACAAACAAAAAAAAAACCACACACACACAACTCACCTCCCCCTCAAACCTACAACACTAGTAATTATGATGTGATCTGAGGGACTGAGAATATAACATACCACATAAAAACCAAACCTGAGATGTACAGAAAAGAGAAGAAAGATTACAGTCAATTTAGTTACCAACTAATCTGAAAGCCAGGATATAAAAATCAGTATCAGGAGATAGCTTTCATGATAAAACTTTAGATGAACTAAAGAATATACAGCAGAACTGCCAATGACATAAAGACTAGAAAATTCACAGTATTGAAGGTCAGGTGTTAGAAGAAGAAATTACAGACTCTGTATTTGGGTACTGGTTTATAAATTAGGGGAAAACCCCTCAAAAACACAATACTCTTTAAAATCAGAAAAATCTACCTCTTAAAAATCTCTCTCCTCTTTCAACATGAATGCTAATGCTGTGTCTGTATTAGCAGTTGTCAGCAACTACATTCATTAACATTCTGGGTTACTTAATTACAGTCTTTGACACAATTAACCTTGATTTCAGCTAAGGAAATGGTTAAAAGATAAAATGATCTGTATTACCTGGATTGTTTTCTTTAATGGTGACTAAATAGAACAATCCTCTTGGTGAAAGGAGATCTGGAGCCAGTGGTAAGAATCTGTCTATGACTTCACGACCGTTTCTGCCACCAGCCCAAGCTGCCTGTATCCCGCGACTCCCGACCTGTTAGAAAGACTGTTCTAAGTTACACACACAAAAACACAATCTTTTTGACAAGCTACGATGACCAAACAGGTATGTATTTTGTATTTTACGGCTGATGAGGAGGTGGCGGTAAAGTTGAATCTGTGACCCACTATTTCCTAGCATGTGTAACCTTATATATAAGTCTCTAATCTTGATGAACTAGTTTCCTTTCTCATCTGTAACATTAGGAAAGTAACACTTTTATCTGTACAGTTAGGAAAATGATCAAAAAACAATCTTTTTATCTATTAGGAACAAATGAGGAAGTATATTTAAAGTTTGAGAACAATGCCCTGCACTTAATGTGGCTTAGTAATAGCTGTTACCATCAACATGTTTAAATTCCTCTATTTAAAACAGAACAATCAGAAAGAAACTAGATGGGAGAACTGGTATTATGAGAGATCTACTTCACAGCAACAAAGCTTGACAACATCCCACAGCAGCCGGCTCTCTTAGATACTCAGAGTATCACAGCCCTTTCTTAGGAACCCATTTATTACATAAAGGTACAAGGAAGCACTTTTTCCTATAACAATCTTATTATAGAAACAAAACCTTGAGAGTTTATATAGCATTAAAAATCTTTAGAGCCTTACCACTGTATATTGTTTCTAAAACTAAGGAATATATTGAAGAAATCACTCAGAAACTACTTAAACTCTAATATAATTATTTTCTTTCTAATCCCTTTAATGGTTTTTGTTCATATTTCAGTTTAAATTATCTATATACAGCTGTACACTCTACTTTTATTCATTTGTCAAGGCATAAAAGTAGTTTCTTTATACTTATAACCATGTTCATGTATAATTAAAAGAAGTATGTTCATAAACCTTAAAAAAAAACAAAAAAACTGTACTTTTCCCCTTTTACTCTTTTGTTCATCTGCTCCCCTCCCATCTTCTATACACACACACACACACACACACACACACACACACACACACACACGTTTTTCTTTTTTGTCCATGTTCTACAAAGATAAGATTGTATCTACATTCTTACTTGTATCTTACTTTTCTCACTCAACAATACCTTATAGAAATCTCTTTGTGTGATCAGGTATAGTTCAATTTCCTTTGTAATGGCTACATAATATTTTATGGTATAAAAGTATCATCTCTTATTTAGCTGTTGCTGGACATTCAGCATGTCCATTTGCTTAATTTTTTTGTATTTATTCTCATATGTGTCATAAGCTTCTCCATATACTTTCCCACAAAGTTAATCACAGAAGGGCCTTTATCAGTTCCTCTGTTTTAATCAAGACTTTCCTCCTGGAGACTTCCTTTCCTAGCATTCCCAGCACTCCCTTTTTCTGGGGCTCATGTCTTCCTCCTCCTTGGCTTCCTCCCTTGTTTCGGAGGAGCCCACTCTCTGAATGTTTCACAGGGTACAGTGCTCTGTGGAAAGCGTGCATGGTGATGGCCCTGTTTAGCATGGACTAGGAGCCCTCGGTGCTGAACCCTCTCTACTTGCCTTCTGGGGATGCTCGGCCAGCTCTGTCTGCTTGCACTGGAGACAGCCCTTCAGGAGGATGGCCTGGCACCAACCACAATCTCACAGGCCACAGAGGGGTCATCTTCGGAAGGAGGGTCACCTTTGGTGGCCTGCTGACTGCCTGCTCCTAATCCTTGACAGGTCACAGGTTCAAACCACAATATCTAACCTCACATTTTTAGATGGAATAGTAAGTATAGACACAACTTTTTATATGCGCAAACTCCTGGTATTTGTATGTTACATCTCCTGGATCTAACCTCTAAGTTTCCTTACTTTTACCTTCATGATTTCATTCTTTTTATCTTCATAAGCCAAAATATTTTATTTGGTTTCCAGACCACTGATTCAGGTCATGACAGAGACTACAGTCTCTCAATTTGTTTCCTAATGTTTTACATTGTAAAACATGTTTTTAAGCTCCAGGAAATCTTTGTTATGCTGCCTTTTAACCCTGCTAACTGCTCTGCTAACGGAAGACACTAGCTTTCTCTGTTGGAACAGTGACAAAGCCCAAGACATTGCCCACACTCAATTATCTGTACAATTACACGCATAGCTTAGCAGTAGGAATGTGGCAGAAAGGAAGCCCAATCGTATTAGCATGTTCCCAGAATCTCCTCTTCATTCACTAGGCTTGCCAGTAGTTTGTGGGCCTGATAAACCATGATTTACTTGTTTCTTTCTGTTACATACTTAGGTTCATATTATTTGCCATCATATATAAAGCTGCAATAAACATATTTTTGTAAATTACAACTTTTATTCTGTTGTTAATGATTTTCCTAAATTACATCCAAAAGACTGAGATTACTGGACTAAACCATTTTTGTTACTCTCTTGATATTTATTTCCATAGTGCTTTCCTGAGCTGCATGTATTTTATTTAGCTGCATTTCCCTCAACTGCTGCTCACCTTATAACAATGACTTTCCTTCTCAAATGATTTCATATGTCAGGGGAGCAACAGCTTCTCAGCAGGAGCGGCAGCAGCAATGCAGACCTCTCCCTTCTTGGTGGAGATGAATGCAATATTTATCAACCTTGCTGATAATCAAAGACTAAAATAGGTATAATAATTCAAAGGAAAGCAAGCCTTAGTCCACTATTACACTTCTGTCTGCTTTGTCCATTACTTCTTTAAATTGGGAAGTGGTTAACATGGTTGGTTTCCTTGGTGGCACAGAGGGTAAAGAATCCAGGAAGCACAGGAGACGGGGGTTTGATCCCTGGATCAGGAAGATCCCCTGGAGAAGAAAATGGCAACCCACTCCAGTATTCTTGCCTGGGAAATTCCATGGACAGAGGAGCCTGGCAGGCTACAGTCCGTGGGGTCACAAAGAGTCAGACATGACTGAGTGCCTAACACTTCTTTTTTTTTTCTTTTTCTTTCTAACACTTCTAATATGGTTTACCTCTTCATGACTGAAAACTTTATAATTATGTATTTCAAGGTTATACCTTTTCCTATCTGAAGTGAGAATTGGTTCTCCTCCTCCCCCACTTCCAAATCCTTGTGAAAGGAGGAAACCTGAGCCTTTCAGAGATAATTCCTATGTGAATTTAAGGCTGATTAAAATATTTTGTTTTGCAGATTTGTTATTCATGACAAAGGTACACACACACATACGATTTAAATACCATGGCCTGATATGGATGGGATTTTAAAGACTAGATATGGATCACAGTTTTAATTTCCATTAATTTCAGGCTCCTTTCCTATGTCTACCAATAGTATTCAATAATTGACAATTATGAGTAAAATCAGGCTTCCCTGATAGCTCAGTTGGTAAAGAATCTGCATGCAATGCAGGAGATCCTGGTTCAATTCCTGGGTTGGGAAGATCTGCTGGAGAAGGGACAGGCTACCCACTCCAATATTCTTAGGCTTCCCTTGTGGCTCAGCTGGTAAAGAATCTGCCTGCAGTGTGGGAGACCTGGGTTTGATCCCTGGGTTGGGAAGATCCCCTGGAGAAGGGAAAGGCTACCCACTCCAGTATTCTGGCCTAGAGAATTCCACAGACTGTATAGTCTATGTAGTCACAAAGAGTCAGACACGACTGAGCGACTTTCACTTCCACACGAGTAAAATCATAGCAGTCTGCTATTAGCAGCTGACTGATGTCATATGATGAAGTACATTTGATCTGAGACAGAAAACAGCTGAAAATATTAGTAATTAAATTTTGCTGTACGTCTTACCTCTTCAGGTGGAGTCACAACATAAGGAGGATTAAACACAAGAAGATCAACACTTTCCTTCAATCTTGGTAGCAAGCCTTTGACCTAAAAAATGTTCAAGAGAGTCAGAATTTTAAGCTGGACCCAGAAATAAATAAATAAGTAGATGGTTGAATAGATGGATCAATCAATCAATTTTAAAATATATTCTCCCACGTTTTTAGACAAAAGTGTGTTAGAGGCCATATTTAAGACAGAAATGGAGATAAATATTTTTGTATTTTGATTCAGATTAAAAAAAAACATGTTTCCACCTATAAACAAGGAAAATAAGCTATTTATCAGAATGAACACTCCGCTCTTCAGTAGCTTCAACAGCTACACTCTGGGCTCACTTTTAGAAGATAAAATAAGAAGAAGGCAAGCTCTCATATATTCTACATAGATTTATACACAACTTTAAATTTATAGCTGCTAACTTAAATATTTATTTTCTACAACTAAGGGAAATGTTTTATAAGATGACAGAAAACATATATTAATGACAAAAATACCAGATGATAGGGCTGTACTTTTCTTTGTACTTCTTTAGTAACTTGTAAATGGACTGGCTGAAACAATTATATATCAAAGAAAAAAAGAACTAAGAATAGTGGGAAGAGACACTAAAAACATAAGTTGTTTGGCATCTTATAAATCTTTGAACTGATATAACTTTCTATAGAATTATTCAGAACTGTTAAACTCTTAGTTTAAATACAATTTGAACTAAATTAATTGCTTGATATTCTAGCACAAGGGCTTCCCTGGTGGCTCAGCAGTAAAAGAATCCACCTGCAACGTAGGAGACATGGGTTCAAGCCTTGGGTCAGGAAGATCCCCTGGAGGAGGGCATGGCAACCCAATCCAGTATTCTTGTCTGGAGAATCCCATGGAGAGCGGAGCCTGGCAGGCTACAGTCCACAGGGTCGCAGGGTTGGACATGACTGAACTGACTTAGCACACATCCATGCATTTCTAGCACAAAGCATATGAAAAGAGAGAGGAAGTGCTATCTATGGGGAGCAGTAAAATATAACAACATAAAGCAAGTGAAAGACAAAGAGGAGAGAAAATAAAACGTCAGAATCACTGCAGAAAATAAAAACTTAGACTCTAATAAGCCTTGTCATCATCACATACAGTACAGAATGATGACTGATATTCATATTAATGACCTTGAATCACTAAAAGGTAAAATTATGTTCAGTTTAAGAATGTAAGGAAGTACATAAGACACATTTGAAGAAGACTTCCTTCTAAAACTAAAAACGAAATACAAACTTTGTAAACAAACTCAATTATCCAAAACAATAGTTTTTGATAGTTCTGATAATCTATGTCTAGTGTTCTGAATACAAGCAAACGTAAAGTTTTGCAAAGTGGGCTTCCCTTGTGACTCAGCTGGTAAAGAATCCGCCTACAAAGCGGGAGACCTGGGTTCGATCCCTGGGTTGGGAAGATCCCCTGGAGAAGAGAATGGCTACCCACTCCAGTATTCTGGCCCACTCCAGTATTCTGGCCTAGAGAATTCCATGGACTGTATAGTCCATGGGGTCACAAAGAGTCGGACATGACAGCAACTTTCACTTCACTTCATACCTACATCTTTCTATTTTCTTTGCCACAAGTCAGCACTGAGTATCATGGTCAACTTTCACTATTGACAAAATGGATTCTGACAGCTTTAGAACTGACTTCCACCTTTAAAAAGCTGTGAGACTTCTAGATTCTGATTCAGAAAATCTGGGCATAAACTCTGGATTTATCACTGTATTAATTTAATGACTTTCAAAAATATCCCTTACCTGTTAACAAAAATAGATATTCCAAATTTCTTCTATCTCTAAAGTTTTATTATTATACCAAGAAAACATATATTTAATACTAATTATGGACATATTAAAAAATTTCAAGAGCAAAATCACCATACTGATTTCATGTAAATCAACTGAGTACCTTTCTTGATAGTCTAATTTTTAATAATAGCACTAACAACTTCTAGTGATACAAAATTTCTTAGATCTTTGGCTTGATTCCTTAAATCATTTGTGAGTTTAAAAAAGAAGAAAAACCTCAAAACCTTATCAGTATAAGAGTAATATAGGCCAAACAGCATGAAAGCATATTATATGTCTTAGGCCCACCTTGTACATGCTATCATGATTTTTGCTTATAAAAAGTCATTAACATTTATAAGTAAAAAAAGGTTCAAAATTATCCAAATCTTACTCGTATAATCGAAAATATTCTGAAAACTGGAATTGAGAAATGTATGATTGTAACTTAAAATAATGGTTCTAGAGTTGTCATCTGTTCTTTTTACCTGCCTTGGACCCGTTCTGCCTTTCTTCTGATGATGTGTCCTTGACTTTCACTGAGGAAACTCTACCTCCACTCCTTCTCAATAGGAGTGGTATGGGTAGGGTTTATTTCAACCCAGCTGCGGGAGTGGGACTACCACTCAGGCTCAAGTCAATCCTGTGCATATCCAATCCCCCTGGATCACAGTAACAGACTGAGAGATGGGCATATGACCAAAGTTGATACAAATGGTACTCAGTCTGGGGTTTCTGCTAGAGTAACTGAAAATAGAAAGTGTTTCTTTCCCTGTGGGGTTGCTGAGAAATAAGATATGGACATGCAAGCATCTTGCTACCACGCAGCCAAAGACTGCAGAGGAACAGAGCTACTAGAAAGAAGTTTAGAGCTAAGAAAAAGATGCCTGTAACATCATTTGAGTTCCTGAAGCCAGCCGTGCCTGAAGCCATCCACTCTTTTTATTTAAGCCCGTTTGATGGATTCTCTTCACTTCTGACCGAAAGATACCTGATCTGTACAAGCCAACAGAAATTTCCTTTGGATTGTGGGAAAGGTGGATTGTATTAGCTTAAGAGCCGAAAATCACTGCAGATGGTGACTGCAGCCATAAAATAAAAAGACGCTTACTCCTTGGAAGAAAAGTTATGACCAGTCTGTCTAGTTAAGGCTATGGTTTTTCCAGTAGTCACGTATGGATGTGAGAGTGGACTATAAAGAAAGCTGAGCGCCGAAGAATTGATGCTTTTGAACTGTGTTGTTGGAGAAGATGCTTGAGAGTCCCTTGGACTGCAAGGAGATCCAACCAGTCCATCCTAAGGGGAATCAGTCCTGAATATTCATTGGAAGGACTGATGTTGAAGCTGAAACTCCAATACTTTGGCCACCTGATGCGAAGAGCTGACTCACTGGAAAAGACACTGATGCTGGGAAAGATTGAAGGCAGGAGGAGAAGGGGACAACAGAGAATGAGATGGTTGGATGGCATCACCGACTCAATGGACATGAGTTTGAGTAAACTCCGGGAGTTGGTGATGGACAGGGAAACCTGCCGTGCTGCAGTTCATGATCGCAAAGAGTCAAACATGACTGAGCAACAGAACTGAACTGAACTGATCAGTTAAGAAGAATGGCAAAACCAATACAATATTGTAAAGTAATTAGACTCTAATTAAAATAAATAAATTAAAAAAAAAAGAATTTACTTTGTCTAGTGGGTTAAAAGAGTCGGACACGACTGAATGAACTGCACTGTACTGTACCGGGTTAAAAGTTACTTAATTAATCACTCAAGTTTCTTTGATGTAAATCATCTTGACCTTAACTTAACTGAAAAGAAAATTAATTATTACACTACTGAGCAGAGAGTAACAGCTTACCAAATCTGTAATTATTGGTTGAATGTGGACTTTGTTACAGCGTGCAGTCTCCAGGGTACACGCTGCTGCCTCAGGGTTGACATCGGTGCACCTATAAACAGAAAAGAAAAAACTATATCCTATGTCTATGGATAAAAATGCAAAGAATGTTCCACTCCTTTTATATAAAGTAGATTTAGAAAAAAATTGAAATACTTTAATAATGGTGAATAAAAAAGCAATTCAGATTTGTCATACTGATGAAAAAAATTGTTATATTGATGTAAAGACCAAGAGTAGAATATAGCTACATGCAAACATATCTGAAGGAATTTATTAAATTATGAATCCAATGGAGAAATACTATGCAGCTACCAAAAATGAAATATAAAAGGAAAATGCTCATCATACAGTATTAAATGAAAAACACAGGAAGTGAAAAAAGAAATAGAGGAAAACAATTGGGCCACGTGTGGTAAAATTTATGGGTGATATTATTTTCTTGTTTATATTTTATATATTCTCAAATCTTCTATAAAGAAATTTTATTATGTTCCAATTTTTTCTGATAAATTATTTATCTAAAAATGATTCAAATTTAGAGATGACTTAAAATTATTATCTGGCTTCTATAATTACGTAGTATAATGGGACAATTTTGAACACGCATTTGTCACTTTTAAGGAGGCATAATTTGTAATCAGAGTCCTAAGCACACTTAAAATAGACACTATCAGATACATATTATCCACTTACAAAAATGTTTCATTCAAGCAGTCATAGTCACCATGAATCTCTTAGACCAAGGTGTGGATGAATGTGTACACTTATACTTACATATACAAAGCCTGAGGACCAATCACAGAGGCTAGGAATGCAGATACCACTCCAGACCCTGAGCCAACCTCGAGGCATATTTCCACTCTAAAAAAACAAAATAAAATAAATATTAGCATAGTGGTATTAAAATACACATCATTGAATATAACTCATGCTACTATAATGTCTATTTCCCAGAATCATCCCTCACCTGAAAATACATGGAAATATAAAAGAAATTTATAAATAAGCTGCTGCTGCTGCTGCTGCTAAGTTGCTTCAGTCGTGTCCGACTCTGTGCGACCCCATAGACGGCAGCCCACCAGGCTCCCCGTCCCTGGGATTCTCCAGGAAAGAACACTGGAGTGGGTTGCCATTTCCTTCTCCAATGCATGAAAGTGAAAAGTGAAAGTGAAGTTGCTCAGTCCTGACAAGACTCTTTGAGACCCCATGGAGTGCAGCCTACCAAGCTCCTCCATCCATGGGATTTTCCAGGCAAGAGTACTGGAGTGGGGTGCCATTGCCTTCTCCGATAAATAAGCTAATTCCCAACAATCACTTAGTGCTCATTTACTGTTCAAAACTGTTGAAATTTTGGGTGTGTGATTGAAGTCTGCAAAATAATAGTTTTTGATTTTCACAGAACATTACATAAACAATGGAATGTTAATTTAGAGTTAGAAATATTAATATGGAAGACATCAGCTTTTCCCAGAAGGAGCTCCTAGTTTGGTGTTTCCTAAAAATGAAAAGGTATTATTACAACATTTATTTATAAAAGATGTTTTTTGTATAATATCATATATGAAACAAATCGCCAGCTCAGGTTTGATGCATGATACAGGATGCTTGGGGCTGGTGCACTGGGATGACGTAGAGGGATGGTATGGGGAGAGAGGTGGGAGGGGGGTTCAGGATGGGGAACACGTGTACAACCGTGGCAGATTCATGTTGATGTATGGCAAAACCAATACAATATTGTAAAGCAATTAGCCTCCAATTAAAATAGATAAATTTATATTAAAAAAATAAAAAATAAAAGATGTTTTCTCTCATTTTGAAGTAACTCATGAGTTCATCAGCATATCCCAGGGGAAGACAAGAACCACCCCCCACTTCTACTAATAATAGATTTAGAGCAGCAGAGAAATCCTGTATTTATACATCTCTACACTGAATTGGGAAAACAGCCAAGTAATCTGACCTTAGAATATTAATAATACTCTTAAGAATGCAATTAAATACACAAATTCTTGATTCTACCATACTTATCCTTCCCTATAATCTGGTATATGGACGTTCCTGGTGACCCAGTGGTAAAGAATCCACCTGCCAATGCAGGAGATAAGGGTTTGATCCCTGGGTTGGGAAGATCCCCTAGAGAAGAAAATGGCAATCCACGCCAGTATTCTTGCCTGGGAAATCCCATGGACAAAGGAGTCTGGCGGGCTACAGTCCAGGGGGATTGCAAAGAGTTGGACATGACTTGGTGACTAAACAACAACAACATAATCTTGTATATACGGTAAAAGTGCAAATCATCCCCATTCCAGAAACAGGTTTGATGGTATTTAAGGGGCACTCTAGCACCTAAGGAGATGAGGGTTTGATCCCTGGGTTGGGAAGATCCCCTAGAGAAGAAAATGGCAATCCACTCCAGTATTCTTGCCTGGAAAATCCCACGGATAGAGGAGCCTGGTGGGCTATACTCCACGGGGTAGCAAAAAGTTGGACACAACTGAGCAACTTCACTAGCACCTAACTTGCCAAATGAACTATTCAAAAACAACAGACTCTAGGGGTTTCTAACTTCTGGAACCACTCTGTACATCTGACAAGCTTTTACTGTGCTGTAGGAAGGTCTGTTGAATCTTAACAGGAGGCTTCTATTTGAAAATAACTATCGTGGCCTCATAAATAATTAGAATTCCATGACCAGAAATACCCAAGACTTTAAAATAAAAACAGTTCCTTTTACAGCAAGGCAATTTGTGCTTTAAAATCTTTCTGGGATATCTTGATAATAAAAGATATGTTATAAAACAGTACCGTTCTATTCTGTATTCCAGTAGATCCAAAAGTTTCAATACTTACAATGAAAAATTGGTTTATTAAGAGTTGGAGCAATTTATACACAGAAAAATCTGACCAAGAGAGAGAAACAAATACAATTTGGACCTTCTAAGCCTGACAGCTGTTTGTTTCACCCTGAAAAACCCCATTTCAACTTTTGATCTTTAACTAAATCTGTGTGTGCTGTGTGCTTAGTCGCGTGGACTTTTTGGGACCCCATGGACTGTAGCCCCATGGCAATCCTCCAGGCTAGCTTTGCAGGGGGATTCTTTACCATCTGAACCACCAGGGAAGCCCAAGAATACTGCAGTGGGTAACCAATCCCTTCTCCAGGGGAACTTCCCAACCCAGTAATTGAGGCAGGGGGTATCTTGCACTGCAGGCGGATTCTTTACCAGCTGAGCTACCCGGGAAGCCCAAATTAATTAAATCTAACTACCCAAATTGCTTTCATCTAAAAAATGACACTGTAAGTATTCGCTTTTTATAATATTGAATTAAAATCTATACAAGCGCTTCAACAGATCAATTTTAAAACTTATTATAAGCTAGGGTATATTCTGTAGGCAGCTAGCTGCATGTAACTTTAAATTTTTTACAATAAATTAAAAATTCAGTGCTAGTCACATTTCAAGTGCTCAGTAACCACACGTGGTCAGGTTTTTGCTGGGTAGCTGAGTATGCTATCCAGTGGGTTTAAACACACTGCCCTACTCCAATATTTTACAACCTCATTTCTTTTTGGTGCCCTTCCATTGCTGGAGAATGCTTTTATGTACTGCGTAGATTCAATAATGCTATGGGGCACTGATATTTACTAAAAACGGTAATATTGAGAGGCAGCGTTCTCAGGACGTTTTGTTTTTGAACGTGTTATAATATCGCTACTCTTTAGGCTCTTCAGATTAACAGCTGATAGGAAACGATACATCCTGAAGTGGTGACGAAGCACGGAGCCCCTGAAACCAAAACACCACCTTGGGAAGAAAGCGGACAGCTCCCTGCCGCAAGGATTGTGTGCATCCACGGGAAAACCTTCAGTTACAGAGTTCTGGTGTCAGCTGTTCCCAAGCGGGCCGACACTGCCTCCTCGCGGGGAGGGCGGCGACAGTCCTTGCCTTGGTCCTGCGCGGCCGCCTCTCCAGGACTCCCGAACCCTCTCCCGCGGGAACCCTCGCCCTCCTCGCACCCCGTGAGTTCGGCCGCCGCCGCTTCGAGTGCGTCCAGCAGCAGAAAAGTGTCCTCTGCGGGCTCGTACACATCGCTGAAGTCGCCGCGGCCCACATGCCCATGCAGCGGCGTTGGGAAGCTGGGCGCCGCCATCTTTTCCCTCCTCGGGCCGGCGCGCGTGCGCGAAAGTTGCGCATGCGTACGTGCAAGGGCGCGGGCTTGGCCGTCGGGGTGGGGCACCAGGGGCGGCGAGAAGCCGCCCATAGGGCTGGTCTGCGGGTGTTTTTCCATTGCTAATTGGACAGCTGTATAATCTGCAACTACTCACGTTTGTTTCCTTCTTTCGAATATTAAATTTTATTTTAGTTTATGGACTAGCGCTGGGTAGAGGCAGCCTTTGTTGTTTTTGACTAAGGAGAATGTTTTCTCTTTTTATATTTAGAAGTTTTCTTCTATTTCTAGTTTGCAAGGATTCGAAAAAATCCATAATAGAATGGTTACCAAATTTAACGATTTTTTTTTCTTTCCATCAGTTGAACGTTCAGGCTTGAGGCTTTAAATTAAGATTTTTTCCCCTTATTTCGTTTTTTAGTAATATTGGAAAAATTGCCTTCTTGATGCTATATCATGAATGCTCTCTTTTTATAAACCTCATGCAAGAGGATGCATATTTTTCTTTTTTTTTGCTATTATTTTTTTTAAATTTAAATTTATTTATTTTAATTGGAGGCTAATTACTTTACAATATTGTATTGGTTTCGGAGAAGGCAATGGCAACCCACTCCAGTACTCATGCCTGGAAAATCCCATGACGGAGGAGCGTGGTAGGCTGTAGTCCATGGGATTGCTAAGAATCAGACATGATTGAGCGACTTCACTTTCACTTTTCACTTTCATGCATTGGAGGAGGAAATGGCAACCCACTCCAGTGTTCTTGCCTGGAGAATCCCAGGGACGGTGGGGCCTGGTGGGCTGCCGTCTACGGGGTCGCGCAGAGACGGACACGACAAGCGACTTAGCAGCAGCAGCATTGTATTGGTTTTGCCATACATCAACATGAATCTGGCCCCGGTGTACACGTGTTCCCCATCCTGAACCCCCCCCCTCCCACCTCCCTCCCCATACCATCCCTCTGGGTCATCCCAGTGCACCAGCCCCAAACATCCTGTATCATGCATCGAACCTGGGCTGGTGATTACTTTCTTATATGATATTATACATGTTTCAATGCCATTCTCTCAAATCATCCCACCCTCTCCCTCTCCCACAGAGTCCAAAAGACTGTCCTATGCATCTGTGTCTCTTTTGCTCTCTCGCATACAGGGTTATTGTTACCGTCTTTCTAAATTCCATATATATGCGTTAGTATACCGTATTGGTGTTTTTCCTTCTGGTTTACTTCACTCTGTATAATAGGCTCCAGTTTCATCCACTTCATTAGAACTGATTCAAATGTATTCTTTTTAATGACTGAGTAATACTCCATTGTGTATATGTATCACAGCTTTCTTATCCATTCATCTGCTGATGGACATCTAGGTTGCTTCCATGTCCTGGCTATTATAATAAACAGTGCTGCGATGAACATTGGGGTACACATGTCTCTTTCAATTCTGGTTTCCTCGGTGTGTATGCCCAGCAGTGGGATTGCTGGATCATAAGGCAGTTCTGTTTCCAGTTTTTAAAGGAATCTCCACACTGTTCTCCATAGTGGCTGTACTAGTTTGCATTCCTACCAACAGTGTAAGAGGGTTCCCTTTTCTCCAAACCCTCTCCAGCATTTATTGATTGTAGACTTTTGGATTGCAGCCATTCTGACTGGCGTGAAATGGTACCTTGTTGTTTTGATTTGCATTTCTCTGATAATAACTCCAGAAAGAATGAAGGGATGGAGCCAAAGCAAAAACAATACCCAGCTGTGGATGTGACTGGTGATAGAAGCAAGGTCCAATGCTGTAAAGAGCAATATTGCATAGGAACCTAGAATGTCAGGTCCATGAATCAAGGCAAATTGGAAGTGGTCAAACAAGAGATGGCAGGAGTGAATGTCAACATTCTAGGAATCAGCAAACTAAAATGGACTGGAATGGGTGAATTTAACTCAGATGACCATTATATCTACTACTGTGGGCAGGAATCCCTCAGAAGAAATGGAGTGGCCATCATGGTCAACAAAAGAGTCCAAAATGCAGTACTTGGATGCAATCTCAAAAACGACAGGATGATCTCTGTTCGTTTCCAAGGCAAACCATTCAGTATCGCAGTAATCCAAGTCTATGCCCCAACCAGTAACATTGAAGAAGCTGAAGTTGAATGGTTCTATGAAGACCTACAAGACCTTTTAGAACTAACACCCAAAGAAGATGTCCTTTTCATTATAGGGGACTGGAATGCAAAAGTAGGAAGTCAAGAAACACCTGGAGTAACAGGCATATTTGGCCTTGGAATATGGAATGAAGCAGGGCAAAGACTAATAGAGTTTTGCCAAGAAAATGCACTGGTCATAACAAACACCCTCTTCCAACAACACAAGAGAAGACTCTATACATGGACATCATCAGATGGTCAACACTGAAATAAGACTGACCATATTCTTTGCAGCCAAAGATGGAGACGGTCTATATAGTCAGCAAAAACAAGACCAGGAGCTGACTGTGGCTCAGACCATGAACTCCTTATTGCCAAATTCAGACTTAAATTGAAGAAAGTAGGGAAAACCACTAGACCATTCAGGTATGACCTAAATCAAATCCCTTATGATTATACAGTGGAAGTGAGAAATAGATTTAAGGGCCTAGATCTGATAGATAGAGTGCCTGATGAACTATGGAATGAGGTCCGTGACATAGTACAGGAGACAGGGATTAAGATCATCCCCATGGAAAAGAAATGCAAAAAAGCAAAATGGCTGTCTGGGGAGGCCTTACAAATAGCTGTGAAAAGAAGAGAAGCGAAAAGCAAAGGAGAAAAGGAACAACATAAACATCTGAATGCAGAGTTCCAAAGAATAGCAAGGAGAGATAAGAAAGCCTTCTTCAGCGATCAATGCAAAGAAACAGAGGAAAACAACAGAATGGGAAAGACTAGGGATCTCTTCAAGAAAATCAGAGATACCAAAGGAACATTTCATGCAAAAATGAGCTCGATAAAGGACAGAAATGGTATGGACCTAACAGAAGCAGAAGATATTAAGAAGAGATGGCAAGAATACACAGAAGAACTGTACAAAAAAGATCTTCACGACCCAGATAATCACGATGGTGTGATCACTGACCTAGAGCCAGACATCCTGGAATGTGAAGTCAAGTGGGCCTTAGAAAGCATGACTACGAACAAAGCTAGTGGAGGTGATGGAATTCCAGTTGAGCTATTCCAAATCCTGAAAGATGATGCTGTGAAAGTGTTGCACTCAATATGCCAGCAAATTTGGAAAACTCAGCAGTGGCCACAGGACTGGAAAAGGTCAGTTTTCATTCCAATCCAAAGAAAGGCAATGCCAAAGAATGCTCAAACTACCACACAATTGCACTCATCTCACACGCTAGTAAAGCAGTGCTCAAAATTCTCCAAGCCAGGCTTCAGCAATATGTGAACCGTGAACTTCCTGATGTTCAAGGTGGTTTTAGAAAAGGCAGAGGAACCAGAGATCAAATTGCCAACATCCACTGGATCATGGAAAAAGCAAGAGAGTTCCAGAAAAACATCTATTTCTGCTTTATTGACTATGCCAAAGCCTTTGACTGTGTGGATCACAATAAACTGTGGAAAATTCTGAAAGGGATGGGAATACCAGACCACCTGATCTGCCTCTTGAGAAATTTGTATGCAGGTCAGGAAGTAACAGTTAGAACTGGACATGGAACAACAGACTGGTTCCAAATAGGAAAAGGAGTTCGTCAAGGCTGTATATTGTCACCCTGCTTATTTAACTTATATGCAGAGTACATCATGAGAAACGCTGGACTGGAAGAAACACAAGCTAGAATCGAGATAGCCGGGAGAAATATCAATAACCTCAGATATGCAGATGACACCACCCTTATGGCAGAAAGTGAAGAGGAACTCAAAAGCCTCTTGATGAAAGTGAAAGTGGAGAGTGAAAAAGTTGGCTTAAAGCTCAACATTCAGAAAACGAAGATCATGGCATCCAGTCCCACCACTTCATGGGAAATAGATGGGGAAACAGTGTCAGACTTTATTTTTCTGGGCTCCAAAATCACTGCAGATGGTGACTGCAGCCATGAAATTAAAAGACGCTTACTCCCTGGAAGGAAAGTTATGACCAACCTAGATAGCATATTCAAAAGCAGAGACATTACTTTGCCAACAAAGGTCTGTCTAGTCAAGGCTATGGTTTTTCCTGTGGTCATGTATGGATGTGAGAGTTGGATTGTGAAGAAGGCTGAGAGCCAAAGAATTGATGCTTTTGAACTGTGGTGATGGAGAAGACTCTTGAGAGTCCCTTGGACTGCAAGGAGATCAGCCCTGGGATTTCTTTGGAAGGAAGGATGCTAAAGCTGAAACTCCAGTACTTTGGCCAGCTCATGTGAAGAGTTGACTTATTGGAAAAGACTCTGATGCTGGGAGGGATTGGGGGCAGGAGGAGAAGGGGACGACAGAGGATGAGATGGCTGGATGGCATCACTGACTCGATGGACGTGAGTCTGAGTGAACTCCGGGAGTTGGTGATGGACAGGGAGGCCTGGCGTGCTGCAGTTCATTGGGGTCACAAAGAGTCGGACACGACTGAGTGACTGATCTGATCTGATCTGATAATGAATGATGTTGAGCATCTTTTAATGTGTTTGTTAGCCATCTGTATGTCTTCTTTGGAGAAATATCTATTTAGTTCTTTGGCCCATTTTTTGATTGGGTCGTTTATTTTTCTGGAATTGAGCTGCAAGAGTTGCTTGTATATTTTTGAGATTAGTTGTTTTTCAGTTGCTTCATTTGCTATTATTTTCTCCCATTCTGAAGGCTGTCTTTTCACCTTGCTTATAGTTTCCTTTGTTGTGCAGAAGCTTTTAATTTTAATTAGGTCCCATTTGTTTATTTTTGATTTTATTTCCAGTGTTCTGGGAGGTGAGTCATAGAGGATCCTGCTGTGATGTATGTCGGAGAGTGTTTTGCCTATGTTCTCCTCTAGGAGTTTTATAGTTTCTGGTCTTACGTTTAGACCTTTAATCCATTTTGAGTTTATTTTTGTGTATGGTGTTAGAAAGTGTTCTACTTTCGTTCTTTTACAGGTGGTTGACCAGTTTTCCCAGCACCACTTGTTAAACAGATTGTCTTTAATCTATTGTATATTCTTGCCTCCTTTGTCAAAGATAAAGTGTCCATAGGTGCGTGGATTTATCTCTGGGTTTTCTATTTTGTTCCATTGATCTATATTTCTGTCTTTGTGCCAGTACCATACTGTCTTGATGACTGTGGCGTTGTAGTAGAGCCTGAAGTCAGGCAGGTTGATTCCTCCAGTTCCATTCTTCTTTCTCAAGATTGCTTTGGCTATTCAAGGTTTTTTGTATTTCCATATACATTGTGAAAGTTGTGAAAAATACCGTTGGTAGCTTGATATGGATTGCAATGAATCTATAGATTGCTTTGGGTAGTATACTCATTTTCACTATATTGATTCTTCCAATCCATGAACATGGTATATTTCTCCATTTATTAGTGTCCTCTTTGATTTCTTTCACCAGTGTTTTATAGTTTTCTATATATAGGTCTTTAGTTTCTTTAGGTAGGTATATTCCTAAGTATTTTATTCTTTTCGTTGCAATGGTGAATGGAATTGTTTCCTTAATTTCTCTTTCTATTTTCTCATTATTAGTGTATAGGAATGCAAGGGATTTCTGTCTGTTGAGTTTATATCCTGCAACTTTACTATATTCATTGATTAGCTCTAGCAATTTTCTGGTGGAGTCTTTAGGGTTTTCTATGTAGAGGATCATGTCATCTGCAAACAGTGAGAGTTTTACTTCTTCTTTTCCAGTTTGGATTCATTTTATTTCTTTTTCTGCTCTGATTGCTGTGGCCAAAACTTCCAAAACTATGTTGAATAGTAGCAGTGAAAGTGAGCACCCTTGTCTTGTTCCTGACTTTAGGGGAAATGCTTTCAATTTTTCACCATTGAGGATAATGTTTGCTGTGGGTTTGTCATATATAGCCTTTATTATGTTGAGATATGTTCCTTCTATTCCTGCTTTCTGGAGAGTTTTTATCATAAATGGATGTTGAATTTTGTCAACGGCTTTCTCGGCATCTATTGAAATAATCATATGGCTTTTATTTTTCAATTTGTTAATGTGGTGTATCAAATTGATTGATTTGCAGATATTGATGAATCCTTACAGCCCTGGGATAAAGCCCACTTGGTCATAGTGTATGATCTTTTTAATGTGTTATTGGATTGTGATTGCTAGAATTTTGTTAAGAATTTTTGCATCTATGTTCATCAGTGATATTGGCCTGTAGTTTTCTTTTTTGTGTGTGTGGCATCTTTGTCAGGTTTTGGTATTAGGGTGATGGTGGCCTCATAGAATGAGTTTGGAAGTTTACCTTCCTCTGCAATTTTCTGGAAGAGTTTGAGTAGGATAGGTGTTAGCTCTTCTCTAAATTTGTGGTAGAATTCAGCTGCGAAGTCGTCTGGACCTGGGCTTTTGTTTGCTGGAACACTTCTGATTACAGTTTCAATTTCCGTGCTTGTGATGGGTCTGTTAAGATTTTCTATTTCTTCCTGGTCCAGTTTTGGAAAGTTGTACTTTTCTAAGAATTTGTCCATTTCTTCCACGTTGTCCATTTTATTGGCATATAATTGTTGATAGTAGTCTCTTATGATCCTTTGTATTTCTGTGTTGTCTGTTGTGATCTCTCCATTTTCATTTCTTATTTTATTGATTTGATTTTTCTCTCTTTGTTTCTTGATGAGTCTGGCTAATGGTTTGTCAATTTTATTTATCCTTTCAAAGAACCAGCTTTTGGCTTTGTTGATTTTTGCTATGGTCTCTTTTGTTTCTTTTTCATTTATTTCTGCCCTAATTTTTAAGATTTCTTTCCTTCTACTAACCCTGGGGTTCTTCATTTCTTCCTTTTCTAGTTGCTTTAGGTGTAGAGTTAGGTTATTCATTTGACTTTTTTCTTGTTTCTTGTGGTATGCCTGTATTGCTATGAACTTTCCCCTTAGCACTGCTTTTACAGTGTCCCACAGGTTTTAGGTTGTTGTGTTTTCTTTTTCATTCATTTCTATGCATATTTTGATTTCTTTTTTTATTTCTTCTGTGATTTGTTGGTTATTCAGCAGCGTGTTGTTCAGCCTCCATATGTTGGAATTTTTAATAGTTTTTCTCCTGTAATTGAGATCTAATCTTACTGCATTGTGGTCAGAAAAGATGCTTGGAATGATTTCAAATTTTTTTGCATTTACCAAGGCTAGATTTATGGCCCAGGATGTGATCTATTCGGTAGAAGGTTCTATGGGAATCCCCTTGTGTGTATTTGTTGTTTTTCCCTTGCTGCTTTTAATATTTATTCTTTGTGTTTGATCTTTGTTAATTTGATTAATATGTGTCTTGCGGTGTTTCATCTTGGGTTTATCCTGTTTGGGACTCTCTGGGTTTCTTGGACTTGGGTGATTATTTCCTTCCCCATTTTAGGTAAGTTTTCAACTATTATCTCCTCAAGTATTTTCTCATGGTCTTTCTTTTTGTCTTTTTCTGAGACTCCTATGATTTGAATGTTGGAGCATTTAATATTGTCCTGGAGGTCTCTGAGATTGTCCTCATTTATTTTAATTAGTTTTTCTTTTTTCCTCTCTTATTCATTTATTTCTACCATTCTACCTTCTACTTCACTAATCCTATCTTCTGCCTCCATTAGTCTACTATTCGTTGCCTCAGAGTGTTTTTTATCTCATTTATTGCATTATTCATTATATATTAACTCTTTTCTATTTCTTCTAGGTCCTTGTTAAACCTTTCTTGCATCTTCTCAGTCCTTGTCTCCAGGTTATTTATCTGTGATTCCATGTTGATTTCAAGATTTTGGATAATTTTCATTATCATTATTTGGAATTCTTTATCAGGTAGATTCCCTATCTCTTCCTCTTTTGTTTGGTTTGGTGGGCATTCATCCTGTCCCTTTATCTGCTGGATATTCCTCTGTCTATTCATCTTGTTTATGTTGCTGAGTTTGGGGTGGCCTTTCTGTATTCTGGCAGTTTGTGGAGTTCTCTTTATTGTGGAGTTTCCTCACTGTGGGTGGGGTTGTATGGGTGACTTGTCAAGGTTTCTTGGTTAGGGAAGCTTGTGTTGGTGTTCTGGTGGGTGGAGCTGGATTTCTTCTCTCTGGAGTGCAATGAAGTGCCCTCCTTTTGAAGACAATGGGCTGCTTTTCTGGGTGCCTGATGTCCTCTGCCAGCATTCAAAGGTTGTTTTGTGAAATTTACTCAGCGTTTAAATGTTCTTCTGATGAATTTGTGCTGGAGTCCTATTCCTCCGCCATCTTTATTCCTCCGCCATCTTAGGACCGCCCCTTGCATTTTTCTTTCATTTAATACACTGCTGAGACTTCCTTGTATTGAATCCCTGCTCTGGGACAATTCCACGTGTGTGACGACTACAACCCACCCTCCCCACCAAGCACCACAATTGCTGAGCCTGAGCTCTAGAGTGGTTGATCTGCAACAAGAGAAGCCAGGGAAATGAGAAGCCCCTTGCACCACAGCTAGAAAGTAGCCACTGCTTGCAACTACACAGAAAGCGAAGACACTGCAATGAAGACCTAGTGCAGTCAAAAGTAAATAAATAAATAAAAGTATTTTTTAAATGCACAGCTGAATTGGAGTGCTAATGAACTAGTTCTGTTTTGTATCAGGGTTAGGTTTCCATAGGACATTATTTCTGAAGTATATAAAACTTACCTATAGGACTGAGGTTAAAGGGTACTCAGATTGGGACTGCAATGGATGTTTTTCTTTGGTAACGCCAGCTCTTAGTAGATCAGAGGAGGCTGTTATACTGGTGTGGTGATGCTTGGAAAGAACACCTCAGTTTTATGTTCGTGTCAGTCTTATTGTAGTCAGGAAATACTCAGGGTCGTGCACAGGCACTCAGGTGACGAATGTTTCCCCCAGTAGTCTTAGCTTGGGAGGCATTCCGGAAGGTTACTCTGTTCACCCCGGGTGACATCAGAGGCAAGCAAGGTTAAAGGTGAAGAGCTGAACGTCAAGTAGGGATGCTATCAGGTCTACCCCTGGTACATCCTCACCCCATCTCGGTGGTAGAACTGGGAGGGACGTGGACTGCACCTGTGTTGGTAAGGGACAGACTAAGTCTGACCAGGAAGGAAAAGCTTTTGGTGTAACGTCTGTCTACACCCCCATCTAGAGCAGGGAGGGACGCCTCTGGTAGAAAAATGGTCTTGGTGGCTTTTTTTCTCTCTTACAGATGGGAGCTAACAATTCCAGCCTCACTCCTTTGAACTGTATCCTGAAAAACTGGGATAGATTTGATCCCCAGGGCTTAAAGAAGACACACCTGGTCTTCCTATGTGATACTGCATGGCCATGGTATCCATTGGAGGACAGCGAACGGTGGCCAGTTGGAGGGTCTCTTAAGTATAATACTGTTCTACAATTAGACTGGTTCTGTAAGGAACAAGAAAAATGGGTAGAAGTAGCATATGTGTTTGGAGAAGGAAATGGCAACCCACTCCAGTGTTCTTGCCTGGAGAATCTCAGGGACGGGGAAGACTGGTGGGCTGCTGTCTCTGGGGTCACACAGAGTTGGACACGACTGAAGTGATGCAGCAGCAGCATAGGACCAGTTGGGCTTGGTGCCTTTTTCAGTGGGTATTCTCTGGTGTTTTGGGGGAATCTTCTATAGATTTTAAACTATTCAGGTATTTGCAGTCTTTTTGAGTCAACTTTTGGAAATTTCTTTCTCAATAAAACATTGACATCTAATGTTTTAAACTTGAGAAATAAAAATACGAAGTACCTGGATAATGTTTTTAAAAAAACCTTGAATATCCACCACCCAGAATTGACAAATAATAGTATTTGCACATGTTTCCTTAAAATAGTTTTAAAATATGACAATTAAAATATTACAAGTGAATTGGGTGTTCTTTCTGTATCTTCAGTTCCATTTTGTAATCCTCAACCCAAAGTAACTTCTTTTCATGGATTCAGTATTCATCTAACCCGTTTTTTAAGCTTTTATTCATGCATTCATAGACAACATCTAGTTTATGTTTTTTTGTATTTGTATAACTGGTAACAGGTTGAACATATTTTTCTTCAAATTTCTTTCTCACTCAACATTAACTAAGATTTTAATTTAGATATATAAATTTAGTTTATTCCTCTTAATTGCCATATAGTTTTTTTTTTATTCTTTGAAAATATAAAACAATTTCTATTTGGAATGGATAAATATCAATTGGTAAACATTTAGTTTTCTCCAGGTTTTCACTATTATGAACACCACTGTAATTAATTTTCTTACACATAGCTTTTTCTGATCTTTTACAGAAAGTTCCTGGGATTCAACCCAGACTGAATCAGCAGGGTTGTAATGTATACACATACATTTGGTTTTTGTTCAGTAGCTCAGTCGTGTCCAACTCTTTGGGACCCCACTGACTGCAGGATGCCAGGCTCCCCTGTCCTTCACCATCTCCCAGAGCTTGCTCAAACTCATGTCCGTTGAGTTGGTGATGCCATCCAACTATCTCATCCTCTGTCATCCCCTTCTCCTCTTGCCTTCAGTCTTTCCCAGCATCAGGGTCTTTTCCAACAAGTCAGTTCTTGGCATCAGGTGGCCAAAGTATTGGAGCTTCAGCTTCAGTTTCATACATTACATATATTTAAACTGTGTACTTTCTATTCAATTTTCTCTGAATCTAAAACCGCTTTAAAAAAAAAGCAAAATGTGAAACTATATATATATATATATATATAGTGTGTGTGTGTGTGTATGTATTTGGTTTAAAAGTGTAATTTTAAATATTTTTATGAAAATGACAGTTAAATGTAGAATCAGAAGATAAGCATGTTAATGAAATGCCTTCTGTTATATTACTATTATCATAATTATTATTGATTTAATAATCCTCAGTATACCTTGTAAATTTAGGAATTGGCAACCCACTCCAGTATTCTTGCCTGGAAAATCCCATGGACAAAGGAGCCTGGTGAGCTACAGTCCATGGGGTCACAAAGACTCAGACATGACTGAGCATGTGTATGCTTGACAAAACTGGTTTTTGTCCTTCTGACATTGCTGTTGTTAATATTCTCATGCTATAATAATCTTGGTTAAAAATGTTTTAAAAAAATTTCAATACTGCACAGCCAGCGCAGTAAGCAGTGGGTTACCTGCCAATACAGTTCTCTTTGCGTTAGCCAGTTGAATTGTCAAGATGGTTACTCATCTACTGGATGATTTCACAACTCTCTTCTTAAATTTGGTTGCTTTGGACACATTCTATCCTGGAAACAAAATCTAGGCTCCATAATAAATTCAAAAATAGTAGATTCATGTCTTTTTTTCCAGCTGCTTCGGGTAGGGTTTACACGTTTACTTCTGTACCATAGGAACGGCTGCTAGCAAAGTTGAAGCATGCATTCAGTTCCATTACTTTGGCACAATACAGAGTCACATAAAAGAGGGAGACCATCAGCCTGTCCATGGTTGGAAAATTAATTCTTTTAAGTGCTTTTAAAAAGAATCTCTACAGGTGCTCAGATCTTATGAACTTAGGACAAGCAATGACCTCATCACCTTCAGCTGGTCTAAAAGTTATCTTTGGCTGCTGCGTACTTTATGAAATCTTGTTAATTATGATTGTTTTTCCTAGTTGTAAGTCCTTCTGGATAAGTTTTTATAAAACATTTATTTTTATCGCTTACATAACTACATAAAATATTTTCATTGGTGTCAAAATGTCATGTTAGTGCCAAACAGATTCCATTTCAATTTCTAGAAATTATTGGAAAGTTAATATTCACATTTTAATGGCACCCTTCTGTAGTCTTAAATCATGTTTTACTGAAATTCACAACAGAAAGCGTAATCACATTGTGTTTATGCAGAATAAAGCACAGAAATAAACCTTTCCAGTTAATCTCTGTGGTTAATAACTACTTTTTTTTTTTTTAAAGACTAATCCTGAATAAAATTAAGTATCTTCTTGAAACTAAGTTTTCATAAAAATGATCATCGTGGATATTCATCATTGACTTTTTCTTTTCTGCACAGTGATATTTTAGTTCAGGTATCATAAACTGCATCCTTTTCCTGGCTTATGAAACTTTATCCTATCCTTTTCCATTTCAAGAAAAATAAGAATATTTTAAAAAGTGAGGTTTGGTAAGAAAGTCATATTCCTACCTAGCTTTTGGCTTCTCTGTACAGATATCAATTCAAGAAAGCTCAATCTCTACAGACATTTTCAACCAAGTCCCAAGCTCACACAGGGCTTCCCAGGTGGCTCTAGTGGTAAAGAACCCACCTGCCAGTGCAGGAGACCTAATAGACAAGGGTTCTATCCCTGGATCGGGAAGATCCCCTGGAAGAGGGTATGGCAATCCACTCCAGTATTCTTGCCTGGAGAATCCTATGGACAGTTTAGCACATAGCAAGCTTGTATCAGTTCAATTCAGTCTCTCAGTCGTGTCCGACTCTTTGTGATCCCATGAACCGCAGCACACCAAGCCTCCCTGTCCATCACCAGCTCCCGGAGTTTACCCAAATCCATGTCTATTGAGTCAGTGATGCCATCCAACCATCTCATCTTCTCTCATCCCCTTCTCCTCCTGCCCTCAATCTTTCCCAGCATCAGGGTCTTTTCAAATGAGTCAGCTCTTTGCATCAGGTGGCCAAAGTATTGGAGTTTCAGCTTCAGCATCAGTCCTTCCAATGAACACCCAGGACTGATCTCCTTTAGGATGGACTGGTTGGATCTCCTTGCAGTCCAAGGGACTCTCAAGAGTCTTCTCCAACACCACAGTTCAAAAGCATCAATTCTTTGGCACTCAACTTTCTTTATAGTCCAACTTTCACATTCATATAAGACTACTGGAAAAACCATAGGCTTGACTAGATGGACCTTTGTTGGCAAAGTAATGTCTCTGCTTTTTAATATGCTGTCTGGGTTGGTCATAACGTTCCTTCCAAGGAGTAAGCGTCTTTTAATTTCATGGCTGCAATCACCATCTGCAGTGATTTTAGAGCCCCCCAAAATAAAGTCAGCCACTGTTTCCACTGTTTCCCCATCTATTTGCCATGAAGTGATGGGACCGGATGCCATGATCTTAGTTTTCTGAATGTTGAGCTTTAAGCCAACTCTTTCACCCTCCTCTTTCTCTTTCATCAAGAGGCTCTTTAGTTCTTCTTCACTTTCTGCCACTTCTTCACTTTCTTCTGGTGTCATCTGTGTATCTGAGGTTGTTTATATTTCTCCCGGCAATCTTGCTTCCAGCTTGTGCTTCCTCCAGCCCAGCATTTCTCATGATGTACTCTGCATATAAGTTAAATAAGCAGGGTGACCATATACAGTCTTGACGTACTCCTTTTCCTATTTGGAACTAGTCTGTTGTTCCATGTCTAGTTCTAACTGTTGCTTCCTGACCTGCATTCAGATTTCTCAAGAAGCATGTCAGGTGGTCTGGTATTCCCATCTCCTTCACTTCCTGCAAAACAAGCCAAAAAAATCTAAAGACAAGTTCAAGGAATAGCAACTTTCCTCAGAAAGCCATCCATCTGAGAAGGTGGTGGACTAGAACCCAAGAACCATCTTATCTGAATTAGAATTCAGGCCTCTTTTATAAAGTTGCAAACTCTTAGGTGCTAGAATTCTTTGCTTTTGCAGCTGTCCACAGGAAGGTCTGGTCACAATGTTCCTATAAACAAGACAAATGTTATTTTCTGTTCTGCAGCATTTTATCTCTATATGAATGGGAAAGTGTTACACCTTTAAAGGTTAGAGCCTTGAGAATGGACTGTTCTGTATAATTCAGGATATGGGAGCCTGTATGCTAAGTTGCTTCATTTGTGACTGACTTTTTGCAACTCTATGGACTGTACCCCACCAGGCTCCTCTGTCCATGGACTTCTCCAGGCAAGAATACTGGAGTGGGTTGCCTTTTCCTCCTGCAGGGGATGTTCCTGACCCAGGGATCAAACCTGCATCTCTTAAGTCTCCTGCATTGGCAGGCAGGTTCTTAACCACTAGCGCCAGCTGGGCAGCACATTTCAGGCTATAGGCAACTTTTTTTTTTCTTTTTGCTAAAGGTGCAGAACCAGCAGGACTAAGCACGGGCAACAGAGCACAAAGATTGGAGCTAAAGGAATAGACGTAATATGGAGTCAGGTTTGTTCTTCTCTGTTACATCATTTCAAGATGTAATTGTTTAACTACAAAGCTGTCCTTTTGGGTAGAAAACACCCTTTGGAGGTAGCACATTGAAACCATGTTTAGAGATCTAGACATACGAGCTTTCAGCAGTAATCACTTTTACTTCATCCCGGTCTGGAAGACGTCGAGGACGACTAAAGGGCTGACTTTGGTGTTGCCGAAACATACACTGCCACTCCAATACTCTTCTTTGCCTGCATCTTGTGTATGCCCGCCTGTGGACCAAAGTGTGGCGTCCTCACCTCCCCACAGTTCTCACGAAGAAACCATAACCCTCGATGTGATGGTATTTGGAAGTGAGGCCTTTGGGAGGTAATTAGGTTCAGAGGAGGTCTTGAGAGGGCAGGCCTTCATGATAGGATTAACGTCCTTATAAGAAGAGACATCAGCTTCCTAGGTGGTTCAGTGGTAAAGAACCCGCCTGCCAATGCAGGTGACATAAGAGACGTGGGTTCGATCCCTGGGTAAGGAAGATTCCCTGGAAAAGGAAATGGCAACCCACTCCAGTATTCTTGCCTGGAAAATCCCATGGACAGAGGAGCCTGGTGGGCTAAAGTCCATGGGGTCATAAAAGAATCAGACACAACTTAGCAACTAAACACAACAAGAAGAGACATCAGAGAGTTTGCTGTCTTCCACTCTCCCCCTGTCATGTGAGTATATCCTGAGAAGATGTGTGTGCATGCCAAGTCACTTCTGTCATGTCCAACTCTTTGCGACCCTATGGACCATAGCCCACCAAGCTCCTACGTCCATGGGATTCTCCAGGCAAGAACACTGGAGTGGGTTGCCATGCCCTCCTCCAGAAAGGGGAGCATAAGCAAGCTGTAAAGTCATAGTTTCGAAATAGCCCTATTTTGATTTGTTTTTAGTTATGCGTGCTAAGTCACTTCAGTCGTGTCCGACTCTGTGCAACCCTATGGACTGTAGCCCTGCCAGGCTCCTCTGTCCATGGGATTCTCCAGGCAAGAATACTGGAGTGGGTTGCCATGCCCTCCTCCAGGGGATCTTCCCAATCCGGGGACTGAGCCACATCTCTTGCCATCTCCTGCATTGGCAGGCAGGTTGTTTATCACTAGCGCCACCTGGAAGCCTCCTGAGAAGCCAGCCATCCATAAGTCAGGAAGAAAGCTCTCACCAGAACTTAACCAGGCTGGCACCCTGATCTCAGGCTTTCATTCTCTGGAACTATGAGAAATAAATGTTTAAGCCATTCAGTCACTGGTATTTTGTTATGGTAGCCTTAGCTTACCAATATATCCCCCAAGGACTAGATTGTTCAGATGGTGTTCCAGGCCATTCAGGAGCACATGTTTTACAATTTCAATTACTGCCTCTTTTAATGTATTAATAGAATCTCAGAAGATGGTTAAGCTGAAAAGACAGCCTTCAAAGAACTGCATTCCAGCAGGATCAATGAACAGTTTGTAAGTAAAATCATTTGCCTGTATAATTGCTAATGAAATTCTTCAAGTAGCTGTTATTCTTAAGAAAGTTGAAATTATAGTTTAAGTTATGAAGTATTCTCAGCTGGACTCTATGCCTTCCTCATATTATTCTCAACTATTTGTTGATTTGATTTTAAATGTTTTTTCTCCTTTGTGGCATAAATTTATCAAAGAACAGGATGCCAATCAGAAACTTTATTACATTCTTGTGAGCAAATATACTTTTATGGCTCACTTATGCTAGAAGTGGCACTAATTAATTGAGAGTGTGAGTGAAGATTTGCCCTGGCAAATTTGGAAAAGCAGCTTAAAAATAGGTAATACAGATGTGCAGGATTTTTCTCTCTAGCCTTGATTCAGGTACCTATTATCTTGACTTTCCTTGTGTTGCTGCTGCTGCTGCTGGTGCTGCATCGCTTCAGTCGTGTCTGACTCTGTGCAACCCCATAGACGGCAGCCCACCAGGCTCCCCCGTCCCTGGGATTCTCCAGGCAATAACACTGGAGTGGGTTGCCATTTCTTTCTCCAATGCATGAAAGTGAAAAGTGAAAGTGAAGTCACTCAGTCATGTCTGACTTTTAGCGAACCCATGGACTGCAGCCTACCAGGCTCCTCTGTCCATGGGATTTTCCAGGCAAGAGTACTGGAGTGGGGTGCCATTGCTTTCTCCTTGTATTACAGGAGCATAAATATAAGTTATTTCTTTTTTCCCAGTTTTGTTGAGACATAATTGCCATATAACATTGTATAAGTTTAAGATGAATGACTTAATGATTTGATATATGTGTGTATTGGGAAATTATCACCACCATCAGTCTAGTTAACGTCGATCACTTCACAGTCTCTACACACTTTTTTTCTTGTATTGAGAACTTTTAAGATCTACTCTCTTAGTGACTTTCAAATATTCACTATGGTGTGATTGTCTATAGTCATCGTGTTGTACATTACATCCAGAACCTAAATGCCTGGCATTTATTTTTATCTCTTTATTTTTAATTATTTTATTTTGTCACATTTTTGGGCATATTTTGCCAGGCACTCTTCTAAGCACTTTACCTGTGTGAACTTGTTTAACTGAACAGTCTTCTAAGGCGTGTACCACTCTCCCCAGTTTACACAGAAGGAAACTGAGGCACCAAGAGGTTATGTGTCTTGTCCACAGTCACGCACTTAGTAAAGGGAAAATTCAGGATTTGGATTCAGGCCCTTCAGACTCCAAAGCACAAGTGCTCTTTTCCATACCCAGCAGCTGGCAGGCCTGTTCCCCCCTGGGGCCCGGGGTAGAACTCTGAACTCCCCATGGGCTGACTGGAACCTCTTCCCGATTACCCACAGAGGGGCAGGGTCAGCACAGGGAGCACTGGTGGTCTTGAAGCCTGGCATGGAGAGCCTGTGCCTCTGAGTCCACTGGGGTTTCTGGGACAGGGGAGAGAGCTGGCAGGGCAGGAGTTTCCTGTTGATGCCATCACAGATTGCTGCGAGCTTAGTGGCTTTAAAAGGCACAAATTATTATGCTACAGTTCTGCAGGTCGGCAGTCTGACATGGGTCTCTAAAATCAAGGTGTCATCAAGGCTGTGTTCCTCCTTGGCATTCTGGGGAAGAATTCACTTCCTCACCTTTCCTGGTTCCTAAAGGCCTCCTGTATTTCTTGGCTGGTGGCCTCTTCATCTTCAAAGACAACTGCAGCCCCTGACCTTCTGGTGTTGCTCCATTCTGACTCTGCTTCCTTCATCCTTTCTCTTCCTCTGACCCTCTGTGACTTCCTGGGTTGCTTCAGACACCTGCACCAGGAAGGAGTCAGAGAGGTGCCTCCTTGTCCTTCTTTGGTCTATAAGGTTCCAGCCCCACCATGACTTGGCGTTGCAGTTTCTGGAGGACACAGCAGAACTTGCCTTGGCCCTCCAATTAGTTCACATTCTTTGTCTGCTGCACAGTGGACATCCGACCTGGCTTTTCTTGGTCTCCTTGAAGGCATCCTGCCCCCAGAGGACCTATTTAGACACTCAGAATATATACATTCTGAAGGCTCTGATGTATTCTATCAGGTTGTCCTCCAGAAGTGAAAGTCTCTCAGTGTGTCCGACTCTGCAACCCCATGGACCATACAATCCATGGAATTCTCTAGGCCAGAATACTTGAGTTGGTAGCCTTTCCCTTCTCCAGGGGATCTTCCCAACCCAGGGGTTGAACCCAGGTTTCCCACATTGCAGGTGGATTCTTTACCAGATGCGCCACAAGGGAAGCCCTTGTCTCCCAGAAGGAACATGTAATTCATATTCCCATCAGCATGAAGATTGGTATGTCTGATAGACAGAAGGAGGTGACTAGGGCAAAACACTTGTTGAAAAGAAAATCCTCATTTGTCTCCTGAATATTTATTGAGTGTCTATTATGTGCACAACACTGTGATAGGTCTGGGGATATACTGGTGACCAAGGACTCCTAAAACTCGTTCTCTGTATTCTTCCTTCTCCCATGATGGCAAGTTTGGGAGGATGTCTAGCTTTGTGGATGAATTAACCAACATCGCACATCATGGTGGTACATGAACAACATCAGAGAATACTCAGGAGAGGGGGTGTTGCATCTCGGCCCAGAGGGGGACATCACGGCATGGAATGTTGTTCACCCACACCTCCTTTTCTATGCTCCCCCCTGTACAGAAGAGGCTAGAAGCCTGGGGACTTGATTTTCCTTGCCAGCAGGGTTCTGCTAAGGGGCCACCCATGGGAGGCACTTGTGGGAGGCAAGGCAGTAGGAGCGAGGCAGAAGCTGTTGTGTTCTAAGCAGACACATGTGCACAGGCTCCTGCAGGAGCAGACAGCCCAGAGTCTGCCAAGTCAGCACCAGGGCGTGTGCATCTGAGCCACTGCGGGGGGCTGTAATGCTTCCCCTCAGTTCCCCATCGCTGGGCAGTTCAGCCTCTCCCATTTGCCCCTTCATCCTATGAACAATTTCATAACCTAAATCCCCATTTTAAATCCTCTGAAATATCTAGAGTGGTTTGCTTTCCCAATTGATGGACTAGCCCAATGTTAAAATTACCTTTCAGATTCCATCAGCCATGGGTTGTGACCGAGACCCAGACATCATCTGTCAGTAAGTCTAACAGAGGCAGTTTTTCCAGAAGCAGTGAAAGAGACTGGAGGGTTGGTTTGTTTTTTTCCAGTTAAACACCAGATGAATTCTGTGACTGGCTTTGAAAGGGCCACTTGTATGGATAACACTTATCTTCAGATGCTAGAATCACATGCAGGAAGATGAGATGCGCACACCATGATGGGCACACGGGAACTGAAAAGAGGATGCAGAAACACAAACTTTCCTGTACCACTTACCTAATACACACAGAACGTATGCCTAAACAACTGAAAAACAGAAAGCAAGATGGTATGCACTATTAAAATTGTTAGCGTTCTTTTTTTTGCTGAGTGTCCATATAATTGAATCCACACCATGAAAATGCTCACTGGAGGAATTCTGTGGCGGTCCAGTGGCTGGGATTCTGTGCTTTCATTGCCTAGGGTCTGGGTTCAGTACCTGGTCAGGAAACTAAGACTCTAAAAGCTGCATGGTGCAGCCAAAAAAAAAAACAAAAAACCAAAAGAAAGAGAGAAAATGTTTTTTGGACGTGACTACCTTGTCACTAGAAGGATCTGGGACCCCGCTGTTTTGTGAAAATCATTCAAAAGTCAAAGTGTTAGTTGCTTGGTCGTGTCAGACTCTTTGCGATCCCATAGACTGTAGCGCAGCAGGCTCCTCTGTCCATGGGATTGCTTAGGCAAGAATACTGGCGTGGGTTGCTGTTAATTTATTTTTTAATTGAAGGGTAATTGCTTTACAGAATTTTGTTGTTTTCTGTCAAACCTCAACATGAGTCAGCCATAAGTATACAGATAGCCCCTCCCTTTTGAACCTCCCTCCCATCTCCCTCCCCACCCAGTTCCTCTAGGTTGTAACAGAGCCCCTATTCCTTGAATCACACAGCAAATTCCCCTGGCTATCTATTTTACATACGGTAATGTAAGTTTCCATGTTACTCTCTGCATGCATCTCACCCTCTCCTCCCCTCTCCCCATGTCCATGTCTGTTCTCTATGTCTGTTTCTCCACTGCTGCCCTGCAAATAAACGCATTGGTACCATCTTTCTAGATTCCATGTATATGTGTTCATATACGATACGTATCTTTCTCTTTCTGACTTACTTCACTCTGTATAATGTTTTTAATAAGTAGGATTTGGCAGGTTTTAGAGGTAATTTAAAGTGGAAGTTTGCACCTTTTGACCTTTTGTACCTTTTAAATTGGGTGAAGGTGATCAAAAAGTACAAGCTTCCAGCTTATATTACTTCTAGACTGCCAAATCCTTATTAAAAACAAATGCTGAGCTCATGTCTAACATTTATTGTACTATGTATTTATGCTTTTGAAATATTGCTTGAAACAGTAAGGATTCATCTAGGACCTAGTTTTTGTCACATATAGATCTATGAGTCGCTTCTGTCATGCCCAAATCTTTGAGACTCTGCGGACTATATGTGGTGGGCTCACCACAAGGCTCCTCAGTCCATGGGATTCTCCAGGCAAGAATACTCGAGTGGGTTGCTTTTTCCTCCTCCAGGGGATCTTCCTGACCCAGGGACTGAACCCTTGTTTCCTGTATCTCTTGCATTCCATGAAGATTCTTTACTGCTGAGCCACCCAGGAAGCCCATGTAGATGGATGTCATAACTAAATGTGTTGTGATAGAATTTTACCTGTAGACCTAAGTTGCACATATTTAATCATGGTGGACAGGATAACGGTTCCCCAAAGATGTCCACATTCTGTGGTTGGTGATTTAGTCTCTAAGTCATGTCTGACTCTTACAACCTCTTGGACTGTAGCCCGCCAGGCTCCTCTGCCCATGGGATTTTCCAGGCAAGAATACTGGAGTGGGTTGCCATTTCCTGCTCCAGGGGATCCTCCCAACCCACAAATCAAACCCGGGTCTTGTGCATTGAAGGCAGATTCCTGCATTACAGGCAGATTCTTTACCAACTGAGCTACAAGGGAAGCCCTTTCACATTCTACTTTCCAGAATCTGTGAAAAAGGGGACTTACCTGGCAAAAGGGGACTTTCAGTTCAATTCAGTCATGTCTGACTCTTTGTGACCCCATGGACTGCAAAATGCCGGGCTTCCCAGTCCCTCACCAACTTCCGGAGCCTACTCAAACTCATGTCCATTGTGTCTGTGATGCCATCCAACCATCTCTTCCTGCCTTCAATCTTTCCCAGCATCAGGGTCTTTTCCAATGAGTCAGTTCTTTGCATCAGGTGGCCAAAGTATTGGAGATTCAGCTTCAGCATCAGTCCTTCCAATGAATATTTAGGACTGATTTCCTTTAGGATGGACAGGTTGGATCTCCTTGCATTCCAAGGGACTCTCAGGAATCTTCTTCAACACCACAGTTCAAAAGCATCAATTCTTTACATAGGTGATTAAATTAGTGTTTTTCCTACTAGGAGATTATCTTACATTATCCAAGTGCGTTCAAAATAGTCAAAAAGTTCTTTATAAGAGGGAGGGGTCAGAGTCAGAGTAGGCAAAGGAAATGTCGTGATGGATGCAGTAGATTGAGAGAAAGATTTGAAGATGCTGGTTTTGAAAATGGAGGACAGGGACTTCCCTGGTAGCCCAGTGGTTAAGACTCCATGCTTCCAATGCAGGAAGGGCAGGTTCAATCCTTGGTTGGGGAACTAAGATTCTACATGCCCAGCAGTGGGGCAAAAAAAAAAAAAAAAATTTAAATGGAGGATGTCAGCAAGTCAAGGAACACAGGTGAGCCCTAGAAGCTGGAAATGCAAATGGATTCTCCCCTGGAGATTCCAGAAGGAATGCAGCCCTGCCAACCCATTTTAGAATTCTGATCTCCTGAATTGTAAGAGAGTAGATTTATGTTGTTTTAAGCCACTAAGTTTGTGGTAATTTGTTAAAGTAGCAATAGGGGAATAATACATTAATCATCACTGAGTTTATTTTCTTAACGTGGTACAACTAATACCAATGAAAAGCGATTTAAACTTTGGATGCTAATTTCAAATCTCTTAAAGGCACAGCACGGCGGATGTAAAAGGTGGGCTAATTTGAAGTGCTAACTTGTACTGGCCCCCAGTGGGAAGCTGAGGGAGCTGGTAGTGGGCATACAGGGCTTGTGCAGCTCTTTTAAAATCCAGCATCCTTTAGACCTGCACCATCCACCCACCTGGGGCTCCTGAGGCCTGAAAATTCAGTATCTATGAAATGAGATATGCCGCAAGTGTAAAATATACTGTGAATTGTAAAGAAGACCATAAAATATCTCATTAATAATTTTAAAATATTGATCACATGTTGAAATGTTACTGTTTTGGACATACTGGGTAAAACAAAATAGTATTAAATTTCTATTTATTTTCACTTTTTGAATGTGAAATGAAAACATTTAACTTACAGATGTCAGTAGGTCACATTATGTTCGTATTGGATAGTGCTGCTCTAAATAGATAATGCTATTAATGATGCAATTAACAAAATATAGATTATTTACATGCCAGTTAATATACTAGTGAGTAATGAATATGCAAATGCAGTCAAGAAAAGTTAGCAGTTTTATCTATATACATTTAATATTTTTTAAAATTAATATCTCCATTTTTTATAGTCACATCCTCCTAGAGCCTGATCTCCATAATGTCAAGTTCAACTGTGGTAAGAGTTTGAAAGAAGATCTGGAGGAAAAGCCAAAGGGATTGTGGGGAATACTGTTGGCAGCTTAACGGTGGCATTTTTGCAGGGAGAAAGGTGGTGCTTTCTGCAGTGGGTGAACATGCTCTTTACATGTGTTTTGTTGCTTTATTTCCAAGAAAGGAAAGGTGGTCTATAACTACTAAGACACTGTTACTATGAAAATCTTAACTTTAAGTAATTTTTAGGGTAAGATTAAAAAAACATATTTTTTTCCCCTGGTATCAGAATACTCACAGTAAAGCCTTAGAATTAAAAAGAAGAGGAGCACATGTATACCTGTGATGGATTCATTTTGATATTTGGCAAAACTAATACAATTATGTAAAGTTTAAAAATAAAATAAAATTTAAAAAAAATTAACTGGAAAAAAAATAAAATAAAAAGAAGAGGCAGCATGCCTGGACGAAATCATTCAATCGAAGCCATTAGAAAAAATCTAAAACTTCTGGATTCACTAACACAAACGTATCTGGATGACAACAGAACATGTAATCAGATGAATGACTGAGCTCCCTAGACCTCAGTGAATTTCTATGTGGTTTAGGAACATGGAAATGACAGCTTTGATATTTTGGAGAGATATGCCATTTTACCTGCAGGCAGTTAAGGATAGTTGTGAATCACTTGGATCTTTTTACCTTCTCACAAAGACCTCATGGACATCACATCCTTCTTTTTCTGAAGAAACAGAATTTCTTTTGAAATTCCGTCAATGTTTCATGGAGGCATCTAAGCAGTATAATTTCCTGGACCAGATTCATATTTGTAGGATCAAGAAATCTTAGGAAACTAAACAGAATCTGTGAGCAATTATATTTTGGATGGTGATTACCTTAGAGTTCAGTGAAGAAAAAATTGTATTAGGAAAAAAATACATATGTATATATAGTATATCAGTAATAAATATTATGTGTATGTGTACATAATTATGCATATATAACAAATGTCATATATTCATATATTATGTATATATCATACATATAAAACATAAAAATATATTTGTAATATATACATATACTATGCATATATATACATTATATATACACACACAAATATATTCCTATTACATGCATATAGAGTTATACAAATGCAAAAGCAAAATGATGAATGTTTGATAAAAGACAAGACTTTCCCTTCTGGGCATTTCATGACATTTCAGGGATGAACATCTAGGACAGGATGTTCATGGTTTGACCCTCAACCTGAGCAAATCTGCCTATTAAGGAAATTTATACAAGCATTAAAATTTCAGTAAAAGTGAGTGACTGTTATAAATTATCCTTAGTGGGTGAATTTCTCCTTCTATTATTTGGATCATGTTTCCCCACCTCCAGTTCTCCACTTTATTTTGGAGGAGTTACCATAGCCAGCATCTCCTGCTGGGTGTAAGTATTGACCATCTAAAGGGGTATATAATGAAATGGTAACCTTTGAAAAGATTTCCCCACTTTCTGATAATAGTCCTGTGTATACTGATCACATGTTCAGGGAGTAGGGAAAGCTTTTAAATTAATTTTTATATTTGGCTGTGCTGGGTCTTTGTTGCTGTGCAGGCTTTTCTCTAGTTGTGGTGAGTGGGGGCTGCTCTTTGGGTGTGAGGGCTTCTTATTGCAATGGCTTATCTTCTTGCAGAGCACGCTCTCTAGGGTGCAAAGGCTTTAGTAGTCGTGGCACGTGGGCTCTGTACTTGCAGCTGTAGAGCACAGGCTCAGTAGTTGTGGCCATGGGCTCAGTTGCTCTGTGACATGTGGGATCTTCCTGGCCCAGGGACCAAACCCATGTCTTCTGCATTGGCAGCCAGATTCTTTACCACTCTGAGCCACCAGAGAAGCCCATAGGGAAAGTCTCTTAAGGAACACTTAGACTGAATGGAAGACAGCTACCAGAAGCTAATATCCAGTTGAACATCTATAAGCAAAAAGTCCTGTTTCTTTCCCAGTGGGAGGTGGCATGTATATTTCTGGGTTTGCCAAGGGTATTAAAAACATCCCATTCATTAAAATAGCTTAGCTTTCATGTTTCAAATACAGAATTCTCCTGCTTTCTTAGATAAGATAACAATTAGATATAAATGCACTCATGTAGGGCCTGGCGCAAGCGGTTATTTGAAATAGCGCTTGAGTCTAAGTGCCATCGGTTAACATTGGCAAGCCATGAGGCTGAGTGAGGACACACCAGGTTTACCTGCCTGGGGGCGTTACTGAGATCGGCCAGCTTATGCAGAGTCGTAAAATTTTTTATTACCTTTCTGCATATATTATGCCATGGAACCGTGGGGCGTTCTGGGACTTCTGCTGCTTGTAAAAAGGCCCAACATTTTTGTTGGCTGTAGTGCAGGGTGAGAATTGCTCATCATCCTTGTAAAGCAACTGGAGACCTCTTACGGGGTTTAACCTGCACTGGGGGATGGCAGTTAAGGAGCCAATGAGCAACATGTTAACATTAAATTAAAACATGTGAAGATGGTTCCGATGAGCGTCAGAAAAACTAGATGCAGTAGGGGCGTGGAGAGTCAGAATACAAGGAAAGAACCTAGTGTTTTGTTCTTTCCTAAGGTATGCAGAACTCATTGTTGTTGATGGAAATGAAATTTACAGGGCTGAATGCCTTGCAGAGGTTGGAAACCCTTAGACTCAACTGTATTGGCCAAAAAATTTCTCTAAAGAGAAGCTTGCTTGACCTACTGTGAGAATATTTATTACTTTCATAAATAGTCAGTAGACATATTTTTATATATAGTTTCACTGCAATTGAAAAAAATCCAGGTTCTTATTAGTATAGAAGGTATAGACAGATTGAAACCAAATGCCCAAAATTTGCTCCCAGAGAATATGGAATTGGCTTTAGAAAAAGGTGATCTTTAGGCTGATAGATAAAACATGGTACTTGATGTTTCTTCCTGGTATGTCCTACTGAATTCTTAAGAATCTCAATGATTATCATTGAGCCAGTCTGATTAGCCAAAAGAATGACAGGCAGTATAATGCAGCAATTACAAATCAGGCCTTGAGAGTAGAAGACCAGGTGCCAAATCCATATTAATTTCAGTCTTATTTGACATAGCAGAATTTAGTAGCATATAGTATAACGAAATAGCTTGCTCATCTACCCAATAGACTTTATTTATTGCACTAAATAGAATTTAGTAGTATGCTTTTGAACTGTGGTGTTGGAGAAGACTCTTGAGAGTCCCTTGGACTGCAAGGAGATCCAACCAGTCCATCCTAAAGGAGATCAGCCCTGGGTGTTCTTTGGAAGGAATGATGCTAAAGCTGAAAACGCCAGTACTTTGGCCACCTCATGTGAAGAGTTGACTCACTGGAAAAGACTCTGATGCTGGGAGGGATTGGGGGCAGGAGGAGAAGGGGACGACAGAGGATAAGATGGCTGGATGGCATCACTGACTCGATGGACATGAGTTTGAGTGAACTCCGGGAGATGGTGATGGACAGGGAGGCCTGGCGTGCTGCGATTCATGGGGTCGCAAAGAGTCAGACACGACTGAGCAACTGAACTGAACTGAATATAATAAAATAATTGTGTAGTTTTATTCGGCTCTTTTGGTTGTAAAGACTAGAGCATCATTTATTCCAATAATTTTAAAAGTTTCAATGTAAAGTTTCAAACAATACCTATATTGTTTGGAAAAACAGTGTCTCAGAAACTCAAGAACCGGGGTCATAGTAGAAGTGCTTTAGAAAATGGAACAGGAACTGGGAAATGACTTGGAGTCTAGCACAAGTCTGGGATCCTCAAGTCTGGGATCCACAAAACAGGGATCTGTTAATTTTGCTTTGGGTGCCCAACTTTAATATGAAGTGTGTGTGTGTGTGTGTGTTTCTCAGTCACTCAGTCGTGTCCGACTCTGCAACCCATGGACTGTAGCTGGCCAGTCTCCTCTGACCATGGGATTCTCCAGGCAAGAAGACTGGAGTAGGTTGCCATTTTCTCCTCCAGGGGATCTTCCCATCCCAGGGATCCAACTGGTGCCTCCTGCATGTCTCCTGTATTGAAAGGTGAATTCTTTACCACTGAGTCACCTTCTTTTATATGAAGACACCATATGAAGTCCATATGAAGATACTGTACACATCCAGTATCTTCTCTGGCTACCAAATGACCTGCTTTTTCTGTATTTCATTATTCAGATTCCTAGAACTGGCATTCTGGTCTGTTTGGGTAAACATTTATTATGGCCAGGCCATATGGTAGTCCAATGACAAGGACGGGCCATAAGACAGATCTTCGCCCTTAAACCAAACTTTAGTGGTAATTAAGGGACTATTCCTTTCACAGGTCAAATGGATGGATATCTTGCTTTTGCTGGGGCTGTAGGTATAGCTGGCAATGACTGATATGTCTAATGGTTCCTGGGAGATTGTTCTGGTTGGATTTGATCTGCATGTTCTCTTGTTTCCTGATTACATGTCTCTACCATCACTTGGGCACAAGCAGAAAGAAGGGAAAGACTATTTCAGAGCACACCTCCTGAATGTCTGAGTTAATGAAACTCAGAGATTGTTTCTAGGTCAGACTCAAATTTTTAACCTATTCATTTCACAAATGTAAAACCTAGAGCATTTCCTACTGGGAAGTGACAGAGCAGAACTAATATTGGGCAAAAGGGTCAAGCAGGCAAGAGGTTTTGTTATCAGGGCCTTTCTTCCTTCCTCCCTCTCCTCCCTTTCTCCCTCTGTCCATCTCTCTCTCTCTGTCTCTCTTTTGGCAGGGAAAGTGCAGAGTCCTAGCCACTGGACTGCCAGGGAATTTCCAGGGCCATTCTTTCTTCTCTAACCCAGAGCCATTTTACATGCTAGTAAATTAAAGGCAGCTATAGGTTGGTAAGAAGAGGGTGTGACTTAGAAGATACCTGTAAATCACATCTTTGACCTGAATCCTTTGCCTTGGATAAATAAACAAGCTTCTGTAAGCCTTCTCATCACAAAGTGCAACTATCATACAAGGTTGTTTTTACTACTGTGTGAAAGAAATAGGTACATGGTAGATGATTATTTAATAAGTAATTTAAAAAATCAGAGGTAGAAGGGGCACCTAAGAGCTCTTATTTTATAGATGTGGGAACTGTGGTCCACTTTTCCATGCTTAAGTTTAACCAGATACTTAATGTGCAACCAAAATTAGAACCCAGGGCACTCGATTTACCAGCCCGTCTAAGTTTCTCCAAAATTCTCAAAACTTGCTCTTTACCATTGGGTTTCTTTCTTTTTTTTTTTTTTTCTGCTGTGCCATCTGGCATGTGGGATCTTAGTTCCCCAATCAGGGATTGAACCCACACCCCTGCATTAGAAGTGTGGATCCTTAACCATTGACCCACCAGGGAGAAGGAAATGGCAACCCACTCCTGTATTCTTGCCTAGAGAATCCTGTGTTTAGAGGAGCCTGGTGGGCTGCTGTCCATGGGGCTGCACAGAGTCTGACACTACTGAAGTGGCTTAGCATGCATGCATGGAGAAGGAAATGGCAACCCACTCCAGTGTTCTTGCCTGGAAAATCCCAGGGACGGTGGAGCCTGGTGGGCTGCCGTCTAGGGGTCGCACAGAGTCGGACACGACTGAAGCTACTTAGCAGCAGCAGCAGCATCAGGGAAGTCCCCAAACTTGCTCTTTAGAAACTCTGTGTAGGTGTGCAACATTGTAGTTTTCAATTTCTTTCATTGAACAAAGCATATTTTTATAATTAGAGTAAAAACCCCCAAAGTTCTTTTTTTTTAAAGAAAAGAAAATATCTGATTTTTATTTAGTATGTAGAGTGATGGAATCATGATTGCCAGGAGAAATATTAATAACCTCAGATATGCAGATGACACCACCCTTTTGGCAGAAAGGGAGGAGGAACTCAAGAGCCTCTTGAAAGTGAAAGAGGAGAGTGAAAAAGCTGGCTTAAAACTCAACATTCAAAAAACGAAGATCATGGCATCCAATCCCATCACTTCATAGCTAATAGATGGGGAAACGATGGAAACAGTGACGCACTTTATTTTCTTGGGCTCCAAAATCACTGCAGATGGTGACTGCAGCCATGAAATTAAAAGATGCTTGCCCTTGGAAGAAAAACTATGACAAACCTAGACAGCATATTAAAAAGTAGAGACATTACTTTGCCGACAAAGGTCTGTCTAGTCAAAGATATGATTTTTCCAGTAGTCATGTATGGATGTGAGAGTTGGACTATAAAGAGAGTTGAGCTCAGGAGAATTGATGCTTTTGAACTGTGGTGTTGGATAAGACTCTTGAGAGTCCCTTAGACTGCAAGGAGATCCAACCAGTCCATCTTAAAGGAAACCAGTCCTGAATATTCACTGGAAGGACTGATGCTGAAGCTGAAGCTCCAATAGTTTGGTCACCTGATATGAAGACTCATTAGAAAAGACCCTGATGCTGGGAAAGATTGAAGGCGAGAGGAGAAGAGGGTGACAGAGGATGAGATGGTTGGATGGCATCACCAACTCAATGGACATGAGTTTGAGTAAACTCCAGGAGTTGCTGATGGACAGGGAGGCCTGGTGCCCTGCAGTCCATGGGGGTACTGCCGTCCATGGGGTTGCAAAGAGTTGGACACAACTGAGCCACTCAACTGAGCTGAACTTATGTAGAGTGAATAAAAATTAAATAAATTACTGTCTTGGATGGGCATGTGTTCTATTAGTAACTCCAGCCTTAGAGAAGCAAAACTCCTTGGCTAAGCATTCCTGGGGCTCACTGGCCTCTGCAGTCACTTTGGCCATGTGATTTTCTCCTGTGGCTCTAAGGCTGAGAGCGGAGCCAAGCCTGCTAATTGAAGGTGCTCCAGAGTGAACAACCATAAAACCCAAGGTGATCTGGGCTCACCTGGCTGAAGTGTGCTCAATGCCATGCTTCTCTCTGTATCATGAGCAAACATGGCATGGTGCAGTGGAAACTTCATATAATCCTTTACATTTTCAATTACCAAGAAGTCCTTTTAAGAAATGTAAAGTGACTAGATTCCAGATTTTCTTAGAAGAATAGAATTGATGTGTCTACATAATTGGTATTTTCTTTGCCCAAGAGTGCAAGATTTTTGAATTATGTCTGTTTTTCTTCCACTTATAATTTCCTCCCAAACACCTATCATCTGTCTTGTGCAAAGCACCATAGGAGATACAAAATGGTATTAGATACTCTCTTTCCTAAAGGAGCCCATTACTCTGTTGAGGTGAGAGTAGAAACTCTATGGGACCTTGTCTGTCTTATTTGCTGTCGAGGTTCAGTGCCTAGATCAGCATCTGGTGCAGAATAGACAATTCAGAAATGTTTGTGGAATGCATGAATGAATATACCTATATCAAAAGTTAATCGGAGCAAACACTTATGTAGCTAACATTTACTTCCACTAGCTTTCTAAGTATTTCTTACAATTGCTGCATCATATGATTTTCACAACTCTTTGAGATAGGAACTATTAATATACTCATTTTGTTTTATCATTTTTTTTGGCTGCGCTGTGTTTTCGTTGCTACACTAAGTCTTTCTCTAGTTGCGGCAAGTGGGGGCTACTCTCTGGAGCCGATGCGAGGGCTTCTCCTTCAGGTGACTTCTCCTGTTGTGGAGCATGGGCCCTAGGGAGCGCGGGTGCAGTATTCGTGATGCATGGGTTTAGTTGTCTCTCGGCATGTGGAATCTTCCTGGACCAAGGATCAAACCCATGAACCCTCCATTGGCAGGTGGATTCTCAACCACTAAGCCACGAAGGAAGTCCAATATACCCATTTTTAAGATGGGGAAACTGAGTCTTGGAGAGATTAACTACTGTACCAAAGTTGCCCACTAGTGACCCTGAGATTTATACCAAAATCATCCACCTCTGAAGTCTGTGTTCTTAGCCACCATGCTCTGTTGCCCCTGCATGTTATGCTTCCTTAGGGCTAAAGACTCTCCTTCTGTGATTTTTTAGAACCAAAATCAAGGAGTGTTGATTTTGAGGAGGGGAGAGCTATAAATCAGGACTAGGGATTAGCATACACACACTACAATATATAAGATAGATAACCAACAAGGATCTACTGTATGGCACAGGGAACTCTACTCAGTATTCTGTGATAACCTATATGAGAAAAGAATCTGAAAAAGAATGAATATATATGTATAGCTGAATCACTTTGCTGTACATCGGAAATTAACACAACATTGCAAATCAACTATACTCCAATAAAATTAGAAAAAACAAAGGGTATTTATAATGGAATCCTGTATGAAGTATTAGCAACAAGCAAGGTGAAAAGTTTTGTGGAATATGAAACAGACATGGGACCAAAGCTTAAGGGTTAAGAAGGATTAAACAGACCAGAAGTAGAGTTCATCTCTCTTGATTTGTGGGAGATGACCTTGAAAATTCTCATTGTAATATGATTATGTCATAGTCTTATAAAATATTATAATATTATTTTAAAATTTTAACCAATTTCATCATCTTAACTACTTTGCACGGGTGAGAATCCAGTCTTGTCCATCTTCCCATACATCCTTAGTGCTCGGATGGGCCCCTTCCCACTGATTTGAAGGGAACTGAATTATCACTAGATGGTAAGTTTGGTGGACTGGGAAAGTCTGACTACACTAAAATAGCCTTGCCAAATCTGATTTCTGATAAACTTACCTCTTTCATGCTTTTATCCAACTCTTCTTCTTTTTTTTTTTTTTTTAAAGAATCTTCAGGAAAAAAAAGACCAAACACCATATTCACATGAAATCACTTTTGACGTCTTCAGAGATTTCTCTAGGTTCTGGACCAAGCCTGACTGTTGTTCTCTCTTACCTACATTTTTCCTACACTTGAGGGATTTCAAAAAATGTGCTTAATAATTGGAACTTGTTTTAATTTTCTCTAACTTATTTATTTTCTCTTGAGGTTAAGAACATTTTATAAATTTGCAAATACCAAAAGTATTTTGCACACACGAAATAGGTTTAAGAAAATAATCAGATCAGATTCAGAATATCTCCCCAAGGAAAGGAAGTGCACAAAATAGTCAAATGATTAACTGGAAAACAAAGCAAGGCGACTAAAATATCTCCCTGAACTAGTTCCTAAGGTATGCTTTTCTTTTTCCATTATGAAACACAGCCTAGTCTGCACTGCTTGTTTTTTGAAGTGAAATTTTGATGGGAAAAATAATTACTGAACCCACTGTGTATTTCACACTGACATTGGCATTCTTTTTCTTGCCAAGCATTGTGCTATGAGCTTAGGCATTTATCCTCAATATATTTTCCAGCCTCTTCAGGTGTTCATTTTTCTTGTCCCCAATAAGTATTCTACTAAATTTTCAAGTCATATTTCCTGAGACGTAGAACAGGTTACCATAGCTATGTAGAGGTTGATAATAAAAGCAAATTTTCTTTTGTTCATTCTTAATGAGTAAAATAAACTCTTGGTTTGAATTTTACTCCAGTAAATAGGGTCTCCTTAGTCTGAAGTTCTGATGTTGATAAGCAAGTCAGTTTTGGAAATGCTTGGAATCTAAACAGTGGCAAACTATGTATGATCTAGTTGATGGGCTGATAAAATGATTGAAATTGCTAACCTGACAAAAATGACCAAAGTTGATAAATTGATAAACATTTCTTGAGCACTGACTATCTGCAAAGCCAACTGCAAATTGAGATTTGCTATTCATTAAACAGGGCTTCCCTGGTGGCTCAGTGGTAAAGAATCTGCCTGTCAATGCAGGAGACTCGGGTTCGATCCCTGATTGGGGAAGATCCCCTGAAGGAGGAAATGGCAACCCAATCCAGTATTATTGCCTGGGAAAGCCCATGGACAAGGAGCTTGGAGGGCGACAGTCCATGGAGTCAAAAGAGTCAGACGTGACCTAGCAACTAAAACAGCAACAACAACAACATTCATTAAACAGAGGTGAGGATGCAAGGGTTTGATGTACAGACCTATGTAATGCTGTGCTTCCTGACTCCCTGACAGCAAGTCTCAAGCAAGGATGAGCTCTTCTCAGCTTATTTTTCTAACTTACTCCAACTGGGCAAGAATTTGACTTCCACACCCAAATCAGTCAGTCTTTCTAACTCACACTTTCTGGTGCACCCTACTTCATAGTCGTGCCACACTATAATATTACTTCTGGCTTACTTCAGAGTTCACACAAACTTTTCTTTGTCTGGATCTCATCTTACAAAGAAATACTCCTCATGTCTGCAAGAGCTAATTGTGTGAAGAAGGCTGGGCACCGAAGAACTGATGCTTTTGACTGTGTGTTGGAGAAGACACCTGAGAGCCCCTTGGACGGCAAGGAGATCCAGCCAGTCCATTCTGAAGGAGATCAGCCCCGGGATTTCTTTGGAAGGAATGATGCTGAAGCTGAAACTCCAGTACTTTGGCCACCTCATGCAAAGAGTTGACTCATTGGAAAAGACTCTGATGCTGGGAGGGATTGGGGGCAGGAGGAGAAGGGGACGACAGAGGATGAGATGACTGGATGGCATCACTGACTCGATGGACGTGAGTCTGAGTGAACTTGGGGAGTTGGTGATGGACAGGGAGGCCTGGCTTGCTGCGATTCATGGGGTCACAAAGAGTCGGACACAACTGAGCAACTGAACTGAACTGAACTGAAGTCAAACAAAAAAATTATTGATAGGTTTATCATGAGTTTGATCGTTCTGTCAGGGGTTCAGGAAACTATGGCTTTCCTGGTGGCTCATCTGGTAAAGGATCTGTCTGAAGGGCAGGAGACCCAGGTTCAATCCCTGGATCAGGAAGATCCCCTGGAGAAGGAAATTGCTACCCACTCCAGTATTCTTGCCTGGAGAATTCCACAGAGGAGCCTGGTGGGCTACAGTCCATGGGGTCACAAAGAGTCAGACACAACTGAAAGACTAACACTTTCAGGAGACTATAAAGAGACGTGAGCAATGGGAGCAGAAACAGGAGTAAAAATAGCAATAAACATTAGTAAGAATGGTAACAGTCTTAGTGTTTACTGAGTGCCTTTTACTCTGACATTGTGCTAAGTTCTTTATGTACAATAATAACCTCCTTTTACAGCAGAAGAAATTAAAACTTGGAGAGACAATATAACCTCCCCCAAAGCTCACAGAGTCCCAGTGGTGGAGCCGGAAAATATGGTGTTTTTTTTTTTTTTTTCCACTGTATGATATCACTTACACGTGGAATCTAAAAATACAGAAAACTAGTGACTATGATGAAAAAGAAGCTAACTCAAAGATACAAAGAACATATTAGTGTTAACCAATAGGAAGAGGGTGGGGAGAGGCAGTGTAGGGGATTAAGAAGTACAAAATATTTGGTATAACATAAACTACAAGGATATATTGTACAGCTCAGTGAATATAGCCAGTATTTTAAGACTATAAATGTATTATAACCTTTAAAACTATGAATCACTATATTGGGCATGTGTGCTTAGTCACTTCAGTTGTGCCCGACTCTCTGCGACCCCATGGACCATGGCCCGCCAGGCTCCTCTGTCCATGGGATTCTCCAGGCAAGAATACTGGAGTGGGTTGTCATTTCCTTCTACTACACCTGTAACATATAATATTGTACATCAACTATATGTGAATAAAATAAAAAATAAAATTAAAAAAATCAAATTGCCACATATATCACAAAATCCAGACTATATATATCTTTATACTGGGAAATGCATTTTTATTTAAATTGTATTAGAACTCACCATCTGGGTGTGTTTATAAGAGGGGAATTTGTGACTATAATTTCAATTTCTCACTTTCCATTGAATAGATTGAGTTTTCTTCTCTGTGCTTAAAACTATACATTCTCTTTTCATTCTTACAGTGGTTGGTCCTTATTTAATCTTATTGTTATATCTACTTATTTTTACTTTTATGAACACACCACGTGACTTGCAGGATATTCCTCACCAGGGGTTGAACCCAGGCCATGGCAGTTAAAGTCTGGAATCCTAACTACTGGGCCACCAGGGAACTCCCTGTCATATTTATTTATTTTCTATTGAGTCCTAAAACTTTTCAATGTCCATATTTCCCCTGAATCAGACAAGTAACGCCCTCAGGTCAATTTGCTCTCTTTCCCCCATCACTACCCAAATCTTATGCTGATATTTTCTAGAATAACTGTGGGTTACTAAGGGCATATATTATCTTCTTCTTTGCTTTAATCCTAGTCTTTTTTTTTTTTTTCACTACGCTGCACCACTCGTGTGATCTAGTTCACTGCATGCATGCATAGTCTGTCACTTAAGTCGTGTCTGACTCTTTGCGACCCCATGGACCATAGCCTGCCAGGCTCCTCTGTCCACGAGATTTTCCTGACAAGAAATATGGGGTGGGTGGTCATATGTCCTCCTCCAGGGGATCTTCCTGACACATAGATTGAACCCGTGTCTCCTATGTCTCCTGCATTGCAGGCAGATTCTTTATTGCTGATCCACCAGAGAAGCCCCACTTAGTTCCTTGAGCAGGGATCAAACCTGGGCCCTGGTAGTGAAGAGTCCTAACCACTGGACCACCAGGGAATTTCTGGTCCAAGATTTTTTGATGCAAAGTCAAGTGGGCCTTAGGAAGCATCACTGAGAACAAAGCTAGTGGAGGTGATGGATTCCAGTTGAGCTATTTCAAATCCTAAAAGATGATGCTGTGAAAGTGCTGCACTCAATATGCCAGCAAACTTGGAAAACGCAGCAGTGGCCACAGGACTGGAAAATGTCAGTTTTCATTCCAATCCCAAAGAAAGGCAATGCCAACGAATGTTCAAACAATTGCACAACTGTACTTATCTCACACGCTATCAAAGTAATGCTCAAAATTCTCCAAGCCAAGCTTCAACAGTATATGAACTGCGAATTTCCAGATATTCAAGGTGGATTTAGAAAAGGCAGAGAACCAGAGATCAAATTGCCACATTCCATTGGATCACTGAAAAAGCGAAAGAGTTCCAGAAAAACATCTACTTCTGCTTTATTGACTATGCCAAAGCCTTTGACTGTGTGGATCACAACAAACTGTGGAAAATTCTTCAAGAGCTGGGAATACCAGACCACCTGACCTGCCTCCTGAGAAATGTGTATGCAGGTCAAGAAGCAACAGTTAGAACTGGACATGGAACAATATACTGGTTCCAAATAGGGAAAGGAGTACGTCAAGGCTGTATATCATCACCCTGCTTATTTAACTTACATGCAGAGTACATTGTGAGAAATGCTTGACTGGATGAAGCACAAGCTGGAATCAAGATTGCTGGGAGAAGTATCAGTAACCTCAGATATGCAGATGACACCACCCTTATGGCAGAAAGTGAAGAAGAGCTAAAGAGCCTCTTGATGAGAGTGAAAGAAGAGAGTTAAAAAGTTGGCTTAAAGCTCAACATTCAGAAAACTAAGATCATGGCATCTGGTCCCATCACTTCATGGGAAATAGATGGGGAAACAATGGAAACAGTGACACATTTTATTTTTATGGGCTCCAAAATCACTGCAGATGGTGACTGCAGCCATGAAATTAAATGACTCTTGCTCCTTGGAAGAAAAGCTATGACCAACCGAGACAGCATATTAAAAAGCAGAGACATTACTTTGCCAACAAAGGTCCATCTCGTCAAAGCTATGTTTTTTCCGGTAGTCATGTATGGGTGTGAGAATTGGACTATAAAGAAAGCTGAGTGCCGAAGAATTGATGCTTTTGAACGGTGGTGTTGGAGAAGACTCTTGAGAGTCCCTTGGACTGCAAGGAGATCCAACCAGTCCATCCTGAAGGAAATCAGTCCTGAATATTTATTGGAAGGACTGATGCTGAAGCTGAAACTCCAATACTTTGGCTGCCTGATGTGAAGAACTGACTCACTTGAAAAGACCCTGATGCTGGGGAAGATTGAAGGCAGAAGGAGAAGGGGATGACAGAGAATGAGATGGTTGGATGGCATCATCAACTCGATAGACATGGGTTTGAGCAAGCTCTGGGAGATGGTGATGGACAGGGAAGCCTGGCGTGCTGTAGTCCATGGGGTTGCAAAGAGTCAGACATGACCGAGTGACTGAACTGAACTGAAAAGGAAGGAATAATCAGTAAAAGAGATAAAAGAAAGAGAAATAAAGGAAGGCAGTATGGTGAGGTGAAAGAGATTGAATAGTATTTTGTGGAAAGTAGCATCTGCAAGCTGCTGCTTAGTCGTGTCTGTGTGACTCTATGGACTGCAGCCTGCCAGGCTCCTCTCTCCATGGGATTCTCTACACAAGAACACTAGAGTGGGTTGCCTTGCTCTCCTCCCAGGGATCTTCCTGACCCAGGGATCAAACCCAGGTCTCCTGCCTTGCAGGCAATTTCCTTCCTCTGGGCTACCAGGGAAGCCGAGAAAGTAGCATGTGAAGACCCTATATCAAGGATGCAGAGTACTTCACTAAAAATAGCATTGTCATATTAAGCTCTTTTATGAAAAAAAAAGGGCATTCCAGGCTGTTGAATTATGAGAGGTACAAATGGTTTTAACTCTTGAGGGCATATGGTTGGATGAGAAATCATCTCTTCCTAGCTCTGTGACCTTAACTTCTGTCAATGAAAAATTAGTCAATCTAAAAAGAATCAGAATATTTTATTTGAACCAAGTTTGAAGATTATAACATGGAAGATCATCTCAGAATACTCTGAGAACTATTCTACCTGTTAGAAGTCAAGACACAGTTTATATAGGTTGTTTTTAATATAGAGGGCCATACATTAAGTGACCTATTATTGACAGTTTACATAATCCAGATTTAAGTGCCATCATGGTGGGTCATCTGACCCTTTACAAGATCAAGAGAAATGTTAGCATTTAAGAAATTGTCTTGTTGGTGCTTGGCTTCTTAGTTGGTGCTACTGGTAAAGAACCTGCCTGCCAGTGTGGGAGATGTAAGAGACACAGGTTCAATCCCTGGGTCAGGAAGATGCCCCAGAGGAGGGCATCTGGAACCCACTGGAACCCACTCCAGTATTCTTGCCTTGAGAATTCCATGGACAGAGGAGCCTAGTGGGCTATGGTCTATAGAGTTGCAAAGAATTGGACAAGACTGAAGTGACTTAGCATGCATGCATGCATTTGTTGATGCTAGGAGAATGTTGCTGTTTATGGTTGAGCAGCCGTTCCTGCTGATGAGGAAGGTTTGATCCATGGATAATGCAAACACACAAGGCACAGTGGCAGGGCAGAGGGGAGGCCAAGGGGCAGAGAAGAATTTTTATATTTGAATTTTTCTTGTCTTGACATAGATAGGAATTTTATTTCATACTTCTTTGTCATTTCCTCATCTGTGAAATGAATGTCATAATAGTGCATGTATGAAGTCACTTCAGTCGTGTCCAACTCTTTGTGACCCTATGGACTGTAGCACAGTGGGCTCCTCTGTTTATGGGATTCTCCAGACAGAACACTGGAGTGGATTGCCATGGCCTCCTCCAGGGGATCTTCCCAACCCAGGGATAGAACCCATATCTCCTGCATTGGCAGGTGGATTCTTTACCTCTAGCGCCACCTGGGAAGCCCAAATAGTAGCCACCTAATATGGTGGTTCTGGGGATTAATAAAACATTCATACTAAAATTCTGGAAAGTCTTAAGTACCCAGTAAGTGTTACCTACTTTCAATATTATTATTATCATTATAAAGATTATTATTGGCATCTTTTAGGTTGGTAATAGAGAATTCGAAGCCTCATATTTTTTATTTAGTCCTAAATAGAAATTATAACTCAAACTAGCAGCTTTGTGTCAATTAGTTTAATGAGGAACTAGTTGTGTAAAATTTAAGTTATATCTATCTGTATCTAGTTTCTTTTTATAATAACATTGAATTTTCTTTTTCAAGTCTGTTTGCTAAGATTAGGGAAATGTAATAGAAAGAAGTTTCCTTTAACTGTTTTAAAGACCAATGATTTCTAACTTTGAGAACTTCTGACTTTAAATATGGCTGTAAAATGTAACCTTATCATCATAGTTTTTTATGTGAAATTGTATTGGTTTATTATATGTTTTGTTAAAGTAAATCTTATTCATTAGAATATGTTTGTTATAGGGATTACATTAATACCAAAACTTGTAATGTACATGCCAGCATGATAAACTTTAGCATGGGTGGTGATGGTGGTTTAGTTGCTAAGTTGTGTCCAACTCTTGCGACCCTATGGACTGTAGCCTGCCAGGCTCCTCTGTCCATGGGATTCTCCAGGCAAGAATACTGAACTGGGTTGCCGTTTCCTTCTCCAACCCTTAGTTTACTATCCATTTTTCACTCGAATCTGTGACTTCACTAGAATATCAGTGACCTTTGTCTTTACAGGCATATTTGTGATAAACTTAATTATTCTAACAGACTTAATTGACAAAATACATGCAAGATGTTGTCTGTCACTAGAAACACAGCTTTCTAGAAACAACATTATGTCTTTAGGAGATGTTTTCTAAGGAAGAAAAATCTGTAAAAATTCTTCATGCCATCAGAGTTTATACTATTATTCTGGAGTGGGAAGTTGTTATTCCTATTTAGCCAAAGAGGACAAGGGGTTAAAAGAGTACAAGTAGCTTCCTGAAGGTCAATAGCTACTCTCTAGTTTGACCAAGAGCACAGTCTGAATCATCTATTACAAACTCTCTTTCCATTCTATACCATGACTATACCAATTGAAATACATGACATGAAAAAGACTAATACGTCCTAAGTTAAATATAAACTTTTAAAATAGTCTCTGGATATGAAAGCTGCTTAGAAACTATGAAAAATTATTTTGCCTTATTGGATGGAATGTTAATAAGCTATTTTAGCTGGATTGTGAAAATTCGTTAAAGTCTCTACGTGAACGGCCATAAAAGTGTACTACCTGTTAAAAGTTGCCTATTTGCTTATGTTGCCCACTATTTTCAGGTACAGGCTTTGACATTTCAACAGAGTTAAAGACCAACTCATTTTAAGTCACCAATTCCTTGAAGTTGAACTATTCTTCCCCAAGGATTTCCCTAGGCCAATTCTTAGCCAAAGTAATTCTTTAATAAAAAGTAATAGTTGTGAATAGGTATGTGTGTGTGCAGTGCTAAGTCACTTCAATGTGTCCAATTCTGTGCAACCCTATGGACTGTAACCCTTCAGGCTCCTCTGTCCATGGGATCCTCAAGGCAAGAACACTGGAGTGGTTGCCATGCCCTTCTTCAGGGGATCCTGTGTCTCTTATGACTCCTGCATTAGCAGGCAGCTTCTTTACCACTGTCTCTACCTGGGAAGCCCATGAATAAGTATAGTAACGCCAATAAGTCATATGAAATAGATGGAGCTGCCAGTGTTCAACAGATAAACAGGATAAATGAACGGTTTATACATAAAAGAATAAATGAATAACAAATAGTATACTCACACTTTCATCTGCTGGAAACAATCACTTTGGTGTTTTAGGATAATGCCAATTATTGAAATAATTAAGGGAATATGGAAAAATCTAGAGATTAAAATATTGAATCACCAATAAGTGTCTTAATGTCTATTCTTTATGTGACATTTTCATAGATTCTGTGGCAGATAAAAACAAGTTGGAATCAAGATTACCGGGAGAAATATCAATAACCTCAGATATGCAGATGACACCACCCTTATGGAAGAAAGTGAAGAGGAACTAAAGTGCTTCTTGATGAAAGTGAAAGAGGAGAGTGGAAAAGCTGGCTTAAAACTCAACTTTCAAAAAACTACAATCAAAACATCCTGTCCCATCACTTCTTGGCAAATAGTTGGGGAAACAATGGAAACAGTAGGAGACTTTACTTTTTTGGGCTCCAAAATCATTGCAGATGGTGATTGCAGCCATGAAATTAAAAGACTTTTGCTCCTTGGAAGAAAAGCTGTGACCGACGCAGACAGCATATTAAAAAGCGGAGACATTACTTTGCTGACAAAGGTGCATCTGGCCAAAGCTATGGTTTTTCCAGTAGTTATATATGGATGTGAGAGTTGGACTATAAAGAAAGCTGAGCACTAAAGAATTGATGCTTTTGAACTGTGGTGTTGGAGATTCTTGAGAGTCCCTTGGACTGCAAAGAAATTCAATTGGTCCATCCTAAAGGAAATCAGTCCTGAATATTCATTGGAAGGACTGATGCTAACGCTGAAGTTCCAATAGTTTGGCCACCTGTTGTGAAGAGCTGATTTATTGGAAAAGACCCTGATGCTGGGAAAGATTGAAGGCAGGAAGAGAAGGGGACGACAGAGGATGAGATGGTTGGATGGCAGCACCAACTTGATGGACATGAGTTTGAGCAAGCTCCAGGAGTTGGTGATGGACAGGGAAGCCTGGTATGCTGCATTCCATGGGGTCACAAAGAGTCAGACACGACTGAGCAACTGAATTGAACTGAACTGTTTCCAAAGATGTCACAATTTGACTTGAAAGCAATATTTGATACAGGAATAACAGAACTTTAGAGCTTGAATCAAATACAGCAAGTTCTATAACTGAAAGACGTCTTAGAGATCACCTACCTAGTCTTCATGTTTAAAAGAGTAATGTAGTGAGACCTTAAAATGATTTGGCTCCTTGTAATTGTAAGTGACACGACAGGTTCACACATTTAACATTTTTAATTTTCTCCCTTGTACTGAATGCTGGGGTGTCAGTTGACCACACAAACTGCATTACAAGTTCAATTAATAACTGATTGACTTATGAATAAGAATTGAAGTTTTGAATCATATATTGAAATTCAGACTCATAAGGTGAAAGTATCAGGAGGTGGGGCCTTTGGAAGGTAATTAACTCATGAAGGTAGAGTTCTCATGAGGAGATGAGGTCCCTTATGAAAGATCATTTAACCTGAAGTTCATGGATTTCTTGAGATACAGTGGCCATCTGAATGTGCCAGAGGCATTTTCTTCTATCGAGTGTCTAGCTTTGTTCAGTTTCTCACCAATATCTGTTATTCTCCAGAAGTTAAGAACCAATTATTTCCCTAGAACCTGGTAACACAACAGAATAAAGTGGAATGTCAGTAAGCCTTGTTTCAAAAGATAAAGCTCAAACCGTTCATTTATTAATACATTAAAAACAAACATTGAACAGAAGGATAGATAGCAATAGGGCTTTGGGGGACATGGCGATATGAATCTAGTTCCTTTTCTTTCTACAGAGAGACCCTATGGAGGATGAGAGCCTGAGGTTTCTACGCTCAGGTCTAGGGAACCTGAGGATGCTTCTTATTCCAATAGTAATGAGAGTCCAACCGTTCATAATTCTCCATGTGGTGACTGGAGTCCCAGTGAGCTGCTGAAGATAAAGGACAACAAATACAAGGGCCTCAAGAGTGAGAGGGAAAAAAATATCAGGCAGAAAACCTACAGCACTAACTCAGTGGTAAAGAATTGTTAGAAGAGCAGAAGAATGATTGAGCTAAAAAGAAAAGAAAAGAACTGTGCTTAAGAGCAGCAGATAAAATGCTTCTTTGACAATATGATTTCTGAAATAAACAGCTCAGTAGATGAATTGAAGATAAGGATGGTTGTTGTGGATGTTTGAATTGGTCAGCTGATGATCAGCTGAAAGGACTATTTCAAAACACAAATGGAAACCCTAATTGAAAATGTAAGCAGCTTGAATATATAATTTGAAGACCACTATTGTGGAAACTCCTTGGAAGGAAAGTTATGACCAACCTAGACAGCATATTAAAAAGCAGAGACATTTCTTTGCCAACAAAGGTCCGTCTAGTCAAGGCTACGGTTTTTCCAGTGGTCATGTATGGATCTGAGAGTTGGACTGTGGAGAAAGCTGAGCATAGAAGAATTGATGCTTTTGAACTGTGGTGTTGGTGAAGACTCTTGAGAGTCCCTTGGACTGCAAGGAGATCCAACCAGTCCATCCTAAAGGAGATTGATCCTGGGTGTTCATTGGAAGGACTGATGCTGAAACTGAAACTCCAATACTTTGACCACCTCATGCAAAGAGCTGACTCATTGGAAAAGACCCTGATGCTGGGAGGGATTGGGGGCAGGAGGAGAAGGGGATGACAGAGGATGAGATGGCTGGATGGCATCACCGACTCGATGCATATGAGTTTGGGTAGACCCCGGGAGTTGGTGATGGACAGGGAGGCCTGGCGTGCTGTGGTTCATGGGGTCGCAAAGAGTCAGACACGACTGAATGAGTGAACTGAACTGAACTGAACTGATTGTGAAAACAATCAGCATTTCTAAAGGAGAGTAAAAACCAGAAGAGAAGCATAATTAAACAAATACTAGTAAAACATTTATCTGAAGTAAATAAAGTCCTAAGACTGTAGGTTTTAAGGGCTGCCCAGATTATAGGTTTTACTGATAAGAAAAGGCCCAAATACTGATAGAGAGACACATCAAGTCCTCAAACTTTAATAATGAAGAGAATGTTATAAAGCTCTAGGCAGGAGGCAGACAACCAAAGCAAATATCCAGGAAACTTTGGACAATGACATGTATTTATTTTTCAAAGTAATTCACTGAACACTGATAGTGGAGTAGCAATGATCAAACAGCTGCAAACCGAAGTATTCTCAAGTAAGTGATCAAGGGCCTGTCAGCGTGAAAGATGTGTGAGCATGAGCTTATCAACCATGTACCTCTTTATCAAAAGTTGCTGTTGTTCAGTTGCTCAGTCATGGACTGCAGCACACCAGCCTTCCCTGTCCCTCACCATCAGTACTTGTGAAAATACTCTAACTGAACAACAAATGAACCACAACAGAAATCTTAAGATGGAGAAAATAAGGTAGTAGTGGTGAGCAGAAATAAATGTCTTTCTTTCTCCTTCCCTCTCTTTCTTCCTTCTTGTTTCCCCTAAAGTTCAGTTCAGTGGCTCTGAAGTGAAATTATATATAAAGTTCAGTCCTTTTTGTGAAAAGGACAGTTAGCGTCTGAGTAAAGTTTCAAATAGAGAATTTAGTATTGTTAACTATGCACGCAACGGTGTACAAAAGATTTTTAGGATTTATTCATCTTGCATAACTTTGTGTTCTTTAACCAATACCCTTTTGTTCCCCTGCCCCCTCACCGAGCACCCAGTAACTACCCTCTGCACTGAGCTCCTGTGAGTTAGACTGTTTGAAATTCCGCATATTAGTGGGATCATGTGATATTTGTTCTTCCGAGTCTGGCTTATTTCACCTCGCATAACATCCTCCAGGTTCATCACAGTGTTGCATATAATAGGATTTCCTTCCTTTTCTAGGTGAAAAAACATTCCAGTGGATGTATATGCATTTCTTTATCTATTCCTCTGTTGCTGGACATGCAAGTTGTTTCCATGTCTTGGCATTTGTGCATAATGCTGCAGTGAACATGGAACTACAGATATACCTGCTTTCAGTTCCTTTGGATATATGCCCAGACATGCAATGGCTGGAGTAAATCTGTGCTATTTTTAACTTTTCAAGGAACTGCCATAATATTTTCCCACAGTGGCTACATTGATTTAAATTTCCACCAACAGCATAATAAAATTTTCCCTTTCTCCATATCTTCACCAATAATTGTTATTATTTGCTTTATTTATAATAGCCATCCTAACGGGTATGACAGAGAAAGCGATGGCACCCCACTCCAGTACTCTTGCTGGAAAGTCCCATGGACGGAGGAGCCTGGTAGGCTGTAGTCCATGGGGTCCCTAAGAGTCGGAGACGACTGAGCGACTTCACTTTCATTTTCACTTTCCCCTTTCATGCATTGGAGAAGGAAATAGCCACCCACTCCAGTGTTCTTGCCTGGAGAATCCCAGGGATGGGGGAGCCTGATGGCCTGCCGTCTATGGGGTAGCACAGAGTCAGACACGACTGAAGCGACTTAGCAGCAGCAGCAGCAATGGGTATAAGGTGATATCTCATAGTGGCTTGATTTTTATTTTTTTGATAATCAGTGATGTTGAGAACATTTTCATATACCCAATGACCATTGGTATATCTTCTTTGGGGAAATGTCTTTTCATGTCCTTTGCTTATATTTAAATTGGATGTTTTGAAGGTTTTGTTTTTTGCTATTTTGTGCTTTGAGGTCCTTATGTTCTACATTTTGGATATTAACCTTTATCTATATGGTTTACAAATATTTCCTTCTATTGATAGATTGCCTTTTCACTTTGTGGATTATTTCCTAAGGGTTTCCCAGGTGGCGCTAGTGGTAAAGAATTGTCTGCCAGTGCAGAAGATGTAAGAGAGGCGAGTTCAGTCCATGGTTTGGGAAGATCCCCTGGAGGAGGGCATGGAAACCTACTCCAGTATTCTTGCCTGGAGAATCCCATGGACAGAGGAGCCTGGCAGGCTACAGTCCATGGGGTGGCAAAGAGTCAGACATGACTGAAGCAACTTAGCATAGACTGCTTTTTCACTTTGCAGATTATTTCCTTTACTGTGTAGAAGGTTTTTCATTTGACATTTCTACTATGTACTACACTAACTCAGAAAGACCTAAGAATTGGTGATTGTGGAGAGTAGTGGGAAGTAGAAGCACTCAAAGTTCTCACTGGAGGCAGAGGGTGAGAAGGTGAGGAGTGACGGTGATGAAGATATTCTAGGGGCCTCATCTTTCATCTTATCCACGTTGAGAAAGAAGTAGAGATGAGATAGAACATCTTGGTGGAAGAAAAGAATAGTAAGGAACATAGTTGACAGGGAGTGTAGACAGAGATCAAAGCAACATGTAGCTGCAAGCTATTAAGAAAATAGGCAGTGTTAATGGCTGAAATTAAAGACTGAACAAAGAGATACGAGACAAATTCAAATAAAAAGGAGTGTCTGGTGGAACTTTGCAGCTGTTTTGTGGTCTAGTCACAGCAAGATAAGAGCAAGGATAGAAAGTCTTCTTAATAGTGTGATTACAGGCTGAGTTGGGTAGGGTGACCCACAAAACAAGAGTCTGTTACCATCTAAAAGTCAAAACAAACTATAATACCTGACGCAATCTGGACACTTTTTGATGAGCATCTGACCACTCAAGACCACTCTTCTAGAACCTTTATAGCTTTGTTACATGAATCAAAGTGAAAATCACTCAGTTGTGTCTGACTCTGTGTGACCCCATGGACTATACAGTCCATGGAATTTTCCAGGCCAGAATACTGGAGTGGGTAGCCTTTCTCTTCTCCAGGGGATCTTCCCAAACCAGGGATTGAACCAAGATCTCCTACATTGCAGGCGGATTCTTTACCAACTGAACTATCAGGGAAGCCCTTGTTGACATGAATGCTGGCTAGTTAAACAGTATAAAGACTTACTTGGTTGGTGGCTCGTAGAATCCTTTTGACAAAAGGAGTACATTCTTTGGCGATTCTTTACAAGACCCAGAACATCTATTTTTCTGACACAAGTGCAATTTATTTTATGCAACAAATGGCGATATTAATGACAGATAAGGTAAAATTTAATGTTAAATGCACTGAAGAAGTACATTATGTAATAATAAAAGGACAGTCTATGAAGAGTATATTACATTTATAAATCTGTTTGCACCAAATAAACAGCTAACTGTACAAAGCAAAATATTTTATGAATAAAGGAAAAATTTGTAAAAATAGCATTTTTGTGGGAGACAAAATATTTCTCATCCACGATTGGACAATTCTAGCTAAAAACAAAAGAAGGACATACAAAAAAGAATGGTGCAATCAGTAAGCTTTATTTAATAGATGTGTATTAAACCATACATCCTTCTAAGGGAGAATAAATATTTTTCACATGTTTATAGAACATTTACAAAATAGATCTTATTCCTATACTGGACTTGGTCTCCGAAAACTTCAATCATTTTATTACTATTATTATTTTTTAACTCAAAGTCTTTTAATTAAAAAAAATATATATTTTTGGTTGTGAAACAAGTAAAGTGTTTATTAGGAGAAAAAAGAGTACATGTGAATAAGCACATGCTGGTGAACTCGGAGTCACACACCCAGAGAGAGCTGAGCACTCGTGGGGCATTTCTTCCAGGTTTCCTCTGGCCAATCACCTTGCTTTACCTGGTTCTGAGTCCATCTTTGGTTTATCTCAGGGTTGCCTAAAGTTGGACACGACTGAGCAGCTAGCACACAAGTCTCTCTCACATGTGTGCATCTCCTGGTCGAGAAGGATTCCAGCAAAGAGGATTATGGGTAGGTTGACATCACTTACTGTGGGGTGGTGCTCCCTCCCTTCTGACTTCTGAGGAGCCTTTCTGTGCCTGTGCAGTCTGGATGGTCTCTTTGCCCTCAAGAGTGAGGACTATGTGGTCTTGTTATCTCTAATCTGGGCAGGGCTCAGTGTCTTCTCCCTCCTGCTATTGTCTTTGTCTCAGAGTATCTGTCCACAGGGGACAGGCTCCAGCTGCTCAGCCTGGGGTCCATCCATCTCCTGCCTCAAATCCCCTTTGAGAGGTGGAGACCCCAAGAAATCTTCACTGGGAAGATGAAGGGTGAAGGTCTGTTTTTTGTAGCTGTTTCAGGCTGTCATGGAGCTTATAGACCCTACCTAGTTGGGGTCATGGAGATGTTGCTGTGTCCCATTAAGTGGTCTCAGGGTGACTTCTTTTGTTATTTCAGTAGGATCTGCTGTGGGGAGTGGTCAGAATTTTTAAACTTCAACAGTTTTATTTCTTTCTTTTTTGGCTAAACCTCAAAGCATTTGGGATCTTAGTTCCCTGAACAGGGATTGAACCAGTACCTCCTGCAGTGGCAGCAGAGAGTCTTACCCACTGGACCACCAGGGAAGTCCTTAAACTTCAATTATTTTGAAGTAAAAATTTGGTAGTTCAAAATTCCTGATCAAATTCAACAAAATTGAGAAACATAAGAAAAAATTGGCCTAAAATGTCTTCTTTGGAAATTGGAACTCATACTAAATAATCTTTGGCTCAAGTAATATATTAAAAATGAAATTACAAACTATGTTGAAAGGTGTTAAGGAGACCACTTCATATCTAAACTTTTGGAAGCTATCAAAATCTGTACTCGGGAAGATTTTTAGCTTTTAATGCCATTGTTATTAAAGGATAAACCCAAATAGATGAAATAATAAACCATTTAAGTAATTACAAAGAGAAAAATAAAATAAAGCAAGAGATGTGTTATAAGAAATGAAATCTGAAATTAATGAACAACAAATAAAAATTAGAAAAAAGAATAAACAAATCCAAAAGGAAAAAATTTAAAATACCCGTAAAATAGATGAGCCCCTTGTAACCCTGCTCTAAGGGTTAGAAAAGGAGTAAATATTAAGGACAAGAAAAAAAAATAATAAATACAGATAGAAAATAAAATACAATAACTATGATATAAAAATGTAAGTAACACTAGTAGAATAATAAATTGGAAATACCTGGAAAAAAATAGAGGATTTCCTAACAAAATAAAAGTTAACAAAGCTGACCTAAGGTTAGATTAAATTTTAGAGGTAAGAAGAAAGACACCATGATCGGATGTTTTCAGATTCATCATGCTCATGCTTGTGTGCCCAGTAGTGTCTCACTCTGCGACCCCTTGGACTGCAGCCCCCCAGGATCCTCTGTCTATTGGATTTTCCATGCTAGCATACTAGAGTGGGTTGCTATTTCCTCCTCCAGGGGATTTTCCTGACCCAGGGATCGAACCTGCAGCTCTAACGTCTCCTGCATTGAAGGTGGATTTGTTTTACCACTTGAGCCATCAAGGTTCTTTATATCTTGAGCCCGAGAGTTATTAAATCTTTAAAAAATAGATTGCTGCTGCTAAGTCACTTCAGTTGTGTCCGACTCTTGCAACCCCATAGATGGCAGCCCACCAGGCTCCCCAGTCCCTGGGATTCTCCAGGCAAGAACACTGGAGTGGGTTGCCATTTCCTTCTCCAATGCATGAAAGTGAAAAGTGAAAGGGAAGTTGCTCAGTCCTGTCCGACTCTTCGAGACCCCACGGACTGTAGCCTTCCAGGCTCCTCCATCCATGGGATTTTCTAGGCAAGAGTACTGGAGGGGGGTGCCATTGTCTTCTCCGAAAAAGTAGATTACTGCAGTATTATTTGAACTGTTGAAGGAAAACTTTCAAATCCATTCCATCAAGCTGAAATAACTTTCAAAAGAACCTGCTAAAGATGGCCAATAAATAAAACCATAGATTGCTAAGGAATGTAGAAGGTAATTTTTTTTGTTTTAAAGTATTTATTTATTTGGCCTCACGAAGTCTTAGCTGTGGCATGTGAACTCTTATTTGCAGCATGTGGGATCTAATTTCCTGACCAGGGATGGAACCTGGCCCCCTGTACTGGAAGCAAGGAGCCTTAGCCACTGGACCACCAGGGAAGTCTCAGTAGAGGGTAATTCTTAATAAATTTTACAAAACAGTATCTGCAATGCATTTTACAGAGCAGTTTCCCCATTCAAGATTTTATGAGTTTTTGAGTATCAGGAAATCTATCATCATAATCTATTCTATGAAAACATCGAAGAAAAAAATTAATTTTACCACTAAATGCTTAAAAGGCATTTGATAGAAATCATTAGCTATTTCTTGTAAAATTATCAAGAAAGATATACTATGAAATAAGAAAATATAAAGCCACTTAGCAAATATTAAAAACTGTTTTAATTAAATTAGCTAGATAGGGACAGCACTGCCACCATTATGCTTAACATTATCTTGGAGGTGCTGGTGGATACAGAAGGTAAGAAAATAAAATAAATGCTATATTGTGAGTTCCCTGGTGGGTCAGTGGTGAGGACCTGGTGCTTTCACTGCAGGCGCCCAGGTTCAATCCCTGATCAGGGAACTGAGATCCTCCAGGTTGCCCAGTGCCGCCAACTGGGGGAAAAAAAAAAAGGATATAAACTTATTTTGAAAAAATTTGATAAAATTATCTCTTTTTGATGATGAGTTTGTATAACTAGAAAATTTAAGATGCTATCCTAAATATCACTAGATTTGAAAAGGACAACTTGGTGAGGGCATGGATACAAGATAAATTTTTTAAAAGGCAATAGTTTTTATATATTTTAACAAAATACTTAGATATATTTTAACAAAATACTTTTATATATTTTAACAAAATCCTATTTACAATCATTGAAAAATATAAAATGCTTAAGAATTAATTGGGTAAGATAGACACATTTTCTCTATAAGGGAAATGATAAAATCTTACTGAAAGAAATTAAGGAAGATTTGAACAAATGGAAAGCATACTTGTTGGACAAGAGTAGTTTATTACACAAACCTTAAGTACATACACCTAATAAATGTGTAAGCATAATGTGGGACACTCCTGAGCAACTTCACTTTCACTTTTCACTTTCATGCACTGGAGAAGGAAATGGCAACCCACTCCAGTGTTCTTGCCTGGAGAATCCCAGGGACGGGGGAGCCTGGTGGGCTGCCGTCTATGGGGTCACACAGAGTCGGACACGACTGAAGCAACTTAGCAGCAGCAGTAGCAGCAGCAGCAATGCACTAAAATTAGAATTGATACTTTCTGGGAAGATGATTGGTCAGAGAAGGTTAAAGTCCATGTTGAAGAACAGATGCCCCAGAATAGCTAAGAAAATATGCAAAGGGAGAATAGTGAGAGATTCTGAACGTTTAATTAAGCTACTGCGTCTTAGTCATATTGTATTGGAAAAGGAATAGAATAAACTGTGAAGAAACAGAGTCCAATGTGGATGATAGTTATGTATATTTCTGAAGTGGTAGATCATTTTAGGGAGAAACCAAATCAATCATTTAATAAGTGGTGTTTGGAAAATAGTCTACCTATTTGGAAGAAAAGTGGGTCGCTATCTTATTCTACATATAAATATAAATTCCAGATGGCTAAAAAGCTTGGTGGTCATTTAGTCGCTCAGTCATGTCTGACTCTTTGAGGCACCAGGGACGATAGCCCACCAGGCTCCTCTATCCATGGGATTTCCCAGGCAAGAATACTGGAGTGGGTTGCCATTCCCTCCTCCAGCGGATCTTCCTGACCCCGGGATCAAACCTGTGTCCCTGCATTGCAGGCAGATTCTTTACCAACTGAGTCACCAGGGAAACCCCTAAAGATCACACAAAGTCCTTCCAGTGGGAATTGAACCAGCAACCTAAGGATTGCCACAGCTCACTCACTGGAGTCCTGAGCTGTCTTCTAGAAAAAGAGGCCCTACTTCTTATTCTACATTGAAATATAAATTCCAGATGGCTAAAAAGCTTACATGGTCAAAATATTAGTAAAATCACTGAAGTCGTATAAGATGATCTAAAAACTAAGTATATAAAATCTATGCACTGAGGACCACTTTTTTTGCAGAAGCTATAGAAATCCAGAGGCTATAAAAGATGGCATGTCTAAATTTATAGATGCTAAGAACCTTGATATGACAAAACAATAGACAAGCATTCAATTTAGAATAAAATATTTATAACTGATGTGTCAAAACAGCTAAACATTTAAGAAAAAAGAGAAATGACTAAGAAAAAAGAGAAATGACTGAAAAATGGGCAATCCAAACTGGCCAATAAATTAATAGAAAGATTCTCAAATTCATTATTAGCAAGCAAAATTCAAATAAAAGTAAAAATAAAATGTCATTTTACACCAGACCGACAAAATTGGAAAAGAACTATGGTACTATTACTGGTGGTGACTTAGGGAATGGATTCCTCTCATGGCTGGTAGAAATATGAAGTGTTATAGGTTTGGGGAAATCCATCTGCCAACATCTATTACATTTAAAAAGTATGTATACTTTTTGGCTCAGCAATTCCAATTCATGGACTCTGTTCCATAGAAAAGAAGGCATCTATATATAAGGCTTTATGTTTATAGAAGCAAAAAACTTATTAGAAATAATGAGTTAGTGCTAATCTCTTGACTGGTAGTGACTTCCACAAGGTATTTTTGAGTGAGGAGAGCCAGATATACAAACTGTAGGGTTCCCTCCCTTTTTAAAATTGATTTTATATTGAAGTATAATTGAATTACAAAGTTGTGTTAATTACTGTCGTACAGTGAAATGACTCAATTATATAGACATGAAGGCAATGGCACCCCACTCCAGTACTCTTGCCTAGAAAATCCCATGGATGGAGGAGCCTGGTGGGCTGCAGTCCATGGGGTCGAGAAGAGTCGGACACGACTGAAGCGACTTAGCAGCAGCAGCAGCATACGTATGTATGTATACATTCTTGTTCATTCTGATTTATCACAGGATATTGAATGTAGTTCCCTGTGCTATACAGTAGGACCTTGCTGTTTATTCATTATTTAAATGCTAATTTGCATCTATATTAATCCCAAACTACCAGTGTAATCTTCTCCCCACGTTCCCCCTCGGCAACCACCAGTCTACTCTTTATGTCTCTGATTCCGTTTCCTAGATAGGTTCATTTGTAGCATATCTACTTCTGTGAAATAACCAACAATACTCATATATGTAGATGTATTTATATGTACATTTCTATATAGAATTACATGGCCAGGGGTTATATGGAAAGTTAGGTTAATGTGAGAAGTGAAGAGAAAGTAGCTAAAGAAAACTCTTTTCCGTTTACAAAGGATGAGTACCAGCCATGGTTGAGGTTATTTTGAGTTGCATGTTACTGACCATGAATTAAATTCCCACTGAGAAACTTAGAAAATTGAAGCATGTCGAATCAATCATTTTGGAAGATATCGGTTTTGTGAAATTTGTGAATGAATATGTATCATGCATATTTATGTTTTTTCCATGCTTGAATGTATGAATCAATGAATGAGTGATTATCATTAACACAGTTATCTGTATGTAATGTGATATCTTTATGTTGAATCTTCTAATGATGGAAAAGTGAAATAGACCAAAGATCCAGAGAGTAAATATTTGTCACCTGGGTGTGACTACTGGAGAGTTAATAGTTCTTAGGTGGAACAGAATGTTTTGAGAGTGTTTTAACTCATATGTAGTTCAGAACAATCTTTTCAATTAATATCACAGCACAGGTTCTCAGGTGTAATAGAATCCACCCTCGATTCAGTGATTCATTTGTGAGTTCACTACTATTATCACATTGTGTTCCAAAGAGCTCAAGTGTCCCAGAGTTTTTGCTTCTGGCTCTTATGACTAATTACTCCCATCAGCGGTAACTGAGATTCTTAAAGAGTGAGAGAGGGAAAAGAACAGGAAGACTCCAGGTATTGGGAACACACTCAAGACAACTCCTGATTGTCTCTTCCTCTCTTAACCTAGTCTTGTGATCCTATCACCTTTGACTGAAACCACATCCTGAAACATGACGGCGCCTCTTTGTACTGACTCCAGAGTGTTTGTCTTACAATGTGAGGTTTTGTGCCCCTTCCAGGGAAGGATATTTAAGTCCAGCCTGATAATAAGCCAGAGTGACTCCAGGGAGAAATGCCCAGTGTCTGTGCCTTGCTATGTTGGGTTTATGCTGCGGAACTGAAAATCGGAGCCTTAAGCACCATCATTTTTGCTTTTAAGGTCTGGAAGTGTCGCATAATATATTTGTTGATGCTTAGTCGTTAAGTCACGTCTAACCCTTTTGTGACCCCATGGACTGTAGCCTGTCAGGCTCCTCTGTCCATTGAATTTCCAAAGCAAGGATACTGGAGTGGGTTGCCACTTCCTTCTTCAGGGGATCTTCCTGATCCAGGGATTGAACACACGTCTTCTGCAGAGGCAGGTGGGTTCTTTACCCCTGAGCCACGAGGGAAGCCCATTTTCAAGAGTCTTGGCAATGAACTTCAGAAAACAGAAAATATTAATGATTATTTTGAGTAAATAGATTTCATACTAAAAAAGTCAGTAAATTAGTTGCCCCTAAAGAATACCTGGGATTTTCCTGGTGGCTCAGACAGTAAACAATCCACCTGCAATGTGGGAGACTTGAGTTTGATCCCTGGATTGGGAAGATCCCCTGGAGAAGGGAATGGCAACCCGCTCCAGTATTCTTGCCTGGAGAATTCCATGGACAGAGGAGCCTGATGGGCTGTAGTCCATGGGGGTCGCAAAGAGTCAGATATGACTGAGTAACTTTCACTTTTCACTTTCAAAGAATACCAGACTAAAAGAATAATCCCGAAACAGGGAGAGGTTAATGGCACCTCTTCCACATTTCCGCAGCAGAGTCAGGATTCTATTACCTAGGAATTAGAGTTGCTCCTGTTCCCAAAGGGAACACCTTTCCTCCCCTCTGACAGAAATGGCTTCTAGACAATCATGCCAGGGAGAAGGGGTGAGGAGGAGGGAAGGGCTTCTCTTCTAATATATGAACTCTCTTAAAAAGAAATTGTGTGGTTAATAAAAATTCCCTGTAGCAATTTGCTCATAAATTAAGCCCTGTTCCCTCTGCAAAGAAAAAAAAATTAGTAAACAATTATACAATGCAGATTAGATTAAAAAAAGAATCTGAACAGTGTTTTTTGTTGTTTGTTTTCCACTAACTTGTGCACAGATAGTGAAAATGACATTGAATACTGACAGCCATGGACATGAGTCTGACAATACTTGGCCTATAGATGTCAGGGACCAATTACTGTTTGGAAGGGTACTGATCTTTTTTGTTTTTTTGTAGCTTTGGATTATCAACCTACTGCTGTTTGTGTAGGCACGACATCATGTTTATTCCTTTTGTCCCCACAAATTGATTTCTACTAATATATTGACTACCAGTAGTCATTGGCTCATGGATCCATAAGTTGAGTCCAGAAGAAATCAAAAGACAGTACACATTTTAAAAAACTTTTCTCCCTCTGATGGATGGAACATTCATTTTCCCTTCGCTGCCTGTCTTCTTCTCTCACCCCTTTCTATCTTCTACCCACTCAGTAAAAAAATATTTCAAAGGTATTTTCTCTTATAATTGTGTGGATGTATCATGCCCAGGATCCTTGGTTTCAAATACAGGATTTGACTCTGGCTAACTTAGTTTTTTTTTTTTTTCTTTTTTTAATTAATAGACATATAAGGAGGGCCAGGCTCTGGCGAGAATGCAGGGAGGCGAAGCCTGGCTTAGCCCTGGGCGGAGGAAAGACTCATTCTCTGACTTGGAGCAGGCAGGTCTTCTGCCTTTTGGGTTTTTCCATATTGGGAGGTGGGAACTCCGCCAGCCACCTCTATAGGGATTTATTCCGAATGAGCAGAACATTTCATTACAGTGTGCAGTAGCTTCTCAGTTTGGAAAACAAAACAAAACCTTAAACTTCAATGTTTTTCCCCAAATGTATTGTTTAGAACTGGCATAGTTATTGTGTTTGCTGAGTAGGTCCCAGAGTCTAGTAGAGATTACAACCACTTATACCCTCTATGTCTCAGTGACACATTAAGTGGGAAAGCAGCAGATTCAGTGTCTGGTGAGGGCCCGCTTTCTGGTTTATCGATGGCCACCTTCTCATGGTATTCTTACATGGCAGAGAGAAGTAGAGCAAGTTTGCATGTGTTTCTTCTTATAAAGGCACCAAACCCATCATGCGGGCTTCACCTTCATGATCTAATCACCTCCTAAAGGCTTCACCTCCCAATACCATCACGTTATGGTATTAAGGCTTCCACTTAGGAATTTGGGGAATACTCAAACACCTGGATCTGGTGTCATACAGATGTCACTCAAAAACTATTTGTTGAATGAGTGATTGCATGAGTGAGTCAACTCATGTTTCTTTGGCACTCTCTCCAAGATTATCCAGGTGATTTTCAGTCTTTTTCAGTGTGCTCCGAACTCTGTTGCTGCTAAGTCACTTCAGTCATGTCCAACTCATGTGCGACCCCATAGACGGCAGCCCACCAGGCTCCTCTGTCCCTGAGATTCTCTAGGCAAGAATGCTGGAGTCAGTTGCCATTTCCTTCTCTGAACTCTCACTCAGGCTCTATGAGGGGGTCCTCCTTGGGTCCTTCTGTTTCATTTTATTGGACAATTGGCTTATTCAGGAGAAACATGCTGCTAAGTCACTTCAGTCGTGTCCAACTCTGTGCGACCCCATAGACAGCAGCCCACCAGGCCCCACCGTCTCTGGGATTCTCCAGGCAAGAACACTGGAGTGGGTTGCCAGTTCCTTCTCCAATGCATGAAAGTGAAAAGTGAAAGGGAAGTCGCTCAGTCGTGTCTGACTCTTAGCGACCCCATGGACTGCAGCCTACCAGGCTCCTCCATCCATGGGATTTTCCAGGCAAGAGTACTGGAGTGGGGTGCCATTGCATTTAAAATATGTATGTGTGTGTTAGTCGCTGAGTCGTGTCTGACTCTTTTGTGACCCCATGGACTGTAGCCCGACATGCTCTTCTGTCCATGGAATTCTCCAGGCGATGGGTCTCCTGCATTGCAGGCAGATTCTTTACAATCTGAGCCATCAGGGAAGTCCCAATGTATATAATATATATATCTTTCTTTCTTTGGCTGTGTTGGGTCTTAGTTGTGGCACTTGAGATCTTCATTAAGGTGCACAGACTCTTTAGCTGTATTGCAAAGGCTCAGTAGTTGTGGAATGCAAATTTAGTTGCCTCTCAGCATATGGGATCTCAGTTCCCCAATCAGGAATTGAATGCATGTCCTGCATTGCAAGGTGGATTCTTAACCTCTGGACCACCAGGGGAGTCTGTATACTTGCATTTTGAAGACGCTGGTTTTATCTATTTCTTCTTAATCCATGAAGACTCAGCAGGCTGGGACATTCTTTTTCCTCACCCATTTAAACTGAAGTTCATCACCATAGCGACTATTTTAAGTGTGACCCATGAGATTATTTCCATGTAAGCAGCATTTAACAAGGTATGCTTGGTGCCTGGGGATTTGCGTTAGTTCAGCATTCGCTGGTGGATTCTTTATGCTGGTTTAGGTCATCTTTCCTGAAAGATGATCCTTGTTATGGTTGGAAATATTTTGTTTTCAATTCTTAAATGTAGTTTTTAAAAAGATTTTTTGATGTGGGCCATTTTTAAAGTCTTTGTTACAACATTGCCTCTGTTTTATGTTTTGGCTTTTTGGCCATGAGGCATGTGGGATCTTAACTCCCTGACCACGGATCAAATCTGCACCCTCTGCAATAGAAGGTGAAGTTTTAACCAGTGGACCAACAGAGAAGCCCTTCAATCTGTTTTTATACAGTATGTGAATGACCTTCATGAAGAACAACTTAAAAACCTATTATTACTCATAGTATGTGCTTTTGTCCGTAGTGGCCTCATGCTTCCCATTCTGGTGGAATGCTAGTTACTAGTGGAATGCTGATAACTATGCTAGCTAATGGCACTAAGGATCTTAGGTGAAATTATGTTTCAACCAGATGAATGTTTTCCTAGATTTAAATATTCTTTCTGTTTCAATCATCTTGATTTGTGTTTACTCTACTTGGCTGATTTTTTTTTTTTTTTGTGGGGTGGGGGGAGATCCAAAATAACAGAGCATACTCTGCCAGTGTTTACAAATTTTTTTTCCCTATTGGGATGTGTGTGTACATATCAGGGCGCTTTAAGGTTATACTTACAGTGGGATCTTAAGTGTGTGTGATGATTGTCAAAAGGCAGCGAGGATGACTTCCATCTACGGGGTGTCTGGATTACTCTGTTCGTGCTGAACTTTTCCACTTTCATGAGTTTAGAAAAACTGCAGGCCCGTGGAGTCATTTAGCGTTTTTTGACCATTTAAAGCAAATGCACTTCAACATTTATAGACTACTTTTCTGACTGCCCTTTTTCCCTCTCTTGAAGACTGTAGGCGGATATGACCATCCTGATTTGCTGCCCACATCTCCAACTGGCCCATCTTTGACTTATCTTTGCCCTTGTCTCTTATGGTTGCAGCCACCTGACCAGGAGATGCAGGTGGATCTGGGTTCCAGTCTCCCAAGATCACTTTTAGAGTGACCAACTGTCCTAGGACCAAGAAATTACTCAGGCCTTGGCATTTCAGTGCTAAAATCAGGAAAGTCCTGGGAAAACAAGGATGGTGGGTCCTCACACTTTTATCCTTGTCAGGGGATCTTTAAGAATTCTTAATTCAGTGGCTCCAGAGACTGGACATTAAGTCTGGGACCTTGCATTGTTGTGGGCTTCCTGGTGGCTCAGATGGAGAAGAATCCACCTGCAATGTGGGATACCTGGATTTGATCCCTGGGTTGGAAAGATCTCCTGGAGGAGGGCATGGCAACCCACTCAAGTATTCTTTCCTGGAGAGTTCCACGGACAGAGGAGCCTGTCAGGCTATAGTCCATGGGGTCACAAAGAGTTGGACACAACTGAGCGACTAATCCTTGCATTGTTGCCCCAGAACTGAATTTTGCCTTGATCTAAGGTTGAGAACCCACCTTGCACCTACATCTAGTAGAAGGGTCTTGGCCATATTTCTTTTTAAAAAAATATTTTTCTGTTCAAAATTTTCTCATTTTTTCTTTTTTGTTAATTTGCATTTTATTTATTAATTAATTTTTGGCCACATCTCAAGGCATGTAGAATCTTTGTTCCCTGACCAGGGATCGAACCTGTGCCCCCTGCACTGGAAGGGCAGGATTTCCAGGGAAGTGTTGGTCATGCTTCTTTATGATTGAGATTCTCTTGTGATTATCTGACTAGTACTCTAGTTCCTCATATCCCGAGTCCTGCCATGTTAGTCTTCATCCCTATAGGATATATCTCTACCTAACATGGTCTGCTTATAGCTCCTTGGTGCTAAGACACCAGCTGTACCATCTGTTACCTATGCTCAACTTGAAGTCTACCTAGTATCTCCAGTGTATGTTAGTTGCTTCAATCTTGTCTGACTCTTTGTGAGCCTATGGACTGTAGCCCTCCAGGCTCCTCACTCCATGGGATTCTGTAGGCAAGAATACTAGAGTGGCTTGCCATGCTCTCCTCCAGGCGATAATTCCAACCCAGGGATAGAACCCGTGCCTCTTAGGTCTCCTGCATTGGCAGGTGGGTTCTTTACCACTAGCACCACCTGGGAAGCTCTAAAGTAATATTTTGAATATACTGAGTTAGTGATGTGAAAGTCATTCAGTAGTGTCTGTCTCTTAGTCCATGGAACTCTCCAGGCCAGAATACTGGAGTGGGTAGCCATTCCCTTCTCCAGGGGATCTTCCCAACCCAGGGATCAAACCCAGTTCTCCCGCATTGCAGGCGGATTCTTTACCAGCTGAGCCACAAGGGAAGCCCAAGAAAACTGGAATGGGTAGCCTATCCCTTCTCCAGCAGACCTTCCCAACCTGGGAACTGGACCAGGGTCTCCTGCATTGCAGGTGGATTCTTTACCAACTGAGGTATCAGAGAAGCCTGTACCTCCAGTACTTATTCTCAAAGTGTGATTCTGCATCTAAGGGCATCAGCATCACATGGAGACTTGTTAGGCATGCAGGTTCTCAGGCTCCAAGAATGGGTATTTCTACTTTCAATAGAGACTGTCCAGGTTTGCCCAGGACTGAGAGGTTTACTGGGCACTGAACTTTTAGTACTAAAAGTGGAAAGTTTTGGACAAATTGGACAGGTGAAAACCTTAACTGAGTAAACCCATTAGTGTATTCAATGTTGTTGACTTATGGGGACAGTAAAATAGGAAAGTAGGAGGATTATTGAAACTTCAGGATATTACCTCATTTCTCAAACTCATGTCCATCGAGTCAGTGATGCCATCCAACCACCTTATCCTTTGTCACCAACTTCTCATCCTGCCCTCAATCTTTCTCAGCGTCAGGGTCTTTTCCAATGAGTCAGTTCCTCACATCAGGTGGCCAAAGTATTGGAGCATCAGCTTCAGCATCAGTCCTTCCAATGAATATTCAGTCCTTCCAGTGAATATCCAATGAATATTATGGTGTATGCATGTGTTAATTGTATATTTGGATAAATTTCAGAATTGAACAGGTTCATTTTAGCCAGGACTGTTTAAAGATTTTTCTTTTTTAAACCTTTCTGGGAAGCAAATTCAGTGGAGTCAGATTTTCAGAATAAACTTGCTGTGTAAATTCAGGCAAAGTACTGATCTGCTTTATCTGTATTTGTAATAAATTTTTCTTCTAATTACATTACACGGGATGAATTGAGGATAAACGAGATTAAGTGGTGTCTATAAAAATGCTCTATTTCTTGGATGGATGCTGTATAAATATGTCATTTTGTTAACAATAATAAACCCATACACAGACACTTTCTAAAGAGAACATAATGTCTCTTCCACAATATGAGAAGAAACTGAAGGTAGCATTTGTCCTCCCCAGATGGGAGTCATCTCCCTTTCTTGTGAATTCCTGTGGAACTTCTTGTCCAGACTGGCTCTTAGCCTTGACTGCCTACGGGAATCACCCAGGGATCTCTCTCTCTCTCTCTTTTTTTTCCTTTTTATCGGAGTATGGTTGACTTACAATGTTGTATTAGTTTCAGGTGTACAGAAAAGTGAATCAGTGATCCATGTACATATATCTATTCTTTTACCATATAGGTTATTACTCAGTACTGAGCTGAGTTGCCTGTGCTATACAGTAGGTTGATTTTAGTTATCCATTTTATATATAGTAGTGTGTATATGTCAGTCCTATCTCCCAATTTATGTCTCCCCATCTCCTGGTTACCATTAGTTTGCTTTCTACATCGGTCTGCTTTGTAAATAAGTGCACTGTACCCTTTCCCCCCCATAGTTCCACATATAAGAGATATATTTATCTTTCTGTGTCTCACTTGCGTCACACAGTATGGCAATTTCTAGGTCCATCCATGTTGCAGCAAATTACATTATTTCATTCTTTTTGTGGCTGAGTAATACTCCATTGCATATACGTACCATATCTTCTTTATCCATTCCTCTGTTGATGAATATTAAGGTTGCTCCCATGTTCTGGCTATTGTAAATAGTGCTGCAGTGAATATTGGGGTGCATGTATCTTTTAGAATTATAATTTTCTCCCACCCAGGGATCTCTTAAAAGATGAAAACAGAAACAAGCTAATGCCAGGGACAGCCCTCCCCGCAGAGGGCCTGACAATCAATCCGCTGTGATACTAGGTCCCTGTGCTGTGTTGTGCTTAGTTGCTCGGTCATGTCCGACTCTGTGACCCCATGGATTGTAGCCCATCAGACTCCTCTGTTCATGGTCTTTGGCGGTTTTAAATTCATCAGGTGATTCAAATATGCAGCCAGATTTGAGAGTCATGGGCCTAGAATAGTTTTCAAATGTTAGTCATGAGAATCACTGGGGAACATGTTAGAAATACGAAATTAGCTTCCCCTTCAATCTGATTAAATAGACCTAGGATAGGATCCAGGAACCTGCTTAGGATATAAGCTTGCCTGAGGGTTCTGATGGAACTGGTTGGAGATTTGGTCAGTTTTAGAAAACTTCAACTGGATGTTTATTTTTCTGCACAGTATGTAGCACTTGGTTAGTAGGCTGTCTAATAGATTGCAGGTATTTCATAAATGTGTTCTGAATGAGGTTTGCTGATCTGTGTCCATCAAATGGCAGCAAACAGCTCTTAGATTATAGGGCACCAGGCCTCAGGACTCAGGGCTACTTTTTAAATGATCTGTGCCTCAGTTAAGCTAGACACAGATAAGGTAACGTAGGCACTCAGGATGCATCTCCACAGTGTTGAAAAGCTTGCCGAGCTGGAGAATGCCCTAGCAGTGGAAAGATAACCCCACACTGCTCATCAGCTTGTAACTCAGTCTTGTGTTCTGGCTTCTGAAATGGTTCAGTGGGAGCAGATCTGATGCAAACTTTAAAAAAGTACCAGCCAAAAAAATTAGCAAAGCCCACTGTTATATCCATGATTCCCTGGCAGCTCAGATGGTAAAGAGTCTGCTCAGATGGTAAAGAGGGAGACCTGGTTGATTCCTGGGCTGGGAAGATCCCCTGGAGAAGGGAATGGCAACCCGTCCAGTATTCTTCCCTGGAGAATTCTGTGGATTAGACCAGGAGATCATAAAGAGAAGGGCACAACTGAGCGACTCACACTTCACTTTACTGTCATATCCAAATCAATGATGTTATTCCATTATCTTTTCTTCTTAGAACCCAACTTCTAAGCCTGTAATTCAGTGAACAACCATCCACCGAGTTTGCTAAGTGTGATCACTGCCTCAGAAATGAAAGGCCCCAGAGCCCTTTGAACTTTGCTGTTGAAAAATCGCAACAGAGAAGCAAAGCCTTCAGATATAAAACGGTCGGAAGCCTTTGGATATAAAATTGTCGACTTGGCAGTTTAACAAGGCCCACCCTGTACGTAGCAAAAGGCTGAAAGTCCAAGAGAAGCCAAGACCTGTGGCAATCACTTAAGAGAATTCGGCCTGCCGCCCTGTTCACGTTACACTGCATTTGTCAAGCTCGATAGCCATCTCTCTTCCTGGAGGAACCAAGTGTTGTTTTTTTTTTTTAAGCTGACTTTTGTTTTCTGAGCCATGCCAACATTCCAGTCACATGAGAAAGCCCAGAGAGATTTAAATCCCGCGTTCAAAGTACTGCTTGTACTGCAAACATGTTTCAGTTGTCAGTGAGCAGTAGGCAAACACAGGAGGAGGGAGTGGAAACTGAAAGGGCATTATTTTCTGGGGTCAGCTGCCCTGGTGGAATGCTGTATTTCAGAGGTCGCACCCGAATGGTAGCCATCTTGCCTGAACTCTGGGTCAAGACATTATAGAACAAAGCTCTGTTGATGCTAATTACAGCAGCTCAGCCGGATAATTCAATCAAATCGTCAGTAACAACCGAGGAACGACTCCAGCTGGAGTTCTTCAGTTCTTTCATAGCAAAACGAGTCTAACAATCCAACAATTAAGAAGGCTCTGCTGCCGCCAAGTCGCTTCAGTCGTGTCCGACTCTGTGGGACCCCATAGACGACAGCCCACTAGGCTCCTCTGTCCCTGGGATTCTCCAGGCAAGAATAGTGGAGTGGGTTGCCATTTCCTTCTCCATAAGAAGGCTCAGGGACAGTTAAATAAATATATATAAAAGTGTGTGGTAACCGCTTTTCTGATGTGGCTCATTTGAAGGAAATAAATTAGAGAAATTCTTCACATATTTTACTCCACAAATGTTTTCTAAAATTCCTGTCACAAATGGTCCCTTATAATATCTTTTTTATAGGGCAAGAAATCCATCATTTAAAGAAAATGACATGATTTTTTATTTAAATTGTGAGTATCTTAATCTGGTCAGTAGGATTTGAAACACAAATTGCCAAAAGTTTAAAATAACTTTACCTTATTTTCTGCTTTATTTGGACTGATGTGTGAAGTGAGAGAAAGTTGCTCAGTCGTGTCCGACTCTTTGCAAACCCATGGACTATACAGGCCATGGAATTCTCCAGGCCAGAATACTGGAGTGGGCAGCCTTTCCCTATCAGCCTTTCCTGATAGTATTAGGTAAATTTGTATTAATAACTGCCAAGGAAGTGAAAAAAGATCTTTCTTTATCCTAAAGGATACCTAAGATATATCCCCAAGTTCTTCTCCACTCATTGGCTCCTCTGTAATGTCAAGTAGGAAATAATGACTTCTTAAAGTGACTGGAATAAATGTCCATAAAAAGGGAACAGAGAATGTGGTATTTTAAAACAAATTTTAATTGGAGGATAATTGGTTTACAATGTATTAGTTTCTGCTAAACAGCAACGTGGATATGCTTATATCCCCTCCCTCTTGAGCTTTCCTCCCATCCCCACCCTCTGTCCTATCTCTCTTGGTCATCACAGAGCACTGAGCTGAGCTCCCTGTATTATACAGCAGATTCCCACTAGCTGTCTAGTTTACAAGTGGTAGTGTATATATGTCAATGCTACTCTCTCACCCTCTCTGAGAATGTGATATTCTACAAGGTAGAGTAATCCTCCTCTTTGCAGTTGTTTGTCCAAATTCCCTTATCCAGTCACCCAATGTTTGTGTTTATGTCCCTTTAGAGGCAACTTCCAAAATTTACCTCCAAAGAGATAGATAGTGAAAATAATCAGAATAAATTGCTAACAAAAGTTCCCATTTGCAAAAGGAGACAGAACAAGGTCTTAAAATACCTTCTAACTTGTAAAAAAGTGAAAGTGAAGTTGCTCAGTTGTGTCCGACTCTTTGAGACCCTGTGGTCTGTAGCCTACCAGGCTTCTCCATCCATGGGATTCTCCACGCCAGAATACTGGAGTGGGTTACCATTTCCTTCTCCAGGGGATCTTCCTGACCCAGGGATTGAACCCGAGTCTCCTGCATTGGAGGCAGATGCTTTAACTTCTGAGCCACCAGGGAAGCCCTGACTTGTAAACAAAACACTAAATTATGCTCTAATTTATACACTTGATTATACTCAATTTCTACTGAAGATTGAGCTATATCACTATATTCTGCTGCTGCTGCTAAGTTGCTTCAGTCGTGTCCGACTCTGTGCGACCCAATAGATGGCAGCCCACCAGACTCCTCTGTCCCTGGGATTCTCCAAGCAAGAATACTGGAGTGGGTTGCCATTTCCTTCTCCAATGCATGAAAGTGAAAAGTGAAAGTGAAGTCGCTCAGTCATGTCCGACTCTTAGCGACCCCATGGACTGCAGCCTACCAAGCTCCTCCATCCTAACAGCAAACAAATGTCAGGTCTGTTGGTGTTATCATTATCAGTTGGAAGAGGGGCAGTGGAAATTGTTGGTAAGTGTGCTCTGGGTCTTCTAAGGCTGGAAAGTTGGCAGAAGATGTTAGTGATCTTTCTCTGACAAACATTTTAGCCTCTTTTCTTTGGTACTCTGCCTTTGAATATTCATTTAGATTGTTAAGATATAGGCCTGTGGTGGTCAAATGATATGAGTTTATAGACACAAACATTGTTTTTCCTTCCAAATTTCTTCAACCAAGGAAGAGAAACTAATACCGAGCATCTAGTATAGACCAGTTTCTTTCATATAAGTCAACTCATTGAATCATTTCAAGATTACTCACTTTGTGCTATTATCTTCACTTCCACAGACGAGAAAATGGAGGCTCAAAGAATGTAAGACTCTTGCATAATATCATAGTATTACTTAGTGGGGCAGGGAGATCCCAACTGAGGTTGCTGATTCCAGAACCCACACTTCCTTCCACTGTAGTGTCCCAAGTTGTTAGAATAGGTTTTGGGTGGTGTCAGTGAAACAAATGGATGGAGACGATGTGGGAACCTCAAGGAAAAGGGAATAATGGAACAAGTCCCAAGACATATCAAAGTTACTTCTCAGGCATTTCACTGCCTATGCTTTACCCTGCCCATATTTTCTTTAAGAATTATAGCCTTTTAAATATAAGGAATAACTTTTAGTTTTTTAAGGACTCTGTATATTGTTCTCTCGGAGAAGGCAATGGCACCCCACTCCAGTACTCTTGCCTGGAAAATCCCATGGATGGAGGAGCCTGGTGGGCTGCAGTCCATGGGGTTACTAAGGGTTGGACACGACTGAGTGACTTCACTTTCACTTTTCACTTTCCTGCATTGGAGAAGGAAATGGCAACCCACTCCAGTGTTCTTGCCTGGAGAATCCCAGGGATGGGGGAGCCTGGTGGGCTGCCGTCTATGGGGTCGCACAGAGTCGGACACAACTGAAGTGACTTAGCAGCAGCAGCATCATATTGTTCTCCATAGTGGCTGTGTCAATTTACATTCTCACCAACAGCGCTAGAGGGTTCTCTTTTCTCCACACCCTCTCCAGCATTTATTGTTTGTATGTTTTTTTTCATGATGGCCATTCTGACTGGTGTGAGGTGATGTCTCATTGTGATTTTGACTTGCATTCCCTGGTGGCTCAGACGGTCAAGAATCTGCCTGCAATGCAGGAGACCTCAGTTCGATCCCTGGGTAGGGAAGATCTCCTGGAAAAGGAAATGACAGCACACTCCAGTATTCTTGCCAGGGAAATCCCATGGAGAGAGGAACCTGGTAAGCTACAGTTCATGGGGTCACAAAGAGTTAGACACGACTGAGCAACCAACATTTTCTTTTCTCTAATGATTAGTAATATCGAGCCTCTTTTCATGTGCCTCCTGGCCATCTGTATGTCTTCTTTGGAGAAATGTCTATTTAGGTCATTTGCCCACTTTTTTGACTGAGTTTTTTGTTGTTTTGATATTGAGCAGCATGAACTGTTTGTATATTTTGGAGGTTAATCCTTTGTCAGCTGCTTCGTTTGCAAATACTTTCTCTTATCCTGAGGGTTGTCTTTTCATCTTGTTTATGGTTTCCTTTGCTGTGCAGAAGCTTTTAATTAGGTCCCATTTATTTACTTTTGTTTTTATTTTCATTCCTCTAGGAGCTGGGTCAAAGAAGATCTTGCTCTGAAAGGAATGAAGTTGGGTTATTGGCAGAGATGTGGAGGGACCTAGAGTCTGTCACACAGAGTGAAGTCAGAAAGAGAAAAACAGCTATCATTTATTAATGCATATATGTGAAATCTAGAAACATGGTACCGATGAACCTATTTCCAGGGCAGGAATAGAGACACAGATGTAGAGAATGGACATGTGGGTACAGGTGGGGAAGGGAGGGTGGGTCAAATTGGGAGAGTAAAACTGACATATATGCACTGCCATGTGTAAAATAGATGGCTAGTGGAAAGCTGCCCTGTGACACAGGGAATCCAGCCTGTGATCTGTGATGACCTACAGGGGTGGTATGGGCATTGTAGGGTGAGAGGGAGGCTTAAAAGGAAGGAGATACAGTTCAGTTCAATTCAGTTGCTCAGTCGTGTCCAACTCTTTGCGACCCCATGGATTGCAGCATGCTAGGCTTCCCTGTCCATCACCAACTCCCAGAGCCTCCTCAAACTCATGTCCATTACATCAGTGATGCCATCCAAATATTCATCCTCTGTCGTCCCCTTCTCCTCCTGCCCTCAATCTTTCCCAGCATCAGGGTCTTTTCCAATGAGTCAGTTCTTCTCATTAGGTGGCCAAAGTATTGGAGTTTCAGCTTCAGCATCAGTCCTTCCAGTGAATATTCAGGACTGATTTCCTTTAGGATTGACTGGTTGAAGCTCCTTGCAGTCGAAGGGATATATGCATACATACAGCTGATTCACTTTGTTGTACAGGGGAAACTAACACAACATTGTAAAACAATTATACTCTAATTTAAAAAAATGCATGTAAGGAATGAAAGCATTTGACTTGTGGAAACCTGCAAAGAAACAACACATTTGGTGGGAGTTAAGAGTGTTAACACAACTGGGCTACATGTGGAATTTAGCCTCTAATGTAGTTGTCCGGCTTCCCAGGTGATGCTAGTGGTAAAGAACTCATCTGCCAACACAGGAGTTATAAGAGACGTAAAAGATGCCGGTTCAATCCCTGGGTCAGAAAGATACCCTGGAGGAGGGCATGGCAATGCACTCTAGTATTCTTGCCTGGAGAATGCCACGGACAGAAGAGCCTGGAGGGCTACAGTCCATAGGTCACACAGAGTTGGATGCGACTGAAGTGACTTAGCACACAGGTGTCTGAAGAGAAGCCACTTTATCTGGGTATTTTGTGTAGAGGGCAAACAGAAGTATGTAAGACTGCTTTGGATTCCTTGCATTTTAGATTCCTCACTATTGTAAACAATGAAAAAATTAGTACCAGAAGCAGTAAATGAAACCTAAATGCTTTATGGCATTTGGACATTATGATGAAATCTGTAAATTTTGTACACAACATTTTATGACAAGGTGTTAAATTGCTAACACAGATTTTTCTGGATTTTGGCAAGTATCAATATGCCCTCACCTGTGATGAGCCTACTCTTAGCCAACTTTGCATATTCTATCCCTGAATTCATATCACTTAGAAAAAATGGAAAACTGCACTGACATTTCTGAGGCATTATAAAATATTTAAAAATTTTTATTTTAATTTGGCTTCATTGGGTCTTAGTTGCAGCATGTGCTATCTTTCGTTGTGGTGCACTGGATTCTCTCAACTTGTGGCACATGGGCTCTGTATTTCAGCGTGCAGGCTAAGTTGCCCCAGGACATGGGATCTTAGTTCTCTGACCAGGGATTGGACCCATGTCCCCTGCCATTGCAAGGTGTATTCTTTTTTTTTTTTTTAATTTTTATTTTATTTTTTAACTTTACAATATTGTATTGGTTTTGCCATATATCAACATGAATCCGCCACAGTTATACCCCTGTTCCCCATCCTGAACCCTCCTCCCTCCTCCCTCCCCATACCATCCCTCTGGGTCGTCCCAGTGCACTAGCCCCAAGCATCCAGTATCGTGCATTGAACCTGAACTGGCGACTCGTTTCATATATGATATTATACATGTTTCAATGCCATTCTCCCAAATCATCCCATCCTCTCCCTCTCCCACAGAGTCCAAAAAACTGTTCTATACATCAGTGTCTCTTTTGCTGTCTTGTATACAGGGTTATTGTTATCATCTTTCTAAATTTCATATATATGCATTAGTATACTGTATTGGTGTTTTTCTTTCTGGCTTACTTCACTCTGTATAATAGGCTCCAGTTTCACCCACCTCATTAGAACTGATTCAAATGTATTCTTTTTAATGGCTGAGTAATACTCCATTGTGTATATGTACCACTGCTTTCTTATCCATTCATCTGCTGATGGGCATCTAGGTTGCTTCCATGTCCTGGCTATTATAAATAGTGCTGCGATGAACATTGGGGTACACGTGTCTCTTTCAATTCTGGTTTCCTCGGTGTGTATGCCCAGCAGTGGGATTGCTGGATCATAAGGCAGTTCTATTTCCAGTTTTTTAATGAATCTCCACACTGTTCTCCATAGTGGCTGTACTAGTTTGCATTCCCACCAACAGTGTAAGAGGGTTCCCTTTTCTCCACACCCTCTCCAGCATTTATTGCTTGTAGACTTTTGGATCGCAGCCATTCTGACTGGCATGAAATGGTAGTAAGGTGGATTCTTAACCACTGGACTATCAGGGAAGTCCCTCTGAGACATTTTAAAATAAGAAATCCTTGGTAAAAAAAAAAAGTCCTGTTCCTTAAGCACTATGTACCTATTGAATTAGGGACCTGGGATGATTTTTAAAAATAAATCTTAAAAATTAAAGGTGGAAAACTAAAGGACTATTGGGTAAATCCTCACTAACTAGAAACTCAAAAAGCCATAAAACTGACCAAATATTCTCATGTATATTTTTCAGTTCTTGATATTTACCTATGCTTAAATCAAAAAAGCTAAAACTGTTTGAGAGCATCAAAGAAACCCTTTGCTTATTTTGTTTTGCATAATAAAACATTAAAGAAGCTAAAACTCTTCACATATAAACTGTATAAAAATACCTACAAACACATGAACTGTGTAGATTTACATGACCAGGTTTTTTTAAAGCTAATAAATTACGTGGTTGTTATTTAGTTCCGACAGCACATTTTGACCCCGAAACACAGAAGACTTTGTGTATCCTTATGTCATGCATACCCAGTAATACTCATATAGTTATACTTGAGGCCTTTCTATACCCTATTTTCTTGAGCAACTACCACAGCTTCAAGAATTCTCAGTTTCTTGAAATATTCACCAACTGAGAGGTTTTTTTGCATTTGTGCTCAGTCCTGTCTGACTCTTTGCGACTGTATGGACAGTAGCCCGCCAGGCTCCTCTGTCCACAGGATTCTCCAGGCAAGAATACTGGAGTGGGTTGCCATTTCCTTCTCCAGGGCTCTTCCTGACCCAGGGAATCGAACTCACATCTCCTGTGTCTCCTGAATTGGCAGGTGAATTTTTTTTTTTTTTACCACTTAATGCTACCTAGGAAGCCCTGTCAGTTATATTAGGAAAATTCATCTAGAACAGAATCTTATTCTGCTTTATTATGGTACTAGGAAGAGAGTACACAAACATTTGCTGAATTAAATGATGTTTTAATCTGTTCTTTAAAAATAACGTCTTGACAAAAAATAATACCATTTTCATAATTAACACTGTCAAATAAAATCAGTAAAAATGCATTTAGATAAAAAACCAAGATCAGAAGGAAGAAGTAGAAGTATCTCTATTTTCATACAACAGGATTGTTATATAGATGATCTTAAAAGAAAGTATAAACTAGCCATTAGAATATATAAGTAAGTTTACCAAGTTCATAGGACATGAGATTAATATTAGCAAATTAGTTGTATTTCAAATAATAGCAGTAAATAATTGAAAAGTGAAATAAAAACAATTTACAATAACACCAAAAGGCATAACATATTGAAAAAATAACCATATGCCAACAAATCAGATAACCTAGATGAAATGGACAAAGCTCTAGAAACACAGAACCTACCAGGAATGATTCATGAGGAAATAGAAAACCTGAATTGATCTATAACCAGTAAGGAGATTGAAAGAACAATAAAAAAGTTTCCCAACAAAGAAAAACTTTGGATCTATGTCTTCATAGGTGGATTTTACCCAATATTTATAAAAGAATTATCATCAATTTTCCTGAAACTCTTCCAGAAAATTGAAGAGGAGGGAGCATTTCTTAGCATATTCTCTGAGGCAAGCATTACTGATACAAAAGCCAGAAAAAAACACTTCAAGAAAACTAGAGAGTGGTATCTCTTTTGAATATTGATGTGAAAATCCTCAGTAAAATACTAGTAAACCAAATTTAGCACCACATTAGAAAGATCACACACTGTGATCAAGTGGGATTTATTCCTCGAATGCAAATATGGTTTAACATTTGAAAATCAATATCTTATACTACATTGACAAAATTACCATGTGGATCACAATAAACTGTGGAAAATTCTTCAAGAGATGGGAATACCAGACCACCTGACCTGCCTCTTGAGAAATTTGTATGCAAGTCAGGAAGCAACAGTTAGAACTGGACATGGAACAACAGACTGGTTCCAAATAGGAAAAGGAGTTCGTCAAGGCTGTATATTGTCACCCTGTTTATTTAACTTCTATGCAGAGTACATCATGAGAAACACTGGACTGGAAGAAGCACAAGCTGGAATCAAGATTGTTGGGAGAAATATCAATAACCTCAGATATGCAGATAACACCACCCTTATGGCAGAAAGTGAAGAGGAACTCAAAAGCCTCTTGATGAAGGTGAAAGAGGAGAGTGAAAAAGTTGGCTTAAAACTCAACATTCAGAAAACGAAGATCATGGCATCCGGTCCCATCACTTCATGGGAAATGGATGGGGAAACAGTGGAAACAGTGTCAGACTTTATTTTTTGGGCTCCAAAAATCACTGCAGATGGTGACTGCAGCCATGAAATTAAAAGACGCTTACTCCTTGGAAGAAAAGTTATGATCAACCTAGATAGCATATTGAACAGCAGAGACATTACTTTGGTCTAGTCTGTCTAGTCAAGGCTATGGTTTTTCCAGTGGTCATGTATGGATGTGAGAGTTGGGCTGTGAAGAAAGCTGAGTGCTGAAGAACTGATGCTTTTGAACTGTGGTGTTGGAGAGGACTCTTGAGAGTCCCTTGGACTGCAAGGAGATCCAACCAGTCCATTCTGAAGGAGATCAGCCCTGGGATTTCTTTGGAAGGACTGATGCTAAAGCTGAAACTCCAGTACTTTGGCCACCTCATGTGAAGAGTTGACTCATTGGAAAAGACTCTGATGCTGGGAGGGATTGGGGGCAGGAGGAGAAGGGGATGACAGAGGATGAGATGGCTGGATGGCATCACTGACTCAATGGCCATGAGTCTGAGTGAACTCCGGGAGTTGGTGATGAACAGGGAGGCCTGGCGAGCTGCAATTCATGGGGTCGCAAAGAGTCGGACATGACTGAGCGACTGAACTGAACTGAAGGAAAAAAATATATTACTGTCTTAACTAAAGTAGAAAAAGCATTTGACAGCATTCAACACCCATTCAAGAGGAAAACATTTAACAAAATAGGAAACAGGAAAACTACCTCAATATGTTAAAGGCCGTATATGAAAAACCCACAGTAAACACCATACTCAACGGTGAAAGACTGAAAGCTTGTCCTTCAAGTTCAGGACGAAATCAAGAATGACTACATTTACCATTTCAATTCAACTTGGTATTGGAAGTTCTAGGCAGAGCAATTAGGCAAGAAAAATAAATAAAAGCCAAGTAAATCAGAAAGAAGAAAAAAAATGATCTGTTTGCAGATGATATGTCCTTATGTACAGAAAATCCTAAAAAGTCTTCCCCCAAATTGTCATAACTAATAAAAGAATTCAGTAAAGTAATTGGATACAAAACCAACATACAAAAATCAGTTGTGTTTTTATACACTAACAGTAAACAATCCCAAAAGGAAATTAGCAAAACAATACCATTTATAACAGCATTGCAATAATAAAATACAAAGAAATAAACATAACTAAAGAGGTAAAAACTTGCACACTGAAAACTGCAAAACATTGCTGAAAGAAATTAAAGAAGCCAAAAATAATGAAAAGATGTCCTGTGTTCATTGATCGGAAGATCTAATATTGTTAAGATGTCCATAATTTCCAAAGCAGCCTACAGTTTCAATGCAATCCCTATCAAATTCCCAATGACACTATTTTTTTAGAAAATATTTTTATTCTTTAATTCTAAGTTTATATCTTAACGGAACTCTCTTGGGGTGCTGATCTGGACCTTATTTTGGAGGTAGAACTTAGAGGACTTCCAGATAGATTGTGTATGGTGGTAGGGAAGAAGAAAGAAGACTCTTGGTTGGTTTGAGCTTGAAGATGCTCTACTAAGCTCTAACTTAGTAGATGGTGATGTCATTCACGTAGAGCAGACTAGGGGAAGGTTGGGTAGGCATTGAATTCAATGTCCTGCTTTGGTCATGCTAGTTTTGAGATGCCATGAGACATCTCTCCAGGGAGCAGCTGGAGATTTGATTCTGGAGCTCAGGGAGAGGTCACGGATATAGCTATATCCTTTGGAAGTCTTCTGATACAAATGACACCTACAACCCTGAGCTGGATAAGTTTAGTTAAGCAGGATCTTTAGTTCTGGCTTCCTCTCACATTTTCTAGCAGTGACAACTGCAAATACCAATAAGGGCTTTGTATTAGCTTCCTAGGGCTTCCGTAACGAAGTACCACAAACTTGGTGGCTTAGAACAACAGAAATTTATTGTGTCACGGTTCTGGAGTTTAGAGACCCCAAATCCAGGTGACGACAGGGCTGTGTCCCTTCTGAAGCATCTGGGGAAAGATCCCTCCTTGTCTCTTCCTACTTCCCATGCCCTCAGGCATTCTTTGGCTGGTGGCAGCGTAATTTGAATTTTTGCTTCCCCTTTCACATGGCTGTCTTCTCTCCGTGTGTCTCTTCATATAATCTCTGTGTATGTCTGCATCTGTGTGCAGTTTCTCCTTTTTGTAAGCACACCAGTCATATTGGAGTAGAGTTTTACCATTCTCCTGTGTGATCTTAACTTATTACTTCTTCAGTTCTTTAGTGACCATATATATATTTTTTTGGCCGTGTCACATGGCATGCAGGATCTTAGCTTCCTGACCAGTGATCAAACCTGTGCCTCCTGCAGTGGGAGAGCAGAATCCTAACCACTGGACCACCAGGGAATTCCCTGACTTTATTTCTAAATAAAGTCATGTTTATTCTGAATTGCTGGGAGTTAGGACATCAACCTGTTTTTCTTGAGAGTACTCAATTCAACTTATAACAGGCTTCTATGAGGAAATCTACCGACCTTGCAGAATTAAAAGGATATACTTAAGTTGCGACCATATTATATCTGATGATATGTGACCTTTTACATTAACCAGAATATTAAATGTATTAAACCATTGTGCTATACATAGTTCTGAATAATAATCTATCCTGACAACATTGCCCTTAGAAAGTAAGTGCAGAACATTTCAGAACATCACACACTGATCAGCATGGAGGCACAGAGATGCCATTCCTTGAAAACACTCTCAAACTCCATGAATGCAGTACTTGACCAAATTTGTAGATAATAGTCAAACAGCTGACTCATGTTTCTGGATTTTTGGAAAACAAACACAATGCCACAGTACATACTGATGTGTGTACTCAAAAAAAAAAAAAAAAAAAAATGAGGAAAAAGAGCTTATAAAACTGCTGAAGATTTAGAGTAGCCAGAAACACTATGTACTGGCTGAATTCTTGGATAACCTCAAGTTCAACTTTCTGTCAAAAGTTTGGCTTGCTTCAGTCTCATGTCATTTTTCACAGCTGTACACTTTTAAAGAATGTCACACCTCTGCTATTTAGAGGTAAGGATGCAGAACTTTTAAATAAAACAATGTAAAGTCATGTAGAAGTGTCCATGGAAACATTAACCAGCAGAAAGATTCAGGGACTTGAAACCAGGCTTTATTTGAGAAACTCAGCTGATGGAAACCTCCAGATTCCTGAGAAGTTTTGTTGATTAGAAATGGCTAGTTGCAATTTTTCATTTTTTTTTTTTCCTTTATAGAAGTATGCTGCTGCTGCTGCTGCTAAGTCGCTTCAGTCGTGTCCAACTCTGTGTGAGCCCATAGACGGCAGCCCACCAGGCTCCCCCATCCCTGGGATTCTCCAGGCAAGAACACTGGAGTGGGTTGCCATTTCCTTCTCCAATGCACTAAAGTGAAAAGTGAAAGTGAAACTGCTCAGTCGTGTCCAACTCTTAGCAACCCCATGGACTGCAGCCTACCAGGCTCCTCTGTCCATGGGATTTTCCAGGCAAGAGTACTGGAGTGGGGTGCCATTGCCTTCTCCGTTATAGAAGTATGGGCAGACATAATTAGGAAATATGATGTAGATCTCATTTGTTTGTTTCTTTTTTGCTCAAGCTACTGAGCAAAATTTTATCGTATAACGAATATTATAATTCAAGAGGCTCTGTGATGCTGGGTCCTAGAGACAGGAGATGGAAAGAAAAAGGGCATTGGGGAGTTAGCGTTGATATGGGCATGCCAATGAAACTGCCATTGAGGCACAGAGTGCAAATGGAGAGTCAGTGGCCCATGGCATCCCCTAGTGATGAACTTGGCATAGAAGCTACATTCCTGGAGACTGAACACATAACTCTACCTTGTGTCAGTTGGGTGTCCTGCCAAATTGCTTAATTTCTTGGTGCTTCAATGTCCTTGTTTTTGCAGGATGAGAACAATGACAAACATTTTACAGCACTGGAACCAAGAATAAATTTAACTAAAAACAGATTACTCGGCCCCAGCCCTGGTTGTCATTAAATACAAAGAGTACCTTGAGAAGTATGAATTACATACAGTATGTAAAGTCCTTAGAATAGGGCATGTGACTAACAGGCATTCATTGAATTTTGGTTATTTTTTCACCTCTTCCCTTATTAAGTATGTAAAGATGAAGGAAATGGGCTTCCCAGGTGGTTCAGTGCTAAAGAATCCACTTGCCAATGCAGGAGCCACAGGAAACACAGGTTTGATCCCTGGGTCAGGAAGAACCCCTAGAGAAAGAAATGTGGTCACAGTTGAGCAAGATTAATGGAATCATTCTTTCAGCATCTCTCTAACTCTTGATTATCAAGTGCTCTGAGTGATAAAATGTTTGGATAGGATTATTGATTTATCATCTACCAGACAATCAAGGGCTATGACCTCTTTAGCACAGAGTGCATGAGTTCTCAGTTGCTAAGTTGTGCCAGACTCTTTACCACCTGATGCACTGTGGCCTATGTGGCTCCTCTGTCCATGGGATTTCCCAGGCAAGGATACTGCAGTGGATTGCCATTGCCTTCTCTAGGGGAATCTCCTGACCCAGAGACCGAACTCTCGTCTCCTTCACTGGCGGGCAGGTTCTTTACCACTGAGCCACCAGGGAAACCCTCAGCACAGACTAAAATTAAAATATTTTTGGAGGTTAATTGAAGTTTGAGACTTGCTAGCCTCTTCTATTGGTTCTTCTCCTTGTTCTCATACCTTACTACTTCAATTATTAAGATCAGTCCCATGACCCAAAGCAACATCTAGCAAGAAAGAAAAATCCATACCAATAAGGACAAGTTCTTTTTGGTTGGTGTTCTCATAGCTTCAGTTAAGGACATAAAAGTACTGTGTGAGCAGTTTTGTGTAAAAAGTTTTTTTCTGCTAGAAGCTGACTCATAGCAGTAGCAAGTAGAACAGAGAAAAATGAGTGTGACTGTTTATCCTAAGTGTCAACTTGGCTGGGCTATGGTCCCCAGTTGTCTGGTCAAACACCAGTCTAGATATTGCTGTGAAAGTAGTTTTGAGATATGATTAGCATATATAGTCAGTAGACTTTGAGTAAAGAAATTACTCTCCATAATGTGGATGGATCTTCAATCAGTTGAAGGCCCTAAGAACAAAGAAGTTTGCTGAAGAAGAAGGAATTTTATTTTATTTATTTTGGCTGCACCATGTGGCATGCAGGATCTTAGTTCCCCAACCATGGATTCCCCAGGGATCGAACCCATGCCTCCTGCAGTGAAAGCTTGGAATCCTAAACACTGGACTGCCAGGGAATACCTGAGAAGAAGAAACTAACCCAAGATTGCAACATAGAAATTCTATCTACATTTCCAGCCTGTCTAGCCTGCCCTATTTTGGACTCAAGACTACAATGTCAGCTCTTACCTGAATTTCAAGGCTGCTGGCTTGCCTTATATATTTCAGACTTTCCAGCTCCCATAATTGTACGAGTCAATTTCTGAAAACAAATCTGTCTCTCACTGTATCTTATTTATTCGGCTTCTCTGGAAGTTTCTGACTACCCTTTGCTACACTGAGGGTAGTAAGTGAAAACTGTGATCAGATTTCTTTAAAGAAACCTAATATTTTCTACTAGTACCATGCCCCATCTGTGTAGTTGATTAATGTATGTTTAGAAGGTACCCCATGTACTCAGAACACTGTTGGCAGTTTTACTACATAATTATAGTTTTCCTATGAAAGGTACAGCCAAATGAAGAGACACATAAGGTGAAGTCTGTTTGGGTCCCGAACCCAGAGCTTCCATATCTTCTCTCAGCCTCTACCAAATTTCAAAGAAAAAGATTCTATTATGGTTTTGTTATTATTATTATTATTATTTTTTTTTATTTTTGGGCTTCCCAGGTGGCAGCAGCAGTAAAGAACCTGCTGCCATTGCAGGGGACTTAAGAGACTTGGCTTCAATCCTTGGGTCGGGAAGATCCCCTGGAGGAGAGCAAGGCAACCCACTCCAGTATTCTTGCCTGGAGAATCCCACGGGCAGAGGAGGCTGGAGGGCTACAGTCCATGGGGTTGCAAAGAGTTGGACACCACACTGAGGTGACAGCGAACAAATTTATTTTTAATTGGAGGATAATCGCTTTACAATGTTGTGTTGGTTTCTGCTGTACAACAGTGTGAATCAGCTATAAGTAAACACATATCCCCTCCCTCTCGAGTCTCCCCCCACTCCCCTCACCCCACCCCTCCAGGTCATCACAGAGCACTGAGCTGAGCTCCCTGTGCTGTACAGCAGCTCCTCACTAGCTATCTATTCTACACATGGGAGGGTATGTATGTCAATGCTACTGTCTCAATTCATCCCACTATGGCTTTGTTTCAACTAGATGTTCTAGTAGTTGGACTGGGTTGTCTGTCACAATGCTGAGCAATCCAGGATAGTGGTTTGAGAATTTCACAGGTACGGAAACTTCAGATGAGTAAGTTTGGTGTATATGTAAGTGCCACTGCTTTAAAACAAAGGGGTCTCCTTGAAAGCAAGAGGCAGAAAACTCATACACAGTGACAGTGTTTTGATTTCCCAACCACTTCTAGGTCTAGACCAATGAAAATAACTATGAAGGGCTTCCCTGTCCTGGAAAATCATACTAGTGTACATAACCACAGGATCCTATAATTAAACAGTATGGACAAAACTATGGCGTGAATCTTAGTGTATTCTGCTAAACTCAAGTGTTCTTGGAAAATACTAAAACTTGGAAAAATGAAAAACGAGTGAAACTGGGTCTTATCATCACTGAACCATGAAAAAAGAGAGGCAAAATAGAATATTTGAAAAGACTATTTCAGGCTCAACTTTATACCTGATTGAAATCAAGCTGTATAAATAAAGTTACTGACCTAGAAATGAGGAGATAAATTTAAAAAGTCATGATTTCTACTCATATTAAAAACATCTTTGGAAACCTCATATGGCTCTTCAAATTTTCAAGAATTCAACACTGCATTGGTTATCAAAATCCTGTGAATGGCTCAATGAGGGTCTGCCTGCAATGCAGGAGACCCGGGTTCGATTCCTGGGTCGGGAAGATCCCCTGGAGAAGGAAATGGCAACCCACTCCAGTACTCTTGCCTGGAAAATTCCATGGATGGAGGAGCCTGGTAGGCTACAGTCCATGGGGTCGCAAAGAGTCGGACATGACTGAGCAACTTCACTTCTTTCACTTTCTTTCTTTTACATAAGGAGACCAAATTTAGTGCCATGGTTTTCACAGTTTTTCTGAAAACTGTGAGCCTTTTGTCTAAGTTTTATGAATGAGGTCAGTGGTGAGGGAGGTCAACGTAGAAATCAGATCAAAACAGAATTACTCTGAATGAAGGGATCTGGGTCTTGGAACCCAGGTTCTTGACATGCCACCTGCTCTTCCATTTCTCAGGAGGTACCATGAAATTTGGAACCCTGAGTGCCGTGCATAATGCAGTCAGCAAAGCACCAGTTCAGTGTTTGTTTACACTCTGTAAGACAGCACTCAAGTCAGGGGTCCAGCAGTTAGGAAGAGCATCTTAAAAGATGCTCTCAGGAAAAGCACAGGCATCTCAACTCACTGGGTGAGAGACAAGGTAGCTTTTTTGCTGGAAAAGATATGATAGATCCAGGGCCAACTGCACGTCTAGCTTTGAGTAGGGGAAATGAGAGCTATAATGGAGATTTTTGTCCTTAGCATAGTCCCTGGCAAAAAGCCACTCACAGTTATTACTATGACTACAGCTCCTGCTACTCTGGGCATGATCCCCACTGTAACCGCCACTGCTACTGCTGCTAGTCTCTCTTGATTGTTGCTCCGCTACTGTCCAGGTGGCGCTAGTGGTAAAGAACCTGCCTGCCAATGCCAGTTAAGGAGACATAAGAGACAAGGGTTTGATCCCTTGGTTGGGAAGATCCTCTGGAGCAGGAAATGGTAACCCACTCCAGTATTCTTGCCTGGAGAATCCCATGGACAGAGGAGCCTGGCGGCCTACAGTCCATTGGGTGGCAAAGAGTTGGACATGATTGAAGTGACTTAGCATTCGAGCATTGCCACTGCCATTGTTTTCCTGCCCAGACCCCCCAAAAGCAAAGCATGGTGATCGAAAGGAAAAATGAGGACATTCCCCTTATTTCAACTTCCATTTACACTTCAAATTTCCAAAATTTATTGCTGATGGAGTAATAAAAGTCAATGAATAAGGATGGTTGCATCTATCCAGTTCTACTTCTGCTTTATTGACTATGCCAAAGCCTTTGACTGTGTGGATCACAATAAACTGTGGAAAATTCTTCAAGAGATGGGAATAGCAGACCACTTTACCTGCCTCCTGAGAAATCTGCATGCTGGTCAAGAAGCAACAGTTAGAACTGGACATGGAACAACAGACTGGTTCCAAATAGGAAGAGGAGTATGTCAAGGCTGTATATTGTCATCCTGCTTATTTAACTATATGCAGAATACATCATGTGAAATGCTGGGCTGAATGAAGCACAAACTGGAATCAAGATTGCTGGGAGAAATATCAGTAAACTCAGATATGCAGATGACACCACCCTTATGGCAGAAAGTGAAGAGGAACTAAAGAGCCTCTTGATGAAAGTGAAAGAGGAGAGTGAAAAAGGTGGCTAAAACTCAACATTCAGAAAGCTATGATCATGGCATCCGGTGCCATCACTTCATGGCAAATAGATGGGGAAACAATGGAAACAGTGAGAGAATTTTTCGGGGGTGGCAGAAGCTCCAAAATCACTGCAAATGGTGAGACTGCAGCCATGAAATTAGAGGACACTTGCTCCTTGGCAGAAAAACTATGACCAAACTAGTTCAGTTCAGTTCAGCCACTAAGCCATGTATGACTCTTTGTGACCCCATAGACTGTAGCATGCCAGGCTTCCCTGTCTGTCACCAACTCCTGGAGCTTACTCAAACTCAAGTCCATCGCGTCGGTGATGCCATCCAACCATCTCATCCTCTGACATCCCCTTCTCCTCCCTCCTTCAATCTTTCCCAGGATCAGGGTCTTTTCAAATGACTAAATTCTTCGCATCAGGTGGCCAAAGTATTGGAGCTTCAGCTTCAGCATCCATCCTTCAAATGAATATTCAGGACTCTTGAATATTAGGCTTGACTGGTTGGATCTCTTTGCAGTCCAAGGGACTCTCAAGAGTCTTTTCCAACACGATAGTTCAAAAGTGTTAATTCTTGTGCACACCAGGACCCAGGAGAAAGGAGCAAGGACCCCACAAGAGACTGCCCTAGACTTGCCTGTGAGTGTCTAGGAGTCTCTGGTGGAGGCATGGATCATTGGTGGCCTGCTGCAGGGTCAGGGGCACTGAGTGCAGCCGTGCCTGGATGGGACGTTTGAAGGAGGCTTTCATTATCTTCATTACCTTCACCATAGTTTGGTCTCAGGTCAAATAACAGGAGGGAACACAGCCCTGCCCATCTACAGAAAATTGGATTAAAGATTTACTGAGCATGGCCCCGCTCATCAGAATAAGAAGCTTCCATAAGCCTCTTATCCTTTTCCATCAGAGGGCAGACAGAAAGAAAACCACAATCACAGAAAACTAATCAAACTGATCACATGGGTCACAGCCTTGTCTAACTCAATGAAACTATGAGCTATGCTGTGTAGGGCCACCCAAGGTGGGCAGGTCATGGTGGAGAATTCTGACAAAGCGTGGTCCACTGGAGAAGGGAATGGCAAACCACTCCAGTATTTCTGCCTTGAAAACCCCATGTACAGTATGAAAAGACAAAAAGATAGGACACTGAAAAATGAACTCTCCAGGTCAGTATGTGCCCAATATGCTACTGGAGAAGAGTGGAGAAATAACTCCAGAAAGAATGAAGAGATGGAGCCAAAGCAAAAACAATGCCCAGTTGTAGATGTGACTGGTGATGGAAGTAAAGCCTGATGCTGTAAAGAGCAGTATTGCATAGGAACCTGGAATGTTAGGTCCATGAATCAAGGCAAATTGGAATTGGTCAAACAAGATATGGCAAGAGTGAACATCGACATTCTAGGAATCAGTGAACTAAAATGAACTGGAATAGGTGAATGTAACTCAGATGACCATTATATCTACTACTGTGGGCAAGAATCCCTTAGAAGAAATGGAGTAGCCACTATAGTCAACAAAAGAGTCTGAAATGTAGTACTTGGATGCAATCTTAAAAATGACTGAATGGCCTTTGTTCATTTCCAAGGCAAACTATTCAGTATCACAGTAATCCAAGTCTATGCCCTAACCAGTAATACTGAAGAAGCTGAAGTTGAACTGGCGACCCACTCTAGTACTCTTGCCCGGAAAATCCCATAGACGGAGGAACCTGGTAGGCTGCAGTCCATGGGGTCGCTAAGAGTCAGACACGACTGAGCGACTTCACTTTCACTTTTCACTATCATGCATTGGAGAAGGAAATGGCAACCCACTCCATTGTTCTTGCCTGGAGAATCCCAGGAACGGAGGAGCCTGGTGGGCTGCAGTCTATGGGGTCACACAGAGTTGGACACGACTGATGCGACTTAGCAGCAGTGGTAGCAGCATGAAGACCTACAAGACCTTCTAGAACTAACACCCCCCAAAAAATGTCCTTTTCATTATAGGGGACTGGAATGCAAAAGTAGGAAGACCAACCTAGACAGCATACTAAAAAGCAGAGACATTACTTTGTCAACAAAGTTTTGTCTACTCAAAACTATGGTTTTTCCAGTACTCATTTATGGATGTGACAGTTGGACTATAAAGAAAGCTGAGCGCCGAAGAATTGATGCTTTTGAACTGTAGTGTTGGAAAAGACTCTTGAGAGTCCTTTGGACTGCAAGGCGATCCAACTAGTCAATTCTAAAGGAAATCAGTTCTGAATATTCATTGGAAGGATGAATGCTGAAGCTGAAACTCCAATACTTTGGCCACCTGATGTGAAGAATGGACTCATTGGAAAAGACCCTGATGCTGAGAAAGATTGAAGGCAGGAGAGAAGGGGATGACAGAGGATGAGATGGTTGGATGGCAGCACCGACTCGATGGGCGTGAGTTTGAGTAAGCTCCGGGAGTTGGTGATGGACAGGGAAGCCTGGTGTGTTGCAGTCCAAGGGGTTGCAGAGAGTCGGACACAACTGAACAACTGAACTGAACTGAAGAATAAACTTAAATCATTTAAAAGAAAGCTTTGTCTGCTGTGCTGTGTTTACTCACTCAGGCGTGTCTGACTCTCTGCGACCCCATGGACTGTAGCCCACCAGGCTCCTCTCTCCATGGGGATTCTCCAGGCAAGAATACTGGAGTGGCTTGCCATGCACTCCTCCAGGGGACCTTCCCAACCCAGGGATCGAACCCAGGTCCTCTTCATTGCAGACGGATTCTTTACCATCTGAGACACCAGGGAAGCCCAAGAATTCTGGAATGGGTAGCCTACCCTTTCTCCAGGGGTTCTTCCTGGCCCAGGAATCAAACCAGGGTCTCCTTCCTTGCAGGCAGATTCTTTATCAGCTGAGCTACTAGGGAAGTCCAAGCTTTGTCAAATAATCCATAATGGAAAAGAATTTGAAAAATATTTGTGGTGTGTGTGTGTGTATGTGTGTATGTATAGCTGAATCACTTTGGTATACACTTGAAACTAATACAACATTGTAAATTAACTAGACTTTAATAAAAGAAAAAATGGTTGAAAAAACCCCAAAACTTTGTTAACAGTTTGTGGAAGAGCCGTTAATATTAGCTTTCACATAAAGGGAGCCACTGACAATCTTTAAACAAACCACTGATCACGTCCTAATTCAAGTTTGTTATATATTTTTTTTATTTTTGTCTCTGTATGTTATATTTTTTAAAATCACATTTCAATCAAACTTTCAGCATCATTTGAAGGTAATTTATTTTGGTCTCATACCCGAACATTAAAAAATCCTGAATCAAATTTCCTTCTTGATCAGCCTCTAAGTTCCCAAAAGTAAGTTCAAAATTCAATTTGTATTTACTGAACATTGGGCTATTTTTCATATATTTTACGAATCAAAGGATATTTATAAATGACTTTTAGTTCCATAAAAAATGGCAAATACACCTGAAATGTTCTATATTGTTTTCCCCCAAATCCTTCTCTTTTTTCTGTACCTTTTGCCTGTTTATTCAGTGAACAAGTCAGTTCAGTTCCATTCAGTTGGTTAGTCGTGTCCAACTCTTTGCAACCCCATGGACCGCAGCACACCAGGACTCCCTGTCCATCACCAACTCCCAGAGTTTACTCAAACTCACGCCCATCGGGTTGGTGATGCCATCCAACCATCTCATCCTCTGTCTTCCCCTTCTCCTCCCACCTTCAATCTTTCCCAGCATCAGGGTCTTTTCAAATGAGTCAGTTCTTCGTATAAGGTGGCCAAAGTATTGGAGCTTCAGCTTCAACATCAGTTCTTCCAATGAATATTCATTACTGATTTCCTTTAGGATTGATTGGTTGGATCTCCTTGCAGTCCAAAGGACTCTCAAGAGTCTTCTCCAAACCACAGTTCAAAAGCATCAGTTCTTCAGCGCTCAGCCTTTTTTATAGTCCCACTCTCACGTCCATACATGACCACTGGACACTTACTGAGTGCCTTATCGGGGGTGATCCATGTGCTAGGTGTTGCAGATATAAGGATGAAGAGACATGTTCCCTGTCTGTTACAAACATCCAAGACTCACTTGGAACTGGCTTAAGGCCAAAGGTCAGTTGACAAGAAAAACTTTTATTTGAGGTTTATATTAGGCAGTGTTTCACCATCAACCAGACTCTGGGAGAGAAAGACCTTACTTACTATTGCTTATTATATGACATGGGGCGGGGGTGTTCCTCAGCCACTCTGAGTTTTAGATTTTTCATTGATTACATCAAAAATTATTATGGATTTATAAATGAGCGCCATTGTTATCTCAATAACCCTCTTGCTCTCTTCAGTCTACCTTAGTGTGACTAAAATTTTTAAAAACAAAATGGTCGAAGAATAATGGAATGAATTCAACAAAGACTCTTGTCTGCTAGGGGCAGTGTTTATTCTTTGCCAAAATGCTCAAAGGACCCTATAGGATGATTTAATATTTTATGTAGTATGGGGTCGTGAAGAGTCGGACACAACTGAGCGACTTCACTTTCACTTTTCACTTTCATGCGTTGGAGAAGGAAATGGCACCCCACTCCAGTGTTCTTGCCTGGAGAATCCCAGGGATGGGGGAGCCTGGGGCTGCCGTCTCTGGGGTCGCACAGAGTCGGACACGACTGAAGCGACTTAGCAGCAGCAGGTTTGGATACACTTATTAAGAAAAATGGCAGAACTGTCACACATCAAAGTGCTCCAGAACCAGGTGTGGTGCTCTGCGGCAGCTATTGTAGACTCTTGGGCTCCAGAATTCTATCAGCACATTTAACAGAACCGTCCTGTGAGCAGATCACAGACTCTGCACTTCGTGTTTGAGTCTTATGTTACATAGAACCTCTCATTGCCCAAGAGTAAAAGCAGCCTCCATGGAGTCAGGCATCAAACAGAGGCGCTTAGTGGCTAATCCTACGGTTCTTCAGTGGTTACTTGTCAACTCTGTAGTCAGTGCATAATTTAAAACAGACATCTTCATGCATTATTCAGTAAAAGCAAACCTGGAATACAATGTGTGGATACCACATTTCCTGAGGGGAATTCGCTGCCTTTGATTACTGGTACATTTCCTCCCCCCAGATTCTCAAATATCCCGTTACAAGATTATCCGCTGATCTGAATGACAGTTTTATTAATGTCCCCATCCAATTGTGTTGACATTGTTGTTTTCTGTGTTCACTTATCTTCCAAATACCTCACAGGATGGGCAGCTCATGAACATTCTTGTTGAATTTACAACATTGTCCCAACTGGATCTGACACGTGAGTTATTCTGATTACACATCTCCATATTTAGGCAAAAGTCTTGCTGCTTTACTTTCTGTCTTAGAAAAGAGAATTTTAGTTGACGAATCTTTCAGCATCGGTATTTTTAGCGGAAAGCTTCTGAAATGGAAATTTTGATATCCAAAACACTTTTGGAAATAATAGCTAAGCAGTGAAGTATTTCTGCTACTGATTGGATAGCATCCTATAATATGGTAGGCTAATGAATTTACATGTATTAAAAAATAAAAAGCTTTAGAATGCCCTTTCTGGCAGCCAGTCTCAGGTTTGGGTGAGTGCTCCCCAATCCAATTGGGCAAACGTTCACAAAAAGGTTATTCTCTGCTTTGCTTTTTCTACCTTCTGCTGCCTTTTGACTTCCACTGGGGCGTATCATTAAGACTCTCCTAATTCCATTTGTCATTGACCAGGAAGTAAGAGAGATTTAGTTCCCTGACCAGCGATTTCACGTGGCACAGTGGTAAAGAATCCGCCTGTCAATGCAGAAGACATGGGTTTGATCCCTGGGTCAAGAAGATCCCCTATAGGAGGAAATGGCAACCCACTCCAGTGTTCTTGCCAGGAGAATCTCTCGGACAGAGGAGCCTGGCAAGTTATGGTCCATGGAGTCACAAAGAGTCGGACATGACTTAGCAGCTAAATAACAACAGCAGCAAAAAGTAAGTACTTTACTTGGAGTGGTATCTCCAGGTCATACTCACACTCTCCCTTTGTAAACAACAAGCAAACAAAACACAAAAAGAGCTTTAGGTACCTGGGCCATTTACAGACGTGCTAGTTTTCTTTCCTGAAAAAGTATGCTGAAGTGGGAAGAAGAGAAGCTGCATTCATTTCCAGTTGCTGGAACAAATAACTGCAAACTGGGGGTCTTAAAACAGTAGAAAAATTTTTTCTCTCACAGTTCTGGAGGCTAGAAGTCTGAAGTCACAGTGTCAGCTGTACTGCCTCTAAAGGCTCTAGTGGGGACATCGCTGGCAGTCCAGAGGCTCCATGCTTTTACTTCAAGGGGCACAGGTTCGATCCCTGGTCAGAGAACTAAGATCCTGCATGCTGTACAGTGTGGTGAAAAAACCAAACCAAATCATACCAAGACAAATCCAACCAAAAAAAAAAAAAGGCTCTGGTGGAGAATCCTGCCTTGTCTCTTCTAGCTTCTGGTGGCTTCAAGTGTTCCTAGGGTTGTTGCTGTGTTATCTCCGGTCTCTGCCTCTGTCGTCACATGACTCGTTGCCTCCTTCTTCTTGTATCGTCTCTTTTCTGTATGCATCTTATAAGGTCATTGTATTTTGGACCCACCTGGATAATTCAGATCTCATCTGAGGATCCTGACTTAATTATATCTACAGAGACCTTTTTTCAAGATAAGATCACATCCACAGGTTCTGGGGGTTACGATGTAAGCATGTCTTTCCAGGGTCCACCGTTTAACCCACACTCTAAGCTAAGGTTTTATTGCTTGTCATTTCACTTTCGATGTATATAACCCATTTCATTCGTCCTGTTGGTGTTGGTCGCTCAGTTGTGTCTGACTCTTGGCAACCCCATGGGCTGTAGCCCACCAGGCTCCTCTGTTCGTGGAATTCTCCAGGCAAGAATATTAGAGCAGGTAGCCATTCCCTTCTCCAGGGGATCTTCTCAGCCCAGGGATCAAAGCTGGGTCTCCTGCATTGCAGGAGGGTTCTTTACCATCTGAGCCACTAGAGTATCTATCCTATCAGTCAAGAACCTCTCAATTCACTTAAAAAACCTCTTACTCCACAGAATCAAGAAGTTGGTTCAGTTCAATATCAATAATTTATCTTGGAGATATTTGCACACACATCTTGAAAATAGCCAAGCTACTTTTTTCCCAATAGGTGCGTTTGTTTTAGGCTGAAGAGTTGCTGAAATAGACCAGTCCCTTTTCCAAGAGCTTTGTTAAAAGTTGAGAAACCTTTTATCTGCAATTCAGCGGAAGTCACCACTAGATGGCAGGCTTGGCTCATTAGAGAGCATCAATCTTGTCTAATGCAGTTTCTCCAGGAAGTGATTACTCTTAGACCACACTTCCTTTTGCTTCCCTTTAGATGCAGCATGGTTAAAATACTAACATACATGTGAATAAATTTTTACTCCATAGGAAGAGAAGTGAGACGCTGAATTAAAACAAAAATGCAAGGCATTTTTGAGAAAAGCATTTTGAGAGTCTCAGGCATTTTGAGAAATCTTCACGTTTTCTTTATTTTGGGCTTAAGCTGTAATAAAAAAAAATCTATTTTGCCTTATCTATATCCTCTTTTCTTTGGTGCCATGATTCTCCACCTTGGCTGCACACTGGAATCCTCTGGGGAGTTTGAAAAGTCATGCACGCCTGGCTGCTGCATGAGAGATTCTGATTGGCCAGGGCTTTGGGGCTAGAGAGAGATGAAAAGCAGCAAGGTTCTGAGGAAGGCATAGGAAACTGCTCAGGAATAGACATAGTGAGGTACAGAAAAGATGCAGCGATGAGGGGAAGAGGGCTGAGAAGGCAGAAGCTGACACAGGAGTAACCAGGTCACCCTAGTGACAGAGGTTCAGAGAACAGCTGTTGTTGAGTGGGACCATTTCATGATTTGGAATTCATTTTTCCCAGGTGCCCATCTAGTGAGTCTGCATGATTTGAGACAGCCTGTGAGCCTCTGTTTCTTGTGACCACAAAAGCAGCACAGAGCACCTTCTGCTGGATAGGATGTGAACACCTTGAGCTTTTCCGTTTTATCCCATCCCTTGGACCTGAGGGCTCAGGGGACTTGAGCACAGTGGATTCAACTCATCTTCTTCCTGTTGCTTAAAGCTACAAGGTGACCCACTCGTGGTGAACTCAGGCATCAGTAGACCCAGAACCACTAGGCCAGTGGCTCCCAACTCTGACCCTGACCAACCCCAAAATGAGGTTTCCTGAAAGTCCCTGTATATTTCTTTTAAACATTAACTTTTATAAACATATCAAATAGTGTGTCATAAGAGGAATCTAATAGGAAGAAAAAACATGGATCAGTCAACTTCCCTTACTGCCCCCACCCTTTTTGGAGAATTATTTTTGTGACCACCACTTGGGAATACCATGCAGAAGGAGATGAATGGTTTTCAGCCAAGATGGGACAATACTCCCATGTCCCAGAAATGGAGTCTGGGATTTTAGCAATTCTTCATCTAGAACAAGGTAATATATGCAAAGAGAAGAATCAGAGTTTATACCAGTCATTCTCAACCTTAAGTACCCCATGAGATCCCATTTTAAACATACTGATGCTTGATTCTAGTGACACAAATTTTGACTTAATGGGTGTGGGATGTGGCCTGGGAATTTTTCAAAAGAGCATCTGAGGTTATGCTAATGTGCAGCTAAGACTGAGAACATTTGGCATACACATTCTTTGTAATCCACACAATTACAGCTGTCATTTTCTTTAAAAAAAATTTTAATTGAAGTATAGTTGAATTAAAATGCTGTGCTGGTTTCTGGTATACAGCAAAGTGATTCAGTTACACACATATATTAATATATATATTCTTTCTCATATTCTTTTCCATTATGGTTACTAGGTATTGAATATAGTAACCAATGCAATGGACATGAACTTGGGCAAACTTCGGGAAATGGCGAGGGGCAAGGAGGCCTGGTGTGCTGCCGTCCATGGAGTCACAAAGAATAGGACGTGGCTGGGTGACTGAACAACAAAAACACTGAATATGGTTCCCTGTGCTATACAGTAGGACCTTGTTGCTTGTCTATTTTATATATAATAGTTTGCATCTGCTAATCCCAAATTCCTAATTTATTCCTCCCTGCCGCCTTTCTCCTTTGATAACTGTAAGTTTATTTTTAATGTCTTTGAGACTGTTACTACTTTGTGAATACATTCATTTGTATCATATTTTAGATTCCACATATAAATGATATTATATAATATTTGTCTTTCTCTATCTGATTTACTTCACTTAGTGTGATTATCTCCAGATCCATCCAGTTTAGTTCAGTCACTCAGTCGTGTCCGACTCTTTGCGACCCCATGGACTGCAGCATGCCAGGCCTCCCTGTCCATCACCAACTCCCAGAGTTTACTCAAACTCATGTCTATTGAGTCGGTGATGACATCCAACCATCTTATCCTCTGTCATCCCCTTCTCCTCCTGCCTTCAATCTTTCCCAGCATCAGGGTCTTTTCCAATGAGTCAGTTCTTCGCATCAAGTGGCGGAAGTATTGGAGCTACAGCTTCAGCATCACTCCTTCCAATAATATTCAGGACTGATTTCCTTTAGGATTGAATGGACCTCTTTGCAGTCCAAGGGACTCTCAAGACTCTACTCCAACACCACAGTTCAAAAGCATCAATTCTTTGGCGCTCAGCTTTCTTTTTCCAGGTCCATCCATGTTGCTGTAAATGACATTATTCCATTCTTTTTTATGGCCGAGTAATATTCCATTGTATACATATATCACATCTTTGCGCATTCCTCTCTCAATGGACACTTAAGTTGCTTCCACAAATTGGCTGTTGTAATAGTACAGCCATCATTTTCTGTGTCCAACTAATGTTCACAGATAGGAACACTATTTAGATAGAAATATTTCTTTTACCTTGTTTGCAAAATATCTTTAGAAAAGACAAAGATGCACTTAGAATATACGTATATACAATATCCCCTAGGTTATTCTAAAATACATTTAGAGTTTATTTTTTCCTTCATTAATATTTATTCCTAAAGTTAGAGGGAAGATGGAGAAATATTTATTGGTTTAATGAGTATTTGTCTATCACCCACTCTGTGCCCGGCTCTGTTCTATCAGCTCCTCATGCTGTGTTTTTTCATACCACCCACGGCAGGATCTCATGCTCTGTTTTCCATGGTTAATGACAGATGGAAGCTGCTGCACTCAGAACACTCACAGCAAGTCCAAAACAAAGTATCACCTGTGGGGGTCTGCAGCTGCTGGACAAGTGTGGATTCACTGAGTTAAGTTCTCTCTGAGAAACACAACACATTTTAAACAACAATAAACACCCCCAAACCTAACCAAAATAGCACTTTGCTGCTCCATGGAGCTGGGAGAGTGGTTAGGAAAAATGTCCTAAGTTTATTGCAGGTGTTTATCATCAAAATGGAGTCCCATTTCCAAGTTTTTGTTTTGAAAGCTGGTATTCAGAAAGATTTCAGAGATGTTTTCTGGTGTTGTTCATTGCTTCATGTTACCAAAATTCATCTCATTTCTGTAAACATATTATGTGATAAAGTGATAAGCCACAAAGTGTTTGTAAAATGTCCAAGCTCATTAACTCATTGGAAAAGGAAACACCAAGTTAAAAACTTGGTTAACTAAGTTAAAGGGCACTCACAAGGCATTGCATTAGCTGTGCTACGTTGGTGTTTATCCTTTCTAGCATCATGGCATCCGGTCCCATCACTTCATGGCAAATAGATGGGGAAACAATGGAAACAGTGACACACTTTATTTTCTTGGGCTCCAAAATCACTGCAGATGGTGACTGCAGCCATGAAATTAAAAGACGCTTGCTCCTTGAAAGAAAAGTTATGACCAACCTAGACAGCATATTGAAAAACGGAGACATTATTTTGCTGACCAAGGTCTGTAGACTCCTTTGGTTTTTCCTATGGTTATGTATGGATGTGAGAATTGGACTGTGAAGAAGGCTGAGTGCCGAAGAATTGATGCTTTTGAACTGTGGTGTTGGAGAAGACTCTTGAGAGTCTCTTGGACTACAAGGAGATCAAACCAATCAATCCTAAAGGAAATGAACTCTGAATATTTGTTGGAAGGACTGAACTAAAGATGAAGCTCCAAAACTTTGGCTACCCAATGTGAAGAGCCATCTCATTAGAAAGGACCTTATGCTGAGAAGGATTGAGGGCAGGAGAAGAAGGGGGCGACTGAGGATGAGATGGTTGGATGGCATCACTGACTTGATGGACATGAGTTTTAGCAAACTCCAGGAGATAGGCAAGGACAGGGAGGCCTGGCGTGCTGCAGTCCACAGAGTTGCAAGGAGTCAGACACGACTTAGTGACTGACTCCAGAGTCAGCAACAGTCACCAGAGTTGCCAGATTTAGCAAATGAAAAACACTGTCAATGGTGCATGGCACATACACTAAAAAACTTATTTGATATTTGTCTGAAAATAAAATTTAACTGGATGTTTCGTTTTACCTGAACTTTCTGTCACCTTCAGAAGCCTTTCTGATCTTTCACCACTGACTATTCTTCTGGAGTTGAAAGCTGATGAAATTGGAAGATTGGGATTAACATACACACTACTGTATATAAGATAGATAACCAACAAGGACCTGATGTAGCACAGAGAACGCTGTTCAGTCTTCTGTAATAACCTATATGGGAAAAGGGCCTGAAAAAGAATGAATAGGTGCATATGTATCACTGGATCAGTATGCTGTACATCTGAAACTAATACAGCATTGTAAATCAACTCTACTCCAATAAAATTTAAAAAAGCCAATGATTGTCATAAAAATTTGCCCAGAACTACAGTTTTTCTCTTTTGATAATTTCAAGTTTAGTACAAAAGAGTTATAGCTCTATACCTTTCTTGCCCCTTGTCAAACTCTGGTGAAAATCATCGGTGTCCATCCTGACCTGATTCATCTTCTGCTTCTTTTTTTAATATTTAATTATTTATTTAGCTTCCCTGGGGCTTAGACTGTAAAGAGTCTGACTGCAATGTGGGAGGCCTAGGTTCGATCCCTGGGTTGGGAAGATCCCCTCAAGTAGGAAATGGCAGTCCATTCCAGTAGGTTTGCCTGGAGACTTCTGTGAACAGAGGAGCCTGGTGGACTACAGTCCATGGGGTCACAAAAAAATCGGACACAACTGAGTGATAATACTTTCACTTTTCATTTATTTGGCTGCATTGGGTCTTAGCTGCTGCATGCATGATCTTCATTGCATCATGGGGGAGTTTCCCTTGCAGGGCACACACTCTCTAGTTGTGGCGTGTGGGCTCAGCAGTTGCAGTGTGTGGGCTTAGTTGCCCCACAGCACGTGGGATCTTAGTTTCTTGACCAGGGAGGGATTGAACCCATGACCCCTGCGTTCCAAGGCAGATTCTTAACCACTGGGCAACCAGGAATGTCCCTGACCTGGTTGCTTTTAGAAATGAGAACTTGCAGCAAAGAATATTCCCCTGTATTCGTATTGTAGCCATGAAATTAAAAGATGCTTACTCCTTGGAAGGAAAGTTATGATCAACCTAGACAGCGTATTAAAAAGCAGAGACATTATTTTGCCAACAAAGGTCTGTCTAGTCAAGGCTATGGTTTTTCCAGTAGTCATGTATGGATGTGAGAGTTGGACTGTAAAGAAAGCTGAGTGCCGAAGAATTGATGCTTTTGAACTGTGGTGTTGGAGAAGACTCTTGAGAGTCCCTTGGACTGCAAGGACATCCAATCAGTCCATCCTAAAGGAAATCAGTCCTGAATATTCATTGGAAGGACTGATGCTGAAGCTGAAACTCCAATACTTTGGCCACCTGATGGGAAGAACTGACTCATTTGAAAAGACCCTGATCCTGGGAAAGATTGAAGGCAGGAGGAGAAGGGAATGACAGAGGGTGAGATGGTTGGATGGCATCACGAACTCAATGGACATGGGTTTGAGTAAGCTCCGGGAGTTGGTGATGGACAGGGAGGACTGGTGTGCTGAAGTCCATGGGTTCGAAAAGAGTCAGACATGACTGAGTGACTGAACTGAACTGAACTGATGCGTACTGAGGCCTGTCTCTGCTAAGCTGCTTTTGTCATTTGGACCCAACTTCCTGCTCTGCTTGACCACATCTTTCCGATTTTCTGCATGGGTTTTAACACATCCGAGGACTTCCCTGGTGGCTCATATGGTAAAGAATCTGCCTGCAGTGCAGGAGATCTAGGTTTGATCCCTGGGTTGGGAAATCCCCTGGAGAAGGAAATGGCAACCCTCTCCAGTATTCTTGCTGGAGAATTCCACGGTCAGAGGAGCCTAGTTAGGCTACAGTCCATGGAGTCACAAAGAGTCAGATACGACTAAGTGACTAACACTTTCACATACTTTCAGTGCTAACAAACTGTAAATTGTAGAATTTAGTTAGATAACTCTGAGTGTTTAATCACTAGACACTCAGGAGCTGGATATTAGATATCAATTTTGAACTCATTTTTTTTTTTTTTTTTGGTGTTTAGAATTGGATATTTGGTCAAATGTAGAAAAAATTTTTAAACGTGATGTGGAGTGGCATCTGCTTCCGGAATTGTCTGTGGAATTAGAAATTGTAATCATTGGACATGACAACTTATTTTTCAGAAATTTGGCAGGGCAGCAGGAAAAATCTTGAGTGTAAGTTTTCATAAAACTGTCTTGTAAAAGAGAGCTTTTGGTTCAGATCTCATTAATTGATGCTCTGTAAAATTCTTACGAGGGTTTGACAGAAACTTATTCAGAATTACTAAGTTAAGTTATGTTATCAGTTACTATTATCTGAGTCCCCTGCATTTATTAAAAGGTGGATTTGTAATCACTGGACCCCTAGGGAAGTTCTTCAGTTATTATTTTTAAGGTATGGATATAAGAGGCATAGAAATTGCAATCTATGCATGCTCTGAATTTCTTCAAGGATGGGGTTTTGGAAGCAAAAATTTTAAGCTGATCAATTAGAAAGTGAATTTTAATTAAAGATGGTGGCTATTTGGCTGAGCAACCAGTAGATATTTTGGGGCTTCCAATGTGGTGCTAGTGGTAAAGAATCCACCTGCCAATGCAGGAGACATGAGTTTGATCCCTGCGGGGGAAGATGCCCTGGAGAAGGAAATGGCAATCCACTCCGGTGTTCTTGCCTGGGAAGTTTCATGGGCAGAGGAGCCTGGTGGGCTACAGTCCATGAGACCCCAGAGAGTCGGAGGCAACTGAGTGACTGAGCACATGCACGCAAGCTGTGATTCATCATAAAAGAAAATCAAAACGTGCTTTTCACAGCCACATGGCAGAAACTTCACTTGGTCTCTGGGTAAAGGGCTGGTGGGCTGTTTCACAAAAGGCTGTGGAATGGCATCATTGTGGTGTCATGTTTGGTCTGGCCTTCTGTCTTGGATACTCTTAAACTGGATTTTGGCAGAACAGGGGGAGCAGATCCATCTCTCATGAGCAGGCTTGTTATTAATAAATAAGCTCACGAGACAGAGGGATAAAATCAGAATGTCTCTGCCTACCTCTCCAGCTGCATCTCCAGTTCTCTCCCACATTCTTCCTCTTGCTCCAGGGACTGGAGTTTTCCTGTGCTCTTTATTTCTGTGCTCTTTATTTCCTATCAGTTTCTTTGTGCGTGGTTTCCTTTTCCAAGGATGTTGATCTCTGCCATAAACACCCCCGTCTCTATCTGACTCTCTTACACACACACACACACACACCCTTCTGGTCCTCAAGCTCCATGACCGTCTCATATATGGCGTTTCTCCTCCTTACAATTGTTCATTCAGTGTCTGCCTCCCCTGCTAGGTTGCAACGTCCATGTGGGCAGACGGGATCTAACACTGATGAAGCCATGGTGACTATGGAATTCCTTGCAATGCCTTCTATGCCCCTCGGTGGGTTTGGGAGCTCAGATCTTGCTTCTGTCAAATGATTATGCCGGCCATCAGTGGGCACCTCTTTCAGTGAGTCTCAAGAAAGATCCAATTTGGTTCTTGTCATTCAAATGTGCTCATTCAGAGATTTCTGCCAGTGTCCAAGCAGAGAGAGGAAGTAGCATCGTGAATAGGTTCGTGATTATCACCCCCAGTTATAGATTCTGGGGGTAAATGCCTGTCTTGGGCTGGCTCCAGTCTGAGCAGCATGGTATGTGCCAGCTAGTGTGACTGGGCATTGTTACACCATAAACCAACTAGCCATTTAATTTTAAAAAATTTTTCATTTAAAAAATTAAAATGTTATTTTTTAATACAAGAGACCCTTGAGAGTCCCTTGGACTGCAAAGAGATCCAACCAGTCCATTCTGAAGGAGATCAGCCCTGGAATTTCTTTGGAAGGAATGATGCTAAAGCTGAAACTCCAGTACTTTGGCCACCTCACGTGAAGAGTTCACTCATTGGAAAAGACTCTGATGCTGGGAGGGACTGGGGACAGGAGGAGAAGGGGATGACAGAGGATGAGATGGCTGGATGGCATCACTGACTTGATGGACGTGAGTCTGTGTGAACTCCGGGAGTTGGTGATGGACAGGGAGGCCTGGCGTGCTGTGATTCATGGGGTTGCAGAGTCGGACATGACTGAGAGACTGAACTGAACTGACTGAAAGGTTACACTCTATTTACATTTACTACAAAATATTTGCTGTATTCCTAGTGTTGTGCAATATATCCTTGTAGCTTATTTTATATCTAATAGTTTGTACCCCTTACTTCCCTACTCTTACATTGACCCTCCTCTGTCTTCTCTCCCCACTGGTAACCAGTAGTTTGTTCTCTGTATCTGTGAGTCTGCTGCTTCTTTTTCTGCTGTATTCAGTACTTTGTTGTATTTTTTACATTCCACATATAAGCGATGTCATACAGTATTTGTCTTTCTCTATCTGACTTATTTCACTAGGCAGAATGCCCTCCAAGTCCATCCACATTGTTGGCAAATGGCAAAAATCCCATTCTTTTTTACGGCTGAGTAATATTCCATTGTATGTACCACATCTTCTTAATTTATTCACCTGCTGATGGACACTTGGTCTGCTTCCATATCTTGACAATTATAAATACTGCTGCTATGAACATTGGGGTGCAAAAATCTTTTCAAATTAGCATTTTGGTTTGTTTGTTTGTTTTTTTAGATATATACCCAGGAGTGAAGTTGCTGGATAATGTGGTAGTTCTATTTTTAGCTTTTTGAGGAACCTTGGTACGGTTTTCCACAGTGGCTGTACCAATTTACATCCCCACCAGCAGTGTGCAAGGGCTCTCTTTGCTCCATATCCTTGACAACAATTTGTAATTTTTAGACATTTTTGATGATGGACATTCTGACAGATGTGAAGTGATATCTCATTGTGGTTTTGATTTGCATTTTCCTGATGACCAGGAGTTCTTTTGTTGGCTCAGATGGTAAAGAATCTGCTTGCAATGCAGAAGATCTGGGTTCGATCCCTCAGTCAGGAAGATCCCCTGGAGAAGGGAATGGCAACCCATTCTAGTATTCTTGCCTGGAGAATCCCATGGACAGAGGAGCCTGGTGGGTTACCGTCCTTGGGGTCATGGCGGGCTACAGTCCATGATGATGAATGATGCTGGCCATGTAATTAGGAAAAATAATTCTTAGGGGATTTTTTTCAAAGACTTTCCTTTAATGCCTTCATTTAAAAATAATTTTCTTATAGTGACTCTTTTTTATAGGATGAGATTTTTTTTTTTTTTAATCAGGTTAATGTCAGAAGGTTTGTTTTGGTGAGCATGGAATATGACAAAGCTGATCTCACAGACTTTATTCTGGCCTCATTGGGAGCTGGAAGGAGCTTTGGACTGGGATTTGAAACCAGACAGGTTCTGTTCCTGATGGCTTTGTTTTGTCTGGGCCAGTTTCCTCTTTGACGTGCTTTCCACAGTTCATTCTCATTTACAAATTTTCACTTAGTATAGAGGGAAAAGCATGCACTGTGAAGGAGTCCAGGATTCTTGAAATGCCAGCTCCACTATTAGTGTTCCGCAGACAAGTGACCTCAACATCTGAGCCTCAGTTTCCACTTCTGTAAAATGGGATAATGCCAACACTGACTTAACAGTGGTTGTGAGACGTAGATGAGATAAGTAATCTACGCAGAGTCTTAGCACAGCTCCTTAACAGTGGGAAGTGCTCATTAAATGTTGCCCGTATCCGTAAAATGGAATCAGCGATGCCTTCTACTGGGGTTGCTGTGGGGATCAGATAAAAAGCTCGTGTAGATGCTAAGCTTCACGTCTGCCCCCGTACCTTCCAATAAAAGTAAGTTTTCTTCCCTTCTCAGACCACTTCTACCTCAGACAATGATACATTTTCCTGGAAACTAGAATGGGCCTCCTTCTTGATTAGATAGTTCCAAGAACACAACACATTTTCTTCTTTTTAAAATTACTTCTTTTCCTTCCATCAAAACTGGTAAGTGATCATTATTGCAATGATGTTTTAAGGACCAGCCTGTAACCCATACCCTATGATTTTACCCCATTTCTTCATCCTTTCCACTCTTGGATATTCCCTGTAGTGACTTTGGTCTTGAGCGGTTCTGAAGTGTTTTATTTGTGAGTCTCATCTATGTTATTTAGATCTTTGCAATCCCCAAAACAATGATGGCTATCTGATTCTTGCCTGTCTCTTCCATCATCTAGTTAGGTGGGTACATCTCAATTTTTCAACATGTTACATTTGGAAATTTCTTTGATTGCTTTAATAAAAAAAATGACACTGGCAATCCATTTGGTTGTTAATTTGATTCTCTTTGAAGTAGAATAAATCTGAATTCTGAGCCCCCTAGAGAAATTCCAAGTCAACCCCTTCATTCAGTTCAGTTCAGTTCAGTTGCTCAGTTGTGTCCGAAAAGTGAAGAACTTTTCTACTATAAACCTTCTATTATTTTCATGGATCTTTCTATATAGGACTAGCACAGATATTATTTATATTTATGTGGCAGCAAAGATATTACTTGCAAGTTTTTTTTTTAATGTATTCAGGTATATTCATTTTGATCGAATGTTCTTTCTCCTGATCAGTTTCCATCAATAGGTTTCATTACCAAAAGCCATTGCCAGTTTATACTGTATTTTTCAAGACAGAATTTGCTTTCATTTTTTATAGGATTTGAGTTTTTATTTTCTAAAAGAAGCTATAAGGAATTCCCTGGTGCCTTCATGGTTAAGACTCCATGCTTCCACTGCAGGGAGTATGGCTGTGTCTCTGGTCTGGAAATTAAGATCTGAGATCCTGTATGCTGCACAATGCAGCCAAGCAAAAAATTTGAAAAACCAAGTAAAGAAAGCTGTCATTCCTTTCCTTCTCCCACACTTGTTGCTGTGTTCATTCCTCTCTCTAAAGACGTTTAGGGTCACGACTCTGGCCTCCAGGAATCCCACTAAGATTGACTGTGGTCCCATATGGATTCATTCTTTGATTCTGACACTGTGCTCCCTTCACTCAGCAGCTTCCTGCTGCAAAGAGAAAGAAATCTTGTCTTCTTGCAACAAGATTGCAGTTGACAGCTCTCTGAGTGGTTTTCCTCTTCTTTACTTTTGTAAATCTGTAGACATCCCTGCTCTCCTGTCAAGTTCTGTTCTTCTCAAGCGCCTCATGACAATAATTTTTAAAAGATTAGGTCATTGGCTTTTTCAAATTCCATCTGGGAAAGATTTTCTTTCTAACATGATGTTTTTCCCCATCTTAAAATCAATGGATGCAACATCAAAAGAAATCCAAACAAAACAAATATCTACATTTTCATTTTATATGTTTTTCTTTATGTAATTAAAGCTTCTGTCAACAATTGAAAGTCTTAGGAGATGTCCTTTTTTCAGTTTTTTGAGTTATAATTGACAAATATTATTGCAAGAGAGCTAAAGTGTACAATGTGATAATTAAGCATGTATATGTTATGAAAAGATTCCCTCCATTGAGTTACTTAACATATTTATTACCTTACAAATTTCTTTTTTGGGGGGGAGTGATGGTGATTGCAGCCATGAAATTAAAAGACGCTTACTCCTCGGAAGGAAAGTTATGACCAACCTAGATAGCATATTGAAAAGCAGAGATATTACCTTGCTAACAAAGGTCCATCTAGTCAAGGCTATGGTTTTTCCAGTAGTCATGTATGGATGTGAGAGTTGGACTGTGAAGAAAGCTGAGCATAGAAGAATTGATGCTTTTGGACTGTGGTGTTGGAGAAGACTCTTGAGAGTCCCTTGGACTGCAAGGAGATCCAACCAGTCCATTCTGAAGGAGATCAGCCCTGGGTATTCAATGGAAGGACAGGTGCTGAAGCTGAAACTCCAGTACTTTGGCCACCTCATGCGAAGAGTTGACTCATTGGAAAAGACCCTGATGCTGGGAGGGATTGGGGGCAGGAGGAGAAGGGGATGACAGAGGATGAGATGGCTGGATGACATCACCGACTGGATGGACATGAGTTTGAGTGAACTCCGGGAGTTGATGATGGACAGGGAGGCCTGGCGTACTGTGATTCATGGGGTCGCAAAGAGTCAGACTCGACTGAGTGACTGAACTGAACTGAACTGATAATATTTCACTTCTATTCTCTTAGCAAATTTCAAACATACAATGCACTGGTATCGACTATAGTCACCGTGGTACTTATTAGATCCTCAGGACTTATCATCTTACAATTGAAAGTTTGTACCTTTTTACCAATCTATCTCCCTAGCCCCTCAGCCTCTTTTCTGCTTTATGTTTTGCTTTAGCAGCTGCTTTTCTGCTCTTTGTGTCTATGAGTTTGCCCCTGCTCCTTTCTATTTTTTTTAAAGATTCCATACGTAAGTGATATCATGAAATATTTTTCTTTCTCTATCTAGCATATTTCACTTAGCATAATGCCCTCAAATTCTAATAATGCTGTCACAAATGACAAGATTTCTTTCTTTTTTAAGGCTGATAATATATACATATATTTGTATGATGTACCTATACCACATTTTCTTTCTTTATTCATTCATTGACAGACTTAGGTTGCTTCTATACCATAGCTTTTGTGAAAAATGATGCTTTTCTATTTTTTGGAAAATAACCATTATCTTCATAGAAACATTTTGAAAATTGATTTTAATATCATCAGTTTTTCTTATATCGAAGTAAAATGTAACTGGCAAAAAGAATATCAGTATTTCTGGAAAATTATAGTTATATAATGGGGTTATTGGGCTTCTCTGGTGATTCAGACAGTAAAAAATCCACTTACAGTGTGGGAGACCTGGGTTTGATCCCTGGCTTGGGAAGGTCCCCTGGATGAGGGCATGGCAACCCACTCCAGTATTCTGGAGAATCCCTGTGGACAGAGGAGCCTGGTGGGCTACAGTCCATGGGGTGGCAAATAATCTGACATTACTGAGTGACTATGCACAGCACAATGGGGTATTAGATCAATTTTATCTTTTTTGCTTTATTTTATTAATTACTTCTTTATTGATGTATAATTATAATATTATATTAGTTTCAGGTGTACAGCATAGTGATTCAATAAGAATATAATGCACATATGTGAAATCTAGAAGAATAGTATGTGCTGTGCTTAGTCGCTCAGTCATGTCTGACTCTTTTTGACCCCATGGACTGTAGCCTGCCAGGCTCCTCTGTCCATCCTCCAGGGGATCTTCCCCACCAAGGGATCAAACCTGTGTCTCCTATGGCTTCTGCATTGGAAGGCGGATTCTTTACTACTAGCACAGCCTGGGAAGCATGGCTTGGAGCTGACAGCAGGGCGGTTGCAGAGTTGGCTCTTCCTGCAGGGACAGTGATTCCTGAAAGAGCTCTGGTCTCCTGTAAGAGCAGGTACAGGCTCTCCCTGCAGGGGGCTGGGGTAAATTCTGTGTGGACTCTGGGTCTCCTGCAGAAGCCAGAGCAGGCTCTCCTCACAGGGGAGATGCCCATCCATATTGGGCTAGAAGAGCCACTTGCTTTGCTCAACTTGCTAACTTGAATGTAACCGCTTCTGGTTAACACCTTCATAGACACATCTAGAAAAAGTGTTTAATGAATTATCTAGGTATTTCTGGCTCTAGTCAAGTTGATACACAAAATTAACCATCACAAGATTCATTTCTTTCTAAAATGCATATAAATGTTGAACATCAAGCACAAGTATTTTGGAGCAAGATATTTGGAAAATATTTTGAAAACAGATATTTTCCTAATGTTTATATGATAAGTTATTATATGCATACACCTTGATTATTAGATACAGTTCAGTTCTCTATGTGTCAGGTAAAAGAATTTGAAATAAAGAAGAAAAATCACCAAAGGAATAAAGTCACTCTCAGTTGAGAATACATTGCAAAGATTAGGACTATTCAACTTTGGAAAAATGAGAAAGAAGAATGATTAGGATGAAGGGGGTGGCAGAGGATGAAATGATTGGATGGCAACATCGATTCAATGGACAGGAGTTTGAGCAAACTCTCGGAGATAGTCAAGGGCAGGGGAGCCTGGCATGCTGCAGCCCATTGGTCATACAGAGATGGACACGACTTATTGACTAAACAATAACAACCAGCACTGATATTGATGTCTGAGCACTCTTTGCATTTTGAGTGAAGTAGCTTTTGTACTGGGAGTCTTCAGTGGCCCTAATGGAAATGTACAGTAAAGGATGAACTTAGTAGGTTGTCCACACTCTGAACATTCCCAAGAAAGGTTGACCTTTTTGCTTCTCAGAGGTGATCTCTAAGCCCTTGGAGTATCTTGCTTCATAAGAGCATCTTTACTCCCCTGGAAGCAGTGTCAGCTCAACCTCTAGAGGGACTGGAGACTGAAGTTCAGCCCAACAGGCAGACTGGACACCAAGGGTCAGGTGAACTCCTCTGGTTGGTAATACTCTGTGCTTGCTGTTATACTTTGCTTCTGGGAGAATTAAACTGTCCACATGAACCTGAGGACCACGGGATGCTATACCTCGTTTCTTCTGGAGTTTCCCTTCCTTTATTTCTGACTTTAATCTGAATTCTATTGATATATAATAAACCATAATTGTGAGAATAACAGTTTTTCTGAGTTGAGTCTTTCTAGTGAGTCGTTGAGGACCTCTGAACAGAAGAACATAACTTGAAAACTCTAGGTCGGCTTCACAAGTGGCTACATGTCCCATTTAAATGATGACGTTAATCTTAGAAATGGATAAATAAGTTGCGAGTTAAAGTTAAAAAAATTAGAACAAGAGGCATACAAAACTTCATCCTAATCTTCAAGAAGTTTCCGGAATTGATAGGGAATTCACCTTTAGAAAGAGGTCCGGCAATGCAAGGGGGCTTTAAATTAGACATCATGACATGCTTCTTTAATATCCACTGGACTGGCCCTAAGTGAGTATAGACCATGTTCCTTGAGGGAAAAAACCCTAAAGAGTGAAAATAATATAATAATGAGAAAACAGAAAGAGAAATTAAGGAAACAATTCCATTCACCATTGCAATGGAAAGAATAAAATACTTAGGAATATATCTACCTAGAGAAACTAAAGACCTATACATAGAAAACTATAAAACACTGGTGAAAGAAATCAAAGAGGACACTAATAGATGGAGAAATATACCATGTTCATGGATTGGAAGAATCAATATAGTGAAAATGAGTATACTACCCAAAGCAATTTATAGATTCAATGCAATCCCTATCAAGCTACCAACGGTATTCTTCACAGAGCTAGAACAAATAATTTCACAATTTGTATGGAAATACAAAAAACCTCAAATAGCCAAAGCTATCTTGAGAAAGAAGAATGGAACTGGAGGAATCAACCTACCTGACTTCAGGCTCTACTACAAAGCCACAGTTATCAAAACAGTATGGTACTGGCACAAAGACAGAAATATAGTTCAATGGAACAAAATAGAAAGCCCAGAGATAAATCCACGCACATATGGACACCTTATCTTTGACAAAGGAGGCAAGAATATACAATGGATTAAAGACAATCTCTTTAACAAGTGGTGCTGGGAAATCTGGTCAACCACTTGTAAAAGAATGAAACTAGAACACTTTCTAACACCATACACAAAAATAAACTCAAAATGGATTAAAGATCTCAATGTAAGACCAGAAACTATAAAACTCCTAGAGGAGAACATAGGCAAAACACTCTCTGACATACATCACAGCAGGATCCTCTATGACCCACCTCCCAGAATACTGGAAATAAAAGCAAAAATAAACAAATGGGACCTAATTAAACTTAAAAGCTTCTGCACATCAAAGGAAACTATTAGCAAGGTGAAAAGACAGCCTTCAGAATGGGAGAAAATAATAGCAAGTGAAGCAACTGACAAACAACTAATCTCAAAAATATACAAGCAACTCCTACAGCTCAACTCCAGAAAAATAAACGACCCAATCAAAAAATGGGCCAAAGAACTAAATAGACATTTCTCCAAAGAAGACATACAGATGGCTAACAAACACATGAAAAGATGCTCAACATCACTCATTGTCAGAGAAATGCAAATCAAAATCACTATGAGGTACCATTTCACGCCAGTCAGAATGGCTGCGATCCAAAAGGCTACAAGCAATAAATGCTGGAGAGGGTGTGGAGAAAAGGGAACCCTCTTACACTGTTGGTGGGAATGCAAACTAGTACAGCCACTATGGAGAACAGTGTGGAGATTCCTTACAAAACTGGAAATAGAACTGCCTTATGATCCAGCAATCCCACTGCTGGGCATACACACTGAGGAAACCAGAAGGGAAAGAGACACGTGTACCCCAATATTCATCACAGCACTGTTTATAATAGCCAGGACATGGAAGCAACCTAGATACCCCATCAGCAGATGAATGGATAAGAAAGCTGTGGCACATATACACAATGGAGTATTACTCAGCCATCAAAAAGAATACATTTGAATCAGTTCTAATGAGATGGATGAAACTGGAGCCTATTATACAGAGTGAAGTAAGCCAGAAAGAAAAACACCAATACAGTATACTAATGCATATATATGGAATTTAGAAAGATGCTAACAATAACCCTGTGTACGACACAGCAAAAGAGACACTGATGTATAGAACAGTCTTATGGACTCTGTGGGAGAGGGAGAGGGTGGGAAGATTTGGGAGAATGGCATTGAAACATGTATAATATCATGTATGAAACGAGTTGCCAGTCCAGGTTCGATGCAGGATATTGGATGCTTGGGGCTAGTGCACTGGGACGACCCAGAGGGATGGTATGGGGAGGGAGGAGGGAGGAGGGTTCAGGATGGGGAACACATGTATACCTGTGGCGGATTCATTTTGATATTTGGCAAAACTAACACAATTTGTAAAGTTTAAAAATAAAATAAAATTAAAAAAAAAGGAGTGAGAATAATAAATCTGTATTAGTAGAAGGGGGCTTCCCAGATGGTGCTCATGGTAAAGAACCTGTCTGCCAATCCAGGAGACATAAGAGATGTGGGTTCGATCCCTGGATTGGGAAGATCCTCTGGAGAAAGGCATGGCAACCCACTCCAGCATTCTTGCCTGGAGAATCCCATGGACAAAGGCGCCTAGTGGGGTACAGTTCATGGGGGTGCAAAGAGTTGGACATGACTGAAGTGAATTAGCACACACAGCACATTGGTAGAAATTATTTAGGAACCAGGGCACGAAAGGATCACACTTTGGGGAAACTCTGAAGATCCATAAATATGATGAGAAAGTTCCTGCAGTCTCAGTGAAAAGCCTGGACTGCAGATAAGTGTAGCTTATTTGGAGTCCCTGGTGATGGATGAGTGACCTCATTAAGCAGTGATGTCACAGTCACAGCTCAGGACAGTATCCAGGGTGAATTAAGAGCCAGAGCAACAGGGGCGGATAAAAGACCACCAAGAGGGGAGGGTGCTGTCAAACACAGCCACAGAACAGTAATGGCAGCTTAGAGGAACTCCCTGGGACTTCTAGGAATCTGAGCAACTAACTTCTTTGTTGCATAGACATAGAGTACTTTACTCAGTACTTACTACTTTAGTGAGTAAAATCTTAGTTCAGTAAGTATTACTGTTACTTATTTGAGCTTCAAGGTTGGAAAGGGGCTTTACAAGTTATCTGGTCAATTTATACTCCCACCAACAGTATAGAAGTGTTCCCTTTTCTCCACACCATCTCCAGCATTTCTTGTTTGTAGATTTTTTGAAAGAAATTCAAAAGAGAGGGGAATTATGTATATGTACAGCAGATTCATTTTTCTGTACAGTAGAAACTGACACAGCATTGTAAGACAAGTGAAAGTGAAAGTCTCTCAGTCGTGTTCCACTCTTTGTGACCCCATGGATTATAGATGGTCTGTGGAATTCTCCAGGCCAGAATACTGGGAGGGGTAGCCTTTCCCTTCTCCAGGGGATCTTCCCAACCCAGGGATGGAACCCAGTTCTCTCACATTGCAGGTGGTTTATTTACCAGCTGAGCCACCAGGGAAGTCCAAGAATACTGGAGTGGGTAGCCTATCCCTCCTCCAGCAGATCTTCCCAGGAATTGAACCAGGGTCTCCTGCATTGCAAGTGGATTTTTTTTTTTTTTTTTTTTTACCAACTGAGCTATCAGGGAAGCTGCTTTTACCAACTGAGCTAGCAGGAAAACCTACTCCCACTTTCTTGGGTTTCCCTTGTGGCTCAGCTGGTAAAGCATCTGCCTGCAATGCAGGAGATCTGGGAGATACCTGAGTTGAGAAGATCCCCTGGAGAAGGGAAAGGCTATCCATTCCAGTATTCTGGCCTGGAGAATTCCATGGACTGTATAGTCCCTGGTGTTGCAGAGAGTCTGACACAACTGAGCAACTTTCACTTTCTTCCAGCCCAAGAAGAAGAGGGTTGATGGGTATGTTAACTGCTTAATTTTTAAGGGCATTGTAGGCAGATTCTTTACCAACTGAGCTATCAGGGAAGTTTCAAAGTTTAGATGATTATTAGCATTTTTTTTTTTTAGTAATATAGCATTCCCTGGTGGCTCAGTGGTAAAGAATTAATCTGTCAACGCAATCACCTAAACTCCAAAAAATTTATTTTTGAAAAAAGTTCTCAAAACTAAATTAAATTCAAGTAAAAACAGATCCAGTTAGAAAATGGCAAAAGACATGAACAAACATGAGTGAAGAAGACATCCCATGGCAAGTAAGCACATTAAAAGATATTCGACATCATTTGCTAGCCAGAAGTGCAAAGTAAAACCACAGTGAAACACCACTACATGCTCAGCAGAATGACGATCCTGGAGAGGATGCAGAGAAAATGAACCATACATATGTTGTTGGTGGGAATGCCGAACTGTACAACCACTTCGGAGAAGTTTGGTAGTTTCTTATAAAAGAAAACCTGTAATTACCATATGACTTAGCAGTTACATTTTTGGGCATTTTCTGCAGAGAAATGAAACCTTATATTCATATGAAAGCCTATACACAAGTGTTTATAGAAATTTTGTTTGTAATAACCTAAAACTGAAATAGGCCTATTTATTCAGTAAATCTTAACAGGCAAATGATTAAAACAAACTGTGGTCCATTCATACTGAAGGATACTATTCAGTAACAAAAAGGAACAGACTATCAATACACATAACAAGTTGGACAAATCCTCAGGGAATTGCACTGAGTTAAATAAATAAAGCCAGTCCCCAAAACTTACATACTGAATGATTCCACTTACTCAGGCAGATCTCAGAGATATTGTGGCTTTGGTTCTGAACCACAGCAATAAAGTGACTATCTCAATAAAATGAGTCACATGAAGTTTCAAAAAGTTATATTTGTTGTTGTTCAGTTCCCAAGTCATGTCTGATTCTTTGAGATGCCACAGGCTGGAGCCCGCCAGGCTCCTCCATCCATGGAATTTCCCAGGCAAGAATACCGGAGTGGGTTGCCATTTCCTTCTCCAAAAGATCTTCCAGAACAATGAACTGGAGTCTCCTGCATTGGCAGGCGGATTCTTTACCACGGAGCCACCAGGGAATACTTTATTACTAAAAAAATGCTAATAATCATCTAAACTCTCAGTTCATGGTAGTAACATCAAAGATAATAAATATAAGAATTGATACTTTTGAACTATGGTGTGGAGGACTCTTGAGAGTCCCTTGGACTGCAAGGGGATCAAACCAGTCAATCCTAAAGGAAATCAACCCTGAATATATATTGGAAGGGCTGATGCTGAAGCTGAAGCTCCAATACTTTGTCCACCTGATGCAAAAAACTGACTCATTGGAAAAGACCCTGATGCTGGAAAAGATTGAATTCAGGAGAAGGGGATGGCAGAGGACCAGATGGTTGGATGGTATCACCAACTCAATGGACACAAGTTTGAGCAAGGTCTGGGAGATAATGTGGGACAGAGAGGCCTGGCGTGCTGCAGTCCACGGGGTTGCAAAGAGTTGGACACGACTGAGCGGCTGAACAACAATAATGAAAAGGTTTGAATGTTGTGGGAATTACTAAAATGTGACACAGAGACATAAAGTGAGAAATGTTGGAAAAATGGTTCTGATAGATGTACTTGGCAAAGAGTTGTCACAAACTTTAATTTTGTAAAAAATACAGTATCAGGGAAGTGAAACGAAGCGATGTGTGTAAAACGAGGTACTCTTGCTTGGTCAATACCTGGTTGTGATATTTTATTGTAATTTTGCAAAATGTTATCATTGAGGAAAAATGGGCAAAGTGTACAAAGTATCTCTCTGTATTATTTTTATAACCATGTACTTTTACAATTATCTCAATAAAATTTTTGATTAAAAAAGTTCTTTATTCCCACTAATTTGAGATTCCAATTTTTTAATGTATTAGTTTTCCTATGCATGTGTGTCTATTCCTAGGTATTCTATTTTATTCTACTAATCGATTTTATGTCTAGACAACATGATGATTTTGAACTTGCTGTTTCTGAAAGATGGCTTATCTATACATAGAAATTTTGAAGATTTACTTATCATGTCATTATCTGAGGGAGATTATTTCATCAAATATTTCCAGCAATCTGTCTCATCCTTTGTGCCCTTTTTCTGCTTCTCTTGCCTACAAGTAAAGATGCTATTTATTTATTTATTTTTTTAAATTTTATTTTATTTTTAAACTTTACATAATTGTATTAGTTTTGCCAAATATCAAAATGAATCCGCCACAGGTATACATGTGTTCCCCATCCTGAACCCTCCTCCCTCCTCCCTCCCCATACCATCCCTCTGGGTCGTCCCAGTGCACTAGCCCCAAGCATCTAGTATCGTGCATCGAACCTGGACTGGCATCTCGTTTCATACATGATATTATACATGTTTCAATGCCATTCTCCCAAATCTTCCCACCCTCTCCCTCTCCCACAGAGTCCATAAGACTGTTCTATACATCAGTGTCTCTTTTGCTGTGTCGTACACAGGGTTATTGTTAGCATCTTTCTAAATTCCATATATATGCATTAGTATACTGTATTGGTGTTTTTCCTTCTGGCTTACTTCACTCTGTATAATAGAATTTGAAAATTTGCTTTGGAATTTTAATTGGTGTTTTTTTAAAATAAAAAATCCTCATTATCTTTGGTAACTGAGTAAATGAACTGACTAGCAAGGCTTTGGAAAACCTCTTTGAAATCAAAGACTGTTTGGTGACCTTATCTTTCATCATTGGGCGGTCAAGACTGGTTTATACTATAATAGTAAAAGTCCTTCATTTGTGTCCAATCTCCCTCCCCTGCCAAACATGGTCTTTAATTCAGCTGTGACAGTTGTTTGCCTACTGTAAGCCATCCCATCCCCTTTCCCTAGAGGCCTGATTTTCTCCTGGTGTCCTCTTCCCAAGAGTGCAGGATAGGTGACCTCTCTATGGATCCCAAGGACTGAACTGTGATTAGTTTAAAACAATCATAATCGATTCATTCCTTTTACAGGTGTTGATTTAGGGATGGGTGTGTGACTAAATCTAGCCAATAGAAACTGATGAGAAGTCAACTGGGGACCTTCTGGAAATCTCCTTGTTAAAATAATTAAGTGAAAGTGAATGTCGCTCAGTCGTGTCTGACTCTCTGTGACCCCATGGACTATACAGTCCATGGAGTTCTCCAGGCCAGAATACTGGAGTGGGTAGCCTTTCCCTTCTTCAGGAGATCTTCCCAATCCAGGAATCAAATCCAGGTCTCCTGCATTGCAGCCGGATTCTTTACCAGCTGAGCCGCCAGGGAAGCCAGGGGGAAGTCCCTGTCCTCTTAATAGATATTGCTCTGTTTAGAGCTACCATCTGATGCTGTTGCAGCCGTGTTTTGACTATAAAGGCAGTCATGGACATACTGAAGAGACAAAACTGATATATAGAAAGTATTAGGTGTTGTAATATTGTTTATCCACTGAATTAAAGAACCCCGCATTGCCCTATATCAAGGCTTCTTATTGTTTGAGCTATTTCACATTGACTAGGAGAAGGCAATGGCACCCCACTCCAGTACTCTTGCCTGGAAAATCCCATGGATGGAGGAGCCTGGTAGGCTGCAGTCCATGGGGTCACTAAGAGTAGGACACGACTGAGCGACTTCACTTTGACTTTTCACTTTCATGCATTGGAGAAGAAATGGCAATCCACTCCAGTGTTCTTGCCTGGAGGATCCCAAGGAGAGGGGAGCCTGGTGGGCTGCCGTCTATGGGGTTGCACAGAGTCAGACACAGCTGAAGCGACTTAGCAGCAGCAGCAGCAGCAGCAGTCTAAACATTCTAACAGACACACCTAATGCTTACAGAAAACCAAAGAAATACATTTTAGTGAAACACATGTTCAATAGTAAATAGAATAACCACAGTCCAGAGTCCTTCACCTACTCTTCCTACACTTTTTTTTCCACTATCCTTTTTGAACCTTTTTAGTGTGGTAAAAGTCACTTAATGAAAAACATACTATTTTAACCATATTTAACTGTACATCTCAGCGGCATAAGTACATTCACATTGCCATGCAACTCTCACCATCATCCACATCCCAAACGTTTCACTTTCCTAAATTGAAACTCTGTCCTCATTAAACACCAAATGCCCCTTCCCAGCTCCTACCCCAGGCTCCTGGCCTCTGCCAATGTACTTTCCTACTCTATGAGTTTGACTATTCTAGGTATCTCATATTCTTCCCACACTTCTGTGAGTTTCTCCTGGAATAGGATTATACAGAGCAGCCTTGTGTATAATGGGGCAATTATTCTTTGAATTGCATCTCATTCTGTCCCTACTGTGATGTCGGCTGATACAGCTGAACATGGTCGTGTCAGGTAAGCCCCTGGCTCTAGCCAGAGGTGCAGGGCTGAGAATGCAAATGAATAAAGATGTTGTATATATGTACAAGGGAATACTCTGAGGCCGTAAAAAGCATGAAATTTTGCCATTTGCAGCAACGTTTGGACTTGGAGGGCATTATGCTAATATTGTACATCAACTGTGTGTGCTCAGTCGCTTCAGTCACGTCTGACTGTTGGCGACCCTATGGACTGTAGCCCACCAGGCTCCTCTGTCCATAGATACTCCTGGAAAGAATACTGGAGTGGGTGGCCATGCCCTGCTCCAGGGGATCTTCCCAACCCAGGGACTGAACCCAGGTCTCCCGTGTCTCCTGCACTGTAGGCGGATTCTTTACCCACTGATCCACCTGGGAAGCCCACATCAACTGTGCTTCAATAAAAAACATATAAGTGAAATTCAGTAAAATTAAAAATGAAAATGCTGGAGAAGACTCTGGAGAGTCCCTTGGACAGCAAGGAATAAAACTACTCAATCCTAGAGGAAATCAACCCTGAATATTCACTGGAAGGACTGATGCTGAAGTTGAAGTACCAATACTTGGCCACCTGATGCATAAAGTCAACTTATTGGTAAAGACCCTGATGATGGGAAAGACTGAGGGCAAGAGAAGGGGTGACAGAGGATGAGAAGGTTAGATGGCATTGCTGACTCAATGGACATGAGTTTGAGCAAACTCAGGGAGATGGTGAAGGTCACGGAATCCTGGTGAGCTGCAGTTCATGGGGCAGCAGAGAGTTGGACACGACTTGGCGGCTAAAGAACAACAAGGAACATTTATAAATTTACTCTGATTTCTTTTTCTGTCAAAGTAATCTCATAGCATCTGAAAGGTTTGTGGCACTCTTGATATTTGTGAGCAGAATCTCGGCCACAAATTGCAGCCTGGGAGTCTTGTTCTTGCTCTAGAAAATTGTGTTTCAGGTCACAGCAACACAACATCCAACCAGATTGGTGAGGCCTTGGCTCTTGGGGAGTCAGTGGAGAAGCTGGTGTGGGACGCAGTAGAGCATCGCAGCTGGGTTTCACCAGAGATGGTCCCTGCCTCTGCAATTACTCTTGTCCTGCATGGCTGGACACCTTAGTCTGAACTGTTCACAGGATCTCAAAGGCATGTTGTAAACATTTGAAATGCAGGAACTAAAATAGTCTCCATCTTTGTTGAAAAACAAACACTTCTTTCTCACCCAGGGCTTGTTCTGGGTGAATATTTTCTGTTAAAACAATCTTTTAGATTTTTGAATATTAAAAGTTAGACTCTTCTGTTGATATGCTCCTACATTTCTTGACAGGAGTTCCATTCTATGTCCTTATTGAGCTTTGTATTTCGAGTTGCTAGAGATGCCTAGTATGTACTATGGGTTCAAACGTCATTTGTTGATAATAAAGAGGGAGTTAGTGAGTGAGGGAACAAGTGGGGGAGTTTGGAACAAAGCGTTTATAGAACCGTCTTCCTTAATTAATTATTAGCTAGCTTGTCTGGAAGCACCTCAAGTCAGGCCAAATATCCAGGGCATTATTCACCCACTTGGACTCTTGTATCGGGTGTGAGCCCAGTCTGAGACAGTGTGCATCAGAAAATGCTTTGCTTATCTCTTGGCATTTACTGGAACTCGAAATTAAGACTATGGAAGAGAAGGCTCTAGAACTATTTGTCCTAAATGATTGAGGTTTGTGTTTCATAATTATTGAAATGAGCAAACCACTGCAAACAAACCAAGAGTACAAGCTGAAAAGCAATGTCTATCAGATCAAACCTGTACAATTTCATGTAACTTAATTCTGTTGGATGCTTACTGATTCCACGTACCTGATCAGTTCCCTGGTTTGCAAAATGTATAAGATCCTGTCTGTTCCACCGAAGGCATTTTAACTCAGGAAGACAGATGCAGGCGAGTAACTAACATATAAAGCAAAGTGATCATTACAAATGCTCAGTGAAAAAGTTGCAGTGTCTTGGAAGCAAAGAGGAACGTTTGGTTAATGCTGATGAGGAATTAGGAACAGTTTTATGGAGGAAAGTGGTATCTGAATTAGGTCTTGAATGATATGGAGAATTTTGGGAAAAGAATAAAAGGATATCCCGAGTCTCAAAGAATTCTATGAGCAAAACTTCCCAAGACATTATAATTTAAAAAGATATTGAATTAGGTCATAATTATAACTCATTCCAGATTTTTTCCTTTGACATGAAGCTCTTAAGAACATTCTAAGGTATAAATAACCTCTATCCAGAATTGGATAAAATCTGGATTTTTAAAAAACTGACATTATGGTTAATAGTCTTATGGCATTAAGACAGAGTAACGAGCTGTCATAAGCAGAGACCAGTCAGGAAACATTTTAATCAAGTTGAATTTAACCCATAAGAATATTTTAAAGACCAATTAAAGTATTTTGTACAGTCAATAGAATCCTTCAAAGTTTACCTGTAAATCCTGTATCATAAACAAAGATGTTCTTGACTAAACAGCCTTATGTTGTTATTGTTCAGTGGCTCAGTCATATCTGATTCTTTGTGACCCCGTAGACTGTAGCACATCAGGCTCCTCTGTCCATGGGATTTTCAAGGCAAGAATAGAAGAATAGATTGCCATTTCCTCCTTCAGGGGTTCTTCCTGACCCAGGGTTTGAACTCATGTCTCCTGCTTGGCAGGCAGATTCTTTGCCACTGAGCCACCAGGGAAGCCCAAAGTTGCCTTATGGTCTATCCATTTTTGATGTTTGGGTGCTCAATTGCTCAGTCTTGTCTGACTCTTTGTGATCCCATAGACTGTAGCTGCCAGGCTCCCCTGCTGATGGGAATTTTCCAGACAAGAATGCTGAAACTAGTTGCCACTTCCTTCTCCAGGGGATTTTCCTGACCCACTGATCAAACCTGTATTTCCTGCATTGGCAAGTGGATTCTTTACCTTTGAGCCACCAGGGAAGTTTTTTGATGTTTGGGGCTTGCTTAAAATAAGCATGGTTGGGATGTATATTTTATTACTGAACTCTCTTGAATTTGCCTGACTAACTGGACTTTGATTTCAGAACCACACAGAGCAATGCATTTTCTCCATATTGTCTTTTCTGTTCTTGCAAATCCCAGAGAACATGTCTGAATGTAATGGAAATTCTTTTCCTCTTGATTTTCGGTTTTAGCAGAGACTATTTAAGACTGGCATCAGGTTACAGGTTTTTCCCTCTTTCAACATTTCTCATTGCAACAGCATGTTCTAGGGCAACCACTCTCCCTGCCCTCAAACACTTTCCTGGGACTACATGCCCGGAAGCAGCAGTACTGGGAAGTGATGGGAGATAGAGAACTGGCCCACTGGATCACCTTTCCCAAAATAGTGCCCTCAGAGTGTTTTGTTCCAAGCAAATCTCCTTGCTTGGAGATTTCTTTCAAAGTCAGTTTGTTTGTCTTTATTCACACTCTTCCTGCTTCCTAAAGGACTTGGGGGTGCCTCACAGTAAAAGATCAATAGAACACTATTAAAATGGACAGAGAATAAACATCCACAGCCAAGAATGGAGTGGGGCATGGGACAGGAGACAGCTAGACCACACCCCTGGGGCTGGTGTCTGCATCTCTTCCCTGCTGACATCCTGGGCTGGGTCATCATTGTGGGGAGGCTGTCCTGGGCCTTGTACAATGTTCGGTAGCAACTCTGGCCTCTACCTGGGGCTTCCTGGGTGGCTCAGTGGTAAAGAATCTGCCTGCAGTGCAGGAGACATGGGTTTGATCCCTGAGTCAGGAAGATCCCATGGTATAGGAAATGGCAATCCACTCTAGTATTCTTTTTTTTTTTTTAATATAAATTTATTCACTCTAGTATTCTTGCCTGGACAATTCCATGGACAAAAGACCCTGGGAAGCTACAGTCCAAGGGGTCACAAGAAGTCAGACATAGCTCAGTGACTAAACAACAGCAGCAACCACACTGGCCTCTGCCTGCTAGATGCCAGCAGTAGCCCCCAGCAGTGATAACCAGAAGTAACTCCAGACATTGCCAAATGTCCCCCAGGGTGCAAATAATCTCTGATTGAGAACATCTAGCCAAGACTAGCAAGACAACATCTGACTTTACGCTTGCGATTCAGCTATCTCCGAATCGTAGCTCCAGTTAACATACGTCCAGTATTATAAGATAACACTTGACTGTTGGGATACTTGTTCACGGGGCAGAGGGGTGACCACAGGCTGAGGTCTGAAACTTGGCTCACCACTTACTAGTTGTGTACTCGCTGTGCCTCAGAATCCTACCTACACAGGGGGAAACAGGTTAAGTTGTAAGGATGAAATGAACCATTTCTAAAGTGCTTACCACAGGGTCTGGCATGTGGTACGTCCTCTACAGATTCTAGTGAGTGGAGTGTGGGTCTTTTTAAAGTGAAGCATCATTGGTTTGCAATGTTGTGTTAGATTCAGGTACGGCAAAGTGATTCAGTTTTATACACACGCACAAATCTGAAAAGAATTTCTCAGATTCTTTTCCATGATAGGTTATTACAAGATACTGAATACAGCTCCCTGTGCTATTCAGTGGGACCTTGATTATCTATTTTGTATGAAGTAGTGTGTATCTATTAATTCCAAACTTCTAATTTATCCCTCCTCACCTTCCCCTTTGGTAACCATGAATTTGTTCTCTATGAGTCTGTTTCTACTTTGTAAATATGTTCTTTTGTATCATTTTTTAGATTAGGGTGTGGGTCTTTTTTTTTTTTTTTAAACCATCATTCTCTTTGTATCATGGCTAGGCTTATAAAAGAGACAGGACATTTGGCACTGACTCCAAGTGCAGGGAGAGACAAATAAAGCATAATGATACTCAGGAGATATTCCAGGAAAAGGGTGTGGGAAGGTCTCAGTATCCTGCATACCTCAGGGTCTCATTCTTGGGACGCTTCATCCCCTATCCTCCGCCCATCACCTAGGAACAGGAAAATGGAGCAGGTAAGGAAAACTGAAGAAGAAGAGCTGAAGGGAGTGCAGACAGCACTTAAAGGGCCTGAGTGACCACAGGGTGTAGGGAAAGGGAAAGTCCCAAAGGCTTTTCTTCCTATTAACTGTGAGCCCAGTGGCCTGCTGAGGAGTAGGATATGGAAGAGGTTTGTGGAACGCACAAAGGGGGAAGAACCATCCCCAGACTCTGCTTCTCATAGAATCTTTTGTGAGATGTGCAAGCCTTCTTTTTATTTTTAAAATATTTATTTATTTGGCTGCACCTAGTCTTTTTTTTTTTGTCTTCTGTCTTAAAATTTTCTTTTCTTTTCTTTTTTTTTTGTTAATTTATTTTAATTGGAGGCTAATTACTTGCAGGCTTCCCTGATGGCTCAGACGGTAAAGAATCTGCCTGCAACTCGGAGACCTGGGTTCGATCCCTGGGTTGGGAAGACCCCCTAGAGGAGGGCATGGCAACCCACTCCAGTATTCCTGTCTGGAGAACCCCCATGGACAGAAGAGCCGGTGGGCTACAGTTCATGGGGTTGCAGAGTCAGACATGACTGAGCGACTAAGCACAGCACAGCACAATCTTAGCTACAGCACACAAGATCTTCAGTCTTTGTTACAGCATGCGGGATCTTTAGTTGCCACATGCAGACTCTTAGTGGGGCATGTGGTTTATAGCTCCCGGACCAGGGATTGAACCCAGGCCCCCTGCATTGGGAGCTTGGAGTCTTAACCACTGGATAACCAGGGAAGTCTCCAGACAAACCATCTTCAATAACAGAAAGCCTTGTTGCAGGCCTGGCAAACAAACAAACAAACAAACAAAACAAAACTCATTTAGAGTATACTCTAAAGACAAATTCAGTGCTCAGACAATATGACCCTTGCCTTAGAAATACTGCCCCATGGAGCCCAGTGGGCTGGCTGATGACTTCACTTCATCCGATTTAATTATGATTCAACCCCATTAGCTCAAAGGCGGAGGATGTTTAGTCCAAATGTGACCCTTGTTTGCAATTCATTCAGTGACAACCATTGCTCACACAGGAAGTCTATTTAGAAATGATTCAGAATCAGAAACCTTTACAGCTATAAAGCTCTGAATTTTTGTCCTTGGTACTGGGCAGCTAAAACTTGAGCAGGATAATTTTAGAACTTGCAGAATTTTTCCATGTAGGACAAGGGGGCCTTTACTTCATGGGTTTTGTGGAGAAAACTTCAGTTCACTTGATCGCTTGTTTGAATCTTTAGGACCAAATAGGAGAGAATGAAAATTTGTTCCAATGGGAAATATTTCAATTAGGAAGGGATTAAAAATATCTACACTTATTTTGTATCATCTCCAAGGGAATTCACAACCTCACTTTAATGATATGCTAGGAAATTTCCATCTGGAATAGAAAACAATGGAGCCCAAATACGGGAGTCCTAGTGGTCACATATGGTGCTATTTGGAGCCAAATCTCTCTTCATTCTGCTTTGTTAAACATTCTAGTAGATCCTAACTTCATTTTGTGGAAGACAACCAGGAGAACTTTGATATGTTACTGAGATAAAATATAAATCCAAATATCATATTAGCTAACTCACAGCCCAGAATAAAATATTTGCAACTCTTCAGATTTTCCCTAAATACTTTCCCATCACCCAGGGGGCAATGCCAGAAGCTTCAGTGCAGGGATTGGATCTTGTTTTGGAACTTGGGAATCCCAGATGGGCTTTAGATAATTGACCTCAGGAGGCATCTCTTATCTGCTAGTGAACCAACCAGTCAGGATCCTTGCCAGTGAGTAAAATGCAACTGGATCCTACAGCAATGGTACTCATGCCATCAAGAAATTAGAAGGGGAAGGAAGCGTCCAGCAGCCTTGGTACCTGTGAGATGTAGCAATGTCAGTTGTGCTCTAGATGAGCCTGAAGAGGGCTTGCATCTTCCCTTCCCCCTGACTCCCGTCTAGGAGTGGATGGTAGACTGAACATGAGAAGGGTCCTTTTTTTAAATATAAATTTTTAAGTTTGTATTGGAGTATATAGTCAGTTAGCCCTGGGTTGGGAAGATCCCCTGGAGGAGGGCATGGCAATCCACTCCAGGATTCTTGTCTGGAGAATCCCATGGATAGAAGAGCCTAGCTGGCTACAGATCTAGGATTGCACAGAGTCAGACACGACTGACCCAACTTAGCATGCACACATGCACAGTCAATCAGGCAAAAGGGGAAGAGGCGGGCAGTGCATGAGATGGTTGGATGGCTTCACTGATTCAATGGACCTGAACTTGAGCAAACTCCAGGAGGTGGTGAGGGACAGGGAAACCTGGTGTGCTGCAGTCCATGGAGTTGCAAAGGGTTGGATATGACTTGGTGACCCAACAAGGACATAGTCAATTAACAAGCAACATTGTGATAGTCTCAGGCGAACATCAAAGGGACTCAGTCATACGTATACATGTATTCATTCTCCTCCAAACTCCCCTCCCATCCAGGCTGCAACATAACATTGAGCAGAGTTCCCTGTGTTACACAGTAGGACCTTGTTGGTTACCCATTTTAAGTATAGCAGTGGGCACATTTCCATCCCAAACTCCCTAACTATCCCTTCTCCCCATCCTTTCCCCTGGCAATCATAAGTTTGTTCTTGAAGTCTGTGACTCTCTTTTTTGTAACTAAGTTGATTTGTATCATTTCTTTGTAGATTCCACTTATATGTTATGCTCCATTGCTAAGTCTTGTCCAACTCTTTGTGACCCCATGGACTTCAGCACACCAGGCTTCCCTGTCCTTCACTATATCCCAGAGTTTGCTCAAATTCATGTCCATTGAGTCTGTAATGCCACATATAAGGGGTGTCATATGAGAGGGGTGCTTCTTGAATGGAACAAGGGAGAGCAAACCCAAGTACCTTTGAGCTAGGAAGTAGGTGAGGTTGGATGGCCTTTTCCTTCCATCAATCTCCAAAGCTCCCCACAAACCCATCAAAGCTCGCTGCGTGGGTAACAGAATGAAATGCAAGACAAGAAAAGTGCCTGCTATCTCAGCAGGGGAAAGCCACATGGGAACTATCATCTAAGGGGAGGTCACCTCTAGCTGTGAAAGGACTCTGTCCCTTGGAGATACGATGAAAGAGAGATTTTCTTCTTGCCCCTTTCCATGCTTTATGGATGCCCTGATTGCTTACTCCTTATGCACAGAGGAAGCATATGGAGCAGATACTGGACAAGTGTGTTGGAGGCTGGGGTGGATCAGAGGGAGAACTCGGCAGGACGCATAGAGGAGCTGAAGGGACTGAGGAATCCTGAGCGAGAGCATCTCTACCAGCTCTGAGACGGGTGGCCATGAGGGGGAGACTCATGAACTAATGATAAGACCTGTGTATGTCAAGGAGCTGGGAAGGATAAATGCAAGAAAGAGAAGGAGCCCCCAAATTATTGCCCATCCACATATATACTGGCATTTGTGCAACTGAAGATACAACTTGAATACACAGCAGTGCCTATTTTATATGCTCTTCTAGGCTCTCTGTGTGGTTATACATATTACAGTGAAGTCATTTTATGATGAGTTTTACAACTCTTTCATTATTGACAGCATGACAACAATTAGCACTATATACTGTCACGTTTGTCAAGAATATGGGAGTGGGTTGCCATTCTCTTCTCAGGGGATCTTCCCAACTCAAGGATCGAACTGAAGTCTCAAATATTGCAGGCAGATTCTTTACCATCTGAACCACCAGGAAAGCCCCTGTTCTTCAACAACTGCCCTTGATCAGATAGATTTACCTGTGGGCTGAAGTCCTGCATTCTCCTGAGTTATAGTCACTGCATGCCAATCTTACCAACTTTTCAAGAGCATAATGTTTTAATTTTTTTTTTGATAAGGGACATTTTTAATGCCTTTATTGAATTTGTTACAGTAGTGCTTCTGTTTTATGTTTTGTCTTTTTGGCCAAAATGCATGTGGGATTTTAGCTTCCTCACCAGGGATTGAACCCTGACTTCCTGCATTGGAATGTGAAGTCTTAACCACTGGACCATCAGGGAAGTCCCACCTGGTTCTTTTTAATCTAAGGCCTTTGTTTCAGGGCTACCCAAGTGGCACTAGTGGTGAAGAATCCACCCTCCTATGCAGGAGACGCAAGAGACACAGGTTTGATCCCTGGGTTGGGAAGATCCCCTAGAGGAGGAGATGGCAACTCACTCCTGTATTCTTGCTAGAAAACTCCATGGACAGAGGAACTTGTCAGGCTGCAGAGCAAGGGGTCACAAAGAGTCAGACATGACTGAGCACACACACACACAGAATTTGTTTCAAATCATGGCTCTTTAGCTCATCATCATTCACATTTCTGACTTTCTCTAATTTTTCCTGAAACTCAAGTGTGAGAAAAATAGAACCCAAAGCACTGATAGTTCTTCTATCTGGAGTTTGATTCAGACCCTCATCAGGCACAGTGAGACTTCTCTAGCTCTTCACATCTGACCATTGTCATGGTTCCTTTATCACTCACACAAGCAATTATGGTGAAAATCTTTTTGCCCAGTTTGGTAGCCCCCTTATTCACTGTAACAGGTTTTTGAATGGCAATGACAAATTCAACAATTTCCAAAGCTCAAGATTTATTGGTTAGAACTTATTAAAGATAAACAGCACAATTCTTAAGACTAAGACCCAATAATAAGTCAACACAAGATTATAGTTAGCACAATATCTACTATGGGGTTGTAATATTACCACAAACTTAACAGCTTAAAACAACAGACTTATTGTTTTACAGTTTCTATGGATCAGGGGACTGGCATGGCTTAGCTGTGTCCTCTAGGCCTTTGTGGGCTTCCCAGGTGGACCTAGCGGTAAAGAACCTGCCTGCCAGTGCAGGAGATACAGAGACACAGGCTCAGTCCTTGAGTCGGGAAGATCCCCTGGAGGAGGGCATGGCAACCCACTCCAGTATTCTTGCCTGGAGAATGCCACGGACAGAGGAGCCTGGCAGGCTACGGTCCATAGGGTCTCACAGAGTTGGACATGCCTGAAGCGACTTAGCATGAACGCACACACTAGTCCTCTGCTTACAAGGCTGCCATAAATGTTAGCTGGGGCTGCAGTCTCATCTGAGGCTTGTTTGGGCAAAGTTTCACTTCCAAACTCAGGTGGTTGTTGATAGAGCTCAGTTCTTTGTGTGACATGTTGTACTGAGGGCCTCAGTTTCTTGCTGGCTGTTGGCTGGAGGCTCCCTCCAGTTCTTTGCTCCTTGGATCTCCTCAACATAAACAGTTACTTCCTCAAAAGCAGCCAGGGAAAGAGTTTCCCTGCAAGACAGGTGTGATAATCTTATGTAATGTAATCAGATACATCCCACCATCTTTGTCGTTAGACAGACAAGGTCCGGGTCCCACCCACACTCAAAGGCAGGAGACTCACTATGCATTGAATCCCAGAAGGATGCTGTGATTGTCAGGTGGACCGTGGAGACCAACTTAGAGTCTCTCTGCCAGTGAGCATGACTAATACTCGTGGCCAGAAGGAAAAGGAAATTTAGTGCTTGTTGCACACTCACGCTTTGCTGAAGCACATGGTGGAGACAAGTGGAATGATCATGTCACCTGAACCCCAGCTACTCAGCAATGGCCCACTTGGAATGGTGGGCCTGTCTCTTCTATTCTCTGATGGCCACCGCCTACAAGAGATGGCCTCTATACATTTGCATCTGCAAGTACTTCTAGGGAGGGCTATATGGAGTAGGGGAACTACTATTTCCTAGCAGGTAAATGTGTTGTGTGTGCATGCGCGCATGCGTGTGCTCAGTTGCTCAGTCCTGTCCGACTCTGTGCAACCCCAGGGACTATCGCCCACCAGGCTCCTCTGTCCATGGAATTTTCGAGGCAAGAATACCGGAGTGTGTTGCCATTTCCTACTCTAGGGGATCTTCCTGACCCAGAGAGTGAGCCCACATCTCTTGTGTCTCCTGTATTGGCAGGTAGGTTCTTCACCACTGCCCTACATGGGAAGTCAAGCAGGTTAATACAGAGCCCAACTGGCAGACTGCCAATGGGGCACATTTCTTTATCTTTTCAAGGTCTTGTGTGTTATTTGTGCATGTCCTCATAGACAAAAGGAGTGTTAAAGGCTAAAATAGGTTTCACTGTAACTTTTCCTTCTGTCCCCTACATTCCTTATTTACTACAAGAAGCTTTCCATTACGATCTTCTTTTGCTGCCTATTAGGTCTCTGCAGAAATATGTCCTGTTAAGATTATCTCTTAGCAGCTTCAGCCTCATTTTAAAACTTTTCTATTTAAAGTTCAGTCAGTTCAGTCGCTCAGTTGTGTCCAACTCTTTGTGACCCCATGGACTGCAGCATGCCAGGCCTCCCTGTCCAACACTAACTCCTGGAGTTTACCCAAACTCATGTCTATCAAGTCGGTGATGCCATCCAACCATCCTACCCTCTGTCATTCCCTTCTCCTCCTGCCTTCAATCTTTCCCAGCATCAGGATCTTTTCAAATGAGTCAGCTCTTCGCATCAGGTGGCCAAAGTATTGGAGTTTCAGCTTCAGCATCAGTCCTTCCAATGAATATTCAGGACTGATTTCCTTTAGGATGGACTGGTTGGATCTCCTTGCAGTCCAAGGGATTTTCAAGAGTCTTTTCCAGTACCACAGTTCAAAAGCATCAATTCTTTGGCACTCAGCTTTCTTTATAGTCCAACTCTCACATCCATACATGACTACTGGAAAAACCATAGCTCTGACTAGATGGACATTTGTTGGCAAAGTAATGTCTCTGCTTTTTAATAAGCTGTCTAGGTTGGTCATAGCTTTTCTTCCAAGGAGCAAGCGTCTTTTAATTTCATGGCTGCAGTCACCATCTGCAGTGATTTTGGAGCTCCCCAAAATAAAGTCTGTCACTGTTTCCACTGTTTCCCCATATATTTTTCATGAAGTGATGGGACCAGATGCCATGATCTTAGTTTTCTGACTATTGAGTTTTAAGCCAACTTATTTAAAGTTAACTCACTCTAAGATGTCCATCAACAGATGAATGGATAATATGATGTGGCACATATTTACAATGGAATATTAATTCCAGCCATAGAAAGAAACAGAACTGAGTAACTTATAGAGACATGAATGGACCTGAAGATGGTAGTACAGAACGCAGTAAGTCAGAAAGAGAAAAACAATTATCTTATATTAACGCATATATGTGAAATTTAGAAAAAATGGTTTAGGTGAACTCATTTGAAAAACATACATAGAAACCAAATGTGTAAATACCAAAGAGGAAACAAATAGGATTTGAAGAATTGGCAGATTGGAATGGACATATATACACTATCGATACTGTGTATAAAGTAGATACACAGCATCTATTGAGTGGGACATAGTGTACAGTGCAATGGAGAAGGCAATGGCAACCCACTCCAGTATTCTTGCCTGGAGAATCCCAGGGACGGGGGAGCCAGGTGGGGTCACACAGAGTCGGACACGACTGAAGCGACTTAGCAGCAGTGTACAGGCCAGGGCAGTCTGCTGAATGTACTAGCATTAAGTCATGACCTAATGGGAGAGAAACCCAAAAGGGAGAGGATAAATGTATATGTGTGGCTGACTCATTTTGCTGTACAGTAGAAGCTAACCCAATATCGTAGAACAACTATACTGCACTAAAATTAATTAATAGAATATATTTGAAAGACAAAAAATAAATTAGAGCTCGCTCTAAGCTCTCTTTTCCACATGGTACACACGCGTACAAGACAACTTGCCGATACGGCCTGTGCTTCTGACACATCTCCCAGGCTTGCATCTGGCACTACACGCTGGGTGTTTCTGAATGGCTGTCTTGGGCTGGCGCCTTTCGGTAGCAGACTCTAAGACAGGGATTTGAGTGTAAGCAGTTTATTTGGGAGACGATTCAAGGAAACAGCAGCAGCGAGTGGGGGAGGTGAGACAGAAAAGAAAGGGAAGCTGTCAATATCAAAGGGTGTGATGTCAAGCAGGTTACTTTGTGTGCGGCAGCAGTGCAGTCCTGCTGGGTGACGCTCTAGAGCTTGCTTCCAGAGTTGTTGCCCTTGCTCTCACTCCCGGGGCGAGAGAGATGGGATTCTTCATCATTGGTTGAGGACTGCCTTTGAGGCGTGTTAACTCCCTCTCATTTTTGGCATGTTCCATGTGGTCTAAGTAAAGGGGCTGCAATGATCAGTGATTAGCTCAGGAAGAGGGAGGCTGGAGCTTGTAGTTGAAAGTCATTGGTTTGGAAGCTTGTCTGTTTCTCAGTTTATGCCCTGAAAAGAACGTGGTGGTTCTCATTACCTCTTTTCTTTCTATGTCAACATAGCTCCTCCTCTTTGTTTAAAAAAACATATTTATATTTATTTCTTTGGCTGTGCTGGGTCTTAGTTCCAGCATGTGGGATCTCCCATCTTTGATATGAAATGAGAACTTTTTTTTTTTTATTTTATTTTTTAACTTTACAATAGTGTATTGGTTTTGCCATATATCAACATGAATCCACCACAGGTATACAGAGGGATGAAATGAAAACTCTTAAGTTGCGGTATATGGAATCTAGTTCCCTGAGCAGGGATCCAACCTGGGTCCTTTGCATTGGGAGTGCTGAGTCTTAACCACTGGACCTCCTGGGAAGTCCCAATATAGCTCCCCCCTTGAATGCCTCTGTCTGTCAAGTATCATTATGCCTCGGTCACTGAAGCTTGAGCTGACTGGATTATCTTCACATTTCCTCGAGGAAGCTAAGGCTCAGAACGTTCATGTGACTTGCCTAAGGTCACTGCTTGGTGACAGATCCTTCCACTATTCTACAAAACAGAGGCTCTATAAAGGGGCTGAAACAGCTTTGCTTGCAGAAGCTCTGACTCTGAGAAAGTCAGTGACCTAAGAAAACAGGGGTCACATCCTCTGGCATTTCTCTCTGGGCTTCCTGTTTCTGGACTTCCTGTCTCCCCTAAGCTGATACTGGTCCCCCAGCTCTCTCTCTAATTGCACAGATGGTTTAATCGTTCTCCTGAATCTTTGCCGTGCCACTCATTCTAATTAGTCCTGGAAACTTAGAACAAGTGCATAGCTTTGTGAGAGCTGATTTTTCTCACTCAGTGAGTTTCGGGGATGCTTTGAACTCCAACAGTGAAAGGCAGGTGACAGAGGACTTGCTTTGTATAGTGAACTAGATAGAACCTGAACACAAACAAAGACAGGGAATGGGAAATAAATTTCAGGTGAGGGTTGATGTTGTAGATTGGGTTGCATGCATGGTCAATAGTGTCCACCTCTTTGCGACCGACTCCATGTAACCCCAGGGACTGTAGCCCATCAGGCTCCTCTGTCCATGGAATTTTCCAGGCAAGAATACTGGAATGGGTTACCACTTCCTACTCCAGGGGATCTTCCTAACCCAAGGATCAAACCCACGTCTCTTGCATCTCCTGCATTGGCAGGAGGCTTCTTTATCACTGTGCCACCCAGGCAGCATAAAAAGTAAAAACTCAGCCTCATTTATTTTTCTGTGGTTTGGACAACCTTCATAGGTCAAGCAGAATATATTGTAGACTTTTTCCAAAAATTCACGGGCATGTTCTTTGTCTTCCTGTGCAAAGACTTTGAAGTGTGACAGGAATAGCTGCTGATCTAACAGGGGCCCTAGCAGTAAAGGCGCGTGACATGTTATGTACCAGAGATGGCATCTCATGGAGAGAAGCTGCATTCCTGTCTCCTTTCGTGATTTCTCGAAGGTTGTCAGCAAGCTGAAGGCAACATCTTTTCTTAGGACAAGTTAGAGATTCAATGTTACCCCAGGGCGAGTATCAAATGATCTGGCAGTGTAAGAAGTACACAGTGGTGGAGATTTTATTTCTAATGAGCAGAGACTGGAAACACATTTGGAAGTCTATCATGATGTTTCTTTTCCTACCTCAGTCTAATGATCTCATTGGCTTGAATTCTCCGTGGTTTGGCTTCTAATTCTTTTCATTTCCATCTTCATCTTTCCCATTCGCTGCCCCATTTTATGGTCTATATCTCTCCTTCCAAGTTCTTGCTCGCTTTTTATCTTCTTGAGTCCTCATTTTTTTTTTTGTTAATTGAAGGATAGTTAATTTATAATGTTGTTTTAGGTGCCTGGCAAAGGGATTTGAGTTTTATATATATTCTTTTTCATTATATAAGGTATTGAAGATTGTTATTACGAGATATTGACTATTGTTTCCTGTGCTATTCAGTAAGTCCTTGTTTTTTATTTATTTTGTATATAGTAGTTTGGTTCTTTCATTCAATCTGCTGCAACCCCTCCCTTCCCAACTGGCCTTACCTCCACTTAGTGTGTTCTGTTTGTTTGTTTTGGGATTTTAGTTCTCAAACTAAACTGTGCCTTCAGCAGGGAAAATATGCCTAACTACTGAACCCCCAGGGGATTTCCCACCTCCGTTAGGTTTTATGAGACATATGAATGTAGCAGCTGAGGAGGACACGATGGAGGGAGGCTGGCAAGCCTCTCTAATTCAGGCTGTATGGTTTTCTTTCAAGGCTGTCTGTGCTCCTACTAAATTGAAGAAAATCTTTGCAGAGTAGGTGGTGAGAAAGAGTCACCAAGGAAGTAAAGGACTTGGAGTTATATGGCATAGCAACCAAAGGGCAAACTTCAGGTTGCCTAATTTTTGCTATAATCTTTGGTCCAATGAGATGACTTTTCCCTCTAGAGGAGGGATTGCAAATATTGGCAAAAAAAAAAAAAAGATGTACAACTTAAGAGTTGTGAGTTGTATACAACTCGCAAAGAGTTGTAAGTTGTGTACAACTTAAGTTTTTTTGGGGGCAAAATGAGGACTACAGCCAGGGAGGCAGCATCTCATAGAGCTCTGAGAGACTGCTCCAAAGTGGCAGTGGGGGAAAGTCAATATATAAGGTTTTGGTGAGGGGTGAGTTCAATATCATGAAGCACTATTTTACAAAAGGGTTGTTTTTTTTTTTTAATTTTATTTTATTTTTAAACTTTACAATATTGTATTGGTTTTGCCAAACATTGAAATGAATCCGCCACAGGTATACATGTGTTCCCCATCCTGAACCCTCCTCCCTCCTCATACCATCCCTCTGGGTCGTCCCAGTGCACCAGCCCCAAGCATCCAATATCGTGCATTGAACCTGGACTGGCGACTCGTTCTATATATGATATTATACGTATTTCAATGCCATTCTCCCAAATCATCCCACTCTCTCCCTCTCCCACAGAGTCCAAAAGACTGTTCTATACATCAGTGTCTCTTTTGCTGTCTCGTATACAGGGTTATTGTTACCATCTTTCTAAATTCCATATATATGCGTTAGTATACTGTATTGGTGTTTTTCTTTCTGGCTTACTTCACTCTGTATAATAGGCTCCAGTTTCATCCACCTCAGTAGAACTGATTCAAATGTATTCTTTTTAATGGCTGAGTAATACTCCATTGTGTATATGTATCATAGCTTTCTTATCCATTCATCTGCTGATGGACATCTAGGTTGCTTCCATGTCCTGGCTATTATAAACAGTGCTGTGATGAACATTGGGGTACACGTGTCTCTTTCCCTTCTGGTTTCCTCAGTGTGTATGCCCAGCAGTTTTTGTTGGTCATGAGGATCTGAGGTCACCATGAAGGGATTTAGTGCTTCTCTAGATATGAGGAGATGCAAGGGCTGCAATCATAAAATCTGTTCCCAAAAACATCCAAAGAATGCCAAAGAATGCTTAAATTACTGCACAACTGCACTCATCTCACACGCTAGTAAAGTAATGCTCAAAATTCTCCAAGCCAGGCTTCAACAATACGTGAACCGTGAACTTCCACATGTTCAAGCTGGTTTTAGAAAAGGCAGAGGAACCAGGGATAAAATTGCCAATATCTGCTGGATCATTGAAAAAGCAAGAGAGTTCCAGAAAAACATCTATTTCTGCTTTATTGACTATGCCAAAGCCTTTGACTGTGAGGATCACAATAAACTGTAGAAAATTCTGAAAGAGAAGGGAATACCAGACCACCTGATCTGCCTCTTGAGAAATCTATATGCAGGTCAGGAAGCAACAGTTAGAACTGGACATGGAACAACAGACTGGTTCCAAATAGGAAAAGGAGTACGTCAAGGCTGTATATTGTCACCCTGCTTATTTACTTATATGCAGAGTACATCATGAGAAATGTGGATGAAGCACAAGCTGGAATCAAGATTGCTGGAAGAAATATCAATAACCTCAGATGCAGATGACACCACCCTTATGGCAGAAAGTGAAGAAGAACTAAAGAGTCTCTTGATGAAAGTGAAAGAGGAGAGTGAAAAAGTTGGCTTAAAGCTCAACATTCAGAAAACTAAGATCATGGCATCCGGTCCCATCACTTCATAGCAAATAGATGGGGAAACAGTGGAAACAATGTCAGACTTTATTTTTTTGGGCTCCATAATCACTGCAGATGGTGATTGCAGCCATGAAATTAAAAGACGCTTACTCCTTGGAAGGAAAGTTATGACCAACCTAGACAGCATATTAAAAAGCAGAGACATTACTTTGCCAACAAAGGTCCGTCTATTCAAGGCTATGGTTTTTCCAGTGGTCATGTATGGATGTGAGAGTTGGACTATAAAGAAAGCTGAGCGCCAAAGAATTGATGCTTTTGAACTGTGGTGTTGGAGAAGACTGTTGAGAGTCCCTTGGACTGCAAGGAGATACAACCAGTCCATCCTAAAGGAAATCAGTTCTGAATATTCATTGGAAGGACTGATGCTGAAGTTGAAACTCCAATCCTTTGGCCACCTGATGGGAAGAACTGACTCATTTGAAAAGACCCTGATGCTGGGAAAAATTGAAGGTGGAAGGAGACGGGGATGACAGAAGATGAGATGGTTTGATGGCATCACTGACTCAATGGGCATGAGGTTAAGTAAACTCCAGGAGTTGGTGATGGACAGGGAACCCTGGCATGCTGCAGTCCATGGGGTTGCAAAAAGTTGGACAAGTCTGGTGACTGAACTGAACTGAAAAACATCCAACTATCTAAAGACCTGTCCCACTATATTCCCTGGAGCACAGGGTGCCTGACTCCACCCTGAACTCCCTTAGGGGTAGTTGAAGGTCAACAGCTATGGCAGCATGGGGTTTAATCTCTGAAGAGTCAGATGGCAAATATCTTTGTTGTTCAGTCATTGGCCATGTTCTTGGTAAGTGCCAATTTGTGGTTGACACAAATGTCAACCTCTAAGCTAAATCCTGCTCACCACTCGCTTCTGCAATTAAGTTTTATCCGTACGCGGACATGCCCTCCAGTTTACATGTTACCTATGCCTGCTTTCATGTGTTATTACGCTATCATGGCAACCTCAGCTGTTGCAGCAGAGATCCTATGAGCTGTGAAACTTAAGACAGGTACTCTCTGGTACTTTATAGAAGAGGTTTGCTGACTCTGGAAGGTTATAAAACCTTGCATATCATGGGGAGGATATTTCTCATAACTGACTCTAGAAATACAGTGTAAAGCCTAATTAAAGCTCCTGAGGCCTCAAACAATACAGCAAATGGGGGCAAAATGTCAACAGAAAGTAAATATGGCCAGAGACTTCATGATGTTCTTTATACTACCTTAATTCTTGAAAGTTTTCTGTAAGTTTGAAATTGTATCCAAATAAAAAGATCGGTTTTAATGAAAAAAAAAAAAAAAAAGCTTCAGAGGCCTGAAAGAAAATTGTCTGCCTTCAAGCCTACAGCAGTTTTCTTTATCATCATTGTATCAGTCAGGGTTCTCCAGAGGAAGAGAATTAATAGAACATATACACACACAAAATATAAGCATACACATTGTACTATTATCTATAATATAATAATTGGGCTTCCTTGGTGGTGAGAGGGTAACAGACATGAAGACCAGGGGTCTCCAAACAGAGGAAATAGGCTGCAAGTGTCAGACATTTTTTATCTCTCTTTAAAGCGGCAGGAAGAAACAAACTAGTGTTAGATTTTTTCCCCCTTCTCTATACAAATTTAAAAGGAGGATTCTCTTAAAATTCTGTGTTGCCATGACAACACCTGGCTCCACCCAAACTTAACTTTTCTCAAACCTTGAGCTAACCAATGTGGTTTTCTTATGGAAATATTTGTCTTAAGCTATGTTAATGAATTATGTTTTTAACCTAGACTCAGTCTTCAAGTTGGTTCCAGCTAAGATTTAGAACCGACTTGACAAACCAGCATGTTTTACTCATGCAAATGTTCTCTTAAGCTATGTTAATTAGACTGTATTTGCTTGGCAACCTGCCTTTCTTCAAGATTCATGTCAATCGTTTTAAGGCCCAGGACAACTCACCTGGTGCCAATGTTATCTCAAAATGCATGTTGTGGGTGAGGGACCTGGTGTCATTCTCTGAGTTTTGAGACATCTCCTTTCTCTAATTAGCAGACTGCTAGTAGCTATATAATGTCTGGCTAAAGACTAGCAGGGGGGCATTCTTTCTGCTCCCTTCTGATGTCTACATCAAAAACTTTCTGTATCTCTTTTACACTTTAATAAAACTTTATTTCACAAAAGCTCTGAGCGATCAAGCCTCGTCTCTGGCCCTGGATTGAATTCTTATCCTCTGAAGGCAAGGAATCCTGGCATCTTTTGTGGCTCAGCAACAACTTTTCAGTGGCTCAGATGGTAAAGAATCTGCCTGCAATTAGGGAGAACTGGGTTCTATCCCTGGGTGGGGAGGATCCACTGGAGAAGGGAATGGCTATCCACTCCAGTATTCTTGCCTGGAGAATCCCATGGACAGAGGAGCCTGGTGGGCTACAGACCATAGGGTCGCAAAGAGTTGGACGTGACTGAGCGACTAACACACACACACATTATAATTGTGTATATTTATATATTTATTTATTTGTTATAAAGAATTCAGAACCAACAAAAGATATATATATATATATATATATATATATATATATATGTGTGTGTGTGTGTATACATACATGCATGTTGTTGTTTATGGTTCTCGCCGTACATCAACAGGGACTGACCACAGGCACACATTTGTCCTCTGTCTCCTGAACTCTCTCCGAGCTCCCTAACCACCTGACTCCTCCAGGTTGTCTCCCTCACAGAGCACCTGCTTTGGGTTCCCATGGAATTCCCACTGGTTATTTTCTGAGAGAGGCCTAGAACATGAAAGTGAAAGTGTTAATGGCTCAGTCATGTGCGATTCTTTGCAATCCCAAGCTCCTCTGTCCATGGGATTCTCCAAGAATACTGCAGTGGGTTGCCATTGCCTTCTCCAGGGGATCTTCCCCATCCAGGGATCGAACCTGCATCTCCAGGACTGGCAGGCAGATTCTTCACTGCAGAGCCCCCAGGGAGGCCCATATATATGCATACACATCAGATTATTATCTAGTATATAATTGTATACATATATATGTATATATTGGAGAAGGAAATGGCAACCCACTCCAGTGTTCTTGCCTGGAAATCCCAGGGCCAGGGGAGCCTGGTGGGCTGCCATCTATGGGGTCACACAGAGTCGGACACGACTGAAGCGACTTAGCAGCAGCAGCAGCATATGTATATATATATATTTATTATAAAGAATTGGCTCACATGATCATGGGGGCTGTCAAGTCCAGACCTAGTATAACCAATGATGTAAGTTCAAATTCTAGTCTGGAGGCAAGAGAACACAGGTCAAAGACAGTCAGGCAGAGGGAGAGAATTCTTTCTTATTTAAACTTTTATTCTATTCAGGCTTTCAAGGGATTGGATGAGGCCTGAAATATCCATCCCTATTGGGGAGGGCAGTCTGCTTTATTTAGTCCTCTGGTTCAAATACCCTTACAGACACATTAAGAAATAATGCTTAACCAAATACCCGGGCACCATGGAGCCCAGTCAAGTTGAGACATAATTGAACCTTCGGTCACTCTTCTCACCCTTGGAGTGGGGAGTCATTGTTCAGTTGCTCAGTCATGTCTGACTCTTTGCGACCCCATGGATGACAGCAGGCCAGGCTTCCCTGTCCTTCACCATTTCCAGAGTTTGCCCAATTTCATGTCCATTGAGTCGACGGTACCATCCAACCATCTCATTCTCTGTTGCCCCCTTCTCTTCCTGTCTTCAATCTTTCCCAGTATCAGGGTCTTCTCTATTGAGTTGGCTCTTCACACCAGGTGGCCAAAATGTTGGAGCTTCAGCTTCACCATCAGTTCTTCCAATGAATGTGCATAGTTGCTCAGTCATGTCCGACTCTTTGCAACCCCATGGACCAACCATGGACTGTATAGGATCCCTACGGACTGTCTGTCCACGGGGATCCTCCAGGCAAGAATACTGGAGTGGATTGTCCATGGGGATCCTCCAGGCAAGAATACTGGAGTGGGTTGTCATGTCCTTCTCCAGGGGATTTTCCCAACCAAAGGATTGAACTCAGGTCTCCCTCCTTGTAGGCAGGAGGCTTGACTTTACTCAGACTTTACTGTCTGAGCCACCAGGGAAGCCCAAGAACTGAAAGCCTTTGCAATGAGTACAAACAAGCAGGAACACTCACAGGCCAGCATTTCTCTAAGTATTTAGAGAAATTTAGTATTTAGTATTTCTCAGAACACAAATCTCACATGACACTTACTCTAAAAAAAAATCCACATAAAGATAAATTCAGGAAATGGTGTGTAAAATACAGGCCCTTATTGGTGTTTGAAACCACCAACAGCGTATCAAAGGTTCTGAGAACCCTATAGTAACTTAACTTTGTCTAATGCAGCATTTCCCAAACCTGTTTGGCCAAAGATCTCTCTATTCATACAATAACAATATATTCTGCCAAAATATATCTTGAACTGCTTCTCCAAAGAACTAAAATATAGTTTTAAAAAATCTTACAATATAATTTCAAATTAACAATAATGAGGATATTCAGGGTTGATTTCCTTTAGGACTGACTGGTTTGATTTCTTTGCTGCCCAAGGGACCCCCAAGAGTTTTCTCCATACCATAGTTCATAAGCACCAATTCTTCATTGCTCAGCCTTCTTTATGGTCCAACTCTCACATCTGCACATGACTACTGGAAAAATCGTAGCTTTGACTATACAAACTTTACTGTAGCCCCTTCTACTCAGTCCACATAGGATCTGTTCGACATCTTGGACCATTACTGCACTGTGAGCTCTCCCAGATTCTGTGGGGTAGTTTGTGCTCCAAGGAAAGGAGTCTTGGAGGGAAGCTATCATTGGTGACCCTAGAAGTGATGACATTGCTACTGACCAGGTTTCTTGGCCTACTAAATCACCAGACATTTGACCAGAGGCCAGACAAGAAATTCAGACAAGGCTTTATTGGGACCCCTGCTGTAGCAGGGATATTTGAGGACAGACAACAGGGTCCCTTGTTTGTCTGCTTGCTGAGAGGGGATGAGTTGGCTCTTGATTTGGTGTGAGAGTAGAGGGAGGGTCCAGGGCTCAGGCTGGAGGGCTGACTTAGGTATTTTGCCCACCCTTTTAGCCGTGTGTGTGTAGGGAGCATGTGTGGTACCCTGCTTTTGCTCCTGGCTCTGCAGAAGTGGCAGTTGGGTTTTATTTATTTTTTTGTTGTTTTGTGTCTTGTTGTCTGTAACTTTCCCCAACAGTTACTTTTAGCTCCTGTAGTTTCTTTGCATTTTCTCACTCAAGGAGGCATTTGTCCAGGTGCAAGCCCTGTAGCAAGTCATCTCAGGTCCCAGCCTATCTCAACAGGTCAGTCCTTGTCCAGCTTAAGTGAAGGACACAGGTCCCAGGCAAGACCAGCTTCATAATTTGTGAAGCCCAGTACCAGATGATGTCCAGTGCAAGCTGGGCCCTTGTTAAAACAAAACAAAACAAAACCAAAAGCCAACTTATTATGAATTTCAAGATGGCAGCCACAGAGCAGTAAACCAAGTGCAGGGCCCCCCTGAGGACAGGACCCTGTGCCAACGCACCGGTTGTGTCCAGGAGGCTGGCCCTGATCCCGGGACTTCAAGGGGGCACCTATTCATAGATGATGACAGTTGCATTTTGGAAACTGCGTTGCAGCACTTCTCAGCTGCCTACCTGGCGGGAGTGTGCAGCCAACTTTGGCCTCCCTGGAGGGGGGCTCCACAGGGAGGGCATGCATCTCCCACTTGGCATGACTTGTGCCAAGTCATGGACTGTGCACGTCCTGGATCTAAAGAGCCTGCCTCGATCCACAAGCCACTCGAATCGGGCCTCCTCCCAGCTCTCCCCAGTACCTGGGAGCTATTTTTAGGTGACCTGTGGTAGAGGTTTGACTTGCAATTTTCATGCCTGAGGTCTGGGTTTCACAGGAAATGTTTCAAAGAATTTAATATAATGCGACACACACATATGAACAGGCTTGTGTTGGTTTTGTTCTTGTTGACTTGCTGTTAAGAATTTCTATTCTTAGTCTTTTTCTCTTCTCCCTGCTCCTTCCTAACTCGCTTTTCTCCACCTTCACAGTCCTCTCTATGCCAGAACTGAGCCTCTTGCCACATGAATTTCCTTTCCTCACCCACTGCCAACCCCTCTGGTTCTCCACCATGAATGAGTTCCTGTAGCTGTCCACTTCCTTTCAGTTCTTTTCCAAACTCTTTTCTTCTTTGCTCTGCACAGATTCTCCTTTGAATTTTTAGACCCTGAGTGTAAGGACTGGCTTTCTCCCTTCGTCCACCTGAACTGATACCACAGTCCAACTCATATTTAATCACGGCTCCTGTCTTCCCTGTCCCTGCCATTTCCTACATTCTCTAGAATGTTTCTTCAACTTCCCTTCTTCGTTGGATGGCTAAAATGTCAGGAAATAAGTGACCAGCCAGTCTAAACTTCTTAGTTCATACATCTTTGGTCTTTGTTGTACTTACTGCTGAAAGGACAAGCATCTGCTTGAGTCTTATGCCTTAAATTTACAAAGAAAAGCACATGAAATAGGTACAATTTGCCTGCATTGGAGAGCCCACTGAGGAAGACATAAGAAGTTAAATTATCCAGTGACTTAACCACCAGGTGGCGCTGCTGGCAGAGGTCAGCTTGGTTTTGATGGGAGGGGCAGGTGCCCAGCTCATAGGGAATGCATGGCTGGATACTCCAGCTGTTGCTCACAATAACCAGGTGTATGTCTGTAGGCACGGGTAATGAACCAAATGCCTGAATTTCCCTGTGTCTTCCGGAATTATGGAAAACATGTATGTAAACTGTTCCAATGATTGGAGTTACCTGATTTCAGTTGCTGTGATTCAGGCCTTAGAAATGTGGGAATTAGGTTTAAACATTAAAAAAATTTTTTTTGGCTGCATGGGATCGTCACTGTGTCATGTGGGCTTTTTCTAGATGTGGTGAAAGACTTGTTGTAGAGCATGGGGTCTAGAGCAGGCAGGCTCCGCAGTTGTAACCCGCTAGCTTCTCTAGTTGCAGCTCTCGGGCTTGTTAGCCCTGCAGCATGTGGGATCTCAGTTCCTAGGCCAGGGATCGAACCTGTGCTTCATGCATTGGAAGGCGGATTCTCAACCACTGGACAACCAGGGAAGTCCCTTATACGTTTATTTTAATATTTGGTTCCATGTTCCCTTTTTTTGCTGGAATATCCTTTGTTTTCTATCGTCTTCTTTCTTAGTCATCTAATCCATTAATAGATGGACTGATCCTATCTTCATAAAGAAATATAAGCAATGCCACGTCTTCACAAAGAAAGGTCATTATTTTAGAAAGGGCATTGTTCTTAGTTCAGTCAGGGGAGTAGATCCAAGAGGTGTAATATCTTGACTGCTCAGAGATTTGAGAAACTTGCTCAGGAATTACCTTTCTTCTTACCTGTAAAATGATTAAGAACTACCCAGTCCTTATGAAGAGCGGATTGCCTAGTTTTGATATGACCAGATACATGTTGCTATCTGGCAGCAACATTAGCTATCTTCCAGCCATGATTTCCCAACATCTCCCGTGTGGACAGACATTGGATACCGAGTCATTGCTTGTGAATTGACTACATAATAGTCCTTCATAGCAACATCTATTTAGTAGTATCAGAACTAGGCTAAGTATTCTCTTCATAAGTGCTGGGTAGTTCTTTAACATTTTACAGGTAAGAAGAAAGGTAACTCCTCAGCAAGTTTCTCAAATCTCTGACCACTCAAGATATTACACTTCTTAGGTTTATTCCCCTGATCTCTTCAGTGGAAACATGGTTGAAACTGTGAGTTGCAGCTTTTTGGTAAGTCTCTTCTGGGAGTGAGATACCTAAACTAAAATCCAGCACCAAGAGGATTTGCGTTGCTGAAAAAGAAAGAATGATGGGACTTCCCTGGTGGTCCAGTGGTTAAGACTTCACCTTTAAATGCGGAGGGTGAAGGTTCGATCCATGGTTGAAGAAGAACTAAGATACCACATGCCTCTTGGCCAAAAAACCAAAACATAAAACAGAAGCAATATTGTAACAAAGTCAATAAAGACAAAAAGGAAAGAAAGAAAGAAAGAAAGACTGTGAAGCAAAATGCCTAGAGTGAGATGTGTGTGTGTGCTCAACCGTGTCGGACTCTTTTAGATCCCCATGGATTGTAGTCCACCAGGCTCCTCTGTCGGTGAAAATTTCCAGGCAAGAATACTAGAGCAGGTTGCTATTTCCTCCTCCAGGGGATCTTCCCAACCCAGGGATTGAACCCGTGTCTCTTGTGTCTCCTGCACTGGCAGGTGGATTCTTTACCACTGCGCTGAAAGAGATGTAAATTCTTATATATTTGTATGTACCTGTCAATGACACCAAAGACAGCTCTTTAGCACGTCTCCATACTAGGATTAAGGCTTGTTTACCTCCAGTGTAAATCATCACCCTTGTGGTTCTGGCCATTTTGCAGAAGTGGCATTTTCCCTCTTGATTAGAGACTGTTCCATTGTAGTTCATTTCCTGGATTGTAGTGACGTGGAAGCTGTGATCCTGGTGTCTCTAGCCTTCTCATTCCGGAAAACCTTATCCCCTGTGATAAGGAAGAAGCTGGAAGACTTCACACTAATTTCTCTGATGATATATGCTTTCTATATTCAAGTTGCACCTTCTGCCCAGAACACTTCCCCAGCTCCATCTGGCTAACTTTCCCTACTCTTAAAGGCACAGATCCAGACACCATGGTCCTCAAGAAGCCTTTGTCAACCCTCGTCAGCAAAACCGATCTCTTCCTTGCCTCTTCTAGCTCTTGCTTTGTGCCTCTTCTAAAGTGTGGATCATGACTTGCCTGGCTCAAGAAAAGCTCATTCCCAGGAAAGGTCTCAATTCTTGCTGCATTGCAGGCCAAGTCACAGTGAGGACAATTACCTGTTTGACCTTATATTCCCCCTGGAGCCCAACCGAGTATCTTGGGTTTAATAGGTTCTCAAAAGCTATTTGTTGACTTAAATTAGATTGCATTTTATGAATGTTTGTGAATGAGAGAGCATTGCCTTACATGGCTTACAAAAAAATCTGTTGGGATAAAAATAGCCAAACAAGAAGTTAAGTGGGAGGGTTGCGTCTTACACAACGAGGCTGTGTCCTTTTGGATGTTTGGAAAGCCTCTCAGAATTTATGCTTCCTGAAGATCCTGCTGCTCTAGCATTCTGCCCACATGCAAAAAGGCAATCAGGATGGATTTTGATAAAATGGAATATTTTTAGGCATGCTAATCAGCCAGGCTCTGCCAAATTCTTGGCCTTTGGTATGTGCTACTGAGTAATGTCAGACATTCACACGTATACACACTGACATTTACAAGGCATGAGATGGGCTCAGCCAAGTTCAGAAACAAAATCCCCTTCTCACTCCCCCGACCCTGTGATTGGTTCACCAGAACTTCCTCAGATGCATTTAGTCTTTGCTACTGGAGGGATGGACAGGCTTCTGGGTACCAAGTGAATTTCCATTCATTTCTTCACTCCAGGAAATACCGTTTGCGTACAAGGGTCAGGTGTGCTGTGAGTTTGGGATTCACAAGGTTACCGGTCCAGTTGTGTGATGGGGCCCCGGGCTGCTCTAGCATAGGTGCTGACAGAAGGTACACTTAGGGCTTGAGCTGTTGTACAACCTCTGGTACAGGATTCATAGAAATGAAAGTGAATAGTGCTCCACTCCAAACACGTCTTGGATGATCTTTGAAGCTTCCAGATAAAAGTCCAAGAGGCCTACTCTCTCCCTTCTGAAAAAATGCTGTTGTTTAGTTGTTAAGTTGTATCCGATTCTTGTGACCCCATGGACTGTAGCTCGCAAGACTCCTCTGTCCATGGGATGTCCCAGGCAAGAATTGTGGAGTGGGTTGCCATTTCCTTATCCAGGGGATCTTCCTGACCCAAGGATTGAACCCATGTCTCCTGGATTGGCAGGCAGGTTCTTTACCATTGAGCCACCAGGGAAGCCCCATATACTACTGATACTATATATAAGATAGATAACTAATGAGAACCTACTATATAGCATAGGGAGCTCTGTGGTGACCTAAATGGGAAGGAAATCTAAAAAAGAGGGGCTACAGTTATACAGTTATACCTATAACTCATTCACTTTGCTGTACAGTTGAAACTAATGAAACAGTGTAAAGCAATTATACTCCCCCCAAAAATTAATTTTAAAAAGTTACTTTATAACCATAAAAAACAACTTGGAACTGGCTTTATAACTTTCATCTCCCTTTTTCACCCCGTTGAAGGAGGACTTGGTGCAGAGACCTGCCCATGGACACTAGTCTGGAGGAGGACCCAGTTGCGTGGCATCTCATTGACCCAACGGCTACTCCAGGACTTTGCTACCATTGTGTGGTGTCACAGCCAGGGGGGCTCTGTCTTTAGAAGGAGTAGATGCATGCAAGGTCATGGAGCATATGCGTGTCTAACTGGAACACTTGCTTTTTTTATGACAGAAGAAGAAAACCTGTCTCTACATTGCCAAGAATAATAATTGTCCAGGCATACTTTGGGAAGAAGCTTCAAGACGTTGATGATGGTGTGATGGTGATGGTGATGATGACGGAGATGATTTTTATTGACCACTTAGATTACTTCTGTTTTTTAACTATTATGATCATAATGCTATTAAGAGCATCTTTACATGTCAATCTTAGTCTACATTGCCTATTATTTCCTTTATGTATATGTTTTCTCTCCTTTTTAGAAGCTTCAAGATTATTTCTATGTCCAAGTTATAATTGGAACTCAGTCACACAAGTTTAAAACCCTCTTCTAAAGACTTGGTGGTGTCAGGGGTCATGCACAGCCTGGGGAGGGGTTATTTACTGAAAAAGCTGCAGTGTTTTTGGTACTTTTAATTGTCATGAGGATCAGAGGATTCATTCCTGGTTGTTAGGTAACCAGACCAGTGATGCTATTTTCAGTTATTTCGAATTCTATTTGTTTCAGCTCTGTAAGACCGAATTATTTTTGCTTAGCCTATTGGAGAATGAAATGGCAACCCACTCCAGTGTTCTTGCCTGGAGAATCCCAGGGATGGGGGAGCCTAGTGGGTTGCTGTCTATGGGGTCGCACAGAGTTGGACACGACTGAAGCAACTTAGCTGTAGCAGCAGCCTATTTACTGGCAAAGAGGAGCTGAGAAAATGGAGATTTAGAAATTGGTTTCAGGACTTAAATACAACAACTTAATGTTAGTGATTAGAAAAATTAAGTGGGATACAGTCATTTTACAAAAAAAATCAGACTTATCCAACTGTTTTTAGACTTTAAAAAATGTATGTTCTGTTCTATTTATTATTTTCCCATATCATGTCTGTGTACTAAAGGTTTTTTTTTTTTTTTTTAACAAAACTTTTGCTCCCAGTGGTTATAAACAGAACATAGGTGTTGAAAATTGTTTTTTTAAATTTTTCTGTTTAAATCTTAATTGTGGGACTCCCTTGGGGTCTCGTGGTTAGGACTTTGCCTTCCATGCAGGAGGTGTGGGTTCGAATCCCTGGGTCATGAGCTAAGATCCCATGTGTCTCATGGCCAAAAAACCAAGACTTAAAACAGAAACAATATTGTAACAAACTCAATGAAGTGAAGTTGCTCAGTCACGTGGGACTCTTTGCAATCCCATGGACTGTATTCCTATCAGGCTCCTTTGTCCCTGGAATTCTCCAGGCAAGAGTACTAGAGTGGGCTGCCATTTCCTTCTTCAGGGGATTGTCCTGACCCAGGGAATGAACCCAGGCCTCCTGCATTACAGGCAGGCTCTTTACCCTCTGAGCCACCAGGGAAGCCCAACAAATTCAATAAAAGCTTTAAAACATGGTCCACATTAAAAAAAAAAAAAGTCTTTAAAAGAAACTTCGTTGTAACATCTCTCTGCCCTTAACTGATGGCTGGTTTTAGTCACATGATTTCAAAAGGTAAAGGAAAATAAAGATATTTTTAGTCTACTCCTTCTAGAATAATCCACGGTGGAGTTTTTAACTGGCACTTGGTAGCTATAATAACCCTCCTCTTTCAGTCATGCTAAGGTCAACGAAGTCCCTTTGAACAGCAGATATGTTTACAGGCATCATCCGAAATAAGGGCTGGTTCTTTTCAATATCATTTAAGAATTCATACATCTGCTAAGAGGCCAACAGCCCATAAAAGTACTAGGTGAGGAATGTCTCAGGATTTCCCTGTGTCAAGTTAGTGAATTAATGCATCTTAACTCTATGAAGTTTCCAAACATGGCAAGTTTGGAAGAGCTGGCTGAAAGTGGTGTAACTAACAGCTAAAGGTTGGCTATATTTAAGTTGTCCAAAAGTCTTTAATTTTTTATGAGAGAGACAGAACCAGGTTCTAGTCTGAGCCCTGGTACCAGTGAGTGGTAATGACCCAGAAAGTTAATTAACTTCTTCAGGACTTCATTTTCCAATCTGTAGAATGGGTTTGGCCTAGTAGATACCAACGGTTATTTCCACAGTTATTAAGAAAATGTGTTATACTTTCACATCCTGTACTGTGATATTCTACACAGCAGGGCAACACAAAGTGAGAACCTTACAGTTAGAGATTAAAAATCAACCTAATTTCATACTTACTTAGAAAAAAACATTTTTTCCCCCTAAAGCTCATCCTATAATAAGATTTTCATGTGCTTTTCTTTTTCTTAAATTAATCTAGCTATATTCCTGAATACCTTCATACATTATTGTTTTTCTTTACTGGGTTATGAATACTGTAAGTTCATACACTGCCTATTTCAGAAATATTTACTTGGCCATTGATCCTATCTACCTTCAATGTGAGCATAGATTATCTGCTGCTGCTACTGCTGCTAAGTCGCTTCAGTTGTGTCCAACTCTGTGCGACCCCAAAAATGGCAGCCCACCAGGCTTCCCCTCCCTGGAATTCTCCAGGCAAGAACACTGGAGTGGGTTGCCATTTCCTTCTCCAATGCATGAAAGTGAAAAGTGAAAGTGAAGTCGCTCAGTCGTGTCTGACTCTTAGCGACCCCATGGACTGCAGCCCACCAGGCTCCTCCGTCCATGGGATTTTCCAGGCAAGAGTACTGGAGTGGGGTGCCATTGCCTTCTCCACTTCCTGGCAAAACAATGGCCTATTCAACCAGGTTAGTTAAAATAGCAATGATAAAATGACTGACTTACCAATTATTTTTATTTCTCAACTAGTTGTTTTGATGTGTAAACACACAGCTTGCTCTTTTGTTAGAGATTATGCCCATTTTTGGCAGAAAATGCCAGTGTTACTAAGCCATAAAAACACCTATGATGTTCTTATAAAGGTTGCATAATCTCTGTCTGGTTGCACCCTTTCTGATTTCTTGATAGACTGATCAGTGAAATTGGCTGAGAGCCCATGCTTTTAGCCATGCCCCATGTTACTCATCTTGCTTCTAAAAATACCATCTTCTTTGTACTTTGAGCAGAGACCATGTTGTCAAAGCAAGGTTGTGTCTTAAAGAGTAACACTCTGAACATCAAGTTCAAGGTTACCAAGTGCTTCACACCTCTTGACTGGAATCTTAAACTTAAAAAAAATTTTTTTTAGAGTGGTTTTAGGTTCATAGCAAAACTGATAAAGAAAAAAGAGACTTCCTGTATATTTGCATCCCACACATCCATACATCTGTGACCAGGTTTCTCCACCAGAGTCATATGTTTGTTACAATTGATAATCCTATATGGAGCAATCATAATTATCGAAGGGGCTTCTCAGGTGGCATAGTTGGTAAAGAATCCGCCTGCAATGTAGGAGATGTGAGTTGGATCCCTGGATCAGAGAGATCCCCCAGGAGGAGGAAATGGCAACCCACTCCAGTATTCTTGCCTGGGAAATCCCATGGACAGAGGAGCCTGGCAGGCTGCAGCCCATGGGGTTGCAAAGAGTCGGACACGACTGAGCACTCATGAATGCAATTATCCATAGGGTTCAACTCTTTGTGTGGTATAGCCTGTGGGTTTGGACAAATGTATAATGATGTGTATCCATCATTAGAATTTTAGCCAGAGTATATATTTATTTTTTGCTGTGCTGGGTCTTTGTTGCTGCGAGCTGGATTTCCCTAGTTGTGGCAAGTGGCAATAAATTTGACGCACGGGCTTCTCACCGTGGTGGCTTCTCTTGTGGAGCTCAGGATCTAGGAGCATGGGCTTCCGTAGTTGTGACATGTGAGCTTAGCTCCCTTGTGGCATGTGGAATCCTCCTGGACCAGGGATCGAACCAGTGTCCCCCGTGTTGGCAAGCAGATTCCCAACCACACTGGACCACAGGGAAGTCCAATCCAGAGGATTATCACTGCCCTAGAAATCATCTGTGTTCCACTTCTTCATCCCCTAATCCAAGCCTCCAACCCCTGGTGATCACTGAACTTTTTTAGTGTCTTCGTAGTTATGCCTTTTCCAGAAAGTCCTACAGTTGGGATCACACTGTATATAGCCTTTTCAGATTGGCTTCTTTCCCATGGTAATATGCATCTAAGCTTCTTCTGTACCTTTTCATGGCTTAATGGCCCATTTCTTTTTAGTGCTGAATAATACTACATTATCTGGCTGTATCACAGTTTATTAGTCAACCTTCAAAGGACATCTTGGTTGCTTCCAAACTTTGGCAAATATGAATAAAGTTGTTATAAATATTCATGAACATGTTTTTGTGTGGACATACATCTTCGTCTGCTTTGCATAAACATCAATAAGCATGATTACTGGAGAAGACTCCTGAGAGTCCTTTGGACAGCGAGGAGATCAAAACGGTCAATCCTAAAGGAGATCAACCCTGAATATTCATTGGAAAGACTGATGCGGAAGCTGAAGCTCCAATACTTTGGCCACCTGATGCAAAGAACTGACTTACTGGAAGAGACCCTGATACTGGGAAAGACTGATGGGAGAAGGAGAAGGGGATGACAGAGGATGAGATGGTTGGATGGCATCACTGACTTGATGGACATGAGTTTGAGCAAGTTCTGGGAGATGGTAAAGGAAGCTTGGTGTGCTGCAGTCCATGGGGTCTCAATGAGTCATATACAACCTAGTGAATGAACAACAGCAACAGTAAGAGTATGTTTAGCTTTGTGAGAACCCGCCAAACTGTCTTCCAAATTTTGCATTCCCACAAGCAATGTATGAGAGTTCCTCCTGTTTCATGTCCTTGGCAGCACTTGGAGTTATCAGTGTTTCAGAGTGTGGCTATCCTAGACTATTAGACTTTTCAAAAGGTGACGTGGCTGTCAGAAATTTCCAAGTACAATTTCGGCTGAGTGTCCTTCATGCCAAGAAACAGGTTTGTGCTCTCAAGTTTCTTGAAAAAGACTCTGGAGGCAGGCACCTCTGACCTTGAGAAAGTTAGTTCAACTTCCTTCGCCTCAATTCTTCCTCTTTTGGAAAATGGGACAATAACTGTATCTTCTTTATAAGCTCTTGTGAGAGTATGTGTGTGGAACAGTGCTTGGCATGTATAAAACACAATATGTGCTCAGCTGCTTCAGTCATGTCCAACTCATTGCAACGCTACAATGGGTTGTCATGCCCTCCTCCAGGGGATCTTCCTGACCCAGGAATCGAACCCTTGTCTCCTGCCTCTACATTGCAGGCAGATTCTTTATCCACTGAGCCACCTGGGAAGGATGTATATATATACATATATATACACACACACACTTATAGCTGACTACTTTGTTGTACAGCAGAAATTAATACACTATTGTAAAGCAATTATACTCCAATTAAAAAATAAAGTTCTAAGGAACAGGGCAGGAATATTCTTACCCTCCCCTGACAGCGGGAAAAGGGACCAAATTTTGTTTATTTAAATTGAAGTACAGTCGATTTACAATGTGATAGTTTCCGGTATACTGCAAAGTGATTCAGTGTATGCATATTCTTCTTCAGATTCTTTTCCATTCTGGGTTATCACAAAGTATTGAATATAGTTCCTGGTATTATGCAGTAGGGCTTCATTGTTTATTTTCTACATGGTAGTGTGTACATGTTAATCCCAAGCTCCTAGTTTACCCCTTCACCTATCCTTTCCTTTGGTAACTGGAGTCTGTTTCTGTTTTGTAAGTTCATTTGTATCATTTTTAAAGATTCTACTTATAAGTGGGGCTTCCCTGGTGGCTCAGAGGTAAAGAATTCACCTGCCACACAGGAGATGTGGATTTGATCCCTGGGTCGGGAAGATCCCCTGGAGAAGGAAATGGCAGCCCACTCCAGTATTCTTGCCCGGAGAATCCCATGGACAGAGGAGGCTGACGGACTACAGTCCATGGGGTTGGAAAGAGTCAGACACGACTGAAGCAACTGAACACACACACGCTTTCTTCCAGAAGCAGAGTATCCTTCTGCTTTCCTTGTCTAGAGGAATTTTCTCTCCAAAGTTTTCAGAATTACGGAACATGAAAATTCATTTTAAACCAGTATTGTAGTAGTACCGTGACTGCGGAAAGAAATTTTGTTATTTTTGGACATTTCCTTTGACGGTTAATACAATCATGTGTGTGTGTTTACATGTGTGTGTGTGCTCAGTCGCTCAGTTGAGTCTGACTCTTTGCAACCCCGTGGACTGTAGCCCACCAGGCTCCTCTGTCCGTGGGACTCTCCGGGCAAGAATACTGGAGTGGGTTGCCATTTCCTTCTCCAGGGGATCTTCCCGACCCAGGGAAGGAACCTGCATCTCCTGTGTCACTTACGTTGGCAGGCAATAATTCTTTACCAATGTGCCATCCGTGAAGCCTCGCATTTACCCAGGGTCACCCAAAGTAAGCTAATGTGTATCTTCACCATTACTCATGGTCTGGGAGATTTGAAAGCTGATCTGTGCAAACTGCAGCAACTCCCACATAGACTCGGAGAAGCTGTGCAGCGGGGTCTGCGCCAGCACGGTTACCCGTGTGGACAGTGGGGCTCAGCGAGGCTCAGTAAGGCGACCACAGTCACAGGGTCAGAAAGACTGACTGGGCTTCCCCGTCTGGGTCTCGCAGCTTAGGACTGGACTCCGCTTCCCCAGAAGGCTTTCCTCCCCAGGCTGCAGCAACTCCCTGTATCTGAGCATTACTTCCAATTCATCTCCTCCGCCTCCTCTTCCGTTCTGAAAGCCTCCGCCACACCTGTAGGCTCCACGGCCACAACACACCAGACAGATCCTTCTGGAAGTGTCTGTCCAACCCCCTTACTACAGGTTAAAGGCATGGGGGCTGCACCTAGGGGAGCATGTGGGATCCTTGTTCCCTGATCAGGGATTGAACCCATGCCCCCTGCATTGGAAGGGCAGAATCTTAACCACTGGAGGGCCAGGGAATTCGCCTCATCTGGATGCACTGCTACAAGTGATTTTTGACTATACCCTGCCGCCTTCTATTCTGTACTCCTTTTGAACCTTTTCTGCATGGAGCAGCCAGGGCGATCATTTTAATGGGCTTGAAGCCTTCCAGTGGCTTCTCTTCCCACTGACTCTAACACCCCCATGTGTGGACTACTGCAGCCGTGCCTGGCGCTCAGACCTCTGTCCTCCCTGCCCTTCTTAACTCCTGACAATGGGACTCATTCCTGCTCCTCAGGGTTGTTGAGAAGCTGCCCTCCCTCAGGGGTTTTTGTACCTGCTCTTTCATCCTTCTGGAATTCTCTAACTCCATAGAACTTCATCAGATCAGATCAGATCAGTCGCTCAGTCGTGTCCGACTCTTTGCGACCCCATGAATCGCAGCACGCCAGGCCTCCCTGTCCATCACCAACTCCCGGAGTTCACTGAGACTCACGTCCATGAGTCAGTGATGCCATCCAGCCATCTCATCCTCTGTCGTCCCCTTCTCCTCCTGCCCCCAATCCCTCCCAGCATCAGGGTCTTTTCCAAGAGCTAGATTAAATCTTGAGATTAGCTCTAGCCAATCTTCCCTGCAAGGAAGCTTCCCTGGTGGCTCAGATGGTAAAGAATCTGCCCACAATATGGGAGACCTGGGTTCAATCCCTGGTCGAGAAGATCCCCTGGGAAAGGGAATGGCTACTCACTCCAGCAGTCTTGCCTGGAAAATTCGACGGGCAGAGGAGCCTGGTGGGCTACAGTCTATGGGGTCACAAAGAGTTGGACACGACCGAGTGACTAACACACTAGCCAATCTAAAAGATCACCTCTTTTCAGACTGCCCCAAATAAACCAGGTTTTCAGACACTTTCTATCACATTATCCTATTCGCATTCCTAATAAACACAGCCTATCTATTTTATAAGCCATCCTTATTTAATATAAAAATACTCGTATAAAGTATACTTTTTATAAAGTATTGTATAACGTATATAAAAATACTTAAACAAAAAAACAAAAACCCTAGCTTCTTCATATTAGCACGTATGGTAGTGAGCAAGCCTTGCTTATCTTGCCCTTTTCTGCATTCTCAGTACCCAGCAACGCTCGTGAATGAACGCAGGGGTGATGTTAGGTCTCGTTTTTTTCCTATTTCGTAACATCGTGCTTTCTCGTTATCGTCCCGCTTGCTGAAACGACAGGCGTTCACCCCACGGTGAGGAATGCAGACTCTGAAGGGCGAGAGATAAACACAGCTCAGCGCCAGGCTCGGTTACTCACTAGCTGGGGAGTTTCAGACGAGGGAGTTCCTCAGTGTCCGCCTCTGTAACATAAAGCTAATAGTTGTGTCCGCCTCATGGTGGAGACAATTAAACTGAGACAATTAAACATGGAAACACGGTAACAATGATAAAATACAGAGTACCCGGCCTGCCACATTGTAAGCACCCTATCGGTGCCAGCTATTCTTACTGTAGGATGAGTATATACATTATTTAGGTCGAATAGTTTTGTTATATATAAAAAACCATTACATTTATATGCTTTTATTGCTTATTATATACATCTACATTATAGATGTAGTGTTAGCTATTTAAAAAAAATTATTCTATTGTTTGATAAAGTAGCGAATAGAAAGTGTTACATGATGTGTGACATACCATAAATACAGATGCCAGCCTCTCTTTTCTCAGCCGGCTCTCATACAACATTCAGATGGATCACTCCTGGCGCCCTCGCGCGCTCCCTATTTCCCTCCCTTCTCCCTTCCTTCTCTCCGTGCCTCTCTATGTTTCCAGTAGCTTTTATTTATTTATAGTAAGAACCCCCAACATGAGATCTACCCACTTAACGTTTATTGAAGTGCACAACACAGCAGGGTTAACTACAGGCACCTCGTTGTACAGTGAACATCTAGAACTTACTCATCTTGTATGACAGATGAGTATTTTTATGGACTAAGTTTTGATGAAGTAAACAGCAGCTGCAGAATGCAGCTACGACAAATGTCCTGAAGGTGGCAGCAGAGGACTGAAGTTTGGAAAAAGGTTTGGAAAAAAAAAAAAAAAAATCTGTAAAGAATCTCTGCCTGTAACGCAGGAGACGGGGATTCGATTCCTGGGTCGGGAAGATCCCCTGGAGAAGGGAATGGTAACTCCCCTCCATATTCTTGCCTGGAGAATTCCATGGACAGAGGAGCCTGGTGGGCTGCGTTCCATGGGGTTACAAAGTCAGACAGCGTCCTTGCAGACGCCCTATGTGATTTGAAGGGGTGAGAAAGGTTATCCCATGGGTCTCTTCTTGTATCTTAAAATTCCCTTTCATTATCACTGCTGGGAAGGGATGTGTCGTGGTATTGCAGGAAGCTTCTCTAAATGCAAATGATATCCTGGAACAGGGAGCTTGCTATTATTCATCAAAACCTCAGGCAAAAATGAGAGCACCTGTGTATCAACAGGACGGAATGAAGTGGACCTGGCGGTGGAGGTGAGATTGGGGCAGGAAGAAAAGGGCGTGGGTTTGGGCGCGCCCCAGGACACCTTGATCTGCAGGGAGGAGCATAGCCAGGGAAATCCCGAGCTAAACCATTTAAATGGTGGGGCCAGAGCAGTCCTCTCCTGTCTGGGTCTAAGGTTTGAGCCCTTGGAACATCATCATCCATCAAGTTTAAATAAATGTAGATTCAAAAATGTCTATATGTACAGAATAGATTCTCAGTATCTTCTAGGGATCAGGTTAGCAATAAAATGGATAAAAAGAGGCCAGGAATACTGTCAAGGGTTCAGAGTGACTCTCTGAAATTAAATGTGAAGTATTTCATATCTACCACCAGAGGGCAGTATTACCCCACCAAATGTTTACACCCCAAGGTTCCCTCTTGCAAGCTAAGCGGACCGTCTACAACTAACTACACGTGTTTCCCATTTGTATCAGTAATTGAAATTTGCTTATAAGCAGCAATTCTGCCTGCAATGCAGGAGACCCGGGTTCGATTCCTGGGTCGGGAAGATCCCCTGGAGAAGGAAATGGCAACCCACTCCAGTATTCTTGCCTGGAGAATTCCATGGACAGAGGAGCCTGTCAAGCTACAGTCTGAGGAGTTGCAAGAGTCAGACACGACTGAGCAGCTAAACTACTACTACTATAAGGAGCAATTTATTCTTTATTTGTGTTTTTCCCATAAATAACAAATACTTTTTTTGTTGTTGTTGCTGTTGTTGCTAATACTGACTGCTTTAGATATACTTCAGTTATTATCTGAGATTATTAGATGAGCACCTAAAGGTGGTATTGTCTGTGACTCCAGGCATTTTGATTCAAAACTGTCAGTTAAAAAAAAAAAACTAAGCAGCATGTGAATTGACGTATGAAACCCTCCTAGCCAGAATATACCAACTGCTGTTGATTGCAAGACAAAACAACATAGAACTTGTTCAGTTGGTAATTTACTCTTCCTGATTTGCATCTATGGCTTTTTCCTAGTAGGATAAAGCAAAATGGTTGCAACATATAGTTCATATGGTTTACACATTCAAAGCCATTTTTGTATTAATGCATTTGGTGGTTGAGAGTTTGCAAAGGCAATTATCAAACAAGATAGTACATGGAGACAACCTGGTCCAAGCCTTACACACAGCAGAGATCGTAAAGACACAGAGGCTGCTGCTCCGTTAATGAAGAGATATGAGCGATTAGGGGACAGCTACAACAGGCCTTGGCTAGGGTGGTACAGAAGCAGCCAAACAGTGACACACCCTGCTGATGCTTTCGGAGATGCATGACAGGGTGAGCTGTCTGCTAGGCATCCCCAGATCACTATATCAGTGCAGGAAAAAGAGCTAAACTTCCTATCTTCAAGAGACACTGCAGACCACAGTGTTTAGCAAGGAACCATTAACACCTTTCGAGAATAGCAGATCCATATTTTTCTCGTTGCTGGATTTGGATTTAAATCTCCCGGGCAAAGTTAAAAGCATACTTCTGGGGCAGTTTTTGCTGGGATCTGCTGAGTGTCTGGTTTCTTGGACAGCTTCAGAGTGATAGAACATTTGGTAGACATAGAGACATTGGGGGCTTCCCTTGTGGCTCAGTTGGTAAAGAATCTGCCTGCAATGCTCCGCTTTCAATGCAGGAGACCTGGGTTCTTTTTGTGGCTTGGGAAGATCCCCTGGAGAAGGAAATGGCAACCCACTCCAGTATTCTTGCCTGGAAAACCCCATGGACAGAGGAGCCTGGAGGGCTGCAGTCCGTGGTGTTGCAAGAGTCGGACATGACTTAGTGACTAAACCATAGTGACATTACAGCTTCGAGACACTATTGGGCCCTACAGGGCATATGTAACAGGCAAAGATGAGTGGCCTTAATGCCTGGGGTCATTCAATTTTCCTCATCTCCTCTTGTTTTAGACTTCTTCCCCCAATAGGTGTACGTGGGGCCAATTCCTTAAGTAAGGTCTCTTGTTTGGACCAGTTTAGACTCTGGCCATTTTCAAGCTTTTCTCTTCCTTCCTCCCTTCCCTACGTGCTTCCTCATCTTGCTCCTTCCCCCCCTGTCTTCCTTCCAAGCATCCTAATGCCTTGTTACTTATTGTAGTCTCTTCATTTTCGATCCAGACATTAGAAGCAAGTGTTTTATTTAACATATTTCCTGTTACAGACTGAATTTGACATAGATGTTGAAGTCCTTGCCTGCAGTAACTCAGAATGTAACTGTATTTGGAGATAGGTCTCTCAAGAGGTGGGTGAGGGCTCAGTCGCTTCAGTCGTGTCTGACTCTTTGCGACCCCATGGACTATAGTCCGCCAGGGTCCTCTGCCCATGGGATTCTCCAGGCAAGAATACTGGAGTGAGTTCTTTCAACAGATTATTTATGTTATGTTCGTTGCTCAGTGGTGTCCGACTCTTTGCAACCCCATGGACTATCACCCGCCAGGCTGCTCTGTCCATAGGATTTTCGAGGCAAGAATACCGGAGTGGATTGCCCTTTCTTTCTCCAGGGGATTAACTAAGGTTAAATGAGATCATCAAGGTGGCCCTAATCTAATGCTTGGTGTCCTTATCAGGAGACATTAAGATGCAGACACACAGGGCAGAGATCACGTGGAGAAATGGAGGTGGCCGTCCACAAGCTAAGGAGAGAGGCCTCAGAGAAAACCAAACTTGCTGGCATTTTGATCTTGGGGTTCCAGCCTCCAGAACTGTAGGACAATGATTTTCTGTGGTATACGAGGCTCTAGTCTGTGGTATTTTGTTACAGCAGCCCTGGCAGGAATTCATCCCCTTAGAATATGTGTAAATAACAGAATAGTTCTGGAATTTGTGCCTCATTCTTGCTCAGGAACCATGCTAATCCTCTCTGTATCAATCTAATTTTAGCAGACGTGCTACCAAGGCTAGCCCTCAGCATGGATTTCTTAACCCCCTAATTTACCAAAGCTTTAAAACCTGAGCTTTCCTGGAGTTCGGGTCTTACGCCTTCTGTTGCCACATCCCAACGTTGCTGCCCGCTTGGCATTTGATGAGTGTGAGGAGACCCCGCATCACAGCATTTCTGAGCAGTTTCAGGGCCCTGCCCCCACGTGGTACAGCACGTTCATTCACTTTCATATTTAACATCACCATGAGTCCAAAAGCATCATCGAAAATTGAAACACTCTTAGAAATGGTGGCATGTGGGTGGGGAGGAACTGGGGACTGACTAAAGAGAGAAAGTTGGTCGAAACCTTTCTTTCACTGCTGTTGCAGGCAAAACGTTTCTCCGTCAAGAGAACGGCCATGTGTCTACAGAGCTCGTTAAAATTCCGTGTTTGGGTGAAAATACTGAAGTAAAGTACTGCAGATGGCAGCATGGCATTACACATGATGATTCTGGAGCAAAGTCGCAGCGTCATTGTCCCACTTTCCTTTTTTTTTTCCTAGTGGGTAAGTTACTGGAACCTTTTAAAATATGATTATTTATGGTGAAAACTTGGACAGGCAATTATGCCTGTTTTTCAAGTTCACTTCCATGGCCTGCAACGGCAACGTACCAGTCAGCAACATCCCCTTGAAAAGCCTCCAGGCAAATACATTGTTATCTAGCTCCCCACTCGGAGAATCCCAAGGTTAGATTTCAACCTATTTTGAAATTAAACTTCAGAGATGTACCCAACCTTCTCTCAAGTTCCTAAAGATGTTTACCCAATGTTAACAAAGAAATAATTATTCTCAGAACCTAGGGCACCAACGCTATGTGAGAGCCGCCTCTTAGACTGACCCACACGTGCTGCTCTGTAACAGACATGCAGACATGCTTCAGTTTCCCCCCATTCATTTTTAACCAGAAAAAATGAGTGCTTTGGGAACTCCAGGGATGTCTGTTTTCAGCAAAATCTCTAAAACTCTAAACACCAGGTCAGCAAATGTATTCTCTTCAGGTTCAGGCAGTAAATATTTCCAGCTCTTTGGGCCACATGGCCTCCATCACAACTCTGCCTTGTACCCAAGGGCAGCCACAGGCAGTGTGTCTACCATCTGCTGTGGCCCTGTTCCTATAAAACTTTATTTATAAAAGCAGGCAGGCAGATTTGGCTCTAGGTAGCTTGCCAACGTCTGCTCTAAACCTGGGCTTGCGGATCCGCTGAGGAGGCCTCCCTGTGTTGTTTGAACTCTTGTGGACATTTTACCCTCCCTCCTGTTTTTTGTTTTTTTGTCTTCTCACTTAAAGGCTGCTATGATTCACATGTATTTCAAGAATGACCTGTATCTTTTTTTTTTTTTTTTTTTTGGAGGTAAAATGTTGAGCTTGACATTGGAGACATGTTCAATCACAGTGTTAGCCTGACTATGTTTCGTTCTTTCTCATTTCTTCCCATGAGGTCCATGTGGCCTGAGTTCCATCTTAGGAATAAGGGTTTGGATTTGGGACCGTGCTTGTTTTGAAACTGGCCCAGTAAGGATGAAGGTAATGGGGCAAATGCTATTCATGTCCCCTGAGGTAATGCGTGTGCCCAGTAGGTAGACAATCAGCTTCGGTAGCCATGTGACCATGTTATTTACCAATGTAAATAAACATGCTTATGAAGAGCGCCCTGGACATAACAAAATGCATTAAGCAATTTTCAAAAAGGTGATGTGTTTATTAATATGCTTATTAACAGTCCTTTATAGCTCAGTTGGTAAAGAATCTGCCTGCAAGGCAGGGGACCCCAGTTCTATTCCTGGGTGGGTAAGATTCACTGGAGAAGGGATAGGCTACCCACTCCAGTATTCTTGGGCTTCACTGGTAGCTTAGCTGATAAAGAATCCACCTGCAATGTGGGAGACCTGGGTTCAATCCTTGGGTTGGGAAGATCCCCTGGAGAAGGGAAAGGCCACCCACTCCAGAATTCTGGCCTGGAGAATTCCAAGGATTGTATAGTCCATGGGGTGGCAAAGAGTCAGACATGACTAGTGACTTTTACTTCCATTTTATCAACAGTCAGTTTCCACAGATGCTGAATCCACACGTCATTCACTCAAAGTCTAAACTCTGGTGGAAGATGGTCCAAATGCCGATAATGGTGATGAGTCTGTGGGAATCAGCAAACATGATCTCCTAAAGGCTACCTTAAGGCAGACCTGACCCCTGATTGGCCCCAGACTGTTCTCCTTCTTGAAAGGATTCTCTTAAAGGGGATTGGTCTGCTAGGCTGTTTCCCATATGTCCAGGCTGCAGCAGACCCCAGCAGAGTAAAGCAAGTCATTTCCAGGAACTTTTTCTGGGGCAGGTACATATGAAGGATGTTTTTTGATAGCTTCTGGCCTCATTTTAATTCTAAGCTTATAAGAGCATTACAGAAGTGATGACCTTGAACGTGAAGCTGAAACTGGCCAAAGATATCTATTCTGTCACATAAAATCCACTCACACCACCCTTGATACACTTTGTATGGATTAATTTAAGAGTAAACTCCATCATTCACATGTGGACTATGGTACTTGTGGGCTGAAGAGTGGGCGGGAATCTGTGGTTGGCCTTCACATCTTGACCTGGAGTCACTTGAATTCCTGCTTTGTGTCAGCTCTCATAGGAAAGTAAAGACATTCCAGAGGCTTACCTGTACAATAAAGGACTTTGTTTATTTTTGTCTTTCTTGCCAGTTTGGAAAACTTATTACATGGGCTGAGCTGCAGAAATAGACCAAACTACATAGAGCAACCTGCTTCATGGAACAGCCTTGGGAAGTGTGGTTACTGGGATACAGATAGGCATTTAGGTGGGGGGAATTTCCACGATAAATATACTCAAAGGACCAGAGAAGTGAATCCACATGAAAAACATACATTGGGTGCTTGGAGACTGTGCTTTCTATAGACAGCCTGTATAAAACCGTGTCAAGGAAAGTCTCTAGGGGAAGACATGAGAATTTGTTCAAGGCATTGGGATCAAAAGTTCTGCTAAACTTGTTTTAATTATTGGCTGAAACTTGATGGAAAGAGAAAAAAATCCTGCAGGTGATACAAAGTAGACCTTTTTCCTTCATGCTCCACAGAATTTTCTTCGAAATATTTTCCACCTCCACCCTGATTTGGCAAGCTTTGAATATGTGTATTCAGTGCATACCTAAACCTCTTAGATTCTTGGACTGTGCTGTTCAATATGGTAGCCACTAGCCCAGGTTTCTATTAAGCACTTGAAATAGGGCCACTGAGACTAAGGAACTCAATTGTTAATTCTATTGAACTCTAGTTACTTCTACTGAATTTCAACGTGTGGCTGTTGGTCATCTTATTACGACATCACAGATAAAGAACATTTCCATCATTGCAGAACATTCTCCTTAGACCGTGCACAGTTCTAGAGTGTGACAGGTCAATTTTTTTGTGCATGAAATTGTTTTTCATATTGAAGACTTTGTTTTCTACCAACTGGCAAAGTTTAAAAAAGAATGCTATGGAGAAGACAACTTAACTCTTAAGGTTTTGTTAAAACCTTCTTAACATTTGCTCAAACCTCTTCCTCCCGCTCTCCCATTCTGAGTAATTCTGTTTATTCCTGTATGTAGCATTTTATATTTAGTTCTTTCTAATGTAGCTAAATACAAATATACCAATTTCAGGAAACACTTCTTTAATTAGTTGTACTTGAAATGTCCTCATGGATCCTTCCTGTAATAACTGAGAGAACCATTCCCTATTCCCAGTGGGAAAAATGAAAAAGAGAAAGACCTGTTTTCTTCATTCACGCCAAACAGGAAAACGCTGTGGTTTAGCAGTGGATGATTAAGTGGGAGGAAGCTTCTTAGGTCTTTAAAATGGAGTAACAAAACATGTATGTCAACTTACCTTGCTCCTCTTCCTAATTTCTCCAAAGAGTATCTGTGAATACCTAATTTAGGCTTTTTTTTGGGGGGGGGGGTTGGTGTCTCACTTTAAGTACACATTAGCCTCAGGAAAAAGAGATTTTATTTTTTACTCATGGTTTACAACCTAATGTGTCATATTTCAGAATGTAGCTGATGTTCTCAAAAAGGTCATATACCAGCAAAATGGTCATTTTCTGATATTGTTATCAACAAAAATGAATGGAAATCAAGATACATTAAAATTACTAAGATCCAAGATCCTTGAGGGCACCAATCTTGTATGTTTTGTCCCCAGGGTAAACCCAGGTGCGCCCCCCGCCCCCCCGCCTCCCTGTGCTTGTGCTGTTGGGGGCTTCTATGCCCCTTAAATGTGAGAGTCAGCTTGTGTACTGTTATTGGGTAAGAAGTGTTTCCCAGGTAGCTCAGTGGTAAAGAATCTGCCTGCCAATGCTGGAGACACGGGGTCCATCCCTGAGTCGGGAAGATCCCCTGGAGGGGGAAATGGGTGCCCACTCCAGTATGCTTGCCTGGGAAATCTCATGGACAGAGGAGCCTGGCGGGGACTGTAGTCCATGGGGTCACAAAGAGCTGGACACGACTTAATGACCAAACGTCAACAGCAGGGTAAGAACTGCTGAATGTTGGGGATCAGGGTTATTGCTGAGTGATTTGTCTAGGTCCTAAGCCCTCCTGTTTTGGGGACAAGGCAGCAACTTGGGGTGAGTAGCCCAGACTCCTGGTGTCTCCATGTAACTGCTTCCTCTGTCAGAGAAGGGTTTCTTGAAGGCAGACCCAATGTCAGAGACAGACAGACTTAACTGCACCAACTGGCACTTACATTTTATACTCAATTTTGTTTTCATTTCAGATTTATTGAGCTATGATTCACATACAGTGCTGTATCAGTTTAAGATGTCCAGCAAAACGATTTGAATCAGATACATCATAAAGCGATGATCACCACAAGTTTAGTGAACATCCATCATCTTATACAGATACAAAATTAAAGAAAGAGAACAATTTATTCTGTGTGGTGAAAACTCTTAGGATTTACTGTCTTAATGACTTTCATATATGACATGGAAGAGTGCTCATCTTTCTGATGGATGTGAAATAGGATGAGAGTGAGAGGGGAGTCTTCCCTAGCTTTATATCAACCACCAATTTCCCCTTCTTTCCCTATTTTGTGTCATCCTTGCACTGTCAGAAAAATATGTCAGAAACATTTGCTTCGCTTGCTGACTTCGATCAGTCGTGTCTGATGCTTTGTGACCCCACGGACTGTAGCCCGCCAGGTTCCTCTGTCCATGGGATTCTCTAGGCACGAACCCTGGAGTGGGTTGCCATTTCCTTCTCCAGGGGATCTTCCCGACCTAGGGACTGAACCCGGGTCTCCTGCATTGTAGGCAGACACTTTACTAGCTGAGCTACCGGGGAATCTCCCCACTAAAAGATTGCCAACACCTTTCCCAAATAATAGTGATCAACATACTTCATAGACTTCAACTGTCTATTTTGGGAGCCCTGGCAACAAATCTAACTAAAAAAGAAGTCAAATTTTTAAAAAGAAACACTGCTTTATTGCTTAAATATGGAAATAATACAGACCACCAGCTAAGCTAATAGTTTTTTGAGAAAGTTGAACACGCACATAAATGAAAGGTGACAAAATGGATTCATGCGTAAAAAGGGACCCCGATTTGCTGGCAAATCATTGCTACTCGGAGCTCTCCACTCATAAATAACAATGATCTGAAGAAGCTACAAAGCAATCTGCAAACCCTGTAATAATGCTGCTGCTGCTGCTAAGTCACTTCAGTCGTGTCCGACTCTGTGCAACCCCACAGACGGCAGCCCACCAGGCTCCCCTGTCCCTGGGATTCTCCAGGCAAGAACACTGGAGTGTGTTTCCATTTCCTTCTCCAATGCATGACAGTGAAAAGTGAAAGTGAAGTCGCTCAGTCGTGTCCGACTCCTAGTGACCCTCTCCGTCCATGGGATTTTCCAGGCAAGAGTACTGGAGTGGGGTGCCATTGCCTTCTCCTATCTCCAAATAAATGAAAGCACAGTGCAGTTCACTTTTCTGTGTCTTTCTCCAGCCTGCTCTTTCTCTTTTTTTTAAAACTGAAAAATTTTATTTTTTATTGGAGTAGTGGTGGTTCAGTTGCTAAGTCATGTCTGACTCTTTGCAACCCCATGGACTGTAGCCCATGGGGCTACTGTAGCCCATGGACTCCTCTGTCCGTGGGATTCTCCAGGCGAGTATACTGGAGTGGGTTGCCATTTCCTTCTTCAGAGGCTCTTCCCAACCCAGCTGATTAACAATGCTGCGATGGTTTCAGGTGGACCGTGAAGGGACTCAGCCATACATACACATGTATCCATTCTCCCCCAAACTCCCCTTTCATCAAGGCTGCCACATAACATTGAGCAGAGTTCCTTCTGGTATTCAGTGGGTTCTTGTTGGCTATCCATTTTAAATATAGCAGTGTGTACCTGTTCTTCCCAAACTCCCTAACTATCCCATCCCCCTATCCTCCCCCTGAGCCCCTCCCCCAGCAAACATGTTGTTATCTAAGTCTGTGACTGTTACTGTTTTGTTAATAAGTTAACTTGTGTCATGACTTTTTAGATTCGGCACTTAAGGGATGTCATACTGTGTCTCTGCTTCTCTGTCTGACTTGCTTCACTCAGTATGACAATCTCCAGGTCCATCCATGCTTCTCCAGCCTGCTCTTAACTATTTCTCCCTGAGAATGATTCTTTACTTTGAACTTCCCTCTGACTCTTCTTGGTTGCTGGGTGTATATTACTGGCTAGACTCCAGTCCACAATGGAGATTTCAGAGTGTTTTGGCAGACCTGGTTTAAGAAGTGATGCAGAACGTGGGACATTTCGCCACTGAGCTGAGTTGTGAGAGTCGTAAAGTGATGTATGTACAGAAAGACAGAATTCTCAATAGCTGGTGAAAGTTCTTAAAATAAAAATATGTTCCCTATAAGCTTTTATTCTAAAGTTGGTGCAGATTTCCAAGGTGGCCTGGGAATCACACAGTAGCTCGTCTATTTTTTCCTTAACATTCTCTGAACTAATTAAATTCTGAAAAACCATTTAAATGCAAGTAGGCCATGGTTTCAAACTCTCAAAAAATGAAAAAAAAAAAAAAGAAATTAAAAAGAGGTTGATATTTGAAATCTTGTTTTCTCTGGCCCTGCCCCTAAAGCCCAGAAACATTTAATAATAAATAGATATAACTCCACTGAGGACAGAAAATCTTTTTTCCCTCCTAAACACTTTGTTTTGTCTTAGTTTTGTGTTAGTTGGGACTCTTGTCTCTCTCTACTTCTGAGATTATGGGTAGCTTCTTCGAAACATTCTCAACTCCTCAATTTTGCGTATGGAAGGGAGATTAACATTTAGAAGATTTTTTTTTATAAAGATATGATTTAAAGCTTCGTGAATCTTGAAACATCAGTAAGTGAAAGGAAATCTATCTGCCAGGTTTGACTTTCCCATCTGGACTGGTTGTGGCTTTTATTTCCTCTGCACCTGCCTCTCTCATCCTTTTCTTTGGGAGCAAACACAGTCAGCAGTGTTTCTAGAAAGGATATTAGCATACTCAGGTTTCCGGTTTGGGAACAGCAGTTTCCCCCCAGGTCCCCCCTGAAGTGAGGTGTGAAAGCCTCCTGGTGTTTTATTGCACCGATGAGAGAACAAGAGGCAAAGATAGATTGGTCTATGTGGAGTGGAGTAGCCGGAAAATAAATATGGCTGATCTCCTTCTACGGGCAGGGCAGGCCTCACATTTACTTCCTGCCTGTCCATATTCTCATCCTCAGAATTGGATATGGACCTGCTTCCTGGGCCCCCTCATTACAGCAAGACAGATGGAGGTGTTGCTGCTGGACTCTTTAAGCAAGTTTCATGTATGCTGTCTGGCATAGCTTGCAAGAGATGATCTCAACCTTTCACCTCTCCTTGTGTCTTTGCCTCCTTGCAATGTGATGTTGCAGTGCTTCCCATTGAAAAGTAGCATCTATTTCCCCACTGTCCACATTTGGGTTGACCTGCCTTGATCTTTAGTATATGGTCGATGTGAGGATGAGCCAGTGGAGTCTAAGCCTCTGCCTAGGGGCAGGATTGCCAGGTGATCTGCAGATCACTCCTCTTGTGTGATCCTTTTGCTTTGACTGCTTTGGGTACCAGTGAGTGTGATTATGTTATAGCAGAGAGATTTTGCAGATACAATTGACTTTCCAAAAACAGTTGTCCTCAAGAGGGATATTATCCAGCTAGTCCTGATCTAATAATCACAGTAGCACCCAAAATCGGGGTCTAGAGGTCAGAGATAGAGGAAGTAAGAGATCTGAGGCACGAGAAGGATTTGAATGCCCTTGCTGGGTAGAGTGAACCTTGTAGTAAGGAGTGTGAGTAGCTTCTACTTGTTGAGAGCAAACTCTGCCTGATGGCCATCGAGGACACAGAGACCGCAGTCTGACAACCATAAGGATCTGAGTTCTACTAACATCAAGGATGAGTTTGAAAATAAAAAAAAAAAAAAAAAAAAAAAAGGATGAGTTTGGAAGCATCCTTTTTCCCCCCCAGAGTCTCCTGGTTAGTTTTCAGCCTTGTGACGCCCAGAGCTAACAGTTATGTTGTGCTGAACTTCTGATTTACAGAACCACGAGGCAACAAATGATTGTGTTAAGGTGCTCAGTTTGTGGTAATTATTATGAAGCAATAGAAAACTGAGTCTCAACAGGCTCAGTTCTAGTCTCTGCTGGAAGCTTGCCAAGTTCATGAGACCATGCCTGGACTAGCTTGCTGGAGAATGGGCGGCTACCTGGAGCAGAGCTGAGGAGCCCCTGCTGACAGCTGGCCAACTTCTAGAAGCAGAGCCATATAACCAACTCATAGTTGATCCCAGGTACCTGAGGACGCTCAGCCAGAGTGAAAACCTTCAGCTTATCCTAGTTTAGGTCTCTGTCCTGGAGACTCATGAGTGCTGTGGTCTGATGTCAATGACCACCCCAGAGTCACGTGTTTAAGTCCTAACCCCAGGAAGTGGGGTCTTTGGGATGTGAATAGAGCATGGGGGAGAAACCCTCAAGAATGGAATTAGTGCTCTTATTAAGGAGGCTTCAGAGAGATCCCTTAGCCCTCCTACCATATGAGGTTACAATGAAAAGATGGCCATCTATGAACCAGGTCCTTAGCAAATAGCAAATCAGCCAGCTGAAATCTTGGATTTTCCAAAATCCTAAACTGTGAAAAATAAATGCTGATTGTTTATAAGCTGCCTAGTCTGTGGAATTATGTTAGAGCAGCCCGAATGGACTAAGACAATGAACTGTATGAATGATTATTGTTTGGGTCGTTGTATTTTGGGATATGGTGTGTACACAGTGATGTCTAATTGATACATTGGCTACTCTCATGAATAGGGAGTATACTTTTTTTTTTTTTAGGGTGCACTGCCTGGCATGTGAGATCTTATTTTCCTGACCAGGGATCTAATCCATACCCCCTGCAGTGGAATCATGGAGTCTTAACCACTGGACCTCCATGGAAGTCTCAACAGGTACTAATGTCTGTACTTAACACTAACATGTGGAGAAGGCAATGGCACCCCACTCCAGTACTCTTGCCTGGAAAATCCCATGGGTGGAGGAGCCTGGCGGGCTGCAGTCCATGGGGTCGCGAAGAGTCAGACACGACTGAGAGACTTCCCTTTCACTTTTCACTTTCATGCATTGGAGAAGGAAATGGCAACCCACTCCAGTGTTCTTGCCTGGAGAATCCCAGGGACGGGGGAGCCTGGTAGGCTGCCCTCTATGGGGTCACACAGAGTTGGACACGACTGAAGTGACTTAGCAGCAGCAGCAGCAGCAACACTAACATGGATATTATTACACTTAGAAAGGATGGAGTGCTGTTGCGCTGAAGATATGAAGCTTTTTTCTATGTGGTGATGAGACCTCATTTCAGTGAGCTCTTCAAGCAACATCTTAGAGCAGATGAAAACAGTGGTGTGATTTTGACCAAGATTATTTCACAGCCTGTGTCAAAATTTCTCATTGCCTGTCTAATTTACGGTAGATATATGATCAATTTATAAGCATTTGTTATGATCAGGGACGCAGGGTACATGATTCTAACAACTGAATTTTCTACAACTGTAAATATGATTGCAAATTGTAAATATATAAAAATAAAACAAAATCACCTTGCTATTAATAAATTTCTGACTATGGTCAAAAGCAGACAGGCTGTGCCAACAATGCAAAAATGTAAAAAAAGGTAAAAGGTGAGATGAAAAGATTTTCATGGTGCACTCATGTTGTTGAAGATTAGAGTTGTGCAGATATTTATAAATAATTGCAGTGTCTCTGTGCGTGAGTCAGAATTATCCTCAGTAAACTCAAGCAGGCTGTTTTTGCGCATTCAGGAGTCTCCTTCAGCAGGACACAGCCTGTTTTGTGTTCCCTAGGTGAATAAGGAAGCCTGTGAAACAAGGATGTGGGTTGTTCAATTTCATTTTGAATTCCTGACATAGATATGAGGAATCTTGGGTTTAGAAATGACCATTTCTGTAGTAGTTCAGCAACAGGAAGACTTCTACAGCGCCTAATGCTACAGTCTCCATCAAGGAAGTATAATGATGGCTCACTTAAACCCCCAAATGAACGAAGAAATGAGAGGACAGCCATGTGTGGATGGAGGCTGCTGTCAGACAAATGCAAAAGAGGACGCGGATCAGTAATAGGCCTGCCTCTGCTGGGGAGTTGGGTGGAGAGTGTGTGGGGACGAGGAAGGGTAAATAGTGGCTTGGGAACTACAGTAAGCAGGTTATTAAAAGGTTGGACAGGGAAAAATATCTCTGTGTGAGAAAACTGGGGGTGGGGGAGTGGGCAGGGAACTTCTGCAAAATATCAGTGACTCATAGCGGAGAGCAAAATGTAAGATGAGATAGAGCATATGTGTTTAAGTTCAAGTTCCGTGGCAGAGAGGCTGACTGCATCACTGGTTTCACTGGTACTGGGACCCGCAGGTGTGCCCCAGGGAAAGCTATCTGCTGGGTGCCTCGTGTGCGATAGCATGTTCAAATAGAGACTGTTGTGGAGGCTTTGTTGAGAAAGAGTCACTGTTACCCAAGAGGAATTCTGCTACATCCAGGTAAATGAAGACATGGATATGTACCAGCGCTTCGCTGCCCACTTGAACTGTTTGTGTTAGTCAAGGAGGAAATAACGAGCAGGGGGCACACTGACCCCCAGCAAAGCCTCCATCTTGCATAGACCCTATTCTAGAAAAATCTGAGTATTGCCAAGAAGCAACCTTTAATCTCGAGGGAGAGATATGTTTCCATAGGACATTTGGAAGAGGGGGATAATGATTAGGACGTCTAGGTACTGTATACTTTGGAGTATGGAGAATCTCAGAGGACTTGCATGTATAGGCACGTTGATGGTTATCCATTCCACTGGTCTCTCTGGGAAACATTATTCACATGAACTCCTTTATCTGGTCCATTCCCACATCTCTGGGAAACATTATTCACATGAACTCCTTTATCTGGTCCATTCCCACATCCCAGCCCTCATGTTTGCAATCTTCTTTTGCTCTGGGCAAGGGAAGTGCAGCTTAGTGAGCTGGGTCCCAGAGACAGATGCACAGATATGTGTGTGTCTCTGAGTCTTCTCCCTCTGTGAGTCCCCTTCACATGTACAGCCCCTCCTGGGAGACCCCATAGGAATCTGAGACATCCCTTCACAATAGCACTCTTTGCATTGTTTTGGGGAACCCATCAGTTTCCCCTAACATTGGGCTGTGTTTTATTTATGTCCTACTCTCAGCACACATCATGGTGCCTGGCATACAATGAGTACTCAAATATCCATTGAATAAATGAGATGAAATATGGGATTACACATGTGACCATACTTTGATTTTTTTTTTTTTTTGGCCAATATAATGATCTTACTTACAAAGCAGAAACAGAGACACAGACATAGAGAACAAACATGTGGACACCAAGAGGGAAAAGGGTGGTGGGAGGGAATGAATGGAGAGATTGGGATTGACATATATACACTCTTGAGGCTATGTATAAAATAGGTAACTAATGAGAACCTTTATGGCAGAAAGTGAAGAGGAACTAAAAAGCCTCTTGATGAAAGTGAAAGAGGAGAGTGAAAAAGTTGGCTTAAAGCTCAACATTCAGAAAACGAAGATCATGGCATCCAGTCCCATCACTTCATGGGAAATAGATGGGGAAACAGTGGAAACAGTGTCAGACTTTATTTTTCTGGGCTCCAAAATCACTGCAGATGGTGACTTCAGCCATGAAATTAAAAGACGCTTACTCCTTGGAAGGAAAGTTATGACCAACCTAGATAGCATATTCAAAAGCAGAGACATTACTTTGCCAACAAAGGTCCGTCTAGTCAAGGCTATGGTTTTTCCTGTGGTCATGTATGGATGTGAGAGTTGGATTGTGAAGAAGGCTGAGCGCCGAAGAATTGATGTTTTTAAACTGTGGTGTTGGAGAAGACTCTTGAGAGTCCCTTGGACTGCAAGGAGATCCAACCAGTCCATTCTGAAGGAGATCAGCCCTGGGATTTCTTTGGAAGGAATGATGCTAAAGCTGAAACTCCAGTACTTTGGCCACCTCATGTGAAGAGTTGACTCATTGGAAAAGTCTCTGATGCTGGGAGGCAGGAGGAGAAGGAGATGACAGAGGATGAGATGGCTGGATGGTATCACTGACTCGATGGATGTGAGTCTGAGTGAACTCTGGGAGTTGGTGATGGACAGGGAGGCCTGGCATGCTGTGGTTCATGGGGTCGCAAAGAGTGGGACATGACTGAGAGACTGAACTGAACTGAACTGAATGAGAACCTACTCTCTAGCTCTGGGAACTCTACTCCATACTCTGTGGTGACCTAAATGGGAAGGAAATCCACAAAAAGAGGGAAAGTATGTATGCGTGTGGCTGATTCACTTTGCTGTACAGTGGAAACTAACACAATAGTGTAAAACAAGTATACTCCAATAAAAATGAAAAACAAAACACATTTTTTTGGGGTCCATTACCTTAGGATGTGAAATCTTGCAGAGAAAAAGGTCTGCATAGATTATATTTCTGTGCCTCCTGTTAGGTTAGAAATAGGTATTGTCAGACCCGCTACTTCAAAGGCAGCAGGAAGCTAAGTCTCACCACCTTTGATGTATAGCCTGTATCAAAGAACAAAAGAGCAGGGGAGACTGGGTAGCTGATGAAAGCAATATCTTGTTTCAAGTTCAAGCAGAGCTCTTGCGACCTGTTATGCTATCAGGAGTGACATATCCCCCATGTGCACTCTGGACAAACCTTTTGGATGTCACCACCTTTGTCTGGGCTGCAAACTCTTGGCGAGTCTTGGGCTGGATGCGCCAGCTGCACGGTCCTGAGGTGTTTTGCCTTCCTGGGCAGCCAGTGGCTGATGCCAGGAACTGCTGGCTCCTAAGCCAGGTGTGTATTTTATTTTCTGGCAGAGTTATTGTTTCATCACTGTCATAAAACTTCAGATTCAGGGGACATTTCAGGACACGGAAAGAAAAATTGCGTTTCATTCCTGAAGTGAGATATTTTCACTGGCAAATATAAATAGTTTCATCAAATAGTTACTTCCAAGAAGATTCTGAATATGGGGACATATAATTATAACACGGAGTTAGGCACTTTTTTTCAGGGATTGGGTATTTATAGATTCTGGCTCCATCATGTCGGTATCTATGTGACCTTGGGTTACTCAGTCTTTTTAAGATTCAGTTTCTTTGTATGTAAAATGGACATCATAATGTAAACAGGGTATTGTGAGTGTTTGGAGCTGCTTCTTCCTTCCTTCTGAAGTTTCTTGCTATTTGGAAGGACCCTCCCCAGGCCATGTCCCCATTCTCCTGTCTCTATGATTGCATGCGTGCTAAGTTGCTTCAGTCCTGTCTGACTCCTTGTGACCCCATGGACTGTCACCCTCCAGGCTCCTCTGTCCATAGGATTTCCCAAGCAAGAACACTGGAGCAGGTTGCAGTGCCCTCCTCCAGGGGATCTTCCCGACCCAAAGATTGGACCCGAGTCTCATGCATCTCCTGCATTGGTAGACTGGTTCTTTACCACTAGCACCCCCTGGGAAGCCTGCCCTATGATTCAGTTCAGTTCAGTTGCTCAGTCATGTCCGACTCTTTGTGACCCCATGAACCGCAGCATGCCAGGCCTCCCTGTCCATCACCAACTCCCAGAGTCCACCCAAACCCATGTCCATTGAGTCGGTGATGCCATCCAACCAGCTCATCCTCTGTTGTCCCCTTCTCCTCCTGCCTCCAATCCCTCCCAGCATCAGGGTCTTTTCCAATGAGTCAGCTCTTCACATCAGGTGGCCAAAGGATTGGAGTTTTAGCTTCAGCATCAGTCCTTGCAATGAATATTCAGGACTGATTTCCTTTAGGATGGACTTGTTGGATCTCCTTGCAGTCCAAAGGATTTTCAAGAGTCTTCTCCAATACCACAGTTCAAAAGCATCAATTCTTCGGTGCTCAGCTTTCTTCACAGTCCAACTCTCACATCCATACATGACTACTGGAAAAACCATAGCCTTGACTAGACAGACCTTTGTTGACAAAGTAATGTCTCTGCTTTTTAATATGCTGTCTAGATTGGTCATAACTTTCCTTCCAAGGAGTAAGCGTCTTTTAATTTCATGGCTGCAATCACCACCTGCAGTGATTTTGGAGCCCCCCCAAAAATAAAGTCAGTCACTGTTTCCACTGTTTCCCCATCTATTTGCCATGAAGTGATGGGACCAGATGCCATGATCTTAGTTTTCTGAATGTTGAGCTTTAAGCCAACTTTTTCACTCTCCTCTTTCACTTTCATCAAGAGGCTCTTTAGTTCTTCTTCACTTTCTGCCATAAGGGTGGTGTCATTTGCATATCTGAGCTTATTGATATTTCTCCTAGCAATCTTGATTCCAGTTTATGCTTCCTCCAGCCCATGTTTCTCATGATATACTCTGCATATAAGTTAAATAAACAGGGTGACAATTTACAGCCTTGACGTACTCCTTTTCCTATTTGGAACCAGTCTGTTGTTCTATGTCCAGTTCTAACTGTTGCTTCCTGACCCACATACAGATTTCTCAAGAGGCAGGTCAGGTGGTCTAGTATTCCCATCTCTTTTAGAATTTTCCAGTTTATTGTGATCCACACAGTCAAAGGCTTTGGCGTAGTCAATGAAGCAGAAATAGATATTTTTCTGGAACTCTCTTACTTTTTCGATGATCCAGTGGATGTTGGCAATTTGATCTCTGGTTCCTCTACCTTTTCTAAAACCAGCTTGAACATCTGGAAGTTCATGGTTCACATATTGCTGAAGGCTGCCTTGGAGAATTTTGAGCATTACTTTACTAGTGTGTGAGATGAGTGCAATTGTGTGGTAGTTTGAGTCCTATGATTAGCCCAAGTCTTTTTTTGTGTATGTGTGTGTTAAAGTGGAGGGCATTAGGTGGCAGGAAGAATGTTGAAAAAGGATTGTGATCACTCTCCCCCCGCTTTTAAGTGTTTATTTATTGGCTGCTGTGGGTCTCTGTGGTTCACAGACTCAGTAGTTGTGATGTGCAGGCTTAGTTGTCCTGCAGCCTGTGGGATCTTAGTGCCCCAACCAAGGATCCAACCTGCATACTTTACATTTTGCAAGGGTGATTCTTAAACACTGGGCCACTAGGGAAGTTCCTAGCCCAAGTCTTAAAGCCTCTTTCCACTACTCCCTTGTTCAGAGTTTATTGATATGATAGATGGCTGGGTATAAAAGATAATGAATAGTATTCATCACATTCACCCCATCCTCTATCATTTCTCCTGGAGGCAAGCTGCTTATAGGGAGCAGGTGTTTTTCCTTCTGGGGAAGTGGAGGGAGCCCTCCTGCCCACCCTCAGTGCTATCTGACATGTCTGTCAAGGTGGACTGCTTCTGAAAAGTCCCCTACCATCTCTGTCTCATTGTACTTATGCCCTACTGGAACCTCTCCCCCTTGAGGGTGGGTTGAACCTAGTGATGTGCTTCTAAGAAACAAAATATGGAAAAATTATGGGATAGCATTTCTGAGATGAGGTTACACAAAGATCATGACCTCTGTCTTGCTGGCCTTCTCTTTCTCTCTGGTGGAGTCCTTGCTCTGGAGAGAAGTAGGCTGCTATAAGTTAAAAGTTATTCCTTAGGTTATAAGGGACAAAGGGTTTCCTAAAACTGAACACAAGAATTAGCCAGATCTGTCTAGATGTGTTAATTACCAATTTCTGTGTAACAAACAATTCTGCAAACTCAGTAGCTTTAAATAGCAAACATCTATTATCTTGGGCTTACCTGGTGGCTCAGACAGTTAACACTGCACCTGCAATGCAGCAGATGTGGGTTAAGTCCCTGGGTGGGGAAGATCCCCTGGAAAGGGAGATGGCAACTCACTCCAGGATTCTTGCCTGGAGAATCCTATGGACAGAGGAGCCTGGCAGGCTACAGTCCATGAGGTTGCAAAGAGTCAGACATGATTGAGCGACTTTCACTCACTCACTCATGTTATACATAGCCGTATGGAGAGGACCACAGAGCAAGGGACTAATATCTCTGGTCAGCAGCCAGCAAGGAACTGAGGCTCTCAGTCCAGTAGCCTGTGAGGAACTAACTCTTGCCAGCAGCCAAGGAATCTGGAAGCCAACCCTTTCCCAGTTGAGCCTTTTCAGGACCATAGCCCTACCTGACACCGTGATTATAGCCTTGCGAGAGATACTGAGTCCGACAACCCAGCTGTGCTGCACCCAGATTCCTGATCCACATAAACTGTGAGATTATAAATGTGTATGTGTGTTCAGTCACTTCAGCTGTGTCTGACTCTTTGTGACCCCATGGACTATAGACCCCCAGGCTCCTCCTCTGTCCATGGAATTCTCCAGGCAAGAATACTTGAGTGAGTTGCCATTTTCTACTCCAGGGGATCTTCTTGACCCAGGGACTGAACCCATATCTCTTGTGTCTCCTGCATTACGGGTGGATTCTTTACCACTGAGCCACTGGGGAAGCTCAAGATAATAAATGTCTGCTATTTACAGCTACAAAGTTTGGGTGTTGCTTGTTACACAACAATAGGTAACCAACACAGCCGGACAGGTCTGGTTAATTCTTGTGTTCAGTTTTAGGGCGCCCTTTGTCCCTCAGAGGTAAGCATATTCTCTAGCTTAGCCTGTACTGGTCATAGAGATGATGGTTTGGTCCCCATCTACATTTTCCTTTTTGTCTTGTTTCTCAGTTGCTAGTTAGAAACCTGGACCAAGGAGAAGTGTGCTATTTATCACTTGTCAAATCCACCTCTAAAAACCTGAACATGAAGGCTCTCCGTAGATGTCACTTGCCTTCAAGAACTGCTGTAGAGCTTCTCTAGTGGTCCAGTGGTTAAGAATCTGCCTTGCAGAACCACTTCCTAGGAATTGAAGGAGGTGGTTTAGTGGGGAAAGGGTGGGGAAGAAGCCCAAAAAAAAAAAAAAAAAAGAATCTGCCTTGCAATGCAGGAGACACAGGTTCGATCTCTGGTCCAGGAAGGTTCCACGTGCATTGGGTAACTAAACCTGTGTGCCACAACCACTGAGCCTGCCGTCTAGAGCTCAGGAACTGCAACCACTGAAGCCCACACGCCTGAAGCTGTGCTGAAGCCACCACAATGAGAAGCCTGAGCATTGTAACTGGAGAATAGCCCCTGATCACCACAACTAGAGAAAGCCCTCATATAGTAATGAAGACCCAGTGCAGCCACAGATAAATAAATGAATAAGTAAATAAATAAAAGAATATTTTAAAAGAGAGAGAATTGACATAGAGTTTGCTGCAAGTGACGTGTGAGGTATTCAGCCAAAGCAAGTGAAGTGTAAGGTATTCAGCTTTGCCTGAGATAACACATTCCTAACGATATCAATAAAAACTTGCGTGCGTGACTCTTTGCAACCCCATGGACTGTAGCCTGTCAGTCTCCTCTCTCCATGGGATTTCCCAGGCAAGAATACTGGAGTGGGTTGCCATTTCCTCCTCCAGGGGATCTTCCCAACTTAGGGATCAAACTTGCGTCTCCTGCATCTTCCACATTGGCAGGCGGGTTCTTGACCACTGTGCCACCTGGGAAGCCCATCAATAGCACTTTATCAATAAAAATGCAGGTGTTCTTTCTAGGAACTGCTCCTGGACTTGACAGAGGCTTTTGTAATTTGAAGTCCCTTCATTTCCAAACCCCATTCTTTTGCATGGCCTCTGTCTTGGCCTTGTCATTTAGGGTCATCAAGAACATTCCCACTGAAGCCTAAATCTTAAAGAGCAGAAATCTCAAGTTCATGGTTAAGCCAGTCTAGGAGGCATCTGGAGGTTTAAGCAGCTGCTCAGCTTTGAGATCGCTTCAGGGGGGAAGGACAGGCTTCTTCCTCCTGATCTTTGTGGCTCATGTTACATGGGGGAGAAGCAGAGGGAGAGACTGAAATTATCATCAAATAAAGACTTGCCACGGAGAAGGCAATGGCACCCCACTCCAGTACTTTTGCCTAGAAAATCCCATGGATGGAGGAGCCTGGTAGGCTGCAGTCCATGGGGTCGCTAGAGTCGGACACGACTGAGCGACTTCACTTTCACTTTTCACTTTCATGCATTGGAGGAGGAAATGGCAACCCACTCCAGTGTTCTTGCCTGGAGAATCCCAGGGACGGGGGAGCCTGGTGGGCTGCCGTCTATGGGGTCGCACAGAGTTGGACACGACTGAAGCGACTTAGCAGCAGCAAAGACTTGTATGCATAATCCCTTGTGGCTCAGAAGGTAGAGTCTGCTTGCAAGGTGGGAGACCCGAGTTCGATCCATGGGTCAGGAAGATGCCCTGGAGAAGGAAATGGCAACCCACTCCAATACTTTTTCCTGGAAAATCCTATGGATGGAGGAGCCTGGTGGGCTACAGTCCATGGGGTTGCAAAGAGTTGGACACCACTGAGTGACTTCACATTCACACATAATGCCAAAGCTTTGGCCACTCCTGGATATTTTAAAAGCATGGTCTAGGACTGGACACGGTGTGAATAACCTCTTACTGAGTCCCAGATCCCTGGCAGACAGAGAGTGGGCACGCCTGGGCCTCTCTGGAGGGGAAGAGGGAGAGATACGTGACCTGGCAGCTTGAGAAGGTTCAAATGTGCTGTCTCGATTTCTTCCCTTGTGTTCTATTTCAGATTCTGTTATTTTTTTTTAAAAAACTATTTAAAAACAGGAAAGCAGCATTTGGATTTTATAAAATACAACAGATCAATTCCTACTTGTGGTTTTACCCTGGAGCGTGGCATGAGCAGCAGTCCTAACAGATATTTTTCAAAAATCATTAGGCTCCCCAGAATTCATGCCCATGACATTTGGGTGCAATCCATTTTGTAAATCTAATACGCTTCCACCCCCAGTGGTCTCTGGCCTTTCATCCTGCTCTCTACATCATGAATTAGGAAAACACACATGTGTTTGTCCACTGAAGATACATGAGTTGTTTCATGTTCATTGGTTTCTGGGCAAACAGGACTGCTTGAGTAGAGAAGAGAAGCACAGCTGATAAATTTCCTGCCCTTTTAGGAAGGCCCTATGATATTTAATAACCCTCAATTTCTGTTCCCCACTTCAATTTCCTTTGTGCCTACCGTGGTGATAAACATACTCTTTTATATCTGCATTAGATTACCAAGAACAATCAAATGTTATAGATGATAATCATTTAAGAATTTTAGGGGCTTCCCAGGTAGTACAGTGGTAAAGAATCTGCCAGCTAATGTAGGAGACACAGGAGACTTGGGTTTGATTCCTGGGTTGGGCAGATCCCCTGGAGGAGGAAATGGCAACCCACTCTAGTATTCTTGCCTGGAAAATCCCATGGACAGAGGAACCTGGCGGGGACTACAATCCATGGGGTCACAAAGAGTCAGATGTGACTGAGCATGCATGCACACTGGTGATCCAGTGGTTAAGACTCTGCACTTCCACTGCAGGGGTTGTGGGTTTGGACCTGGTTTTGGAATTAAAAACCCACACACTGTATAGCCCAAAAAAAAAAAAAAAAAGAATTTTGTTTTATTTATTAAAAAAATTAATGTAATTTAAAGTGTTATTTTCCATTTACAATTATTATAAAATGTTGGCTATATTCCCAGGGTTGCATAATGCATCTTTAAGCCTGCCTTACACTTAGTAGTTTCTACCTCCCACTGTTCCACCCCATATGACCCCTCCCCTCTCCCCACTGACAACCACTCATTTGTTCTTTATACATGAGTCTGCTTCTTTTTGTTATATTCACTAAGTGGTTGTATTTTTCAGATTTCACATATAAGTGATTCCATTCAGTATTTGTCTCTGTCTGACTTATTTCACTTAGCACAATGTCCTGTAAGTTCATCCATGTTGCTGCAAATGGGAAAATGTTATTCTTTTTTTGCGGTGGAGTAGTATTACATTTTACACACACACACACACACACACACACACACGTGTGTGTGTGTGTGTGTGTGTGTGTGCATGCACGCTAAGTTGTCTCAGTCATGTCTGACTCTTTGCAACCTTACAGACTGTAGCCAGCCAGGCTCATCTGCCTATGGGATTCTCTAAGGCAACGATACAGGAGTGGGTTGCCATGCTCTCCTCCAGGGGAATCTTCATATACATATATGTATATACCTCACTGCTTCTTTTCATAATTTTAATTTTTTTAAATTATGAAAGCATGATAACACATTTACAGGAGACTTGGGAAACAGAACAAGGTTACATATAGTTCCACTGTATAATTCTTTTAAGTAGATAAATCAAAATTTTTAGTTGGAGTTTCAATATCCAACTCTCAAAAATTAATGGAATGAATATACAGAGAAGTAAAAGGATATAGAAGGAAAATTATGACCAGCTTAGATAGCATATTCAAAAGCAGAGACATTATTTTGCCAACAAAGGTCCATCTAGTCAAGGCTATGGTTTTTCAGTGGTCATGTATGGATGTGAGAGTTGGACTATGAAGAAAGCTGAGCACTGAACAATTGATGCTTTTGAACTGTGGTGTTGGAGAAGACTCTTGGGAGTTCCTGGGACTGCAAGGAGATCCAACCAGTCCATCCTAGAGGAGATCAGTCCTGGGTGTTCATTGGAAGGACTGATGCTAAAGCTGAAACTCCAATACTTTGGCTACCTCACGTGAAGAGTTGACTCATCGGAAAAGACTCTGATGCTGGGGGGGATTGGGGGCAGGAGGAGAAGGGGACGACAGAGGATGAGATGGCTGGATGGCATCACTGACTTGATGGACATGAGTTTGAGTGAACTGTGGGAGTTGGTGATGGACAGGGAGGCCTGGTGTGCTGTGATTCATGGGGTTGTAGAGAGTCAGACACGACTGAGCAACTGAACTGAACTGAACTGAAAAGGATATAGTAGACCTGAAAAGCACTGCACCAATTGAACATAATTAAGATTTATATAATTTTCACACAACTGTAGGATACAAATTCTATTCAAATTCCTGTAGACTAAACCAGGAGACAATGGAACATATCCAGGGACATAAAACAAAGTGCAAAAATTTCATGGTATAAAGGTACTGAAATCAAACAGAGTCTGTTCTCTTATCACTGCAGAATTATGTTAGAAATCAACATCAAAAGATATTTGAAAATAAACCCACGTATTTTCAAGTGCAATTTGACACTTACCAAGAGAGATCTTCGACTTAACCATCGGAAGCCTCAATACAGTTAGACTGAAAAAAACACAGAGGGTGATTGCAGAGGAGAAAGCATTTAAATGAGAAATTAGTGTAAAATGAGAGATTAAATAATATTAAAGATACTTTAAGGAAAATACTATGTATTTGGAAATTAAATGTCCACATATAAACGATGGGTGTATCTAAGAAGCCATAACAAGGAAAATTAGAAAATATTTGTAATAGAATAAAAATGAAAAGAGAATTTACCAGAATTTGTTGCATGCAGCTGAAGCTGCTCAATGCACTTAAATACAATGTCTCACAGATTCTTTATCCATCCATCTATTGATGGATACTTAGGTTGCTTCCATACCTTGGCAGTGAATAATGCTGCTATGAACATTGGGGTGCATGTATCTTTTTGAATTAGTGTTTTTTCAGATATACATTGAGGAGTAGAATTGTTAGGTAATATGATAGTTCTTTGGTAATCCGTGGTGGCTCAGATGGTAAAGAATCTGCCTACAATGCAGGAGACGTGGGTTCAACCCCTGGGTGGGCAAGATCCCCTGGAGAAGGAAATGGCAACCCACTCCAGTATTCTTGCCTGAGAAATCCCATGAACATATGAGCCTGGCAGGATACAGTCCATGGGGTCACCAAGATTCAGACACGCCTGAGTGACTAAACACGCAGGCAGTGGTAGTTCTATTTTTTTTTTTCCCGAGAAGCTCTGTGCTCTTTTCCAGAGTTCAGTTCAGTCACTCAGTCATGTCTGACTCTTTGTGACCCCATGGCCTGCATCACGCCAGGCTTCCCTGTCTATCACCAACTCTAGAAGCTTGCTCAAAGTGTGCTAGTAGGCGTCCTGTGACAGAATGATAGCAAGAGTGAGAAATGGTACAGATGAACCTATTTGTGAAGCAGTAGAGACAGATATCAGTTAGTCAGTTCAGTAGCTCAGTTGCATCCAACTCTTTGTGACCTCGTGGACTGCTGCACGCCAGGCTTCCCTGTCCATCACCAACTCCCGGAGCCTACTCAAACTCATGCTCATCAAGTCGGTGATGCCATCCAGCCATCTCATCCTCTGTTGTCCCCTTGTCCTCCTGCCTTAAATCTTTCCCAGAATCAGGGTCTTTTCAAATGAGTCAGTTCTTCACATCAGGTGGCCAAAGTACTGGAGCTTCAGCTTCAACATCAGTCCCTCCAATGAACATTCAGGACTGATCTCCTTTAGGATGGACTGGTTGGATCTCCTTGCAGTCCAAGGGACTCTCAAGAGTCTTCTCTAACACCATAGTTCAAAAGCATCAATTCTTTGGAGCTCAGCTTTCTTTATAGTCCAACTCTCACATCCATACATGACTACTGGAAAAACCATAGCTTTGACTAGGCGGACCTTTGTTGGCAAAGTAATGTCTCTGCTTTTTAATATGCTGTCTAGGTTGGTCATAACTTTTCTTCCAAGGAGCAAGTATCTTTTAATTCCATAGCTACAGTCACCATCTGCAGTGATTTTGGAGCCCAAGAAAATAAAGTGTGTCACTGTTTCTATTGTTTCCCCATCTATTTGCCATGAAGTAATGGGACCAGATGCTGTGATCTTAGTTTTCTGAATGTTGAGTTTTCAGCCACCTTTTTCACTCTCCTCTTTCACTTTCATCAAGAGACTCTTTAGTTCTTTGCTTTCTGCCATAAGGGTGGTGTCATTTGCATATTTGAGGTTACTGATGTTTCTCCCGGCAATCTTGATTCCAGCTTGTGCTTCATACAGCCTGGCATTTCGCATGATGTACTCTGAATATACTTTAAATAAGCAGGGTGACAATATACAGCCTTAATGTACTCCTTTCCCAATTTAGAACCAGTCTGTTGTTCCACATCTGGTGTCTGGTTCCAACTGTTGCTTCTTGACCTGTGTACAGATTTCTCAGGAGGCAGGTAAGGTGGTCTGGTATTCCCATCTCTTGAAGAATTTTTCACAGTTTGTTGTGATTTACACAGTCAAAGACTTTGACATAATCATTAAAACATAAGCAGATATTTTTCTGGAACTCTCTTGCACTTTTTCTATGATCTAGTGGATGTTGGCAATTTGATCTCTGGTTCCTTTGCCTTTTCTAAATCCAGTTTGAGCATCTGGAAGTTCATGGTTCATGTACTGCTGAAGGCTGGTTTGGAGAATTTTGAGCATCACTTTACTAGCGTGTGAGATGAGTGCAATGGTGTGGTAGTTTGAGCATTCTTTGGCATTGCCCTTCTTTGGGATTGGAATGAAAACTGATCTTTTCCAGTCCTGTTGCCACTGCTGACTTTTCCAAATTTACTGTCATATTGAGTGCAGCACTTTCACAGCATCATCCTTTAGGATTTGAAATAGCTCAACTGGAATTCCATCACCTCCACTAGCTTTGTTTGTAGTGGTGCTTCCTAAAGCCCACTTGACTTCACATTCCAGGATGTCTGGCTTTAGGTGAGTGATCAAACCATCATAGTTATCTGGGTCATGAAGATGTTTTTTGTTTAGTTTTTCTGTGTATTCTTGCCACCTCTTCTTAATATCTTCTGCTTCTGTTAGATCCATACCATTTCTGTCTTTTATTGTGCCAATTTCTTTGCATGAAATGTTCCCTTGGTATTTCTAATTTTCTTGAAGAGATCTCTAGTCATTCTCATTCTATTTTTTTCCTCTCTTTATTTGCATTGATCACTGAGGAAGCCTTTTTAATCTCTCTGCTATTCTTTGGAACTCTGCATTCAAATGGGTATATCTTTCCTTTTCTCCTTTGCCTTTCACTTCTCTTTTCTCAGCTATTTGTAAGGCTGAGATTTGCAATTTCCAGAGGGCTGCAGCAATCACATTCCCACAAACAATGTACATGTGAAAGTGAAAATGTTGCTCAGTCATGTCTGACTCTTTGCGACCCCATGGACTATACAGTCAATGAAATTCTCTAGGCCAGAATACTGGGTGCATAGCCTTCCCCTTCTCCAGGGAACCTTCCCAACCCAGGGATTGAATCCAGGTCTTCCGCATTGCAGGCGGTTTTTTTTTTTTTTTTTTTACCAGCTGAGCCACAGGGGATGCCCAACAATGTACATGGGTTCCCCCAAAGGATATTTTTAGAAGACATTATGTAATTCTAATGTGTAGTTAATATGAGATATGCCTACATAGTTAATTTTTAAAGATTCCTGTCATTTCACTAGGGCACTATATTAGTTTCCTATTTCTACTGAAACAAATGACCACAAACTTAGTGTTTAAAACAACACACATATTTAATCATACAATTCTGAAGCTTAGAAGTCTGGAATGGGTCTCACTGGGCTGAAGGGGTCAGTGGGGCTGGCTTTCTTCTGAACTCTCTAGGGGGAATCTGTTTTCTCGCCTTCCCCAGCTTCCCAGGCTGTGTGTATCCCCCGGATGACAGCCTTGCATCACTCCGAACTGTTTCTGTCATCACATCTCCCTTGCCTCTGACCCTTAAACCTCCTTCTTTCACTTTTAAGGACCTTTTGTGATTACATTGGGTTCATTCAGATAATCCAAGAAAATGTCCCAATCTCAAGGTCCTGGACTTGGTTACAATTGGGAAGTCTCTCTTGCCCTATAAAGTAACTTTTTCACTGAACCCCTTTCAATGAAAAGGGGTCAATATTTTCTGAAGGCAATGGCACCCCACTCCATACTCTTGCCTGGAGAACTCCATGGATGGAGGAGCCTGGTAGGCTGCAGTCCATGGGGTCACTAAGAGTTGGACACTACTGACCGACTTCCCTCTCACTTTTCACTTTCTTGCATTGGAGAAGGAAATGGCAACCCACTCCAGTGTTCTTGCCTGGAGAGTCCCAGGGATGGGGGAGCCTGGTGGGCTGCCGTCTATGGGTCGCACAGAGTCGGACACGACTGCAGAGACTTATCAGCTTAGCAGCAGGAACTTTCAGGAGAATACTTACTCCCATGCCATGATAGAAGAGGATCCCAGACTGTCCCTGTCTCTTGGTATCAAGGCCAGGATGAGACAAAAGTACAGTCTTTATTATCAGTATTATTTTTGAAAAATTTTAACTTACTTATTTTTGGCTGTGCTGGGTCTTCATTGCTGCATTTGGGCTTTCTCTAGTTGCAGTGAGGGGGAGGATTCTCTAGTTGTGGTGCCCGGGTTTCTCATTGTGGTGGCTTCTTTTGTTGGGGAGAATGGGCTCTAGAGTGCAGGCTTATCAGTTGTGGCCCACAGGCTTAGTCGCTCCAGGGCATGCAGAATCTTCCAGAGATCGAACCTGTGTCCCCTGCATTTGAAGGCAGATTTTTAACCACTGGACCACCAGGGAAGCCCAGTCTTTATCATTATTATTGCAATTGTTTAAAAAATATACAAATTTTAGTGCTATTCTTTTTTTGAATTCCCAGGCAAAACTTTGGTAATTCAGCACTAACTGAGACCTTTCGCCCTACATTGGGAGGAATCACCCTGAATTCAATAAATAAAACATTCAGTAAAGAAGTCATTAGTTTAGGACCCAATTGGCCCAGACTGCCTGAAACTCTACATGTACTGTTATCATTAAATAGTTGCAGAATATTTCAGATGGTTATATGAACCATCAGATGGTTGTATGATGGTATATGTATATATACATACACATTACATATAAAACAAAGTCACATTTAACATTCACACAAATCTAAACCAATCGCTGAAAAGTTTATACAAAGGCATGACCTGACATGTTAAAAAAATTTTTTTTTCTACCTGTGGATTTTATTTCATTTGTTTATTTCATTTCATGACACATGGCAAGTGGAATAAAATGCTGAAGTTATATATCATTAAAGATGGCCATTTCATGTTGTCCCCTGACCCAGAAATCTCCACTGATTCCTCGCTGCCTCCTTTAACTTTTCCTATATTGTCTCCCTCTGATCTTTCATATGAACATCACCAAAACCCTTCTTTCCACTTTTCCCTTAACATCCTTGGTGATTTCCGGCATCCCTATCTTTTATTATCTTACTGCCCTCTGCTAGGAGACGCTCCTCTTTTCTTATCCACTAACCTTAAATCTACCAACAAATCTACCAACAAATCAAATTATTTTGACTTGCTGACACCTGTAGCACCCAGGATGTACCCTGCTTACTTGTAATCTTAAGCAAGCTCTTTTTATTTGTGGCAAGGCACAACTATGAATTGCTAACTAATGTATTTTTTTTTTTCTGGTAACTGTTTGCCCCCCTGTCCCTTCCCTTCTTTTGAGGCAGCTGCCAGGGCATTAAAGTTTTATTAACTTTCCCAGAGGGTGAAACAGCCAAACCAAAAGAGTTTGTTTTCAGTTTGGGGGTTTCAAAAACTTGGTCTTTGAATTTCACAAGGCAAGGATCAAAAGGACTCGGGGGTCAGAAAGTTGGTTCCTAAGCCAGTGAACTGTAAACCGGTGTGTGTGTGTACATGTGTGTACCCTTGGGGTTCGCAGACTTCCCAAGGTAATATGCAAGTACATGTGTGGCTTCAACCAATCAGCTTCCAGATTCTGAACTCCCTGCAGGCTCTAGTCAAGCTGATCTGTCTGCAGACATTCTTACCATCTGGAGGGGTTCATGCTTACTTTTCACACCCCCCTTTTCCCCATCTCCCTCCTTATTCACCCCTATTCTTGCTGTGATGGAAAAACTCCTGAGGGCCAAACCAAGGCACCCTGTGAAATACTGATACTGAGAAAGCAAAGCGCTCTAATGACTGACAAAAACTTCCTTTCAACTCAGACAGTTTCTAATTCTTTAAACTAAATTGCTCTGAAATTATCCTGAGACTTACCCAAGATTATTCATAATAATCTTTGATGATAGACTACTATGTTATGTTATATTCAGGATGTAACTCTGGAAAAGTTTAAAGAATTGAAGGACCTTGCTATAACAAAATCTATTCTATTCCCAGCTACCTTTTTTTTTTTTTTTTTGACAAGTCCTCTCAGTGATATTTATTAAAATAACACTAATGCTGGCCTCTGTCTTATTCTAGTAACAAAATAATATCCCTTCATGAAGAGATGAACAAATTCAGAAAAACAGAACAGTCTTATTTTATTAAAAGATGCATTTCTGCTAGCATTTGAATTGCTATATATTTATCAATGTTTAAAAGATATTTGAATTATTCTGTTTAATTATGTACTAAATGAGAACTGTATGTGAACGCCTCAGAAGAAAAGTTAAAAAAAATTGAACTGTAAGGTCACAGGAAATTTTTTAAAATGTCAATTTATTTACATTTTGAAAGGAATTATCATAAGTTTATTTACCAAAATTATTTCAAGTATATGTTGCTGTATTAGAATTAATTCTGTGGGGAAAATATAACAGGAATAAGACTTAAAGGAACATCATAAAACAAGAGACACATACATTTATATTTTTAAATGGACAATGGTGAGAATCAAATTCTTTTGGAATTTAGATTCCTTCCATTGGGAACATTGAAAAGAGTAGAATAGCGATTTTACTTTGGATTTTCAATGTCTATATTTCACTGAAAGTCACATCTGCTGCTGCTGCTGCTGCTAAGTTGCTTCAGTCGTGTCTGACTCTATAGATAGACACGACTCTATAGTCGTGTCACGACTCTATAGTCGTGCGACCCTATAGACGGCAGCTCACCAGACTCCCCTGTCCATGGGATTCTCCAGGCAAGAACCCTGGAGTGGGTTGCCATTTCCATCTCCAGTGCAGGAAAGTGAAAAATGAAAGTGAAGTCTCTCAGTCGTGCCCGACTCTTAGCGATCCCATGGACTGCAGCCTCACATCTAGCTACCACTTAAACATTTGATAAAAATCGTGTAGATAACTTAAAAATATGTTGCAGTGAATATAAAGTCTTAAAATCATTTCACGGAAAAGATGAGCCAAAACGATTGAAGGCCAGATTCTAAGAATCATTCATAATGATTTAAAAACAAGGTTTCCAATGAGATTAATAACCTTTAAGTTGAGGGTGACAGAGACCATTGCTTTGAAGAGTGACAGTGCATGGATTTGCCTCTGACAGTAGGTGGGTGTGGGGTCAGAGGATGATGGAATGCATGGTGTCCAACCTGAGAACTGGCAGAACCTAAGTCCTTACTCTAGACTGCATCCCTGGGGAGCCAGGGATGAGTGGGTAATAGGAGAGTAGAGATGGCTGCGTCGGAGAAGGCAATGGCACCCCACTCCAGTACTCTTGCCTGGAGAATCCCATGGATGGAGGAGCCTGGTAGGCTGCAGTCCATGGCGTCGCTGAGGGTTGGACACGACTGAGTGACTTCACTTTCCCTTTTCACTTTCATGCATTGGAGAAGGAAATGGCAACCCACTCCAGTGTTCTTGCCTGGAGAATCCCAGGGACAGGGGAACCTGATGGGCTGCCGTCTATGGGGTAGCACAGAGTCGGACATGACTGAAGCGACTTTGAGGCAGCAGCGGCAGCAGAGATGGCTGCGTAGGGGGAACACGTGGGGTTTATGAAGTTCCATTCATATGGTTCTTCCTCGAGTCCCTTCTGGGTCTGGAACCCAGTTGCCCTCCAGCATTTACCTGTCTCATTGACGTACCTGTTTAGCTTACCTCCCTTCCCTGTCTCACTTTCCCCACTGCCTCACTTGTGCTTCCTGAGATCACCTTCCAAACACACTATCTGCGTGGGTCTGTGCCCAGTCCCTAAGTCTTATCTGACTCTTTGCAACTCCATGGACTGTGGCCTGCCAGGCTCTTCTGTCCATGGGATTCTCCAGGCGAGTATACTGGAGTAGGTTGCTGTTTCCTCCTGCAGGAGATCTTCCTGACCCAGGGATCAAACCCACATCTCCTATATTGACAGGCGAATTCTTTACCACTGAACCACTTGGGGAGCCCCTAAACTGCTTGCACCCAAGCTGTATTTCAGGATCTGCATTTGTGGGTGCCCATACCAAGATATGTGCCATAAGTAACTTTCTTAAATGGAATATATTTAACTTCAACTCAATCATCAAGCATTGATTGGGTACATTCTAAGTTGTCTCTAGGGGACACCCAGGAATTATTAATTAATTAGAAGGGAGTTGTTAGGAGTATCAGCCAGTTCTCTGTACTGAGTGTACATAAAGAGATTTGGGAAAAACTGACCCCGAAGAAATTAATCTTGAAAAGAGACGATATGTGTAATAAGAAATTGCTCTGCCAAAATGCAGAGAAATGCAGAGAAAGCAAATGCAGAGGTGTAATAAAAATTGAATATTTAGTGTAGTTCTTTTGGAATAACCACAGTTTTTTATTAAATATTTTCCTTCCTTATGAAATTTGTTGCTGCTCCCTCATGGTGACCAGGAACCATGAAAGAACCCAAATATGGTGTTTGGTTTAAAACAACAATTAAGCTTTATTTGTAAGGGCAAATGAGAGTCATGTTCTATTATGGAGTGGACAGGAAATAAGCAAGATTTCCCCCCTTCACTTCCATTGTGGCTCATATGAATGCTGGTAATGCAATTATGCAAATGTCTGGCTGAGGTTTGGAGTGCTGCCTTTATTATTTAGCAGTAAAGTTATAAAATGTCTAATTTGCATATTACTTTTTTTTTTTGCAGCCATGGTCTAAAGCTTATAAACAGGCTTTATTTTTTAGAGTTTTTAAAACAGAGCCTTCTGGCATGAGAATATATAGTTTTACTCTGCATTTGGCCATGAACTTTGAGCAGGGACACATGCTTATAACTCCAGTGGAGAAAACCAAAATTAGAGAAAATAATAAGCATGTTAATAAATTTATGTTATTAACAGGTAGAGCCAGAGGACTTGGAGGGGTCCAGGGTTTCAAAACTCTGTTGCATGGTTTTTTTTGTGATCTCAAGCAGAAAAGATGGAGGTCTCTAGTGACCCTTAGAATCATCTCTGAGGCATTGGTGTCAGTTCGTTTACTTTTTTTGATGCACAGGGTTACTGAATAAGTTCTTCCTTCACTGCAACATTGCAGTGTTTTAATAAGGAACAGACATGGGTCAGGAAAAAAAAAACAGCATGGAAGGCAGTGCTGGCTGCTTATATCCATAGACTTTCTGAGCTGGAAAGAAGGTTTAGTATCATCTACTGTTTAAAAAAATCACTTTTTGGCTCTTACTAGGCACAGTGTTATACCTTATTCTATTGTTTTATCTGTCTTGTGAGGTGAGCATGATTATCTCCATCTTCTTTTTTAAAAATATATTTTATATTGAACTACAGCTGATTTTTATTTTCTTGGGCTCTAAGATCACTGTGGATGGTGACTGCGGCCATGAAATCAAAAGACGCCTGCTCTTTGGAAGGAAAGCTATGACAAACCTTTGTTGTTCAGTCGCTCAGTTGTGTCCAACTCAGCAAACCCATGGACTGTAGCACGCCAATCTTCCCTGTCTTTCACCATTTCCTGGAATTTGCTCAAACTCATGTCCATTAGGCCAAAGATGCCATCCAACCATGTCATCCTCCATCACTCCCTTCTCCTCCCACCTTCAATCTTTCCCAGCATCAGGGTCTTTTAAAATGAGTCAACTCTTTGCATCAGGTGGCCAAAGTATTGGAGTTTCAGCTTCAGCATCAGTCCTTCCAATGAATATTCAGGGCTGATATCCTTCAGGATTGACTGGCTTGATCTCCTTGCAGTCCAAGGGACTCCCAGAGTCTTCTCCTGCACCATGAAGGCATGAATTCTTCAGTGCTCAGCCTTCTTTATGGTCCAACTCTCACATCCACACATGATTACTGGAAAAATCATAGCTTTGACTATATGGACCTTTGTCAGCAAAGTGGTGTCTCTGCTTTTTAATACGGTGTCTTGGTTTGTCATAGCTTTCCTTCCAAGGAGCAAGCGTTTTTTAATAATGCAGCACATAGGCAAACCTAGGAATAATGGGGATTGGCTGTATTCCTTTTTGGACAGTATTTGCATTTTCAGAGATGCTTCTAGTGGATACCAGTGGGCAGTTGGGAAGCTACAAGGTTCCTTCAAACCTCTTCACATGGATGATGGCTCAGGCATGGTGAACTGCCCCTCCTGGGGAATGAAGCAGCTAAGTAGGGGGCGGGCACCCTGGGACTTGGGTGGGCAGAGTCAACTCCAAGCAAAGAGAGCCAGAGAATGAGCAGGGTTGCTGTACCTTGGAGAAAGGTGAAAGGAGAGAAACTCCAAACCTAGTGATCCTCAAAGGCAACGTGGGGGCAGGGCTGGGAGGCAAAATAACTGAGGAGGAGCCTATAGAGGAAGTGAGATGAAAAGTCCAGGAGTCTCGGGTGAGTAGGGATGCAGTGTTCAGAATTGCCTTTTTTGGGGGAACCAGCTGTGTGTGGCAGAAGCAGCTCCTCTGGGAGGAAGGCACAGGGCTGTGGCTGGGGACAGGTCCCTTGCTCACTTCTAAGCTTACTGTACACAGTCAGTGACAGATTATGTAAGAATCGTTGGCATTTCCACGTGCTTTTTTGTCTCATCTTTAATCAAGATGACCTGATTTTCATAGTTCACTGGGCCCTCACCCTTTGTTCCTTTAAACCATCTTTTGTTTGAAGCAAACAAAATATATATCTACATTCTAAGAGACTCTGCTTTTATCAGGAAAATAGCAGCATATTAAAATATGTGGTAACTCTGTTATTATACACGTTTATCGTTACATGAAGTCTCCTTCGGTTAAATCTTCTCTAATATTTTATTTTCTTTTTTAAGATAAAGATTGTGTTTAGCCTCCTGTGTATTACTCAATTCTGTGTCACACTAGACATTCTTTAACTACGTGTGTTCTTTTAACTAGGAATATTATCTGGTTTCATTGTTTCCAAACTGGAACTGATTTTTCCTACTCTATATTCTACACACAATTCAGTCTCATCTCATCATCTCTTCCTGCCCTTACTCCAAAACACTCTCCACCCCTACCTGTCCAGGAAAATACATTGTGAACAAAATTGACAAACCCTAGTGGGTGTATTTTCCTACATTATTGTGGATTTGCAAAAATTAGGGCATCACATAGGCAAAGAGCAGGAAAAATACATGTGGAATGATATAATGTGGTACAAAGGGAGGCCAAATTGCCAAGCTGGAAATGAGGTTAAGCAATGAATCAACAAACTAGAGTTTGGATACGATGAAATTTAGAAAAATTCAGACATCATGTAGAAGAAATTTTTGTTGAAGAAGTATCAGGACAATGATATAACAAAAAATTCTGAGAAATAGGAAAAGGGTCTTATAACTATTAATACAGACACAACTTAGTAAATGTTGCCTATTACTCATTTTTATTTTTCAAATTGAATGTAGCTGATTTACAATGTTGTATTAATTTCAAGTGTTCAGCTAAGTGATTCAGTTATACAAATATACGTAGCCCATACGTATATATGGGCTTCCCTGGTGGCTCAGATGGTAAAGAATCTGTCTGTAACATGAGAGACCCAAGTTTAATCCCAGGTTGGAAAGATCTCCTGGAGAAGGGAATGGCTACCCACTCCAGTACTTTTGCCTGGAGAATTCTGTGGACAGAGGAGTTTGGTGAACTAAAGTCCACGGGGTTGCAGAGAGTTGGATATGACGGAACTAACACTTGCACTTTTTTCACGTTTTATATGTGTGTATGTGTATTCACATATATGTATATATATTCTTTTTCTATTCTCTCCCCTTGTAGATTATTGCAAAATGTTGAATATAGTTCTGTATGCTATATAGTAGATTCTTGCTGGTTATCCATTTTATATACAGTAGTGTGCATACATGGAAAAGGAAATGACAACCCACTCCAGCATTCTTGCCTGGAAAATCCCATGGACAGAGGAGCCTGGTGGGCTACAGTCCATCGGGTTGCAAAGAGTTGAACATGACTTTGAGACTAAAGTCTCTTTAAGTCTTTAAGCTTTTAAGTCTTTTTAAGTCTCTCAGCACTTTAGTTTTCTTAGCTATACATGGTCATAAATAGATAACATCTGAAATGATTAATGAGATACCTGAGTGAGGTTAACTTAGAATAATTTCTTTAAACACATATTTCTTAAGCCTTTGCTATGTGCCATCTTCATAGACCTTATGGTCAAGACGAGAGGAAGGTAGATAATTAAGTGGGCGCAGACGTAGGTGATGGCAGATGGAGAAGGAAGGAGACATAAGGTTAGGAGAGCAACAGACAGAAATCTGGCTTTGTCTGGAGGCCAGGGACAGTTTCCTGAGAAAGCGGTGTTGGGCTGAGAGGTGGAGGAGAAATGGGAATTAAACAGGTAAAAATGGAGGGTTGTGTGCGATGTTGTTGTTGTTTAGTCACTAAGCTGTGTACGACTCTGTGGCACCCTGTACTGTAGCCCACCACACTCCTCTGTCCATGGATTTTCCAGGCAAGAATACTGGAGTGGGTTGCCATTTCCTTCTGCAGGGGATCTTCCTGACCCAGGGATCGAACCTATGTGTCAAATGTATATATCAACAATAACTTAAGTTTGTTCCAGATCTAATGCAGGTTAATCTGATTTTAAGGTAGCATCACATGGCAATTTTCTGAGTTCATTCTGGTGATTTCTGTTGCATTTCTCTCTGTTTTGTAGATCTGTGTGATCTCTGGCACTAGGGGGTAAATTGGGTTTGGATTACAGCACAGTGAAGGAATGAATATAAGAACTTCAGAAATAGTTAAAGCAGAAGATCACTGTGATCTTAGACTAACAAGACAGATGCTGCCATTATTGTTAATATTTGGATGATACATTCTTACTGTAAATGCAGCCATTGGTGGTTCGAAGGGGTAGTCTGCAGAAGATGAACGGTCAACAAGAATACACCACCTTGATATGGGCCATCATTAGGTCCATAGTTATAGCTTGACAATGACACGTGTCATCTTCAATGGAACCTGATGCATCAATACATGTAAACCCCTGATGTACTTGGGATCACGGGCTTTTCGGGGGCATTAAATGGTGGCCAGTGTGGCTTGATGGCATTTTGAGAGATGAGCCTGAATAGGTGGGCAGAGGCCACATCAAGCTGGGCCTGTATCCTCAGGGCAGCGATGAGCCAATGCAGGACTGTACACTGGGGAGGGACTTGATGGGCTGTGAGGAGAGACTGAAAGTGGGAGAGGATGAATGCTTGCTCTTGCTCTCATCACAGTGAGAACTGATTAATGGTGGCTCAACTGAATGGTGACACAGACAACTAAGAAAAATGGAGAGATCCAGGAATTATCTCAGAGAAGGCAATGGCACCCCACTCCAGTACTCTTGCCTGGAAAATCCCATGGACGGAGGAGCCTGGTGGGCTGTAGTCCATGGGGTCTACTAAGAGTCGGACATGACTGAGCGACTTCACTTTCCCTTTTCACTTTCATGCATTGGAGAAGGAAATGGCAACCCACTCCAGTGTTCTTGCCTGGAGAATCCCAGGGACGGGGGAGCCTGGTGGGCTGCTGTCTATGGGGTCGCACAGAGTCAGACATGACTGACGCGACTTAGCAGCAGCAGCAGGAATTATCTGGGAGGTAACACTGATGCAACTTTGATGGACTGGGTGTGGCCACCGCAGAAGGGGAACCTGTTAAGGATAAGTCCTGGTTTCCCGGTTGAAAACTGCGCAGGTGATGGTGCCGTTCATTGCAACGCATAACACCAGGCAGTACCAGCTCTATAGAGTAACTTACGCTCATTACACGCAGATATAGCTCACAAATCTGAAACCACAGTGTACATTTTGCCTAACAACTTACTTTTATTCATGAAAGAGCACTAAGATTCATATGCATATATCTCTGCAAACACACATACACAAAAATAATAGGTGTGCTATGATAGGTCTGTACTAGCGCAGGTGGCAGCAGTGGTATCGAATCTGCCTGCCATGCAGGAGACACAGGAGACAGTGGTTCAGTCCCTGCATTGGGAAGGTCCCCTGGAGGAGGAAATGGCAACCCTCTCCAGTACTCCTGCCTGGGAAATCCCACGGACAGAGGAGCCTGGAAGTCCACGGAGTTGCAAAGAGGTGGACACAACTGAGCACACACACACACACACACACACACACAAACTTAAGAAATTCAAAATTTTTTATACTATCTATATTATTATACTTCTGACAATTTGTCTTATGCACTGCTGTTAGGTGTCTTTTTTCGTTTTTATTTTTGGCTGCACTGGGTCTTCGTTGCTTTGCATGGACTTTCTCTAGCTGTGGCAAGCGGGGGCTACTCTTCATTGCAGGGCAAAGGCTTCTCATTGCTGTGGTCTCTCTTGCTGTGAAGCATGGGCTCTAGGCATGTGGGCTTCAGTAGTTGTGGTTCACAGGCTCAGTAGTCTCGTCTCTTAGGTTTAGTCTGTCTGCAGTATGTGGAATCTTCTCTGACCGGGGACTGAACTTGTGTGCCCAGCATTGGTAGGCAGATTCTTATCCACTGTGCCTCCAGGGATGTCCCTGCTTATGTTTTTAAACAACTGTAATGTATCAATTCCCTGATCACTTATTTTCTCCTCAGAGAGGGAAATTGATGTTCTAAGGACTTAGCATCGTGTTCATGGCCCTGAACTGCTTTCCTGCTTCATCTTCATCATTTCCCTTTTCATCCTGAATGTATTATAATTTTTTTTTTTGCTTGACTTTATTCTGTTGATCTTTCTGCCTCAAGTGTCCTTTAAGCACTTAAAACTGAACTCGTATTCATCCTTCAAGGCCTCTTTGAGATGTTACCTTCCTTCTGAAGTTTTTCTGGATCCCTGTTGTAGTGGTTTTTTTTTAATTTTATTTTATTTTTAAACTTTACAATATTGTATTGGTTCTGCCATATATAGAAATGAATCCTCCACAGGCATACATGTGTTCCCCATCCTGAACCCTCCTCCCTCCTCCCTCCCCATACCATCCCTCTGGGTCGTCCCAGTGCACCAGCCCCCAGCATCCAGTATCGTGCATCAAATCTGGACTGGTGACTCATTTCATATATGATATTATACATATTTCAATGCCATTCTCCCAAATCATCTCACCCTCTCCCTCTCCCACAGAGTCCAAAAGATTGTTCTATACGTCAGTGTCTCTTTTGCTGTCTCGTAATCAGGGTTATTGTTACCATCTTTCTAAATTCCATATATATGCATTAGTATACTGTATTGGTGTTTTTCTTTCTGGCTTACTTCACTCTGTATAATAGGCTCCAGTTTCATCCACCTCATTAGAACTGATTCAAATGTATTCTTTTTAATGGCTGAGTAATACTCCATTGTGTATATGTACCATAGCTTTCTTATCCATTCATCTGCTGATGGACATCTAGGTTGCTTCCATGTCCTGGCTATTATAAACAGTGCTGTGATGAACATTGGGGTACACGTGTCTCTTTCAATTCTGGTTTCCTCAGTGTGTATGCCCAGCAGTGGGTATAGAAAAGTTGCAGGATATAAAATCAACACACAAAAATCCCTTGCATTCCTATACACTAATAATGAGAAAACAGAAAGAGAAATTAAGGAAACAATTCCATTCACCATTGCAACGAAAAGAATAAAATACTTAGGAATATATCTATCTAAAGAAACTAAAGACCTATATATAGAAAACTATAAAACACTGGTGAAAGAAATCAAAGAGGATACTAATAGATGGAGAAATATACCATGTTCATGGATTGGAAGAATCAATATAGTGAAAATGAGTATACTACCCAAAGCAATTTATAGATTCAGTGCAATCCCTATCAAGCTACCAACGGTATTCTTCACAGAGTTAGAACAAATAATTTCACAATTTGTATGGAAATACAAAAAACCTCAAATAGCCAAAGCTATCTTGAGAAAGAAGAATGGAACTGGAGGAATCAACCTGTCTGACTTCAGGCTCTACTACAAAGCCACAGTCATCAAGACAGTATGGTACTGGCACAAAGACAGAAATATAGATCAATGGAACAAAATAGAAAGCCCAGAGATAAATCCACGCACCTATGGACACCTTATCTTTGACAAAGGAGGCAAGAATATATAATGGATTAAAGCCAATCTCTTTAACAAGTGGTGCTGGGAAAACTGGTCAACCACTTGTAAAAGAATGAAAGTAGAACACTTTCTAACACCATACACAAAAATAAACTCAAAATGGATTAAAGATCTAAACGTAAGACCAGAAACTATAGAACTCCTAGAGGAGAACATAGGCAAAACCCTCTCCGACATACATCACAGCAGGCGATACATACACACAGTCCTCTATGACCCACCTCCCAGAATATTGGAAATAAAAGCAAAAATAAACAAATGGGACCTAATTAAACTTAAAAGCTTCTGCACAACAAAGGAAACTATAAGCAAGGTGAAAAGACAGCCTTCAGAATGTTGTAGTGTTTCTAATTTACTTCTTTCTGGTGTGAGTTTATCTCATAGAATGTATGCATCTTTGAAAGTGTTAGTCGCTTAGTCACGTCTGACTCTTTGTGACGCTATGGACTATAGCCTGCTAGGCGCCTCAGTCCAAGAGATGTTCCAGGGAAGAACACTGGGAGTGGGTTTCATTCCCTACTTCTGGGGATCTTCCTGACACAGGGATCGAACCCAGGTCTCCTGCATTGCAGGCAGATTCTTAACTCTCTGAGCCACCAGGGAAGACCCACAGGCAGACTTGCATTAAAGTGAAGTTGTTCCCATCAGTCTCCTCCTTTAAGTCAATAGTTTATAAAATTTTTTGATGATTCTCTCTGACTTAAGTTGGGTTCCCTTAGAAGCAGATCTTGAGGTGAGGATCTGAGTACAAGTCACCTCTTTTTTGGGGGCGATCCCAGGAAGTATCTTTCAGGGAGTGGGGAATGGAGACAGGGAAGGGAAGGACACTGGTGGGAGGTGAGTTACTGAAGAGGTCACCCCGCAGGCACCCAGGGCTCCATCCCCATGGGGCCTCCTACAAGCTGTGTAGAACATGACTTAGGGCTGGTGCACCTGAAGGCAAGGATGCTGGAGAGATTGTTGTCTAATGTCAGTTAATCAGGGCTGATTGAGAGCTGCTGAAATGGGCCTCGACTCCCAGGGCTTCTGCTCTGGCCTGCTCTGCTTCTGGGACAAAAACACCCAGCAGCCAGGGGGCAGCTCATGCAGAAACTGCAGATACTTGCAGTTGGTGAATAGGGACAAGCGAGTGCTGAAGGCACTGATGCCTGCAATGCTGTCTGTATATTCATAGAATATTTTCTTACTTTAGGTCTCATACAACAGGGAAAGCTTCTCCCCTTTCTGAAACAATTAAGAGGAAGTTTATCTGAGGAGTAAAAGAATGTATTACCAGAAGGGAGTTGTGTTAGGGACCTTTTTTTTTTTTAAATTAAATGTACCTAGAGTTTTTAGCTAATATATTTTAATGGTGAACATATTGAGAATTAGAGTCTAGAGTTTATAATGGCTGTAGAAGGAAAGTGGAAAGTAACAAGGCTCTGGAGTCTGACTCTTTTTAGTGTTTAAGTGTCACCAGGCCAGGGAAGGGGTTATAAAACCTTATCATGAGATATGGGAAGCATTAACCACATGGCTTAAAAAAGGAGAATTTTGTCATGGACAAGGTAATATGAAACCTGTTTAATGAAGAACTTGGAAATTGGATATGGCTTTAGTCTTCAGTTTAGGGGTGTGTTACCTGAAGTTTTAAAAAAAAATAGCAAGTGTATTTTATGTGGAACGCATACATGGAAGCAAACCGATTAGATTCTTCCCAGCAGGAAAACGAAAACTGGTTCTCCTCATTCCACGTCCCGTATGTTTATGGCACTCACTGTCTTCTGATTCTTTTCTAATTGTAATCTCTTTATTTCTACTCTTATTCTTCTTCCCTGGTGTGCGTGTGTGTGTGTGTGTGTGTGTGTGTGTGTGTGGTGTGTGTCTGTGCCCAGTCGTGTCTGTGTGTTCAGTTGTGTCTGATTCTTTGTCACCCTGTGAACTGTAGCCCACCAGGATCCTCTGTCCAAGGGATTTCCCAGGCAAGAATACTAGAATGGGTTGCCATTTCCTCCTCCAGAGGATCTTCCTGACTCAGGGAACAAACCCACGTATCCTGCATGTCTCCTACATTGATAGGTAGATTCTTTACCTCTGAGCCACCTGGGAAACCCCATCCTTCCCTGGTACTGACTGCTTTTTTAAGGGGATTTTGGGATTTGTAGAATGCATTAATTTTTTCAAGAAATGAATCAATCGAGAATTGTAGTCACAGTGTCTGGGTTATAAAGTATTTAGGTGATTTGTTGTCCATACACATAGGGAGAAAATGTATGTAGAATGTCTTATTTGTTTGCATGCTTCCTATCACAAATAACGTTTTAAAAGCAAAGGGAGCAACTCCTACAGCTCAACTCCAGAAAAATAAACGACCCAATCAAAAAATGGGCCAAAGAACTAAATAGACATTTCTCCAAAGAAGACATACAGATGGCTAACAAACACATGAAAAGATGCTCAACATCACTCATTATCAGAGAAATGCAAATCAAAACCACTATGAGGTACCATTTCACACCAGTCAGAATGGCTGCGATCCAAAAGTCTACAAATAATAAATGCTGGAGAGGGTGTGGAGAAAAGGGAACCCTCTTACACTGTTGGTGGGAATGCAAACTAGTACAGCCACTATGGAGAACAGTGTGGAGATTCCTTAAAAAACTGGAAATAGAACTGCCTTATGATCCAGCAATCCCACTGCTGGGCATACACACTGAGGAAACCAGAAGGGAAAGAGACACGTGTACACCAATGTTCATCGCAGCACTGTTTATAATAGCCAAGACATGGAAGCAACCTAGATGTCCATCAGCAGATGAATGGATAGGAAAGCAGTGGTACATATACACAATGGAGTATTACTCAGCCATTAAAAAGAATACATTTGAATCAGTTCTAATGAGGTGGATGAAACTGGAGCCTATTATACAGAGTGAAGTAAGCCAGAAGGAAAAACATAAATACAGTATACTAACGCATATATATGGAATTTAGAAAGATGGTAACAATAACCCGGTGTACGAGACAGCAAAAGAGACACTGATGTATAGAACAGTCTTATGGACTCTGTGGGAGAGGGAGAGGGTGGGAAGATTTGGGAGAATGGCATTGAAACATGTAAAATATCATGTAGGAAATGAGTTGCCAGTCCAGGTTAGATGCACGATGCTGGATGCTTGGGGCTGGTGCACTGGGACGGCCCAGAGGGATGGTATGGGGAGGGAGGAGGGAGGAGGGTTCGGGATGGGGAACACATGTATACCTGTGGTGGATTCATTTTGATATTTGGCAAAACTAATACAATTATGTAAAGTTTAAAAATAAAATAAAATTAGAAAAAAAAAATAAAAGCAAAGGGAGGTTAAAGCCTTGTGTTACTTGAAATTACTTTCAAGAAACAGAATAGATCACTCATTGGCTAGTTTTTCTGTTTCCAGATCATATTACCAGCAGATTGCCAATCCAGTCCAGCAGTTTAGTTTATTATTATGCAAAGTCCAAGTGAGTGAAATTTTAACCTCTGTTTCTAACCACTTCGTGTTGGTTTTATCTATAATTAACTTAGTGAAAGGAGTCTGATGACAGATCCTTCCTTGTGCTCCCATTATCTAACTTATGAGGCCCTCCAAAGAGTTTAATTTAACTGCCTTATACCGAAAAGTGTCATGTGGTAGATAGAGCAGGAATATTAACTAAGAATTCTTGGGGTGCCATTGCCTTCTCCGGTGTTTAATAAGGAACCCCAAATGTCATTGTTGGATGAGCCCACAGGGAGAATGTTTGTAAAATATGGTTGGTTATGTCTGGAGCATACTGTGGTCAAAAGAACACAGCACTGAAACCAAAATTTGCTTCAAAGTAACGTAAATCCCTTACATCTCTCGAAACCAACGCTTTTAAAAATTCCTCTTTCTATCCCTCTCCCATCTATGATGCATCAGTTTTTATTTTTCAGATATCCTTCACCTGGTAAAACTTCTGCCCTAGCCCCAGCCCTCCAATTTCCCGTAATTTTCTCCCTTGTCATTCACTTGATTCTGCCTAAAAAAGCCCTAAAGAATAAGTCTAGCAAAAGTGAGAGCTCCTCGGAGGGCTGAAAAGAGGGAGACAGACTAGGTAAAGCTAGATCCCTTTTTATAGGGTAGTAAACTGCTCACAGTATTCCAGGTGTATGAGCCAGTTTTGCATGAGAAATGACATACATACTTGCCCTTATGTACTTTTAGCATCCATTTTTTTTTTTGATCATCCCAGAATTACTTTTGTTGTCAAAACTTCTCAAAGGACTAATATCTTTATTTTTATGGGTTATATCAAATTTATTCTGTAACTCTTCTCTGTTTTGTAAATTTTCTTTTTCAGATTTATTGAGATATAATCAATATAAAACGAACTGCACATACTTAGTGTGTACAATTTGATGAGTTGGATGTATGCATATACCCATGAGACCATCACCAAAATCAAGGAAATAAGCATACTCATCACCTCCAAAAGTTTCCTTGTGTTCCTTTGCTTTCTGGGCGGGAGGGTAAGACCACACCATGAAAATCAGATCATATTACATCCTATCCCCTGTGGCTTCACACTGCACTTAGAATAAAATTGAAAGCCCATAACCCAGACCTATGTGTCTGCAATTGTTCAAAGGACCAATATCTTCAAAAAACACTTAATTTTTCTTGGTCATAACCACTTTTGAGACTATCATAACTATCTTCCTGGAAATACAGTTTAAATTAATTGCTGCTCCAATCAATCTTTACTCCCATAAACTATTACTTGCTACTTTTCTCCAGATTCTGGAGATAATAAATTTGGGGATTATAACAAAACATGATGATACAAATCCCAAGATTAATTATAATTATAGATTATATAAGCATGAATAACATAATTGGTGGAAGAAGGCACTCTTTGAGAGGAAGATGAAAGCATTTATAGTAGGTAAAAAAAAAAACCAAAAAAACAGTGAAAGTCTGTTGCTAAGTTGTATTCAACTCTTTGCGATCCCGTGGACTGTGGCCCAGGAGGCTTCTCTGTCCATGGGATTTCCCAGGCAAGAATACTGGAGTGGGTTGCCACTTCCTTCTTCAGGGGATCTTTGCCAGGGTCCAGCCCTGGCTGATCCAGGGTATTCGAAGCGGGGATGGCGTCGGTGAGGATCAGGATACAATAGCTTCAATTAGATATTAATTAAAGATGTAAAGAGTAATAGAATGAGGATAGCTCAGTAGGAAAATTCAGTGGAGAAAAGAGGCTGAGTAGCTTGGTTTATGCGGGAGACCAATAAAACTTCAAGACAAGAAGCTTGCACCACTTACATAGGCCGCAGGCGTCCTTCCGTTCTCCTGAAGGAGAGGAGACACTGAGGCCTCCCCGGTCGGATCTTAGAAGCCCAGGCAAAATTAGTAAGCATGGTGGGTTCCACGCTCCAGATGGAGACTCAGCCAGAGTTTGAGAGAGAGAGAGACATGGGGAGACCAGTCTTTCAAGGAACTGATCCCAATTCTTTATTTTCCATTGGTCTATTTTTATACACTGAGATGTTATGCAAAAGTCACGCGGGGTCAGCAGTCCTGACTTTTATCAAAGTCAGGTGCTTCATACAAATGTATACAGAGGTCTTAGGGGTGTTACATCATCTTCTGGCCAGGGGGCCTGCTGACAATTTATGACCCTCTCCTTGTGACAGCGGTCAGTCAACCAGGACACTTATTTCTCCAGGGGTGATTATTCTTAAAACAGACTCCACTCAAATAAAGTTACATTCCTATAGGGTGAGGGTATAGTGGGTTTTAGTTAAGGAAAGAATTTACTTAGCCTAAGGTCTAACGTGATTTATATCAAAGGTTAATACTTATTTCTTCTATATATTCATTAATGTAATGTGTGTAAGGGCAGGGGATGTGGAGACTTAGCAACAAACATTGGCTCAACAAATCAAAAACCCTTCACCAATACAATTTTTAATCAGCCCATTATACTTATACTAATGGTTTCCTAACTTTTCTAAGGAACCTGTTTTTAGAAGGTTTAAAGCATCTCGTGCCTCTCACGGTTGGGAGGCTGTGAGCAATCACATGTGGCCGGACAAGCCTGTCAGGCAGGCTAGAGAACCTTCAGAGGAGTTTGTAGGTTAAAACACCCTTGTCACGCCCAGGAGTTTTTATTAACTGGAGCTCTAAGTTAACTCCTTCTCTGAAAGAGGTGGTGAGGGACAGCCCCCCATAAAGTCAGAGGTGTAGGTGAGAGCACAAAGTAGTAAAGTAGGCAGGCTCTGGTTATGGGGGTAGATGCTCGAGGATTTCCAGGGGGACTCCTGAGGCTCGATCCTGCCTTTGCGTATGTCGAGCCTCCTTCCTCATGACCTTTGCCACGGGCGGAGTGCCTCATGCCGGCTCCCAACAGATCTTCCTGACTCAGGGATTGAAGATGGGACTCCTGCATTATAGGTAGATTCTTTACTGTCTGAGCTTCTAGGGAAACCCATTTATAGTAGGAGGAACCAATAAAAGTATAGAACAGTCTTTTGGACTCTGTGGGAGAGGGAGAGGGTGGGATGATTTGGGAGAATGGCATTGAAACATGTATAATATCATATATGAAACTAGTCGCCAGTCCAGGTTTGATGCATGATACTGGATGCTGGGGGCTGGTGCACTGGGATGACCCAGAGGGATGGTATGGGGAGGGAGGAGGGAGGAGGGTTCAGGATGGGGAACACATGTATACCTGTGGCGGATTCATTTTGATATATCACAAAACCAATACAATATTGTAAAGTTAAATAAAATAAAATTAAACAAACAAACAAAAAAAAGTAAAATTTGGTTTTCCATAAATGATCTTTAACTTCACATGTAGTTTCTTATTACTTGGTAGAGCCTTTTATTGAAAAGAGAAAATAGACTTAATATAAGAAGCAAATTTTAGTTACAAGGAGTGGTTTTCCTTCACTCTGTCCTGACTTATTTTGACTTAAGGAAGAGTCACATAATGCAAGGTTGAGCTTGCTTATCAAGCCAGTGCAGCTAATAGACTATAGAAGTGGGGTTTAAAGGGTGGTATGGAAACTCCAGGGGTTCTAAAGAGAAATTCAGAGGGTCTGGGAGGTCAAAAATATTTTCATAATAACACTGAGACATAATTTACCTTTTTTGGTTTGCATTCTCTCAAAAGTGTACTGAGTTTGCAAAGTTCATTGCAACTAACCTTTGAAAAATACACTTGTTGAGTTTTGGTGTAGTATCAAAGTGTAGTATCCATAATTATCTGAAAAGGATACTAAAATAGTTCTCCCTTTTTCAATTACATCTCTGTAGGGGATGAATTTAATCTCTGTGAGGCTGAGTTTTCTTTGCATATTTTAACCAAAATGACAGACTGCAGCAAATTGAATATAGCAGCATTTAATGGGTTTATTATTATTTTTAAATAAATCAGTAAATATTAAAAATTCTCAACTTAAGTTTCTAATATAAGAAATATCAGTTGTTATAACCCATGTAAAGAAAAGTCTTTGAGATTCTCAATGATTTTTGAGAGTGTAAAGGGATGCTGAAGCCAAAGCTGTTTGAGAAACACTGGACTGTGTGGGATCCAGATGTCATGCCCACACTCTGATGCACATGGCTGCTCACTTCTTCCGAGGCTCCTGTCATATTCCCTTCACTCACCAGGATACTTAGATTTATTTTAGAGCATAGATTAATTTCTTCTGGTCTGATAGGTCCAAAGTAGAATAGGGAACATGTAACAGCAAGAACATAGTGTAGACAAAGACTAAGGTCAATTTTACTTTTTGTGGTTCACAGTAAGTATCAAAAACCCAGTATTTAGCCTTCAAATAATACTTTTCTAAATTAGGCTACTTATCTTAACATTTTAAGGTTTTCTTTCTCTGTGGTGGTAAAGGCCATGAAAAAAAAACAAAACAAAACAGGGTGATGTCTGGGAAAATCATCTAATTTTTTAAAAGTTTTATAAAATTCTGAAGTTTCAAAGATGGATAAGAGGCCTCAACATTTTTAAGAAAATTTAATAATGTAAGAAATAAACTTTGATGAGACTAGCTAAGATTTTTCTGCTTGCAGGATGAGTAAAGTTGACACCAGTGGAGCTACCTAATATCCATATTTCACATGCACCCCTCTTCAAGTGATGAGTGCAATAAAACATGAATAGTGTGTGATTGACACCTAGTGAGGACCACAATTTCTCAGAAGATACAACTAGATGCTGTAGAGTCTTTAGATGTTTTTCAAGTGGCAACCAAACACTGCAGAACAGATGAAATGTTATTGTGATTGCAATTGGCTGCTTTTGATTGCTCAAAGATATACAACAAGGAACACTTCTATGTGAAAATAGGTAGGATTTAGAGACAGATTTGAGATTTCCTATGAAAAGTTACATGACTCCAATACTTTGGCCACCTGATGCAAATTGGAAAAGATCCTAATGCTGGGAAAGATTGAAAGCAGGAGGAGGAGGAGGGGACGACAGAAGATGAGATGGTTGGATGGCATCACCGACTCAAAGGACGTGAATTTGAGCAAACTCCAGGAGGTGGCAAAGGACAGGGAAACCTGGCATGCTACAGTCCATGGGGTTGCAAAGAGTCAGACATAACTTAGCAACTGAACGACAACAATAGTGAAAAGTTAGATTTACCCCTAAGTGAAATAATTAACCTATGATTTTGCCTGTAGGGAATGAAGTATTGTTAGCTAGTGTGGTAAGCAGAATAATAGCCTCCCAAACACGTTTCTGTTCTAGTTTCCAATACCTGTGATTATGTTACCTTACATGACAAAAAACAAATGAAACAAAAAACAAAAAAGCTTTGTAGATGCAATTATTAAGGATTTTGACATGGGGAATATATCTTGGGCTATCCAAGTGGGCCAAAGTTAATGTTTTTACAAAATTATTTAATTAATGTTTTTATCCATTTTTTTTGCTAATGACATATATTAGTATATCTACAATATTAGTTTCAACATAGTTATTCAAAATTTTCATGGATTACACTCCATTTAAAATTATTATAGAGACTTCCCTTGTAGTCCAGTGGTTAAGCATCTTCTTGCTAATGCAGGGGACATGGGCTTGATCCCTGGTTCAGGAAGATTCCCCATGCCATGGAACAACTAAGCCCATGCACCACAACTACTCAGCCTGAGCATCCAGAGCCCATACTCTGCAACAGGAGAAGCCACTGCAATAAGAAGCCCATCAGATCAGATCAGTCGTTCAGTCATGTCCGACTCTTTGCGACCCCATGAATTGCAGCACGCCAGGCCTCCCTGTCCATCACCAACTCCCGGAGTTCACTCAGACTCACGTCCATCGAGTCAGTGATGCCATCCAGCCATCTCATCCTCTTTCGTCTCCTTCTCCTCTTGCCCCCAATCCCTCCCAGCACCAGAGTCTTTTCCAATGAGTCAGCTCTTTGCATGACCACAACAAAAGTAGCTTCCGCTTGCCACAATTTAGAGAAAGCCTCTGTGAAGCAACAAAGACCCAGTGCAGCCAAAAACAAATAAAATAAAAAATAAAGTTATTATATAATATTGGCTCTATTCCCTGTGCTATACAATATGCTTTGTAGATTATTTATTTTATATATAGCAGTTTGTAACTCTTGATACCACGCCTCTGTCTGGCTTTTTCCCTTTTCCCCGTCCATGGTGGGAACCATTAGTTTGCTGTCTATATCTGCAAGTCTGTTTTTGTTTTTTGCATTCATTCATTGTTTTATTCTTTTTGATTCCACATGTAAGTGATAATGTACAGTATTTGTCGTTCTCTATCTGACTTACCCTACTAAGAATAATATCCTGATCTGTCCATATTCTTGCAAATGGGAAAATTTTATTCTTTTTTATGGCTGACTAGTATTTCATTATATATGTATTATATATATATTATATATATAATTTAATTATACACACACACACATATACACCACATCTTCTTTATCCATTCATCTGCTGATAGATACTAGCTACGTTGCTTCCATATCTTGGAAACTGTAAATAATGTTGCTCTGAATATTGCGGTACATGTATCTTTTCAAACTAGCACTTTTGTTATCTTCAGAGATATACCCAGGAGCTGGATAATATGGTGAAAGAAAAAAGTGAAAGTGAAGTCACTCGGTCATATCTGACTCTATGTGACCCCATGGACTGTAGCCTACTAGACTCCTCCATCCGTGGGATTTTCCAGGCAAGAATGCTGGAGTGGGCTGCCATTTCCTTCTCCAGGATAATATGGTAGCTTTATTTTTAGGTTTTTAAAGGGACTTCAATACTGTTTTCCACAGTGGCTGGACTCACACAGGTTTCTAAAAGTAGACACTCTTTCTTGACTCTGGTCAGAGCAAGGAAGATGTGGGTGCAGAAGAATGATTAGAGAAGTGGTATTACTGGCTTTCAAGATGGAGGGAAGGACCATGAGTGGTGGGATATGGGTGGCCTCCAGGAGCAGGAAAAGGCAAGGAGTGGATTTACTCCTACAGTCTCCAGAAGGAAATGCAGGCTGGCAGACATCTTGATTTTGTCCTCATGAGACCTTGATTGGAACTCTAATCTAAGAAATGCTAGATTTGTGTTGCTTTAAACCTAACTTTATGGTAGTTTTTGCAGTAGAAAATAAACATAGCTAGGTTGAAATGGATAACCCAACCCCTTAGCTCGTTATTTTCTCTTCAAGTACACTATGGTCTGGGCATAATATTGCATCTAAATCCACGTTCAGATCAGATAGGAAGTCAATGTGGCACCTGTTGCTTTTCTATTTCTTTAATGAATACCCTTTCAGAACCCATTTCTAAGTATTGATATTGGGGAGAGTGATGTGGAAAGTCAGTCTTATGTGGAAATAATTCTAAATTCTTGCCTTTTCTTTTGGTGGGGAAAGAGAAGAGAAGAGTCTTAAAAATCACTTAAGTCCACTAAACAATTTATTGTAGTGATTTAAGATTGTGAGATATATAAACTTTAGATTATAAAAGACAGAATTACTATATGATCCAGCAATCCCACTCTTAGGTATTTAATAAGAAAAGATGAAAACTCTAATTTGAAAAGATACATGCACCCCATGTTCTTTGCAGTGCTATTCACAATGGTTAAGACATGGAAGCAACTTAAATGTCCATCAGCAGATGAATGGATTAAGACGATGTGGTAAATATATATATGTATACACACACACACACACACACACAATGGAATGTTACTTAGCCATGAAAAGAATGAAATAATGCCATTTGCAGTGACACGGATGGACCTGGAGATTATCACACTAAGTGAAGTAAGTCGGACAAAGAAAAATATTATATGACATCACTTATATGTGAAATCTAAAAGGATGTAAATGAACTTATTTACAAAACAGAAATAAACTCACAGACTTAGAAACCAAAATTATGGTTACCAAAGGAAAAAGGGGAGGCATAAATTACGAGTTTGGGACTAACAGATACACACTCATATGTAGATATAGATATAATAGATAAACAACAAGGATCTACTGTATAGCACAAGGAACTATATTCAACACCTAGTAATAACCTACAGTGGAAAAAAATCTGAAAAATAATATAGTACATATATAACTGAATCACTTTGCTGCATACCTGAAATTTGCACAACATTGTAAATCGACTATCAGTATCAGTTCCGTTCAGTCGCTCAGTTGTGTCCGACTCTTTGTGACCCCATGAACCGCAGCATGCCAGGCCTCCCTGTCCACCACCAACTCCCGGAGTCCACCCAAACCCACGTCCATCGAGTCAGTGATGCCATCCAACCGTCTCATCCTCTGTCGCCCCCTTCTCCTCCTGTCCTCAATCTTTCCCAGCATCAGGGTCTTTTCAAATGAGTCAGCTCTTCACATCAGGTGGTTAAAGTATTGGAGTTTCAGCTTCAACATCAGTCCTTCTAATGAACACCCAGGACTGATCTCCTTCAGAATGGACTGGTTGGATCTCCTTGCAGTCCAAGGGACTCTCAAGAGTCTTGTCCAGCACCATACATAGTTCAAAATCATCAATTCTTCAGTGCTCAGCTTTATTTATAGTCCAATTCTCACATCCATACATGACTACTGAAAAAACCATAGCCTTGGCTAGACGGACCTTTGTTGACAAAGTAATGTGTCTTCTTTTTAATATGCTGCCTAGGTTGGTCATAACTTTCCTTCCAAGGAGTAAGCGTCTTTTAATTTCATGGGTGTAATCACCATCTGCAGTGATTATGGAGCCCCCAAAAATAAAGTCAGCCACTGTTTCCACTGTTTCTCCATCTATTTCCCATGAAGTGATGGGACCAGATGCCATGATCTTACTTTTCTGAATGTTGAGCTTTAAGCCAACTTTTTCACTCTCTTCTTTCACTTTTGTCAAGAGGCTCTTTAGTTCTTCACTTTCTGCTATAAGGGTTTGTCAAGAGGCTCTTTAGTTCTTCTTCACTTTCTGCCATAAGGGTGGTGTCATCTGCATATCTGAGGTGATTGATATTTCTCCCAGCAATCTTGATTCCAGCTTGTGCTTCTTCCAGCCCAGCATTTCTCATGATGTACTCTGCATATAAGTTAAATAAACAGGGTGACAATATACAGCCTTGACGTACTCCTTTGCCTACTTGGAACCAGTCTATCGTTCCATGTCCAGTTCTAGCTGTTGCTTCCTGACCTGCATACAGGTTTCTCAAGAAGCAGGTCAGGTGATCTGGTATTCCCATCTCTTTCAGAATTTTCCACAGTTTATTGTGATTCACACAGTCAAAGGCTTTGGCATAATCAACTATATTTTAGTAAAAAAATAGTTTAAAGAGGAGAATAGATCTAAATAAGTGCTAAAAAGTTTTCATTAATTTTAAATCTTTGGCCCAACAGTAGGATGGTGGTGGAGAAAAAGTCAAGGTGGGACAAGAAAAAAGAACAGAAACAGCAATTTCCAAAGCTGCTTGGAGAGAGAAGAACTGTTTCTTTTTCTTCACCTTCACACAATTCTGTTGACTTAGGGCCAAATATGCCTAGGGGAAGACCGGAATGTATAAATGGTAGCAGCAGTGAAAAGGGAATACGACATTGACTCTGGATATAAAATTAGAAGTCCCAGTGCAGTTTGAAGCCAACCAAGAAGCTTGCCAAGATATGAAAACATCACTGCTTACTGCCTTTACATGTTGCACCTGGTTTGGGGATTGAGGCAATGTTTACATTTAGCATTTTTATTTTGAAACTTTGTACACTTTGTCATTGATTTTTATTTAGTCAGTCATTTAGCTGACTCATTGGAAAAGACCCTGATGCTGGGAAAGATTGAGGGCAGGAGGAGAAGGGGGTGACAGCGGATGAAGTGGTTGGGTGGCATCACTGACTCGATGGACATGAATCTGAGCAAACTCAGGGAGATAGTGAAGGACAAGCAAGTCTGGTGTGCTGCAGTAGTTGGGGTCGCAAAGAGTTGGACACGGCTGAATAAGTGAACAACAACAAATCATTTATTTTAAATGAATGGAATTAAACTACTTAAGGGTAAGTAATTAACTTAGAACCAAGAGTTTTCCTAGGAGATTACAGCTAGAAGTCAAGGGGGAATTAGGCTTACCTGAAAGAATTCAATTTTTTTGACCACTTTTCTCCACTGTGTCCATTCAAAACCTACCTGCACTTCATAATCTTAGTGAGAAGAAATAATTGTCCAAAGTTCCCAGAACATGCTGAATATCATAGTAAAAGGAATATATAACGTGTGGTAAAATTGCTGAGCAAGGAGTTTACAGCTACTTTATCATTGAATCACTTTGCAGTACACCCAAAACTATCACAACATTGCTAATCAACTATACTTCAATATAAAATAAAAAGTTAAAAAAAAGTCACCACATGGTGTCCCAGACGCAATGTAAATTTCTATGAGGAGACATGGAAAGCAAACCTTTAAGAAGATACACATTGTATTTGAATTCTCAGGGCACTTAGAAACTGCCTCTTGAGTATAAGGAGGTTTAGTTGCAAGAGGGACGAATTTGGAGGGCTGACAAAGAACCAGAATGGGAAGGGAAAGAACTTCTATGGGATCTGAATTATACTCCCCAAGTAGGTTTAGCTCATAGAAAGTCATCATTTTAGCCCCATTCTGGCTTCCTTCTACTTGTCTAGGAAGATTCCATTAGCTTAATTTCCAAGGCAGGAGAAGCTTCCATGAACTCAATCCTCCAGCTGCTTTTTGCACCCAGAGGGTTCTTTTTCTTCTGCTCCTTAAAGTACCAAATAATACTTCGGCAGTATTTTAGCTGTAAGATGGCATTGGCATACACTGTTTCATAGGTTCATGATGTTAATTACCATTAGCATCATGGTAATGACCAAAAGACCCTGAAGCTGGGAAAGATTGAAGGCAGGAGGAGAAGGGGATGACAGAGGATGAGATGGTTGGATGGCATCACAGACTCAATGGACATGAATCTGAGTAAACTCCAGGAGCTGGCGATAGACAGGGAGGCCTGGTGTGCTGCAGTCCATGGGGTTGCAAAGAGTTGGACACGACTGAGCAACTGAAGTGAAGTGATGACCAAATAAGCTGCTGACCCATGAACACGGGGTAAAATGCTGGTGTTCTGATCTAGGAGAATAATGTCTGAAATACCAAGGGAGGGATGGAAAAAATGTAAGACCTCATTAAATAGAATGTTATTTCACTGTGACTTTTTACGCAACTAACTCTGAATCAGAGATTCCAATAAGTCTCACACAGAGTGAATGTACTTCTCTGAAAACCATAATCCTTCCTGTGCAGGAGGATGCTAATTAAAGTGCTGGGGATGGGGAATGTAAGTAGTAGGATGTAGTGGCAACTGCCACAGGGAAGTGCTGCCTGTAGCTTCCACCCTTGGCCAGAGCAAGAAAATGGAAGTCAGGAGGCTTGGATGTTGGCCTGTCTTCATTCCTAGCTGAAGGATGGGCAAGGTACTTAATTCCACCCTGGGCTGCTTCTTCTGTAACACGGTGTCAACCTAACGTTACTGTAAGGACCATATTAGAGAGGCCTCCCAGGTAGCCCAGTGGTTAAGAATCCGCCTGCCAATGCGGGGGAAATGGGTTCGATGCCCAGTCTTGGAGGATTTCATGCGCCGCGGGGCAACTGAGCCCGAGTGCCATAACTGCTAAGCCTGAGCACGTGCCCTAGAACCTGTGTTCTGCAGTAAGAGAAGCCACCACAGGGATCTGAGCTCACCTCATCTCAGGAAAACACGGAAATCACAACTGACTGCTGAAGAACCATTGACAGAAAAGACCGGAATCTGCAAAAAGAAGATATTTTACTTCCAAAGACAAACAAGAAGCCGTAACAAGAAGGGATTTGTTCAAGATGGTGGAGAAGAAGACCATACGCTCATCTTCTGCCAGAGCCCCCCAAATCACAACTAGTTGTTGAACAACCATTGACAGGAAGACACTGAAACCCACCAAAAAAAAGATACCCTGCATCCAAGGACAAAGGAGAGTATGCAACCAAGCAGTAGGAGGGGCACAATCATGATAAAGTCAAATCCTATACTCACCAGGTGGGCCACCCACAAACTGGGGAACAATAACATCGAAGAAGTTCTCCCACTGTTGTGAAGGTTCTAGGCCCCACATCAGGCTCCCCAGCCTGGGGATCAGGCCAAGGGACTGGGAATCCCCAGGGAATATGACTTTGAAGGCCAGTGGCATTGGACTGCAGGACTTCCACAGGCATGGGGGAAGCAGAGACTCCACCCTGGGCGGGCACAAACTAGCCATCACAGGGAGAAGCCTGAGCACTGCAGCTAGAGAAAGCCTCATGCAACCACGAAGATCCAGCACAGCCACAAATACACAAACAGTGAAAAATATAAAGTCTGTATTAGAAAAAGGAAGCAAGACGTCCACTGTAGTACCTGACACACTGGTACTTAATAAGCTGGACTTTCCTCTCCCTTTAGCCTTAATCTAGGAAGCAAGTGTGATAATGCTTATTTTATACCTTCCCTTAAGCCCTTCCTCTATTCAACCAGAGTCTTTAGGAAGTTCCTCCCACCTGCACTGTTTTTTTTTTTTTTTTTTTGAGAAAACCTAATATAATCAACATTTCAAACACTATCGATTGTAATGAGGATGGTTGTCTTAACAGAGGTAGAGTTGAGAGAACAAAGTCAGGGGCAAGGGAAAGCTAGGTCAGGGAAAGCTAGGCTCCTGAGGTGACACTGGTCTCCTGGTGGGAGGAGATGGCAAAGGGCTGCTGACAGAAACAGCCTTCTCCTCCACTTTAGTGGCTGGCAGCTGGTGGTATCACTTCTTTCTTTCTCATTTTCAGGATCAGTGGTTGGTTTCTTTAGCATTTAGCTCCCTTGGGGGAAAGAAAATTGGTATGAACCTATTATCATTGTTGTTTAGTTGCTAAGTCATGTCTGACTCTTTTGCGACCCCATGGATTGTAGCCCACCACGTTCCTCTGTCCATGAGATTTCCCAGGCAAGAATATGGAGAGGGATGCCACGTCTTCCTCCAGGGGAATCTTCCCGACTTAGGGATGGAGCCCACATCTCTTGCATTGGCAGGTGGATTCTTTGCCACTGAGCCACCAAGTACATCTAAATAACATGGAGAGCTTGTTTAGTATTTTAGGGGTGTAACAGGAAGACCCTAGAAAATTGATTTGAATGAGGCCCCCTGGCACATGAACGGAGTGTTCACAGTTCCTGTTTCACCAGACATGACAACCCTTAGCTGACCTCTATGTTCCTGCCCAGCCAGGGCAATCTCAGACTTGAAAAGAGGACAGACACGTTTGTGCTTGCACACCTTTTCCTTAAATACATTTAATGAGAAACTTCTATGTCTGGCCTTGCTTCTCCATCCTTTTATGGATGATATCTTCTTGGCAGACAAATTTCTCTGAAATTTGATAAGACTTGAAACAGGACTAAAGTTCAGTGTATGCAATTTTGTTTTTACCTTTCTCAAACCTCAAAATGTTAATGGAACTTAAGCACGCATCCTTTTCTTGTGGACTTCCCTGGTGGCTCAGATGGTAAAGTGTCTGTCTACAATGTGGGAGACCTGGGTTTGATCCCTGGGTCGGGAAGTTCCCTGGAGAAGGAAATGCAACCCACTCCAGTACTCTTGCCTAGACAACCTCATGGACGAAGGAGCCTAGTGTCCATGGGGTCGCAAAGACTCGGACATGACTGAGCAACTTCACTTCACTTCACTTTTCTTGTTTTTGTTTGGCACAAATAAATCCTAAAAAAATTCAAACTCAGCAGGTTGACCCACTTAGCTGTAAATTCCGGCCAGATTACCTTCAGAATCTTCTTTAGGCAAATTTCATGTATTTCTTTCTTTTTTTTCTAAAGACAATTGTAGGGTGATTTACAGCCATCATAATCTGTTTTTGTTTCACTGTGTTTCAGATAAACACTCATTGACTTTGAGGTCCTAAGTTTCTTTCAGCTTTGATAAATGATTTTTAAGAGTATTTCCAGCTCTAGAGTAGGCGTACTCCTTGTGAATACTTTCTTGAATTAGATTTATTTGAGATCTGTTGATTCACTCTTCCATTTAGATCACAAATGCTTCATAGCACAATTGCATCACTAATCCTGATAGAGTTGGGTGTTTGTTTTTACTTTCACTCCCTATCATATCAGGTTACAACAGTGATGATATATCGTCTGCTCTTAGTTACTTGCTTATTCAATGAGAAGACTAATGCATCTTCTGCCATATAGAGATAACATGTCCTGTTTAAATCATAAGAATAATGTTCCCTGGGGTCAGAGAGAGAGGAATGGCATGAATTCTAAATATTAAAACTATAATGAATTGGTTTCACTTTAAAATTTTTCATTTATTTTAATTCTTTTTTTCCCAGTTCAAAAAGTAGCGTTTTGATCAATCAGTTTAGACCAAGTTATGCAGCAATAACAAACAAACTTAAAATCTCAGAGGCTTACAGTAACAAATAGGTATTCCTCATTTGTTTGACATATTGGATGTAGCTTTGTTATAGCTCTGTCTTATGTCTTCTTTATTTTGAAGGAGCAGGAGGCATAGACTAATAGCAGAACCACACAATGGCTTTTAAAGGATTTGTTCAGAAGTTGACCATGTTACTTCCTCTCATATTTCATTGGCCATTGCAAATCACACAGCTAAGCTTGGAATGAGTGGTGTAGTCCTTGCCAAAGAGGGGGCCAAAAGGGAGGAGCCAAGTAGGAAGGAACTGGATGAAGGAGAAGCACATATTTAGCAAAATTAATTCAATGTTAATATCTTTTTACTATCTCTTTACATATATACACAAATAAACATATACAAATAGTGTGGATATAGAGTAATAAGCACAATTTTCTTTAAAATATTCTTATCTCAATTTTTGATTTCTGAGTAATATGTCTCTTCAACAAAGTATTTAAATTTCTCCAACATTGTTCAAAGTCCTGTGAACATTAGTTGTATAGTCTCAATCCTTTGAGCAGGAGTTTGAAGTTTGGAAATGCCTAGTACTCAGTTCTGGTCAATCTGTAATTTACCTTAAAGTTCTTAACAGCCCTTGTGACATTTGGTATTTGTCTGTTAGTCAAGCTTTAATTATTTATCAAGTTTTAACTTTTCAAGAGTATAGGATGTATCTATCATTTGGTATCTTATTAAATAGTTCAAAATTTTAAACTTTATTCTGTTGTTCATGAAGTTATATTGCAAACCATTTTTGAAAAGTGAATTCTAATAATATTTTGAGCAATGGTTGTTTGGATTAAAATATATGCCTAATGTTAGGAGGTGAACATTTCAGGCAAAAAAAAAAACCCAATTGGAAAAAAAAAAACCACTTGGGTACTTACATTTTGGTTGATTTTATAAAGAATACAGCAAAACCATGAGATAATAAGTTTTGGCTAGAGCCTCTCCTTCTGGCCTCTCATAATAAGTTTTGACTAGGACCTCTCAAAGCTGGTAGAGTTTGGTTGGGGTAAGTAAGATTCAGTGCATTAAAAAATAATTGGTTTATTTATGAGCCATCTAATAAAGTAAAAAATATTTTTGTTCCAATAGTTACTAGAAGATAGAGTGGAAAAAAAATTGGTTTTCATTAACTTTGCAATAATTCAATTTTAACTTTTGTGAGCTTGCATTTTTTGGATCTTATTTACAGCTTTTGGTTCATTTCCTGTATTAGAGCATTTTATAGTCATTCCACATTTGTTTTTGTTGTTGTTTTCCTTTTTCTACAAGAATTTCAAGTTCCTTGAGGAGATGAAACCAAGTCTTCATATTCCTGGCATGCACTCTGTAATACTAGTAATTATAATTATAATACAAAATAAGCACTAACATACATGAATTACTTATAATGTGCTCAGCATAATTTTAACCAATTTCTCAAACTTATTTAAAGTTATGAGGTAGTCAGTTTAAACTATTTCCAGTTTATAAATGTGAAAACAGAGTTCAATTGAGTTGAAGAAATCTGTTTTCTTTAATTAATTTTTATTTTTGGTTGCACTCGGTCTTTGTTGCTATGCGCAGGCTTTCGCTAGTTGCAGCGAGTGGGAACTACTCCCTATTTATGGTGTGAGGGCTTCTCATTGCAGTGGCTTCTCTTCTTGTGGAACACAGGCTCTAGGCATCAGGCTTCAGTGGTTGCAGCAGTGGGCTCAGTAACTGTAGTGCATGGCCTCAGCTGCTCTGTAGCATGTGAAATCTTCCTGGAGACCAGGGATCTAACTGGTGTCCCTGGCACTGACAGGCAGATTCTCATCCACTGTACCAAGAAAAGTGTCCATGAAAAGTCCAAGAAATCTGTTCTAACAGCACAGCTAATAAGTAATTAAGTTCAGTTGGTTCCTGCCTCTAAACTGCATGTGTGTGTGTTAGCACACACAGTCATGTCTGACATTGTAGGACCCTATGGGTTGCAGCTTGCCAGGTTCCTCAGTCCAGGATTCTACAGGCAAGAATACTGAAGTGGGTAGCTGTGCCCTCCTCCAGGGGACCTTCCCAATCCAGGGATGGAAGCTGCATCTCTTAAGTCTCCTGCATTGGCAGGCAAGTTCTTTACCACTCAGAGGAACCAAAGATCAAATTGCCAACATTCACTGGATCATCGTAAAAGCAAGAAAGTTCCAGAAAAACATCTATTTCTGCTTTATTGACTATGCCAAAGTCTTTGACTGTGTGGATCACAATAAACTGTGAAAAATTCTGAAAGAGATGGGAATACCAGACCACCTGACCTGCCTCTTGAGAAACCTGTATGCAGGTCAGGAAGCAACAGCTAGAACTGGACATGGAACAACAGACTGGTTCCAAATAGGAAAAGGAGTACGTCAAGGCTGTATATTGTCACCCTGCTTATTTACTTATATGCAGAGTACATCATGAGAAACGCTGGGCTGGAGGAAGCACAAGCTGGAATCAAGATTGCTAGGAGAAATACCAATCACCTCAGATATGCAGATGACACCACCCTTATGGCAGAAAGTGAAGAAGAACTAAAGAGCCTCTTAATGAAAGTGAAAGAGGAGAGTGAAAATGTTGGCTCAAAGCTCAACATTCAGAAAACTAAGATCATGGCATCCGGTCCATCACTACATGGCAAATAGATGGGGAAACAGTGGAAACAGTGTCAGACTTTATTTTTTTGGGCTCCAAAATCACTGTAGATGGTGATTGCAGCCATGAAATTAAAAGACACTACTCCTTGGAAGGAAAGTAATGACCAACCTAGATAGCATATTGAAAAGCAGAGACATTACTTTGCCAACAAAGGTCCATCTAGTCAAGGCTATGGTTTTTCCAGTAGTCATGTATGGATGTGAGAGTTGGACTGTGAAGAAAACTGAGCACTGAAGAATTGATGCTTTTGAACTGTGGTGTTGGAGAAGACTCTTGAGAGTCCCTTGGACTGCAAGGAGATCCAACTAGTCCATCCTAAAGGAAATCAGTCCTGGGTGTTCATTGGAAGGACTGATGTTGAAGCTGAAACACCAATGTTTTGGCTACCTTATGTGAAGAGCTGACTCATTTGAAAAGACTCTGATGTTGGGAAAGATTGAGGGCAGGAGGAGAAGGGGACGACAGAGCATGAGATAGATGGCATCAGTGACTCAATGGACATAAGCTTGGGTAAACTGCAGGAGCTGGTGATGGACAGGGAGGCCTGGCGTGTTGCGGTTCATGGGGTCGCAAAGAGTTGGACATGACTGAGCAACTGAACTGAGTGCCATCTCTAAACTGCATATGCTTCCAAATATATGTTTGTTATCATATTATTTTTTCAATTAGAAAAAATATTACTCACAGGCAGTATCTTGGCAAAAGGAAAGATAAGATAAAAAGGCATGGTGTTGACCTTCATATCTGACTCAGACTCACTTGTTAGGAAGAGAAAGATGAATGAATTTTCCCAATGTTAAGTCTTGAATAAGAAGGAATTACTCAGAGAACTGGGAAGAGATAGATGTCCCAGCAGAGAGAATATTAAAGAAAAAAAAATCGAGATTAAATATTTGAGAAATTCAAGTACAGCTACGTTCTGTGTGTCAAGAGGACAGGAAAGCTAAACAGTGGCCAGAGGCTGGCTGGTTTGGACCACGCTAACATTTAAGACTTTAACCAGCAATGATGAAAGGAGGCTCTGGAGAATTTTAAGAAGAGCATGTAATGTGGATGAATTTTACTGCCATGTTACAAAATCTCCTGTACTTTCCATTGTTGTTTTCTAATAGTATTACTTAGAGCATTCAAGGATGATGCCTATGCTAATTAAACAATATGGCGGCACGTTGACCTAAGACATTCCTGAAATTAGGTCACAGAAAACTTTGGAGTTTGGACACAAAATGAACCACAGAGCATACCTGGTAGAAAGGTCCAATGTGCTTAAGGAATGAAATTGCTCAAGAAATTGTTGACCAGGCTGATGGTTACAAAAGTGATTCATTTTCTCAAAAATATGCCTTTGGAAATGCATTTGTAACTGCATCACAATAGCTGGATAGTTGTAATTTTGGTAACAATTTAATGTTTTGTTACACCATTTACTACCTCTAGGATCCTAAGTCAATCTTTAAATGGGCACACTTCCTGAAAATATTTCAAAAAACAGTTCACTTTTGACTGGGTAAATAAAGAAGTGAAAAATCCATGTTGAGTTTTAATTGAGCCAAGTAGTATTTAAAAGATACAAAATTGGAAGCTTTTCTTCATTCTTTCTGACAGCGTATGAAAAGTGATTGATACATGAGCATCCGAGATGGATGAGATTGCAAACATGTGGCTGCCATGCTCAAGGCAAGTTCCATTATGTAAACCAGCTGGACTGATGAGCACTTTCAGTGCTTTATATGATAAATAAGACAGGCTTTTCTGCACGTTCTGCTAATACAAAATGTGATTTCTAAAAGATAAAAATGTTTACCCTTGGCAGGCTTTGGCATGCATGGATGTCATTTCAATATTTTGTGCAGTGGAAATCTGGAAGGAGAATCAGAGATTTGGGTTAAGAAACATGTACAATCCACAAAATTCCTCATTTTTTTGGGGGGGGGGCTTATCAATACCTGCTACTTAGCAGAAATTTTTAGTCTCCAATTGTTGGCTTAAAAATAAAGAAGACTTGTTAGGTTAAAAATGTTACAAATTGTATTAGCCAAGCCCTTATCGCTATGATGACATTTACTTCAATAATTTGCCATGCTTGAGAAAATTTTGGCAGATGTTGCAATGGCACCCCACTCCAGTACTCTTGCCTGGAAAATCCCATGGATGGAGAAGCCTGGTAGGCTGCAGTCCATGGGGTCGCTAAGAGTCGGACACGACTGAGTAATTTCCCTTTCACTTTTCGCTTTCATGCATTGGAGAAGGAAATGGCAACCCACTCCAGTGTTCTTGCCTAGAGAATCCCAGGGACGGGGGAGCCTGGTGGGCTTCCGTCTATGGGGTTGCACAGAGTCGGACACCACTGAAGCGACTTAGCAGCAGCAGCAGCCATGCTTTCATATCTAAGACCCCTCACAAATGCTACTTTCTCTGTAGACTTTCCTGATTCCTCTCAGCTTCTCACTTGCAGAGATCTCTATAAAAGCTTCCCTGATAGCTCAGTTGGTAAAGAATCCACCCGCAATGCTGGAGACCCCGGTTCGATTCCTGGGTTGGGAAGATCTGTTGGAGAAGGGATAGGATTCCCACTCCAGTATTCTTGGGCTTCCCTTGTGACTCATCTGGTAAAGAATCTGCCTGCAATGTGGGAGACCTCTGTTCAGTCCCTGGGTTGGGAAGATCTCTTGGAGAAGGGAAAGGCTTCCCAGTCCAGTGTTCTGGACTGGAGAATTCCATGGATTGTATAGTTCATGGGGTTGCAAAGAGTCAGACCAGACTGAGACTTACACTTTGACTTTCTATTAAAGCTACACATTTATTGAACGAATTATTTGCTCCTCACAGGAAATATGATATATATATATCTTTTCATTATTAATAGAGAGATAATTCACTGAATATAATTCAGTGTACATTTAAATGGTTTTTAGTATTTGCGTAAAGTTGTGTGACCACCACTAATTCCAGAACATTTTTATCACCCACAAAGAAACCCAGTACCCAATAGCAGTCACTCTGCATCTGTTCATTATGTTGTAATGCGTATTAGTATTTCATTGTTTTTATTATGGAATAACATTCTTTGGCATTGAGACATCCATTTACCATTCATCAGTTGATGGATATTTAAGTTGTTTGCACTTTTTGACTATCATGCATTATGTTGCTATAAATGTTCAAATGAAAGTTCTCGTGTGGAACATGTGATATATTTAAATATATTGTATTAGAATTCATAGTTTTTTACTTTTAATATTTATGTATTTATTTTTATACATTTAAATATATTTGTCAGGGGAGTGTAATTTCCTCGATTCTGTCTTGTCACAACAAAGATTTGAAGTGATGGACATTAAAGCCCTCAGTGCATCACAGCTCTTGGACAGTCCGTGTTGTAGTTCTCAGACAGATCAGTTTTATTTAGAAAATAAAGGAAAATACATCCTTGAGGCATGAGGGCATGCTGACCCAAAAGACGTGAAGAGAGAGAAAGAGTGAGACACGCACATGGGAGAGAGAGACCCTGGGCCTTTGGCTCCTCTTTTTATGTGTCTTTTCCTCCCCCTGGGCCTGCCCTATGTAAACTGGGCCAGTCAGGAATGCTGTTTGTTCTACCTGAGGTCCTCACTCTGGTCATCAGACCTTCCTTTGTTCTATTTTTGCAGGCTTTTCCCTTCCTTGTCATTTAGCCACTGCCATTCTGGACTCCTTTTTCCTATTCTAACTACCTAACATATTTTATTAAAATTAAGACATTAACTTTTAACAATTTATTAAAGAATGAATTCAACATTAAAATATTTAAAATATATAAAAATGTAGTATTAACATTTTGGCTTATCTTTTAGACTTCTCTGGTTGCTTTTATGACACTTCTGTTTTAAAAAAATTTAATATCAAGATATGTGTACTGTTTGATACTCTATTTTTGGTTTACTTGCCCTATAATAACATTTATAGAGTATATATATTTCTAGGATGGAATTTTTAATAATACTATACATCTCTATATTTTATTTTAAATATTAGGTTAATTAGGTTATATTTTTGTACATTGTAACTATGATTCTTGAGAGCAATTACTTTGCTTTCTTCTTCAATCTTTATTTTTTCCCCCTTCCATTAGAAATAGCTAGTATCTAGAGTAGTAGTCTCTCAAACATTTGCTGAAATGAGTTTAATAGATATATAGAGTCATAGAATTTCAGATTTGGAAAGAGTCTTTAAGGGTCAGCTTGTACTGTGAATAACATGCTTGATATGCTTTTTCAGTCAAAAGTTGGTTTAACTAATGACTATAATTTTAACTTTAAAATTTGCATATTTAACCTCTGTATTTTTGATTAAACTGTTTTGGAAGATTCAAAGGAGAATAATAGGAAATTTGTTCCTAAGTAAAATCATGATAATGTTTAGCAACTTCCTTAATTCCTGTGTGATAAAATTTGAAACTTGGAGAAAGTTGATAAATGATTTTTTGGGCCAATTTAAAATTACATTTGTGAAAATATATATTATTTTTTAAAGTTATGAAATGTTCAACAAAGTCATTAAAAAAAATCTCAACTACTACAAGTGTTGTCAGATATTCACAGGTTGTTTCAAAAGGGTAAAATATATTTGTTTTGCATGTTGGATTCAAACTTCATATTTTAACATTGTTGTTGACACTTTATCTACTGCTGAATCATAGTAATATCACTAACTGTATATTGCCAAGTTGAACTTGTTCCAGTTTTTAAAAATATCATTAATCCCATCATCTAGATTGTAGTATTCAAATCGTACTTCCCACTTCAGGAAACTAAGGCTTCTTGGAGGAATAGCTGATTCCAGGTTCCAAGGCAGGAAATGCAAAAAAAAAAAAGCCAACTTTTGCCCAATTCAAGGAGGACCACCAGGAGCCAATTTAAAGAGGCCACCTCAGTAGTAAAGGTTGGGAAAATTTGAGTTTTTTTAAAAAACTTATTTATTTTTAATCAAAGGATAATTGCTTTACAGTATTATGTTGGTTTCTACCAAACATCAACATAAATCAGCCATAGGTTTACCAAGGGACAATCTGAGTTTTAATAAAGATTTTAATTGCCATAGAGTGAACTCATCAAATATATTTAAATCCTTAAATTCATAATTAAAAAAAATAATTGGTCATTTTGGGAAGATAATAGAGAATCCATTCATTGTCTTGAAAACTAGTTTAGAAAAAGGAAGAATCAAGCATTTAGTCTGTTTTTCCCCCATCAAGTGTTGGATAACAAATAGTAGATGAGAAGCATCTTTGTACAGAATATTCCAGTAAATACATAAAAAGCCCTGATAGACTTATAATATCACCAGTTTGCAACACACGTGAAATACAGGTCGAAGCATTGAGCTGCTGTCACAAGAGAGAAAGCCAGACATGATGTGCCTTCTGATGAAACAATTCTTTGCTACTTATAGTCTTGCCAAAGTTCTCAAATTTGAGATTGATCATGGCTCTGGATTTAGCTGCTAATTTGCAGGAAGTAGAGAGGGCAGAGAAGCTTGGTTAATTGCACTGTGCATATGCAACCAACAAAATTCAGACCAAGGGAAAGAAGACAAGTTAAAGAGCCTGTGTTTTTTACAGAAACAATGAATGAGGAAGAAGAGGATGAAGAGGGACACTGAAGATTGAAAGTGACTTAGTAGATATGTTGCTTTTTACAAAAAAGATTGGGTAAGACTAAACTAAAGAAAGCATCTGGAGTTTGTCACGTTGATGATAAGACTATAAAATGCAATGAGGCATTTACTGTAAAGGCAGGAGAGAGGTGGCTGTGTTTGGGATGGGCCACAGGGAGGGAATTCTGGGTGGCTGGCAAAATATTTCTTGACTCAGGTCAAGGTTTCAGTGGCTTTGTATTAGTCTCCTATTATTGCCATAGGCAAATTACCTATATGTGTGTATGTGTGTGTGTGTGTATAGGCTTAAAACAACAAAACTTATTCTCTCACAGTTCTGTAGGTCAAAAGTCCAGGTGAGGAATCTAGAGACCCATAGCAGAGACTGGATTCTCTGCTATGGGTCACAAGGCTAAAAGAAAATTCTGGGTCAGCTGGGCTCCTATCTGGAGGTTCCAAGCTGATTCAAGCTTATGGCAGAATTTAGTTCCTTGTGGCTGCAGTACTGAGAATCCTGTGTCTTTGCTAACTGTCAATCAGGAGCCCTTCTCAACTTCTCAAACTGCCCCTCCATCTTCAAACAGCAATACTGGGTTGCATTCTTTTTGTGCTTTGAATCTCTCTGATTTCTCCTTCCCCTGAAACTCTTTTTCTCTTTCCTCTTTTGTTTTTAAGAGTTCATGTGATTACATTGGTCCCATCTTGATAATCCAGGGTAAGCTCCCTATTTTAAGGTCAACTGATGAATAAACTTAATTCCATCTCCAAAGTCATAGCAGAATCTAGATTGGTATTTTTTTTTTTAGATTGGTATTTGATCGAATAATCAGGGGACCAGAATCCTGGAGAACATCCTTAGAATTCTGCCTGCACAGGTGTTTTTACCTTATGCATTTGTTTGGTATATTTTTCTGTGTTTGTCTCTTGTTTTACAAATATAAAGGCTAGAAAGTCATTGAGACATGAAAACTGGCACCTTCTTGTGAAATTAGAAAGATATTTACCAACTATGATTACCTTTCTTTAGAGAAAAAAACCTCCAAAAAATTTTTTTTCTTATCAGAAATAATTTAACTTTGTCTAAGAATTGTAAAAAATGTAGATATAAAAAAAGTAAATTCTGAAGTTTACTACTTTTGTTTCTGTAAGTAACTCTAAAGTGCAAATGAAATTCGCTCAATTGTGTCCTACTCTTTGCAACCCTGTGAACTATACAGTCCATGGAGTTCTCCAGCCCAGAATACTGGAGTGGGTAGCTTTTCCCTTCATCTAGGGAACCTTCCCAACCCAGGGATCGAATTCAGGTCTCTTACATTGCAGGTGGATTCTTTACCTTCTGATCCACAAGGGAAGCCCGAGAATACTGGAGTGGGTAGCCTATCCCTTCTCCAGGGGATCTTGGACCAGGGTCTCTCTTTGGGGTCTCCTGCTTTGCAGGTGGATTCTTTACCAACTGAGCTACGAGGGAAGCTCCAAGTAACTCTTAAATCATTTGCAATAAAAGGCCATGCCTTAATAAAACATAATTTGGTGGAATTAAGCATGGTTTTAAAGGTTCATTGTTTGTGGTGAATTATGGATTCATAGGATATGTCTGCTTGAATCCATTTTGGTGAGAGCTCTTATAACAGCTGAAACTCTGATTTTTCTGCCTTTACCTTCTGGTATAGTTATCATGACTTTTTTTTTTTTTGCTAACTTATTTGTGGTATATCAAAGTTGATCTACACAAGAGGTGGGCAAATTTTTCCTTTCAGTTCAGTTACTCAGTTGTGTCCGACTCTTTGTGACCCCAAGAATCACAGCACGCCAGGCCTCCCTGTCCATCACCAACTCCTGAAGTTTACTCAAACTCATGCCCATCGAGTTGGTGATGCCATCCAGCCATCTCATCCTCTCATCTCGTCCCCTTCTCCTGCGCCCAATCCCTCCCAGCATCAGGGTCTTTTCCAATGAGTCAACTCTTTGCATGAGGTGGCCAAAGTATTGGAGTTTCAGCTTTCGCATCAGTCCTTCCAATGAACACCCAGGACTGGTCTCCTTTAGAATGGACTGGTTGGATCTCCTTGCAGTCTAAGGGACCCTCAAGAGTCTTCTCCAACACGACAGTTCAAAGCATCAATTCTTTGGTGCTCAGCTTTCTTCACAGTCCAACTCTCACATCCATACATGACCACTGGAAAAACCATAGCCTTGACTAGACGGACCTTTGTTGGCAAATTAATGTCTCTGCTTTTGAATATGCTGTCTAGATTGGTCATAACTTTCCTTCCAAGGAGTAAGTGTCTTTTAATTTCATGGCTGCAGTCACCATCTGCAGTGATTTTGGAGCCCAAAAAAATAAAGTCTGACACTGTTTCCACTGTTTCCCCATCTATTTCCCATGAAGTGATGGGACCAGATGCCATGATCTTCATTTTCTGAATGTTGAGCTTTAAGCCAACTTTTTCACTCTCCTCTTTCACTTTCATCAAGAGGCTTTTGAGTTCCTCTTCACTTTCTGCCATAAGGGTGGTGTCATCTGAGGTGATTGATATTTCTTCTGCCAATCTTGATTCCAGCTTGTGCTTCTTCCAGCCCAGCATTTCTCATGATGTACTCTGCATATAAGTTAAATAAGCAGGGTGACAATATACAGCCTTGATGTACTCCTTTTCCTATTTGGAACCAGTCTGTTGTTTCATGTCCAATTCTAGCTGTTGCTTCCTGACCTGCATACAGGTTTCTCAAGAGGCAGGTCAGGTGGTCTGGTATTCCCATCTCTTGAAGAATTTTCCACAGTTTATTATGATCCACACAGTCAAAGACTTTGGCATAGTCAATAAAGCAGAAATAGATGTTTTTCTGGAACTCTCTTGCTTTTTCAATGATCCAGCAGATGTTGGCAATTTGGTCTCTTTTCTAAAACCAGTTTGAACATCTGGAAGTTCATGGTTCACGCATTGCTGAAGCCTGGCTTGGAGAATTTTGAGCATTACTTTACTAGCATGTGAGATGAGTGCAATTGTGCGGTAGTTTGAGCATTCTTTGGCATTGCCTTTCTTTGGGATTGGAATGAAAACTGACCTTTTCCAGTCCTGTGGCCACTTCTGAGTTTTCCAAATTTGCTGGCATATTGAGTGCAGCACTTTCACAGCATCATCTTTCAGGATTTGAGATAGCTCCACTGGAATTCCATCACCTCCACTAGCTTTGTTCATAGTGATGCTTTCTAAGGCCCACTTGACTTCACATTCCGGGATGTCTGGCTCTAGGTGAGTGATCACACCATCGTGATTATCTGGGTCATGAAGATCATTTTTGTACAGTTCTTCTAAATACTTTCAGTTTTGTAGGCCATATCATCTCCATATTCAATTCCATCATTGCAGCCCAAAAGAACATAGATGATACATAAATTGATGGGTATAGATGGATTTGGTCCATGAGGCATAGTTAGCAAAGCCCTGCTGCTGCTGCTGCTGCTAATTCACTTCAGTCGTGTCTGACTCTGTGTGACCCCAGATGGCAGCCTACCAGGCTCCTCTGTTCCTGGGATTCTCCAAAGCTCTAGTCTACTCAGTAAATATTTCCTTATTGCGTGTGTGTGTTTGGTATTTTGCTCGTGAGATATTTTCACTGGATTCATTTGTATATCATACAAAATAAACAAAATTGAGGCAGCCACAAAAACCTATAATCTCCTTTAGTCATAGCATAAAGATTTCAGTCTTAGAACTAGTTTTTCAAGTATGTGTAATGCACATATCTGGTTTCTTCTCTGAGCTTTGATAATGAAGCTAAGTATATTCATGTCAACCTTCTTATTCATTTATCCATACAACGAAAATTTATTGAGCAGCTACTACGTTCCAGGGACTGTTCTATCTGATGAAGATAAGCAATTAACTAAACAAAGTCCACTCCATCACCATGCACATATCCTAGGTGGCCTGCTGTTGTTGTCAAGAGTCCAAAACATAGTAAGCTTTTTCTAATAGTTTCTCGGTGACTTGCAATAGACCAGCACTTGAATACAAATGTTAATGCACTTTTATTATTAGATTTAAATATTGTTTGCATATGCTTTCCTATAAACTGATTATTCAATTACTGTTGAAAAAAATCTGTGCACCTCAGTGTTCATTGTAGCACTATTTATAGCAGCCAAGACATGGAAGCAACCTAAATGCCCATCAACAGATGAATGGATAAAGAAGATGTGATATATATATATATATATATATAAAATACATATGTGTACATATATGTATATATATACACATACATATATATGTACACACACACGTGGAATATTTCCCAGCCATAAAAAGAAAAAAACAATATCATTTCCAGTAACAAGGATAGACTTAGAGATGATCATGCTAAGTGAAGTAAGCCAAACATATGATATATAACAAAGACAAATATATGATAAAAATATAAACATATAATATTGCTGATGTGTGGAATTAAAAAAAAAGGTACAAATGAACTTATATACAAAACAAAAATAGACCCACAGACATAAAAAAACAAACTTATAGTTACCAAAAAGAAAAGGGGGGTGGGATAAATTAGGGGCTTGGAATGAACATAAATGCACTACTATATATATATGTGGGTCAGGAAGCAACAGTTAGAACCAGACATGGAAAAACAGACTGGTTCCAAATAGTTAAAGGAGTATGTCAAGGCTGTATATTGTCACCCTGATTATTTAACTTCTATGCAGAATACATCATGAGGAACTCTGGGCTGGAAGAAGCACAAGCTGGAATCAAGATTGGCGGAAGAAATATCAATCACCTCAGATATGCAGATGACACCACCCTTATGGCAGAAAGTGAAGAGGAACTCAAAAGCCTCTTGATGAAAGTGAAAGAGGAGAGTGAAAAAGTTGGCTTAAAGCTCAACATTCAGAAAACGAAGATCATGGCATCTGGTCCCATCACTTCACGGGAAATAGATGGGGAAACAGTGGAAACAGTGTCAGACTTTATTTTTTTGGGCTCCAAAATCACTGTAGATGGTGACTATAGCCATGAAATTAAAAGACGCTTACTCCTTGGAAGGAAAGTTATGACCAACCTAGATAGCATATTCAAAAGCAGAGACATTAATTTGCCAACAAAGGTCCGACTAGTCAAGGCTATGGTTTTTCCAGTGGTCATGTATGGATGTGAGAGTTGGACTGTGAAGAAAGCTGAGCACCAAAGAATTGATGCTTTTGAACTGTGGTGTTGGAGAAGACTCTTGAGAGTCCCTTGGACTGCAAGGAGATCCAACCAGTCCATTCTGAAGGAGATCAGCCCTGGGATTTCTTTGGAGGGAAGGATGCTGAGGCTGAAACTGCAGTACTTTGGCCACCTCATGCGAAGAGTTGACTCATTGGAAAAGACTCTGATGCTGGGAGGGATTGGGGGCAGGAGAAGGGGACGACAGAGAGTGAGATGGCTGGATGGCATCACTGACTCGATGGACGTGAGTCTGAGTGAACTCCGGGAGTTGGTGATGGACAGGGAGGCCTGGCGTGCTGTGATTTGTGGGGTCGCAGAGAGCCGGACACGACTGAGCAACTGAAGTGAACTGACTGATATATAAAATAAACAACAAGGATGCACTGTATAGCACAGGGAACTCTACTCAATATTTTGTAATAACCTATAAGGAAAAAGAATTCAAAAAAGAATATATATGTAATATATATACATATTCAATTATATATAACTGAATCATAGCTGTACATCTGAAGCTAGTGAAATTGTAAATCAATGATATGTCAAGATACAAAAGAAAAAAAATCTGAGACTCTCTGTTATATGTTCATTGTATTTTATTTCAGATTTGTACAGGAGTCTGCCAGGATTAAAAATTATTTTGCAAAATTTTACTGTGTAAAACCCACTGAAGACCTGGGCAATGTGCCATCACACTTTGCTGTCTTCAAGATGAATTGTGTAAATTTGAGAGATGCTTCTTTCACTGGATATACTGCTGTCATTGAAGTCAACTCTAGTTGAAAAATCAGCTGGTGATAATTGGACATGTGGATAGTTTAGCTTGAGCCTCATCAATTCATCATAGCTATCAACAACTTTTTTTTGATATTATATTTTTAATTGGCAATACATATCCATATTTGACTTTAGAAGAATTTATCCTTAACTAAGAAAATCCCAAGGCTTTTTTCTTCATTAAAATTTTTATTTGGTTTTTTAACTTTTTAATATTTTATTTTTTAATTTTTAAAAATGTTCATTGGGATATAGTTGCTTTACAGTGTTGTGTTAGCTTCTGCTACAGAAAAGTGAATCAGTGATATGTTTACATACATCTTCTTTTTTGAATTTCCTTCCCATTTGGTTCACCACCTCAAGAATTTTAATAACTCTATAATGAAAGTAAAAAGGAAAACTTTAGCTAGAACTTACAGTAAGTGACAAAGTGTTAGGCATTCACTTTCTCTTACGTAACTGTCAGTTATGCAGTTATCCTCAAGCTCTTTCCTGGCATCTAACTGAGTGTATTTGGGCTTCCCAGTGTTAAGGAATCTGCCTGCAATGCAGGAGGCACAAGAGATGCAGGTTCAATCCCTGGGTCAGGAAGATCCCCTGAAGAAGAAAATGGAAACTCACTCCAGTATTTTTGACATGGAAAATTCCATGGGCAGAGGAGCCTGGCAGGCTATAGTCTGTAGGGTTGCAGAGTTGGACGCGACCGAGTATGAATATGTGCAACTGAGCGCGCTCACGTGTTCTGCAATCATATACTTTCTCATGTACTCTTGCAGGACTTATGCCTAGGTCTAAAAATAGTTGAGTTACAACTTATCTCCTCAATCACATTGACAATATATTTCGGTATTATTTATATAAGTGGATAGAGAAATTTTATTCTAAGATCTGAATAGCAACAAGTTATTCTGGTAGGACTAGTTTCTACTCAGTTTTGGTGGATGTGGACATGCTTGTGTACACACAACGTTTCCTTTCTCAAAAAATGCATTATAAATAGTTTAACTCCATAAACGAGTGAGTGGCAAGACTGTAGAATCTTGGAGTTCTTCCGTAAAAACCTAAAGGTCCTGCAGACATTTGCTCTGTCAATCCCTTTATTTTCTGCATGAGGAAAAGGAAGCCCAAGAGACGGTGTGTCCAATGTGACAGTCCTAAAATCAGACCCGGGAGGTCTACCCCCTGCTGCTGTGAGTTCTCTGTTGCTGTGGCATGAATTTGTATATCTGCAATACAGAGGCATTACAGGCTCTGTAATTGACTTTATATATGTGCCACCCTTGACATTTGGTATGTGCAGTTAGCTAGCCTTTGATTTTTCCTGTGGTCAGATACAGTGCTGGCAGGATATCCATGGTGGTAGGCAGTGTTATGTATGTGACAGTGGACCCACTCTGGAAGCTTCTGCATGCTCTTTTGTTCTATATCTTTAAAAAACCCTTTAAATGATTAAAAAACCTTTTTTTATTGGAATATGGGTATTGGAATATGATTTACAATGTTGTGTTACATTTCAGGTGGTGTACAGCAAACTGATTCAGTTACGAAAAGTGAAAATGTTAGTTGCTCAGTCATGTCTGATTCTTTGCAACCCCATGAACTGTAGTCCGCTAGGCTCCTCTCTCCAAAGAATTCTTCAGCGAAGGATACTGGAGTGAATAGTCAGTCATTCCCTTCTCCAGGGGATCTTCCCAACCCAGGAATGGAACCTGGATCTCATGCTTTGCGGACAGATTCTTTAACATCTGAGCTACCAGGGAAGCTCCGATTCAGTTATACATATACGTATATCCAATCTTTTTTTAAGATTGTTTCCCCATTTACATCAATACCAATATTGATGTAAATAGAGTTCCCTGTGCTGTACTATAGATCCTTATTAGTCATCTATTTTTATACATGGTAGTGTTAATATGTCAATCCCAATCTCCCAATTTATCCCTCCCCTCTTACCCCTGTTTTTTTTGTATCCTTCTGATTAACTACCTATGCTTTACCAGTTAGCACATTGATTCCAAATTTGGGTTTCCATTGCTGAATCTTTTGTTTGTTTGTTAGCATGATGCATGTTAGAAAGAGGCTTTAGCTCTCATGAAAGAAACCAAATGTATTTTGAACATATGGTGATTAGCTTCTATTCTTTGGAAAAGGGTATAAAACTCTATGGAAGTCTGAATTAGTTTTTTTTTTTTTGATGATATTCATATCTGATATCCTAATTAGTTCTCAGTTCAGGCATCAGTTTAGGAGAACTTCTGATTGCGTGGTTCTCCCTGAGAATAGAATCATGCCTCTGAAATCTTGTTGAGTCTGCTTCAGGTGAATCTTTCATACCATGACCACTAAAAGAGCTTCATATAGCATGCAGAACAAGTCTTATAAACTCCTTTACACTTTCTTGTTGATAAGTATTTATTAATAGATGTCTGTCTGTATGAAGGAATTTGACTAAGTTTTGTTCCCATTAAAATTGCATAGCCAGGTGTGGGACAGTAGTGAACTTTTGCTGTCTCAGCCTTCTTGGGTGGCTAAGAATCTAAGTGTGCAAAACCAAACTGGCTTAGGTAAGTTTGGAACTGCAGGTGATATTTAATTTTCAGAATCAGTGGGTTCCTAAGTCTTCTGCACCCTTAGTATATTTTTTCTTCTTCCATGTACCCTAGACTTTTGCTAAATTTACAAGAAGGTGGGAGTTGCTACTCTGGCTTTTTATGACTTCATGGGAAATGATTGATTTTTCTGTCCTTCAACTTTCTTCGCTTGCTGGTTCTGTTGCTTTGGGGACACCAAGGTCGGGACTGGTTAAGTCCCCAACATCGTTCCTTGTATAATTGAGCCAGGTCCACTGGTACTTGGTAATCAGGGTGGTGAGGGAAGCTGACCTGGAGACTTAGAGCTCAGGTGAATTAGTGGTCCACTGGAGATTCCAGTCATTATGGGCTGAATTATGTTCTCACAAAATTTATATGTCAAAATCCCTAATATTTGGTACCTCAGAATGTGACTGTTAAAAGGAAAATTGAATTCAAATGAGTTCTGTAGAGTAAGTCATAAGGTAATATGATTGATTTCTTGAAAGAAGAGGAGATTAGGACTCAGAGTTACAGAGGGAAGATCATAAGAAGATACTGGGAGAAGGCAACCATTTACAAGCCAAGGAGAGAGGCCTCTGAAGAAACCAACCCGGTGGACACGTTGATCATGGACTTTCAGCCTCCAGAATGGTGGGACAATACATTTCCTCTGTGTGAGCCACGTGGTCTGTGGTGCTTTTTAAGGCAGCCATAAAGCTTTCCTGGTGGCTCAATGGTAAAGAATCCACCTGCAATGCAGAACACACAGGTTCGATCGCTGGGTCAGGAAGATCCCCTGGAGGAGGAATGGGCAATCCACACCAGTATTCTTGCTGGAGAATCCCATGGACAGAGAAACCTGGTGGGCTACAGTTTGTGTGGTGACAAAGGTTGGACACGACTGAGTATGTACAGTCTTAACTCTCTTAGAAAATTAATGCACCACGTCAGTTTGTTCCAGATCTGACACCTTCCCTCCCTGCCCTGACCCCTCTCCTTGATCTGTTGCTGCAGCTTCGGCCCTGACTCTGAAAGCTCACACACTGGAATCGGAGTTAAGCCTTGCAACATTCCATTCTGTGTAAGAGTGAGTTCCAGGAGGCAGTGTAGTGCCCAGTGGGCCTTGAAGGGTGGGGGCTGGCTTTGGAAAATGAGGCACCTCAGACTCAAATGAGACACTTCCTGTAGCAGCTCCAGGCCCTGCAAGGAACTGTTAACAGAGATGTTACATTTTGGATTATTTTTATTCTCTTCTCTGCAGGTGAGGAAAATTCTCTGTGGTTCCAAGTTAAAAACACATGCTCCAATACCACAGGAACTAAGATGAGTTTTCAACTCTCTGTTCTCAGTCCCCAAGGATGGATTTATATTCAAGGTGTGTGATTTCCCGGCTCCCAACTAGATTATCCATCCCTGAAAATCCACCGTATTAGTTGGAAAGCAAGCCGTAAATAAACCCCAGTTGATCCCGAGACTGGGAGGAAAAAGTAATATATTCCTACCTCCTTTAAAACACATTAGGTGTGCTCAGTCATATTTGACTCTTTGCGACCCCAAGTACAGTATCCTGCCAGGGTCCTCTGTCCATGGAATTTTCCAGGCAAGAATACTGTAGTGGGTTTCCATTTCCTTCTCTAGAGGATCTTCTTGACTCAGGGATTGAAACTGTGTCTCCTGCATCTCCTGCATTGGCAGGTGAATTTTTACGCCTAGGACCAACCTAGATAGCATATTAAAAAGCTGGGACATTACTTTGCCAACAAAGGTCTGTCTAGTCAAGGCTATGGTTTTTCCAGTGGTCATGTGTGGATGTGAGAGTTGGACTGTGAAGAAAGCTGAGCACCAAAGAATTGATGCTTTTGAACTGCGGTGTTGGAGAAGACTCTTGAGAGTCCCTTGGACTGCCAGGAGATACAACCAGTCCATCCTAAAGGAGATCAGTCCTGGGTGTTCATTGGAAGGACTGATGCTGAAGCTGAAACTCCAATACTTTGGCCACCTGATGCGAAGAGCTGACTCATTGGAAAAGACCCTGATGCTGGAAAAGGTTGAGGGAAGGAGGAGAAGGGGATGACAGCAGATGAGATGGCTGGATGGCATCACCGACTCAATGGACATGAGTTTGAGTAAACTCCAAGAGCTGCTGATGGACAGGGAGGCCTGGCGTACTACGATTCATGGGGTCGCAAAGAGTCAGACATGACTGAGGGACTGAACTGAACTGAACTGAACCACCTGGGAAGCCCCTAAAATGCATTATCAATCCTTACAGTCTTAAAGTCAAGTCCAGAACAAGACTGACAAGCATCATGTCTATTTCATTTTTGTAGTATATATTTCTGTTCAACTTGTCCTCTGTCCATTGTCAATGATGGGTACCGTCCTCCCACCACTGACCATCTTGTTGGCAGCCACTTTGGATATTCGAGTATTTAAAAACAGTTAAATAAAACGTGGGTTTTCTGAAAGATGGGCATTGGGATTGGGATGAATCAGACTATGGTCTGCCTGAAATAATTTGTGCATCTGCCAGTTTGGGGCCTATCAGTTTTCCATCTGAAACATCACATTTAAAGAAGTATATTGGTTATGGCAGTAGAAGTTTACTACTTAACTTCTATGAAACTTGCCTAGTGTAGACAAGAAAAAAAAAAAAAACACAACAATCACAACATGAGAGTTACGAGTTAAGTTCTATTTGGGGCAATGAGAACTATTGCCCAGGAGACAGCACCTCATATAGTGCTCAGAACTGCTCCTAAGAGGAAGGGGTAGGGGGAAGGTTAGTGTACCTGTGATTTTGGTGAAGGGGGTGTACATGCAGTCAATCACTTTTTTTTTTTGTTTGTTTTGCAGGTTTCTGCTAGTCACAAGGAACAGAATCATCATAAAGGATTTTAGTGCTTTCCTAGATGTGAAGAGATACAAGAATTGGGCTCAGAAAATTGGCTCCCCAGAACATCTAACTATCTGAAGACCTATCCTACCAGTTTTTCCCAGAGCACAGTGTGGCTCGTTTCTGTTCTCCACCCTGAACTCCTTTCAGCGGGTGTTGAAGGTCAGCAGCTGCAACCGCATGTGATTTAATCCTTGTAGACAAATGGCAGTACCAGTTTGTAGTTAACACTATAAAACTGGAGGAGCCACCCGTTGTATCTTCTTCCACGTGGCAGACATGGGGGAACAGCCATTTGTTTTGAAGCACTTGGTAACTGGGCTAAAATCACATGGGGTGCAAGCTTCGCATAATTCATCAGTGCAGTCTAGCTCCTAGGGCCCTATGTTGTTAGTTAATCACTCAGAGTTACTGGGTCTGGTAAAGAACTCTCAAGCACTAAAATCTAGTGATTATAAAAAACAAACTAAAATAATGCAAGTGAGTAAACAAGGAGCTTCTTGTTCATCTCTGGAGCGGTCGGACATTCTGACTCGTAGAGTTATTCTGTTTTCCTACCTGGGTGAGTTAGGCTCCTGTGAATCCTACATATCATTCAAGATACAGTATCTAAGGTTTATCTAATGAGTGTTTTCTTTTTAAGTTTTTGAAAAATTTTAGCAATCATAACGCAAGAGACATTTTAGCATTTTCTTATTTTTTTTCACTTATCTAGATTCTTTATGTGATATGATTGGTTCATTTTTAAGTGTTTGAGTTGGTACTGGTGCTGAGAATATCAGTGTATCCTAAAATTCTTTTTTGGAGTGAAAAAGTGGATTTAAATCCACTTACAACAGCATGAGAGAAACAATGTCAGACAAATTTCTGACTGGAGAAAATAATAATGAAGGATCTGACTTAAATGATTGGTAAAACACCTAGATGACCTTTATGTTTTCTTTCTGTTCTGTTTCCTCCTCCTTCTCCTTTCTTTACCTCTAGTGTGTGGAAGGAGGAATAAAAATGCCAGGATCAGCTGGTTATAAAGTAGACAGCTTTGTTTGCTCAGTTGAATCAGGAAATGTGAGATTAAGGGAAGAGCGGAGATTTAGTTCACATCTGTGAGGGAAGCTTTGGGGTTTCAATATCTTTAATTAAAACAAACAGGAAGAAATGAAAAGAGAGAGCAGGGGCCAAGGAGAGAGAAAAAAGCAACAGTGTGTTCTGTTGCCTTGAAACATTGGGTGCCCTGGGCAGCCTGCTAATGCAGCACTGCTCTGTACCACTTGCCTTTAAATATTTGCCCTGTATTTGTTTTAGAGAAGGGGGCTGAAAACTGTGTGGGGATGGCAGAGGAGGAGGGCTACTTCATAGCAGAGCCCACTCTCTTTTCTGTTTTTAGGGGTATTCAGCTCTGGGCCCAAATTTGCTTATTCTTCTTCTCCCAAACAAGATCCCTGCACCCCTGTTCAGTTCACTTCAGTTCGGTCGCTCAGTCGTGTTCGACTCTTTGAGACCTCATAGACTGCAGCACCCCAGGCCTCCCTGTCCATCACCAACTCCTGGAGTCTACCCAAACTCATGTCCATTGAGTCGGTGATGCCATCCAACCATCTCATCCTCTGTCATCCCCTTCTCCTCCTGCCTTCAATCTTTGCCAGCATCAGGGTCTTTTCAAATGAGTCAGCTCTTTGTATCAGGTGGCCAAAGGATTGGAGTTTCAGCTTCAACATCAGTCCTTCCAAAGAACACCCAGGACTGATCTCCTTTAGGATGGACTAGTTGGATCTCCTTGCAGTCCAAGGGACTCTCAAGGGTCTTCTCCAACACCACAGTTCAAAAGCATCAGTTCTTCGGTGCTCAGCTTTCTTCATAGTCCAACTCTCACATCCATACATGACCACTGGAAAAACCATAGCCTTGACTAGATGGACCTTTGTTGACAAAGTAATGTCTCTGCTTTTTAATATGCTGTCTAGGTTGGTCATAACTTTTCTTCCAAGGAATAAGCATCTTTTAATTTCATGGCTGCAATCACCATCCTCAGTGACCTTGGAGCCCAGAAAAATGAAGTCAGCCACTGTTTCCCCATCTATTTGCCATGAAGTGATGGGACCAGATGCCATGATCTTAGTTTTCTGAATGTTGAGCTTTAAGCCAACTTTTTCACTCTCCTCTTTCACTTTCATCATTAGGTCTTTAGTTCTTCTTCACTGTCTGCCCTAAGTGTGGTGTCATCTGTGTATCTGAGTTAATAAGCATTGAGAACTAAAATGTTGCCTGCCATATCAGTAAACAAAGGATGCAGCACTCATCAAGCCATTACATTATAGCCACCTGCATGGTGATCCCTGAGGGAGCTCAGAATGGAGATAAACATGCTGCCTACTGACCAGCCCACGTAGCCATTAGCTGCTGCAGCCACTCTCAACAGTGCACCCAGAGGGGACTCAGGATGAGGAAACACAGAATACTGGTCCCAGATAGGTGAGGTGCATATCAAAGCCCAGATTCTTACATCTTCCCACACATAGAAAAGTGCTCAATTTCTTAACTTGAGATGTCTGGTTTCCTTCTATTAACAGTAATCTTTTGACTACCTGATTTTGTTGCAAAGACTCCTATATATCCTGACTTTCCTTGTTCCTTTTTGGGGTAGTTTCTCAGAGTTATTTGAGATGCTGCCACCCAAGCTAGAAATCCTAAGAATTTCTGCCAAATAAAACATAACTCTCAACTTTTAGGTTGTGCATTTTTTTTTCCTGACAGCCTCTATGTCCAATTCTAGGATTCACCTAGAATCTTCTTGGCCACAAATAATAAAATTCTTCTAAACCTATGTGGTCCTCTCCTTGGAAAATGCTACTTTCTCCATCTTCTAAAATTTCTAGTGGAAACTTAGTGTCTCAGGGATTTACAGCATCTCCTATAGATTGGTACATGGCACACTTGTTAATCTGAGTGTAGACTTTAAAAAATATTCACAGCCTAGAAGTTGAGAATTATGTATTGGCAGCAATTTCAGGATCTCAAATCCAGGAGGCATCCTTTCAAGTAACCCTGAGAGAACTGCTCTGAGGAGGCTGAGAGTGGAGGTATGATTGTGCCAGTTTATGTGATAGTTTTGCAGCAAAAGGGACAAGCCTGAATGTCAAAAGAGTATTGTTAATCACAGGAAAACCAGCTATCTCAAGTTAAGGAGTTTAGCACTTCTCTATATATGGGAAAATACAAGAGTCTGGCTCACTGAAATCATTTTTTTGATATGCACCTGACCTATCTGGGTCTAGTATCCTGTGTTTTCACATCCTGAGTGTCCTCAGGGATCACCATAGGGAGTGGCTGCAGTCTGACAGCTGCTAGATAGCAGGTATTCTTTCACTCCTGAATTCTCTTAGGATTCACCAGCTCACCTTCCATGGTGGCTGAAATTGCTGATGACTGTGACATCATTTATCTACAGATATGGCAGGAAATGTTCCATTTCTCATGAGTGAGGCAGAATGTGATTGAGAGCCAGAGGAAAAGACTTTGTCCTCCACAAATGGAACTTAATGAAAGGAAGTTCCAAATGATTTAGAATTTATTTTAAAGAATGAAAGAGAACTAGAGAAATGTTTAAAAGCAATATTAATAAGAATGCTAATAATTTGAGCTTCTGCTTCCATTCTGGGAGTTTGCTCTGCAAGAGGAACTGCTCTTTAGTGTTTGTACTCTGCTGTTTGAAAAACAATGTATAGCTTGAAAAATGGATGTGAATCATTTTTTAAATTCAATATATAAACAATATCATATGGTATCAATGAACTTATAAACAAAACAGGAATAGACCCACAGACATAGAAAATAAATTTCTGGCTACCAAAGGGGAAAAAGGTGGGGGGATTAATGAGTTTGGGATTAACATATACATACTACTATGTGTAAAGTAGATAACCAACAAACACCTACTATATAATACAGGAAATTATACTCAATATTTTTTAATAACCTATAAGGGAGAAGAATCTGAAAAAGTGTGTATAATATGAATAGTTTATCTATATAGCTTATATATGCATATTTAATAAATATAGTTTATATATACAATATAACATATATTTAGTGTGTATATATATATATATATATAAGCTAAATCACTTTGTTGTACACCTGAATCTAATAACAAGATTTTAATCAACTGTTCTTCACTTAGGGCTTTCCTGACTGATAGCTCAGTTGCTAATGTATCTGCCTGCAATGCAAGAGATTATTCCTGGTTCAATTCCTGGGTTGATTCTTCAGTTAAAGAAAAGAAAAAAAAAATGGATATGACTACTTATGTAATCAATGGATCTAGACTTTTTATGGTCCACTGTAGAATGAATAGGACTTCTGTGGTGGTTCAGATAGTAGAAAATCCACCTGCAATGCAGGAGATCTGGGTTTGATCCCTGGGTTGGGAAGATCCCCTAGAGGAGGGCATGGCAACCCACTTCAGTATTCTTGCCTCGAGAATCCTGATGGACAGAGGATCATGGTGGGCTATAGTCCATGGGGCCGCAAGGAGTTAGACATGACTGAGTGACTAAGAACAGCATAGCACATAGAATGAATAAGTCACAGACTTGAACAACTTTCTGCTTTCCAATGAAATGAGAGAAAAGACCATCTATTGGCTTAAAGATTTTACAAATTAAATGATAAATATCAGTTGTTGTTGTTGTTCACTTGCCCAGTCATATCTGACTCTTTGCAACCCCATGGACTGCAGTAATATCAGTACCAAGGCCATATTTATGTGTGACCTTAAAAACCAACATCTTCAGAAAGAAAGTGAAAGTGAAGTCGCTCAGTCGTGTCCGACTCTTTGCGACCCCATGGACTGTAGCCTACCAAGCTCCTCTGTCCATAGGATTTTCCAGGCAAAAGTACTGGAGTGGATTGCCATTTCCTTCTCCAGAGGATATACCCGACCCAGGGATCGAACCCGGGTCTCCCGCATTATAGACAGACGCTTTACCGTCTGAGCCACCAGGGATGTAACATCTTCAGAGAGTGGAAGTAATTCAGAGGATTATGTTTATCATTGTGGAAATGGCCGTCAAATGTAATTAAAGAAGCCAAGGATCCTAGTGACTTTTGAGATGTATGAAGTCTGTACCAAGTGCTGTACCAAAACTTAGCCTTTCAAAAATAGCCTCATGCATTCTGAGACTTCTAAGGACACTGTAAATAGTAGGTAATTCAACTTCTACCCCCACTTCCAGTCATCTAGGTGGTATTTATCATCACAGCCTTCTGGGTTGGGAAATAAAGTTTCATCTAATCTCATAAACTGTTGATTTCATGTAGAATGAATACAGAGTTGGTCTCTGTTTACCTCCAGGGCTGGGCATCTACAGGCGACTCTTTCTTGTCCAGTAGCCGGAGGAAGAGTTTGCCTGCAAAGGGAGGAAGAATGCTGTAATTAACCTGCAACCTTCCACTTGTAATTAAGGCTTATTTTTGCCTTGAGTTTTCAGGCAGGATCTATTTGGACCTTTACTCTTTCTTTCTCCAGTGTTCTATTACTCTCTGTCCGTTGCCTGATCTCATTTCTTTCCAAGATGTGATTAATAGTTGCCACATTCTTTTGGGCCCCTCCAAGGGCAAAGGTTTAGCACAGGAAAAAATATGAATCACTGGCAAGACCCACAAGGACTGTAATTCCCTCCATGAAGGTTCTACCTTGGCTCATATGATGCTGCTTCTCCCTCCTCTATAGCAAGGTGCTCCAACAAGCCCCCCAAAGTCTGTAAAGAATCAGACACAAACTGCAACAGGTTATGTCACTTTCTAACAGGATAGACATTCCATCATGCTTCTTGGACTTACTAACTTAGTATAAAGATCTCTGCCATATAACAACAGTCTCCATGAACCTTGGTGATAAAACCTGTCTATATCTGAGAGGTTTTTCATGAGAAGTTTTATTGAATAGAGGGAAATCGTATTCTTAAGACCCGAAGGTAGTAGACAGCAGCATGAAAGGAAAATCCACTTGGGAGTTTTCAAAGGTATCCTACTTGGTGAAAGTGCTTGGTTTTGTGGGGGAATAAATGCTGCTTTAGGTTTTAGTTTTAACATAATAATTTTTAAAAATCACATGGAACAGAGTCATTTGCATCAGGCTCTTTGCACATTTAGATGGCAGGCACTGTTTTTCAAGCCTATAAATTCTGCATTCAGTTTAAGAAAGTGTATTTTTGATTGAGGTTAACACAGTATTTAAGTTAATGGAAAACATGCTTCCATTGCAGAGTATTTCCACCAGAATTGCTGGATTTTGTACAACAATCTGTTTCTATTTTGAAAAAAAAAAGTGGTTCTGTTGTATGACCTAAATATTCCTCTTTTACTCTTATTTCACTCTTCTACATTCATGTGCTTTCTGCTTCGGGTATATTCTAATAAATGGCATAGTATGAACTCAGATGAGAAATGTTTCATAGTTCTATATATCCTTAATGTTTCAGAGAAAAAATATTTTGCTTACAGTCTGAGTTTCATTTCAATATACACAGAATATAGACTACTGCAATCCAATGGAAAGTCCCTCAGTAATATCCAACTCTTTGCAATCCCATGGAATAGTCCATGGAATTCTCCAGGCCAGAATACTGGAGTGAGTAGCTGTTTCCTTCTCCAGGGGATCTTCCCAACCCGAGGGTCAAACCCAGGTCTCCTGCATTACAGGCAGATTCTTTACCAGATGAGCCACCAGGGAAGCCCCAAATGATGTTGGAATTGGGCAGAATACACAGTCTCAGGGGGCTTCCCGGGTGGGTCAGTGGTAAAGAATCTGCCTGCCAATGCAGGAGACACAGGTTTGATCTTTGATCCAGGAAGATCCCACATGCCTCAGAGCAGCTAAGCCTGTGTGCCACAACTACGAGTCTGTGCCCTAGAGCCCAGGAACTGCAACTACTGAAGCCCAGACGTCTAGAGCTTGTGTTCCACAACAAGAGGAGCCACTGCACTGAGAAGCCCATGCGCCACAACTAGAGCATAGGCCCTGTTCTCCACAACTAGAGAAAAGCCTGCAGGCAATGAAGACCCAGCATAGCCAAAAAATTAAAAAATAAAAAAAGAGGGAGACAGTTATTCTCAGTCATGACTCGCTCTGATCTCCATGTACACCTATCGCAGTGATCCTCAAACTTTGGTTTATGATGTGATTGCTGGTGAGATTGGTAACAATGCAGATCCTGATCCCTGTTTTGAAAACACTGTGGAAGGGCTGAGTTGTTTATATTTTAGGCTGTTTATATTTTTAACATGTTCTCAGTGATTTTGACGCACTCTGACTTTTGAAACTTACATCATTAGAATGAGGTTAACTGAAATGGACAGCCTGGGTCTTGAAATTGATGGGACCTTAGCAGTTTGGCAAGGATGATAGATTTAATTATTGTTCAGCAAATACTGGATTCACAAGATGGTGGAGTTAAAGGAAGTGTGCTCATCTTCTCCTGCAAAAACTCCAAAATTACAACTCATTGCTGAACAACTGTCAACAGGAGAATGTTGGATCCAAGGAGAGGCCCAAGCAAGATGGTAGGAGGGGCGACATTGCCTTTAGAATCAGACCCCATATCTGCCAGAGACACTTGGAGGGCTCAAACAAACCTTGTGTGCACCAGGACCCAGAGACCCCAGAGAGAGTGAGCCAGAACTGTGTTTGAGTGTCTCCTGTGGAGGTACAGGTCAGCATTGGCCTGCCTCAGGGGTAGAGGCTCTGGGTGCAGCAGACCTGGGTATGGCATAAGCCCTCTTGGAGGATGTTGCCATTAATCTAATCATAGAGCTGCCAGAACTTATGCAGGACTGGGGAAACAGACTCTTGGAGGGCACAAGCAAAACCTTGTATGCACCAGGACCCAGGATAAAGGAGCAATGACTCCACAAGAGATGACCCAGACTTGCCTGTGAATATCCAGGAGTCTCCATAAGAGGTGTGGGTTGGTGGTGGCCTGCTTCAGGGTTGGGGGCACTGAGTACAGCAGTGCATGAAACCTTTTGAAGGAGGTTGCCATTATCTTCATTAACTCCAACCATATTTTGGCCTCAGGTCAAGCAACAGGGAGGGAACACAGCCCCAACCATCAGCAGAAAATTGGATTAAAGATTTACTGAGAATAGCCCTGCCCATCAAAACAAGACCCAGTTTCCCCCTCAGTCAGTCTCTCCCATCAGGAAGCTTCCGTAAGCCTCTTATCCTTATCCATCAGAAGGCGGACTGAATGAAAGCTATAATCACAGAAAACTAACCAAACTGACCACATGGACCACAGCCTTGTCTAACTCCATGAAACTATGAGCCATGCCATGTAGGGCCACACATGATGGTCATGGTGGAGAGTTCTGATGAAACATGGTCCACTGGTGAAAAGAATGGCAAACCACTTCGGTATTCTTGCCTTGAGAATTCCATGAACAGTATGGAAAGGCAAAAAGGTAGGACACTGAAAGACGAACTCCCTAGGTCGGTAGGTGCCCAATATGCTACTGGAGATCAGTGGAGAAATAACTCCAGAAAGAATGAAGAGACAGAGCCAAAGCAAAAACAACACCCAGTTGTGGATGTGACTGGTGATAGAAGCAAGGTCCGATGCTGTAAAGAGCAATATTGCATAGGAACCTGGAATGTCAGGTCCATGAATCAAGGCAAATTGGAAGTGGTCAAACAGGAGATGGCAAGAGTGAACATCGACATTTTAGGAATTAGCAAACTAAAATGGACTGGAATGGGTGAATTTAACTCAGATGACCATTATATCTACTACTGTGGGCAAGAATCCCTTAGAAGAAATGGAGTAGCCCAAATAGTCAACAAAAGAGTCCAAAATGCAAAACTTGGATGCAATCTCAAAAACGACAGAATGATCTCTGTTTCTAAGGCAACCCATTCACTATCACAGTAATCCAAGTCTATGCCCCAACCACTAATGCTGAAGAAGCTGAAGTTGAACAGTTCTATGAAGACCTACAAGACCTTCTAGAACTAATACCCCAAAAAGATGTCCTTTTCATTAGAGGGAACTGGAATGCAGAAGTAGGAAGTCAAGAAATACCTGGAGAAATGAGCAAATTTGGCCTTGGAGTACAGAATGAAACAGGGCAAAGGCTAATAGCGTTTTGCCAATAGAATGCACTGGTCATAGCAAACAGCCTCTTCCAACAACACAAGAGAAGACTCTACACAGGGACATCACCAGATGGTCAACACTGAAATCAGATTGATTATATATATTCTTTGCAGGCAAAGATGGAGAAGCTCTATACAGTCAGCAAAAAGAAGAGCAGGAGCTGACTGTGGCTCAGATCATGAACTCCTTATTGCCAAATTCAGATTTAAATTGAAGAAAGTAGGGAAAACCACTAGATCATTCAGATATGACCTAAAGCAATTCCCTTATGATTATACATTGGAAGTGAAAAATAGATTCAAGGGATTAGATCTGATAGACAGAGTACCTGATGAACTATGGATGGAGGTTCGTGACATTGTACAAGAGACAGGGATCAAAACTATTCCCAAGAAAAAGAAATGCAAAAAGGCAAAATGATTGTCTGAGGAGGCCTTACAAATAGCTGAGAAAAGAAGAGAGGCTAAAGGCAAAGGGGAAAAGGAACTATATACCCATTTGAATGCCGAGTTCCAAAGAATAACAAGGAGAGATAAGAAAGCCTTCCTCAGTGATCAATGCAAAGAAATAGAGGAAAATAATAGAATGGGAAAGACTAGAGAGCTCTTCAAGAAAATTAGAAATACCAAGGGAGCATTTCATGCAAAGATGGGCACAATTAAAGACAGAAATGGTATGGACCTAACAGAAGCAGAAGATATTAAGAGGTGGCAAGAATACACAGAAGAACTGTACAAAAAAGATCTTCATGAACCAGATAACCATGACGGTGTGATCACTCACCTAGAGCCAGACATCGTGGAATGTAAAGTCAAGTGGGCCTTAGGAAGCATCACTATGAACAAAGCTAGTAGAGGTGATGGAATTCCAGTTGAGCTATTTCAATCTTAAAAGATGATGCTGTTAATGTACTGCACTCAATATGCCAGCAAATTTGGAAAACTCAGCAGTGGCCACAGGACTGGAAAAGGTCAGATTTCATTCCAATCCCAAAGAAGGGCCATGCCAAAATATGTTGAAATACCATACAATTGCATTCATCTCACACGCTAGTAAAGTAATGCTCAAAACTCTCCGAGCCAGGCTTCAACATTACATGAACCATGAACTTCCAGATGTTCAAGCTGGTTTTAAGCCAGAAAGAAAAACACCAATACAGTATACTAACGCATATATATGGAATTTAGAAAGATGGTAACGACAACCCTGTATATGAGACAGCAAAAGAGACACAGATGTATAGAATAGTCTTTTGGACTCTGTGGCGGGGTGGGGGGGGATGATTTGGGAGAATGGCATTAAAACATGTATAATATCATAAAAAAATAAAATAAAATAAACAGTAAAAAAAAAAGGCAGAGGAACAAGAGATTGAATTGCCAACATCCGTTGGATCATCAAAAAATCAAGAGAGTTCAGGAAAAACATCTACTTCTGCTTTATTGACTATGCCAAAGACTTTAACTGTTTGCATCAAAACAAACTGTGGAAAATTCTTCAAGAGGTTGGAATATCAGACCACCTTACCTGCCTCCTGAGAAATCTGTATGCAGGTCAAGAAGCAATAGTTAAAACTGGACATGGAACAATAGACTGGTTCCAAATTGGGAAAGGAGTATGTTAAGGCTGTATATTGTCACCCTGCTTATTTAACTTATATGCAGAGTACATCATGCAAAATGCCGGGCTGGATGAAGCACAAGCTGGAATCAAGATTGCTGGGAGAAATATCAATAATCTCAGATATGCAGATGACACAACCCTTACTACAGAAATTGAAGAACTAAAGAGCCTCTTGATGAAAGTAAAATAGGCAAGTGAAAAAGGTGGCTTAAAACAACATTCAGAAAACAAGATCATGGAATCTGGTCCCATCAATTAATGGCAAATAGATGAGGAAACAGTGAGAAGACTATTTTTTGGTCTCTGAAATCACTGCAGATGGTAACTGCAGCCATAAAATTAAAAAATGCTTTTCCTTGGAAGAAAAGCTATGACCAACCTAGACAACATATTAAAAAGCAGAGACATTACTTTGCTGACAAAGGTCTGTCTAGTCAAAGCTAAGGTTTTTCCAGTAGTCATATGTGACTATGAGATTTGGAGTATAAAGAGAGCTGAGCACTGACAAATTGATGCTTTTGAACTGTGGTGTTGGAGAAAACTCTTGAGGGTCCCTTGGACAGCAAGGAGATCCAACCAGTAAATCCTAAAGGAAATCAGGCCTGAATATTCTTTGAAAGGACTGATGCTGAAGCTGAAGCTCCAATACTTTGGCCACCTGATGTGAAGAACTGACTCACTGGAAGAACTTTCTTCCTGATGCTGGGAAAGATTGAAGGCAAGAGGAGAAGAGGATGACAAAGGATGAGATGTTTGGATGGCATCATCCACTTGTTAGACATGAGTTTGAGTAAGCTGCAGGAGTTGGTGATGGTCAGGGAAGCCTGGCATGCTGCAGTCCGTGGGGTCGCAAAGAGTCGGACACGACTGAGCAACTGAACTGAACTGAACTGAAATACCATGTCCTCTGCACAGGAAGGGGATTACTTCCTTGTTCTAAAGTTGGATGCAGTTATAATATTGATTTTGGCCAATGGGAAGTGAGCTGATATGATTTACTTCCTGGCATACTTCAAGTAAGATTTTAACTTTATGTTGTTAGACAGCTTTTTATCTTTTGGGTTCCTGCCCTCTGCCATGAGAAGAACTTATCCCAGGGACTTCTGGGTGCATCAAATGGAAGGATGTTGTACATCCTAGAATGAGGGGGAAAAGATGCACAGCATGAAATATAGTCATTGTAGCTGCCTCACAGCCTTATATGTAAAAAATAACTTTTATTTGTAAGCCAGTGAGATTTTGGGATTATCTCATGCAGCATTATTGCAGTAAAAGCTGACTAACACAGCCATTAACTAAACAAGACAAATGAGGCATATATTAAAATGGAACAAAAACAGGGCTTGAATTCCATTTCACATACTACTTTCTGATTTCTAGATGCCCTTTATAGACTTATTTGAGGTTATCTTTAGTGTCTTTGGTGTTTGTTTTATTTTGACTTAACTTACATAAAAATGTTAGAGAAGGAGAAAATTGGCTTATCAGTAGATTTAGTCAGCATCTAGAACACTCTCAGAATTGGTTTTGATTCTGAATTTTCTCCCTTAGTCCCTCTATGTGTTTTTCCCAGAGTAGGAGCTTTTGCATTTTTGCTGTTTGTTTGATCCACAATAATAACAAATAATAAAGGTTACTATACAGTCCATGGACTTCTCCAGGCCAGAATACTGGAGTGGGTAGCCCTTTCCCTTCTCCCAGGCATCTTCCCAACCCAGGGATCATACCCAGGTCTCCCACATTGCAGGCAGATTCTTTACCAGCTGAGCCACCAGGGGGGCCCTAGTATATGCTAAGAGTCATCCTACGTGCTTTCCATGTATTAATTCATTGAATTCTCCAGCAATTCTGTGAGATATAGAATGTTTAACAAATTAAAAAAAAATAATTTTATTTATTTATTTTTGGCTGTGCTGGGTCTTTCTTGCTGCATGGGCTTTTCTCTAGGGGAGAAAGGTCTTCTCTTGTGGCAGTACATGGGCTTCTCATTGCAGTGGCCTCTTATTGGGGAGCACAGGCTCTAGGGCGAGCAGGCTTCAGTAGTGCCAGCATGTGGGCTCAGTAGTTGTGGCTCCTGGGTTCTAGAGCACAGGCTCAATAGTTATGACTCATGTGCTTTTGAACTGTGGTGTTGGAGAAGACTCTTAAGAGTCCATTGGACTGCAAGGAGATCTAACTAGTCCATCCTAAAGGAAATCAGTCTTGAAAATTCATTGGAAGGACTGTTGTTGAAGCTAAAGCTTCAATACTTTGGCCACCTGATGCGAAGAACTGACTCATTTGAAAAGACCCTAATGCTGGGAAAGATTGAAGGCGGGAGGAGAAGGGGATGACAGAGGATGAGATGGCTGGATGGCATCACTGACTCAATGGACATGAGCTTAAGTAAAGTCCAGGAGGTGGTGATGGACAGAGAAGCCTGGCGTGCTGCAGTCCATGGGGTTGCAAAGAGTCGAACACGACTGAGTGACTGAAGTGAGTGAGTGAGCAGGCTTAGTTGCTCCACAGCATTTGCGATCTTCCTGGATCTAGGATCAAACCCGTGTCTCCTGCATTGGCAGGCTGATTCTTTACCATTGAGCCACTAGAAGAGAAGCCTGATAGAGACTGTTAATATCTTCACTTCATGGATGAAGAGCTGGGCTCACACTGACCACACAGCTAGATGACAGCCGTGGGAAGCCTGACTTCAGAAGCTGGTCTCTTGACCACTCTGTCATTGCCTCTAGAATAAGTTTTCAACACATTACCCTTCTTTATTTAAAACAGCATGAATGCTCCTCCTAGAAAAAGCAAGTTACCTAATTCTCATCTGGAACAGAAAGATTTCAGACCTCAGAAGTAAAATGTGGGTACAGCACATCCTTGAGAAAAGGACTATCTGTTGCAATATTTGTTTTTTTTATCCCTCTCCTCTTCTAGTTTTGGTCTAGAATATTTCTTTTTCCACTTTCTAATTCCCTCATCAGAGAAACAGAAATTATGGCTTTTCATTTCATTTTGACCCAGAAACCTGAAGGCAGATTATACAATTTCCAGCAAAGCACTTCATTAGAATAAAAATCCAACAAAACAACACATTTTTATATATTCCATGAGTTCATGGCAATGAGATGCAACTTGCACAGGGTAAAGTTACAATTTAAAAATTGTGTAAAATAATAGCATCTATTTATTCAGGACCTACTCTGTACTCAGAGGTATTTTCCAGTTATTAGCTTTCCTTCTAATAATAAACCTGCATAGAAATTATGATCAGCTTCTTTTGTGGGCAAGAAGGTTGAATCTTAACAAAATCATACCACTGTGTAATAGGACAACAATGGAGACAGATTTTTAAGATTTCAAATTCTGTTTGGCCTCCACACCTCATTACTTCTCTTATTTTGAAGAAATAGCTTTTAAAAACTCTTAAATGACAGCATAAAAACTACTTTTCCCTATTTATTCTCATAATACTAAAATCTCTGAAATGGATTTAGCTCTCAATCTCTTTTCTACACAGCAAGCTCAATTGATTGAATGAGTACTAATAAATATTGTCTCTCCTCAGTACACATTATTATCAGATGAATGATAAATAGGATTTAAATACAGCAAGAGGTCTCTCATTTCTAGTAAAAAAAAACTGCTCTGCTTTTTACTGTCCTTTTAATTTTTGTTCTACCTTAGTCAAATCTATTCTGCATCCGGGGAACAAACTGTTCTCTGCTTCTCTTAATGATTAAGTGGAGGACAGATTCTTAACTATTTCCTCTAGTTGATCTTATGGTATAAAACAGTAGTTTGATCTACAAAATTGTTCCTAAATCTATTTACCTGTCACACTAACTCATTGTAAAAAGACAATTTTCCAAGAAGAGAATCCTTTTATGTTTGCATATCAGATTCTCCAAAGACATATATTAGCAACCTCAACTCTTCTTTTGGTATTAAGAATGCAATAAAAATTGTTTGAACAAATGGTTACTTTAAAGAATCTTGATTTACTCTGAAGGGAATAGAATAGAAAATGCATTCTTTAATTTTCTCACCAAAATCACATACTTCCTAAGATTAAAGAAAGGATAGATGGGAGGCAGAGTAAGAAGAAATTGATTGCCAGTCTGTTTCCATTCAAAGCTCAGACAAATGGAAACCATCTCAAAGATCCAGGCACACTGGGAAACATGGGTGTATCCAATCTCCAGAAAACCAGGACCATTAGGATGTGAATATATAAAGAGATTTATTAGAAAGAGTTGGATCATGTTATTATGGATGCAAGTCTAAACTCTGCAGGATGGGCTGACAGACTAGAGACGCAGTAGAGTTCCATTCTGAGTTCAACGGCAGTATGCAGTAGAATCAGGAAGAGCGGATGTTATAGACAAAGCCCAAAGGCAGGCTGATGGAGAAACCCTTTCTTGTTGGAGTGGGGGTGGGGCAGAATCAGTCTTCTGTTTTATTCAGGCTGCCAACTGGTTGCATGAGGCTTGCCCACACTAAGGAGAGCAATCTGTTTTACTCAAAGTCCACTGACTTAATCTCATCTAAAACATGCTCACAGAAACATCTAGAATAATGTTTGGCCAAATATCTCATCATCCTGTGGCTCAGTCAAGTAGCCTTATTAAGTTAACCATCTCAGTGGACATAAAGAGGATCTAGTCCTTCTTTCTTACTGTCTCAGGTTAAGAAGACACCCTAAATTATTACCGTAGGTGATAACTTCAAAATTGTTTGAGATGATTACTTACTCAGTGGGCAAGCATCTTTCGGTCTAAGGGAAATTTAGAATTAAGCATAGAAATATTTAATAGGACCAAATCTGCAGTAAGTATTTCACTTGAGAATACTCAGTTACTTTGGTATTAGAAGTATTTATAATAGTTAAGAGAATTTGGTCTATGTATCAGTCGGGATAGGTGTGATTACCCTGTGAATGAATAACTCCCAAATCATAGAGACTTAGAAGTTTTCTCCTGCTCATGCTACATATTTCTCAAGGATAGGTAGGAAAATATACTTTTTAAAAATTTTGGCACTTTTTTCATTTCACTGAGGTACAATTGACATATAACCTTGTGTAAATTTAAGGTGTACAATGTGATGATTTGATACACATATATAGTGAAATTATTACAACAAGGTTAGTTAACACCTTCATCACCTCACAAAATTATTTTTTGTGTATAGTGAGAATATTTAAGATTTATTTTCTTAACAACTTTCAAGTATATAAATCAGCATTACTAACTATAGCTATCATATATATATATATATATATATATTAAATCCCCAGAAACTATCCTCTTTATAACTGGAAGTTTGTACCCTTTGACCAACATGATCCCATTTCTCCTATCTGCCTGGCCCTTCACAACCACCATTCTAACTCTTTATTTCTATGAACTTAGCTTTTTAAAAAAGATTTGTTATATAAGAGTGAGCATGCAGTGTATGTCTTTCTCTGATTAATTTCATTTAGCATAATGTCCTCAAGGTCTATCCATGTTTCTATCCATGATAGGAAAGTATGCTTCATACTGTCCTCATCAGGGACTAAGCCTTAGAGCGGCACCACCATCTGGAACATCGCTGATACACATTTCTGGCGGAAGGGAACATAGGACCGACTCTTGAAGTTTTCCAACTAGAAAGTGACACGTGTTGCTTCTGCTCATAGTTTATTGGCCAAAACAAGTCACGTGACCAGACCTAACTTCAGTGAACTGGGAAGCACACTCTTATTATGAATATGGAAGGAAGGAATGTGGATTATGGTTATTAACCTTAATGCCTATCATCAGCCATTAAAATAACATTAGATAAGGATTCTAGTTTTTTCTCCAGTTTTATTGAGAAATAACTGACATACATCACTGTATAAGTTTGGGGTGTACAGCATGATCTTTGGACTTACATATATTGTGAAACAGTAAGTTTAGTTAACATCCATTATCTCACATTGATACAATAAGAAGAGAAGAGAAAAAAATCTGTGAAGACAACTCCTACAATCTACTCTCTTAACAGCCTTCCTATGTATCATCCAGCAGTGTTAACTATAATTATCATGCCATACACCACATTTCTAGTACTTATTTATCTTACTGACAACTTATACGTTTTGACCAACTTCCTACACTTTCCCATTCCTGCCCCTTCCCTCTGGCTCTGGTAACTACAAATTTGTTCTCTTCTTTGATGAGTTTGGTGGCTGTTTTTTTAAAACTCCACAATAAGTGAGATCATACAGTATTTTTATTTCTCTGTCTGACTTATCATAATGCCTTCAAGGTGCATCAGTATAACAAATAATAGGGTTTTCTAATTTTTAAGGCTGAATAATATTCCATTGTGTATACATATACCACAAACTACTTTAAGGAGTTCTAACTTAAAATGTGCAGTCTGCATAATCAATTTAAACTTGTGATTTTTAAGGTCAAAGATCAAAGTTATGAGTAATATTGAAAAGTTTAAAAGAACTTGATATCTATCATATGTGTAAATTCTTCTATATGTATGTTACATATAGAACTACTTAAACATTAGAAAGTCTTTTATTTTTGTAAATTGGAAAATTAAGTACTTAAGTATAGAAACACAATTAAGAAATCTTTAAAGAAACCTAAATAACTAAAATTTTGAAGCTGATTATAAATTAATTTTAGTCTCTTTGAAATTGACTGCTAGTATTTGTTTAGAGTTATACATGGAGTAATAAACTTTGTATGTTTAATTTAAAAGTTTAAGAAGGAATAAGGTTTTTGAATTTATTTTACAAGGCAATGGCACCCCACTCCAGTACTCTCTTGCCTGGAAAATCCCATGGATGGAAGAGCTTGGTAGGCTGCAGTCCATGTGGTCGAGAAGAGTTGGACACGACTGAGCGACTTCACTTTCACTTTTCACTTTCACGTGTTGGAGAAGGAAGTGGCAACCCACTCCAGTGTTCTTGCCTGGAGAATCCCAGGGATGGGCGAGCCTGCTGAGATGCCGTCTATGGGGTCGCACAGAGTCGGACACGACTGAAGTGACTTAGCAGCAGCAATAAATAAATATTAATTTATATTTTGTTGTTATTTTTAACATTAATTTACTTTTTATTTAAGTGAAGTTGATTTACAACGTCATGGTAGTTTCTGGTGTACAGCAAAGTGATTCAAATACATATATATTTGTATCTATATATACACACACACACTTTCTTTTTTTATTTTTTTCATTATGGTTTATTATGGAATATTGAATATATTTTCCTGTGCTTTACAATGGTACCATGTTGTTTAACTGTCCTATAATATTAATTTTTAAGACCAAAGTAAGCTTTTGAAAAGAAACTACATTTTGGGTGTATTAGAATCTCCCATTAAGTTTGTAAATGCTATTAAAATCTAAAGGCCTACTCTATTTTCCTTTCTGAGCATTTATCCCTGTGGAATAATTATTATTAGAGACTTTAGCATGAAAGACCCACTTCAAATGTACAATATAATAGAGGAAGACCTGAAGATGCAGTCTGCTATGTTTCTGTGTGTGCTTAGTCACTTCAGTTGCTTCCAAGTCTTTGCGACCCCATGGACCAGAGCCTGTCAGGCTCCTTTATCGATGGAATTATTCTGGCAAGAATACCGGAGTCGATTGCCATTTCCTACTCCAAGGGATCTTCCTGACTCAGGGATTGAACCTGAGTCTCTTGTGCCTCCTGCATGGTAGGCGGATTCTTTCCTGCTGAGCCACCAGGGAGGCCCTAACTTGTAGTCTGCTAGGCAACAGAGTGACCGTCTTCTCTTTTTAGCTTATGTAAATAAATTTTTAAAAAGCCAAAATTTAAAAGAAAACAATTATGTTTTCAATACGGTCTAGTGTTCTTCTACGTGTACAAACTGCAGTGCAGATCAAGTTCATGGAGGTAAAGTACTTCCTTGAATTGGTTGGAAGTAGAGAAGGAAGAGAAATCCTGTATTTGGTGAAACCCACTGTTTACAGTGCTTTCAAAATGTGGGTCTATGTGGTGATTTACTTCTGATGAGTAAGACTATGTAAGATGTTCAAAAACATATGACAATTTATACAATGTGTATATATATTTATTTATGGCTTCATCTGCACCACATGAGAAATTATAATGGCTTTAAGAAGACCACAAATCTTTTGCATACAAGTCAGAGTGTCTATTCCATGTGGCTTAGGAAAATGTGTAAAGCTTCCATATGGGAAAAAAGATTTTCTGGTACTGAAACAAATAACGAATCAACCATCAAAGAACCTACTGAAAAGTTTGACAAATATTCGCAAAACTTTGAATTCCAGTTTTAATGACTCCACATTTTATTTTACAGTATACATTGCCATTTTGTACCAGAGCTGCACAGACGTTTCCACCCAAAACTATGGGATTTAATGTGTGATTATATTATATGTACAATGCATACATGTATATATGTTGTTTATTTCAATTTGCCTCCAGTTTACATAGCCTACTAAATGTCCCAATGATTGGCTATTGCTCTCACGGTGAAACTAAAGAGGTGCCAACTCTCTTAAAGTAAATTCCAAAACCTCAGAATAAGGATTATTTATTTGATTTATACAGGGTACTTCTCCCAAAGTGCTTATTTTAAATTAACTCCACATTGAAGGGAATGATCATCTTAGTGACTGACAGTGCTAGGTTAGGCTGACTTTGCCTTAACATCATCAATGACCATAACCAAAATAAGAAAGAAAGGCAAACAAAAGGAAGAAGAGAACAAAACATAATGAAGAAGCTAACATTGCATTAAAATTTGGGTCATCACATAACGTTGAACTAGGCTGTTCCTTCCTATGGGCCATGTGATATCATACTTGAGGTCCCTGTATTCCCCCCAGATCCCCTTTCATCTGCATGCTGCAGTGCAGTAGTCCCAAACCACGGCCACAGGCTAGATTTGGCCCATCTCAGTGTTTCATTTGGCTTATACACTGTTTAAAGCATTTTTGAGCCAACATTTTGAAATTGGAAGCTTTCACATAAAAATCCAGATTTCTGGCATCTCTCAGATAATTAGGAGATCTGGGAACTGGACTCGTATTACCACATTGCAGTCTCTGGCGGGTTGGACAGCTAGCTACTGCCCCCTTTAGATGGGCACGTATTTGCCATGGTCCTCACCAATTCCGACTGCTTCACGACGCTGATGATGTCAGTCCCCAGTTACTGTGCTCTATTTCTTTCTACAGGTATCTTCACAGAAAATATGTAAAAATATGGCAGTCTTTAACTCCGGTTGTTTTTTGTGGGTGCTTTTCTCCTTTTCTCGTGCATCCACGGAAGGCTAATTTCTATTCCCTATCTCTCACTGTTGATCGATTTTAGTCTGAAAGGTTCTCCGAGGCATATTTGCTGGTTTGGTTTTCCTCCCTGGGGCCATATAAGATTGGGCCTGGGGACAGTAAGAGAAAAGTAGAGAAGGGAGAAACAGATAAGAATGTGCGTCAGTTTTAGCTTAGTTCGCTTGGTGATGCTGGGAACTGGACTCTGCCAGCCACTTTTTGCTTGTGCTGTGAGGTTCTGCCAGCAGAGAGGCCACAAGGGTAGAGGAGGCTGAAGGGATTTGCTTCTTTTTGGTTCCCACCGGCTTCCTGTTTCTTGTGCCCATCCCCAAGCAACACTTCTTCACCCGGGCAGCAGCAGTTTCTTCGTGACATGGCAGCGGAAGATGGTTTGCCATTTTCTCCACGCTTGCCAAACCACCTTAGCAGATACACACTACTATATATAAAAGAGATAAACAACACGGATATACTTTATAGCACAGGGAGCTATATTCAGTATCTTGTGATGACCTATAATGGAAAAGAATCTTATGCCCACTCCCGTTCCCTCTTCAGAGGTCTAAGTTCTCAGCTCATGGGTGCCTTGCCTCCAGACTTCTACGTTCATATATCCTGAAGTCTTTCGTTGTCGTTTCCTCAGTTCTAGGGAATGGAAGCTGGAGTTGGTACTTTGGTGATGCACTGGAGTTCTCTTTTTAAATATTCAACAAATTTAAACTTAGTTAACTATTTACACAAAAATTCCTTCCTGACTGGATCCTGACTAACAGGAAAAGTTGATTAGGGGTGTGCGACGCAATATGGTAACTATTATTCACTTTAATTATTTAAATGTAAATTTAATTATTTTAAAATAAAAAACTCAGCTTCCCAGTTATATTAAGCACATTTCAAGTGCTTAATAGCCACATGAGGCTACCGGTTGCTGTACTGGACGGTGCAGATAATAGAACATTTCTATCATCACAGGAAATTCTCCGGGGCAGTGCTGGGCTAGAGAAATGAAGGGGTCTTCAAAATAGAGGGGTGGGACATGAAAGGGAGAGCTTCCTTTGAACCTGGAAATGAGGCGGAAGATACTTAGCTCTTGTCAAGAAAGATTGAAAAACAGAGAGAGATTCTCGGATTGCAGTCAGTATCTTTGAAAGTCAGTGAATCGCTGGTTATGTGCAGCAAGCGTTTGAAACTTTGCCTCCTCATTATTGTGGATGGGCTTAGGAAATATGGAGTTAATGTGGACTTTGGAGGTTTAGCTAATTTATTGGATAACGGAATCAAGAGTCCAAATCTAGTTAAAATAGAAAACCAGGTTTAACAAGATGAAATGTAGTAGGATTAATGTAAAATGTTACAATGGAGGCTTCTCTGGTGGCTCAGTGGTGAAGAATGCGTGCAAATGCAGGAGACACAGGTTCGATTCCATGTCTGGGAGGATCCCGCACACTGTGTGCCACACTAGACTGTGCTCTGGAGCCCGGGAGCCACAACTGCAGAGCCCACATGCTGCAACTACGAAAGCCTGTGCTCCCTAGAGCCTGTGCTCTGCAGCAAGAGAAGCTGCTGCAATGAGAAGCCCTCGCTCCACAACTAGAGTGGCCCCTGCCCCCTGCAACTGGAGAAAGCCCTCACAGCAGCGAAGACCCAGCACAGCCGAAAATAATAAATAAATAAAATTATTTTAAAAAGTTACAATGATTTCAGAATCAACTGAGCAAATGTAGAGTAGCCAAGATTAACATTAATTTCTATGAAAAGGACCGAAGGTCTTTTGTCAGTCATGAACTCATGACACGTAGATAATGTAATAGGTCTGCCTAAAATCTAATTCAACCTTAGGCTGCATAGATAGATAACCACAGTGACAAGGAGGTGACAGATTAATGATAGTCCACTAACCACATCTTACCTCATTTGTCACATTTCATTTGGGTGCCACACTTGGAAGCTGATACTGATAAACTAAAAGCTTTTCAAGGAAAAGCATACAGAACAAAGAAGGGATTTGACCTAAATAATATTAAGAAAAGTTGTATACATTTAGGGTACAGGAAGGAAGGCATGGTGTCATTTTGGGAGTTCTTATTAAATAGAAAAGTATTTCAGTTTTCTAGAAGGAAAAGTTAGACACAGTGGGAAGAAGATATATATGTCTTCTTTATGGATGAAAAAGTTTGCAGCCATTAGAAATGTCCAAAAGTAAAAGGGTTCCTATAGGAGAGACTGTTTTCAGAATGTTTGGTTTTTGAGTAATATGACTCTAATATTTTGTCCCATAATTCTTGTTATTTTAGAGTCAAATTCTATACTGAGATTAGTTGAGATTTGTTTATATAACCTATATCTTTGGAACCTTGAGTTTTTGGAATCAAAAACATAATTTTAAGCATCCTACACTTTGCAGGATTTTTTTTTTTTTTTTTTACACAGCACACACAGCAAGAAATGGCTTGTTTAACTCAAAGAACTTTGTTCAAAAAAAAGTCCATATTCCCATTTATTCAAAATCTGAGGTATTGAAAGAGTTAACTTAATCCACTTACATTTTGTATTTACTTTCCCCATGCCCTTCAGTATGCCTGTTACACAGTCAACAGCCCTAGGGTAAAGGACTGCTTCTATCCAAGTCTATCTAGGAAGTTTGGCCTCAGATAACGTCATTTATGGTTAAGAAGAATCATTGTTGTGCTAAGTAATTTTTCGTGGTTGGCAGCCTTAAAAGTTGGGATTGCTGGCTGCTTTTTGGATATTATATCATAAGTATGGATGAGTTGCAGTACAAACATTGAAAAACCTTCAGTATGCTTTGCCCAAATAAAAGAATAACCATCCAAGTTATGAAGAGATACATCTTGAGTATTTTGACTTCCACAGTTTTTTTTTTTTTTTTTTGGTCTTTTTCTCCAGTTATAATTTTTCATAATGCTGTAGCCTGCCAGTGTCAACAAATGGGTGTTTTCTGGTAGAATAATTGTGTTGAGATTTTTCTCCTCTGACATGAGGTCAGAACATTAAGGTACAAACCTATGTGTTACTTCTTTGTGGTAGAGAAAGTTGATTCCTCCCTGAAGTCACCTCTGGTAGAATTTAGGCACAACAGGACTGCCACTATCTTGAGTAAACAGCTAATTTCTTATTATTCAGGAGATGATCTTGTAATTTGTATATTATTCAAGTCTTTAGTCTTTTCTTAGATTTTGCTACCAACTCTTGACTTTCATCATATTCTTCTATATTTTTTAGGTGGTACTAGGAGAAGGCAATGGCAACCCACTCCAGTACTCTTGCCTAGAAAATCCCATGGATGGAGAAGCCTGGTAGGCTGCAGTCCATGGGGTCATGAAGAGTGGAACACGACTGAGAGACTTCACTTTCACCTTTCACTTTCATGCATTGGAGAAGGAAATGGCAACCCACTCCAGTGTTCTTGCCTGGAGAATCCCAGGGACGGGGGAGCCTGGTGGGCTGCCGTCTATGGGGTCACACAGAGTTGGACATGACTGAAGCGACTTAGCAGCAGCAGCAGTGGTAAAGAACTCATCTGCCAATACAAGAGACATTAGAGACGCAGGTTCGATCCCTGGGTCAGGAAAATCCCCTGGAAGAGTGCATGGCAACTCACTCCAGTATTCTTGCTTGGAGAATCCCATGGATAGAGGAGGCTGGCCAGCTATAGCCCATAGGGTTGCAAAGAGTTCAACACGACTAAAATGACTTAGCACACAAGCAGAAACAAGAAATTGATCATTTAATTTGGGAAATTTCATCAACTGCTTCTTTTAGAATGTTTATCCAATATGCTGCCTTATACATATTTGAGTATGAAAACAATGTAATATATATTGAGTATGAAAACAATGTAATATACTGTTGAGCATCTGGTAAGGGCCTCAGAAAGAAATGCTTACTTATCCATGTCACTTAAAATAAATATGGGTCAAAGCTAATATTGCTGAGTATTTACTATGAGCTAGGGATTTCATGTTGCTAATACAGCAGTCTTAGAAGATAGGTTTTCTAAATTTTCCAAGTTGAGAGGTACATAATTTATCGGAGGCCACACAATGGTCAAAGAAGAGATCCAGATTTTTAAAAAAAATGTTGACTGTGCTGGGTCTTTCTTGCTGCACACAGGCTTTCTCTAGTCGTGCCTAGTGGGGGCTACTCTTTTATTGTGGTGCACAAACTTATTGTGGTGGCTTCCCTTGTTTTGAAGCCCAGGGCTCTAGAGCGCAGGTTCAGTAGCTGAGGGCTTAGTACCTGTGGCATGTGGAATTTCCCCAGATTAGGGATCTAAACTGTGTCCCCTGGGTCGGCAGCTGGATTCTTATCCACTGTACCTCCAGGGAAGTTGAGGAGAGCCAGGATTTGAACCTAAGGCTTTCTGACACCGAAGTGCTTGTTTTGCATTGCCTCTGCTTTGTATTTTAAAGAATTGACAGTGGTGTGGGTCTTTTGTCTGTCTCCTCTTCCACTGATTAGAACATCATTGGTTGTATGAAGGATAGTTGCTTCATGTAGGGGGAAGCATATTGTCATTGCCTTCATTTGGAAGTTTACGATGGTTTTAGGAATAGGACGGATGCTGAGTTAACGAGTTAACAAGATATAGTATGGAGTGTGCTGGATTGTTTGTCTGAACTTGGCGCCATCACCAGCAGCCCTTTCCAAGAAAGTGGAACATTCCTTGAACTCCCTTCCTGTGTGGTGCTCAGTTAGAATTTGCTAGTAAGAGGAACTTAAGTGAGATTCAGAAGGTGGAAGTGAACTAGAACTTTTATCCTGGGAAGGTCCTGATGGTTAGACGCAGCTGGTGTCTAGAGCTTCCACTTAATGGTTCTGGCACATTTTTGGACTTGCCCAGACTGTGATTTCCCTAAGTAATAAGTAGTTTCCAGACCTCTTTACAAGGTCCCTCTTCATAGCTGTGGCCACTTCTCAAACTTCCTAGAGATGGATGTTTTTTTCCACTCCATTCTAAAACCTTCAATGCTGCATCCTCTAATATTTGTGTAGCCTTAATTTCTATATTACATCTATTTCACTGTAATGTTGACTTTTTTTCCAAAATAAATCCAAATTGGTAGATCAAATGTGACTTTTTCTACATTTAAATAGATTGTAATGATGCAGTAACTTTCCATCTTGATTTAGGAGTGAGAAGGAAGATAGGATAAGTACAAAGGAGAAACTGGAAGGGATCTGAAGTTTAGAAGATGCTAAAGCTGAAAAAAGTCCTACTAATGGCAATGATTCCTTATTTAATAGTGCATGTTTTATAATATGGATAGAGTTTTCAGTTTTATTTTGTTCGGAAAACACCCATTGAGTATCCACTATGTAAAACCCTGAGTTGGGTATGCTGGGAAATCCATAGAGATTAAACTCTTCTTGAGAATTTACCAGACATCAGATGCTTAGATTTTCAGTTCACACCACAACTTCATCAACTAGATAATATTTATCCTGATCATACAGATGAGAACTTCAGTCCCAGAGAGAATAAGTAACCTGGCAGAGGATACAAGGTAGTTCAAATACCTGGACTAACCATTTTGATCTGTTTGTTTTCAAATCTCCACTCTTCCATCCACTAGTCTGAGATGCTTGCTGTCCCCCAAGAATTTTTAATTCACTTGAGATAGATTAGGAAAAGAAAACATATTCCCTACCCTCCCTGATGAATTCAAATGGATTATTTTAAAAACAACTTAGGGGAACGTCTCTGGTGGTCCAGTGGTTAAGAATCTGCCTGCCAATGAGGGGACACAGACTCAGTCTCTGGTGGGGGACTAAGATATCAGACAATGAGGAGCAGCTAAGCCCATGGACCACAGCTACTGAGCCCACACTCTGCAATGAGAAGCTCGTGTCCCACAATTAGAGAAAGCCTGCGAGCAGCAACGAAGAGCTTGAGCACCATGTCAGACCCAGTGCAGCCAAAAGTAAAATAAACCAAAAAACACACAAAAACTTACTAGGGTCAGATTCATTTCTTTTTCTTATTTACAGAGAATTTTTATGCATTTAGGTCCTATCATGATTCAAAATAATTGCACCTAGATGTATATTATTTGGGGCTTCCCGGGCGGTGCTAGTGGCAAAGAACCACCTGCCAGTGCAGGAGACGTGAGAGACATGGGCGTGATCCCTGGGTTAGGAGGATCCTCTGGAGGCGGGCACAGCAACCCACTCCAGTATTCTTGCCTGGAGAATCCCATGGACAGAAGAGCCTGGCAGGCTACAGTCCATGGGGTCACAAAGAACTGGACGTGACTGAAGTGATTTAACACACAGGCACACACATACACACAGTTTTTATTTATTCATTTTCCTCATTGTGCTGGCTTGTCAAAAACAAATTCCAAGTGGAGAACTTTTTGTACTCACTGAAATTGGTGAAAAATAGAAGAGAAAAATGTAGGAAGGCAAGGAGCCTGGGTATTTCCTAATGTAGAACATTTTGACTCAATATTTCAATAGAAAAAAAAGATATTCTGAGGTTTCTTGGGTCTGAAATGTGCCTTAGGAGCACTTGTCATTTTTCTGTAGAATCTGTCTACTGATTGAAAGTCTTTGGCAAATGTTGGAGTTAAAAGTGAATTAGCTTCCAGGTGAGTTCAATAAATTCTGTGCTGTGCTGTGCTTAGTCACTCAGTTTTGTCCAGGGCTTTGGGACCCCGTGGACTGTAGCCCACCAGGCTCCTCTGCCCATGGGGATTCTCCAGGCCACAATACTGGAGTGGGTAGCCTATCCCTTTTCCAGGGGATCTTCCCTACCCAAGAATTGAACCAAGGTCTCCCGCATTGCAGGAAGATTCTCTACCTGCTGAGCTACGAGGGAAACATTTCATATTCCTTACCAGCTAAGCTACCAGGGAAGGAAACAGCATTTCATATCTTTGGCATAAGGAATTCCAGGCTGGCAAACTTGTGTTTTCAGAACCTACATAATTCTGTTGCAAAGAACATGTAACTTAATGTGTTAGCCTATTCTGCAGAACTACTTTTCTAAAATTAGGCACTTTAAAACTGTGAACTGCAAGCAAATTTTATTTAGTTGTTTCAATAAGTCTGAACCTGTAGCAAGATTTTGATTTGGGTAACCCAGGGTTTCTAAGAAGGTTTCTAAGGAGGGTTAAGATTGGTATGTTAAAAGGTGTGTAATATATTCCTTCTAAATAGATGGAAGGTGATCCTGACAAGTTCTACCTGAGAGAACATCTGTTCAGGAACAATTTTTATGCTTTCCTTGACTTGAGGATGAAAAGAGTAGTTTCAAGGATCTCTAACTTTTGCGCATATTCCACTATTAAAAACATACACATTTGTCTGAGGCTAACATTCAGTCTCCTTCCCTTCCAAAGTGAGTAACTAAACAGAGAAAGAAATTACTGGAGATCACTATGGAACCAGTTAGTGGACATATCTCCTTTTCAGTCGTCTCTGACTTTTTGTGACCCCATCGACTGAAGCCCATCAGGCTCCATTCTCTGTGGAATTCTCCAGGCAAGAACATTGGAGTGGGTTGCCATTTCCATCTCCAGAGGATCTTCTCGACCCAAGGATTGAACCCAGATCTCTTGTATTGTGCTGGAGAAGACTCTTGAGGGTCCCTTGACAGGAAGGGGATCCACCCAGTCAATCTTAAAGGAAATCAATTCTGAATATTCACTGGAAGGACTGATGCTGAAGCTGAAGCTCCAATACTTTGACCACCTGATGCAAAGAGGTGACTCACTGGAAAAGACCCTGATGCTGGGAAAGATTGAGGGCAGGAGGAGAAGAGGGTGACAGAGGATGAGATGGTTGGATGGCATTGCCGACTCAATGGGCACAAGTTTGAGCAAACTCCGAGGGTTGATGAAGAACAGGGAAGCCTGGTGTGCTGCAGTCTATGGGGTCGTGAAGAGTTACACACTACTTAAGCAACTGAATAAATACTTTTCAGAGTGTGTGCAGGCAGAGATGATTCCTACTTGCGCAAAATGTTTGGCTCTTCTTAAAATCTCTAAATTGATGACTTATAAAGATGAACGATCATGATAGATAACTAACTCAGCCCTCTTTCATCATAAGGACTTGTTCTGATTGCCTTAAAGTATGACAGTGAGACAACTGCAGTCTTCTGTGACTTAAACCCACATGTTTCCACAGAGTTTCATTTGATCTTCCTCTTCATGTTGTACTTTCTGCTCATTCCATAATTATGACATCATGTTTGTTAATGGCTTTCAAATGCCATTCACTGGTCAACACAACTCCAGTTGGTGAACACAGTTTCAAAGTAGGTCAATGTCTGGACTTGTCCTGTATCATTGGTCTTTCTGAGTAGAAGCTATTGACTCCAAAGGACAAGCTAGTTTGGACTTTTTTTTTTTTTGCTAATCATGGAACCAAACATTCTAATGATCTTTTATTGTTGGTACATGCATCAGACTGAATTCAATGACATTAGGGATTTCAAAAGTCATCATATGCTTGCACTAAACACAAAGACGTACATTTATCAAGGGCCTGAGACATCTACTGAATCAGGGATGCTTTCATTTATTCATTCATTTGGTCAAATGAAACAATAGACAGACAAGAACATTGTCAAATGGTAAGAAAGTTTATGCAGAAATGACAAACAACTGGCCATTGTAGCTTGGGTGATTGAGGAAAATTCCTGAGAGGATGTTCCATTAAAAACAAAGATTAAAAAAAAAAGATCAGAATTAAAAAAAGACATTGAAAGTGAAAGTTGTTTAGTCCTGTCTGACTCTTTGCGACCCCATGGACTGTAGCCTGCCAGGCTCCTCTGTCCATGGGATTATATAAACCAGAATACTGGAGTGGGTAGCTGTTCCCTTCCCCAGGGGATCTTGCCAACCCAGGGATCAAACTCAGGTCTCCACGTTGCGGGCAGATTCTTTACCACCTGAGCCACCAGGGAAGCCCCCCAAAGAAGACATTAGTCATGAAAAAATTAGGTGTTGAACTTCCCAGGAGTGATGAATATCTAGGGTGAAGATCACCTCAGTTTAGTTCAGTTCAGTTCAGTTCACTCGCTCGGTCATGTCCAACTCTTTTTGACCCCATGAATCACAGCACGCCAGGCCTCCCTGTCCATCACCAACTCCCGGAGTTCACTCAAACTCATGTCCATCGAGTTGGTGATGCCATCCAGCCATCTCATCCTCTCTTGTCCCCTTCTCCTCCTGCCCCCAGTCCCACCCAGTATCAGGGTCTTTTCCAATGAGTCAACTCTTCGCATGAAGTGGCCAAAATATTGGAGTTTTAGCTTCAGCATCAGTCCTTCCAATGAACACCCAGGACTGATCTCCTTTAGGATGGACTGGTTGGATCTCCTTGCAGTCCAGGGGACTCTCAAGAGTCTTCCCCAACACCGCAGTTTAAAAGCATCAATTCATTGGTTCTCAGCTTTCTTCACAGTCCAACTCTCACATCCATACATGACCACTGGAAAAACCATAGCCTTGACTAGATGGACCTTTGTTGACAAAGTAATGTCTCTGCTTTTTAACATGCTAACTAGGTTGGTCATAACTTTCTTTCCAAGGAGTAAGCATCTTTTAATTTCATGGCTGCAATCACCTAGTGCTTTATAAACCAGGGTAAGGGGACTGGATTTTATTCTGAGTGTGGTGGAAGACATTGGAAGATGTTGAATAAGTGAAATGATCTCATTTATGTTTTATGTAGGTCACTCTGGATGCTGTGGGAAGTATCAATTTTAGAGACAGTGACAGTAAAAGCAGCTAGGAAATAATTATATGGATTCAGGTGAAGGATAATTATGGTGACTTGGATTAAGATGATACTAGAGGAATGTTGCAAAATAGAGGAATTTGGGGTGCTTTTGAACATTAAATCCATTGATTGTGAGACTGAAAATATGTAGCAAGTGCCATAAGGAAATGGCATATCCTAAGGGAGTATGGGTTATTGGCATGTTAAACCCTGGAACTTCTATTCATAACTTGGTTAGATGGTATTTGGTATGTAATTTGGCCTTAGCATGCCTCTATGTCCTCAAATACATTAGAAATATGCCACTTACAGTTGTGAGGGGAGAATAAAATGAATACACTGTGCTGTTTCAAGAGTTTAGATAAACTATGAAATTACTTGAGATGCTTTTTGCTGTCTATAACAGAAAATGTCAATTCAAATACACTTAAACAAAAAGGACATTTATTTTCTCCTATTTTCAGTAATCCATGGGGAAAGCAGGTATGATAAACAGCTATTCAATGGAGTCTTTGAAAATTCAGGGTTTTTCCCCTGTAATTCGACCCTGCCATTCTTTTTTTTTTAAATTTATTTATTTTAATTAGAGGCTAATTACTTTACAGACTCTGCCATTCTTGATCCTAAGAATGGTTCTCAGGGGGCCAGCATGGCTGTATGTGACCACTGGATTTTATGTTCCTTGCTGGTGTCTATCAGAAGAAAGATGGAGAGTATCAGCCTTTTTCTCCAGTTTGACTGGGCCAACTTAGGTCAGAGGCTCATCCTGGAACCAAAATTGGGCCTCCCTGGTAGCTTAGTGGTAAAGAATCCGCCTGCCAAGCAGAAGACGTAGGTTCGATCCCTGGGTCAAGGAGATCCCCTGGAGAAGGAAATGGCAAGACACTCCAGGATTCTTCCTTGGGAAATGCCATGGCAGAGGAGCCTGGTGGGCTGCAGTCCATGGGGTTGAAAAAGAGCAGGACACGACTGAGGAAACACACATACACATACACACACACACACACACAGCCTCAGCTAATTAGGACTTTTCCAGGGAGAGGGAGAATGTGAATGCTTGAATAAAATCATGGTTCTGATAAGAAAGAAGGAAGAGTTGTTGGATAGGTAACCAATAGTATCTATGACAGTTATCTAGAATTCAGTTTAATGCCTTAATAAAATCAATAAATATTATTTATATTTTAAGATCTTAGAGAATCCAAAATGTGCTGTGAATAATTCTTGAAATAATAAAAATTATTAGCAAAAGATGTAGTGAAGTATGTCGTGAAGCAACCTCAGAAACACAGGTATTCAAATCAATTTCAAAGATCTTAAATCACAGAAATGTGGTAACTTAATTTTCTATCCCAAGCTAAAGGAAAATTTATGAGACAGGTATAATGTGCTGTGTTGTGGACTGTTGGAATCTGAACAAGTTGTCTTACTTGATTTTCACAGTTTGATATGTTTTTCTTCCCTTTCCCATCTACCCCTTTTCTTTAAATTCCTATTCAGTTTTTTTCTTTAGAAAAATAATGGTACATTAGTAACGTGGCAGCCCTCATTTTCTATTTCTCTGTAATGGCATTAGCAGAGGTCCTCTGAGGTGATTGACATTAAGGTAGAATCCAAGAAAAATGATACATTTGAAAGACCACGGTCTGACCTTCATGATAATGCTCCGCGTAAGATGTGGCATCAATTTGGTAATTATACCGTACAGACAAAAATGAAATCTATTGTTTTTATAGGTAGTAATTTTCACTGAGCTCAGATTGCAACTTGCAATTAAAAATTCATAGATCATCATCCATTCAAGTGACAATGGTTAGAAGCTAAATAACACTATTTTGTATCAATTGTATACATAAGACACGCATGCCACTTTCTATTTTCTTCAAAGTACCCTATTTTTAGTAAACTCCTCTTTTATTTCTCTTCCTAAAAGCCTTAATTTGACTCAACAGAAGCAGAATATTTCTATAGTGTTTCTTTAAACCATTCTTCTGGTGGATTCCTATTATAGCGAAGTTCAAAAGTACGGTGGCTTATTAAATTGCTGCATTATTTATTCATCCTTTTTATGAAATTGGGGAAAGGGAGGGGAAAAAGAATACCTCTAACTGTGAATTTGGTCCTTATTTAAATGTAAAAGTGCTCATATTTGACAGTGGGCAAAGTTTTCACTGGAGCAGAAAACTATGCACTTGCCACAATTTATATTTGTTTTCAGAGAGGCAGTGTATCTCTAACTATCCTTCTGAATAGAATTTGGTCGATCTGCAGAAATAGTGATTATACAACTCTCTTCTTGATGGTGTATTTAGCATTCTTGAGTCCCTTCTTCTTTTCGCATCCAATCACTTCTGACATATCACTCTCTTCTGATTTTTCTCCCATCCCTCTACACCAGTACCCTTCACTGGCTCTTTTTCATCTTAATGAAATGATTTCCTAAGGTTCTCTTCTACTCATCTTCCCTGCCCTCTTATCCTCAACCTTCTGTTTCTTCAACCCCCTTCCTCTTCTGAGTAACCTCATCCATTCTCATGGATTCAGTTCTCATATATATGCCTACAGTTTTCACATCTTCATCTTTACCCCTTCTTTCTTAAAACCAGACATCATCTCTCCACAGCTGGCCAGGCAGCTCTCCTTGGCTATTCTACAAATGTTTCACCCTCCAGATTGAACTCATCTCACAGAATTAACATACGTAGGAATGTTAGCAACTGGTTCTCTCTCAGCCATTACCCAGTTTGGAAACCATAACATTTTCTGACTCCTCTCATTTCTCAACCCTTATATCTAAGGGATCAATACATATTACAATTCCATCCCTGGAATGTCCCTGAATTCTTTCTCCCCCTTTCCAAGACAAGTGCCACTCTGCTACTTCTTCCTCCCAACATTAACTGGACCACCACAGTCAAGATCTTTATTCCGGACTTTTTGAATGTAGTTCCTTTATGCTTCAATCTAGTCTCCACTTTCATCCATTTCAACACATCCCTTTATTTGTCACCATCTGAAGAATAAAGTCTAGACTCTCAGATGCCCTTCATTTCTTCTCAGCCTTGTTCTCAGTCTCATTTCTGTCTGTATCCTATTTCAACTACACCAAAATTACTTGTTTCTAAACATGTTTTTTTTTTTATATTAAAGTTATCATCATTATTATTGTATTGCTTTTCCTCAAGCTGTTTCCTCTGCCTCTGTTTCCCTCTTTACTTTTTTCAAAATCACACTGCCTCTACATCTTTGCATTTGGTCTTCCTTTGGCCTGAAACAATATTTCTTTAGTACTTAGCATGGCAAGCTCCCTCTTGCGGTTTAGGTCCCAAATGAGAAACATCACCTCGTCGTAGGTCATCCCTGACCATTCACTCCAAAGGATACTCTCACCCAGCAGTTCTCCCATAACCCAACATTGGGTTTCTATACTTCAGATTGCTCATAACTCTCAGAAATTCTCCTGGTTGCATATTTATTTCTTCCTCCCCAGCTAGAGTGTATTATACTTCAAGAAAGGCCTTTATCTTATTTGCAGCTATTGCTCAGTGTCTAAAAGAGGCTTTCCCATGGTAGGTGCTCAATAAATACTGCTGAATGAATGCATAAATTCAGATTTTTTTTCAGTGAGGTGATATGATTTGTTTCTTTGACATACATGTTGTTGTTGTTTAGTTCCTAAGTCATGTCCAACTCTTTGCAGCTCCATGGACTGCAGCATTCCAGGCTCCTCTGTCCTCCACTATTTCCCACAGTTTACTCAAAGTCATGTCCATTGAGTCAGTGATGCCATCCAACCATCTCATCCTCTGTCGTCCCCTTCTCCTCCTGCCTTCAATCTTTCCCAGCAGCAGGTCTTTTCCAATGAGTCAGTTCTTCATATCAGGTGGCCAAAGTATTTGGAGCTTCAGCTTTAGCAACAGTCCTCCTATTGAATATTCAAGGTTGATTTCCTTTAGGATTGACTGGTTTGATCTTGTAGTCCAAGAGACTCTCAAGAGACTTCTCCAGCACCTCAATTCAAAAGCATCAATTCTTCCACATTCAGTCTCCTTTATGGTCCAACTCTCACATTCATACATGACTACTGGAAAAACCACAGCTTTGAGTATATCATGTACGTACTACTAAATGGCAGACAGGAGCCCCCTTCCTGCCCTTATTCTTTCCCTCTGGATGGGTTCAGGGTTTGTGGAAATTATGTTGTACTTATGAACTTTGTCTTTTAATTAAACTATATGACTTTGAAGTGAGAGGGGGAATGTAAGGAAATATTGTTATTAGCTTGGAGACACAGGCAGATTGAACCCATCTGATTAGTACCCAGTTCGCCTGGCTCACCGCAGTGCGGAGAAGGACATGTACTTGGCTGGGAAATCATTTCACATTCTTTTGGCTATATAATGTCCTCTGACACAATAATTGGATCTAACTTTCAGAATCTTCTTATTGAAGAGTGAGTTGGATTTTATATCTCAAAGAAGTATTTACGTATAGAAAATTTGCTTGAGCACATTTTTATAGCACTCAAACATGGAATGGATTTATAAAGCTGTGATTATCATTTTTTCAAGTTCATAACTCCTTACCCCTGCTGTTAGGGGGTTGGTGGGGGAGGGGGTATATAGAAGAAGAGAAAGTATAAAACATCATTATGGTATCCATGCTGATAAATTCAGCCTGGAACAGTGACTTGCATTCTAATCTAGTTGCTAAGCTCTCAGTCTCATGGAAGCACATAGTCATTCATATTCAAGAATCACTGTCTTCAGTAACTTTGTCTGCCCAGCTTCAAGGAGCTTAGTAGAGAAGAAGGGAAGACCGCCATTTTCAATTATTCCCTTTTGTTCTTGCCTGGCCTGCCTGAGTGTATTCTGAATACTGCCACTACATCCCATGCCTGAGACGAAAAGACTGATGGAGAACATTTCTGTTGGAGTTTGCCAGCAGCAGGGGGTGTGTGTGCACATAGCTGTGGTGTCTATTCACTCTATGCGGAATCTGTGCAGTGTGGGCTTTTGCACCCCTAATCCTCACCCTGCGGCTATTTTTTTAGGTAATGAGTACTCCTCTCCTTTGTCCCCTCTTCTGTAATGCCAAGGCACAGTGAACCACAAGGAGTTGGGGCTGGCCGGCCTTTTAGAATTTACCCAATACTACCTTCTGTACTACCTTCTGATCCTGTCTTATCCCATCCCCACAATCTTAGGTACCTTCTTCATTCCCTTACACATTCCCTTTTTGGGAAAATAGAAGCAAGCTCTGTACCATGTTTTAGAGCCACCCTCTATGGGAAACTGCATTTTCCCAAAGATGGCTGCCAAAGTATCTCTCACTCCTCATGTTCTTCTTTAATGTTACCCCAATTGCTCAGCATGTAAAGAATTTCCCAGTGATAAGGAGACACAGGAGATGCAAGTTTGATCCCTGAAAGAGAAAGACCCCCTGGAGGAGGAAATGGCAACCCACTCCAGTATTCTTGCCTGGAATATCCCATGGACAGAGGAGCCTGGTGGGCTACAGTCCATAGGGTTGCAAAGAGTCAGACATGACTGAGCACACACATCATCACTTCATCATCCCTCACCCACCCCACCCCATCATGAAAAGGAGACTATTTCCTATTTTCTTGGAACCAGGCTGGCCTAAGTGACTTGATATAACAATATAATAAATTAGAAGAGATGTTCTGGGACTTCTGAGGCTAGTTCATAGAAGTCTTACAGCTTCTGCCTGGAATGCTTGCTCTGGGATGACCAGTCCTTCCCAGGTCCCCCAGACCTTCTCAATGCTGAAAGAAGCCCAGTTCACAGGGAGAGCCTTCATGCAGGTGCTCTAGTTGATGGCCTCACTGAGACCCAAGCTGACACTCAACATCAATCCTATCCATGTGAGTGAGTAATTTTGCACACCTGACCTGTGAACCTTCAGAAATCTCCAGATCCAGTTGCTTCCTGACAGATCCTGCATGAGAAATGCAAAGCAAAACTCCAGCTGAATCTATTCTGCAGATAGAACCACAGAGAAATATATTGTTAAGCAACTAAATTTTGGGCTAGTTTGTTATGTAGTCATAGATAACTGAAGCACATTAAACCTTATGAGAAAGTCTATTGGGTCAAGCCTTTGGAGGAGGAAGGACAAATCCAAGGTTCCCTTTCCTCCTCGACCCCCACAATCCAGAGGGATTAAGAAAGAGGCAGTAGCTTCCTCTTATCTTCCTCTCCCTCTAGTCTTCTGTGAAGATAGCAGGGTGGAGAGGTCATGGTGTCTTACAGAATATGCTTGAATAAATCACTCAGCTCACTGATTATGGGGTATCTATCAGGATATCAGGCTTTTTCTCAGCTGAGGGTTAGATGTGGGTTTGTTGTTCAGCTGCTGAGTCGTGTCTGACTCTTTGTGATCCCATGGACTGCAGCATGCCAGGCTTCCTTGTCCTTTGTTATCTCCTGAAGTTTGCTCATATTCATGTCCATTGACTCAGTGATGCCATCCAACCATCTGATCCTCTGTCACCCTCTTCTCCTCTTGCCCTCAGTCTTTCCCAGCATCATTTTACTGACAAAGTCCATGTAGTCAAAGCTATGGTTTTTCCGGTCATCATGCATGGATGTGAGAGTTGGACCATAAAGAAGGCTGAGCACTATTATACAGAGTGAAGTAAACCAGAAGGAAAAACACCAATACAGTATAATAACACATATATATGGAATTTAGAAAGATGGTAACAATAACCCTGTGTACGAGACAGCAAAAGAGACACTGATGTATAGAACAGTCTTATGGACTCTATGGGAGAGGGAGAGGGTGGGAAGATTTGGGAGAATGGCATTGAAACATGTAAAATATCATGTATGAAATGAGATGCCAGTCCAGGTTCGATGCACGATACTGGATGCTTGGGGCTAGTGCACTGGGATGACCCAGGGGGATGGTATGGGGAGGGAGGAGGGAGGAGGGTTCAGGATGGGGAACACATGTATATCTGTGGTGGATTCATTTTGATATTTGGCAGAACTAATACAATTATGTCAAGTTTAAAAATAAAATAAAATTAAAAAAAGAAAAAGAAAAAAAATAAAAAAGAAGGCTGAGCACTGAAAAATTGATTCTTTTGAACTGTGGTGCTGGAGAAGACTCTTGAGAGTCCCTTGGATTGCAAGGAGATCAAACTAGTCCATCCTAAAGGAAATCAACTCTGAATATTCATTGGAAAGACTGATGCTGAAGCTGAAGTTCCAATACTTTGGCTACCTGGTGTGAAGAGTCAACTCATTGGTGTGGGGTGGGGAACACTTATTTTTCTACACAGTCATCCTTTTGCTATCCATATATAGACAGATAGCAAAAAATGTAATTTGTCAAGAGACCCAATTATCTTTTAGTTTATTAGATCTCAGCTTTAATGTGAATTAGAAACACCTTGGAGATCAGTTTAAAAATTGTGAATCCTGGCTCTATCCCTTGGAAAGTCTGAATTTGAAGGTCTATGGTGGGGCCTAGGGATCTGCATTGTATAAAAGGTAGCCGAGGTGATTTTACGTAGACCATAAAATCCTTCAGGGGACCACATCATGAAAACCCTTTTTGATTCTTTCTCCTTTTAAATTTGTGTCAATTTTTATGAATCCCTAAACTTTAAAAAATTCTGGGATTTTTATTTTTACCTCATTTAAGGCAACCTCTAACTGAACGAGAATTTTGGACAAGAATCGACTGTGAGATAAATGGAAAGAATTGAAGTACATTTAGAGAAGAAGGAATTCATTAGAAGTTGGAGGATGAGTGAAGATAGACTGATATCATAGAATATTAAGAAGAGAAGTTTTATGGGAAACCCTCCCTGAACTAATTTCCCAGGGTAGCCCTGTAGGTGAATGTAGTCAAAGGGCAGAGGAGCGTGGCATATCGGACAGGGAATGTGGCAGGAGAGTGTGTCCTGTCTCCAGCACTCCCAAGGGGAGAACAAGCAGATTACATGTGTGGCCTCTCAGACTTACTTCTCAGGCTCCCACTGAAGAAGGGGACACACTAGCCTCCTTGCTGAGGACACTCCCACCCCAAGGCTATGTACCATCAATTCCATTCCCACAACTCACCAAGGAGCTTTCAGATCTGTGGTTTGGCTTCCTGCAGCCAAGTCTCCAGGGCCATAGCAGTGACCTCAACCTGGAGAGGCTTTTGAGTGCAAGCGCCAATCTCTCATCACGTTGGTAAAATTATGGAACAAGGCAAGGTCTGTACCTTTCTGAGGAACTAAATATTAGATTTCCTGTATTTTACATTGCATGTTCATCATTTCTACCAGAATAAATTAGGGATTCACTATGAAATACTTATTAAAATAAGAAATTGAGTCACTTAAATATTTTTAGAATTTAGCTTCCATGCAAAAAATTAAGATTTTTATAAATTGCTGAGGCCGTTGGAAAGTAGTCACAATTTAACACTTTCTTCTGTGATTTCTTCAGTCATTAGCTTCTCCAACCCAGGGAAAGGGAGTAACAACATAAGCAAGGAAATAGAGCTATGATTTCTGTGGCTTAGACTTGAGACTGGCTAGATGTTTACTGAATTAATTTCCATTGATTCCTAGGCATGCATTCCTCAACTTTCATTGCAGTGAGCACAAATAATGTGGGAGCCACGACTCTGAATTTGTAGTGGTGGAATTTGAAGGTAAGTGCTACAGCTGCAAGGTTTGGCTCATAGAATATTCGCATATGCTCTCATCACATCATTGGCTTTCACCCTATCACTGGCTTAATACAGAGAAGGATGAAGTCTGGGAGGATGGTGCTACCACAAGACGTCAGAGGACGGCATCCCTGAACGACTACATGGAGAAAAAACTCCTGCTGACTCCATTTGATTGTGATGTGAGCAAGTAATAACCTCTTAATGTGTTTATCCACTCTGATTTTGGGCTTGTTTTAGCCTCTGGCAAATTCTAGTACAGCTCATAAAGATGACCTATTTGCTAATATGACCTATTTACTAATATTTTTCAACTTCATATTTCCTTTGAGCACCAGCATAAGAGCTTGAGTCCCATGTGTCCTTAACTCTGGAATTTGAAACTCCCTGAACACATTTGGCTAAAATGTGGCAGATGCATTAGAGGCTCATTTTCAGGAGACACTGTTGAATGTTCAGGGAGAAAATTTATCCTTGGGGACAGAGATCCAGGAAGATAAGCTTGGAACGATAACAAAGCAGTGGTTGTGTTGGGGGAAGTGGTTCCTCTGAATATGGCTTACTGTTTGGTTTTGAATTCATCCCTGGTCCAGTGTCAGCTGCCTGGATCTTAGGGAGAGAAAGAGAGGTTTGGTAATAAAAACTGAAGAAGTTGTGTAATTTGTGTTTGCTTCATTTATGTGTGAAATCCACTGCATTTATTTTGCTAAGTTAAATAATTCAGTCTCAGTTTCTAACCATATGAGTTTGTAGGATTTTCAAACTTGGTCATGTTTTGAGGATTTTCCACCAGCAACCCTAACCCTAACCAAGAGGCATTCCCAACTTAGAAGATTAGGGTGAAAATCCTTCAGTCCTTCATTGTCTTTTCTGAGATGCTCATGTTCAAAAAGCAGATGGCTCTGTGCTCTAGTTAGGAAGACTTCTAAATTACCAGTTTTTTGTCACCCTGCTTATTTAACTTATATGCAGATACATCATGAGAAACGCTGGGCTGGAAGAAGCACAAGCTGAAATCAAGATTGCTGGGAGAAATATCAGTAACCTCAGATATGCAGATGACACCACCCTTACGGAAGAAAGTGAAGAAGAACTAAAGAGACTCTTGATGAAAGTGAAAGAAGAGAGTGAAAAAGTTGGTTTAAAGCATTCAGAAAACTAAGATCATAGCATCCGGTCTCATTACTTCATGGCAAATAGATGGCGAAACAGTGGCTGACTTTATTTTTTTGGGCTCCATCACTGCAGATGGTGATTGCAGCCATGAAATTAAAAGATGCTTGCTCCTTGGAAGGAAAGTTATGATCAACGTAGACAGGATATTAAAAAGCAGAGACATTACTTTGCCAACAAAGGTCCATCTAGTCAAAGCTATGGTTTTTCCAGTAGTCATGTATGGATGTGAGAGTTGGACTATGAAGAAAGCTGAGTGCCGAAGAATTGATGCTTTTGAACTGTGGTGTTGGAGAAGACTCTTGAGAGTCCCTTGGACTACAAGGAGATACAACCAGTCCATCCTAAAGGAGATCAGTCCTGGGTGTTCATTGGAAGGACTGATGTTGAAGCTGAAACTCCAATCCTTTGTCCAACTGATGCAAAGAGCTGACTCATTTGCAAAGACCCTGATGCTGGGAAAGATTGAGGGCAGGAGGAGAAGGGGGCGACAGAGGATGAGATGGTTTGATGGCATCACTGACTCAATGGACATAGGTTTGGGTAACTCCAGGAGTTGGTGATGGACAGGGAGGTCTGGTGTGCTGCGGTTCATGGGGTTTCAGAGTCAGACACAGCTGAGAGACCGAACTGAACTGAACAAGTCTTTATCCGGCCCTTTCCCAGAGGTCCTGCTTCCCTTGAGTATGGGTGGAAGGGGTGGGGCACAATTCTATTCTTTGAGAAAAGTCATCACTGGCTTCCTTTTAATTCAGGGAAGCCACTAGAGATTGGTTTACTCCTTCTCTTTAGTTTAAAATATAGTCTTATGTCCCTCTTCCTGACTTGTCTTTGTGGATCTGAAATATACAAGCTATGTATTGTCCCCCAAATTGTGGGAAAAGGAGAGGTTATACTTTTAGAAACAAAAACATCATCTTCCTGGGGTGAAGGTAGGGAAGGTTTTAGTCATTTGTAAGTCTACATCTGCACAAACAAAACACACAAGAATGCTAAAAGCAAGAACAAACAGAAAACAAATAAAACAATAAAAACTAGTACAAGCAAGTTAAGTTTTTCTTAAGAGAACATTCTGTTACAAGTATTTTACTAAATTGTGTAATATTTGTAAGTAGGGTATAAATCCTTTAGTACCCACCTGAGCATATCAAATAAATGGAGATATATTCTCCCTAACTCTGTGTCAGAATATATTTAGCAGTGTGTCCTTGATAGTAGCTACATTCTCAAGCAGATAATGGGGTGTTTCCAGCAGAAGCTGAAGTGCTAATGAGAAATGGAAATATCCAGAACAAAAAGCAGAAATGTTAGAAAATAGCATGTTACTTAAAACAGAGGCAGCTGGAGCAGTTGAGAAATATTTGATGAATGCCAAGTGAGTCCTAGCTGACTGGATTTATTTTTGAGCCCATGTGGGACACCTCCTAGGGACTCCTAAGAGTGCTCGGTAGTGATGGTGTTGGGAGAAGACATTCTAGGTAGCTAGATTTATGCAGAACTGTGGATTATGAGATACATGAATTTAGAGTAAAAATGTTTCCATTGGTTGGTGACAGCCCTTGATTCCACTTTAGCTCCATTCCAATGGTTTCCTGGGTCTATGTGTGTGCCTGTGCACTAAGTCGCTTCAGTTGTGTCCAACTCTTTGTGACCCTATGGACTGTGGCCCATCAGGCTCCTCTGCCAATGGGATTTTCTAGGCAAGAATACTGGAGGGGGTTGACATGCTTTCTTCCAGGGGATCTTCTCCACCCAGGAATCCAACCTGCATCTCTTTCGTCTCTTGTATTGGCAGGTGGGTTCTTTAAACTAGTACCACCTGGGAAGCCCTCCAGGGTCTACATGTTGATTCAACTCTTTCTCAAGCCCATGAATCATTTCATAAAGCATTCCCTTTCTGGATATCTGAAAAACTTAGAAATAGTCATGTCATTCTCCAACTGTGAACTTCAGACTCAAATGGCCTGGCAGCTTTTGCTCTTGGTGTCCTGGGAACCCTGAGACAAGTTTGTGGGTGGGCCCGAACTAGCCTGCTGGTGGATGTGAATCCATATGGAGGAAAACCAAGGAACTCTGAGGCAGCCTCCACCCATCATGTGAATGAGTCCATCCTAGACCATCCAGCTGCCAGCCAACATGCCAGCTGACCCAGAGACATGGGAGAGTCAAGTAAAATCAGATGAGCTGGCTTGGCCAGAAAAGCTGCCCTCAGGATCATGAATCAAATAATCATTTTCTTAAACCTCTAGGTTTGGGGTGGTTTGTTGTGTATCACAAGTGAAAGTGAAGTCTCTCAGTCATGTCTGACTTTTTGTAACCCCATGGACTGTAACCTACCAGGGTCCTCTGCCCATGGGATTTTCCAGGCAAGAATACTGGAGTGGGTTGCCGTTCTGTCTCCAGGAGATCTTCCCAAGCCAGGGATCGAAACCGGGTCTCCCGCATTGCAGGCTGACGCTTTACCATCTGAGCCACCAGGGAAGCCAATCATAAAGAAATAGAAACTTTGTACAGATCAAATTAAAAGACGCTTACTCCTTGGAAGAAAAGTTATGACCCACCTAGATAGCATATTCAAAAGCAGAGACATTACTTGGCCAACAAAAGTCTGCCTGGTCAAGGCTATGGTTTTTCCAGTGGTCACGTATGGATGTGAGAGTTGGACTGTGAAAAAAGCTGAGCACCGAAGAATTGATGCTTTTGAACTGTGGAGTTGGAGAAGACTCTTGAGAGTCCCTTGGACTGCAAGGAGATCCAACCAGTCCATTCTAAAGGAGATCAGCCCTGGGATTTCTTTGGAAGGAATGATGCTAAAGCTGAAACTCCAGTACTTTGGCCACCTCATGTGAAGAGTTGACTCATTGTAAAAGACTCTGATGCTGGGAGGGATTGACAGCAGGAGGAGAAGGGGACGACAGAGGATGAGATGGATGGATGGCATCACCGACTCGATGGCCATGAGTTTGGGTGAACTCTAGGAGTTGGTGATGGACATGGAGGCTGGCGTGCTGCAGTTCATGGGGTCTCAAGAGTCGGACACGACTGAGTGACTGAACTGAACGGAACTGAACTGAACTGATAGCTGTCTCTCCAGCAATGTTCAAATGCTTTAATTCTCATGCTCTTCCCTCATGTCCCTTTGCCCTCCCTCCACCTCCTGTCCACATTGTTACTTCTATGTAGTCTTTCAATCACAGATCAGATTCCTCCTCCTCCAGGAAGCCTGATGGGTTAGATATTTTCTTGTGCTCTCTGATGCATATCCCTACATTGCACTTAAGACTTAAAAAAAAATTTGTGTCCACACCCCACAAGTAGACTGTGAGCTCCTTGAGGGCAAAGTTTGTATCTTATTTTTTTATATTCCCACTACCTAGCAGGTGGCCTGCTTGTTGAATGAACACATGTTCTAGGTTTCAGCAATGTCAACATAGATAAAACATGACTGACATAAGATTTTTTGTGTTGTGTGGTATTGTTACATTGTTTATCCTAGGGAGGCTGACAGCTTTTGCCATCAAGATTACATTCAGGAATAGCTAATTCAGAAAACTTTCCCTATCTCTACACAAACTAGATTACTTATATCTTCCCTGTGAATTCCCAAATTGTGATTTTAGTTCTGTCCTGGTACTTACATGGCAAGAAAAAGCATCTGATGATACATCTACACTTTCTTTCTTAACAATTGATGGTGCTCTCTTTTAGGGCAAGACTACCTTGGTTCTGTCATCTGAGTTTGTTTTACAAATTAATTAGTTAATGCATGACTAAAATCTTGAACTGTACCTGTACAAAGTAAATGTTCAATAAATGATAAAAAATCACAAAAATAAATGAATAAATAAATAAAACATGGAAAAATATCACTCAAAGCTGTGGCTACTTTTTAACATGGATTTTTAACAAAATCCATGACTTTTAATCAGTTTATTTCTGTCTTTGAATTCTATTTTTCTCCTGCCCAAGGAGCTGCTTTCTAATGGAAATTGCTGGTATTAATATATACCAAATTACACCAAGAGTACAGAGGATTTTTTCCCCGCAATCACAGTAATGATAATCATGGTAACATTAAAATGCTACACACTAAAAGACTTGAGGGTAAAACTGGTATTTTTTTTTTCATAATTTTAAACTCATATTTGATGAGTTCCTCTAGTTTAGCTTCCCAGATAAATTCTACAATGTTTTAAAGTTCACTCCTGCCCATCCATATAAACCCACACAGTGGGAAGGCTTATAAGCTTTCAGAATGTATGAGCTGCAAATGCAAGTTTCCACTGAAAGTCTTCGCTAACGTCAGGCAGAGGATCGAAGCAAGTCGTTCGTGTTGTGAGAGGAGCTTGGGGCGGTCAGATGACAAGCCACTACCCTGATGATGGGTTTCTCAGGTCTCTTGTGAGCACCACACGAGCTTCATTCTTTTGGTTTTTAAAAATTTTATTTGTGACATCCCTGGCAGTCCAGTGGTTAAGAATCTGCCTTCCGAGGACGTGGGTTCAGTTCCTGGTTGGGGATCTAACGTACAGAGGACATGGGTTCAGTTCCTGGTTGGAGAACTAATGTACAGATTTTACATGCTGTACGGCATGGTCAAAAAAAAAAAAAAAATTACTGTTCAACTTTAAAATATCACCCAAATAAAAATACCCTGTGTTCCTAAGCATATTCATGTGTTAACTTTTTTAAAAAAGATAAACTTTAATTTTATTTTTCTTTCTGGTAAATGCTAGTGCAAGTGGCCTCTACTGTATCAATGAAAAACTGTTTATCAAAATGATCTGTTAATCCCTTTGATTCATTGTGTCTCAAAAATCACGCAAATGATAACCTATGAACACATACACAGGAATGAAAGTGGGATAGAAGAGTCAAGCCAGAGAAAACAAGAGAAATGAAAAGCTCTCAAAATCACCACCCTAATATCATTAAAAAACGTGCAAGATAAACCCACAGCCCATGCCCACTTTGCCCACAGAACTGTGGCAAGGCTGAGTCAGTGTGTATACAGAATAAGATATAAATATTCTGCTTGGAAATCTGATCTGAAAACAAAGAGAGGAAATGACTTAGCAGGAGTTTTGCTCATGAGCTTCTCTGTGGACTCTGAGCCCAGCAATGCAGGCTGAACTACCTGGAGAAGCCACGGACTTCTGTTTGAGAAATCACTGGATAACCTTTATGTCATATTTCAAAAGTTTGTTTAGGATTTCAAGTTTGTGGGGCTTCTGTCATGTGTAATCCCAGTAGTGATTTTGGAAATACAGTTTTGAAAATGCTAATTACGAGTGATGCTATGAAAAGGATTTGGGTAAAAGACAGGCATGGCAACCCGCCCCAGTATTCTTTCCTGCAAAATCCTATGGACAGAGGAGCCTGGTGGGCTATGGTCCATAGGGCTGCAAAGAGTCAGACACAACTGAAGTGACTTAGCACGCATACATGACAGAGTCCTACTTATAAATGGGACAGTGCTTGTTTGGATAGAGCACAGACAATTGAATAAAACAATGAAGGCAAAGTAAGACTGGCAACAAGATGCATAGATTATCATTCACATGAAACTGTCTTCTCCATTGCAATATAGTTTTAATTCAGGAGAAAAATGTGTTCCTTCATTAGATTTTTTTTTTCTTTTTCTGAGTCTCTCTGAACTGGGACAGGTCACACTTGCTAAATGACAGCAGTGAGGAGGAGGTACAGGTTGAGGAGGTAAGAACTGATCATTTGCCATCAGACAGGCAGGCTCTGGGGAGCTGATTTTATGAAATACAAGCAGAAGCAAGAGCAGGATTTTGAGAATTAAAACAAAGTCACATTTTCTGATGTTACAAAGTCTTGATGTCTGTTTCTATTCATCTGCGCTCCATTTTCAGTTCAGACACCAATCAGGAAGTTGCCAGTTCTGCAAAAGAGTCCTGCCCTATTTGGAGAAACAAGGGATGTGAATGTGCAGAAAACTGCCCTCGCAACAGCTGACGATTTGTATCTGGCATTGAGCAAGCACAACACAAAGTCCTTCTCAACATAAGTGGTTAAACAATGAGCCATTATCACTGGGTGTTTTGGAGGCAGTGTCTCCATTCATTGAGGATAATCAGTGTTATCAGAAAAGTCCATTTCTTTAAGAGAAAACATGTAATAAAGCTTCTGACTGAAGGAACTGCAACCACTGTAGACAAGTGTAGAACAAAGACAGTGGATAGGGGTCTCCACTAGCTTCTCTAGTGGAACTAACCCTTTAGCAAAGTGATGCAACACGGTGGTCTGGGCTCTGCCACCCAATATGGTAACCACTAGTCACAGGGGGCTATTTAATATTAATTTAAATTAATTTACATTGCATAAAATAAAAATTATCTTCCTCAGGCACATTCGCCACATCAAGGCTTCAACTGCTGCATGGGCTTGGTGGGACCAGGATCAGACAGCATAGAAAGAGCAGTTCCCTGGTTGTGGAAAGTTCCGTTGGACAACTCTGGAAAAGTATTGTCATGAGAGCTTGGGGTTGGATTTTAGTCTGCAACTTTGTAATGGCATGTTTCCTGATTCTTAAAACAGGGCGAAGGAATAGTACTTGCCTCCTGGAGTTATTAGGAAGACTGGATAAGTGAGTTCTTTTAAAATATAGTGTGAAAAACCATACCGGGTACAGAATAAGTGTGATATCAACTCATTTGCTTAAAAATGAATGTGTGTCTACTGCCCACTGCCTATATTCTATAGTTTGTATACAGTTATGCTTATGTTGGGCTCCCCTGGTGGCTCAGATGGTAAAGAATCTGACTGCAATATGGAAGACCTGGGTTCGATCCCTAGGTTGGGAAGATCCCCTGGAGAAGAGAATGGCAAGCCACTCCAGTATTTTTGCGTGGAGAATCCCATGGACAGAGGAACTTGGCAGGCTACAGTCCATGGGTTGCAAAGTGTTAGACACAACTGAGGGATTTTCACTTCACTTTGACACCCTAGCAGGAAGAATTTGTTACTATTGCTTAATAGTTGAGGACCCTGAGCTTGAAGTCATTCAGTTAAGACATGATTTTTGAACTTGGCTGACTTATAACTGCTATGGGATTTCCAGTATGATGAGCTACTGGACTCCAATGTCTATGCTTTATTGTCTTTTGTTCTGTAAATTAAAACCAACACATATTTCTTCTGGCTTGCTGCTGCTGCTAAGTCACTTCAGTAGTGTCCGACTCTGTGTGACCCTATAGATGGCAGCCCATCAGGCTCCCCCGTCCCTGGGATTCTCCAGGCAAGAACACTGGAGTGGGTTGTTATTTCCTTCTCCAATGCATGAAGTGAAAAGTGAAAAGGAAGTCACTCAGTTGTGTCTGACTCTTCGCGACCCCATGGACTGCAGCCTACCAGGCTCCTCTGTCCATGAGATTTTCCAGGCAACAGTACTGGAGTGGGGTGCCATTGCCTTCTCCATTCTTCTGGCTTACATCTGAATTAAAGGAAATCTTCAGGGATAACTTTTGTAATAATAACAGCTAAGCATCATATAATACTTAATATAGTGACATGCTGATATAGGAACTTTATTTGTACTATATTAATTCATTTAATCCTCACAATAATTTTGTGATAAGTATCGTTATTACCTCATTTCGTCACTGGGCAAATTGAGAGTCAGAAAGGTTCAGTATATTTCCTTAGTTCACACAGCTAGCTAGTCACACGAGTAGCCTACTGGGACTCAGGTCTTATTTTTAGTGTCTTTTTTCATAATCACTGTGCTAACTGCCTAGGGTTTCAGTACATAGTCCAAGAATACAAAGATTGTTGGCTTAGGTGGACACTGCCTGACCAGTGCAGAATAGATTTTGGGGCTGGAAAAGGCCAAAGTCAAGTAACTTCACTGAATATTTGCAAACTACTTTAAACAAGGCTATTTCAGTCGTGCGTGCTATGCGTGCATATCCTGACTCGCCCTTTCCTTGGGGAAAATAGGGAGAAAAGTACATACATGGAAATGTACTATTAGCTGCTACACCAAATTTGGCAAGGATGGCGGATCACAGTCTCCCAGCAGAGGTGTGCCCTGCTGCTGGCAAAGGCTCGTGGTTCCAAGCTCCAACCCACAGGTCTCAATCTCTCTCTCCGTCATCTCTTGTGACAAAAGGCAAAGTGGTGTCTTTTGGAAATCAGATCTAAGCAAAGACCAATTCTCTGCTTGCAACTCTTAAAATAATTTTCAATGAAACTAAGGCTTCTGAGTCAGAGGATGTGACATCCTCATTTGCATGATTCAGAAAGGCAGTGACGCCACAGGCAGTGATTGAGGAGGAGTTCCCGAACGTGGAAACGCTGAACAATTAAACGGTACTGTCGCCGGCACCAGACAAACTGTCTCAGATAACTGAAGCCAGGCCCACTGGCCCCAGCACAGGAAGCCAGTGGCTATCAGAACTTCACAGTAGGTGGTTCCTGTCACCTCCCCGTTTTCCTGGAGTGGGGGGCTGACAGCTGACCATTTTTATTTTTTTTCTTTTGAGTAGATAGAAGTTGCTGGATTTCTTACAGAGCTTACAGTGCTTAGTATAGGCTCAGAGAATATGCGTATTATATCAAAAGAAAGTGAAAGTGAAGTTGCTCAGTCGTGTCCGACACTTTGAGACCCCATGGACTGTAGCCCACCAGGCTCCTCAATCCATGGGATTCTCCAGGTAAGAATACTGGAGCAGGTTGCCATTTCCTTCTCCAGGGAATCTTCCTGACCCAAGGATCGAACCCAGGTCTCCCGCATTGCGGGCAGACGCTTTAACCTCTGAGCCACCAGGGAACTCCCATATTATATCAAGAAACTCAATAGCCACCTACAGGAAAAAAACCTCGAGGGCCTCTTGTGAACTCATGGAAGTTGTACGCAGAAGGTTATTTTCGGGTCCTTGGAAAATGGCCCACAGATGTCACCACAGTCTCAAGAGGGTGCCTGACCTCTAAAAGATTATTAGGACCATGTTCTGATAATTACACAGTTGAGAAGTCACAAAGGAACCTTTATTACCAACTATAGTGAAGTACAATTTTAAAAGCTGGACCACTGATGAAGTATTAATAGTAGAATCCCCTGAAAGTAAGCAGTATCTTCATCTCTCGATATAAAAATCCTCAAAGTTCTCAAGTAGGGATATTTTTAAAACCCAGGAGAATGTGGGCAGGATTGTCATGCTGCATTTAGCCGATAACAGCGCATGTAGCCTTCCTATTCTACTATTTTGCTGTTGTTGCTCAGTTGTGACTGACTTTGCAACCCAATGGACTTTTCCCAGGCAAGAATACTGCAGTGGGTTGCCATTTCCTTCTCCAATTTCATGTCTTCTATTTCCTAAAAAGCTTGCCAGTATTTTAAAGAGAATTTCTCTTTACTTTCAGAGCAGCGCTTTCCATCTAAGTAGGAGTTCAAAGTCTCGGATGTGGATTTTCAATAGTAAATGTGCTGTGCGAAGTTGTGTCCGACTCTTTGCGACCCCATGGACTGCAGTCCACCAGGCTCCTTGGTCCATGAGATTCTCCAGGCAAGAATACTGCAGTGGGTTGCCATTTCCTACTCAACAGTAAGTGATGTCCTTTAAAGGTGAGCCATTGAGCATCCTGGCTCACAATGAGAGCTCAAGTATGGTCACCTGGTCTGCAACGTTACATACAGGGGCTGCCAAAAGGTTTACAGGTAGTGAAGTGCTGCATTCCTAACCTACAGGGACCAGCCTCTCCCTCCCTGTGTGGGGGTTCAGGCTTGCATCCATTCAGGCCACATGGACCAAACGCTCCTTCCTCATGGATACCAGTTCTCATCATCCTGCCCAAGTGTGCCTGCATGTGTGCTTAGTCACTGAGTCGTGTCTGACTCTTTGAGACCCCATGGACTGAAGCCCACCAGGCTCCTCTGTCCATGGGATTTTCCAGGCAAGAATATTGGAGTGCAGTTGCCATTTCCGACTCCAGGCCCAAGGTGTGAGCATATCACAATTAGAATTTGCTGATGTTGCTGATGTTGGAGTCATGCAGCAGATTGCCAAAAAATATATCCAATCAAGTGTCAACTGTGGTAGTAGCCATGCAAAGGGAGTAAATGGGATTCTGACTAAAAATTTCTTTTGTGAGGCATTGACAATTGAAATAAACCACCTGCAGCAAGAGCAGACCTGCTTCTACCAGTTTTCCTCATCCTACCGTTAAACTTCACTGCTTTCTTTCCTACGGTGATTCATCCAGGAGACACTGACTGCCAAGAAATCACTGATTTTGGCTTTGTGTTAGCTACTGTCACTGGCTAAACTAAACTGTGCAGCATTGGAAGAGTCAGATGAAGGTATCCTGATGAAATTTTATATAAATAGAATTTCCTTCCCTGTTAAGCCAATAGTTACAAGAACAAAGAGTTCAATTTCTATTTTCCAAGGGGAGAAGAGGGGAGAGAAAAAGAGAATGCTAATGTGGACATCAACAGAAAATGAAAATGCTTTTGCTACTGCTCCCTAAAGCTTCTTTCCACTAAACAGAAAACTTTAGTCCCCACAATAGTCGGGGGAAAAAAATCAGAAGCTTTTACCATGTTACTGAGAATGATTTGTTCCTAAGCTCTTCTATTTAAAAGAAGTTATTTAATATTCTAAACAAGATTAAAAAAATTAGAGTGTAAGAATATCCACTTTCAGCTACAATTTTGCTGCCACACTGAGTCTCTGTCTTTTTGCTGTTCATCAAGAGCTTTATGTGACATAATAAAAATTTCATTTAGAGCCTCTCTCCTCAGATTGCTAGCAAACTGGGAGCCTGTTAGAAATGCACCTTCTTGGACTTCAGTCCAGACATACAGAACTAGAATCTGCATTTTAGCAAGACTCTCAGGGGGTTTGGATGCACCTTCAACTCTGAGAAGCCCTGGTTTAGGGTGAGATTGCCTAATCTTAGATAATTGTCCTAATCACCTGTGTGTAGAGCTTTTAAATATTGTGTGTGCATGTGTGGTCACTCAGTCATGTCTGACTCTGTGTGACCTTAAGGACTGTAGCCCGCCAGGCTCCTCTATCCCTGGGATCCTCCAGGCAAGAGTAGTAGAGTGGATTGCCATGCCCTCCTCCAGGGGATATTCCCAGTCCAGGGATCGAACCCATGTATCTTGCAGCTCCTGAATTGCAGGAGGATTCTTTACTCACTGAGGCATCAGGGCTTCCCTTTTAAATCTATAGTGATTCTGTTATCAAGTTTTTATTCACCTTATTATTTGGCCTAAAAAACTTCCCCTTTTACTTCAGTAGGACATCCTGACTGGTGAACACAGAAAGCTGACTGCTCTCAGGTTGTAGCCCATTTTAGAACATTCCAGAGTTTTTCTGCAGCTGTCATTTGATGGACACACTTACCAGAGCCTGTTCTATAAGTTCCTAATCCTACTCATGACACATGTGAGTTACATAGACTGAGAAAATGATACTGAGGAGAGTGATGATGTTTATTGTTGCATAAGTATACAAGGAAATTTGATCCAAAAATTGTAATAATCTAAGGGCTTACGTTCAGACTTCTTTCCAAATGTCTTTAAGCCCTTATTCTAGTTCAAAGAAAGTAAAACCAGGAATTGTACACCCTGTCTTGTGGTGTGAAATGGGCAAGAAAGATGATTTTACTCCTCAATCAAGAGACCTATATGAGAAAAAAGTCTTTACTTCCCAAGTGTAGCAAATCGATGTGCTTATTTATTTTAGTTTTATTATAAACTGTTGTACCTTAAAGCTGTCCACATGTCATACTTTTTCTGATTCTTTGATTTCTGCAAATTTTGTGTTGAACAAATTGAATGCCAGTTATAATTTTGTCAGGTAAGAGGACTTTTACTACACATATTTCTGGGTCTCATCCCAGACCACTGAAGAAGGGTGGGGCTTGGAATATGTATTTTTTTTTAAAGATATGGCAGTCAGTTAGACTTGGAAATTATTGAATTAGAGAACTTTGACTGAAGAACCAACAATCACAGAAGTAGGAAAAATTCAACAGGTTGAAGATATTTTAAAAATGTCACTGACATATTGACTAAAGAATTTCCAGAACTTTTATAACAAAAAAAGCCTCAGCTGATCTCACAGATAGTATTTTGAGTGTTGTCTACATTTCCTGGTGTGATGTCTTTGAAGTTTTCCTGGGACTGGACCAGCTGGCCCTCTGAAACAGTCCATTTGTAAACCAGGAAGAGGGGGAGTTTGGACTGTGGTCAAATTTGTCCTATGTCAGTTCTGGAGAATTTAAATCTCCTTCTGCACTCTGACCCCATAGACATTGCTCAGAGTGGCTCATATATTTTCTTTTCTTTGCTCATATATTTCTCTGAGAGAGACTCAGTACTTTCTAGTGACTTCCTGTGTTGTTACTCACTGCTAAACTGACAGAGGAAACTGATAACAGGTGATTTTGGGGACACTGAGCTATATTGGGGCTTTCCCGGTGGCTCAGTGGTGAAGAATCTGCCTACAATTCAGGAGCCGCAGGAGATGTGGGTTTGATCCCTGGGTCAGGAAGATTCTCTGATGGAGGGCATGGCAATCAACTTCAGAATTCTTGCCTCGGAGAATCCCATGGACAGAGAAGCCTGGTGGGCTACAATCCACAGGGTTACAAACAGTTGGGCACAACTGAAGAGACTTAGCATGCCTGCATGCAGGCTATATGGATCCTCACGAGACTAGTGGACCAAGTTTGTCCTTTGACTTCCCTCATTTGGCTTATCTGCCCACTAATATGCTTCCAGAATCCAGAGGAAACTTGGATATTGGTAGGTAATTGATTTATGGAAAGATAAACAGCCTTCAAATGACAGAAGGACTGAAAAAATGAAATTATTGCCTGCCTCTTAAGTTAGAGATGATAACCACCACTATTAGATTTGAGTCTTGTCTTTAAGTCTTTAAACATGTTTTAAATTAACTGTTTTCTGGGCCTGTCACCCAGCCTTCAGCTGACTCTCACGGCTGCTCTACAGAGCTCTAACATTTGACTATCAGATACACACCCAGTGTCCACCAGCACATTTGTTTACATTAGGACCCTTGCTTTGGAAATTCCTGTTCTGGACATTTTTAGTGAGAAAGTTCACAATTGATTTTGATTGTCAGGGCCCAGGTTGAAATATCTGCTCAACGTGAAGGTGATTAGTTGATAAAAATGGACTCAGGTACACTTATTTATAAAACAATACAACATCATGGTGATTTCACCCCTGGCCCTAGTATTTGGCTGTCTGGTTATAATTTACCACTTGTCTCATCCTCTCCAAATACGTGAAACTTGAGAGAAATGGATAATCCAAGTAGGAGCACACTAAATGTATCAGATATTCTGAGAAGTGATCTGCTGAGACTCAGGCAAATTCTGTGGTTTCTCATGATAAACCACTGCTTCCCAGATTTGTCTGATCTACCGTCATTATGTGTGTGGGGTGGGGTGAGGGAAGGTTGTGCTTAAATATATAGATTCCATGACTTCTTTCCAGAAATTTCTACCCACTGGTCTGTTGTGGGAGGGGGCAAGTGATTCTTATAAACAAGCAAGTTCAGGCATCGCTGATTTAATGTTCTAGGATTTATTTCATTCTGGTGTTTTATGAATTATGCACATTCAGCAGAATAGTGATGGTGATGACTACACATAACGTTGAAGTACCCCAGTGACGTGTACTAAATGCTTCTTAAGATTCTGAAAAGTCAATGACAGTATATATGCTTGCTTACTGTAAGCAGCAGAAGTCTTCAAGAAGATTGTTCTAGCCAAGACATGGAAAAAACCTAAATGCCCATTGACAGATGAATGGATAAAGCAAATGTGGTACATATATACTATGGAATATTACTCAGTCATAAAAAGAATGAACTAATACAATATGCAGCAACGTGGATGGCCCAGGAGATTATCCTACTAAGTGGAGTAAGTCAGAAAGAGAAAGACGAACACCATATCACTTATTTGTGTAACCTAAAATATGACACATGTTAATTCCAAACTCCCATGGGATTGACATGTACTCAAAGTGGATAACCAACAAGAACAGGGAATTCTGCTCAGTGTTATGCAACAATCTAAATGGGAAAAGAATTTGCAAAAGACTAGATCATGGCATCCAGTCCTGTCACTTTATGGCAAATAGATGGGGAAACAATGTAAACAGTGACCAGATTTTATTTTCTTGAGCTGCAAATTCACTGCAGATGGTGACTGCAGCTGTGAAATTAAAGGACACTTGCTCCTTGGAAGAAAAGCTATGACAAATCTAGACAGCATATTAAAAATCAGAGACATTACTTTGCCAACAAAGTTCTGTCTAGTCACAGTTAGGGTTTTTCCAGTAGTCATGTATGGATGTGGGAGTTGGACCACGAACAAGGTTGAACACCAAAGAATTAATGCTTTTGAATCGTGGTGTTGGAGAAGACTCTTGAGAGTCCCTTGGACTGTAAGGAGATCAAACTAGTCAATCCTAAAGGAAATCAATCCTGAATATTCATTAGAAGGACTGATGCTGAAGCTCCAGTCCTTTGGCCACCTGATTCGAACAGCTGACTCATTAGAAAAGATCCTGATACTGGGAAAGATTGAAGGCAGGAGGAGAGGGGGATGATAGAGGACAAGATGGTTGGATGGCATCACAGACTCAATGGACATGAGTTTGAGCAAGCTCCAGGAGGTGGTGAAGGACAGGGAAGCCTCGCGTGCTGCAGTCTGTGGGATCACAAAGAGTCGGACATGACTGAGTGACTGAACAACAACAAGATACGTGTATAATTGAATTACTTTGCTGTACACCTGAAGTTAACACAACATGGTTAATCAACTATACTCCAATATAAAATGAAAAGTTAAAAAATGACACAAATGAGCTTATCTATGAAACAGAAACAGATTCACAGACAAAGAGCAGAATTGTGGTTGCCAAGGGGGAAGAAGATGGTGGAGGGATGGGTTGGGAGTTTGGGACTGGTGGATGCAAACTGTTAGATAGATAATGGATAAATAACAAGGTCCTACTGTATAGCACAGAGAATTATAATCAATATCCTGTGATAAACCATAATGGAAAATAATATGAAAAATAATATATATATGTATGGATGTGAGAGTTGGACTATAAAGAAATCTTAGCACCGAAGAATTGATGCTTTTGCAATGTGGTGGAGAAGACTCTTGAGAGTCCCTTGGACTTCAAGGAAATCCATCCAGTCCATCCTAAAGGAGATCAGTCCTGGGTGTTCATTGGAGGGACTGATGTTGAGCTAAAACTCCAATCCTTTGGCCACCTGATGTGAAGAGCTGACTCATTTGAAAAGACCATGATGCTGGAAAAGATTGAAGGCAGGAGAAAAAGGGGACAAAAGAGGATGAGATGGTTGGATGGCATCACTGACTCAATGGACATGGGTTTGGGTGGACTCCAGGAGTTGGTGATGGACAGGGAGGCCTGGCGTGCTGTGATTCATGGGGTTGCAAAGAGTCAGACACGACTGAGCAACTGAACTGAACTGAATCATTTTGCTTAGAAATTTTTTTGATGTTTTTTACAGATCCTTTCCCCACATATGTCACTACTCTAAGTGTTTTTTCCTATTCTCCTCTCACTCTCTTTTAAGTCTGGATCTCCAATTTCATATGTATGTGGCTGCTTGAAGTTTTACCTCAGCTCACTGATACTCTGTTCATTTTAAATATTTGTCAGATTCTTTTTTCTGTGTTTCGTGTTGATAGTTTCTATCGATATGGCTTTGACTTTACTGACTTCTGCATCCGTAGCATCCAGTTTGCTGTTAATTGCATCCTGTACTTTGCTGTGTGAACTGTCCACTTTGCACTTCTCAGACTCTCATCTCTGTGTCCTCAACTCAGGAAGCTGGTCTCTGCCTATGATCTAGCTCACTGTGACATGATCTAGAACAATCTCTCAGGGCAGTAAGCTGTGGCAGCTTTCTCTCACTTCTCATCTCTTGTTGCCTGATAGCCAAGTCTTAAAAACTATTTTTTCACATATTTTTCCATTTTTGTTTGTTTCAGGTGGGAGGATAAATTGGTCCCTACTATTCTATCTTGGTTGGAAGTGGAAATCCCTTAAATTTTTTTCATGTGACTTTGTCAGTTTGACTACTCTCAAGCTATTTATAGGTTTATTTTTAATTATAAATAGGAATGATATGTTTTATTTATATAGTTCTTTAAAATTTATGTAATATTTTCAGTCTTTCAAAAATTTAATAATCCTGATATAATTATATTTATTTGCCCAATAAAGTAATATAAAGAATATCTTTGAATTTGTTTTCTTATAAGCACAATGAATAGATTGCACTGGAATATATTTAGGGTTCCTACATGTTATAATATTTTAAAAAATCTTTCAAAAGTATGTTTTCATTGCTGGGTTTGTTTTAATATGTGTTCCACAAGTATCTGTTAAGAACCACTCTCTTTTGGAATAGCCAAATTTTTTCTTTATAAAAGATTCTGGAATAATCCTTTTCCTTAAATAAATGTTATTCTTGAAATAACACAACATTGCAAAAAAAGAAAAACCAGCTTACCTTTTTGCTTTTCAGTATAATTTTATTATTTCTTTAATGGATGTATGGCCAAAGCTCAGTGGTGATGTCATTCTTCCTCATTTGATTTTAGTAAGTTGGGTGAATGTCTCAGTAAGTGCCTTTCTAAAAGGCTAAGACCCATTTTAATAATGAACCCAAATATGGTAAATACAAATCTATCTACTTAGCAGATAAAAAGGTTAGACCCCGTCTTTCCTCCTGATTTCTGCTGACCCCTAGCATCTATGGGTTTATACCGCCTAGTACAGGAGAGAGGAGAGCCGCACACTTTCCATGTGGGCCATATGGACCACATGTGCATGCTCCATAGCCTCTTGTACTTGGTGTAGTCACACTGGATCATGGGCCAGTGTGAGTGCCCCATTCACTCTGTTGTTGATTCAGCTGGTATATCTGACTGTGCTTTGATTTCCTTGTTAGTGTTCCTAGTCCTTATGACTAGTTAGAGGCCCTGTTCCAGACTCTAACCCATTAAATTAGGAAGCTGACAGTGGGACTCTCTGGTGGTCCAGTGGTTATGACTCCGTACTTCCAGTCCAAGGGGCACAGATTTGATCCCTGTTCGGGGAACTAAGATCTCATATGTTGTGCTATGCAGACAAGAAAATTAGAAAAATGAAAAGAAAAAAAAAAAAAGAAATTGATAGTATTGGGCTTCCCTGGTGGCTCAGACAGTAAAGCATCTGCCTGCAATGCAGGAGACCTGGGTTTGATCCCTGGGTCAGGAAGATCCCCTGGAGAAGGAAATGGCAACCCACTACAGTACTCTTGCCTGGAAAATTCTATGGACCGAGGAGCCTGGTAGGCTACAGTCCACGGGGTCGAAAAGAGTCGGACGCGACTGAGTGACTTCACTTTCACTTTCTAGCTCTTTCCAGAGTCCTTCTTGGAGTCTCTAGATTCCAAGTAACCATAGTCACTTGTTAGGAGTTTGATACAAAATAGACTATTGTCTTGGAATATGATGACAGCAGGTACATGATGGCTAGCTCGGTCACTGCCTAGAAACGACCATGGCCACCCTTCTTTTACCAGATTGGTATTCCCAATACGGGGCTTCCCACGTGGCACAGTGGTAAAGAATCTGCCTGCCAATGTGGGTGACATGAGTTTGATTCCTGGGTGGGGAAGAGTCTCTGGAAAAGGAAATGGCTAACCACTCCAGTATTCTTGCCTGGGAAATTCCATGGACAGAGGAGCCTGGCAGGCTATAGTCCATGGATTCAAAAAAGAGTTGGACACAACTTAGCAACTAAACAACAACAATATTCCCAATACCAGTCTTCTTGGATATCAGCAGCAAATAGACGCTGCGTCTTTGTTTTTTATCTGTACTTTCTTATCTATTATTTTAGGTAGGAGTGGAAGAATTCGACTTATGATTTATAGAGAGAAGTGACTTAGAACTGGGTCAAATAGCAAGTTTTACGGGTAAGAGGATGGGATAAATATTTTAATGGACAGAAAAGGCTATTTCACTGGCGCATTCAGAATTCCTGTAGCTTACTTTAACATACTTTCTTCAAAATCCTGGAGAAAGTTCTGTTACTTTTCCTCTGTACTTTGGTTTTACAAAGACTAAAAATGAATGTTTGTTGTTGCTTCCTTCCTTTTGGAAGAAGGATCATACTTTTTAGTTCATACAGCTCTTTTAATTTAATGTAAATTAAAAGGGTTTGCTGATAAGACAATAACTTTTCTGAATTATTGAAAGACAAACATTTTCTGAGTTTTACAGACTTCTAGTTTTTCCCTACTCATGTATCTGAAACTGCTGGCATTTGCTTGGCACTGCAAGTTGGCATTAGAATTTTAAGAGACATTTCCTTAGATTTACTGAGTCATATGGTGTTTATCTCAGATTATGGTTTGTGGGAATCATAGTTCCTTAATGTTCTATTGATTTGCGTGTTATCTTTAGCTCTTAGCAACCAAACCAGAATTAAAACCATCCATATTACTTTAATAGAAAACATTAATTATTGTTGACAATGGAGAGGCAAGGAATCAATAGCCGTTCTCTTCTCCCCTTTTGCGGTGAAGATGGTCTGTCTATAAGTGTTTTCAAGGACTCCGAAACAAAGTGTAATAAAAAAGGAGTAGGGGTAAAATGAACATTTTTTAACATTTATTTTTAATTTTTGACTGCACTGGGCCTTTGTTGCTGTGCACGGGCTTTCTCTAGCTGTGGTGAGTGGGACCTTCTCTTCACTGCGGTGCACCGGCTCTAGGCACGCGGGCTTCCGTAGCTGTGTCTCGTGGGCTCTAGAGCACAGACTCAGTTCTTGTGGTGCATGGGCTTAGTTGCCTCACAGCATGTGTGATCTTCCTGGACCAGGGATTGAACCCATGTCTTCTGCATTGGCAGGCTGATTCTTACCTTCTGTGCCACCACGGAAGTCCCAAAAGGAAAATTTTAAGGATGGCCAATGGATAGGAAGGGGCTTTCCTGGTGGCTCAGGGGTAAAGAATCTGCCTGCCAATGAAGGAGACTTGGGTTTGATTTCTGGAGAAGGAAATGGCAACCCACTCTGGTATTCTTGCCTGGAAAATCCCTTGGACAGAGGAGCCTGGTGGGTTATAGTCCATGGGATCACAAAGAGTGATTTAGTGCCTAAAACAACAATGGGTAGGAAAGAGCAAGGACTCTTTATTAGTTTATGTTAGTGTTGCTGGGAGAAATGCTAGTGGGTAGTAAAAGGAATGTTTCACAAAAGTTATCTGTTATAGTATCATGTGATTTGGTGAAAGTGAAGTCAACTTACAAAATGGTAGATTTACTTTGGTTTCAGTTTTATCACCATTTCTTTATGGTATTTACTTGATGTGTTTTTAAAGATATGCATTCGATCCCTGGGTCGGAAAGACCCCTTGGAGGAGGCGATGGCAACCCACTCTAGTATTCTTGCTGGAAAATCCCATGAACAGAGGAACCTGGTGGGCTACAGTCCACGGGCTCGCGAAAGGGTTGGACATGACTGAGCGACTAAGCGCATGTGCACATACACACACAGGGCCAGAAAATGACTTCTCATAAGACGTTAAATTCTATGAGCTGTCTCTAGTCTTCTTCACAAGCTGTTATCTGAAACCAATGTGTTGGTAGCTAGGACTGCCATAAGAAGAGATGGCAGCCTGGGTGGCTTAAATAATAGAAGGACGTTTTTCTCACAGTACTGGAGGCTAGGAGTCTGAGGTCAAGGTGTTGACAAGGTTGGTTCCTTGTGAGGGCTGTGAGAGAAAGGTCTGCTCCAGAACTTACTTTCTTGGCTTAAAGATGGCTGTCCTCACATCATCTTCCCTCTGTGTATGTCTATGTCCAAATTTCCTCTTCTTATGAAGATATCAGTCATATTGGACCAAGGCCCATCTTAATGACTTCATATTTATATAATTCCGTCTGCAAAGTCATTATATTTAAATACAGTCATATTCTGAGGTACTGGGGGCCAGGACTTTCCATAAATATTTTTTGGGAAATACAGCTTATAAGAACCAGTGTACATGAAATATCCTACCAGAAAGATAGTTTATTATGATTATATATAAGCTGAAGATCAGAAATTTTAAGTGATGAAGTCTAATTTTCCACTGTTCTACTTATGTGTTAAAAATGGTCACCAGTCTTGAGTGAAATGTGTGCCAACATATGGTCAAAAAGTAAAAGTACCCACTTGAAGGTGAGCGTTCTCTTGCAAGTGCAAGACTGAGTTACAGGACCGTGTTTATAGAATCACTGACAGATTAAAAACTAATGTTTCCAACCATATCAGTTTACAGAGTAATTTTAGGAAAAAAAGGAGATCAATCCAAAACATACAGTTAAGGGAGTTTCACTCGTGAGTCACCAGTATTTAACCAGTGAACCTAGCTTTTCCAATAATCAATTCAAAATAAGCTCCCAGATTGAGTTTTGGCACAACTCTGTTACTTATAGGACAGAATGATTTAGAAGTATAAAACAAACTTTGAATTATGGATCAACATATAAGCCATTAATCAAGGGATAAGTACACTGTCATTATAGGAAAACAGGCTAGCAAATTTCTCTTGCAGAAAGCTCAAGCAAAAAAAAAAATTTGTTTTTGTGGATATAGGGTTGCAAGTCAGGAACACCTGAACATTGTATTTTTCGAAGAGAGGTGACTGAAAGAGAGAGACTTACAAGGGATTTTAAATTATTGCGTGACGTTTCAAGCAAAATTTTAATATGCTAGTTGCACCATTCATACTATAAAATTTAAATTCCTATTCTAATTTTGATGTTAACTGATTTTATTTTTCCTTTTATTCTTTTTGTATTTAGGATACTCAATAATTCCAAATAACAGAATCTTAGACATTGGTTAAGCTTTTTTATTTTGCCATTTCCAAGAATAGCTTACACTTTTAACTGAAGACCAGACATTTAGAAATATTATTTTGTCCAGGAACTGAATCAGAGGGTACCATGTAATAGCTAGGGCATCAAGAATCAACAGGTTCTTTGGATCATGAGCAATGACTTTTGTGCCTCGATATGAAACTGAAAGTGAAAGTTGCTTCATCATGTCTGACTCTTTGCAACCCCATGGACTATACAGTCCATGGAATTCCCCAGGCCAGAATACTGAAATGGGTAGCCTTTCCCTTCTCCAGGGAATCTTTCCACCCAGGAATTGAATCCATGTCTCCCTCATTTCAGGCAGATTCTTTACTAGCTGAGCCACAAGGGAAGCCTCCATAAAACAATGGTCAAATGTTTTGTAGAGCAGACAGAAATATTGTAACTAGAAGTGACACTACCTAGAACTTAAGGTTAATGATTGGCTGCTTAGGATCCCAGCAGCTAATAGTCTTAGAATGCAAAATGGAGGCAGTAAGAGATTTGGTAATTGTTTGGCACCCTTAAAAGGTCATCAATATAAGATCAGCCTAAAATTGCATATTCTTAGCATGGCATACAAGGGTCTTCCTTATTTGGTTGCTATTTGTTTCTCCAGCCTCATTTTGTGCTCTTCTCCCGTCTTCCCTCTGATTCAGCCCTGCTTGCCTTGTTCCAGTTCCTCAATGCTAAATTACTCCCTATATCGGGGCCTTCGAATAAGCTGTGCCTCTACCTGGCAAGTTCTTTTTCCAGATCTTAACATAAATGTAACTTTCCCAAGCAAGTCTTTTCTGGAACCAGTTCAAATTAGCCACTAATTCACTCTCCGTGTTATCTTCTTGCTGTACTTCTCTCCCTGGCCCTTATGTCCATGTCATATTTTTGTTTTTGCACTAGCCAACCATCACCTGGCTGGAGTCTAAACTCTATGAGAGCAGGGGTTTATTTATCTTGTTATTACTGTACCTCTGAAGCTTTAAAAGTGCTAGGCACATAGTAGTTTCTTATTTAGTATTTGTGAAATAAATGAGAAAGGAAGATAATTATTTACTCCCTGACAAACTGCTTAGAGACCATTCTGAAGGATGTTCTCAGTTCCACATCATTTTTTTTTGGCAAACATTTATTATAACGAGCAGAGTTTTAGAGCGCAGTCCACTCTTGTTTTCCAGTTGACATTTTGGGGCTGATGCTGGAGTTCTCATGGTCCCCAGCACTATGACTGAACATTTCCCTTAACTCTCCCTGCATCCTACTGTCAATGTTTGAGGGAGAGAGAGTGGGAGGAAGGGAGATTGACTGGGGGAGAAGAAAAGATGGAAAGGGGAGGAGAAGAAGGGGATGGAGGAGGGAGAGGATTTGGAGGAGTTGGAGGGAGAGAAGAGAGAGAGATGACTTTAGCAAAATCCTGAAGAGTGTATTTTTTATCCCTTCCTTCTTCCCGGTATCTTCCTTCTCTCTTCTGGGTTATGATCTATAGTTTTTCCTAAAAATCACCTGAATGCAATCACTCTGGGTGGGAATTTAAGGCGACCAATAGGAGAGCCAGTTTTGAAAAAAGATGAGATTCCTCTTCTCCCCTTACGTCTCCATATGCTAGTTTGCATGCCTGCTCCACATTTCTGACAAAAAGAGGCCTTTGAAACATATTCCAGAGGCACTCAAAGATTAGAGCAGAGTTAGCAAAGGCTGGCTACTTTGTACTCTAAAACGGAATTCTGTATAGGATGGAGAGACCTCACTGAAAAAGCAAAGCTTACGAGATTGAAAAATATCACTCACTGTCCCCAAATGTTTTCAGAACTCAAAAAGAGAATCACTCTTCTGCTCTGCTTGGAAGCTACTGCGCTAGCTAACTGGCTAGGCAAGGCTGTGGCCTGTGCCCTGTGGAGGTACTTATGCTACTTCCGGTAACAATTTCTTGGATGGAATTGAAGTCAGATGTCCTCCATTAAATTCCATATTCCGGTGGTTCATATTTCAGTGAAATGTTACTCTAATCTAATTTATCTAATGGTATTTTCTTCCAAAAAATATGTCATTTAGTTTTACAAATTGCCTACCATGTTTTTCTTAATAGCCTCAGAACCCAAGAAAACGGTGAAAGCTCAAGTCAAAATCATGGCTTTGGCTTAAGCCATTTGATCATATTTTTCAACTCTAAAAGCTTCTGGAAAACTTTTCATTTCAAGGTTTTGTTAAATTGCAAAATGTTTGATGGACAGATTTCAATATTTTCTTTCCTGTATGTGAAAACCAGAAAAGTGAGTTATGAACAATAATCTTTACCAAAAATAAGTTCCTTCACTAAAAGTTAAAAAAAATAAAAGCACTACACTAGAAATTGTAAAAAATAAGATCATGAGACTCTGAAGATAGTTTAAAAGATATATATGTTCATAATTCATAGATAGGAATGGATATTTTAAGTAGCTTTGATTTTATAAACTGTCCATGATTCATGTTTTTTGCTTCAATTATGTGACTTAAAAAAATTGTGGACAAGGCATCATGGTTCTTGATTCAATTCCTGGATAGAAGAAGAGAGAGAGAGATGGAGGGAACAGGGAAGGAAAGAGAGAGAGAGATTACAAATTGTACTTTCATCTATACACATTGTGTCAAAAAGGCTTCATAATATGTGTGCAAGAGATAGGCTTTACTTTGAGTGTTTTTTATGAAAATATTTTCACTGTAAAGAAAACACTGCGTTGTACTTGTCCCCTGGAAGAAAGTCTTCCCTGGAAGAAATATCTTCCTCTCTGAAGAAAATACGAATTTATAATGATGCTTTACAATGGAAGTATAAATACTAGTAAGAAAGTTTAGCTTGCACAGAAGCAACTACAATTTGAATTTGAGGATGCTGCCTGTATTACTAACTCCATATATTTTAGTTAAAAATAGTATTAGCCTTGAAACTAATAGTTTTTGGTTTATTTGAATATATAAATTGACAAATGCAACTGATACCTACCATAAAGTAAATTTTTAAAAATCACAGAATGAGCACAAGTTATTAAACTGATTTAGTTTTCACTTGAAAATTTCTCATGATCTTAAAGACTGTTAGCTTATATCTTTAGACCCATCCTTTCACTTGCGTGTTGCATGTGTTTAATTGATGTTTGCATTTCAATATTATGCCTCTTTTGCAAATTCAACTTGACCACCAAATATGTGACAGATATTTTAAGCCCATGCTGCAACTCATGTCTTAGGTTTTGCAGTGATATTGACATGTTTTGGCTTTTTGGGACTGGAAACAGAATAGCTCAAAATTGTTATCTGTGAAAGCACTATGTGAATTCTTAAATTCGGTTTGAATGTAACCTGTTAATATTTTGGTCTCAGCCCCTGTTTGTATTTTCTTTACAAAATCATGTTAATCTAACTTTCAATGTTTCAGTATCTTTCTCTATCAAATATGTTTGAACTGCTGTTGCTATTCAAATCTTCATTATCTCATGGGTCTGTATCCTGTAATAGCTCCATTCATTTATTTATTCACTTATTTAAAATTTTGTGTTGGGCAATTACTATTCTACCAGCAAATATGGTAGGTGGTTCAGTGGTTACAGTGATAAGAGAGAAATAGTTCCTTCCTTCATAAAGTTTATAGTCTAATAGTAAATGTAGACACAGAAGTGGGTTGAAGCATAATAATTATAATGAAGAGAAGAGTCCTTTTGCATATACCAGATGAATCCAATCAGTGTCAGAAATCTAGTAGCTGGTTTCCTTCATCTACAATGATGACATCAGTTTTTCTCAAACATCATTTTAACCAAATCGTTCACACTAAAACGTTGACTAAACCATTGATCCCCATCCAATCTGAATATACCCTTACCAATGAAGTATTTGGAACTTTCCATATAAAACTGAGGGCTTCCCTTGTAGCTCAGTTGGTTAAGAATCGGCCTACAGTGCAGGAGACCAGGGTTCCATCCCTGGGTTGGGGAAGATCCCCTGGAGATAGAAATGGCAACCCACTCCAGTGTTCTTGCTTGGAAAATCTCATGGACAGAGGAGCCTGGTGGGCAGCAGTCCATGGGGTCACAAAGAGTCGGACGTGACTGAGCAACTAACACTTACTTAGTATAAAACTGATCTTGGGATTACCATTTCCCATACTTGTTTTTGATATGCATATGTACATACATAAAAATACACATTATACATACATTTAGCCACACTGATACATATACACACATATACTGATTAATGTTTACATATGTATATATGATTAAGATATTTAAACATGGGGAAACTTAAATTATCCATTCTGGAGGATGAAAAAATGTGATTTTCATAATCAAACCCCAAAAGCTTCCAGATACACTCAACTGTGTTTAAAAATTGACTTAGTTAAGAAAAAAAGTCCCAACTCACCATGGCCTTATTCTTAATAAAACAAATGTCTTTGACCTATTTGAAGACATCTGGCTTAAAAATAGCCAAGTTGAAAGTAGCTGAGAGTGACCCGTGAGCACCATCCTTGACTGCACTTTGCACTCTGTATCTGTTGCATACATCTATCTCTGTGACTTCAAAGACAGTGGTTTCCCAGGAAACCACTGCAGGGTGAAGCAACCTGTCCATCTTCGCTTCCTTTGTTTTTGAAACTCAGCATTGATATCTGTACAGTAGAGCCCACTGAAGTCTTGTGTCTGACAAGACATCCACCACTTTACCACATGCCAGTGGAGATCCTTTGCAAACTCTTGGTTCCCGAATGGAAATCTTGCCTGCATTGTGCGGAGTTCTGAGGTGCTGAGTGAGAGCAGACCAAGGACTGTATGTTTCAAATTATGTATGTTTTGTTAATGTTAAGTGCATCAACATGTGGCTCAATCCTGTGTGATCTCTGCCTAAAAATCAGGGGGATGGATGTATTCAAGGACATATCCTGTGGTCAGAACTGATTTAGGGAAGTCCTCTCTTCACAGATTTAGGACAGTCCTCTCTTCTTTAGGGCTTCCCTGGTGTCTCAGATGGTGAAGAATCTGCCTGCAATGCAGGAGACCTGGGTTCGATCCCTGGGTTGGGAAGATCCCCTGGAGAAGGAAATGGCAACCCACTCCAGTATTCTTGTCTGGAGAATTCCAAGGACAGAGGAGCCTGGCAGGTTACAGTTCATGGAGTTGCAAAAGAGTCAGATACAACTGAGCGACTGACACTTTCTTTCTCCTCTTTAAGCAGTTACATGCACAGACCTGTAGAAGACAAATTCATGCTCAGGAACAAAGTTCTGGGGCATGTCAAGGTCCCAACACATCAAAGAAACCTCAATTCTGACCATTCCAGGGTACACCAAAGCAGAAAGAAGACAGACATTTCAGGACGATCGGTGCAGAACTGGAAAGGAAATGGTGAGAGGGGAGGTGGGTTAGTAGTTTGACCAAAGATGGCTGAGTTTGAACTCTGGAAATGTTCTTTACTCTGAAATCTTGAGATAAGTCATTAAAAGTTATATAGCTTCTATTTTCTCATGTGCAAAATGGGGAGAATACTGTTTTCTTATTGCCTTGTTATGAAATTAACAATGATTGCTGGCATATAGTAGGTGCCAGGACTAGGATTTTCTAGAGAAAGAGAAACAATGGGATATCTATCCTTATATCTATAGCATGTGAGCCAATCTTATATACATAGACATTATATTTTATATATATTGAATTGGCTCATATGATTATGGAAGCTGACAAGTCCCCAGATCTGTCATCTGCAAGCTGGAGACCCAGAAATAGCCAATGTTTCAGTCTCAGTTTGAAGACAGACCGCTCAAGGTGATTGGGCAGGAGAAACTCCGTTTTTTGGGGGAAAGTGAAGTGAAAGTTGCTGTCATGTCCAACTCTTTGTGACTCTATGGACCTCTGTCCATGGAATTCTCCAGGCAGGAAAACTGGAGTGGGTAGCCTTGTCCTTCTCCAGGGGATCTTCCTGATCCAGGGATCGAACCTGGGTCTCCTGCATTTCAGGTAGCTGTGTATCGTCTGAGCCACCAGGGAAGCCCATGGGGCGAGGGAAGTCCGTCTTCTTGCTCTATTCAGGCCTTCACTTGATTGGGTAGGAAAATTAGTCTACCAATTCAACTATTAATTTCATCCAGAAACACCTTCAGAGAAACAACTGGAGTAGCCTCTGACTAAATATCCGAGCACCCTGTGGCTCAGTCAAGTTGACACATAAAATCAATCATGAGTGTTTTATAAATTATAAAAGCTATTGTATAATAAGGGCTTCCCTGATGTAAAGAATTCACCTGCTATGCAGGAGACCTGTGTTTGATCAGGAAGATCAGGGTCAGGAAGATCCCTTAGAGAAGGAAATGCAATCCATTCCAAGATTCTTGCCTAGAGAATCCAATGGACAGAGGGAGTTGCAAAGAGTTGGACATGACTGAAGCAACTTAACACACATGCACATTATATAATGACCAGAAATGCAGTTTATTCCCTTTTCTTAGCCCTACTTCTGTTTAACATCCTGCTCAGATTGGAATCTCATATTTCACTTTCAACTCAATCCATTAAATAAAATATAAACACATTATTTATTTTATAAATAGCAACTTTTTTTTTTTAAGATGGGTCAGTCTTTCTTTTCTTTTTTTTATTTTTAAACTTTACAAAATTGTATTAGTTTTGCCAAATATCAAGATGAATCTGCCACAGGTATAACATGTGTTCCCCATCCTGAACCCTCCTCCCTCCTCCCTCCCCATACCATCCCTCTGGGTCGTCCCAGTGCACCAGCCCCAAGCATCAATATTGGCTACTTGAAGTCAAGAAAACATGAATACTTGGAATAAGGAAAATCATCAAAGTGGTCTGCTGTTTATAAATGTGTTTTGTAATGAAACTTTCAATAGAAAAGGAAAAAAAATATAACTTTGCCATTAGTCCAGGCCTGGGTCTCCTGCATTGCAGGCAGACTCTTTAACCTCTGAGCCACCAGGGAAACTCAGGAATATAAATGGCCATGTAGCTTTAATGCCTTACAGTCAAAGAATTTCTGTTTTCTAACGTTGGGTAGCAGTGTCTACCAGTCTCCTCTCCTCTTCCTACCAATCTCCTCCTCCTTTGTATACCAGGTCAGTCTTTGCTCAACGTGGTGTAAAGTAGATGCGGCTAACTTCATCCACTGTAGGCATTTGTTGAATGAAAAGCCAAAGTTGTGATTCATCTGGAAGAGCTCCAGCTGTCTTTCCCATGGAGGGAGTGGTGAAAACTACTATCGTCACAGGCCGAAACTTGAAGGGGCCTCTGTAAAGAGAAAGAGAGAAGAATTTAGTCCTTTGCAGCAGTGGGGTGGCCGGGGAGTATGGACACACTGGTTCTAAAGTAAGAGCCAGCACTGACACCTCATGTGACCTTGAGCGGCCTTAGTTTTCTCGTCAGAGAGTGAAAGCTTGGACAGGATGGCATGCCTGACCATCCAGTCACAGAATCCTTTAATTCTAGGGGCTGCGTTCACCGCTCCCTGTGGCAGTCTGCCTGCCTGGACCAGGTGAGGGAACGGAACTTGCTGTATTTACGAGTTCAAACAGGCCACCTGCACGGCTCACCTCCGTCCTCTGAGCAGACACGCGTCTTAGAGGGAACCAGGTGGAATCTGAGCCTGGCCACGAAGACAGCCCTGTCGTCATCCCGTCTTTGAACTGAGAGGGAGAGTACATTTTTTTGCAAGTGCAGGCTTCAACCGGGCTGCCGAAAACTATACTCCACAGTGAGAGTGAAATCATGGCATTATGAGCTCATTTGGAGAACAAAAGAGCAAAACAAATAAAGCTGCCCTGAGGCTGCGGAGTCACTGGCAGTATGGAGAAGGAAATTTGAAAAGAGTATCACTTCTCAATAAAAGCAATTATTCCAGAGCATTAAAACATTTTATCTCATTCCCCCTCTGCAATTTAAAACATGCACAGACACTTGTATCTATTTCCTCAGTATAGAAGTATTTCGAAAGAGAAGAAGCCCTGTGGACTATATTCTAGAAAATGATATTGTCACTGGTAAGCATCACTAAAGGGTTGCCTGTATTACTATAGAATAAGAAAAGAGAGTGTATAGGAGCATGCCTGAAAGTGAGATCAAGAAAGGTGACTTAAATTTGATCCCCCAAAGTGGACCTGTAGACAAATATTGCTGGCAGGTGATTTATTAGGGAAGTGTTCCTAGGAGAAGTTTGTAAGAGGCAGGAGAAGCAAGACAGGGTAGAGGTGAAACTAGCGGATTGTAGAGGAGAGCAGGAGGATTGTCCTGATTCTGCAGAGAAAGTTGGTGTGTGCTTTAGCCTCAGTTTTTCTCTCCTGGGGGCCAAGGAGCTGGGCCTTCTTAGTCCCTTGCCTGTCAGTCATTGGCTAATGGCTACACCTAAGCGATGAAAACATCCCAGGACTTGGGAAGCCTACAGGCAAATCTGAACCCTTGAGGGGAACTCTTTGAAGGACAGTGTCAAGTGCAGGCCACTGGAGTCCACTGAATCCAGGCATGACTTCGATATGGTGGCTGGAGGGTTAACGGGATGACCTCTAGGCATCCTCTCCTCTGATTGGTTCCAAGGCTGTAACTGACATCTATAATCTCTTTCACTGCCCATCCAAGATCCCCTCACTTCTCAAACTTAGGGGCTTGCCTCTGATGTGACCCAGATTTTCCTCCCTGAAAACCTCCCTGAGCTGTCTAGCTCCACTCCTGATTACTATGCCTGTCTCAGGCTGTAGTTGTTGTAAAGTTTTCATTCACAGTTAAAACTTAGCATGGGGACATCAAGAGATGCCTCTTGGATGCCTAGAGGCCCAGTCTTGGTGTGCTGCTGCTGCTAAGTCGCTTCAGTTGTGTCCGACTCTGTGTGACGCCTGAGACGGCAGCCCACCAGGCTCCCCCATCCCTGGGATTCTCCAGGCAAGAACACTGGAGTGGGTTGCCACTTCCTTCTCCAATGTATGAAAGTGAAAAGTGAAAGTGAAGTCGCTCAGTCGTGTCCAACTCTGAGCGACCCCATAGACTGCAGTCCACCAGGCTCCTCCGTCCATGGGATTTTCCAGGCAAGAGTACTGGAGTGGGGTGCCATTGCCTTCTCCCAAGAATGGTGTGCAGTGCACCATTATTCACATTCAGGATTAACATCTATGAACAAAATATAGAACATAACAACTTTCAATTCTAAAACATCAATTGTTTTCTTTTATATAATTTACAGCTTTATTGTAGCTTAATTGACATATAAAACTATTTATATTTAAGGTATACGGCTTGCTGTTTTGATATTCCCATACATTGTGAAACAATCACCACAATCAAACAACATATCTATTACCACAGATAATCACCTTTTTCTATTTTTCTTCTCCTTTCCTTTGCTTCCTTTAAAAAAAAATTTTTTTTTTTTATGATAAGAACTCTTAAGATTTTATCTTCTTAGCAAACTTCAAGTATACAGTAGATTATTGGCTTTCCTGGTGGCTCAGATGGTAAAGAATCTGCCTGCAATGCGGGAGACCCAGTTTCAATCCATGGGTGGGGAAGATTCCCCTGGAGAAGGGAATGACTACCCATTCCAGTATTCTTGCCTGGAGAATTCCATGGACAGAGGAGTCTGGTAGCATACAGTCCATGGGGTCGCAAAGAGTCAGACATGACTGAGTGACTAACACATTACACGTGACCATAGTCACATCTCGACATTAGATTTCCAGAGCTTGTATAAAATTGAAACTTTGCTATACAATCTCACCTATATATGTGTCTTAGTCCATTCAGGTTGCTAAAATAGATACCATAGTCTGAGTGGCTTATAAACAACAGGATTGTGTCTCTTGCAGTTGAAGGTTGAAAGTTCAAGGTCAGAGCACCAGCATGGTTGGATTCTAGTGAGGAGCCTCTTCCAGGTTGCAGATGGCCTAGTTCTCATCATATCTTCAAAGCTAGCAGAGACAAGCAAACTCTCTTGCAACTCTGAAAAGGACATTAATCCCATTCCTGAGGGTGCTGCCCTCATTGAAAAGGAGCAGGACCTTACTGGGTTTTTCTAGGACAGACACCCTCCCCACCACGTCCACTACTTTAGCTCCTCTCTGAAGCAGCTAGATAACAAACAGTATTGGCTGCACATTTCCTGAGTTGTTTGCAGATGTTAAAACCCCTCACCAAACACACAGTGTTAACTACTTGATGACCATGAGCACATAGCCCCAGGCCTCCTGAAGCCTAAGGAACATTTTGACACCTCCCTGCTACCTCACTATTGGCCAATCAGAGAATTATGCACGAGCAGATCACATACCCTGTGACTCCCACCTCCCTCACTTGGCTTTTAAAAATGCCTATTCAAAACCAGAGATTAAATTGCCAACATCCCTTGGATCATCGAAAAAGCAAAGAGATCCAGAAAAACATCTACTTCTGCTTTATTGACTATGCCAAAACCTTTAACTGTGTGAATCACAACAAACTGTGAAAAATTCTTAAAGAGATGGGAATACCAGACCACCTGACCTGCCTCTTAAGAAATCCGTATGTGGGTCAGGAAGCAACAGTTAGAACTGGACATGGAACAACAGACTGGTTCCAAATCAGGAGGGGTACATCAAAGCTGTATATTGTCACCCTGCTTATTTAACTTCTATGCAGAGTACATCATGAGAAACGCTGGGCTGGAAGAAGCACAAGCTGGAATCAAGATTGCTGGGAGAAATATCAATAAGTTCAGATATGCAGATGATACCACCCTTATGGCAGAAAGTGAAGAAGAACTAAAGAGCCTCTTGATGAAAGTGAAAGAGGAGATTGAAAAAGTTGGCTTAAAGCTCAACATTCAGAAAATGAAGATCATGGCATCTGGTCCCATCACTTCATGGCAAATAAATGGGAAAACAGTGGAAACAGTGATAGACTTTTTTGGGGGGGCTCCAAAACCACTGCAGATGGTGACTGCAGCCATGAAATTAAAAGATGCTTACTCCTTGGAAGGAAAGTTATGATCAACATAGACAGCATATTAAAAAGCAGAGACATTGCTTTGCCAACAAAGGTCCATTTAGTCAAGGCTATGATTTTTCCAGTGGTCATGTATGGATGTGAGAGTTGGGCTATAAAAAAAGCTGACCACTGAAGAATTGATGCTTTTGAACTGTGGTGTTGGAGAAGACTCTTGAGAGTTCCTTGGACTGCAAGGAGATCCAACCAGTCCGTCCTAAAGGAGATCAGTCCTGGGTGTTCATTGGAAGGACTGATGCTGAAGCTGAAACTCCAATACTTTGGCCACCTGATGTGAAGAATTGACTCATTTGAAAAGACCCTGATGTTGGGAAAGATTGAAGGCAGGAGAAGAAGGGTATAACAGAGGATGAGATGGTTGGATGGCATCACTGACTCAATGGACATGAGTTTGAGTAAGCTCCGGGAGTTGGTGATGGGCAGGGAGGCCTGGCATGTTGTGGTCCATGGGGTTGCAAAGAGTTGGACATGGCCGAATGACTGAGCTGAACTGAACCGAAACCCTTTGGGGAGCTTGAGGTTGTTTAGAGCATGAGGCATCCATCTCCTTGCATGGCCCTGCTCCAAACTCAATGTTTTGATTTGTTTGGCCTCAGGTGCCTCAAACACACACACACCTGGGCTACCATCATGACTTCATCTAATCCTAATTAAGTCCCCAAAGCCCCTCCTCCTAACACCATCACTTTGTGGGGTAAAGTTTCAGTATATGAATTTTAGCAGGACAGAAGCATTCAGTCCATAGCAACTTAGAATCTAAAATAGTCAAACTCATAGAAGCAGGGAATAAAATGCAGGTTTCAAGGGTCTCAGGAGGAGGAGGAAATTGGAATATGCTGGTCAAGGGTAAAAAGTTTCAGTTATTTTATATAATTTTTGTTGTAATAAACATTAAAGTCCAGTAAAATAAATTTGTCAGTTTTATTGCATTGTTTTGCACATTCCTTGTTGTTTTGCACATTCCTGCTGCTGCTAAGTCTCTTCAGTCATGTCCGACTCTGTGCGACCCCATAGATGGCAGCCCACCAGGCTCCCCTGTCCCTGGGATTCTGCAGGCAAGAACACTGGAGTGGGTTGCCATTTCCTTCTCCAATGCATGAAAGTGAAAAATGAAAGTGAAATCGCTCAGTCGTGTCCGACTCTTCGTGACCCCATGGACTGCAGCCTACCAGGCTCCTCCGCCCATGGGATTTTCCAGGCAAGAGTACTGGAGTGGGGTGCCATTGCCTTCTCCATTGCACATTCCTACTAGGCATTTAATACCTATCTGGTGGTTAAATAAATAAATGAATACATTGCAAGTGTTCAGTAAATATATTTACAATGTAATAGTAAAGTAACTTTAACAAAACTGTTGTTGCTTAGTCGCTAAGTCCTGTCGCACTCTTTTGCGACTCCATGGACTGTAACCTGTCAGGCTTCTCTGTCTGTGGGATATCCCAGACAGGAATATTGAAGTGAGAAGCCATTTCCTTTTCCAGAGGATCTTCCCAATCTAAGGGTCAAACCCATGTCTCCTGCATTGGCAGGAGGAGTCTTTATCACTGAGCCACCAGGGAAGCCCATTAACAAGATACAGCCCATACATTTAAATTACCAATAAATTTCAGTTTTCTAGGGAGAAAAAGTCCAAATATATTCACTTTCTTTTGTACTTAAAAGAGTTTAAAGAAAAAAGTTTTTCTTTTTGTGGAACACCAACATTCTCTCCACAAAGAGAAAATATTGGGCTTGCACAAGGCATTATTTGATTGCAATACAATTGGAACTCTGCATACTGCGCTAGAAGCATGGTGCTCTGTTGAGTATCTGAACCTTGACGCTCACTATTCTTGTTTCCTGACAAGGTAATGGCAGGACCTATCTGAAGGCTGGGTTTAATGGTGGGCCTGATGATTATGAAATGACCTTTTCCATTGATTTTCCAACAATCACTAATGAATATGGTATCTGTTGAGCACTTGGTGAGAGCCAGCTTCAGTTCCTGGGACTAGGTAAGTAGCAGTGGAATGAAAATCTCTCTGCTTCTCTGGCTTACATACTAGAAGGGGAAGAATAATCACAAGCAAAATTTCGAAATATAAGGGCGATGTCAGAAGGTGACTATTGGAGAAGGAAATGGCAACCCACTCCAGTACTCTTGCCTGGAGAATCCCAGGGACGGGGGAGCCTGGTGGGGCTGTGCCATCTATGGGGTCGCACAGAGTTGGACACTACTGAAGCGACTTAGCAGCAGCAGCAGCAGCAGCAGGTGACAAGTGCTAGGGAGGAGAAACAGAAAGTGGGGAGGGGATAAGAATTGCTAGGGGCTGAGGTGGGTGGTGCAGTTTTAAATAGAAAAACGTGTTGCTAGAGAAGGTCTCAATTGCAAGACAATATTTGAGCAAAACCCCAAAGAACCTGAGATTGAAAAAAATGGCTATCTGGGCAAAGAACAAGCCCAGGAGGAGGGAACAGCAGGTGGGGCAATCCTGAATGTGTTTGAGGACTGGGTCAGGAAGTGTAGGGCTTTGGAATCCGTGGGTAGATTTGAGTGTTGACTCTGAGTACTTGGATGAAACAAGCTGACTCGTGTTTTAACAGTATCATTCTGGCTGCGAGGTTGAAAATAGACTCAGGTATTAATAGACTAGGCCAGGGTGGAGTATAAGCATGGAAGAAGGGGACACGAGGGGCACTGGTGGCTTGGGTCACTTTGGTAATATGGAAGTGGTGGGCAACAGTGCATTTGAATCTGCCTGCGGTGCAAGAGACCTGGCTTGGGAAGATCCCCTGCAGAAGGAAGTGGCAACCCACTCCAGTATTCTTGCCTGGAAAATTCCATGGACAGATGAGACAGAGTCGAAAACAACTGAGCAAATAACACACACACACACACACACACACTTTAGCAACAGGATCTTGACATCAACGGTTTTGACTAAGTGCTAAGAAGAAGAACCTGACTGGAATGGGTTTAGGAACAAATGGGAGAGGAGAAGTTGGTGGATAGTAAGCTTGGAAAGCTTTTCTGTAAAGGGCGACAGGAAAATGGCACAGGAGCTGGGAGAGAGTAGATCAAGATAGAATGAACCTTATTTTTTAAATGTGGGAGAAATGATAACATATTTGTGTGCCAATAGAAATGGTCAGAAGAAGGAAATACATTGTTGGTGCAGGACAGAAGGGAGAATTCTTAAAGCAGTGTCCTCGAGTTCATGAGAGAGGATGGGACTTAATGAATAATACATGTGGAGAGTTTAGCTCTCTACAATTTCTCACTGAGGTCAGATTCCATCCACTCTCCCGAACCCCTAGATGTAGGGGTAGTATATCAAATTTCCAAGTAACTCTGCAAGCCTTCCCCTTCTCTGGTAGAATATCATAAATGATGATGTGTTGTGATGCTGTAATCACACATTCTACCACACAATAAATTTTGAGTTTTTTGTTTTTACATACTGAGTAGCCACTTGCATTTTTTTTTTGCATTTTTTTTAAGTGAGAGGAGTTGCTTTGTTGTAAGACCAAATCACTTTCTAAGTCTAGAATATAAGGATCATGAAAACTAATATGGAATCCCTTCCCCACATGATATTTCAGTTTGAAATTTGTTCTTCTTGTTCTATTGCTTGGTGGCAGTGATAACCTACTTGGCAGGCTCAGAAAAAATGACACAGAGAACACTCACCGCCCATCAAGGACATTGATACTTCTTTTTTCCTTGTGATGACAATTCTTAGAATTTACTCTCTTAACAACTTTCATATATACTGAGTTGGCCAAAAAGTTTGGATTTTTCAATAAGCTGTTTGGAAAAACCCAAATGACCTTTTTTTTTTTTGGCAAACCCAATAACATACAGCATTGGTAATTATATTAATTATGTCTCTGGGGTGGAGCCTGGAGGTCTTGGAGCTGGTGCCAGCCTGCTGGTGAGTGAGAGCGGATCCTGAGGCGAGTGATGGCCCACTGGTGGGAGGAAGTAGGTTCCAGAGCCTCTAGCTTTGGGGCCCAGAAGTCCTGGGAGCTGATGTCAGCCTGCTGGTGGGCAAGGCCGGGTCCTGGGGCAGCTGGCAGCCCAGAGAGTCCTGTGGCAGCTGGCCTGCTTGTGGGTAGGCCTCTGTCCCAGCCCAACTTGCTGCTCAACTGCCTTTACCAGCACCAGCGTCCTCATGGTAAAATATTAACGTTAGTTGTGTATAACTCTTTGTGACTCCGTGCACTGCAGCCTGCCAGGCTCCTCTGTCCATGGGATTTCCCAGGCAAGAATACTGGAGTGGGTTGCTGTTCCTTTCTCCAGGAGATCTTCCCAACCTAGGGATCAAACCAGTGTCTCTTACACTACAGGCTGATTCTTTACTGTCTGAGTCACCAGGGAAGCCCCCTTTTAAATGAGCTCCCCAAATAACTGTTTTCATGTCTATGTCCCCAGCATGAGTTCCAGGTGCCTCCTGCCTCTCTGGGAGGCTTTGCAAGATCAGTAAGAGGGTTTGACCCAGCCTCTTTTCAAATGGCAGTTTCTGTCCTAGGTCTTAGAGGACAGATTTAGCAAGCACCCTCTATGAATAGAGTCTCTGTTTCCTTCAGTTTTCTGTTCTCCCAAAAGCAAACCCTGGCGGCCTTCAAAGTCAAATGTTCTGGGGGCTCTTCTCCCAGTGCAGGACCCCTATGCGGGACAGCCCGACGGGGTTTGGCGTCTTTGCTCCCTAGGGAGAACACCTCTGCAATGGTGATTGTCCTCCCAGTTTTGGTTGGCCCACTCAGAGCATTCCAGTGGTCATGTATGGATGTGAGAGCTGGACTATGAAGAAAGCTGAGCACCGAAGAATTGACGCTTTTGAACTGTCGTGTTGGAGAAGACTCTTGAGAGTCCCTTGGACTGCAAGAAGATCCAGCCAGTCCATCTGAAAGGAAATCAGTCCAGAATATTCATTGGAAGGACTGATGCTGAAGCTTAAACTCCAATAATTTGGCCACCTGATGCTAAGAACTGACTCATTGGAAAAGACGTTGATGCTGGGAAAGATTGAAGGCGAGAGAAGAAGGGGATGACAGAGGATGAGATGGTTGGATGGCATCTCCGACTCAATGGACATGAGTTTGAGTAAACTCTGGGAGTTGGTGATGGACAGGGAGACCTGGCGTGCTGCAGTCCATGGGGTCTCAAAGAGTCAGACACGACTAAGTGACTGAACTGACAACCAGAGGTACAGATCTTGACTCTACCACATCTCTGTCCCTCCTACCTGAGTCCTTGTGGTTCATTCTTTATACCTTTGGTTGTAGAAGATATGTTCTGCTAGTCTTCAGGTCATTCTCATTGATGGTTACTCTGTAAATAGTTGTAACTTTGGTATGCCCATGGGAGGAGGTGGGAGCAGGGTCTTCCTTTTTGGCAACTTCCCAAGATTGTCTGGTCTTGCATCCCTGGATAGTTATTAGCTATGTGCCGTTGGCCAGATGACATAGCCTGACTAGGCTTCATATTTCAATGGAGGTACTGATAGTACTGTTCTTCTAGATGATGTTAGAAGGTGGTGATTAATGCCATGTGAATAGAACTTGGCACATAACTAAGTGCTCAGCAAACATTATCTCCCACCAGACTGAGAGAAAACCCCACTAAATGAGAGCAGATAATGAGCAGAAGTTAACTGAAATTGACTATTCATTTAAAACATTTCCAAATTCACCCCATTATTTAATATGCACAAAAGTGTGCTCTTTACATTTTTAGAATATTTCCCTGAAATTTTGCTACATATGGTATTCCTCATTTTCCTCCAGTAGGACTATTATGTCTTCATATATAAAACTGACCTTTATTTTCCATTTCTGTACCTCTATTCATGCCACCTTTGGGAGATCTTTTCTTTCAAAATTTAAGCCAACATCCACTAAACCCAAATAACATGCCGTTGCATCCAAAGAAACTTTCCTAGACCCTCTGGCTAGAAGAGGCCTCTTCTTGTTTGAAATATAAAGTTTTAAACATCTATTGCTCATTTATGGTTTATATAATATCTGCTTCCAAAAATATGAGACTGCAGATAAACATGACCCCCAAATTATACACATATGGCACAGTAGTCAACTATCCACATGCCAGTGTTGGAGATGTAAGAGACACTGGTTCAATCCCTGGGTTGGGAAGATTCTGTGGAGTAGGAAATGGCACCCCACTGCAGTATTCTTGCCTAGAAAACTCCATGGATGGAGGAGCCTGGTGGGCTACAGTCTGTGCGGTTGCAAAGAGTAGGACACAACTGAGTACATTCACACACTTCAGAAAGTCTACATCCTCCAGAGTAGTTGATTAACAGGCCATAATTGTAGAAATTCCTCATTGGGAATCTTATCTACAGCTGATATCATGCAATTTTAAATATCCTCCACAGTGGCTAGTATCCATCCTTCATAAGTTTTCCTTGTTCTCCATCTTCTTTCTTTTCACTCCTCTTGTTAGTCTAACCTTCCATAATCCCTCATCGTGTAGTTCTACACAGAAATGTACATGGAAACATCTCCACTACATGTATGAGTTTTGTTGGTTATTTTACAACAAGGAATCTTACAATTGCTCTTCTCATTCAAAAATGTACTGTTGAAATCACTAAGTCAAATCACTAAATTGACTAAATCTAAGTCAGTAGGCATAGCACAAAGTCATTATACCTAAAGAGTTTTGCCACTATAAACCCATGGCCTTACATTCTATGTGTTTGGACAGATGCATAAATGATGTATACCCATCATTATAACATCATACAGAGTATTTTCACTGCCCTAAAAAGCCTCCATACTCTACTTCTCTGTGTCTGACCCCCAGCTACCCTGGCAACCACTGATCTTTTCGATGTCTCCGCATTTTGGCCTTTTCCAGAATGTTTTGTAGTTGGAATCATACAACTATACAACTATCATACAACTATGTAGCCTTTTCATATTGGCTTTAATCACTTAGTAATGTTCATTTAAGTTCCCTCTCCAGTTTTACGACTTGAGAGCTTATGTCTTTTTAGCACCGAGTAACAGTCTATTGTCTGGAGGTACCACGGTTTATTTATTCATTCGCCTACCAAAGGACAGCTTGGCTTCTTCTGAGTTTTGGGAATTATGAATAAAGCTGCTATAAACTTCTGTTAGCAGATTTTTGGGTGGACACAAATTTTCATCTAATGTGGATAAATGCCAAGGATGGCAATTGGTGCACTGTATGGTAAGTTGAGCTATTCCAAATCCTGAAATATGATGCTGTGAAAGTGCTGCACTCAATATGCCAGCAAATTTGGAAAACTCAGCAGTGGCCACAGGACTGGAAAAGGTCCGTTTTCATTCCAATCCCAAAGAAAGGCAATGCCAAAGAATGCTCAAACTACCACACAATTGCACTCATCTCACACGCTAGTAAAGTAATGCTCAAAATTCTTCAAGCCAGGCTTCAGCAATACGTGAACCGTGAACTTCCAGATGTTCAAGCTGGTTTTAGAAAAGGCAGAGGAACCAGAGACCAAATTGCCAACATCCGCTGGATCATGGAAAAAGCAAGAGAGTTCCAGAAAAACATCTATTTCTGCTTTATTGACTATGCCAAAGCCTTTGACTGTGTGGATCACAATAAACTGTGGAAAATTCTGAAAGAGATGGGAATACCAGACCACCTGATCTGCCTCTTGAGAAATTTGTATGCAGGTCAGGAAGCAACAGTTAGAACTGGACATGGAACGACAGACTGGTTCCAGATAGGAAAAGGAGTTCGTCAAGGCTGTATATTGTCACCCCACTTATTTAACTTATATGCAGAGTACATCATGAGAAATGCTGGACTGGAAGAAACACAAGCTGGAATCAAGATTGCTGGGAGAAATATCAATAACCTCAGACCCACACTTATGGCAGAAAAGAGGAGGAACTCAAAAGCCTGTTGATGAAAGTGAAAGTGGAGAGTGAAAAAGTTGGCTTAAAGCTCATCATTCAGAAAATGAAGATCATGGCATCCGGTCGCAACACTTCATGGGAAATAGATGGGGAAACAGTGGAGACAGTGTCAGACTTTATTTTTCTGGGCTCCAAAATCACTGCAGATGGTGACTGCAGCCATGAAATTAAAAGACGCTTACTCCTTGGAAGGAAAGTTATGACCAACCTAGATAGCATATTGAAAAGCAGAGACATTACTTTGCCAACAAACGTTCATCTAGTCAAGGCTATGGTTTTTCCTGTGGTCATGTATGGATGTGAGAGTTGGACTGTGAAGAAAGCTGAGAACTGAAGAACTGATGCTTTTGAACTGTGGTGTTGGAGAAGACTCTTGAGAGTCCCTTGGACTGCAAGGAGATCCAACCAGTCCATTCTGAAGGAGATCAGCCCTAGGATTTCTTTGGAAGGAATGATGCTAAAGCTGAAACTCCAGTACTTTGGCCACCTCATGTGAAGAGTTGACTCATTGGAAAAGACTCTGATGCTGGGAGGGATTGGGGGCAGGAGGAGAAGGGGACGACAGAGGATGAGATGGCTGGATGGCATCACCGACTTGACGGATGTGAGTCTGAGTGAACTCCAGGAGTTGGTGATGGACAGGGAGGCCTGACTGCTGCGATTCATGGGGTTGCAAAGAGTCGTACACGACTGAACGACTGATCTGATCTGATGGTAAGACTGGGTCTCCCACATTGCAGGCCGATTATTTACTCTCTGAGCCACCAGGGAACCCCCTTAATTTTGCAAGAAACTGCTGAAGTGGCTGCCCCACCACCAGCCATGAGTGAGAGCTCCTGTTGCTCCATGTTGCTGTCAGCACCATGCTGTCATTGTCTGAATTTTGGCCTGATACAGGTGTGTAGTGATGGCTCACTGTAGTTTTAATTTTTTTTTGATGCTTTATTTGTTTACGTATTTGTTTTTGGCTGTGCTGGGTCTTCGTTGCTGCATAGGCTTTTCTCCAGTGGCGGTGAGCGGGGGCTACTCCCCACTTGTGGTGCACGGGCCTCTCAATGTGGTGGCTTCTTGTTGCAGAGCACAGGCTCTGGGCACTGTGGGCTTCAGCAGTTGCAGCACATGGGTTCAGTAGCTGGGTCTCCTGGCACCAGAGCACAGGCTGAATAGGTGTGGCACATGGGTTTAGTTGCTCCATGGCATGTGGGATCCTCCCGGATCAGGGATCAAACCCATGTCTCCTGCATTGGCAGGCGGATTCTTGATCACTGAGCCATCAGGGAAGCCTTAATGTATTTTTAACACTATCGACTGCTTCTTATTTGCTTGTATCCCCTCACTGTGCTTTGATAAATATTTGTTTAATTGATGGCTTCATCAAATAGTATAATATGAATGCTTTATCTCCAGGGATGAATATTTGAATGCTGCTTTTATTAAATAATTTAATATATATTCTTAAAGTACCTATTAAGTGTAATGCACTTGCTATATGTAAAGGTATAGCATAAAAGACACAGGTTTGTGGGAAAAGATCAATAACTATACAGTGACAAGTCATGCAAGGAGGGTCATGGGAGTTTTTGGTTTCTGCACTTCTGGAATGGTTATGTTCCTCTCTACATGCAGAAATTGGCCAGCGGTGGTTGCTACGGTCATGGCTTTCAAAAGACTAGATTTTGGTGGCTAAAGCCAATATTTGTAATTATATAAATAGGAATTAAGTGGTTTTTCATGCCTGAGAAATGACAGTCCAGTCAAGATAATGTAGTCATTGATTATGTCTTTTGAAATCATTTTAAGAAAATTATCTAATGCAATTTATTCTATAATTTTTTAACTCTTCTGCTTAATTATGGTCAAAAGTATCACTTATTCAATTCGGATGAGGCATGAAACATTTTTTCTCATCATTACATATTTATTCCAGTTTAAATCAAATGCTAATTACATACCTTTGAAAGGAACTGATTTTTATATTCAGGAAGCACTACAAATTTTTCCATAGGAATATATGTTATGAGGGGATCATATCTGAGCCTTTAGCTCTTTAAGCAAATGACTTATTATGAACTTTAGAAATTTGATATTAAAAGTTAAGTCAAACTGTTTTAGCATCTCACCTCTCAGTAACTGGATAGTGTACGTTCATACACACAGGCTTTTTAGATCAGGTCAGCTCCTAGGGTAGTTCCTCTTTGTAATCTCTGAGAAATACTGTGGCTCTAAAAGAAAATATGGGCTTAAGATTTGGACAGAATTCTATGACCTAAACAATTCCTTCATTTCCCTCTTCTCCTACTTATTTATAAAATGAATAAAATATCAGTTATCTTACCTGAAAGGATTACATGAAGTGCGGTGAGGAAACCCCTCAGCATTTATCAGTTGCTCCAAAGTTGGTAGTTATTATAATTGCTGCCTCCACCTGGCTAGTAAAAAAATCTGAAGTGATATTATAGAATTAGTGATATTGTTTTAAAAGTTAAGCAAAAATAAGGAGAAGTTATTGATATTTGTCTAAGGCCAACTTCAAGGTGATCCCAGGTCACCTTCTTGTGCCAAAAAACAGGAAAAGTATTGGAGATGAGTGGGATCACTTCAAAAAGGAGCATCTTAGAAAGGATATCACTGGCCAAATTTGGGAAAATTAAAAGTGCCTAAAAGAGTACTGAAAGTGTATTGATGATAATACACTGAAATTTTAAAAGATCCATGACTACTTAGGCACAGTAAAAAAATGCAATAAAAGCATTTACTTTATTTAAAAAAAAATCTTTTTGGCCATGCCAGGGGGCATGTGGGATCTTAGTTCCATGACCAGGGATCAGACCACATCCTCTGCATTGAAATGGTGGGATTTTAACCACTGGGCCCCCTGGGAAGTCCCCAAACATTTGTTTTTTAATTAAGTTAATATTTTAATGAAAAAGTGTACGGAGAAGTTAGATAGTGAAATAGTTGATTTGGTATCAACGTGGATGTTATCGTCACTGAGACATGAGGCACAGTGTTAAACTATCACCTCACAATTGTGAAGAAAAATATGTGTCTTTGAGAAGGAAATGGCAACCCACCCCAGTGTTCTTGCCTGGAGAATCCCAGGGACGGAGGAGCCTGGTGGACTGCCGTCTACGGGGTCGTACAGAGTCGGACCCGACTGAAGCGACTTAGCAGCAGCAGCAGCAGCAGTGGCATATGAAGTTGATATTTAATCAAGCGATAGTGATCAAATTTGATATCATTATTAGTGGGATAACTTGACATTATGTGTCTCCTGAAGTAATGGAACGTGGAGTATAAAATCCTACCTGTGAGATGTTGTTTCAGAGAAGATTTCCCTGCATTTAATGAAGTCTCTAGACCTAACTTCCTGGTTACAAGAAACAGAGGAGCAAGCTAAATACTCCAAAATGACACAATAGCACGCATCAAGTACATGCCCTTGTGTATGACTTGTCAAGACTCTGGTTGACTGTCCCACATAAAGAGACATATATTGACCATATTCAGTACATTACTCTTAGTTGTAACCTGAATTTAGAAAAAAGAACAAAAGAAAAGAATACGGCATGTCTTATATACAAAATATTACATATATATGTAAATATTAACTTGTATTCGTAGGTGCGAGAATGGTGTTGTGGATGCTCTTATCTATATTGTCTCTTCTAGATCATCTATGAATATGAATATCTGCTGAAGTATTTATGGTGAAGTGCTTCCCTGGTGGCTCAGTGATAAATAATCCTCCTGTCAATGCAGGAGATGTGAGTTTGATCCTTTCACCTGGAGAAGGAAATGGCAACCCACACCAGTATTCTTGTCTGGAAAATCCCATGGGCAGAGGATCCTGGTGGGCTACAGTCCATGGGGTCTCAAAGGGTCAGGCACAACTTAGTGACGAAACAAGTTTACAGTGAAATGTCATATTGTCTCAAGCTTACTTTCCAATGTGGCAGAATTTTAACAGTTGGTGACTCCAGGTGAGAAATGTATGCTGTTCATTGTATAAGCCTTTTATCTTTTCCAAAATTTTGATGTTTTTCAAAATAAAAATTTGATTGAGGAAAAAACCCCAAACTAATCATTTTATTTATTTTTTTCAAGAATTAAAACTATAATTATTGAAAAAATTTCCTTCATAAATCAGTTAAGGTAGACACAGATAATTGTGCTCATTTGTGTCATCATAGAAGAAAATAGCTCTATAAATGAATAAGGCAGACTGTCAATTTCTTTTAGCGATGAGCATAACTCTTTCAGATTATTTGAAGTCATTTTAAATGTTTTTTACTTGAATTTTTTAAAGAGTCACATGGAGATAAAGAAGACAGGAATCAGTTTCATGGCCAGGTTCAAGGGATCCCAGGAACAGCTGTAGGGCTCACCCTTGTGGCTACCGCTCTGGTTCAGGAAGCTGAGATATCTAGTGTGGTGACTTTAATAGACAGGATCTGGTGTCATTGGCAACAGAAATTTGGTGCTCTTGCAAGATGCTAGACTCTCTCAACCTCTCTTGTTGCACCAAATTACATCTCTCTCTCAAGACTACCACCCCCCTGCAAGATGCTAGACTCTCTCAACCTCTCTTATTGCCTCCACACTACATCTCTCTCTCAAGACCCCCACCCTCACCCCTCATTGAGCTTTCTTACTTCTTTCTCACTCATGGCTTCTTTTGTATCCTGGCATCTATACTGTTCATTCTTCATATATTTGTCAACTTCTGCATCTTCTACCAAGTGACTGACTTTCTTCTTGTATATCTGGTTTGACTTGTCCCCAAAGGCAAAAAAAATCAATCCTTTAAGTTGAGTAAATCAACGTCAGTTGGATGAAATTTTGTTTATCTTGGATCACCTATTGGGTGGGATGGTAAGCCTTGAGATTCTCAGCCCTGTTGCTGTGGATCAACCAGACGTGTTGGGTTGTGGAGAAGGTATGTATATACTATATAACAAAGCCATCTACATGCAAGGAATCCCCTAGCATTGCTTCCTGGGCAGAGCCTGTGGTGTGAGGGTGGCAGGTTCCCACAGAGTGAAGCAATGGGTGGACAAGGCATTGAGAGGCTTCTGCTGCTGTTGTTCACTCACTCAGTCTTGTCCAACTCTTTGAAACCCCATATACTGCAGCACGCCAGGTTTCCCCATCCTTCACTAGTTCCCAGAGTTTGCTGAAATTTGTGTTCATTGAGTCAATGATGCTATCTAACCATCTCATCCTCTACCACCCTCTTCTCCTCTTGCCCTCAATCTTTTCCAGCACCAGGGTCTTTTCCAATGAGTCGGCTCTTCATATCAGGTGGTCAAAGTATTGGAGCTTCAGCTTCAGCATCAGTCCTTCCAATGAATATTCAGGGTTGATTTCCTTTAGGATTGATTGGTTTGGTCTCCTTGCTGTCCAAGGGACTCTCAAGAGGCTTCTCAGGGACCACAATTCAAATTTTCTCCTGGCAATCTTGATTCCAGCTTGTGATTTGAGAGGATTTTTTAGTACACAAAGTCAGAGTTCTTCTAATTTTGGCTGCACTTGGTCTTCATTGCAGCCTGAAGGCTTCTCTAGTTATGGTGCTCAGGCTCAGTATTGCACACACGTTTAGCCGTGGTTATGTGGGATCTTAATTCCCTGACCAGGGATAGTTCCTGGGCCCTCTGCATTAGGAGTGTGGAGTCTTATCCACTGGACCACCAAGGAGGTTTCTAGAGTTCTTACATTTGATTCACCTTACCGAAATGTGACTTCAAGAAAGTAGATTCTGTTTACCTTGTGAGAATTTTATTTGCCACACAATTTGTGAGTCTACCTTCAAAAAATCTAAAAGATGTTTTGAAATCTGTGAACTTTCAGCTATTGAAAAATGTTTTATTACTCTCAGATGTCCATTGGGATGGGAGAGAGAACACCCCTGCATTCAATAGTCCTGATCTTCTTGCCAGCTACATCTGGAGCTGGCGTGGACATTGTCTTGCAATATCACAGTTTCCTTATCCTTTGACTATTAATTAAATGCTCCCTGTGCATGCGTGCAGAGAACACCGAAGTAGACCATATCGAATTGCCACAAGCAGATGAATCACCTCTAGGAAAATTGTGATAGTCAACAAAACTTGGACAATTGATTTATCTACTTGGGCTCAGAAGAGTTTCTGAGCACGTTCCATTTTGGAATTTTAGAATACCCATTATATAGTAGGTAAAGAGATGCTAGACTGCAACCAAAGTTTGTTTTTCTTTTTGTGTTTCTTTTTAATGAAAAAAAATGCAAACCCATTTGATTTCATGAATAGTTGGAAATGTCATTTAGTGGGGATAACAGTAAATTATTAAGAAGTGGGTGAGTCTGGACACACCCATTAGTAACCATAATTGGGAGCTTGTGGAGAGGAAGGGTGAATAATCCACTCCAGAAGGAAAGAAACACTACACAGGCAGTAAATCAGTTTTGTGGGTCACAAGTTACCAGTGAGTGTCCTAGCAATTTGCAACAGTAATTTCACATTATTTCGGTGCCATTAAGGAGTAGATTTAAAGAAATCTGTCAACTAATTTCATATCTATTAGTATACCGTATCAATATTAAAAGGATTAGAGTACGATAATAATAAATCAGTTTAGTACAGCCCATGTTTGAGTGTCTCTAACATGAGTTGATTCATTGGAAAAGACTCTGATGCTGGGAGGGATTGGGGGCAGGAGGAGAAGGGGACGACAGAGAATGAGATAGTTGGATGGCATCACTGACTCGATGGACATGAGTCTGAGTGAACTCCGGGAGTTGGTGATGGACAGGGAGGCCTGGCATGCTGTGATTCATGGGGTCACAAAGAGTAGGACACGACTGAGCGACTGAACTGAACTCAACTGAACATGAAAAGCATCAGGTGTGGTAGATGGCTTGAATAGTTCAGAGCAAGAGCTGTGGGGTCACAGAGGCTGGGTTTGAATCTCAGCTCATGGGTTGGCCATTGTCTACCATGGGCAAATGATTTAACCTCTCTGAATCCTGTGGTCCTCATCTGCAAAATTAGAGTGATACTGAGGATAATCTGTTTCATAAAGTTGATGTGAAGTTTTGATAGTCTAAATACAAGGAAGGCATTTTGACCCTGGCTTTTAGTATGTAGTCAGTAAATACCTGCCATAGGTTACTAGCAAAAAAAAGTGACACACACAAGAACCCCTGCCTTACTGGGGGAGAAGGAGTATAACAAGGACTATGAGGCAGAATAAAATAAGTGCAAACAAACTAACTATAAATCTCCTTAAGTTTATGGACAGGGTGTAATTAACTGCATCTTGGGTGACCAGAGGGAATTTTATGAAACATTGGACTGCAATTTAGACAGAAGGAGGTCCGATAAGGCCTATGACGTTTGGATAAATCTAAATTTCCACTTTTCTCCCAAAGACTTTCATTTCTCAAATGCAGACAATGAAGTTCAGAGATGTTAAATAGCTAATTCAAGGTCACAACAGGTGGTAAGCAGAAGGACATCAAAAAAGCGAAATCTGTCAGATTCCAGTTCTTTTTTTTTTTAATTTAATTTAATTTTTTAACTTTACAATATTGTATTGATTTTGCCTTATATCAAAATGAATCTGCCACAGGTATACATGTGTTCCCCATCCTGAACCCTCCTCCCTCCTCCCTCCCCATACCATCCCTCTGGATCATCCCAGTGCACCAGATTCCAGTTCTTTCTGTAGATTTAAAAAATAGTCACATTAAAAAAATTTCTTGTACATGATAGCCCTAAAGATTTTTTTCCCAAATATTTTATCAAGCTATAGAGATGGCTTTTACTACAGTAGTTGTTTTAAACCATATGAGGTAACTTTCTATACATAACAGAACAGATTTTGAGGTCAAGTCAGTGTATTTACAGTTTAGGTACTAGCTTTTCTCCTCATTTTTTTTTTAAACTATCTTTATTGAGACACAGTTGACATCTAACATTGTACTGGGCTGACCCAAAAGTTTGTTTGGATTTTCCCATAAGATGGTACAGAAAAACGCAAACATTGGGCCAACCCAATGTTAGCTTAATGTGTACAACCTAATTATTTTTATCATGTCTTTTTATTTTAACACATCTCTCACTTCATATAACTACAATATTTTTTGAGAACTTTAAAGATATCCTCTTTTAGCAACTTTCAAATATGCAATGCAGTATTGTTAACTATGATCACTCCATTGTAATTACATTCCTAGAACTTAGTCATCTTATAACTGAAGTTTGTACCCTTTGAAAATTTCCCAGGTGGCGCTAGTGGTAGAAAACCTGCCTACTGATTCAGGAGACAAAAGAGGCTCAGGTTCCACCCCTGAATCAGGAAGATCCTCTGGAGGAAGGCATGGCAACCCACTCCAGTATTCTTTCCTGGAGTATCCCCTGGACAGAGGAGCCTAGCATGCTACTGTCTGCAGGGTCACACAGAGTTGGATACGACTGAAGTTGGACACACCATTTGAACCATCTTCATCCACCCACTTACCTAATGGTCACATGAAAGTATCTGGGAAGATTAAGCATAAAGGCAAATTTATTTTACATATCCTCACTGCAAATAGGGATTTCTTTGTGTTCAATACTTAATGTTCCCACAGTAAGTCAATTGAGATTTATAGGTGAGGCCTGAAACATATTTTCAACTTGGCATTTGAAAATTAGTTAGAAGAAATACTCAGAGAATTAGAACGGCTTTTTTAAACCATTTGGAAAAAACCTTGGCTTCCATGGTCTGGTTAGTATCTTGGGAAAAATGTATTCAAGTAATAAAATATCGGGCTTCCCCGGTGGTTCAGATGGTAAAAAATCTTCCTGCAATGTGGGATCCAATCCCTGGGTAAGGAAGATCCCCTGGAGAAAGGCATGGCAACCCACTCCAGTATTCTTGCCTGGAGAATTCCATGGACAGAGGAGCCTGGCAGGCACATGGGATTGCAAAATTCTCAAGTACACTTAAAAACTGATCTTTCATAAGACACACTTGTTGCTCTCTTAAGTTGTGTCTGACTCCTTGTGACCCCATGGACTCCAGCATGCCAAACTCCCCTGTACTTTACTATCTCCCAGAGTTTACTCAACGGCTTCCCTGGTGGCTCAGATGATAAAGAATCCACCTGCAATGTGGGAGACCTAGATTCCATCCCTGGATTGGGAAGATCCCCTGGAGGAGGGCATGGCAACCCACTCCAGTATTCTTGCCTGGAGAATTCCTATGGACACAGGAGCCTGGTGGGCTACAGTCCATGGGGTTGCAAACAACTGAGTGACTAAGCACAGCACAGAGTTTACTCAAATTCATGTCCATTCAGTCGGTCATGCTGTCTAACCATCTCATCCTCTTCTGCTCCCTTCTCCTTTTGCCTTCAGTCTTTCCCAGTGTCATGGCCTTTTACAGTGAGTCTGTTCTTTACATCAGGTAGCCAAACTATCAGAGCTTGTGGTGTATCTTTAAAAAAAACATTTTCTAATTCATGCCTGTGGCTGCTAGCTTTATGCTATGATAGATACTTTAACAATTATGCTGAGAGACATACAGTTATAGAATGTTAGTATTAGAAGGGGCATTAAAGTTTATTATCATTATTTAAAAAACCATCTAGGTAATGCTTACTAGGTGCCAGGCATAATTTTACATGTTTTACAAATGTTAACATATTTGAACCTCATAACACCCCCCTGAGTGGTAAGCAGCATCATTTCCACTTTACAGACAGGACAGTTGAGACTCACCCACAGAAAGGGTAAATGTAATGCAATTCTGACACAAACAACTCTGAGTTAGTGTAGACTTCATAAATTAAGGGCATGCTTTTTAAACAGATCACCTTTGCTTTATCAGTTGCAAGCTCTGGGGATTGTCAGGCTGCTCATGCTCTTGACAAATGGCTAGTAATTTGAGGGTTCACAGGCCTCAGGAAAGCACTGTGTTTATGGCTGCAACTTTATTAAAAAGATATAAATCAGGACCAGTGAAAGGAAAAGATGCTGAGGCAAGGTCTGGTGGGTCCCAAATGTAAAACTTCCATATCCTCAGGATATATCACCACCCTGGCACATAGGTGTCTCCAATCAGGAAGCTCAACCAAGCCTTTTTATTTAGGTTTCATTATGTGGTTGTGACTGATGAAATAATGAGCCACACAATTAAACCCAATCTCCAGCTCCCCCACAACCCTCCAAGGCTGGATTGAAGTTAACCTGGCTGAAAGCCCCAACCTTTCAAAGGCAAGATTGGTCTTGCTGGCATAACATAGCCAGTCCCCATTCTAAAAGACTATTTTGGGACTCGCCATGAGTCACCTTGTTAGCAAAGGCTCTTTGCCTCTAAGCAATGCTGCTCTGATGTCTGCCTCATTCAATTCTCTCACTGAATGAATTTTATCTCGTTTAATCATTATAATAATTCCTGAGGGAAATGTTGTTCCCATTTTATAGAGAAGATACAAAATGAGATTCAGATGTTACGCTTCCACATGTATCAGGAAGCATAACCCAGGCTCAGCGCATAACCCATTAGCCATGCCCAGGGAAAACATTTGTTTCTCTTCACCATCAGTTGGTAGCACAGGTCATTGAAAACACTCTAAAAAGTTAAAACCATGACTCTCATGCAGATATAAATTGAAGACATTTTTTGTTGTTGTTGTTGTTGTTGCTGTTGTTTAGTCACTTAAGTTGTATCTGATTGTTTTGCGACCCCATGGACTGTAGCCTGCCAGGCTCCTCTGTCCATGGGATTTCCCTGGCAAGCATACTGGAGTGGGTTGCCATTTTGATTTTCCTGCTCAGGGTTTGAACCCATGACTCTATGTTTCTGCATTGGCAGGCATATTCTTTATCTCTGAGACACCTGGGATCCTGGAGCACATTAAAGATTTTTTATTTATCTCATTATTAATGAGGGATCCAGGCAGAAGATACGACGAGTTAAAGAAAAAGTAAAATAGTAGAGATATTTATAGATCAGAAAAACTGAAATGAATTGCAAATCCATGCAAAACTGACTTTCTTTTGGATGTGGGAAGAGTTGTCTTTTCAAAGGACAGAATTTATTTGCAAGTCTATAGACAAGGAGGTCAAACCAGTTAGTCCTAAAGAAAATCAATCCTGAATATTTTGATGATGAAGCTGAAGCTCCAGTACCTTGGTCACCTGATTCGAATAGCAGACTCGCTGGAAAAGCCCCTGATGCTGGGAAAGATTGAGGGCAGGAGGAGAAGGGGACGGCAGAGGATGAGATGGTTGGATAAAGATAAAGAAAGCTGAGCACTGAAGAATTGATGCTTTTGAACTGTGATGTTGGAGAAGACTCTTGAGAGTCCCTTGGGCTGAAAGGAGATCCAACCAGTCCATCCTAAAGGAAATCAGTCCAGAATATTCATTGGAAGGACTGATGCTGAAGCTGAAACTACAATATTTTGGCCACCTGCTTCAAAGAACTGACTCACTGGAAAAGACCCTGATGCTGGGCAAGATCTCCGAGAGGTAAAATGGGTGACAGAGGATGAGATAGCTGGATGGCATCACCGACTCAATGGACAAGAGTTTGAGCAAACTCTGGGAGATAGTGAAGGACAGGGAAGCCTGGCGTGCTGCTGAAGTCCATGGGGTCACAGACAGTCAGACACGACTGAGTGATCGAACAGCAACAATGATAGGCAAGAATTACTTGCATCACAACTACCAAAGGCAATGAGAGGTCAAGAACTTCCTTGGAATCAGAATCAGGCAACAGAAGGTTGTACTCTAAAGGATGAGTAGCTTTATATGTAGCACGTTTTTCTATACCATCAAACTAAGATGGGTCAGATCATCAGTGTGAGATGCCTTTATCTTTTCTGACAAATAGAAATATTTTTAAGACCTCAACAACCCTTAAGCGTTTAAATTCTAGGATATCTTTGCCTCTACCCTAACTGCAGAAACTCTTAAGTTTGAAAATTCTCACGTTGGTCTTTTGTATAGCACATAGTATATACCTTGATGCCATGGTGGGTGGATTTGTCTTTTTTTTCTTTTTTCCAGAGGCATGTGATTTTCTTTTCCTCCTATCTCTGTTGTGCAGTTTTCCTACTATTTCATTACTTTTCTTAGGGTATGGCTCTTCTCCAGCCCCAGTTTTATGTCAAGTTGTTATTAGCATGCTTCTCTACACTGCCCAGATCCAAGACTTAATCCACAATACCCCAGTCCTCTCCCCCACCTACACAGGACCTCCTGACTACTAGGCTCTGATGATGTCTTTAGGGTATGGGACAGTTTCCATTCCTGGAGTTGTGTTTTCACATTAATGAGATGTGATTTCTCTTATTTCTCTGTCAGTCAGTCAGTTCAGTCACTCAGTCGTGTTTGACTCTTTGAAACCCCATGGACTGCAGCATGCCAAGCATCCCTGGTCCATCACCAACTCCCAGAGTTTACTCAAACTCTTGTCCATTGAGTTGGTGATGCCATCGAGCTATCTCATCCTCTGTCACCCATTTTACCTCCCGGAGATCTTGCCCAGCATCAGGGTCTTTTCCAATGAGCCAGTTCTTCGAATCAGGTGGCCAAAATATTGTAGTTTCAGCTTTAGCATCAGTCCTTCCAATGAATATTCTGGACTGATTTCCGTTAGGATGGACTGGTTGGATGTCCTTTCAGCCCAAGGGACTCTCAAGAGTCTTCTCCAACACCACAGTTCAAAAGCATCAATTCTTTGGTGCTCAGCTTTCTTTATAGTCCAACTCTTACATCCATACATGCCTACTGGGAAAACCATAGTTTTGACTAGATGGACCTTTGTTGGCAAAGTAATGTCTCTGCTTTTTAATATGCTCTCTAGGTTGGCCATAACTTTTCTTCCAAGGAGCAAGTGTCTTTTAATTTCATGGCTGCAGTCACCATCTGCAGTGATTTTGGAGCCCCCCAAAATGAAGTCTGTCACTGTTTCCACTGTTTCCCCATCTATTTGCCATGAAGTAATGGGACCAGATGCCATGATCTTAGTTTTCTTAATGTTGAGTTTTAAGCCAACTTTTTCACTCTCCTCTTTCACTTTCATCAAGAGGCTCTTTAGTTCTTCATTTTCTGCCATAAAGGTGGTGTCATCTTCATATCTGAGGTTACTGATACTTCTCCTGGCAATCTTGATTCCAGCTTGTTCTTCTTCCAGCCCAGAGTTTCTCATGATGTACTCTGCATAGAAGTTAAATAAGCAGGGTGACAATATACAGCCTTGACGTACTCCTTTTCTTGTTTGGAACCAGTCTGTTGTTCCATGTCCAGGTCTAACTGTTGCTTCCGGACCTACATACAGATTTATTAAGAGGCAGGTCAGGTGGTCTGGTATTCCCATCTCTTTAAGAATTTTTCAGAGTTTGTTGTGGTAAATTCTAGTTTCCTGGCATTTTTGAGATGTTTGTCAGGAGGATTTTGGAATCTTTAGTCCAAAAAATTACTGGAAACAAAGTTTTCAGTTACCTTTATAGATAATTAATTCATTTAATTTTCTTCTCCAAACACATGCAGAAAATGCAAATCAGAACTACTTTCATTATGCTAGAAAGTACTGATTCCATTATTATTGGCATGGGCTTGCTAAAGAAAGCAAAATCTTTAGAACTTAGATCCAAATTCCTAAATCCTAAATCTATTGAGAATTTATATAAAGTGATCTATTGTGTTGAACGCCAGATCTACCAAAATATCACCAGCCTTGATTTTTGATAAACCAAAGCTGAATTTATTCTTACTGAGGAGAGGAGAACTCTACTTTGGGACTCTTAGTATCTCAGATGGGAGAAGGCAGAATTGTGATATTTGTGAGATTTTGAAGTCTGGTTTAAGGCTGGTATTTCAGTGCAGAGATTTGGTTATGATTGGGTAAGAATCATAATTGCTTAGGACTCTTACCCTTGTACATAGCAAGGATTTTGAAATAAGTGTTTCAAAGAGCCTTGGGTTGTAAATTTTCTTTTGCAAATTTGATGGGTATTTCAGGAAGATCTTGGAATGAAAAATAAAGTGATTTGCAACTTTTATATTCCTGGGCAAATAAACTTTTATATTCCTGGAATAGTAAAGTCCTGTTAATGGAAACTAAGACGTATGGGTGTAGACACTCTCAATTCTGAAGTGTAAAAGAGTAGCTGTTTGAGAACACTTTATAAAATAGGACAACTTAATGATGAAGGAGGCCTGGCGTGCTGTGCTTCATGGGGTCGCAAAGAGTCGGACATGACAGAGCGACTGACCTGGACTGGACTGGGATGATGAAGGGGACATCATTCACCGTGCATTGCTGCACAGCTTGAACAAAATATGGCTATGGTGCTAATGCACTTTTTTGAACAAGGCTTCTCATTGCAGTATACAGATAAATGTATTCTCTGGAATTATATAATGTAATTATAATGATGAGACACTTTGGGGTACTTGAATTGATAAAATCTGAGGTAATGAGTTCAGGAGACTTTTTACTGAGATGTTCATTTTGATGCCTTTAGACCTATTGCAAGGGTCCTTTTTCTTCTGTAATCTCATCAACATTCTCAGACTCCCTTACACAGTGACAACCAGAAAAGCTTTTTTTTTTGAGGGTTGCAAGCTTTGGATGAAAGGAAAGAATTCCTAAGGGAACTCCTGGCTTGAATCTTGCTTTTGTGCCTCATAATGTAAAGCTATTGTATGTTATTTAAGACATCATCAACTGGAAGATAGCCCATTGTTTTGTGGACTGCAACAAAGAAACCCTGCCAACTGAACTATGTAGTAATGCTTTCTTAACACTTAGAATTTTTATTTTATAGCCATTAAAATAGTTATTTTATATCTAGAGATTTATTTTCATCACATATCATTCTTTAGCTTATAGATACACCAAATGAATTGTTTTAAGTGTTCTTAAGATGCTTTCACATAGCATCTCTTTAGAAATACTTTTCAACTTGAAGGCATTGATGTTTTCCAACAAGACAGTCATCTGTGCCATTAAGAATGTTGGTAGTACAATGTCTACTAAGGATATTCCTGTTTCTGAAATTCTCTTCCAATGATTAACATTGATGCAATATGTAAACTCTCTTGATCTTATGAGACAGTAGCAAAGGAAGATTTTTAGGTAACAATCAAGATTCATGTTCTTCCTCAAATGGTACCTAAGTAGCTTACTGGCTGATATTTATACCACCAGGAAAGATAACTGAGCTGGTTTGTATGAGGTCATGGCAACTGTACCATGACAACAGCCTGGCTACTAGAAATTATAAGATGTTATTAATTATGTTATCTTAGAATGAATGAAATGGAATTTTGTATTTTTTTTTTTTGGAATTTTGTATTGAAAAGTTTCTGATTATAGTATTTCTTCTTAACCTTTTCTAATCTGTTCTCTACTATATAATCTTTTAAATTTAACTTGCTTAGTCCTCCAGGAGGACTTCATTCTTACCTCAAACATTTAGCTCTAAGATTGAATACCCTGGCAGGACCTCTGCAGAGCCTTGGAGGGCTAGTCCCCCTTCTTATAAAAGTCTCACCCTGAAGACTATAATGTGCAATCTGCAGAATGATATTTTACTGGTAAAACATATTTTATTCCTGGGTGGTTCAAGAGGAAATTTCAATTCCAAGCTACAACATGACATCAAATTAAGGAACTTTCCTTGGAAAGCTCACCATTTGAGAAAGGGAAGGTGATACTAATATGTCCCTTCTGGATTAAGTTATATTACTCAAGGTGTCCATGTGTGTGAGCTGGACTACCATCTGGTCCTGGAATGAAGTGAAACTAATAAATTCACTTGAAATGTCAGCTTCAGTTTAAACTATATGAACGGAGTGGTCCCCAAACAGAAAACCCAATAGCTCAGTCTTTTGCTATTCAAGTTTCTTTAACACTCAGCAATAAATTAATTCCCAACTGGTGGAGTAACTTCAGTGGTTCTGACTCCTTTTTAGTGAATTTGGATACTGTCCTGCAGATTGTATTTTAAGGGAAAGCATAAAGACAGTTTACATATTTTGGAAATATATTCTTTAGTCTTTAGGAATGTAGCAAAGAATTATATCTACTGTACATCATCAATGATGACTTTTATGGCATTAAAATTTTTTTTTCTTTATTAATGTATTAGCCATTCCAAGCTTCTACGAAGCTTTGTCTACATTTCAGGATTTACTTAGACTACTGGGCTCAGCTCAATTTTCTCTTTTAATTTGAAAATACAAAAGATTTATATTTTTGGTACAGAGGGGTAAGAGATTAACCCTTGTTCTTCTTAAGTTGGGAATCCATGCTTGCTCAGCGGTAAAGAATCTGCCTGCGGTGCAGGAGACACAGGTTCAATCCCTGAGTCGGGAAGATCTGCTGGAGAAGGAAATGGCAACCCATTCCAGTATTCTTGCCTGGAGAATTCCATGGACAGAGGAGCCTGGTGGGTTACAGACCATGGGGTTGCAAAGAGTCAGACACGACTGAAATGACTGAGTACTTCTTAAGTTAATATAACAAGATTCACTGGTTCCAGAGCAAAGGCCATAACCTACACCGAGTATTGAGGGATGGAAAACTCATTATTATTAAACTCATATACTTAAGTATAAAACCTGATGTTGCTTACTAGATACAAAAGGCATCGCCCATGGTTTCTCTAGGTTTCTTTCTTAGTTTACTTTCTCCTTGAGGAAGGAAAACATGTGCACAAACTTGTGAATTACAATAGGGTCAACGTATATATACAGCAGATCGAGGGGCAACGGCATAAACACTTACAGATGCTGAGGAGGGGTCACTGTTGGCTGATGAGCCAGAGTTTAGTGTAGGAGGCATAGTTTGTGGTGAGTTTCAGTGACATTTTCTGCCCCCTCCCTGCTTTTACAGGAAACAGGGCAAGCACTTTGATTTTGCACGCTAAAGCTTTCTTTAGTTCATTGGAGTTTCTTGTTGTAGCAAAGCCAGTTGGACCTGGTAAAAATGGCTGGGATGGTGCACCAGAAGCCAGCAATTATGTCATTTTTGCTAAAATGGGTGGGGAGTGGGATGGGAGGCTAAACAGGATTCAGCAAGCAACTTTTTGGGGAGCTCTGCCCATCCCATCTCCACTCTTCCCCCAGGTTACATTCTTTTTCTGAACCATCTGACCTTCCAGGGCCCAGTACATAACTGCTCCCTGCCCTGAGGTGGAAAGGTATAGTTCACTGGGCCCATCATGATGGGAATGGGCCCAAGAGACTGTGAAGTGAGTACATTTCCAGGGTCTTCTTTTCACTTTTGTTCAGACTGGGGAGAGGAAGGCGGTGAAGAATCTTCTGCTTCTTTTACAAAGAACCTCTCTGCCCACCTGTTTCCGGCACCTACTGGTTTTCATCAAGCTTATTTACATAAGAAATATGTGAAATGGTAAAAGCCAAGTCACATATAAGCTATATTCGGAAACTGATGCTCTCTTTTAGCAACCAAATCTCATCTTTTGCATACTGTTAGATTTCTTACTGATGTCTTAGAGATTCATATTTGTCATCTAGCAAGTGTTTGTACATGAAAATTTGCTGTCAAGGCTCTTTTATGCTTTGTCAGTCAACGTGACACTTGGAATTGTCAGGCATGACCTAAGCTACTTTCAGGGTAAGGAGAGCTTTGCAATTAAGCTCTTTTAAAGAAAGTTTAGTCACCAAAGTGAACAGCCAAATCTTGGATTTGGAAGAAAAAAAGCAAAACTGGAGCCTTCAGCACTCTCTGAGGGTGAAACGTTCTTCAGTATCACAGAGCAAAAGATTGGACCTGGGTGACTGCCCATTAGACAAAGGACTAGAAAACATGCATAATTTTCAATAAACAAAAATCGCTACACTTTCTTAGTGGGCACATATGTCTTTCTTGTCCCATTTTATTTGTTTTGTGATATGTTTACTTAGTTGTCTTAAATAGATACCATTTTACATTTACAAATTTAGTAAAGTGTACTAAAGTTAGTAAATTTTATTAGTAAAATCTAATGAAAGCCTATTTGTTGTTTAAGAAAAATGAATAAAAAACCAGCCCAATATCACCGCCTCATTCAAGACAATGTTTACATTTAAATATGTTTGTATTTCCTTTACTAAGATAGTTCTCTTTTTAAAATAGTTTTTCTTTCAAATCATGGTTACCTTCATTCACTGCTAATGTATAATTTTCAAAAAAATAAAATCATGACTCTCAGGAAAATGTAAACATATATCGAAGATGATGTTAAACTTCTTAATTAATGAGGGAACCAGGAAGATGTTCAGACTTGTTCAAATGAGAACTTGAAAAATTTATAAATATAAATAAATATATATGTATATATACACACACATAATCAAGAATGCTAACATGAATTTACTATTAATAACTGATGCAGCAAAACTGTTTAATACCCTACAGGATGATAAAGTGTAATTTAATGATGTACATTTAGGGTCACGTACAGGCTGGTAATAAATTTCTACTAACAAACCTCATCTGCATTGATATAGACAAGAATCATTTACATTACCATTAGTTTTCTGCTATGTGACTTCTACCTCTACAGAGCTTTAAAATTGCCTTATCATTAGACATACAAAGGCCCATATAGTCAAGGCTGAGGTCTTCCCAGTGGTCACATACTGTTGTGAGAGCTGGACTGTAAATAAGGTGGAGCGCTGAAGAATTTATGCCCTCGAAAAGTGGTGCTGGAGAAGATTCCTGAAAGTCACTTGGACAGCAAGGAGATCAAACCAGTCATTCTTAAGGGAAATCAACCCTGAGTATTCATTGGAAGGACGGATGCTGAAGCTGAAACTTCAGTATTTTGGTCATCTGATGCAAACAGCTGACTCAATGGAAAAGTCCCTGATGCTGGGAAAAATTGAGGGCAGAACGAGAAGAGGGTGTCAGAGGATGAGATGGCTGGATGGCATCACCCATGCAATGGACATGAACTTGGGCAAATTATAGGAGATAGTGAGGAACAGAGAGGCCTGGCGTGCTGCTGTCCAGGGGTTGCAAAGAGATGGACACAATTGGGCGACTGAACAACAACAACAATCATTAGAAATAGAATCAAATATACATTGTTGAATAGAATCAGATAATCCCTGGCTTCCATAACTCTACTAAAAGGGCAGCCAGTAATCTCTTTGCCCATTTCTAACTTCAGGACAATTTTCTTGACATCACACTTAATTGCATTTCTGACTTTGATGAGAGGTAATTCTAATTCTTTTCAGATGTCTAATTTGGATGGGGGCATGCTGGGAAAGACTGAGGGTAGAAGGAGAAGAAGGGAATGACAGAGGATGAGATGGTTGGATGGCATCACTGACTTGATGGATGTGAGTTTGAGTAAGCTCCAGGAGTTGATGATGGACAAGGAGGTCTCTCGTGCTGCAGTCCATGGGGTCGCAAAGAATTGGGACACGACTGAGCAACTGAACTGAGCAGATAACGTGCTATACAACCTTACAAGTTCATTAGTTACAGTGTAAGGCCTAAAATTAAGGTTCAATATTATGTGCTGCCTTGACATTTTAGAAAACAGAGAAGGCCTTGAATGGTCTAATCACAAGTTTTCCTTCCTACTCTTCTCCCATCAATATTGACCTTTAGCCAAACAATTCTTCTTATCCAGGGAACAAGGTACATTACCTGCTTAATCCTGAGTAGAGATGATGTTCCCTGCCAGCCCACATAATAAATCAAGCAAGCCAATCTCCTTCTCCTGTGGTAACCAGGTGCATCTCACCCTCTTGATACTACAATGGACTTTGGCTGTTCATTGTTGTTGGTGTTCAGTCACTAAGTCACTTCTGACTCCTTGTGATCGCATGAACTGCAGCACGCCAGGCTTCCCTGTCCTTCACTGTCTCCAGGAGTTTGCTCAACCTCATGTCCATTGACTCGGTGATGCCATCCAACCATCTTACCATCTTGGCTGTTCACTCTGGTCCTAAGCGCAACCCTTCTATGTCTTGCTGCAAGGTCCTTGGCTCCCAGGTTATGAGTATCTGTGACTAATGCTCCTGTCAGTCTAATCTGTTCCGTGTTGCGGGACAGGGTTCAGGGCTCAGCCATCCCCATAGCTGAAGGGTGGGTCTCTCTCCTTAATCAGTAGGTAAACAAGAGGTGATTATGACATCAGTTTAGAGAGTTGAATGATAGCAGAGCAGGGGAAGGCAAAAGAATATATCTGAGAATAAAGAGACCAAGGTCCAGCTTAAAGGGTAAGTGAAACTCATGAGTTGAAAGAATGCCCTAGGTAGGAGAAAATTCATGTGTGCATATTAAAACCAAAGAGCAGGGTCTAGCATTTTCAAGAGATTGAAAGGTTTTTCAAAATGATTGGAATGTATGAGAGTGCAAAATCATGATTGCTTAGAGCTAAGCCAGACAGATAAGACATAGCAGTGAAAGCCAAGTTTAGGAATTTAGACCTTATCTTAAAAAGCAACAGGAATAATCGAAGATGGTGTTTTGTGATCAGGGCTGTGTTTTAAAGAATCTTTATGGCTTTAACAAAGAACGAAGAATGTTTAGAGGTTGGAAGCCAGTTAGGAGGTCATTAAAGCAAATGGGTATAAATGTGGTGTCTTTTCCAAGAGTACAAATAGTAGAGATGGAAATAAATGGACTTAATTTAGAAAATATTGAGGAAGTAGGAGTTGGTGGGTTTGGTGATGAATTGGATGTGGGTGGAGATGCCAGATTTAGCAAATAGAAATACAGGATGTCCACTTCTGTTTGATTTTCAGATAAACAACAATAACTTTTTTAACATAAGTGCATTCCAAGCAATAGTTGGATCACATACAAATTATACATGTTTATCACATGCAAATTATTCATTGTTTAACTAAAATTCAAATGTATCTGGTGACCTGTATGTATGGTTGGGGAAGAAGGATGAGTTAGATGACTCCCAGGTTTTTGAACCATGAACTTGGTAGAGGAGGGAAGCAAGGATTTTATATTTAGTCAGAATATGAATGATTGTTACAAAGCAAACATTCTACAAAGAAAACCTGCATGAAAAATATATCTTTGTGAAGGTGATTTTATATTGTGATCTTCCTCATAAAGCATAGCATATTTTGTTTTGTTTTTTCCCCTTGGGAAGAAAGGAAGAACTCTTCCAAATGGAATAAAAGATCAGAAGATAAAATTTCAGCATAACCAGCAGTATACGATGGAAGGGATTTTTGTTTAGGCAAAGGCGAACAGGGTTCAGGGTGAGAAGACCCTGATCTTGTATTGTTTCAATGTCAAGCAACTACAGTTATGCTCATTTCTGCTTTTCATTATGTTTATATGTGAGTTTTTTTAATTAAGGGAAGTTGTTCTACTTAACAATGTTGTAGCATTTCTTAATTTTCAGGGGCAAATAAGTGAGAGTTTGGATACTAAATCTCAGCATCTAAAGGTAATGAATCACAGAAATTAATTTGGGTTATAAATCATACAAAATGGGTTATAAATCAAAAAGTAAAATCTAAACCTACAGAACTTCTCACAGAAAATGTAAAAGATATCTTCACAATCAGGGTGGACAAATACTTCTTAAATAAAAGGGGAAGGAAGAAAACTATAGCAGAAAAAACCTGTAAGTTAGACTTTATAAAATTTATAATTTTATCTATCAAAGACATTGTTAAGAAATTGAAAGGACAAATCATAGACTGGACAAAATATTAAAAATACATATATCTGACAAAGGACTTGTATCAAAAAAAAGTCTTAAAACTCCTAAATCTCGATGATAAAGGTCAAACCTAATTAAAATAGGCAAAAACCAAAAAGATATTTCAGAAGAGAAGATATATGAACAGGCAATAAACTCATGGAAAGATAATCAACTTTGTTAGTGTTCGGGGAAATGTATTTTCCTGAAGACTACAATGAGATAGCACTTAACACCCACTTGAATGGCTAAAATTAAAAAGGCTGACAGTACTGCTGGCGAGGATGTGGAACAATCAGAACTCAGACACGCTGGTGGGAGAATAAAATGCTACAACCTCTTTGGACAATGCTTTGGCGGTTTCTTATGTGGTCTGACCCAGAAACTCTCTCCTATGTGCTTGTACAAGAGAAATAAAACACACGCCCACAAGAAAATTTATATAAGAATATTCATGGATGTTTTATTCATGATAAACACGGACAGAAAGAATGCAAAGAGCTATCAACCAGTAAACAGGAGAAGGCAATGGCACCCCACTCCAGTCCTCTTGCCTGGAAAGTCCCATGGACGGAGGAGCCTGGTAGGCTGCAGTCCATGGCGTCGCTGAGAGTAGGACACGACTGAGTGACTTCACTTTCACTTTTCACTTTCATGCATTGGAGGAGGAAATGGCAATCCACTCCAGTGTTCTTGCCTGGAGAATCCCAGGGATGGGGGAGCCTGGTAAGCTGCCGTCTAGGGGGTCGCACAGAGTTGGACACGACTGAAGTGACTTAGCAGCAGCAGCAGTGAATAAACAAGTTTTAATGTGACCATACAATACAGTAACACTCAGTGAAAAAAAGAAAAGAAAAAAAGGACAAGACAGAACAATGTGGGTGCATTTCAAAACTTTGAGTTAAAGAAGCCAGGTGCAAAAGAGAACATATATGATTCCTTATGTATGACTTTATATGATGCTACAGAAACATAAACTGGTTGCACAGAGGCAGTCTAAAGTGGGATAGGCTGGAAAAGGGCAGGGAGGAAATTTCTGGGGTAATGCAGGTGCTCTGTTATCTTCAGTGGGTGATGGTTATGTTCATATTTTCCAACATTAATGGAACTCTACACTTAGAGTGGGGCTTCTCTGGTTGTTCAGCGGTAAAAGAGTCCACCTGCCAATGCAGGAGACACGGTTTCGACCCCTGTGCCGGGAAGATCCCCTGGAGGAGGAAATGGCAACCCACTCCAGTATTCTTGCCTGGGAAATCTCATGGATAGAGAAGCGTGGCAAGCTATAGTTCATGGGGTCGCAAGAGCTGGACGTGACAGAGCCACTAAAACAACAGCAACAACAAATACTCTTAAAAACTAGGCATCTTCCTCCATGTAAATGATGACCCAATTAAAAAGACAAAAGAAAAATAGACAGAGATAGAGCTCATTCTTATTTTGTGAGTAGAATACATGACACAGATGCTTTTTTCTGGCATGAGAGATGAAAATACAAAGGCAATGCAAGTTGTTCATGGGTGAGACGGGTAAGGGGCTCAAGTTTGCCCTCTTGGTCCTCTTAATCTCGTTCACACTTCTTAAGTTCACTCTCCTCTCTGAGACAGTGTGGATAAAATTACATACGTGAACCATCCTAGTAGAAATCCAAGTGGTAAGTAGGTAACAGTAATAGTAATAAGTAATGTTAGTCCTTTTCTCTTTATCATATTTTTTACCCGGTGGTGATTTATTAATGAACTTGAAGAGTTTTCTCTAATCATGTCCCATAGGGTTGGTCTCATGCACACTATTCCGTCAGTAGTACCTAAAAAGAGTGAGGGTCTCTAGAGAAAACATATATATATATTTAAATAACACCATGTTTATGAATTAAATGACACTGTTTTCAAATATCTTGCTTGTTTAATCACTGGGAAGACTTTTTAAAAAAAGAGCTACTCAGAAATACTTTTTCTTAAAAAGAACTGTTTTCAATCATAGTTTTCTCTAGAAAGTATTTTCCCCAAGAATAAACCTCTGTCCTATGCTTTGTGGAAGACATTTTAAAGACAATGTTAGTAATGGAAAATTTTCACAGCTTCTCAAGTAATGCTTCCCTCATAGCTCTGTTGGTAAAGAATCCACCGGCAATGCAGGAGACCCCGACTTGATTCCTGGGTCAGAAAGATCCACTGGAGAAGGGATAGGCTACCTTCTCCAGTATTCTTGGGCTTCCCTTGTGGCTCAGCTGGTAAAGAATCCGCCTGCAATGCAGGAGACCTGGGTTTGATCCCTGGGTTGGGAAGATCCTCTGGAGAAGGGAAAGGCTACCCACTCCAGTATTCTGGCCTGGAGAATTCCATGGACTATACAGTCAATGGGATCGCAAAGAGTTGGACACGACTGAACCACTTTCACTTTCACTTTCACTTTCAAGTAATGCTGAGATGACATGTCTTACCAAGATAACTGAAATGAAATACAAAGGTACAGCTTTGTAACATGTAAGTTAAAACTAACGAATTCATGAAATTCTGACCATATTATTTACAGGTGAAACATTCAATTCAAACATCTCTCACATCTGTAGTGAGAATTTTCCGGAAATATTAAAAGGAAATCTTGTCTTGTGGAGATTCCTGTAGCATGCTATTTCTTCAGTGTTGTTTAATCAATAAGGCATGTTCGACTCTTTGCAACCTCATGTACTTGTAACCCGCAAGGCTCCTTTGTCCATGAGTTTCTCCAGGCAAGAATACTGGAGTGGGTTGCTATTTCCTTCTCCAGGGGATCTTCCTTACACAAGGATCAAACCTGGGTCTCCGGCTTTGCAGGCAGACTCTTTACCATTTGAGCTACTAAATTTCTTCCTCTCAATAAATATAAGACTTGTTAAATAATCACTCTACTGAATGAGGAATAAGGGACATACTATTTCAATTTAAAGTGTTATACTATTTTGCCTTAAATAAACAATGAAAAAATGAAGAGAGGATATATTTTGCTTTTTTATTTAATAGGTTTATAAATGTTACCTAATTTTAACATGGATAATAAATAAGTAAATGAATACTGTTTCTGTATACACTTCTATTTTAAAGCCCATACACTTACTATGTAATACAATTTTATAACTCAAGCCAAATGATATTGTAAGGAAAGAGACATAGCACATATTGAAATTGAAACCCAGATCCAAATGTGCCTGTGAGAGCCCAAGCCTCTGGAAACTAAAAAGAAATGTTGAGAAAGGCTTTGAACTTCCACAATGCATAGAATGGCTCAAATTAACTAGGCTTCAATAGACTGGATTACTCTCACTAGCTTGTGATTTATAGGTATTTAATATTTAAAATTTACCACTTTTCTGAGTTTACTAGATCTTCCACTTGGGTCTTCTAGATATAAAATTATATCACCTGTAAAGAACTGCAGTGGTGTTTTCTTTCCCTTTAATATTTTCACATTTCATTTATTTTTATATTGCATTTCATTGACTAGTACTTACAGGAAAATAATTATGGAAATGAGCATCTTTGCCTGTTGATGGAATTTAATAGGAATAATTTTGTTTCACCATTAGACCTGACTTTTGTTTATTTTATTTAAATATACACAAATGTGTGTAATTTTCTGTATAAATTAATAGGCATCTATTCCTATTCTCTGTTCATGGAATTCCCCAGGTGAAAACACTGGAGCTGGTAGCCATTCCCTTCTCCAGGAAATCTTCCTGACCTAGTGATCAAACTTACATCGCCTGCATTACAGGCATATTCTTTACTGTCTGAGCCACCAAGGAAGCTCAAAGTAAGAAAAGTAGTAAAAAAATAGAGCTAAGTTTTAAAAATTAAGTTTTGAATAGCTGTTAGGAAATCATATGATTTTTCTCCTTTGACTTATAAATGTGATAAATTATTAAGTTTTACTGTATATTTTATTTGCAAATTTTATTTAATATGTTAAAATCTATGCTCATTAGTGACATTTGCTTATAACTTTTGTGATACATGAAATTTTGTTATTACTAATATGATTATACATCAGTCAGTCACTCAGTCGCGTCCGACTCTTTGTACCCCATGGACTGCAGCACGCCAGGCTTCCCTGTCCATCACCAACTCCCGGAGCTTACTCATACTCATGTCCATTGAATTGGTGATGCCATCCAACCATCTCATACTCTGTCGTCCCTTCTCCTCCCACCTTCAATCTTTCCCAGCAGGGTCTTTTCCAATGAGTCAGTTTTTTTCATCAGGTGGCCAAAGTATTGGAGTTTCAGCTTTAGCAACCATCCTTCCAGTGAATATTCAGGACTGATCTCCTTTAGGATGGACTGGTTGGATCTATTTGCAGTCCAAGGGACTCTCAAGAGTCTTCTCCAACACCACAGTTCAAAAGCATCAGTTCTTTCATACATAATAAGAAGCATGATTAATATGTATGATATGATTATACATAATCATACATAATATGATTATACCTAATGACTTTTCTCTTTGTAAGATAAGGGATAGTTTGAACAACAAAACATTACTTATTAAACATTTGAAAAAATTCACCTCTAAAACCATCTGGGCCTTGGCAAGGTAGTCTTTGATAACATTTCAGTTTATTCTATGATTATATAATTGTCAATGAATTCATTAACCCACTTTCTTTAATAAAGATATTAAACTGTTTATTAGTTGAACTTGTTTTCACAATGAATTTAAGATGGTTCATGGAATTTGATCTTAAATTGCATAGTATATGCTACAATTCAATTTTATTCATGAAAAAGCTATTGTTTTATTGTATTCCATATTCCTGTTGAGTGGAACAAAACCTTGTGTTGATATAAGGTCAAAATAATTGGCTAGTTAGCATGTTGAGAATATGTTTCTGCCCAAAACTTCAGTCATGGGTTCTTTTGAAATAAGAGACTGTTTTACTCATATGTATCATATTATCTGTTCCCTTAGAGTGAGCTAGGGCTTCCTGGGTGGTGCTAGTGATAAAGAGTCCATGTGCCAATGCAGGAGACGCAAGAGACATGGGCTTGATCCCTGGGTTGGGAAGATCTCCTGGAGGAGGAAATGGCAACCCATTCCAGTATCTTTGCCTGGAAAAAGTCCATGGACAGAAGAGCCTGGTGGGCTATATTCATATTATCTGTACCTATACTGTGTTCTGGCTTATAGTGAGTGTTCAATAATTATTTTCTCCTTTAAAAAAGAAAAACATTATGAATGAATCAGCCAACATAAACACAGTTTATTTATTTATTTTTTTTTATGGTTGGTAGATCATGGACTTAGGACCATGACACATGGAATCCTCCTGACCCCATCTCAGCCCTGGTAGCTATAGCATGGTCAGAACAAGTGTTTCTGTTCATTTTTTCTCTTAGAACTGCAAAATACATTAGGCTGGCAGCTGGTGCTAAATTTCCCTCATTTATCCTGTTGTAGGTTAATCATTAGGGAGAGGAAGGAAAACATTGTTTTGCTAGGATTATTAGAAACAAAAGAAAGGTTTAAAAAACAGTTAAGTGTTAAAATTTGACCTTGGAAGGAAAATATGTTATATATTATACGTTAGGTGCAGGCTTAATGAAAAATGCTAACAAGGAAGTGAAACACAATGTCCTGTTTAGACTTTCTGCTTTCAATTATCATAGTAAGATTACCACTTATGCGTTTATGTAACAGTAAAACCTCTGTTTATTTAACAGCAATAATAAGTAGATGCTAGTTGCTTTTCATTTTTATTTCACTTATTACACATTTCAATTCTATGAACAAGACAATCTTTTAATCCTCAGCTCACAGAGAAGTAAACTGAGGCTCAGAGGGAACGTATTCATAAGTTGTGTGTGGGATAAGTGAGAAGCCAGGCAGTAAATTCACACTTGTCTGGCTTCAGCGCCATGCTCTTATACACTATACAACATCATCTGATCACTTCTCTTTAAGTTATAGAAATGTTTTAAAATTATCTCTCTGGATGTCCTCTACAACATACCAGTTCCTCCACCATACTTCATCGCTTCCTCAAACATCAAGTGAACATACAGTGTTGCAGGAAATTAACTCAAATTTTTCCAGTCTCTTCAGTTTTTATCAAACTATGTTTTAGCTTGCCTACTTTCATGGCCATCAGAACCAAAGTTTATTTTTATGACGTAAAGAGCTCTGCTTTTTTTTTTTTTTTTTAGTAATCCATCATCAATAGTATTCTGGATGCTTTTTACAACCAATTTTGGCTTATGGAAACATTTTAGTAACCTGATAGATAATATGGAGAAATTATATGAAAGACTAGCAACATGTTTAAAATAAAGGTCACACACGCAAGGCATTTCAGTTATTTGATGAACTATCCTAAATTTTATGCTGTCATCATCTCTTTTTGTAAATTTCTGGAGCAATAGATGATCTTCTTCAACCTGTTAGTCCAATTTCAGTTTTGGGAGGGCAACTATTTCTCTTATTCATAGACACTTGCCTGGCTTTCTACAGAATGTTCCTGGAAGCTTTAAGCTAGCAGTATTCCCAAGAATTGAATACATAAAAGGTCACATTGACCTTGACTTATCTGAGCATTTCCAAGTCTACACAGCACAAAAAAAGGTCACTGCCAAAAGCATGTCTTGCAACATTAGAATGGGGTTACATTTTTTTTGGAGTGAGTTTCTGTCTAGATGAGATGAAGGAACTTTCGTTTCTTCCAGATTAAAATTTCATTTTCAATAGAACCTACCTTATTTAGATGCATGTATACTCAGTCGTGTCTGACTCTTTGCGACCCCATGGGCTGTAGCCCGCCAGGCTCCTCTGTCCGTGAAATTTTCCAGGTAAGAATACTGGGGTGGGTTGCCATTTCCTATTCCAGGGGATCTTCCCGACCAAGGGACCAAACCTGAGAGTCCTGAGTCTACTGCATTGGCAGGTGGATTCTTTATTGTTGAGCCACCTGGAAAGCTCAACTCACCCCAAATGCATGTATTTTGGGATGGAAGATATTGAAACCTATGAGGTCTATTACAGAACAAGTAAAGGATGAGTAGGGTGCAATAATAAAATAGAATAATAAACAATAATTTATACTCCAATACTTTGGCCACATGATGCAAAGAGCCAACTCATTGGAAAAGACCCTGATGCTGGGAATGATTGAGGGCAAGAAGAGAAGAGTATGACAGAGGATGAGACAGTTGGATGGTATCACCGACTCAATGGACATGAGTTTGAGCAAGCTCCATGGGAGACAGTGAAGGACAGGGAAGCCTGGCGTGCTGTAGTTCATGGGGTTCCTGAGAGTTGGATATGACTTAGTGACTGAGAAACAATATAAAATGGAATAGTTTATATAATTATTATATACAATAATTATAAAATATTACATGTACACATAAAATATATAATTGCAATATATATGATATATCATATATGTTATAAAGTATCTGTGGGTTAGGTTGGAGCTCCAGCATTAGCCTGCAGAAAGGCCCTCCAATGTGGCCAATTGCTCTATTTTGTCTCAATTGTTGGTTTTATCACTGACAGTCTTTGGGTCATAGTGCTTAATAATGTAAATACTAGTAAATATAATAATAAAAATAGAAAGAAAGCAAGCAAGATGAGACGATTTGACAGCCAAAATAGCAATTGAGCTCAGCCATACTTTGCATGGTAGAATGGCTGCAAGGTGGAAGTGACATGCTCATATGACCTTTCTCATATAATATTTGCTGATCTGATGATACTAATTCAATTACCTCATCCTAAACATACATTGTAAATCAGCTATACTTCTATTAAAATTTTTTTAAAAATAAATTAAAAGTAATATAAAAGTAAAAATATGGAAACACACACACAAAAGAATAAAAGCCATTTAAATTAACATCTTAACCCCATGAACTTATTACAAAGATGGGAAAATGTATCTTTTCTCGCTCCAGTTCTGCCTACTGAAATAGCCACAGATTCTCATTTGTTCTTAGTATTTTCTAACACTGTATGTTGAAGTGGCTGTAGCCTCATCTCCAGGAGCTTTGCCTTTCCCATGACCCAACAGTCTATCAAGAAGTACCCATGCTCAGTTGATTCAGTCACATCTGATTCCTAGCGACCCCATGTACTGTAGCGTGCCTGGCTTCTTTGTCCATGGGATTCTCTAGACAAGAATACTACAGTGGGTAACCATTTCCTCCTCCAGGGGATCTTTTCGACTCAGGGATCGAAACTGCGTCTCTTACATCTCCTGCATTGGCAAGTGGGTTCTTTACCACTAGTGCCACCTGGGAAGCCCAAGCTGTAGAATTATGGTTGCAAAGTTTTTAATTTCTGATTCCTGAAATTGTAACCAAGTATGCTGATGGAATCCCGACCTCTTCAGCCTACATGTGTCTTATTCCTGAATTAATATTCCTCTACTTTGACATCATGGATATTCTGAATATCAATAATATTCCTTAGGTTTTTTTTTTTATATATCCAATTATATAGTCTCTGGATACGTTTTTATTTCCTTCTTTCCAGCCTTTATGACCTTACTGAATTTTTATTCCATTGGGTAGGACTTCCAGGACAATACTAAATACAAGTTGTGAAAGTTGACTTCCTTGATCTTGAAAAAATGTCCACTATTTCACCATTAAGAACTATGTTAGCTGTAGGTTTTTGATAGGAATCTATTATAAAATTGAGTTAGTTCTCCTGTATTTTTAGTTTACTGAGTTTTTTTCATCAATTCAAGATGAATTTTTTCAAGAACTTTTTTTTGCATGTATTGATACATTCACATGATTTTTCTTTTCTATCCTATTAATCAATTATATTGACAGATTTACAATTGTAAAGTCAATCTTGAATATGTGGTCATGATGTATTTCCCTTTATATATTGCTGGATTTGATTTACTCCTATCTATTAATATCTTGCTAAGAATATTTACATCTATGTTCATGAGATATTTTGTTCTATAATTTTTTTTTCCTGTAATGTCCTCATTTAGGTCTTAGAATTAGGGTTATGTTGACTTTATTACATCGATTGAAACCTATTCCCTTATCCTTTATATTCTAAAAGGGTTTAGGCAAGAATGGTAATAAATGTTTGATAGAATTCACCATTAAAGCCATCTTGCTTTTAAGCTTTGTTTGTAGCTTTGTGGGAAGGTTTTAAATTATGGTGTCAATTTCTTCAGTGCTGTTCATACTTTCCTCTTTCTTTTGTATCAGTTTTGGAGAGTTATGTTTTTTCAAGGGATTTATCTGTTTTATCTCAGTTGTGAAATTTATGGAATTATTTTGAACATAAATGTCTTAAAAATATTTCCTTGACAACCTCTTGATTTGTGTATGGTCTGTAGCTATGTCCCCACATTCATTTCTAATATTGGTAATTGGTTACTGATGTTTCTTTCTGACCTTCCTCCTTCCCTTCTTCATGTCTTTCTACCTTCTTTCCTTTTAAAAAATAGTCTTTTTAGGGGTTTATATGCTTTGTTAACCATTTAAAACCCAACATTTGGGTTTTGTTTGTCTCTATTTTTTCTGTTTTAATAATATTAATTTTTTTCTTGCATGTCCACCATGTATTCATGCATTTTGTAACATTTATCTCTACTTTTCAAAATGATATTGCAGGGAAAATATTACTGCTCTTAATTTACATGTATGTAAAATAAAACACAAAAAGTTTATGTTTTTGTATCTTATAAATTTCAGAGACCACATGTGAATTTAGAACATATGAATATATGATCTCAATGATGATTCTTTTACCCTATTACAGTGCCTCCCAGTAAAGTTGTAGAATATCTGATTAAATAAATTATGATTCGAAGTCCAGTTCTTGCTACAAAACTAATCAATATCATGAAACTTATCAGCATCAATATGTTAGGAATGCCTAGTTTGCATAGCTGTAAAACTTGCAGTCGGTTTTGATGAGGTAGTCAATTCAGCATGTGTACTAATCACATCTAGAAACAACATATTGGTGTTTTATAATTGGCATAAATGCAATCTTATCAAGGATATCAACAGCAAAGTTCTTCAAGGAACTGATCATAGGAGTATTGGAAAATTTATCTTTTATTTCTCCACCCAATTACTCTCACTGAAGCACAGTATTCTCTCCCTCCACTTTCCTCCCTCTGGAAGATCAAGTAGTTTTCAGAGTTTGCTATAACTGGAGATTTCCCATTGGTCACAGTCCACAGTGATGGTCTAGGAAGATATTGGGAAGAAAGCATCAACCTCTTTTGATGGATGGCAAAAATGACTCAAAGTCTTTATCCCTTGGAGACTAGTAGACCATGTTTGGCCCCCCAGATGTCTTAATGTCTACCCTCAAGGAATATGTGTGTAGGATGAAATGTATATCAGTAGGAATATTTGGTCTACAATATTGGACATCATGATTTTATTTTGGAGACTCCTTTGATATGTTGGAGTACTTCTATAGTTTTGGAAAGTTACCTCAGATAAGTTTTCTGTTTATTACAACAAAGTGAGAGGAGGAAGTGAAAAAATGGCTTACTTCAGGTCTTAAACCTCTGCAGCACTGAGTAAGTGAAAGTGTCAGTCACTCAGTCCTGTCTGACTCTTTGTGATCCCATGGACAGTATAGCCTACCAGGTACGTCTGTCCATGGAATTCTGCAGGCAAGAATACTGGAATGGGTAGCTATTCCTTCCTCCAGGGTGTCTTCCTGATCCAGGGATCAAACCTGGGTTTCCCACATTGCAGGCAGATTCTTTACCATCTGAGCCTCCAGGAAGCATACTGGTAAAAGAAAATAAATGACTACCAGGATGGTCTTATTATTATTATTTTTTGGATGTTTCATCTGCTCACAAAGTTATATGTGTTCATGTAATGCTCCAACTGTCTGGATTCCTTCCCTTTAATCCTTGAAGTTAGAAGCATCCATGCCCGAACTTTTAGTGACTTTTTTTTCTATGCTTTCAATTTTTAAATAAGATATACTTATCTGTTTTCCCATTCATGTGAGTTCTAAGATGAGAGAAGGTAATCAGATAAGCAAATGATGACCACTCAAGTCTTAACGTATGTTATTGATACACTTACTGAAATACTAGAAAAGGTAATAATAAAATATCATAAAGCCTAGGTGGTGGTTGACCCCACCAATATATGAGTCCATATATAAATTGTATGGAATGTTCAAACTAGGCTGATAAAGTTTGAATTAGTTTTATGTTAAAAAACCCACCTGACAATGCAGGAGACATAAAAGAAGCGGGTTCAATCCCTGGGTCGGGAAGATGCCCTGGAGGAGGGCACAGCAACCCACTCCAGTATTCTAACCTGGAGAATCCCATGGACTGAGGAGCCTGGTGGGCTACAGTCCATAGGGTTGCATAGAGTTGGACATGACTGATGAAACTTAGCACACACACATGTTAATTGGACTTCCTCATCTGTGAATGTTTGTGAAACCACAGCCTTAGTGATTCCAAAGAGAAGATAAATTTTTATCTCAACATGTGAGGTCATCCTTGCTGAGTCCTGCCCCCAAGGCCGCAGGTGCAAGGCCTTGCACCAAAACCATGGAAGTGGAGCCCAGAACCAAGGTCATCTCTGAAGCTGACTGAGCCCCTTTGTAGCCATTGCCAAAAGCCTCCTGATCATCACTAACAAACTTCCTGACTCTTGGTTAAGCAAAGATGCCGACTCCAGTAAACACCCTATAGTGCCCCAACCGATCACCTACCACCAGTCTTCCAGCAGGAATTTTCTTTGTCTCAAGGATATGCTGCTGCATCACTTCAGTCGTGTCCGACTCCGTGTGACCCCAGAGACGGCAGCCCACAAGGCTCCCCCATCCCTGGGATTCTCCAGGCAAGAACACTGGAGTGGGTTGCCATTTCCTTCTCCACTCAAGGATATAAACATTGGCTATTCACAAAAATTGTTGGCTTTCCCTGGTCCATCAGGAAGTTGGCCCACTGTGCTCTCAGTGTCCCCATTAACTCTGCTCTTTGTTCTTAATAAACTCATTCCTTTCTGAAATGCCCTGTGTCCAGAAATCCATTTCCAACCCATGCTTGGATTGCTTCAACAATCCTTGGGTGTGTATGTCCCTGCTCAGTTGAGTCTGACTCTTTGTGACCCCTTGGACTGTAGCCCACCAGGCTCCTCTGTCCAGGGGATTCTCCAGCAAGAATACTGGAGTGGGTTGCCATGCTTTCCTCCAGGAGTCTTCCAAACCCAGGGATCGAACCCACTTCTTTCATGTCTCCTGCAATGGCAGGCAGGTTTTTTACCACTAGTGATACCTGGGAAGCTCTGTCTTTGCTATGGAATAGCTCAAGACTCCTCCCAGTCTGGTTGTCTTCTGGAATTGCTTTCCAATGAACAGTTGTTGGCCGCCTGGGGCTTCTGTTCTGAGTGCTACTGGGCAGATTCATTACTCCTCTCTTCCTCGAATGCCTCTACCATGAAGGGCTTGTGGCTGTTCGTGGTTTGTCTGCATTCACATTCTGGATTTATTGTAAATATTTCCCCTATGTTTATGATTTTGCTACCAAGCTTCTCTGTATTTTCTAGAGATTTGGAGAGTTTGAAAAGCCATGCTGCCACAGACACTGCCATTTTCCCAGAATCTGACATTATTTTAAATCCCTGACTTAGTGTTTAGACATGGACTTAAATTTCCACGTGATTAAATTGGAGGAAGTGGAGGTTGTTTTTTTAAAATTAATTTTCAGTTTTCATTGTGTTCAGATAATGGAATCTATTTTATCTGTCATGTTCTGAAAGGCAGGTTAAAATCCACCTCCCCTTCAAAGAATTTAATACAATTTTGCTTAGTAGAGCTCTATCAAATGTGGCTTCAGTGCATAGATGTTTAGAGCTATCATCTCTTCTTGGTTAATTATACCTTTTCATCACTATAAAATGGCTTTCTCACTTTTGTTAGAAGCATTTTTCCATGTTCTCTTTTTCTAATATTAATGTGTCTGTCTCTGCTTTCTTTGCCTTTTTTTCTTCTTATTTGGTTATATTTCTATGTCCCTTTCTGTCTTCCTTCTAGCTTTCTGTATCATTTGATGTAGATGAACCCTTTGTGTAGAACATGTGGTTACATTTTACTTTAATGTTTATTGAGTGTCTGTCTTTTAAAAAAGGAGTTTAACCATTCTCATTTATTATGCTCACTGCTGTGTTCAGCCTTAATAATGTTCTTTTTTTTAAATTTTATTTTATTTTTAAACTTGACATAATTGTATTAGTTTTGCCAAATATCAAAATGAATCCACCACAGGTATACATGTGTTCCCCATCCTGAACCCTCCTCCCTCCTCCCTCCCCACACCATCCCTCTGGGTCGTCCCAGTGCACTAGCCCCAAGCATCCAGTATCGTGCATCGAACCTGGACTGGCATCTCGTTTCATACATGATATTTTACATGTTTCAATGCCATTCTCCCAAATCTTCCCACCCTCGCCCTCTCCCACAGAGTCCATAAGACTGTTCTATACATCAGTGTCTCTTTTGCTGTCTCGTACACTGGGTTATTGTTACCATCTTTCTAAATTCCATATATATGCGTTAGTATACTGTATTGGTGTTTTTCCTTCTGGCTTACTTCACTCTGTATAATAGGCTCCAGTTTCATCCACCTCATTAGAACTGATTCAAATGTTTTCTTTTTAATGGCTGAGTAATACTCCATTGTGTATATGTATCATACCTTTCTTATCCATTCATCTGCTGATGGACATCTAGGTTGCTTCCATGTCCTGGCTATTATAAACAGTGCTGTGATGAACATTGGGGTACATGTGTCTCTTTCCCTTCTGGTTTCCTCAGTGTGTATGCCCAGCAGTGGGATTGCTGGATCATAAGGCAGTTCTATTTCCAGTTTTTTAAGGAATCTCCACACTGTTCTCCATAGTGGCTGTACTAGTTTGCATTCCCACCAACAGTGTAAGAGGGTTCCCTTTTCTCCACACCCTCTCCAGCATTTATTGCTTGTAGACTTTTGGATCACAGCCATTCTGACTGGCATGAAATGGTACCTCATAGTGGTTTTGATTGCATTTCTCTGATAATGAGTGATGTTGAGCATCTTTTCATGTGTTTGTTAGCCCTCTGTATGTCTTCTTTGGAGAAATGTCTATTTAGTTCTTTGGCCCATTTTTTGATTGGGTCATTTATTTTTCTGGAGTTGAGCTGTAGGAGTTGCTTGTATATTTTTGAGATTAGTTGTTTGTCAGTTGCTTCACTTGCTATTATTTTCTCCCATTCTGAAGGCTGTCTTTTCACCTTGCTAATAGTTTCCTTTGATGTGCAGAAGCTTTTAAGGTTAATTAGGTCCCATTTGTTAATTTTTGCTTTTATTTCCAATATTCTGGGAGGTGGGTCATAGAGGATCCTGCTGTGATATATGTCAGAGAGTGTTTTGCCTATGTTCTCCTCTAGGAGTTTTATAGTTTCTGGTCTTACATTGAGATCTTTAATCCATTTTGAGTTTATTTTTGTGTATGGTGTTAGAAAGTGTTCTAGTTTCATTCTTTTACAAGTGGTTGACCAGATTTCCCAGCACCACTTGTTAAAGAGATTGTCTTTAATCCATTGTATATTCTTGCCTCCTTTGTCAAAGATAAGGTGTCCATAGGTGCGTGGATTTATCTCTGGGCTTTCTATTTTGTTCCATTGATCTATATTTCTGTCTTTGTGCCAGTACCATACTGTCTTGATAACTGTGGCTTTGTAGTAGAGCCTGAAGTCAGGTAGGTTGATTCCTCCAGTTCCATTCTTCTTTCTCAAGATCGCTTTGGCTATTCGAGGTTTTTTGTATATCCATACAAATTATGAATAATGTTCTTTTTAAAGTCAAAAGTAGAACTATGTTATAATATTGCATTATTTCTAATGAGTTACAAAGGACATTTAATAATAAGGGCTTCCCTGGTGGTAAAGCATTCACCTGCCAATGCAGGAGACGCCTGTTCAGTCACTGGGTAGGGAGATCCCTGGAGAAGGAAATGGCTATCCACTCCAGTATTCTTGCCTGAGAAATCCCATGGACAGAGGAGCCTGGCAGGTGGGGTTGCAAAAGAATTAGACACAACTTAGGGACTAAACAATAGCAACAACATCTGTGAAACAGACACAGTGATATGTCTTCCTTAAGTTTCTCACAGTGACAAAAATGAGAGATGACATGTAGAAAGTTTTAGTTTTGTGCTTGTGCCATATTAAACATCCAATAGGACATTAGCTACATAATAATTATTATTTTTGGAAATGTAGCAGCTTAAAAATGTGTATATTGAGTAAAGAGATCAGAGTTTAATCTTATTGTGAGCATAACCTTACTTGGGAGAAAAATATATTTCTAAAATTAAGCTTGTTGCAGCAGTGGTTTTTCCATTCATTCCATTTGCACTTAGTACTGCCCCTTTGGGCAATGTGCAATATTTACACATTTCAAGAGTACTTTATAGCATTGATTGGTCATATTTCATTAATAAAGGTATAGGTTTACCAAAAGAAAAAAAAAAAAGAAAAAACCCTCTGACTTGGGAAAACATGAAGGCAAAGTCATAAAGATGAGCAGGCACCAGCTATAAATCATATAATGGTGACAGTTGGGCAAGAGGGAGCCAGATGGGGGGAGCAATGGCCTCTATAAAGCAGGCTAACACATTTCCAAATATTGAGTAATCCACCCTTCAATTCTTTCAAATGGCACATAGTGATTTTAATAAGTGACATGTTTATAAATGCTTTAATTACAAAATAAAAATTTCTAGATTATCCTAATGAGGGAACAAAGCACATAATGAATTAATAAGATGCTAAATCTACATGAGACAGCCTGATACACAATCATATTAAGATATTGCCATGTGGCCAAAATGCTATTACAGCCTGGAGAAGCAAATGAAACTTGGCTTGGGGATCTTGACAAAGACTGTACCGAGGCAGGGACACCGCAACAGGACTGCAAAGCACAAGTAGGAGTCACTGAGCAGGAAACGAGGGGTTCTGGGGAAAGTATCCTTTACTGAACTTGCGCCACATGTGACCCTTTGATGCTGTGAATATTGTCTTACTTGAACTGTATAACCACCCTCTGGGAAGATATTCTCTATTTTCCAGGTCTTGAAATTGATGGTTATAAATAATGAAGGCTCAGGTTTACAGTTAGGTAGAGGCAGCTGTGACCGCTATATCCAGGACTGCATGACTTGATCTTTTTCCTTTTTTTTAATCACTTCAAAACACTGCCTTGAGGACATTCTAGGAAAGGATCCTAGAGTGGCAGTTCAGTTCAGTCGCTCAGTCGTGTCCGACTCTTTGCAAACCCATGAAGCACAGCATGCCAAGCCTCCCTGTCCATCACCAACTCCCAGAGTTCACCCAAACTCATGTCCATTGAGTCGGTGATGCCATCCAACCGTCTCATCCTTTGTCATCCCCTTCTCCCCTGCCCTCAATCTTTCCCAACATCAGGGTCTTTTTAAATGAGTCAGCTCTTCATATCAGGTGGCCAAAGTATTGGAGTTTCAGCTTCAACATCAGTCTTTCCAAAGAACACCCAGGACTGATCTCCTTTAGAATGGACTGGTTGGACCTCCTTGCAGTCCAAGGGACTCTCAAGAGTCTTCTCTCACATACATACATGACTACTGGAAAAACCATAGCCTTGACTAGATGGAACTTTGTTGGCAAAATAATGTCTCTGCTTTTTAATATGCTGTCTAGGTTGGTCATAACTTTCCTCCCAAGGAGTAAGAGTCTTTTAATTTCATGGCTGCAGTCACCATCTGTAGTGGTTTTGCAGGCCCCCTCAAAATAAAGTCTGACACTGTTTCCACTGTTTCCCCATCTATTGGCCATGAAGTGAAGGGACCAGATGCCATTTCTGAATGTTGAGCTTTAAGCCAACTTTTTCACTCTCCTCTTTCACTTTCATCAAGAGGCTCTTTATTTCTTCTTCACTTTCTGCCATAATGGTGGTGTCATCTGCACATCTGAGGTTATTGATATTTCTCCCAGCAATCTTGATTCCAGCTTGTGATTCTTCCAGCCCAGCGTTTCTCATGATGTACTCTGCATTTAAGTTAAACAAGCAGGGTGACAATATACAGTCTTGATGTACTCCTTTTCCTATTTGGAACCAGTCTGTTGTTCCATGTCCAGTTCTAACTGTTGCTTCCTGACCTGCATACAGATTTCTCAAGAGGCAGGTCAGGTGCTCTGGTATTCCCATCCCTTTCAGAATTTTCCACAGTTTATTGTGATCCACACAGTCAAAGGCTTTGGCATAGTCAATAAAGCAGAAATAGATGTTTTTCTGGAACTCTCTTGCTTTTTCTATGATCCAGCGGATGTTGGCAATTTGATCTCTGGTTCCTCTGCCTTTTCTAAAACCAGCTTGAACATCAGGAAGTTCACGGTTCACATATTCCTGAATCCTGGCTTGGAGAATTTGGGCATTACTTTACTAGCGTGTGAGATGAGTGCAATTGTGTGGTAGTTTGAACATTCTTTGGCATTGCCTTTCTTTGGGATTGGAATGAAAACTGACCTTTTCCAGTCCTGTGGCCACTGCTGAGTTTTCCAAACTTGCTGACATATAGCAATTGGGGACAAAATGGTAAATTGGAGAAAAAGTATATTAGTATCCCCAGTGCATAGTTGTGAGAGAGGGAAAAGGTGCTATAAGGAAATAAAGGATTTTCTTGTATTCCATTCTCTTTAGAGTTTACCCTGTAATTTCATTGTTCATATTCACTCACATCTACTCACTTATGCAACTATCACTCTAATTTCTCAGATATGCACACACATGTCATCACATTAAACTACAAACCCATGTTTCTAGATTTATACTCTCTCTTTTTTCATTCACTTTGAGTATCATCTACATCCTTGTGAAAAATTGTTACAAATATAGATCCAATATTTAGATCAAAAGTGTAGACATTTTGTTCCCCCAAGCCTCAGACTCCATCTTATTATCTTGAACTTAAGGAAGAACATAAGTGAACCAATTGTAACTGACCTGTAGCTATTCATGTCTTTTAAGAGACTACTTTAAAAAAATATGATTTAGACTTTTGTTGAAAGCACTCTGGCCAAAAGAAATGAAAGGCCAAACTTTCTAGTTCAAAATTCACCAGCCTATTAGTTTTCAGTGGTGTTTCATTTCATATCAAGGAGTCTGGCCAGCTCTAGTCCTATTCTAAGCTGGTCATCAGAAATCCCATGATATTGTTTCTGAAAGAGTTAGATGTGTTAAGCCTAGAGTTTTGACCAAATTCCAGTGTAGGTCATTGGGTTCGGCCTCTTAAATCCTCTGTGGCTTTTGATAGTATGCCTTGTTTTATTTGTCCTTTCTTTGGATTGTTGGGAAGCTACAAATGAAGTATCACGTCACTTTAGTAAAAATGGCCATCATCAAAAAGTCTACAAATAATAAATGCTGGAGAAAGTGCAAGAAAAAGGAACCCTCCTACACTGTTGGTGGGAATGCAAATAAGTACAACCACTATGGAGAATGGTATGGAGGTTCTTTTAAAAAGTTGAAAATAGAGCTACCATATGATCCCACAATCTTGGGTACACATCCAAAATAAATTATAATTCAAAAAAAGTGCATGCACTCCAATATATTCATTTACGATAGCCAAGACATGGAAGTAATCTAAATATCTATCTATAGACAGATGGATAAAGGAGATGTGATACACACACACACACACACACATATGAATATTATTTAGCCATAAAAAAGAATAAAACAATGTCATTTGCAGCAACATGCCCAGACATAGAGATTATCATACTAAGTGAAGTAAGCCAGAGAAAGGCAAATATGTAGAATTAAAAAAAAAAATAGAAATGAACCTATTCACAAAACAGAAATAGAGTCACAGATATAGAAAGCAAAATTATGGTTATCAAAAGGGAAAGGTAGTGGGGAGAGAAGCCTTAGGAGATTGGTATTAACGTATGTGTGTGTGCATGATAAATCACTTCAGTTGTGTCTGACTCTTTGTGACCCTATGGACTGTAGCCTGCCAGGCTCCTCTGTCCATGGGATTCTTCAGGCAAGAATAGTAGAGTGGGTTGCCATGCCCTCCTGCAGGGGATCTTCCTGACCCAGGGACTGAACCCATGTTTCTTATGTTTCCTGCGTTGGCAGCAGGGTTCTTTACCCTTAGCCCCACGTGGGAAGCCCCAGCATATACACACTGTGCTGTGCTGTGCTTAGTTGTGAGCCCATGGGTGAGCCCACTAGACTCCTCTGTTCATGGGGATTCTCCAGACAAGAATACCAAAGTGGGTTGCCATGCCTTCCTCCAGGAGAGCTTCCCAACCCATGGATCAGACAACCAGCAAGAACTTACTGTATAGCACAGGGAACTATACTTGATATTTTATAATAACCTATAAGGGAAGAGAATCTGAAAAAGAATATATATGTATATATAACTGAATCACTGTGCTGTACACCTGGGCTTCCCAGGTGTCTCAGTGGTAAGGAATCGGCCTGCCAATGCAGGAGGTGCAGGTTTGATCCCTGTGTCTGGAAGATCCCCTGGAGAAGGAAATAGCAATCCACTTCAGTATTCTTGCCTGGGAAATTCCGTGGACAGAGAAGCCTGGCGGGCTACAGTCCATGGGGTTGTGAAAGAATCAGATACAACTTAGTGATTAAAGGCCAGCACCACCCGAAACTAACATGACATTGTAAATCAACTATACTTCAATTAAAAAATAGTCAGCTGAACACATAGGCTTGCACATAGTGCTAAGATCCAAGTCAGTATGTTAATAGGCCTGGGAGATTTCTACAAAATTCTTTTATGGTAATAATTGGAGAGTTGCTGGGCACCTTTATATTCTGGTCATCTACTGTTATGTTATTAACACCACGATACTTGGTAACTTAAAACAGTGACAACATTTATTTTACTTAAGTTTCTGCAATTTAGGTGGAAATGGTGGAGACAAATGTTTCTGTTCCATTTGTCATTAACTGGACCAGCCCAAAGGCTGGGGACTAGAATCATGGGACAGCTTGCTCATTTGCATGTCTGACAGATGATGCTGGCTGTCATCTGGGGCCTCTGCTGGGGTTATGGTCAGAACACCTATATATGACCTTTCCATTTGGCCACTTGGCTTCTTCATGCTTGGTGGTTTAGTCGCGAAAGTAGTACCTCAAGAGAGAGTCAAGTTGAGGCTGAATCATCTTTGTCTAATTTATCCTTGGAAATTATGTAAATGCCACTTCAGCAATGTTCTGTTCATTTGCAATGAGTCACTGTGTCCAATCTGTATTCAAGGGGAGGGAAATAGATGCTATTTTTTGAAAGGAGACAAGTCAAAAAATGGGTGGACATATTGTACAACAGTGTACTTATCTTCTTGTCTCCATTAAAAATGAGGAAATGGAACATCAGAAAGTGCCAGACTGAGATGACATCCTACCCTATCTGACCCTGACTTTAATGTTTTTCTCCACACTATACTACTAATGAACTTTTAAAGTGTACTTTTTATGATACAGAAATTGTACTATTTTGTCTTAATCAGATACAATGGTCCATGAGTCAAATGTAACACATTGTTTTTTTTTTTTCTTAAGTTTGATTTTTAAAAATTTATTTTTAGTTGGAGGATAGCTGCTTTACAATGCTGTGTTGATTTCTGCTGTACAACAGTGTGAGTCAGCTCTAAGTATGCATATATCTCCTCCCTCTGGAGGCTCCCCTGCCCTATCCCAGCCCTCTAGGTCATCACAGAGCACCGAGCCGAGTGCCCTGTGCTGTGTGTCATCTATTTTTACAAGTAAAGATGTGTGTGCTGTTTGCAGCTACTTTTGCTCAACAATGGGAATCGGATAGTTGTGGTAAAGACCTTATGGGCTGCAAATACTGCATTATTTACCATCTGACCCTCTATAGAAAGCATTTGCCCAACTCAGATTTCAGTCGCTCATTTTTTGTACAAATGGTTTCTCAGCTTGAGGAGATAGGCCACTAGCTTAATGCTAAAACTGAACAATTATGCCTTAGGCTGGTGGAACCCTAAAGCTTCCAACCGTTTGTCTCAGGGCCAAAATGTCTGGAGGGCTGGACTATGTGTTCAAAGCTGTGCACAATGGCAAAGAGGTCTATGAAAACTATCCTTGTTTTGTCCATCAGGGTTTGACCATTGGGGATCTTCTAAAGAGATGTGACCTTAGGCAGTTTTGGGAGCTGGTTCACAGCACTTGAGAGATTCTTCCTCTGTACTGGTGCTGCAGCCTGAACTCATTCAAAGCAGGCATTCAGGAAGGGAAGCATGGACAAGCTGGAACCTCTGAGGCTGAGATAGACCCTCTGTGGACAAGCTAGAGCCTAGGAGATGAGTGGACACACAAAGATGGACTGGAACCCTCATCTGTCTCTTAGTACCTCAAAGTGTTTTACTTTGATAAGGTGGGGAGGGGTTGTCTTGTAGAAGAATCTGGTGATTAGTGATTCACCTGGATCAGGAGTCAAAGATACAATGCTGGAGAGGTGTCTACAGTAGGGACAGGAGATTATGTAGGCTCCAATGCCGAATGCTGCCACTGTGCTTAGATACCAGATTGAACGTGGGTATGTAGCTACGGCGTCTCGTGTCCAGTTCAACCGCAAGAAATTCTGGTTGCTGCTTCACTTCTGTCTCCTAAATCTCATGCAAGATGTCTCTTGCCATCCACTGTCACAAGAATCAAGTGGGGAAGAAAATCTGGAATATGGCAACCCATTCCACTTGACATAATACACATCCACCACTTCACAAAAATATAATTTCAGGAAGTGTAGTCCAGGGTTCTTTGGAAGAATGTTTCACAGATATCTTAGAGTCTACACATCCTTACAAAACTGATCCTCACTTTCTGTGTTCCATGCTTAGTGATGCACCACATCCACACAGTCGTCCAAGCCAGACACCTGGTAAGCTTTGTAGACTTCCCCCTCGCTTCCAGTAAATTTAGCTCTAGTGCCCATTCTACCCTGTAAATGTGTATCTAAATCTTTCCCTTTTTTTGCACTGCCATTACTTTAATCTAACCATTAGCACTCACCATGAAATTATTGCAATGACATGATGGGAGAAGGCCTCCCTGTTGCTAATCAAACTCTTTAAATTATTTTCCTTACTGCTATATGAATACTAACACAATGACCTTTCACTAAGTTGACAGTCATTTGATATCTCCTCCTATTACTAAGGACGAAGTCTCAACTCACCGTGGCATACAAGATCATTTATAATCTGAACAAACTCCTCTTTCACTGTTTTCTCACACTAAGAAGATTTATAACACATTTATAAGGCAAACAGCATTCTGCATTATTTCACATCCCCATAACTTAGTTATGCCATTTCATCTGTCTTCTCCCCATTTCTTGCTCAATGTCCATTCTTCCTTCTCCAAGATATCTCATGTTCATTCTTAAAGAGTTTGCTCAAATTTTAATCTTCTGTAGGCTCCTCTTCTAAATCTCCTCCTGCCAACTGCAATTTGAGCAGTGCTGTTCCTCCATATTGTTATCAACAATAACAGCCTAGTCTGTGCATAGCATAGATTTATCACATGTTTTAATTTACCGTGGGTTTATTAATGCTGCTGCTGCTGCTGCTAAGTTGCTTCAGTCGTGTCTGACTATGTGTGACCCCATAGACGGCAGCCCACCAGGCTTCCCTGTCCCTGGGATTCTCCAGGCAAGAACACTGGAGTGGGTTGCCATTTCCTTCTCCAATGCATGGAAGTAAAAAGTGAAAGTGAAGTCGCTCAGTCATGTCTGACTCCTAGCGACCCCATGGACTGCAGCCTACCAGGCTCCTCCATCCATGGGATTTTCCAGGCAAGAGTACTGGAGTGGGGTGCCATTGCCTTCCCGTTATTAATACTAATAATGTTTATTAACGTATTTGAAGGTTGTTGAATATCAGATCATATCAGTCGTTCAGTCATATCCGACTCTTTGCGACCCCATGAATCGCAGCACGCCAGGCCTCCCTGTCCATCACGAACTCCTGGAGTTCACTGAGACTCACGTCCATTGAGTCAGTGATGCCATCCAGCCATCTCATCCTCTGTTGTCCCCTTCTCCTCCTGCCCCCAATCCCTCCCAGCATCAGAGCCTTTTCCAATGAGTCAACTCTTGGCATGAGGTGGCCAATGTACTGGAGTTTCAGCTTCAGCATCATTCCTTCCAAAGAAATCCCAGGGCTGATCTCCTTCAGAATGGACTGGTTAGATCTCCTTGCAGTCCAAGGGACTCTCAAGAGTCTTCTCCAACACCACAGTTCAAAAGCATCAATTCTTCAGTGCTCAGCCTTCTTCACAGTCCAACTCTCACATCCATACATGACCACAGGAAAAACCATAGCCTTGACTAGACGGACCTTTGTTGGCAAAGTAATGTCTCTCCTTTTCAATATGCTATCTAGGTTGGTCATTACTTTCCTTCCGAGGAGTAAGCATCTTTTAATTTCATGGCTGCAGTCACCATCTGTAGTGATTTTGGAGCCCAGAAAAATAAAGTCTGACACTGTTTCCCCATCTATTTCCCATGAAGTGGTGGGACCGGATCCCATGATCTTTGTTTTCTGAATGTTGAGCCTTAAGCCAACCTTTTCACTCCACTTTCACTTTCATCAAGAGGCTTTTGAGCTCCTCTTCACTTTCTACCATAAGGGTGGTGTCATCTGCATATCTGAGGTTATTGATATTTCTCCCGGCAATCTTGATTCCATCTTGTGTTTCTTCCAGTCCAGCGTTTCTCATGATGTACTCTGCATATAAGTTAAATAAACAGGGTGACAATATACAGCCTTGACGAACTCCTTTTCCTATATGGAACCAGTCTGTTGTTCCATGTCCAGGTCTAACTGTTGAATATAAACTACACCATACAGTGCTCAGAACTTTGCTGTGTCACTTAAAACTTAGAGAAAACCCATGAAGTGGGCATTATTACTGTCTCTATTTTATTTTTTGTAGCCTATCCACAAGGTTGTGATAGTTTCAGGTGAACAGCATGGCTGAGTCCTTTTGCTATTACAACCTTGTTAATATATGTGTGTGTGTGTGTGTGTGTGTGTGTGTGCATCCATCCTCCCCTAAACTCCCTTCCCATCCAGATTGTCACATGACATTGAGCAGAGTTCCTTGTGCTATACAGTAGAACCTTATTGGTTATCCATTTAAAATATAGCAGTGCATACATATCATCCTTATTTTAAATGTGGAAATTCCCTCAGAAGTTAGTTTACTCAACAATTATACACCTAAGAATAGAGGTTCAAACTTAACTGCATTCATCTGTATGCCATTGGTGCCTTGGACAGAATGTGGTTCATAGGAGATACTCATCAAGTGGTTTATGAATGAACAAGTCAATGAACACTAATTTCAGTCTTTTAACATAGCCTTTCTTGGGTTTTGATATCCTAAATCAGAAAATGGCCTTCAAGCTGCTAATATTAGTCTTTAAGAAAACCTGGTGGGAGATAGAGTTTTCAGCAGGCATGACGTTCAATCCATCTTGGATGTAAACCAAAGCTGCATGCGCTCTATGACCATACGAAGAGCCACGCTTTCAGGAACCAGGGATTTTGTTTTTATGACATCCTAAACACTAATGTTTACTGTCAGTACTAGGTGAATTACAGTGTCTTTACTTACCCAAAGATCCAAATCATAGTCACACTTGCAGGTGAATGGATAATAAAATAATTCCCATTTTGGATATTGCAAAAATGTAGACTGCTTAAAAAATCTTAAGAGCCCAAAATAAAAATTTAAAAAAAAAAAGAAAAGAAAACTTACAATTTTAAACATATTATTAGGAAAATGTAATGAAAGAAAGAATAGAAAATCAGTTTTCATATGTTAGAAAGGCTGCATTCAAAAAGAATCTGTGCTGTGGACCTTGATTATTCTTTCCTGCTTCCTAACCCTGAAATCCTCTTCCTGTGGTTTGAAAAATTCCCTTCTCAGGAACTCATGAGTTTTTTTTTTTTGGGAGGCAGATGCTACTTCCTACTAGAAAAGTTGAACTTCAGATAGTAAATTTCCTAGCCTCCCATGCACTACGGCCTAGACTCCTTGATATGTGGCAAGAAGCAGAGACGGTGAGGCATTCTTAGAAGGGAACTGGCAGTTGCTGCAAGTTCAAGTGTCTTGCTGCAGAATTAGCAGTATTGTCAACTGTTTTGTTTTACAGTCTTTGAAACGATCTAGAATTTCTTTTCAAATCAATTTGATGTCATGATTAGACTGCTGTTCAGGCTGCTTATCCCTTAACCTGGTTCTCTAACCTCTCCAATCATCTTGTGAGCTATCTATTATCTTTAAATAAGAGACTATCTTTCTTTTTTCATGCTTAAGTCACTCAGAGTGGCTCTGTTGCTTATATCTCTACAAAAAGACCACTTTAGATACATAGCAGCTACCTTATTTATACATATGAGAGGATAGCCAAAGGAATTTAACCCTTAGATTAAATATCTCTGAGTTTAGTATCAGTCAATTCAGAATTAAAATTATGGAGGTGCTCAATTAACCAGCTCTGGCATTGCCTATGTTTGAGCACCCTGACATATTTGATAAAACTCTGAACTGGCAAGGATGTGAGCAAATTGCCATTTTCAGCAACACTGATGTGAGTGTGAGCTGATACAACAGTTTGAGAAGCAATTTGACACTTGCTATAAAACACTTGCTATAAAAATTTAAAAAATACATATATTCTTTGACCCAGCATTATCAGTTTTTAAAATCTGCTCTGCAGATAATCACTGGCATATATGAATATACAGAAGAATATTGTAGCTTTTGTAGTGATAAAATCTTGGAAGCAGCCTAAATGTCCAGCTGCTGCTGCTGCTGCTAGGTCGCTTCAGTCGTGTCCAACTCTGTGCAACCCCATAGACAGCAGCCCACCAGGCTCCCCCGTCCCTGGGATTCTCCAGACAAGAACACTGGAGTGGGGTGCCATTTCCTTCTCCAATGCATGAAAGTGAAAAATGAAAGTGAAGTCGCTCGGTCGTGTCCAACTCTTCACGACCCCATGGACTGCAGCCCACCAGGCTCCTCCATCCATGGGATTTTCCAGGCAAGAGTACTGGAGTGGGGTGCCATTGCCTTCTCTGAAATGTCCAGCCATAGGGTATAATTGTATATTCTATCTATATCCATATATATCTATATATCTGCATGTCTATCTGTGTATCATTATATTGCTATAAAAATACCTGAAATAATGGACAATCTAAATACTAGCATCTTATTTTTTAAAATAAAATACAGGAATAGCAACTCTTCTGTGCTTTTGTGGTGATATATTTGCATGAATGTAGATAAACATGTGGAAAGATAAACTCTACACTGTTGATATGGGTTACTTCAATGGAGTGAGTTGTAATCAGGAAGATGGAATAGATAACATTAAGTTTTTTCTTTATGTGACTCTGTATTATTTGGCTTATTTATGCATTATTTTTTAAGTTAAAAAAATCCAGAGTGGAAAAACTTTCTCCAAACACTGTCATCATCTGATGCTGACGAGTAAGTTTTGGGAGAGAGTATACTGCAGTGGTAATGAACACAGAACGGGAGTCATTTCTGGGCTTAAATCCTGACCTTTTGTTTACTAGCTGTAAGAGTGGGAGCAGAATACTTTCTCATTAAGTGTTGGTTTCCTCATTTATAAAATGGAAATAGCAATATGTGTTAGTCCCTTGCTTTCCACTGCATGTTGTGGGTCAGCTTCTCATTCCTTTCAACAATTTTTCAGTGGTGAGATGGACCACAGAGGTCAAGAATTTTAGCTAATTGGCTACTATAGGAACTTTTTAATGGGAGGCTCAGTATCTGATTCTATGGACTTTGTTGGCCAGACTACAGACTCCTCTAAGAAGGTCAGCAATTCTCTTCTCTTAGTTGGTCTTGGAATAAATGCAGGGTAGCAAACAAATGAAGACACTTGAAGTCTGAGCTGAGAAGAAGCACCAAAGATTGTCATATCTTGAGCTAGCAATTTTTATTATTTGCTACGTATCTTTGAAGAACAGAGAAATATCCTTCCTGCCTCTGTCTGTATCTTATTTCAGAGATTTGACTTAATTTATAGATACTAACTTCATGAACAAATTTTTAACCCACCCTGCCCAGGTCTGAAATATTTACCCAATAATGTGTGTATTAGTTTGCTAAGGCTGCCATAACATATTATACCAAGTACTAGGTAGCTTAAAGAACAGAGATTCATTGCTTCACAGTACTGGAGGCTAGAAGTACAAGATCAAGGTGCCAGCAGGGTTTCTTCTCTCTGAGGGCTCTGAGGAAGAATACGTTCTGTGCCTTGCTCCTAGCTTCCTGGTCTTCTTTGGCAATCTTTGGTGTTTCTTGGCTTATAGACACATCACCCCATCTCTGCATTCATGTTCTTCCTCATGTTCACATGGTGTTCTCTCTGTACGCATGTCTATACTCCCCTTCTCATAAGGACATCACCTGTATTGTATTAGAAGGCCACCTTACTCCAGGATGACCTTAGCTTAACCAATTACACCTCCAGAGAGGTTACATTCTGAGGCACTGGAGGCCTCAGTGATCACGATGGTGTGATCACACACCTAGAGCCAGACATCCTGGAATGTGAAGTCAAGTGGGCCTTAGAAAGCATCACTACGAAAAAGCTAGTGGAGGTGATGGAATTGCAGTTGAATTATTTCAAATCCTGAAAGATAATGCTTTGGAAGTGCTGCACTCAATATGCCAGCAAATTTGGAAAACTCAGCAGTGGCCACAGGACTGGAAAAGATCAGTTTTCATTCCAATCCCAAAGAAAGGCAATGCCAAAGAATGCTCAAACTACCACACAATTGCACTCATCTCACATGCTAGTAAAGTAATGCTCAAAATTCTCCAAGCCAGGCTTCAGCAATACATGAACCATGAACTTCCAGATGTTCAAGTTGGTTTTAGAAAAGGCAGAGGAACCAGAGATCAAATTGCCAACATTTGCTGGATCATGGAAAAAGCAAGAGAGTTCCAGAAAAACATCTATTTCTGCTTTATTGACTATGCCAATGCCTTTGACTGTGTGGAGCACAATAAACTGTGGAAAATTCTGAAAGGGATGGGAATACCAGACCACCTGACCTGCCTCTTGAGAAACCTGCATGCAGGTCAGGAAGCAACAGTTAGAACTGGACATGGAACAACAGACTGGTTCCAAATAGGAAAAGGAGTATGTCAAGGCTGTATATTGTCACCCTGCTTATTTAACTTATATACAGAGTACATCATGAGAAACGCTGGGGTGGAAGAAGCACAACCTGGAATCAAGATTGCCAGGAGAAATACCAATAACCTCAGATATGCAGATGACACCACCCTTATGGCAGAAAGTGAAGAGGAACTCAAAAGCCTGTTGATGAAAGTGAAAGTGGAGAGTGAAAAAGTTGGCTTAAAGCTCAACATTCAGAAAACGAAGATCATGGCATCTGGTCCCATCACTTCATGGGAAGTAGATGGGGAAACAGTGGAAACAGTGTCAGACTTTATTTTTCTGGGCTCCAAAATCACTGCAGATGGTGACTTCAGCCATGAAATTAAAAGACGCTTACTCCTTGGAAGAAAAGTTATGACCAACCTAGATAGCATATTCAAAAGCAGAGACATTACTTTGCCAACAAAGGTCCGTCTAGTCAAGGCTATGGTTTTTCCTGTGGTCATGTATGGATGTGAGAGTTGGTTTGTGAAGAAGGCTGAGCACCAAAGAATTGATGCTTTTGAACTGTGGTGTTAGAGAAGACTCTTTCGAGTCCCTTGGACTGCAAGGAGATCCAACCAGTCCATTGTGAAGGAGATCAGCCCTGGGATTTCTTTGGAAGGAATGATGCTAAAACTGAAACTCCAGTACTTTGGCCACCTCATGGGAAGAGTTGACTCATTGGAAAAGACTCTGATGCTGGGAGGGATTAGGGGCAGGAGGAGAAGGGGACGACAGAGGATGAGATGGCTGGATGGCATCACTGACTCAATGGATGTGAGTCTGAGTGAACTCTGGGAGTTGGTGATGGACAGGGAGGCCTGGAGTGCTGCGATTCATGGGGTCGAAAAGAGTCAGACACAACTGAGTCACTGAACTGAACTGGAGGCCAGGATTCCAACATGTGGATTCTTAGGGGACAGAATTCAACCTAAAATAGTGTTTTATTTTCCCATTGACATTTTTGTATACAATACTGGAAAGGAATGTACAAGGCACTTAGATGCATTAGTAACCACAACAGAAAGATTAAAAGTTATCATCTTGAAAATGATGATTGTAAGCAAAATCTTCACTTAGAAGATGAACAATCAAAAATGATATTTCTGTTGGAAGTAAATTTCTGTAAAATTTTAACCACTCTCTCCACCACTGGTCTTTTCCATTTACTATCACCATGTCAATGTTATTTCAAAACTAGTCAACTGGACCACAAGATAAATCCAAGTTCTCATTTTCCTTCACTTAACTTTTATTTCCCTTTTTAATCATTAGTCATCATTGTTGATGACAAAAGTTGCTAGCATGCAGAGTTCAATTAGTCTAACAAAATGGATGAGTTATGAACCGATTTGTCCTTAATTTTCTAGCTGCTGTTTTCCATGCACTCAGTTCAATCAAGGACCTTACATAAATAATAGGAAATAACAATTAGTTAATCATTGAAATTCAGCTTATAGTTCTGCTGAGAAGTGAACATATGTTGACCTAATGGACATTAAGTCTGGCAACTCGAGGCTTATGGTTCCTAATCTTTTCTACTCTAAAAAGTCGCCTTCATTTCACATCAGTAGTTTACCACACCCTGGAAATTCTGAGTAAGGTGGAACTGGGTCTTTTATGAGAATAAAGCTGGAATTTCCCTGTTTTAACACATAGATCCTTTATCTTTCCACTTTTCTCACTCCCTTCTTGCTTGTCTTTCAACCCTTACCGTGATTGTCAATTTCTTGGACCTGCCATGTTTTCCGAATCTTTTTTTTTTTTTTAGTTTCATTTTTCTTTCCTACCATTCATGGAATTTATGATAAATCTGTCACCACATCTTGACAATACTCAATCCTGGCTTCTTAGTAGAACTGGAGAAAAATCATTATAAAAGGTCAGTAGAAGGCAAACATAACTTAAATTCTAGATTTAATAGTCATTGTTCAATGAATGCTTTACTGACATTATAAATGGGTGCTGTGGTGATTTGTAACACCTGTTCACAACATTTTTCATGTCAAACTACTTGTAGCCATGGTCTATAATGGATACCTTTGGACCTTAATTGCAGCTGGGAATGAAGTAAAATGTTCAGTCTGCCCAGAGTCACTACCTTGGATCAAATTCATGCAGTAGTTGGATGAGAGTCTATTCAAGCCTGAGCCTTGGTTGGGTTTCTTATTTCAATAAGGGGGTGTCAGTCTCCCGATGGGCCCATCAGTGTATAATATTGCATACGTGCTCTCATACCATATGACCTTCAGGTTTCAGCCAGAGAAAATAATTTGAAATTCCCCGCCATGCAATTTTTATCGAAAAAGGGTTTGGGGTAATAATATTCATGAAGAATTGACTAAAGAATTGGTAATCCACATACTTCCATAAATATCTTAAATTCCATCCCAAGATGATACTGAATTAAGCCATGTTAGTCTTTGGACTCATATAATTATTTTTATGGAAAACAGGTATTGGAAATATGCCATTAGTGTTGTTTAGGGAAGTGAACTGGGAGACCGCTTACTGAACCACAAAGTGCTGTTTTCATGATGACCCATAGGAGAAATTTCTCTTCAGTTTCTCTATTGGAAAAAAAAATTTTTTTTTCCTCTAAGGGAATATCTATTTCATTCCCTGCTTGCTAGATAGAAAACTTAGAACTTAGTTATAAAATTTAGAACCAGTTATATAAATAAGAATTCCCATTATTCAGTTTGGGGTATAACTTTAGCCTTGACCATTTATGATAGTTAATTGTATGGGTCAACTTTCCAGGACCACAGAGTCCAGACCCACAGTCAAACATTATTCTGGGTGGTTCTGTGAGGGTGTGTTTTTGGACAAGATTAATATATAAATTGGTTAACTTTGAATACAGCAGATTGCTCTCCATGATGTAGGTGGGCCTCATTCCATCAGTTGAAAGCCTGATTAGAATGACAGAATCAACCAGCGGATGGCTTTTGGGCTTGAACTGCAACACTGGTTCTTCTTAGCTCGCCAGTCTGCTGGCCCATCCTGAAGAATTTGGACTTGCCAGTTTCTATAATCTTGTGAACTAATTCCTTAAAATAAATCTCTTTATACTTATATACACATCCTATTAGGGCTTCCCATGTGGCGCTAGTGATAAAGAACCTGCCTGCCAATACAGGACACACAAGAGATGCAGGTTTGATCCCTGGGTTGGAAGATCCCCTGGAGAAGGGCATGGTGACCCACTCCAGTATTCTTGCCTGGGACATCCCATGGACAGAGGAGCCTGGTGGGCTATATTCCGTGGGGTCATAAAGAGTCAGACACAACTGAGTGCACACACACATCCTGTTGGTTCTGTTTCTCTGGAGAACCCTGCCAGTAAACTATTATTCCTTCTATTCTTCTTTGGCTTAATTTCCTTACTCTATTCTTATTCTATCTTTTATACTACATATTTTTAAGGCTATTACAACTCTTTAAAACTAAACATATAACTCAGCAAGTGAATATACAAAATTGATGACTTCTAAAAATTATTCATAAAACACATGTTTGTAGTCCCTTTTAAAATAAGACCATTCTTTTGGCCTTGAGGCTGAAAGCTTCCATATTGTGGAGAGAGCCACATGGCAGGGAATGATGGATGGTTTCTTAGAGCTGAGAGTGTCCCTCAACAGACAGCCAGCAAGGGAGTAGAGATCTTAGTCCTCTGGCTGTATGGATCTGAATTCTGCCAACAACTAGTGGGCTTGAAAGAAGACCACGGGCCTCAGAAGAGATTGCAACCTCTAACAACTTCTTGATTTCATCCTGGTGAGACCCTGAACAGAGAATCTTGCTAATATTTGCCTGGACTCCTGATCCATGATCACTAAGAGGCAATATATCTGTGTTGCTGTATTTAATAAATTTAAGCTGCTATATTTGTGGTTATTTGTTTTATAGCAACAGAAAACTGATGCAGGGAAAATCAATCCAGATTTACCAAATGAAGATAAATTTTAATAAAACAAATTAAGCATGCAAATAAAATCAGTTTGTCTTATGATTTGTTTATGTCAATGTTTTATGCCAGGAGGCATTAGAGTAACATTATTATGGTATTCTAGTAAAAAATATGAGCCAATGGCTTTATATTCAGCCAAACTGCCTTTTAACTATAAAATCTGTAGACAAACTGCTTTAAGCATGTGAGAACTCAGATTTTATTGTTTCATGAGCATTTCATGAGTAATCTCCTAGAGAAAGATTTTTTTCAGAAAACCAAATGAATGGTGACATGTTGAAAACAGAATTGGTGTGAACTTAAAATATATATTGACCTGTATAATTCAGACAAAATGGTGACTATAACAGAGAACCATACATATGCAATAGCTATGTCCTCTGGCAATATTGACAAAGTATAAATATAAAAAAATGGAAGTGGAATGGGGAAGCCATGTAAAATACTGAATACAATTTATTCATCTTATTGTTGGTAGTTGAAAGCAAAAGATAATGCTTCAAACCAAATGTGTAATAGGAGAAGGGAAGAAGAATATACTATGTACTACTACTACTACTAAGTCGCTTCAGTCGTGTCCGATTCTGTGCAACCTCATGGACTGCAGCCCACCAGGCTAATTTTAATATTATTTGTAGTAGAAAATTAATAACCCAGATTACATAATTTACAAATATTGTTGTTGTGATTGTTCAGTCACTGAGTCATGTCCGACTCTTTGCAGCCTCAGGAACTGCAGCACACTAGGGTCCTCTGTCCTCCACTATCTCCCAGAGTTTGCTCACACTTATGTCTATTGAGTATCTAATCATCTCATCCTCTGCTGCCCCTTCTTTTCTTCACCTTCAATCTTTCCCAGCATCATGGTCTTTGCTAATCACATCAGCTCATCACATCAGGTGACCAAAGTATTGGAGCTTCAGCTCCAGCATCAGTCCTTCCAATGAAAATGTAGGGCTGATTTCCTTTAGGATTGACTGGTTTGATCTCCTGACAGTCCAAGGGACTCTCAAGAGTCTTCTCCAACACCATAATTCGGAAGCATCTGTTCTTTGGTACTCAGCCTCCTTTATGGTTCATGTCTCACATATGTACATGATCACTGGAAAAACCATAGCTTTGACTATATGGACCTTTGTCAGCAAAGTGATGTCTCTGCTTTTTAGTATACTGTCTCGCATTGTCATAACTCTCCTTCCAAGGAGCAAAAGTCTTTTAATTTCATGGCTGTAATCACCATCCACAGTGATTTTGGAGACCAAGAAAAAAAGCCTGTCACTGTTTCCACATTTTCCTCTTATATTTGCCATGTAGTGATGGGACTGAATGCTATGATCTTAGGTTTTTAAATGTTGAGTTTCAAGTCAGTTTTTTCGCTCTCCTCTTTTACCTTCATCAAGAGACTCCTTAGTTCCTTTGCTCTTTCTGCCATTAGAGTGGTATTATCAGCATATCTAAGGTTGTTGATATTTCTTTGGCAATTTTGATTCCACTTTTAATTTATATATACAACTAAGTGACTAACACTTTCACTTTCACATGTATCATATATGTAAATATATATATTTATATATATGACTTATGGTAGAAAATCAATTGACAACCAAAAATGGAGTCTAATGGAATTATATAAAGATATTGTATATAATTAGGAAAATCAGAGAAAATTTTCTATGTAATCTTCATATATTACTCTGGAGCAGTTGTTTGGAAAAGTGAAAAATGAGATGAAACCAATTTTGTAATACACTGCAATTTATCTAATTAACTGGAAATGTTGTTTAGTCACTAATCCATCTCTGACTCTTTTGTGACCCCATGGACTGTAGCCTGCCAGGCTCCTCTGTGCATGGGACTTCCCAGGCAAGAATACTGGAGTAGGTTGCCAGTTCCTTCTCCTGGAGTAATACATATGTTATTTGTTTTTATTTAAAAATTTAAAAGATAAATCATGAAATGAAAGAAGTCACATTGGAAATTAGAGGAGAAGGAAAATTAGGCTTCTTTGAATACGTCTGATTTTTCAGATATAGCTTTTGTATCATGTAAATAGTTTACATAATTACAAAACAAAATTTAGTTAAAAACTGATTCTTAATTAAAATTCTAAAAATTAAAAAAAAGAAATAAATTAATGTAAAAATGTGTTCAGTTAATGTATAATTTTACAGAGGAGATCTTTTATATTTGAGTTTTAAATATCCCGGTTGGTTTTTACAACCTAGCTGGTTTTCTATACCCTCGTGGGATATAACCTGAGGGAAAAAAAAATCCTGCAAAATGAATTTTCTTCTACTTTTTTCTGTCATCTATCTATGCTAGTGTTGGTAGGATTAGTTATTTGGTGTCTGTTGGGTGGAGTCTCATATCTCAGCTGTCTTTATACATGGTTTGACTTCAGCATGAGGTGCTAGTTTCAAATAAGTGAAAATTCTGTTAAAAGGCCTTTTTAGTTTATTTTACTTTTTTTAAAAAGATTTTTTATATGGACAATTTTTAAAGTCTTTATTGAATTTATTACAATATTGCTTCTGTTTTGGTGTCTTTGGCTGTGAGGTATGTGGGATCTTAGGTCCCCCAATTAGGCATCAAATCTGCAGCCTCTGCATTGGAAGATGAAATTTTAACCACTGGAATGTCAGAGAAGTCCCTTAAAAGGCCCTTTTAGCAAAAGAGTAAAAGATGGAAAAGTAAATAAAATTGAAAATGAATAATTTTTATTTAATTATCTATTATTTCACTCACTTCATTTATTCCTCTTTTGTCAACTGTTGATTTCTCTTCCTTATTTTGGGAAAAAATCTCATCAAGTCTCCTGGCATTGGGAAGGGTCTTCTGGTCTGCTTGGGAGAGTCCTTCAGTGAGAGGGGAAAGAGAAGGATATAAATGCAGCACAAAGCTATTTAGAGATATTGGTCAAAATGTTCCCAGTGGTTTTCCTTGGAAGGTCCTGAGAGTTTTTCCTTCCTTTTCCCCACGCATTTCCCTTTGACACTATATTACCACACTGAGAAAGTAAGAACATAAAAAAATGTTTCTTTTGTGGTATCAGCAAATAAACCCTTCATCCTCCTCTTTTCTCCCACACATCTCTTAACCTTAGAAGATTTTGGAGAGCTAGCCTGCCTTGAGAGTCACGTGATGAGAATGTTTCATGTCAATGTTGCTGCACTTTTATTTCTTCATAAGTTGTCTTAGAGATGTATATTGTACTGAGTTATGAAAATCTTGCTTATTACCTTGTCCTTGCATGACATACATCAAATGTGGTTAATTTTTTTTCTTTCATAAAATAGCGAATTTCCTGACTCAATGGAAAAAAAAATTGCTAGAAGGTATAATTATATGTTCAGAATAGTTGTGAAATGCAGATGCTAGAGGCATAACAAGCATCTGAAAATATTATTGCAGCTTGTACAGTTGGTTTTTTGAAAGGCACGTGCTGAACTTCATCTTACATTTTGTGTTTCAAGCTGAATCTTGCAGAAAGTGATGGTACTAGCAACTGTCACTCCCTTGGATTAGAACCAAGGTCAGTGATGTAATTGAAGGGGATAAGGAAGGGAGCCTTTCCCCAAACATTTGCTCACTTAAGAGGTGATTTATCTCATCAAATTGGATAAATATAAAAGTCTATCAGCTCTTTCTTCACCTCACAGCCTTCATTACTCATTCTGGACCCACCCCATATTCTTTCAAGTGCGATCTTTCAAGCTTTGCACTCCGCCCCCGCCCCCCCCCCCCCCACCCCCCGCCCAAGAAATCTTGCTTTTTGCTCTCTCCAACTGAGGCCTTTCACAAACTGCAAACGTATCAATTATGCTTCTTCTTCTTCTTTTTTTTTTTTAAATCCTCCATCTAAGTGTATCCCACGAGCACTTAAGAACACTAGATGATTAAGACACTGAGAGGTCTTAGAGATGTTGGGACAGGGGTGAGAAGGTTTTATATGTGGGAAAGATGTAAATTGTCATGGTAGGATGTATGCAAATATGGCTATCAATTCCTCCCGTGTCAGTTGGTTATATGCCAACTCCATTCTTAAGACAGGGAGGCTATTCCTCTTCCCACTGAACCTAGGCTGACCCTGTGACTGTGACTCATTTTGACCAATAGAATGCAGAGAAGATGCAACTGTGCAACCTCAGACTTAGGTTTTAAAGAACATTGTTGACCTCTTGGGATCCAGCAACATGCAAAGGGATTTGAGCTGTGTCAGCTCCCAGAATTTTTAGTCACACTGGATGAGTCACCAGATATTGAGACTAAAGTCAGAAGGTCAGCCTCAGTTTAACACCCTGTTAATATACTGTAATATCATGAGAAGCAAGCCACTCACCTAGCTAAGCCTAGCCAATCCACAGAATTATGAAAACTATAGAAACCTTGCTGCTCTTTGGAGCCACAAAGACTTGGGATGGTTTGTTATATGGCGATAGATAACTAAGACAATCACCAAGTCCAAAAATGATTTTCCTTTCACATATACTTCCATTCTAGGAGGGGAAATAAGTATGGTTTAGTGAAGTAGTTACTAAGGATAATGAAGCACTTCTTCAGTTTTCCTTCCATTTACTCCCATATATCCCTGTTAAAACAAACAAACAAACAAACAACAGAGCCTATTTGTTAAATGGGGCAAAACTAATTGTATTCAGACTACAGCAGTAACAGAGATATAGTCCAGTTTAAAGAAACAATAGATAGGGAACAAAAAAGGACTACAGGGAAGTAAAATGGGGGTGGAGAAGGATCTAGGGGGTGATATGGACATAGAAAGATTAAAGAAGCAGATAGATGGATAATTACTGAAAGTGGTTTAGCTAGGGGGTTGGGACAATGTAATTTTTTCTTTTTCTTTTTTTGCAGCCTGGCATTGTCTTTTCTTGAGCAAAGAGTCAGCATGAGGATCAGGGTTATCTCTAGGATCATGGTCTAGTGCAGGTGTGCTGTAGTCCATGAGGTCGCAAAGAGTTGGATATGACCCGGCTACTGAACAACAACAACAACAATTAATACAGCTGCAAGCCAGGCTGAAGTCTGGTCAAGTTTCTTAGCACAGGATTTGGCAGGTCCCTTGAGCCACTTGCGAGTTCATTGTTCACATCCTTCCACACAGATGCCTTCAAGTCCTTCTCAGATCAGATAAAGCATGAACTCCTAGCTTCCACACAATACATTCTTCATGGGGGGATGAAGGGGTCCTCTATTGAAACTTTTCATCCAAGATCCAACCAGTCCATTCTAGAGGAGATCAGTCCTAGGTGTTCTTTGGAAGGAATGATGCTAAAACTGAAACTCCAGTACTTTGGCCACCTCATGCGAAGAGTTGACTCATTGGAAAAAACTCTGATACTGGGAGGGATTGGGGGCAGGAGGAGAAGGGGACGACAGAGGATGAGATGGCTGGATGGCATCATCGACTTGATGGACGTGAGTTTGAGTGAACTCCGGGAGTTGGTGATGGACAGGGAGACCTGGTGTGCTGCGATTCATGGGGTCGCAAAGAGTCGGACACGACTGAGCGACTGAACTGAACTGAACCCTTCTCTTTGTTCTTGCCCACCTTATTTCCTTACAGGTTTTGCTTCATAAAACAGCACTTCTTCCTTCTCTAACTTCTATTTTCTATCATAACTTTGCAATAGCTCCTCCTTGGGGTTTTCAGGTGGCTCAGTCAATGCAGGATGACACAGGAGACGGGTTGGGTCCCTGGGTTAGGAAGAATCCCTGGCGAATGCAATGGAGCTCCAATGTTCTTCCCTGGAAAATCTCATGGAGGAACCTGATGAACTATAGTCCGTGGGGTCGCAAAGAACCAGAAATGACTTAGTGACTGAGCACCCACACCACATTTCAAATCTCTCTACTATTGCTGTGATTCTTCCTTCACTTTGAATTCTTTCTAAATTATTTTTCTTTGCTCCATGACTGAGTTCTTTGGGGATTATTTGCACACACTTTCCTCACTTTTTATCACCTACTCTAAGTAAATTTCCCTCCCTAATAAACTTTTGCTGGAATAAGTCACCGATGATCTTTGAACTTTCAAGTGTAGTGAGAATACTCATCTCATCTGGAAATTTTATTTTCCTAGAGCTTTTTGGTGTTTCCACCCATCTGTCTCACTATGTTTCCAGTTATGTTTTAACTGCTCATCAATCACCTTTTTTTTTTTTTATGTAGGATTGTTGACCAATATTCTTTCTTGAAGTCTTTTCTCATCAGAGTTCTCTGACTTAACTCATTTATCTCTATGCTGAAGATTTTTAATGTATATCTTTGGTCTAGTGCTTCTTATTGAATTATCCTACTGCCTTTTATGGTGCTGGAGAAGACTCTCGAGAGTCCCTTGGATATCAAGGAGATCAAACCAGTCAATCCTAAAGAAAATCAACCCTGAATATTTATTGGAAGGACTGATGCTGAAGCTGAAGCTCCAGTACTTTGGCCACCTGATGTGAAGAACTGAATGGAACTTTTCAATGGAAAAGACCCTGATGCTGGGAAAGATTGAGGGCCGGAGAAGAAGGAAGGGGGCAACAGAAGATGAGATGGCTGGATGGCATCACAGACTTGATGGACATGAATGTGAGTAAACTCTGGGAGACAGTGAAGAACAGGGAAACCTGGTGTGCTGCAGTTGCAAAGAGTCCATTGGACATGACTGAGTGACTGAACAATAAACAGTTGCCTTTTGGAGGTCTCTGCCTGAACATGTGAGGTAGTGAGGTAGTGCAAACTCAGTAATGTCTTGCCACTACTTCTGATACTTTCTAAGACATGGCTCCTGTGTATTTTTTCTTTTTTTTTTTTGCTCCTGTGTTTCATTTAGTACCATAATCCTTTTGCTAAGCCAGGGCCTGATCCTACTCTTCTGGGCTCCCATTGCCTCTTGATTCTTATCGATTTTTGTATCTTAAATATATTATGATTGCTACCACTGCTGGTCATTTCCACGTGCATGGTTGGAGTGCAGATCTCTTGCTTCAGTTTAGTTCAGTTCAGTTCAATTGCTCAGTCATGTCCAACTCTTAGCGACCCCATGAATTGTAGCATGCCAGGCCTCCCTGTCCATCACTAACTCCTGGAGTTCACTCAGACTCACATCCATTGAGTCAGTGATGCCATCCAGCCATCTCATCCTCTGTCGTCCCCTTCTCCTCCTGCCCCCAATCCCTCCCAGCATCAGAGTCTTTTCCAATGAGTCAACTCTTTGCATAAGGTGGCCAAAAGATTGGAGTTTCAGCTTTAGAATCATTCCTTCCAAAGAAATCCCAGGGCTGATCTCCTTCACAATGGACTGGTTGGATCTCCTTGCAGTCCAAGGGACTCGAAAGAGTCTTCTCTAACACCACAGTTCAAAAGCATCAGTTCTTTGGTGCTCAGCCTTCTTCACAGTCCAATTCTCACATCCATACATGACCACAGGAAAAACCATAGCCTTGACTAGACGGACCTTTGTTGGCAAAGTAATGTCTCTGCGTTTGAATATGCTATCTAGGTTGGTCATAACTTTCCTTCCAAGGAGTAAGTGTCTTTTAATTTCATGGCTGAAGTCACCATCTGCAGTGATTTTGGAGCCCAGAAAAATAAAGTCTGACACTGTTTCCACTGTTTCCCCATCTACTTCCCATGAAGTGATGGGACCAGATGCCATGACCTTCGTTTTCTGAATGTTGAGCTTTAAGCCAACTTTTTCACTCTCCACTTTCACTTTCACCAAGAGGCTTTTTAGTTCCTCTTCACTTCCTACCATAAGGGTGGTGTCATCTGCATATCTGAGGTTATTGATATTTCTCCCGGCAATCTTGATTCCAGCTTGTGCTTCTTCCATCCCAGCGTTTCTCATGATGTACTCTGTATATAAGTTAAATAAATGGGGTGACAATATACAGCCTTGATGAACTCCTTTTCCTATTTGGAACCAGTCTGTTGTTCCATGTCCAGTTCTAACTGTTGCTTCCTGACCTGCATACAAATTTCTCAAGAGGCCGATCAGGTGGTCTGGTATTCCCATCTCTTTCAGAATTTTCCACAGTTTATTGTGATCCACACAGTCAAAGGCTTTGGCATAGTCAATAAAGCAGAAATAGATGTTTTCTGGAACTGTCTTGCTTTTTCCATGATCCAGCGAATGTTGGCAATTTGGTCTCTGGTTCCTCTGCCTTTTCTAAAACCAGCTTGAACATCTGGAAGTTCACAGTTCACATATTGCTGAAGCCTGGCTTGGAGAATTTTGAGCATTACTTTACTAGCGTGTGAGATGAGTGCAATTATGCGGTAGCTTGAGCATTCTTTGGCATTGCCTTTCTTTGGGATTGGAATGAAAACTGACCTTTTCCAGTCCTGTGGCCACTGCTGAGTTTTCCAAGTTTGCTGGCATATTGAGTGTAGCACTTTCACAGTATCATCTTTCAGGATTTGAAATAGCTCAACTGGAATTCCATCACCTCCACTGTTTCAAAAGCTGGTTTTTGAAGTTGCTTTTCTCTTTTATAGTCAGTTCCCTCGTGGCTCAGACGGTAAAGCATCTGCCTACAATGGGAGAGACCCGGGTTCAATCCCTCGGTCAGAAAGAACCCCTGGAGAAGGAAATGGCAACCCACTCCAGTACTCTTGCTTGGAAAATCCCATGTACGGAGGAGTCTGGTAGGCTTTAGTACATGGGGTTGCAAAGAGTCGGACACAACTGAGCAACTTCACTTTTTCTCTTTTATTAACTTTTAATCTCTGTTTTTATACTAATCATTTTTTTTTTAATAAAAATTTGCTTACATTGTACTTTGTGCTTCTGCTACACTCAGGGCTCAGCTGAAGACCTCAGAGTACTTCCTTTTCCACTGCTCACTCTCTTTGCTCCTCCTACTCTAACTTGCACAAACCTCTGTCAGTGCACTCAGCCCACCATTTAGCAGTTTCCATGTTTTAAGTTCTTAAGGATTATAGATTCCATTGTTGACCTTTTGGGACCTGTGCAAAGAAGTGTGAGTTCAGTCAGCTCCCAGATGTTTCAGTCACAATAGGTGAGACACCGGATTGGAGTGCAAAACCATCTTAGAAGTTCCAGCCCCAATCAAGCATGCAGAGAGACATGGTTTCATTTATGACAAAACTTATTCGATTTTTGCTTACCTGTCATGTATCAAAGGCATTGACAAAGCAGACGATGGGCTAAGTCCAACCTGCCTCCTCTTTCTGTAAATAAAGTTTTATTGGAACACAACCATGCCCTGCAGTCTGATGTCCTGGCTGTAGCTTGTTGAGTGCTACAGTGATAGAGCTGGACAGGCACAACAGAGATCCTATGGCTTACAATGCCTAGAATATTTACTATTTGGCTTTGTGTGGAAAGTTTGGTACTTCTTTTTGTGAATGAATGGATATAAAATGCCATGAAAAGATAGATCACATTCTGAAAGATGAATGCTGTATTACTTAGGGTAATTATAGCTGATTTAACAGGTAAACTCCAATATTTTTTAATTTTAACAAAATCAGAATTTCTGTGTAGTGCATATTAGCAGTTAACAGGTTAGCAAGAAGCCCTCCACACTGTCATTCAGGAAACCTGGTAAATGAAAGTTCTTCAATAGGCAGTTTCTAAACTAACCTATTAACAAGTGTCTCCTTTATGCAAATGCTTATTCATTTAGCCAGTGCTCATTCATGCTAATTACTTTAGTAGAATTCTTCTACCAGATACTAAGATGAGATAAAGGACACTTTAGTAAGATTGGTGACATTGGTAAGGACTCAGGTGGGCAAGAAAGCAAGCAGCTTTTCGAGCATGGGACCCTTGGAAAGGAAAATAATTGCCTCATTGTGATGCTTTTGAACTGTGGTGTTGGAGAAGACTCTTGAGAGTCCCTTGGACTGCAAGGAGATCCAACCAGTCCATTCTGAAGGAGATCAGCCCTGGGATTTCTTTGGAAGGAATGATGCTAAAACTGAAACTCCAGTACTTTGGCCACCTCATGCAAAGAGTTGACTCACTGGAAAAGACTCTGATGCTGGGAGGGATTGGGGGCAGGAGGAGAGGGGACGACAGAGGATGAAATGGCTGGATGGCATCACTGACTTGATGGATGTGAGTCTGAGTGAACTCTGGGAGTTGGTGATGGACAGGGAGGCCTGGTGTGCTGCGATTCATGGGGTTGCAAAGAGTCGGACACAACTGAGCAACTGAACTGAACTGAACTGAGGGCTTTCATTGGTCAGAGAAAGCGTGGAGGCCTTGAGTTCCTAGGAGGCTGAGGTGAGGAGTAACCAGACAGGAGAAACAGCAGGAAATATGAGAATCTGGAGGACAAGCTTCACGTCTTTGCCTTGGGCTGCTCAGAGCACAAGGGTTCAGGAGATAGGATGCCAAAGATGATCAGGCATTTAGGGATTGTTCTGGAGGCTATAATAGAGGAGGATCCAATCTCTCTTCAGGCAATGATTCACTTTTCTGTTGAACTCTTCCCAAAATGATAGTTATAACAAAAGTGATGGAGAAACAGATTATAGAGTTCTGGAATTTCAATGATAGAAATGTGAAAACAGTTAAATTAAAAATGCTTTCTTCTGTTAAATCAGGGAGTTGTATGGTTGTAAGCGCTCCATGCTCACTGAGTTCTAGAGCTCAGTGAAGGTGAGACTTGGAGGGGAAAAAACAGAGGAAAGATAAACAAATTCCTCAAAAGGGAAGTTCTCTCTTTTAATATTAGGGGGGGAAAGGAGTGCAAGGTAAGAAACAATGAATTTTAAAGAATGCTTCTTTGTCTAGAAATTTCAGATTCCCAGATATTTTATGAACTAATTAAATATTTTTCATTGCTGTTGTTCAGTTGCTAAGTCATGCAACCCCATGGACTGCATCATGCCAAGCTTCCCTGTTTTTCACAATCTCCCAGAGTTTGCTCAAACTCATATCCTCTGAACTGGTGAAGCTATTCAACCATTTCATCCTCTGTCACCCCTTTCTCCTCCTGTCCTCACTCTTTCCCAGCACCATGGTCTTTTCCAATGAGTTGGCTCTTCTCATTAGGTGACCAAAGCATTGGAGCTTCAGCTTCAGCATCAGTCCTTGCAATGAATGTTCAAGTTTGATTTCCTTTAGGATTGACTGGTTTGACCTCCTTGCTGTTCAAGGTACTATCAGAAGTCTTCTGCATCACAATTTGAAAGCATCAGTTCTTTGGCCCTCTGTCTTCTTTATGGTCCAACTCTCAGATCCATACATGAGCACTGGAAAAACCATAGCTCTGACTAGATGGACCTTTGTTGGCAAAGTGATGTCTCAGCTTATTATTACACTGTCTCAGTTTAGTTCATTTCAGTTGCTCAGTTGTGTCCAAATCTTTATGACTCCATCGACTACATCATGCCAGGCTTCTCTGTCTATCACCAACTCCCAGAGCTTGCTCATACTCATGTCCATCAAGTTGGTGATGCCATCCAACCATCTGATCCTCAGTTGTCCCCTTCTCCTCCTGCCTTCAATCTTTCCCAGCATCAGGGTCTTTGTCAAATCTTTCTTTCCAAAGGAGAAAGTGTCTTTTGATTTCTTGGTTGCAGTCAGCATCCATAGTGATTTTGGAGCCCAAGGAAATAAAATCTGTCACTGTTTCCACTTTTTTCCTTCTATATGCCATGAAATTATGGGACTGGATGCCATGATCTTAGTTTTTTGAACGTTGAGTCTTGAGCCAGCTTTTTAACTCTCCACTTTCACCCTCATCAAGGCATTCTCTAGTTCCTCTTCTCTTTCTGTCATTAGATTGGTATATTCTGTATATCTGAGGTTGTTGATATTACTCCCAATATCAGGTCTCCAGCATTGCAGGTGGATTCTTTACCACCTGAGCCACCAGGGAATCACTGTATAGAACCACAAAAGATCCCAAAGAGCCAAAGTGACAATGATATATTACAAGAAATAAAGTCAATATCTTATGAAAATTTTAAATGGAATATAATCTATAAAAATATTAAATTGCTATGCTATACACATGGAACTAATAATAATATTGTAAATCAACTATACTTCTATTTTTTAATAAAATAAAAACTTTAAACTACCTGAGGGAATATAGTATATCTTAATCTTTCTTAAGATTAACAGTCTTAATTCCAAGTTGTGTTTCATTCTGTCCAGCATTTCATATGATGTACTCTGCACATCCCTGGAGAAAGGCACGGCAAACTATATTCCCTCAGGTAGTTTAAAGTTTTTATTTTATTAAAAAATCGAAGTATAGTTGATTTACACTATTATTATTAGTTTCATGTGTATAGCATAGCAATTTAATATTTTTATAGATTATATTCCATTTAAAATTTTCATAAGATATTGACTTTATTTCTTGTAATATATCATTGTCACTTTGGCTCTTTGGGATCTTTTGTGGTTCTATACAGGGATTCCCTGGTGGCTCAGGTGGTAAAGAATCCACCTGCAATGCTGGAGACCTGGGTTTGATCACTGGGTTGGGAAGATCCCCTGGAGAAGGCAATGGCAACCCACTCTAATATTCTTGCCTGGAAAATCCCATGGATGAAGGAGCCTGGAAGGCTGCAGTCCCTGGGATCACAAAGAATTGGACATGACTGAGTGGTTCCATATAAATGTTAGAATTATTTGCCCTAGTTCTCTGGAAAATGTGATGGGTATTTTAATTGATATTGCATTAAATCTAGGTTATTTGAGGTAGTATGGATATTTTAATAATACTAATCTTAATTCATGTACACAGGATATCTTTCTATTTCTTTATATTATTTTCAATTTCCTTCATTAGTGTTTTGTAGTTTTTCAGATCATAGGTCTATCACCCTCTTGGCTAGTTCATTCCTAGATATTTTATGCTTTTTGTTGTAATTTTAAATGGGTTTGTTTTCTTGCTCTCTCTTTCTGATGTTTAACCCATGGAAAAGTAAAACTTGTCTATATACTAATCTTGGGGGCTTTTGTGGTAGCTTAGCTGGTAAGGAATCCACCTGCAATGCAGGAGACCCCAGTTTAATTCCTGGGTCAGTAAGATCCCCTGGAGAAGGGATAGGCTACCCAATCCAGTATTCTTGGGCTTAGCTAGTGGCTCAGATGGTAAAGAATCTGCCTTCAATGCAGGAGACCTGGGTTTGATCCCTCGGTTGGGAAGATCCCCTGGAGAAGGGCATGGTAACTCACTCCAGTATTCTTGCCTGGAGAGTCCCCATGGATAGAGGAGCCTAGTGGGCTACAATCCATTGGGTCCCAAAGAGTTGGATGTGACTGAGTGGCTAAGCACATATAATCTTATATGCTGCAATTTTACTGAATTCATTTATTAGTTCCAATTGCTTTTATGGTGGAAACTTTTATGGTGAAAGCTTCCAATATCTTTTACTACTACTACTACTAAGTCGCTTCAGTCGTGTCTGACTCTGTGTGGCCCCATAGACGGCAGCCCACCAGGCTCTGCTGTCCCTGGGATTCTCCAGGCAAGAACACTGGAGTGGATTGCTATTGCCTTCTCCATTGTGTGAAAGTGAAAAGTGAAAAGTGAAAGTGAAGTCGCTCAGTCGCATCCGACTCGTAGTGACTCCATGCACTGCAGCCTACCAGGCTCCTCCATCCATGGGATTTTCTAGGCAAGAGTACTGGAGTGGCTTGCCATTGCCTTCTCCGATATCTTTTAGAGTGTACTATATATAGTATCAGGCTTCTGAGGTGGCACTAGTGGTAAAGAATCCACCTGCTAATGCAGAAGGTATAAGAGATGTGGGTTAGTTCCCTGGGTCAGGAAGATCCCCTGGAGGAGGGCATGACAACCCACCCCAGTATACTTGCCTGGAGAATTCCATGGACGGAGGGGCCTGGTGGGCTACAGTCCATAGGGTGGCAAAGATGCAGACGTTACTGAAGCAGCTTAGCATGCATACACATATATAGTATCATGTCATCTTCAAATAGCAACAATTTTACTTCTTCCTTTCTGATTTGGATTCTTTTTATTTCTTTTATTGCTTCATTGCTATGGCTGCTGCCGCCAAGTCACTTCAATTGGGTCCGACTCTGTGCGACCCCATAGACGGCAGCCCACCAGGCTCCCCCGTCCCTGGGACTCTCCAGGCAAGAACACTGGAGTCGGTTGCCATTTCCTTCTCCAGTGCATGAAAGTGAAGAGTGAAAGTGAAGTCGCTCAGTCGTGTCTGACCCTCAGTGACCCCATGGACTGCAGCCTTCCAGGCTTCTCCGTCCATGGGATAGAAGCTTCCAAAACTGTGTTAAATAGAAGTGACAAGAGAGGGCGTTTTTGTCTTGATCCTGAATGTAGAGAACAAGTGCTCAGCTTTTCACCATTGAGTATGATGTTATCTGTGGGTTTTATATAAATGTCCTTTATTATGTTGAGATATTTTCCCTGTATACCAACTTTGATAAGAGTTTTTATCATGAATGGATGTTGAATTTTGCCAAAAGCTTTTCTGTATTTATTGAGATAACAATGCGATTTTTATCCTTGATTTTGTTGATGTGGTGTGTCACATTGATTGATTTGCAAATAATGAACTATTCTTGCATCCCTGGAATAAATTCCACTTGATCATGTGTATGGTCTTTTTTATATTTTGTTGATTCAGTTGGCTAATATTTTGTTGAGGATTTTGTTGAGGATTGACCGATAGTTTTACTATTTTTTATAGAACCTTTGTCTTGTTTTGATATCAGCATGATGGTGGCCTCATAGGATGATTTTGGAATTTTATTCATCCCAATTTATTAATTTCTTCTAGCTTGTCAAGTTTGTTGGCATTAACTGTTTATAGCATTCTTTTATGATTTTTGTATCTCTGTTATATTGTTTATTGTGATTTTCTGGTTTCTTTTCTTATTTTGTTTATTTGTGACCTCTCTTTTTTGTTTTTTCATGGTGAGCCTAGGTAAGGACATCGATTTTGTTTACCTTTTAAAAAAAACAGCTCTTGGTTTCATTGATTATTTTCTATTATTTTTTAATTTCTTATTTATTTTTTTATATCCTCTTTGATCTTAATCATTTTCTTCCTTCTGCTGACTGTGTTCTTCTTTTTCTAACTCCTTTATATGATAGGGTAGGCTGTTTACTTGAGATTTTTCTTGTTTCTTGTGGTAGGCCTGTATTGTTATAAACTTCCCCTGCAGTGCAGGAGACCCAGGTTCAATCCCTGGGTTGGGAAGATCCCCTGGAGAAGGAAATGGCAACCCACTCCAGTATCCTTGCCTAGAAAATCACATGGACACAGGAGCCTGGCGGGCTGCGGTCCATAGAGTTGCAAAGAGTCAGGCATGACTGAGCGGCTAACAATTACTTACAGATTTCGGAAGTTGTGTTTTTGTTATCATTTGTCTTGAGGTATTTTCTGATTTCCTCTTTGAAGTCTTCATTGACCCATTTTTTTTTTCAATAGCATATTATTTAATATATACATGTTTGTGTTTTTCCCAATTTTCTTCCTGACATTGATTTCTAGTTTCATTTCTTTGTGGTCAGAAAAGATATTTGATATGATTTCTATCCATTTAAATTTGTTGAAATTTGTTTTATGGCCTGGAATGTGACCTGTCCTGGAGAACTTTCCATAGGCACTTGAGAATATGTATTCTGCTCTTTTTTAGGTGGAATGTCCCATAGTTGTCTATTAAGTTCAACTGGTCATTTAAGGCCACTATTTCCTTATCGATTTTCTTTTTGGGTAATCTTTACACTGATGGAAGGAGGTTGTTAAAGTCCCCTACTTACATTGCATTACAGTCAACTTTTCCCTCAATTTCTCCTTTTATGTCTGTTGGTAATTGCTTTACATATTTAAGTGTTCCTGTGTTAGATGCATATATGTTGCTGCTGCTGCTGCTGCTAAGTCGTTTCAGTTGTGTCCAACTCTGTGCGACCCCATAGATGGCAGCCCACCAGGCTCCCCCGTCCCTGGGATTCTCCAGGCAAGAACACTGGAGCGGGTTTCCATTTCCTTCTCCAATGCATGAAAGTGAAAAGTGAAAGGGAAGTCACTCAGTTGTGTCTGTCTCTTAGCGACCCCATGGACTGCAGCCTATCAGGCAGGCTCTTCTGTCCATGGGATTTTCTAGGCAAGAGTACTGGAGTGGGGTGCCTTTGCCTTCTCCATATTAAGAAGTATTATATCCTCCTCTTGTATTTATCCTTTATCATTATATAATGCCCTCTTTTTGGTCTTTTGTTATAGATTTCATTTTATAGTTTATTTTGTCTGATGTGACTATTGCTAACCCAGCTTTCTTTTCATTCCTATTTTCATGAAATATCTCTTTATATCTCCTGACTTTCAGTTTGTATGTGTATTTAGCTCTGAAGTGAGTAAGCAGCATATAGATGGGTTTTTATTCAATCAGCCATCTTACGTCTTTTGATTGGAGCATATAGTGCACTACATCTTTTATTGAATTATAACTAATATGCTATATTCTATAAGTTACAGGTATACAAAATAGTGATTCATAATTTTTAAAGGTTATGGTTATCATAATATATTGGCTATATTTCCCTTGTTGCAAAATGTATCCTTATAGTTTATTTTTTACTTAGAATTTGTACCTCTTACTTCCCTACCCCTCTATTGCCCTTTCCCCTTCCCTCTCCCCATTGATAACCACTAGTTTGTTCTCAACATATGTGAGTCTACTTCTTTTTTGATATACTCACAAGTTTGTTGTGTTTTTTAGATTCCACATATAAGTGATGTCATGCAGTATTTTTCTTTCTCTGATTTATTTCACTTAGCATAATGCACTCCAAGTCCATCCATGTTGTTGAAAATGGAAAAATTTTATTCTTTCTTACGTTTGAGTAGTGTTCCATTCCCTGGGTTGGGAAGATCCCCTGGAGAAGGAAATGGCAACCCACTCCAGTACTCTTGCCTGGAAAATTCCGTGGACCGAGGAGCCTGGTAAGCTACAGTCCATGGGGTCGCAAAGAGTCGGACACGACTTCACTTTCACTTTCACTTTCTTTCCATTTTATATATATATATGGAATGTGTATATTTTTCAAATTAATACTTTTTTTTCTGATATATACCCTAGAGTGGAATTGCTGGGTCATATGGAATCCATTGACATTTAAAATGATTGATAGGCATGTACTTGTTGCTATTTTGTTACTTGTTTTCTAGTTGTATTTGTAATTCTTCTCAGTTCTTTTGTTCTTTTAGTCTCTTCCCCTGTTTGATGATTTTCTTTAGTGATATGATCGTGTTGCTTTCTCTTTAGTTTCGTTTATCTGTTGTAGGTTTTCAGTTGTGGTTACCATGAAGTTCAATAGGCTGACATAATTTTATCTACTTATTTTAGCCTGTCATTTAAATTCAAATGTGTTCTAACAGATCTACAGGTTTTTAGTCCCCTCTCCCACATTATGTGTTTTTGATGTTTATTTTACATCTTTGATTAATCCCTTAACTATTTATTGTCATTATAGCTGATTTTTACAGTTTTGATTTTGCTAGTGAGATTTTTTTTTCTTGCTTATACATTCCTACTTCTTGTTGTAGTCTTTTCTCTTTGACTTAGAAAAGAAACTTTAACATTTCTTTTAAGGTCAGTTTAGTACTGATGGGGCTTCTTCCCTTGTGGCTCAGCTGGTCAAGAATCCGCCTGCAGTGTGGGAGACCTGGGTTCGATCCCTGGGTTGGGAAGATCCCCTGGAGAAGGGAAAGGCTACCCACTTCAGTATTCTGGCCTGAACAATTCCATGGACTGTATAGTCTATGGGTAGAGTTATCTGGGTGAGTAAAAGAATATGTTTCAGGACTTCCCTGGTGGCTCAGCTGGTCAAGAATCCGCCTGCAGTGTGGGAGACCTGGGTTCGATCCCTGGGTTGGGAAGATCCCCTGGGGAAGGGAATGGTTACTCACTGTAGTATTCTCACCTGGAGAATTGCATGGACAGAGGATCTGGTGGGCTACCCAGTCCATGGGGGGTCTCAAAGAGTTGGACATGACTGAAAGACAACACTTTTTACTTTTTACTCCAGGTTGTAGGTTGCTCCCTTTCAGCACTTTAAATATATCATGCTATACCCTCTGGTCTGCAAAGTTTCTGCAAAAAAATAATTTCATTGCACTATAGGACTTCACTTGTATGTGACTCTTTGTTTCTCCCTTGCTGCCCTTAGAATTCTCTATTTTTAACTTTTGCCATTTTAATTATTATAGTTCTTGTGTATGTCTATCTGGGGTCATCTTATTTTTGGTTTTCTGTACTTTGTGTACCTGGCTATCTCTTTTCTTTTTCAGGCTTGGGATGTTTTCAGTTATAATTTCATCAAATGTTTTTGCTCTCTTTGGATCTCGATTTCTCCTTCTGATCCCAATAGTGTGAATGTTGCTGCTGCTGCTGCTAAGTCACTTCAGTCGTGTCCAACTCTGTGTGACCCCATAGATGGCAGCCCACCAGGCTCCCCCGTCCCTGGGATTCTTCAGGCAAGAACACTGGAGTGGGTTGCCGTTTCCTTCTCCAATGCATGAAAGTGAAAAGTGAAAGTGAAGTCGCTCAGTCGTGTCCGACTCTTAGCGACCCCATGGACTACAGCCCACCAGGCTCCCCCGTCCATGGGATTTTCCAGGCAAGAGTACTGGAGTGGGTTGCCATTGCCTTCTCCTGATATTGTCTCAGAGGTCTCTTAAACTATCCTCATAAATTTTTTTTCTTTTTTTCTTTTCATTTTGCTACTCTGATTAGCTGATTTCCAGTATTCTATCTTCCAGACTGCTGATGCATCTTCCTATATCACCCAGTCTGCTATTAATTCTTTCAAGAGTATTGTTCATTTTAGTTATTGCATTCTCTAATTCTGTTTCTTTTTTATATTTTCTACTTCCTTGATAAAGTTTTTACTGTGTTCAAGTATTCTTTTTCCAAGTTCAGTTAGCATTTTTATTACTGTGGCTTTGAACTCTTTTATTTAGTAAATTAGCACGCTTCATTAGACTGTTTTTCCAGGTTTTTTTCCTTGCTCTCTCGTTTGGGACATGTTCTTATTTATTCATTTATTTTTGACTGTGCTGGGTCTTTGTTGCTATGCATGAGCATTCTCTAGTTGCAGCAGTCAGGGGCTACTTTTTGTTATGCTGTGTAGGCTTCTCATTTCAATGGCTTCAGCAGTTGTGGTGCATGGGCTTTGTTGCTCTGAGGCATGTGGGATCTTCCTGAACTAGGGGTCGAACCCGTGTCCCCTGCATTGGCAGGATGACTCCTAACCACTGGACCACCATGGAAGTCCCCAAACATATTCTATTTTCTTGTTTGTTTAAATTTCTTTGCCTCCATGATATTAGGAGAAATAGCCACCTATCTTGGTTTTGAAGGGGTGTTCTTTGTGGGAGCGTCCCTATGCAGTCTATGTGTGGTAGTGGCTTTGAAAAGCAGGATCTGGAGCAAGCATGGCTCACGTCTTAGCCCTGGGTGTGCTGACAGCTGCCGTCTTTCTATCAGGTAGAGCTAAAGCCAGATTCAGGTGTGAACTGAGGCTTCTCCTGTGCTCAGCGACAGTCATCATGAGCTGAGACATGAGCTCAGACACTCATGGAGTGCTTGGTGCCAGAGGGCTTATCGACTAAAAAAATATAGACACAACCTGAAAGTAAAGAGTTATTTTATTTGCTGGGAATGTGTAGGACTTTGAGCCAGGAGACAGCATCTCAATAGCTCTGAGAAAACTGCTCCAAGGAGGCAGGAGGGGAAGTCAGGCTATATACAAGTTTGCCACAAGGAGAGCAGGCAGTCTGAACATCAAAGATCAGCTATCAAGTTAAGGAATTTAGCATTCTATGTATGGGAAGATGCAAGCCTCTGGGCTCACCTAATTCATTCCTTTCATATGTACCTCAGCTATCTGGGGTCAATCCTGTTTCCTTGTTTCCCTTGCTTCTTGCTTTCTCCTAGGTCTTCAGCAATCACTGTGGCTGCCAGTGGCAGCATCCTCTGGATTGAAGTCTTGGGAGCCCTCATTCACATTCAGAGGCCAGGAATCACTGATGGCTGTGACATTTCTTGTTGATTAATATGGCAGGAGATGTTTTCATTTCACAGGCTGGAGCAAAAGCCCTGAGGGTTGGGTCCAAGTTAGCCCCATTTTCTCTATGCCTGTGCACTCTCTTAGGGTCTGGCCTAATGGAGAGCAGCCTGGAGCAAGAGGGGCTGGAGCAGGTACCTGGTATAGCTGGGTTGCAGGCTAGGGTGGTCTCAGTGAGCAGGTCAGAGCGTCAGGATATTTTCAATCCATTTGGAGTCTTGCTTTCTTACAGCTGTTTTCAAACCAGCTAAGAGGACTCCTTTGCCTGGTGTTGGACCTCATGGCTGGGGTGCCTGTTATGTGGCTGGAACTCTTCACTCCTTGATGAGGATCTCTGAAGCTGTGACAACCCTCCCTCTTCCATGGATGTGGATCCCAATCTGACTGCTTCTCCACCCTTCCCACCTGACTCCATGTGGATCATTCTTTATAACCTTGGTTGTAGACGAGTCTTCCTGCCAGTCTCGTTTGTTTCCACTGAGAGCTGTTCCACGAGTAGATATATTTTTGATGTGTTCATGGCATGAGGTGAACTCAGCATCTTCCCACTCTGTTATCTTGCTCTTTCCTCTCCTTTAAGTAGTTTAGAAACATCATTTCACAACATACTGCAATATATAATGAAGCATAAATGTGTGGGACTCATTGTAAAAACAGAGACATCACTTTGAGGACAAAGGTCTGTCTAGTCAAAGTTATGGTTTTTCCAGTCATCATGTATGGATGTGAGAGCTGGACTATAAAGAAGGCTGAGTGCTGAAAAACTGATGCTTTCTAACTGTGGTGCTGGAAAAGACTCTTGACAGTTCCTTGGATTGGAAGGAGCTCAAGCCAAAAGGAAATCAGCCCTGAATATTCACTGGAAGGACTGATGCTAAAACTCCAATACTTTGACCACCTGGTGTGAAGAGCCGACTCACTGGAAAAGACCCTGATGCTGGAAAAGATTGAGGGCAGGAGGAGGAGGGTGGTGAAAGAGGATGAGGTGGTTGGATGGTGTCACTGACTCAATGAACATGAGTTTGAGCAAGCTCTGGGAGATGGTGAAGGATAAGGAAGCCTGGTGTGCTGCAGTCCATGAAATCACAGAGAGTCGAACACAGCTTAGCAACTGAACAACACTGTAAATATATGGTACATTTTCTAGAAAATCAGAGAAGGAACAAATTATTATTCATCGCAAAAATAATGCTGCACAGGAAACCACGCTAGAACTTAGTGGCTTGAAACAAAAATGATGAGTTCTCAGAAATGTAGTTTGGCTGGATATCTTTTAATCTAGGCCAGATACATCTTGTGTATTCAAATGGTGGGCAGCTGAGGATGGCCTCAGCCAGAAGAACATAGCTCTATTTCATGTGCTCTCTCAATCCTCTAGCCTCCCTTATGAGCTGATTTTAAAAGAGATTTATCTATTTCAGAAGTTGTCAAACTTTTTGATCTAAGGAACACTTCATATTCTTAAAATTATTGAAGATCCCAAAGAACTTTGATTTAGGTTTGTTGGTTATAGCCATCAATATTTACTGTATTATAAATTAAAATAGAAAAATTAAAAAATTTATAACTACATTATAAATAACAGTAATAAAAACCAATAATAAAAAATTTTAATGTAAATGACATATGTTTGTGGAAAATAACTATTTTTCAAAACAAAGCATTGAGAAAGTAGAATTGTTTTAGTTTTTTCTACTCTTGTTACTGTCTGGATTAATAGATAAATTTTCTTATCTGCTTCTGCATTTAATTTATTCTGAGCTGATTTTATGCAGATCTTTAGATGGAAGAGGAAGGAAATTGCAGATTCTCTAAAAGGGTCTTGGGGACCCCTAGGAATTCTTTACGGAGGCAATGGCACCCCACTCCAGTACTCTTGCCTGGAGAATCCCATGGACGGAGGAGCCTGGTGGGCTGCAGTCCATGGGGTCGCTAAGGGTCGGACACGACAGAGCAACTTCACTTTCACTTTTCACTTTCATGCATTGGTGAAGGAAATGGCAACCGACTCCAGTGTTCTTGCCTGGAGAATCCCAGGGACAGAGGAGCCCGTTGGGCTGCCATCTATGGGGTCGCACAGAGTCGGACACGACTGACGAGACTTAGCAGCAGCAGGAATTCTTTGAAGTTCTCCATAGAATTTATCATGGCAGCCTTTAGGAAAATAGTTAAAGATGCAAAAAGAACATATAACGGATTGACAAATTGTTATCCGCCCCCTCCACCACCCGCCAAAGTGACTATTCACAGTGAATGTTAAAAAAAAAAAAAAAAAGATTTCCTCTAATTTGTTGTAACAAGAACAAAAAAAATAATCTATGATTTTTGGGCCAGTGCCCCAAATCACTTAGTTATCATGCCAAAAATGCAACAAATAAGAATTTTAATCATGGGAAAAAGTTTCAAGGGATCTGACTAAATGCTTAGGTTGAATTTGATAAAACTATGACCTTAACTCCCATATACCTTGCTTTATTGAAGGGATATTTTTTTCACCACTCAAAAAGTTCCAGCGAATTTCATTGAGATTCTTCTTGTTCCAGAAACTTCCTCAAAGCTGACCTTTCATTCTCTGGTGACCTGGGTAAGAATTTCTCGGAAATCAAAAGCCTGACTGCACCGTCAGATTGGGAGTGGCACTTCCTAAAGTTTTGATTGGAAAATAAACTTTGAGTTCTAACAAATTCATTTTAAAAAGAATGAGCTGAAGTTTCTTTGCCAAATGCCATTTACAAAAGCTTATTATAAATTCTTAATCTAATGCAATGGGTGAAGAAAGTGAATTATTAGTTCTGGTTTTAAAACCCCATTATAGCACCCATATCTTTCTGTTCCACTTGGAAAAGTAGATACCGATCTCAGAATGAATCCCAACCCTTATGTTAGATTACAGATTATAGATTAAATGAATTTAAATAACAAATATCTTAAAATCCAAATTTGAAACATAAAAATTTTAAAAATTAAAAAAAACCACACACACAAGGAAAGGTAATCACGTGCAATTGTCTCCAAAAATTACCAGTGTTACCAGTTGTTTTTTTCACCCCAATGTTATTTAATTTTGTTGGCACTGTTAATAAAAACGTATTTCACATTAATTTTAAACCTTTCCTTTTACTTAAGAGATATGATGGATTTTTTTCCCCTTGTGATTAACCACAACTTTTATTTTAAACACAGCATACTTACTGAGAGGAGTTCTATCTTTATATGTAAACAATGGCTTGTGAAAGGATTAAAAGTGAACTCAGAGGGAGAGAGATGGAACAGGTCCCCAGGCAGCCTTAGGTCGTCCTGGGCAGTGATGGCTGTGTGCTTCCTTCCTATTGCCCTTGAGAGGGACGTGTGGTTTGCAGAGTCCTCCCGGTGGACCCCTCCTGGGAGAATAATTCTGTCATTTCCATTAGGAAGATGATTTATTGAGGGCAGTTCCTTTTTAGGATTGGACAGGAAAATCACCCTTGCAACCTGATGATGCTTATTTCCTCTGCAAAGCCCTTCAGTGATGAGGTGGTAGGAATAACTTTGGCCTTAAACTGAATCACAGGCACCTCTAGAATTCCTTTTGTAATCTTTTCTGGTAACACAAAAGTAACCACTGCATCCTCATGGTTTGGGGTGGTGGAAAAGCAGGGAATGTACCTCTCAGATTTCTCATAAGAGACCATCCAACCCAGCATGCCCCAGGGCCATGCTGAAGAAGCCGGATGCTGGATGAAGAGGCTGTTGGGGGGAAGGGGTCTTACAAACACATATGCCTTTGTAAAATGAGTATGACTGCAGCTGGAGAATAATTATCCACCAAGGCACACGGCAAGACGTTTTCCTTCTACCTACCGATATATATTAATGCACATAATAGGTGAAATCTAGAAGGATAGCATGTGCTGTGTGCTTAGTTGCTCAGTCGTGTCCAACTCTTTGTGACACTATGAACTGTAGCCCACCAGGCTCCTCTGTCCATGGGGATTCTCCAGGCAAGAATACTGGAGTGGGTTGCCATGCCCTCCTCCAGGGGATCTTCCAAACCCAGGGATTGAACCTGGGCAGATTCTTTACCATCTGAGCCACCAGGGAAGCCCTAGTGCTGTGCTTAGTTGTTCAGTCAGAAGAATAGTATAGATGATCCTATTTGCAAAGCAGATGTAGAGACACAGAGGTAGAGAATAAATTAATGGATACCAAGAGGAAAGGGGGTGGGATGGGAGGAACTGGGAGATTGGGATTGACATCTCTACACTATTAAGGCTACATATAAAATAGGTAACTAATGAGAACATACTGTGTAGCCCAAGGAATAAGACTTAATGCACTGTGGTGACCTGAAAGGGAAGAAAATCCAAAAGGGAGAGAATATATGTGTATGTATACCTGACTGTTGGAGAAGGAAATGGCAACCCACTCCAGTGTTCTTGCCTAGAGAATCCCAGGGACGGGGGAGCCCGGTGGGCTTCCGTCTATGGGGTTGCACAGAGTCGGACATGACTGAAGTGATTTAGCAGCATACCTGACTGTACACCTAGGCTTCCCAGGTGGCTCAGTGGTAAAGAATCTATCTGCCAATGCCAGAGACCCCTAGGAGATGCAGGTTTGATCCCTGGATAAGAAGGTCCCCTGGAGTAGGAAATGGCAACTTGCTCCAGTATTCTTGCCTGGAAGATTCCATGAACAGAGGAACCTGGTGAGCTACAGTCCATGGGGTTATAGCCAAGTCATGTCCAACTCTTTGTGAGGTCATGGCCTGCAGCATTCCAGGCTTCCCTGTTCTCCAGTATCTCCTAGGATTTGCTGAAGTTCATGTCCATTGAATCGGTGATGCTATCTAACCATCTCATCCTCTGCTGCCCTCTTCTCCAATAAAAGTATCTAAAAAACCAACCAAGAAAACAAAAACCCTGCTCCTTTAGGTATAGTTAGGGGACTCCCTTCTGCTTCCCAGTAGAGGGCAGTTTCCTCAAGGCTACAGCAGTACATCATTGCAGGGCTCCTCTCACTTCTCAGATGTGGTTGTTCACACCTTGTCCCAGAGAAAAATAAACTTGTATTCAGGTTACATGATTACACGGTTACATGGCAGCTTGCTTTGTGCTAAACGGGTCGTTCACACAGACATTTCCTTTGAAAAACAGAAGTGAGTGCAGTTGTGATTGTGAGGAATGAACACCACAGGAAGAGTAAGGTGATCTGAGTCTTGGTATTATTGTGTCACTAAAGAGCTATGTGTTCATTGGAAAGACTGATGCTGAAGCTGAAACTCCAATACTTTGGCCACCTCATGCGAAGAGTTGACTCATTGGAAAAGACCCTGATGCTGGGAGGGATTGGGGGCAGGAGGAGAAGGGGACAACAGAGGATGAGATGGCTGGATGGCATCACTGAGTCGATGGATATGAATCTGGGTGGACTCTGGGAGTTGGTGATGGACAGGGAGGCCTGGCATGCTGTGATTCATGGGGTCACAAAGAGTCAGACATGACTGAACAACTGAACTGAACTGAACTGAAAGAGCTATGTGATGTTAAGTGAGCCACTTTAGTTCAATTCTGCATCTGCAGTGAGGTGTTTTGAACAATATGACCTAAACATTTTAGATTCAGTAGAAAGTTCATATACTATCTCCATGTGTGTGAATGCTGCTGCTGCTGCTGCTAAGTCACTTCAGTCCTGTCCTACTCTATGTGACCCCATGGACTATAGCCCATCAGGCTCCTCTGTCCATGGGATTTTCCAGGCAAGAATACTGGAGTGGGTTGCCAAGCCCTTCTCCAGGGAATCTTCCCAATCCAGGGATCGAACCCACATCTCTTATGTCTCCTGCTTTGGCAGGCAGGTTCTTTACCACTAGAGCCACCTGGGAAGACCACAATATCTCCAGAGCCCTGATTGAAATATATTTCAAGATTGAGACTTTAAAGTTACAGAAATGGTGCTATATAGTTATGCACACTTGTTCCTGCTAAATTGCTTCAGTTGTGTCTCATGCTTTGTGACGCTCTGGGCCATAGCCTGCCAGGCTCCTCTGTCTGTGGGGTTCTCCAGACAAGAATACTGGAGTGGGTTGCCATGCCCTCCTCCAGAGGATCTTCCTGACTCAGGGATGGAACCCAGGTCTCCTGTATCTCCCGTATTGGCAGTTGTGTTCTTTACCGCTGGTGCCACCTGGGAAGTCCGTGCTATATATATTAAGTAACATTAATTCAAATAGTTTAGCTGATTCACAATATTAACTTTATAGATTGTGACCCCTCTATGAGAGTCCGACTAAACTATCCTTCAGTTTAGGAAACCTCAACTGGACATGACATTTCAGAGTGAGAACTGATTTCTGGCCCTACGTGGGCTTCTCCCTAGCTGTCAGACCTTGGATGAATAACCTCAAGCTTCTGATTCCCAGTTTTCCCCTTCATAAGATGTGTGGGTGAGCTAGATCAATGCTTACCCCTAAAGGATCAGTAGTTGAGTAAGTGCGAAAAAAATGAACAGGGGTCTGTCTGTGCTGCAGCACGTCTTGAAGTCTTTCCACAGGGTCATTTAACACATATTTACTGGAAGCCCCATCCTGGTGTGAGGGTCAGAACATTGGACAATCGGTCACTCTGGCAATGACCCATCAGAATGAGTTCCGGCAGCTCTGAATCCACTCTGCAGGCCAGAGTGCATCTGCACTCTGTGGCATCTGCCAATTGTTGCTGGGTCCTCGTAAATAAAATAGTCATCATTACTTAACAGCACATAGGGATTTTGGCTGGTACCCACAGACAATTGCCAAGGAATGCAGGTTTTCATTGGGAAGATAAAGATACAATAGATTCTGCTGAGTCTGAGGACTCCTTTCTCTGCTGGATGCCAGGTGTTCCGAGTGTGTCTGTTCTGTAGTTTGCTCTGCTCTGCCTGGTGACTGTGTACCTTGGCTTCTCCTCTGTTTCTTGTGGTTATTATTATTGTTATTTTAAATTTTATTTATTTGTGGCTGTGCTGGGTCTTCTTTGCTGCATGTGAGCTTTTTCTCATTGCAGCAAGCCTGGGCTACTCTCTAGCGTGGTGCCTGAGATTCTCATTATGGTGGCTTCTACTTTTGTGCAGCAGAGGCTCTAGGATGTTCAGGTTCAGTAATTGTGGCATAAGGGCTTAGTTGCCCTATGGCGTGTGGAATCTTCCTGGACCAGGGATGAAACCAGCGTCCTCTGCATTGGCAGGTGGATTCTTTACCACTGGACCACCAGGGAAGTCCTCTCTGTGGTTATTAACAAGGCGAGTACTCCTGAGGCTTTCTGTCTCATAATTAGATTTCTCAGTGGGCTCTTTATGGCTTCAAGGCCCTACCTTCCCAAATTCTAAGTCTAGGAACTGGTTCTCCTTAGTTGGCCTTGGGGCTTGGGACCATGGCGAAGTCATTTAACCCTTACAGATTTTATTTCTCTTGACTGTAAAATGGCCTCAAAGGCAGTGGTGGCTATGTCATTTATAGGACACAATTGAAAGTAAAAATGCAGGGTCCTTCATTCAAAAAAAAAAAATTACAAAGTGCAATTGAAAGTAAAATATACAGCTTTTTCCCTTAAAAATATTGTTAGTACTGGAGTGGGTTGCCATTGCCTTCTCCAACTAATAATATTAAATAGAAGTAATAAGATAAACATGTAATGGCATAAACTTATAAATACAAAATATAGTATTTTGTGCCAGAATAAAATAACAATAATACTTTCCCATGAAACGTGATGATCTTTAAAGTAAATTGCCTTTCCAAAGCTTGCAGATAACCTGCTTGGTAATATTGCAAGCAGTTTTCAAAACCACAGGCTCTAAACTCTGACAGATTCTAATAGCAACTCCCTGATATGTCTTCTTGCCATGTCCACCGTGCACACTTTTACTTTGTAATAATACTGACAACGTTTATAGCTTGTGTACTGGAAGTGTCTGTCCCTGTGCTAGGCCAGAGAGTTAAGAGGTGTACAGATATTGCTTGGATGAACTCCAGGCACGGGCAGGCTAGCTGCTTTCCCAAAGAGGGTCCTTCCCCACAGAAGGCCCTCCTATCCTCCAGGGTTGCAGCCCCTGCTGTAGCTTCCATTGTTAATGTCAAGAGGGGTCCCAATCTTAAGAGTGATTGGCCAGGCTGGATGTTCCAAGCTGCCCACTTTCAGCACTGATTGAACCTGTGTCTGCACATGTGTTGGCTGGCTGCCAGAGGACTGTATCTCCTTTGCTCATGCACAGGCTTCATGGTCCCAGAGGTCTAAACTCACACAACTCAAGTTCAGAGTTTGGATTATTAAAAATTTCCAGAAAGAGACAGCGGTGCATTAAACCAAGTGCTGGACCTCCACTGAGAGTGAGACTCTGTAACTACACAGGTGTAACACCCATGAAGGTTTCAGGCTGGCAGGTATGATGGAGATTATGCTTCCAAATTGGTTCTGTTATCATTTTTGATGCAGTAAGCCATTCGCTGTTTATTAATGTACCATTTTGATAACCTTTTTTATGGAACCATTGATATGCATAATGATGAATTCCAATGAAACATTTAAGAAATTGCTTTTGCAATTAGAGATTTATTCTAAAGGAAAATTTTAAAAACCACTTTAAAAATCCATGGTCTGCAGAATGTATTAATTTCTTGATTAAGCAAGTACTTTTCTGTAGGAGGTTAATGATTCTCATATGTAAACTCAGGCTAATTTTCTTTGTGACTCCGGAAGTCTGAACCAGACGTTGAATGAATGCTGAATAAATGAATAAGTCTTCTTGAGAAAAAGTTGGAGAAAACCTAAGTTCAAAAAAAAAAAAAAAAAAAACCTAAGTTCAAGGAGGTTAGAAATTGGGTCAACTTTCCTGTAATGGTGGTTTTCAAACCATAGTTTTCATTGAGAATCACTTTGGGAACTCAAGAAAAAAACAGATACTCATGTTTGCTCCCCTGGAGGTTCTATTGGAACAGGTCTGGGTGAGACCCAGGGATTTGAATATTTAATGAAGATGCTAAGTGATTTTGATTCAGGTGGTCAGTGTACCAGCAAATTTCTGCATTCTACGTCAATATAGGGGTTCCAGATTTTACCTCCCAGCAAAACCAGTCCAAGAAATTATTGGGATTGGGCAGATCATGATGAATAGAGCAAGAATTTCCCTGCCTGGCTCTGAACTAAAAGAGTACCTACCCCGTTAATTATTTTTATCTCCAGATATTGATATTTCTTTGGTCTTCCACTTTTATCTAGGAGCATGAATTCATTTGAAAATGTATCAGGAAAGTGGGTTATGCTTTTGAAAGACATAGTTGAATCGGGTAATGGTGTGAGGAGATGAAGCGAAGGAAAAATGAGGACAAAGAAGAAGAAATAAAACTCAGATTGGAAGAAAACATTAATTTCATTATGCATATTTATTGCATGTCTGTTTTGTTCCAAGGACTAGGGGAATTGTGAATTGAAAAGACCCAGTTCTTAAAAGAAGGTGCCATGTTTCTTTCTCTTTCCCAGCAATTCTACCTACTCACCCCCACTCCCATCCCACTGTCCTTCTCCTATCCTAAGAGAATCAAGACTAACAAAGAAGAGAGGAAGAAGATAAAACGAGGGCAATGAAGAATCCTGTACAAGGTATTCTTGCCTGCTGTTGTGTCTTAGCCAAGTGCAAATGTGTGTCCAGTATTATTTTGAACTACCAGGGAAGAGGTGAGTTTTACATCTCTGCCTTCAGCTGAACTCTATCTAGTTGCTACAATTCAATATTCTCTTATTTGAATAAAGCACAAATGACAGCATATTATAAGTTCAAAATTTTAGTTGGAACTTCCTGTTTAGTTCATGGTTTTTATCGAGTTAAATATGCTTGATTTTCTGAGATTTTCTTCCTGTTGAAATGATTTGTAACATGGATAATTATTTTAGTGGGCTCTTGTGGCTAAAAAGAAAAAAAAACAGCTTGAGGAATGAAGCATTGCTGTTTTTATAATAGGATGATTTTTTTTGAACATTTCAAGAACTTTGGATTTCACTGAGTTCTCATTTCTGGTGAGATGTTTGAACACTAATGACCCTGAGATTTTCAGGCTGGCTACGGCTTAACTATATTGCCATATTTACCTAGAATTGATTTTTCAATTCTTCATAGTTAGAAGTATTTAAGAAATAATACTTATAATCAGTTTCATTAAGTTGGTTATATATATATGACTTTACATATAAAAAATGATGGAATTATCATTTGATCTAGACTCAAATTTATCAGTCAGTATGGTGCTCTATTCAAAGGGCTTTTATGTTTAATTTATTTCTGAATTTTTTTATTATAAGCAACACAAGTACCTTATGAAGAGTTCATGTTAGACTCCTGAGTCTGTGTACATATATATTTTGAGGTGGGATCCAGAGCAATTGAAAATGGATTTGTTGGACTACAGAAACTCATTGTTGGCAATCTTTATCTTTATGGCTCCAACTCCTAGCATAAGACACCCCAACATGTTTATTAAATAAACTTTTATGTTCTTTTGATTTAATATTGAGTGTGTTTTGAATTTGATGCTAAAATTGGGTTAAGAGGCAGTTCCAGGCCTCCCAGCAAAATGTTAGATGTTGCCAAAGTTCTTTAGAACACTGCTGGAGTGTTAGCATTATGCTCACAGCTCAGCAAGGATGTTTCCAGAAAGACAAACAAAGATACAGAGCTTTGAGAGAATTATCTGGGCAACTCATGGAAAAACAACAAGGAACAACGACCTTGAGGAAAAGAAAGGGTTAGGACCTGAATTAACTAGACCATATGTAACTTTTAAAATCAGATGATTATCAAATGTATTCTTTTTTTTTTTTAAGATTATTATTATTTTTGGCTATGCTGGGTCTTCGTTGCTGTGTGGCCCTTTCTCCAGTTGTGGTGAGCGTGGGCTACTCTCTAGGTGCGGTGTGTGGGCTTCTCACTGCAGCAGACTCCTGCTGTGGAGCACAGGCTGTAGGGTGCATAGGCTTCAGGAGTTTGAGCTCCGGGCTCTAGAGCACAGGCTCAGCTGTGGCACATGGACTTCATTGCCCTGTGCCATGGGAGATCTTCCCCAATCATGGATTGAACTTGTGTCTTCTGCATTGGCCAGTGGATTCTTTACCACTGAGCCACCAGGGAAGCCCCTGAATTTATTCTTAATGATTTCAATAAATTATTTTGATAATCACTTAATTAAAACAATTTTTTTTGATGTACGTTTTATCTTCCTACAGCCAGATACAAAGACTTCAATAACATGGATCCTATCAATTTGGTTAAACCCAAGCCATATAAGTAACCAATTTTTTGCAGGCACAGTGCTAATCCCAGAGCAAAGAAATGTCAGCTTGTAAGTCCTCATCCTTCTCTTGTGACTCTCTTGCCTGTCCAGCCTTCCAGCCTGTTGTTACATATGTATCCACGTACTTTGTGGTTTGCTCCTAGGGCATTTCTCCCACTTCTGCTTATCCTTGACCTGGAGAAGATCAAGGTATAAAACACTGCCTCTGTGGAAGAACATTACAGCTTTATGAAGCCCATGCTTCATCTAGCTTTGGCCCTGATGAAAAGAACATTGAAAATAACAATACAAGAGAAATAAGAACTCTGTTTTTATGCCTTGTACACATTCCAAATTACTACTTTCTTAATTCTGAAAGGACATAAAGACCACATACTCCAGTTGCCCTTTGGTAAATTAACTTTCTCCTGAGCACCTGTAATAATATTCAATGGCTTTTAACTTATATTTGAATATTTTCAGTGTAGGGAATTTCATACTTCCCAAAGTTCTTTTACAAATGTCTTCCTTTCCACTGAGCCTGACCTATTCCCCTGTTATTTATACTTATTAGTTTATTTGTGTGTGTGTGTGTGTGATTGAATAGTTCTAATCTTGCTTCCATAGATCAGTTCTTGAAATATTTGATGATATCTATTCTATGCAACCCACATCATCTTTTCTCCAGGCTTAATATGCTAACTATGCTCAAATTCTCTCAACTGTTCATTACATCACCCTTTTATAGCTCAGATTCCCAATACTTTCACAAACGTCACTTGAATTTATTCTCATAGTAACCTTGCAAAATAGATCAGATCAGATCAGTCGCTCAGTCGTGTCTGACTCTTTGCGACCCCATGAATCGCAGCACGCCAGGCCTCCCTGTCCATCACCAACTCCCAGAGTTCACTCAGACTCACGTCCATCGAGTCAGTGATGCCATCCAGACATCTCATCCTCTGTCATCCCCTTCTCCTCCTGCCCCCAATCCCTCCCAGCATCAGAGTCTTTTCTAATGAGTCAACTCTTCTCATGAGGTGGCCAAAGTACTGGAGTTTAAGCTTTAGCATCATTCCTTCCAAAGAAATCCCAGGGCTGATCTCCAACAATGGACTGGTTGGATCTCCTTGCAGTCCAGGGGACTCTCAAGAGTCTTCTCCAACACCACAGTTCAAAAGCATCAATTCTTCGGCACTCAGCCCTCTTTCACAGTCCAACTCTCACATCCATACATGACCACTGGAAAAACCACAGCCTTGACTAGACGGACCTTTGTTGGCAAAGTAATGTCTCTGCTTTTGGATATGCTATCTAGATTGGTCATTACTTTCCTTCCAAGGAGTAAGCATCTTTTAATTTCATGGCTGCAGTCACCATCTGCAGTGATTTTGGAGCCCCCCAAAATAAAGTCTGACACTGTTTCTACTGTTCCCCATCTATTTCCCATGAAGTGGTGGGACTGGATGCCATGATCTTTGTTTTCTGAACGTTGAGCTTTAAGCCAACTTTTTCACTCTCCACTTTCACTTTCATCAACAGGCTTTTGAGTTCCTCTTCACTTTCTGCCATAAGGGTGGTGTCATCTGCATATCTGACGTTATTGATATTTCTCCCGGTAATCTTGATTCCAGCTTGTGTTTCTTCCAGTCCAGCGTTTCTCATGATGTACTCTGCATAGAAGTTAAATAAACAGGGTGACAATATACAGCCTTGACAAACTCCTTTTCCTATTTGGAACCAGTCTGTTGTTCCATGTCCAGTTCTAACTGTTGCTTCCTGACCTGCATACACATTTCTCAAGAGGCAGATCAGGTGGTCTGGTATTCCCATCTCTTTCAGAATTTTCCACAGTTTATTGTGCTCCACACAGTCAAAGGCTTTGGCATAGTCAATAAAGCAGAATAGATGTTTTTCTGGAACTCTCTTGCTTTTTCCATGATCCAGCGAATGTTGGCAATCTGATCTCTTGTTCCTCTGCCTTTTCGAAAACCAGCTTGAACATCAGGAAGTTCACGGTTCACATATTGCTGAAGCCTGGCTTGGAGAATTTTGAGCATTACTTTACTAGCGTGTGAGATGAGTGCAATTGTGCGGTAGTTTGAGCATTCTTTGGCATTGCCTTTCTTTGGGATTGGAATAAAAACTGACCTTTTCCAGTCCTGTGGCCACTGCTGAGTTTTCCAAGTTTGCTGGCATATTGAGTGCAGCACTTTCACAGCATCATCTTTCAGGAATTGGAATAGCTCAATTGGAATTCCATCACCTCCACTAGCTTTGTTCATAGTGATGCTTTCTAAGGCCCACTTGACTTAACATTCCAGGATGTCTGGCTCTAGTTCAGTGATCACACCATCATGATTATCTGGGTCGTGAAGATCTTTTTTGTACAGTTCTTCCGTGTATTCTTGCCATCTCTTCTTAATATCTTCTGCTTCTTTTAGGTTCATACCATTTGTGTCCTTTATCGAGCCCATCTTTGCATGAAATTTTCCTTTAGTATCTCTGATTTTCTTGAAGAGATCCCTAGTCTTTCCCATTCTGCAAAATAGATAAGAACTTGTAAAACTGCATTAACAGTGAAAAATCTGAGAGGCAAGGATATTGGTTGGAAGAGAAGAGAACTGATACTCACTAGCCTTTTATATTATGGCCTTTCTTTTTTCATTTTTTAAAAAATTAACTATTGCAAGAAAGACACAGTTCAGACATTACATTAAAATTTTAATTTTAACGTGTCTTAATGTTTAATCAAGCACATGAATATTGGAAGTTCCTGAATATTCAGTTTTTAAATCATAAGTGTGTGAGAGAAGCTATCCATTTTATTTACACAGTGCTCTTGAAGAAATACATTTTGACTGGATATTTTTTTTTTGCTTCTGGAAAAATTTCTAGACTCTAGTGAACAAATCTACATGTACTATTTCCTTAAATGAAGCAGTCTCCTTTTGCTATATTTTTATATGGCCTTGATTTGCACTGCCTCTTTTTGGCATCAGAAGTCCTAAAGATTTTACTAATGAGCTCATAAGTTTCCAGCTATTTATACATTAAGAAATAGAGAAAGAATACTGTTGGTCTCTTTTTAAATAGAAGGTGTACTTTCTCATGGGAAAAATACTTATACCTGAGAGGTATAATTTCATTTTGTACACTTTACCTTCTAAATGTTACTTTTCATGCAGTAATGAATTCAAGAGGAAACTCTACCCTTTCCTCTAAATGACTCATGATGTAATGCCTTTACAGATTAAAAGCACAATTTGACTAACAGGCCACATTCTTACTTGTAAGTTTTTAAAAATTTCATCACGGTTACTCTATTGGACACACCACAAACTACATAATTTATATGTTCTAAAAATAGAACATATGAAAAGTGTTGATTAAAAAATCAGAGGTCTCATTCTAGTTGAGTGCTTTAGCTTGGAATTTAATCATTAATAATGCCAAATTGTAATGTCATGTAGGTACTTTTATGGATGGGTAAAGTGTAAAAAATAAAACCATTGGTAGCATTATGGGAATGTTTAAAGACTGTCACTAAGAACTGTTAGATTCAAAACAGTAACCATAAACCAAGTGGCAAAATTAACCCACTTATAATGCCTATATTCTGATATAGTGATTATTTTGATGTCTAAATGGCTGGTCATCCATATTTGTTTTTAAAAACAAACAAGTCTGTTTATTTTATTTCATTTTTTAAAATAAAAATTTATTTATTTTAATTGGAGGCTAATCACTTTACAATATTGTATCAGTTTTGCCATACATCAACATGAATCTGCCACATGTGTTCCCCATCCTGAGCCCCTCTCCCACCTCCCTCCCCATACCATCCCTCTGGGTCATCCCAGTGCACCAGCCCTGAGCATCCTGTATCATGCATCGAACCTGGACTGGTGATTCGTTTCACATATGATAATATACATGTTTCAATGCCATTCTCCCAAACCATACCACCCTCACCCTCTCCCACAGAGTCCAGAAGACTGTTCTATACATCTGTGTCTCTTTTGCTGTCTTGCATACAGTGTTATCATTACCATCTTTCTAAATTCCATATATATGCGTTAGTATACTGTATTGGTGTTTTCTTTCTGGCTTACTTCACTCTGTATAATAGGCTCCAGTTTCATCTACCTCATTAGAACTGATTCAAATGTATTCTTTTTAATGGCTGAGTAATACTCCATTGTGTATATGTACCACAGCTTTCTTATCCATTCATCTACTGGTGGACATCTAGGTTGCTTCCATGTCCTGGCTATTATAAACAGTGCTGCAATGAACATTGGGGTACACGTGTCTCTTTTGATTCTGGTATCCTCAGTGTATATACTCAGCAGTGGGATTGCTGGGTCGTATGGCAGTTCTATTTCCAGTTTTTTAAGGAATCTCCACACTGTTCTCCATAGTGGCTGTACTAGTTTGCATTCCCACCAGCAGTGTAAGAGGGTTCCCTTTTCTCCACACCCTCTCCAGCATTTATTATTTGTAGACTTTTGAGTAGTAGCCATTGAAATGGTACCTCATTGTGGTTTTGATTTGCATTTCTCTGATAATGAGTGATGTTGAGCATCTTTTCATGTGTTTGTTAGTCATCTGTATGTCTTCTTTGGAGAAATGTCTATTTAGTTCTTTGGCCCGTTTTTTGATTGGGTCGTTTATTTTTCTGGAATTGAGCTGCAGGAGTTGCTTGTATATTTTTGAGATTAATTCTTTGTCAGTTGCTTCATTTGCCATTATTTTCTCCCATTCTGAAGGCTGTCTTTTCACCTTGCTTATAGTTTCCTTCGTTGTGCAAAAGCTTTTAATTTTGATTAGGTTGCATTTGTTTATTTTTGCTTTTATTTCCAATATTCTGGGAGATGGGTCATAGAGGATCTTGTCATGATTTATGTCAGAGAGTGTTTTGGGTATGTTCTCCTTTAGGAGTTTTATAGTTTCTGGTCTTACGTTTAGATCTTTAATCCATTTTGAGTTTATTTTGGTGTATGGTGTTAGAAAGTGTTCTAGTTTCATTCTTTTACAAATGGTTGACCAGTTTTCCCAGCACCACTTGTTAAAGAGATTGTCTTTTCTCCATTGTATATTCCTGCCTCCTTTGTCAAAGATAAGGTGTCCATAGGTGCATGGATTTATCTCTGACTGAAAGTGAAGGGCTGGAAAAAGATATTCCATGCAAATAGAGACTGAAAGAAAACAGGAGTAGCAATACTCATATCAGAAAAATAGACTTTAAAATAAAGGCTGTGAAAAGAGACAAAGAAGGACACTACATAATGATCAAAGGATCAATCCAAGAAGAAGATATAACAATTATAAATATATATGCACCCAACATAGGAGCACCACAATATGTAAGACAAATGCTAACAAGTATGAAAGGGGAAATTAACAATAACACAATAATAGTGGGAGACTTTAATGCCCCACTCACGCCTATGGATAGATCAACTAAACAGAAAATTAACAAGGAAACACAAACTTTAAATGATACAATAGACCAGTTAGGCCTAATTGATATCTATAGGACATTTGACTCAAAAACAATGAATTTCACCTTTTTCTCAAGTGCACATGGAACTTTCTCCAGGATAGATCACATCCTGGGCCATAAGTCTAGCCTTGGTAAATTCAAAAAAATTGAAATCATCCCAAGCATCTTTTCTGACCACAATGCAGTAAGATTAGATCTCAGTTACAGGAGAAAAACTATTACAAACTCCAACATATGGAGGCTAAACAACACGTTGCTGAATAACCAACAAATCACAGAAGAAATAAAAAAAGAAATAAAAATATGCATAGAAACAAATGAAAATGAAAACACAACAACCCCAAACCTGTGGGACACTGTAAAAGCAGTGCTAAGGGGAAGGTTCATAGTAATACAGGCATACCTCAAGAAATAAGGAAAAAGTCAAATAAATAACCTAACTCTACACCTAAAGCAACTAGAAAAGGAAGAAATGAAGAACCCTAGGGTTAGTAGAAGGAAAGAAATCTTAAAAATTAGGGCAGAAATAAATGCAAAAGAAACAAAAGAGACCATAACAAAAATCAACAAAGCCAAAAGCTGGTTCTTTGAAAGGATAAATAAAATTGACAAACCATTAGCCAGACTCATCAAGAAACAAAGGGAGAAAAATCAAATCAATAAAATTAGGAATGAAAAAGGAGAGATCACAACAGACAACGCAGAAATACAAAGGATCCTAAGAGACTACTATCAACAATTGTATGCCAATAAAATGGACAACGTGGAAGAAATGGACAAATTCTTAGAAAAGTACAACTTTCCAAAGTTGAACCAGGAAGAAATAGAAAATCTTAACAGACCCATCACAAGCAAGGAAATTGAGACTGTAATCAGAGATCTTCCAGCAAGCAAAAGCCCAGGTCCAGATGGCTTCACAGCTGAATTCTACCAAAAATTTAGAGAAGAGCTAACACCTATCCTATTCAAACTCTTCCAGAAAATTGCAGAGGAAGATAAACTTCCAAACTCATTCTATGAGGCCACCATCATCCTAATACCAAAACCTGACAAAGATGCCACAAAAAAAGAAAACTACAGGCCAATATCACTGATGAACATAGATGCAAAACTCCTTAACAAAATTCTAGCAATCAGAATCCAACAATACGTTAAAAAGATCATACATCATGACCAAGTGGACTTTATCCCAGGGATGCAAGGATACTTCAATATCCACAAATCAATCAATGTAATATAGCACATTAAAAAATTGAAAAATAAAAGCCATATGATTATCTCAATAGATGCAGAGAAAGCCTTTGACAAAATTCAACATCCATTTATGATAAAAAAAAACCCTCCAAAAAGCAGGAATAGAAGGAACATACCTCAACATAATAAAGCTATATATGACAAACCCACAGCAAATAATGGTGAGAAATTGAAAGCATTTCTCCTAAAGTCAGGAACAAGACAAGGGTGCCCACTTTAACCACTACTATTCAACATAGTTTTGGAAGTTTTGGCCACAGCAATCAGAGCAGAAAAAGAAATAAAAGGAATCCAAATTGGAAAGGAAGAAGTAAAACTCTCACTGTTTGCAGATGACATGATCCTCTACATAGAAAACCCTAAAGACTCTACCAGAAAATTACTAGAGCTAATCAATGAATATAGTAAAGTTGCAGGATATAAAATTGACACACAGAAATCCCTTGCATTCCTATACACTAATAATGTGAACATAGAAAGAGAAATTAAGGAAACAATTCCATTTACCATTGCAACGAAAAGAATAAAATACTTAGGAATATATCTACCTAAAGAAACAAAAGACCTGTATATAGAAAACTACAAAACATTGGTGAAAAAAATCAAAGAGGACACTAATAGATGGAGAAATATACTGTGTTCATGGATCAGAAGAATCAATATAGTGAAAATGAGTATACTACCCAAAGCAATCTATAGATTCAATGCACTCCCCATCAAGCTACCAATGGTATATTTCACAGAGCTAGAACAAATAATTTCACAATTTATATGGAAATACAAAAATACCTCGAATAGCCAAAGCAATCTTGAGAAAGAAGAATGGAACTGGAGGAATCAACCTGTGTGACTTCAGGCTCTACCACAAAGCCACAGTCACCAAGAGAGTATGATACTGGCACAAAGACAGAAATATAGATCAATAGAAGTCTGTTTTAATAGTTATCATATCTTCAAACTTAATTGAGCCTTAAAGATCCTAATTAATAAAGTAAATAAAATGAAGGATAAAATGTGAGCAAATAAGAACAGGAAGGAGGGAACACACTGGAGTTTTAGAGGGAAATGGTATAGTAGGAACATTGTTTAATTATAATAAAGGCATTTAATGTCATCAATTTTTTTAAACTTAATAATTACCCATGCTTTTAGGAGAATCAAAAAAAGCAAGTGAACACTGGAATAAGATTAAATCGGGTATTGATGTCCCCATTCCCATGTAGTTAGTTCAGTTCTGCAGATGTAGAGAACAGACTTGTGGACACAATAGGGAAGGAGAGAGTGGGCTGAATTGAGAGTAGCACTGACATAGACACACTGCCGTGTTTGAAATAGATAGCTAGTGGGAAGTTGCTGTGTAGCAAACGGAGCTCACTCCGGTGCCCTGTGATGACCTAGAGGGATGGGATGGGGGAGGTGGGAGGGAAGAACAAGAGGGAGGGGATATATTGATATGTATACTTGTGGCTGATTTATGTTGCTGTATGGCAGAAATGAACACAACATTGTAAAGCAATTATACTCCAATTAAAGATAAGTTAAAAAATAAAGTAGCATATTCTACTTTTGTTTTGTATTTACCTGTAGCTTCTCTGGTGGCTCACATGATAAAGAGTCTCTGCAATGCAGGGAACCTGGATTCCATCCCTAGGTAGAGCAGATCTCATGGAGAAAGGAATGGCTACCCACTCCAGTATTCTTGTCTGGAGAATTCTGTGGACAGAGTAGCCTGGAGGGATACAGTCCATGGGGTCGCAGAGTTGGACACGACTGAGCAACTAACACTCATTTATCTGTTAAACACATTTTTACTAGGCATAAAATAAGTCCAATTTTGGAATTTCAGATGCTTGTTCTATTTTACTTAGTGGAATTGCTTCACTTGGGATATATGAGGTTCTGTTACCTGTGAGCCATTTGAGCAGAGATATCAGGTAGATCTTTGATTATGGGGGAGTCAAAGGCAGACACCTCAGTAGATGGTAGTAATGGAACAGGATGGGATTGTCTTAAACAGCAAAAATATATACAATCTCAAAGTGCTTTATAGAAATGACAATTCATACTGTATTTACACATTCATTATATCAGTCCTGGATGTTCATTGGAAGGACTGATGTTGAAGCTGAAACTCCAATACTTTGGCCACCTAATGTGAAGAGTTGACTCATTTGAAAAGACTCTGATGCTGGGAAAGATTGAGGGCAGGTGGAGAAGGGGACGACAGAGGATGAGATGGCTGGATGGCATCACCTTCTCAATGGACATGAGTTTGGGTGGACTCCGGCAGTTGGTGATGGACAGGGAGGCCTGGCTTGCTGCGGTTCATGGGGTCGTAGAGTCGGATACGACTGAGCGACTGAGCTGAATTGAACTGAACTGGAGGGGAAAACAAAACAAAACAAAACAAAACTGGCAGATTTAGGTCTTATTGTCAAGCTCCCAGAGTTTAAGAGATGCCAGATATACAGCTGTAGTAACTTCACTTTGTACTGATGATAATTATGGGCTTTCTCTAACATTCTGCCTCTCCCCCTTCTCTTCTCTCCCCCTTCTACTCAATTTACTGAGAATTTTATTTAGAGAATTTGTTTGTCTAACAATTGTATCTAGCATAATTCACCCACTCATAAGTTTCCATATGTAGGCAGCTGTGAAGGAATGAGAATAATATCCAGTTAATAAAGTGTATCATTAATAGTATTTTGTTCCAGAACTTTCCTAGTCATAACTAATATTAAGCAGTGGCCTTTTATACTGGCTGAAAATTTTTGTAGCAGGATTATGAGCTAGGATGACCAAATGTTCCTGGACCAGGGGATGTTCCTGCTTTCCCTGAGCACGTTTGGAAAATGATTTCTATTTATCAGAAAGGAATTGGAAATTTCTGTGAAAAGGTGATAAATTCAGAATATTACTTGCTTGTTTGTAGCCTATTCCCAGTTGAAACAATAGAAAACTCCAGGAAACCTGATTATTAAAAGGGAAAACCCCACCTGTCCCCTCCCTTTTTGTAGGTCCTTGGGAAGGGTGGTGACAGGAAGAGGAATGATATGTATTCGCCACATTCATTAGAATGGAATATAAAATTGAACATGCTGTTTGCATCTGAGCATGAGTGACCATGATTCCATTATGTACTGACCTTTAGAGGAAGGCATCAGAGTGGTTTGAACAGTCAGTATTTGGGCTGTAAGACAAACCATTCCAGAACACAAGATTTCTGGACATGATGAGGCTTATCCCAGAGATCCACAGTAGCAAAAACAACACAGATGCAAAGAAGGTCAAGTCAGAGATCTGACAAGAGAAAGTGCGTGCATGCTCAGTCCTTCCGGATGCTTTGTGACCCTTTCAGGCTCCTCTGTCCATGGAATTCTCCAGGCAAGAATACTGGAGTGAGTTGCTATTTCCTCCTTCAGGAGAGAAAATGGTGCCTATATAAAATATAACAGATTGTTGAGAAGCCAGCCACAATGACATGTTATGACATGTCAAGAATCCCATTTCCGTTTGTGCCCTTTGCAACATTGTACTGTTACTTGCCAAACAGTGCAGATTAACAAACATAGAAAGGCGCTGCTTTGCTTCAATTATCTTATAATCTAAGATATTCATAAAACTATTTCCTGTCAATTGAAAGCACTTTGGAATATTTAGCTACCAGGATACATTGTGCAGGACATGGTGTTCAAATCAGCAGATTGACGTGGTAGTCTAGGAATTGCCATTTGTTAACTTTGATCAAGTTACTTCATCTTTATTTGCCTGATTCTTATTTTTAAAATGGAGATACTTACTTGAGATAATGTACAGAGCACAGCGAAATGTGTGCATTTTCTAATGTATATAAAAAAATGCAACAGTTTTACATGATATCACCAATCTTGGGGACAAAAAAGATCATAAAACAATTGTCATAGAATCGAGTTTGCTTATCCAGTGAGGGGGAAATGGAAAAACCATTGGCTCAAGTGGAAGTGAGAAGGTCCTTTGGGGAGTTCAGAGGTTTTTGTCCAGGGTGAAAATGGTGCAGGGGTTGTCATTAACAGTTATACATTCTCACCTGCAGAAATATAATTTTAAAAATAACTTATCTATACCCAAGCCTGACTATTCCGGTTTAAGTTGCAGTGATCACTCTGCCTTGGCATGTATCAATTTAGTATTTAAATTTTGTCAACTCAAGATTCTCTCTTTCCCATTTACCTTCTTATCCTTTGGATGTAATTTGAATCCCAGAATGAACATATGTATCATCTTGGCTTTCATGACATTTGTTTCTGCTATAGATTTACAAAACCTATCCAGTGTTTCAAGTAACTGTACTTCAGACTGTATCTGTCAAGATTCTGTAAAGAAAACCCTCCAGTTACTTCAGTGATTGGGGGAAGAACATAGTAAAAGAGATGAGAAACTACAATGGTAAATAATTGAATATAAAATTATTATGCCTCAGAAGGAAGACAATTTACTCTTTTTCCAGGTCCATCAAGGTCACAGTGATGCCTGACATCCAGAGCCTCTCACACTTAATTGTTTGGAATAGAGTTATCTTGAGGGAATGGCTTCTTAGGAGAAGTCTTTGGAAGAAGAATGGCCTTGAGCAGCTCTATGATTGCCCTAGAGATGGTGGAATGAAGCAGTGGTTATTCACTAGTAATTACCTCTCCCTGGTGGAGACCACAGGGATAGTAAGAGGTGATAATTGAAGGATTAAAGACCCTGATGCTGGAAAGATTGAGGGCAGAAGGATAAGGGGACAGCAGGGGATGAGATGGTTAGATAGCATCACCGACTCAATGGACATGACTTTGAGCAAACTCCAGGAGATGGTGAAGAACAGGGGAGCCTGATGTGCTGCAGTCCATGAGGTCACAAAGAATTGGACATGACTCAGAGGGCACGACTGGGAGAATTTAGTTTCACTTTTCACTTTCATGTATTGGAGAAGGAAATGGCAACCCACTCCAGTATTCTTGCCTGGAGAATCCCAGGGACAGAGGAGACTAGTGGGCTGCCGTTTATGGGGTCCCACAGAGTTGGATACAACTGAAGCAATTTAGCAGCAGCAGCATCGACTAAACAGCAACTAAACTAAACCACTGATGCCAGAGCATCAGGAAGATCCCCTGAGTGTTCTGGGAGACCCAGGTCAGACACCAAGGACTGTAGCCTGCCAGGCTCCTCTGACCATGGAATTCTCCAGGCAAGAATACTAGAGTGGATTGCCATTCCCATCTCCAGGGGAATCTTTCTGATCCAGGGATCGAACCTCAATCTTCTGCATTGCAGACAGATTCTTTACCATCTGAGCCACCAGGGAAGTCCAAGGAAAGCTTGACAGATGAGAAATAGTTAATGCAATGCTACTGCTGTGTGTTTCTTCCTCTCAAACAAAGCATTGATTCTCAGCTGGAGCTGATTCTGTGCTCTAGGAGATATTTGGCCAGACAGAAGCTAGTGTGCTTAGTTGCTCAGTCATGTCTGACTCTGTGTGACCCCATGGACTGTAGCCCACCAGGCTCCTCTGTCCATGGGGATTCTCCAGGCAAGAATACTGAAGTGGGTTGCCATGCCCTCTTCCAGGGGAAATTCCCAACCCAGAGATCAAACTAAGGTCTCCCATATTGCAGGCAGATTCTTTACTGTCTGAGCCACCAGGGAAGCCCAAGAATACTGGAATGAGTAGCCCATCCCTTCTCCAGGGGATTTTCCTGACCCAGAGATCGAACCGGGTTCTCTTAGACAGAGGCCAGGGATGCTGGTAAACATTCTGTCATGCACAGGGCAGTCCCTTACAACAAAAGGTCATCTTACTTAAAATGATAATGGTACTAAGGGTGAGAAACTTTGACTCACAGAAAGATATTTACATCACCAACTCAACGGATATGAGTTTGAGCAAACTCTGGGAGATGGTGAAGGACAATGAAGCCTGGCCTGCTGCAATCAATGGGATCGCAGAGAGTTAGACATGACTGAAGGACTGATGAAAAACAAGATTCTACTGAAGGACTGATCAAAAACAAGATTCACATGGTGGGGTGGTAGGAATTTGAAATACGAATAATTTTTTTGGACAGTGTTATACAGGAAAGTACCTATTGTGAGTATCCAACACAAACTCAAGTGTTTAATTCAGATGATGTCCACTTGTTTTTAAAATGAGCAAGGAAAAATAGCAATCAGTGATGAGAATGTTCTTGATGAGTTCCAAAAGAATCAGAATCCTTCAGGCCTACATATTTCCCAATTTTGCTTCTCAGAATTACCTGTGGAGATTTATGAGTATTTCAGAAATTCTGATTCAAGTAGCTTAAGTGTAGAGCCAAACATCTATATTTTTGGAAAGATTTAGATGAGGTTCTGATGCCTAGTCTGGGCTGAAAACCACTGTTTCACATTAAGTCACATTAAGAAAACTAAACTAACTTAAATATTCTTACTCTTGCTTCTCTGCTTACAATCTGATAGTTTAGAGACTTTAGTTAGGAAGAGTCAGTGGTCTGTAGAAATGTATACCACACCCCCTTCATTCTATATTTTATCCAGAACCTAAATGTACAGAACTGTAATAGTCTTAGGATATATAAATAGATATACCTACACAATCTTTTCTCTTTCTTGTTTTTATAATGAATTCATGAATTCTCCCAGCAAAAATGTGTGACCCATGAAGATTTGATGGGATATTCAGGCAATCTACATAACTGCTCTCACAAAAAGTTATTCTTTGTATTTCTCCCTTCACCCTCTTGACCTCCATATGACTCCCCCACCTCTTCACCTCCCCTACTCCACCACATTTGAATAAAGTTACTGATGAGGAAACAGGGTTCAGAGATTAAGGTCTCCGGGTTACACAGGAAACCAGGGGGGTAGATTGGATCGCATTTCCAGCAACTGATCCAGAAATCCCACCTAAATAGTTTATCCGGAATTCTGGAAGGGCAGTCTGTGGCAAAACAGGCTGCAAATGAAAGAAAGGACAAGCTGGCTTGTCCATCTGCAGAAAATATACACAGCGTCACACGTCCACACTCAGGCAAGGAAAGTACAAGCTGGCTTGTCCATCTGCAGAAAATATACACAGCCTCACACATCCACACACAGGCAAGGATTTAACTTTTAATTTTGATTCTCTCCATGGTTTATGATCTCTTGATTTCAACAGTTCAGTGTTCAAGACAGTATCCACCAAATTCAAATGAGCAACAATAGAAACTGTTCAATTTAAATGACATCTTTTTCTGGGTCTGTTCTAAAGAAGATGCTTCTTATTGTTTTCTTGTTTTTCTTGCTTCCAGCAGGAGGTGTGTTCTCCTCCTGCCTTTAGGAAAATCTGATCCCCTAGTGTTATCAATATCCAGGAATTATGGAGGGACATCTTCAATTCTTTGAAAAATAAAAGGCAATATTATTTTAGGTTTTGCCTTTGAATCCACTGCAAGCACAGCTCAAATCATTTCAAGCTCTCTTCATTTGCGTGGAAGAAATGACTAAAAGTGATTAATGAGAACTCTTTGAGAACTTTTGATGACAAGTTTATTGGGAAATGTGAATATGGAAACTGCTATCATTTCTGTTTCTAAAAACCATTTCCATGAAAAGAGTGAAAAACATTATTAAGCCCAGAAAGCCTTTGCTTTTACACCAAAAAGTGAAAATGGAATAAAAAGGCAAGTCAATATAAACATCATGTGTTCCAGATGAGCTTTACCACATGACCACAAAGGAGTGAGACAGGGTTCTGAGAAATAAGTGACAGAGACTGAAGAAATGTAAACTGTAAGCCCTTTTCATATCATCTAAAAAAAAAAAAGTGTCACATTTTCTCTTGTGACTCTGGAAAAATGGTAGCTGATGAATATAATTTATTGTCAAATGCCAAAGGCAGATGTGACTATTAAGATGCTTCTCTTTTGCTTTTTACTCTGCGACTCATGAACCAGAAGGCTAATCTCATGAGTAAAGAATCACTCCGGTTTCCCAGGTGGTGCTAGTGGTAAAGAACCCACCTGCCAAAACAGAGACATAAGAGACTCACATTTGGGAAGATCCCCTGGAGTAGGGCATGGCAACCCACTCCAGAATTCTTGCTTGAAGAATCCCATGGACAGAGGGGCCTGGGGGGCTATAGTCCATAGGATTGCAAAGAATTGGACATGACTGAAGTGGCTTTGCACAAATAATCACATGTTTGCTCTGTAGGTCTACAAATATGTATACTCTAAATTTTTATCACTCTTTATAAAAATCTCAGGCTGGTTTGAAAATTCAGGAAAGGTAGACCACCTTGACACAAGAAAAAGTGTCCTTGTTATACAGTACTATTGTTGTTTAGTCGCTCAGTTGTGTCCCTCTTTTTCAACCCTGTTAGGCTCCTCTGTTCATGGAATTTTCCAGCAAGAATACTGGAGTGGGTTGCCATTTCCATCTCCACATCCAGTACTGTAGTTTATTGCTTTGTCAATAGAGAAGTAAGGAAGCCACAGTTCTGAGCTATCCTCTGGAGTTATCAGGTAGGTGCAGCTCTGACCAACCAACTTAGAGAATTCTTGAACCTGGACATGTTCCTGGAGACAATGTGGCCAAGCAATTAGGAAGTTTCTAAAAGGAGAGGAGGACCTTTGGTATGCCCAGATATCAGAATACATTTCAGAGCTTCTGGACAGGATGTTCCACTTTTGAATAGCTTATTATACAAGGACTGGGTTCTGATTCATCTTAGCTTGTTGTGTTTGTGAGTCCTCGTGTCAAGAGCACCATGGCAGCTTTCTTTGTGTTTGTGCTGAAGTGGAAAGGATAGAGGTTATCCCAGAGGCCAGGAAACAGTAATGTGTCTCCAGAGACCCCAGCGGCATTGGCGTTCCAGAAATGCAGAACGGAGCCCAGAGCCAGCTACAGAAACTCCAAAACGTAACTTTAGCTTGGTTACATTCTTTGGTGGAGAATATGGCATAAGAAAAAGGCTTATGGTCATACAACAATGATTATCTTTGGTTTCAAAACATTTACTTACAAAATGATCTTCAGGGGCATGTAATCACTGTGAAATTATAGTTTAACTCTCCAATCAAACTGTATATGATCATCGAAGCAAAGGAAGGAGTAAAGTCAGTTCAGTTGAGATCTGTGAGCCAAGCTTGTTGAAAAAGACTGGATTCCTGTAGCAGCTTATCTTCCCCAAACCCCACACTGACAGTCAAATTGCTTAAACCTCCATGTGCCCCACTTTCTTCAGCTGCAAAATAAAGTGCATACTTAACTCTGAAGACCTTTGCAGGGAAAGAGTAAGAAGGTGCTTTTTAAAAAAAGTTTTTTTTTTTTTTTAATTAAAAGAAGACATAGATGTAAAGAACAGACTTTTGGACTCTATGGGAGAAGGTGAGGGTGGAATGATTTGAAAGAATAGAATTGAAACATATACATCACTATATGTAAACTAGATGACAGTGTGAGTTCCATGCATGAAGCAGGGCACCCAAAGCTGGTGCTCTGGGACAACCTAGAGGGATAGGGTAGCGAGGGAAGTGGGAAGGGGGGTTCAGAATCAGCGGGGACACATGTATATCTATGGCTGATTCATGTTGATGTAGGGCAAAAACCATCATAATATGGTAAAGTAATTATCCTCCAATTAAAAAAAAAACTAAAAAAAAAAAAAGAATACGTTTCTATAAAGACGCATAAAATTATTTAGGGCTTGCTATTGGCCTACCAATGAAGGCATATTGGTTTCACAGATACTGCAAAGGAATTTCTTTTTATTTCATGACTTTATAAATCAATAGTTATACGAAGTACCTGACTTGGAATGTACTTTGCTAAAATATTTTAATAATAAAATAATAATGGCAACAGCAATGATTTGTGAGTTTTATAACATGGTATCAAACACTGTGACAGTCTTTTGTGTATTTACTCCTAAAGGTGATGGCAAAGCCATCTGCTGAGGAGATATTATGATCTCCAGATTTAGAGACAGGACAGATGGGAAAAGAGATTGGAAAAGTTGGTCACCCAGTTAGAAAGGGGTTGATGCATGATTCAAAGCCACTGCTGTTTGATTCTAGAACCTATGCTTTTGACTACTGTTTATGGTTGAGTTGCAGGGCTTCCCAGGTTATGCAGTGGTAAAGAATCTGCCTGCCAATGCAGGAGACCTGGGTTCGATCCCTGGGTCGGGAAGATCCCTTGGAGGAGAAAATGGAAACCCACCCCAGTATTCCTGCTTGGAGAATCCCATGGACAGAGGAGCCTGGCATCCGTGGATTCCCAAAAAGTCAACATGATTGAGAGACCTGCACCCACACAAGGCTGACTTGTGTCCCCCCGCCAAATTTGTATGTTGAAATCCTGATCTCTTGTACCTCCGAATGTAATGGCATTTGGAAATAAGTTCTTTAAAGAAGTGACTAAACTTGAATGAAGTCATTAGAGTGGGCCCTAATCCAATATGACTGGTGTCCTTTTAAGTAAAGAAATTTGGACAGACACATGCTGAGGAAGACCATGTGAGGACACAGGAGAAGACAGGCATCTGCCAGCCAAGAGAGAAGGCTCAGCAAAACCAGCCCTGTCAGCACCTTGGGCTGGGACTCCTAGACTCCTGAACTGTGAGACGATAAATTTCTATTGTTTAAGCCACCCAGTCTGCGGTATTTGCTATGGCAGCCTTAGCAAACCAAGGCAATCACCATTATATCATGTCAGCTCACCAGAGAGGGAAGATATTCAGCTTGGAAATCCTTAGTTAATCTGAGGAAATCATCAAGTCAGAGATAAATCATTTCAGCTAGTCTCTATCTGTACCTCATGTCATCTAAACATAGAAATGTCTCATCTTTTCTGTGACAGATGGTCTTACTATTCAGCAAATAGTCATGGCCCTCATCTCCATGGAAGACTATACCTCCCCTCCCCACTTCTGTGTTCTTGGTCATGTGAGTTACTGTTGTCAATGATAACTGGACATTGAATTGAGGTGAGGTGAACAGTGGCTTGAGATGTGTCTGGACACGAACTTTGCCTTTCTTGCATTTGAAATTTGGACACGAGAAAAAACACATGTTGAGCAGACTTGAACCTATCCTGCAACTTAGATCAGTAGTCCAGCCTGGCTCGGCTGACCTTCAGCTGACACTCAGATCAGTGAGAATAAATTATTGTTGTTCTAAGCTATGGATAATGGAAGTGGATATTTTCTGTGTGGCATTATTCAGGCAGTAAAAAATGCACCTGTTATCATTTTCAAATTAATTTTAATTGGAGTACACTTGCTTTGGGCTTCCCTGGTGGCTCAGTGGTAAAGAATCTGCCTGCCAGTGCAGGAGACGCAGGTTTGAACTCTGAGTTGGGAAGATCCCCCAGAGAAGGAAGTAGCAACTCACTCCGGTATTCTTGTCTGGGAAATCTCATGGACAGAGGAACCTGGCAGGCTACAGTCCATGGGGTCTCAAAGAGTCAGACATGACTGAGCGAATACACAGCAATACCAACGACATACTTGCTTTACAATGTTGTGTTACTTTCTATGGTATAGCAAAAAATACTAGTTGTGTGTCTACATATATTCCTTCCCCTTTGGATTTCCTTCATATTCATGTCACCACAGTACACTAGGTAGAGCTCCCTGTGCTATACAGTAGGTTCTCATTAGTTAACTCTTTTATACGTAGTATCAATAGTGTATACGTATCAATCCCCATCTCCCATTTCCTTCCTCTCCCCTTCCCTACTGGTGTCCATATATTTGTTCTCCACATCTGCCAGATTATCGAAAAAGCAGGAGAGTTCCAGAAAAACATCTACTTTTGCTTCATTGACTACGCCAAAGCCTTTGACTGTGTGGATCACAACAAACTGTGGAAAATTCTTAAAGAGATGGGAATACCAGACCACCTGACCAGCCTCCTGAGAAATCTGTATGCAGGTCAAGAAGCAACAGTTAGAACTGGACATGGAACAACAGACTGGTTCCAAATTGGGACAAGAGTACATCAAGGCTATATATTGTCACCCTGCTTATTTAACTTATATGCAGAGTACATGATAAGAAATGCAGGGCTGGGTGAAGCACAAGCTAGAATCAAGATTGCTGGGAGAAATATCCATAACCTCAGATATGCAGATGACACCACACTTATGGCAGAAAGTGAAGAGGAACTGAAGGGCCTTTTGATGAAAGTGAAAGAGGAGAGTGAAAAAGCTGGCTTAAAACTCAACATTCAGAAAATTAAGATCATGGCATCTGGTCCCATCACTTCATGGCAAATAGATGGGGAAACAATGGAAAGAGTTAGAGACTTTATTTTTCTAGGCTCCAAAATCACTGCATCTGGTAACTGCAGCCATGAAATTAAAAGATGCTTATTCCTTGGAAGGAAAGTTATGACCCACCTAGGGAGCATATTAAAAAGCAGAGACATTACCTTGCCAACAAAGGTCCATCTAGTCAAAGCTATGGTTTTTCCAGTAGTCATGTATGGATGTGAGAGTTGGACTATAAAGAAAGTTGAGCACTGAAGAATTGATGCTTTTGAACTGTGGTGTTAGAGAAGACTCTTGAGAGTCCCTTGGACTGCAAGGAGATCCAACCAGTCCATTCTAAGAGAGATCAGTCCTGAATGTTCATTGGAGGGACTGATGTTGAAGCTGAAGCTCCAGTACTTTGGCCACCTGATGTGAAGAACTGACTCATTGGAAAAGACCCTGATGCTGGGAAAGATTTAAGGCAGGAGGACAAGGGGACAATAGAGGATGAGATGGTTGGATGGCATCACCGACTCAATGGGCATGAGTTTGACTAGGCTCCGGGAGTTGGTGATGGACAGGGAAGCCTGGCATGCAGCAGTCCACGGGATCACAAAGAGTTGGATGCGACTGAGCTACTGAACTGACTAACTGATATCTGTCTCTACTGCTTTGCAAATAGATTCATCTGTACCATTTCTCACTCTTGCTATCATTCTATCACAGGGTGCCTACTAGCACACTATGTGTGGATCATGTTGTGTAATGAAAGTCTCCATGGGTTTCCCTGTTTGATTTGGGGAAAAACTCTTGCCAACCCGCCTCCAAGGATTTTCCCACATCCTGGAGTTCAAGTGTAGAGAGGCATTCCATTAAGTTTAGCTGATTTCTGGTCTTGTGGAATCTCCTTCTAAAGGGAAATTTGGACAGAAGCGTAACTTCTGAAGACCAAATTGGCAAAACTTATAGTTTCTGTTAAGAAGTTAGGACAGAGTAGAACCTGTAGAGAAAAAAGACACTGAGAAGGGAGGAAAATATACAATGGGACATCCAGAACAAAGAAATAAAGAATATCAAAGGTAAGATTCATGCTCTTTCATTTTGTCAAGGATTAAACCTGTTCCATTACAGAAGAGCCCAGGGCTTCCCTGGTGGCTCAGTGGTAAAGGATCCACCTGCTAATGTAGGAGACATGCACTGGATCCCTGATCCGTGAAGATCTCACATACCACACCACAACTGCTTAGCCTGTGCTCTGGAGCCCAGGAGCCGCAACTATTGAGCCCACGTGCCACAAGCACTGAAGCCCACATGCCCTAGAGCCTGTGCTCTGCAACAAGAGAAGCCACTGCAATGAGAAGCCTGTGCATGGCAACTGGAGAAAAGCCTGTGCAGCAGTGAAGACCTGGCCTAGTCAAAAATAAATAAATTACTTAAAAAGGAAAAGACTAGCCCAGATTAGGAATTACCCAGTATCCAACAGTAGAGTGAATACATACATCGTGGAATATGTATGCAATGGAATACTTGATAGCACTTGTCATGGCTTTAATTGTGCATACTAAGTGACTTCAGTCATGTTAGACTCTTTGCGAACCCATGGACTCTAACCCACCAGGCTCCTCTGTTCATGGGATTCTCCAGGCAAGAATATTGGAGTGGGTTGCCACGCCCTCCTCCATAGCATCTCCCTGACTCAGGGATCGAAACTACATCTCTTATATCTCCTGAATTGGGGGTGGGTTCTTTACCACTAGGGCCACCTGTGCTCTCCTCCAAATGCACATGTTGAAGTCCCAATCCTTATTTGGAAATAAGGTAATTGCCTATGTAATTATTTAAGATAAAGTCATACTGAGGTAGGTTGAGCCTCTAATCTGATATTACTGGTGTCCTTATAAAAATAATGCCTTGTAAAGAGAGAGAAATACACACAGGGAGAGTGCCATGTGAACATGAATGTAGAGAACAAAATGATACATCTACAAGACCGGAAGTGCCAAAGATTGCCCACAAGCCGCCAGAAGCTGAGAGATGAGCATGGAACAGACTCTCCTTTACAAGGAATCGGCACTGCTGATGCCTCAATCTTGCACATCTAGCTTCCAAAACTGTCAGACAACAAACTTCTGTTAAGTCACCTAGTTTGTGGTTACAGCAGCCATAGGAAACTAATACACAATGAAATGGACATACTTTTCTTACATGCAATAATATGGATGATTCTAGTGACTGTATCTTAGAGTGAATGAAGCTAGATGGTACAGTGTGTAGTATGAATGTCTAGTTATATAAATTTTAAACACAAGGGAAATTAACTTCTGGTGGTTATTACTGCTACTGCTGCTGCTCAGTCGCTTCAGTCGTGTCCGACTCTGTGCGACCCCATAGACTGCAGCCCACCAAGCTCCACCATCCCTGGGATTCTCCAGGCAAGAACACTGGAGTGGGTTGCCATTTCCTTCTCCAATGCATGAAAGTGAAAAGTGAAAGTGAAGTTGCTCAGTCGTGTCCGACTCTTAGCAACCCCATGGACTTCGGCCCACCAAGCTCCTCCATCCATGGGATTTTCCAGGCAAGAGTACCGGAATGGGGTGCCATTGCCTAACGTGTGGCAATTAATATACAGAATGGAGCTTAGACAGGCTCTCCGGGCACTGCTGTATTCTGTCTCTTGACTTTGCAGCGGGCACAGAGGTGTACTTTTTGTTCTCTTTGAAATAGTTTATTGAGCTGTATTCTGATTATTTGCTATTTTTTGCCGGCATGTGCATGTCAGTACAGATGGTAATTTAAAAGATATCCATGGGGAGACGTTGTGAGGGGAGAGACAGAAACTAGAGGATTTAGAAACAACATTTGCCCCTGTCAGTAAGCTCATGAGCAGGGGGCATGTGGTAACACCTAGGGCACAGTGAAGGGTTTGGTTCAGGCAAGAAGAAAGACACTTCTGTGCTTGCTGAGGAGGTACCAGCAGAGGGTTTGTGCAGTTTTCCACTTTATCAGAGCTCCCTTCTTTCCTTTGTCTCCAGCAAAAAAATTTAATTTAGTGTTTCCAAAATATCTTTTGGCAAGTCTCTTTGCCTTTTCTAAAGTTCATTTAAAACACCATCCATTTCTCCAGCAAAGCCAGGGAGTCCTTGTGTCCATATGACACGACTCCTGTTGCTATGGCAACTGAATGTTTACTAGAGAAAATATTACCAGTTAATAATAGCCTGAATGGAAATAATAGCTACTGCTAGGCCCTTCAGAGTTACACACCATCAATTTCCAATTTGCTGAAATAGGTGCAATTTGCTTTTTGAGCTTCAAAGTATTACTTTTTCCAGGCCTTCACGATCCTTCCCCCACACCATGCACCACAGGCCCACACCCACACATCCATATGCTCCTAAAGAATGTTCTGTTTGTCCAAAATGAGGACAGAGGGCAGCTGTTCTGTTGGAGCCCCGTCAGAATCCCAACAGTAGGAATAATGAATAAATTAGAAGTTTACTATTTATTGGCTTTGGTGAATAGTGAAATCACAGAGAGAACGATCACAGAAAGAGAGTATAATTCATACTCTTTCTTATAGCCAATCTTTTCCAGAATCTCATTCCCAAAGAGCAAACCAGCAAGCAGATGTGTTGAATTACTGTGTCAAAAATCATGCCTGTGCATAACAAAAATGCCTTTCAAGGTATTCAGCCCACTCTCTCCCTGAGTCTGGGCTTTTTACGCATTTGTTCCTTTCTTGACTGATGGCTTCTTTCTATTATTTATTAATTCAGCAAATGGGTATTGAATTGGGCACAACCCTGGCTCCCTGGGTATGCAGACCCAGCTCTGGCCCGTGAGAGGAGCTTTCAAGATACTGCGTGCAGTGTTTTGATGAAGTCACCCCTCCCACCACCAGCTTTCCCACTGCATGCCAACAGAGAGCGCAGCTGGAAGGACACAGATCATGACTCAAGTTCCATGTCTTCCCTCAATGAGCCACCTTTCACCCCCCACGTTGGAAGCTCTGTGAAAACATGGGGTGGGGAGTGCAGCCTACGGCCTGGGCTTTGGGGAGGGAAAAGCTCTCCTCCAAAAGGCAAAGAAACAAACAGCCCTTCTGAGAGTCCAAGCTTATGCTTCCAGAAAAAAAAACAAAAACAAAAAACAAACAAACCCTGGAGAGACACTTAACTACCATGCCAACCAGCTCTATCATATTTCCACCGGACCTATGAGGGTAGAAGAAAGGGCAAGTGGACCAGTTTGACACCATATGGGCAGGTAATAAGAGGGCCAGGTCATCTCTGGAAATGGATTCTTCTTCTCTAAACCAGTGCTTTTAACACTTGGTATACAAGAGAATTGGGCTTCCCGGGTGGCGCTAGTGGTAAAGAACTTGCCTGCCAAAGTGGAGAATAGATTGCAGTTACATAAGAAGGCACATCATCTTTACACTTTGCTTATGATCTGCTTGTTAGAGAACTAGTTAGAGTACTAGTTTATGGAGTAGCTAGGATGAAAGTCAAAGAAACAGGTCAATATTCTGTCAAGTACATTGTTTGATCTAAGAGCTAGAAGGTGAATGCTTACGTTCAAAATAGATGCCTTGACTCATTCATATCTGTAATGAACATATATCCCTGTTTTGGTATTTTGTCTTTGGGGATCAGTAAAATACAATTTGTGAGCTAAATCTATCCATACTCATATGTTTATATATCACCCACGGCTGCTTCTACCTACAACGACAGAGTTTCACAGTGGAACGGACTGTATGGTTAACAAAGTCAAAATTATTTGCTATCTTTTTACAGACAAAGTTTGCCAACCTTTACTTTAGAAGAATCCTTTAAAAAGCTAGAATCAGTGGAGGGTATTTCCATAATGATCAACATCATGAGGGAAATCACTTTTAATAATGAAGGTGACTCAAGCTTGTAAAATGTTTTGCATACATATTAACCTATGATCTCCATGAAAGGGTTGTGAAGCAGGTATTCTGAAACCTGTTCCATGGACGAGTAAGTGCAGGAGGAGAGGTAAAATGATTTACTTGATTCTTATTTTGTGGGATGAGAACCACTGTCCCAAATGTCCTAAATTCATATGATTTCTATTATTCTAACTCTACCCTAGAGCTGAGTATATCTATTTATGGAGAAACCCCATCTAGTATTTCCAAACTGCTGAGAAGGCCTTTGAGTCCCCTAGACATCTCAGCCCAAATTCCAGCACCACTAGAAATTCTTTTCTTTAGAGCAACATGTTCCTTTTCAGAAATGTAAAATGCTTCTGGGAGGGTGAGCACATTAAGTCTAGCTACAAGTCACTTGCATTTTTCAGATGAATGTTCTTCTCCTAACAAGGAGATATGAGGGACTTCCCTGGTGTCCCAGTGGCTAGGACTGTGTGCTCCCAATGGAGGGGCCTCAGGTTCGATGTCATAACTAAGAGTTTGTGTGTGGCAACTAAATATGCTACATGCCTTGAGGAAGATCAAAGATCCTGCGTGCCACAACTAAGACCCTGTGCAGCCAGATAAGTAAAAAAAAAAATGAATATATAAGCCACGGATCAAACCCAGGTCTCCTGCATTGCAGGTGGATTCTTTACCAACTGAGCTACAGGGGAAGCTCTCGATATATAAAAAATCATTTTAAAAAGGAGGTGTGATGCCCTGTGGTGAAGTCAGATTGGAAGAGAATGGGCGGAATGGTGGGTGCAGAAAGACTGATATCTGAGTGTGGCCAAGGATGCAAAGGAATAAATCTGGCACTAGGTGTCAGGCAGTCAGGAGAAATAAAAAGGATAAGCCTCTTGAAACTGCTAAGTTTTCTCTTTATTCACAATTCTTGTTCTCTCAGTGTTACAGTGAGAGTGGCGCTTAAGCTTATGGGCTTCCTAGGTGGTGCATTTTAAAAGAATCTGCCTGCCAATGCAGGAGACATGGGTTTGATCCTGGGTCAGGAAGATCCCCTGGAGGAGGAAATGGCAACCCACTCCTGTATTCTTGCCTGGAGAATCCCATGGACAGAGGAGCCTGGCAGGCTACAGTCCATGGGGTCACAAAGAGTCAGACATGACTGAGCACACATGCATGGCACTTAAGCTTAGACAAATGGATCATGGATCTGATTTATTTTAAGTGATGCATACATTCTTATCATCTTTTCTCTCTAACCCTATGACCAACCTTGTTCCTCATCTAATAGTTACTTGGATACTAGCAGCCAGAGTGCCGACAAGCTTCCCAAAGATGAGAAATTTGCTTTTGTGCGAACTTGAGAATTATATCCCCAAGGAGGTTTCTTGCCACCAGAATGCCCCTGAAGCCAAGCTGAATATTCTCTAGCAGATTGTAAATTTAGGATATGGTGCTAGCAGAGAGACGAAGGGACAGCAGCAAATGTCAGGACCACACGGTTTTCAGTTAGATTGTAGTCAATGTGATATTTGTATGATACACTGTGTTCTGTGTTCAAAGATGTTCTTGAAAGAGAAGAGACGCTTCTTGTGTGCCAAGTAATAAATAATCAAGGGGGAAACTGGGATGGAAAACAGTTTTAGATTTAAGTGTTGTTAGAAAGAATCTAGAATTGCGGTTTTTCACATTGTAGGCACCATCATTAACAAAATGCTAATGGGTTTTTCTGCCTCATTTTCTGGTGGATGACAGAAATGATGGTCAAACCTGATATGCATGTGTTACGGATATTTCTATTTTTTAAAAGAACATTTATAAACTATTGAGTTGAAATACATGCCCTGAAAATATGAAATTAACTCAGTGAGTGGATTAATTCAACTACTTTAGGATAGTAAATTGTCACCCTGCTTATTTAACTTATATGCAGATACATCATGAGAAACACTGGGCTGGAGGAAGCACAAGCTGGAATCAAGATTCCCGGGAGAAATATCAATAACCTCAGACATGCAGATGACACCACCCTTATGGCAGAAAGTGAAGAACTAAAGAGCCTCTTGATGAAAGTGAAAGAAGAGAGTGAAAAAGTTGGCTTAAAGCTCAACATTCAGAAAACTAAGATCATGGCATCTGGTTCCATTACTTCATGGCAGATAGATGGGGAAACAGTGGAAACAGTCTCTGACTTTATTTTTCTGGGCTCCAAAATCACTGAAGATGGTGATTGCAACCATGAAATTAAAAGATGCTTATTCCTTGGAATAAAAGTTATGACCAACCTAGGCAGCATATTAAAAAGCAGAGACATTACTTTGCCAACAAAGGTCCATCTAGTCAATGCTATGGTTTTTCCAGTGGTCATGTATGGATGTGAGAACTGGTCTATAAAGAAAGCTGAGCACCAAAGAATTGATGCTTTTGAACTGTGGTGTTGGAGAAGACTCTTGAGAGTCCCTTGGAGTTCAAGGAGATCCAACCAGTCCATCCTAAAGGAGATCAGTCCTGGGTGTTCACTGGAAGGACTGGTGTTGAAACTGAAACTCCAATACTTTGGCCACCTGATGTGAAGAACTGACTCATTGGAAAAGACCCTGATGCTGGGAAAGATTGAGGGCAGGAGAAGAAGGGGACGACAGAGAATGAGATGGTTGGATGGCATCACCCACTCGATGGACATGAGTTTGGGTGGACACTGGGAGTTGGTGATGGACAGGGAGGCCTTGCGTGCTGCGGTTCATGGGGTCGCAAAGAGTCAGACATGACTGAGCGACTGAACTGAACTGAACTGAATAAATACAGAGAAAGATGTAGCTTTCATAGATGAAACTGATTCCCACTAGATTTTTATAATGGTGCCATATGTCCCTTTTTCTTGAGGATTTTATTAATGGTACAGATGTTCCTTCATAGGTAGAGAAAGAACGGAATTGGGTTCTCTTTCTATTACTGCTCTTAATCAATCTTTAGGTAAATCACTGGGTTTTCTTGCTTGATTTTCTTATCTGCACAATGAAGACATTGAATTAGATAGCTTCTATATTTACCATGGAAGCATTGGTGGCTCAGTGGTAAAGAATCCACCTGCCAGTGCAGGAGACACAGGTTCGATCCCTGGGCTAGAAAGATCCTCTGGAGAAGGGCATGGCAACCCACTCCATGGGGGTCCTAGCTACAGTCCATTGGATCACAAAAAAGTCAGACATGACTTAGCGACTAAACAACAACATGTTTCCTCTAACCTTCTAGGATGTAATTCTCTGCTTCATTTGGACCATAGACTCTGGTTAGCATTCCTCTTCTTTCCTTTTGATCCTCTACCATTTCATTTTCTCTTGACATGACTCACTAAAATTAATTTCTTTGACTTCAGATTCATCATCTTTCATTCTTTTTGTTTCCAATCATTTTGCCTTCTGGGTTAGCATCTTGGTTTCATAGAGTTTGAAGATGCATGGGTTAGAGTCTCACATCTTATGTGAAATACCGGTGACAGTCATCATCCCAGTTCCTCTCCAGGAACAGAAAGCCTGTGATTTCCAAAGCTCGATGAATTTAGCAATATATTAGCTTAACTTTCAGTTCAGTTCAGTTCAGTCACTCAGTCGTGTCTGACCCTTTGCGACCCCATGAATTGCAGCATGCCAGGCCTCCCTGCCCGTCACCAACTACTGGAGTTCACTCAGACTCACGTCCATCAAGTCAGTGATGCCATCCAGACATCTCATCCTCTGTCATCCCCTTCTCCTCCTGCCCCCAATCCCTCCCAGCATCAGAGTCTTTTCCAATGAGTCAACTCTTTGCATGAGGTGGCCAAAGTACTGGAGTTTCAGCTTTAGCATCATTCCTTCCAAAGAACACCCAGGGCTGATCTCCTTCAGAATGGGCTGGTTGGATCTCCTTGCAATCCAAGGGACTCGAAAGAGTCTTCTCTAACACCACAGTTCAAAAGCATTGATTCTTTGGTGCTCAGCTTTCTTCACAGTCCAACTCTCACATCCATACATGACCACAGGAAAAACCATAGCCTTGACTAGACGGACCTTTGTTGGCAAAGTAATGTCTCTGCTTTTGAATATGCTATCTAGGTTGGTCATAACTTTCCTTCCAAGGAGTAAGCGTCTTTTAATTTCATGGCTGCAGTCCCCATCTGCAGTGATTTTGGCTTAACTTTAGTTGTGTCGAATATGACTGAAGTCTTGTATGAGTCTCTGACACACTAGATTTCATTAAGTATGCCACAATTTTATTATTATTTTAAAAAAATTGGAATATAGTTGATTTATGGGCTTCCCAGGTGTTGCTAGTGGTAAAGAACCCACCTGCCAATGCAGGAGATATAAGAGATGGGGGTTTGAACCCAGGGTCCGGGAGGAGGGCATGGTGACCCACTCCAATATTCTTGCCTGAAGAATCCAATGGACAGAGGAACCTGGCAGGCTACAGTCCATGGGGGTCACAAAGAGTTTATCAATGATGATATGCTGCAGATTATAATGACAAGGAAGGTGATGTCCCAGGCTGCTCTGAAGGGTCCACTTGGAGTGAGACGTCAACTTCTAACATAACTGTGTCGATATGAAACAAAAGGATTACATGGCTTTGCCTGATATCGTTTTCCCTGCTTTGTTCCAATTGTCTGGAGACTATGGAACGAGATGTTGTCATAAGCCCACAGTTATGTAGCAGCGTTTAGCCAAGGTTGGCAGCTGGGCAAGTTGCTTTATGACACATACTAGGTTCATCTTGGCTTTTTTGAGAAAAGTTCCTTCAACTTAGTGAATGTTTCTGGGCTTCCCTGGGGGAATGAAAGCTCAACAGTGATGTATATACATGAGCAGTGGCCAAACTCTTGGTATAAACAAATCTTTGAAGAAACCCAATGGCCATCCTGAGGACTGCTTTTAGTCTAAGAGTTGTTAGGTATAGTATTTCCTCATACACACAGCTCCCTTTTGAGGCTGCTGCATTAAGATGGGACATGAGTGATGCTTGTAGGCAATTTTGGCTGCAGTCTTATTACTCTGAATTAGGCTGTTTCAAATAATAACATAGGTGAACTAGTAATGTGTACTCAGTTGCTCAGTTATGTCCGACTCTTTGCAGCCCCATGAACTGTAGTCCATCAGGTTCCTCTGTCCATGGGATCACCCAGGCAAGAATACTGGAGTGGGTTGCCATTTCCTTCTCCAGATAGTCTCATCCTATTGTTGAGATTCCAGGCCCAATTAAAATGAATGAAATAATTCCATTAGCAGCAACGTGGATGGACCTAGAGATTGGCATACTGAGTGAAGTTAAGTTAGACAGAGAAGGAGAAATATCTTATGGCATCACTTATAGGTGGAATCTAAAAGGAAATGATACAAATGAACTTATTTGCAAAACAGAAACAGACTCACAGACTTAGAGGATGAACCAAAGGAGAAGGTTGGGAAGAAGGGATAGTTAGAAAGTTCAGAATGGACATATATACGTTGCTGTATTTAAAATGAATAACAAATAAAGACCTGCTGTATAGCACAGGGAACTCTACTCAATATTCCGTGGCAGCCTGGATGAAAGGGGAGTTTAGGGGAGAATGGATACTTGTGTATGTATGGCTGAGTTCTTTTGTGCTTAGCAATGTGGCAATATAAAATGGAAAGTCAAAAAAAATTGCAGGCCCAATGTCTGAAGATATTTATTTTCTTTTCTCCATAACATCTATATGTGTACCTTAAAACACATATCAATAAATGGAAACGAAAATTGAAATTCAGAGAGAGAGAGGTCATGGAAGGCTGTAATTTCTAAATATTGGGCCTTGAAAATGGCAAGCAGAGAGGAAGAAATAGGACAAGGGTATCAGTGTCCTTAGCTTCTGATTTATTTCAAATTGAGCTGACTTGGGAGCATGATCTAGTTCTTCCTAGTCTACGCTTGTCCCACAAATGTTTCCTGTGTTTTAAAAAAATGGAAGGCATCTTGGCTGGGTATGTGTGGGGGAGGGTGGTGGAGGATAGCATTTGCAGAGGGCTTTCCTTTCTGCATTTTAGTGTTTTGCAATCTGTGTTATAGTTATTAAATGTTGATATGCCAATCTCATTTGCTCTCTAAGTAGACTGTTTAGAATGTTCATCTTAATAGTTTAAAAGATTTTTTTTTTGCCACTGCACTTAGTTATTACTCAAAATAAGAATCCTTAGTAAACTTATATGCAATAATTGCAGAAATATGTTTTCAACAATCTCTCTAATCTATAAAACAGATATTTTATTCTGTCACAAATTTTCTATTGGTGCATATTTAAATCTTTTCATCTCTAGTGAATATTTTAACTGCTACAAAGTTGAAAAATTAAAAATGGATGGATAATTTGACTTTGTCAGAGTTAAGCAAAGGCATGTATATGACTCTGGTTCATCCTATTTTTTGAGAGATTTTAAAATAAAACATTTGGAGTAAAACTATTATTTGGATTATTTCCAACCAAAGGTTCAAATTTTTCCATTGAGTTTTGGCATGTGATGTCCATAATTGGGAAAAGGAAAGAATAAAAAATTTCTAGCCTTCCGTTTGAAACTGTATGGACCACTAATGACTATACTGATGAGAATTTTATCACAAGGATGTGGATCTGCTTAGAAGATAGTAGCCCATAAAGTTTATCAGTTTCAGCCCTTTATCAGCCCGATTTCAGTCTCTGAGCAATTAATTCCAGTTTTCTCTATTTCAGAGGTCTCTCTAAGCTGAGACTCAGATGGAGAAGCTTCTTCTCTGGAACTTTTGCCATCTGGAACAGACTCTGCATATTTACCCCTTGTTCCAAATCTCAGCTAGGGTCAGTCACGTCTCCCTTATTTTATGTCCCTTATCTTCCTAGGTGTGTTGAACAAGTTCCCACAACTCAGCAAATGACTTCAACTTGAGTCAAGTCCATGTGCTTTGGAGGGAACCAGTCCAGCACCAGCCGTGACCCAGAGCCCCTGTGCAAAATTGCTGGATAGTTTAGGGCTTCTCCTTAGGAGGCATTCTTCTCTCAATATTTCTGGATAGTTAGTTATGAAATTTAGGATAGTTAGGATGAAATTTACTTAATAGGAATTAATGAAAAGGTTTTGTAGAAGGGTCATGATAACCAAGAGTTCTGCTATGTCCCATGCTTCCCCGGGTGCTCTAGTTATTCAGATATTAGAAGATGTACCAGATTGACTCTGAGCCTGCTGATGGCACTTCAGCTTCTGTCCTTTGTCACACACTCATCTCTTGGATTTCCTGTTGTATGTTTATCAGGGTATAGTTGTTTTGCAATATCCTGTTGGTTTCTGCCATGCAACAAAGTGAATCAGCTATATGTATATGTATATCCCCTCTCTTTGGGACCTCCCTCCCATTTCGCCCCAATCCCACCCCTCGAGGTCATCACAGAGCACTGAGCTGAGCTTCCTGAGCTATATACCAGATGCATAGTCTTATCATCTTTTCCCTCCAACCCTGTGGCCAACCTTGTTCCTCATCGCACAGTTGCCTGGATACTTGCAGCCAGAGTGCTGACAAGCTTCCCAAAGATGAGAAATGTATATATGTCAATCCCAAACTCCCAAGTCATCCCACCATCCCATCCCCCAGCATGTCCATACATCCGTTCTCTATCTATATCTCTATTCTTGCCCTGCAGATGGGTTCATCTGTACCATTTTTCTACTTTCCCCGTATATCCTCTGATTTTGAATGCACTTTCAGCTTTTCCTCTTTGTGGCCATCCTGGGTCTCCTCCTGTTTTCTCTTTCTTGGCCCATTCCAGGTCCCTGCATGTTTCACAGGGATATTCTTGGCTTTTTCTGGTGAAGACCTTCACTTCCTGCCCAGCTATACATATATGTCTCTTCCACGTGCCTTCTGGAGCCTCAAGTCCTGAAACAACATTTTAGAAGTGCCATCTGGCCATATTTCCTCCTCTTTTTTTTTTTTTTCTGAGCTACAAATCATCTGAATTTACTGTCCATCCCATTTATAATCGCTCATCTCTATCGTAGTGCTCCTCCATGAATGCGCATGTGCCTCACCTCAGGAGGTTGGTGAGGGGCAGATTCTGTCTGTTGGCCTGGCCTGGCCCCTCTGGTGTTCTAGGTGGTGCAGGGTCTTCTGGTCCTGGGATCGCTCTGATCGTAGCAAGGCTTTGCCGTTCTTGATTTTCACTCATTGGAGGCTACATTAAGTTTCCACCATAACAGAGTACCACCACCTTGGTGACTCAAAACAATAGAATATATTCTTCCACAGATCTGGAGGTTAGACATCCAAAATCAAAGTGTCTACAGGGCTACGCTCCCTCTGAAAACTGATGAGGAATCTTTTCCTTCCTTGTCCTAGCCTCTGGTGATTTTCTGGCAATTTTTGGTGCTCTTGGGTTTGTAGATACATCATTCCAAACATATGGCTATCCTCTCCTGATTGTGCCTTCAACATTTGTTATTATTGTTGTTCAGTCACTAAGTCGTGCCCAACTCTTTGTGACCCAGTGGACTGCAGCATGCCAGGCTTTCCTGTCTTTTGCTATTTCCCAGAGTTTGCTCAAACTCATGTCCACTGAGTCAGTGATGCCATCCAATCGTCTGATCTTCTGTTTATCTTTTCTCCTCCTGCCGTCAATCTTTCCCAGCATCAGGGTCTTTTCCAATGAGACAGCTCTTTGCATTAGGTGGACAAAGTACTGGAGCTTCAGCTTCATCATCAGTCCTTCCAATGAATATTCTGGGTTGATTTTCTTTAGGATTGACTGGTTTGATCTCCTTGCTGTCCAAGGGACTCTCAAGAGTCTTATCTAGCATCACAGTTCAAAAGCATAAATTCTTCAGTGCTCGGCTTTCTTTGTGGTCCAACTCTCACATCTGTACATGACTATTGGAAAAACTATAGCTTTGACTATATGGACCTTTGTTGTATCTGGCCCTGTGTTCACATTTCCCCTTTTTATAAGGACACCAGTCATATTGGTTTAGAGCCCACTGGAAGGACCTCATTTTAACTTGATAGACTTTATGAAGATCCTTTTAGTAAATAAGGTCACATTCTGAGGTATTAGGGGTTAGGAATTTAACATATCTTTTTTAGGGAGCTACCATTCAGCCCATGAGATGTGTACTTCCATCTACCCCAGCCAACTTTATTATATTTTTTCCTAAATAGAATTCAGTACTTTAATCAACAAGTGAAACATGAGAAACTATGGATCTTTGACTTAGAATGGGCTTCCCTTGTGGCTCAGATGGTACAAGAATCCAACTGCAATGTGAGAGACCTGGGTTCAATCGATGGGTTGGGAAGATCCCCAGGAGAAGGGAAAGGCTACCCACTCCAGTGTTCTGGCCTGGAGAATTCCATGGACTGTATAGTTCATGGGGTCACAAAGAGTTGGACATGACTGAGTGTCACTTTCACTTGACTTAGAATGGGCCAGGGAATGTACAGATTTGGTATCACAAAGAAAGGAACTGTAAGATAGGAATATTTGAAAAGAATAAAAGGGCTTTCCTGGTGGTTCAATGGTTAAGACTCCATGCTCCCAATACAGGGACATAGGTTCAAGTCCTGGTGAGGGAACTAAGTTCCCACATGCCACATGGCATGACCTTAAAAAATTAAAAAAAAAAAAAAAAAAGGGAGCACTGGTGCTCTGTTCTTCCAGGGTTTAATAGTAGGAAAAGCATGAACTTTTGAATAGATTAGTTACAAAATTTGAACCCTGACCCATGACTTATTAGTTCTGTGATTTGGGGCTAACCTACTTGCTTCTGCCAAACTTATTTCTTTATAAGAAGAATCAGTATAATAACACTTAGTAAATGAAGCATGGTTGAAAGAATTGGTAAGGCTTCCAAAGCACCTGGAAAGTAGTAGATATCGAGAATATATGATCATTAGTTTTGTACAGTCTGTATTCTGAATATCCCAGCAGAACTGTCAATGGCCCCAAGCCAGGTGACCCAGTGGACCCTCCCCACCCCCACCCCCCAGGGCTGCCAGATCAGTTTGCAGCAAGTCACTGCTTTTCTCTTTCCTCCCTAAACCACAACAGGGACTCAGAAGAGCAAAAATGACAAAGGAACTACTTTACATTGTGTTTCTGTGTGACTTGCCGTCACTGAAAGATGGGGAAAATAAAGTTTTCTCACCTGTGCTTCTTCTAGTTTAACATATACCATCATTTTTCTTGTTGCATTCACATTTTTTATAAATAATGTTCCCTAAGTGAATGCCATAGAGATTTATTTGCATCCTTTGATTATTGTTTGTGTGTACAGATGGACATATGTAATGTGGCTGCTGCTAAAATGAATATAGCAGAACTCACTAGAATAGAGGCCATTCACTTCGATGTTTGGATGGAAAATGACGTTATCTGTCACTAGTCCAGCATTTTTAGCAATCTATGTTAAAGATAAGATTTTCAAAGTAGAACCTGAATTAAAAAAATGGGAATAGTTGAGGAGGATATTCTATAGTTGCAAATTCATCTGTTTTCTAGCTGTCTATGAATTTTACACAGCAAAAGAAAAAGTCCATGCTTAGGCTAGATTGGGGTTCCAAGTTGAATTCGGAACAAGTATCATTTGTTTCTCATGTGCCAACCACATTAGAGCTTACATATCCAAACAGTAGGGTATGTGACAATGGAAAACTTTGTCTTCACGTTTCTGTTAATGTTAAGGCCGACATTCCTGAACTGGCCTATTATTATAGGTCCATATAAACTACAATGAACTAAGAGAATGTTGAGTGTGTATGGGTGAGTTGAATAAGCAAACATTACACATACATGTGATGTGCTTACACATATGTTTCTGTATTATTTTACAATTGCCAAAGGAGGGGTGGAATCCTATTTTTAAGGAATCAGGGCAGAAGATTTTTTAAAGGTTATTTGATTTTCTCCAAAAAAACATCTAGTAAGGATGGAGGGGTTTGAAAAACCTCTGAGCAAACAGGTACTCCAAATGAGAGTTTATTCGAAGTGAAGTGAAATTCAGTTGTTTCACAAGTAAAACAGGCTTAAAACAATGCACAGGGCATTCTGAATGCTTGCATCTGGTTTGATTCAAATGGTTTCACATTAGTGGAGTTTCAAATGAAAATAAAGTTCACAGCAAAACGAAATGTTATTTAAACCATGTGAACTGGAGCCAGTGAAAAAATTCATCCTAATAACCGCAATGTGTGAAATTCTGCTTGGTAAGTCATTTTTCAGAGAAGGTATGCAAAACCAGATACACCTGTGTGCTTGGGTTAATTCTTGGGGTTAAATTAGGTCAAGCTTTCTCATTCAGTGTCTCAGCAAACAGTTTCCTCAATTTTCTTTCCTTTATCATCTATTTATGGAGTTTCTACTATGTATGAGATTTCACCATAAGTGTGTTGGTACTACAGTGATGGCCTGTGGAGCATAAGATTCATGCCCTTGAACATTTTACACCCTAGTGGTAAAGACAAAAACACATGCTTTTATGTGGTAGAATAATTTATTGAGTATTAAGGGAGCTGTGAAAAGAGGGAGAGGAAGTATAATTGGTTGTTCAACTTCTTAAGCCAGAGAGTGAGAAACATACTGTGCTTTGCCATGTCCGGCCCCTCTTGGGACTTCTGTGTGGGGCAAAGAGGATTATCATAGCTATGAAAAGCCCAAAGTTGCTACTTTGCAGGGTTTGAGGGATAACGCTATCATAATCAACCACAAAGTTACCTCGATAAGGCACCCCTAATAAGCATTGCTGCTGTTGTTTAGTCCTAAGTCATATCCAACTCTTTGTGACCCCATGGACTGCAGCACACCAGGCTTCCCTGTCCTTCACTCTGTCCTGGAGTTTGCTCAAACTCATGTCCATTGTGTCAGGGATGCTATCTAATCATCTCATCCTGTGCTGCTCTCTTCTTCTTTTGCCTTCAATCTTCCCCAGAATCAGGATCTTTTCCAGTGAGTTGGCTCTTCGCATCAGGTAGTCAAAGAGTATTAGGGTTCTCAGAGAATCAGAAACAACAGAGATATACAGGAGAGAGGAAAAAAAGAGAAAGAGACAGACAGGCACACCAAGGGATTTAACAAGATTGGTTCACATGGTTGCGGAGGCTTGGCAAAGTCCAAAATCTGCAGTGTGGGGGAGGGAGGAGTGGACTGGAGACCCAGGGAAGACTTGAGATCCAAATCCAAAGGCAAACTCCTGGCAGAATTCCTTCTTGCTCAAGGGAGAGCAGTCTTTGTTCTATTCATGCCTTCAACTGATTGGATATTCTCCACATGATGGAGAATAATTTGCTTTAATCAAAGCCCACCAATTTAAATGTTAATTTCCTCCTAAAACAACTTCACAGAAATATCCAGAATCATGTTTGAGTATAGGTCTGGGCATTATAGACTGGCCAAAGTGACACATAATTAACCATCACACTGCCAGTGATGGTCTGGAGTAAACAGGGTGAAATGTGGTCTCAGCAATGACTAGACACCCATGACTACCTAGAGAGAGTTTTGCTGAGTTTCAAAAGAAAATTAAGAGTTTTGAGCTTACCTTTTCTGGAATATAGTACCCACAAAAGGAATATATGTTACAGAGACTGTAACATAGAAGGAAAACATTGGTGAGATTTCTCAGTGCTTAGAATGCTAGCACATAGCAGATACTTAATATATACTGAATTAATAACGTAATAACTCACCTGGATGGACTATGTTGAGTGTGGGTTGGAAAGAATTTCTCCAAGGGGAGATTGTATGTTTTGAGGGGCAAAAATTTTGCCTGGTACCCAAGTTTACCTAACCAGTATTTGGGGGGATTAGGGAAAATAGACCAAAGTAGCTTTTGAACAAGCACTAAGGTTACTGTTCTTAATTCATGTTAGAGGCTTGGCTCCATCTTGTTTTGGATGGGATCTGGATCAAAACTAAGTTTTCCCTGTGGGATGAAAATAATTGTTTCATGAGATAATAGATAAGACTAAACATTGAAGTACCTAATTGGTTTGTTTTTCCTCTTTCCTGTTTCAGATAGATAGGTCTCTTTATGCCAAGGGCAAAAGAATATTTTGGAAAAGTTAGGGTTCACCAAAGATATTGTGATATGTAGCCTAAGGGAAGGAGAGAAAGGAGAGACAGAGAAGTGAAGAGACCTTTGAGAATCAAGCTGAGGTGAGAGAAATGGAGACTGGTCAAGAATTAAAAGAAAATAAGTAGTGGTTTTCAGAAAAAGCATGAATCCAAGCCCTTCTGGTTGGTTTTGCCCCTAGGTAGCATACCCTAGAGGCTAGATCTCATCCACAGCTTGGGAAAGTGCATGAATCCAAGCCCTTCTGGTTGGTTTTGCCCTTAGGTAGCATACCCTAGAGGCTAGATCTCAACCACAGCTTGGGAAAGAGCATGAATCCAAGCCCTTCTGGTTGGTTTTGCCCTTAGGTAGCATACCCTAGAGGCTAGATCTCAACCACAGCTTGGGATAAGAGACCCACCAAACTACCACTGAGTGGAAACCACAAACGTCAGTCATGCCCATGATGGTTAGATGGTGAGAACCTTCTTTTTCATTTTAGGAATCCCATTAAGATCCTGGATTCTGGAGCAGCCCTGAGTTGGTAAGGTCTCCTGGGCTGTTTGAGATGAACTTGTCATCCCTGTGGATTAGATAAAATTTGACCTAAAGTTTTAAAAAATAGTAGATTTAAAGTTAAAAATTGGGTCTGCAGATGGAGATTCATAGTTGCTATATATATTTAACTAGTCAGAAAAGAAAGCACTGGAGTAAGAGTGAAGGGCAAATGATGTCTTTAATCTGAACATCAAGGAAGACTGTGTTAAGAAATTAACATCTGGGTTTGCCTTGACAACCTTGGCAAAATGGGGCAACTCACTATTGCTCATCTTCTCTGGGTGGAAAATTTAGGTCTTTTTTTTTTGAAACCTAGCTTATATCCTGACCTCTTTCTGACTTCTTGGAAGCAGCAGAAGCTTACAGATCATGGAACTTCACCTCACTGTCTCTCTTCATCCTCCATACTCAGTGCTCTGATGTTGTATAAGCCAGAGTGCCTACTTTGAGCCCTACATACAGTTGACACATACAGTCTTTGAGTTTCTATAAACATACTTTCTCTTTTCTCTCTTTTATTCCTCCTCTCTCTATCCTCTCCTTTCCTTTTCATTTTATCAGTTTAGCATGCCTCTATTTAAAAATTCTCTCTCTCTCCAACTCAACATCAATTTTTATCAGTCTGAACAACTAGAAATCTATAGTAGATTTAAGTTTTAGAATGGAAATGAGGCAATAAATGTATACACATTAAAAAAATAAACTATAGTATATTATTGCATGTCCAAATTTACTAAATAATATTTTTCAGGTCATTAAAAAGACAATTTAACAAAAGAAAGAATAGGAGGTAGTAAGGGATTTGAATGCAACAGGAGTTTAATGGTCACTACTGTATTGATGACTTTGAACCATGCATCTTAAAGCAGCAATAATACACAGTTTTACTTTGAAGTCCTGATGGTAGAAAGTTTATTAATTACAATTCTTTCAAGTTCTCAGGAACTCTGTAGACTCCTTTGTGTTCTTATCTTCAATCATTCAAACTTCTTTTAGAATGTTAGGTAGTGAGTAGTTTCCTCTTTATATTTGTTTAAAAAAAAGACTTTGTTTCCATTACTCTGGGAGGTGGGTCGTAGAGAATCCTGCTGTGATTTATGTCAGAGAGTGTTTTGCCTATGTTTTCCTCTAGGAGTTGTATATTTTCTGGTCTTACATTTAGATCTTTAATCTGTTTTGAGTTTATTTTTGTGTATGGTGTTAGAAAGTGTTCTAGTTGCATTCTTTTAAAAGTGGTTGACCAGTTTTCCCAGCATCACTTGTTGAAGAGATTTTCTTTCCTCCATTGTATATTCTTCCTTCCTTTGTCAAAGATAAGGTGTCCGAAAGTGCATGGATTTATTTCTGGGCTTTCTATTTTGTTCCATTGATCTATATTTCTGTCTTTGTGCCAGTACCATATTCTCTTGATGACTATAGCTTTGTAGTATAGTCTGAAGTCAGGCAGGTTGATTCCTCCAGTTCCATTCTTCTTTCTCAAGATTGATTTGGCTATTTGAGGTTTTTGGTAATTCCATACAAATTATGAAATTATTTGTTCTAGTTCTGTGAAAAATACTGTTGGTAGCTTGATAGGGATTGCATTGAATCTATAGATTGCTTTGGTTAGTATACTCATTTTCATTATATTGATTCTTCCAATACATGAACATGATATATTTCTCCATGTATTAGTGTCCTCTGATTTCTTTCACCAGTGTTTTATAGTTTTCTATATATATATGTCTTTTGTTTCTTTAGGTAGATTTATTCCTAAGTATTTTATTATTTTCATTGCAATGGTAAATGGAATTGTTTCCTTAATTCTCTTTCTGTTTCCTCATTGTTAGTGTATAGGAATTTCTGTGTGTTAATTTTATATCCTGCAACTTTACTATACAAAAATAAACAAATGGGACCTAATTAAACTTAAATGCTTTTGCATAATGAAGGAAACTATAAGCAAAGTGAAAAGACAGCCTTCTGAATGGGAGAAAATAATAGCAAAAGAAGCAACTGACAAAGAATTAATCTCAAAAATATACAAGCAGCTCATGCAGCTCAATTCCAGAAAAATAAACAACCCAATCAAAAAATGGACCAAAGAACTAAACAGACATTTCTCCAAAGAATACATACAGATGGCTAGCAAACCCAATATCACTCATTATCAGAGAAATGCAAATCAAAATCACAGTGAGATACCATCTCATGCTGGTCAGAATGGCTGCTATCAAAAAGTCTACAAACAATAAATGCTGGAAAGGGTGTGGAGAAAAGGGAACCCTCTTACACTATTGGTGGGAATGCAAACTAGTACAGCTACTATGGAGAATAGTGTGGGGATTCCTTAAAAAACTGGAAATAGAACTGCCATACGACCCAGCAATCCCACTGCTGGGCATACACACTGAGGAAACCAGAAGGGAAAGAGACACGTGGTACCCCAATGTTCATCACAGCACTGTTTACAATACACAGGACATGGAAGCAACCTAGATGTCCATTGGTAAATGAATGGATAAGAAAGCTGTGGTACATATACAAAATGGAGTATTACTCAGCCATTAAAAATAATACATTTGAATCAGTTCTAATGAGGTGGGTGGAACTGGAGCTTATTATACAGAGTGAAGTAAGCCAGAAAGAAAAACACCAACACAGTATACTAATGCATATATATGGAATTTAGGAGAGACACAGAGATAAAGAACAGACTTTTGGACTCTGTGGGAGAAGGCAAGGGTGGGATGATTTGAGAGAATAGCATTGAAACATGTATATTATCATATATAAAATAGATCACCAGTCCAGGTTCGATGCCTGAAACAGGGCACTCAGGGTCGGTACACTGGGATAACCCTGAGGGATGGGATGGGGAGGGAAGTGGGAGGGGGGTTCAGGATGGGGGACACATGTACACCCCTGGCTGATTCATGTCAATGTATGGCAAAAACCACTACCATATTGTAAAGTAATTAGCCTCCAATTAAAGTAAATTAATTAATTTTAAAAAGAAAAACAAAACATAAGGTATGATTTTGAAATTGTTAACAAGAAGAGTTTTTAATTTGTTTTATTCCCAAGCTCAAGCTCCCCACAACTTTTTTTTAACTTCAGCTGAGTATAGAAATAGAAGTAAATGTAATTGTGGCAGAGACTGACCAGAAGCACACTAAGGTCACCCTGGAAAAGATAAGGTTTCCCAGCCTCATTTGCAGTTAATTTAGCATCAGATGATGGGGTTCTGGCCAATGGAATGTAAGTAGTATTGATTTGTTCCCTTCTAGACCTATTCATAGTATGTCCCATGTAATATTTGAGCCTCTCCACGTTCCACTTACATGGCTAGGAGTCAAAGATGCTGAGGTGGCTGAAACACCTAATGGAAGGATCCTCAAGTCATTGACTGGAGGAGAGACACCAGAAAGAGCTTCCCAATCCACAATGAACTGTGCGGAAAGTAAAAAAAAAAAAAACAGAATTTAATGGTATCAAGCAACTAAAATTTCAGTCATTTGTTAAAACAACCAGCCTACATTATCTTGACTAATGTAATGGTACACAAAGGTTTTGATTAATTGTATTATTTTCTTTTTTGATATTTAAATAAAATTGTTCTCTGTCCAAAAATAAAAGAAAACTTAAGAATACCTTAATCAACTTATTTTACTTTTATTTTTCTGTTTATGAATGCACAGAAATGATATATGATATTTTTAAACTATGAGTAAATAGATACAAAAGAAAGAACACTTTACATAAGTTTAAAATAAAAATATATTAAAAAAGACTTTAACATAAAGATCAAAGAGATTGTTCTTTGATTTTTTTTAATTCAGAAAGCTTTATTTTTTTAAACCAGACAACATTAAAGAAGGATTAATGCCAATAACTCTCAAATTTTCTGAAAAGTTAAGAGAGAAGAAAGCACCTCAAAACTGATTTTACAAGGCCAGTATTATAGTTATATGAAAACAAGATAAGGATACAACAAGAAAATAAACCTACAGGTCAATACCCATGATGAAGATAGATATAAAAATTCTCAATAAAATTCTAGCAAACCAAATTTAACAGCACATTAAAATTATCATGCACCATGATCATGAGTTTTATCCCTGTGATGTAAAGATAAATATGGAAATAAAAATATGATATACCACTTTAATAGAATGAAGGATAAAATATATGACCCTTTGATAGATGCAAAAAAAAATGCAAAGCATTTGACAAAAGTGAATACTCTTTCATGAGAAAGCTGTTGACAAATTGGGTACAAAAGGAATATGCTGCTAACTTTGTACTCAACCATGAAAATCTAAAAGCTTTTCCTCTAAAATCAGAAATAAGACAAACATGCCCACTGTTATCACTCCCATTCAGTGTAGTACTGAAAGTCTTAGGGCAATTAGATAAGAAAAAGAAATAAAAGACATCAAGATAAGAAAAGAAGTAAAATTGTCTTTGCTTGCAGATGACAGTTAGATATAGAGAAAATCCTAAAGTTTCAACAAAACGATATTAGACCTAATAAATAAGTAAAATTGTAGAATATAAAATCAACATACAAAACAATCAGGTGCAATTAATTGCATTTCTACACACTAATGCTGAAAGAGAAATAAAGAAAACAATTCCATTTACAATAGCATCAGAAACAATGAAATACTTAGGAATAAGTTAACCAAGGAGATAAAAAGTCTATACATTGAAAACTACAGACACTGATGAAAGAAACTGAAGAAAACACAAATGAGTAGAAAGATATTGTATTTGTTGATCAGAAGAATTAACATTATTAAGATGTCCATCGGATAAGGCAATGGCACCCCAGTCCAGTACTTTTGCCTGGAAAATCCCGTGGACGGAGGAGCCTGGTAGGCTGCAGTTCATGGGGTCGCTAGAGTCGGACATGATTGAGCGACTTCACTTTCACTTTTCACTTTCATGCATTGGAGAAGGAAATGGCAACCCACTCCAGTGTTCTTGCCTGGAGAATCCCAGGGACGGGGGAGCCTGGTTGGCTGCCGTCTATGGGGTCGCACAGAGTCGGACACGACTGAAGCGATGCAGCAGCAGCAGCAAGATGTCCATACAACACAAAGTTATGTATAGATTCAATGCAATCCCTATCAAAATTCCAATGGCAGTTTTTCACAGAAATAGGAAAAAACAATACTAAATTCATATGGAACCACAGAAGACCCCAATAGTCAAATCAACCTTAGGAAAGAACAAAGCTATAGGCATCATACTTCCTGATTTCAAACTGTAATCAAAACAGTATGATACTGACATAAAAAAAGACCAAACAAACAGATTACATTGCATTACAGGGCAACAGAATCCAGAGCACAGAAATAAACCGACACATATATGATCAATTAATATTCAGCAAAGGAGCCAAGAATACTCAAAGAAGAAAATGTCATCTTTCCAATAAATAGTGTTAGGAAACCTGGATATTCACAAACAAAACAATGGATCTGTGGCTTATAACACCTACAAAAATTAACTTGAAATGAATTAAATACTTAAATGTAAGACCTGAATTGTAAAACTCATAGAAGAAAACAGTGGGAAAAACCTCCTTGACATTGGTCTTGGCAATGATTCTTTGGATATGACACCAAAAGCAGAGTCAACAAAAGCAAAAATAAATAAGTAGTATAACATCAAACCAAAAGTTTTTTTCAAAGAAAATAAATAGCAAAATGAAGAGGCAATCTATTCAGTGGGAGGAGGTATTTAAAGCCATATATAAGATATGTGGTTAATATCTAACATACATAGGAACTCATACAACTCAATAACAACAAATTAAAAAAAAAAATCTGGTAAAAATGTGCAGAGGACCCGAATAGACTTCTTTCCTGAAGTAGAGATACAAGTGACCAACAGGTACATGAAAAAATGTTCAATATCACAAATCATTAGGAAAATATATCAAAATCACAATAAGATATCACCTCACACCTGTTAAATTTGTCATAAAAATACAAGAGATAAGTACTGGCAACAACAAACTGTGGAAAATTTTTAAAGAGATGAGAATATCAGACTACCTTACCTGCCTCCTGAGAAATTTTGTATGCAGGTCAAGAAGCAATAGTTAGAACTGGACATGGAACAACTGACTGGTTCCAAATAGGAAAAGGAGTAGATCAAGGCTGTATATTGGCATCCTGCTTGTTTAACTTCTATACAGAGTACATCATGTGAAATGCTGGGCTGGATGAGGCATAAGCTGGATCAAGATTGCCTGAGAAATATTAATACATAGATGACATTACCTTATGGCAGAAAGTGAAAAGGAACTAAAGATCCTCTTGATAAAACTGAAAAAGGAGAGTGAAAAAGTTGGCTTAAAACTCAACATTCAGAAAATTCAGGTCATGGTATCCAGTACCATCACTTCATGGCAAATAGACAGGAAACAATAGACATAGTGACAGATTTTACTTTTTGGAGTTCCAAAATCACTGCAGATGGTGACTGCAGCCATGAAATTAAAAGATGCTTGCTCCTTGGAAGAAAAACTATGATAAACCTAGAGAGCATATTAAAAAGCAGAGACATTACTTTGTTGACAAAAGTCCGTCTAGTCAAAGCTATAGTTTTTCCAGTAGTCATGTATGGATGTGAGAGTTGGACTATAAAGAAAGCTGAGCACCAAAGAATTGATACTTTTGAACTGTGGTGTTGGAGAAGACTCTTTTTTTTTTTTTCAATTTTAATTTAAAAAAATTATACATGTGTTCCCCATCCTGAACCCTCCTCCCTCCTCCCTCCCCATACCATCCCTCTGCACCAGCCCAGTGCACCAGTCCCAGTGCACCAGCCCCAAGCATCTTGAGAGTTCCTTGGACTGCAAGGAAATCTAACCAATCAATCGTAAAGGAAAACAGTACTGAATATTCATTGGAAGGACTGATGCTGAAGCTGAAACTCAAATACTTGAACTGACTCATTGGAAAAGACCCTGATGCTGGGAAAGATTGAAGGCAGAAGGAGAAGGATTAGATGATTGGATGGCATCACCGACTTGATGGCCATGAGTCTGAGCAAGCCCTGGGAGTTGGCAATGGACAGGGAAGCCTGGAGTGCTGCAGTCCATGGGTTCACAACGAGTTGGACATGACTGAATGACTGAACTGAACTGAAGTACTGGCAAAGATGTGGAGAAAAAGAAATCCTTGTGCATTGTTAGGGGGTATGTAAATTGGTACAATCACTATGGAAAACAGTATAAAGGTTTCTCAAGAAATTAAAAAATAGAACTACCATACGGTACAGCAATCCTGCTTATAGGTTTATATTAAAAAGGAATGAAATCACTATTTTGAAGAGATATGTGCACCTTCATATTCACTGCAGAATTATTTACAACAGCCAAGACATGAAATCACTCTATGTCCATTGATAGATGAATGGATAAAGATGAGATATACATGCATATATATAAATATGAATGCACATATATGAATATTACTCAGCAATAAAAAAGAAAGTCCACCATTTACAACAATATGGATAAAAGTTGAAGGCATTTTTCTAAGTGAAATAAGTCAAAGAAAAAAAAATGAGCTCATATATATATGGAATATTTTTAAAAATGGCTTCTTAGTGTTTTAGTTTTGCTTAAGAAATAGCACATGTCTGTTGGAGGATAAAATATAACCAGATTGTTGGGCTTAACGTCTTGTCCTTCCCTATTCTTTAATCTTGATACCTCAAGGTTCATTGCATCAATACTTCTTCAAATATTTATTTATATATGTATATTTCTGCTTTTTGACTATGCCAAAGACTTTGACAGTGTGGATCACAATAAACTATGGAAAATTCTGAAAGAGATGGGAATACCAGACCACCTGACCTGCCTCTTGAGAAACCTGTATGCAGATCAGGAAGCAACAGTTAGAACTGGACATGGAACAACAGAATGGCTCCAAATAGGAAAAGGAGTACATCAAGGCTGATTATTGCACCATGCTTATTTAACTTATATGCACAGTACATCATGAGAAATGCTGGACTAGAAGAAGCATAGAAGAAGCACAAGCTGGAATCAAGATTGCTGGGAGGAATATCAATAACCTCAAATATGCAGATGACACCACCCTTATGGCAGTAAGTGAAGAAGAACTAAAAGACCTCTTGATGAAAGTGAAAGAGGGGAGTGAAAAAGTTGGCTTAAAGCTCAACATCCAGAAAATTAAGATCATGGCATCTGGTCCCATCACTTCACAGCAAATAGATGGGGGAAGAGTGGCTGACTTTATTTTTCTGGGCTTCAAAATTACTGCAGATGGTGATTGCAGCCATGAAATTAAAAGACACTTACTCCTTGAAAGGAAAGTTATGACCAACCTAAGTAGCATATTGAAAAGCAGAGACATTACTTTGCCAACAAAGGTCCGTCTAGTCAAGGCTATGGTTTTTCCAGTGGTCATGTATGGATGTGAGAGTTGGACTATAAAGAAAGCTGAGCACCGAAGAATTGATGCTTTTGAACTGTGGTGTTGGAGAAGACTCTTGAGAGTCCCTTGGACTGCAAGGAGATCCAACCAGTCCATCCTAAAGGACATCCTGGGTGTTCATTGGAGGGACCGATGTTGAAGTTGAAACTCCAATACTTTGGCCACCTGATGTGAAGAGCTGACTCATTTGAAAAGACCCTGATGCTGGGAAAGATTGAGGGCAGGAGGAGAAGGGGATGACAGAGGATGAGATGGTTGGATGGCATCACCGACTCCATGGACATGGGTTTGGTTGGACTCTGGGAGTTGGTGATGGACAGGGAGCCCTCATATGCTGTGGTTCATGGGGTTGCAAAGAGTCAGACACGACTGAGTGACTGAATTGATACTGATATGTATATTTACACATGTTTATGAATATATATCAGATCTTCCCTGGTGGCTCAGATGGTAAAGCGTCTGCGTACAACGTAGGAGACCCAGGTTCTATCCACGGGTGGGAAAGATCCTCTGGAGAAGGAAATGGCAACCCACTCCAGTACTCTTGCCTGGAAAATCCCATGGGAGGAGCCTGGTAGGCTACAGTCTATGTGGTCATAAAGAGTTGGACACAACTGAGCGACTTTACTTAATGAATATATATAATTTATTTTTGTCTGTGTGTATATTTATAATACTTAACCTATCTTTTCTAGTTGTTGCATGTGAAATGGTTAGTCTAATATGCACTAGTGAGATTGCCACTGCTTCTTTAGTGGCTCAGGTGCTAAAGACTGTGCCTGAAATGCAGGAGACCCTGGTTCAATCCCTGCGTCATGATGATACCCACTCCAGTATTCTTGCTTGGGGAATCCCGTGGGCAGAGGGGCCTGGTGGGCTACAGTCGATGGGTTCACAAAGAGTCGGACATGACTGAGCAACTAACACTACTACTAGTGAGATTGCCAAGTGGTACATTTCTGTTTTAAATGTGAATATATAAGGATAGTGAACCATAAACTAAAACTTTCAATATAGTAATACTATTGGAAAAAATAATTTCAGTCCTAGGAATGGCTAACTCTTAAAACAGGATTAGAAAGATAAGTGTCCTTGATAATTTCATATGTCTTAGGCTTTCCAGTATGAGAGCAAAGCAGATGGCTAAAATAATTCTGAAATTTCAAGAAAAATATTTAAAAGTTCTCTGCAGGTTATTACATCACCAAAATAATATATTTCCTGTTGCTGAACTTTAGCATGTAACATACAGGCTGTGATTATCCATTTAGAGAAGAGAAAAAAATTATACAGAGTTAATGCTAATTCTCTCAAAATGATGCAAGAACATGTAATTTCATTTTTTATGCTGTGGTTATTTTTTTCATATATGAATACAATATTCTAAAAGTTTGAACATCCTGTTGCATAAGACTTGCACAGCATATGGCTCTGGTGATCAAGATAATTAAAAATGGTGGGCATTTGGAGAACACACAGTCACAAAAGTAAAGAGGTCAAAATGGTAACATATTTTGGAAGATGGAGATTCAAAATCTCACTTTCCTTGAATAACATCTCTTCTTTACTGCAATGAAGGTTCACATGTAGACACAAGAGGGAAGGGGAGGGTGGGATGAATTGAGAGAGTGGCATTGACATATATACACCACCATGGGTAAAACAGATAGCTAGTGGGAAGCTGTTGTATAGCAGAGGGAGCTCAGCCCCTCTGTGATGACCTGAAGAGGTGGAACGGAGGCAGTGAGAGGGAGGTTCAAGAGGGATGGGATATATATGTATATATAAACATGCAGATGATTTACATTGTTGCACAGCAGAAACTAACATAGCATTGTAAAGCAATTGTACTTTAAAAGGAGAAAAGTAAAATTAAATAAATAGGAGGAGAAAAGTTAAAAAAAAAAGAGAAAAAATTAAAATAAATATTGCTCTTCAGTCAACAGGTAGAGACTTCTATAGAATCCTCTTTTGCCTTAAACTGGGATGGGTGAAGGGAGATTGGGCAGAGGGGTGGGAGGAAGCTCATCGTGTTTGCCTGCTTTTATTAGAAGATTCATTTCTTTTCTTCTAGAATGTCTGTAAATACTGGACTGAAGTGTGCTATTATACCAATGGGGACAGAACATAGAAGACCATCCACGTCTACTGAAATGGTCCAATAATTACACACCATTTTTAGCTCCAAAGATTTGAATGTATTTTTGCTTTACTTTCCCACTAAGATTAGAAAGAAGCCAAGCTTCTAGTTTCACATCCTGGAAGCGTTAGTCTCCAGAACTCTAAAACAGACTGAGTAGGATGGGATGATTAGTGTCCTACATTGCTGACCTAGTTTTTTTTTTTTTTTTCCTGCTTAGTTTCCTTATAATTATGAACTGTCAGAGCTGTGTGTGACTTCAAAAAGCAATGTTTACGATTCTGTCAAGTGGAATGTTAAGCTTCACGTGGGTATGTGGTCATAAGATTGTAATTTTTTCAACAAATATTTCTGATTTTGGTGGAAAGTTTCATATTGCCCACTTTTATTGAGAAATGTTTAAGTAATTGGTTTAAAAATTAGTATGTTGAATAGTTGCATTTTGTGAAGGGTCATGGGTGACTTTTTCAGGGCCTCTTAGTCATTCACAAGAGGACTATAAAATGCCTTTCCAGCCTTGTTTCCTGAGACTGTTCTTCATCTGTTCTGTGCTGCAGCTGTGGATCTTCCAGCCAACACCTGAATAAACTGTGTTTGCCCAATCAGTCCTGACTTTGCGCTTGAAGCTTTCCTGAGGCAAAGGTTAATCCCTCACTTTCTGTCATTTTTCAGGACTGAATTTTGGTGGTATCATTTTGAGAACGCCAAGGTTTTATGTAAAAAATCAATCCTATATTGTGACAGTGAAAACACACAGGGTTGTGATTATTTGTTAATGGGTTTATTTCCTCCTGTTGAAGTTAAATTTCTGTTGTCACAAAGTCAGTATTGTATCATTGTTCTTTGAATTATTGATATTTAATATGGTACTAGGCATGAGAAAAGAAAGAATACATCACAATTGAATCAAAAAGAATGAATCTAAGCTAAAATTTGAAGCACCAGCATTTCGTTCAAAGGACTGCAATGACTGACAGAATGTACTTTATATTCAGTTCAGTTCAGTTGCTCAGTCATTTCTGACTCTTTGTGACCCCATGGACTGCAGCACACCAGGCTTCTCTGTCCATCATCATCTCCTGGAGCTTACTCAAACTCATGTCCATTGAGTCAGTGATGCCATCCAACCATCTCATCCTCTGTCATCCCCTTCTCCTCCTGCCTTCCATCTTTCCCAGCATCAGGTTCTTTTCAAATGAATCAGTTCTTCCCATCAGGTAGACAAAGTACTGGAGTTTTAGCTTCAGCATTAGTCCTTCCAATGAATATTCAGGACTGATTTCCTTTAGGATGGACTGGTTGGATCTCCTTGCAGTAAGGGACTCTCAAGAGTCTTCTCCAACACTACAGTTCAAAAGCATCCATTCTTCAGTGCCTAGCTTTCTTTACAGTCCAACTCTCACATCCATACATGACTACTGGAAAAATCATAGCTTTGACTACATGGACCTTTGCTGGCAAAGTAATGTCTCTGCTTTTTAATACGCTGTCTAGGTTGATCATAGCTTTTCTTCCAAGGAGCAAATGTCCTTTAATTTCATGGCTGCAGTCACCATCTGCAGTGATTTTGGAGCCCTCAAAAATAAAGTCTGCCACTGTTTCCAGTTTCCCCATCTATTTGCCATGAAGCGGTGGGATCAGATGCCATGATCTTAGTTTCCTGAATGTTGAGTTTTAAGCCAACTTTTTCACTCTCCTCTTTCACTTTGATCAAGAGGCTCTTTAGCTCTCCTTCGCTTTCTTCCATAAGTGTGGTGTTATCTCCAAATCTGAGGTTATTGATATTTCTCCCAGCAACATTTATTCCAGCTTGTGCTTTATCCAGCCTGGCATTTTGCATGATGTACTCTGCATACAAGTTAAATAAACAGGGTGACAATATACAGCCTTGCATACTCCTTTCCCAATTTGGAGCCAGCCCGTTGTTCCATGTTTGGTTCTAGCTGTTGCTTCTTGACCTACATACAGACTTCTTAAGAGGCAGGTAAGGTGGTCTAATATTCCCATCCCTTTAAGAATTTTCCATGTTTGTCATGATCCAAGACAAAGGCTTTAACATAGTCAATAAAGTGGAAGTAGATGTTATTTTGAAATTCTCTTGCTTTTTTCTATGTTCCAACAGAAGTTGGCGATTTGATCTCTTTTTCCTCTGTCTTTCCTAATTTCAGCTTGAACATCTGGAAGTTCTCAGTTCATATACTGTTGAAGCCTGGCTTGGAGAATTTTGAGCATTACTCTGCTAGCTTGTGAAATGGGTGCACTTGTGTCGTAGTTTGAACATTCTTTGACATTGTCTTTCTTTGGGCTTGAAATGAAAACTGACATTCTTCAGTCCTGCGGCCACTGCTGTGTTCCAAATTTGCTAGCACGTTGAGTGCAGCACTTTAGCAGCATCATCTTTTAGATTTGAAATAGCTCAGCTGGAATTTCATCATCTCCACTAGCTTTGTTCCTGGTGATGCTTCCTTAAGGCCCACTTGACTTTGCATTCCAGGATGTCTGGCTCTAGGTGAGTAATCACATCATCATGGTTATCTGGGTCATGAAGAACTTTTTTGGATAGATCATCTGTGTCTTCTTGCCACCTCTTCTTAATATATTCTACTTCTTTTAGGTCCATACCATTTCTGTCCTTTATTGCGCTCATCTTTGCATGAAATGTTCCCTTAGTATCACTTATTTTCTTGAAGAGATCTCTAGTCTTTTCCATTCTATTGTTGTCCTCTATTTCTTTGCATTGAACACTTAGGAGGGCCTTCTTATCTCTCCTTGCTATTCTTTGGAACTCTGCATTCAGATGGGCATATCTTTCCTTTTCTCCCTGGCCTTCCCCAACTATTTGTAAGTCCTCCTGAGACAAATATTTTGCCTTTTTGCATATATTTTTCTTGGGGATGGTTTTGATCACTGCCTCTTGTACAGTGTTACCAATCTCCATCCATAGTTCTTCAGGTACTCTGTCTGTAAGATCTAATCCCTTGAATCTATTTGTCACATCCACTCTCTAAATGTAAAGGATTTGATTTAGGTCATACCTGAATGGCCAAGTGGTTTTCCCTGTTTTCTTCAATTTAGGTATGAATTTGACAATAAGTAATTAATAATTTGAGCCACAGTCAGCTCCTGGTCTTGTTTTTGTTGACTGTATAGAGCTTCTCCATCTTTGACTGCAAAGAATATACTCAATATGATTTCAATATTGACCATCTGGTGATGTCCATGTGTAGAGTCTTTTCTTGTGTTGTTGGAAGAGGGTGTTTGCTATGACCAGTGCATTCTATTACCTTTGCCCTGTTTCATTTTGTACTCCAAGGCCAAATTTACCTGTTACATTGGGTATCTCCTGACTTCCTACTTTTGCATTTCAGTCCCCTCTGATGAAAGGGACATCTTTTTTTGATGTTAGTTCTAGAAGGTCTTGTAGGTCCTCAAAGACTGCAGCTTATTCGGTGTTAGTGGTTGGGAACATAGACTTGGATTACTGTGATATTAAATGATTTGCCTTGGAAAGAAATAGAGTTCATTCTGTCATTTTTGAGATTGCACCCAAGTACTGCATTTTGGACTCTTGTTGACTATGAGGGTCATTCCATTTCTTCTAAGGGATTCTTGCCCACAGGAGTAGATATAATGGTCATCTGAATTAAATTCACCCATTCCAGTCCATTTTAGTTCACTGATCCCTAAAATGTGTATATTCACTCTCCTGTTTGACTACTTACAGTTTACCTTGATTCATGGACCTAACATTCCAGATTCCTATGAAATACTGTTCTTTATAGCATTGGACTTTACTTTCACCACTATACACATTCACACCTGGGTGTGTTGTTTCCACTTTGACTCAGCCTCTTAATTCTTTCTGGAGTTATTTCTCTACTCTTCTTCAGTAGAATATTGGGCACCTCCCCACCTAGGGAGTTCATCTTTCAGTGTCATATCTTTTTGCCTTTTCATACTGTTCATGGGATTCTCAAGGCAAGAATACTGAAGTGGTTTGCCATTCTCTTCCCCAGTGGACCATATTTCATCAGAGCTCTCCACCATGACCTGTCCAAATTGAGTGGCCCTATCGGGCATTGCTCATAGTTTCATTGAGTTAGACAAGGCTGTGATCCATGTGATCAGTTTGGTTGATTTTTGTGATTGTGGTTTCCATTCTGTCTTCCCTCTGATGGATGAGTATAAGAGGCTTGTGGAAGCTTCTTGATGGAAGGGATTGGCTATGGGGAAAGCTGGGTCTTGCTCTGGTGGGCAGGACCATGCTCAGTATATCTTTAATCCAATTTTCTGTGATGGGTGGGGCTGTGTTCCCTTTGTGTAGTTTGGCCTGAGGTCAAACTGTGTTAGTAGTAATGGTGATCTCCTTCAAAAGGACTTATGGCAACAGGCTGAGGCTCCCAGGACTGTTATAGTCAGTGCCTCTGATCCTGTGGCAGGCCACTGTTGACTGACACTTCTGCCAGAGACTTCTGGACACTCTCAGTCAAATCTGGCTCCATCTCTTGTGGGAATCAGTGCTCCTTTTTCCTGTGTCCTGGTGCACTCAAGGTTTTCTTTGTGCCCTCCAAGAGTCTGTTTCCCCAGTCCTGTGGAAGTTCTGTAATCAAATTCCACTGGCATTCAAAGTCAAATTCCCTGGGGATTCTCAGTCCCTTTGCCAGATCCCCAAGTTGGGGAATTGGTTTTGGGCCATAAAGAGGGCTAGCGCTTCTTTGGTAAAATAATGGTGTGCCAGCACAGAAAAATTTAGTCTCTCACCCCTGTACAGGTTTCTGGCATATCTGAAGTGAGCAATGGTAGCAGTGCATCTACTGAGTCAGCCTTAGTAGATGGTTAGATCAGCTCACTCAGGAGTGAGGTCTCTGGTACACCAGGGATGGATGGGCATCACGTGTCCCCTTGATGAAATTCTCTTTCCCTCTAGAGTCTTAGTGCACATCTAATTAAGTACATAGAATGCACAACTATATATGTACGTTCCTTTTACAGGAAAAGAAGGAACTGACTGCCTTTTCTCAGCATAAAGCAGTAATTTACAACTTTCCCCTCAAAGTGAAAACCAACCTGCAGTCAAAGGATTGCAATTGAGATTATCACCAGCCTGTTTGGTGATGTTAGAAAACTAATGTGCACTTCAATTCTTGTGTATAGTATTTACTTAGAGGAATTTCATCATAGATAAAAATTACTCAGATCGAGAAATAAAATTATACAGATCAATTGAGAAATATGAGTTTTGCTAGTAATGAGATTGCCTTTATGGGAAAATAATGCCTTGTTTGTGAAGAAAAATGTTCAGAGGTTAGTTGCATTTTTTCTGTTTTTGCTCATTAAATAAATATTATCTGTTTACTAGTATATTTCCCTGGTGGTTCAGATCGTAAGGAGTCTGTCTGCAATGCAGGAGACCCAAGTTTGATCCCTGGGTTGGGAAGATTCCCTTGGAGAAGGAAACGGCAACCCACTTCAGTATTCTTGCCTGGAAAAATCCCATGGACGGAGGAGCCTGGCAGGCTACAGTCCACAAGGTCACAAAGCGTCAACATGACTGAGTGACTTCACTCACTACTGTATTTATCTGGTACCACTGTGCCTAGGGCATTGCTCACCAATTTATTAATTCTGGATGCTACCCAAATGCATCAGCCAGATTCTTCAACTTTGATGGACTTCTTCAGCATTATTAATATTTCTCTCAAGTTCTCCAGTATTTCAGGTATTCATGCATATCCACTGCACAGGCCGGCAAATCTCTGAAGGTTCTATAGACTTCCAGCTGTGTTTGTTACCACAAGAACATTCAGTTTCTAAAAGTTAAAAACATATCTCTAAGCAGCTCATAAATTCTAACTTCAAGTTTAAACTGATGCCAGATGCCAGAGTCAATAACCCTTTAAATTGGTGTGATCTCAATTCCGTGAAGTGCCATTAATTCGCTTGACCTCGAAGTGAAAATCTGTTACATAGATAATTATGTGAGCCAAGATGATTCCTGTAGTTCAGCAAGGGATCTTCAGTTCAGATATATAGAGACATTCATTAGTTTGAAGTCTGAAGGTTATTTTCTTTATAAAGTTTAAAAATGCTGGAAGTAGTCAAGCCTCTCGAGCTCAATGTTGGGAGTGTATAGTAATCATTGGAGGGGTTTAAGATGATATTCAAGGGCCCATTCCCCCCCTCAAACTCAGCCCTGCCCCCCCACCCAGATAGTCTGGTTTATTGCACTGAGTTGTGGATACAGACTCTGGTGACTATGGTCTAGGTGATCGTAAGATCACACTTGAGAATCACAGCCTTGAGCCTTATAATCCTTCTTCTTGGTAGGTTTGTGAGCCAGTTGTAGAAGCACAGGAGCTGGTGGAGATTCTCCTCAGGGGAGAAACTTTTAGTGGAAGGCTATGAGGACTGGGGAGCAGAGTACTAAGAAAGAAGAGAGAGGACCTAAGAATCTTTGGTTCACTTTAAAAATATTATTTCTTATCCATATTCATGATTGATAATGAGGAATCATTTAGAATTATCACATTCCAGTAAAAAAGAGGCTGCTGAAATAATGAAGGGAAATACTTTATGGTAATGAGAAGTGGGTGACTTTTGTCTTTGGTGACACTGAATTCCAATCACTGTACCAGTGGAGTTTGTATTCCTGAACTGGAGTCTCTGTTTCATCCTCCATGCACCTCCAGTAGTCATGTATGGATGTGAGAATTTGACCATAAAGGAGGCTGCATACTAAAGAACTGATGCTTTTGAATTGTGGTGCTGGAGAAGAAGCTTGAGCATCCCTTGGACAGCAACATCAAGCCGGTCAATCCTAAAGAAAATCAACCCTGCAAATTCATTGGAATGATTGATGTTGAAGCTGAAGCTCCAATACTTTGGCCACATGATGTGAAGAGCCAGCTCATTGGAAAAGACCCTGATGCCGGGGAAGATTGAAAGCAAAAAGAGAAGGGGGCAGCAGAGGATGAGATGTTTAGATAGCATCACCGATTCAGTGGACATGAATTTGAGCAAACTCTTGGAGATAGTGAAGGACAGGGAAGCCTGGCATGCTGCAGTCCATGAGGTCACAAAGAGTCAGACAGGACTGAGTGACTGATCAACAGCAACAACTCACAGAGGATGAAGATGTGAGTATGATGTCCATGGTTGGGGTCATATTAAAAAAGGACAAAAGGGAGCAGTGTTATCCTGCTTACTTGGAAAGAGAATGAAGCTGGTCTCTGCTCCTCAGCCTCAGCCAAAGCTAGAAACCCAGTAGGAGACCTGCATGGTCAGGCATCAGTCTGAAGGAGCAGATGGAAATGTACACCTTGTTATCACAGTCCAGGAGGAGGACTCCACCTTCTGTGAGCTCAGCCTGCCTCAACGCTGAGGACTAGAGAACAAAAATGAGAAAACCAAGTGAAGACTCAGATCTGTCATTTTGTGTGTGTGTGTGTGTGTGTGTGTGTGTAATTCAAGTAGCTGGTATCTTCCATGCCTTTGCTTGTTCTATACACTGATTTATGCATTTATTCATTTGCTCATTTTTTGATTCTACAAATATTTCTTGAGGGTCTGTATGTGCCAGGCACTGTATTCAATGAGGGAAATGAAACATTAACTGTGGGATTTGGTCCAGTGAGGGAAACAGATGAGAATCTGTATCTAGGTCATTACGATACTAGATGATATGTGCCGTAACAGGGAAATCTGGGGAGCCATGAGGGCACCGGGGAGGGAAAGCTTGCTCAGAGCTGGGGGGTCTGGGAAGGCTTCCCAGTGGCAGGAGAACCTAAGCCCTGAAGGATGAACATTTTTGGTCATAGAGTTGAAGAAATAGTGTTGTAGACAAAGGAGATAACTTGTGAGCGTCATGGAGTGGGAGTGAGGATAATGTGATCATGGAACCCCAAACTCAGCACATGAACGCAACACCTTGAAACCTGGGCATTTACATAGTAAGGGATGAGACTGCAGGGGCAATTGTGGAGAAAATGGAACATCACTGGGTTTAGGGAATTGTATAGATGTTTAAGACAGACGGTTGCTCTCAGTAAGTTCATATTTGGGTACTGTCTTCCTGTTCCTTTCTTACATATTTGTGGACAAATTTGGACTATATATTGCCCAAACTCAATACATTCCATTCATCATTTTATTTCACTGTTTCATTTTTTGGCCATGCAGTGTGGCTTGCAGGATCTTAGTTCCCTGACCAGAAATTGAACCCTCTCCCTTCACAGTGAACCTGCAGAGTCCTAACCACTGGGAAGCCTGGGAATTCCCCCAGCCCATTCATCATTTTGGATCCCAATATAGGCAAATCAAGCCATATGTTTTCTTGAAACTGTCATTCTGTAAATAACCTTAAACTCAAGCTAAAAATATAAAAATGAAGAAGTTTTTATTTAATAGATGATAAATAACATTCACGGACTCTGACCACATGCTGAACACCTTTCAGAATGCTTTGCAAATATTAATATATTTAATCTTTATAAATAAACTTTTATGTAGAGATGATTGTTCTTTGCCTATTGCAGCTGAGAAAACAGAAGCATTGAGAGATGGTCATTTGCTCAAGGTACATAGAGTTACTCAGAGCAGGACATGTCTAACTCCAGAATTCATGCCTTCATAAGACATGTAAAACATTGTCTTATGTTTTACAGACTGTTAAAAAGTCATTCTATTCATTTTTAAGTGACTTAACCAACACAGTTTATTTCTTTGCAGTTCTTTTTCGGAAAAGAATTTTTATAGACTTTTGTTTAAGAGATGGCCAGTGAAAAAAGCAGAGAGATAACATTTCTCTAGTGGATGAGAAGGATGGTTAGGACTCAAAGAAGCTGGTGTCTGATCATACATAGAGAGGCTACCACCTTTCCCAACAGAAAATGTGTACAAAAGAGGCATGTTTTAGACAGCTCATGGACACCAATCTTAGTCCTTGCAGCCTCACCTGTTATTTCAGGCACCACCTCAGAGCACTCAGTTTTCACCCTTTATGCAGATTAGACAGACCTAAGAGCTTCCCCCTTGCACCTCCAAAGCATCTCTTGCCTCCTGCTATGGGGATTCTTGGGTGTTGCTGTGGGAGCCCAGTTGGCCCTCACACAACATACAACCTGGAGGTTCAGGAAATTAACACCCATGCATCACCTTGAACCAATGCAAGGGGTGGAGAGCGGGTGGACCTTAAGTCCTGAATCAATGTTTTCTTCTTATTTCTAAGCTGCATTTCATAAGCTCATCAGAAGCCCTGTTGGTTTGAGCCCTGTAAGTTGCAGCAGTTGCGTGTCTGGATGATGTAGTTTTGTACTGGCTTTCTCTCATTCCCTGGTTCACTTCTTCTGGACTTCATTTCTGCTCCTTGGGATCAGAATTTCCTGGCATGCAGGCCTCTGTCTCAGACTCTGCTCTGGAGGAACAAAGGCTGAGACAGTGAGTTAGGACATTGGTCCCGACGTCAGAGTAGTTTGGTAATTGATTATGATATAAATGGCAGATAGAATATGGCATTTCTATTCCTGTAGGAATAAGCAATGCTGATTTCCTTTTTGAGTTTAAACATTGGAAGATGAGAGGCATGCAGTTCAGTCACTCAGTCGTGTCTGACTCTTTGTGATCCCATGGACTAAAGCATGCCGGTTGTCTGTCTTTCACTATCTCCCAGAGTTTGCTCAAACTCATGTCCATTGAGTCATTGATGCCATCCAACCATCTCACCCTCTGTCATCCCCTTCTCATGCCCTCAATCTTGCCCAGCATCAAGATCTTTTCCAATGAGTTGGCTCTTTGCATCAGGTGGCCAAAGTACTGGAGCTTCAACTTCAGCATCAGTCTTGCCAATGATATTCAGGGTTGATTTCCTTTAGGAATGACTGGTTTGGTCTCCTTGCAGTCTAAGGGACTCTTAAGAGTCCTCTCCAACATCACAGCTTGAAAGCTGTATAAAAGTCTCCAAACTGGGCTCTGGATGCAAAAGTCCATAAGGTTTCCTCTGAAGCACAGAGATTAGAAACACTCATCAGGCAGAACTCATCATAGTAAAGTCAGACAGTCAACATTTAGCTCTGGGTTCTGTCACAAAATAGAAGATTGGAGAAAGGTAATACTTTCATGGCCCAGTAGCTCCATTTTTTGGCTGGATGATTGTTAGTATCTGCCAAGTGTTTTGTAAAATAGTGTTTATAACGCTCTTGCTGCTGTTTGGAATAAACAGTTTGCAAAACCACATAAAAGAGTGTTTAGAAATGTGAAGGTGGTGAGACTCTTATCCTTCTTGCAAAGCAACAAATTAGCCTTCCTCAGATTTTTGGATGCTGGTACAAGATATAAATAAGATCCTTGGGTCAGAGATATAGGGCAGTTTAGTACTCACAACCACCGCAGTAGTCCGAGTATCAGCATTTTTGTGCTGGTTCTTCAGACCCAGTTCTCACTGGATGATGTAAACAGGGACAGGCGAAACCTATGCATGTAGTGGATTCCATTACAACAAATGAACTCTGAATTCAGAAAACTCGAGTCTTCAATAACGAGAAGCAAGAGGCCCGCCCTTTGCTCTGGGCAGACATTATCTTTACTAATCTGGCCAATCAGCAAACATGCCCTTTACTCTGGAGGGAGATACTGTATCCATTTTTCTAAGGATGTAATCAAACCTTCCTTTGGCACTGCAGGAAGATACTATCTCTATTTTTCAAGGCTGCTCAGTACACAAACATCCTTGGAAATATAATCTGGTTGAAAGGCAGGGCATGAAGAAATCTGGCACATGGAATATTACCTCCAAGGAGAGCTTCAAAAACTTTGTATGAAGAGTATATGGGGTATTACACTTGTGCGAGACCCACGCCTGTTGCCTGGGAGGGGAGAGTCTTGGATGTCATGAAATGCAAGTAGTCACAGAGATGTTACTTTTGCACAAGGTAGGAAGAATGCTTTTTTCTCTCATTTACAAAAACTCCAGTTGTTTATTAACTGTTGTCTTTTGTTCAGAAATATTATATGTATATATACACATATACATGTATATTTATAAGTAAATAGATGTACCAATAGATACATAGACAGAGCTAAACATAGATATATAGATAAACAATTGAGCTCTTTTGATCTTTTGGCTTCTCTGATGGCTCAGATGGTAAAGAATCTGTCTGAAATGCGGGAGACCTGAGTTTCAATCCCTGGGTGGGGAAGATACCCTGGAGAAAGAAATGGCAACCCACTTCAGTATTCTTGCCTGAAGAATTCTATGGACAGAAGAGCCTAGAGGCTACTGTCCATGGGATTGCAAAGCGTCAGACACGACTGGGTGACAAAAACGCTCTTTTGATCTTAGTGTAAATTATATACATGACTTTATTATTATCATGTGTATTTCAAGTAGTATTTTCCTGGATTAGATTTCTTTTGGAGAAGTTATTAAAGTTGTTATGGCCATCAGAAAGAAACACAGTGCAACACAACATGCTTATTCAGTAATGATTTCACAAAGCATTCACCGAAGGGGCATATGAATATTATTTGGGTAATATAGAGGTCGTATAGAAGACTATGTAGACAATTCAAGGGTGATTGAACATAGGATCCGAGCTTTCACTGATACCCAGGGACTGAAGGCACAATCATATTTCATTATTGAAAAGGGTATTTAAAAGGAGGTCAAGTTCATTGTGAGTGGGCTCCTTCTTCAGATTCACATGGCAGTCATTTCCTTGGTTTCCTCAAATGTATAATTTGAGTGGTTATATTTTAGAAGTTCTTAGCCTGAAAGAGAAATGGGATGACTTTTTGTACAACTTTGTCACCTTGGTGTTGACACCTGGCAGGATGCGGTGCCATGCTACAGGCTGTATTAAATAACCTAAATCAGTGACCACGATGTTGTTTTCCCAGCAGATGAAATAAAAGTGTATAGAAATAGGAATGGAGTGGTGCAGCTTGCCACCACTCTCATGACCTCTCTGGGGGGAATTTTAGCTTCCTTTCCCTTTAATTTTAGGCACTGTGGGTTTGAAAGTCCTTGATCCTAGAAGGAGAATAGTTTTTATTAGGAGAAATAATAAGAATCCAGGATTCCCTGGTGGCTCAGAGGGTAAAGTGTCTGCCTGCAATGTGGGAGACCTGGGTTTGATCCCTGGGTTGGGAAGATCCCCTGGAGAAGGAAATGGCAACCCACTCCAGTACTCTTGCCTGGAAAATTACATGGATGGGGGCACCTGGTAGGCTACAGTCCATTGGATCGCAAAGAGTCACACATGACTGAGCAACTTCACTTCATTGAACTTTAAGCTATTACGGCTGCCTGGTCATTTTGGTTTCTTCATATCAACAGATGAGCAGGCAAAGAAAGAAGATATGGCAGCGCCATTGTTGCTGTTTAATTGCTAAGTGATGTCTAACTCTTTTGCAACCCCATGGACTGTAGCCCACCAAGTTCCTCTGTCCAGGGGATCTTCCTGACTCAGGAATCAAACTCATATCTCTCGTACCTCATGCTCCCTGCATTGGCAGGCAGATTCTTTACCACTGAGCCACTTGGGAAGCTCATGTCAGGGTAGGTGAGCCAAAATTATCAAGTGGAAGAAATCTTGCTGTTTCACACCAAGGCAGTTTGATACCACTGATCCACCAGCGTGTTTCTCGGTACTCCCGTGCCCATTGTGGGGGCATGGTCATGGACCAGTACAGGATCCATGACTCAGGAATTACAGGGTAACCAGAGACTCAGATTTCTTAGGTCATTCCATCAGGTAAGCTCTCTAGACCAAGCTGACAGTGTGGAGAATCTAAATGGGTAATAAAGCTGGGCAGTGCTGTGTATCATGTAGAGCTTTGTGACCAGCTGTGCTGGAAATGGCTGCAGTTCATCCTACTAACCTTCCTCTTGTAAGTTTCACTGGAGAATGAGACCAGTTAGAATTCTGAAGAAGATGCTCCTAGCTGGGGAGGAGTTATTACCAGAAACAAGTAGATCCAAACACCTTAAATTAGGGAGGATGTAGTGGACACTGTTATGTGTCATCCAGATCACCCTCTTCAGAGCCAAGATGCTCATTTCCCAACCCTGAATATATTGGCTGCTGAAAGCTCTGAGCTGTATCCCTCTCTGAGAATTGCCCTTCAGTTCAGTTCAGTTCAGTTCAGTCGCTCAGTCGTGTCCGACCCTTGGGGAAAGGATATTCCCTCCCTCAAGGTTATGCTCCCTTGCTGGGAGCACTCTGCATCCACTCTCTGGTCATTCGCCTTAAAGGGGGTCAAAGGCCTGACCCCCTTAACTTAGCCTGGGATAATTTCCAAGGACCATCCTGGTCTCAGAGCTCTCCATGCTGAAACCTTGGTGTAACTGCACCAGAGTTCAACTTTTCCCTCTGCAAAACTAGGCTTCCATCACTCCCGTATACACGTTTTACTTGTGAAGATTTGCCAACAAATCCCCTGTACGCAAATCTCAATGTCTGCATTTGGGAAATCTGACTGAAGACAACCTGCACATTTATTTCCCTGTAGGACAGTTTGAATGATTTAAATTAATAACAGCATACCACCTTTGGTTTAGTATTTACTTAGTATGGAATGAGGGTGAGATACATCAGGTAAAAGGGAAATACGTAACTCAATATTTTCCCAGGGTAGATGACCAAATACAGAGAAAGGAAAGTGCACCATTTGCAACAGTTATAAAAGAAGAAATACAGGAGGGTGCCCTCTTTTTTTCTGAGCCTCTGATGCCTACAGAAACTTGAAAAGGAAAGACTAAAAGACCACCCCAGTTAGGGTGTAGATTCCTTTCCTTTGGCCTCAAAAAGGGCAAAATTGGGACTGCAAGAGCGAAAGTGAAAGAGTAATAGCCTGCCTCTCTCTCTATTCCCCTGCTATTGGATTTCACTCTGGGCTGGCTCTCCGAGGACTGTGGAGTTAATGAATTGTGTTCTCCTTCTGACTCAGTGTGAGGCCACACACTTTTCGGGTCACTTTAGTACAACAGCAACATGGGTGAGAGTGTTATTAACAATCACCTCTTTTCACATTCTTGCAAATTAAGCAATACTGGATTAAAAACTCTCATTTGTACTCAATTCTGGACAATTTCACATTGAAGCCTATTTTTACCACCAGGAAGAGCAGACTAAGTATCCTGATACTCAACTGGATGTATTTATCATTAGATTTTCTCTCACTATGGCAATGTGCTGAAGTGGCTGGCGGCCCAGCAGGACTCATTTTCCCTCTGCTTCCAGGAAGTAGCACAGTGATGGTTAACAGACATGGTTGTAGAAAGCGTTTCTTTTAAAAATTCCTGTGACTGCATTGAATTGTATGCCAAATATATACATATGTATAACTAAAAATATGGGAAGCATGTATTTTTCCAGTCGCATTTAATTGCATCAGTATAGAGATTATATTGGCTTCTGCAGCAACAGCTAATGAACCATGTATAGCGGAATCCAGATGTTTAGACTATATACTCTGCCAATCCATTATACAAAGTTTCAATTATGACTGTCTCCCATTGTGTGGAAAGAAGAACTGCATCACCGATAAGGAAATACAATGGAAGGCTAATCACATTGTTGCTATTTGAAAATGTGGAGGGAAGAGCTTAGGGTAGGGTTAGGTTAGGTTAGGGAAAGTGTTATTTTCAGTAAGGAGATGGTGAGGTTGGGGTAAAGGATTCATGGCTTATGTTTCCATGAAACCCTTCTAATTGGTATTGCTTATATGACATTGTGTTTGTTTCATTAACTCCAATCACAGTCACACTCATATGCCACAAAATACAAAAACACAATGAATGCTTCAAGGGAGAGTCTCTTGGACAGCCAGGAGATCAAACCAGTCAATCCTAAAGGAAATCAACCCTGAATATTCATTGGAAGGACTTATGGTAAAGCTGATAATTTCCAAAACTTTGACCACCTGATGTGAAGAGCTGACCCTTTGGAAAAGACTCTGATGCTGGGAAAGATTGAGGGTAGGAGGAGAAGGGGATGACAGAGGTAAGATGGTTGGATGGCATCATTGAATCAATGGACATGTGTTTGAGCAAACTCTGGGAGATAGTGAAGGACAGGGAAGCCTGGGATGCTGCAGTCCATGGGGTTGCAAAGAGTCTGACATGACTGAGCAACTGAACACCAACAACAGAAGTAAGTGCTCAGGGTACAGAGTAATTCATAGCCTGTTTCCTTAGGGCCAGAGCAAGGACAACTTCCCTAAGGGATTCCTCAGGCTAGATGTTGAAAGATTGGGTTTCAACAGTTGCAGTTTGGGGAGAAGGTAAATGGACAGAATTGAGTGAACCAAGGACAGTTAAGGAGGAAAAGCCAAAGTCGTTTTAAAGATCTCCTGTCTTCCTCTCAGTTTTTACATATTTAGACTTTTCTTTTTTGGACAGAGCAGGGATGGGACATTTTAAGAAATCAAGTTTAATTCATTGAATGATATTAAGCTATAAGGATCAGGGTCCTTTAGTGAGTGGTCAGTTTTATTTGCCTCAATAACACTAAAACCTATGAGTCTCCCTCACCAGGCTCCCACCTGATTCAACACACTGTCTGGGAAGAGAGTCAGGTTCATGGGCATGATTGTAGGATCACATGAACATATAGGAGTAAGGAGAGAGAATAAAGTATAGAAATGGTTTTATCAGGGGAAACCATAGAAAAGAAGCAGTCCTAAGATCATGATTACTCTTCCTGGTCCCTTAGGTGCTTGCATCCATGCATACTCAGTCACTAATTTGTGTCCAACTCTTTGTGACCCCATGGACTAGAGCCCGCCAGGCTCTTTTGTCCATGGGATTATCCCAGCAAGAATACTGGAGCAGGGTGCCATTTTCTTCTTGAGGGGATCTTCCTGACCCAGAGATCAAACCTGCATCTCCTGCATGGGCAGACAGGTTTTTTTTTTTTAAGCCATTGAGCCACCCAGGAAGCCCTCCATAGGTCCAAATATCAGCAAAAACAGTGTTGGTTTTTTTCTTGGAATTGTTAATATTTGACAGACAGCAAAATAAGGTCATCTTACAGATATGTGCTGTGAGTCTTTTTTTAAGTCATAACTCTCAGTGAGAGTTTTGTTTCTTCTCTCCTTCCCATCCTATTCACTCTTGGGACTTCAGCTTTGACCTCAAGGTGAGAATCTTCTAAACTGATGTCTTTGGACACCTTTTATTGCAAAGCTCTAGTCCCCCATTTCAAGCTATGTGCTGGTGCCTCAGCCTCAGCAGTGCAAATCTTCACTCCTTGTTTTACTGTTGATCCATTTCTTGATGGCAGTAGTTTGCTGTTTGTTATTCATGGTCAAAGTTCTGCTCCTTTCAATTCCTCTGTCTTTTCAACTTTAAAAATCAGTTACTTGCATCAGTCTCTTTCATTTAATTTTCTTTACAGTTGAAATGACTCATGAATCCATCCCTCCTTTTCCATTCCAAGCACTAATGAGACCATCTGGAACTTCAATTTGTGTTAGTGTGTGTCCTGCAGCAAGCTTGTTAATGGATTCCTCTTGATCCATTTGCTTAATCCATTTAATCATTTATACATTGCCTGTATGCTTTCTAAAACACAAATCTGAGTATGATGAAGTTGGTAACAGCAGGGTGACTATAACCTCCCACCTTGTTGATCTGTTTTGAAAATTATCCTAGATACTATTCATAAAGAATTTAGCTTGGTTCCTGGGATTATAATAAATATCGATTAGAATGTCTCCCTTCACCTTAGAAACACCATGTATGTATTCTTCTTCTCAGACCCACCTATTCTCTCTCACATCTGGGGCTTCTCACATCTATTCCTTTTGCTGGAACACTCCTTTGTCAACTTTTCAACAGGGTAGACCTTATTCATTCTCTGATGTCTGTTCAAAATTATATACTTTCATCCAGGTCTTCCTTGAATACCCAGACCTGTCCAAACTACTCTGCTGTGCACTCCTGCAGAATGTTTTATTTCCACCCTCAGAGTTCTTGTAAAGTAGAATAGAAAGTCTTCTCACCAAAACATAGATGGTTGAAGATATGGAGCATATTTATTTTCCATAACTGATAGCATCTTCCTCAATGATTCTTATTCTGGTGAGGAATTCCAACATGCTTTTATGTCATTTCAGTATTTTTCTGTGCAATTTATTAGGTGTCATTGATTTCTTTCAGGTTTGAGTCCAGTCTTCTAGATGTCTTCTCTGCTCTCTGTTTCTCTTGGCAGGGACACTCACATTGGTCTTTTGGGATTTGACATCCCCTTGGCTCTTATATGGTTAGCATTCCTCTCTGAGCTTTAGTATGCTACATTAGTGGCCCGGTGCAGCCGCAGCAGTTCTCAATTTTTCTGCCTTTGGAAACCTCCATGTGGTGCACAGGGACTTCTCCGCCAACCTCCGGCCATGTAGAAGCAGGAGGAGGTTCAAATCTTCCTTCCGCTTAGCCATGCTTGCAATGATCTACAAGGGCAATACATTTACCGGGGTCCAGGCAAGAAGAAAACATGGCATTATAGTCGTTTCCTTCAAGGGGAAAATAAACAGGAATACTTGGGAACTATTTCTTTCAATCTGCAGGAGGGAGAGGGTGGTGGGAAGGACAAAAAGTCAAATAAGAGGGTCCATTTGGGATTCTAAGAAGAAACCACCTCAGGTGATGCCTCTCATCCCAGCCTGGGTAGTTGTATAGTGGAAATAGCAAATGCGCTTAACTCAGAAAGAAGCTCTGTGATCATACTCCTGATTATTCTTCTGCTCAAAGCATTTTCTGACATTTCACTTTGGTCACCATTTTATCCTATTTGTTTTTCTTTTATTGTACCCATGTCGCTCATTGCATTTTCAGTTTCTATCTCTTCCTTCTAAACCAGTAGTCCTCAGCTGGAGGTGACTTTGCCCCCAAAAGACAGGTGGCAATGTCTGGAGACACTTTTCTTTGGCATAACCCTGAACTGGGGGTAGGGAGTGTTATTGGCGTGTGTGTGTGTGTGCTCAGTCAGCATCTGATTCTTTGTGACCCCATGGACTGTAGCCCACCAGGCTCCTCTGTTCATGGAATTTTACAGGCCAGAATACTGGGGTGGGTTGCCATTTCATTTCCAAGGGGATCTTCCCGACCCAGGGATCAGACCTACATCTCCTGCATTGCAGGCAGATACTTTACCACTGAGCCAACTGGGAAGCCCCATACTACTGGCATGTAGTAAGTAGAGACCAGGGGATGTTAACCATCCTACAATTTGCAGGATGTTTTCCTACAATACAGAATTGTCTAAATATCAGTAGTTCTGGAGTTGAGAAACTTCCTTCTAGATTGTAAAGTCCTTGAGACAGGAATTATGTCTTATTTATCTCATCTCTAATACCTCTCATATTGTCTAGTACACAATAATTATAATTAATAATTGCTTTTTGAAAGAGTAAGTGTGTGAAGAACATGAATTCATGACTAGGAGGCATTTACCTTATGAAACCCTCAGACTCTTTTGGCTTTGGTTCTTCAGATTAGTATAAGATTCAATTTGATAGTTGAGCAGAATAAATGTTGCACCTCTTTCTCTTGGACTCCCAGCACTGGTAAATTTTTAAAATTCACCTCTTTTGAAGGAGAGGGGAGAGATAGCATGGCAAGATATTAGCAGTCAGCAGCAACCCCTTGCTCATTCCCCCTCTACCTCCCCTCCGCTGGATAATAGAGGATGTCGCGACCTGAAGACTTTACTGGGCAAAGTATGCACTGGATACCTCCATCCAAAGATGAAGGAGTTTCACTAGAATAGTTCTATGGGCACATGGCTTCTGCTTTCAAGAATGGGAATTGCTAGTGAACTATGGTCCCCATGGTGCATGCGGGCCACTACGTGGTTTGGTTGCTTGAAGAGCATCTCCGGAAACAAACTTGAAAGAGATTGAACAGGATGGTTGTGTCAGTGGTAGAGCCCTGGTAAGAGGTGTGCAAGTGACCCAGGGACTCTGGATTTGTAGTTTTCTCTGATGGAGTTATGGTTTATGCTCAGCAAAGTCCTAGCTCATGCTCACAATGGTCACTTTTAACTAGTTTGTAGAGGTTTCTTTATCATGCTATTTTTCTGATAGTTTTAGGTATTCTTTAAAATGTTTGATTTTCTAGTTGATCCTTTGGTAAATTGACTTGTGTGAATAAGAGATTAGGAATTACCATTTTTCTGATTTCCAAAATAGTCCTTTATATGAAAGAATAAACTTGGTTACAAGAGGTCTATTTTTATGTGAGGATTCCTGTTCTAAGGGTAAAATTTCCACTGATATATGCTAGATAATCCAAGACATATTTTTAGATGGTGGCTAGTAGATATATTGAAACTCAGCTGTGGAATAAAGGAATTTGCAAATACTTGTTTTGTAGTATCTTAAAAATGAACGTCCGACTTTTTGCAACCCTGTGGACTATATAGTCCATGGAATTCTCCAGGCAAGAATACTGGAGTGGGTACCCTTTCCCTTCTCCAGGGGATCTTCCCAACCCAGGGATCGAACTCAGGTCTCCTGCATTGCAGGCGGATTCTTTACCAGCTGAGCCACCAGGGAAGCCCAAGAGTACTGGAGTGGGTAGCCTATCCCTTCTCCAGTGGGTCTTCCTGACCCAGAAATCAAACTGGGGTCTTCTGCATTGCAGGCAGATTCTTTGCCAACTGAGGAATGAGGGAAGCCCCAAAATAAATAACCACTGTGTCCTTTTCATATTTGGTAACATGGAAGGAAGAAGTTATTTAGTCAGTGAGGGCTCCAATCAGATCAATACAAAGAGAGAGAGCATCTAAGATGGGAGGGAGCCCTGGCTTACTCACACTCACCATTTGAAAACCACTCTGTGATTTTTGGTCCTCAAACAATCCCTGAGGGGGCCCGAGGGAAAATATTTATCATCTGTATTAAGGATGAGGAAAATGAAGCATAAGGAGGCTGAGTCACTCGGTCCAAACCACACATGGGCCACTTGTGTAACCTCAGTTTGAGAAAGGATAAGCATTCCTTTCTCTTATCTTACTGCCTTTCTCATAAGCAAATAGGCGAATGGCTCTCTAACCCACTGCCTATTTCAATTCTGTGAGGTGCTTTCAAAGGATACTGGTGTCCAAGTCCAACCCCAGGATATTTGCTGTAGTTAGTCTGTAGGCGGAGACCCAGAAGTCAGGTCCTTTTTTTAAAAATTTATTTTTAATTGGAGGATAATTGCTTTACAATGTTGTGTTGGTTTCTGCCATACATCAACATGAATCAGCCATATGTGAAGTCGCTCAGTCATGTCTGACTCTGCAGCCCTGTGGACTGTAACACACCAGGCTCCTCCATGGGATTTTCCAGGCAAGACTACTGGAGTGGGTTGCCATCTCACAGGTATACATGTCTTCTCCTTCTTGAACCTTTCTCCCACTTCCCAACCCGTTCCCCTACCCCCCAGGTGGTCACAGAGTTCCCTGCCTCATACAGGAAATTCCCACTGGCTATTTAGTTTACATATGCTAATATATATGTTTCAATACTATTCTCTCAATTCCTCCCACCCTCTCTTTCCCCAGATGATTCTAAATTGTTACAAACATTGAGAATCATTGATCTGAGCCCTGCAGTTCTTGTTGCCCTCTGTATCTGAGCAAGTCTGTTTATTTTGGACTTTTTCATGGCACTTTTATGAGACCTTCACCAAGAATGAAATATGCTGTAATTTGAGTGACATCAGCAGCTTCTTGGTTATTTTCCATAAGAAAGCAAGATATTATTAAATTAGTTCTATTAAGTGAGGTTTAGAGTGGAACATCATAGTTAATCAAGAAATTATAGGTTAGCCGTGTGAAAGGTAAGGCATCTTTTCAATGCACTCCAATGTATCTCCGGAATCAGCTACCACTGGCCTGGCCCATCAGTGGAGCATTCTTGAGGCCACTACCAAAATACATGCAGTTCACTGGGCCATGAGCTAGCTAGTCCTGGCTCCAGGCCAAGTCATTTTTGATCAGAGGTCACTCTTCATTCTATTGCGTTCACTTGAAAAGTATATTCTTTACACTGAAATGTCTGTGTTTTCCTCTCTAGGTTAGAGTGTTCAAAAGCCATAATGTGAGGATTTGCACTTTGAACTGTAGGTCCAATGACAATATTTTCTTCCATGAAGAATGGGTCCCTGGATTATGTCTTATTGTAGATTTGCATGTCCTTGGGACATCTTTAGCTCATTCTTAGCACATGCTTTTCTTTATTGTCTAAGTTTTTATGCTCATCCTCTCTATTTTTGTCTTTGACTACATTGCTTTTCTTTTCTCCTTACCTACATCTTAGGTCTGCCAAGGATTTGTGACATCACCACTGAGTCCCATTCATACTCAGTGTGGTCTCTAGGACTAAAGAGGTCAATTGTCTCTGGACTTAAGTACCAAATTCTTTCTCTTTTTTCATTCAATAGCTTTGTCTGTTAAGGGAGACATACATCTGATTGAGATTTTAGAAACAAACTATGCAAAATTAAAATTTAACAATGGTTAAAGCTATGTCTCAAAACAATGGCCTATCAACTACTAATCTGTGAAAGAGAGTCAATTTAACGTGTCCATCTTTTAAGAAGAAACCCTAAACTAAGCCTGTCTCTCAATACTAAATGCTTAAGATAACAAAAGGGGGATATGCAATAAAATGAAATAAGGCCTGTCTTATTGAAAATGGAAATATATTTATTGGAAATGGAAAATGGAAAGTTTGACGTTCTCAAGAGATTTTATTGAAAATGGAAATTTTGATGCTCTCAAGAGCTTTATTTTTGTGATAAAATGATGTAGCTCTTTAACATGAAAACTCATGAGTCAAAACTAGACCTCGATTTTGAGTCACAAAGTTCTGTGCATACATCCCATTTGATATCCACATTGGATGTACTGTCCTTATTTTGCCTTCAGATCTTTTAGACTGTGGGAAAGGTGGAAGGATTATGCTGTGAATTCAAGGCTTCTGTTCAATCTTTTCCTATGAGATATGCCTCATTATGACAGGTGGCAGTAATGGTAAAGGACCCACTTGCCAATGCAGGTTAGACATAGAGATGCGGGTTCAACCCCTGGGTCAGGAAGATCCCCTGGTCAGGGCACAACAACCCACTCCAGTATTCTTGCCTGGAGAATCCCAGGGAAGGCAGAGTCCGGTGGGCTGCCATCTATGGGGTTGCATAGAGTCAGACACGACTAAAGCGACTTAGCAGCAGCAGCAGCAGCAATACACACATGATGAAACTAACTCAGATACCACGGAGATAAAGAACTATAACTGAGATAGAATTTTAGCTCTTCCCTCCTGACACACTGCTACTCCCAAATATATGGTCTCTAGAATAAGGGCCAGGAGTGGCATATTTATGATTTATGGGTTTCCATGCCCTCCTCCAAGGGATCTTCCAACCCAGGGATGGAACTCAGGTCTTCTACCTTACAGGTGGTTTCTTTACCATCTGAGCCATCAGAAAAGCCATTTATGATTTAGATAACCCTAAAGAAGGCATATTCAAAAGCAGAGACATTACTTTGCCAACAAAGGTCTGTCTAGTCAAGGCTATGGTTTTTCCTGTGGTCATGTATGGATGTGAGAGTTGGACTGTGAAGAAGGCTGAGCACCGAAGAATTGATGCTTTTGAACTGTGGTGTTGGATAAGACTCTTGAGAGTCCCTTGGACTGCAAGGAGATCCAACCGGTCCATTCTGAAGGAGATCAGCCCTGGGATTTCTTTGGAAGGAATGATGCTGAAGCTGAAACTCCAGTACTTTGGCCACCTCATGCGAAGAGTTGACTCATTGGAAAAGACTCTGATGTTGGGAGGGATTGGGGGCAGGAGGAGAAGGGGACGACAGAGGATGAGATGGCTGGATGGTGTCACTGACTTGATGGACGTGAGTCTCAGTGAACTCCGGGAGTTGGTAATAGACAGGGAGGTCTGGCATGCTGCGATTCATGGGGTTGCAAAGAGTCGGACACGACTGAGTGACTGAACTGAACTGAACTGAAAGAAGGCAGAGAGTCAAAGAACTGATGCCTTCAAACTATGGTACTGGAGAAGACTCCTGAGAGTCCCTTGGACAGCAAGGAGATCAAACCAGTCAATCTTAAAAGAAGTGAAGTGTAAGTTGCTCAGTCATGACCCCATGGACTATACAGTCCATGGAATTCTCCAGGTCAGAATACTGGAGTGGGTAGCCATTCCCTTCTCCAGGGGATCTTCCCAATGTAGAGTTCGAATCCAGGTCTCCCACATTGTAGCAGCTTCTTTACTACTGAGCCACCAGGGAGTTATCTCACAGGAAATCAACCCTCAATATTCATTAGGAGATGATGAGGGTCAGGGAGGCCTGGCATGCTGCAGTCCATGAAGTTGCAAAGAGTTGGAAATGACTGGGTGACTGAACAATATTTCCTTATTAGCTGATCCCCTACAAATTAAAATAATTTTATAGATACATCCAGATTAAAAAAAATAGCTTTTCCTGAAACTTGAGGGGACAACTGTCACATTGTTGTTCAGTTCTAAGTCCTGTGTGACTTTTTGTGATGCTGTGGACTGCAGCAAGGCAGGCTCCCCAGTCCTTCACTGTCTCCTGAAGTTTGCTCAAATTCACGTACATTGAGTCAGTGATGTTATCTAATAATCGCATCCTCTGCTTCCCTCTTCCCCTTTTGCCTTCAATCTTTTGTAGCATCAGGGTCTTTTTCAATGAATTGGCTCTTCCCATTAAGTGGCCAAAGTATTGGAGTTTTAGCTTCAGCATTAGTCCTTCCAGTGAATATTCAGGGTTGATTTCCTTTGGGATTGACTTGTTTGATCTCCTTGCAGTCCAAGGGACACTCAGGAGTCTTCTCCAGCACCACAGTTGAGAAGCACTAATTCGTCAGCATTCAGCCTTCTCTATCGTCCAATTTTCACATCCGTACACGACTACTGGAAAAACCATAGCCTTTACTATGGACTCATTGTAAAGAAAATGAAGCTCTACATTTTTTATTCTTTTCTAAGGAAGGGAAAACCTAGGTAATGTTTTGGAGTTTTCCAGCCTGGCTGAGCCCACTGAACACCTACCTGTCAAGGATGCTGAGAGCAGAAAAGTCTACATCTAGGACATACAAGCTATTCTTTCTTACCAATGTACATCAACTCACAGATCTTTCTCCCCAGCTTGCTTCCTTCTCTGCTGGTATAGCTGATACTGCCTCCCTCTATCAGCCTAGTCTTCATTGTATTCCCTTTTTCCCCATCTGAAGTTTCCAGACACATTTTGATATATTATTTGATTAAAGCTTATATAATATAAAATCTCTTTTCTTCATCATCATGATCATTGGCACTGATATTTTTAAAAATCATTTTTATTGGAGTATAGTTGCTTTACAGCATTATGTCAGTTTCGACTGTATTGCAAAGTGAAGCAGCTGTATATATGCATATATCCCTTCTTTTTTGATTTCCTTCCAGTTTAGGTCACCACAGAGGCTCAGTAGAGTTCCCTGTGCTATACAGTAGGTTTTCATTAGTTATCTATGTCATGCATAGTATCCGTAGTGAATATATTCAGTCCTGGTCTCCCAGTTCATCCCATGCCCTGTTCCCCCCTTGATATCTGTATGTTTGTTTTTGACATCTGTATCTCTATTGAGAGATGAGATTGAGAAAGTTGCTATTGCTGATTGTATTCCCTTGAATTCTGGGAGATGATGTGCTATTTGTCTCCTAGTAGAGATTTTGGAGACTGTCTTTGGTGTGAAGTCAAAAGCTTGAAAGAGTTCACCGAGTATTTACAGACTGTGTACCTGAGCCAACTTCTTTTCAGAGTTGGAAGTGGTAATATGTACTAATTACAAACAGAGTGCTGGATTTGGGGGTGGGGGAAACAGACTCCTCAAATTGACTCCATGATTCACTAGCTTTGAGAACTTGGATGCATTACCTAAGTTTCCTAAGCTTCATTTTCCACATCTGCAAAACAGCAATAAAGGGGTTGTTGCGAGAGTGAGGACAACAATGCACACAGCACTTAGCTTAGTGGCTGGAATATAGTAAATGTTGAAACCATCTGCTGCTATTATTACTGGTGGTGGTATTATTATTACTCATGACTTCAATGCTATAGTCTTTCACTATTCCTTGCTTTGCTTCTACTGAAATTGCCAGGTTTGACTAGAGACCGTGGTCAACTTTCCTGGGTGCTCAGTCATGTCTGATTCTGCAACAGCATAGACTGCAGCCCGCCAGGCTTCTCTGTTCATGGGATTCACCAGATAAGAATACTGGAGTGGGTTGCCATTTCATTCTCCTGCATTGCAGGCAGATTATTTACCATCTGAGCTACCACGGAAGTCCTCAACTGTCCTGACCTCAGGACAATTTGGTAAATGCAAAGTCCTATGTGGAGAAAGTCACCCAGAAGGCACCCTGTAAGTATTGGCCATGTGGATCATACTTCCAGGAGCGATTTCTGTTCTGCATCTGGCTGTAATTCTCTGGCTTCCAAGTATGGGAATGGTAAGGATAACACAGGGAGATCTCATCCCCAAATGCTCCTTTTTTATTTTTAACTTTTCATTTTGTTTATTGGAGTATAGCGAATTAACAATGTTGTGATAATTTCAGATGGACAGCAGAGGAGCTCAGCCATACACATACATGTATCCATCCTCTCCCAAACTCCCCTCCCATCATGGCTGCCACATAACATTGAGCAGAGTTCCCAGTAGTCCTTATTGGTTCCCAGTGAGTCCTTATTGGTTATCCACTTTCAATATAGCAGTGTGTTCAGGTCCATCCCTACCTTCCCAGATGGTGCTAGTGGTAAAGAACCTGCCTGCCAATGTAGGAGACTTTGGTTCAGTCCCTAAGTCAGCTAGATCCCCTGGAGGAAGGCATGGCAATCCACTTCGTTATTCTTGCCTGGAGAATCCCATGGATAGTGGAGCCTGGTGGGCTACAGTGCATAGGGCTGCATGGAGCTAGACATGACTGAAGTGACACATGCATGCATGTATGCACACATGACCATCCCATTGAACTCTCCCTTTTGAATATTGCTGACTTCAGTATTTTCTAGAAATCTTAGGCAGCTTTCAATGTCAAAGACTAAAACATTTTTTTTTCCTTTCCAGCCATTAAAGTACTTTTATTAAGTCATCAGACGAGCACTTTCTAAGGGAAAAATAGTTTATGTGTGGTTTGGATGCTAAACATTGACTCAGCGTCAGGTCTAAGAAGGAGAAGGCTTGTGCTGACACACGAGTAATAATAATGGAAAAATAGACCGTCCCAAGTTTGCTAAATAAAGCCATAAGTTTGGAAGAGCACAATATCCCAAACTCTCAAATGCGCTTTGTTTTTTTTCAAGATTATTCTTTTCATTGCTCACCAGCATCATATTTTTTTCTTCCAATATACATATTTCCCCAAGTTCATTGTCACCATAGTCTTCTCCCACGTGTTCTATATTTTTATACAGTGCTAGTCATGGTTAGGTAATATTAAGCAATACTTAAGAAAGCAGGCTGCTTGAAATGACTTTTTAGGCTAGGAATTTCATAGAAACTGTGTGTAGCTGTTACTCTTACTTTAGGGATTAATTACTTTTACAATACAAACAGTGACTGCAATATAAGCTTTGAGAGACTGACTCATTAAGGAAACAAGACAGGTTTGGAAAATGGGTTCCTTGCCATTGACGCACAGGGGAAAATTTTCTACAAAATGGTAATCTGAGAATTTTAATGGCCATGAAACAGTTCACATAAAACTGATACTATCAGGAAATGGGCCATAATTCAATATTCTGTGATTACTTGTCAGTTTCAAAGGGATAACATGGCACAACCAGGTGTTTTGATTTCTTGAAATGAAAGAAACGGGAAGTCAATCAGTTTTCAGTTACTTGGTTCTGTTTTCAGTTTTCCTCTCCTGGGGAAGTCATTTTGCAGAGTTACAGAATGAGTTAAGGATGAGAAAAATTTAGGAGATGAAAAAGCAAGGAAGAAATGTTTATTTTTTGAGTACGGTCTTTGTGATTTTGGATCCCTTCACTGTTCCGTGACCCATTTTTTTTTCTCTTATTTCCAATATAGGAAAGACTCTCTAGGCCGGGGCTCTAGGGGAAGTTACTCAAATCCCTTTAGGGAGCATCATAGATAGAGGCTGGAGAGAAAAAGATTCAGGTGGTTGTCAACCAGACAAAATAATGTTTCCCATTGGTCTGTCTTTTCTTGATTTTGAACAAAATATTCTTTTGCAAGGGTCTTCCCAGGTGGCTCAGTGATATAGAATTAGCCTGCTAATGAGGCGACACATTTGATCCCTGGATTGGAAAGATCCCCTGGAGTAAGAAATGGCAACCCACTCCAGTATTGTCTCTTGGAAATTTACATGGACAGAGGAGCCTGGTGGGCTACATCCGTGGGGTCACAAAGAGTTGGACACGACTGAGCACGCACAAATGCATTCTTTGGAAAAAGTATTCTTAAACCAATGGATTGGTGGGTAATGTCTAGGTCCTTTGTAGCATTAATATCCCTTGAATCTATGTCTTCAATGACTACTTAGGAGACACCTGAGCAAGAGGAAAGAGAAATAAAAAACAGAGAAATGATTCAGTTAGTAATTCTGAAAAAGAGTCCTTTTTCATTAACTTTTTCTTTAAATATTTATTTCTGTTACCTTGAAAGCAATATGTATTGGTTGCAAAAAGGTGAAGGAAAGATTTCATAAATACTTGCAATATTTTACAGATCTACTTCTCATGGTAAATTTTCACTTTTAATGATGTCACTGAAGTAAGCACCCATTCTTTTATTTCTGTTCATTCTCATTCTTTGGTTTCCTCAAGTAATAAGCCTGCATCTTATTTGTAGCTCTTTTTCCTATATCATTATTGGGAATGTTCTATTAGTCAAAAGCTCTACTACCTGCGAAAGCAGGAAAGCTAAGGCTTACCCTCACAGGTGCTTGTGTGTGTATATATATACATATATATATATATATATATATAGAGAGAGAGAGAGAGAGAGAGAGAGAGAGAGAGAGAAAGAGACCTGGGTTTGATCCCTGAGTTGGGAAGATCCCCTGGAGAAGGAAATGGCAATCCATTCCAGCATTCCAGGACTATTGCCTGGAAAATCCCATAGACAGAGGAGCCTGGTAGGCTACAGTCCATGGGGTTGCAAAGAGTTGGACATGACTGAGCAACCTCACTTCACTATATATATATATATATATATATATATATACACACACACACACACATATATACATGTAAATGTAAAAATAATATTTAAAATCCAACAACTCCACTTCTGGGTATTCATATGAAGAAAATGAAAGCACTAATTTGAAAAGATGTATGCACTCCAAAGTTTATTACAGCATTATTTGCAATAGTCAAGATATAAAAGGAACCTAAGTGTCCATTGATAGATCAATGGATAAAGAAGATGAAACATATACACAATGGAATATTACTCAAGCATAAAAAAGAATGAAATCTTGTTATTTGTGACTGCACCTGAAGGATAGTCTGTTAAAGTGAACTAAGTCAAAGACAAATACTGTATATCTTCACATATATGTAGAATCTAAAGACCAAAACAAACAAATATAAAACAGAGATAGACTTACAGATACAGAGAATAAGTTAGTAGTTGCCAGAGGAGAGGGGAATGCAGGCTGGACAAGACAGGTAAAGGAAGTTAAGGGACATGAGATATCAATTATAAAATAAATAAATCACAAGGATGTAATGTACAATACAGGGAATATAGTAAAAAATACTGTAATAACTTTGTATGGTATGTAATCTACAAAAGTATCAAACTGTTCACTATATTGTACAGCTGAAAGTAGCATAATATTGTTAATTCAATGCTAATAAAAAGAATAAACACTCATTTCCTTTCTATTTGTACATAGTTATGGTTGAAGGGCAGTTGTGAGTGAGTGAGTGCGTGTTTGTGTTGTGGAAAGGAAAGCAGAGGAAGTGGGAGGCAATTTAGTGTGCTGAAATGTCATGGAATCCAATGTTTTGTGTCGCATAGATGATGCATTGTAGGAGTGACATTATTGTGAAACTTGTTCAGTCCCAGTTTCCCTTGAAGTGGATTTGGTTCAGTTTTTCCATTTCAGTGTTAAGGGCATGACAGTGTACTATAATATTGTCTGAGAGCAACTTCTGACAGATTACAATGAGGAAAAACAAACTCACTCGCCTAATATAAATTCATAGAAGGCTTCTCCCCAGAACCTACGCCATCACATCTGTCTCAATGTATCCCAGTTGCCAAGCAAGAATGAGCAACTGTCTGCTAAAGGTTTAGAGAAAAGAAGCCTTTGCTTTTATTTTAGAAAACGCCCTTTTTTCCCCCCAGTATTCAGATGATATTCACTCCCTTGACTTTGTATTTGCTTGTAATGATGACTGTCCTCATTTCCTGTTATAAATAGTGCTGCATAGCTCTCACTGTAGACTTAGTTAATTCTTTCTCCTTAGGAACATGTTCTTTCTTTGAGGTTCAAATGCCTCTATGACATGGGCTACTTGGTTTAACTTTATAGTTGGTCCTACACTGATCTTTTCATACTGTTCATGGCAATGTCAAAGAATGCTCAAACTGCTGCACAATTGCACTCATCTCACAAGCTAGTAAAGTAATGCTCAAAATTCTGCAAGCTGGCCTTCAATAATACATGAACCGTGAAATTCCAGATGTTCAAGCTGGTTATCAAAAAGGCAGAGGAACCCGGGATCAAATTGCCAACATCCGTTGGATCATCAAAAAAGCAAAAGAGTACCAGAAAAACATCTATTTCTGCTCTATTGACTATGCCAAAACCTTTGACTGTGTGGATCACCACAAACTGTGGAAAATTCTGAAAGAGATGGGAATACCAGACCACCTGACCTGCCTCTTGAGAAATTTGTATGTAGGTCAGGAAGCAACAGTTAGAACTGCACATGGAACAGACTGGTTCCAAATAGGAAAAGGAGTATATATTGTCACCCTGCTTATTTAACTTATAAGCAGAGTACATCATGAAAAACACTGGGCTGGATGAAGCACAAGCTGGAATCAAGATTGCCGGGAGGAATATCAATAACCTCAGATATGCAGATGACACCACCCTTATGGCAGAAACTAAAGAGCCTCTTGATCAAAGTGAAAGAGGAGAGTGGAAAAGTTGGCTTGAGAAAACTAAGAACATGGCATCTGGTCCCATCACTTCATGGCAAACAGATGAGGAGACAGTGGAAAGAGTGAGAGACTTTATTTTCCTGGGCTCCAAAATCACTGCAGATGGTGACTGGAGCCATGAAATTAAATGATGCTTGCTCCTTGGAAGAAAAGTTATGACCAACCTGGACAACATATTAAAAAGCTGAGACATTACTTTGCCAACACAGCATGATCCAGCCTGGTATGATGTACTCTACATATAAGTTAAATAAGCAGGGTGACAATATACAACCTTGACATACTCCTTTCCCTATTTGGAACCAGTCTGTGGTTCCATGTCCAGTTCTAAGTATTGCTTCTTGGCCTGTATACAGATTTCTCAGGAGGCAGTCAGATGGTCTGGTATTCCCATCTCTGTAAAATAGGGTAACAGTTACAGTCTTCACCTCAACACTTTTGAGTTGTTGTAATGAGATGCTCTATAAACTGGCAAATAGTAGTCAAATTATCATTATAACTATTTTTATCATTACATTTCTGGTAGCTGAGTGGCTCTCACTTCTCTTTTCCCCGAGGGTAATTTGCTCTTTAGGAAATTTTCTGAGATCAGAACAGATCCATGGCCTTGCTAATCTTCTCAGAACCCAGAAATCTGATCCTATGAGCCCTGATAACTATGATTAGGATGATTCTGATGTAAGACTTGCCCAGCATTGATAACCTACCTGTCTGGATTTCTGTCAGCCCCAGGCTCACTTCTCTGCCTGACATTTTTTATATAACTATTTTCTCTACTAGAATCTGTGTTTTGTGGAGGAGGCAAGATGCTGTATACATCCATACCTTTGTACTTTAGCATAGCAAAGCAAGTATTGAATATCAAATGTGCAACAAAGTTTGTAAAAAAAAAAAAAAAACTTGCTTCTTTTATATTGTATGGTATACTGTGCCATTTATGCCATGGATTTCTATACCTACTAATGGATGTGAAAGTCACTCAGTCCTGTCCAACTCTTTGCAAACTCATGGACTGTAGCCCGCCAAGCTCCTCTGTCCATGGAATTCTCTGGGCAAGAATACTGGAGTGGGTTGTCATGCCTTTCTCCAGGGGATCTTCCCAACCTAGGGATCAAACCCAGGTCTCCTGCATTTCAGGTAGATTCTTTACTGTCTGAGCCATCAGGGAAGTCCATCTACTAGTGGAATGGATTGAACTGTATCCTTCTAAAAGATATGTTGAAATCCTAACTAGCAGTAACTCAGAATGTTAACTGATTTGGAAATAGGGCTGATGCTTGCTTGCTCAATTGCTCAGTTATGCCCGACTCTTTGAGACCGCAGACTGTAGCCCACCAGTATTCTCTGTGCATGGCATTTTCCAGGCAAGAATACTGGAGTGGGTTGTTAGTTCCTCCTCTGGGGGATCTTCTCTATCTAGGGATTGAACACACATCTCCAGCATTTCCTGCATTGGCAGGCAGATTCTTTACCATTAAGCCACCTGGGAAGTCCCAGGATTGTTGTGGGTATAATTAGTTAAATTTAGATGGAGTTAGAGTGGACCTCTAATCCAAAATGTCTGACATCTTTTAAGAAGAAGGACATTTGAATTCAGACTCTCACAGAGAACTCCATATGATGATGGAAGCAGAGGTTGGAGTTATGCTGTCACAAGGCAAGGAACGCAAGGATCAAGGGATACTACTAGAAGGTGGGAGGAAGCAAGGGGGTGGGGGATCGCTCCTAGAGGCTTCAGGGAGAGCATAGCCCTGCCAACATCTTGGTTTCAAACTCCTAGCCTCAAGAACCATGAGAAGATAAATATCTGTTGTTTTAACTCACCAGTTTGAGGTAATTTGTCACAGAATCCCTGGGGAATTAATATAGCCAGATAGCGACAAGACTCTGGATCAACAGTCAACAAGATGCATGATCTCCACTCTCATGGAGCTTTGCACTAGATGTCTTCTCTTGGCTCTTCCAGATCCAATCTTCAGCCTTCAGTTTCTGCTTCCCCCCTGAGGCTGATCAGTATGGACTACCAGGTGTGTGATGGATAGAAGCTATTGTGTAGCACAGGGAGCCCAGTCTGGCTCTCTGTGATGACCTAGAAGGATGGGATGGGGCCAGGGATGGGAGGCTAGAGAGGGGGGGAATGTATGTATAATTATGGCTGATTTTCATTATTGTGTGGTAGAAAACAATAGAACTTTGCAAAATAAAATAAAATGATTAAGGAAAAGAAAAGAGAAAAAACCAAAAAGAGTTTCCTTGTCTCCCTGCTTTCTATTGCTTTGGGCCAATGACTTGGGCCATGGCAAAAGACCTGAGGGAGACAGCGGTGTGAAGGTGGGCTGTTTATTCTGCTAGTTCCGACCTCATGGGTCACCATAGGTTGGTTGTCCCATTTATCAAAGACCACACCTCTTGTTAGATCATTTTCTTTTACTCTCTGGCTTCTGGGCACCTCACTCTAGCCTTTTTTCTTTAGCTGTGGTGAGAGCTTCCCACTCTTATTATTCATGGGACGTTGTACTACCCTTTTTTGGTTCTGTCCACCTCTTTGGAAATAGGTCTTTTACTAAACTTAATTGGAATTAGCCACTTTGGGAATGCCACTATTTTTTGCCTGGACTCTGGCTGATTGAGTTACTGAAGAAGACAGACAATAAACATGTAAACATATTTTTAAAAGGACAGTCTATAAGTTAGTTAATAATATTAATGTTAATTACTCATTACTGAGTCCAAGCTCACTCTTTTTGCTGCATTACATGCCAATAAATTCATGAGACAAAGTGTTGAGGCAAAGAATACAGCTTTATTCAGAGAGTTGGCTGACCGAGAAGATGGCATACTAATGTCTCAAAATAACCATCTTGTTTAGGCCTGGATGCCAGATTCTTTTATGGATCGGAGATGGGGGGACGTGAGGAAACAAAGTACAAAGACCATTTAATTCTTGCAAATATCTCCTAGAATGGCAGGTCTTAGGCAGGAGGTTGTGTTAGTTTCACTTCCTTACAGTTGTTTCGTGAGTGGTGTGAAATGGAATATCTCCTATCATATCAATAAACAGAGATCCCACAGCTATCTGCAATTCCAGCCCCGCAAAAGGGAATTTCTGAGCCATACTGGTTGGCAACAGATGAGGGGCATCATTTCCCACACAAAGAACTCAAGTCCTTCACAAGTGGGCAGGGTCATGCTATCTCCCTGTGAGCCAAACAAAGGAGCCTTAGCCCAGGGGTCAAGAGGAGGGAGATGGGCAGGGTTTCCTGAAGCAGGCCTTTAGGTATGCCTGTAGTAACAAAAGTGGCAAAATAAGAGTTGAAGTCACAGAAGCAGATACAGTATGGAGTCAAAATTAACCCTTCCCAGTTACATTATTACTAATGAAGGAGTAAACCAGTACATTTTATTTTCTTTAAATAATCTGAATGAGAATTAAACAAGTTACTTTAGTACAGAATATAATTCATTTAGCAGCACAGGGTTGGAGGAACTAAAGATCACAGTGTCTGATAGTTATGGAATAGATGGGAAGTAACGTCATCATGGTGTTAATTGATTTCATGTGGATTTGAGCGTTTCTGGCCTAGGAAGATCACTACTGTATATGATTTACATATGATTGGTGTGTAATGCCAGAATGCAGCTCCCTTCCTTCTATCTATTAAGCACACTTGGTATTGTGAGTCAGGAGTGAGATCTTGAATCTTTGGCCAATAGGACTGCCTAATTTCTATTTGTCAAAAAAGTAATACATGTAGTTTAAAAAAAGGCTTTTTTTTTTTTCAAGAGTCCCATAGTAGATTACATTTCAAGTTGAAGAATTTATGTGCTTATACTTAGAAAATTGGCTTTTTTGCACTTGTATGCATGAAGTATCACTTTCTTTAATGCATATGTTCTCAACAAAAGACAAAATTTTGATTGCATTTTGAAAACTCAACATGTGTTCAAGATAGCATTATGAGAAAACCTTCACTAGTGAAGAGGAGTAGGCAGTAATAAACAATTATTTTCAAGGCAAAGTTACCTGAATTTTTTTCTTGATTTTTTTTTTTTTTTTTACTGCTTGTGGGGATAAATTTCAAACTTGTTCGTTTCACTTTAGAAGACTTACTTCTTACTATTGCCCTGAAGTCTTCTGTGTGTAGCCAAATGGGAGGTGGAAAATTTAGTTGAAAATAATACTGTAGTCTCTTTCTCAATATATAGGATTAGATTTCTGTAAACCTTATGTGAGAAACTTTCAATCCAATGGGGTAAAATAAAGTTGGGGGAAATGAGATTATAAGAATCAAAATTCTGATGAGTATAGTTTATGTTTATCAAAGTAGAACCCTAAAAGCAACTATGTAAGGCACCTCTGTATGTACCTTCATTTAGTAATCAATGGCATTAGATGCATACTCATCTACATCTCATCCTTTGTTCACCAGTAACTTTTCAGTATTTCTTCTCTCCATATTGTAAATATAATCCTTATAAACTCGTTTAGTTTGATGCTGTTAATATAGAGTGCAAAAGTTTTCCTGTGTCTGTCTGCCATCTACATCTCCAAGGCCTTTCTGATTTTATGACTTGAAATTACCTTTCATCACCGTTGGTTTCACTGTATTTCCGCAGACATTCACAGGCATGCCTGCACTGGAAAAGGAGCTTGGGGTAGTCCTTATTTCTCAAGCTCCTGAATGGTACTAATTTTGAACATGATCACTGAGTAACAAAGTCCCTCCCCATCCAAAGCCTCGGGGATGTTTCTGCCCATAAACCAAGAAGTGCAGTTACAAGGTTTGGGATTAGCTCTCCTTGGACTTCCTTTCTCTCTCCTACAGTTTTATTGCATGGCCTCTCCTTTTTTCTCTGCCTCATGATTTATTGCCACTTCCTCTCTCCGATTTCTAGCTTCCTGTTTCTCTAATTATCTCCAGCAGGAAGAACTTTAAATTCATGTGCACAGAAACCCCAGTTCCCCTGAGGATTTAGCGTACAGAGTAAATCCATCTGAAGTAGAATTTCACACAAAGAGAATCTGAGATTAGGCATGAGTGATTCCTCAACATATTTTTAGTGGGATCTCCTTGCCTGTCCCGTGATCTTGCCTCTTCCCAGAATAGCCTCTTTACTCTTCGCCATCTGGGAAATGTGTATTTTTCCTTTAAAAACCAAATTAGATACCACCTCCTTTGGGGAAGCTCTCCCAGCTCCATCAGGCAGAATTAGTCAACTCCTCTGTAGCCACGTAGCCCTTCGGTCTTACTTTTGTTACAGCAAGAATGTGTTTCTTTTTCAACGTCTACTATGCCCTTGGCACTTACCACATTGTTAGTACTTGTTTGCTTGTCTATCTCACTTAGTTGATCTGAGCTTTTCAAAGCAATGGTATATTTGCCTTTTTATATTTACCTCAGGATGCTGGCATCTGGGCAGAGTGTAAGAATATATGTTTGCTGAATAAATGATGTGTGAATATTTGAATGAGTCCATTAAATGAATTAGTAAGACTATTTGGTAAGTGGATGTCAGACTAATTTACTAAATATATACATACATTATGTATATTTTAAATAAATGTCAATTTGTATATTTACCCCTATTGAATATAACTTTAGGTGTTTATTAGCTGGACTTCAGATTTGATGAAAATAAGAGCTGGGTTTCTCATTCTCATCGTTACACCCTCAGTCCCAGGTATCTAGTGCCCAGTTGGCACTTACTGTGTATTTTTAGAATTTATGAATGAAAAATAAAAATATAGCAATCTTCAACTTTTTTTTTGAAAATGGAGACAAACGTATTCGATCTGATTATTTTTTTCAACCCAAACTGCTTCTCTCTTAGTTCTATCTCACTGTTATGAGTGACCGCACGTGGAAAAGGTGAAAGTTTGGGCAGAGAGTCTATTCCGAATTAATAAGGAGATTTTTGTTTCAAAAGTTCCCCTCAGTACATCAGCAACAAATGCTTTGAAACAAAGGTGAAGCCATGGATGGAACTGATTTGCACAATTAAAAACTGCCTCATGACTGCAAGCATCAGCTGATTCCTGGCAAACCATTGCTTTTTCTTATTCCATAACTAGTTTGTTTTTGAAGGAAAAAGGGGTACTGTTTTGAGAGGGTAAATATAGCTTCTTATTCTGAGTACTTGTCTTTCTCACTTCTGTTAAAAAAATCTAAGCCCCCGGTGACGGCGATGCTTTTGTATGATGTCTGCAGGCACAAATACTGCAAGTGTGAACGAGACACATGCACGAACAAAACAGCACATGCCGTTCTCACAGCCAGTTGCACAGGACGCTCATGTGTGCATCTGCTGCTTATTAATTTTCTTCCTGCTGTTTGCATCATTCTTTTGAAGATGCTCCAGCAGTCTATTACTTTGCCCAATTGTTTATAATGTCTATAAATCAGGGACTTGAAGCAAATGAACTGTCTAGGTTGTGTTTGCAAAATATTTGGATCTTCTGGTTTTGTTGTATTTTCCTAGCTTTAGAAAACATAGATTAAGCCCTGATTGAAGTTTATTTTCTAATTACTCTTTTTTTTTTTTTGAGGGGGGATGCATTACATTTTTAGCCAGTTAGTAGGTTCAAACCATGTTTTGGTGTCTTGCTCAGTTTGTTTTTAAATTCCTGCTGTTAATGTTGACAGTTTTTCTTTCTCAAGAGTCCTCTGAAAAGGCAAAACAAAACCCCAAACCCCATCAAGTACATTTTTAGAAATCATATAAAAGTGCCAGGGAACAGAGCTATCTTCTAGCACCAGTTTCTAATATTCAGCCGTGATATTTTAACAACAGCTGTAGTACAACGATTAAATTACGTTCAGACAGGAGGTCTCAATGAATTGAGTTTGGAGTATGAAAATTTCTGTTAGAAACCCTGGTAAAAAAGGACAACTAGGGAAGGAATTCAAGATATCATGTCGATTTATTGACTGAGTGCATCAACAGCATGCTTTTAATTTGCAGAGTAACATAAAAATACTCAGAATCTGTGCCTAGGTCAAATATGAGTCCACATTTTGTGTCATGGACATTGTATCCAACCCTCTCCCTTTTTCCCCCAGTCATGGTTTTTATAGAGGGATGTGGTTGACAAGAAATTAGAGTTAACAGCAAGAGTGAATCGGTTACATAAAATGTTTATGAGATGATGTGAGTAATGCAACCTTAAGGGGAAAATTTCCTTTATATTTTTTGTTTTTATTTTCAAGAGGTTGCAGATGAATGGACAAATTACCCTGATACCTAAGCATTTCTACACAGTGTGGCTTAAAATCCCCATGACAATCTAGGGGGATTTTGATTTATATCAAAAAGAGTATGCAATTTTAGGTGAATAAACTAGTTCAATGATAAAGCTACTCAGTTTAATAAGGGTACTAAATGCATTGTTTACACCAAAAGTTGCTGATTGATGCCATTTGTTTCTGCAGAGAGCTAGCTAGTTTACAAAACCTTTCACCTCCTTGACTCACTTTAGTGGAAGAATAGAGATTACTATACTTATTTCTTAGGCTGAAATTTCAAGGATCAGCAGAGTTAATTCCTGATTAAAGTTTAAAAGCTTCTATCATGGTTATTGTTTTGTTTTGTTTTGTTTTTTTTCAAGTGTCTGAAAATATACTCAAGCATAAGATACATAAACTTTTGTGGCCAGCTATTAAGAAGTAGCTCTTAAAATGGAATATGAAAGTAATTGCCATAAGAGAACAAAAGATCCTGGTGTGTCTTCAGAATCCTGAAAGCATGACATCACTCCCTCCACAACACATTTTCTGTACTACACAGGAAGCATTTCCTTAGAAGCAATACCAAGATTTTGGCAATTTGGAGCTGGTGGATTCTGCCTCTGAAAGTTTCTTTCATTTCAAACCTTCCCATTCGGTGAACAGAATCAGTCCAACTGTTTCGTTTCCTAGGAACAAGCCAGTAAATTAAAATGGGATCTTCCAAACTGATGTTCCAGTGAACACTAGCTCCAGGAAAGATGTCAGGTATTTCAAGAACAAATTGTCCAGGGTCAAACGACTGGGAGAAGGAGTCAAATAGATCCCATTCTTGGAAATGTAAATGACGTTATTTCTGAAGTAAATAAACCTGTGAAGTGTTTTCCTAGAGTTTCTCAAATTTACTGGAATATATGAATATATTTTAATTGTTAGTTATATATGTATTAATATGTACTAACAACTTGAGGAAGCAAATTTGGGAAATCTTGGAAGACGATTATTTCTTTGCCAATTGTCTTGGCTTTTCATTATCATACCATTTTATAGGATTTGTGAATTTTACCGTTATATGATTTTTAAATATTACTGTACAAGTTGGTAACAATAACCCTGTGTACGAGACAGCAGAAGAGACACTGATGTATAGAACAGTCTTATGGACTCTATGGGAGAGGGAGAGGGTGGGAAGATTTGGGAGAATAGCATTGAAACATATAAAATATCATGTATGAAACGAGATGCCAGTCCAGGTTCGATGCAGGATACTGAATGCTTGGGGCTAGTGCACTGGGACGACCCAGAGGGATGGTATGGGGAGGGAGGAGGGAGGAGGGTTCAGGATGGGGAACATATGTATACCTGTGGCGGATTCATTTTGATATTTGGCAAAACTAATACAATTATGTAAAGTTTAAAAATAAAATTAAAAAAAAAGAATTAATTCAGGTGTTTTAAACAGAAATGAAACAGAGGGTTCAAAGTACAGTAAGTGAAAGTGTTAGCTGTTGTCATATCTGACTTTTTGTGACCCCATGGACCGTAGCCCCCAGGCTCCTCTGTCCATGGGATTCTCCAGGCAAGAACACTGGAGTGGGTTGTCATTCCCTTCTCCAGGGGATCTTCCTGGCCCAGGGATGAAACCTGGATCTCCCACATTGCAGGCAGATTCTTTACTATCTGATCCACCAGGGAAGTCCCAAAGTACAATAGAAAATCTCTTTTTTAATGCATACATTTCTGCTTATATGAGGTTATTCCGCTCTTCCAAAGAAATGTCAGGGTCTGAATTTGCTGACTGAATCCTCAACCTGGCAGTCTAGTCCTCTATCATGAGGACTCATCTTCTCAGTTCCTTCCCCCTCCTTCCCTCTCCTTTCTCTCTCATCTTCTCTTCCTTTTCCCCTTCCATGTAGTTGAACTCAACACTGGCAATCAGCTGGATATAATGGATATCTATAGACTACTTTATCCCCAAACAGTAATGCGCATTTGTTTCCTCAAGTTCACATGGAACATTCACCAAGACAGACAACCTTCTGGACCAGAAGAGAAACCTTAAATGTAGAAGATTAGCAATCGTACAATGTCTGCTTTCAGATCTTGTTTATTACATGAACACCTTTTTGGGATAATACCCCGTCCTTCATTTTGGTGGGATCATAATTCTTTGAAAGCTACCTCTACAGGGGTCCTTGTGTCCACTAGACCCTCAAGTGTCAGATGGCAGGCTCCAAAGAAGTCCCAGGTCACTGCTAAGTTAAGACTTGGAGACAAAGCCGTCCAGCAGCTCCCAAGGGCAGCTCTCTCCTCGCTCATTATCCAGAGGATGGCTGACTCACGGTGTTCCATGCCCTGTGCCCTGGCTTTTGTTCCTTGGCCCGTGACTCAGCTCCTCCATGTCTTCTCCACTTTTAGCTTCATTTATCCCAGCTGTGACCTGTGTTCCTGGTTTTATCCCTGATTTCCAAGTTGAATCTTTTTTTTTTTTAAAGCATTTTCCATTTTTCTGCTTCTGACTTCTTGCTGATGTGTTTCATGCTGTATCCTCTGCCCTTGGCCATGACTCTGACTAACTGGAAATTGCTAATCAAGGGCTGGTGGCTACCACCTTGAGTGTGCTGACTCTTACGGGCCTGGTACCACAATGACCTCATTTGTGCTGTGACACCAGTGCTGTTTCCCCTTTCTGAACTATGACTGCATGTGTGCCCCATACTCCTTCCTTACTATTTATTTTTATTTAAAAAATTCTTCTCTGGGTATTATAAACTGTGCTTTCTCTGGTGAACAAGGCCTTTATAGTGTGAAAAAATTAGACTAAGTCAAAGAGATTCCAAAGATTATGGCTTATACTGAAATAGAACTCAAATATACAAGCACTGTTAGTTTCAGTGAGCACTGGGCTCCTCCAAGGTGTTCCTGGATTCTTTGTTAAATTATATCACAAGTCATTTATAGTCTCTAGTCCTGCCTGGTTGCAAAATGGCAGATTGTAAGAGATCAGAAGATAGGAGATAAATAGTTATCATTAGGGAGCAGGAGATGCTGGCCTTACAAAATGGTTATGTAAACCAAGGTCTGGTAGGTTGATGAGAATGATAAGAGATCCAGAAATGAAAATGAAAAAAAGACATGTCTCCTTTCCTGGACATTCTTTTCTTTCTACTTTTAATATTGCACATTTTTAAAGACAGAAATGGGATAGCTGTGTTTCAATGAGAAATAAAGCATAAATGATTAAGTCATGCCTTCATAAATGTTTCTATTTTGCTTCATGTGCTGCATATGTTATGTAATGATGGAGAGAGAAAGGAAAGACGTGATTTATTAACGAGCTGCTGCTGCTTCTGCTAAGTCGCTTCAGTCGTGTCCGACTCTGTGCGACCCCATGGACTGCAGCCTACCAGGCTTCTCCGTCCATGGGATTTTCCAGGCAAGAACACTGGAGTGGGTTGCCATTTCCTTCTCCAATGCATGAAAGTAGAAAGTGAAAGTGAAGTCGTTCAGTCGTGTCTGACTCTTATTGACCCCATGGACTGCAGCCTACCAGGCTCCTCCATCCATGGGATTTTCCGGGCAACAGTACTGGAGTGGGGTGCCATTGCCTTCTCCCTGTTAACGAGCTAATTCACATTAAAAACCATTCAAGGGAATTATGAGCACATTTGTGTTTCTGTAACATAAGTAGTAGTGGAGATAGATCTATACAGGAATGGAAAGGAGAAAACTAAATGGTGAAGAGCATGTTGTGATTTCTCTGAGCTCTGTCACCACCAATCGTGTCCTTTGATCATCTCTCCTCTCCCTGACCCTCTGGCAGGAAAGGACCTATGACTTGTAGGGATGTAGTCCAAACTGGCTTCCTTCCACATAGTGTACAGAGCTTTATTTCCTGTATAGATAATCTTTATTTTTAAAATAAATAAATTTATATAAAAAAGTTTTTATCTTATATTGGAGTGTAGCCAATTAGCAATGTTGTGCCCGTCTCAGGTGAACAGCAAAGGGACTCAGCCGTACCTATACATGTATCCATTCTCCCCCAAATTCCTCTCCCATCCAGGCTACCATATAACCTTGAGCAGAGTTCCCTGTGCTCTATAGAAGGTCTTTGCTGGTTATCTGTCTTACATAGCAGTGCTGTACAGAGCTTTTGCACAGAGAAAAATACTGGAGACATTTGCAATTGCTGATGCCTCAAAGTCCAAGGGAATAAAACAGGGTGGGGCCTCTGGTTCACAAAATATAAGAGGTGGACATGGTTTATGTGCTGGTGTAGAAACAGACAAGAGTAAAAACATATATGATCCTTCTTAGGCATGCGTGCGTGCTAAATCACTTGTCATGTCCGACTCTTTGAGATCCCATGGACTGTAGCCTGCCAGGCTCCTCCGTCCATGGGATTCTCCAGGCAAAAAAACCAGAGTGTGTTGCCATTTCCTCCCCTCAGGAATCTTCCCAATCCAAGGATTGAACCCGCATCACTACTGGGTCTCCTACACTGCATGCAGACCTTTTACCATTGAGCCGCCTGGGAAGTCATATAACTCTTCTTATAGAAGTGATTTAAGCAAAAGCAGCAACAGATCACGCCTTCCTATTTTAGTATGTTTTATCCCTAAAATAGGTTTGCAATCTTTCTATTTTCTACCACTTTCCAGACTTTTGTCTAGTGGACAAAATGTGAGTCACAATGGACTAATGGATAATGTTTCATTTTGCAAAACATTTATATAGTAGAATACCTTTCAGACATTGGGTGATCTTAGTGAGCTATTCTCAGGATACCTACTTCTTGCTTCTGGTCATGTGCCCTGACCAGCCCATTCTGCCTTGCCTCTCAACCTCCTGGGGGTCTCTTATCCACCAGACATTGCCCAAACACATAGTCTAGGGGTTTCAATATGTCCCTTGTAAGGCCAACTAGAGTAATTTTTCTTTCTTCAGTTAACATATCTACATGTAGAGGGAAATCTTTCTCTTTCATCTGGGAGTATGTGGAACTAGGTTGTTGGCAAATGTATCCCCTGCTAGGTAGGGAGGAGATACCTGCAGAAAGAAGCCAGTCAAAACTGGAGTAAGATAGTGGATGCTGAAAGCGACTCAGTTCCTGTGGGCGCTCCTTCCATCTCATGAGTTTACCGATGGTATTTCTAGCTGCATGAGTTATGAATTCCTCTTCTAGTCATAATTTGCATAGGACTTTCATTACTTGCAACAAACAGAGCTGAATATAATGTGTGATGTTAAACTTAAGACCAAGGTAGAGCTCGGTTCACGCCACCGCATTTGCGTGTTGGAGTGAGGGATGCAGAGGTGGGGAATAACCTCAGAGCCTGTCCCAGCAGTGACTCACACACCACTCTTTTGTGCAGGTGCTTTCTCTCAGGTTTGAGCGCCTCTATAAAACAGGACTTGAGACACATTTATCTTGGGGGTGGGCCTCCAGGGCCCAACACCTCCTGGAAGAGGATCAGGGCTCAGTTAATGCTGCATAAATAAAATGAATTGAGTAATGAAAAAAAAGAGAGATTCCTGCAACTACAATCTGGTGTGATGACATTGGCTTTGTGGACAGAGTAGATATCAGGTACATTTTATAACCAAATTCACTGTGTCTTTAGAAAAATCAGTCCTTTGTAGGGTGGGTGGGAAGGCTGATAATTTGCTTGGGCCTTGATTCAGTCTAACAACCTTCAAGTGAAACATATGGCTTTAATGGCTGCCAAGTGTGTTTTATTTTGAAACTGAGTCAGACTTAACTTTACCTAATATGGCATTTATGAGGATAAAGGAAAAAGATACAGGCTTCCCTGATGGTTCAGTGGTTAAGAATCCACCTGCCAATGCAAGAGACTCGAGTTTGATCCCTGGTCAGGAGGATCCCCTGGAAAGGAAATGGCAACCCACTCTAGTATTCTTGCCTGGGAAATCTCCTGGACAGAGGTGCCTGTTGGGCTGAAGACCATGGGATTGCTAAAGAGTTGGATACAATTTAGCAACTAAGGAACAAACAACAGGGAAAAAACACACAGGTTACTTATTGCCTGGGACATAGTAAGTGCTCAAGAAATGGAAGCTATAGCTGGAAAAAAACAGCCTATGTTACAAAACAAACAATACAATACAGTCATGGTGTTTACTCCATTGACAACTTGCTAAACAACATCCAAGTTTATAATTGTCCAGGTCTTGTTGCCTTCTTAAAATACGAGATTACACACAAGACAGAGGGGACCCTACTTCTCTACCTTCTCCCCTTCTCTCACTGTGTATACATCTTGGTGACTGCTTCTAAACGCTTGAGTTTGAAATGTGCATGTGCACAGGCAAAGTGTTTGGGTGTGTTGGGGACACAGTGACCGCCATAGTGTTATAGCCTATTTACTCTCCTCCATCTAGTGGTGGACTCTGTTCTGAATAGCATCTATTAGCTGGGGGCAACAAAACTTCTTTAGAATTGGGCCAGCTATTATCATTTATTTCTCCTTCTTCTCTCCTATGACTTCTAAGATGGATAAAGCACTGAGTACCTTTGTTTCCAATTTCTGGTTGAGCACAGCCAATGGGAGCTTCTAGTGAGAGATCTAAAGATGGTAGAAGAAGGGATGAGATGCTAATTCCCTCAGCCATTTCCCTGCGGGAATGCAGGGTAACACCATTTTTCATGTCTGTTGCAGACTACCAGTTTCAAGACAAATAGTCCCTCCTATACCTACAAGAGTTGGACTGTGAAGAAGGCTGAGTGCCAAAGAATTGATGCTTTTGAACTGTGGTGTTGGAGAAGACTCTTGAGTCCCTTGGACTGCAAGGAGATCCAACCAGTCCATTGTGAAGGAGATCAGCCCTGGGATTTCTTTGGAAGGATTGATGCTAAAGCTGAAACTCCAGTACTTTGGCCACCTCATGCGAAGAGTTGACTCATTGGAAAAGACTCTGATGCTGGGAGGGATTGGGGGCAGGAGGAGAAGGGGATGACAGAGGATGAGATGGCTGGATGGCATCCCTGACTCGATGGACGTGAGTCTCAGTGAACTCTGGGAGTTGGTGATGGATAGGGAGGCCTGGCGTGCTGCGATTCATGGGGTTGCAAAGAGTCGGACACGACTGAGCGACTGATCTGATCTGATCTGATACCTACAACAGAAGCCACAGCTTGCTGGGTTCTGGTAGCCGTGCCCTTACTTTCCACTTCAGTTCTATTAAAATAGCTCCTCATTTCTCTGGCTTGGGATGTTTCTGGGTTCCTTTGTGATTTCTTTTAACCCTGACCACTGATGCTGGGAAAGATTGAAGGCAGGAGGAGAAGGGGACAACAGAGGATGAGATAGTTGGATGACATCACAGACTCGATGGCCATGAGTTTGAGCAAGCTTCGAGAGTTGGTGGTGGACAGGGAAGCCTGCAGTCCATGGGGTCATAAAGAGTTGGACATGACTGAAAGACTGAACTGAGCTGTTTGTAAGTAGTCCCTTCATTTAAATTTTCTCAATGACCCTGTTGGAGTTTACCATTTGTTTCTTGGAACTCTGGCTGATACAGAACATGCAAACACTTTTCCCATCAATATCCTTTAGTGATACATACAATATAGGTAAAGAGATAAAGAAATTTAAACTCTCAGTGTTTTATAAACTTGTGCAAAGGCACCTATCTAACAGATGGGAGAGCCTGAATTCAAAGTCATATCTTTGGAATCCTCATACATGGACGTAGCCACTCCCCAAATTGTCTTTTCTTCAACAGCTACAAGTGCTTATACCAGAAAATTAAGGAGGTGTATGTGCTCCGTCCAATACATCTGAGAGAAGATACAATTTAGTACCATGACTTTATTTATAAAGACCTTGAGTATATAGATGGAGAAGGTAATGGCACCCCACTCCAGTACTCTCGCCTGGAAAATCCCATGGACGGAGGACCCTGGTAGGCTGCAGTCCGTGGGGTCGCTAGAGTAGGACACGACTGAGCGACTTCACTTTCACTTTTCACTTTCATGCATTGGAAAAGGAAATGGCAACCCACTCCAGTGTTCTTGCCTGGAGAATCCCAGGGACGGGGGAGCCTGGTGGGCTGCCGTCTATGGGGTCGCACAGAGTCGGACACGAATGAAGCGACTTAGCAGCAGCAGCAGCGGAGTATATAGAGTTCAAGTTTCTGAACACATAGATCCTGCATTACCTAAATGTTCACATTATTATGTCTTACATCTGATTTTTAGAGTCTTAAGCCCCCCCCCCCCTTTTTTTTTTAATCTCCCTGCACTGGAAGAATTGTTATAAGAAATGTAATTGACTCACATTGAAGTGTATTTATCCACAGACCTTTACAAACATTCATTTGTTATGTAAGTGTAGTTCTACACTTTATTTCTAAAAAGTTGAATCAACCTTGACCCCAAATTATTTTACTTGTGCATCTAAATACCCAACTTCTGCCCCCAAATTATGATCACATTTGTCAATCTCAATTCTAAGTTACACTTAAATGTATTGTTTTTCTCCAGTCTTCCATTTTCCTTAAAGACTTCAGTCCAACTGGCTCTGATCAAGAATGAAATTTACATAGTCTAGTTTGCTTTTGTCTGATAAAGTCAAATGTTGCAACTTTGATGACTATTCCTCAAATACCAATATTTTATTTCATGTAACAGATACTTATATATATCCTCCAGAATTTAATTATTTACTGAGATCTTTTTTAGGTTAATAAGTAATATTTTTTTCTCATTTTCTTGTGGTCTTGAACTAGTCAGCCCATTGATGAGCATTAATGTCACTGGATTCTCTGACAGCAATAATCGAGGCACAGTTTTCCACCCCATCTGGCAGAGTTGCTGCTGCTGCTGCTGCTAAGTTGCTCCAGTCGTGTCCGACTCTGTGCGACCCCATAGACGGCAGCCTACCAGGCTCCCCCATCCCTGGGATTCTCCAGGCAAGAACACTGGAGTGGGTTGCCATTTCCTTCTCCAATGCATGAAAGTGAAAAGTGAAAGTGAAGTCGCTCAGTCGTGTCCAACCCTCAGCGACACCATGGACTGCAGCCTACCAGGGTCCTCCGTCCATGGGATTTTCCAGGCAAGAGTACTGGAGTGGGGTGCCATTGCCTTCTCCGATCTGGCAGAGTTACACATGCTGAATTCCTGAAAGGAAAATATTCAGCTTTTTATTAGATTGCCAACCACCCCAGTAATTATGTAAATTTAGTAATAGATTGTCCTGATAATGGTGGTCATTTCAGTCAGGAGGGTCCTGTTGATATCCTCAGTCTTTGAACCCCCAAAGACAACAAAGTTAATTTCTGTTCTTGGGTCATTCACAAAGTCTTCCCTGTCCCTCACTATCTCCAGGGTTTGTGCATATTCGTGTCCATTGAGCTGGTGATGCCATCCAACCATCTCATCCTCTGTTGTCTCTTTCTCCTTCTGGCTTCTATCTTTTCCAGCATCAGGGTCTTTTCCACTGAGTCCGCTCTTCACATCAGATAGCCCAAGTATTGGAGCTTCAGCTTCAGCATCAGTCCTTCCACTGAATATTCAGGGTTGATGTCCTTTAGGATTGACTGGTTTGCTGTCCAAGGGTCTCTCAAGAGTCTTCTCCAACACCACAGTTCAAAAGCATCAATTCTTTGGGACTCAGTCTTCTTTATGGTCCAACTTTCACATCCATAAATGACTACTGGGAATAAAACATAGCTTTGTATGGACCTTTGTGGGAAAAGTGATGTCTCTGGTTTTTAATACATTGTCTAGGTTTGTCATAGCTTTTATTCCATGAAGCAAGCTTCTTTTAATTTCATGGCTGCAGACACCATCTGCAGTGATTTTGGAGCCCAAGAAAATAAAATTTGTCCCTGTTTCCACTTTTTCCCCTTCTATTTGCCATGAAGTGATGGGACAAGATGCCATGATTTTAGTTTTTTTAATGCTGATTTTTAAGCCAGCTTTTCACTGTCTTGTTTCACCTTCATCAAGAGGTTCTTTAGTTTCTCTTTGCTTTCTGCCATTAGAGTGGTATCATCTGCATATCTGAGGTTGTTGATATTTCTCCTGGCAATCTTGATTCCAGGAGTATAATCTAAGAAAATATTGATCTTGCTTTAATTTTAAAGTAATTATTTTTGCTCTCAGATGACTACAACATGGTAGTTACCACATAATGGGACATCAAAATGCTAAAGTAAGAGTAAACTTATTTTTTCTGTTTAATGGAATGGGTAAGCATGATGTAACTTGATTTGCTAACTTTTGGAACTTTGGTTAAATAGTTACTTAGCACAACAGGAATACCCAATTCCTATTTGGGGGAAAGCTAGCTTTGTACCAGAATAATTTCCCTGAAATGCATCATTCTGCTAGCTTTTAAAAATTTTGTCCTGTGTCATAGATGTTAATTGCAAACCATATTTATTTTCTTCCTTCGTATCACAACCCTGGTATTATTCCAGGCAATCGATTCATTTCTCAACCTTCTCTGTTTTGTGACGCCATGTCACTAAGTGCTGGTCAATGAGATGTAAGCAAAAATTGATTCCAAGAAGTCAGAGTGGCTTGGCTCAGGTACCCCTTTTAGGAGTGGTTAGAAATCATGACTCACTCAACATTTCTCTTAAAGACTTTGAGCTGCATAGGAATAAAGAGACGTCTTAAAGTGATGTTTAGTAAATGGTCACTCCTTTTCTGACTGATCAACTAATATCAATGTGATGGGATGTGGGGGAAAGCAGGAACTAGTTGGAGACAATTTATTTATATCCTGGAAGCTCAGTAGAGGGATAAATGGAACAGTGATTAATTTAAGCAAGTATGGGTCTGTTGGGAGAAAATTCTCCATGAGTCTCTTACATTTCTGAATGTTTTGCAGAGACACATCCCTGGTGATCTTTTTAAAGATGTCTCTAGAGCAAGCACCCTTGCCAAACAGAGCTTCTCTCTCTGGAGCAGAGGATGGGTTTGCTTACTGTTCAGCTTAATAAAGGCAATGTTTTCCTCTGGAGCAACAGTTGAATAGTTTGCCTGTGTATGTTTTAGTTGTTCAGTCATGTCTGACTCTTTGTAACTCCATGGATTGTAGCCCACCAGGCTCCTCTGTCCATGGGATTCTCCAGGAAAGAATACTGGAGTGGATAGCCATTCCCTTCTCCAGGGGATCCTCCTGACCCAGGGATCGAACTCAGGTCTCCTGCATTGCAGGCAGATTCTTTACCATCTGAGCCACCAGGGAAGCAAAGTTTGCCTGTATCTTGTTATAAAATAATTGAGGTTCGTAAGCAAAGGGTTGCTCATCTATGACACAGACTTACTGCATGTACAGCATCCACATGGGAAAGTGTGAAGCCTGTGCTCTTTTCTCTGTTAGAGTAATAAGGATTTTTCTCTTTGATCTATGAGTCTGGTGTCTTTTGACTGTCTCAATGAAATTGCAGCTGGCTAACCACCTGTGTGTTAAAGTCACATGAATTCTCATACACTTCATTCTTGACAAAGCTTCCCTGGTCTCGTATGCTAGAAGGACGTGTTAGGTTTAGGATGAGGAAGCCAGAGAAAGTGATGCAGAGTCAGTTACAGGCTCCATTCACAGTCTATATCCAGCAACCAAAGTCTTGAGTGAACACAGGTTCTGTGACTGCTCAGAGACCCCAAAGATATCCTCAAAGGTAATACTGTTCTTGAAGATGGTGGCAGCTGCATTGTGTTGACCAGCTCCAGTAGTGAGAAGAACTCCTGCTAGAAGGAAAATTTATCTGTAAAATCTTCCCACGCTTTTATTTAGCAACCTTTCTGGGTCTGCAATCTTAGCTCCCCACTGGACTCTGGAGCTATTTTGGACCCCATCAGTATCATGTCCATTAATGGCATGATGCATGAGTTCTGGAACATCCATTCAGCAAACGTGTGCCTGGTAAGTGAACATTCCCTGTCTGAATTCCTACTTCTCCCAAATCTGCAGTGTCCTCTGATCCTCATTTCCAAAATACTTGAAAAAATACCTGGCCTGGTGAACCAATTCTTTCTTTCTTAGAAAGTTGTTCACCTATAAAGAATTAGAACAGAATAAATAAGACTTGAGACAAGCAGGAAGATCTCAGCATTAAAGGCTCAAAGTTTGAGAATTGACATAATTGATATAAAAATGCGAATACACAACCTTCTTGAAACAGGGCATGCTGCCTTGGAAGAAAGCACTCAAAGGACATAACTGTATGGCATGAGAACAATTTGAGAGGTCTTCACCTTAAGGATATCTATACAAAACCAAGGCCTGATTGTCCGAGGACCCCTTGATCACACATATATTCTTGTCATGATTCAAGGTGGTCTTGCTGTTCCATTGGCTCCATTTTCAATTTGCTAGACTGTGACCTCTTTCAGTGGTACTACAACTGCTATCTTTGTTGTGTGTGTGTGTGTGTGTGTGTGTGTGTGTGTTTGTGCGTGTGCGTGTGCGTGCACGCATGCTTAGTCACTTAGTTGTGAATGGTTTTTTGTGACCCTATGAGTCTGTAGCCTACCAGGTTCCTCTGTCCATGAGGATTCTCCAGGAAAGGGTACTGGAGTGGGGTTGCCATTTCCTACTCCAGGGAACCTTCCTAACTCAGGGATCAAACCCACATCTCTTGTGTCTCCTGGACTGGCAGGTGGATTCTTTACCACTGCCTCACGTTGGGAAGCTGGTTTTGCTTCAGTTCAGTTCAGTCACTCAGTCGTGTCCGACTCCTTGCGACCCCATGAATAGCAGCATGCCAGGCCTCCCTGTCCATCACCAACTCCTAGAGTTCACTGAGACTCACGTGCATCGAGTCAGTGATGCTATCCAGCCGTCTCATCCTCTGTCGTCCCCTTCTCCTCCTGCCCCCAATCCCTCCCAACATCAGAGTCTTTTCCAATGAGTCAACTCTTTGCATGAGGTGGACAAAGCACTGGAGTTTCAGCTTTAGCATCATTCCTTCCAAAGAAATCCCAGGGCTGATCTCCTTCACAATGGACTGGTTGGATCTCCTTGCAGTCCAAGGGACTCTCAAGAGTCTTCTCCAACACCACAGTTCAAAAGCATCAATTCTTTGGCACTCAGCCTTCTTCACAGTCCAACACTCACATCCATACATGACCATTGGGAAAACCATAGCCTTGACTAGACGGACCTTTGTTGGCAAAATAATGTCTCTGCTTTTGATATGCTATCTAGGTTGGTCATAACTTTCCTTCCAAGGAGTAAGCGTCTTTTAATTTCATGGGTGCAGTCACCATCTGCAGTGATTTTGGTTTTGCTTATCAGCCTTAAGTTAATAAGGGCTTCTCTCCCTAAGAAATATTGTATCTTAAGTCTCCCCTGTTAGGAAACCTGGCACAACTTTTCCTTGAGCTGTGTGGGAAGACCTTTGGTTAGTACTGCAAGGTGTCCTGCTCAAAAACAGAAGTGGAGAGACTATGGCCCACAGGTCAAATCCACCTCACTGACTGGTTTTTAAATGGCCTACAAACTACGAAGCGTTTTTACCTATGAACTTCATTAAGTGAAATTTTATTGTCCTCCAAAATAATTCCTTTATTTTCATTAGTAGATCTATATTACCAAAAAAAGGTGCTCAATTACTATTATACTTGAGTTTCATCCATAAAACATCATTGTGGACACTTGTTTTCTCTCGTTGCATAAGTAATTATTACCATGTTTTTGTTTCTTCTTCCTGAAACCTTTGTTTACTATCTGATCCTTTACAGAAAACGTTTGCTTACTCTTCTCCAATGTAGATCCCAGGTGGAACTGGGATCCTTGCTTCCCTTCTACTTGGGAATGAAGTCCCTGTCTTCCATATAGTTCTGTTCCAAGCTGAGAGGGTGGAAACAGATAAAGGTTGTGTTTAGGTATAAACAGAACACAGAGATCAGAAATTTTACTCTGCTTTTTGATTTTATTTTTTTTTATTTGCCTTTTAACTTTTTCTTGCTTTATTTTTTTTTATTTTTTTAAATTTTATTTTATTTTTACAGTTTACATAATTGTATTAGTTTTGCCAAATATCAAAATGAATCCACCACAGGTATACATGTGTTCCCCATCCTGAACCCTCCTCCCTCCTCCCTCCCCATACCATCCCTCTGGGTCGTCCCAGTGCACCAGCCCCAAGCATCCAGTATTGTGCATCGAACCTGGACTGGCATCTCGTTTCATACATGATATTTTACATGTTTCAATGCCATTCTCCCAAATCTTCCCACCCTCGCCCTCTCCCACAGAGTCCATAAAACTGTTCTATACATCAGTGTCTCTTTTGCTGTCTCGTACACTGGGTTATTGTTACCATCTTTCTAAATTCCATATATATGCGTTAGTATACTGTATTGGTGTTTTTCCTTCTGGCTTACTTCACTCTGTATAATAGGCTCCAGTTTCATCCACCTCATTAGAACTGATTCAAATGTATTCTTTTTAATGGCTGAGTAATACTCCATTGTGTATATGTACCACTGCTTTCTTATCCATTCATCTGCTGATGGACATCTAGGTTGCTTCCATGTCCTGGCTATTATAAACAGTGCTGCGATGAACATTGGAGTACACATGTCTCTTTCCCTTCTGGTTTCCTCGGTGTGTATGCCCAGCAGTGGGATTGCTGGATCATAAGGCAGTTCTATTTCCAGTTTTGTAAGGAATCTCCACACTGTTCTCCATAGTGGCTGTACTAGTTTGCATTCCCACCAACAGTGTAAGAGGGTTCCCTTTTCTCCACACCCTCTCCAGCATTTATTATTTGTAGACTTTTGGATCGCAGCCATTCTGACTGGTGTGAAATGGTACCTCATAGTGGTTTTGATTTGCATTTTTCTGATAATGAGTGATGTTGAGCATCTTTTCATGTGTTTGTTAGCCCTCTGTATGTCTTCTTTGGAGAAATGTCTATTTAGTTCTTTGGCCCATTTTTTGATTGGGTCATTTATTTTTCTGGAGTTGAGCTGTAGGAGTTGCCTGTATATTTTTGAGATTAGTTGCTTGTCAGTTGCTTCATTTGAGAATGGGAGAAATGTGCTTTTTTAAACACAATTTTTCACCTAAAATTATTTTCTTCATCAGCCATTGACACTGTGGTTTCATAGGAAAGTTGCTGATGATTCCTGGGCTTCATTTGTCTTACCTGTCCAAGGCCATGATGATGAACAGGTCAGGGGGTCTGGAAAGTCTAGAAGTCCATGCTGTGTGCTTAGTTGCTCAGTCGTGTCTGACTCTGCGACCCCATGGACTGTAGCCCTCAAGACTGGAGTGGGTTGCCATGCCCTTCTCCAGGGGATCTTCCCAATTGAGGTATCAAACCGAGGTCTCCGGCACTGCAGGCAGAGTCTCTACCATCTGAGCCACCAGGGAATACATGCATTCACTAATCTGTTTTCTTTTTTCTTTTATTTTTTTTTATATTTTGTTTTTTTTAACTTTACAACATTGTATTGGTTTTGCCATATATCAACATGAATCTGCCACAATCTGTTTTCTAAGAAGAGGTAGAGTTAAAATAACAGAATTCAGCATGTTGAACCATGATACACAATTTAAAAAATTTTCATTGAAATATGAATATATTGTGACATATATATTTTTTTCTCCAGAACAATTCCTTACATGATACAGTGATATGGAAACACTTATAAACACTGTAGGTTAAAGTAGGTGAGTTGGACATGTCTTTATTAAAACTATTCTAACGTTTACTTAAACATTTCAAAAAGCTCAAACATTGGTGTTTGGAAGATGAGGACTTGTATATGCTTTTTTTTTTTTTTTTTTCCAGGAAGTTAAGTAAAATTGTAAAGATTGGGAAACATAGCAGCTCTTTTTAAAGAATGGCTTGCTAATGGTTTGTCCTGAGTTTCCTGGCAGTAAGCATAAGATATGGTTTCATCCTGCTGTGACTTCTTTGAGAGGCCAAGGGAGCACAATTTACGTCAGGGGAGGGATTTTTGAGGGCAACAAAGACTTGTTTAACCTGCTTCTCTGTTATTTTCATAATTTCCCAAAGCTGAATCCTTTTACTGGCAATAAAAAACACTCATTCTCAAGGCAGGTAGATTTCCTGACTTCATGAACTCCAATTAGTCTCTCTTTATTTCCTCTTACATTTGGTACTGCTAAAGCTGGCTAGTATTGTTCTCTGGAATATTGTCACTATATTGGCTTTTTTTTTTCTTGACAGACTGGCTTTTACCATAAATTGTAGTCGGTTCTAAAAAGAGACAGCGTACTTTCTTTCCCATCCTTCACCCGTACCATGCCCAAAGACCAGATAAACACTGGAAAAGTATTGACTATAAATGATCTAAATTGTGTTGCACATAAGACGACCCACACACTATGGGCCAAGCTTCTTGGCAAAAAGAGAAAAACACGATTCTCCTCATTTTTCTTGCTTTGCTTCTGCACTGTATTTGTTTTCTATTGTTTCAAAATAAATCAGACTAAATTTAGTGGCTAACAACACTAAATTTAATAGCTCACAGGTTTTGTAGGTCAGAAATCTGGGCGTGGCTTCAATCAAGGTATTGGTTGGGTTGGCATCCCCATCAAGTTTATTAATTGCTGAGTTTCCAATTTTCCTTCTAGACGTGGGTGGGAAACTACCCTTGTCAACTAAAAATATATATACTCACATCCTGAAGTGGAGAGTTATTTTATTTGGTAGGAATGTTTAGGACCCCAAGCCTGGAAGACAGCATCTCAGTAACTCTGAGAAAACTGCTCCAAGGAGGCAGGAGGGAAAATCAGGCTGTCCCAAGTCTACAATAAAGGGAGCAGGCAGTCTGAACATCAAAGATCAGGTATCAAGTTAAGGAATTTAGCATTCTGTATATGGGAAGATGCAAGCCTCTGGGATCACTGAATCCATTCCTTTCATATGCACCTCATGATCTGGGGCAACCCGTTTTCTTGTTCACCTTGCTTCTTGCATGCCCCCCAGCTTCTCAGCAATCACCATGGTGGTGGTGATTGGTGGGGGGATTGGCAACACCTGGGGGATCGCAGTTTGGGGAGCTCACATTCACATTTGGAGGCCAGAAATCTCTGATGGCTGTGACATTTTTTGTTGATTGATATGGCAGGAGATATTTTCATTTCACACCCTCAATCTCTCAAAGGCCTCTGAATTTTTCCAAGTATCTTAACACATGGCCATTCCAAGCAGCAATGATGCACAAGATCCTCCTCACACTTTGAATCTTTGATTTTCTTTCTGAATCTATCAGGGAAAACCTCTGTGAAAAGGATCTTGTGGCTAAATCAGGCCACTTGGATAATCCTTTATCTTAAAATTCAGTGATTTGTGTCTTTAATTACGTCTGCAAAAGCTCATTGCAGCGGCATGTAGGTTCCAGTTGACTGAATAACTGGAACACTGTGGGTGTATGTCAAGGGCCTGAAACTGCAGAGTTCTGCCCACCACATTTACTATTACACATGTGTTACAGGGAGGAAGCCAATTCTGAACCCATGGTGGAACTATTTCTTTGACTTGCTTTTCATTGCTTTTGTTATTATAATCATACAGAATGATTTGCCTCAGAGAATCCTGCCCCTCTGCCTGATTATTAAACTAAAGTGTCTTTGTTCAGAACCTTGTCCACCTGTAGATGTCAGGAAGGGAGAAATTAACACATCCCCTGCCTCTGGCTTGCCATTCTAGGAGATGATTACAAGATTAGAGGCATTTTTACTTTACTTCCTTACCTCCTTCTATCTCTGATCTATAAAAGAACCCAGCATCCAGACCCCAGTAAGATGGTTATTTTGAGGCACTAGCCTGCCATTTTCTCAGTCAGCTGCTTTCTGAATAAAGTAGTTTTCCTTGCCTCAGCACCTCATTTCTTGGACTCATGGGCCTATCATGAGGGGAGCAGAGCAAGCCTGGACTTGGTAACACATGCACATGCGTGTATAGTATATGACAAGTGATATTTAGAGTAAAGAAACCATGAGACCAAAAAGTATTACAGAGTAAAAGTAAGGGGGGGGAAACCCCAACTTCTGTCATTAATCTTTGGTTTGGCGAGCGTGGGGAAACTTTCAGTGATAAACTCTTTGGAAATGTACCTGACTTCAGGGAGAAAGTTTCCTGCTAAGAACGTCAGGCTAAGTGAGAAAGCGCCATGTGTAACTCTGATTGGAAACCTTTTGTGGGTCAGTGTAATTGAGACTTCCATACTTTTTCTCTAGTCCTGACAGAGTTCTTCTCAATGTTTAAAATAGCACAGTTAACTACTGGAGCCAAGAGGGATTTTCTGCCTAAAAGAGTTTGACTGCGATACTTTCTATAAATGGCATATTTTCCTGTTACAATGCATACCTTACATCAGGGAATGAAATTGTAGGGCCTTAGACTTACCGGAAAGCCCTAGGATCCACCAGCTCAGCTTCTCTGCAATATCCTCTTTGTATGCTCCAGCTCTTTTCTCACTTGCTTTGAGATTCTTATCCCATTCTTATGCTTGGGTTTCTTCTTACACCTCTTCTAAGATATGCCTCCCCATATTCCTCCATTTGATAATTGTTGGTCATTTGCTAATTGTCTTTACTTGCTTTGTTATCTTTTTTTCCCCTGGAATTCAGGCTTCCTGACTGCAGGACCTTATCTGTCTCAGTGTGTGTTGTATCCCAGTTCATTTTCCCAATCTTCTACCCCATACTTGACAGAGAGAACACCATTTTGGAGACTCTAAAATGAAGGTGTTTTCAGAATGGTTTTCCCCTGGCAACATCCTAATCAGGCTGTTTATAAATACACACTTGCAGTTTTAATCGCTCCCTGGCTCCTCCAATTTTCTGAAGGAGAAAGCACAGGTGTCTCAAGGACAGTGCCCCTTCAAATTCTCCATGATTATTTCCTGCGGTTGTGTCATTCCAACTCCTCGTTGTAGTCAACTCTTCTTGAACCCAACCCTGTACTCCTTCCAGATGACAAGAAGCAGTTGCTTTCCAAGACCAATAATGAGTACACTGAGGAAGCCAGTGTGTGCTGGTAAAGACTTGATTTAAAGGGGCCTCTCTTTACTCCTCGTCCATTTTTAAAATGACTGGGATTTCCTTTCTGTATATAATGTTTCTGTGCTGTGACGCAGATAGCAAGAAGGGATAATATGCAAAATGTATGGGTGATTCATTACTTAGCATGAATAAATTTCTTGTTTTTCTCTTCAGAGAATTGATTTGAATGAAAGGATGGAAATTTCATAAGAAGTCTGGACATCCCAGAACATTCTGAAAGAGAAGAAGGCATACCAGAGGAGGGAGGAAAGAAGTAGGGATGTTTGAGATGAACATTTGCTGCTTAACAAACTTAGGGCCTTACAGTTAAAATTTTGGCAAGTTATTGCTGAAGAAAATGGCTTTCTTGTTTTCAGTGTTTAGTGCATTAATCGTCTCTCTCGAGCCTTCTAAGCTTAGTGGATTATAATGTGTGGGTGTGATCTCTGTGAGTTTTATGAATAGGATGCAGAAAAAATACTTAGAGAACTCTTGGCTAGAAGAGGGGGCAGAATGCTTTCTTTTGAGTCACAAATTTTAGCAAGTCATGAATCCAGCAGGTGGTAGGTTTGGAAAATGGTGATGAAAACTGCAATTGTCTATAATAAATAATAATAATAATAAAACCCTTTGTACATGGACCTTTGGGGCTTCCCTGGTGGCTCAGATGGCAAAAATCTGCCTCCTGTGCAGGAGACCGGGTTTAATTCCTGAGTTGGGAAGATCCCCTGAAGAAGGGAATGGCAACCCATTCCATTATTCTTGCCTGGGAAATCCCATGGACAGAGGAGTCTGGCAGGCTACAATTCCTGGGGTTACAAAGAGTTGGACATGACTTAGCTACTAAACAACAACAGCATGTCACCTACCCAGACAAGTTAGTGTCCTAAATAGACTAATACAAACTTACCACTTTTCTGAAAATGTTGATGGAATGGCTTCCAAGAAGATAAAATGCAAACCACTGGGAGAAATTTTGTGCCACAGACATGGGTTTATAACACCCTTAAATTAGCTTTCTGAAAGTGAATCCTTTTTTGGGTCTTTAAAGGAGACTGGTTTTAGGCTTCAATGTCATTCTTGAGCTCTCTGCACACATGCTAAGTTGCTTCAGTCATGTCTGACTCTTTGGGATGCTATAGACTGTATAGTTCACCAGGCTCCTCTATCCATGGGATTTTCCAGGCAAGAGTACTGGCATGGGTTGCTATGCTCTCCTTCAGGGGATCTTCCCGACCCAGTGGTCCAACCTGTGTCTCTTATGTCTCCTGCATTAGCAGGAGTGCTTTACCACTAGTGCCACCTGGGAAGCCCTTCTTGAGCTCTAGACCAGTATAAACATATTCTTGGATGACATTTCCACAGGGATGGCCCTCCAACATCTCCAAAGCAGCACACTGAAAACTGAATGTCACTACCTCTTGCAAAGCTGTTCCTCTGTGTGTGTGTATGTGGGTGTTCAGTAACGGCTGACTCTTTGCCACTCCATGGACTCTTTCTAGCCCAACAGGCTCCTCTGTACATAGGATTTTCCAGACAAGAATACTGGAGTGGATAGCCAGTTCCTCCTCCGGCTTCTTCTCTGGATCTCATTTCAATTAAAGGAGTCACCACCGCTCATTTTGCCAAAGAAGAAGCTGTCAGTCATCTTATATTCCATGCCCTTGTTCCACCTACATTTCCAGTCCACTATCAAAATCAATTATTCCAATGCCCACTAGCTCCAAATTACCTTCAGAATAGAGTGCAACCTGCTAGCTAGCCATATAAAGTGCTGCTCTCTGCCTATCTCTCTGAAATTGGACTATTTGTAATTCCTCGGGTATACTTTTTTTTCCTCTGGCTTTTGTTCATGCTGTTATCACTGCATGCAATGCCTACTCCCTCCCTCACATGGCTAATCCTCTCCTACTTATTCTTCTACTTAACCTTAGAAATAAAAATCAAGTGTTACCTCCCCTGGTCTCTATCACAAAATAGGTTCAGTGCATTTTCTATGCTTCCGTAGGCCCCTGCACATGTATTTCTTTTATGTCATTTTTAAAACTCTCACTGAGACCTGTTGTTTGATGATTCTGCTTCCCCCAAAGAGAAGAAAATTTGAGGCTGGGAATTTTGTGTTGTTCATCCCCGTGTTCTAGCTTCATGGAGAGTGTCATTTCTTGAATGAATGTGTGAGTGAATAAATAGGTGAACACTGAGAGAGCATGTAAAGTGACTGTTGAGATTTTAGTTCCATGGTTCAAAATGTTATGAATACATCCTTGTATTATTCAGGAAAAAAAATCATCTTGTAGCCAGACGTTCAAAGAAAACACAATGAAATAGAATTGTATTTCCAAGGGCATATAGTCATTAAACTTTTCAGGTTTTGTGGAATTTGGAAAAATGGTGTAGATGATCTTATTTGCAAAACAGAAATAGAGACACAGCCATAGAGAAGAAACATATGGAGACCAAGGGGGAAAGTGGTGAGTGGGATAAATTGGGAGATTGGGATTGACATATATCCATTACAAGGGAACTCTACTCAGTACACTATGATGACCTAAATAGGAAGGAAATCCAAAAAAGAAGGGACATATCTATACATATAGCTGATTCACTTTGCTGTACAGAAGAAACAAAACATTAGAAAACAGCTATACTCCAATAAAAATTAATAAAAAAAAGCTTTCCAGGTGTCTTAATTTTTGTGTATCCAAACACATATTCCTTTTTCTTTAACTATGGACTTAGAGTAACGTGACTTTTTTATTTTTTGCAAAAGGGACCAATCATTTACATTTACTTTTTGACCTTGAAGATGAAATGGAATGGAAAGCATATAGATTGTCCCAAATTCCACAGGTGTATGCCACATGAGCCTTGGTTGATGTGGTTGTTGAACTGTGGGTTGACAGGTCTGTATCCACAGTACATTAATCTTGAGAAATATAAACACATGTTATTAATTTAAGTAGCTTTCCATTTTGGCTTTGGAATTAGACAAATTTTGCTATATGTTTCAAGAACAAGAAGAGGAGGAAAATTGGTATAAATCGCTCGACTCCATCTCCAGAGTATGAAAGACATGGGGTACTTGTTCCCTATCTACCCGTTTGATCAATTCAGGCAACCAAGATCTACTTCTTTGACCTGAATGGATAAGTTTGGTGGTCTACATTGATCAAATTGATCGGAAATTACTTAATCCCTATTTCAGTTTATTTTGTATAAAAATGGCAATAGAAAGCACACTTAAAACAAATCTATACAGTTCTTCCCTGGTGGCTCAGTGGTAAAGAATCTGTCTGCTAATTCAGGAGACACGTATTTGATTCTTGATCTAGGAAGATCCCACGTGTGGCAGAGCCACCAAGGGCAGACTCCACAACCATTGAGCCTGTGCTCTAGAGCCTGGGAGCAGCAAATACCGAGTCCACATGCGGCAAACACTGAGGCCTGCTTGCCCTCAAGTTCATGCGTGTTCCACAAGAGAAAAAGTGTTAATTGCTCAGTAGTGCCCGACTCTTTGTGATCCCAGGGACTGTAGCCGCTAGGCTTCTCTGTCCATGGAATTGAAGCTTGTGCACCACAGCAGGCAATACACAGCGGTCCTGGCTTGCCTCAACTGGGAAAGTCCGAGCCGCAATGAAGACCCAACACAGTCAAAAATAAATGAAATTTAAAAAAAATAAGCAAATCTTTGCATAATTAACAAAATAAGCCTTCATTAATTATTTATGAATTCTTGCAGAGGAAGTGTCTTAGTCCTGTTGGGCAGCTATAACAAAAGACCATAGACTGGGTGGTTTATAAATAACAGAGATTTATTTCTCTCAGTTTTGGAGTCTGGAAGTTTGTGATCAGGTAATCAGCATGATTGGATTAGAGCCCTCTTCTGTGTTGCAGCTTCTCATTATATCCTCATACGTTTATATATATATATATATATATATATATATATTTATATATGGACTGGAGAAGGCAATGGCACCCCACTCCAGTACTCTTGCCTGGAGAATCCCATGGACGGAGGAGCCTGGTAGGCTGCAGTCCATGGGGTCGCTAAGGGTCAGAAACGACTGAGTGACTTCACTTTCACTTTTCACTTTCATGCGTTGGAGAAGGATATGGCAACCCACTCCAGTGTTCTTGCCTGGAGAATCCCAGGGACCAGGGAGCCTGGTGGGCTGCTGTCTATGGGGTCGCACAGAGTCGGACACGACTGAAGTGACTTAGCAGCAGCATATATGGACTATGTCACAACAGATTCCTCTGTCCATGAAGTTTTCCAGGCAAGAATGCTGGAGTGGGTTGTTATTTTCTCCTCGGGATCTTCCCAACCCAGGGATTGAACCCAGATCTCCTGCATTGCAAGTGGTTTCTTTACTGACTGAGCCACAGGGAAGCCCTGTTTATATATATATATATATATACACACACACACACACATATATAATTGAACCATTGTGTTCTATACCTAAAACTAACACAACATTGTAAATCAACTATATCCTTCAATAAAAAATTAAAAAACACAATGCACATACCTTAATTTAAAAATATGTGTGTATACCCATGGTGGATTCATGTTGATGTATGACAAAACCAATACAATATTGTAATTAGCCTCCAATTAAAATAAATAAATTTAAATTAAAAAAATAAAACAAATAGAAAAAATATGCTATTGCTAAAAAATGCTAAAACAGTTATAATTCTAGCATCAAAGGTCACTGATCACAGATCACCATAATGAATACAACAATAATGAAAATGTTTGAAGTATGTTAAGTATTATCAAAATGTGATACAGAGACACAAAGTATGTAAATGCTCTAATAAAAATGGCAGCAATAGAACTGCTCAACCCTGGATTGCCAGAAACCTTCAATTTGTAAAAAAAAAAAAAAGAAGAAAGCAATACTCAAGCAGCATAATAAAGCAAAGATCAGTAAAATAAAAACAAAATAAAAAGCATCCACAAAAGATGTAGATCAAATTATCATTCTTTTGTTAAACCACTAAAACTGTTTTTGGAGAATGTGATTGCCAATAACAGCTGGACTGGAAAACCCAAAAGTTCTCAACTGGGACAAGATCCTCTACAACATGGAGCAAAAATGTCCCAATGAGAATGCATACTTCTTGCAGCCCTCACACTTTCAGTTTGGAGGGACCGTGAAGAGCCGGGGAAACTGTGTTTACTTTCACCATCCAAACTCAACAGTCAGATTAAGCATTATGCTCTTTTGGGGACCTAAATGGGGCATAGCAGAGTCACATAGGAAATGTGCATATCATTGGGCATCCTTCACGAGGAAGATGTGAAATAGTAGTCTTTTATCCTTCAGTGTTATGTGCATGCTAAGTCACTTTGGTAGTGTCTGACTCTGTGACCCTATGGACTGTAGTCCGCCAGGCTCCTCTGTCCATGGGATTCTCTACACGAGAATACTGGAGTGGGTAGCCTTTTCCTTCTCCAGTGAATCTTCTCGACCCAGGGATCCAACCCATATATCACTGTGTTTCCTGCATCAGCAGGCAGGTTCTTTACCACTAGCGCCACCTGGAAAGTACCCTCCTCCCTCCCTGCCTTCAATGTTACAGTTTCAGTTAAATTTACTCACTAATTATATCATGATGCATAGAATAAAATTAGTTATCTTAATACTAATAGTTTGTTTTCAGAATACGAATTTCTCTGTATTCTTATTGCAATGAAGAACTGATGATTTCTGGAGCTTATTTCCCAAATCTTCTTTTGCAAACATATTCAATTACAACAGACTAAACACATTTCCCCAAGTCCCTACCCTAAGACTTATGCCTTAAGGGAATGGTATCATTATCAAAATTATTATCCATGACTCTGGGCATATATTTTGAAAGCTAAGATTATGTTTTACAGAAAACTTCCAGATGGAAACTAAAAGCACAAATATACAGATATGTTTATATATGCAGATACTTGGTATTCAGTGAACTAACTGTTCAAATATTTGTCATATTTTTCCAGGTTTTGTCTGTGTGCATGTCATGAGAACATGATTGTTTGTATCACATGCCTGAAAAAGATATTTTGACAACTGAAATGTTCGTCCTCACCAACATTCTATGTGCATTTCATCAAGATTTAGTAAACTGAGTAGCTTTGTTTACAAGACACTATTAGATTTTAAAAATTTGATATGTAAGTAATTGCACTACATGCGTAACATCTAAGGCTCCTTCTTCTATGTGTTCTCTGATTGTAGATTTAGAAACCAGGAGATTTGAAGATGAAAGCTAAACCAAAGAGTAGTTCATAAGGACCAAAATTCATCACTGAATTAACTTGCATTAATTAGGGAGGTGTTTTTGTTTGTCTTAAAAAAGTGATTTTTAAAGATAAAACTAACATGTAGCCACACCGTTTCATTAATAAGACTTGTCCTATTGAGTTTCTACCAAATAATTCTAGGATCAGTGTTTTAGCTTAAATAGGTTTTAAATTTTCATGTAATTGTAATAAATTTTCTCTGTAATAAGTTTTCAGGAATTGATCTTTCTAGGTATATTTTATTTCCTGGGTATACAGGGTATATAAATAAATATACACATTATATATGTATATATTTATAAAACAAAAGAAATATGAATGAAAACAGTTGCAGAGTGCATTTCAAAATGAAGCACTAAAGTGTTTAATTTCTTTTCTTCTTTGCCACTACCAGCATAGTTTCCATTATTTCAAGGGCCCAGAAAAACATACTGCTCATATGAATTAGCAGTAAAATTTTTTTGTCAAGTAATACATGCCTAACCAGAAACAGAAACTAATTCTTTTTCAGGCTTGTGTTGTGGTCTCTTGACTTCCTGAAGAGGCATGGATCAAACCACTAAGCCACATCATAAAATACTTTATTTGCTTTGAGGTATCAGTTATTATTATTATGAGTAAAATGCATTCAGAAACATAGACATATTAAAAGGCAGCTTCATCTTATTTCCCGAGTGGTGAGTTTCTGGTTCTTGTGTAGAACGATGAGCTTCTAGAGACTGAGTTTATGCACTGTAATGACAAAAATTAGACATCTAAGTCAATCTCAATAGCAAAAAAGTTAATTAATTGGAGACCTGTGAGGGTGAAACCCTCCTGTTTTAGGGAGACTTTAGGCTGTCTTTGAAGACAACTGCTTTATGATTCCAGCAACTGTTTGAATTGGTAGTCTGAATACATGCTATCTAGGTTTGAAGCAGTACACAAAAAACCTTTGATCTGATTCTAAAAAATGATGATGCAAGGGACTTTGGTTTATCAGAATTTGTAATCTTTTACATATTATTTCAGGTCAGTCGCTCAGTCGTGTCCGACTCTTTGCAACCACATGTACTGCAGCACACTAGGCCTCCCTGTCCATCATCAATGCCCGGAGCTTGCTCAAAGTCATGTCCATGGAGTCAGTGATGCCATCCAACCATCTCATCCTTTGTAGTCCCCTTCTCCTCCCACCTACAATCTTTCCCAGCATCAGGGTCTTTTCCAAGGAGTCAGTTATTCACATCAGGTGGCCAAAGGATTGGAGTTTCACCTTCAGCATCAGTCCTTCCAATGAATATTCTGGACTGATTTCCTTTAGGATTAAGTGGTTGGATCTTGCAGTCCAAGGGACTCTCAAGAGTCTTCTCCAACACCACAGTTCAAAAGCATCAATTTTTAAATGCTCAGCTTTCTTTCTGGACCAACTCTCACATGACTACTGGAAAAACCATAATTTTGACTATACCGACCTTTGTTGGTAATGTAATGTCTCTGCTTTTTACTATGCTATCAAGGTTTGTCATAGCATTTCTTCTAAGGAGCAAGCTTCTTTTTTAACTTCATGGCTGCAGTCACCATCTGCAAAGAATTTGGAGCCCTCCAAAATGAAGTCTGTCACTGTTCCCATTATTTCCCCATCTATATGCCATTGAATGATGGGACCAGATGCCATGATTTTTGTTGTTTGAATGTTGAGTTTTAAGCCAGATTTTTTTAAAATTTTATTTTATTTTTAAACTTTACAATATTGTATTAGTTTTGCCAAATATTGAAATGAATCCGCCACAGGTATACATGTGTTCCCCATCCTGAGCCCTCCTCCCTCCTCCCTCCCCATACCATCCCTCTGGGTCGTCCCAGTGCACCAGCCCCAAGCATCCAGTATCGTGCATCGAACCTGGACTGGCAACTCATTTCATACATGATATTATACATGTTTCAATGCTATTCTCCCAAATCTTCCCCCGCTCTCCCTCTCCAACAGAGTCCGCAGGACTGTTCTATACATCAGTGTCTCTTTTGCTGTCTCGTATACAGGGTTATTGTTACCATCTTTCTAAATTCCATATATATGAGTTAGTATACTGTATTGGTGTTTTTCTTTCTGGCTTACTTCGCTCTGTATAATAGGCTCCAGTTTCATCCACCTCATTAGAACTGATTCAATTGTATTCTTTTTAATGGCTGAGTAATACTCCATTGTGTATATGTACCACTGCTTTCTTATCCATTCTGCTGTTAAAAGATGTCCTGCTGATGGACATCTAGGTTGCTTCCATGTCCTGGCTATTATAAACAGTGTTGTGATGAACATTGGCATACATATGTCTCTTTCCCTTCTGGTTTCCTCAGTGTGTATGCCCAGCAGTGGGATTGCTGGATCATAAGGCAGTTCTATTTCCAGTTTTGTAAGGAATCTCCACACTGTTCTCCATAGTGGCTGTACTAGTTTGCATTCCCACCAACAGTGTAAGAGGGTTCCCTTTTCTCCACACCCTCTCCAGCATTTATTGCTTGTAGACTTTTGGATCGCAGCCATTCTGACTGGTGTGAAATGGTACCTCATAGTGGTTTTGATTTGCATTTCTCTGATAATGAGTGATGTTGAGCATCTTCTCATGTGTTTGTTAGCCATCTGTATGTCTTCTTTGGAGTAATGTCTATTTAGTTCTTTGGCCCATTTTTTGATTGGGTCATTTATTTTTCTGGAATTGAGCTGTAGGAGTTGCTTGTATATTTTTGAGATTAGTTGTTTGTCAGTTGCTTCATTTGCTATTATTTTCTCCCATTCTGAAGGCTGCCTTTTCACCTTGCTAATAGTTTCCTTTGTTGTGCAGAAGCTTTTAAGGTTAATTAGGTCCCATTTGTTTATTTTTGCTTTTATTTCCAATATTCTGGGAGGTGGGTCATAGAGGATCCTGCTGTGATGTATGTCAGAGAGTGTTTTGGGTATGTTCTCCTCTAGGAGTTTTATAGTTTCTGGTCTTACGTTTAGATCTTTAATCCATTTTGAGTTTATTTTTGTGTATGGTGTTAGAAAGTGTTCTAGTTTTATTCTTTTACAAGTGGTTGACCAGATTTCCCAGCACCACTTGTTAAAGAGATTGTCTTTAATCCATTGTATATTCTTGCCTCCTTTGTCAAAGATAAGGTGTCCATATGTGCATGGATTTATCTCTGGGCTTTCTATTTTGTTCCATTGATCTATATTTCTGTCTTTGTGCCAGTACCATACTGTCTTGATGACTGTGGCTTTGTAGTAGAGCCTGAAGTCAGGTAGGTTGATTCCTCCAGTTCCATTCTTCTTTCTCAAGATCACTTTGGCTATTGGAGGTTTTTTGTATTTCCATACAAATTGTGAAATTATTTGTTCTAGCTCTGTGAAGAATACTGTTGGTAGCTTGATAGGGATTGCACTGAATCTATAAATTGTTAAGTCAGATTTTTGACTCTTCTCTTTAACTTTTATCAGAGGCTCATTTGTTCCTCTTTGCTTTCTGACATAAGGGTGATTTAATTTGCATATCTGAGGTTATTGCTATTTCTCCCTCTCCATCTTGATTCCAACTTGTGCTTCATACAGCCCAGAAGTTTGTATGAGGTACTCTATATAGAAGTGTAATAAGCAGGGTGACAGCCTTAACATACTCTTTTCCCAATTTGGAACCAGTCTGTTTTTTCGTTTGGTTCTAACTGTTGATTCTTGACCCGCATACAGATTTCTCATGAGGTAGATAATGTGGTCTGGTATTCCCATCTCTTTAAGGATATTCCACAGTTTGTTGTGATCCACACAGTCAAAGGCTTTAGCATAGTCAATGAAGCAGAAGTAGATGTTTTTCTGGAACTCTCTTGCTTTTTTGATGATCCAACAGATGTTGGCAATTTGATCTCTGGTTCCTCTGCCTTTTTTAATTCCAGCTTAAACATTTGTAAATTCTCAGTTCATGTACTGTAGAAGGCTGGCTTGGAGAATTTTGAGCATTACTTTGCTAGTGTGTGAGATGAGTGTAATTGCGCAAAGCTTGAACATTCTTTGGCATTGCCTTTCTTTAGGATTGGAATGAAAACTGACCTTTTCCAGTCCTGTGGCCACTGCTGAGTTTTCCAAATTTGCTGGCATATTGAATGCAGCACTTTCACAGCATCATCTTTTAGGATTTGAAATAGTTCAGCTGGAATTCCATCACCTCCACTAGCTTTGTTCATAGTGATGCATCCTAAGGCCCACTTGACTTCACATTCCAGGATGTCTGGCTTTAGGTGAGTGATCACACCATCATGGTTATCTGGGTCCTTAAGATCTTTTTTTGTATAGTTCATCTGTGTACACTTGCCACCTCTTCTTAATATCTTCTGCTTATGTTAGGTCCATACCATTTCTGTTTTTTATTGTGCCTATCATTGCGTGAAATGTTCCCTTTGTATCTCTAATATTCTTGAAGGGATTTCTAGTAGATGACATGATCCTCTACATAGAAAACCCTGAAGACTTCACCAGAAAATTACTAGAGCTAATTAATGAATATAGTAAAGTTGTAGGATATAAAATCAACACACAGAAATCCCTTGCATTCCTATACACTAATAAAGAGAAAATAGAAAGAGAAATTAAGGAAACAATTCCATTCACCATTGCAATGAAAAGAATAAAATACTTAGGAATATATTTACCTAAAGAAACTAAAGACCTATATATAGAAAACTATAAAACACTGGTGAAAGAAATCAAAGAGGACACTAATAGATGGAGAAATACACCATGTTCATGGATCGCAAGAATCAATACAGTGAAAATGAGTATACTACCCAAAGCAATCTATAGATTCAATGCAATCCCTATCAAGCTACCAACTGTATTTTTCACAGAGCTAGAACAAATAATTTAACAATTTGTATGGAAATACAAAAAACCTCGAATAGCCAAAGCAATCTTGAGAAAGAAGAATGGAACTGGAAGAATCAGCCTGCCTGACTTCAGGCTCTACTACAAAGCCACAGTCATCAAGACAGTATGGTACTGGCATAAAGACAGAAATATAGATCAATGGAACAAAACAGAAAGCCCAGAGATAAATCCACCCACCTATGGACACCTTATCTTTGACAAGGGAAGCAAGAATATACAATGGAGGAAAGACAATCTCTTTAACAAATGGTGCTGGGAAACTGGTCAACCACTTGTAAAAGAATGAAACTAGAACCTTTCTAGTCTTTCCCATTCCACTGTACTCCATGGACAAACTTGCCTGTTACTTCACGTATCTCTTGACTTCCTATTTTTGCATTCCAGTCCCCTTTGATGAAAAGGAAATCTTTTTTTAATGTTAGTTCTAGAAGGTCTTGTAGGTCTTCATGGAACTGTTCAACTTCAGCTTTTTTGGCATTAGTGGTTGGGGCATAGACTTAGATTACTGTGATATTGAACGGTTTGCCTTGGAAATGAACAGAGATCATTCTATCATTTTTGAGGTTGCACCCACGTACTGCATTTCAAACTCTTTTGTTGCCTGTGAGGGCTACTCCATTTCTTCTAAGAGATTCTTGCCCATAATCATAGATACAATGATCACCTGAATTAAAATTGCCCATTCCAGTCCATTTTATTTCACTGATTCCTAAAATGTAGATATTCACTCCTGCCATCTCCTCTTTGACCACTTTCAATTTACCTTGATTCATGGACCTAACATTCCAGATTCCTATGCAATATTTTTCTTTACAGCATCAGACTTTACTTTCATTACCAGACACATCCACGCCTGGGAGTTGTTTCCACTTTGGCTCAGCCTCTTCATTCCTGCTGGAGTTATTTCTCCACTCTTCTCCAGTAGCATATTAAGCATCTACTGACCCATGGAGTTCATCTTTCAATGTCATATCTTTTGCCTTTGCATACTGTTCATTGGGTTCTCAAGGCAAAAAATGCTAAAGTGGTTTGCCATTCCCTTCTTGAATTGACCACGTTTTGTCAGGACTCTTCACAGTGACCCATCTGTCTTGGATGGCCCTACATGGCATGCCTCATAGTTTCACTGCTTTATACAAGGCTATGATCCAAGTGATCAGTTTGGTTAGTTTTCTGTAACTGTTGTTTCCATGTTGTTTGCCCTCTGATGGGTAAGAATAAGAGGCTTGTGGAAACTTCCCGATGGGAAGACTGGCTGTGGGGGAATCTGGGTCTTGCTCTGATGGGCAAGGCCATGCTCAATAAATCTTTAATCCAATTTTCTGTGATGAGTGGGGCTGTGTTCCCTCCTTGTAGTTTGGCCTCAGGCCAAACATGGTAGGAGTAATGGAGGTAATGGACCTCCTTCAAAAGGACTTATGCCAGGACTGTTTTATTTAGTGCCCCTGACCCCATGGCAGGCCACTGTAGACCCACGCCTCCACTGGAGACTCCTAGACACTCACAGGCATGTCTGGCTCAGTCTTTTGTGGGGACACTGCTCCTTTCTCCTGGCTTCTAGTGCACATAAGGTTTTCTTCATGCCCTCCAAGAGTCTGTTTCCCCAGTCCTGTGGAAGTTCTGTAATCAAATCCCATTGGCCTTCAAAATCAAATTCCCTGGGGGTTCTCAGTCCCTTTGCCAAATCCCTAAGTTGGAAAATCTGTTGTGGTCTTAGAACTTTCACAAGTGTGAGAAATTCTTTGGTATCATTGTTCTACAGTTTGTAGATTGTCTGCTCAGTGGCTCTATGGTGGGGCTCACATGCCATGCCTCCCAGATCCGCTGAAGCCAGAGCCCTTATCATCACAGCAGACCACTGCTGACCCGTCCCTGCACAGAAGACACACAAAGGCAGGTCTAGCTCAGCCTCTTGTGGGGTCTCTGGGTCCTGGTGTACACCAGGTTTTGTTTGAGCCTTCCAAGCATCTCTGGCAGGTATGAGGGTGCTTGATTCTAAACATGATTTGGCCCCTCCTACCATGTTGCTGGGGCTACTCCTTTGCCCTTAGACATGGGGTATCTATTTATGGTGGGATCCAATATTCTATTGTAGATAGTTGCTCAGTGGTTAGTTGCAATTTTGGAGTTCTCACAAGAGAAGGTGTGCGCACCCTCGTACTCTGCCATTTTGTCACACCTATATCCAGTTTCAATGTGTAAACAAAGTAAAAGATCATGCCTATTCTATATTGTTTATATTGGTGTCATTTGAAAAACTCAGCAGAGGCCACAGGACTGGAAAATGTCAGTTTTCATTCCAATCCTAAAGAAAGGCAATGTCAAAGAATGCTCAAACTACCACACAATTGCACTCATCTCACACGACTGGGGTGACTTAGCACCAGCAGCAGCACATGCTTGTGAAGTAATGTTCAAAATTTTCCAAGCCAGGCTTCAACAGTATGTGAACCGAGAACTTCCAGATGTTAAAGCTGGATTTAGAAAAGGCAGAGGAACCAGAGATCAAATTGCCAACATCCTTTGGATCATGATCCATTGGATCATGAAAGCAGGAGTTCCAGAAAAACATCTACTATGTTTTTAACTATGCTAAAGCCTTTGATTGTGTGGATCACAACAAACTGTGGAACATTCTTCAAGAGATGGGAATACCAGAGCATCTTACCTACCTCCTGAAAAAATGTATACAGGTCAAGAAGCAAAAGTTAGAACCTGACATGAGAAAATGGACTGGTTCCAAATTGGGAAAGGAGTAGGTCAAGACTGTATGTATATTGTCACCCTGCTTATTAAACTTCTATGTAGAGTACCTCATGCAAAATTCTGGGCTGTATAAAGCACAAGCTGGAATAAAGATTTCCAGGACAAATATCAATAACCTCAGATGTGAGGATGACACCACTCTTATGGCAGAAAGTGAAGAGGAACTAAAGATCCTCTTGATAAAAGTGAAAGAGAATAACAAAAAAGTTCATTTAAAACTTAACATTCAAAAAACTAAGCTTATGGCATCCAGTCCCATCACTTCATGGCAAATAGATGGGGAAAGAATGGAAACAGTGAGACTTACTGCAGATGGTGACTGCATCCATTACATTAAAAGATACTTGCTACTTGGAAGAAAAAAGCTAAGCTAAGTCACTTCAGTCGTGTCTGACTCTGTGTGACCCCATAGATGGCAGCCCACCAGGCTGACTTGTCCCTGGGATTCTCCAGGCAAGAACATTGGAGTGGGCTGAGCATCAAAGAATGGATGCTTTTGAACTGTGTTGTTGGAGGAGACTCTTGAGTGTCCCTTGGATAGCAAGGAGATCCAACCAGTCAATTCTAAAGAAAATCAGTCCTAAATATTCATTGGAAGGACTGATGCTGAAGCTGAAGGTGCAATACTTTGGCCACCTGATGTGAAGAATTGACTCATTGAAAAAGACCCTGATTCTGGGAAAGACTGAATGCAGGAGGAGAAGGGGAAGACAGTGGATGCGATGGTTGGATGACACCACGGACTTGATGGATATGAGTTTGAGCAAGCTCTCGGAGTTAGTGATGAACGGGGAAACCTGTCTTGCTGCAGTCCATAGGGTCTGAACTGAACTGATACTCACAAGTTCTACCCTTCTTCTGGTTGAAAAGCTTAGAAAGCTATTAAGTATATTTCCCAGACCCCCTTGAGCTGGGTTTGGAAGCCTTGCAGACTAAATTGTCTGACTCCCTGACTTGGAAAGTGAATGTAAGGCAGAAACCATTGTCCACCAGTGTGTAGCTATTACTACCAGCTCCAGAATTAGGAATTCTTTTAATGTCAGTTTTCCACTGTCCATTCTCCAGCTCCAAGGGTGCCCAGAAGCACCCTTGTATAATGATGGTGGCTTCTTGATTGGGCCTTACAGTCTCGAAATCACAGGTCTTGCTGTGCCATTCTCCAACTTCTTGGATGTAGAGAGGCGACTGGAGTCATGTTATGTGGGCTTCTTCCAGCAAAGCTCCAATGGCAGCTTTAATGGGTTTGTTTTTATTGTTCTTAAAGTTATTCCAGAAGGCTAAGCCTAGAAGCTGTTTCTTGAGCCTCTCGACAATTTTGCAAGTACCAGATTTCTCATTTTAAATCTGTCCCAGTTTAAAACATTTAGGGTAGTTTCCCTGTCCTGCACTGAATTCCTCCTTATGCATTAGGTAAGCAAATAAAGATATGAATGTTTAGAAGACAAAGCTCTATTTCACTTTTAAGGATGCTCAGTACCATTACTTTGGAGCTAACACTTCCATCTTCATTAAATATTGAAAGATCTGGTGTGCCCAAATCCCAGTTTCCCAGTTTCAGTTCAGTTCAGTTCAGTTGCTCAGTTGTGTCCGACTCTTTGGGACCCCATGAAGCGCAGCATGCTGGGTCTCCCTGTCCATCACCAACTCTCAGAATTTACCCAAACTCATGTCCATTGAGTCAGTGATGCCATTCAACCATGTCACTTTACAATGAGGTAATTAGAGAGTGGGCTTCACTGGTGGCTTAGCCAGTAAATAATCTGCCTGCAATACAGGAGATCTGGGTTTTATCCATGGGTCAGGAAGAAGCCTTGGAAAAGGGAATGGCTACCCACTCCAGTATTCCTACCTGGAGAATTTCATGGACAAGAGGAGCCTGGTGTGCTACAGTAGCCCTCCAGGCTCCTCTTGTCCATGGGGTTGCAAAGAGTCCAACACGACTGAGTGACTAACAGTTTTCAAGTTAGAGAGTACATTTGCACAGTAAAATATATATATATTTTAACATTCTGAACCATTAAGAAAAATAAAAGTTAATTTAAATTTGAGCTCTTTAAGATATAAATTGTTGATGTCCTTAAAATTGCCTTCAAAAGCAGATATAAGGTTTCAGATTATGAAAGATTTCAGATTTGAAGATACAGAATTTCCAGATTGTGGCCAGAGAAAAAAATGCATCTGTACTGAAAAAAAGAATGGAACAATATTCAATGAATTTGCTATTAATTACAGTGCAGTGTTATGCTTTTTTCCTGTCTGGAGAGTAAAAGGACTTATAAAGTCTGGGTGAGCAGACGGTTCTATAGACATAAGTTCTCCATGGAAAACTCCTTGGATCCTTTTCAAGATCAGTGCTGTCTGAGCTCTGTTTAAGTGATGGCTTGAAGCAATAGCCAACCATAGGGAAAAAGCACTGTCTTGGATGCTAAGAACCCAGACTAACTCATGGAATGTCTCATGAGGCTCACTGGACCTAAAATAAAGTGAATATTCTCTGTCTTCTGGTTTGGTTTCCATGGGAATTTATGTTTATGGGGGAAGCCTGTCTCTTCCTGGCCAAAATATTTGGACAATTCAGTCAGTTCAGCCATTTACAGAGTTCAACTGACTGGATGCTTTGTCTTTCTGGCTGGCACGAAGTGCTGGTAGTATTGGCTGGGTGAAAAATACTGTCAAGTCTGAGTCAGTGCACTTTTTGGTGATGCTGGGCAAATTTGGCTCACAGTTGATTGATGGCAAGAGATGGCATGAGCAAAGAACATTGAGTGAATAGATAGGCCATGGGTGAAGTTGAGAATTTCTTAATTCAAGCTCCTTGTAGTTATTTAAGAATAAACTCATAATCTTTATTTTTTCCTCCCCCCAGAGCAGGTGAATGATCCACCAGAATAGAATGGATGTCTTCATCATGCTTATGTTACTATCATAGAAGTGGAGGAAGGATAGACAATAGTAAGATTTTCTTTACTGGAGAAGTGGTTTATAATGAATTTCTTTTGGACAATTGAAGTCAATTCAGTTTAATTTGCAAAAATACTTATTGTATACCAAGTCAGTGCAGCTTAAAGGACCGACATGGAGACATTAGTACAGGCACAACAGGTATCTCTATCTACCCTCAAGGCCTGGAGTGCTGGTTCTCAATTGTGGCCATCTGGTAGTATAACTTGGAAAATTTTTTAAAAACACAAACGAACTTATTTGCTAAGCAGAAATAGAGACATGAATGTAGAGAACAAATTTATGGATACCAAGTCGGGGAAGAGAGCAGTGGGATGAATTGGCAGACATATGTATATTATGATGTGTAATATAGATAACTAAAGACAACCTACTGTGTAGCACAGGGACCTCTGCTCAGTGCTCTGTGGTGACCTGAACAAGAAGGAAATCTAAAAAAGAGGATATATGTATATGTATAACTGATTCACTTTGCTGTACAGCAGAAACTAACACAGTGTTGTAAAGTAGCTATCTAAAATTTTAAAAAACACCTTCATTTGGGCTCCTCTGAAGGCCAATGGCACCCCACTCCAGTACTCTTGCCTGGAAAATCCCATGGATGGAGGAGCCTGGTAGGCTGCAGTCCATGGGGTCGCTAAGAGTCAGACCCGACTGAGCGACTTCACTTTCACGCATTGGAGAAGGAAATGGCAACCCACTCCAGTATTCTTGCCTGGAGAATCCCAGGGATGGGGGAGCCAGGTGGGCTGCTGTCTGTGGGGTTCCACAGAGTCAGACATGACTGAAGCAACTTAGCAGCAGCAGCAGCAGAAGGCCACTTAAATCAGAATTTCTGTGGGCCTGAGCTCAGGTACTGGTGTGATTTTGAACTTCTCCAACTGCTTATAATATGTAATCAGATTTAAGAATTATGTTTTGTGGGATAGAAATATGAATTCGTAAATACAGCATGTGATGAACGCTGAAATTTGTGGCTAAAATTAGCTTAGTGGTGAGCTTTTCAGCACACTCATATTTTTTTTCCTTGAGATTCTCTTTTACAAACACAGCATCTATGAGCCCTCACATCAAGTCCCCTCTAGAATTTGTCTCCATGGCAATTTGCACTTACCTTTTCATAATACATGCAATCACATTTGACATTATAAATCATTATCCATGTTCCTAAGTCATGTGGAAACTCAGTGGGATTATTTTGTTCCATTATCTAACACAGTGCTAGAGACATAATAGATGGTCAGCAAGTATTTTTTTAATTGAATAAATGAATTTACCAAAAGTAATTTACTGTACTCATAGAATCCATGGTTCATTACTAACAAGGTTCTCACCTATATTCTAGGTCATGAATCTGTCCTGAAAATGTCAAGTGCATAAGAAATAGATTTGGCGTTAAAGTTCATACTTAACACTAGTACTTAGAGTTACTTTTGTGCATTATCCTTCACACAGGCTGGCTTCTCTCCCACAATGAGGAAATTAAAAAGTTTTTGTATCTGGAGTTTTATTTATTGCTATTCAATTTTTACTGAATAACTTCATTCTTTTTTACTTTTCCAATATCATAGTAGAAAATACTATCTCAATTACATGCCAAGTCAAACTGTCTTCTCTTTAATGAAATTTTCAGTTCAGTTCAGCTCAGTCACTCAGTCGTGTCCAACTCTTGTGACCTCATGAATTGCAGCACGCCAGGCCTCCCTGTCCATCACCAACTCACAGAGTTCACTCAAACTCATGTCCATCAAGTCAGTGATGCCATCCAGCCATCTCATCCTCTGTCATCCCCTTCTCCTCTTGCCCCCAATCCCTCCCAGCATCAGAGTCTTTTCAAATGAGCCAACTCTTCGCATGAGGTGGCCAAAGTACTGGAGTTTCAGCTTTAGCATCATTCCTTCCAAAGAACACCCAGGACTGATCTCCTTCAGAATGGACTGGCTGGATCTCCTTGCAGTCCAAGGGACTCTCAAGAGTCTTCTCCAACACCACAGTTCAAAAGCATCAATTCTTCAGTGCTCAGCTTTCTTCACAGTCCAACTCTCACACCTATACATGACCACGGGAAAAACCATAGCCTTGACTAGACGGACATTTGTTGGCAAAGTAATGTCTCTGCTTTTGAACATGCTATCTAGGTTGGTCATAAGTTTCCTTTTAAGGAGTAAGCGTCTTTTAATTTCATGGCTGCAGTGATTTTGGAGCCCCCAAAAATAAAGGCTGACACTGTTTCCACTGTTTCCCCATCTATTTCCCATGAAGGGATGGGACTAGATGCCATGATCTTCGTTTTCTGAATGTTGAGCTTTAAGCCAACTTTTCCACTCTCCACTTTCACTTTCATCAAGAGGCTTTTTAGTTCCTCTTCACTTTCTGCCATAAGTGTGGTGTCATCTGCATATCTGAGGTTATTGATATTTCTCCCTGCAATCTTGATTCCAGCTTGTGCTTCTTCCAGCCCAGCGTTTCTCATGATGTACTCTGCATAGAAGTTAAATAAACAGGGTGACAATATACAGCCTTGACGTACTCCTTTTCCTATTTGGAACCAGTCTGTTCTTCCATGTCTAATCACTCCATTATCAAATTGCCTTTCTCATTTCCATTTCAGCACTATTCTAAAATTTTATTTGTGTTAAAAACTCATTTCTTTCTCTTTGGTTACTAGGAGACAGCATTCTGTGAGTTGTGTGACTCTTTATAGCTGAAGGCAAATATGATAGCTAACTCAAAAGCAGGAAATAATTAGCAAATTCACACATTACCCTTCTGTTTTGAATTCAAATCCAATGGCTACAGGTTAACAAGATACTTTATCTTTGGATAGAAGGGTTTCCAATTTTTTAAAAATGTGGCGATAATTTGGCTCAATGGTAAAACACCAAACACGCCAAACCCCATCACCTTAAAAAATAAATAAATAAATAAACATCTCTGTTGAAGACAGGGCATGGTATTAGCTAAAGAAACAATGTGTTTGAATTTTAAATAGAAGATAATCATTTCCAGGCACACACACACACACACACACACATATGTATTTGAGAATGGAAAAATCAGATCCATGACAGTTAATAATACATACACAGATGTGTAACTGGCTAAAAATAAGGAAAATCAAATTTATTAAAGACAGACATCTATATCCATGTGCGTGGCTGCCTTGCAAGGAAGTCCAATAATAGACTATCTTCTTTAATTCAAAAAGTCCCCAAGGACAGAGGTCACTATCATGGACTGGATAGACACCTGTTATGGAAACAGAAGGAGTTGAGATGGGGTTGTCATCCAGGGAGCCCATAAGTGTCCTATGACTCACTGTGAACTCACAGACAAGAGGAAGCAGAAAACGTTCTCTAACATAAAAAACTGTCATTTTAATATTGCACACCCCCCAAAATACAGTCTTTAAAGAAGACAACAAAATTGAAACTGTTAGTTGCTAACCCTACTTTGTTGTTGTTGCCAAGTCATGTCCAGCTCCTTGCGATCCCATGGACTGCAGCACACCAAGCCTCCCTGTCCTTCACTGTCTCCCAGAGTTTGCTCAAACTCATGTCCATTGAATCAGTGATGCCATCCAGCCATCTAATCCTCTGCAGCCCCCTTCTCCTGCTGCCCTCAATCTTCCCCAGCATCAGGGTCTTTTCTAATGAGTCAGCTTTTCCCATTAGGTGGCCAAAGTATTGGAGCTTCAACTTCAGCATCAGTTTGTCCAGTGAATATTCAGGGTTGATTTCCTTTAGGGTTGACTGGTTGGATCTCCTTGCAGTCCAAGGGACTCTCAAGAGTTTTCTCCAGGACCACAGTTTGAAAGCATCAATTCTTCAGTGCTTAGCCTTCTTTATGGCCCAACTCTTACATCAGTACTTGACTACTGGAAAAATCAGCTTTGACTATACAGGCCTTTGTCAGAAACCCTGTTTAAGTGTTCCTAATGTAATAAGAAGGGATTGGATTATCTAGGAAATTGCTGTCCCCCCCCACCCCCAATTCTCTGATTTCTTATAAAATAGCTTGGAATACTGGGGAAGAACCCAGGCTCTGAAGCTGGAGTGCCCAGATTCAAGCTTTCTTCTGGCTTTGAAAGTATCAGATATAATGTTTTAAGGCTTTAGCTTCCCTGTCTGTAAAATGGGAATAATTAGGGATTTTCTAAGGATTTAATTAATATTTTCAAAGACTCAGAAGGGTTGGGGCATAGTGTAAGGACAGTATGTATGAGTATTTTGTCAGATAAATAAATGATTGGAGATTCATAATATGTATCTCCCTGCCTCAGAGAAACATCTGAAAATCTTTTGATTTTGGACAGAGCCAGCCTGTGTTTGGGCCAGGACAGTTCAGAGAGCACACAGATGCCTTTCATACTTTCCCAGAAGAAATATTTCCTGGAAGCAAGAGTTACATGGTTTGCTCTCTAGCGTGACATCAATAAAAAGCTGATCCTTGATAAGGAGATCCCAGTCATGTGGCTAAAGTAAAGATGGGAGGAATAAAGCACTTGCAAAAATGTCTTATAACATCCTATTCCTGGGCTGTTTCTGGTTGCCTGTGCCTTACCTACTCAGGAGCATCTCTGTATAAACCTTGCTGCTCACCTCTCCCTCAAAGATAGAGCCAGCCCCTCTCTGTCTTTGGCTCCACTGTAGCCTGCAGCTCATCCCTTGTGAAGCCAGACTCATCACACGGCTAGCCTCAAGGTCATCTTGTGTCAGGAGAGGTGAACTCAGAACAACCCCTCTTCCGAGCCCTGAGTATTTCCTTCTCCAACCTCCTGGATGTTGATTCCAAGTCTTCACCACTCCTAGCTCCCTGCTCCCTCTGTTCCTGCTTTCATCATAAAATAAAGGCTTGATTGCTTTTAAACTTTCTGGCTGCTCTTCTATACACTCATCCATACTTGCTCTTTGTGAACACAGTCTTTTTTTTTTTTTTTAAACTTTACAATATTGTATTAGTTTTGCCAAATATTGAAATGGATCTGCCACAGGTATCACTCTTACCGTTAATACCACCCTTCTGTGTTTTCCTGGAGAAGGGAAAGACTACCCACTCTGGTATTTTGGCCTGAAAAATTCCATGGACTGTATACATAGTCCCTGGGGTCTCAAAGAATTGGACACAACTGAGTGACTTTCATTTCTATGTTCTACCTTGTACTTCTTGGCACTGTCTTGGGGAATTTGGTCCAAAAGTGATCCCTCCTTTACTGTATCTTCTACTTCTTTTCCCCTATTGACATCACCTTCAGTTTTGACAAAGGTTTTGTTTTTCACCTGGTAGATGAAACAGTTTCTAGACTCAGTTTCCCCATCTAGTTATTTCTTCTCTTCGGTTGATATTGCTCTCCACTGGACTTTTGGCCTCATGCCCACCACTTTGTTGACATTTTCCTAGCAACCCTCATCACTGCCTTCCTAGGTGTTATGTTGCTGTATTCAACATGAAAATTTTCTTTTCTTACTTGACCCTCTTCATAACATTAGTCTTGTTTATCATCTCCTTCTCTGACTTCTATTTTTATGCAAATTATTTTCTATTTCTCTGGTTCTTCTCAGTGTTCACTGGAACTTTTCTTCATTTGTCCACACTGTAAATGTAGGGATTTATGAGCACTTTGTTCTTAGTTCTCTTTTTGTGTTATTCCACAAGGGTAATTTTATCCCTTTCTGTACCTTCTTTTGCACTCAATTCCTGATGACTCTCAAATTCCTTTTTCCAGCCAGTTCCCCTAGTTGCACTCCAGAGAAAAATATTTTGTTCCTACTTGGATATCTCCACCTGCTGTCCCATTACCAAACTCATCTTCTCATCCCAAACTTATTCTTCTACCATCTTCCCTGTAATCCTAGACATTACCCCACTGGGCCCCCTGTACCTTACACCCAGCATCCATTCAATCCATCATCACATTCTGTAAACTTCCTTTCTAAGTACCTTCTTCCCCACTGTTTCTGTCATAGTATCAACTCATCAACTCATATCATCTCTTGCCTCAATTGTTGTATTTTTCTTTCTGCTGTTATTCTCATTCTTCACTGATCAGTTCTCTAGTTTGTATCAGATTACCCACAAAATACAGTAAAGCTTACTCAGTTAAACTTTACAAACCTGTGCACATGCTTCTTTCAACATTTAATCCCTTAACACTTCCACTAAAATTCCTTCACACATGTGCTCACACATACATCCATGTTACTCTTGTTAGCTGAGTAGATGCTCTTTCCTCTCTGTTACTTAGATGTTGCTTTCTTTGCCAGGACATCCTTTCCCATCTGCCAAGTAAATACATACATCACTCAAGTCACCATTTTAAAAAGATTTTTCCCCGGTGAATTTTTCTCTGAATTCTTATGGCAGATCTGGGTGTATTCTCTCCCTGGGTCTCTCAGTGTATATGTGCATGCTAAGTTGCTTCAGTTGTATCCAATTCTTCATGACCCTATGGACTGTAGCCTGCCAGGCTCCCTTGTCCATGGGATTATCCAGGCAAGAATACTGGAGTGGGTTGCCATGCCCTTCTCCAGGGAGGGTCTCACAGTACTCCATACATAACTCCATAATAGCAATGATCTCATCACCTTGTAAATTTTGTTCACATTGTGCTCACTTTTCTATTAAATTGGTCAAAATGTTTGTTTGATTTTTTTCCCCTAAGCTGTTAGAAGAACCCAGATGAACTTTTTGGCCAACCCAACACTTAAGATACTCGTAGATCTGTGAGCCTTCATCTCTGTTTCCTCAGCTTTGGCCAGAGACATAGCCAGGTAAGAGGAAAACTGGCAGAGTTATTTGCAATATTTTAGAGATGGCAGGAACTTTTGTGGGAGGGGGGAAGGGGAAAGAGAAAACAACCCAGAACATTTTGTTGTGTAGAAGGTCAAAGAGTGATTTTTCCCACATCATTTCTTTCACAGGGCAAGGCTGCTGCAGGGATAATTCAGGGGAAAATTTAGAAGGTACAGTTTTCTTTATCAGAAAAGCAAAGGGCTGTTGGGGTCATGTTCTGGCTGTGGTTGCTGTTTATGTGTGTGTGTGTGGCTATGCTGATAGATCTGGTTTGTAGAAATAAGTTAACCTCAATACAACCATTTCTAACATAATGTATGAGAATCAGGGAGAGGAAAGGTGGAGGTCAAATGATTATTATGATTTGGTGTCATCTCAGATACACTAAGAGAACACGAGAACTTAATTAATTACACCTATCATGTTCTAGGGCATTGTTAGGTATAATGGAGACATGATGTGAGCAAAACTAACGAGCAAATCAGAAGCATAACCAGCCAATAGTAACAACAATAAAACATTGCCTTTACCTTCATGGTACTTGAAATCTTGTGGGGGAAGACTGAAATCAATTAAAAATCATATTAAAGCATGAAACATTTCTTGGATAATGTTAGGAAAAAGAGTTATGTGACAAGCACATAAGCACAGGCGAGCAGGACTCTATCTGCAGCTGGTTAACAGAAAGCTCCATTACAAACACAGGTTCCCATGTAAACCAAAACAAAAAGAAATTTAAGAGGCTAAGGGTATCATGATCTTTGCGGATTCTGGATGAAATTTTCATCAAGTCCATCCTGAGTTTTTTCAGCCTCTGAGCATGTGGGGGGAGTATTTCTCCGCCAATGTTGTTAAGAGCTACAAATGATGATTAAAGGGAGAAAATATTTTTTTTTATCGTTTATTGCATATTGTATGTCATTTACAGTGAATACTGCTTTAATACTAATCATGTAAATGAATATCATCCGTACAAAATATCTTTGAAGCCAGTTAAGAGAGATGTATTCAAATCAAGGCCTATATCTTTTTTTAGAATTAATTTTTATCAGAATATAGTTGCTTTACAATATTTTGTTAGTTTTTGCTGTACAGCAAAGTGTATCAGCTATTTGTGTGCATATATCCTCTTCCTTTTGGATTTCCTTCCCATTTAGGTCCCCACAGAGCACTGAGTAGAGTTCCCTGTGCTGTACAGCAGGTTCTCAGTAGACAAAGACTACACTTTCTTCAAGAGAAGCAATGATAGCACCAGAAACTGGTAAAATCTTATGTAACTGTCTTCTCTCAGCTGATGAAAGTGTTTTATACATCATTAGGAATACTAATTTGGCCTTCCTAGGTGGCTCAGTGATGAAAGAATCCACCTATCAATGCAGGAGATGCAGGTTTAATCCCTGGGTTGGGAAGCTCCCCTGGAGGAAGAAATGGCAGCCCACTCCAGTATTCTTGCCCAAAGAATCCCACCAACAGTAGAGCCTGCCAGGCTACAGGCCAAGAGTTGGCCATGACTGAGTGACTGAATATACACACAGCCATGAATTCTAACACTGATAATATATTGATATTAATTGACTGTGCACACAAAAAATTCTTATTGAGGGAAACACAAGCAGAAAGTAGGCATTGGGAGACTGATGTACTGTCTGAGTTTTGAAAAGTTATTTGGCAACTAGAAACGAATATGTAGATAAATCAGATTATGGAAACATTGATATCAGAGATTTTGAAAATGATGCACTGAGAAATTATAAAAACATCTAATATTTATTGAATAATTGTTATGTGTCAAGTAGTTTGACAATTTCTTTACTTTTGGCTTAAACTTCATTTTCACATCTTGTGCAGTTATTCCCACTCATGATGGTACATCTGAGAAATTCCACAAATGCTGCCCTTGTATATTTCACCTAATATTTGATAACTGCAAAAGGCACAAAATGACATTCAGATATGGGTTTTAATGACCCATTGTTATAATTATTGTTTTACTTGCTATGTCATGTCTGAATCTACAACCCCATGGACTGTAGTTTCACCAGACTCCTCTGTCCATGGAATTTTCCAGGCAAGAATTCTGGAATGGGTTGCCGTTTCCTCCTCCAGGGATTTTCCTGACCCAGGGATTGAACCTGCATCTCCTGTGTCTCCTGCATCTCGGGCGGATTCTTTACTACTCAGCCACCAGGGAAGCCCTTTATGGCCCATACCGCTCAAAATTAACTTCTAATGTAAAACAGGAATATATTAGCAGAAAACCATTAAAGTGAAAATTAAAATATACAAGGCAGACATAACACCTTCTTGAAATACATTAAAAGGTTCCAGAAAAGCTGGCCCTATTATACTGGAGTTGGAGATATGAGAGGGATAGCTTCTGGAGATCTAATATACAGCCTATTGACTATAGTTATATTATGCTGCATACCTGAAATTTGGTAAAAGGATAAGTCTTTAAAAATTTTTTTTTTGATGTGGACCATTTTTAAAGCCTTTATTGAGTTTGTTACAATATTTTACTTTTATTTTTATGGTTTTGGGTTTTTGGCCAAGAGGCATGTGGGATCTTTGCTTTCTGACCAGGGATAGAACCTGGATTGGAGGTCAAAGTTTTAACCACTGGACAGCCAGGGAACTCTTAAGAGAGTAAATCTTAAGTGTTCTCACCACAGACAAAAATGGTAACTATGTGAGGTGCTGGATATGGTAAGGAGGATGACTGTGATAATTATTTGACAATATATATGTATATTAAAACATTATGTTGTACATCTTAAATAAGCATGGGTTTTCTTTGTCAATCATATCTCAATAAAACTGGAAAATAAATAAACAAAAATCTTGGAAAACTGGAAGACTCCATGTATCTTAGTTATCATGATGGAGGGTTACTTTATTCAGATGGTCCTCGGGGGGAAATAGTCAGTTCCTCAACACTGCAAGTTTTCATGAAATTCAGCATGACAAAAGATAGAGGATTCACATTGTTTCATTTTGTGTTGGAATAGGCATGATTTTCTATGAAGGAACAATTTCTTTGTAGGCTGAATGCTAGGTTAATCAAGCACAGAAATCCTCGGTTAACTGAGCACAAAAGGAAAATTAGTTAAAATGATCTTTAAATTTCCATTCTTTCTTCAGGATGAAATGTGAAGTTGGTATTTTTCTTCCATTTGAAGTCACTGGTGACATAACACTCATGGTCTTCCCACATCCACCTTTTTTTTTTTTTAAACTATTCCTGTTAATGTGCTTCTCAGCCAGGAAAAATGACATTAGGAAAAACACATTGTATGGGTTATGGAAAGGGCAAAAATGGAAGCCCCAAAGTGAAATATTCTTCATGAAAAAAGTTGGTCTTTTATATCTCTTTGGGGGTAAAAAGGCCATCCAGTGTTTTCTGTTTGTTTTGGCCACATTGCATCTCATGCGAGATCTTAGTTCCTTGGCCAGGGATTGAACCCTTGCCATCTTGCAGTGGAAGCACAGTCTTAACTTCTGGAATACCTGGGAAGTCCCACCACCCTGCTTAGAAACATTTTATATTTAATTTTACTCCCTAACAGTTTTTAAGAGAATTGACCACACTGATTTCCTTGATGGGTAGGTGGTGGTGGTTTAGTAGCTAAGTTGTGTCATACTCTTGCCTCTTGCCCCATGGACTGTAGCCCACCGGGCTGCTCTGTTCCTGGGATTTCCCAAGCAAGAATACTGGAGTGGGTTGCCATTTCCTTCTCCAGGGAGTCTTCCTGAACCAGGGATCGAACCTGAGTCTCCTGCCTTGCACACTGATTCTTTACCCCTGAGCCAATGGGGAAGCGCCTTGATGGATAGACTTAACTACAAATTGTTGCTATTCAGATTTAGGAAATTTACTCCCAATTTTATGAATATACTTTTAGATATTCAAAGGGAAAAGGAAGATTAGGTTTAAAAAAAGCAATTTTTTCCCCACTAAGTATCTGTTTTTCTTTGCTTCTCAAGTATTTTAAAACACTGATAATAGTTTTTAACCTATGATGTCTGAGTCATGTCCACGGATTTGCTAAGTGTCTAATGTATGCTGATACATAGGCTTCCTTTCATTTATATCCTCCAAATAATTAATGGAAACTTCAGGAGGAATCAAATTTGTGTTTTTCTCCACATTTTTCTGTTCTGATGAGAAAAAATTTTAAAATCTTTTCAAAGGACAAGTTGTAGCTAAACCATTTGGTGCTAGTTATCCTGGGGCTTATTAAAGTGAAGCTCAGTTTCCAAGCCACTCTGAAGTATTTTAAAATCCAAATTGGATATGGGAACGTATTTCTAATTATTTGTTTAGTCTGGTAATTATCATCAACATTTAACATGGGTTGAACCACTTTTCTCTGTGATTGGTGCTCTTATCATCTGTTACATTGTTATTAAGCAGACATGTTCTCATAGGAAACGCTAGGGCAAGTTACCCTGGGCTTTTGAAATTGGATGTCTGTTCAACAGTTTAGTCATGTAAGTGGATTTGAGGTTTCTTGGCAGAAGCCAACTTTTCAGCTGGTTCTTCTCTTTTTCAGAGTTGGTGAAGGAGTAGGGTTCCGGTGGAGAGAAAAGGACACTTTGAATATCCCAGAAACCATCTCCCTTTCTGAAAAAGAGCAAGGGCCTTGTTTGATAAGCTGTCTGTTTGGGAAGCTTCTCTATTGCTACATAGATCATGGTATATCCAGTTACTTGTCTTGACTGCCTGATATCTGTGATGCAGTCCTTGGGCCCTAGCTCTTGGCACCGCATTTCAACCAACAGCCATAAATGTTTACCACGGGCAAGGAACCCTTCTAAAAGCAACAAAAAGATGTGACCATGACCTTAGTTAGACTACTGTTGAGGGAGAATGGGTGGGCAAAAAGCCATCAAAGAAGCTATAATTATAGATCTTCATCTACAAAGTACCATCTGCAAAGTGGACTGTGAGGAGAAATGTAAGGGAAGAATTTGATACTGGAGAAGGATGTTGGGAAAGACCAAGAAAGCCTTCTGGACAGAGCAAACATTTGGTTTAAGTTTTCCATCAGTTGACCCCAAGATACATTTCCTGTTTTGGTGTTTACTATGTATGCAGTCATTTAGTTGCACAATAAGTCAAATGTCTGTGCATATGTGGATTAATTCTTAATGAGTGCCCCAAATTCATGAAGTTCAAAGCCTGTTAGGGGGGAAAATCCCTGCCTTAATGGGAAATGCTCAGAGAGTAAACTTCAAGTTGGAAGGTGGCCATTGTGAGGTGGGATACTATTTCAAGTACTGAAAGCATTGGATTAGAGATTAATAGCAATGTACAAGACAAGAAAACAGTTATACACACAAGACTAGAAAACTCAGGAGAGAAGTGGGCTGGGCTGTTGACTTGCTTTGTTCATGTTTTCGTTGAACGATGAGGGGTTGATTGCATATGGTAGGTCAGAAATTATGCTGGGGATTGGAGGAAGTGGAACTAGACAAACAATGACTGTCTTTTTAAAGTATCCACAGTGAAAGGGGAGACAGAGCTTCTAAAATCAACTCAACATAGAGGAAAGAGGGGCGTTAGACTTCAACTGGGGATACAGGAATATGTACATATTAAGAAAATTGAGCTGAGTTTTTTTTTTTTTAACTTATTGATTTATTTATTTTTGACTCTGCTGGGTCTTTGTTGCAGCCTACAGACTGCTCTCTAATTGAGATGTGCAGGCTTCTCATCCAGTGGCTTCTCTTTCTGTAGAGCATGGGCTGTAGAGTGTCTGGGCTTCAGTAGTTGCAGCACATGGGCTCAGTAGTTGCTGCTCACGGGCTCCAGTGCTCAGGTTCAGTCATTGGGGTGCACAGGCTTAGTTTCTCTGCAGGATGTGGGATCTTCCTGGACCAGGGGTGGAACCTATGTCCCCTGCATTGACAGACAGATTCTTAATCACTGGACCACTTGGAAAGTCCTGAGCTGAGTCTCCTCTGTCCATGGAATTTTCCAGGAAAGACTATTGGAGTAGGGTGCCATTTCTTTCTCCAGGGAATCTTCCCAACCCAGGGATCAAACCTGAGTCTCTTCCATCTCTTGCATTGGCAGGTGGATTCTTTTACCACTGAGTCACCAGGGAAGCCCCTTAAAGGACTAGCATATGTTGAATAGCTACACTGGAAGAGGGCTGCTTTTGCTGCTGCTAAGTTGCTTCAGTCGTGTCCAACTCTGTGCGATCCCATAGACAGCAGCCCACCAGGCTCCTCTGTCCCTGGGATTCTCCGGGCAAGAACACTGGAGTGGGTTGCCATTTCCTTCTCCAGTGCATGAAAGTGGAAAGTGAAAAGTGAAAGTGAAGTCGCTGAGTTGAGTCCAACTCCTAATGACCCCATGGACTGCAGCCCACCAGGCTCCTCCATCCATGGAATTTTCCAGGCAAGGGTACTGGAGTGGGGTGCCATTGCCTTCTCCGCTGGAGGAGGGCAGTACATGCCAAAAAAAGTCTGTTTGCTATAAGAGAACATGAGTTATTCACACATTTTAATTTGTTTTGAGAACTACATATAGGACAGAAGGTTGAGAGTAGCAGGTGACTGACAATTACGGCAGAAAGAGACAGTGGGGTTAGCACATGAAGGGTTAATGAGGATGCCACAGTGTCAGTGTGGGCACGAGCCACAGAAAGATTTTAGGATTGAGAAACATAGAAGCAACATTTGATAAGATGCAGTTAGAAGGCAGTGGCACCCCACTCCAGTACTCTTGCCTGGAAAATCCCATGGATGGAGGAGCCTGGTAGGCTGTAGTCTATGGGGTTGCTAAGAGTCGGGCATGACTGAGCTACTTCACTTTCACTTTTCACTTTCATGCACTGGAGAAGGAAATGGCAACCCACTCCAGTGTTCTTGCTTGGAGAATCCCAGGGACGGGGGAGCCTGATGGGCTGCCGTCTATGGGGTCGCACAGAGTCGGACATGACTGAAGTGACTTAGCAGCAGCAGCAGCTACAACTTAGAGAATGGCTGGATTCTAAGGCAGAAAACTTCATGGAGAAAAGATCTGAGGGACAGGTGTTTAGAATTAGGTAATATGTACAGATGTTGCTGGAGAAGAAAACCATGAAAAATACCTCGGAAGGGTGAGAAAGCTGAGAGAAAGGAAGAGAAAAAGATTCTTAAGACCGTGACATCATCGAAGCCAAGATTAAAGACCATTAAAAAAGAGTGTCAAATACACTGAAGGAGTCCTGTGAAATGAATGAAAACCAAGAGGTAACCTGATATGGCAAAATTAAATTAAGTGTTTGGTGACCTTTACAAGCAGAAACTTGGCACCTTGTTGGAAATGGAAAGCCAACCACAGGGGGTGAGGGGGGAAGTAGGTGGAGAGGAAATGCATGTAATGGGTGTAGAAAAGTCAATTGAGAAGTCTGGCACAGCTCTGGCCTGGCAATGAATGGCCAAAGGGAGAACAGAGTTGATAGCTGAGCAAGGAAGCATGTTGTCATTTACTCTTATACATAAACCCTGTGGGTCAGCCCAGATCATCTAATCTCTGTCTCCGAATGTGTATCTGGCATTTCCTTCTCGGAAATATTGCTCAGCAACCTAAATTATTTTTGCCCCTCCTCTCTTTTTGTCCAAAGCATATCACTCACTCAATTTAAGACGATGTCCTGTACAGAGTAAGTGTTCAATGTATTTAATTGATTGAACAGTCTCTTCTTTGCTTCATTGTGTTTGGAGATTCTGCTTACATCAGCCAGTTCCAGGAGACAAAAGAATGAAAAGGATTCACGGCATCTCCGGAAGAATAGGCATTTCCGATCTCTCACCCATGAGCAACATCACACCCCATCGTATTAAAGACATAAATGAATTTTTTTTCCTGCTACTTTTCTATGGGAGACACTCAACTGAAAACCAATTTCAGTCCAAATCAGCCACTACCAAAGGGGATTAAATTCACATGCTGAGTTACAAAAATCTTGGGATGATGCTCTAAATATTAAGACATGAAAGAAATAAATATTTCCCATCTACTCCTTCTAGAAAAAGGAATAATGTATAAAATAAAAATTAAAAAAATTAATGAAGTTTCCATCAAGGGAAATAAACATTAATTTTGCTTTTGTTATATAGTAGACATTATGCTAGGGGTTTCATGTATGCTATTTCATTTCCTTCTAACAACAATCCTGGAAGAAGGGTAATATTAGTATGAATTCAAAGATGAATAAATTTAAGTTCAGAGATACCTAGAAACAGGTTTTAAGTGATCTTTAAGATATATTACTTCCATTAACATTATCATATTGCATAACCATTTTATCCCAAAGCTTATGTTAAAACTAAAAAAAAAAGAAGGAAAGAAAGAAAAAAAAGAAAAACAAAAAAACCAGATAATTGTGAGAACATGTCAAGAAAAATATTGTAAATATCAACAACAAATAATAAAAATAGTCATGATGATACCACTGCATTTCTTTCTATCACATGGTACTTCAACTATTTTATAAATCAATTTTTTTTCTCACATGTGTTCTTATTCAGCTGTATGGAACTAAGTGCTGGAAAATCCAGGATCTTGCTGGGCTGTTTTTAATAAAAAAAATTTCTGGTTTGGAAAATGCACTGAGCTGCATATACTAGGAAAGAGTGAACATCATAAAATCTCTTTCTTTTGACTACAACTGGCCAGCCCTGATCATGCAAAACTATCAGAAGAAGACTGAGAATGGGAAAACAGGAGATCCATCTTAAAGTGAGAGTTGGCCCTGTGTGTTTGGAGTGTAGCTCCAGGGCCCTGGGTATGGATGTCCAGCATAGCTGACCAGCTCTGGACACTTTCAGAGATCTCTGGCTGGTTTGTTGGGGCCTGGCTGGCTGGCTTTGGAGAGACTGTGCTCTAGGTTCCCCCTGGTCCAGAGAACAGTGAGCATGGCCACATTTGGGGGACCAGGAATCAGAGAGGCTCACTATCAGCAAATCCAAGAATGAGCAAGAAATTGACAAACTGGCTGATGGGTTCCAGTCACCAGAGAAGAACTGGGTAACATAAAAGGATTTTGCTGTCACCACGAAGATTCAGGTACCATTAGACTTTCATATTAATGAGCTTGGTAATTGTGTCTCCATAAGTAATGAATGAGTTTAAATTCTCATTATATGGACATGACGAAGATTCCATCCTTCATCAAACTCTAGGCAGACTCCTCTGAGCAATCTTCTTAACCAGGCTTCAACCTTGGTCTATAAAAACTACACACACCCTTAACGTAAATGATTTCATCCATCCCCTGGAATGAAAGACTTTAACAGTGTCTGGGCTTCCCCAGTGGTTCAGTGGTAAAGAACTCATCTACCTTTGCAGGAGATGGAGTTTGATCCCTGGGCCAGGAAGAACATCTGGAGGAGGAAACAGCAACCCACTCCAGTATTCTTGCCTGGGAAATCCCATGGACAGAGGGACCTGGTGGGCTACAGTCCACAGGGTTGCAAAGAGTTGGACAGTGTCTGAACATGCACAGCATAGTTTCTGAAAGTCCAAGGCTGAATTCCTAGAAGGAGTCTAGCCTCTGTTAAAGTGCTTGTCTTTGGAAGGTCAAGGCTGCCAAAATAATTTACTATTTGTTCTAGACATTACCTGATCATAGGCTCTGATCACCCTATCCGAGACCCTTTACTAAAAAGGGTTAATACTTCTGAGTACTCCCTCTATCCCTTTGAGAAGTATATGTATCTCCTGTAACTCAAGAGTGTCCTTCTCAAGGAAGTAAAAGCCATTTCTTTAAAATCTAGTCACCAGGAAGGATGGGCCTATGCCTTGCAGCCTCTGTCGGAAGACAGAATCCTAACTTGGACAACTGTCATCCATGAGAAGCGTCTGGCCTATTTGGTATTTGCACTGACCAACCTTCACTTCCCTCACTCTACTGAGACCCCTGCTAACCCCTTCCCTACTCCCTCATTCTTCTTTTACAATATCCAGTCACCTGTGTACATCAAAGCTGAGTTCAGTTTACACTGAATCCTCTTCTCTATATCAATAATATATTATGAATTAAAATCCATCCTTATCATTTGATAGTGCCTCACTGTTTATCTTTGACAGACACAAACATTAATCTTTAAAAACTTAGCTTTACAACAACCAAATACCAAAATCTGGGCACTTAGGAAAGTGAATTTAGGAGGAGAGATTCTAGGGTGATACTATTATACAGCTTCGAAGATGATCCCCAGCATTCTCCACCACTGTGGAGTTCATACCCTAGTGTAATCCCCACTCACTGAATATAGGCTGGGATACATTGTGTCTCTTCTAATAAATAGAAAATGGCAGAAGTGATGGGAAGTCACTTCTGAGATTACGTGATAAAGGACCATGTCTTCTACCTTGGAAGCTCTTTTGTTGTCAGTGGGTGACTCATTCCAGAGGAAGTCAGTGCTTGTGTCGGGAAGCAACCCTGATGAAGCGCTCTGGAGACAGACCTCAAAAACAGGCCTGCATCCTCCCAACTGGGCTTCCCAGGTGGCGCTAGCAGTAAAGAACCCTCTGCCAATGCAGGAGACAGAAGAGATGGGAGTTCTATCCCTTGGTTGGGAAGATTCCCTGGAGGAGGGCATGGCAACCCACTCCAGTATTCGTGCCTGGAGAACCCCATGGACAGAGGAGCCTGGTGGGTTACAGTCGATAGGGTCACACAGACTCGGACATGACTGAAGCAACTGAGCGTGCACATACATCCTTCCAACTGCCATGTCAGTGAGTGAGCCTGAGAGTTGATTCTCCTTCAGTTGGATCTGGAGAGGATTGTAGCTCCAGTTACCCGCTTGATTGCAGACCCGAGAGACCATCAGGTTAGGTTGTTTCCAGATTTTTGACACATAGAAACTGAAATAGTAAATGCCTGTTGGTTTAAGCCACTAAATTTCAGGGCAATTTGTTATGCAGCAAAGGTAGCTAATAGAGTGACCACCTTTACCCAAGTGGTTTACATAAGTTTAGAGTAAATCATCTGTACTCAAGCATGCAGATCTGACATTAATGCATTGTTTCTATAGACTATCATCATGTCTAAGGAAGGAACGATCAAGGCTTATGTTGACAGCTATCTGTGCCTGGTGGCTCAGATGATGAAGAATCTGGCTGAAATGTGGGAGACTCAGTTTTGATCCCTGGGTCAGGAAGATCCCCTGGAGAAGGGAATGACTAACCACTCCAGTATTCTTTCCTAGAGAAGTCCATGGACAGAGAAGCCTGGTGAGCTACAGTCCATGGGGTCACAAAGAGTTGGACATGACTGAATGGCTAATACACACATATTTAGAGCAGAAGTTCTTTAACTCATTGCTGTAGTAATAAGGGAATCCCATATTTCTAGTTTTATTTCTTCTGGAGAGTTTACAATTGTTTGAATATGTGATATGAGTATCCATTTTCAAACAAAATTCAAGATTCATACACTGGGGTCAGAAGTTACTTTGGGATTCCTTTCACCCACATTGCAAAGTTATTTCCTAAACCCCCGTAATTTTGACTGAATCTGCTTTTAAAATGTGTTGCATGGTGTTCTATTTCATCTGAGACATCAAGCTCAGATGAGAACTACTAATTATATGGGCATTTTCATTCTTCATTTAATCTGTGTAGTGATAGATAACAACTTTGACAATATTTCATTCAGATCTGACAAAAATATCTAAAATGAAATGCATTGTTTGCATGAGTCCTTTTCATATAGGTAGAAGTTATTTTGTCTCAAGGTTGATTGTTATTAATTTTTAGTGGCAACTTCCTCAATAACCTTCATATCAGGAGAGCACTTTAAAACTAAGTTTCCTCCTACCACCACCCAAGGACAAATGCCATTAGATAGTGATCACAAGAGAGTCTTAACATTAAGGGAAAGTTAAAGAACCCAGTGCCCCAAAGACAGAAATACAGATCAATGGAACAAAATAGAAAGCCCAGAGATAAACCCATGCACCTAGGGACACCTTATCTTTGACAAAGGAACCAAGAATATACAATGGAGAAAAGACAATCTCTTTAACAAATGGTGCTGGAAAAACTGGTCAACCGCTTGTAAAAGAATGAAACCAGAACACTTTCTAACACCATATACAAAAATAAACTCAAAATGGATTAAAGATCTAAACGTAAGACCAGAAACTATAAAACTGCTAGAGGAGAATATAGGCAAAACACTCTCCGACATACATCACAGCAGGATCCTCTATGACCCACCTCCCAGAATATTGGAAATAAAAGCAAAAATAAACAAATGGGACCTAATTAAACTTAAAAGCTTCTGCACAACAAAGGAAACTATAAACAAGGTGAAAAGACAGCCTTCAGAATGGGAGAAAATAATAGCAAATGAAGCAACTGACAAACAACTAATCTCAAAAATATACAAGCAACTTCTGCAGCTCAATTCCAGAAAAATAACAGACATTTCTCCAAAGAAGACATACAGATGGCTAACAAACACATGAGAAGATGCTCAACATCACTCATTATCAGAGAAATGCAAATCAAAACCACTATGAGGTACCATTTCACGCCAGTCAGAATGGCTGCGATCCAAAAGTCTACAAGCAATAAATGCTGGAGAGGGTGTGGAGAAAAGGGAACCCTCTTACACTGTTGGTGGGAATGCAAACTAGTACAGCCACTATGGAGAACACTGTGGAGATTCCTTACAAAATTGGAAATAGAACTGCCTTATGATCCAGCAATCCCACTGCTGGGCATACACACTGAGGAAACCAGAAGGGAAAGGGACACGTGTACCCCAATGTTCATCGCAGCACTGTTTATAATAGCCAGGACATGGAAGCAACCTAGATGTCCATCAGCAGATGAATGGATAAGAAAGCAGTGGTACATATACACAATGGAGTATTATTCAGCCATTAAAAAGAATACATTTGAATCAGTTCTAATGAGGTGGGTGAAACTGGAGCTTATTATACAGAATGAAGTAAGCCAGAAAGAAAAACACCAATACAGTATACTAACACATATATATGGAATTTAGAAAGATGGTAACGGTAACCTTGCATGTGAGACAGCAAAAGAGACACAGATGTATAGAAGAGTCTTTTGGACTCTGTGGGAGAGGGCGAGGGTGGGATGATTTGGGAGAATGGCATTGAAACATGTATAGTATCATATAGGAAACAAATCGCCAGTCCAGGTTTGATACTGGATGCTTGGGGCTGGTGCACTGGGACGACCCAAAGGGATGGTATAGGAAGGGAGGTGGGGGCGGGGGTTAGGATGAGGAACACGTGTATGCCCGTGGCGGATTCATGTTGACGTATGGCAAAACCAATACAATATTGTAAAGTAATTAGCCTCCAATTAAAATAAATAAATTTAAATTAAAAAAAAGAACCCAGAGCCCATTCAATATTAAAATATAAGAAAAATAACAACAAAAACCTCTACTCTAAGCTGAATATTTGACTGTATCAAAGATTTTACCTACAATATTGCAATTACCATTTGAAATGGATGTTATTTTTGTTAGCATTTCACAGAAAAGAAAACAACCTTACACTCTCAAGGTCACTTCACTACAAAGAGGTAGAACTGGGGTTTAAACTCAAGGCAGGCTAGCTCTGGGATCTGTGTTCTTACCCCATGTACAATATTCCTTCAAATAAAGCTGAGATTCTCTTTGCACACTGTGTAGCCAGATGGAGCCATAAAGCTGCTCAGAGTAAACAGTGCTTGCTTTCTTCTTCTATTAACCCTATATTGACTATAAGCAAGAGCCTCAGAAACAGCCTGTGGTCCCCGACCATAATTTCAGAACTATTTCCCTAAGCTATGCTTCCCCGTAGACCAAATTTTCACTACTATAAGGTCAAATCCTGTATTGATACTTGAAAGATGAAAAAAAATTACTTTATGTGATTGCATATATATATATATATATGGGTTGTTTATATGCATATGTATGCATACCACTATATATATACACACACAGTACAAAATGAAGTTCTAATTTTCTTTTTCTTTTTTTAATTTCTCAGTTTCTTTACCAAATCAAAAAGCTAATCCACAATCAGACAGTTCAGTTGCTCAGTCATGACCCACTCTTTGCAACATCATGGACTATAGCATGCTAGGCCTCCCTGTCCACCACCAACTCCTGGAGTTTACTCAAACTCATGTCACGAGTCGGTGATGCCATCCAACCATCTCATGCTCTGTTGTCCTCTTCTCCTCCTGCCTTCAATCTTTCCCAGTATCAGAGTCTTTTCAAATGAGTCAGTTCTTGGCATCAGGTGGTCAAATTATTGGAGTTTCAGCTTCAGCAACAGTACTTCCAATGAATATTCAGGACTGGTTTCCTTTAGGATGGATTGGTTGGATCTCCTTGCAGTCCAAGGGACTTTCAAGAGTCTTCTCCAACACACAAGTTCAAAAGCATCAATTCTTCAGTGCTCAAGTTTCTTTATAGTCCAATTCTCACATCCATACATGACTACAGGAAAAGCCATAGCTCTGACTAGACAAACTGTTGTTGGTAAAGTAATGTCTCTGCTTTTTAATATGTTTTCTACGTTGGTCATAGCTTTTCTTCGAAGGAGCAAAGGTCTTTTAATTTCATGGCTGCAGTAACCATCCGCAGTGATTTTGGAGCCCAAGAAAATAAAGTCTGCTGCTGTTTCCACTGTTTCTCCGTCTATTTGCCATGAAGTCATGGGACCGGATGCCATGATCTTTGTTTTCTGAAAGTTGAGCTTTAAGTCAACTGTTTCACTCTTCTCTTTCACTTTCATCAAGCGGCTCTTTAGTTCTTCTTCTCTTTCTGCCATAAGGGTGGTGTCATCTGCTTATCTGAGGTTATTGATATTTCTCCTGGTAATCTTGATTCCAGCTTGTGCTTCATCCAGTCCAGCATTTCTCATGATGTACTCTGCATATAAGCTAAATAAACAGAGTAACAATATACAGCCTTGACATACTCCTTTCCTGATTTGGAACCAGTCTGTTGTTCCATGTCCAGTTCTAACTGTGTTGCTTTTTGACCTGCATACAGATTTCTCAGGAGGCAGGTCAGGTGGTCTGGTGTTTCCATCTCTTCAAGAATTTTCCACAGTTTTTTGTGATCCACACAGCCAAAGGTTTTGGCATAGTCAATAAAGCAGATGTAGATGTTTTTCTGGAACTCTTTGGCTTTTTCAATGATCCAACGGATGTTGGCAATTTGATCTCTGGTTCCTCTGCCTTTTCTAAATCCTGCTTGAACATCTGGAGGTTTACAGTTCATGCACTGCTGAAGCTTGGCTTGGAGAACTTTGAGCATTACTTTGCTAGTGTGTGAGATTAGTGCAACTGTGTGGTAGTTTAAGCATTCTTTGGCATTGGCTTTCTTTGGGATTGGAATGAAAACTGACCTTTTCCAGTCCTATGGCCACTGCTGAATTTTCCAAATTTGCTGCCACATGGAGTGCAGCACTCTCATAGTATCATCTTTTTATATTTGAAATAGTTCAACTGGAATTCTATCACCTCCACTAGCTTTGTTCATAGTGATGCTTCCTAAGGCCCACTTGACCTCGCATTCCAGGATGTCTGATATCTGGCTCTAGGTGAGCGATCACACCATGATTATCTGGGTGGTGAAGATGTTTTTTTGTATAGTTCTTCTGTGTATTCTTGCCACCTCTTCTTAATATCTTCTGCTTCGGTTAGGTCCATATCATTTCTGTCCTTTATTGAGCCTATCTTTGTATAAAATGTTCCCCTATTATCTCTAATTTTCTTGAAGAGATCTCTAGTCTTTCCCATTCTACTGTTTTCCTCTATTTCTTTGCACTGATCACTGAGGAAGGCTTTCTTATTTCTCTTGCTATTCTTTGGAACTCTGCATTCAAATGGGTATATCTTTCCTTTTTTCCTTGCCTTTCACTTCTCTTCTTTTTGCAGCTATTTGTAAGGCCTCCTCTCACAACCATTTAGCCTTTTTGTATTTCTGTTTCTTGGGGATGGTCTTGATCACTGCCTCCTGTACAGTGTCATAAACCTCCATCCATAGTTTTTCAGGCACTCTGTCTGTCAGATCTAATCCCTTGAATCTATTTGTCACTTCCACTGTATAATCATAAGGGATTTGATTTAGGTCATACCTGAATGGTCTAGTGGTTTTCTCCACTATCTTCAATTTCAGTCTGAATTTGGCAATAAGGAGTTCATGATTTGAGCCACAGTCAGCTCCTGGTCTTGTTTTTGCTAACTGTATAGAGCTTCTTCATCTTTGCCTGCAAAGAATGTAATCAATCTGATTTTGGTATTGACTATCTGGTGATGTCCATGTGTAGAGTCTTCTCTTGTTTTCTTGGAAAGGGGTGTTTGCTACGACCAGTGCTTTCCCTTGGCAAAACTCTACTTACCTTTGCCCTGCTTCATTCTGTACCCCAAAGTCAAATTTGGCTCTTACTCCAGATGTTTCTTGAATTCCTACTTTTGCATTCCAGTCCCCTAAAATGAAAAGGACATCTTTTTTGGGTGTTAGTACTAGAAGGTCTTGTACGTCTTCATAGAACCATTTAACTTCAGCTTCTTCAGCATTACTGATCAGGGCATAGACTTGGATTACTGTGACATTGAATGGTTTGTCTTGGAAATGAACAGAGATTCTTCTGTCATTTTTAACATTGTATCCAAGTACCGCATTTCGGACTCTTTTGTTGACTATGAGGGCTACTCCATTTCTTTTAAGGGATTCTTGCCCACAGTAGTCGATATAACATTCATCTGAGTTAAATTTGCCCATTCTGGCCCATTTTAGTTCTCTGATTTCTAAAATGTCAATGTTCTCTATTGCCATCTCCTATTTGACCACTTCCAATTTACCTTGATTCAAGGAACTAATATTACAGGTTCCTATGCAATATTGCTCTTTATAGAGTTGGACTTTACTTCCATCACCAGTCATATCCACAACTGGCTGTTGTTTTTGCTTTAGCTGCGTCTCTTCATTCTTCCTGGAGTTATTTCTCCACTGATCTCCAGTAGCAAATTGGGCATCTACCGACCTGGGGAGTTCATCTTTCAGTGTCATACCTTTTTTCCTTTTCATACTGTTCATGAGGTTCTTAAGGCAAGAATACTGATGTGGCCTGCCATTCCCTTCTCCAGTGGTGATAAGGGAAATAAAGTTCCTGCCCACTAAGGGGTATGTCAAGGCTGTATAATGTCACCCTACTTGTTTAACTTATATGAAGAGTAAAAAGTGAAGTCGCTCAGTTGAGTCCGACTCTTTGCGACCGCGTGGACTGTAGCCCACCAGGCTCCTCCATCCATGGGATTCTCCAGGCAAGAATACTGGAGTGGGTTGCCATTTCCTTCTCCAGGGGGTCTTCCGGACCAAGGGATCAAACCTTATATGCAGAGTACATCATGAAAAACGCTGGGCTAAATGAAGCAGAAGCTGGAGTCAAGATTGCTGGGAGAAATATCAATAACTTCCAATATGCAGATGACACCACCCTTATGGCAGAAAGTGAAGAAGAACTAAAGAGCCTATTGTTGAAAGTCAAAGAAGAGAGTGAAAAAGTTGACTTAAGCTCATCTATCAGAAAACAAAGATCATGGCATCCGGTCCCATCACTTCATGGCAAATAGATGGAGAAATAGTGGAAACCATGGCAGACTTTATTTTCTTGGACTCCAAAATCTCTGCAGATGGTGACTGCAGCCATAAAATTAAAAGACACTTACTCCTTGGAAGAAAAATTATGACCAAAATAGACAGCATATTAAAAAGCAGAGACATTACTTTGCCAACAAATGTCCATCTAGTCAAGGCTATGGTTTTTCCAGTAGTCATGTACGCATGTGAGAGTTGGACTACAAAGAAAGCTGAATGTGGAAGAATTGATGTTTTTGAACTGTGGTGTTGGAGAAGACTCTTGAGAGTCCCTTGGACTGCAAGGAGATCCAATCAGTCCATCCTAAAGGAGATCAGTCCTGAATATTCATTGGAAGGACAGATGCTGAAGTTGAAGCTCCACTACTTTGGCCACCTGATGTGAAGAACTGACTCATTTGAAAAGACTATGATGCTGGGAAAGATTGAAGGCAGAAGGAAAAGGGGACGACAGAGGATGAGATGGTTGGATGGTATCATCGACTCAATTGACATGAGTCTGAGTAGGCTCCTGGAGTTAATGATGGACAGGGAGGCCTGGCATGCTGCAGTCCATGGGGTTGAAAAGAGTCAGACACTACTGAGTGACTGAACTGAACTGAAGCTGTTCACATCCTAATCCCAACACATGTAACTGTGTTCTTTTTCACAGCCAAAGGGACTTTGCAGATATAATTAGGTTAAGGATCTGTGATGAGGAAATTATCTTAGATTATTCATTTGGGCCAGTTATAATCACAGGGATCCTGATAAGGATCTAAGTCAATGAGGGACTGAAAGATGTTTCATTGCAGGTTTTGAAGATACAGGAAGCAACCATGATCCAAGGAATACAGGTAACTTCCAGAATCTGGAAAAAGAAAGTCAGTAGTAGATTCCCCCTTAGAGCCTTCAGAAGAAACCAGCCTTAGAGACATTTTGTTTTAACTTTAGTGAAACTTGTTTTGCACCTCTGACCTCCAGAATTATAAGATAGTGAATCTGTGTTGTTGTAAGCCATTGTCTGTGGTTCCCTCTTATACCAGCAGTCAATCAGTTCAGTTCAGTTGCTCAGTTGTGTCCGACTCTTTGTGACCCCGTGAACTGCAGCACACCAGGCCTCCCTGTCCACCACCAACTCCCGGAGTCCACCCAAACCCACGTCCATCGAGTCAGTGATGCCATCCAACCGTCTCATCCTCTGTCGCCCCCTTCTCCTCCTGTCCTCAATCTTTCCCAGCATCAGGGTCTTTTCAAATGAGTCAGCTCTTCACATCAGGTGGCCAAAGGATTGGAGTTTCAGCTTCAACATCAGTGCTTCCAATGAACACCCAGGACTGATCTCCTTTAGGATGGACTGGTTGGATTTCCTTGCAGTAAGAATCCAGTTTAGTGTGTGTTGGTCGCTCAGTTGTGTCTGACTCTATGGATTGTAGCCTGTCAGGCTCCTCTGTCCATGGAACTTTCCAGTAAAGAATACTGGAAAGGGTAGTCATTCCCTTCTTGAGGGACTCTTCCTGATCCAGGGATTGAACCCTCATCTCCTGCATTGCAGACAGATTCTTTACCATTGGAGTCACCAATCCAATGCAACCATCCAAAGAGGACATCTAAAATGTCCTCTAGAATTCATCTGGAATGAATTTTCTCATGTTGAAAAATTAAGAAACCCAAATCTGTCTTGGGTGTCATCCTTACAGTTCCTTATTTCCTTTATCTTGAATTAGACGTCATTTTTCTTCCTTTTTTTTTTGTTGTTGTTGTTGATTTTGTTAATTTATTTTTCTTGAAATATAGTTGATTTACAGTGTTATCCCCTGTTATACAACAAAGTGATTTGATTATACTAGACATCACTTTTCTCATGCTTATTTCTTTTTCTCTAAATTAAACTATGATAGTTTCTTGTGAGGAGTTAGTCTTTTTGAATATTCTGTATTTCCACCCTTCCAGTGCACCACACCCATGTAGAGTGTCCTACACAGCAGAATCTTGATGCAAACTTGATTTATTGATCTTATTTGCTTATCACTGTGAGTTTTCTGAATTAAGCATATTCTAAGTAATTTTCCTGGAAAAATTATGAGTACGATATAAACCAGGATGAAATTCAAAAAGTGATTGCCATGTTTTTCCATCTCTATTCCTGTATTTTGAAACATTTAATTTAAATTTATTTTAATTTGTGTACAGATGATTCTCATACCAGAGCCATTACAGAATGTATGAAATACATGTTGAGAGAAAAATAACATAAAACAGATACTCCTTTTCTCCAGATAGTTAAGAAAGAAAAATAATCTTGTTTCTGTCCAAAATTTTTGTGTTCATAAAAAATACTTTTGAAGCCCTCAATGCCTATTTTCACCTTCCCATTGGCTTGTGTTTTTCTGCACATTTCTGTACCCTAACTTCATCCTTTGACTACCTGTTGTTTATTTAGACAGGCTGAACAATAGTGTTATCTATGATATCCAAACAGGGTCTGCTACAAAGATATGTCTTAATTGAGAACTTTAATGTTCCATTGAAATTTAATATCTTCTAAAATATGACATTCTGACCAACATGGTTATCCAACATAGTATCCCAGAAGAAACATTTGTCTCTGAAAAATTAACTTTGTAAAATAATTTGTTCAGAGATAGTTTGAACCTGGACAAAAATTTGCTGAGACTGAAAATGAGTTGGCATTCTTTTCACAAAAGTCGAATTACTCATGACACTCTCTACCATACAAATCATGCTTATATTTAAATTATTCATTTTAAAGGGGGAGGTTTGTCTAAAAATGAGAACTCTTTTCTCATCTTTAGCTGTTAGTGACTTGACAAAATGATCTCAATACCAGCTCGGTTATATATTGTTTTGAAAGGCAATTGGATGTGTATAGAATATTTAAATAAATTAATCAAGAATTTAAATATTTAAACAATTACATTAATTATCCATTTAAATTAATTAATTACTAATTAATTAAAAAATACTATAAACATCTAATTGCCTATCAAAACAATATATACCTGAGTGTGGGCTTCTCACTGCGGTGGCTTCTCTTGTGGAGCACAGTCTCTAGGGCATTTAGGCTTCAGCAGCTGCGGCTCCTGGGCTCTTGAGCACAGACTCAGTAGTTGTAGTGCAGTGGCTTGGAAAGTGAAGTCCCTCAGTCGTGTCAGACTCTTTGCGACCACTTGGACTTGTAACCCACCAGGCTCCTCCGTCCATGGGATTTTCCAGGCAAGAATGCTGGACTGGGTTGCCATTTCCTTCTCCAGGAGATCTTCCCGACCCAGGGATACAATGCGGGGCTCCTGCATTGTAAGCAGACACTTTACTGTCTGAGCCACCAGGGAGGTCTTAGAGACCCTGTGAAATAAGGGATCTTCCCAGACCAGGGACGAAACCCAAGTCTTCTGCGTTGGCAGGTGGATTCTTTACCTCTGAGTCACCAGGGGCATCCTTGAAGGCATATGTTATATGATTTCTTGGTTTTCAGAAACTGAATTTTTGATGTTTTACTTTAGTATGACCTAACATCTCTCTCTTTCATCTATCTATCCATCCATCCATCTACCATTTAGCCTATCCCACTAACTGAATGGCAACAAATCAGACTTCTAATCTTAAACTAAATGGAGAGGGTTAAGATTTTCTCTTACCATGTGGTTACATAAAAGAGAGCTATTCAGGTATTTAGAAAAGTATCACTTTAGGGAAATTCCAAATAGTTTCTTGATATGAAACTTTGAACATCATTTTTGACTTTCTCTTTTTAAAAGCAGGCTAATTGAAATAGAAAATGTGGCATCTTTAATGTAATTTTAATCCATTTGAGATATTTCAGATACTTTTTTTAATGTTAGCTTCCTTTATTTTTTCCTGAATTAAACGATAACCCTGTATGCGAGACAGCAAAAGAGACACAGATGTATAGAACAGTCTTTTGGACTCTGTGGGAGAGGGAGAGGGGGGATGATTTGGGAGAATGGCATTGAAACATGTATAATATCATATAAGAAATGAATCGCCAGTCCAGGTTCATTGCAGGATACAGGAAGCTTGGGGCTGGTGCACTGGGATGACCCAGAGGGATGGTATGAGGAGGGAGGTGGGAGGTGGGTTCAGGACTGGGAACACGTGTACACCCGTGGAGGATTCATGTTGATGTATGGCAAAACCAATACAATATTGCAAAATAATTAGGCTCTAATTAAAATAAATACATTTAAATTAAAAAATAAATAAATAAAATTTAAGTAAACATAAAAAAAAAATCCAGTCTTCTCTCTTACCCAAGCACTCTTTCATGAGTCCATGCAATCATACACTCAAATGTGAATATTTTCTGTTTAATAATCAATTGAATTGAACTTGTATCTTACAAAAATTCGTTTGTGCATTCTATCAAATTTGTACATTTGTATTATCCTATCATTTGCACATTCATCTTTCTATAAATAAGGTCAAGAAATATTTATCTAAAAATAGAGAAATGAATGATGTAATAATCAACTTGCAACTGAACGTTCATCTCTTTTATTTAGATGACTTAATTCTGGAGAAATAATTTTGGAGAATTTTATTAAAGCAAAGTATTCACCACAAGGGTATTAAGCAAAACATATTGCTACCCAGACCACTGCTCTGATGAAAGTTTTTTGGCTTAGCAGAGGACCCCACAGAAACCCAAATTGCTTGGGATGTTTTTATTTGGTGCTGTGCGTCAGTGTTTTTAATTTTCAAGGTGATTATACTGCAAAGGGACAAACAACTCACCAAACAGTTAATACTTCATAGCCCACCTCATCTATATCTTTTAGACTATTCTCAGGCAAACCTTTTTTTTTTTTTAAGTTTTTTTTATTTATTTTAATTGGAGGCTAATTACTTTACAATATTGTATTGATTTTGCCATACATCAACATGAATCCTCCACGGGTGTACACGTGTTCCCCATCCTGGGACCCCTCCCACCTCCCTCCCCATACCATCCCTCTGGGTCATCCCAGTGCACCAGCCCCAAGCATCCTGTATCCTGCAATGAACCTGGAATGGCAACTCGTTTCATATATGATATTATACATGTTTCAATGCCATTCTCCCAAATCATCCACCACCCCTCCCTCTCCCACAGAGTCCAAAAGACTGTTCTATACATCTGTGTCTCTTTTGCTCTCTTGTATACAGGGTTATCGTTACCATCTTTCTAAATTCCATATACTTCAATAGGATTCCAAGACAACTTCTCATTATTGTATATGAGATGACTTAGTGCCTGCTTTGGGAAATATGTGTCTTTATATGCTAGTTGATTGTTTGAACTGAGTCATAAACAAAACACTGGAGTAAAATTTTAATTTCCTCTTTAGCATCTCACAGCTGAACTCATTTGTTGAGTAAAAATCTAAAGGGTTTCATACAGACAAGAATACTGCTTAAATTAAAAAAATTTTTTTTTGCTCAAAAAGGGAAAAGAAAATTCAGGTTTTTAACTTCCACAGTCAAATAGATACATTTTTATTAAAAGAAACACTAAAACATTCTTAAAGAGAATATTGAAATACTGTGAATAAAAAAGATTTATTAAAGATATTGCTAACATAACCAGGTAATCTTCACAAAATTTATAATGATAAAAATTGTAATGATACAAATTCTGACCTTAGAATTAGTTATACACAATTTCAGTAAGAAAAGGACTATACTTAAGTCAGATCTCATAAGACCCAATTATAAATTTTCTCAAAAAACTCATGGTTCTAGTTTTATAGACTTAAACATGTCCTTATATGCATGAAATATGTTTCTGTATTTTTTTTGCAGTCCTATAATAAAGTGTTTTGGTAAATAAGTTTTTTTTTAAACTGTGGACAAAGTCCATGTTTAATATTAAATACTTAAGGTATTATTTATCAGGGAAAAGGAAAAAGATGAAATAAATGAAATCTATCATGGTATAGGACTATTGCCAAACATCTCTCAAATAAAATTTCAGATTTTGAATTTATATTTTAAATTTTATATCTGTGATTTAATGTGTGTGTATTTAGAGATAATATGCTAAATATATCACTGCAGTTTACAAAGCTTCCTGAAGTTGTGAAATGGCTTCTGTTAAGGTATGCAACTCATGGCCTGGTCTTTAAGGCAGAAAACCAGAGAGTGAGCTAGATGGATGGTTTCATCTTTAGCAGATGGGAGAAAGGATCCTGAAATAGCAATGTGGTGATAGGACTCAGTCCTGCTTTCTGTGTGAGTAACTTACAGTGAGAGATAATTTGCACAGTAAGCAAAGGTCTGGTAATCAAAGCCGTGATAATGAAGGGAAGTTGCACGCTGCACTTTTATCAGAGCTGTCATAGCCTCACGGCTGTAATCCTCCCAGAGCTCAGAGTGCATGCTAGGCTGATTCAGTTGTGTTCAACTCTTTGCGACCCTGTGGACTGTAGCCCGCCAGGCTCCTCTGTCCATGGGATTCTCCGGACAAGAATACTGCAGTGGGTTTACATTTCTTCCTCCAGGGGATCTTCTTGACCCAGGGATCAAGCCTGTGTCTCTATCTCCTGCACTGGCAGCTGGGTTTTCTACTACTTATGCCACCCGTGAAGACCCATTAGTGGGCAAATAGATGGGCTTATAGTTTACGAACTGATCCATTTCTCAAAGAATATGATTTCTTACCTAAATGGCTACACGTTTTATTTACATTCTGACTACAGTGTATCTCTGATGTATGTATGCAATTGCCGTTGTTGCTATTTAGTCACTAAGTTGTGTCCGACTCTTGCAACCCCGTGGACTGTAGCCCTTGAGGCGCCTCTGTCCTTGGGATTTCCCAGGCAAGAATACTGAGTGCGTTGCCATTTCCTTCTCCAGTGTATGCAATATTTGCCCTCAACTGTTTAAGAGAATCTGTTTTTCATTTTTCAGTGGCTTATTCATTTCATTGTGTTTCCTACTTTTAGACAATGGGATGAAGTCACCTGAGTCTCTTACAGATTTTCATAAACTCAGTCAGACACCTTATGCCCAGACTCACGACTTTGAGGTTCTTACTTGTTGATACCCATGGGCTATACTCAAGCCTTTCTTTTCATCACCCCGGTCAGGCCTTTGCATTCAGAATCTCTTGACATTCCCCCGTCTCTGTCTTCATTCCTGTTTTCCTATTTTAACCCGTCATCTGTCTTGCACCTGGCTCTCTCTTTTTGGATCATATCTTCTGTCTATACACCTTTTGTTCTATTCCCTACTGACTCTAACTTCCCAGAAATTTAGTACCTGCACATGTTGGTGTTATGTCAGAAATCCTTCAGCAAGTTGCCGGAAATGAAGATTCTCCAAATTTCCTTCATGCTTCTTTCAGCTCAGCCTTTTTTATCCTGTTTTCATCCAGATGACCTATACACCTCAGCACAATAGACCAGCCTTTGTTTGCAAGTCTCAGAGGCAATTAACTTTCATCCATCTTAAACGAAAGGGATCCTTTTCTGTTTTCATTTTATTTATTTTTGTTTGTTTGTTTTTGTTTTCTCTCGGTGAAGCCTATGTTTTTAGTGAGTAGTTCTCAAAGCTGGACAATCCAGTACCTTGGGGTTTTGGCTTCTGTGAAAAACTTCAGAACTAGACATAGCTATTTATTTTAACCTGTGAATAAAGCTTTTATAGTTAGGGAACTCTAGATGTTACAGGAGTCTACAATTCTAGTGTCTTTGACATCTTTTTTTTTTTTTAATCTATTTAAAATACAAAATCAGGAGAAAAAATATGCTCTTGCTTCAAACCAGCAGATAAATCTTGTTTGTCAACCAGTTGCAGGTTGCTGGAATAGTGATTATTCTCATTAGTCTTGCTAGAAACATTCTTTTAGATCAAAGCTTGGCTTGGTGACAACATATGTTTCTACTAATTGGCTGAGGTCAAAGGGTAGACAGTACTTGTCATGGTTTAATGGATCAGGTCTGTGACCGAATGGACCTTGACAAGGTTAGCAGGCTAGGAAGCAGTGTGGCTAGAGCAAGTGTGGTAAATCTATGAGAAAACTGGCAATTATCCAATAAATAGCCTTACATAGACACTTACTTGAATCTAGCTGGCTGCTATTGGGCACATTTGTACTCAAGTCAAGAATCAGTAGTTAGAAGGGCTTCCCTGGTCCAGTGGTTAAGACTGCCTTCCAATGTGGAAGGTGTGGATTTGATTCCTGGTTGGGGAGCTAAGACCCCACATGCTTTGTTGTCAAAAACCCAAAGCATAAAATAGAAATAATATTGTAACAAATTCAATACAGACTTTAAAAAATGGTCTACATAAAAAAAAAAAAAACTTTAAAGAGAATCAGTACTTAGAAATGGGCTTTTATCTGTGCTATACCAGTGTGTATAACTCATTGAAATGAGTATGACTCATTTGAAAAGACCCTAATGCTGGGAAGGATTGAAAGTGGGAGGAGAAGGGGACGACAGAGGATGAGATGGTTGGATGGCATCACCAACTCAATGGACATGAGTTTGAGTAAACTCTGGGAGTTGGTGATGGACAGGGAGGCCTGGCGTGCTGCAGTCCATGGGGTCGCAAAGAGTCAGACACGACTGAGCGACTGATCTGAACTGAACAAGACTGCAGTGACCTGTAACAATGAACATAATTTTTTTTTTTTTTTTTTGCTCATACTTCTAGGATTGGCTGGGTGATTCTGTTGAAATGGTCCAAGCTGAGCTGATTTTGGGTGGGCTCACTCACACATCAGCAGTCAGCTGGTGGGTCAGATGGGGTTTGGTTGGTTGAAGATGTCTGCCATTGCCATGGTTGGTCTCTGTTTCCTATGTTTTCTCATCCTCCAACAGGACTGCACTTGTTCTGCTGGCCAAGATGGTGTTCTGAGAGAGTAACAGTACATACGAATTTTGGAGGCCTGGCTCAGAAATATCCTGTTGTCAAATTTATTACATGCTATTAATCAGTCAAAGCAAGTTAGAAGGTCAGTCCTGCTTTAAGTACTAGGGGAACTGACACCATGATTGTTGGGAGGAGCAGAAAAATCACATTGCAATGGGTATACATTGAGGGAAGCCATTGAATAGGGTCAACAACACAATCTACCACAGTATTCATGCCATCAGTTTAGTTCAGTTGCTCAGTCATGACTGACTCTTTGTGACCCCATGGGCTGAAGCATGCCAGGCCTCCCTGTCCATCACCAACTCCTGGAGCTTGCTCAAACTCATGGCCATAAAGTTGGTGATGCCATACAACCATCTCATCCTCTGTCATCCCCTTCTCCTCCTGCCTTCAATCTTTCCCAGTATCAGGGTCTTTTCCAATGAGTCAGTTCTTCACATCAGGTGGCCAAAGTATTGCAGCTTCAGCTTCAACACCAGTCCTTCTAATGAATATTCAGGACTGATTTCCTTTAGGATGGACTGGTTGGATCTCCTTGCAGACCAAGGGACTCTCAAGAGTCTTCTCCAACACCAGAATTCAAAAGCATCAGTTCTTCAGTGCTCAGCTTTCTTTATGGTCCCACTCTCACATCTATACATGACTACTGGAAAAACCATAGCCTTGACTAGATGGACCTTTGTTGGCAAAGTAATGTCTCTGCATTTTAATAAGCTGTCTTCATAGCTTTTCTTCCAAGGAGCAAGTGTCTTTTAATTTCATGGCTGCAGTCACCACCTACAGTGATTTTGGAGCCCAAGAAAATAAAGTCTGTCATTGTTTCCCCATCTATTTGCCATGAAGTGATGGGACTAGAAGCCATGATCTTAGTTTTTTGAATGTTGAGTTTTAAGCCATCTTTTTCACTCTCCCCTTTCACTTTCATCAAAAGGTTCTTTAGTTCCTGTCACAATCAAGCCATAATCAATTGAAAAGTCACTGGGAAAAACTGTTATCATCAAATGAAATTGGATTAAAGTAAATTAGAGAATGGGTTTCTCAGGTGGTGCTAGCGGTAAAGAACTTGGCTGCCGATGCAGGAGACAAAAGAGATGTAGATTCTATCCCTGGCTCCGGAATATCCCCTGGAGGTGGCATGGCAATCCATCCAGTATTCTTGCCTGGAGAATCCCATGGACAGAGGAGCCTGGCAGACTACAGTCCATAGAGTGGCACAGAGTTGGACATGTCTTAAGCCACTTAGCAGACACACATGCAAATTAGAAAATAGAACCAAGAGCACATCTCTAGAGGTGTTGGGCAAAAAGGCTGTGAGCTGAATAAATCCAGAGTCCTTCCACTGGAATACTTTAAAACCTTGCTTGACTGTGGCGTGCGACCCCGTGGTGTCTGCTACTTTAGCTATGAGTCATCAGTCAGAGCTGGGTTAGGCACTGTGCTTCCTGGTGCTGTGTGTGCGTGTTCAGTCACACAGCTGTGTCCGACTCTTGGTGACCCCATAATTATAGCCCACCAGACTCCTCTGTCCTTGGGATTTCCCAGGCAAGAATACTAGAATTTGCCATTGTCTTCTCCAGAGAAGGAAATGGTAACCCACTCCAGTACTTTTGCCTGGAAAATCCCATGGATGGAGGAGGCTGGGAGGCTGCAGTCCGTGGGGTCGCAAAGAGTTGGACACGACTGAGTGACTTCACTTTCACTTTCTTCATGGGGTCTTCCCGATCAGGGGATTGAACCCACATCTCCTGCATTGACAGATGGATTCTGTACCACTGAGTTACCAGAGAAGTCCTAGAAAAGATGTACTGTACCTTATCCATTTTGGCATCCTTAAAGTCTAGTTCATTAACTGTCAAGATAGAGGCTTGAGAAATGGAAATGAAAGCAACTTATAAACTGTGGATATATTACTTTCCTTTACTCATCCAAATAACATTTTCAGGTATCTATTATGCTGCCTTCCTATTATAATATGATTCTGGAATAGTGGATAATATTAAATTATTTCAACTTCTCTGAATACAACTCAAGTAGTCATTTTGATGTGATTCATTTAGATCATACATACGTAATCTGTTACTTGTGTTCAGACTGGCAAAAATGTCAGCACCATCAATTAATGGATGAGATTAAATTGGTACAATGCAAATAATATAGCAGGAATATATATAGTTTCCACTAAGTTATTACTCTTTTTAAATGAGGCCTATCATTATGTCATCTATTGATGTAAAAATCACCTTATGTCTGAGTGGTAGGTTTGTCTGGAAACTGATTATGTTTATTCCCTCATGATTTTGCAACTGGTCCAGCTAAATATAATATTCTAAACGTTACCCCTGAGCTAATGGCTCTGATGATCACTGAATTGCTTTTCTCAAAAACAGAAATTGTCTAAAACCAGATTGTGACTACAAAATAAGTTTATTTCAACTAAGGAATTATCTTACATATGAAAATATGTTCTCTGTTTTCTTTAAGCATAACGTTATTTGCTACAGGAAAGAGAAGTTTCCAGATCTCCTAATTTTGAAAGGACAGTCTGCAAAATGATCTAAATGCCTAACTCAGAGGAGTTTATTTTGCCTTCTGAGTAACTGCTGGTTAATTGCATACAACACTCTTTAAAATATGAACTTTTCTGCAGAGTTCATCTAGATTACTGTCTTTTCAGGAGATTTAGCAGCTGAAACCTTATTCTAAGCCCAACATCCAGGAAAGACACATAACCATGCTTCCTTTATAGATTTTCACAGAAGTGGAGGAAAAACTCTATTTTGGTTAGGACAGAGTATAAGGCTGAAAAAGCAAAACAAATGCCTTTAAAGCAAAGATTTCAAAGGATAGTGATGAAAGTGAAAGTGAAAGTCACTGAGTCGTGTCCAACTCTTTGTGACCCCATGGACTATACTGTCCATGGAATTCTCCAGGCCAGAATACTGGAGTAGGTAGCCATTCCCTTCTCCAGGGGATCTTCCCAACCCAGGGATTGAACCCAGGTCTCCCACATTGCAGGCAGATTCTTTACCAGCTGAGCCACCAAGGAAGCCCAAGAAAACTGGAGTGGGTAGCCTATCACTTCTCCAGCAGATCTTCCCAACCCAGAAATTGAACCTGCATCTCCTGCATTGCAGGTGGATTCTTTACCAACTGAGCCACCAGGGAAGCCCTGTATAGTGATGGGTAGGAATCAAAAGTTTCTTTTTCCTGCTTGCAAGAGGATATAAATTGACACTGTAAAATTTTGTTTCCAACTGAAACTCACATACATTATTTCAGCCTGTAAGTGTTTAGAAAGGAAATGACTGTTACAGATTGGAAAGGTGCTTGAAAAGGGGAAAGACACTTAATTTGGACAAAAAGTAATTTATTCAACAAGGATTTGTTGCCATCCAATGAATGATGGCACACGCACCTTGGACAATTTTCTAGATATTTATTGATTAAATATAACTATGCCAATACAAAAATAGGTAGAAGAATCCTAGCCAGTATGATCACAACGGTTTTGTTCAAATCAGCTCTGGCACTTGACCAACCAGGGCTCAGTTAAGTTTATGAGTCTCTTTTTGGCTGCATAATTGCTTCAGGCAACATTCATAGAGGGGTTCCCTGGTGGTTCAGTGGTAATAAACCCTCTTGCCAATGCAAAAGATGTGGGTTTGGACCTTGGGTTGGGAAGATCCCCTGGAGAAGGAAATGGCAACCCACTCCAGTTTTCTTGCCCGGGAAATCCCGTGGACAGAGGAACCTGGCAGGCTACAGTCCACAGGATCACAAAGAGTCAGACACAACTTAGTGACTGAACAGCAACAATGTCCATAGAAATGCTTAGGCCAAGGTGCAGTGACTTTGGCACTCTCATATACTCTGGGGAATAAAAATTTCCACTTTTCTGGAAAGAAATGTGTCACTATGTACGAAGATTTCTTTAAATGTCTCTTAGCCAGGTAAATTCATATTTAAAAATTCATCTTACTCAAAAAGATGTGATCACATATAAATATTCATAGGAATATTTTTAAAGAAATAAAAATGTGGAAATGACTTGAAAATTTAAATAAAGGGAATTACAATAAAATAATATTAGAGCATTTTGCCACTATAAATTATCATTGGTTTGATTAAAAGCAAAGTTAATGTCCATCAGTAAGCGGGTGGTTTCCATTAATATAGGCAGATTGTACAGCTTGAATAGTGTGCATTAAAAGATAACATATTTGAGCTATATAAGTTGACTCAGGGTTTCTGCGTGATGTTGGATAAAAAGCAAGATCGGAAAGTATTTATGGTAGGATATTCTCTAGGTAAAACAACTTGAAGAAAAAGTTACATATATTTCTGTATACACGTATACATCTATGTGGATAAGGAGGGTTACACAGGCACAGAAAAGATATATAAAGATAACTACTGGGATAACTGTGGGTTATTTTATGGCAGGGGAAAGGTGATGGTGAATCAGAGGTAGGAGAGCAAAATAAAAGGAAAAGAAAAGATACTTAGATAAATACAGTCACATTTAAAACATCAAACAAAATTACACATGTTTACTTATTTGTATAAAGAAAATAAATCCAGTATTTTCACTTACCCTTTTGATGGCATTTAATACAGTGGAGAATGCTTAGTGTCTGAATGTATGATAAGAGGATGCAAAATCCTGTTTGGGCATCAGTATCTAACTTCCCCTGAGACCATTCCTATCATGGTTGCCCCTGACTTCCATCCTGCCACATTCAATGGGCCCACTTTAAAAAAAATTTTTTAAATTTATTTATTTTAATTGGAGGCTAATTTACAATATCGTAATGGTTTTTGCCATACATTGACATGAATCAGCCATGGACCCACTTTAAAAAAAATTATTTTAGATACTTTACTTCTAACATTGGACAAGAGTGACCACTTCTTTCTTCTGGAAGCAACTTCCTCTCTTGGCTTGCTTTATGCCACAGCTTTACAAGGTTCTTTCTCCTTTTCTGTTCTCTTCCTCTTCATTTCCTTTACAGACTCCCCCTTTCTTGTGTGACTTCAAAATATTGGCATGTCCCGGGGAGATGCTGGGACCTCGTGGCTCCTCTTTCTACATACTGCCTCTCAGAGATCTCATCTAATCCTCTGGTTTGAGATTCTATCTGAATCTCTGGCCATTTTTAAATCTCCTCCCAAATTTTCAAGTTACATTTATCCAACTCTCTACTTAACATCTTCTTCTTTCCCATTCATTTCTCTTCTCTATCCCCAGCTTTCTGCTTTCTGATTTCTTTAACTGACACTTATGGATGCGCTCTGCAGTAATCCCAGTGTTACCCTTGTCTCTTCTCTTTTTCTCACATCCATCAGGCAGCAGGTTCTATCACGTTTACCCCAAAGACCTATCTTCAGTTTATCCACTCCTCTTCATCCTTCCTTCTGCCATCTTTTGTTCTAGTAGCTTTTGTTTATCTGAATATGATCACAATGACCTCCTAATTTGTCTCTTTCTTTTACTTTTGTCCATTTTTCACCGTAGCTAGGGCAATCTTGTGAAAATGCAGATCAAATTATTATAATGGATTGCTTATAGTACTCCTAATGATGTCCCGTTTCACATGGACCAGAAAAAACCCATAGTCCTTTGTCTGAGTTACCAAGCTTACACTATCCAACCTCCTGACTTTCCTCCCCTGATACCATTCTTCTCATCCACTGGATACTCAAAGCTCAATTAGACATTTTCTGGATTCCTTGATAATGTCAATCTAATTTCTTTCCTTGAGCTTTTAATTTGACTGTTGACCCTACTTGGTGTACCCTTCCTCTTAATTTTCATATGACTGGTGATTCCTTCTTCCTACAACTCTTTGGAGAAGCACTTTTGACAATCCAATCTAAACTAGCCACCAGGGTACACTCTATAAACCCACACCACTTTATTTCTCCAAACTGTAGCTATCTCTATATAATATATGTCCTTACTTATTTATAACCTACCTTTGCATGCCAGAAGTTGTGTAGGGTCTTTGCCTTGTTTGTCTAACTGACTACATTTCACCACGTAGTATGCTGGAGTAAAATTGCTTTAAAATTATTTGACACATAGTAAGTGTGGCAAAATATATACATACATACTATGTATATACTTTGTGTGGCACAGTATATGTGTGGCATATACTTTGTATGTGTGGCAAAGTATATACATACTATTTATATATATGCCACATAGTATGCTCTCAGTAACTTTTTGTTAGATGGATGAAGAAACATTGGCTGTTTTAATCAACTTCCTTATCTGTAATTAATCTGACAATAGTACCTATATCCTTGAATAGAAGAAATGTTTTTAAATAACATGTGTGCTACAGTATGTTTTGGACTTTATATATTTTTATTCCATTAACTTTTCCAGACAAATGTGTGAACTGACTACAGTCCTTTCTATTTTATAGAAATAAGCATGAGACTAAAAAAGATTAGGGGTCCAAGCCCAACCAGGTCACTATTTGAATATAAGCTTATTTGCTTGCTTTTTCTAAAATATCACACAACCTTCTTAACATTTTATTGCTCTTCACTTACCTATATTCAGTCCTGGATAATCCCTCAACTTAAAAAGAATTCTATTTACTCGCTTTGTGTGTGTGTGTGGATTTCAAACATTTGCCGAGGGCTTTGTTAGCTATATTGATTCAGTTTCTGCAAATTTGTACTGTATTTCTTGTGTGGGGCTTCAATGTTTTTCCAAAATAGTTGTCTTCATTTTATACTTTGTTGTTGTTGTTCAGTCACTAAGTCACATCAGAGTCCTTGTGACCCCATGAACTGAAGCCCACCAGCCTTCCCTGTCCTTCACTATCTCCTGGAGTTTGCTCAAACTCATGTCCATTGAGTCAGTGATGCCATCCAACCATCTCATCTTCTGTGGTCCCCTTCTCCTTGGCCCTCAATTTTCCTAGCACCAGGGTCTCTTCCAGTGAGGTGGCTCTTTGCATCAGGTGGCCAAAGTACTGGAGCTTCAGCTTCAACATCAGTCCTTCCAATGAATGTTCAGGGTTGATTTCCTTTAGGATTGATTCGTTTGATCTCCTTGTTGTCCAAGGGACTCTGAAGAGTCTTCTCCAGCACCACAGTTTGAAAGCATCAGTTCTTCAGCACTCAGCCTTCTTTATGGTCCAATTCTCACATCTGCACATGACTACTGGAAAAACCTTACCTCTGACTACATGGACTTTTGTTGTCAAAGTGATATCTTTGCTTTTTAATATGCTGTCTAAGTTTGTCATAGCTTTCCTTGCAAGGAGCAAGCATCTTTTAATTTCATGGTTGCAGTCACTGTCCACAGTGATTTTGGAGCCCAAGAACATTAAATATACCACTGTTTCCACTTTTTCCCCATCTATTTATCATGAAGTGATGGGACCAGGAGCCATGATCTTCGTCTTTTAAATGTTGAGTTTTAAGCCACTTTTTTCACTCTCCTCTTTCACCTTCATCAAGAGACTCTTTAGTTCCTCTTCACTTTCTGCCAATTAGTGTTATCTGCATATCTGAGGTTGTTGGTATTTCTATTGGCAATCTTGATTTCAGCTTATGAGTCATCCATGCCAGCAGTTCATGTGGTACTCTGCATGCAAGCTAAGTAAGCAAGGGGACAATATACAGCCCTGACGTACTCCTTTCCCAATTTTTAAGCAGGCCATTGTTCCATGTCTGGTTCTAACTGTTGCTTCCTGTTCTGCATACAGGTTTCTCAAGAGAAAGGTAATGTGGTTTGGTATTCTCACCTGTTTAAGAATTTTCCAAAATTTGTTGTGATCTACACTGTCAAGGCCTTTAGTGTAGTCAATGAAGCAGAAGTAGATTGTTTTTGGAATTCCCTTGCCTTTTCTTTCATCCAATGGATGTTGATCCAATGGATGATGTTGCCAACATCCCTTGGATCATCTTATTTAATTTTTTTTTCAATAGCTTCTCTGCTTTTCTAAACCTGTATTTAGAAATATATTCTTTAAAATTACCTTCCCTCCATTTTTGTCTCCAGAAGCTCTTTGAAGCTTCTCCAGTCTTTGACTCATTCATTTTCAAGAGTATGCCAAAGTTTGGGTCAGTCTGTCTTTGACTCTCTTCTCTTTTCCCCATTTCTTCTTTTCATGCTTATTTCTTCAGTAATCAGGTCAGTGTGGTTAGCTTCCTGCCCTAATATTTCCTCTAAGCTCTAACTTTAATGTACCTTTGGGGTACTTCCTCATGGACATTCTTAATCAACCCAAACCAAACCACATTCATCATTTCTTCTCTTGAAATGACCTCTGCCTCTGACACTTCTTTCTCTTATTCTCTTTTAAAAGTATTCTATCTTTGCTTGTTTGATTTTGAAAACTGAATATTTTCACTAAATGTAACTAGGAGACATTGATCTATTTTAAAGCTCTTTACTTTACTCTTACCTTTCTTCTCTTTGGAAGTCAGTAACTGACTTTTCTACTTTGCCATCTTAGATGAAACTGATGGAGAAACATGAGTTTAAATGAGAAGAAAATGACTTTTTGGTTATAAGAATCAGGAACTCATGGTTTTAGCTCTGGAACTTCCTTTGTTCATTTCCTTTTAATGAGTCTTTTTAAGGTTTATCTCTAAAACTACGCAACTTTGACCTTTTGCTTCTTTAGGCTAATAATTACCTAATTAACTTCGAAGGCATGTCTCACGCCACAGTTTATCCTTCCACCACAAAGGTATTTGGATCAGCATTATTTCCCCCTTTTCCTACCTTTGTGTGCACAATTCAGGTCTCCACCTGCCAATACAAACATCCTTCACATTTTTAGTTTAGCCTGAGGACAGAGGCTAAGAAAATGCCTCAGATGATAGACCTTTTTGCACTTACTGAAAGGGTTTATTTCTGATGATAAAATTAATAAATGTTTATTGTGGGACAGTTGCAAAACACTAGGAAAATCACACACACACACAAACACATCACATAACATACAGCATGCATTCTACAGCACAATACCCACTACTACTTTACAATATTGTATTATTTTCTGCTGTACAATGAAGTGAATCAGTTATATGCATATATGTATTCTTCCCCTCTGAATCCCACTCCCCCAATCCTGCCCTTCTAGGTCATGACCAAGAGCACTGAACTGAGCTTCCTCTGCTTTATAGCAGGTTCCCACTAGCTATGTTTTACACATAGTAAGGTATATATGTCAATCCCAAGATTATGAATCAACTATACCCTAATGGAGAAAAAAGAAAATAAACTTATGGTTACCAGGGGGTAAGGGGAGGAGGGATAAATTGAAAGACTGGGATTGATGGATACAAAAAAGATATTATTACTCTGCCTTGCCCAAGAGTATGTGTGTTTGCAAGTATACATATATTTACTTCTATACTTGCTTAGCTAAGAACACTCTGTGCACGCCATTGGAGTATGTATGTTTTAAGTTAATGTTTTCCCATGTAAATAATCGTATTTCCGTCATGCTATTTCAGTGACTACATAGTCTGCTCTCATTTAGATGATTTAGATAAGATTTAAATCATTTTGCTGTTTTTGAGCTTTTAGGTTGCTTCTGGTTTTTCACTCATACAAACAATGAATAGTTAAACACTCTGGAATTAATTAGCAATTCTTTTTAAAAGTTTAATCCTAAAAAGGATTTTAAATGTCATGCTTAAATTCTGTTTTACAGCCTTGCCCTCTAAATGCAGTCTAAAAAGAATTCATATTCAATTCCTTCTGTTATTTCAGAGATTCTGGGATCACTTTATTGAACTTCCTGGAAACCCTCTGTTAGTGCTTTTGCTTGAATAATCATCATCTCCAGAGGCCTTTATTTCAGTTTTTAAATTGCAAACTTCTTTCTCCTAGATAATTAGCAAGAAAGTACTTTTATACTGAATTTGAATTTATGGTGATTTGTCATTTTCAGTCTTTCCACGGACATGTATTGGGCTTCCCCAGTGGCTCAGCAATAAAAAAGAATCCTCCTGCAATGCAGGAGGTACAGGAATAAGTGTTAGTCACTCAGTTGTGCCTGACTCTTTGTGACCCCTTGGACTGCAGCCCACCAGGCTCCTCTGTCCATGAGATTTTCCAGGCAAGGATACTGAAGTGGGTCGCCATTTCCTTCTCCAGGGGATCTTCTCAACCCAGGGATTGAACCCAGGTTTCCTGCACTACAGGCAGATTCTTTACCGACTGACTACAAGGGAAGCTCCTGCAATGCAGGAGATATAGGAGATGTGGGTCCAATCCCTGGATCAGGAAGATACCCTGGAGGAGGAAATGGCAACCCATTCCAGTATATCTTGCCAGTAAAATCCCATGGACAGAAGAACCTGATGGACCACAGTTTGTGGGGTCACTAAGAATTATACACGACTGAGTACACACTCAGGGACATATAATAAGTGCTTAATATATTCAAGCACTGTGCTGAAGGATGGGAATGAAACAGGAGCCAGACTTGTCCTAGTGAAGTGTCAGAAGAGGAAATAGTTGAGTATATGGACACAGATGACCTCTGATTGGCATTTATAATGCAGGGTGGTTGGTAAGAATGTAGGCAGAGCTGTCCTAGTCTTGGTGGTGGATGAGGACTTTAGGCAAACCTTCTCAGTGGAAATGTCACCTGGGCTGAGCTTTAAAAGATGCATAATAGTTAAACAGGTTCAGTACTAAATCTGGTTGACAGTTATGACTTTCTTCCATGGAGCTAAGTGTGAAATGAGCCACCCTTTGTGCTCTCGAAGCAAGAGGGTTGAGGGACTTTAAGTGCACACTATAGCTCATTTTGTAGACTAGCTGATTTCTCCCCTCCTTTGCCTTTTGATAACAAATGTGTATGTGTGTGTAATCAATGATTATTTAGAAATCACATGTGTATATTTCTATAATGTACAGAAGATTTTACATTTTGCCTTTTAGGTCTTAGCATTTCCCCCTTTCTTTTAAACATTTAATAAAGAAGATGAAAAGTGAAAGTGTTATCTGCTCAGTTGTGTCCGACTGTTTGTGACCCTGTAGACTGTAGCCCACCAGGCTTCTTTCTCCATGGGATTCTCCAGGCAAGAATACTGGAATGGGTTGCCATTCCCTTCTCCAGAGGATGTTCCCAACCCAGGGACTGAACCCAAATCTCCCACATTGCAGGGAGATTCTTTACCATCTGAGTCAGGGAAACTCAATCAATAAAATAGCTGTTTTTAAAAATATTTCACATTCAGCAAATTGTTTGTAACAGCACAATCTAGCTTTTAGTCTCTTTTACTTAATTCTAGACATTTCTCCTTACTATTTATGGTAAATTGCTTTGTTCCTCTTCATACCATCTGAATTTAGGACAACATGAGAGAGAATGATAATTCCTTCGAAATTTTCAAATCTACTGAAACATCAGGTGTTTGTGCTATTTTAAAAGTCCCCATAAAGACAGGGATGATATCTATAATGTTTACTCTGTGTAATGGTTTTGTAAATCAGATAGAATAAGGAAGATAACATTAACTGTGCTTTCAAAAATTACTGAGCTGCTATTCACAATAGCCACGACATGTTAACAGCCTAAATGTCTATCAACAGAGGATTGGATAAAGAAGATGTGGTATGACCATACCATGGAATACTACTCAGTGATAAAAATGAGTGAAATAATGTCGTTTGCAACTATCGGGATGGACCTAGAGATTTTCATACTAAGTGAAGTAAGTCAGAAAGAGAAAGACAAATACCACATGATGTAACTTACACATGGAATCTAAAATATGACATAAATAAACTTTCCTATGAAACAGAAACAGACTCACAGATGTAGAAAAAAAAATTATGTTACGAAGGGGTGGGGGCCAGATGGGAGAGGGAAGCATTGGGAGTTTGGGACTGTTAGAGGCAAGTTATTATACATAGGATCAATAAACATCAAGGTCCTACTGTATAGCACAGGAAAGTACATTCAGTATTCTATGATAAACCATATGGGAAAGGAAAAAATTGTTGATCCGGTAAGGACTTTAAAACTATATCTTGTAGAGTAGTCACTCCTTTTCAGAGATGTGCAGATGAAGGTTCCAGAAAACACACGTGCCTTATCATAAGGCTGATTGGTGGAAAAGCATGAAACTAGACCCTTTGCAGTGATTCATCAAATTTCTTACTTCCTGCCCAATCATTCAGTGTTAGTCAATAAAAATAAAAACAAGATTGGAACATGTTCTAGTAATATTCACTTCAATGAAAGGAATTTAATGCTAAATATCTTACCAAAATTATAACTTTTATTTCTAATTAGTTATTCCTAGATGGGAATATGCTTTCCCCTTAACTTCTAGGAAAATGTAGCCAGAGATGGGAAAATGAACCCTCCAAGGACCCCACAGGCTCTTTCCAATCTAAAACACCCGAGGGAAAGAATACAGTATTAAAGAAGCTATGGTTGCAAGCAGAAGTCTTGAGTTCTGGGTGTGTGGGGAGCCCTGTAGAAGAAGAAATGGCAATTGGGAGCCACTGTGTCGTCTTCATCCTTATTATCTAATTTGTCTGTCTCTGTCTGGAATGCATTTCTCAGACTGCTTTGCTACCCAAGCATCTTTACTAAGCAGGACTTTGTGCTCCTATCTACTGGTGCAGCACAGGTGCTAGAAGAAAGGGGACTGGTGGTTACTTACTCAGCACAGTTATTTGTTCAATTTACATTAATTCATTCAATAAACATTCGGCACCTTCTCTGTGACTGGTCTTCTAAGAGTTTTTACTTTAATGTGGCAATAGACAGCAAATGTTAAATAAAATAAATAAGCAAATTTTACTGTGTTAATAATTTTAGTGTGTTAGATAAGTGGTGAAGAAGAATGAAACATAGAGGAGAGTATGATGATTCCTGAGTATGGATGTGGGCAAAGTGGCTTCTATGGGTCATTGGGTCCAGCATTCCTGTATCAGGGTTTTCACGCATTGTCTACTTCCTTCCAGATAACTACTCTACCAACACAGAAACAGAGACACAGAGAGATTAGTGACCAGGTCACACTGCTAGTAAGGAAAGAACCAGAATTAAAATCTATTACTTCTGACTCCAAGGCCCATGACCTCTATACAAGAGACTTAATTAGGGGAGAACAGAGACCTATAGAATTCAGTGGAATAAACCGTATAAGGAAGGTCTAAAGAGCAGGAGTTGGCAAACTATTTACTTCTAGCCAAATCTGTTCTGCCTCTTGATTTTGCCTCAGCTGTATTCATGTCTAAGTCACACATTTAGTGACTTAACAACAGCACACATTTAGCCTCTTCCAGTGCTGGAGGTCAGAAATTTGCAATCAGTTTCACTGGGACAAAGTTAAGGTGTTGGCGGGGCTGTGATTCCTCTGGAGGCTCCAGGGGAGAATCCCCTTCTTTACCTTTTAGAGCTTCTAGAGCTGCATCCCCTGAATTCCTTAGCTTGTGGTCCCTTTCTCCATCTTCGAAGTCAGCATCGTAGCATCTTGCTTCAGTACTCCCATTGCCTCTGTTGTCTGTGTGGTTAAATGTCCTCCGCTGATTCCATTTTATAAGGACATGTGATCACATTTAAAGCCCATGCAGATAATCTTGAATAATCCCCTATTTCAAGATCCTTGACTTAATCATGTGTGCAAAGCCCCCTTTGCCACAGAAGGTGACATTCACAAGTTCCAGGGATTAAAATCTGGATCTCTTCTGGGATGGGCTTCCCGGGTGGTAAAGAATCTGCCTGCCAAAATGCAAGAGACGCAGGTTTGAGCCCTGGGTCAGGAAGATCCTCTGGAGAAGATAGTGGCAACCCACTCTAGTATTCTTGCCTGGAGAATCCCATGGATGGAGGAGCCTGGTGGGCCATAGTCCATTGGGTCACAAGAGTCAGACATGACTTAGCGACTAAGTGACAACAAGCCTTCTGGGACCCACCACAACAGACATGCTTATTTGCTAATGTGTTGTCTGTGGACAGTTTCTCACTACAATAGCAGGACTACTTTCAATGGAAAACACAGGACATAAATATTTCTATATAGCCCTTTACAGAAAACAATTGCCGTCCCTCACTCTAAAAAAAGAAGCACCTTGGACAGCAAGGAGATCAAACCAGTCAATCCTAAAGGAAATCAACCCTGGAAGGACTAATGCTGAAGCTGAAGATCCAATACTTTGGCCACCTGATGCGAAGACCCGACTCATTGGAAAAGATCCTGATGCTGGGAAAGATTGAGGGCAGGAGGAGAAGGGGACGACAGAGAATGAGATGGTTGAATGGCATCACTGACGCGATGGACGTGAATTTGAGCAAACTCCAGGAGATGGTGAAGGACGGGGAAGCCTGGTGTGCTGCAGTTCATGGGGTTACAAAGAGTTGGACACTACTGAGTGACTGAACAACAACGACAACCTCAAGGGAAGAAGAATTTCTCACATAAGAAAGCATTGTTCCCTGATAAGCAAAGGCATTCGTTAAAATTCAGTCACACCAAGGTTAAAGTTCTCTTCAGCTTCTGCTATACAAAACAGGATCTTCAAGCAGAGGAAGATTTTCTTCTGTTGCCTCATGTGACTGAAATCTTTATTCTGACCTACTGGAGGAAATATCCCTTCGGGATTAAAAGCAAAACACTAATTTAGGGTCCATAGAGTAAAAATGTCTAAACTGAATTGGTGACATGCACCAGCATAGTTTCCCAATGAAATTTTGTCAAACAATGAAGTAACTAGCTAAGTGAAGCTCATGCTTACACAAAAGTCTTTTTAATTAAAAATATTTTTAAACTAGCATTTTGGACCCACATTATGTCAGTTCTGTTATTGTACAAATGGAAATTTAAATTTCAGGTTTACGTAATGTTTACCCTCTAAATATCACCATAACTGCCATAGAAGTACACAAAACATCTGGGAACACAGCACTGTTTTGAAAACTATAGTTTTCATAGTATTACAACAATGCTGTCAGTAAACATACAATTATAACTGATCTCAAATTTGCAAATGCTGGCAAAAAAATGTGTAGTCTTTTTGATGAAAGAAAACTGCTCATGTGGCTGAGTTCTGTGTATAATTCCAAGATTTGTAAATATCATTGAGTGGCTAGTCCTACAGTAGAGAGAAAACAAAAGCCAACTCTTTATGTTTAGAATTCCGTTCATGACTTAACTACTTTGGATTTGAAATTTTGTGCATCATTGCTTTATCATTAAACACAATGACAGCTTGCTGCTGCTACTAAGTCGCTTCAGTCATGTCCGACTCTGTGCGACCCCATAGACGGCAGCCCACCAGGCTTCCCCATCCCTGGGATTCTCCAGGTAAGAACACTGGAGTGTGTTGCCATTTCCTTCTCCAATGCATGAAAGTGAAAAGTGAAAGTGAAGTCTCTCAGTTGTGTCCGACTCTTCGTGACCCTATGGACTGCAGCCTACCAGGCTCCTCCATCCATGGGATTTTCCAGGTACGAGTACTGGAGTGGGGTGCCATCCCCTTCTCTGAATGACAGCTTAGGGATGGTTATAGCCAGTACCTACAAAGAGCTTCCCATGGACCAGGCACCAATGCAAGTGTCTCATTCACATGGAGGCATTTCATCCTTCCAACTGTAGCTATTATTACCACTTACAGTTCAGTCTCTCAGTCATGTCTGACTCTTTGAGACCCTATGGACTGCAGCACGCCAGGCTTCCGGGTCCATCACCAACTCCTGGAACTTGCTCAAACTCATGTCCATTGAGTGGGTGATGCCATCCAACCATCTCATCCTCTGTCCCCCTTCTCCCACCTTCAATCTTTCCTAGCATCGGGGTCTTTTCAAATGAGTCAGTTCTTCGCATCAGGTAGCCAAAGTACTGGAGTTTCAGCTTCAGCATCAGTCCTTCAAATGAATATTCAGGACTGTTTTCCTTTAGGATGGACTGGTTTAATCTCCTTGCAGTCCAAGGGACTCTCAAGAGTCTTCTCCAACACCACAGTTCAAAAGCATCAATTTGTTGGTGCTCAGCTTTCTTTATAGTCCAACTCTCACATCCATACCTGACTACTGGAAAAACCATAGCTTTGATTAGATAGAACTTTGTTGGCAAAGTAATGTCTCTGCTTTTTAATATGCTGTCTAGGTTGGTCATAGCTTTTCTTACAAGGAATAAGCATCTTTTAATTCCATAGCTGCAGTCACTATCTGCAGTGATTTTGGAGTCCCCCCAAATAAAGTCTCTCACTGTTTCCATTGTTTCCCCATCTATTTGCCACCAGATGGGACCAGATGCTATGATCTTAGCTTTCTGAATGTTGAGTTTTAAGCAAACTTTTTGTACTCTCCTCGTTCACTTTCATCAAGAAGCTCTTTAGTTCTTTGCTTTCTGCCATAAGGGTGGTGTCATCTGCATATCTGAGGTTTTTGATATCTCTCCTGGAAATCTTGATTCAAGCTGTGCTTCCTCCAGCCCAGTATTTCTCATGATGTACTCTCCATATAAGTTAAATAAGCAGGGTAACAATATGCTGCCTTGACAATTTGGACAATTTCCCAGTTTCGAACCCGTCCATTGTTCCATGTTGAATTCTCACTGTTGCTTTTTGACCTGCATACGTATTTCTCAGGAGGCAGATAAGGTGATCTGGTATTACCTGCTCTTTCAGAATTTTCCACAATTTGTTGTGATCCACACAGCCAAAGGCTTTGGCATAACAGATGTGAAAATACAAGGCTTTGGCATAGTAGATGTTTGGCATAGCAGATGCCAAAATACAAGGCTTTGGCATAGTAGATGTTTTATTTATTACTGTTTTACAGACGGAAAGTCCAGGTTTCTTGGCCAAGATCACATCACTAAATAACAAGACTCAAGACACAAGGCGAGGATATAAAAGATAGCCTCTTAGCCACTACACTGGGCTGTCTCTCGCACATATATTTGTTCCAAGGAGCTCCTGATCTGAGATGTATAGGAGATAGCAAGCACATAAATGAGCCAGTAGTCCTGTTAGGTGAGAAGAATTTCTTTCTAGAAGTTTCTGAAAAACTTCTGACAAGGGGTTACACCCTATTATAATATACCAATATGCCTGTAATTCATTTCGGATTGTTAATTTTAGGCCTTTGTTCATCAATTTAACCTTGGCTGAGTATTAGAAGTTACTGAAGAGCTATTAAGAAACCAATGCCTGGCTCCACCCCAGACCAACAAAGACTCTCTGGGGCTGCGGCCCTGAGTGCTGAGGTTTAGTGAGAGCTCTCTGAGAGATTATGCAGAGGTGAAAACGTGGTATGGGCCCAGGCATACCTCATCAACATAGCTCTGAGGTTGCACGTGCTTCACCATTAATCATCACATCACACGTTAGAACACTTTCAACCACCCAATCATGAATCAAGACTGAGACACAGTGGGCACTTGGAGAAGTGCTTATATATTTTGGATTCGCTAGGACATCTTTGAACGATTTTTTGATCTTCAGCATTTTCCAGAGCCAGCATTTTGGGACTTTTAACATAGCTTTGCCATCAGTGAGCTGGCTCCATGGAAAGAGATGGGAGGAATTCCTTTCTGAGGTACGTTCCAAATCTCCCAGCGTCTGCCAGCCCAGAAGTATGGGGAAGATGTGTGTGGCTGTTCCACTGGACTCTGTTTTTATGCACCAGCCTGTAGCTACTCAGCATGCTGCCTGATCTGCTTCCTTTCTATTAAAGAAAGAAAAAGCATCTAATTCATAAGAAGAGCACAAGGATTTGGCCACGCATTTCCAGAGTTCTGGTCATGACACTGAACAGATCAACAGACTCTATTTCACTTCAAGCAATCCTACCATCCAGCTCTGCCATAAACTTAAATCTTTTTTTTTTTCCATGATGGAATCAGCCCCAAGCAGGCCAGCCATGGAGGACGTATGTTAAAACCGTTAGGGCTCATTAGCACAGAGCAGCAGGCTTGTCAAATGTCAATACGGCTGAGATTTTCCTCCGGTCCAGGCGTGCACACACGCGCACACACACACACACACACTGTGAGAGAGTTCAGTTGGATGAGTCATCCAGTTTATTAATAGCAAGGGAAGGAATCATTGCATATGAATGTGTAAAAGAAAATGTAATTTTTCCCTTTGAACTCAATGTCATGTTTTTTAATCCTAGGAGAAAGACATGCTGAGAGGTGCTATATGGTAACCAAGGATAGTTTTCATCATTCTAATAAGAATCTTAGAGACGTGTTGGGCGGACTCGGCATCTATGTAAATTCCAGAGGCCTTTCTTGACTTTGTCCTTGGAAACATACCACAGCGGAGAATTTCATTTGACGGGACCCTGGACTATTGACAGAACCAAGAGAAAGAGTTGATAAGATGATCTAATAGATCTTTTGTGCTTTTTACTTTTTTTATTGGCTGGAAATAGTAAGCAAGCTTTCAGAACTGGGTCTTGTCCTTCAACAGGTGAATAGAAAATGGTCTTATTTGTACACAGTTACTCTAAATATCCTTTCATGCATGAATTTCCATCCTTGTGAAGCCAATAGAAAAATCAAAGAAGAGCCGAAATGCAGGGACTCTGACCAGAAGTTAAATGTGACCATTATAGCTCTTGGGGATGAGCGTATTGGCCACAGGAAAACTTTTTGAATGGGAAACTGAGTTTGGGCCAAAATATTTCTCTTCTAGATTCTCTGCATCTCTCAGTAATTTTCTTACCTGGGTCCTTTTGTCCTGGAACAGTGACAACCATCTCTTTCATGGTCATCAGAGATTCTGGTATTTTTCAAAATACAAAGGTCATTACGATCTTTGAGCCAACATCAATTTTAAATCACGGTGGTGATATTTCAGAGTAAGGCCTTGACATTTTGATAGGGTCATAGTTCGATGTGGCTTAAGTTTATTTTTTCTTCTAGGTCTAGGATGAGGACAAGGCATTTTCTCACAGGGGTTTCTACATCGATGGGAAACACATGAAATTTTGTGAAAATAGAAGGTGATACATGACTAAGCTGTAGCCCTATTGTGGTTACAAAGTCTAGCCAGTTCAACAAAGCTGCCTATATGACTGTTCAACAAAGCTGCCTATATGACTGTCCTTCGTGTGTTGAGCAACTGGCGTGATTCTATTTTTCTTTTGCCTTACTCATTCTCAATTTCTAGTCCCCTTTTAACAAGCTTACAGCAGCTTTTGATTGCATTCTGACCTCTGTCCAGGTGTGTTACTGCCTTCTATACTCCTTTTCTGAGATCATTCCTTCTGTCTAAAACACTTGCCCCTTCGTCTGTCAATTTGAGCTTCTTCATGACAGTGGCTGCAGCTAAGTTACTTCAGTCGTGTCCGACTCTTTGCAATCCCATGGACTGTAGCCTGCCAGGCTCCTGAGTCCATGGGATTCTCAGGTAAGAATACTGGAGTGAGTTGCTGTGGCCTCTTTTGGGGAATCTTCCTAACTCAAGGATCAGACCCACATCTCTTACATCTCCTGCATTGGCAGGTAGGTTCTTTACCACTAGTGCCATCTGGGAAGCCCATGACAGTGGAAGTGATTCCAAACCCACTGTTTCAAGGGTCGTTCATGTCTGATCAGTTCTTGACATTTATTGAGATGACCATTTCAAGATTCTGATGTACCAGTTTGGAAGTAATAGGTGATTTTGTGCATGTGATCTCACAGTCAAGTGTCAGTGTTCTTGAAGCAGGTCCTGGGGCTTCTAATTCCCTCCCTCCTTCTCAGTGCACAGTGGATGCCCCCTAATTCAGGGTGACACACCCATTGCTTAGTGAAGGACTCTGAGAAATTTAGTAGAATTTTTAGTATTTTAAGAGACTAGCAAAAGAAGCAGAATGTGTGCATGCATATGAATTTATACAAATTATATATATACCTATTGCTTACAGTTTAGAAAAATAAGAAAACTTCCTGAAGAAAATGAAGGTGTGAGCCCAAATAAGCCTTCTTAAAATTCACCTTCCAACAGTGAAATGATCTGAGATGGATCTTGATATTTTTCAGTTGTCTCAGTAAAATCTTTTAATGATTCCACTTGGTTTGGGAAGAGTGAATGTTTCTTGATGAGGCCATTGCCTTCAAAAATCAGTTGGCTTTCAAATCTTCAATCTGACCTTCCCCTCCCATCTGAATTCATTCTTTCATTGACTTTCCATTAGAAAGAAAATGATGCACACAGATTACTTACGGAAAGGATGACATGGCAGAAAAGTTCTGAACTGGATATCCTGAAATTTGGGTTTCTCTTCTGCTATAAAGAAGCAGGTTATTCAACTCCCTGAACCTCAATTTTGTAAAGAAAAAAATTTTTTTTTCTTTTAGATTGGCTAAATTGTGTCTTTAAGAATCAACTTTTATTTATAATGGAAAATAATATTAAAAATAATGTATATCTGTATCTATCTATCTATCAGGGCTTCCCAGGTAGGTGGCTCACTGGTAAAGAATCCACTTGCCAAGAAAGAGATGCAGGTTCACTCTGTGGGTTGGGAAAATCCCCTGAAGAAGGAATTATCAACCCACTGTAGTATTCTTGCCTGGAAAATCCCATGGACAGAGAAGTCTGATGGGCTACAGTCCATGGGGTCACAAAAGAGTCAGACATGACTTAGCAACTAAACAACAACAACTATATATATATATATATATATATATATGTATATGTAACTGAACTACTTTGCTGTAGAGCATAAACTAATGCAGCACTATAAATCAACTATACTTCAATTTAAAAACAAAGAATCAATTTTTCAAAATTCTATGATGGGAGAGGGCTCACGAATTTACTAGATGAGTGAAATAATGTTTTTCTTAATTTGCTATTACTGATCCAAATGTGCTCATTAACAGCTTCTTTATGAGTAGCTGGGGGCCCTAAACCACAACTTAAGAGTTCACAGCACCAGGATTCCTTCCAGTTGACATAGTACTTTTGGATACATCTGCCTTCTTTGAGCAAGTGCTTGGGAGTTCAGGTTTTCTTTTCCTCTCCCTTTCCTCTCTATGTGTGTATAAACATGGAGAGCCTAGGTGGCAGCCTTCTCTGATCTACAAGGTACCCTCTGAACCCTGCTGGTCTCTGCTGATCAGGGGTTTGTCTCATGTCTTCTTTGAACCAATGAACAATGAAACAGGATTAATCTGATCTGCTATGTGGCCACATTCTGCCCCCATTACTGGAGAGCACAGTCCCTGGCATTTGTCATTGTTGGCCTCATTTTTGTATATTATGACTTTTTCAGATAGGCTCCCTCAGGATTTCTACTTGTTAATGTTCTCTGTATTTTGTTTACTAGGCACATTGGAAATTCTTTAACCCCTGACTGCACCCCTTTATTCCATACAGATTAGGAGCGGACTCTTTGAATTATTTATTAAGTCATGTCCCCCAACCAGTCGTGAACATGGCTACTTGATGTCTCTCCAAACTACACTCCAGAAAATACCAATGATGCCCACCGAAGATATCGGTGTCCTGAATTGGATGTATCTTTTATATCATCCCCTCTGTCCTCCTGCCTTTCCACGCCAAAAAGATATGTATCTCTTTCCCTCCTAACGCTACTCTTTTTCATCCTTTAGAGTTTTTCACATTTTCTTATTATCCAGAAAAATCATTCTCTAGACAGATTTTGTATGCATTTTGGCAACCACTGGCTATATACTGGCCTTTAGATCTATTTTAAAGTCTGAAGAAATAGTGTGTGTATGGAATGTAATGAGGTATAACTATTACTTCAAGGATAATAATAAAAAATTATTTTACAAAAGCAAAAAAGGAGGAACCAGGAGAAGGTAGAAGAGAAGGAGGAGAGGGAGGAAAAATAACATTTGACACGTGAAGTCAGGACAACTGCATGCCACCTCCAAAGAAAACTGTATTTTAAAGCTGGTCGTGGGGTTCCCAGGTGACTCAGTGGTAAAGAATCTGCCTGCCAATGCAAGATGCATGGGAGAAGTGAGCTTGATCCCTAATAGGGTGGGTCCCACGTGCTTTGGAGCAATAAGACTGTGCACCAGAACTACTGAGTCCGTGCCCTAGAGCCTGGGAGCTGCAATGACTGAGGCCCTAGAACCCTTCCCCAGGCACAAGAGACACCACAGCAGTGAGAAGCCTGCACACTGCAGCCATTTCATAAAGAGCAGTCCCCACTCTCAGCAGCTAGGGAAAATTCTGAGCTGCACAGAGACCCAGCACCACTAGAAGTGGAAACACACACACACACACACACACACACACCAAAAAACACAAACAAAAAACCCTGGTCTTTTACATTTTGTCATCTCATAAAGACTTTCCCCTTGCAAGTATTCAGGCAGTGAATAGTAGCCATCTGAAGGAATGCATAATTAGCATAAGTCAACATTTAATGATGTGCATAGTTGTTAGTTAATTGTTTTGTGTCTCTCTGCTTCATATTCATCAATCCCCTCTTCATGACAAACTTTTATACATTTAGAACATAACAACAGTAATTATAAGATGCTTCTTTGGATCAATCCTGATGCCTATTGAACAAATCAGTTATGGTAGATCATATTTTCCACACTAAGAACAATTATAACAAAGTAATATATTTGCATTTCTAGTCTTTCCCTAAGCAATTTCATCTGATCTCATGGCTTTAATTAAGTTCTACTTAAAAATGAATGACTCTAAAATCTATATTTAAGTTCTAACTATTCTCCCAAGGAAATATCAGACTACCCAATTGCCTGCATGTTGGCAACTTAGTAGAAATGTTAAAATCAATCTGTTTAAAACAGAACATTGCAGTAAATAGATGAGTGCTATTTTTTATAATATATAGAAGCATTAATGCCAATTATCAGGTACAAAATGTTATTCCTTTTTTCTTTTTGAAAAACAGTATAAATGTTGGTCTGATATCTCACTTTCACAATAATACAAAAAATGTGGCAATAATTATTATCCAAAACAGTTATGCATTGCAGATTGCAGATTCTTTTCTTCCATTTCCTGTTTTCCCCTTATTATTTGAACCAGGGTTCATTATTAATTATAAGGGGAAACATCCGAAAAATAAATCTATCTCCCAGATGAACTGAATGGATTTACCTAACACAAAATAGACTAGAATCATGTGTCCACAGATATCATAGATTTGTGGCGTTCCCACATCGGAGAAAATTATTTTTTTCTATCAGCTTCTCCTACACCAGCTTCATTTGCTTACATGTTCTTTATTCTGTTTTGCAAACTGGCTACTTTTTAAAAGCAGATTTAGAAATTTAATAGTAAAGCCATTAGATTGGAAGAAGTCCCCTTAAGAAAACTTGAACAAATTATAAGATGTAAAAAGAAGACAAAGAATAAGCAAGAACGTACTTGGAAAAAGACAAACATGGAAAAGAGGAGTGGTGGATTATGATAAGACAAAGCCTCTCTCAGCATCATCAAGACTCTGGGGATAAAATCAGTAACGTCAAGACCACAGCAGCTGAAGTCACTGCAGAGCCACCTATGAACTCAATAATACACATAATATCATTGTTAACAGTAACAGTACCGTAACTGTTAATAGTAATGTATCAACAACTGCTTAACTGATCCCATGGCAAGTACCAGGCATGTATGGCATGATATAAAATGTATCAGTTAACTCTAAGAGATGGATATTAGGTACATTTTACAGATAAGGAGTTATTCCTCCACACCTCCATCCTTCTCTCTTTCACCTTCAGAATGACTCCTGTAACATTCAGTTTTGTTCAGCTCAATGAAGATTTGTCACATGCTTATAACATAACACAGTTATAGATGACCCAATTACTTTTCTCTTAAGAGATTCACAGTTTAGAGGGACAGAGAAGCAAAGAACATGTATGCCTGTGGTGCATTCATTTTGATATTTAGCAAAACTAATACAATTATGTAAAGTTTAAAAATAAAATAAAATTTTAAAAAAAATAAAAAAAAAAAAGAAAGAGAGGAAGAAAGACTGAGAGAAAAAGAAAAGGAAAGAAGGAACTCCTTAAAAGACTTTAGTGATCAACATGATACAAAGCTATCTGCAATGCAGAGCTGTAGTTTCTATAAGGAGTGATTAACCTTTTGGTGGGCTGAGGTCTTTTGGTTTCGGTGACATCTGAGCAGGGATGATTGAGAATGTATCAACTGCATTGTAATTAACCCTCAACAAGTAGCTGAGGATAATAACTCTTTCTTCATTGTTTTTATTCCTTAGCACCCTAACCAAGAGGTCCAGTGAGAGACTCAGGAAAGTTATTGAATAAATTAAACACTTGGCCAGACGTTCCTAGGTCACCATCATGATTCCCAGCTCCCTTGTGAATTGAGTAGTGCTGGAAGGCACTTCCCCCAGACTATCTCAATGACCTTTGCCCTAGTGGCATCCTCCAGATACCAATGCATTGGTAGCTATGCTCTGACTCCAAAGCTTTGCTTGCTTTACTGTGGAATTCACCTCCTAAATCATGATGAGTTTACCAGCCCTGGAGTCATTTCCTTACTATACTATAATTTCTATTTAATATAATTCTTTCATCCCTTTTTAAATGATTTTCATATTGAAGGCTTCTTTTCTCTTTTCCTGGCCAAGTTTCTTTCCATTGCTTTCAGCTTCATTGTCTTTAGAAATCCTTTAAATTCTATGACAGAACACTAGAGCAAATGAGGCAAGGAACTGAGTATATACCACCGGAAACCAGCCCAAAGTTAATACTTAGACCATGTCTCTTGAGTGGATGTCTGATTTTATAGCTTTATCCGGAGCACAGGTGATGAAATGATTTGTGACTGATGGGCAGGGAGAACTCCAGGATTCTCACTATCCCTTCACAAAATGAGGGTGGAAGGGTCTGTCTGTCATGAGGCAATGGACGCATTTCCCAGATATTTGGGGGCTCATGTAGAGCCTCTTGGAAGGCACCCCTGTTCCTTTGCTGACACCGGCAGGGTAGGCACACAGCTGGCTGTGGATGATAAAGGCAGTGAGAGGAGAGGGAGTGGTCAAGGAAGGACAGGGAAAAGGGTACATCACAGAAGTGTCCTCTTAAAAAATCCTTTATTATTATTTATTATCGTTACCTTTTTTTGGCCATGCTCTGTGGCATGTGGGATCTCAGTTCCCTGACCAGGGGTCAAACGCTGCACCCTCTGCAGTGGAAGCACAGAGTCTTAACTGCTGGACCACCATGGAAGTTATTAGGTGTGTGCTCTGACACCAAATCTAGTGGAACAATTCTGGATTTTACCATCATCTCAGCGGTCATAGTTAGCCCTTGATGTTTAGTACAAACCTGTGGGTTTTAGTAGAGATCATAGTACACATTATTTAACAAGTGCCAGTGTATACTCTTTTGCTCTGACTCTGAAACAAATGTGGCAAAGTCCAGGTTCTTTTCTATACAAACAACTAGAAGAAGAATCTATGACTCTTAATGCAATAGAGGCAAATTTTAGTGTCATAGGCTTGTGTTCTATTAAGCAGCCTGGCTGCCAGTGTGGAAAACCTCAATCATCTTTTCTTTCACTAAGGGAGACTGATCCCTAACCAAATGATGCCTTCTTCCTAGGGGACCATCTATACTCATTTTCAGAAATCAATATCCTTTTGTAACAATCACTAATTATGAAATTCTGAATATCTAAGTTATATCTTCTCTGCAGGGGGTGTAGCTTGACCCTCTCTATTCTCATTCTGTCTTCAGAGGAGACAGAAAACAGCAGGTTACCATCCTTAATAAAACAGCTTCACATAGTTGCTGGAGGTTATTAATTCATTCATCAGCTTGGGCCTTTAGTATGGAATAATCATTTTAACATTCATGTGAAATCATAGCTTTGAACACCAGTCAAGAGTGTTAATTTATTTCATCGGACTTCCCTCTCTAGCTGTCAGTGTTTTCATCTTAAAGGGACAGAATCATAGTTAGGAGAGCATGCAATTTCAGAAAAAGCCAAGAATCTCCAACTCTCTCCCCTGCCTTCAACCACACAGACATTTTTCTGCAGAGATGAAAAAAAATTAGATTGATAAATGAAAAAAGGGCAACCATCGCCAGGACTAGAGCAACTTTACTCTTAAAGACACTAACCTAGGTCTTGCCTGACATGTCTTGCTTAAGAAATTTAGCCCTGAATGGTTGGCAGTATGAATCTTTCCTGAATGGCTGCATGAGTGGGAACACTCAAGTCAGTTCAGAATATGTTTGAAGAAATAAATTTATGTTTTTCTAACATTTTCTATTAATTCATTTGGTGAAAGGTGCTGGATTTGTAGTCAAATGTTTATTTCTCTGTCTCTCTCTCTCTAGGATATACACACTGATCTGAAGATGGTAAAAGTGGCGACCCCTTGTAGATTTAAATTGTTATCCATTGAGTTGCAGTGGCCCTTTTTACCATTCACTTTCTAGTTTCTGCTGAAACTATAAACTCTAACTCAGCTGATTTCAAAAGTCATGAGAATAAAACAGACTCCCTCTTTTTTCTTTCTCTTTCTGATGCGCAGTTCTCTGCCTCTATCTCATGCTCATCCCCATTGGATCAACCTCAATTTTCCCTTTCAGAAAACCTCATAGCACTTAAATATGATAGATAAAGAGCCAGTTAGGCATTCCTAATGCTACTGACTGTAGTCCATAAACAGCAGGTTAAAGGAGGATAGAACAAACTTTATTTATTAAATCATCTTTAGTTCTTATATTCCTTTGACTCTAAATTGTCTTAATGCATCTCATGTTAGTGCTTATTGATTTTTTAGTAATTTACTATAAAGTCATCATACATTTTCTTGAGATAGAACTTTGATAATTCTAATTCAATGGCACTAAATTATAGGGCTTGAGTTTGAAATATGTTATCTGTGATGAGCTACTTGTGGTTGGGTGCTTCTACAATATGGTCCAACGTATATTTCATCATCATCAGGATGATAATTTTCAATCATCCCGGTTGTTGTTGTTTAGTTGCTAAGTCGAGTCCAACTCTTTGTGACCCCGTGGACTGCAGCACGCTAGGCTTCCCTGTCCTTCACTCTCTCCTGGAGTTTGCTCAAACTCATATATTGAGTCAGTGATGCTATCCAACCATCTCATCCTCTGCTGCCTGCTTCTCCTCCTGCCTTCAATCTTTCCCAGTATCAAGGTCTTTTCCTATGAGTCGGCTCTTGTCATCAGGTGGCCAAAGTATTGGAGCTTCAGCTTCAGCATCAGCCCTTCCAATGAATATTCAGGGTTGATTTCCTTTGGGTTTGACTGGTTTTATCTCATTGTGGTCCAAAGGACTCTCAAGAGTCTTCTCCAGCACCACAGTTTGAAAGCTTCAGTTCTTTGGCACTCAACCTTTTTTCTGGTTCACTTCTCACACCTGTACATGACTACTGGAAAAACCATAACTTTGACTATACAGATCTTTGTCAGCAAAATGAGATCTCTTCTTTTTAATACACTTTCTAGTTTTGTCATAGCTTTCTTTCTAAGGAGCAATTGTTTTATCTTAATTACCATTTATTATCTTAATATGACACATTCATACCCGAGAGACAATTATTTTAATGCCTAAAAAATCCAACAACAGTGTCAATTTTCTGACAGTTTTTTATTCATAAAGCATTTTCCTATATTTTAGGAGTGTGTTTGCTTTCATCACAATATATAAATCATGAATAAAAAAATGTGATCTATGGGCATGCTAATATTTTATGAATTTTCTTTCTTAAAAAAGTGATTGTGTGTGATGGCTCAAAATGGAATTTTGAAAGCTTATTAAATTTTACTCAAATAGAGGTTCAGTTCAGTTCAGTTGTTCAGTCGAGTCTGACTCTTTGCAACCCCATGAATCACAGCACGCCAGGCCTCCCTGTCCATCACCAACTCCTGGAGTCCACCCAAACCCATGTCCATTGAGTCGGTGATGCCATCCAACCATCTCATCCTCTGTCATCCCCTTCTCTTCCTGTCTTCAATCTTTCCCAGCATCAGGGTCTTTTCAAATGAGTCAGCTCTTTGTATCAGGTGGCCAAAGTATTGGAGTTTCAGCATCAGTTCTTCCAATGAACACCCAGGACTGATCTCCTTTAGGATGGACTGGTTGGATCTTCTTGCAGTCCAAGCGACTCTCAAGAGCCTTCTCCAACACCACAGTTCAAAAGTAGAGGTTGGACTTGATATATTTTATTATGTATTTTAAAAAATATCTGGTTCAGGTTGGCGAATGCCTAGTTGCCAAAAATTTTAAAACAAATAAATAGAAAAAAAGTGAAGATTATTGCCTAATTTTAGGGATAATAGACCAAAGAATGAAAGTATTAATTAGCTAATTTTCATACAGTACTGATTGTATCCCTTTATAATATGATTCAGTTCAGTTCAGTTCAGTCACTCAGTCATGTCCGACTCTTTGAGACCCCATGGACTGCAGCACACCAGGCTTCCCTGTCCATCACTGACTCCTGGAGCTTGCTCAAACTCATGTCCATTGAGTTGGTGATGCCACCCGACCATCTCATCCTCTGTCGTCCCCTTCTCCTTCTGCCTTCAATCTTTCCCAGCATCAGGGTCTTTTCAAATGAGTCAGCTCTTCGCATCAGGTGGCCAAAGTATTGGAATTTCAGCTTCAGCATCAGTCCTTCCAATGAATATTTAGGACTGATTTCCTTTAGGATGGACTGATTGGGTCTCCTTGCAGTCCAAGGGACTCTCAAGAGTAATATGATTACTGACCAAATGTTGATGTTTAATAAGGGTTCATCAGAATCGAAGCAAATAGAAGGTCTCTCATGAACTATGACCTATAGGGTTGCTTAGTGATGGAGAGAAGATATCTATGGCTTTATTTTGGGATTGGCCACTTTTGAAAGATGCTCAACACCATAGGGATTCATTTGAAGCAGCTGTGGGCCCTCTGCTTTCCCATTGTTGGCTTGTTCTTCTTGTATTTTGACCAACATGTCAAATTCATGGCTTCTGTTGTCTTCCTAGACAAATCTTTCAAATCTTTTCCTAGACAAAAGAAAAACACCTCTGTAGTATCTCAGACCTCTTTTACTGAGCTTCAAAGGGCAAATGGTTAGGAGCCATATGGCAAAATCTGTTTTCTGTTAGAACTCTTTTGGTCATTTCCCCATCCAGCTCTAAATGAGCCTATCCAAGATTCCACTCAACAGTGAGCCACACTGAATTCCTGAGGATGTGACCAAATCAAAACCCTATCTATGTGTGTCTGGGAAATTAAAAAGTGACAGAATGCACTAGGGCTTGATTACAATTTTATGTCCATAGTTAAATTGTAACTGAAAGGCTCTTTCCCCTAAATATATTTAAAAATATGCATCTCAGGATATTAGTAAATCAGGTATGTTATGTGATTCTAACTTATGCATTTTTGATTTCTTAATCAAATCTTCATAGGTGATACAAAACTTCCCATTTAGACCAAAAATTAGAAAATATTTGAAGAACAAAGCATAAGAAACCCTCAATTGTTTAAAATGCTTCTTGATAATATGTGCTTCAGCTTTTGGCATATTCAAAATAATATATCAGAACACCAGTAGATGCTGAGCACAGCTTAGAATAAATTTATGACATTTGAAGTATTTATTTGCCAAATTTAAGCAACTTTTTTCTTTTGCCTTTCAAACGTTTAATAGAAACAAGTGAGTTATTCAAAATGGCATTTCAAATATATATATATAATGTCCAGTGGCACAGTGGCAAAGAATATGCTTGCCAATGCAGGAGATGCAAGATATGTGGGTTCAATCCCTGGGTCAGGAAGATCCCTTGGAGTAGGAAATAGAAACCCATTTCTTGCCTGGAAAATTCCACAGACAGAGGAGACTGGTGGCCTACAGTCTAGGCGGTCGCAAAGAGTTGGACATGACTGAGTGCACACACACACACACACACACACACACACACAAGATGTATAATGTTTAAGAAAGGAAGGTAGATGTGTGGCCAAATTTTCAGAAGTCTGAATTAATTTCTTTAGTGTTACCTTATAGCCATCAAGTTTTTGACCATTACAGATTTCAGTCACTTATTTGATATTTCCTTTCTTACTGTAGCCATAAGGTTATTACTATTTTTTTTCACATGAGAACCTATGTGTCTAGAAGATCTGAAGGAGTTTCTAAACTTCTTAAACTCTATCCTTAGAATTTATTTTGGAATTTGTTAGTTCAAATTTCAGTAGGATAAAGCATGGTTGAATTTTTACAGGCTTATAATGTAGTAGAATCCCATCTATCCCTCTTAATGTTGCAGCAAATGCACCAGATCTACATACAAAAGTGTGGAATCAACGGCTTAGAGTGCTAGGAGGGTCCAGAAGAAGAGTATCTTATTTTTGCTTCTTGGTTTCCAGGTGGTTCAGTGGTAAAGAATCTGCCTGCCAATGTAGGAGATGCAGGAGATGCGGGTTCGATTCCTGGGTCAGGAAGATCCTCTGGAGAAGGAAATGGCCACTTGCTCTGGTTTTCTTGCCTGGGAAAACCCATGACTGGGGAACCTGGTGGGCTATAGTCCATGGGGTCACAGAAGCGTTGAACATGACTGAATGACTAGACAACAACGATGATGATCTGGAGCAAAGTTTCTTTTGAAATTATGCTGTATTTTGATGTAAGCTATATGTGCCACCTGATGTCTATTCTCTCTCTCTCTCTTTTTTTCTTTCATACCTCTCATGACTTCTAGTCCCCATTTTTGTCTCTAAGCAAAGTCTTCATGCCTTCTTTATTGCTAGCTAGGAACCAGTGATCTAATAAGGCCACCCTTTGAGGGCTTTCATTCTTCTAGAAGTGATTGGGTTGTTCAACATAGGTCAAATCTCTGATATGCTTTACCATCTGAGCCACCAGAGAAGTTCCTAAAAATCTTAGGGCCAGATAAATTTTGGAATTCAGAAATTTTACAACTTTTTGTAATTTTGATAGGTGTTATGGTATAAATACCTTTAACTTATAACCATATATACTTTTGCAATGAAAGGTAACAACTAATTGGGATAAAATAAAGACTATACATAACTTTAATTCAGGTTTTGCACTAAGTGAATTGGGAAAAAACCCAAATTTTCTGTTTCTTAGATTTCAGAATGGCAAATAAATGATTGTTGCTTAGTCTCTCAGTCATGTCCGACTCTTTTGCGATCCCATGGACTGTAGCCCACCGGGCTCCTCTGTCCATGGGATTTACCAGGCAAGAATGCTGAAGTGGGTTGTCATGACCTCCCCCAGGGGATCTTTCCAACCCAGGGGTCGAACACATGTTTTCTGCATTGGCAGGTGGATTCTTTACCACTGAGTCCCCGAAATAGGTGATCATCATCCTATGGAAACAGCACAAAGAAATAGAATTAATTGAATGAGTTTGTGGGGTTGGAGTGTGAGACAGAAGTGGACCTTCCCTGCCAATGGTCTCTAAAACATTGCTAGGTTTCTTTTATCTATAGGGAAGTGAATAATGATAACACCCAACTTGTTCATTACAGGGAGGCAGGAGGTCTTAGACGGACTTTATTCTTCCAGAAGTGATTGTGATAAGACCCTGTCCCCTAGGGCTTCTTTTCAAAAATTCTTTAAGTGTGCTATACCTCACTTCACCCCAAAATACACAGATATGCATATACACATAGAATCACACACTTGGAAGGTAAATGATAATAAGCCTATTTTTTAATTGAAAAATTATCAATTTATTATTTTATTTTTGACTGCTCTTGGTGTTCGGTGATGCTTGAGGGCTTTCTCTAGTTGCAGAAGGTGGGGTACTCTCTAGTTGCAGTGCATGGTCTTTTCATTGCAGTGGCTTCTCTGTTCAGTAGTTGGGGTGCATGGTCTTAGAGACCCAATGGCATGTGGAATCTTCCTGGAGCAGGGACCAAACCTGTGTCTCCTCTATTGGCAGGTGGATTCTTAACCATTGGATCACCAGGGAAATCTGATAATAAATCAGTTTTATAAGATACTTTCATGCAAATGACAATAGCAGTTAATTTAATTGTAGAATACAGACAAAATTAGAAAAGCTCAGTTTCTTTGAAATTGTAAAAATGCAATTGTATTCAAGGATAAAAATGTTTGCTCTACTTTTTATTTAAATTTCTTTTAAGATGAATGCTAGGAGGGGAGAGGTTTCTAAAAACTGTTTTTATGGGAACAGAGAATGAATCTTTCTTTGATCCTTTTTGAAAGAAATTGATATTGGCTCTTGATATTACCACAGTCAGAAAGGCCCTGAGATCAATCACAAAGGGCCAAATTCATGTCAACTTTAAAGGATGAAGAAGGTTTGAAGTCATAAAATGTGGCTTTTGGTAAATAAGTAACAACAAAAGAAATTTTCTTTAAAAATACAGAGTGGTTAGAAAATATACATGTGCGCAACTACTTTGGAATGAGCTCGAGACCTATTTAAACAAAAATTACTCCCTATTCCAACAACTCAGGAAAAGTACAATTTCACCATTCATGTTGATGCTCATGCATTTTAGTGATACCAATGTCACATGGGGACAGGCTTGCTCTGCATATTAATTTCACTGATTTCAGTTTAGGAATAAAAGCCACTAAGTGTTCCCTGAAAAATGAATGACTTCTGGGAGAAATACTTAGAACATTGGAACTGACATTTCTTTCCTATAACCCAGAGTGGGGTCAAACGTTATTATAACTTCTCCAAGGTATCCTTGGCAGCGAGGAGATCAAACCAGTCAATCCTAAAGGACATCAAGGAATATTCATTGGAAGGACTGATGCTGAAGTTTCAATACTTTGGCAATCTGGTGTGAGGAGATGACTTGTTGGAAAAGACCCTGATGCTGGGAAAGATTGAAGGCAGGAAGAGAAGGGGACGGCAGAGGGTGAGATGGTTGGATGCCAACACCAAATCAACGGACATGAGTTTGAGCAAACTCCAGGAGATAGTGAAGGACAGGAAAGCCTGGAGCACTGCAGTCCATGGGGTCACAAAGAATCAGATATGGCTTAGCAACTGAGCAACAGCAAAGGTCCTTTGGATACACAAGAAGTTTATTCTGAGGCAGAAAGGAACTGAGGTGAGTTGACTTCATCCTGGCCATTGGGTAGCACTGGAGAAAAAGACTGGACTCTTGGTGGTGCCACTTAGAGCAGCCTGGTCCAGTTGCTGGGAAAACGATGCAGAAGTCATCAAGAGCGGAGGCTGGAAGAGGCCTTGAGAAGTCTATCTTTTTTTGCAAGGCTGATGTAGTGCACTGATACAAGGGCAGTACTCAAAAGAAGTCAGAATCACATCAGGAGAATGACTTGACAGATTAGCATTGAAGGCCACCATGGCGTAAAGAGAAGCTTCAAGTCAAAATTCAGCCAATGTCTTTGGGAGAAGGGATGCTGCAGCTACAGAATTGGGTGTGGAGAGCTCAGGCACCCAGAATCAAAGTGCTGGAAAGACGGCCAAAAAGAACATCTCTGCTCTTAGTCTGGTGTGGCCAGTGAAGCAAGGGACATGTAGAACACACCCCTGGGGGCAGGAAACAGGACACGTGGTCTTTGATGGCTTTTTCCAGTATGGTTTTTGTGATTTCTAAGCAAAATTCAGAAAGGATGTAGCAAAATCAAGTTTCCACTGTCCAAAGTGAAAGATTTTTATGCCTGAGGTCTTTTGTTATGTGATTACTGATTTTTCCGCTTCTGCAACTTTGTTTTCACTGGTCAAGAAGCATGAAGTGGAAGGAAAGCGTCTATCAGTTCCTGCAGCTCTTCCTCTGGGAGAGGCTATCAGATGGGCAAGCCGGGAGCAATACAGTATCCCAACAATAGTATTGCCAATGTGGAGAGCTTGCCTGCCCTCCCTCGAGAATTCCCAGACAGGTACATGACACAGAGACGTTTGTTCGTGGAAGACTGAGTGGTTCAGAGACTTGAATCCCTGCATGGTTTATTTTCACTGCGGCTCCTATTGGAGACAATTCTTAGATTCCTTGAGGAATCCGATCATGTAGGGGAAGCCAAATAATTACAGGATCAAAGACTCAGATGAGGTTGATTTGATTGAGAGAATATGAGTAATGCTTTTCAAATGAAAGTTTTGAGTTATACTCATCTGTCTCCACCATCCCTCAGGTAAAAATATAATGTGAATTTCTCCTGAGAAGGTGACTATATTTGTGCTTATTTTGAGACTAATTATTTCTGCCTGTTCTTTTGATTCTAGTGCTATAAGGCCAAATACTACCTTTCTAGCAGAGTGCTTTGGAATCTAGCTAAAGTCACACTGCCCTCCACATAAGAATCTCCTTCCCCCATTACTGCTTTGCTATTCAAAATCAGGTTCAAGTCTAGTCCCCACAATACCTTTTTAATCGAAGGGCTACTTCAAATTCCCTCTTAAATAGAAATTCTGTGCTGGCTGGAAATAATTCCACAATTTCTGCCATGGCCTTTATAAGTTTTCCTGAGATAATTTTGTAGTCACAATAATGAGAAAGAAACTTAATAGTTTATTCCTTCATTGGGTCCAGAATATACTTGTTACTTAAGGGCAGTTGGCAGCTCTCTTTAATCATCTTCTCATGCAGCTGACAAGTTAATAATATTAAAAAATATATAAAGGGCTATATGTTTCTGGAATTGGCAGGTAAGCATTGAATTGGTAGGCTACCTACCAATAGGAACTTTTGTATTTTCTTTCTAACATTCTGTGATTAATTTTACATTTCTTAGATTACAAGAATAAGTAAGAGCTGAAATAACTTTTGGACACTTAAATGCAGTAGTGAAATATCATATCAATTTGCCACATAATGACAAATCACCAGGCTGAGAAACTCTTAATTTTGTGTAGTAAACCTGAGCATTTTTTCCCCCCTTTTTCCAAGTTGAATGCCTAAACTTTAGAAAGTTTTGAAACCAATTCATGTTGGGTGAATATCCAGAAACACCTAGATAGAATGTTAAGGCTCCAAGGTTTGAAAATTCTTTGCAGGATCTCAGTGAGACAGTGATATCTTCTTGCCTTCACTTATAATGTTACTAGTTAGAAGTTCTATGGAAATCCTGCCAATTCTAATTTCTGCTTCAAGCATGAGTCATTTAAAACTAACTATTGAGGATTTAATTTAATTCTGCATACCTTGCACACTGTTAAGTACTTAAGGATTAGAATTCCAGTGGTGGTTTAAGGGACCTACAGACTGAAGCTCACTCTTTTTCTGTGTTCTGCTCCCTTAAGTGTCTGCGGTACCCTCCAGGCTGGGCTGGATTCACAGTGTGTCTGAGTCCTTCCAGCTGGTACTTTTGATGAAAACTGAGATACTGGTTAGACACCAGATGGCAGCAGCATCCCATGTAAACAGGATTTGATCTCATGGGTTAAAGTTGAAATCTGGGGTATTTTTTTCATGGTTATTTCTATTTCTTTTTTGGGAGGGGTGTGGGGGTGGGTCTTGGACTTCTTTGAAAATCAGGGGAAACTCAGTGATGGTTTCTCTCTACCTCAACCACTACTTGTGTATATATGAATAAGTTTCTGATGAAGCCCTTCCGTAGACTTCCAAGGTTAAAAATACCCAATTTTAAGCTTGGTTCTATGAATGCTAACTTACATCCTCAATTTGAAAATAAATACACAAAAGGAACAGAATGATACAAAGAGTTCAGTAATCTAAGTCTCAAGGGAAAACAGACCCATAAGTCCAGGCCAACTTTTATAGGATTTCGTCGTCTGTGCTGTCTTTCTAGGGAGGAATTACAAACTCTAAACATTTGCATTATTTCCTGGCACGTTCCACTATGAGAGTAGAGACATCAGTTAATTTAGTGATTATTTCTTTGTTATTGATGAGTTCTTTGCTGTTGGTTTGTCTTTTCATCCCAAAAAGAAGTTTACAAAAGTTTGATAGTTTACTTCTATCAATTATCTGGGTTCAAAAAACACATGCAACTTTTCCTAGCTTCTAAAAGTTGTCATTTTTAAAAATTATAAGTTTGTTTGCTTTTATTGTTCTTCCTATTTGCTTTTAAAAATGCAGCACAACATAATCTCTGTGGTTCAAGTTATCAACTAGCCATTCAGCAATTCAGATGCATAAATATATCCTAAGCTTAAAAATATGTTTAAATTAAAATTTCAAACAGAATAATGTATGGTTTCAGTTAAAGTTTTGTTATTTGGCTCTACAAATCTTAGTAAAAATCCTGAAGAATGAGTTCTAAGCCTAACACAGGTACAGGAAGTAACCAGCTTCCATGACTGGTTTGTGCAAGCTTGGAAAAAAGAACAGGGGGAAAGGCATAGCTGATTATTCTAGAATTTTGATTCAGAGTTACAACTTTCAACATAGCAAGAAAGTACTGGCGATTTCCCAGAAGCAAGCAGCTACCCTTGATTTTAGAGAACACCAGGGGGCAGAATTGCTCTTTTTAAATCACTTCCCCTCATCAAAGTTTAGAAAATTTAGTAAAGGGCAACAATGGTGGGTAATTGTTGAGACACTAAATATCCACAAACTTTAAGGTGACAGTATATCTCACAAAAGAAAAAAATATATATGAAAAAGCACATTATACTGGCTTCTTGTAATTTACATAGAGAAGGAAAGTGAAAAAATTTTTTTAACGAATTTGTTTAGCAATTTACTAGAGGGTCACAGTGAGTCATTCTCATAATTTAACAGTTACTCATTCTTATGAGTTTCTTTTTAAAATTTATTTATTTTAATTGGAGGCTAATTACTTTACAATATTGTAGTGGTTTTTGCCATACATTGACATGAATCAGCCATGGATGTTCATCTGTTCCCCATTTTATGAGTTTCAATAATGGTTATAATATTTAAAGTTAGAAAAAGTACATTCAACAGGTATCATTTTAGTATGTGATTTTAGTTGCAATTTTACCCAAAGTCTAAAGTCTATATTGACACCATATTTTTTTACTTAAAAATACAAATTTTACATGAATATATCAAAACATCTTATAATTATGGAAAAGAGAAGAAAAGGGAATGCTTATAGACTGTTGATGGTAATGTAAATTGGTGCAGCTACTATGAAATATATTTAGTATGGAGGTTTCTCAAAAATGAAACTACTATATGATTGAGCAACCCTATCGCAAAGGAAATGAAAACAGGGTTTTGGAGAGATTTCTGCACCTCTGTGTTCATTGTGGCATTATTCACAATTGCCAAGATATGGAAACAGCAGATGCTGTCAACAGATGAATGTGTCCACAGATGAATGGATAAAGGAGACGTATGTAGTATGGGTATTATTCAGTCATGAGAAAAGGATGACTCACCACTTGTGAAAACATGGAGAGACCCTGAGGGCATCACTGTCAGTGAAGCCAGATAGAGAAAGACAAATACTATATGACACCACTCACATGTGAAATCCAAAAAGCTGAACCACTAGAAGCCAAGAGTAGAATGACAGCTATCAGAGTGAGACGGAGGGAAAATGGGGAGATGTTGGTCAAAGAATACAAACTTTTAGTTATAAGATGAATAAATTCTGGGATCTAATGTACAGCATAGTTGTTATAGTCAATAATACTATATTACATACTCGAAAGTTGCTTGGAGAGTAGATCTTAAGTGTCTTCACTACACACACACACACACACACAAATGGTATTTAGGTAATATGATTTATGTTTTAGCTAATGATGTGGTGGTAATCATTTTGCAATAGATGAGTGTATTAAATCAAGACATTGTACTCCTCAAACTTCACCGCTATCTGTGTTATAGGTCAATTATGCATATCTCAAGAAAGATGGAAAACAAATAAATGGGTATATCATGTCTCCACATTAATTTTTAAACATATTTTCTAACATCTTGCAGATCAATAATTCATACAATATAATTTTACCTATTCTAATAGGGAGACCAACTTTTTTCTTTTTATAGGAGATCAACTTAATTATAAAGAAAAATGGAGCCTTATCATTGCTCTTTGAGGTGGTGTTCACTACTCAGTCTTTCAACTCTGACTCAGTCTTTTGCAGAATCCCCTTACATCTTGGTTGTGTGTGTGTTTAGTCACTCAGTCATGTCCGACTCTTTGGGAACTCGTGGACTGCAGCCTGCCAGACGCCTCTGTCTATGGGATTCTCCACACAAGAATACTTGCCATGGGAGTGGGTTGCCGTTTCCTTCTCCAGGAGATCTTCCCAACCCAGGGATCAAACACAGGTCTCCGGCACTGCAGGCAAATCTGTTACCATCTGAGCCACCAGAGAAACCCACGTCTTAGTTGAATAACTAAAAAATGTTCACTTTCTCATTGAATCCATGAGTTAAAGTGAATACACGGATGTACAAAACGACCGTAATGTTTAACAGAGCACAGAACCTTATGAGACGAAAGAAACAGACCAGTGTTTTATGGGTGTTCTGTTTGAGTTTATATTACCAAGAAGTCTCAAGTAAGAGCTAGAAAGGTACTTTTTGGTTTTAATGCAGTTCAAAGCTGCAACATTTCTGTTTAAGACTGAACACGGTGTTTGCCAGATTTTGTAGTGATAGGAGAGAAAAACTTCTCAAAGATTCTTGATAAGCACTATTTAAATCATTTAGCTGTAACTTTTTCTTTGACATGTTGCCAAAGTTTTCCTCCAAAACAAGCATGTGTTTCAAAATAAAAGAGAGGTACATTCAAAATCATGAATAAAAATGAAAACATTTGAAAAAAATGTCCTGAGGCCTGAACTCAAATATACTAATTAGTCTTTTATCAGTCCAATATGTTTTGCCAAAACAATCTTCTGCTTGATTTTAGTGTTGTTTTTCAGTGAAGATCAGTTTTTGAATATCTTTCGTAAAGAACTAGAAAGAAGAATGAGAAAAAACAAAATAGAATGAGGAGTTATTTGTGTATGATATGAAAATGCACGGTATTATTATTTCATTTCAAAAAGTGGATAAGACTGCCTGGTTATTTCTACTTGAATTTTCACCAATCTCCTATTTATAATTCCACCATGGCAACTGAATTCATGGATTCTTATACAAACACCTATACTTTCTTGTTCTACCTAGATTCCCACATTCAGAATACTGGTATGTGCTTGTGGATGTGAACAAAACTAACCAAATACAATCTACAAAATTATGGGAAAGACGTAGAGAAAGAAAGAAGAAAGCTCATAGTCATGAAGGCGAATATATAAGAGAATGTTCTTGATCTTGGAAAGTACATTCTAAAGTAGTTACGAAATAAGGAAGTGTGATATCTGCAACTTAATCTCAAAGCTTTAGATTTATATGTTTATATTTTCATGTTATTTACATGTATACATAAAGAGGGAAAAGATGAAGAGAGGGAGAGAGACAGAGAGAATGAGTGAGCAATTGGGCAAAATATTAATTTTTGAATATGGCTGGAGGAAGTAAGAGAGTTTTTTTTTGTAAATTTTTAGCAACTTTTCTGTAACTCAGAAGTTATTTTAAAATTAAATATTAATGTATAAAATGGAAACAAGAGAGAAAAATCATTAACAGCAAGAAAGAGAAGTGATACTGCACTTAAATGCTTTTGACATTCAATTTTTTCAGAAATGTTCTCTTGGTGACTTAGAAATCTTTCTCCGTTCATCAGGAAAACTCTGGTATCAAACATAAAAAAACAAGTATAAGTTGAATAAACACAGAGATAACATGATTAAACTAGAAACATGGGGCATTTAGTTTCTCTTCAGCTTTTTAAGCCCGCCTTGGTCTCTGCTGTAGCTTGGGCTGCAGAATAAAATATGGTAAACTGAGTGGCTTAAAGCAGAAACTTGTTTTCTCAGAGTTCTGAAGGCTAGAAGCCCAAGGTCAATGTCTGGCCAATCTGTTTCGGTGAGAACTCCCTTTCTGGCCATCTCGCTAGGTCCTCATATGGCCTTTCCTCAGTGCTTACATGTGGAGAGTGTGTATCTGTGTGAGAGAGAGAGTTCTGATATCTCTTATAATGACACGAATCCTGTCAGAACACAATCCCTTATGATTTCATTTAACCTTCATTACTTTCTTAGAGGTCCCATCTCCAGTATAATCCCATTGGGGTTAAATCTTCAAGCCATGAATTGAAGGCAGGAGGACACAAACATTCAATCTATTAAAGTCACCTTCAAAGAAAACCAGATTTTTCAAGGAACATAGAGGATCAATACTTTATGTGCATGCACACTAAGTCACTTCAGTCATGTCTGACTCTTTGCGACCCTATGGACTGTAGCCCACCAGGCTCCTCTGTCCATGGGAATGTCCAGGCAAGAATTCTGGAGTGGGCTGCCATGCTCTTCACCAGAGGATCTTCCCAAGCCAGGGATCGTACCTGTGTCTCCCGCGAATCCTGAGCTGTAAGCAGATTCTTTACCGTTGAGCCACCAGGGAAACCCCTAATGCTTTATACTCTATGCTAAATTGTTTTTATGGTGTAGAGTACAATTATATGGAATAATATTCCTGACTCCAGCCCATATGGGATGTGATGCTATTTTCTCAAAAATTTGTAGCAAGTAAAGCACATTACATGGTGTCCTTATTCTTGTTTTCTAAGACTTGATCTGTTATGATAATATATTATAATATGAACCATCATCATAATGTCTTATGGTTCTATTTCCTCAGTGTTGATTTCATTTATATTCTGTTCTGTGTGAAGAATTTAGTCATCTGGATATTATATAGGCTGATTCTAAAAGTTGAAAAATATAAATTGCAATTAAATTCATATGTCTACCTAAATAACCTTTACAACAGTGTCAAGTGGTGTGATGTAATTATGTGTCCCTATTCTACAATGACATTGACATAATTCCATTGAGATTGTTAGGAGAATGCCCAAATCAATTCTCATTTCTTACTGAGGTTCCAAATGCTCAAAAGTTTCTAAATGCTTTTATTTTGTTTTTCTTGTTGGAAAGAAGAAACATATGTTTTCTTTGTCAGGTCATCTAGCTTTTTGTTCATCCTATCTGTTGCTTAAAATCCATTCCATTTTTCCTCAGAAAGGTCATAGACTTCCTTTTTTTTTAATTTGGACCAGTAATTTGTGCATAATTTCTTATACAGATGTTAGCTTTACTTGGATTTTTGGATTGATTTTTTTTCCTCTTATTCAGCCTTGATTTTATCTCTATCTCAATCATGCTATCTATTCTACAGAGCTTTTTTTTTTTTTTTGGGCCTGGAGACTTTGCTGCTGAAGTCCATGTCTGTATGACCAGTCCAAACTGGTTACTTTCAGATTTACATAGCTATCATCCTGGGTCAACAATTCATAACTTTCTGGGCTGTTGAATTCACTGCTTTATTAGTCTAATGCTGTCTTTATTTTTGACATTTCTCCCCACCCTTTGCTGCTAGTGGCTTTCAGAAGTTAACAGGCATTGCTTGGCTTCCTGTTCATATCTTACACAATTTCTCTTCAGTCTACTCTCATCCAGAAAAATATAGAAAACAGAATTCTAGAAGATCTAACTCTAGCTTATCTAATTTGATAACGAAGAAAGTACTGTTGTCTTCCCCTTGTTGATTTGACATTCTTTTAACTTCTAAATGAAGATATAGAAAAATCATGTTTCTCATTAAAAACTGAATACATGCTAACTATCTCATGAAAAGAGAACACAAAATTGCCCTGGCCACCTTTGGATAATTTTTTTTTTTCTAGATTTCGCATTACCTTTTGAATACTATGGAGCTTAAATTTATGAGATATAAGGTCAATTACTTATGTATTAATTAGACATAAGGTTAGATCAAACCAGTCAATTCTAAAGGAAATCAACCCTAAATATTCACTGGAAGGATTGATGCTGAAGCTAAAGCTCCAATACTTTGGCTACCTGATGTGAAGAGACAATTCATTCGAAAAGACCCTGATGCTGAGAAAGATTGAAGGCAGGAAGAGAAGGGGATGACAGAGGACAAGATGGTTGGACGGCATCACTGACTCAATGGACATGAATTTGAGCAAGCTCCAGGATATGGTGAAGGACAGGGAAGCCTGGCGTGCTGCATTCCATGGGGTCACAAAGAGTTGGATACAACTGAGTGACTGAACAACAACATCAATAACAACAACAAACGTTATTAATTATGTATATTTAATGTTAGCAAGGGAATGAGACAATAACACTGAAATTATTTTTTAATTAAAAAATAATACATACACTAATATATTCATGCTAACATAATAAATGTTGATAGCAGTATAATTCTACTTTCTGCAATTTATGTTGTCATTGCACATTTTTGAAAGTTAGACTGGAATTACATGTCTTCTTCATCATAATATATGCTCCATAGAAGGAAAGTCTATATTGGAATTTCTTTCCCTTTTATCCCTGAGCACAACAGCTGATACAGAGCAGACATTCAGATAGTATTAAATTAGTATTGGACCAGTTTGCATGTGTATGTGTTTGTGTGTATGTGTGAATGCACCTGTACCTTGGTGTTCCTGGGTGTTTTAAGAAAAACAGCTTTCAAGGTGAATGCTGCCTAAAGAAATATAGCTACTGTACAGACATAAGTTCACATACTGTTTCCCAACATCTACATTAACAAATATCCTCTCTTGCGCCTTTGTGCCAATTTAGTCTCCAGCTAGAATCACTTGACATTCTGCTATGTAAAGGTTTCATGACTGCTTTGGTGTGAATTTCCCTTCATAAATATTTTCTTTTGTTGTTCCTTGGAGTCACCCAGCAAGATACTCAGAGCAGCTTTTGTTATTTTTCTAATTTACAAATAAGGAAGTACTCAGAAAAGCATTGTGTCCTCAGTGGTCATAAGAACTCAAATTCAAGTAGTTTGTTTATTAGTCCAGGGCTCCTACCACTACAGCATATTGGTATTTCACCATCTAAAATGGTTGTTAATGGACTGAACTTGAATAATACACTAATGGAAACATCAAATGGATTTCCTCTTCCTATAGCTGTGGTTTTGAAACCACATAATATTGCTCAAGGGACAAACTAAATGTAGGTTTCTCTGCTGTAGTGCAGTCAGATGACACATGATTAGAGGCATATAAAAATCACCAATAAAGATAGCTAATGAAAGCATTTCTAGATATTTGGCATGAACCATTGTAGCATCAAGTATTTTTGATTTTTGGCCTGTATTGTAGAGGATTTGGCTGTTTTTCTGATCCCTTTGTCACCAAAACTGACTCCCTGTTTGGGTATGTCCTTCACATTTCCTTCCTCACATCTCTATGGTTTGGAAAACTGAAAGTGGTGTCTCACTGTCTATATCAAAGGCATTTCTTCAACATTTTGAAATGCTGATGACATTTATTGAACACAACCCTGAAAAAAATTGCCATATGCTTTTGGTTTGTCAAATTCTTACCCAAAGCAAGTGTTCAATATATAAAGAGATACTTTAAAAATACCAACACAGCCATTTTTAATTAATGGACATTCTTTGTCAAGAAGGTTGGGATTTACACTTTTTTTTTTTTTGGATATGAAGTTGTATAACAGTATGCTCTTTCTCCTTCTACTTAAAAAATGAAAAAATTAATAAAACCTTTCCATTTTATAATTAAATTTGGAAGAACTTTGCTTCAAATTCTAATATGCAGATTATTATATAGAAACAAGTCATTATTCTGTTAAACCTGTTCCCCATTAAAAAAGGGCATCTATTACCTGAATAAATGCTTTCAAGGTCTTTTTCCATGACAAGACTTTGCCATGGAACAGGCATTATGGCACTGCACACAATAACCAGATTATCTGAAGGAGCCCATGGTTGTAAACCATGAAGGAATTTTAAGATGGTTCATAACACAGTGATGATTATATTTATTCTTAAATTTCATTTACCATCTCTATAAGGGAGTACCTAGGTTGCTTCATGTGTTTCTATACTTTAGAAATTAAAGGAATGGATCTTTCTTATTGGCTCTACATCCAGAAACAAAATGAAATTTTCATGAAACAGGCCCTCTGCAAACCAAATTTGGACCTAAACACCTAGTACTACATCTTAACAGGAATTATAAAACTAGTATTAAGCAGGTGGCCACTGAGAATCTGATTGTTCCTGCTCATGATAGAATTCTGGAAGAGATACTAATTGTGTGGTTTTGCCATTCCTAGGCTCTAGAATGTGGACTGTAATAGTGAGGTAAGTCTATTCTCTGTAATCAAACATCTCATATTGAGTTAGTAAGCCTTCATCTTCTCTGTGGTTTGATCCTTCTTGCCTCAGCAGGATCATTATATTCTACTTGCCCTTACGTGAGTCATTTCCTTGTCTCAAAGCCCTTATTTTAAGTCAAAGACGCATAGCTACATATGTACTTGATCGAAGCTTATTCCCAGGATGATTTTAAAATTCAATCTTTGAATTTCTGCTTTTGAAAAGAGAGAATAGGTGTATTCCTACTTAGTATAACTGAAAACCCCAGACATTATGCATAAACAAACAGACAGAGACTTCAAAAGATTGAAGAGAAGAAGGCAGACTAGCTAAGAATCTTGAAACCCAAAGGATGATGCGATGATGAGTATGTGTATTTTCTTTTTACCTCATACATCTCAAACTTTGGGGTTGAAGCTGTAAACCCAGAAATTTCAACAGATATGGAAACAAAAATCCCCTATAAAAACTTGCTGTATTTAGCCAAAGGACAAGGAAAGGGGCAGACTGGCAAGCAAGAAAACTTTTAGATAATCACTGTTTTAATCTGGCCAAATGCACCACAGAGAAAACAGCGGTCTTACATCAAATCCAGGCAGCAAAGGCCAAATGAGGATCCTAGATTTCCACTCTTGTTAGATTATAGAGAGATACCTAGAACCCTCTCCAGGGTGATGTCAGAGAAGGCTGAGTAGGAAGTTGTAACTTTAATCCCTACTCAGGGAAATGAATCACCCTGTTGGGCTTTCATCCCCACCTGGAAATAAAGGGAATCTCTCCTCTTACTTTCTAGAGGAGAGTCAGGACTTTCATCATTGAAAGGACTTTCACCACTACCCATGGCGTCAGTGGAGGCCACATGAGAAGTGATAATAAAGCACACTGTTCTTCTGGTGTCAACAGGTGTCTAGCTGGGGAGGTACACCTAACACACTCATCCGACAGTAACAAGGAGCTCCTCTCCATGATAATAGAGTATAAATGGGCAACCTGTACTTCTAACCTCTCCTGGCAGTATCAAGGGGCCACTATCTCCTGTCTATGCAGAGACAGCTAACAAAAACAGGCTTAAATAAGATCCAGAGTCTCATAAGATAATAGCAAAAATGTCTAGGTTTTAACAGAACATCATTCATTGTGCCAAGAAATAGGAACATCTCTAACTGAATAAAAAAAAGACAATCAATAGATGCCAACACGGAGGCAATGATGATACTAGAATCATTTGGCAAAAATTTCAACATAGTCTTCATAAAAATGCTTCAACAAGTAATTACAAACACAGTGAAGATAAAAGGTATCAGCAAAGAATCAGAAAATACAAAGTAAAACCAAATGAAAAATTTTAAAACTAAGTAATACAATACCAACCCATCCTCAATAAAATAAATAAATAAAAACTCAAAATCTTCAACGAATGGACTTAACAGCAGAATGATGAGTTCAGAGAAAAGAATCAGTAAACTGGAAGATAAAGCAACAAAAATTACTCAATCTAAGATTACTAAAAAATAATAAATATTTATGTCATCAGAATCCCACAAGGTGAGGAAAAAGAAGATGAAGCTAAAAACAAAAACAAAAACAAAAAACAATAACTAAAAATTTACCAAATTTGACAAAAAACATAAATGTACAGATTCAAGAAGCAAGAAAATCCAAACAGTATAAACCCAGAAACATTCACACCAAGACATTTCATAAATTTCTGAAAACTAAAAGTAAATATAAGTCTTAAAAACAGTGAGAATTGAAATCTTATCTATGGTAAAAAAAAAAAATTGAACAGCTTTAGATTTCTTAAAAAAAATCAGTAGCATGGCATTTTTTTTTTTTATATATGCTGAAACAGAATTGTTCATCCAGAATTCTACATGAAGTGAATGTTCCCAGAAAAAATTATGACATTTTCCAAGGAAGGAAAATTAAGATACTTTATCAGCTTCAGATCTGCACTAAAAGAACAAGTAGATAAAGCTCTGCATATTAGTTTGGAGGAGGGCATGGCAACCCACTCCAATATTCTTGCCTGGACAATCCCATGGACAGAGGAGCCTGGTGCGCTACAATCCATAGGGTCACAGGGTTGGACATGACTGAAGCGACTTAGCACACACTCATATCAGAACAAAATACCACAGCCTAAATGACTTAAGCAACATTTATTTTCTCATAGTTCTGAGGCTTACAGTGTAAGATCAGATAGCCAGCATTGTCAGTTTCTGGTGATGTTTCTCTTCCTACCTTGTAGAGGGTGGCTGCCATGTGACTGCTCACATGACCTCTTTTCAGTGGAAAGAGAGAGAGAAAGACCAAGAGCCAATTGACAAGTGATTTTTAAATTCTCTGCTGTCTCTTCTTCTAAGCCCACTAATCCTATCATATCAGAGCCCTAACCTTATGGTCTCAATTAATCTTGATTTCCTACTCAGAGGCCCAATCTCCAGACTTAACCACATGCATATGTTCATTCATTCAATGCATGAAATCGGGAAAGACACATTTCAGTCCGTAGCACTCTCTAAACAAAAAGAAAATGGTAAAAGAAGGAAACGTGGGATATCAGGAAGGGAGTGCATGCAACAAAAATGTGGGTAACTAAAATGCACTTTACAAAAATAAAAAAAATAAAATGCACTTTACTTCTCCTGAGTTTTCTGAGTCATGATTAATGATTGAGGCAATAATTATAACAGATTGATTCAGTTGTTCTAAGTGCTTCAGTTCAGTTCAGTTCAGTTCAGTCGCTTGGTCGTGTCCAACTCTTTGCAACCCCATGAATCGCAGCAGGCCAGGCCTCCCTGTCCATCACCAACTCCCGGAGTTCACTCAGACTCACGTCCATCGAGTCAGTGATGCCATCCAGCTATCTCATCCTCTGTCATCCCCTTTTCCTCCTGCCCCTAATCCCTCCCAACATCTAAGTGCTTAGGGATATTAAAGACAATTACATTATAAACAGACAGGAAACAGTGATGTAAAAGGAAGTAAAGGTTCAATACTTCACTTGAAGTAGTAAATAGTCAACATTAATAGAAGTGGGAAGTTATATAGATATGTACTGGAATACCTAGAGCAACCACAAAAGAGTTAACTGTGGGGCTTATGAACAAATTAGACTTACGATTGTACTCTTTGAACAGAACTCGCTTGTAGGTAGGGGACTTATAGGGTAAGTTAGGAACACTACATAGTTTAAATATTCTCCCTGAGATTCACTTTGTGTGTGTGTGTGTGTGAGCAGATCAGGGTGTCCCCGTCCCCTAGGTCATGGAACCAGGCAGCACAGCAGGAGGTGAGTTTCATCTGGATTTACAGCTGCGCCTATTTTTAGCATTACTGCCTTAGCTCCAGCTCCTTTCAGTGGCATAATAAATATAATGTGCTTGAATTATCCTGAAACCATCTCCCTCAACCTCATCTGTTGAAAAACTGTCTTCCGTGAAACTGGTCCGTGGTGCGAATAGACAGCTGCTGTAGGTGATTTTTTGCAAAAATAACAAGGAGAGATTAGAAAGCCTTCCTAAGTGATCAATGCAAAAAAAAAAAAAAAGAGGAAAATAATAGAGTGGGAAACACTAGAGAAAAGTAGAGATAACAGGGGAACATTTCATGCAAAGATGGGCACAATAAAGGACAGAAATGGTATGGACCTAATAGAAGCAGAAGATATTAATAAGAGGTAGCAAGAATACACGGAACTATACAAAAAAGATCTTCATGACATAGATAACCACTATGTGTGATCACTCACCTAGAGCCAGACATTCGGGAGTACGAAATCAAGTGAGCCTTAGGAAGCATCACTACAAACAAAGCTAGTGGAGGTGATGGAATTCCAGTTGGAACTATTTCAAATCCTAAAAGATGATGCTGTGAAAGTGTTACAATATGCCAGCAAATTTGGAAAGCTCTGCAGTGGCCACAGGGCTGGAAAAGGTCAGTCTTCATTCCAGTCTCAAAGAAAGGCAATGCCAAAGAATGTCCAAACAACTGCACATTTGCACTCATCTCACACGCTAGTAAAGTAATGTTCAAAATTCTGCAAGTGAGGCTTCAACAGTACATGAACTGAGAACTTCCAGATGTTCAAGATAGATTTAGAAAAGGTAGAAGAATCAGAATTCAAATTGCCAACATCCACTGGATCATAGATAAAGCAAGAGAATTCCAGAAAAATATCTTCTGCTTCATTGACTATGATAAAGCCTTTGACTGTGTGGATCACAACAAACTGTGGAAAACTCTTCAAGAGATGGGAATACCAGACCACGTTACCTGCCTCCTGAGAAACCTGCATGCAGGTCAAGAAGCAACAGTTAGAACTGGACATAGAACAACAAACTGGTTTAAAACTGGGAAAGGAGTATGTCCAAGCTGTATATTGTCACCCAGCTTTTTAAACTTATATGCAGAGTACATCATGAGAAAGGCCAGGCTGGATAAAGCACAAGCTGGAATCAAGATTTCCAGGAGAAAAACAAAAAACCTCAGATATGCAGATGACACCACCTTTATGGCCGAAAGCGAAGAGGAACTAAAGACCTTCTTGATGAAAGTGAAAGAGGAGGGTGAAAAAGCTGGTTTAAAATTCAACATTCAACAAAGATCATGACATCTGGTCCTATCAAATTATGGCAAATAGATGGGGGAAAAAAATAGAAACAGTGACAGAATTTATTTTCTTGGGCTCCAAAATCACTGTAGATGGTGACTGCAGCCTTGAAATTAAAAGATATTTTCTCCTTGGAAGAAAAGCTATGACAAATATAGAGGGCATATTAAAAAGCAGAGACATTGCTTTACCCACAAAGGTCCATATAATCAAAGCTATTTTTTTTTTCCAGTAGTCATGCTGGACAAAACTCTTGAGAGAGTCCCTTGGACTGCAAGGAGATCAAACCAGTCAGTCCTAAAGGGAATCATTCTTCAATATTCATTGGAAGGATTGATGCTGAAGAAGATGATGAAGGAGAAGGGATGACAGAGGACGAGATGATTGGATGGCATCACTGACTCAATGAACATGAGTTTGAGCAAGCTCTGGGAGATAGGACAGGGAAGCCTGGCGTGCTGAAATCCATGGGGTCGCAAAGAGTTGGACACGACTGAGCGACTAAACAACAGAATAGTAATGGAATAAATTCCAAGTTTGTTGTGATTCTTTAGTAATCCGTCTAAGCTTTATTTCTTCTATGAGCTTTGCGTTATCTGTCTCTGCACTGAAACATTTTAAGACGTTGGAATGTCTAGAGATCTGGGCTGGGAAGGTGCAGATATAACAAATAGACTCATCAGTACTAGACATTTTAAGAAATGAGAATTATGTCATACACAGAATCACAACAATGATAGGAACCTCTTCTTTAAACAAAAATGACATCTTCCATCTTTTGGTCTGTTCTTTCCTTTTGAAAGTCATCTGCCAACCCCATTCCCAAAGCAATAAAAATTACACACAGTAAAACACTCAATTAGTATGCCAGAAAGTCAGTCTCCCTCCAAATCCATATTTAGGAGTACTAAAGTGCATCTCCCTCCTATACATGTTCTGTGGCTTCTCTTACTTGATTTTCAAGGTACATGTTATATTAACCATAACCTTGTTTATATCTTTGTCCCATCACTAATGTGGTGTCTGCTCAAGTTTTTCAAAGGTCAAATAAGGCAATAACATTTTTGCAGCTTAGATTATCCTATAATCGTTTTTAAAATAACATACAGCTGATGTTCAAATATTTCACCCTAAATATGACTGTCTGCCTTTTTCATCTTCCTTCATTTCTATAAGATAGTAGGAGACTGGTTTTTTAAACAAATTGTGTCTACCTAAGTGTGTGTGTATATACACAGTTTTCCCATGGGAGAATTTTTATTTGCTAAGGGAGACGGAATTTTGCTTTCTTCTTTCTATATAACCACACCTTATATCGTCTAATAACTATATAAGATTTCAAAATGTTTTCTTTTGGAAAAAGTGATGTAATTATACCATTTGTCATTGTTTAATGTTTAGGTCAATGCCCAGGACACAATGTGTCCTGAAAATTAAGTCATATTGTTATTGTTAGATTAGCAGTATAATCTTCCAAAGCTTTATTTCTGCTTTAAGTGGGGAGTAAAGGTAATCCTGTTTTTGAAAGAAAAATATTTTCGCATTTTTAAAAAGTGTCCTTAACTCTCAAGGGTAATTTATTTATATGATATTTTATTACTGCTTGATATGACATTTTAATGCCAATTTAAAACTGCTTTTGATGTAACAGTAAATGCCACATCGCCAATTTAAAACTGCTTTTGATGTAACAGTAAATGCCACATCTTAAGTAAAAAGTCATTTATTTATTACACATTTTTTTCTGTTTTAGTATCTTTTCTTCTTTTATATCTTTCCATTGCATACTGATAAAAGACAGTAACTCCATTCCCCTAAAAAAGAGCATACTGAATATATTTAAAAATTTTCAGATAAAATATTTTCTTAACCTTGGAGGAATTCTTTCTGAGAGTAAATTTTAGAGATTGTTCTGTAGGAGAGTAAACAAATAGTTCTTAGATATTTGTCATTTAGGATACAAAATTGATATATCTGAAAATACAGTCATATTTTTGACTGAGAAAATCTCTAAAAGATGTCATATATTTTCCCACTTCGTATAAGAAAGCATTTATTATAACCATTTATTTGATGTTACTGTAAAAAGCAACACATTGAATATAGCATCACATCCTGAACTTTAGCTTATGCAATAAATCATCTGTTTTCATGTTAATCTGCTTTGATGAGCCATGAATTTTGCAAACACTCTCTTCAAGTATATTTCAGGACATGCAGATTTTGTATCCAATCAGAGTTTTCAAAGAATGAAGTACAAAATGGAGATGAAATTTGATTTTAGATGAGATACAGTTATCAGAGTACTACAGTTTTACTTATATCTGGAAAGTGCTCAAGAAACCAGAATGCCAAGAATTTCCTGGCAATCCAGTGGCTAGGACTCCATGCTCTCACTACACATGATCTAGGTTTGATCCCTGGTCAGAGAATTAAAACCCGACAAGCTGGGTAGCATGGCCGTAAAATTAAAAACAAACAAACAAACAAACAACAAATAAAAAACAAAAGGAAAGAAACCAGAGTGCCTGAAAAAATATTTTAAATAACAGAAGGGGAAGAGTTAAATGTAACCATGATAAAATGTTTTAGTCTATTTAGGCTGCTATAACAAAAATTCCATAAACTGTGTGGTTTACACAGCAAGCATGTATTTCTCACAGACCTGAAGCTAGGAAGTCCAAGATATAGGGGATGGAAGATTTAGTGTCTGGTGAGTATGTACTTCTTGGTTCATAGACTGTCAAATTCACTCTGTGTCCTCACATGGCTGAGGGCAAAGGAGCTCTCTGGGGTCTCTTTCATACAGGCACTAATCCTGTTCATGAGGGTTCCACCCTTATGACATAACCACCTCCCAAAGCCTCCACCTGCTAATATTATCACATTGGGCATTAGTATTAAACATGTTAATTATGGGGAAATACAAACATTTAGTCTATGTCACAGTAGATGAAGTTTCACTTTGTGTATAATAATGACTTTTGATACTTATAATCATCTCATTTGTATTTTAATATTCAGAAAATAGCTATAACAATCAAAAGCATTCTTGTATCTAAGATATCACAGAATCTCTAAGTCTCTTCATTTATAATACATGGAAACTATTCCAGTCATACATATGAATTTTCATCTTCCCCTTGAAAAGAACAATCTCCCAAATATACGTCATATACCATAGTTCATTACATATGCTTTCCTTCTTAAAATAATATTTACAAATACTTTTTAAAACATTTTGCTTTTCCCTAAATAAATAACACCCCTAAATGATATAGGGCTTCCCAGGTGGTACTAGTGGTAAAGAACCTGCCTGCCAATGCAGAAAATGTAAGAGATGCTGGTTCTATCCCTGGGTAACTCCTGAAAGAGGGCACAGGAACCCACTTCAGTGTTCTTGCTTAGAGAATCCCATGGACAGAGGAATCTGGTGGACTATGGTCCATAGGGTTGCAAACAGTCAGACACAACTGAAACAGCTTAGCCTAGCCAAATGATGTAACTATAATTTGAAAGGTGGCACTAAACTGTGGTCACAAATACATACAAAATGGCACAAGTGGTTTAAATACAATACAGTGTTATTTCTAGCTCATACAGTAACTCAAGGTGACTCTTTTCCACAGGGGGATTCAGGGTGCCAGGTTCCTTCTGGATTGTGGTTCTACCTTATATTACATTGTCATCCTCTGATACAGAGGAACTGGAGTGTTCAGGAGGAAAATAAATGTATTAAATCCTTTACCTGGAAGAGATTCTTATCATTTTTGTTCATATTACTTTAGTGAAAACTAATCACATATCCACATAGAGCAGTAAGCAGGGCAAGTAAATAGGCTTCTTAGCTAGGTAGCTGCTTCCCAGCTACAAGTTCATGGTAAAAGTTGTACTTGTAGGAAACAGGGCTTCTCTGGTGGCTCAAATGGTAAAGAATCTGTGTGCCATGTAGGAGAATTGAGTTCAGTCCCTGGGCTGGGAAAATCCCCTGGAGAAGGAAATGGCTACCCACTCCAGTATTCTCGCTTGGGAAATTCCACGAACAGAGGAGCCTGGAAGCTACAGTCCATGGGGTTTAAAAAGAGTTGGACACAACTTAGCAAGTAAACAACAGCCCATTTATCAGATTTATCCTTAATTCTTTGGGTGAGAAACGGGTACCTTTCTTCCCACCCAAAGAATACACCCAACTTCTGATTAAGGTTACTGTATCCAGCTCAAAAATCCCATCTCTGTGTAATATACAGTCCTTTCCATGCTCCAGATGTAGCATTTTTAAAACTTATCATTGACCTATCAACTAAAGATACAATGAAGTGCCTCTGCCTGTCCCCACACCAAATATACAATGGTGGGAGAAGGGTAGGCTATTACTTCAAACATCTCATAGTAATTTCTAGTCTTTGGTTATATTTTGTTGCGTAGGCATTAAAATGTTCCTTGTGAAAGATGATAGATGAGGTCTCTGTTTCTCCTTGAAAGGAAGGAACTCTCTTGTCCACTGTTCTCCAGGACCCCTGATTTTACTTCTAGAGTTTCTTTCCTCATCTATTTCCTCCATGGCATCATTAGAAGTGAATATTGAGGATTCTGCCCCTATGAGGGCTGACCAGCTTTCATAGCTGACTCCTTGTTCAATTGTGCTAGGAGTCAAGGGTTAAGTTTGCTCATTAGTCACTGACTTTAGTGGTGAAGAGATACCCCACGCCCAAGGTAAGAGAAACCCAAATAAGACAGTAGGTGTTGCAAGAGGGCATCAGAGGGCAAACACACTGAAACCATACTCACAGAAAACTAGTCAATCTAATCACACTAGGACCACAGCCTTGTCTAACTCAATGAAACTAAGCCATGCCTGTGGGGCAACCCAAGACGGGCGGGTCATGGTGGAGAGATTTGACAGAATGGGGTCCACTGGAGAAGGGAATGGCAAACCACTTCAGTATTCTTGCCTTGAGAACCTCATGAACAGTATGAAAAGGCAAAATGATAGGATACTGAAAGAGAAACTCTCCAGGTCAGTAGGTGCCCAATATACTACTGGAGATCAGTGGAGAAATAACTCCAGAAAGAATGAAGGGATGGAGCCAAAGCAAAAACAATACCCAGCTGTGGATGTGACTGGTGATAGAAGCAAGGTCCGATGCTGTAAAGAGCAATATTGCATAGGAACCTGGAATGTCAGGTCCATGAATCAAGGCAAATTGGAAGTGGTCAAACAAAAGATGGCAAGAGTGAATGTCAACATTCTAGGAATCAGCGAACTGAAATGGACTGGAATGGGTGAATTTAATTCAGATGACGATTATATCTACTACTGCGGGCAGGAATCCCTCAGAAGAAATGGAGTGGCCATCATGGTCAACAAAAGAGTCCGAAATGCAGTACTTGGATGCAATCTCAAAAACGACAGAATGATCTCTGTTCATTTTCAAGGCAAACAATTCAATATCACAGTAATCCAAGTCTATGCCCCAACCAGTAACACTGAAGAAGCTGAAGTTGAACGGTTCTATGAAGACCTATAAGACCTTGTAGAACTAACACCCAAAAAAGATGTCCTTATCATTATAGGGGACTGGAATGCAAAAGTAGGAAGTCAAGAAACACCTGGAGTAACAGGCAAATTTGGCTTTGGAATACGGAATGAAGCAGGGCAAAGACTGATAGAGTTTTGCCAAGAATATGCACTGGTCATAACAAACACCCTCTTCCAACAACACAAGAGAAGACTCTATACATGGACATCACCAGATGGTCAACACCGAAATCAGATTGAGGAGCTCTATACAGTCAGCAAAAACAAGACCAGGAGCTGACTGTGGCTCAGACCATGGACTCCTTATTGCCAAATTCAGACTTAAATTGAAGAAAGTAGGGAACACCACTAGACCATTCAGGTATGACCTAAGTCAAATCCCTTATGATTATACAGTGAAAGTGAGAAATAGATTTAAGGGCCTACATCTGATAGAGTGCCTGATGAACTGTGGAATGAGGTTCGTGACATTGTACAGAAGACAGGGATCAAGACCATTCCCATAGAAAAGAAATGCAAAAAAGCAAAACGGCTGTCTCGGGAGGCCTTACAAATAGCTGTGAAAAGAAGAGAAGCGAAAAGCAAAGGAGAAAAGGAAAGATATAAACATCTGAATGCAGAGCTCCAAAGAATAGCAAGAAGAGATAAGAAAGCCTTCTTCAGTGATCAATGCAAAGAAATAGAGGAAAACAACAGAATGGGAAAGACTAGGGATCTCTTCAAGAAAATCAGAGATACCAAAGGAACATTTCATGCAAAGATGAGCTCGATAAAGGACAGAAATGGTATGGATCTAACAGAAGCAGAAGATATTAAGAAGAGATGGCAAGAATACACAGAAGAACAGTACAAAAAAGATCTTCACGACCCAGATAATCACGATGGTGTGATCACTGACCTAGAGCCAGACATCCTGGAATGTGAGGTCAAGTGGGCCTTAGAAAGCATCACTACGAACAAAGCTAGTGGAGGTGATGGAATTCCAGTTGAGCTATTCCAAATCCTGAAAGATGATGCTGTGAAAGTGCTGCACTCAATATGCCAGCAAATTTGGAAAACTCAGCAGCGGCCACAGGACTGGAAAAGGTCAGTTTTCATTCCAATCCCAAAGAAAGGCAATGCCAAAGAATGCTCAAACTACTGCACAATTGCACTCATTTCACACAATAGTAAAGTAATGCTCAGAATTCTCCAAGCCAGGCTTCAGCAATATGTGAACCGTGAACTTCCTGATGTTCAGGCTGGTTTTAGAAAAGGCAGAGGAACCAGAGATCAAATTGCCAACATCCGCTGGATCATCGAAAAAGGGAGAGTTCCAGAAAAACATCTATTTCTGCTTTATTGACTATGCCAAAGCCTTTGACTGTGTGGATCACAATAAACTGTGGAAAATTCTTCAAGAGATGGGAATACCAGACCACCTCATCTGCCTCTTGAGAAATTTGTATGCAGGTCAGGAAGCAACAGTTAGAACTGGACATGGAACAACAGACTGGTTCCAAATAGGAAAAGGAGTTCATCAAGGCTGTGTATTGTCACCCTGCTTATTTAACTTATATGCAGAGTACATCATGAGAAACACTGGACTGGAAGAAACACAAGCTGAAATCAAGATTGCTGGAAGAAATATCAATAACCTCAGATATGCAGATGATACCACCCTTATGGCGGAAAGTGAAGAGGAACTCAAAAGCCTCTTGATGAAAGTGAAAGTGGAGAGTGAAAAAGTTGGCTTAAAGCTCAACATTCAGAAAAAGAAGATCATGGCATCCGGTCCCACCACTTCATGGGAAATAGATGGGGAAACAGTGGAAACAGTGTCAGACTTTATTTTTCTGGGCTCCAAAATCACTACAGATGGTGACTGCAGCCATGAAATTAAAAGATGCTTACTCCTTGGAAGGAAAGTTATGACCAACCTAGATAGCATATTCAAAAGCAGAGACATTACTTTGCCAACAAAGGTCCATCTAGTCAAGGCTATGGTTTTTCCTGTGGTCATGTATGGATGTGAGAGTTGGACTGTGAAGAAGGCTGAGCACCGAAGAATTGATGCTTTTGAACTGTGGTGTTGGAGAAGACTCTTGAGAGTCCCTTGGAGTGCAAGGAGATCCAACCAGTCCATTCTGAAGGAGATCAGCCCTGGGATTTCTTTGGAAGGAATGGTGCTAAAGCTGAAACTCCAGTACTTTGGCCACCTCATGCGAAGAGGTGACTCATTGGAAAAGACTCTGATGCTGGGAGGGATTGGGGGCAGGAGAAGAAAGGGATGACAGAGGATGAGATGGCTGGATGGTATCACTGACTTGATGGACGTGAGTCTGGGTGAACTCCTGGAGTTGGTGATGGACAGGGAAGCCTGGCATGCTGCAATTCATGGGGTCACAAAGAGTCGGACACGACTGAGCTACTGATCTGATCTGATTTAGAGTCCAAGCTAATGCTTTCTTTGCCAATACAGTCTTTCAGAACCTTAATTGACTTCAGAAATATTTGCTTCTAGTTAATTCATTGTGCCTATGTGTGTGTGTGTGTGTGTGCTCAGTTGCTTAGTCATGTCCAAGTCTTTTTGACACCATGGACTGTAGCCCATAAGACTTCTCTGTCCATTGAATTTTCTAGACAAGAAATACTGGAGTGGGTTGCCATTTCCTATTCCAGAGGATCTTCTCGAGCCAGAGATTAAACCCACGTCTTCTGCATACAGGCGGATTCTTCACCACTGCACCACCTGGCAATATAATCACATTGAAAATTCTTTCCCAGACATAGTTCTTAAGTCTGCCGTATAATTTCACTTTCCCTCATGCTTGTTTCTCTGAACTTAATAGGTGCTATCTTAAAACCATCTACAACTAGCTGCAGTAGGAAAGCAATGCCTTTAACTGAACTTGTGCCACATGGCTGGTTCTTTTTTCTGAAAAGTATTAATAGTATTCGGGAGCAAATGCTTTTGGGCTCCAAGAACTGTTGACTTCTCCAGCCCAGCTACTTTTTGGTCAGTCATATACAAGCTAATGTTGTTCTTGAAATACTTTGCTACAAGTAGCATGTAAGGCCAACACACACTATTATTTGGGCTGCTTCTAATGATTTTCTGAGAATTGTAGTTCTACGAACTGTTCTGATTTTTAAACTATCTCAGACAGCAGTTGGAGTATAGTTGATTTATAATATTGTGTTAGTTCACTATTTTGACACTGCATAGCATAGTTCATCAACTTTCTAGCCTGTATCAGCTATTTTTCCCACAACCAAGCTCCTTAGCTCATGTCATCTATTAACTTTTTTTTTTTTCGTATATGAGTATTTCATTTCAAGGTACTAAATTCTGTACTAATTAGGGTATGCTAAGCTGTGATCAAAGGCATGTAAAAGGTATAATGGCTCAACACAAGGGACGATTATATTTTCTTCCATAGTAACAATCCTAAGTATATATTCCCAACTGGTGGACAGTTCTTTTCTGTATTGCAATTCAGAGACCCAAGTTTCTTCCATCTTCTGTAAGTTCCTAGGACCACAATCATTTTATCTAGTTTGTGGTAGGAGAAAGAGAGCATCGAGAATGCACAAGGTTGTGGCCTTGGTCAGAAAATGGTATGCCTAATTTTCATTTAGCAAGTGTGAACTGGTCACAAGGCCAGGTAGAGTTGATAATGGCGCTCCAGGCTCCATGAATCAGCTACAGGGGTATACACAGAAGCAGAGAGGCAGTTTCCATGGACAGTCATCTGCCTCTGCCTCTTTGGCTAAATAACATTTTTATGTGTCTGTATAGATAGTAAAGTACCTATCACTGAATAAGGTGAATATCTTAGCAATTTTATAACATGAGAAAAACTATCTGCAGAAAAACTAGTGATCTGCCCAAGATCATATAGTTTGTAAAAGTCAGAGTCCAGTATGAATAAGTATGAACCCAGTACTTATTTTTCCAAAATATTTTCCAATATTTCCAAACATTAATCAGTATTACACAGCCCCAAATCTTAGGCCACTTAATATCATATTTTTCTTACAATAATAAAATCATAGAATCTAATATTATTAGTGAATTTAACAAGGGTGAATTTTTTCTTTCATAACTTCAAAATTGACCAAAGTCTTCAATTATAACTCTTTTTCTTTAAAGAGAAAGGAATAAAATTACTTTTTTTGTGAATGGGTGCTCATAGTTCATATTTGCCAGTTTCTGAATAATAGTTATATTTAGCGGTTTATTTAAGATTTCAAAACCAATTTTCCTAATGCACAGTGTATATTAGGAAATTTTTTCTTATTAGACAGTCATTTATTCCTCACTTTTTAAAAAAGCCATTGAGAAATAACTGCTTGGAAGGAGGCTCTGCACTATGTGTTCCAATATTGAAAACATGTAAAAAGAAAATCCAATGAAGATAAATTACCCTCTCTTTTGTGCTTTTAAAAAATCAAATAAATGCAGTCAGTATTATGGAGGGAATTGTATTTGTTTTCTTTCTGCCTTGTCTTTTTCTATTTCAAATATATTGCATATTCATAAGACTATAAAAATTTAAATAGGAAAAGAGTTTTGAGATCTTCTCTTCCAATCTCTCATTTGACTTTATTAGAACTTAATGTAGTTACAATAGTCTTAATATAGTTTTAAGAAATTAACGAATAGCATACAGACTTCTCTTTCATAGATAATGCCATTTGAGTTTATTTGACATGCGTTCCCACTTCTTTAAAGTTTTATTATTCTTGCATTTTTCTTCAATGACTTTGGGAGAAAAAAAAATCTCTTCAAGTTATGTAACAACAGAATAGCCTCGAATTGGGGATTTGTGGCTCACTGTCTAAAGCGTGGTCTAGACAATAGCAAATTCCTCAATTCTGCACAGCAGAACACAAGTTGCCAACTTGAACATGGATTTAGCTGAAACATTGCATTTCATATTTCAGTGTTGCATTCCATTTGATTGTACTAAAGTGTTGGACATCGAAACAGAATTCTGGTGTTCTGATTCCATGACCTAGGTATGAGTTTATGCCGCCTGGATACAACCCAGAAGACTTTGAAATCTGCCCAGAACACTGAACACCAGCTCCTTGACTGCAAGCACCAGACTGTGTATGCTTCTTTCCTGTTTGTTAAGCCCCAGAGTGAAAAGCCCAGTACACAATGAGTCAGATTTTTCCAGAGTGTTGGTCATATCCTCGACACTAGCTTGGCCATCTTGATAATCAAGTTAATTGCTACATGTCACTAAGATGCTAAGAAGTCATAAATGGATAAGTATGGCTTCCAAAGTTGCAAAATTTTCTTCCTAAATAATTAATACTATAAAACCAATCAAAATCATGGAACATCTGAAACAGTACATTTTTATAACACAATAATTTGCCTACATATAAATGAGTGCTGTTCTGAGAATGCATTGGTAAGCCCAACAAAGTTAGCCTATGTACTAAACTAACGCAATCATCTGCTGCTTTTACGCTTGCTTACCAGACATCCTGGGCTGGAAATAAAGGTGCTGTACTACTGTACTCTGTACAATACTATATAGTAGAGTACACAAAAGCACAGCTGTGAGGAGGCACACACGTGACCATGCATGCCACACATGTGAACTAAGTCATGTGACTGGGCATGCAAATGCACATTCCCATCTTTGAAAGTTTGCAACTTGAAAGTTCATATGTAGGGGAATTACTGTACCTTATTTTGATAAAATATGTCAATTATTATTTGGCCAAAGAATAACTTAAAGTGACTTTTGTCTATCAAATGAGAACTGCTGATACAGCCAGATCTTACTACACTTTACCTGTTTTCCTTCTCATTTCTACTGAAAGTGTTAAAAAAGATAAAAGATAAAACCGATATGATCAGAGAGAAATAGGAAAGGAGTTGCTGCTGCAAATGAGATATCAGTAAGTGCCCACACAGGTGAGATCAGTAGAAAGTGAGACGGTCCACACCACAGGGAGCAGGACACGGAGGCATCACACCCATAGCAGGGCATGCCAGTGGGTCACGTGTGAGGCTTGTTACAGAGTTGGATGAAACTCTGTGTACACATTGAATGTTTAGTGCCCCTCATAATGTCCTATCCCACACAATACTACCCAAGAATGCCATGTAAGGCAAGACTTCTGCAATTGGTTCTACAGACAAGCAACCTGAGGTCATATAGAAGGTGTCTTAGCTCAGGCTGCCACACTAAAAGCCATAGACTGGGTGGCTTAAACAACAGAAATCAGTTTTCTTACAGTTCTGGAGCCTGGAAGTCCAAGATTTGGGTGCAAGCTTTGTTGTGGTGACACTTTCTGGCTAGCACTTTTGCACTATGTCTCCGTAAGCCAGAGAGAGGAAGAGATCTCTTGTGTTCATCTTCTTTATGTGTCTTCCTTATAAGGCTGTAGTTTGTCAGAATAGGGGTCTCCACTTATGGCCTCATTTAACCCTGATTACCTCCTTAAGTCACTATCTTCAAATACAGTCACATTGGGGGTTAAGGCTACAACATATGAATTTGGCAGAGGGGCACATGTCAGTCCATAGCAATATGTGATTTAAATAGAGAAATCTTGAGTCTGTGTGTGCTCATTCTCTATACAACCCTCGCGTAGTCTAATAAAATACCTTATTTCTAGAAGTTTCAAAGGTTCCTAAACACCATTGGGTGAGCCCCTTGTCTTTCATTCTGAGAATTATGGAGAGGAATATTATTGCTTAATTGCTAAGTCATGTCCAATTCTTTTGTGACCCCATGGACTGTAGCCCACCAGGCTCCTCTGTCTGTGGGATATCCCAGGCAAGAATACTGGAGTGGATTGCCATTCCCTTCTCCAAGTGATCTTCCCTGGCCAGGGATCTAATCCACATCTCCTGCTTGACAGGCAGATTCTTTACCACTGAGCCACCTGGGAAGCCCATTGAGAGGAATACCCAGGTTTTACTCATAAAATATGATATATGGTTAATTTTTTAATAATAAGAGGTTCATTTTTAATATAACACATGTGTCCTTTAAATCTTAGCCTATTAACAGGAGCATTACAGATATTATTGGAGAAGGAAATGGCAATCCAGTATTCCTGCCTGGGAAATCCCACGGACAGAGTTGCCTGGTAGGCTACAGTCCATAGGGTCACAAAGAGTCAGATAAAACTTAGTGACTAAACCACTATAGGTATTATGGGTAGAACAGTTTTATTATGGAAATGAAAGCTTATAAATATATAGAAGGATGTGGGCATGTGAAGGTCTGAAAGAGAAATGAAATTTAGCGAAAGTCACTAATCAAGAGAAACTGTTTTGGGTGGGCTGATCAGAAATTGCAGAAAAGATTCAGAAGATGCACATGTCTGGTTACTGAACTGTGACTTTATATAAAGGGAGGTGTTTCAGAAGGGTCTGTGCAAGCTCTCACCTTGTTATAGCTTGGTAGTTGGCTTGGAGCTACTACTGTTGGTGATCAGTTCAGTTCAGTTCATTTCAGCCGCTCAGTCGTGTTCAACTCTTTGTGACCCCATGGACTGCAGCATGCCAGGTTTCCCTGTCTATCACCAACTCCCAGAATCCACCCAAACCCGTGTCCATTGAGTCCGTGGTACCATCCAACCCATCTCATCCTCTGTCGTCCACTTTTCCTCCTGCCTTCAACGTTTCCCAGCATCAGGGTCTTTTCAAATGAGTCAGCTCTTCCCATCAGGTGGCCAAAGGATTGGAGTTTCAGCTTTAGCATCAGTCCTTCCAATGAACACCCAGGACTGATCTCCTTTAGGATGGACTGGTTGGATCTCCTTGCACTCCAAGGGATTCTCAAGAGTCTTCTCCAACAGCACAGTTCAAAAGCATCAATTCTTCGGCACTCAGCTTTCCTTACAGTCCAACTCTCACATCCATACATGACTACTGGAAAAACCATAGCCTTGACTAGATGGGCCTTTGTTGGCAAAGTAATGTCTCTGCTTTTTAATATGCTGTCTAGGTTGGTCATAACTTTCCTTCCAAGGAGCAAGCGTCTTTTAATTTCATGGCTGCAGTCACCATCTGCAGTGACTTTGGAGCCCAGAAAAATAAAGTCTGACACTGTTTCCACTGTTTCCTCATCTATTTGCCCTGAAGTGATGGGACTGGGTGCCATGATCTTAGTTTTCTGAATGGTGAGTTTTAAGCCAACTTTTTCACTGTCCTCTTTCACTTTCATCAAAAGGCCCTTTAGTTCTTCTTCACTTTCTGCCATAAGGGTGGTGTCATCTGCATATCTGGGGTTATTGGTAGTTCTCCTGGCAATCTTGATTCCAGCTTGTGCTACTTCCAGCCCAGAGTTTCACATGATGTACTCTGCATATAAGCTAAATAAGCAGGGTGACAATATACAGCTTTGACATACTCCTTTTCCTATTTGGAACCAGTCTGTTGTTCCACGTCCAGGTCTAACTGTTGCTTCCTGACCTTCACACAACAGTAAAATGGTGAGCTGAAACCGGAACCCAATCAACATCCTCCAACTTTCTGTCACCTTGTTTCCTACAATTACAACCTCTCAAAATTATTGAGACAAGCTCCTCTTTTATTCAACTCAAATCTGGATTCTGATGTACATGGTTCCCAATTTCAGCTAAATTGACACAACAAAATCCAGTATATACATGCATTTTTATTAAGGCCATATATTATGGATGACTATGTAGTTACTGAAAAATGATACATCATCTTTCAATCATACAATCATCATCAAATCATAGAATACTAGTTTCAGTGGATCTCAAAACAGCATTTCCAGGATTATGAGATTTCCAGATACAAAAACGATCAATGTGCCAAAAACTCAGGTGAGGTCAACAAAGATGAGATATAATACAGATTGTTAGGTTTGGCAATTTGGAAACCATTCATGAACTCCGAAAGAATGATTTCTTTAAAGCACAAATCTGATGTGGAATAAATTAGAAGTGAGGAAATAGAAGTGTGTACATTATACATACACAAAATTATATATTAAACAAATGCAAGTATAAAATATCTACAGCTAGAATATAGTTCAGGAGCTCAGGAGTTATTGTCTGTTTACCTTATCATACTTACATTCCTCATATCAAGATCTATGAAAAGTCTTAAATCACAACAAATTATAATTTGGCAAGTTAACCAAATAGGCTGCCATGTAATTATCTTAAAAAAAAAAAAAAGATATTCCATAACATCTGTAACAAGAAAGGAGAGAAAGGAATTTGTAGATGACTGACAGTCTCTGCAACAGTGACTGTTGGAATTTACTTCTATTTTCTGAGACTTAGTTAATATTGGGAAAATAACATCTTACAGGAAGTGTAAAGTGAGTGGCATGTGGTAGGCAACCACATAACTTGAGTTTCTTTTCCTTCTTCCTTCCTCATTTCTAACTTGACTTAAGCCCCCACCAATATGAGAATTCCCTTTCCAACATCCTTGAACATTCAGTCTTTGGTACAAAGATTTTAATGATAGGAAGCCTATTTTCTTACAAGTAAACTTACTCCATTGTTTAAAATGTCCTCTATTTGGAGGTTGTGTCTGCATATTGATCTGAAATCAGTTTTCTTTAATTTTTACCAATTGATTGGTTTTTTTTTTTCAATTGATTGGTTTTATAGCCACTTAACAGTGAATTTTCTTACTCATATAAATGAACCCATCATAGGAGAATTTGTTACAAATATGTGTTTGCTTTAATATATAAATATTTACATATATTTTAAAATTGGTTTGTTACTTTGGATTTTATCTTTAACATTTTTTACTATGGTAAAAGTCATATTTTAAAATATATTATTTTAACTATTTTTAACTGTACGGTTCAGTGAGACTAAGAGCATTCACATTGTTATACAACTCTCATCATCACCCATCTTCTGAACTTTTCATGTTCCTAAACTGAAACTTAGGCTACGTGGTGACTCAGACAGTAAAGAATCTGCCTGCAATGTGGGAGACCTAGGTTCAGTTCCTGGGTTGAGAAGATCCCCTGGAGAAGGAAATGGCAACCGACTCCAGTAACCTTGCCTGGAGAATTCCATGGACAGGGGAGCCTGGCAGGATACAGTCCATGGGGCCATAAAGAGTCAGACAATACTGAACAACTCAATATGCACACATGCACATTTGAAAATGAGCTATTCCGGGAGAGTCTCAGCTTTGGTTTTCTTTATTTGTGGATTTCCTAAGGAATTATTTAGCTTCTACTTTTTCTCATCCTTCATTTTGAAATGGTACCTTTTCTACAAAGTGTGGTTGAGTCTCTATTTCTGAAAGAAATGCCTTGTAACCAGAGGATCTGGTTCCTCTGTAAACCTGTCACAGTGCTGGCCTGGTGCAGGAATGAATTACCACACACTTGCATTCAACAGGGCTTTGAAGTTGCTATTCCAGGGCTCTGAAGTACTCCCATTGTCCATTCTCCTGTGCTATTCACTTCAAGATAGCTTCTCTAAAACAAATCCTCTCTCTCCTCAGTCTTCTTTCTAACTCTGAGCAACAGAAGCCAGCCCTGCCCCTGTTGACTTTCTTCAAACCTCACAGCAGCCCTCAATGTCGTGTTTTGAGACCAGACACTGTCTTGTATACAATGACTTGAGATGCTGAAAGACAATCATTAGCCTTTTCTAATTAATGTCCTCCCTGTTCACCAAAGCTTAAGGGATATTCTCTGTTTACCTGTACACTTTTTACCTCACCTATACTTGATGTAGAATTCTTCAACTTTAACTTTCTTCCCCAACCTTTATGCTATCTCCTATGCCTTTATATTGACTGTGGATACTCTCCAAGATCCTTAGCTTTTCTGAGAATGCTCTTATGTTTCCTTTTGCTGAATGAAACCTGAGAGTTCTCCAAGGACACTGAAAAGAAGCTGCTCTGGGCGGTGTATCATTCTTATATACTTGACAAACTGAGGGGTCAGGCGAGACGATCAACATTCTCTTGGCTCCTTACTGCTTCTTCCCACTGATATCTTTGACCAATGATATCATTCCTTCCCATTGAGATCTTTGACTGTGTCTGATCTTTGACCTTCCTCATTACTGTCATCGGCTAACCTTCCGATCACTTCTCCTCAAATTCATGGGTGTTTGGCCACTGGTCTCTTACAAACTTGCTCTTCATCCTGACTTCTGCCAAAATCTTCAGGGATTTCAAAAAGTGAACATCTCACACTACGTAGCATCATGACTTCTGGTTTTCTCTTCATTACTACAGGACCTTCACTCCATTCCATTTCAATGACACCACTTAAAAGAGGAAAAATGAAAACTCTCATTACAATCTGAGTTGTATAGGGTTGGCCAAAAAGTTCATTCGAGTTTTTCCATAAGATGGTACAGAAATACTCAAATGAACTTTTTGGCCAGCCTGATGTTTCAAATCACTTTAAAATTTGAAACACAGAATTATAGAGATAGAGAAGAATAAATACATAAATTGTTTACTCTTGCTTCTTTTTTTTTTTCAGCTGAACATAAAACCAAAAGTCCTACCCCTTCCCTGTGACCTGATTCACATTTGCAGCTGAAATGCAGGTGGTGTTTTTAGCTATTTTAGATGACTCAGTTCCTTAAATCTGGTGAGTCTTTTTTTTTTTTTTCTTTATTGATTTATGTTCCAAATTTCTTTAGTCATGCCGAAAGTTTTTCATAGTCCAAGGACCGAAAAAATCAGAGGAAAGAAAAAACCAGAATGTTAACTGTCATGCAATATTTAAAATAAATGCCAATTTGACTTCCTACTTTTTGATGAATATTTGTAATGCATTTTTTAGGATGACTATCATTTCAGGAGGCTTCACAAAGCACAGAAGAAAATAAAAGGAAGGAAATATTTTGTAACAAAGCAATTTTGTTTGGATTTGGGGGGGACCAGTTAGTCTTCTTGTCTTAAAAGTTTTGATTTGTAATCATGAGAACTCATTCCATAAAAATTTCAAAACCAAGAGTGTGTTTCCATAATGTTTTTGTTGTCTCGATAACAAGAGCTTGACACTTCAGTTTGTGTCTTGGCCTAATACTTTCCTATATATTGTCTGCCAATGAAAAGAATTTGAAATGCCATGTATGTTTACCTTTGAAATAAAGTCTTCTTTGGTGAAATTTTTATTGTTTTGAAGATGGACAAGTAACTTCTCTATGGTTAATGAGCCTGAAACAGGAAGTGGTTTTGACTCAAACAATGACAGTATCCAGCATGGCCAAAAGACAGAAAATTAATACACTTCACATTCCATGACATACTCATTTCAGACAAACACAATTTCAATAAGCCTTTGTCTTCTCCTTAGTAAAGCAGAGAAGAACATTTTACCTGCTAGAAGGAAGGGCTAATTATAATATCTCTTTCATTCCCAAATATTTTTCATGAATTGTAAGGAAATCACTGTGCTAGATTTTATGGTTAATGTAGATGTGAGTAACAGAGAAGATAGTAGTAGTAAAAGGTGAGGCAAAGAGTATGGTATATAGAATCAAAAATTGAATCCATGTTCCAATTGTATTATTTATTAGCTCTGTGACTATTACAAAAAAATTCAACATTTCTCATTTTCTTCATTGGTCAAGTAGAGACATGGTTGTGTGATCTTAGAGGAAAAGTTTTCAATTTTTCACCACTGAGTATGTTATTAGCTATGAGTTTGTTATACATGGCCTTTATTACATTAAGTTACATTTCTTCTTTACTCTTTTCATTGAATTGTTATCATAAAGAGATATTGAATTTTTTCAAGTACCTTTTTCTGCATCTATGGAGGTGATCATGTGATTTTATCCTTCATTTTGTTAATGTGCTGTATCATATTAATTGATTTGCATACATTGAAATGGTATGTATTCTTGGAATAAATCTTACTTGATTGTGGTATATGATTCTTTTAATGTATTCTTAATTAGATTTGCTAATATTTTGTTGAGGATTGTTGTATCTATGCTTATCAGAGACAGCTGACCTATAATTTTCTTTTTCTGTAGGTGTCCTTGTCTGGCTTTGTAAAATCAACTTGGAAATGTTCTCTCCTATTCAGACTTTTTGACAAGCTTGCAAAGGATGGTATTAGTTTTTCTTTAAATATTTGGTTGAATTTATCAATGAGACCATCTGGTCCTGGGCTTTTCTTTGTTAGGAGGTTTTTGATTTTGGGTACGGATTTGATCAGTAAAGATTTTTTTAATTCTTCATGATTCAGTCTTGGTAAGTGTATTTTTCTATATTTATCTATCTTTTCTATGTTATCAAATTTGGTGGCATGTAATTATTCATGGTAATTTCCTATGATCTGTATTTCTGTGTTATAAGTTTTAGTATCTCCTCTTTCTGATATTACTTGAATTTACTTTGTTTTTTCCTTAATTAGTTTAGTAAAGCTTTCTCAAGTTTGTTTATCTTAAAAAAAAGTTCTTATTTTCACTAGTTCTTATTTTCACTAATCTTTTCTATTTTCTTTATAATCCCTAGTTATTTCTTTATTTCTGTTTTTGTCTTTGTTATTTTCTTCCTTCTGTTAACTTTGAATTTACTTTGTTCTTCATCTTCTTATTCCTTGAAGTGTTAAATTAGGTTGAATTCTCTCTTTTCTTCTTTTAATGTAGACTGTTATTGCTATAAATTTTCCTCTTAGAACTACTTTTGCTGCATCCCATAAGCTTTGGTTTCTTGTGCTTCCTTTTTCAATTGTCTCAAGATTTTTTTTTTTCTTTTGATTTCTTCTTTAAACTACTGATTGCTCAGGTGCGTGTTTTTAGTCTCCACATAGTTTGGAGCTTTCCAGTTTTCTTTAAAATCAGTTGGAACTGATTTCTAGTTTCATATAATTTTGGTTGAAAAAAAAATGCTTGATATGATTTCAGTCTTCTTAAATCTTCAAGACTTATTTTGTAGCCTAACATGTGATCTATCCTGGAGAATATTTCACATGTGCTTAAGAAAAATGATTATCCTGCTCCTGCTGGTTGGAATGTTGTATATTTTGACTATAATATTATTTGAGTCTAATGTTTATTGATATTCTGTGTGAATGCTCATTGCAAGTAGAATATTAAAGACCTTTATTACATTGATTGTTATCTCTTTCTTCAGATCTATTAAAATTTGCTTTCTATATTCAGGTTCTTCAGTGTTAGGTGAATTAAATAATTATTGTATCCTTTTGATTAAGGAAAATGCCATGGATGGAGGAACCTCGAAGGTTACAGTCCATGGGGTTGCAAAAAGTCGGACACAACTGAGAGACTTCACTTTTTTTTTTTTTTTACTTAAGTTACTCTGTTATCAACATAGAATGACCTTTTGATTTTGCTACAGTCTTTGACTTAATGTTTTATTTTGTTTGATATAAGTATATATGCCCCTAATTTCTTTTAATTCCTATGTGCATAGATTATCTCTTCCCATCGTTTCACTTTTATTCTATGTGTATCTTTAAGCAGTAGCTGGGAATATCAGGATATTAAATTCACTTCTATCAGGGGGAAACTGAAGCTGGGCAGTTTTGCTTACTCTGTGCTGAGTCAGAGGGAGTATCCACGTGACTAAAAAGAAACTGTTTGGTATAGTCCCTGGAGGACTCATGAATGTTGAGCTCCATTAGCTTCGCCAGTCCCTTGGGTCTTCTCCATAGAGGTTGTGTGCCAGATGTGTGGACAAACTCCTCTCAGGGATACACCGATGTCTTGGTTTTATTGTAGTAAGCCACAGACAGAAGTGGGAAAAGTGCCCACTGACTCTTTTGGGTTCCAGGTAGATCACAGTCAGCCCTGAGATGCGTGCTAATTAGAATCTGGACCTTCAGGCATCATTTTATAAAGTATTCAGTTAAACCCTTATCAGGGAAAGACTGGGAGATAGATGTTTCTGCCTGCTACCTCTGCATTGGACCTCCTTGAGGGGATAGCCATGGTGAGTGAGCACTGTCCACCAACAACTGCTTCCTTAATTTCTATAGTCCCCTGGGAGTCATGAACTCAAGTCCTGTATGCTTTCTGAATTAGGTGAATTGCAGGCATGTTCTTCAGGTGTCAGCCTTAAAAGTTGGGGTGCGAGATGTTTGATCCAACCTTTTACTTCCTAGAGAGAAGCTGGGAGTTGGAGGTTCCTTCCTGATTGTGTAGCGCTATGCCAAGGGTGGGGTTTATGGTGAGAGTTTAGGAGTCTCCTATGTTGCCATTTTGATGACATGGAAAGACATTAAAAAAAAATGAAACAAAGAGACAACACAAGGTGATTAATTTGGGAAATGTTGATCTAGTCATAAAGAAATTACTGAAACATATTTTACAACTGTATGTAATTTAAGCCCTGCAGGCCCAAATCTGGCCATCGATATCTATCTAGTTCCAACAGATATAATGTAATTACGCTAAATTAGTATAGGTGATTTTCTTTTGCTGCCGTGTATTGGCAAGTACTTGTGAAGTGAACTGTGGGATATTTTGTTTCTTAGCATTTGTGTCAATTTCATAGTAAGGAAACGAATCTGAAGAATAATATAAGTGAGCATTTCCAAATACTAAAAAAAAAAAAAAAAAATCGAACACAAAAATGTGATTTGGACTTGATTTAATTTCCTGTTGTCATCACATGAAGAATTCTTCAAGTTCTTCCGAAAAAAGGGAAAGGAGTAAACATGTTTCTTATATTTAATGATATTCACCCAAGTTGACAAATTCTTTTTAATATCAGTTCAAAACTATATGAGTGCCAGCTATTGGCAATTGCTCACTGCGAAATAAATTTAGTGGGCAGAAGTAGGATTCCAAGCTTTGCAGTTGGAGTACGAAATTCAGGCTATGTCTGTAAAGAAAGACAAACACTGCCTTGGAATAACAAAATGTCTGGTATACTCCACTATCTTAAAAACACATTAGAATATTAAAAAAATTAATCTGGTATCAATCATATTGTTTGAAGTGGCATCCAACCCAATACTGAATGGAAACGGAGGTCTGGTAACTTGGAACAATTGACACTGGTGCTAGTCAAACCTTCTGGGTTTGCTGCTTCATGTGACAATGATTAAAGCTTTAGCACATGTGACTGGTGCATAGTAAGTCTTCAAGGAATGTCCTCTATTGCACTACTTTCAACTAAGGACTTCATCTCAGAACAGCTTGCAGGAGAGGAGAAATAAGCAATCACCACACTATTCTATGTGCAAGGAGAGAAGTCACAGATTTCTTTTTAATCCATAGTTAAAAAGAAGGTTGTGAGGATCAATTCAGATTAATTTGAGAATCAATATTATAACATTTCTACACTTTTCAAAAGTTAAATTATATACTATCATATATTGTATATTTAGAAATGTGTATTGAAATAAATAAGTCAAAACAAAAAATAATATTACTATACATGTGTGTGCCTATATTATCCCTGTCTGTCAATCTATTTCCTTGAGTATATTCAAGAGACTCAAACACTCAGACTACTGATTCAGAATTTTGTTTTTCCAATTGACCAACAGCAGTTGTTGTTTAATCACCCAGTCGAGTCCAACTCTTTGAGATGCCATGGACTGCAGCACGGCAGGCCTCCCTGTCCCTCACCATTTCCTGAGGTTTGCCCAAGTTCATGTTCATTGCATCCGTGATGCCATCTAGCCATCTCATCCTCTGACTTCTTCTTCTTCGTCTGCCCTCAATCTTTCCAGCATCAGGGATTTGTCCAATGAGTCAGTTGTTCCCATCAGGTGACCAAAATGCTGGCACTTTAGCTTCAGCATCAGTCCTTCCAATGAATATTCAGGCTTGATTTCACTTAAGATTGACTAGATTGATCTCTTTGCTGTCCAAGGGACTTTCAGGAGTCTTATCCGGCACCACAGTTTGAAGGCATCAATTCTTTGGCATTCTACCTTCTTTACAGTCCAGCTTTCACACCTGTATGTGACCACTGGGAAGACCATAGCCTTGACTATACAGACCTTTGTTGGCAGAGTAATGTTTCTGCTTTTCAACACACCGTCCAGGTGTGTCATAGCTTTCCTGCCAAGAAGCAATCTTCTGATTTCATGGCTGCAGTCACCATCTGCAGTGATTTCAGAGCCCAAGAAGGGGAAATCTGTCACTACTTCTACTGTTCCCCTTCTATTTGCCATGAAGGAATGGTGCTGGGTCCCATGATCTGAGTTTTTTTTAATACTTAGTTTTAAGCCAGTTCTTTCACTCTCTTCCCTCACCCTCATTAAGAAGCTCTCTAGTTCTTCTTTGATTTCTGCCATTAGAGTAGTATCATCCACATATCTGATGTTATTGATGTTTCTCCCACTTATCCTGATCCCAGCTTGTAACTCATCCAGACTGGCATTTCTCATGATGTGCTCAGTGTATAGGTTAAACAAACAGGGTGACAGCAGACAGTCCTGTCAAACTCCTTTCTCAACCTTGAAGCAACCAGTTGTTCCATACAAGGCTCTAACTGTTGCTTCTTGACCCATATACAGGTTTCTCAGGAGACTGGTAAGATGGTCTGGTATTCCCATCTCTTTAAGAGCTTTCCACAGTTTACTATGATCCACACAGTGAAAGATTTTGGTATAGTCAGTGAAACAGTGATAGATGGTTTTCTGGAATTCCCTTGCTTCCTCTATGATGCAGCAAATGTTGGCAATTTGATCTCTAGTTCCTCAGCCCTTTCTAAACCCAGGTTGGACATCTGGAATCTCTTGGTTCACATAATGTTGAAGACTAGCATGCAAGATTTGAAGTATGAACTTACTAGCATGGGAGATGAGTACACTTTTCTGATGGTTAGAACATTCTTTAGTACTACCCTTCTTGGGAAGTGGGATGAAGATTGACCTTTTCCAGTCCTATGGCCATGGCTGGGTCTTCCAGAATTGCTGACATATTCAATGCAACACCTTAATGGCATCATCCTTGAATTCCATCACATCCACTAGCTTTATTAATAGCAGTTTAATAATCTGCTGACAAACTAGTTCTGTTACAAATTGAATTCAAAATGTCGATCATGTAGCCATGGTAAAATATATTCTTTCCTGTACTGCATATTTTACTGTTATATAAAACTGAATGAATTACTGGGAAAGTTTATTCTTTGATGGCCTATATTTTATGATGTGCAAAAAATGATTTGTAGAAAAGAAAAAATACTTTATCTTCCCAAATGATGGCATTCTACTGGAAACAGGAACACAGGAGAAATACATACGTCTTTGCGAATTAGAACTTAGCCTTCATGTTGTTAACAGGTCTTATTCTCCATGGAAATAATTGGATAACCCATTAATCTAGTTGCAGTATCTCTGCCTGTTTGTTTCTTACTTCACCCAAGACTGGTATATTAGTTTCTTACAGCTGCCATAACAGTGTATCCTAGACGAGGTTGGTTCCTTCTGAGGGTTCTGAGGGACAATATATTCCATGTTTCTGTCAAAAATTCAGAGAATGCAAATTTAAAACCACCAAATTAATAATAAGTGGTATCCAGGCTTCCCAGGTGGTTCAGTAGTAAAGAATCCACCTACCAAGGCAGGAGCTGCAGGAGAAGTGGTTCTGATTCCTGGGTCAGAAATATCCCTTGGGGGAGGAAGGGACAACCCACTCCACGAGAGAGGAGCCTGGCAAGCTACAGTTCATGGAGTCACAAGCAGTCAGACATGACTGAACAACTGAGCACACACACGGTAAGAGTTTATTGTGTATATGAAAAGCGTTCATGAACTGGGAGCTTCCAAATTCAAAGGCTAATATGAAGCTTGGGAGCATGAAGTGACTTGATGGCTTGTAAAGTGAAAATGAGGATGTTACTGACCTTTTGGAGAAGGCAATGGCACCCCACTCCAGTACTCTTGCCTGGAAAATCCCATGGACAGAGGAGCCTGGTGGGCTGCAGTCCATGGGGTCGCTAACAGTTGGACATGACTTCACTTTCACTTTCACTTTCATGCACTGGAGAAGGAAATGGCAACCCACTCCAGTGTTCTTGGCTGGAGAATCCCAGGGACGTGGGAGCCTGATGGGCTGCCATCTATGGGGTCACACAGAGTCGGACACGACTGAATCGACTTAGCAGCAGCTGTAGCAACTGACTTTAACAATAATGGTCATCACAATGGGAATTTATAAATGTCAGGAGACTGGTTAAAGTGATTATCTCATACCAGTTTTAGGAAGATGACTTAAGTTTCCTTTATAATTGCCAGAAGTATTTACAAAATAATAACTTAAGTTTCCTTTATGTTCATGAAAACAGTTGATTTACTTTCACTTACATGGCTTAGGGGTTTTTGTCTGTTTGGGGAAGTCTCAAACTTGGTCTGTATTTTTTATTTAATTTCAACACTTTGTTCCCAGTTTCTGGTGAAAACCAGCAATATTTGGCTCCATTGTCTTGTCTGCTCTGATCTGTGTCCTCATCCTCACTCGATGCTCTGTCTGTCCTCACAGGGTCATCCTTATAAGGACACCAGTTATGCTGGATTAGGAGTGTATTCTCCAGAGTGACTGTATTTTAATTCAACTATTTGCATATGCAAAAACCTTATTTCCAAATAAGGTCACAATCTGAGGTATTGGGGATTTGGATACCAGCCTATCTTTTTTGGAGGATGAGTGAGATTAGGCAGTGATTCAACCCATAAAACTGGGGACCTAATTGTAATTTTACTTAATTTTTTTTTTTTTGCTTCTTATTTTCCATCTCTGTTAAAAAAAATTGAGTGTATTTCATTCCTTAGTCATCCTTTGCAGATGATCAAGATATTATAGAATTTGGCTTCTGGAGAAAAATAGAAAGAATGAGTATTAGCTACTTGTTCCAAGATATGTCTTCCCAGATATGGGTATCACAAGTGAACAGAGTTGAGACACAGCATGGTGTGAATAAACCTCAGAGGAAAACAGAGTGAGCCCAACAGAGACTTCCTGGGAAATAGCATTGTCCATGCTAACCCAGGTACCAGTGTGAAGAGACAGAGTAGAGATAGGAAGAAGGACGTAGGAGGCAAAGGCACACAAGGACCTCATAATAATGAACTAGGCTAGAGCTACTCTTTTTGCAAAAGCAGAAGCCTGGGGAGTAACTGCACTCAGCATTAATTGAAGACATAATTGGGTCAAATAATGCTGGTAGGGACTTCCCTTGTGGTCCAGTAAGTAAGACTCCACACTCCCAATGCAGGGGTGCAGGTTCAATCTCTGGTCAGGGAACTACATCCCACAACTAAGACTCAGAGCAACCAAACAAAAAATAAAATAAACATAGGCAGAATACTCTCTGATATAAATCACAGCAAAATCCTCTATGACCCACCTCTCAGAGTAATGAAAGAAAAGCAAAAATAAACAAATGGGACCTAATTAAACTTAAAAGCTTTTGCACAATGAAGGAAACTATAAGCAAGGTGAAAAGACAGCCTTCAGAATGGAAGGAAATAATAGCAAATGAGGCAACTGACAAAGAATTAATCTCAAAAATATACAAGCAGCTCATGCAGCTCAATACCAGAAAAATAAACTACCCAATCAAAAAATGGGCCAAAGAACTAAACACACATTTCTCCAAAGAAGGCATACAGATGGCTAACAAACACATGAAAAGATGCTCAACATCACTCATTATCAGAGAAATGCAAATCAAAACCACTATGAGGTACCATTTCATGCCAGTCAGAATGGTCAAAAGTCTACAAGCAATAAATGCTGGAGAGGGTGTGGAGAAAAGGGAACCCTCTTACACTATTGGTGGGAATACAAACTAGTACAGCCACTATGGAGAACACTGTGGAGAGTCCTTAAAAAACTGAAATAGAACTGCCATACAACCCAGAAATCCTACTGCTGGGCATACACACCAAGGAAACCAGAATTGAAAGAGACACGTGTACCCCAATGTTCATCGCAGCACTGGTTACAATAGCCAGGACGTGGAAGCAACCTAGATGGCCATCAGCAGATGAATGGATAAGAAAGCTGTGGTACATATACACAATGGAGTGTTAGCAAGCTATTAAAAAGAACACATTTGAGTCAGTTCTAATGAGGTGGATAAAAATGGAGCCTATTATACACAGTGAAGTAAGTCAGAAAGAAAAACACCAATATAGTATATTAACACATAAATATGGAATTTAGAAAGATAGTAATGATGACTCTATATGCAAGACAGCAAAAGAGACACAGATGTAAAGAACAGACATTTGGACTCTGTGAGAGAAGGTGAGGATGGGATGATTTAAGAAAATAGCATTGAAACATGTATATTACCATATGTGAAATAGATGTCCAGTCCAAGTTCAATGCATGAAACAGGGCACTTGAAGCCAGCCCACTGGGACAACCCAGAGGAATGGAATGGAGAGGGAGGTGGGAGGGGGTTTCAGGACAGGGAGACACATGTACACCTGTAGCTGATTCATGTCAATGTATGGCAAAACCCACCACAATATTGTAAAGTAATAAACCTCCAATTATAATAAGTTAATTAATTTAAAAAATGCTGACAAATAAAATAGGAACTTAGGAGAATCCTGAAATTATAACAGGCAATCAAATATGTCCTACAGAAAGGCCCCAAAAGTTAAAAAGCCAGGTTAAAAGTCAAGAGATTGATACAACAGAAGTGAGAGAGAACTTGGACAAGCTAGCCTGTCACTAAGGAATCAGATGTGTGAGGAGAAAAAAGACTCATCAATTTAGATAGATCCAAGAGGTGAGCAAAGGTGGACCACAGATAATGAAAATTGCTGTCCCGGGACAGAAGCTACAAAGGCGGAAACCAATTTCATCCTGGAACCTGCAAGTGAGAGCTAGCTCAGCCAGCCCACCTGCTGGAAAGGCAAGGTCTATCTAAAGGTACTTGAGAGCTTCTGGAGGTGGAGACAGGACAGTTGATGAAGATGTAGAATTTGCACTGCTTTGATCATTTTCATTCATTTGTCTTCTGGGTGATGCTGGGGATTCAGATTTGAGTGAATCCATGAGGATTCTCAGAGTAGAAAATGTTTTTCTCCCCAAATGGAAAAAAGAAACACATTCTCACTAGACAAGATTGCACTAAAATTAGGAACCTAATTTTCTGTGCAGGATGTGGTGGTGGCCCTTCTCTTCTTGATTATAAGCTTAAGATAGTAGGAGAATACAATGAACCCTGAGGAGGTGTAGAGCAACGAAAATGTAGGTTCCCACCTGACATTGCAATCTCCAGCCAGCAGCTTCCAGGGACCCTCTGACAGTCCACTGACCTCATCATCTACCTGAACAGGGTTCCTACTCACAGCCATAAGAAGCATATGAGAAGCTCCTTGGGTGGCTTAAAGGTTGAGAATAGCCAGCTATCCAGATTTGACTTATGAAATAAAAGATGTTGGGACTTCCCTGGAGGTCCAGCGGTTAAGAATCCATGCTTCCACTGAAGGGGGTACAAGTTCAATCCCTGGTCAAGGAGGACTTCACATGATGCACTGTTTAGTTGAGGGGGGGAAGGTTTGATAGCAGACCCCCCCCCCACAAAAAAAAGGAAGGCCACATACTGCCTTCTGAAAGTGAAAGTGAAGTAGCTCAGTCGTGTCCGACTCTTTGCGACCCGTGGACTGTAGCCCACCAAGCTCCTCTGTCCATGGGATTCTCCAGGCAAGAATACTGGAGTGGGTTGCCATTTCCTTCTCCAGGGGATCTTTCCAACCCAGGGATCGAACCCAGGTCTCCCACATTGCAGGCAGATGCTTTAACCTCTGCGCCACCAGGGAAGACCTTAAATACAAGAATACAGTCTTTCAGAAAACCTCCTGTAGAGACACAGAACTTCAGATCCAAGTACTAACATCAAAGATTTCAAGGGAAGAAAGGAAGCCAGGTTGAAAGAAGAAGGGGGAGGAGGCAGGAGAGGGGGGCGAAAGGGCCTTCTGAAAAGGGAGGATTAAAGAAGTAAAGCAAAAAGCAAGTCAGTTTGGATGAGTAATAACATTACTGGTTGGTCAATGAACTGATTTTAAACTTTAACATACCTTTGTCATAAAAGGGGATAATACATGCATATTTGTTTCTGTGGAGAGCGTCTCCAAAACTCATGTTATATTGTGCTTTAAGTTGCTTCAGTTGTGTCTGACTCTTTGCAAACCTGTGGACTATAGCCCACCATGCTTCTCTGTCCATGGGATTCTCTGGGCAAGAATATGGAAGTGGGTTGCCAGGCCCTCCTTCAGGGGATCTTCCTGACCCAGAGATTGACCCATATTTCTTGCATCTCCTGCATTGACAGGTGGGTTCTTTATCACTAGTGCCACCTGGGAATAGGTAGTTAAGTCAGGATTCAAGGAATTACTGAGTGACAGGGGTTCAGGAATAGGAAGAAGATAAAACAAAGAAATGGAAGGAAGATATATATTTTACTGCATATCATTTTATACACGGTCAGTTTTATACAATGTAATGCCTTTATAAATTATTAATAAAGGGAGAGCAGGAGGTGGGAAAGATGATTAAAGAGAAATTTGGTATTATCTACAGGATCTTAACTCTTAAAAAATTGATTGACAATGTGAGAAAATGTTACCATTGGTAATTCTAGATAGTATGGATATGACTATTTGTTACAGACTGCTTTGTGTATTGCTGTATTTTTATTTTTCAAATTGTATTTTTAGGGTATAAGAGTATAATTGTGTATCACTGTATTTTTTAAGGTTTTGATAGTTAATATATTTGACTTTACCCTTTATGGACTACCTTTGAGCCACATGCCCAATAGCAAAATTAAGATTACAAAAGCAATAATCTTTCTATTTTGCATCTTCACCAGGGCTCCTATATCATTGAATTTGCACCAGTACATGGCATTATTTAGTCTTTGTCTTAAAGGTGCAAAGTAAAAATCTCATTGCTATTTCCATTGTCTCATTACCATGACACTAATCATCATTTAATGGCTTTAAATATCTCTTTATATGTTTTCTAGTTTCTTCTATAAAGATGACCTAGGTAGGTGGGATGGGGGGGGCAGTGAGAGAGAGGCTCAGGAGGGAGGGGATATATGCATATTACTGATTCACATCACTGTACAGCAGAAACTAACCCAACATTGTAAAGCAATTATATTCAAATAAAAATAACTTGCTCCGCTAATGTGTGTTTCACCTTTTCTTCTTTCCCAGGGAGTATCTTCATTTATTTCTTTGCTCATTTATAGAAATCTATCCTATAATATTTTACAAATTTCAATTACCTTTTGCCTTTTGGCCACCTGCCTTTAATTTTTGTCTATGCTGTGATTCATTGATTAGAAATCTTTATCTCAATGTAGTAAAAATGATCAATTTTTTTGCTTTATATTTGTGTTTTTGATAATTTTTTAAGGATATCTTTTCAAGATCCTGCCACAAAGATATTCTATAACCTTTTATCTATAAACTGTACTATTTTACCACTTTCATTTAGGCCCTTAATGGCTCTAGACACCACACTTGCATGTGATGTTATGTAAGAATCTAGATTATTTTTCTGTTTATAGTTTGAATCCTCTTCAAATTGAGATCTGATTACTGCACTAGGTAGAAAACAGATTACGACAACATTAATAAAAATATGTCATTTTCCATAAAAAATCTCCTGTAAAGGCAAAATAGGTACAGAACCAAAAAATAGAACTACTTGAAAGATCCAAGCAAATGTATACCCCTGCCAAAATACCATTAGCCAAGCATCACTGTTTTATATTTGATATTCTAGAGTTATGGACTATTAGGGAAACCTCAGATTTAGCTAACAGAAGCTGTTGGCAGAGGCAAGGTTTTCTTGTATCTAATGGTTTTCTTGTGGAGGTTGACTGATAGATGGAAAAGGAAAACCTCTTTATGATAAGGTACAAACAATTGTTTCAAGCTCTCTGACTTCACCTTGACCTGTTTCCTACTGATTTATCCCAATGCATAAATAGCTTCAGCTTAAACAAGGCTTCACCCCTGGCTCTCTGGCCTCAATTCATTTACTATTTATATCTTTAGAGGCTGGCACCACTTGCTCATGTAACAATGAAACAATGACTCCTAAATTGAGATCTTTTTATCTTCTGCCTAACCTCACAAAAAATGCTGACGTTCAGAGTGTAGTACAGTAGACAGGCAATCCATCAAGTCCGTCGTGCTGGCCGACTGGCTGACTTCTGCATGGATGGAATTCAAAGACTTGCCAAGTAAATAAATATAGTGAAAAACACACCCAAAATTAGACATACCCCTAAATAAGTTATTGTAGGTAATTTGCCAAGAGCTCTACTTCTGTCTCGCAGATTGTCTGTGTTTAAGGTCAGCATATTATGCCTAGCAGAGGCTAGCACTGGATGATTCCCCTCTGCCTGATGCGCTTTCATGCCTATGACAGCAAGCCTAAAGTAATCCTTTGGAATTTATTGAAGGACTGTGTGGCAAGCCTGCCAGAGCTTCTAGTCTTTTGTTTACAATCACTGTTACCTCCTCTTTGAGTCCTGAGCAGTTTATCTTTCCTCAGAAAGACAGATATGGAAGGGCTTGAGGGGTACTCATTCTTTTCTTGCTGATGATGAAAAAGTGAAGTCCAAAAACTGACTGAAATGAGGATATATTTTTGCAATTTCTCAGCTACTGGGTCAGTCTGTCTGATTTCTAAATAGTTCCTGCTTTTGTTAAGTAAATGTTCTGCTTTGAAGAGAAGAGTAGAGGAAGTAGAGGGTGGGAGAGCTAAGTGGAGTGAAAAGCAGAAATTTTTATTGGAAATAACTGATAACAAGATACCTTCCCTTTCAAAACCAACCCAAGGGAAGCTTTTGTCATTGTAAAACTGGCCTAATGTCAATTAAGCTTAAAATGATTTACTTTTAGGAGAATACAAGCCAAAGGAATTTGCTAAGAAGTTTTAACAGTTATAGCTCTATTAAATAAGAAAGATAAATACATCCTTGCTATATAAGTTAAACATGAAATATTTTAGTTCTGATTCTAATTGATCCTAGAAGTCCATGATCCAGTAACTGAAATGTATCTGTTTTTCTTCTTCCAATCAGAGCATAATTTAGTAACATCACACATTTCTAAGGCTCAGAGGTCTAACAAACTTTCCTGCCTTGAGCATTGCCATGAATTAGAATTGAGGACTAAACAGTCGCTAAACATGTCTAAATGGCTAGAATTAATGCCACAAAATCCCAACTTGAAAGTAGAAGTAAATCCTATAAGTGGATCTCCTGCCACATCTCAGTTGATTAACTTGATTTTTAAAATGACTTTTCCCCTTTTTATGTGCAATAAAGTTGAAACACAGAGAGGTGAAGAACAAGCTGAATTCATATTTTTCTATTCACCCTACAGATGAGAAAACTCAGGCTTAATGAGGTTAATTTACCTATCCAATAGTTTCTTTTCTTTTGGTGGGGGAGGAGAATATAGCTAGTTTAATAAAGATGCATACCAAAGCCCTTAACTTTCAGAAACCTCCTCTTTTGAGCACAGAATGAACACATAGGACTGTCCTTGCAGACTGGATTCTATCCAAGGGAGAGCTGGCTATTGCTAGCCCTTCAGCTGCCAACGCTTTCTTCCAGCCCTGCTGGGTCATGAAGGTGTTTTGCCAACTTAAAATAAGTGACCAAACTAGGTCAGAAGAGAGCTAAAGAAGGTCTAAACCAAGGAAGTGGTAACAGGAGAAGAACCGAGGTAGATTTGAGGAGTGGAAATGGCAACCCACTCCAATGTTGTTGCCTGGAGAATCCCAGGGACTGGGGAGCCTGGTGGGCTGCCATCTATGAGGTCGCACAGAGTTGAACACGACTGAAGCGACTTAGCAGCAGCGGCAGCTATTTCTTAAACACTCACTTATGGATCATAAGAGTGTAGATAGTATGAAGTGATAACTCTGGAGCTGATACCCACAGACCATGAGGTATTTCCCACACAGGATGTGAGCATATGGTCTGTGGGTATCAGCTCCAGAGTTATCACTTCATACTATCTACACTCTTATGATCCATAAGTGAGTGTTTAAGGAATAGCTGCCGCTGCTGCTAAGTCGCTTCAGTCATGTCCAACTCTGTGTGACCTCATAGATGGCAGCCCACCCGGCTCCCCTGTCCCTGCGATTCTCCAGGCAACAACATTGGAGTGGGTTGCGATTTCCTTCTCCGAAGAAATAGCTACCAGTCATATTTGACCCATACGTATTAATAATAAACTTTCAATTACTTTCGAGATGTATAAATTTTTGGACCTAACTAACAGTGGCTGAAAACTAAGAACTGAAGAGCCTCTTGATGAAAGTGAAAGAGGACAGTGAAAAAGTTGGCTTAAAACTCAACATTCAGAAAGCTAAGACCATGGCATCTGGTCCCATCTCTTCATGGCAAACAGGGAAACGGTGGAAAGAGTGGCTGACTTTATTTTCTTGGGCTCCAAAGTCACTGCAGATGGTGACTGCAGCCATGAAAGTAAAAGACGCTTGCTCCTTGGAAAAAAAGTTATGAGCAACCTAGACAGCATATTAAAAAGCAGAGACATTATTTTGCCAACAAAGCTCTGTCTAGCCAAGGCTATGGTTTTTCCAGTAGTCATGTATGGATGTGATAGCTGGACTGTAAAGAAAGCTGAGTGCTGAAGAATTGATGCTTTTGATCTGTGATGTTGGAGAAGGCTCTTGAGAAGTCCCTTGGACTGCAAGGAGATCCAACCAGTCCATCTTAAAGGAAATCAGTACTGAATATTCATTGGAAGGACAGATGCTGAAGCTGAAACTCCAATCCTTTGGCCACCTGATGGGAAGAACTGACTCATTTGAAAAGACCCTGATGCTGGGAGAGATTAAAGGCAGGAGGAGAAGGGGATGACAGAGGATGAGGTGGTTGGATGGCATCACCAACTCAATGGACATAAGTTTGAATAAACTCCAGGAGGTGGTGATGGACAGGCGTGCTGCAGTCTATGGGGTTGCAAAGAGTTAGACACGACTGAGCAACTGAGCTGATCTGAATACTGGCTGGATTTCAGCTTTAGATAAATGAAACATCAGAACGTTAGATGTGTCTTAATGATGTAACTCTTTTTAAAAAAGTTGTTTATTTTTTAATTGAAGGATAGTGGCTTTACAGAATTTTGTTGTTTTCTGTCAAACCTCGACATGAATCAGCCATAGGTATATGATGTAACTCTTGATGAACACAGCCCTTTATAAAGGTGACTAGCAACTTTTTTCTTTTTTTCTGTTTTTGCAGTCATTAAATCTTCCCTGAAGTGTTCAATAACTTGTAAAGCCATTCCCTTATCATGTAACCATTTCAGTTACAACACACACAAATATAATTTTCCAGGATTGTCTTGTTTAATATTAATCTTGCAGTCATTGTGAAAATCAAGATACCAGGCGAGGTGAGTATTTCCTTCATCCATCCTCTTTTAGGTAGCATCTTCATCCTCCAATATCCTAACTGAAAAAGACCTTGCACACGTGACATCATGATTATATAATTAATTCTGATTCTGTTATTCCAAATTTGGCTACTTAAATTTATTTGTAACTCCCAAATCAGTACAGAAAAGATGTGCTGGGGAGTTCTTGGTCAATGATGTGCTGGGGAGTCACCTGATAGGAAGGTTCCCAGTTGAGGAAAAACAAGGTGATATTCTGCCTTCTCATTTAGCTCTGTTTCGGAAAACAACTGTCTTTTTCTAGTCCATTTAAAGCCATGTATTTTGCATTATTATGCTTTTTATGTACGATATTATTATTTTATTTATTTAAATTTGACTGTTTGGAATGATCCTGAAAAGTAGTGTTGAAGTGCTACCTAGTATTCCTAAATGCAGAAAATACATGCATTAGAGAAGCTTGTTTTCTCTAACTAGGCATGGGTTATCATTCTGTTGGCCACAAGCTCAATGTTAATGAACCAACATGGCACATCCAGCAAAAGGAAAAGGAAATCCTCCATCTGTTTGTGAAGCCACGAGGGAAAGAGGGAAAGTAACACCCAGAGCATGTGACCAAGCTATAGGAAATAAGAAAAGTAGCTGAATCTCTGGATTTGTGAGCTGACCACCAAGAAAAAAAGGTAGTGGACAAGTCTACTGTGAGGCTAAAAAACCAAAGAAATTTCTGGTCATATCACATCACTGAGGGTCATGGTAAACCAACCTCGACTAGTACTGGGAAGTGTGCACGTTTCAAGAGGTGTTTACGTTGTGAAACTATGAACTTGAAGGAGGGACTGATTTTGCAGGTCAGGAAGATGCAGAAGAATTTAAAAAAAAAACCAAGAACTTCTCCATATTAGAGAGGAAGAGGATTTTGTGAAGCAGTAGGATTTTTACTATGATGGGTAGGGAAGATACCCTGGAGAAGGGAATCTTCTCTTCAAGATTCTTCAAGTACTGGAGTGGGTCACCCACTCCAGTACTCTTGCCTGCAGAATCCCATGGACGAGGAGCCTGGTGGTCTATGGTCCATGGGGTCGCAAAGAGTCAGACATGACTGAGTGACTAGGCACAGATACACACACTACTTGTAATGAGATTTGTTAATTTCAGGAAGATATTGACAAACAAATCCACATGTAGGTTTCCCCTGCTTTTCAAAGTTTGCTTTATGCCACTTCACTTTAAGAAAATGTCTACATTAGTTCCTGTTGTGGTCAGCTGAAATAAATGCAAAGAGGATTTTCAATTTTATGAAACAAAGGCAAAGATCAAAAATAGTTTTCAATAATTGCTTGCAGCAAGCTGTTATAAAAGCAGCACACACCCAGTGCAGACCAGTGAGAAGTGGCTCAGCCAGACTTCTTCCCAGGAACTACACTCAGCGTCTCAGCTTCCTTCTGCCATAGCTTTGAACTGTTTCTGAACATCTCTGCTTTATCTACATTTATTTTGTGTATACATTAGCAAGGTGTGTCCTTAGATAATTGCTTCTTTGCTTTATGCCATTTCAGCTTAAGAAAGGAATATTTTACCATGGTAAGGGAAATGGTGCTTAGGTGGCAGAAAATGTGAGCAGAGGCTTGGGGGAAATCTAAGCTTGTGTATCCCCTAGAAGCAATAGTTCAGTATTTGCAATTTCAGTGTTTGTGGAGAGACTTTCTAGAATCCACAAGACCAAATAGTGAGAACTGAGTCTGTTTGTCTTATAAACAGGAGGATTTATAGCAAAAGAGATTTCCAAAACTGTATCATAGAATGGTAACAAGTGCTATTAAGATGCTTGATTCTGTAATAAAATTAATAATACAACAAATAAATAATTTAAAAATTAAGATCACCCAATTTCTTAACTGTGCTGTACTCAGTTGCTTTCATCATGTCCAACTCTTTGCACCCCATAGTCTGTAGTCTGCCAGGCTCCTCTGTCCATGGGATTCTCCAGGCAAGAATACTGGGGTGGGTTGCTATTTCATTTCTCCAGGGAATCTTCCTGACCTAGGGATCAAACCCATATCTCTTATGTTCCTGAATTGGCAAGAGGGTTCTTTACCACTAGTGCCATTTGGAAAGCCCCTTTCTCACTGCGTGAAAGAAAATTAAACTTGTAGGAACTAATTTCTTCTTCTGAATGGCACAAAGTTGTTGAAATAAAAATCTGAAAAAACAAATCATATTTAGCTTTCTATAAAGTCTTTTTAATATCTGTGTTCTGTGGAATTCTAAAATATATTTCTTTGGACTTCTCTGGTAGTCCAGTGGTTAAAATCCTGTGCTTCTAAAGTAGGGGATGTGGGTTTGAGTCCTGGTCTGGGAACCAAGATCCCACATACAATGCAGCGGCAGGACCAAATTATTATTATTTTTTTTACCCAGCACTTTTTGTGGACAAGGCATCTTTTTAAACACTTTGGTGTTAACACATTTGAGCATCACAGTGACTCTAGGAGGATATGGCTTATTTATTAGACCATTTGCAAGGTGAGGAAATTAAAGCAAACAAGTGTAAAGCATCTTACCCAAAGCAAAAATTAGCATTGATTAGAGCCCAAGAAAACTGACTTTACTCTATATACTGTATTATATTTTACTAAATATATTTAAGAAAATAATGTCCTCAACCTGAAAGATCAACCATGGATCTTAGAGCTTAAAATTCAAGGTCTTCTTGAAATTGACCTTGACTCATCTCTGCAGTTTCAGGTCCCTTTTTTCTTAAACAATTTCACTTCAGTAAAGTCAGTCACCAACTGACCAAGTCTCACACTTTCTTCCAGTGCCCACCTGCCACACTCGGGTGCTAAGCATCCTTCTCTCCAGCAGTTCAATTCCAATTGCTCAGTGAAATATCACAGGACTTATCCAACAAAGAGAAGGGGAAAAAGCAATGAATATTTGTTCTGACACCTTATTAGCATTATTTGTTTTTGCATGCATGCTACATTGCTTCAGTTGTGTCCAACTCTTTGCAACCCTAAGTACCATAGCCTGCCAGGCTCCTCTGCCCATGGGATTCTCTAGGTATGAATACTGGGTTGCCATTTCCTTCTCCAGGTAGACTTTCCAACCCAGGGATCAAACCAGGGTCCCCTGAATTGCAGGCAAATTCTTTACTTCTGAGACACCATGGAAGACTCAAATAAGACTAGTGAATTTCAGGAAGATACTGACAAACAAATCAATATGCAGTGATATAATATCACTGCAATGTGGAAAATGCCTGGAAGAAGGAGTGGAGTAAGTGGAGGGATTTATTAGGGATTTATTATATTCAGAGATTTATTAGCCCTATCTTTAGATCTTTAGCATATGTTCTGGTTTCTTAACAAAACTCCTTGAAAAGACAGAGGCTATGGAGTCTATTTCTCCTGTATAATATGGAACCACATTTTATATATAGGAGCTCAGTGGAGAAATAATGCCAGAAAGAATGAAAGGATGGAGCCAAAGCAAAAACAACAACCAGCTGTGGATGTGACTGGTGATAGAAGCAAAGTTTGATTATGTAAAGAGCAATATTGCATAGGAACATGGAATGTTAGGTCCATGAATCAAGGCAAATTGGAAGTGGTCAAACAGGAGATGGCAAGAGTGAACATCGATGTTTTAGGAATCAGCGAACTAAGATGGACTGGATGGGTGAATTTAACTCAGATGACCATTATATCTACTACTGTGGGCAAAAATCCCTCAGAAGAAATTGAGTGGCCATCACAGTCAACAAAAGAGTCTGAAATGCAGTACTTGGATGCAATCTCAAAAACAACAGAATGATCTCTATTAGTTTCCAAGGCAAACCATTCAATAGCACAGTAGTCCAATTCTATGCCCCAACCAGTAATGCTGAAGAAGTTGAACGGTTCTATGAAGACGTACAAGACCTTCTAGAACGAACACCCCAAAAAGATGTCCTTTTCATGATAGGGGACTGGAATGCAAAAGTAGAAAGCTAAGAAACACCTGGAGTAACAGGCAAATTTGACCTTGGAGTACAGAATGAATCAGGGCAAAGGCTAATAGAGTTCTGCAAAGGTACTGCACCTTCTTCATAGCAAGCACCTTCTTCCAACAACACAAGAGAAGACTCTACTCATGGACATCACTGGATGGTCAACACCAAAATCAGATTGATTGTATTCTTTGCAGCCAAAGATGGAGGAGCTCTATACAGTCAGCAAAAACAAGACTGGGAGCTGACTGCGACTCAGATCATGAACTCCTTATTGCCAAATTCAGACTTAAATTGAAGAAAGTGGGGAAAACCACTCAACCACTCAGGTATGACCTAAATCAAATCCCTTATGATTATACAGTGGAAGTGAGAAATAGATTTAAGGGACTAGATCTGATAGACAGAGTGCATGATGAACTATGGACAGAGGTCTGTGACACTGTACAGGAGACAGGAATAAAGATCATTACCAAGAAAAAGAAAAGCAACAAAGCAAAATGGCTGTTGGAGGAGGCCTTACAAATAGCTGTGAAAAGAAGAGAAGTGAACAGCAAAGGAGAAAAGGAAAGATACACCCATTTGAATGCAGAGCAGAGTTCCAAAGAATAGCAAGGATAGATAAGAAAGTACCTATAGCAGATTTATTTTGATATTTGGCAAAACTAATGCAATATTGTAAAGTTTAAAAATAAAATAAAATTAAAAATAAAAATAAAATAGTGAAGTAAGCCAGAAAGAAAAACACCAATACAGTATACTAACGCATATATATGGAATTTAGAAAGATGGTAACAATAACCCTGTGTACGAGACAGCAAAAGAGACACTGATGTATAGATCAGTCTTATGGACTCTGTGGGAGAGGGAGAAGGTGGGGAGATTTGGGAGAATAGCATTGAAACATGTATAATATCATGTATGAAACAAGTCGCCAGTCCAGGTTCGATGCACGATACTGGATGCTTGGGGCTGGTGCACTGGGACGACCCAGAGGGAGGGTATGGGGAGGGAGGAGGGAGGAGGGTTCAGGATGGGGAACACAGGTATACCTGTGGCGGATTCATTTCGATATTTGGCAAAACTAATACAATATTGTAAAGTTTAAAAATAAAATAAAATTAAAAAAAATAAAAACAAAACAAACAACAACAACAACAAAAATGACAAACAAATAAGACCGGTGAGGATAAAAAAAAAAAAAAAAAAAAGAAAGCCTTCTTCAGTGATCAATGCAAAGAAATAGAGGAAAACAATAGAATGGGAAAGACTAGAGATCTCTTCAAGAAAATGAGAGATACCAAGGGAACATTTCATGCAAAGATGGGCTCAATAAAGGACAGAAATGGTATGGACCTAACAGAAGAAGAAGATATCAAGAAGAGGTGGAAAGAATACACAGAAGAACTGTACAAAAAAGATTTTCAAGACGCAGATAATCATGATGGTGTGAACACTCACACTCACCCAGACCAGACATCCTGGAATGTGAAGTCAAGTGGGCCTTAGGAAGCGTCACTGTGAACAAACCTAGTGGAGGTGATGGAATTCCAGTTGAGATATTTCAATTCCTGAAAGATGTTATTGTGAAAGTGTTGCACTCAATATGTCAGCAAATTTGGAAAACTCAGCAGTGGCCACAGGACTGGAAAAGGTCAGTTTTCATTCCAATCCCTAAGAAAGGCAATGCCAAAGAATGCTCAAACTACCACACAATTGCACGCATCTCACACACTAGTAAAATAATGCTTAAAATTCTCCAAGCCAGGCTTCAGGAATACTTGAACCATGAACTTGCAGATATTCAAGTTGGTTTTAGAAAAGGCAGAGGAACCAGAGATCAAATTGCCAACACCTGCTGGATCATCGAAAAAGCAAGAGAGTTCCAGAAAAACATCTATTTCTGCTTTATTGGCTATGCCAAAATCTTTGACTGTGTGGATCATAATAAACTGTGAAAGAGGTGGGAATACCAGACCACCTGACCTGCCTCTTGAGAAACCTGTATGCAGGTCAGGAAGGAACAGTTAGAACTGGACATGGAACAACAGACTGGTTCCAAATAGGAAAAGGAGTAAGTCAAGGCTATATATTGTCACCCTGCTTATTTAACTTAGATGCAGAGTACATCATGGGAAATGCCAGGCTGGAGGAAGTAGAAGCTGGAATCAAGATTGCCAGGAGGAATATGAATAACCTCAGATATGCACATGACACCACCCTTATGGCAGAAAGTGAAGAAGAACTAAAGAGCCTCTTGATGAAAGTGAAAGAGGAGAGTGAAAAAGTTGGTTTAAAGCTCAACATTCAGAAAACTAAGATCACGGCATCCGGTCCCATCACTTCATGGCAAATAGATGGGGAAACAGTGGAAACAGTGGTTGACTTTATTTTTTGGGGGGCTCCAAAATCACTGCAGGTGATGACTGTAGCCACGAAATTAAGTCACTTATTCCTTGGAAGGGAAGTTATGACCAACCTAGACAACATGTTAAAAAGTAGAGACATTATTTTGTCATCAAAGGTCCATCAAGTCATGGCTATGGTTTTTCCAGTAGTCATGTATGGATGGGATAGTTGGACTATAAAGAAAGTTGAGTGCCAAAGAATTGATGCTTTTGACCTGTGGTGTTGGAGAAGACTCTTGAGAGTCCCTTGGACTGCAAGGAGATCCAACCAGTCCATCCTAAAGGAGATCAGTCCTGGGTGTTCATTGGAAGGACTGATGTGAAGCTGAAACTCCAATACTTTTGCCACCTGATGTGGAGAGCTGGTTCTTTTGAAAAGACCCTGATGCTGGGAAACATTGAGGGCAGGAGGAGAAGGGGACAACAGAGGATGAGATGGTTGGATGGCATCACCGACTCAGTGTACATGAGTTTGGGTAAACTTCGAGAGTTGGTGGTGGATAGGGAAGCCTGGCATGCTGCAGTTCATGGGGTCGCAAAGAGACAGACATGACTGAGTGACTGAACTGAATGAACTGATAATGCAATATAGAAAAATCACTGCCTATAAAAAGTAACACACATGTTGGCATTGTATATATTAGAAAATTAAAATAAGGTGAATGTCTTTTTTAACCAAAAAATATGCTTACATATACAAAAGTCTCTTGTTGAAATTTTCAGTATCCCCTTGAAGATGTATCATTTAACTTGGAATGATAGAAATGATCATTTGAACAGATTTTTATTATAATTTAATAATAAACATGGAATCATGTTTGTTAAACAAAATACAGTAGAAAAAGAATTCTTGTTTGTGTTGTTTGAGTCTAACCATGAACTAACAGAGTTTGAGTAATCTTTCACCTTTTTATGTAAATAGAAAAAGATATATTTTGTAACAAGTTTCAGTTGGACATCTATAATTTTCATCTGCTTTTGGAAATAAGCCAGTATAAGAGAAGACATTTAAAAAGACTTGGATGGTGATCAAATGTGAGTCTACACCAAAGGGTTATACATCTGGACAGAATTTAAACTTAATAAAATTTGATGAATGTCTTTTTTCTCTCTGCATTTAGGAAAAACAGGGAGTTTATCATCTGTAAATATTTATTTGGTTCATTTTTCCCCCCTTTATTGTGCATGTAGCAAATGTATACTTCCAGTTTGGTAGACTGAGACACTTGTTTTTTCTCACGTGGATTGGTCTGTTTTTCTGGATGTGAAAGTCCCTCACCAAGATGAGAGGCACCATAAAACTGTGTTGTCAAAAAGGCCTTGGTTCCAGCTGTACATTCTGTATGAAGATTGATGAGACAACTTCTTATCCCTCTGTATTAGTATTTTATTGTTGCTGTAACAAATTGCTACACACTTAGTACTTTATTTTTAGACTTTTCTGCTCATTTAATGACAATAACAAACCCAAAACTCCAGAGGTAAGTAAAACAGAAAACAGGTGTTTTAGGCAGAAATCCAGCTCCATTTCTTTCAGACTGTCTCAGAAATGTCCTCCTTTGGGTGTCAGACATTCATCCCAGTCCAGGGTTCAGCCCTGAACTGCTAGGAAGATGGCTGTGGCAGTTTCAGATTTCCTATTCAAGTACAACAAAGGCCTTTCTTTCAGTGACTCTATCTCAAAAAGAAGGAAACTTGTTCCTATTCCCATCAACCTCGCAGTTACCTTTCATTGGGTTGATATAACTTAATACTTCAGAAAAACACACACACACACACAAACACACACACACAAATAGAACAACACACATTTATTCTTCTATAATCCTGAAAGTCAGAAATTCGAAGCATTGGCAGGGCTGGCTGCATTCCTTCTGGAAGCCAAAAGGGAGAATCTATTCCGTCGTCCTTTCCTGTCTCTGGAGACTACCAGCATTCCTTGTCTCATGGTCTCATCCTCCAACTTCAGGGCCAACAGCCTAACATCTTCAAATTTCTTTCTCTTTTTTAAAGTTTTTTTTTCCTTTTTTTTTAATGTAGGCCATTTTTAAAAAGCTTTTGCTGAATTTTGTTATAATATTGCTTCTGTTTTATGTAATGTATTCACAACTTCCAGTGATTATGTGGATATCTTTGGGAGGACGTTATTCTGTGCACTAGCCCTTTCAACTCTCTTTTCATCATGTATAAAACAGGCACCATCAACAGTCCTTCCCACACAGGGTTGAAATGAATTCTTAACATATAATTTGGCAGATAGAGGACACCCAACTCCATAGACTTATTATGAAAGCATTTGTACAGGGATAATTATTTACCTTGCACAGTCTCATGATAAAGTATTCTACAGTAAGACACACTTTCCAATTTCTATGTAATGGTGATGGTGGCAGTTTAGTTGCTAAGTCGTGTCTGACTCTTTGCAATCCCCTGGACAGTAGCCTGACAAGCTCCTCTGTCCATGGGGTTTCCCAGGCAAGAATACTGAAGTAGGTTGCCACGTCCTCCTCTAGGGGATCTTCCTGACCCAGAGATAGAATCCGTGTTTCTTGCACTGCAGGTGGATTCTTTGCTACTGAGCCATTAGGGAAGCTCAATCTTTTATATAACAGATGTTTAATATTTTAATCTCTTAATTTTATTTCTGTGTTTAAAAGGGAATCTAAGAAGTAAAGTTATGACCAACCTAGACAGCATATTGAAAAGCAGAGACATTACTTTGCCAACAAAGGTCCATCTAGTCAAGGCTATGGTTTTTCCTGTGGTCATGTATGGATGTGAGAGTTGGACTGTGAAGAAGGCTGAGTACCGAAGAATTGATGCTTTTGAACTGTGGTGTTGGAGAAGACTCTTGAGAGTCCCTTGGAGTGCAAGGAGATCCAACCAGTCCATTCTGAAGGAGATCAGTCCTGGGATTTCTTTGGAAGGACTGATGCTGAAGCTGAAACTCCAGTACTTTGGCCACCTGATGCAAAGAGTTGACTCACTGGAAAAGCCTCTGATGCTGGGAGGGATTGGGGGCAGGAAGAGAAGGGGACAACAGAGGATGAGATGGCTGGATGGCATCACTGACTCAATGGACGTGAGTCTGAGTGAACTCTGGGAGTTGGTGATGGACAGGGAGGCCTGGCGTGCTGCGATTCACGGGGTTGCAAAGAGTCGGACAAGACTGAGCAACTGAACTAAACTGAAGTTTATATTACCATTCTCTTAGTGAACAACATTGTTTAGAGAAGACAGAACTTTAGAATCACACAAGCATGTGTTCTAATCTCAGTTTTCTCACTCAGTGGCCCTCAACTTCTCACTTAACTCCTCTCGAGTTTGCTTCCACTCTTGAAAAACAGAAATAGTAGCATTACTCCTTAGGGTGGGTTGGAGGATTGAATTAGGAAGAAGAAAAAACAAAAGATCTATATTAGTTTCCTAGGGCTGCTGTAACAAATTATTAGAACCTTGAAGGTTTAAGAAAAGAAATGTATTCTATTAAAAGTCCAGAAGTCTGAAATCAAAATGCTGGTACTTTAATATTTTAGGGGAGAATGCTTTTTCTCACTTCTGGTGGTTTCTTGGCTTGTGACAGTATAACCAATCTCTGCCTCCATCTTCTTGGTGTACCTTCCCACCTCCCCTCTTCTTCTTCTTTTTCAAAATATTTATTTGTATCTGCTTATTTACTTGGTTGTGTGGGGTCTTATTGTGGCATTCAGACACTTAGTTGTGACATGTGGGATCTAGTTGCCTGATCAGGGATCGAACCTTGGCCCCCTGAATTGGGAATGTGAAGTCAAAGCCACTGGACCACAGGGAAATCCCCTTTCTTCTTATAAAAACATAAGTTACTGAATTTAGGACCCATCCTAAATCCAGGATGATATCATCTTGAGGTCCTTACCTAATTATATATATAAAGATCCTATTTCCAACTAAGGTTACATTTTGAGGTTCTAGGTGGATATGAATATGAAGGGGGGTACTATTCAATTTGGGCTTCCTAGGTGGCACTAGTGGTAAATAACCCACCTGCCAGTACATGAGACATGAGAAATGCTGGTTCAGTCCCTGGGTCAGGAAGATCCCCTGGAGGAGGGCCTGGCAATCCACTCCAATATTTTTGCCTGGAGAATTCCATGGGACAGAGGAGCCTGGCAGGCTATGGGTCCTGGTGTTACAAAGAGTCAGGCATGACTGAATCAACTTAGCACGCGTGCATACAAAGAATTAAACATTCTGGTGATTTGGCAAGGGAGTCTGAGAAGTGAATACACTTGAAAGAAGGATTATGGAGGTAGGATTACTCATCACAAGCAGCATCAAATGTAGGGACCCAGAAAGGGGACAGAGTGCTGTGTGTGGAGGGAAACTTAGGTGCTGCTTCCAGTGCCATGGCAGTAAGTGAGGTGAAAGAAGCAGGCTGGTACAATTTCATGAAGATCTTAACATGCTGTGTGGAAAGGAGTGTCACCTGGAATGTCAGTAAACAAAGGATTTTGCAGCCATCAAGAAGACATCAGCTACTGGAGCCAGCCCTGGCCGCACACTCTGAGGGGACTCTCCATGGGCAGGGACAGGATGCTGACTCTAGACAGCTAAGATGTAAATCAAACGAAAGATTTTGGTGAGCCCAGACTCTTGCCATCTTCCCATACATAGATGAGTATTACATTCCCTAACTTGAGATGTCTTGTTTTCTTTAATTAACAGTTGTCTTTTGATGTTCTGGTTACCCGGGTTGGTTTGTTTGTTTCTGGAAAACTCCTATATATTCTGGCTCCTTCCTTATCTCTTTGGAGCAGTCCCTTAGAGCTTTCCGAGAGGTTGTCTTGGATTAAGTCCTCAGGAAATCTGCCAAATAAAACATAATTCTCAACCTTTAGGTTGTGCTTTTTTTTTTTTTTTTTTTAGTCAACAGCTATGTGCAGGGACAGACTTAGGCAGCTCCTTTACCTTCTGAAAGAAGTTGCCCTCCAATTGTCCCTACCTTGCAGGAAGCCCTTGGAGGTGGTAGCCGGTTTTACTTACCTAGGGGTCAAGCAGGTAGGCTGCTCTATGGCAAGAGATTGCTTTGGAAAAAAGGACTACCAGATAAAGATCACTGCAATAATCCTGATGTGAAAGGTTGACTCAAAACCCTAGCTACTGGAATAAAATGGGGAGCCCAAGCACCTGGTAGTCAGATGGTAAAGAATCTGCCTGCCATGCAGGAGACCTGGGTTCGAGCCCTGGGTCAGGAAGATCCCCTAGAGAAGGAAATGGCAACCCACTCCAATATTCTTGCCTCGGAAATCCTATGGACCCAGGAGCCTGGTGGGCTTTCATCCATGGGTGGGAAAGAGTCAGACACAACTTAATGACTGAGCACAAACATATAGTGATTTCAGTTTTGAACAAATGCTATGAATCTTTCTGATGCTCCCAAAGAGATGTAGAGCAGGCAGTTACATATACATATATATATATATACACACATATGTACATATATATATATGTGTGTGTGTGTGTGCATGTGTGCATGCATGCTAAGTCACTTCAGTTGTGTACTACTTTTTGAGACCCTAAGGACTATAGCCTCCAAGGTTCACTGTCCATGGGATTCTTCAGGCAAGAATACTGGAGGGGGTTGCCATGCCCTTCTCCAGGGGATGTTCCTGACCCAGGGATGGAACTCACGTCTCTTGAACCTCCTGTACTGTAGGTGGTTTCTTTATGACTGAGCTACCAGGGGAGCCTATATATATATATATATATATATACACACACATAGATATGTGTGTGTATATATGTGTATTTATATATGTATATATACAATTTTACACTTACATATGTATATGTATAAAAACATATGTATGTGCAAAATTCAGAAGAAATAGCCAGGAAGCTGGCAATATGTATTTCTAATGATATGGTAATTAAATCCACAGAATAGGTGAGGAATGCATAGAGGTCTGTCTGGTCTCCTCCCCCACCTCAAAAAAAAAAAAAAAAAAGTCTATTTCCTACTCTCCTGAACCTGTGAATGTTACCTTATTTGGAAAACTAGTCTTTGTAGATATAATTAATTTCAAGATCTTGAAATGAGGTGTTCATCCTAGAATATCCATGTGGGCTCTAAATCCAATAGCAGGTGTTCTTTAAGAAGCACAGAAAGAACACTGTGTGAGGACAGGTGCAGAGATTGAAGAGATGCAGCCCCGAGCCATGGAATTCCAACAGTCCCCAGAAATTGGAATCAACTAGGAAAAGAATCTCCCCTCGACCCTCTGGAGGGTCACGGCCATGCCGACACACTGGCAGCAGACTTCTGGCTTCCAGAACTGTGAGAGAATACATTTCTTGTTTAAAGTATCATGTTAGTTGTTCAGTTACATCCAACTCTTTGCAACCCCATGCACTGCAGCACGCCAGGCTTCCCTGTCCTTCACCATCTCCCAGAGCTTGCTCAAACTCATATCCATTGAGTCGGTGATGCCATCCACCATGTTGATGCCATCCACCATGTTAGTGGCGATTTGTTATAGCAGCCGCAGAAAATCAAATGCCTAGGATGAGAAGAGAAGCAGGGCTGGGTTTGAATGAGAAACTCCAACATGTAAAGTCCTCTAGAGAAGGAAAAGTTGACAAAGAAGAAAGACATGAACATAAAAAGAAGTGTGGTGTCATGAAAGTTGAGGGCTAAAAATGTTCAAATGGCAGACAGTCAACTGTATTAAAAGCCGCTGCTTTTATTAGTGACCCTGGATTCAGCTACATGGAGGAGAGTAGGACCCATAGACATAAAACACAATGTGTAACAGGAATTAAGTTTTACAGAGTATCTCCCTGAGTGTTATTCCCTCCCCCTAGTAACCACTCAGGTTTATGTAAGTTGTTGTTCAGCCACTAAGTTGTGTCTGACTCTTTGTGACCCCATGGGCTGCAGCATGTCAGACTCTACCATCCTTCACTGTCTCCCAGAGTTTGCTCAAATTCAGGTCCACTGAATTGGTGATGCTATTAAACCATCTTATCCTCTGCTGCCCCCTTCTTTTGCCTTCAATCTTTCCAAGTATCAGGGTCTTTCCCAAAGAATCAGCTTTTTGCATTAGGTAGCCAAAGTATCAGAGCTTCAGCTTCAGCATCAGTCCTTCCAATGAGTATTCAGGGTTGATTTCCTTTAAGATTGACTGGTTTGATCTCCTTGCAGTCCAAGGGACTCTCAGGAGTCTTTCCAGCACCACAATTTGAAAGCATCAGTTCAAATTGGTTTATGACTTACTTATAACAAAATGTTATGCTCTGTAACTTCTAAAGCTGGTTCACGAAACATTACCCTTACTTTGCTTGTTGGAACCCTTGTGCAAGAGCTGTGAGCTACCATGCTGTAAGGAAACCCAAATATTCCGCAGGGAGAGACACACGGAGAAAGAGAAGACCTGTAACTAGAGAGAAAGAGGCTTTCAGCCAGACTCCAACTGACTGAATATTACAAGAGACTCGATGCCTCAACCACCCAGCTGAACTCTTTCTCCTGACTAGGAAGAGGTGGAGATAAAATAAAATACATTTCTTTTTTTTTTCACTTGACCACACTGGGTCTTACTTGCGGCATGCAGGCTCTTAGCTGTGACATCTAGTTCTCTGACCAGGGATCGAACCCACCCTCCCTGCATTGGGAGTCTGGAATCTTAACCACTGACCATCAAAGAAGTCCCTAGGTTTCTATTTTAAGCCAATGTTAATTTGTACAGGAATAGTAATCAGAACATGAGATAAACAGTTAAGTGATGAAAGACAATGTGCTCCATTGTATGAATCCATTCTAAATAAGACCTCAAAAGAGAATTTCAGAGCCAAATTGGATCATTTAATTTTGCTGAGCCAAATTGGCACTTGAAAAACTGTTCTCATCCATTTGTTTTGTCACATTTCATTCTGGGATGTATCAGAAGCTTGCTTTATTTTTTCATAAAACTAATAGCAGATAGAACTTATAAGCACAACTTAATTCTTTTTTTTTTTTTTCTGGCAACTTAATTCTTAATTTCTGGTACATACATAGCATCATTCTTGAGCCTGAGTTAACAACACAGAGAAAAAGTTAAGTTTTTTGGGCAAATCCCAAACCTAAATGGATGTTTATGTTAAATCAGCAATCTCTTATCAAAATCCATTGAATCTAAACATATTCATAATTCTGTTAAAAGAAGTGTAACACCTCTAACAAAATCTAAGCCAGTACCTTCCAATGTGACATAAAAAAGTAATATCAGATCAGATCAGATCAGTCGCTTAGTCATGTCCGACTCTTTGCGACCCCATGAATCGCAGCATGCCAGGCCTCCCTGTCCAACACCAACTCCTGGAGTTCACTGAGACTCACGTCCATCGAGTCACTGATGCCATCCAGCCATCTCATCCTCTGTTGTCCCCTTCTCCTGCCCCCAATCCCTCCCAGCATCAGAGTCTTTTCCAATGAGTCAACTCTTCGCATGAGGTGGCCAAAGTACTGGAGTTTCAGCTTTAGCATCATTCCTTCCAAAGAAATCCCAGGGCTAATCTCCTTCAGAATGGACTGGTTGGATCTCCTTGCACTCCAAGGGACTCTCAAGAGTCTTCTCCAACACCACAGTTCAAAAGCATCAATTCTTCAGCACTCAGCCTTCTTCACAGTCCAACTCTCACATCCATACATGACCACAGGAAAAACCATAGCCTTGACTAGATGGACCTTTGTTGGCAAAGTAATGTCTCTGCTTTTGAATATGCTATCTAGGTTGGTCATAACTTTCCTTCCAAGGAATAAGCATCTTTTAATTTCATGGCTGCAGTCACCATCTGTAGTGATTTTGGAGCCCAGAAAAATAAAGTCTGACACTGTTTCAACTGTTTCCCCATCTATTTGCCATGAAGTGATGGGACCGGATGCCATGATCTTAGTTTTCTGAATGTTGAGCTTTAAGCCAACATTTTCACTCTCCACTTTCACTTTCATCAAGAGGCTTTTGAGTTCCTCTTCACTTTCTGCCATAGTAAAGCAGATTATATTCACTGTTTGGGTAAATATAGACTATAGATGACTTCATATCAGTTTGATTTTCAGGCAAAGAATCTGAAAAATAATATGGGTTCCAGGACTTTTGGATTTTGAAATTGTGGATTAGGGATTGTCCTAATCCTAATAATCCTAATCTTCTGTCCCTTCTCTCCCTCTCCATCAACAGGACTAAGAAAATGAGCCCTAATGTTGTAAACATAAGACTTTGTTTCATAATTAACCATCAGCATACTCAAAAGGGCCTTTGAGATTGCTTGGAAATTCCACCAAATTTCTCTGATTTCTCAAAATTTCAAACAAACTGTTTTTGTTTTTAGTAGCTGACTCCATGTTGTAATTTCTAATGAAAATAAAAGCGATTAGAAAACTTTCTCAGTTTTTCTTATGCTAAACTTGACTTTTGGCTATAACAAAAGAATTTCCTGCATCTCCTTCTTAAGGGCAATTTTACCCAAAACTTGTAATCCTATTCCCATCTACCTTCACACGAACTTTATGCTGTTAATTTTCTCTTTTATATAGTAAACAGGATTTGATTACTGGATGAGTGATGATAAGCTCGGTACCACTGAAATCTTGAAACATAAAATAATGAGTTCAAATTTGCTTATGTGTTTGTGAGTATTTTGGAGCTGGAGTTACCAATCTATAACTTATCTTATAAATTATCTTTAAGTTGTCTTTATAAGCTGTCTTTCAAGATTTTTGAAAATTTGGAAATTTAACAATATTTAAGCATATAGAGTGAAAAGGGAGGAGAATTTCTACATAGTCCATGAGTTAAATAATCAAGAAGACAGGATACTTTCAAAAGAAACTGATAAAAAGTGTCCAGAGAGGAGAAAAATCAAACCACCACACTCCATACAGAAATTTCATGCAAAACTTCCAGAAATCTGACTTACATGGAAAGTTCAAGCTGTAGAGTTATAACTGAAGAGGAATGAGGGGACTATGTAAGGATTAATTCTATTTATTCTAACGTGGGGGAACACTGTCATATGACTATGGATGTGTTTCTTCCAGGGGATCATGAACTCTTAACTATGGTTATGGTCATAAAACAGATTATGTCCTAGTATTAACTGATTTGTTTTAGTTGCTAACTCTTGTCCAATTCTTGGCAATCCCATGAACTGTAGCCCGCCAGGCTCCTCTCTCCATGGGATTTCCCAAGCAAGATTACTGGAGTGGGATGCCATTTTCTTCTCCATAGTATTAATTATGCCCTATTAATTAGTCTGTTAATTATAGTCAAGAAAGCTAAATATTAAGTCCTCTTAAATCTGTTAGATTGGTAGACTAAAAGTTGAAAAACACCAAGTTTGGTGCCCTTAGAATTATCACACACAAGTAAGCTTGCTGTCTAGTAATTGTTGTTACAGAATGTTGTCACTGTACCTGTCTAATTGTGGATATAAATGCCCCTAAAAGGTAATAAGGGGGAGAAGATTGAAGACATCTTAAGGGAAAAAAAAAGAGCAACATAGTGATAAACCTTGCCTTTTACCGTGTGATTTATGATCAAGGTCCAAGACACCTTTGAAGTTAGAGAAAATGAAAATGAAAACAACATTAAAAAAGGTGCCAAATCACTGTGGTTATCTCAGAATAGTTTCCAAATGAACATACTGCAACAACTTCTCATCCTTGCTATTAGAGTTATATGATTCTGGACATCTTTCTTCTTAAAATATTGTGTTTTCTTTTTTTCTTTTTTTTTGAAAGTAGAGAGATTATAAGTAACTTTTCAAAAACATTTTCATGATAAAAATCACGTTTTGAGATAAAATATCCTATTGGAGTCACAGGACTCAATGTCATGTATAGCACAGGGAACTCTGCTCAGTGTTATGTGGAAGTCTGGATGGAAGGGGAGTTTGGGCGAGAATAGATACATGTATATGTATGGCTGAGTCCCTTTGCTGTGCAGTTGAAACTAACACAGTATTGTTCATCTGCTATACTCCAATCCAAAATAAAAAGTTTAATAAAAAAAATCATGACACAATAGATACACTGCTAGTGTGTCATGTATTCTGAATTTTTCCACAATCTGTCTGTGAGATAGTCTAATATACTTTAAAAAATTTATTATTTATATCTGCTGACCTTAGACTCATTTAATACTGTGCTACAGGCACAGACACATTTCAGGAAAATTGTTGTATGCAAATATTTCCCAGATTTCATAAGTGAATGTTCAAAATGCATATTTTAATTTATTTTTTATCTGGAAAATATTGCCTATCTTTTGAAGTTCAAACCTTCGGGAGTAAGTGAAATCACGTATATCTTCTTTGTTATCTCTGAGGAAGGATAATTAGCATGTAATATATGATCTGTTTATTGTTTCTGTGGATGTTATCTAACCTGAAATGTGAGCGATCAGTGTGAAGCAAAGCAGATGGTGAAGTATCTGGTTTGTGTCTGTGAGTGAGTGTCCAGGAGCCATAATGTCCTCACACAGCTGTGGGTCATCGTCATGCCCACTGACATGCTGCAAAGAGGCCCTTTGACCCTGAAGTCATTATCCTTCAGTTATTTAGAAACTCTGAGATTAGACAACACCTGACAAAAACACTTGAAGTTTCTTATGTCTTTCATTTGAATCGTTCTGCATCACAGAAACAGATACATATACACATAAACAAAAACATACACACCTGCAATGAATGATTATACCCAATTTTAAAATAGAAAACATTTAAACCTTAGTTTCCCTGGATTACACATTTTGTAGAAATTAACATTGAATTTTGTGTTCAAAGTTGGTTAGAATTTCACGTTTGCCATGTTTCACAAGATCTGGAATGAGAAAATATTTAATACAATATATTTATCTTACATTTTATTTAATTGTAAGACCTTGGGGTCGCAAAGAGTCAGACACAACTTAGCAACTGAACAACAACAACAAAATATTTGCATTGGTTTTTTTCATAGAAATTCTAAAATAAACCTAAAATCAATTATTTTACAGTTAGGTCAAGCAGAACTATCAATTTAGTTCAGTCGCTCAGTTGTGTCTGACTCTTTGTGACTCATGGACTGCAGCCTGCCAGGCTTCCCTGTCCATCACCAACTCCCAGAGCTTACTCAAACTCATGTCCATCGAGTCGGTGATGCCATCCAACTATCTCATCCTCTGTCGTCCCCTTCTCCTTCTGCCCTCAATCTTTCCCAGCATCAGGGTCTTTTCCAATGAGTCAATTCTTTGCATCAGGTGGCCAAAGTATTGAAGTTTCAGCTTCAACATCAGTCCTTCCAATGAATATTCAAGACTTATTTCCTCTAGGATTGATTGGTTGGATCTCCTTGCAGTCCAAGGGACTCTAAAGAGGCTGCTCCAACACCACAGTTCAAAAGCATCAATTCTTTGGCGCTCAGCTTTCTTTATAGCCCAACTCTCACATCCATATGTGACCACTGGAAAAACCTATTCAGCCATAAAAGGGAATGAGTAATGCCAATTGCAACAACATGAGTGCATGTAGAGACTGTCACACTGAGAGAAGTAAGTCAGACACAGAAAGACAAACATCATACCACGATGTGTGGAATCTTAAAAAATGATACAAATGAACTTATTCACAAAGCAGAAAAAGAGTCACAGATGTAGAAAACAAACTTATGGACACCAGGGGGAAAACGGTAGAGGGATAAATTTGGCGATTGACATACACACACTACTATATATAAAATAGGTAACTAGAAAGGACAGATTGTATAGTACAGAGAACTCTTCCCAATACTCTGTAATGACTTGTATGGGAAAGGAATCCAAAAAAGAGTGGATAGTATATATGTATGTATAACCGATTCACTTTGCTGTATACCTGAAACTAAGACAACATTGCAAATCAACTATACTCCAATAAAATTATTAAACATATTAAAAGATAAATATAGATATAGGAGACATCTTTACTACCTATTGCCTTTCACGGAAGGTATTAGTGAATTCAAGCTGTGGATTTGAACTTGTACCTAAACTTAATGATTATGTTCTCTCTTAGAATGCCTTTCCAGATGATATGCTTGACAGTAACTCCTAAGTTTTTATTAAATGAGGTGTGATTACATGCATATACAGTTTTGCATTCTTAGCTTTTCTGATAATGTAGTGAGCCTCTATGACTTGAACAAGTACACTAAGAGTGTACCCTATAGAGTATTTTAATATTTGAGGAAAAAGCAATCAGTGAAGGAGATTTTTCCAGTGTGGGTATGTCCCTGGCATAGGTAACAACTTGCAGTACTGAAAGAACTGGATGAAGGGAGTAAAGTTTAAGTAAACATTAGATAAGTACCTTTTTGTTAGTCAGGATTTTGAGATTTGTTTTGTACGAAATAACCAGAATTATCAGCATTGTGTACCCCTGAATGAAGGTAATTGAGCATGTTGTATAAACTTAAAAATTCATATTTTTATTTCTTAACCATCTTTTTGGAGTACATTCTGAATGTCTAGTGCTTTCCTGTTTATCCTGCCAACACATTATATCCAGAAAGTTTAAAAGATAACTTTCACCTGTGTCTCCCTGCCTTAAAATAACTTTGCTTGACAGTCGTATCTTTTTTTGGCCTGGGAGATTTACTATTTCAGTCACTGTTGAACCCTATTCATCTCTCATTATGCAGTGTTATAGAAATATGTTTGAGAGCAACAAATGTGATGGCTTAAAAAGACTGAAACTGAATTTAAGGCTGAGAGAAGGCTATCAAAGATGGCTGTGAAGGATATTGAGATTATTGGTCAATGTGAGAATGATTGTTGTTCAGTTGCTAAGTCATGTCTGACTCTTTGCAACTCCACGGACTGCAGCACACCAGGTTCCTCTGTCCTCCACTATCTCCCAGACTTTTCTCAAATTCATGTCCATTGAGTCAGTGATGGTATCTAATCATCTCATCCTCTGCTGCCCCCTTCTCCTTTTGCCTTCAGTCTTTTCCAGCATCAAGGTCTTTTCCAATGAGTTGTCTCTTCGCATGAGGTGGCCAAAGTATTGGAGCTTCAGAGGAACAGTTCTTCCAGTGAGTATTCAGGGTTGATTTCCTCTAGGATTGACTGGTTTGATTTCCTTGCAGTTCAAGGAAACTTTAAAAGTCTTCTCCAGCACCACAGTTCAAAAGCATCAGTTCTTTGGTGATCAGCTTTCTTTTCACAACCGTACATGACTACTGTCAGCAAAATGATGTCTCTGCTTTTTAATGTACTGTCTAGGTTTCTCATAATTCTCCTTCCAAGGAGCTAGTGTCTTTTAATTTTATGGCTGCAGTCACAGTCTGCCATAGTTTTGGAGCCCAAGAAAATAAAACCTGTCACTGCTTCCACTTTTTCCCATTCTATTTGCCATGAAGTGATGGGACTAGATGCCATAATCTTAATTTTTTGAATGTTGAGTTTTAAGACGGCTTTTTTGCTTTCCTCTTTTACCCTCATCATGAGGCTCTTTTGTTCCTCTTTCTGCCATTAGAGTGGTATCTTTAGCATAACTGAGGTTGTGGATGTTTCTCACATCAGTCTTAATTATTGCTATTCATCCAGCCTGGCATTTTGCATGATGTAGTCTGCATAGAACTTAAATAAGCCAAGTGACAATATATAGCCTTGTGGTACTCCTTTCCCAATTTTGAACCAGTCCTTTATCCATGTCTGGTTCCAACTTGTTTTTTGACTCGCATACAGGTTTCTCAGGGAAGGTAAGTTTTCTCAAGTAGGGTAAGGTTTCTTAGGTAAGGTGCTCTCGTACTCTCAGAAGTAGTACTCTCAGAAGCAGAAATAGATGTTTTTTTCTGGAATTTTCTGGCTGTCTCCATGACCCAACAAAAGTGTGAGAATGATAGAAAATCTCAAGTGATTCTCAGCAGGAACAGAGAGTTATCAATTGTAAAGAGGCTAGTAAGATGTCGTTAGGACCAGCTGCTCTAGCCAAGGAATAAAAAAACATTTCTTTCTGAGGGGAATTTTCCTAAGGTGTATACTTCTGTATCTTGTCTCTTCATAACATATTAGGTAAGTATGAAGTTGTGAATATAGGGGGAAAAATACAAAGATGCTCATATGCTCACCCTGATTCTACAGAAGCAGAGTCCTTGAGATTCAGATGTGGTACAGCCCACCTACTTAATGGGGTCTAACAACAAAAGTCATATTGGTACAAACTCACTGCAGATGGTGATTGCAGCCATGAAATCAAAAGATGCTTACTCCTTGGAAGGAAAGTTATGAGCAACCTAGACAGCATATTGAAAAGCAGAGACATCACTTTGCCAACAAAGGTCCGTCTAGTCAAGGCTATGGTTTTTCCAGTGGTCATGTATGGATGTGAGAGTTGGACTGTGAAGAAAGCTGAGTGCCAAAGAATTAATGCTTTTGAACTGTGGTGTTGGAGAAGACTCTTGAGAGTCCCTTGGACTGCAAGGAGATCCAACCAGTCCATCCTAAAAATCAGTCCTGGGTGTTCATTGGAAGGATTGATGTTGAAGCTGAAACGCCAATACTTTGGCCACCTGATGTGACGAGCTGACTCATTGGAAAAGACCCTCTTGCTGGGAGGGATTAAGGGTAGGAGGAGAAGGGGATGACAGAGGATGAGATGGTTGGATGGTATCACCGACTCAACAGACATGGGTTTGGGTGGACTCCAGGAGTTGGTGATGGACAGGGAGGCCTGGCGTGCTTCGGTTCATTGGATCGCAAAGAGTCAGACACGACTGAGCAACTGAACTGAACTGATACAATATTCTTAATCTTACGTTTAGAATCTGGGTATTATATACTATTTTTTTTACCTCCATAAAGCTACAGAAATTATATTTCAACAGATCTCATAGAAACTTTGTTATCCATTTTCCAGTTGCCACAAAATAATGAAGCCTCCACTGGAAATGAACCTAAATCTACAATAAGTTCTTTATTTTATTTTTTTGAGAAATAAACTAAAAAGTGAAAGCAACAGCAAAAATCCTAGATGTTTTTAATATTAGAAAGCTTTCGATACAATTAAACCCCTTTTGAGATTATTTAAATTATCAACCAGTGTTGTTGGCCTTTCAAAGTAAATGTAGACACTTTGTGATTTATTTTTCCTCTAGAAACTCAAAAGTACTGGATATTATATTTTCTAGAATGAAATATGACTCTATGTTACAGTTTTTAACAAAACTGGATTTCATATTCCTAATTTTCCTTCATAGTTTATTTTGATTTTTAAAATGAATATACCATCTAGAAGCTGGTAAAGTCAAAAAAGAAAATTCCACAACTAAAGGAAAACAAATACATTCATCAGAGATTTTGATGTGGTAGAATGTTGTCAAAAAAGGAAAGTTTAAAATTTATATTTAAATTTAGTTCAACTGGGGAAAACAGTAACTGATTACCTCTTTATGGATTATTTATACCCATAAAGCTTCAAGGAAAACAAATAACAATTAATTCAATCAACATGATTTCAATCCAGCTTCTTTCAGTCAACTTTATTAATGTGTTATTAAGAAGGAAAATAAACTATTGACCAATTCTTAGGAAATTAATGAGTATGTTGACAACACTTGATTTCAAAACAGTTCCAAACCACTCATCAGCCAAATGGCAGGAACTAATTCAAATACCTTGGTATTTGAGGATTTGGGGGAAAGTTTGGAAAATTTGATTAAACTTTCGTATTTCCTTTACCTCCCTTTTTTTTTTTAATCCTTTAAAGCATCAAAGTTTTTCTTTTTTAAATACATGTTAAATTCTTGAATAAAAATTCATTTTTACACATGCATATTAATTTTAATCGCTTTGAACCCTCTAGGGATTGTTTTATTTATACATATAAATGAGAAATAAAACCACTATTACAACTATTAATACTATGCACTTTTTTTTTTTCCTGGCTGGAATTTATAGCAGTTTATCCATGCTTCCCGAATGTAGCTATATTTATTGAACTGGTTTCTCAAAATTCTTTCTCTTTATGGGGAGAGGTTTAATTCTGCTTGATAAGAGTTCTTCTGCAAAACAATGGTTTTTATATACATCACAGTCTTAACACAAAACACAAAACTCTGCCAAATCAATCATAAAACATAAATCTAGATAAGCAATCATTTATATTATCATAACTGTAAGATTTGATTTTATACTACTTTAGTGATCTTACTATATACTTTCCTGATTATGGATGTGAAGTTAAATAAAGACTTTGGAGACTTTTAAATTTTAAAGAGAGTGGTCTTTTTCCATGACAAGTACTCTTCCAGGACAAAACTTAAAAAAAAATACATTTATTAGGCTTTTCAGGAATATGAAAAGCTATTTTCACTGGCAGCATGGTCTACCAGTTTCCCATAAGCTAAAACAATTAATTCTACAGAAGGAATTAAACACACAGAAATAAACTAATTTTATCCACTGAAGAGAATGGAGTCAAGGCTCCAGAATCTTGGGCTAACCCTGCCTTTATCGCTTACAATCCATGTAATTTTAGATAAGCTGCTTAACCTCTCTATTCTCCCACTTTTATTTCTTTTTTTTTTTTTCCTTCTGTAAAATGACTTACTTGTTAATGCGTGATGATTAAATAAGATGTCTGGATCAGGTCAAGCACTAACTCTATAATAGCTATATTTTTACATCACAATATAGCTGAAATTAACATTCCTCACTAAGTGAGAAATTAAAATTTTAGTTGTGGCAATGTATGGTTAATATATTCATGTGGACAGCAATTTCCTAATTTTGTCATTTAATTGTCATAATAACTCTTAAGTCATAAAAAAAATCACCCATTAGATTCCTAACATCTTAATACATCAAACAATGACTTTATGTCAAGAACACTAGAAATTATTAATCACAGAGAAGCTGTAGATGTTGGGCTTCCCAGGCGGCACTAGTGGTAAAGAACCCACCTGCCAATGCAGGAGACAGAAGAGACTTTGGTTGGATAACAGACAAGCTTTCGATATTAGCTGAACATTGTATATAAAATATATTTTTAAAAGTTACTTTAATAATGATTAGCAATTTTGGTAAATTGTTTTGAAAAACCATTAACAATCCAGAGAAAAATATTTTTAAGATACATTTTTAGAAGAACTGATAGATGAGGAGTCATTGAATAACTACTTTGACAAAATTCTAAGGAAAGCAAGAATTCATATATGGAAAAGGACACATAGGTATAAAGCAATTTTTTGCTCCAAGTGTAGCAGATTTGGACTGCATATTTGGTGACCTAGAACAGAAAGAGGGACAAAGTCAAGGTCCTTGGTTCATAAAGGTGAGAAATGTATTAAAAACAATTAAGCTGAGTCTTTAAAATGTTGCACATGCAGTTGCACATGACCTGAAGGAATCTGCCACCAAACTTCAACTTCTTGTCAACTTCAAGGAAGTCTTCCTTGGTTCTAAATTAAGCATAGATGATTAAAAAAAAAAAAAGGTGAAAAAATAGTATCTGTGAATTTGTTATCCCATCCTGGGGTTGAGTGTTTACAATGTCCTCAAATTATAAACTTGAAAAAGTTTTCAGACTGACAGTGTCCCCAGGAGAAAAACCAAGTCCTATAGAGGAAACTAACTTCATCTAATCCTTAAAGAGGCCCATGAATTTTTTAAACTGAGTGTACCCTTCTAAAATAACCGTGTACACAAGAAATAAAGCATCATGATATGCAATAATAGAAAAAGAAAAAAAGCAGCAAAAACAGGCCCACACAGCTTTCAAATACAGCGACTATAGGCAACTTCAGCATAGCATAATTGAAGAGATAATTAGTAATCTAGGATTTAAGCAAAAATAATTACCCTGTTGTTATTGTTCAGTCGCCCAGTGGTGTCTGACTATTTGCTACTCCGTGGACTGCAGCACTCTAGGCTTCCCTGTCCTTCACCATCTCCCAGAGTTTGCCTAAGTTCATGTTCATTGCATCAGTGATGCCACCCAGCCATCTGATCCTCTGATGCCCTCTTCTCCTTCTGCCCTCGATCTTACCCAGCATCAGGGACTTTTCCAACAAGTCATCTGTTTGCCTCAGATGACCAAAATACTGGGGCTTCGGCTTCAGGCTTCGGCTTCGTCCTTCCAGTGAATATTCAGGGTTGATCTCCCTTAAGATTGACTGGTTTGATCTCCTTTATGTCCAAGGGATTTTCAGGAGTCTTCTGAAAAAAAAAAAATGTTGTACTTGGAGCCAAAAAGATAAATATGGAAAAGATACATGGTGGCTGTCTATAAGTTTTAACATATTTTTAATCATAGCTCAAGAAGAAGAATGGAAAGCAAATGAAATACATGCAAAATTTGGAGATGTTCTAATTGAGAATTTCACAGAAGTGATGAAATATACCATCCATAGATTCAAAATGCCAGTGAACTCACACAGAATAAATAATAAGAAATCCCCACTGAAATACATCAAAGTAGCATAGCTGGGTATGAACAGCAAAAGGAACATCTTCAAAATACACAGAGATGAAAGGGCAGGTTCCTTTCAAATGAATGCCTGTTATAGATTGTCAGATTATTTTTCAACAAACACAGTAAAAATGAAATAAATCTTTCAATCCAGAATTCCATATTTTGGAAAATAAATGTCAAGAATAACAAGTAAATAAACATGGGTGGTCCTAGAGATTATCACATTAAGTGAGGTAAATTAGAAGACAGATATTACATGATATCACTTATATGTGGAATCTAAAAAAGTGATACAAATAAACTTATTTACAAAACAGAAAGAGACTTACAGCTATAGAAAGCAAACTTCACTTTAGTTCAGCGCTCAGTCATGTCCAACTCTTTGCAACCCCGTGAAGTGCAGCACAAGCTTCCCAGGCCATCACCAACTCCCAAAGCTTGCTCAAACTGATGTCCATTGAGTCGGTGATGCCATCCAACCATCTCATCCTCTGTCGTCCCCTTCTGCCTTCAACCTTGCCCAGAATCAGGGTCTTTTCCAATGAGTTAATTCTTCTCATCAGGTGGCCAAAGTATTGAAGTTTCAGCTTCAGCATCGGTCCTTCCAATGTATATTCAGGACTGATTTTCTTTGGGATTGACTGATTGGATCTCCCTGCAGTCCAAGAGACTCTCAAGAGTCTTCCCCAACACCACAATTCAAAAGCATCAATTCTTCGGCGCTCAGCTATCTTTATGGTCCAACTTTCACACACATACATGATTAGCGGAAAACCCATAGCTTTGAGTATATGGACCTTTGTGGGCAAAGTAATGTCTCTGCTTTTTAATATGCTGTCTAGTTTGGTCATAACTTTTCTTTCAAACAGCAAGTGTCTTTTAATTTCATGGCTGCAGTGATTTTCGAGTCCAAGAAAATAAAGTCAGTCACTGTTTCCATTGTTTCCCTGTCTTTTTGACATGAAGTGATGGGACTGGACACCGTAATCTTTGTTTTTTGAATGTTGAGTTTTAAGCTGACTTTTTCACTCTCCTCTTTCACTTTCATCAAGAGGCTCTTTAGTTTCTCTTTACTTTTTGCCATAAGGATGGTGTCATCTGCATATCTGAGGTTATTGATATTTCTCCCAGCAATCTTGATTCCAGTTTGTGCTTCATCCAGACTGGAATTTCACATGATGTAATCTGCATATAAGTTAAATAAGCATGGTGACAATATACAGCCTTGATATACTCCTTTCCCAATTTGGAACCAGTCCATTTTTCCATGTTTGGTTCTAATTGTTGCTTCTTGACCTGCATATAGATTTCATAGGAGGCAAGTAAGGTGGTCTGGTATTCCCATCTGTAAAAATTTTCTAGTTTGTTGTGATCTACATAGTCAAAGACTTTGGTGTAGTCAATAAAGCAGAAGTAGATGTTTTTCTGGAACTCTCTTGCTTTTTCTGTGATTCAACAGATGTTGGCAAGTTGGTTATAAATCCAGCTTGAACATCTGGAAGTTCTTGATTCACATACTATTGAAGCCTAGCTTGGAGAATTTTGAATATTACTTGGCTAGCATGTGAGATGAACACAATTGTGCAGTAGTGTGAACATTCTTTGGCATTGCCTTCTTTGGGATTGAAATGAAAACTGACCTTTTCCAGTCCTGTGGCCACTGCTGAGTTTTCCAAACTTGCTAGCATACTGAGTGCAGCACTTTCACAGCATCATCTTTTAGGATTTGAAATAGCTCAACTGGAATTCCATCACCTCCACTAGCTTTGTTCATAGTGATGTTCCCTAAGGCCCACTTGACTTCACATTCCAGGATGTCTAGGTGAGTGATCACACCATCATGATTATCTGGGTTGTGAAGATCTTTTTTGTACAGTTCTTCTGTGTATTCTTGCCACCTCTTCTTAATATCTTCTGCTTCTGTTAGGTCCATACCATTTCTGTCCTTTATTGAGTCCATCTTTGCATGAAAATTTCCCTTGGTATTTCTAATTTTCTTGAAGAGATCTCTAGTCTTTCCCATTCTATTGTTTTGCTCCATTTCTTTGCATTGATCACTGAAGAAGGCTTTCTTTTCTCTCCTTGCTATTCTTTGGAACTCTGCATTCAAATGGGTATATCTTTTCTTTTCTCCTTTGCCTTTCACTTCTCTTCTTTACACAGCTATTTGTAAGGCCTTCTCAGACAACCATTTTGCTTTTTTCATTTATTTTTCTTGAGGATGGTCTTGATCACTGCCTGCTGTACAATGTCATTACCTCTGTCCATAGTTCATCAGGCACTCTGTCTATCAGATCTAATCCTTTGAATCTACTTGTCATTTCCACTGTATAATCTTAAGGGACTTGATTTAGGTCATACCTGAAAGGTTTAGTGGTTTTCCCTACTTTCTTCAGTTTAAGTCTGAATTTGGCAATAAGGAGTCATGATCTGAGCCATAGTCAGCTCCCAGTCTTGTTTTTGTTGATTGCATAGAGCTTCTCCATCTTCAACTGGAATATAATCAATCAGATTTTGGTATTGAACATTAGGTGATGTCCATGTGTAGAGTTGTCTCTTGTGTTGTTAAACATAAGAAAGCAAACTTATGTTTACCCAAGTGAAAAAGGAAGCGGGAAAGGCACAACCTTTACAAGAATGACATAGCCCGAGTACAGGACATAAACTGATTAGAACCAAAGAGGTTCAAGATGGTGGACCAAGTAGACTTCCACTAGGACTTGAGCCTCAGTTTTCACTCATTGTAACATATCAGAAGGCTAAATGACACACCTACAGCTGCCATGCCAGTTCCAAGGCCAACCATAAAGGTCAAAACCTGAACAGTGGCCCAATTTCTGGATATCTCCACCCTTTCCCCATAATAGCTGGAAGGTTCCTCTCAGTCATTGGCTTACAAATTACTCACCCATACAAAAACTGAAAACCCCATACTTTGGGGCCACACTCACCTTCTGAGGTGGCCCACACTCTGTCTGCAGATTTTGTTTCTCACTTCTTACTTATCACTCTGCCTCTCACTGAATTCTTTCTGTGATGAGATATCAAAAACTTGAGCTTCATCAAGGCCTGAGACCAGGTGTGATCTCAGCTAGAAGAATCTGGGTTCATGTCTCAATCTAGGCTGCAGAGTTCCAAAAGGGGAAAATGGGATGGGAGGAGAAGAGATAAATTAGGAGTTTAATACACACACTCTACTTTGTTTAAAATAAATAACAAAGATCTATTGTACAGCACAGGTAATGTATTCAGTATCTTGTAAGAGCCTACAATGGAAAAGAATCTGAAAAAAGAAAATATTTATTAATACATATGCAAATGAATCACTTTGCTATATGTGAGAAAATAATCCAACATTGTAAAGGAACTATACTTCAATTAAAAATTGGTTAGTTATAAAAGAATACAGAGTAAATAAAAATGGAGAGAAAAAGGGAAAACAACAAAAACTGAGTTGGTTAGAGTAGACCCTTACTTCAGGTAAAGAAGACTTATTTCAGGTAGGATAGTGAGCTCAGATGGAGAGTTTGAGAAATAAGAAAAGAGCAAAGCAAAAAGTAAATGTGGGTAAATCTGAGTCAGAGGTTCTCAACATCAGCACTGTTGGCATTTTGAGTTGGACATTCTTTGTTGGGAGGAGTTGCTCTGTTCATTATAAGATGTTTGGCACTATCTTTGTTCTCTACCCAGGAGATGCCAGCCAGGAGTATCTCTTACATCTACCAATGCCTCTGTTATGAAAATCAATAACCATCACTAGACAGTGATAAATGTTCCCTGGGAGGCAAATAGCGTCTGCAGAGAACAACTGATTTAAATAAATATTCACTTATAAAACAATAGTAAATAAACTTTTGTGGTTGAAAAAGATTGAGTTAAGGCAATCAACACCAATCTATAAATCAGGAAAGGAGAAGGGATCTGGCAGAAGAGGAAAAAATAAAAATAACAAGAATACACAAAGGAAAGGATGGGGTGAGAGAAAAAGCAACACACAGCAGACAGGAGACACAGAAAACACCAATTAAGATGGGAGATTTAAAGCATAAATAAACCAGTAATTACATTCAAGGAAAATGGAACAAATGATCCTCTTCAGGGCAATACTCTACAGATCTGATAGGGTAGTAAAATTCTAACTACATGCTGCTAATCAGTACCACATCTAAAGCCAAAGGACATGGGCAATTTGAAGGAAGAAGGGGAAGAAAAGATGTATCTTGAATAAAAAAAACAAAGAAACTTGGCATAACAACTATCAGAGAAAACTATTCCTAACCATAACGAATTAGTCAACACGTCCACCTTGATTGCTTCACATCTGTGATGCAATGGAAAGAGTCAACCTTTTGTTGGCCTTTCTTGGTGTGTTTGTTTGGTTTGTTTTGCACATGTAAATCCAGAAAAGAATTGCAAGAGAATAACAGGGCCACACTATAGCCAGGAGCAAAACTGATAACAATGAAGAACAGGTTTGATGCCAAAAACAGGCTGGCTTTCATCCTACTGACAGAAAAAATAACATTCTAGACAGTATATGTTGAAAGTCTTTTAATGAGAAAGCAGGGCCCCTGGTTTGTATTGAAAACGTTGTTAATTAAAAAAAAAACAAAACAAAGCTGGGTTAACGAGATTTTGATGACTCTACAGTTATGATCTTTCCCTTGGTTCTTAGCTTTGCAATTCTCTCTTTCACACACACGGATAAACAAGAACCAGCATATGGAGACATTTTGTACTCCCTTAGAAGGAAATCTGAACCTGTTTAAAAAATTGTTTAGCATAACCCTGCAGAATCATCTGCTTAATTTTATTTATTTTGGCAAAGACGCTGTCACAGATGTTCACTATTACACAACGAAAAGGCGCTCAGGGTGTAGTAGATGGCTTCAAGTGGAGAGGAGGCGTTGTGCGTAAAACGAAGAACCCCAGTAAAATTTATAAGGGAGTGGATGTGTGACCTGGTCATGAGTTAGTAAGTGTATATTAGCAACTTTAGGAGTCTGGTTTTCTTTCAGAACACTGAGGTAAATTCACTTAACCCTATTAGAAGCAGTTGAGATAATCAAGCCCTGGCGTTAATGGAAGGGGATTGGAATTGCACCTAGGTAAAAAAGCCTTCAAAGGGAGGTTTTGGAGGATCGGGGGAAGATAAACTGTCCAGGCTGCTCTTTTATCACTTTCTCATGCCAGCGTAGCTTCTCTTCAACCTGGGGAATTTGGACCTTGAGGTTAGTGTCTCTTCACACGGGAATTCTGCGTGACCTTGTCAACTCTCAGAGCAGTAGGATAAACGGCCCAGATCGCTCAGGAATGGCCATGTTTTTAAAATTCTATAAATAGCCTCTGTGGTTAATTATTAAGCTCTCAAGGCTGTCTAGTAAGTGAACAATGAAACGACCAACCTGAGAAAGCTAATTCCTGCAGTTTCAAAGCCTCTGAAGTTTGGATCAGCTTCCTTCCTCACCCTGGTTATTGACAGAGTAGCCCCTTCTCTTCCTGTATTACTGAAAGTGGACGTTGCTTTTTATATCTTCACATTACTAGTATTGTCAATAAAAGCTCTGTATATACAGGCAGCATCTCAATTCAGTGAATGCATCAAAATTACTTTCCTACATATACATACAATTTTAATGAAGACCTAGTCTTCAGAAGGAATCATTTGGAATTGACACGTTATATTATAAATTTGTGACTTTGCTAAATGCAATTTCAGTTGTATATTCTACTATATTTTCTTCTGATTTTACTAACAAATGCCTTCTTTGTTGTAAACATTAGCTCTTGAGTCCCTAAATGCTGTTGAAACAGTTACAAACTCCTTGGACCTTCATCCGCTTCAAAACTTCCCAAATCTCTATTCAATGTTTTGTAAAAGCCTATTACACTTCAAGACTATTATTCAGTTACAATAATCCAAGAATTATAATACTAAAACAACAATGTCTTTGTTTAAGAGGCTTGTTCCTACATAGCAGGGTTGGTGAAAGCATACATTAAAATTCACTGTAACTAGATTAGGCAACCACTGTTACTATAGGCAACCTGCCAGGACACATTACACTTGTTATATGGAACCAGCCCTTACAATGGTTTTCATTTAGATGAATTCTGCTTCTGGGGCCAAAAATATGTTTAAGCTCAAGGAAATATTCACTATCCAGTATGAATAGGTTCTGCACATGGTTACCACGCTCATTTTATCATTTTATTCTCCTTTCTCATATTTATCCTGGGACTAAAATTGTGTTGGCCTTTCTCACCAAAGATGATACATTCTTTTATGTTTTTACTCTGAGTTGTGTTTCCAGAAATGGTGACTGCGACCAAGTTAGTTCTGCTGTTATCACACTACATGAAAGGCAGTCATGTCTTACATAAAGAAATACTTTAATTGTTAAGTGTGTTTAACAGCCCTGATACTTTGCTCCTATTTATCTCCTGGAACATGGCTATTTTGTTGTCTAATATTCTCAGAGAATGAAAGCACTCTTGCATATGTAAGTTTGAATATTATCAGATTGACAATATTTGGTATTATCAATATTATAAAATATCACCAGGAGCCATCAGTAATATGAACAATAATATTCAAAGTCTTTGATAGAAGGCATTTTTATAATCAAATTTTGATAGATAAGGTGCATGAGACTCAGAGAATATTGCTAATATTTTAAATCTATGTATTTAAGTAACAAAGGCAATAAAATACACATGGAAAGAAGATAAAAATAGGCTGAGATTTGTATTTGTATGATATTGTTTCCTAGAGTTTCCCTGGTGGCTCAGTGGTAAAGAACTCACCTGCCAATGCAGGAGATGAGGGTTCAATACCCGGGTCAGGAAAACCCCTTGGAAAGGAAATGGCAACCTGCTCCATTAACCTTGTCTGGGGAATCACATTGACAAAGGGGCCTGGCAGGCTACAGCATGTGGAATCACAGAGCCAGATATGACTTCGTGACTGAGCACACACACATGGATATTGTTTCTTGACATTTAGATGAATTTGCTGAATGTACATAGCAAATGTTAGTTTGTTAGTTTCAGGCTCTGTTCTTGGCAACGGAGGTAAATAGATTCAGCCTCTAAGGGTCAACAGGCTAGTAAGAAAGTTAGCCACTCTCCTGGGTGGCTTTATATATTTCATGTATATGGCTGAAAGAACTTAAACTTCCGGAAAGCAGAAATTGTTGTCTGTTTTGTTCACTGACCTGAGCATATATAAATTACCCGTGTTGTTAATAAATTGTTGATGAGTAAAAGAACCTACTCTATGCTAATGTAATAAACCATAGTATTTGTTATACTGCAGATGTCACTGAGTTTGTTCCTGGGAGCCACGAGGTTGACCACTGAGAAAGGCATACCCCACTTACCAGGTTTGCTCCACTGAAGGAAGCATTTGGCATTTATTTGACTTGCTTGGGATTTTTAAACATTTTAACATGCCTTTTGATGAGCATTTCTAAGAGATTATAGACTCTGGGCATCATATACCTTGCTAGATCAATAAACTTTTAATTTTGCTATTGCTATTCAAAGTCAACCTCATTAAAATTATGTTCCTATTTTTCACAATTTAAGACAACATGTAGACTCAAAAATTAGTCATGCAGTAACCTCCAGCGGAACATCTGCATAGCGTGCCGAAGGGAGGAGGCAAGAGAGACACAAAATACGCCCTGGAATATGTCAGGATGTCCACAGCACAATACTCTGCTAAATGAAAACATTCCAGAGAACGATTATGCTGTGCCATGTTCATAATAAGAGGGAAACAAGCAAGAGAGGCTAAAGGGATAACTTAAAGCTTTTTCTTTTTTCATCACTATCCTTCTGGGAAAATGCAAAGCACAGACCACAATGGCCAAATCAAAATCATAGTAGTGACTCATCATATAGCATGAATATGCATAGTAAGCACAGAATATTATTTTCAACATTTGCATTGTATTTAAGGAGTAGAGGCAATGGATTTTTTTTTTTACACTTTATTTTAAAAATTTTAATTAGAGGATCATTGTTTTAGTGTGTGTTGGTTTCTGCTGGACAACAGTGTGAATCAGTTATAAGTATACATATATCCTTTCTTCTTGAGCCTTCCTCTCATGCCACACCCCGCCACACCATTCCAGTCCTCTAGGTCATCACAGGAGGCAATAGATTTAGAATAGGATGGGCTAGCAAAGGTCAAAAATGAATTTTAAAAAATGACACACATTACATAACAAGGGAGGTTAACTTTGCTTTAAAACTCCAGAGATGCATTAGAAATGCTTGCAGATTGAGAGGTAAAATAGGACTCTCTTAATTACTCTAATGTGGGGGTACAACTCTGCTGACAGCCCATGAATAATTGTTTTCTAGCTGTTAAACATTCAGGGATAACTATGCAGTGGGCCATAAAAACTGCTCATCAGTGAATTCTGTCTCCATTAGCTATGCTCAAGAATGTTCCGAAGTTTGGAAAAATATCACTCTGTATTGGGTATATTTCATTATTCCTCTGACAAGTTTATTTAATTGAGTTCCACCCCTCCCCCTCATCTCACTTCTTCCTCACACATGGAGTTCCCACCTCTTTCTCTCAGCTTTATCACACAATTAAATTATGGTTTATGTCTCCTTAAGAAATTTAAGATGCCATCCATTTGCCATTTCTTATTCACACTGAGATGATTTGACAACAAAAGACACCATTAAGGAAAACCCATTCTATTTTCTTAAAAAAAAAATCAGCTTAATGTTGATACTATAAAAATAAAATAATGTATTTAAAGCATATTACAGTGAGTGAGAAGAGTGGAACCCTGCCTGTCAGGCTTGCTTCATCAGATACAAAGCCAGTAAGTGTTTCATGATTTTTGTCAATGTCATTGAAGTCTAAGGACCTGTCCTAAGTAGTAACTTGAATAGAGTTGTCAGATATAGCCAATAAAAATAGGGGGTGCCCAGTTAAATTTGAATTTCAGATGAGCAAAGAATCTTTTTTAGTGTAAGTATGTCCCAAGTATTGCATAGTGTCCCAAGTATTGCATAGTGTCCCAAGTATTGCCTGAGACATACTTATCCTGAAAAACTGCTCATCATTTATATGAAATCTAAAGTGAATGAGGTGCCCTGTGTTTTGTGTGACAACCCAGGACTGAAACACACAATGGAAGAGGCTGTTCTCAATAATTGTCATCAGATTATTCCTTGGAAAGAGAAATAAAATACCACACATGAGAGGGTTTGTAGCATGATCAGGCCAGTACTATGGCAGATGAATTGAAAAACAGCTGGGTTCTCCATAGAGAAACTGTCTACAGAGCTCAGTTTGTCCTAGTGAAGGTGTGCACGCACCGATGTTTGATTGTAAGAAGTTATTTTATTCAACGAATTTGTCAAGCATTGTAGACAGCTTGTGGTATTTCCTATGGAAAAAAAAGAATAGAACTAAGATGCATGCATGGCCCACATAAACCAACAACATGATGGTATTCAGTACATGTCAGTTTATAAATAAACACATTGCCCCGTTTCCTGTTTCTTCATTACTGAATTTGATTTGTATAAGCCTCTGTATGATACAACTGCCCATCTGCATGGAAATGTAGGATGTAATATTGCTTCTGAATTTCTTGAATTTCTAGAACTTTTATAAACTATATCATATTATTCCTTTCTTTCTTATAGCCTATCTTAGATGATTTTGATCTGACTATTGCACATGTATCAACTGCCTCACAAATAAAGTAAAATTTTGAAAATTATTTTGCTTCCCTTTAATAACTTGTGGAATTTACTTTATCAAATAAAGAATAAGTCCTGAAAAAGATTTCAATTTGTTTGGAAATTTACTCAAAAACTGTGAAGGGAATTGATAAGTCCATTAATATGCTAAGTATTCCTGTGAGAAGAACAAAAAGCAATCATGGATAATCAAGAGAGATTTTCCTTTTTTTTTCATCTTTAATTTTGTATTCAGAAGGAATAATACACATTCTTTATAAGTTGGCCTTTTAGAGGAGTCTGGAACACAGTAAGTAGATGAAAACCTGCATGTATTAAATGAGTTAATCTATAATGATGATCCATGTTAATTATTTTTTATTTTAATGACCTCAGCAGTAATTTAAATACCCAAAGCAAAAAGGCTTTACCACCATGAAGAGTTATCTTATAATCCCAGTAATAACCTACTGAAATCAACATAAGTTGTGTAGAATGTATTTTGTGTAGATCCCTCATCACATGCTTTGTTTAGTGACTTTTCTATAAAACTGGCAAATAACCATGTATTTTTTCCTCCATTTGGCCCTGATCACCATATCTTCACTAGTTTATTTTGTCCTGCTTCTAATCAAATACTGAATTTTCTTTAGAAAGTAGCTCATTTTTAATGCTTTCTTCTGGGCAAATTTCATCCTATTCATTGTCCTTTGACCCAAATAACTGTTTAATGATAGGATCATTAATAAACTGACTTCACATTTCATAAATCATTCATTAATTTTGTATCTAAATTTATTTTTGTGAGAGGGACCAAAATGCCACCTATGTTGATTAAGACTAAATTAAAATTGAGAACAGCTAAAAACTTGGGAAAACATTTTGGGGGAAGCTTTGGATCCAAACACAAACCCAAAGGAGATAAATCCTTTGCTGTGGTTTTAAGTAGTGTGGCGCCAGAGCAACATGATAAATGTGCTGACATTTACAGAGGCCCCAATTAGAGCCAAGATATCTTAATGCACTCTTTGGCATCTCAGAGCACACATACTGTATATGAAGGACTTGGAGATTTATAGTGTGAAAGCAGGCTACCATATGCACCACAGATCTTTCTTAGCATTTCCCTCGTGTATTTGTACAGACATGCTCTTTTGTTTTGATCATTCCTTCCTTAACTATTTGTGGACTATGTATTGTTTTTTTTCCCCAAAAAAAAAATTTCTCATGGATTTTCTTCTCATTCTAATCTTCAATATCCATTTGAAATTGAACAGGGACAGGTATTTATGTCTATTTCACTACTCATAAGAGGAGTTCTTGTATGTTATTAACCTACCTATGGTATTCTTCCCCACTGAATTTAGCTGTTTTTGAGGGAGGGTGGATAGGGAATGTGGGGAAAACATATATGTTACTTTTTTTGTAACATATTTTTTTTGTTTGTTTGTTTTGCTCTATATTATATTGTTCATTTATGTTATATATAATAACAAAAATGTTATATTTATCATTGCAGTAATTTTCACTAAGCAATATACTGCTTAAAGAAGAATATAGAGTGAGTATCATGCAGAATGGTGCTTCCCAGGTGGCTCTGTGATAAAGAATTCACCTACCAAGGCAGGAGATGCAGGTTCAATCCCTGAGTCAGGAAAATCTCCCAGAGAAGGGAGTGTCAACCCACTCCAGTATTCTTGCCTGGAAAATCCCACAGATGGAGGACTCTGGTGGGCTACAGTCCAGGGGATTGCAAAGAGTTGGACACAATTGAATGACTGAGCAAACAGATACAGAATAACTTTTGCAAACCACTAAGATGTATGATAATCATTTTAGTTAAAAAGCACTCTCAAACATAAAATGATTGAAAACCTAGAGATTATTTCTGAATTGACAAATTTAGAATTTGATATGACAACCAATCAGAGTATATGTCAATTTCTATTGAGTACTTTAGATGTTAGAAATGTCATTCGTTGAGGAAAGCCATTTCAATATGGATGTCACTTAATTTTTTAAAATGCTTTTACAATGAATAAAATCATAGTGTGTGTGTGCACAAGCAAGCATGTGTGTGTGTTTGCTCAGTCACCAATTCAGTTGTGTCCAATTCATTGAAACCCCACCAATGACTGTAGCCCACCAGACTCCTCTTTCCATGGGATTTTCCTGGCAAGCATACTGGAGTGGATTGCCATGATCTCTTCCAGGGGATCTCTCTAACCCAAGAATAGAATCCATGTCTCCTGCATTGCAGGAGGATTCTTTACTTACTGAGTCACCCAGGAAGTCCATAAAGTCATACTGAATTAAAGCTACTTTTTAAAATCTGTAATATTTTGAACTCGTGTGGACTGGATAAGATATCCCTTTTAAATCTGAATGGACAGTATTTATTTAAATTTATTGCAATGTGCTACCTTGAGAAAATTTCTTTTATGAGTGGCTTCACAAGGACTCCTTGCAATATATTTTTTATATTTTCAGATTTTATGAAATTCTATGATTTCTTTAAGTTATTTCTATAATGATATCTGCATTGGAAATTATTTTTTTATTATTTATCAAGTTGTAAAACTCCTAACATTTTGGAAGTGAATAAGACACGAAATCATGGGCATTCCAGGTGGCTCAGTTGTAAAGAATTCACCTTCCAATGCAGGAGACCAGGTGATGTCGGTTTGATCCCTGAGTTGGGAAGATCCCCTGGAGAAGGAAATGGTGACCTTCTCCAGTATTCTTGCCTGGGGAATCCTGTAGACAGAGGAGCCTGGCGGGATACAGTTCAGAGGGTTGCAAAGAATTAGACATGCCTGAGCAACTGAGCACAAAACATAAAATCAAATTAATGAAAGTTACAGATGTAATTAATGTTGCATAAATGAACCAGTCATATTTGGTAATCTTAAATTTTCTTCTTTCAGTTGAGCTGATATTTCATTAAAATAATTCCATGTTCTTGTTCACTGCAATTCACTACTCATTTACACCATGTGGTATTAATAATTGTTGTGATATAATCCAAAATTAGTGCTTTACATCTTTTCAAAGTAGAAAAAGAATTTAGGAATATTGCCATGCAATTTAAATGTAGATTCCTTCTAGATTTTAATTTTTTCTTCAAGGTTTTACATTTGTCTTACCTACACCTAAAACCAACAATAATCCTTTTAGAAATTCATTTTAATGAATTTCTCTAATTTTTATATTTTTTCATTGTTTTGAATAGTTTTCTCTATTCATCTGTTTTCTGTAAAAAGTCTTTTTAACAGTTATATTTACTCTGTTCATGGATAATTAATTAATCTATATAATTAAAATAACAGACATATATAGAATAAGTAAGTTTAAGGAAAACATAATCAACTTAGAAGTTAAGATTCAAATGGAGAGGGTGTTAGTGTACAAGCCAACCATCGAAGGATGTTTTATAGGAGAGATCAGATCAGATCAGTCGCTCAGTCGTGTCCGACTCTTTGCAACCCCATGAATCGCAGCACGCCAGGCCTCCCTCACCAGCTCCTGGAGTTCACTGAGACTCACGTCCATCGAGTTAGTGATGCCATCCAGCCGTCTCATCCTCTGTCGTCCCCTTCTCCTCTTGCCCCCAATCTCTCCCAGCATCAGAGTCTTTTCCAATGAGTCAACTCTTCACATGAGGTGGCCAAAGTACTGGAGTTTCAGCTTTAGCATCATTCCTTCCAAAGAAATCCCAGGGCTGCTGTCCTTCAGAATGGACTGGTTGGAGCTGACTGTGGCTCAGACCATGAACTCCTTATTGCCAAATTCAGACTTAAATTGAAGAAAGTAGGGAAAACCACTAGACCATTCAGGTATGACCTAAATCAAATCCCTTATGATTATACAGTGGAAGTGAGAAATAGATTTAAGGGCTTAGATCTGACAGATAGAGTGCCTGATGAACTATGGAATGAGGTTCATGACATTGTACAGGAGACAGGGATCAAGACCATCCCCATGGAAAAGAAATAGGAGAGATAAAGAGATATAAGCAAACTAGTTAAGGGGAGTTCTATTAAGAGAGCTTCTGTTGAACTGAAAAATATGCAGAAGAAAATAAACATGTCACTTTCTAAAAGTAAATAATATTTTTTATATTTATTTTCAGAAGTATACAGCTGCACTCTGTTGATAGTTATCATCTTTGTTCTACCAGGCAATAGGCTAAATAATGTATTTTATTTAAATATCAAGACAAGTGGATACAGTTTAGGAATGCCAGTTTGAAACTTAATCAAACAAGTTAAAGTGACTGTGAATGATATTTATTTCCTAGACCAAATTAGGAATTTTTCGACTGCACTATTTCTTAGTAGCCCTCATATCTCCCAAAATCATCAATATACTTTGGTTTAGTAGAGCAAATAAAAAATCACTTTGTCTATTATTGTAATAATATATTGTTATTAGATTATATCAAATTATCATTAACCTTATGAGGAAATTGGGATGTGCCTGGTGGTTCAGGGATTAAAACTTGGCCTTCTAATGCAGGAGGTGTGGCTTCAATCTCTGGTGGGGGAACTAATATCACACGTGCCTCATGACCAAAAAACCAAAACATAAACAGAAGCAATACTGTAGCAAGTTTGATGAAGACTTTAAAAATGCTCCACATCAGGAAAATATCATTTAAAAAATTACAAGGAAATATTGGCAAGGATTTTAATATATCTGAGTCAGTTAAGTAAGTTCTTGTTACCAAAAAATTGGAAATGCATAGAATAGCATAAAGAACAAAATAAAAAGGGTGGCTTATGATATCATCATCCAGTTTTAACAATGATTACAATTTTGGTGCCTGGTTTTTTGGTCATTTCTGCATCTGCGTAGGTGTGTTAGCAAAACATGATTATGCTATGCAGACAGTCTTGTTACATCACACTTATCATTGTTTGGTGTGGGATGAGAACCTGTTTCAGGACTGTACAATGTTTAAAAGCTCAGGCTTCTGGAATCTGACTTCCTGATGAATGACACCCTGGTTCCATGTCTTTTTAGCTGTGTGGCCTGAGAAGACCAGCATGAGAATAATAGTAATATCTGACTTATAGACTTAAATGGGGGTAATCCCTATGAAGTGTTTGGTTCAAGAAATATTAAACTTTTTTTCTTTGCTACTTATTGAGCTATATTTTTAAATGTTTTCATTAACAAACACGCAGATGTTTCATAGAAAACTTTTTTATAAATTAGAGGAATATACCTATTTTGTTCCACTAATTTTCTAAAGATTATGATTATTCTACTTTGTTATGTTCATTTCAGTTCAATTCAGTTGCTCAGTCTTTTCCAGCTCTTTGCAACCCCGTGGACTGTAGCACATCAGGCTTCCCTGTCCATCACGAATTCCCAGAGTTTGCTCAAACTCATATCCATTAGTTGGTGATACCATCCAACCATCTCATCCTCTGTCGACCCCTTCTTCTCCTGCCTTCAATCTTTCCCAGCATCAGGGTCTTTTCCAATGAGTCATTTCTTCAAATTAGGTGGCGGAAGTATTGGAGTTTCAGCTTCAGCATCAGTCCTTCCAATGAATATTCAGGACTGATTAACTTTAGGATTGACTGGTTTGATCTCCCTGTTGTCCAAGGGACTCTCAAGAGTCTTCTCCAACAACACAGTTCAAAAGTATCAATTTATCAGTGCTCAGCTTTCTTTATAGTCCAGCTCTCACATCCATACATGACTAATGGAAAAACCATAACTTTGACTAGATGGACCTTTGTTGGTAAAGTAATGTCTCTGCTTTTTAATATGCTGTCTATATTTGTCATAGCTTTTCTTCCAAGGAGCAGAGTTTTTCAATTTCATGGCCGTAGTCACCATCTGCAGTGATTGTGGAGCCCAAGAAAATAAGGTTTGTCACTGTTTCCATTGTTTCCCCATCTATTTGCCATGAAGTTATAGGATACCACTTCATGAAGTGGATGCCACATGGATTCACTTGCCACATTGATGAAGGACCAGATGCCAAGATCTTAATTTTTTGAATGTTGAGTTTTAAGCCAACTTTTTCACTGTCCTCTTTCACTTTCATCAAGAGGCAATTAAATCATGAATGGAGAAATTTCACAGTAAAGAGAAAAACAGAAGTCTTACCAACTGAAATAAGAAAAGGTTTATGAAAAAAATAAATTATACATATTTAATTTTATTATATTATACATATTACACATATTATATTATGTACTATTATATATCCTCCATTTGGGGGCTTCCCAGGCAGCTCAGATGGTAAAGAACCTCCTTGCAGTGCAGGAGATCCCATGCAGAAGGGAATGGCAACCCATTTCCAGTATTTTTGCCTGGAAAATTCCATGGTCAGAGGAGCCTGGCGGGCTACAGTCCGTAGAGTCACAAGGAGTTAGATATGACTGAGCGACTAGTACCCACACATCCTCCATTTAAGTGGAATGAGTTTCTTCTAGTAGTGTTAGTCCTTCAGTCGTGTCCAACTCTGTGATCCCACGGACTGTAGCCCAGCAGGCTCCTCTGTCCATGGGATTCTCCAGGCAAGAACACTGGAGTGGATTGTCATTCTCTTCTCCAGAGGATCTTCCTGACTCAGTGATCGAACCCAGGTCTCCTGCATTGCAGTCAGATTCTTTACTGTTTGAGCTACAGGGAAGACTTTCTTCTATATTACACTTATTCTTCTTAAAGGATTGCATTTTTCCTTAGGGCAAAAGAGATTATATCTTTGAGACTTTATAATCTGAATATTCAGAATGTGATCAAGGTTTTCAACTGGCTACTAAGCCTGTTTTGATAGAATATGTAACAGGTTAATGAGGCATAAAGCATCGTTTAGAATTATCGTTCCTGGTCTAACACAGTGGTTAATATTTTACAGCCTTAAATGTTTTTCCTGTTCATGCTTATTGAGTCCCTTAAATCCCACGATTCAAAGAATTAATTAACTGAAAGAGTTCCTGTTTGCAAACACGCCACTTCTGGGAATCAATGACTTTGCCATGAAATCTGTCATTTTTTACTCTGACTAGTATTACTGAATCAGGATGAATCATACAAAATTCATTAATTTTTAAATGTCTTTAATGTCCTGTGAAACTGGGAAAGTCTATTTTTGTCTGTGATCACACAGTGAAATCTTCTTGGTGAGAAGTGAGTCTGTGGATATCATGACAAATGATGATTTTCAATTTCTTCTCACTCTGAAAGATCATAACTGAGCTTGTGATTTGCAAAGACATCTTTCCCTTTCCAGTTTATTATTCTTTCCTATTTCTTCAGTTCTGGGGCCTCTTCTTTCAAAAGTCCCTTTTCTCAAATGTTTTCTGAAATAAGACAGATCTAGAAGCATTATAGAAGTATTATTATTAAGCATTGCAAACTGTAATATCCTTGACTGTGTTGATTAATGTTCAAAGATCCGAACAGTATTCTCTCATTTGCTTACAGAATTTTTAGTTTGGAAAGCTGATGTGGGCTTACTGTGATTAAAAGTCCAAAAATCTCTGAAGCAGTAATGAGCAGAGAAGGGATTTCAGAGAAAAAGCAGTTTGATTACCAGTATGCCTCTATCTTTGATTAATACTCTTCTAAACTGCACGAGTCTTGAAAGCAGAGACATTTTTTTCTTTGAATTCTGAACATGCTGTCTAACCCATAATATTAGCTTGATAAATACTTGCTGAATACATGGATGAGAAAATATATTCATTTTCTAATCCAACTTTCCACTGGAATAAGAAATTCTTTTAATATCTTGACAAACAAATATCTAATTATATTTAGATTTAGAGTCATGAAACTTACCATTCCATAATTTGTTCATTTTGCCTCTGGGTAGAATCTTCTCTCTTCACTATTTTTTGGGAGATCTTAAGCAAGGAATTTAAATGCTTCAAGAGTTATTTTCATTAAATGTACATTTATTATATGACTGCAATGTTGATTCAACATTCTTAAAAGAACTATGTTATTCAACACATAGGAAAAATTCTAGTGTCACTTTGGGCTCATCATTTGTGCTTAGTATATTGTAATTCAAATTCAAATGGATTTATTTCAATCAGTTGCCTAAAACAAATGTTCATATTTGGATCATGCCATTCTTGTACAACTTATTTTTTTCCTAGACTTTTCATTTGACTTTGTTGTTATTGAGTAAAAGCGACATATATCTTTAATTTTTAAAAACCAGCAGGTGATTGTTATTCATACAATTTGGGTAATGAGTCATCATTTTCTTTCTAAAGAAATTTTTCGTAAAGTAAATTTTTGCATATTACCTTCCTGCTCAAATTATTCTGTGATTTCTTTTCATATTGCTCTCCAGTTTGGATCATTCTCTCAGATCCATCCATGACTTCTTTATTGCTTCCTATTTTGGTTTTCTGGATTATAAATTCAAATTAAAAAAAAAATTCACAAGTGACACTACCTTGTAGCCTAACATGTTTTCTTTTTAAATTCCTTTTGTATTTAGTTGAAAAGTTTCCTATATAGAGCACTTTAAGTAAATATATGTTATGAAATATTTAATTTTTTCTGGTATATTATGCTATAATAGGAAATCTGATCCTTTTTCTTCTGTAGTTTATTTTTTTCCCATTGAAAACATTTTTTATGATATTTGTTTTTATACTTTGAATCCCGAAATTTTACAATTCCCTCTTTCAGTTTGTATCTCTTAATTTTTCTAGCAATTGTGGAGTCCTTCAATTTGAGTCTTCTTAAAGATATGTTTTGCATTATCTCTGTGATTATTTGTACCTATCAACTGTCTCTCTTCTTTCTTTCTGGACCTCCAAGGGTCTTTGACATTCTGGAAATAGCTGAATGGCATTAGACTTTTAAAATATTTTCCATTTCTTTTCCATTGCTTCTCTGATGGCTCAGTTGTTAAAGAATCCTCCTGCAATGCAGGAGACCCAGGTTCAACTCCTGGGTCTGGAAGATCCCCTGGAGAAGGGAAAGGCCATCCACTCCAGTATTCTTGGGCTTCCCTCGTGGCTTAGCTGGTAAAGAATCTGCCTGCAATGCAGGAGATCTGGGTTCGATCCCTGGGTTGGGAAGGCTACTTACCCCAGTATTCTGGGCTGGAGAATTCCTGGACTGTATAGTCAGACACAACTGAGCCACTTTCACATTTTGTATTCTGAAAGATATCCTTGTGTTTATCTTCCAGACTATTAAACCAGGATTGTCCATTGTATTAGGTTTTCTTATTGATTCCTTCCAATTTATATTAGTAATCATAGTTTTAATTTCCAAAAGTGCTTTGCCATTTATTTTTATATATTTATTTATATTTTAAGGACAGCTTGTTTATATTTTAGGCAGGCAACAACTTCCAAATCTCTCTGAGGTTACTAACATGGATTTTTTTTTATTCTTATTATTTGCATTTTTCCCATTTCTCCTGTGATGATTGATTTTCTCTGTTTTGATTTTACAACTGCTGAATCTCAGTGTATCACTCACCAATACTGACAAATTAGCTGCTAAGCTGATGAATCTCTTTGCAGCTTTGCAGATTCATAGATCTGTTACCCTAAAGGCCCTTCTTATGTGGACAGAGGGCTTCCCTGATAGCTCAGTTGGTAAAGAATCTGCCTGCAATGCAGGAGACCCTGGCTCGATTCCTGGATTGGGAAGATCCCCTGGAGAAGGGAACAGCTACCCACGCCAGTATTCTGATCTGGAGAATTCCACAGACTGTATAGTCCATGGGGTCACAGAGTCAGACATGACTGAGCAACTCTCACTTTCACGTGGACAGAAGGCTGACTGTGAACCAGCGCAATTGCCAGGCAAGCCTTTCTTTATGTTAAATTCACTCTTTACAGTAGGCACGCTGACAATGACAATAGGGTGGAAGGCCTTTACTTTAGGGATGAAGTATGTTGATTTATTTGTTCTGGTTAGAACTGCTTCTCTTCCCTCTTCCCAACACCCAGACTCACTGAGCATCTAAAAGAATTAGCTGCTGCTTCCTGACTCTCCGTTCAACTACCACACTGCCTCTGCGGACCATCCAAGAGGTCTGCTCAAGTTGAGGATGAGATCTTCAGCTGGGAAGGTAAAAGGTTACAGTCATCTACTCCACATATACCGAGGAGGGGTTAACAGCTGAATGACACAGCAGTCTGTAAACAGGTCTTTGCTTAAATTCTGTCAGGGACACCTAGAGTTCTCTCCTGCTTTCTGTGATTCAGAACTCCAGAGTTAGAGCTGCTTAATTTTGTTTTTTCACCACTCCTAAGAGCTCCAATCACTTGCAACCTTCACACATGCCTATATTAAGATGTGATTTCTTTGATCTAGATTACTCTTCTAGATCTCTATACTGTTCTAAAATTTTATTAATGTTTCTTACCTGCTCACGGTAGACATCTTTTCCACTTTTAGCCTTCTTATGGGCTTATTTATTTATCTGTAATATCCGTTTACTCTCATTTCAGTTGTACATTGGGAAAAGATTATTCAGTAAACTGTATTAGAAAACAGATTATTTTATAAATATGATTTGGTGCTAGACACAATTTCTGAATGTTGACAACTGCACATCATTCCATTTCTTTGGCAAAAAGTAATGGTAATTGAAGAAAATTCAATAGACAGGGTTGCTTCCAACAGTTTGGACAAAGTTCAAGGAAACCAATTGAAAAGTAATGCCTGGAACTAGAAAAAGGTAGATAATGGTCGTGTACACCCCACCCAAACCTTAAGAGACACTAATTTGGCAAGAAGAAAGAGTGGTTATTATAACTCATAAGAATAACTAGTGAAAAGCTTGTCTTGTAGGAGCTTTGGCCTTTGATAGAGCTCGATAGAATCCACCCATGGAAGGAAATGGGAAAATAAGTTCATCTGACTCTTCTTTCCCCTTTCTCTGACCTGACAGTAACTCCCATGAACTAAACCCGAATGGTAACCAGAAGGTGAGAAATCTTCTAATCTATCTTTTACATAGGTTAGCCTCTAAGGGCATAGTATGTAGAAAAAGATGAAGAATGGGTCTGGACAATAAATGGGATACATCAAGCATTCACTCTTACATTTGTCCAGATGAAATGCTATGTACCCAACCCAGAGGCCACTCACATTTTCATTAGCTATGATGATGGCTAAAGAAACTGCCTACAATGCAGGAGACACGAGAGATATAGGTTCGATTCCTGGGTCGGGAAGATACCCTGGAGGAGGGCATGGCAACCCACCTCAGTATTCTTGTCTGGAGAATCCAAAGGTCAGAGGAGACTGGCGGGCTACAGTCAATAGGTCACAAAGAGTCGGACACGAATGAAATGACTGAGCACAGCACATGGTGATGGCAACTCAGCGATCTCCCCACCTGAAACTAAAGCAGAAGATATCACCAGTATGTTCCTATAAGGTAGGAAAGTGAGGGGGAAGGGAAGGTGGAAAATAAATAAGTATTTAACATAACATTTTGTTGCTGTAGCCCTCATTTCCAATGCTAGTCATGAGGCCTGATTCTATGTGATTCTAGCTCCCTTTCTAGCAAGTGGTTCATGTTTTTTTTTCCATCTGCCAGGATCTCAGCTGTAGGGAACACTTTACCTGGTGAGATGACACTGCATAATCTGTGTCCCCGATGGCCCGGTCCTTATTGTGTTGCTATAATTTCCATTGACCAGGTTCTTGGGAAATAATGTACCAAGAAGCACCCTAGTCAATCCCCTGGGTTCTACACATAGTCTTCCTCATTCTTTTTTTTTTTACTTTCTTTTTTTTTTATTTTTAATTTTATTTTATTTTTAAACTTTACGTAATTGTATTAGTTTTGCCAAATATCAAAATGAATCCGCCACAGGTATACATGTGTTCCCCATCCTGAACCCTCCTCCCTCCTCCCTCCCCCTACCATCCCTCTGGGTCATCCCAGTGCACTAGCCCCAAGCATCCAGTATCGTGTATCGAACCTGGACTGGCAACTTGTTTCTTACATGATATTTTACATGTTTCAATGTCATTCTCCCAAATCTTCCCACCCTCTCCCTCTCCCACAGAGTCCATAAGACTGTTCTGTACATCAGTGTCTCTTCATTCTAACTGGTTAGCAGCAATTCAGTTTCACCTTGGTGATTAAGATCAATCACTTCATTTGATTTATGACTCTCTTCTCTTTTTTATGGGCTCCCTTTATGAGGATCCCAGAATACTGGATGAACAGTCAAGAGAAAAAGAGATTATAAGCAGAGATGAAAGGAAACAGACTAACGAACTTAGAAAACAAACTTATGGTTACCAAAGGGAAAAGGTTGAGCAGAGGGATAAATCGGGAGTTTGGGATTGACATATGGGAAGCCACCATTACTTGTTCTAATAAGCAACACCATTCTGAATCTTGCAATAGTTATTATGTTAATAGCCAGAGATCTATTGTATTTATTTTATAATTGACTTATTAAAATTTTTTGTTTTGATTAACACATCATTAAGTTTAGTGATACTTTCTGGCTTCTATATATAAAATCATATTATATGGCGAAGATAAACATGACGGTTTACATGAAACACTTTAATTTACTAAGCTTTAAAGAATTCCGCCAGATTATCTCAAAATTTCCACCCACTTTTAAGCTATCTTCTATCTCAGATACAATCGCTGAAGACAAAAATAAAATGTGTCATATTTGGAGAGATATGTGAGGATTGTCCAAAGTTTTTCATGTTTTCATTACAAAAGAGAGTGAGCAGAGTCTCTAGGGCCTGAAGCTGAGACATTTAGCCATGCTTACATTCTTAAAGCCAGCTCAAGAACAAACAGTTCAAGTGCATACATGACATATTCCTAAACTTCTAAGGTTGCAGAAATGTTTTTATCCACTGGCATATTATTTCATTTTTATTTTTTCCTAGTACCACTGTTGGCAAAATATGCTTATGTGAGTGTTGCACATCTGCTTGTTTTCATTCTTAAATGTAAAAGTACATTTTATATGGATAGAGCAGTTTTTAATTTATCAAATAAATAAATAAAGAAACATGACTCTGGATTAAGCTGTGGATTGAGTTTTCTATTCTCTGCCTGGAATGCTAGTGTTGAACAAATATAGCTCAGCAACATTTTATAGCCAGCAAGTGTATGCATACACATAAACACACAGATTTGCATGTAGTTAATTTTCCATGGCTGAATAAAAACAAAGGAAGAGAAAAAAGCTTAGCTATGAAGTTATGAGCATGAATAATAATTCTCAAGAAGCAGAGATATTTTTCTAACCATTTGTCCATTCAGTGCCTTCAGAATTCAGATAGATAATTCATATAAACAATCTCTGTTTTCCCTTTTCCCCAAATGTCTGCAGCTTGTTTGCTTTAGTGAAATTAACAAGAAAGCCAATATTGCATTAGCTGATTACTATGAAGTTCTCTTCCCATTAACCATTTCTTTTCTCCTTTTCATTCTATAACACACACGCCATCCAATCTGGAATCTTTCTAGAAAAAGTAGGAATATATATTTTTTAAAAACACAAAGAAGAATATATTTGACTGGAATTTTTACCTTTTGAAAATGTATTATATAAATATTTAAAATATCCTTATATAATATACAGCAATATAATATTAAGATCAGCATGAATATTAATTATCTATCAGTAAGTTTGTTATGAATATGTATATATTTTGTTAATATACAAGATATGCACCTCTAGAATTTTTGTCATTAAATAATTTAAGTTAAAGCGGATTATTTTCTCTGTTAAAATTTCCAGTCCTTAATTGACTTCTTTTCTAGTTAAAATTTATTATGAAATATGTCAGTTTAACAAAACCACAGATAATCAACATTAATTACATAACCATACCTATTAGTCAAGAAATTCTCAGAAATATATCTAAGAAAGTTACATATAAAATCAAATTAAGACATTTTCATTGAAAACTGTTTTGACATTTTGGATACTACAACACTGTCAAGTCCACATTTGACTATGTTTCAATATCTTTAATAGTTCTGTAATGCAATAATAGAGCACAAGTAGTTTCAATATCATTAATAATAACTTAATGTAATAATAGCAATGATTGGTGAAGAAAAGAGACCTTAAAAATGGCTTCCCAGTACTCTTGCTGGGATCCTTTCAATGTCTTCTGATTCCAGGCTTGTGCATTTGCTGCCAATGTGGAACTGGTGAATTCAATCTCAGTTTCATAGGCACGTGGAACAGAGAGACTAGACAAGGTAGATACGTGAGTGTGTGTACTATACCACCTCTTTGCATATGGCCCACTTTAGAGAAAGAGCATAGTGAGAGGAGAGCTGCTCTTTGTCATTCTTACTTGCTGCCTTCTGAAGCAGCAGTGCGGCAGCAGGGAGAGGAATCTGGATGCTTTCCACTGACTTCTGGAAACTTCCACCTCAGTGCTCTCAGATTCCAAGTGTGAAGCAAGTGCTTTGAGTGACATCTGGCAGCTCCTTGCAAAACTTATGTAATAAAATAGTTTTTCCTCTTTCAAGCAAACATTTTTAAATTGGGTTTATGTCAATTATTTATTGTTTGCACAAACTTCACCAGTCACACAACTCTGGCTACGCATTCGGCCCTGAGGATTGTATGAAACCATGCCCTAGTCTGTTGAGTGGTTGATGTTCATTCATGTTCAGTCTGCAGGCCTACTTCACTTTTCAAATGTGGTAGGGAATAAATATACCCCTACCATAACGACTAGGATAAAGCAGTAAACCTTTGCTTATTCTGATGTGTACTGGAGCTCAGCATCCTCGGAGATTATTTGAGCACTGATTTTTTTGTTGTTATTTTGACAGTGCAGCAAGGCTTGAAGGATCTTAATTCCAAGACCAGGGATTGAACCTGGGCCCTGGGCAGTGAAAACATGGTGTCCTAACCTTTGGGTTGCTAGGATATTCTCTGAGCATTGATTTTAAAGTATCAACTTTTAAAGCAACCACAGAGATTAAAAAGAAGTGGAGTATATGCTCAATGAACAATCAGTATTGCTACCAAAGTATGATTTGATGATCATGTATATTATTTTCATATATTTTACATCTTTCAGATAATGCAATTTAATGAGGAGACTGGCCAAAGCTAGTATTCTTGCCTAGAAAATTCCATGAACAGAAGCCTTGTGGGCTACAGCCCATGGGGTGGCAAAGAGTTGAACATGACTGAGTACACACTCCAGTTGAAGCTATTTTCTTTTGCAATTCATGGACAATCAAAGTTTGGAAGAATACTATTCTTTACATGAAATTATTGCAACTATCTTTAGCTGTAATCTAGGCAAATAAACATATTTCATCATATTTAAAATATTTTGTAATGAATAAATGACTTGTTTACTGTCTTATATGCCTGAATAAAACTTGAAATGCTCAAATGTTAAAATAATTAATAAGAACTAACAACATATAGTGGAGAAGGCAATGGCATCCCACTCCAGTACTCTTGCCTGGAAAATCCCATGGATGGAGGAGCCTGGTGGGCTGCAGTCCATGGGGTCGCTAAGAGTCGGACACGACTGAGCGACTTCACTTTCACTTTTCACTTTCATCCATTGAAGAAGGAAATGGCAACCCACTCCAGTGTTCTTGCCTGGAGAATCCCAGGGACCGGGGAGCCTGGTGGGCTGCCATCTTTGGGGTCGCACAGAGTCGGACACGACTGAAGGGACTTAGCAGCAGCAGCAGCAGCAACAACATATAGAACTTATACGTATTATTTTTTCAAAGATGGTTCAACATATATATTAATTTATTCAGTCCTCAGCAGTAATATGAGGTGTTAGTTGCTCAGTCATAGCTGTCTCTTCACTACCTCATGGACTATAGCCTGCCAGGCTCCTCTGCCCTTGGAATTCAAAGCTTGGCTATTATCTGTATTTTATCAGTGAATAGTGTAGGCATAGAAATAGTACATAAATTTCCCAAGTTGCACAACTAATGAGCTGAAGAACTGCAATTCCAAACCAGGTTGTCTGGTACCAGTAATTACGTTTTTAATGACTGCTGCAGTGTTTTACTACACAGTAAAAGTTAACATAAAATAGGAATTTTGTACAAGTGCTTGGTAAAACAAAACACAAAGAACACAGTAATATTGGTTTTGTCTAAGTTCGGCCTTTGAATAATTTAATAGCTATGTTTTAAAAACAGAAGGTACACAACCCAAGATCTATTATGATACTCTAAATATGCAGGCAACAATAGCCAAGTATCCCTAAATGTGTAGGAAAATAAATTTAGAAAGCAAAACACATTTTGCAATATTAAGCACTTCATATTTGTAAAAAGTGACAGATAATATTAAAAAAGATTGAAGTAAATGATGTGTTTTTCACTTACTGGTTAATTAATGACTAAGATAACCTAATCCCTAATTACATACCAGTGTAGTTAGTTAGTGCATTTATCTTTAACTTTAAAAGTTGTTCAAACACTGCCTCGGGTGTTGAGAATTTCCTTGTCAACTGATGTCCATTTCAAATTCCACTCGAGTTGTCAACCACAACTTGATCTGAATTTTGGTTTCAAGAGAAGGATAAACCATTGTGAATGATTTACTAGCAATCCTAGTTAATAAGATTGCTAAGGTAACTGCTCTCACGATACATATATTCTTTTGAGGGATGCTAACTGTACAATTACAATATGATTTATTGGGCTGGGTGAATGGTAACGTACATATGGAGCCTAGACTGGTTCAGTGGAAGGGTGGGTAGGACTTGCCTCCAAAGGGAATTCAGGAAACAAGGGTAGTTTCCAGGCAAAATTGGTAAAACCTTGAGGAATAGAGAACCAAAGCATATTTGAAAATCAGAAGAAATTGGAAGGCAGCACAGCGCAACGGTGGAGATTTAAGGCTTGGGATTTGTACTTTTCTGAGATCAGATAAAACATCATTTTCTTTTTTTTTAATATAAATTTATTTATTTTAATTGGAGGCTAATTACTCTACAATATTGTATTGGTTTTGCCATATATCAGCATGAATCCACCACGGATATACATGTGTTCCCCATCCTCTAACTGATATGACATTACATGACATGAAAAAGATGACTTCACTTTTCTAAGGTCCAAATTTTGGAAAGACAAGGAAATTTTACCTATCTCAAAAATCTTAGGGAGGATTAGAGGTGAATTGCTGTGTAAAGCATCAAGGACAAGATATCTGGTACATAATGAGCTCTTGGTGAGTGCTCTCAAATTCCCTGTGGCTAGGCTTTAGACTGTTAATGGGAAGATCTCTGAAAGGGGTAGCTTGAGGACTCAGACCACAAGGGTTTTGTAGCCCAGGATTTGAACTTTATCCTAAGAGTAATGGAGGGCTGCCCTGGTGCTTCAGTGGCTGAGAATCCACCTGTCAATGCAGGGGACATGGGCTTGATCCCTGGTCTGGGATGATCTCATGTGCCATGGAGCAGCTAAGCCTATGGGCTACAACTACTGAAGCCCAAGTACCTAGAGCCCATGCTCTGCAACAAAAGAAGCCAACACAGTGAGAAATCTGTATACTGCAACTAGAGAGCAGCACCTGCTTGCCACCACTAGAGAAAGCCCATGTGCAACAACAAAGATCCACCACAGACAAAAATAAACATAAATAAGTATATATATATAAATTGATAATAATAATAATGAAAGAGTAATGGAAATCTAAAAGGCTTTATAACATAAGAAGTTATACTATTGGATTTGCATTTTGGAAAAATTTAATATTGAGATAGTCATGTAATACTTTGGAGAAGGAAATGGCAACCCACTCCAGTGTTCTTGCTTGGAGAATCCTGTGGACAGAGGAGTCTGGTGGGCTGCTGTCCATGGGGTCGCACAGAGTTGGACACGACTGCAGTGACTTAGCATGCATAGCATGCATTAGCATGTAATACTATAAAAATGAAAAATATTTTCTGTTTTGAAGGTAAGATTGAATAAAAGCAAATATGTAGACAATGGCAGCAGGAAAAACTAATGTTCTTTAGAAATGTGTGCCTTATTTTTTTCCTATACATAGAAATATCCTGGCAGTCACATAAAATCTTTAGAGACCCACCTATATAGAGAGGCTGGCTCTGGACCACCAAACCATTACATAACTTGTCCATAATTCTTAGAAAAACATATGAATGTTCCAGTTGTTGACATATCCACATGTGCAGAAAAATAAAAATCACATGCATAGAAGATGGTCAGAAATTTTGATTACACTTAAATTCAGTATTATTTGGGCTGGGTTTTCTATATACTCTGATTGTTCTTGCCTGTAACTTATTATCTTCTGTGATTGCACTCAATAAATGTTTGTTGAACCAACATTTATGTGGAAATCATTTTATTTTTATACTTACTGTCACATCTTATTGATTCTATTCATGTGTTGTCTTACTACATAATATAAAATTGCGTGTTTCCTATTGGAATATTTATTCTTTCTCATTTCACTGTGTAGAATATGAACCCAACAAGCATTGCTGACATTACATTTCTTATGTGCCCACATCATACTTCTGTGCTTCACTTTTCACATCATATTTCTATGGGTTGAAAATTAGTGCATTTTCCCTTCTTCTACAATAAATAACTGCCAGTATTTTTTAAAAAGTCTGGTCAGAGGACCAACTAAGTTTGACAAATATAAGGAAATAGGAGTATTTGCTATAAGTGAAGATTCCTGAGTCTTACTTACTCTAAATTTACTAAATCAAAATGTTCTGAGTTCTTGCATTAAAAAAAAGATGTTTAGAGGAATCTTACATGAATTCACGTTAGAAAACTGCTTCAGAATGTGCATCCAATTCTTTTCTGTTGAAATGAACAGAACTGGACTATCTCAGTTGTGCCATTCCTGCCAGTATTACTTGACTGGTAAAACAATACCCATGATAACAGTATCATGACTTCTGCTAAGTTAGTCTGAAAAACAATATCAGGAAGCATTGGTGGATAAGCAAGGGCTATAATCTGTATGTCTATTGTTGTTGTTCAGTCACTCAGCTGTGTCTGAATCTTTGCAACCCCATGGACTGCAGCATGCCAGGCTTCCCTGTCCATCAGCAAATCCTGGAGCTTGCTGAAACTCATGGCCATTGAGTCGGTGATGCCATCTCTCTCTCTGTCATCCCCTTCTCTGGCCTTCACTCTTTCCCAGCATCTGTATGTCTGTGGTCCCTAAAAATTTATATGCTGATATTAGGGGTTATTGGGAGGTGAATAGTTCCTGAGAGCAGAGCCCTCATAAATGGGATTTGTGCCTTTATGAACAATTCAGAGTGCTCCCTTGGCGCCTCCTCAAATAAGATACAATGAGAAGCCTGTGAACTACAAGAGGGTCACTCACTCAGTCATTAGGGCATCCTGGTCTCAGATTTTCAGCCACTATAACTGTGAGACCTAAATTTCTATTGTTCATAAGTTACCCGGTCTGTGGTTCTTCGGTTACAGCAAATGAACTAAGATATCTAGTAATGTTTACAATAATTATGTAACTTCTGTAAGGATAGAGAGGTGATAATTTAAACATTGTCACCCTGAAATGAATGCTCCAATGATATGCAGTTGGCTCCACCTAACTTACATTTTTTCTTTGTGTGTGTGATATTTTTTTTTAAATAAATGACATCACGTTTCATGTGACCCAAAACTGGGAAGGAGAGCAAATTTAAACTAAGATTCAAAAGCATATCTAGGCTCAAATATGATAATGAATCACAATTTGTCTTCCAATGTAAAATCTAATGCTAAGTTAAAAACATTCGTTATATAAATTCAGGATGTGGAAAGAGCTGGGCTAAAGACAGTTTATTTGCAAAAGGCAGATGGCTTTTATTGATTGCAAGCTGCATGTGAATCAATAATGTGAAGCACTTGCCAAAAGTGAAGAAATTGTTTTTAGTCTAATTATAATGTTTCAGCAACAACAAAAGTAAGTAAAAATGATCATAATGCCATCAGTGTTACACAATTTTAATTGTTGTATTCTCTTCTAGGCATTGAGCACATACATGCCTAAATCAGATAGCTTAATCATAATATGAGCATCATTATTTAAATGTTGCTTTTTCTATTTAATATCATATCGTAAAGCTAAAGTGATCTTAAGCATCATTAATTGTAGCTCAAAGCTGAAGGCAAGGAAAATCATAGCAGAGTTTCATTTCATGCATGGACCTGGCAGACAACACCACATCTGGAGATGAGGTCCCAGTGGCATGGAGTCTGGAAACATAAGGCCAGTGACCTGCCAGGAAAAGAAGATTCTTAGGGAATCATGAAAGTTGTTTTCATGTACTCGAAGGCTCATTTTGTGGAAGAGAGCTTACCAAGTACCTTTTGTTATTTTTCCCTGTTCTTCTCTAGGGAGCCCAATTAAGATTAGTTGAATTGAATTCAAAAAGTGCTCATTGATTCTCTATTATATTCCAGGCATTGGGCTTGGAGTTCAGGGATAAATGGACAAGGAAGACACAACATCTTCACACACTGATCCGAGAATCTCGTTGAGAAACAAGCATGAAATTCCTTGTCAACTCCTTTTAAAGCGCCTGAGATAAACTTCCAAGTTGCTTTTCTAAAGTACTGCATTAAATCTCTCTCCCATCAGGGTTATAGATGAGAGAGCTGTTTCAATACATCTTGTCCTGGTGGTTCAGAAGTAAAGAATTCACCTGCCATTGAATGAGATGTGGGTTCAATCCCTGGGTCAGGAAAATCTCCTGGAGAAAGAAATGATAACCCACTCCAGTAATCTTGCCAGGAAAATCCCACAGACAAAGGAGCCTGACGGGCTACAGTCCATGAAGTTGTAAAAGAGTCAGGAGCACACACAAACACGCAGCCACACACATATTCTATACCACTGAATCACTTTGCTGTATACCAGAAATTAATACAATATTGTAAACTAATTGTACGTCAAAAAAAAAAAACTTTTAAAAAGAATGCTTCAGTAAAGATTATACACTTGTTTGATAATAGTTAAGATTGTATCCTTTGAAAGAGATAGAAAAATGTGAATATTTACTGAAAAATTATCTATTTTATGACTCAGAGTTGGGCATGAAGAAAGTCCGGTCTTTAACATCAGAACACAAAATGTCCTGTGAAATTGAACTTCAGATAAACAATGGGTCATTTTTTAGTATAAGTATATATATAAATGCATATATGGTATAGGTCTATTTGGGGGCATATTTATATTAAGAACAGTTCATTGCTTTTCAAAAATTGAAATTGAACTGAACATTCTTATTCTATCAACATCTTGAAGGAGGCAAGAGACTTCCATTTGGCAGGCAGCCCGGGTTTCCAGAGCTGGGTGAGAAGTCAGTCTCTGTAGAGGTAGGATCATGGTAAAGGCAAGAAATAGTTAAATGTAGGATATTTTATAAATAAGTAAATATTTAAACATAATAAGAGCTAGTTTTCTCAGTATTGGTAAAGGGAAATGAATTCAAGGAAAGAAAGAAAACTAGAATGAACCTAGTGTTCAGTTCAGTTCAGTCTCTCAGTCATGTCCAACTCTTTGCGACCCCTGGACTGCAGCACGCCAGGCTTCCCTGTCCATCACCAACTCCCAGAGCTTGCTCAAACTCATGTCCATATCGAGTCGGTGATGACATCCAACCATCTCACCCTCTATCATCCCCTTCTCAATCTGCCTCAATTGTTCCCAGCATCAGGCTCTTTCAGAGCTTCAGCTTCAGCATCAGTCCTTCCAGTGAATATTCAGGACTGATTTCCTTTAGAATTGACTGATTGGATATCCTTGCAGTCCAAGCAACTCTCAAGTTTTCTCCAACACCACAGTACAAAAGCATCAATTCTTCAGCTCTCAGCTTTCTTTATGGTCCAACTCTCACACCCATACATGACTACTGGAAAAGCCATAGCTTTAATTATATGGACCTTTGTGGGCAAAGTAACGTCCCTGATTTTTAACATGCTGTCTATGTTGGCCATAGCTTTTTCCCCAAGGAGCAAGTGTCTTTTAATTTCATGGCTGTAGTCACCATCTGCAGTGATTTTGGAGCCTAGAAAAATAAAATCTGTCACTATTTCCATTGTTTCTCCATCTATTTGCCATGAAGTGATGGGACCAGATGCCATGCTCTTAGTGTTCTGAATGTTGAATTTTAAGCCAGCTTTTTCACTCTCCTTTTTCTCTTTCATCAAGAGGCTCTTTACCTCCTCTTTCCTTTCTACCATAAGGATGGTATCATCTGCTTATCTGAGGTTATTGATATTTCTCCAGGCAATCTTGATTCGAGTTTGTGCTTCATCTAGTCAGGCATTTCACATGATGTGCTCTGCATATTAGTTAAATAAGCAGGGTGACAATATACAGCCTTGAGGTACTCCTTTTCCTATTTGGAACCAGTCCATTGTTCCATGTTCAGTTCTAACTGTTGCTTCTTGACCTGCATACATATTTCTCAGGGGGCAGGTCAGGTGGTCTGGTATTCCCACCTCTTTAAGAATTTTCCAGTTTGTTGTGATCTACATAGTCAAAGGCTTTGGCATAATCAATAAAGCAGAAGTAGATGTTTTTTTCTGGAATTCTCTTGCTTTTTTGATGATCCAATGGATGTTGGCAATTTGATCTTTTGTTCCTCTGCCTTTTCTTAATCCAGTTTGAACATCTGGACATTCTTGGAATTTTGCACATTGCTTGGCTAGCATGTGAGATTAGTGCAATTGTGCAGTAGTTTGAATATTCTTTGGCATTGCCTTTCTTTGGGATTGGAATGAAAACTAACCTTTTCCAGTCCTGTGGCCACTGCTGAGTTTCCAAATTTGCTGGCATATTGAGAGCAGCACTTTCACAGGATCATCTTTTAGGATTTGAAAGAGCTCGGCAGAAATTCTATCACCTACATCTACAGTAGCTTTGTTCACAGTGATGCTTCCTAAGGTCCACTTGACTTCACATTCTAGGATGTCTGGCTCTAGGTGAGTGATCACACCATCATGGTTATCCTGGTCATTGAGATCTTTTTGTATAGTTCTTTTGTGTATTCATGCCACCTCTTCTTAATTGGATTAAAATTAGTTATTGATGTGAATTTACTGTTTTTAAGAATCACAACTGAATATAGAAATAAGCATAGATGTAAATGTGTGTTTCTGTGTATACATTTATCCTTTAACTCTGTCCCTTTAGAGCAAGAACAATAACACTCTGAGAGCCGTGATAACACCTTACTCATGTATCTTGGATTCCTCACTAAAGGAAATCAGAGATCATTAGAGAAAGGACTGATTCTAAGACTGGGGCTGGTAAAATACTAGATGAACATGGAATACCTTGTTGGACCAGGTATTCTTTACTTCAAAATTAAAATAAAGCAAGTTTGAAAGCTCATATCAGAATAAGCCATTGACTCAAAAGGAAACAATTTGAAGATCAAAGTTAAAAATGATAGTTAAGAATTATAATCCCCTGTATGCAGGTCAGGAAGCAACAGTTAGAACTGGACATGGAACAACAGACTGGTTCCAAATAGGAAAAGGAGTACATCAAGGCTGTATATTGTCACCCTGCTTATTTAACTTATATGCAGAGTACATCATGAGAAATGCTGGGCTGGAAGAAGCACAAGCTGGACTTAAGATTGCCGGGAGAGATATCAATAACCTCAGATATGCAGATGACACCACCCTTATGGCAGAAAGTGAAGAGGAACTAAAGAGCCTCTTGATAAAAGTGAAAAAAAAAGAGTGAAAAAGTTGGCTTAAGGCTCAACATTCAGAAAACGAAGATCATGGCATCCGGTCCCATCACTTCATGGCAAATAGATGGGGAAACAGTGGCTGAGTTTATTTTTGGGGCACCAAAATCACTGCTGATGGTGATTGCAGCCATGAAATTAAAAGATGTTTACTCCTTGAAAGGAAAGTTATGACCAACCTAGATAGCATATTAAAAAGCAGAGACATTACTTTGCCAACGAAGGTCCGTCTAGTCAAGGCTGTGGTTTTCCAGTAGTCATGTATGGATGTGAGAGTTGGATTATAAAGAAAGCTGAGTGCTGAAGAATTGATGCTTTCGAACTGTGGTGTTGGAGAAGACTTTTGAGACTCCCTTGGACTGCAAGGAGATCCAACCAGTCCATTCTAAAGGAGATCGGTCCTGGGTGTTCACTGGAAGGATTGATGTTGAGGCTGAAACTCCAATACTTTGGCCACCTCATGCGAAGAACTAACTCATCGGAAAAGACCCTGATGCTGGGAAAGATTGAGGGCAGGAGGAGAAGGGTAGGACAGAGGATGAGATGGTTGGAAGGCATCACCTTGGACATGGGTTTGGGTGGACTCTGGGAGTTGGTGATGGACCGGGAGGCCTGGTGTGCTGCAGTTCATAGAATCGCAAAGATTTAGACACAACTGAGCCACTAAACTGAACTGAATGAAAATTGAAACCCATAACATATTAAAGGTGCAAACAATGGAAAAGTTGTGGCAGACATTCACTTCCCAAAAAACACTTACTAATGACAAAAGAATATCATGGAGTGGCCTGATGGCTATCACCTTAATCAAGTGATAAAAATAGTCAGACACACTGAAATTGTGCACAGTCTTATAGAGTGAAATCAGAATATCACTCCATCACTTTGGTGTTATGCTTGCTAGAAATGCATTATCTGAATCTAATTAGAAGAGAACAAGAGATAAACCCACACTGAGATAAATTCTACATAAGCACATGCTTGTAATCATCAAATGTTAAATACTATGAAAGAGAATGAAAGACTGAGGAATGGCCTGGACTAAAGGGAATGAGAAGAGATGTAGCAATAAGAGGAAATATGTGGATCTGAATTGCACTTTTATATAGGGTGAATTTGGTTGGGTTATGAAAAGGAGATAGTGATGCTGAAAGCTCAGCGTCTGTGTCCTGGTGTGGAATCAAATCTCAAAGACAGAATTTTGGATAAAAGTAGGAAATAATAGCTTCATTGCTTTGTCAGGCAAATGTGAACACAGCAGGCTCCTGTTCTGAAAAATACTCTGCCGATATGATACCATAATGATGTATCATATCATTATATACTTGTCAATTTCATAGAACTTAAGACACAAATAGTACAACAATGTAAACTATGGACTTTGGGTGATTATGGGGTGTCAGTGTAGGTTCATCAGTTGAATCCACAATGTTCAGTTCAGTTCCGTGCAGTCGCGACCCCATGGACTGCAGCATGCCAAGCATCCCTGTCCATCACCAACTCCCGGCGTTTACTCAAACTCTTGTCCATTGAATCAGTGATGCCATCCAATCATCTCATCCTCTGTTGTCCCCTTCTCCTCCCGCCTTCATCTTTCCCAGCATCAGGGTCTTATCAAATGAGTCAGTTCTTTGCATCAAGTGGCCAAAGGACTGGAGTTTCAGCTTCAGCATCAGTCCTTCCAATGAATATTCAGGACTGATTTCCTTTAGGATGGACTGGTTGGAACTCCTTGCAGTCCAAGGGACTCTCAAGAGTCTTCTCCAACACCACAGTTCAAAAGCATCAATTCTTTGGTGCTCAGCTTTCTTTATAGCCCAACTCTCACGTCCCTACATGACTACTGGAAAAACCACAGCCTTGACTAGATGGACCTTTGTTGGCCAAGTAATGTCTCTGCTTTTGAATATGCTATCTAGGTTGGTCATAACTTTTCTCCCAAGGAGTAAGCATCTTTTAATTTCATGGCTGCAGTCACCATCTGTAGTGATTTTGGAGCCCAAAAGGATAAAGTCACACCTCATCATCACCCAAAGTCCATTGTTTACATTGTTGCACTATTTGTGTCTTATATTCTATGAAACTGACAAGTATATAATGATATGATACATCATTGTGGTATCATATCAGCAGAGCATTTTTCAGAACAGGAGCTTGCTGTGTTCCCCTTTGCCTGGCAAAGCAATGAAGCTATTCTTTTCTACTTTAACCCAAAATTCTGAATGTATAATGGCAGGGAGTATATGGGAAATCTCTGTTTCTTCCCCTCAAATTTGCTATAAACCTTACACTACTCTAAAAATCTTTTTTAATTTAAATTTTAAAAATTAAATTTAAATTAAATTAAATTTAAAAATGAAATAGAAGAAGTGCTCGGTTACAGACAAAATTGTATTAACTGGAAAGCATGAGGCATGAACTTAGCGATTAACCAAAAGTAAAATGGAGATTACCTTTTCTTTCAGTATTTGCTTGGCATATTTCCAACCATAACATTATGATTCACTGCCTTAGGGAGTCAAGGGAAATGCACATGTGATACATAAATTTGGCAAACTTTCTGTCTCAGGGCTTGTCCCCAGTGATGTCTTTACTAGTCTTTCCCTGGAGCTACTGAGGTGGAACAGACTGGGCTAAATCTGTGATTATTCAAAAAGTTATGGCTTCTAAAGTTGCTTTTGGGAAAAAAAATCCTTGACTTTGGCTAAGGCAAGGGAAACTCTGGCTATAGTTCAAGGATTCAGAAGGTCTGATTTTTTTTACCGAAATAATGGCCAAATTTTCTTCCCCTCTCACTTTGCTAAAAACTTCTGGCCATACAGACATTTAGTCCTCTTTTAATTCCTGTAATAGGAAGCTGTGTATGCCTTAGGCTCTTTGGTTTCTGTGCCTCAGGGTCTTCATTATAAAATAAAATTACATTGATAGTATTTATTTCACAGGATTCTTATGCGGATCCTAATAGTAAAGTATATGAGCAAAAAGAGCTTTGGGGAGAACTGGCACACTTCGATAAATAAGATTAGGTGATGGAAATCACTGAAACTACTACTGCTCATTTCTTTTCTTTTTTCCAGTGAGCACATCAGAATCTTGATTTTAAGAGTCAGTCAGGATCCATCTGATATCTGAAGAGGATCTTAATATAAACCTTGAGGAACACAATGGGAGGGCTTTTTATTTTTTTCTTTTTGGTTATGACTGCATGTACTCTGGGCTTCCCAGGTGGCACAGTGGTAAAGAATCTTCCTGCCAGTGCAGGAGACACCATATATATGGTTTGATCCCTGAGTTGGGAAGATCCCCTGGCGTAGCAAATGGCAACCAGCTCCAGTATTCTTGTCTGGAAAATTCCATGGAAAGAGGAACCTGGTGGGTTACAGTCCATGGGGTCACAAAGAGTTGGACACAACTGAGTGAGAGTTGCACACACACAGACACAGACACACACATACACACTCACCCTTGTGCACACATGCTCCACAGAATGAGAACCAGATTCCCTTTACTAAATTCAAAATAATAAATGACTGATGATTGCATAGAAGAAGGCAAAAATAATACATGATGTGGTTCTGAGTTTCTTTGCTTTTTTCTTTTCCCTCTTGGGAACTCCCTAATTATGGAATAGCTAAGAAAATGCCTGGTCACTATTTGGGTTCACCTGAATTATTCTGTTCATCCTTGAGTGCCTTGTTTTTCTCTATTGTTACACCAGTCTACACTGAGCTATTTCTTCCTCCCATTGATGCTGAAAATTTTGTGTACCAGTGCTGAATCGAATCTCAGAGACTGAGTTTTGGGTGAAGTAGAAAAGAATAGCTTTATTGCTTTGCCATGCAGAGTAGGACACAACAGGCTCCTTTCCTGAGAAATACTGTGTTCCAGCCTGGGAGAATTTGGTGAAGAGCTTATTGCAATGGTTCATGGGTTAAGATTGAGGTGTATGATCTTGTTACAGATGGTCTCTTGATGAGATTCTCTGGTTCCTTTAACTTGGCCTCAGGTGGTCTACTCTGTAATGAAGAATATTACACCTTTCATTTGGGATTTACTTCTGTAAAAATCTCAAAGATACTCTTATGTATATCCCTTGAAGCAGAACATGTTGGCTTAAAACTTAACATTCAGAAAACTAAGATCATGGCATCCGGTCCCATCACTTCATGGCAAATAAATGGGGAAACAGTGGAAACAGTGACAGATTTTATTGTTTTGGGCTCCAAAATCACTGCAGGTGGTTGACCAACCTAGATAGCATATTAAAAAGAAGAGACATTACTTGGCCCATAAAGGTCCGCCTAGTCAAAGCTATGGTTTTTCCAGTAGTCATGTATGGATGTGAAAATTGCACTATAAAGAAAGCTGAGTGCTGAAGAATTGATGCTTTTGAACTGTGGTGTTGGAGAAGATTCTTGAGAGTCCCTTGGACTGCAAAGGGTTCCAACCAGTCCGTCCTAAAGGAAATCAGTCCTGAATATTCATTGGAAGGACTGATGCTAAAGCCAAAACTCCAATACTTTGTCCACCTGATGTGAAGAAATGACTCATTTGAAAAGACCCTGATGCTGGGAAAGATTGAAGGCAGGAGGAGAAGGGAATGACAGAGGATGAGATGGTTGGATGGCATCACTGACTCAATGGATGTGAGTTTGAGTAAGCTCCAGGAGTTGGTGATGGACAGGGAGGCCTGGTGTGCTGCAGTGCATGGGGTCACAAAGAGTCGGACATGACTGAGCTACTGAACTGAACTGAGGCAGAAGAAGGACCCTGCCTCTAGGCTGCACTACTGCTTCTTGGCTGCATCCTCTCACTTCCTTGAACCAGTTCAGTTCAGTTCAATTCAGTCGCTCAGTTGTGTCTGATGCTTTGCAACCCCATGAATTGCAGCACACCAGGCCTCCCAGTCTATCACCAACTCACGTCCATTGAGTCGGTGATGCCATCCAACCATCTCATTCTCTGTCATCCCCTTCTCTTCCCACCTTCTATCTTCCCCAGTATCAGGTCTTTTCAAATGAGTAGCAACTGTTTGAATCTGCCCTTTGGAATCAGAGAAAGTCATGGAGGTTGGAGTTTGCTTTCTCCAAGGCTTCCATGCCTAGAAGACCACAGGGTCCTGCTCAGTTTCACTACCTGAAAACTAGTTATAATTTGTCTAGAAAAGCATCAGAGCCTCTGCTTGAATTGTCCAAAGAGCATGTATTTCTTATTAATATGGGAGATCTGTGGCCCTACTGAATTTCTGCCATAATCTGACTATGGAAAGAATATCTTCCTCATTAAGGACTGCGCTAAAAATACACTTCACTCCAATGGGGGCATGCCACCACTATCACACTCTTCCTTGTCATTTAGACTTTTTCTAGGTTAACACAGTATAGAATTTAGCAGCTTTTTTTTTTTTTTAATAATCCTCATTGTTAGAACAAAGTTTCACATATATTGACCCTTATTATTAATTGCCTATAATACTATGAGTATTTCATGGGTAAGGATAACAGGATAGGGCAGCTTCTCTCTCCAAAAAGCATTTGAGGCAGTGAGGACATCCAAGTCACTATTATTGCTAGATAGCTAGCATCTCTCAAGTTGTCTTTTGGCATGAAACAAAGCATGTTTTTTAAGACTTTGAGCCACAAAGACCATCCCTTAGGAAGAGAAAGTTTGAGATTAAGAAATGACACTCTTCGTATCTCCACAGTGCTTCACTGCATTCTTTACTCATCACTCATTCTCTTCACAACGTTGCCATCATCACTCAATGATCACTGGATAAATGAGCAAGTTTTGTGCCTTCCCCTCCCATCTCCTCCATCCCTGAAAAGGAAACATCATCAAGTACTGATGCCAATTTTAATAAATTGAGTTAGAAAAGCAGACGTTCTTTGTACAACATAATCAATGTTACATATCGAATAACATATATTTTTTTTAATTGAACTTTTAAAATAAGATAATTTGTTTCAGCTTGAATTAATTCTAATGGTATATTATAAAATATCTGCAAAAATTCAATGTTGAAACATTGAATTAAAATAATAAGACTTGGTTTCAAAGTTTGTATAAATGCTACTGATAAATCTTGTCAACTAGAAATTTGCACTTATCAACAGCATTGCCAACACCTGAAAAACAAGGAGATTGAACCCCAGGCTGCTATAGCTGTTGATCTTCAACTACCCTTGAGGGAGTTCAGGGTGGAGTGAGGCACTCTGTGCTCCAGGGAATCTGGTGGGACAGGTCTTTAGATAGCTGGATGTTTTTAGGAACAGATTTTATGATCTCAATCCTCACATCTCCTCATATCTAGAGAAACACTAAATCCCTTCGTGGTGACATCAGATCCTCAGGACTAACAAAAAGACTTTTGTAAAATGAGTGCTTCATGGTATTGAATTCCCCCTTCACCAAAACCTTATATATGGACTTTTCCCCACTGCTGCTTTGGAGCAGTCTCTCAGAGCTCTATGAGATGCTGCCTCAAGGGCTGTAGACCTCATTTTGCCCCAAAGAAAACTTAACTCACAACTCTCAAGTTGTACATCTTTTTTTAGTTGACAGTCTCAATGAAAACTATTCAAAAGAAACTGATAAAAAATTTTTTTCTGTCAAAATAACATTTGTCATGTAATAAGGGAATTTTGGGGTTTCCCAGGTGGTGATGGTGGTAACGAACCCATCTGCCAGTGTAGGAGATGTAAGAGATGTGGGTTCAATATCTGGTTTGGGAAGATCCCTTGGAAGAGGGCACAGCAACTCACTCCAGGATTCTTGCCTGGAGAATCCCATGGACAGAGGAGCCTGGTGGGCTACAGTCCACAGGGTCACAAAGAGTCAGACTTGATGGGAGTGACTAAGCACACACTCACACAAGGGAGACTGAATAAGCAGGAACTGCGCTGGAAAGAACTGATTTTTCACAGATGATAAAAGCCCAGAGACGAGGCCTCCAGGACCTACATGGGAACTGTCCAAAGCTGTCAGATATGTCTGCTCTGTTCTGTTTTCTGGTCAACCCTACTTAGCATGTATCCCTTAACCACAAGCTTTTCTATGTCAGCACATCATGACTATGTTCCAAGGGAAGAACAAAGGGCAAATGGGCAAAGGCCAAATAGTCCATGCCAACTAACTGCCTTCTTCATGAACTTTACAGGAAAACCACACTCAGAGAATTCCCTCTAAATCCTATTGCCACATGCTTGGTATGTGACCACCCTAGTAGCATCAGTTCAGTTCAGTCGCTCAGTCGTGTCCAACTCTTTGTGATCCCATGAATCACAGCACGCCAGGCCTTCCTGTCTATCACCATCTCCTGGAGTTCACTCAAACTCATGTCCATGGAGTCGGTGATGTCATCCAGCCATCTCATCCTCTGTCGTTCCCTTCTCCTCCTGCTCCCAATCCCTCCCAGCATCAGGGTCTTTTTCAATGAGTCAACTCTTCGCATGAGGTGGCCAAAGTACTGGAGTTTCAGCTTCAGCATCAGTCTTTCCAGTGAACACCCAGGACTGATCTCCTTTAGGATGGACTGGTTGGATCTCCTTGCAGTCCAAGGGACTCTCAAGAGTCTTCTCCAACACCACAGTTCAAAAGCATCAATTCTTTGGTGCTCAGCTTTCTTCACAGTCCAACTCTCACATCCATACATGACCACAGGAAAAACCATAGCCTTGGCTAGACAGACCTTTGTTGGCAAAGTAATATCTCTGCTTTTCAATATGCTATCTAGGTTGGTCATTACTTTCCTTCCAAGGAGCAAGCGTCTTTTAATTTCATGGCTGCAATCACCATCTGCAGTGATTTTGGAGCCCTCAAAAATAAAGTCTGACACTGTTTCCACTGTTTCCCCATCTATTTCCCATAAAGTGATGGGACCAGATGCCATGATCTTAGTTTTCTGAATGTTCAGCTTTAAGCCAACTTTTTCACTCTCCTCTTTCACTTTCATCAAGAGGCTTTTTAGTTCCTCTTCACTAGCATCAGATTCTGCAAAGCTAAATGTTTTAAACTGGGTATGTTGCCACCTCACAGAAAAGCAGAACACTGTGATTAAAAAAGAAAAGGAAAGTGAACATTAGACAAGACACTAGCAGTGTTGGCCACGAATAACCTAATAAATAGATCCTCATAAAAATAATAATCTCTTTGACACTGGCCTTGGCAATGATATTTTTGGATTTGACCCCAAATCCAAGGCAGCAAAAGCAAATTAATGGAACCACATTAGACCACAAACTTTCTCCACAAAAAGGGAACAACAAAATGACAGGGCAACCCATGGAATATGTTTTCAGATCATATATCTGATAAGCAGTTAATATCCAAAATAGATAAATAGATAAATATCCAAAATACAACTCAGGCATAATCAAGACCTGTTCTACAGGCAGCCCTCAAGAGGACTGGCAGCTTCTGGTGTCCTTAACAGATAAGCTGATAGAGTTAGAGGCAACAGATTTATAGAGGAATAACAAGCACTTGTCAGGACTGAGTTCTATGCAGCTGGAAAACAGAGCAAGCCATGGGAAGCCCTAGGAGTCAGGCTGGGCTGCAGGGGTCTGGCAGCCTGTCAGCTGGGACCTTACAGGGCACCTTGCATGCCTGTGAGAAGCAGCGTCCAGGTCTCATGGATGGGAAAGTTTGGTCCTACCCACTGAAGGAGTATCAACTTCCCTGGAGGCTCAGATGGTAAAGCGTTTGCCTCCAGTGCGGGAGACGGGGGTTCAATCCCTGGGTTGGGAAAATCTCCTGGAGAAAGAAGTGGCAACCCGCTCCAGTATTCTTGCCTGGAGAATCCCATGGGCAGAGGAGGTGGGTAGGCTACAGTCCATGGGGTCACAAAGAGTCGGACACGACTGAGCGACTTCACTTTCTTTCTTTCACTGAAAGAGTGAGTTCACTGGTCAACATTTATTCATGTTTTACTGGGCCCTTTTCGGGTTTCTGACCTTCTCCCCCAACTCCTAAATTCCCGGTAATCTAGTTCCTTGCTGTTTCTCTGCAGCTGAAATCTGCTCCTCCTCACCTTTGCTTGTAAAATAAAATGGCACCAATATAGCTTCTAATTCTGAAAGTATATTGCCTCCGACCTTGCACCTCCATTTCAGCAAAGCATTGGATGAGATCTCTCTTGGCCTTTTCCCCCACTGTCTCCAGCACTAAAACTTACTGTGTTTTAGTTTCTTGTGGACGTATTTTCCAGTTATACTGGAATGACTTTAATCGTTGTGAGAGTAAAGATTAGTTTCATCGCTTCTCCCACTACTGACAACATCTAGAACTTTTCCTGAAGTCTGCACTGAAGTATAGTCAATGTTTAGTCTAGTTTGAGTAGTTATTCATTTGAAGAAAATGTAGTGTCATGTAATGGAAGTCAAATAAGATGTTTTGTGTTTTGTAGATATCTTCCTGATGTTTTATAATTCTAATGCAATGATGCAGGATGGAAATTGATTATGCCAGCATACAACCAAAGGGAAGACATTTGGCCACAAATGCATGCTTTACTTGCATGTGTGTGTGCTCAGTCACTCAGTCATGTCTGACTCTTTGAGACCCCATAGACTGTAACCCACCAGCCTCCTCTGTCTACAGGATTTCCCAGGTAAGAATACTGGAGTGAGTTGCCATTTTCTCTCCCAGGGGAATCTTCCTAATCCAGGGATCAAACACACATCTCCTGCATCTCTTGCGTTGACAGGCAGATTCTTTACCACTGCACCACCAGGGAAGCTCACGCTTTACTTAATCTCACCTATTTCTTAGCAGCCCTCTCTCCGTACACTCCATCTCCCACCTGAGGAAAGAGATTAAGCTAATTATTCAAATTCAGAGATTCTGATTGCACACAATTATTAGTGGGTATAGCCTCTGGGTGTTCAATCCTTCAAAGTGAGTGTTTAGGCTCCAGGATTTCTCTCTGTCATTTCCATTTTTGTACCATGTTGCAAAATTGGTAAGCAAAGTCAATTTCTCTTCAATTTTGGTGGCCTTTCCTCTTACTCTTCTGCTGTATCTAGTTGGTAAATAGACACTTTCTTTACATTTCTCTGTATGCTGATCTCAATATATAAATTGTGGAGTTCTTAGGGTAAAAGACGGAGAAGGCAATGGCACCCCAGTACTCTTGCCTGGAAAATCCCATGGACGGAGGAGCCTGGTGGGCTGCAGTCTGTGGGGTTGCTAAGAGTCAGACACGACTCAGCAACTTCACTTTCACTTTTCATGTTCATGCATTGGAGAAGGAAATGGCAACCCACTCCAGTGTTCTTGCCTGGAGAATCCCAGGGATGGTGGACTCTGATGGGCTGCCATCTCTGGGGTCGCACAGAGTCGGACACGACTAAAGCGACTTAGCAGCAGCAGTAGGGTGAAAGAAGTGTTTAAGAGATTCTGTCTAGACCTAAAGCTTGCTCTAGGGGCTTCAATTTATCTTTCAACCAGGGTTATTAGTTGTATTAGGATACAACAAAATGACTTTCTGTTTTCCCATTCTGTTTTGATTCTTGGGATCCTACTTTATAATTCTAAGGGAGGAATTCTTGGCTGTGACATAGGATAAGCTTCTCTAGACTCTTGTATTCTGGTTTCCCAGGTGGTTCAGTGGTAAAGAAACTGCTTGCCAATGCAGGAAAGTCAGGTTTAATCCCTGAGTCAGGAAGATTCCCTGGAGAAGGAAATGGCAACCCACTCCAGTACTCTTGTCTAGGAAATCCTATGGACAGAGGAACGTGGTGGGCTACAGTCCACGGGATCACAAAGGGTCAGATGTGACTGAATGAGCATGCACACACAGCCTCTTGTATCAGTCAAAGTTTTTCAGAGAAACGCAATCAATAAGAGATTTATTATGAGAAATTAGCTGATGCAGTGATAGATGCTGAAAAGTCCCATAATCTTTCATCTGCAAGCTGAAGATCCAAAAAGCCAATAGTGTAATTTAATCTGGATTCCAAAGCCTAAGAATCAAGTGAGCTGGTTGACATAAATCCCATTTTGAGAACAGGAGAGATGAAATGAGATGTCCCAGCTAAATTAATTGAGCAGTAATAGAAAGGGGGCACATTCCTTCTTTCTCCACTTGCTTTTCCATTTAATTCCCAATGGATTTTATGATGTCCAGTCACATTGGTGTTCTCATGTTTTTTTGTTAATGACTGAGGTATGTTTGAATACTTTTGTTTCAAATCTCCAAAGAGATTGAAACAAGTTATTAGGTTGTAAACAATAAAATTAAAAAAGTTTTAAAAAAGATTCCAAGATCCTAAAAAATAGAGTTAGAAGTTTTAAAATGTATTAGGAAAACTCTGTGTAAAAATAAACACCTCATAATTTCTTAGTTGTTGGAATTAGGTCTACAGAGTGAGCTCTGAGATTTTTGGCAGCCAAAGAAGAAATTTTATATTTTTCACTAAGAACATTCATTTAGTTGTTAGCATGACAGTCATATTCAAGTCCTGTTTTTTGTACAAGTACTTAATGTTTTCTCACAGAATGCTTATACATGCAATCTGCAGCTATTTTTACTCATGCCCTTCCTTCCTCCAAAGCTTTATTACCCTCTTCTATAAAAACTGCCCTGGGGCAAACATTTACACCTCTGGGTACCACGGAACACAGCACAAGTGGCTCAAGGTTACCATGGCTCAAGGATCCCATTTGAGATCATATCCACAGAAACTATTTATCCAGTGATAGCAAAACCAAGATTGTTCTTTGTCTTCATATTTTTTGTTTCTGTTCCTTTTCTTCTGGAATCCTAAACAAATTATATGTTCTAGTATGCACCCATTCTGCTGGAGTTACAATGTGATGAAGTCCTACTCATTAACTTCATTTTCAAGTACATGACTTTGTGAATTGATGGTATTTCTGCTCCTTTGAGGGAACAGAAGTCTCTCTAGAGCTAGAAATCTATTTGAAATCTCTCTAGAGCTAGATAACATAACAAAAGGAAATAAACTGGTTCTAGAATGTACTATTTTCCTGGGGGAGCAGGAAGAGGAAATGGAAACGTCTATTTTCCTTGCTACATACCAGATAAAGATATTTTTATTTCTGGTGTGTAGTTAGATTATAGCAATTCCAGAGCATCAGTAAGCTCTCCATCTTAAATTATTTCAATTCTAAACTACTTCTCAGTAGCTAAATGCTCAATTCTTGTGTTCATTCAGTTAAATCTAATCTACTCACTAACACCTTAGTGTGATCATGTTGAAGATTCTGCTCAAGCCAGAAAATTTGCTCAGAGAATGTCTTGGATATAACTAGGAACAAGTGACACATTATATATACTTTGAATGGGAAGAAGTTGGATAAAGAAGATTGTAATCCAGTTTATTGCACAAGAGTTGAATCCTTAATTGTAGGACAACTAAGCCAGGCATCTAATTTAATGTCAGCTGTATGAATAAGGAAACTTGCTATAATTACTTCAGTTACTCTTGTAAATTCTGAATTATGAACAGATTTGAAATTTTGGACCATCCCTGGTGATGGACAGGAAAGCCTGGCGTGCTGCAGTCCATGGAGTTGCAAAGAGTCGTACATGACTGAGCAACTGAACTGAACTGAACTAAGCATCCCTAAGTCCTTATGAAAATCTACTTTTTTATTTTTAAGTAGATGCAGATGTCAATTGAAGAAATGAATGGTTGAAATGTATAATCTTAAGTGTGTTATATTATTGATCTTAAGTCAAAGGTTACTTTTCTGAAAAAACAAAACAAAACAAAACAAAACACTATATTTTCCTCAAAAAAAAAAAAAAACCCTTAAAACTAATGTTACATTAATTTTACTTGATCTAAAAATGACTTACTATAGCTCTATGGTCAGAAATGTCTAATAATATAGTGAGTTACACACAATATATACTGTTTTATAAACTCAGAATAAGTATAGGCTTCCACAATTTTTTTCTGTGTTCTTTAATAGAAAGCCATATTATATGAAAAGTCTATCTAATATAGAAGATGGCTGATTATTGGCAGTTCACACACAAAAAGACATTCACCCAAAGATTTAATCCTGTGTAAGTTGTCTGTATAATATAGAAAATTATGATATATTATTATAAATATGAATTAAGCACAGGCTTTAGCAGTAGTTAATACAGTCATCTGGCTTTTGTTAATAATTTTTGATAACCACTTAATGGAAATAAAATGAGGTTTCAGAAGTGTAAATGGTGTGCAATTTTGAGACAAAGTTCTATTTTACTTTTGTGGGCCCACAGCCAAGTCGTTGGGAGAAAAATTAACTCCTGTAGTTCATATGCTTCAGGAGTTTTCCCACAGTACCACTTGACTAGCACTTGGACAAGGTAATTTACCGTATCTCTGACTGTCTGACTCCCAAAGGCATGTTCATTTTGCTTCCCAGAATCAGGTTGAGGTCTGGAGTTCTATGTTTATGATCATGAAGTATATTTTGGCTAGCAGAATGAAAGAATGAGGGTGGTTTTTAGAAAACTCATCCATTACCTTGACTTCAAAACTATTAAATGGATGTTGTGTTGGAATCTTGCAACCCCACGGACTGTAGCCTGCCAGGCTCCCCTGTCCATGGGAATCTCCAGGCAAGAATACTGGAGTGGGTTGCCATTTCCTTCTCTAGGGGATTTTCCCGACTCAGGGATTGAACCAGGGTCTCCTGCATTGCAAGCAGACTCTTTACCAACTGAGCTACAAGGGAAGCCCCCTTGTATACTGCCTAATGAGAATAACCAACTTCAAAAGATCAGTTCAGTTCAGTTCGGTGGCTCAGTCGTGTCCAACTCCTTGTGACCCCATGAATCACAGCACGCCAGGCCTCCTTGTCCATCACCAGCTCCTGGAGTTCACTCAAATTCATGTCCATCGAGTCGGTGATGCCATCCAGCCACCTCATCCTCTGTCGTCCCCTTCTCCTCCTGACCCCAATTCTTCCCAGCATCAGGGTCTTTTCCAATGAGTCAACTCTTGGCATGAAGTGGCCAAAGTATTGGAGTTTCAGCTTTAGCATCAGTCCTTCCAATGAACACCCAGGACTGATCTCCTTTAGGATGGACTGGTTGGATCTCCTTGTAGTCCAAGGGACTCTCAAGAGTCTTCTCCAACACCACAGTCCAAGAGCATCAATTCTTTGGTGCTTAGCTTTCTTCACAGTCCAACTCTGACATCCATACATGACCACTGGAAAAACCATAGCCTTGACTAGATGGACCTTTGTTGGCAAAGTAATGTCTCTGCTTTTGAATATGCTATCTAGGTTGGTCATAACTTTCCTTCCAAGGAGTAAGGGGCTTTTAATTTCATGGCTGCAGTCACCATCTGCAGTGATTTTGGAGCCCCCAAAAATAAAGTCTGACACTGTTTCCACTGTTTCCCTATCTATTTGCCATGAAGTGATGGGACTGGATGTCGTGATCTTCGTTTTCTGAATGTTGAGCTTTAAGCCAACTTTTTCACTCTCTATTTTCACTTTCATCAAGAGGCTTTTTAGTTCCTCTTTGCTTTCTGTCATAAGGGTGGTGTCATCTGCATATCCGAGGTTATTGATATTTCTCCCGGCAATCTTGATTCCAACTTGTGCTTTTTCCAGCCCAGCGTTTCTCATGATGTACTCTGCACAGAAGTTAAATAGGCAGGGTGACAATATACAGCCTTGACACACTCCTTTTCCTATTTGGAACCAGTCTGTTGTTCCATGTCCAGTTCTAACTGTTGCTTCCCGACCTGCATACAGGTTTCTCAAGAGGCAGATCAGGTGGTCCGGTATTCCCATCTCTTTCAGAATTTTCCACTGTTTATTGTGATCCACACAGTCAAAGGCTTTGGCATAGTCAATAAAGCAGAAATAGATGTTTTTCTGGAACTCTCTTGCTTTTTCTATGATCCAGCAAATGTTGGCAATTTGATTTCTGGTTCCTCTGCCTTTTCTAAAACCAGCTTGGACATCTGGAAGTTCATGGTTCACATATTGCTGAAGCCTGGCTTGGAGAATTTTGAGCATTACTTTACTAGCGTGTGAGATGAGTGCAATTGTGTGGTAGTTTGAGCATTCTTTGGCATTGCCTTTCTTTGGGATTGGAATGAAAACTGACTTTTTCCAGTCCTGTGGCCACTGCTGAGTTTTCCAAATTTGCTGGTGTACCTGTGACAGTAAATAAAAATCAATCATCTAAGCATTTCCACATAAAATGATAATAAATGAGAAATATATAATTTTAGAGCCATTACATGATAAAATAATGGAAGAGGTATATCTCTTTTTTTAGGCTTGTTTTAAAACTAACCAGAATGTCTTTTTAAAGTCTGTGAATCTTCTTAGTGAAATAAAAGCAGACTGATAGGTATTTATGGAAGATTTAAAAAGTTAATATGGAGCTCAAAAAACTTGTAGAGAAATATAAATATTAGGGGAAAAAATTCATGAAAAGTATCTGAAATGTTTACCCCAAAGAGAGGTATGAATAAAAATTGTTTAGATTCAGTTGTGAAGAAAGTAAAAGAGAGTTAACTAGATTAAAAAAATTATTAATTAAATTTTTAAAAAATATAATATACATATTTTAAATAATGCTCTGCATATTTTAGAATATGAGAAATTTCATAAATTATTAATTATACATCACAGCTCTTTTTTTAATGTATTTTTTTTTAAATGTGCTTTGGGATTCTCATTTGACTCAGTGGTAAAGAATCCTCCTGACAATGTGGGAGATGCAGGTTGGATTGCCTGAAGAAGGAAATGGCAGCCCAGTCCAGTATTCTTGCCTGGAAAATTCTATGGACAGAGGATCTTGGTGGAGCCGTTAGAGGGCTACAGTCCATGGGATCACAAGAGTTGGACACAACTGAGCATTCATGCACTGCTTAGGGAAAGCATGGTTGCAGCTCTGTATTTTAAGAACTCTGCATTTTCCCTCCTAAATCTTTATATGCAGTTGAATTATGTATAGCAAAGATACCTTGACAAAAATGTTCACATTGTGGGCAAACTACAGATCTAGATTTTTTTTTTTTTGACACAAATAGCTGCTTTTCATGATAGATGTGATCATTTATTTTATTTTCCTGAATTTTCTTTCACTTTGTATTATTCTTTCCTAGATTTCTGATGAAATTTCTGATGAGATATGAATGATCCAAATGTTGCTCATAAAAGGGAAGTTACACAGATTCTCTGGGGCCCTAATGGCAACTTCTGGTATAACCACTAAATGTATTAGGAGGTGGAGGAAATCAGAGGTAAAGCAGGCTCTAGATTTATGATTTGTGTACCTGTTTTGGAGACTGTGGTCCATGAGCAGAAAGAAGTACAAACCTGGCCCTGATGATGAAAAAGAGAGATTAAGAGAAAGAGAAGGAGAGAGAGAGTGAGTGCAGTGGATAGTGTTTAAGCACAAATTGAAAAACAATAGAATTTTGAATTTGAAAAAAAAATACTTCCATATAGTTTTGATAAATTTTATCCAATAATTTGGTAAATTTAACTGGAATTAAATTGGGAAATATTTATATTAAAACAAATTTCTGTAATGATATGCTATCTATTTTTTTTCCAAGTGAAGCACAAGTACAGACTGATTCTTGAACAACATGGTTTTGAATTGTGTGGATCCACTTATACACAGATATTTTTTTCAGTAAATCCATTGGAAACATTTTTGGAAGTTTGTAACAATTTGGAAAAACTCACAGATGAACTGCACAGCCTAGAGACAGAGAAAAAATTAAGAAAAAGTTAGGTATATTATACATGTATAAAATATGTGTAGGTGCTAGTTAGTCTATTTTGTAAATTACAACCATAAACTATATGCAAATCTATTATAAAATGTTAAGGTTTATCCAATGTTACACATAATTTGTAAACTGTACATGGAACCATTTGCAGTCAAGAGAAATGTAAATAGATGTAAATAAGTGTGCAAAGTGTCGAGTGTTAGTCATTCAGTCGTGTCTAACTTTTTGTGATCCATGGACCATAGCCCACCAGGCTTCTCTGTCCATGGGACTTCCCAAGCAAGAATATATACTATTAAATCATAACTACATAGAACTAACCATAGCACATACTCTACCACTGTGATAATTTTGTAGCTATTCCTTTTGCTGTTGCAGGGTTGTGAGTATCCACTTGAAACACCATGTAATGCTGATTATCTCTGCATAGCTCAGTAAAAAGTGACCTTTAGTAGTTCTTGAGTATTTTTCATCACGTTTAGTGTTATACCACAAACTTGAATAATACCCTGGGACCTGTATGAAGTATCACTAGTGATGTTGGAAGTGCTCCCAAGAAGCAAAATCACAACCTAACTAGAAAAATTTGAACAGTTTGACATGTGCCATAGACTGATGTTCACCACGGAGGCTGTCCACCATTTAAAGATAAATGAATCCAGCATAAGAACCATTATAAAAAAAGAAAAGGAAGTCCATGAAATTACTGCTGCATACTCCAGCAGGTATAAAAAATTGCACATTATGCAAAATAGCTTTTCACCTTGTTTCAAAAATACAGCTTTATTTAGGTGCAGGATTGCTATGAGAAAGGCATACCTATAGACTCTAATATTATCTGAGAAAAAGTGAAGTCATTATGGGCTTCCCAGGTGACACTACTGGTAAAGAACCCACCTGCCAATGCAAGTAGACGTAAGAGACACAGGTTCAGTCCCTGCATCAGAAGATCCCCTAGAGGAAGGCACAGCAGCCCACTCCAGTGTTATTGCCTGGAGAATCCCATGGACAGAGGACCTAGGCAGGCTGCAGTCCATAGGGTTGCACAGAATTGGACATGGCTGAAGAGACTTGGCAAGCACGCATGCATGAAGTCCATATATCACAACTTATATCAAAAGTCAAACAAAGGATCTAAAACTGGAGAATTAAATGCCAGCAAAGAATAGTTTGATAATTTTAGAAAGCAATTTGGCTTAAAAAGAGTCGATATGATAGAATAAGCAGCTTCTGTTGACAAAGAGGTGACAGATGAGTCCCCAGATGTCATTACGAAAATCATTGAGGAGAAAGGATATCTGCCTGAACAGGCTTTTTTTGTTTTGTTTTGTTTTTAACTTAAACCATTTTTAAGGTCTTTATTGAATTTGTTACAATATTGCTTCTGCTTTATGTCCTGTTTTTTTTTATATTTTTTTTTGTCCTCAAGGCATGTGAGATCTTAGATCCTTGACCAGGGATCGAACCCCTTACCCTCTTCATTGGAAGGTGAAATCTTGACCACTGGACCACCAGGGAAGATCCTGGTCAGGTTTTTAAGGCAGGGTAATGTGTCATATTCTGGGGGGGGAAATGCCACAAAGGAAACCTGAATAAGAAAAGTGAGCACCAGGATTTAAGACATAGGCTAACTTCACTGTTTTGAGCAAATTCAGTTGGATTTATGATCAGGACCAGCTTTTATCTATAAAGTTGCTAAGCCCCTAGCTTTGAAGGGAAAAAAGTAAACACCAGCTGCCTGTCATTTGGCTGTGCAACAAGAAGGCTTGGACAGCAAGAATACCTTTTCTGGATTGGTTCCACTGATGCTTTGTCCTGAAGTCAGGAAGTATCGTGCCAGTAAGAGATTACCTATTAAAATTCTTTTGATATTGGGCAAGGCCCCTGGTCACCTAGAATTCCATGAGCTCAACATCAAAGATGTCAACTGGCCTACTTGCCCATAAACACAACATCTCTAATTCAGCCTCTATATCAGGGTTCATAAAGAGCTTTATGGTTCATCACACATGCTACTTTATGGAAAGGATTATCAATGCTGTAGAAAAGAACCCCAATAGAATATCATGAAAGCCTGGAAGGATTACACCACTGATGATGCCATCACTGTTACAGAAAGAGCCTTGAAAACCATAAAGCCTGAAGCAACAGATTTATGTTGGAGAAAACTATGTCCAGATATTGTGTATGACTTCACACTCGATTTAAGACAGAGGTAAACAAATAAGTCATGGGAAATCATGGATATAGTAAAAAAAAAAAAAAAATGGAGAAGTGAAGGGTTTCTAGATGAGTATCTTGGAGAAATTCAAGAACTAATGGAGACTCCACCAGAGGAATTAACAGAAGATGACTTGGTGGAGATGAACGCTTCCAAACAAGAGCCAGACGAAGAGAAAGAAAACTTAGAAGAGACAGTGCAGAAAACAAACTGATATCAGACAACCTGGCAGAAGGGTTTTAATTAGTAAAGACTGCTTTTGACTTCTTTTACAGCGTGGACCCTTCTACGATACAGACACTGAAACAGGAAGAAGAATTGATACCAACATGCAAACACTTTTAGAGAAATAAAAAAGCAAAAATGTGAGACATAAATGATGATGTATTTCTGTAAAGTTATCCTGAGTGTACCTGCTTCACCTGCATCCCTTCCCATCTCCTCCAGCTCTTCCGCCTCTGCCACTCCTGAGACAATAGGACCAACCCCCTCCTCCTCAGCCTACTCAATGTGAATACAATGAGAATGAAGACCTTTATGATGACCCACATCTTCTCAATGAATAGTAAAAAATCACCATGCTGCTCACCTGATAGATGTATCTATTGTGTATGTTATATGTGTCTTTGTGTGAAATCTAATATTTGTGCAGCAAGAATTTATGAGAACTTTTTGTCATATCATAATTTTTGTCTAAGTATTCATAGTGTAGAACATTGTAGGTAATGCTTGTATTGAAGTAGTAAGTCTGTCTTTACATAGAAATAAGAGATGGATGATATTTAATATAAAATTAACATATAGTAGTTTTCTTACTGTTTCATAATTTTGCTTTCAAAAAATTACATTACTGTACAGGGTGCCCCTCTCTCTCATAACTGGAGAAACTGTATCATCAGTTTGTCATCATAGGTAAGTAGTTTTTTGAAAAGTGTAACAATGCTTCCTAGAGATCAAAATGGCAATCCACTCCAGCATTCTTGCCTGGATTTTAGTTATTCATAATCAGCCATGATCTGAAAATACTAAAGATTGCAGAAATAAGCAATTCATAAGTTTTAAACTTCATGGCATTCTGAGCAGTATGATGAAATCTTGCAATGCTCTGCTCAATCTCACCCAAGATGTGAAATATCCCTTTGTCCAATATATCTTGCTATTTACTCACTCAATAGTCACCTAGGTTATCAGAGCTATTGTCTTGGTATTAAAGTGCTTGTGTTCAAGAAAGCCTTATTTTACTGAATAATGGCCCCAAAGCACTGGCGTAGAGATATTGGCAATTAAGATATGCCAAGGAGAAGCTGTAAATTGCTTCCTTTAAGTGAAAATGTAAACATTCTCAACTTAATAAGAAAAGAAAAAAGATGATGTGCTGATATTGCTAAGATCTATGGTAAGATTGAATCTTCTATCTGTGAAACTATAAAAAGGAAAAAATGTGCTAGTTTTGCTGTCAAAATTCAAGCTTCAAGTTATGACCACAGTGAGTGAAAAGTACTTAGTTAAGATGGAAAGGACATAAATTTATAAGATATTTAGAGAGAGAGAGACCACATTCACATAATTTTATTACAGTGTATTGTCATAATTGTTCTACTTTATTCTCAATTGTTGTTCATCTCTTATTGTTCCTAATTTATAAATTAAATTTTATCATAGATATGAACATATAAGAAAAGCATAGTATATATAGGATTTGGTTCTATCCATGGTTTCAGGCATCCACTGAGGGTCTTGGAAGGTATCCCACAAATAAGAGGAGATCCGTTATATAAAATATTCTCAAGTCATTGGTGTAATTGTATTATTGTTGTTCAGTCACTTAGTCAAGTCCAACTCTTTATAACCCCATTGATTGCAGCATGCCAGGCTCCCCTGTCCTTCACTATCTCCTGGAGTTTGCGCAAATTCATGTTCTTAGAGTCAGTGATGCTATCTAACCATCTCATTCTCTGCCACCCACTTCTCTTGTTGCCCTTAATCTTTCCCAGCATCAGGGTCTTTTCCAATAAGTCAACTCAGGTGGCCAAAGTATTGGAGCTTCAACATCAGTCCTTCCAATGAATATTCAGAGTTGATTTCCTTTAGGATTGACATATCAGTCCTTATTTATTTACATTTTTATCTTTTCTCATATTTGGCATTCATTGCTTCAGAATTTTTTAATATAAAACATACCGAATTATTCTGTGAATGGCAACTGACATGAAACTTACATCCTTTAGAATGCGGTGCAGTCTTGTGTGATATTGCATTTCTGAGTCACAGTCTGGTTTGGGATCTTCAGTCTCTCTTGCCTTGTTCAATCCAATAACTGTGCTCTTTTCCATCCAGTCATCCTAATGCACTGGTTGCCATATGGATTTTTCAAAATATAAATACAGGTAGGCCTCATTTTATTGTGCTTCACTTTATTTTATTTTGCAGATACTGCATTTTTTTTTTAATTGCAAGTTTGTGACAACTCTGCATCACACAAAGCTATAGGTGCAATTTTTCCAACACCTCTATTTTTATTAAGGTTTATACACAGTTTTTTTTTTTAAGATATAATACCACTGTATTCTTAATAGATTATAGTATAGTGTAAATATAACTTTCATGTGCACTAGTAAACCAAATAAATTGGGTGACTGGTTTTATTTTGATTTTACTACAGTGATCTGGAACCAAACTCACAATATCGCAAAGGTATGCCTCTATAATTACTTTGTGTGTGTATGTGTTTAGTTCCTAAGTCATGTTTGACTCTTTGCAACCCCATAGACTATATAACCCACCAGGATCCTCTGTCGATGAGATTTCCCAGGAAATAAACCTGGATTGGGTTGTCATTTCCTCCTCCAGGAGATTTTCCTGACCTAGGGATGGAACTCCTGCTTTGCAAGTGGATTCTTTAACCACTGAGCCACCAGGAAAACCCAGCCTATTATCACATTGCTTTTCTTCAAAAAGTTTTCAAGTGATTGCTTATAGTTTAAAAGGTAATAAAAGACCTTAGACTGGCTTATCAGGCCTTTCAGGTTGTGGGCCCTGCATGTACTAGCTTCATCTGCCTCCACTCCTCTGATCCTCTCTGCATTAGCGGTGCTAAGAGTATTGGGCACCCCCTAAAACCATCATGTCATGATGCTTCCTTGGCTGGGGCAGCTCTTTCTTCTTGCTGCTCAGTGAACATCTGCTCTCCCTTCAAATTTAAATGTTAACTTTCCCAATTTGCCAAGAAATACCATTAAGCATTCCTTTTTCTCTCTCTGGCTTCTTATATGTAATCCTATTAGAACACCAGTTACTGTTGTTTTGAACTCCTTGCTAATCCACAGTGCTTTCACAGGGAAATCCTTTAATAAGTTTTGCTGAAAGAGAGAATGCATGAGAAACAAATAGCTGCTTAGCAAACATTAAGGACCTGGAATGTCTAGTGCTGTCTTCCACCAAGTTACTGAAGCCTTTGCAATTGCACATATAAATATAATCTATGTCCTTTTATAACCTGAAATGTCTATTACCAGATCATTGTCCTACATTGGAAAGTCTTCTGAAAAACAGGTTATCAATAGCTGGTACCCACTATTTTGAAAACATTTTAAAACTGAATAAAGCCTAACTCTTTTGTTACATACATGAGAGAAATAAAGCCCAGAGAAGTGAGGACAATTTTCTAAAATAAGGGCTGAAATGAGAGGTGGGAGAGAACTAAACCAAACTGTCCAGATACCCAGTCAGGTATTCTTTATAATAATATAAAGAGACTTTTACTATGCAGATATAAATCAAACAAACAAAAAAACACTCACAAATGTTTCTTGCATTCTTATTTTCTATCTATCATCTACCTATACCTTGTTTGTTCATTTACTAAATATTATCCAATAACTACTGTGCAAGATACCCTGCTAGGTGTTATTAATACAACAAATAGCATTCTGCTCTCCAAGTATTCATACTTCAACTCTTACAAGTCTACTTTCTTTCCTTATTCAGTTTTCCCTTCTCTCTACCTAATAAGACCCTGTTAGATGTATCTTAACCTAAATACTCTAAGTGAATTGAATGATGGAGGAAAATTAGCACAGAACTGGGGAACCGTGAACTTTCTGAGTTCAAGCTGGTTTTAGAAAAGGCAGAGTAACCAGAGATCAAATTGCCAACATCCTCTGGATCATCGAAAAAGCAAGAGAGTTCCAGAAAAACATCTATTTCTGCTTTATTGACTATGCCAAAGCCTTGGACTGTGTGCATCACAATCAACTGTGGAAAATTCTGAAAGAGATGGGAATACCAGACCACCTGACCTGCCTCTTGAGAAATTTGTATGCAGGTCAGGAAGCAAAGGTTAGAACTGGACATGGAACAACAGACTGGCTCCAAATAGGAAAAGGAGTACGTCAAGGCTGTATATTGTCACCCTGCCTATTTAACTTATATGCAGAGTACATCATGAGAAATGCTGGACTGGAAGAAGCACAAGCTGGAATCAAGATTGCCAGGAGAAATAGCAATAACCTCAGATATGCAGATGACACCACCCTTATGGCAGAAAGTGAAGAGGAACTCAAAAGCCTCTTGATGAAAGTGAAAGTGGAGAGTGAAAAAGTTGGCTTAAAGCTCAACATTCAGAAAACGAAGATCATGGCATCTGGTCCCATCACTTCATGGCAAATAGATGGGGACACATTGGAAACAGTGTCAGACTTTATTTTTTTTGGGCTCCAAAATCACTGCAGATGGTGATTGCAGCCATGAAATTAAAAGCCCCTTACTCCTTGGAAGGAAAGTCATGACCAACCTAGATAGCATATTCAAAAGCAGAGACATTACTTTGCCAACAAAGGTCCATCTAGTCAAGGCTATGGTTTTTCCTGTGGTCATGTATGGATGTGAGAGTTGGACTGTGAAGAAAGCTGAGTGCCGAAGAATTGATGCTTTTGAACTGTGGTGTTGGAGAAGACTCTTGAGAGTCCCCTGGACTGCAAGGAGATCCAACCAGTCCATTCTGAAGGAGATTAGCCCCGGGATTTCTTTGGAAGGAATGATGCTAAAGCTGAAACTCCAATACTTTGGCCACCTCATGCAAAGAGTTGACTCATTGGAAAAGACTCTGATGCTGGGAGGGATTGGGAGCAGGAGGAGAAGGGGACGACAGAGGGTGAGATGGCTGGATGGCATCACTGACTCGATGGACGTGAGTCTGAGTGAACTCCAGGAGTTGGTGATGGACAGAGAGGCCTGGCGCGCTGCGATTCATGGGATCACAAAGAGTCGGACATGACTGAGCGGCTGAACTGAACTGAACTGGGCATCCTTAGAGCCAGAATATGGTTCAGACTCTAAGCTCTGAGGCTTAATAGTCACTTCACCTTTCTGAGAATTGCTTCACAGATGTAAGTAGTCATGTGAATCTCTATTCCACATCTGCAGAGGCCACTTTGAGAAGCAAAGGATGGAGAGGATGCCTTTCAAATACACTGGTTTAGAGCCATGAGAGTGGGGTTTGAATCTCTGCACTACCATGTATTAGTTATGTGACTGCGTCTTGTCCTGATGAAAATGAGGTTAACTTAGCCACTTTATTTTTGTAATGATTAGCAATATTGTAAGTAGGAATCAAGGTCTGACATTTACAACGTTGTTATCGTTCAGTCGCTGAGTTATGTTTGACTCTTTGCGACCCCATGGACGGCAGCACACCAAGTTCCCTGTCCATCACCAACTCCCGGAGCTCTCTCAAATTCATGTCCATCACGTTGGTGATGCCATCCCACCATCTCATTCTCTGTCACCCTCCTCTCCCCCCACCCTCAATCTTCTCCAGCATCAGGGTCTTTTCCAATGAGTCAGCTGTTTGCATCGGGTGGCTAAAATATTGGAGCTTCAGATTCAGCATCAGTCTTTTCAGTTAATATTCAGGGTTAATTTCCTTTAGGATTGACTGGTTTGATCTTGCTGTACAAGGGACTCTCAAGAGTCTCCTCCAGTACCACAGTTCAAAAACATTAATTCTTTAGTGCTCAGCCTTCTTTATGTCCAACTCTCCCATTTGTACATGACTATTGGAAAAATCATAGCTTTGACTGTATGGACCTTTGTTGGCAAAGTGCTGTCTCTGCTTTTTATTTTATTTATTTTTTTAATACGCTGTCTAGGTTGGTCATAGATTTTCTTCCAAGGAGCAAACATGCTTTAATTTTATGGCTGCAGTCCCCATCCACAGTGATTTGGAGTGCACGAAAATAAAACTTGTCACTATTCTCACTTTTTCCTCATCTATTTGCTATGAGGTGATGGGACTGGATGCCATGATCTTAGTTTTATGAATATTGAGTTTTAGGCAGCTTTTTCACTCTCCTCTTTTACCTTTATCAAGAGGCTCTTTTGTCCTCTTTACTTTCTGCCAGTAGAGTAGTATCATCTACATATCTGAGGTTGCTGATATTTCTCCCAACAATCTTATTTCCAGCTTGTATTTCACCCAGCTTGGCATTTTGCATGATACATATAAGTTATAAATTCAGTTCAGTCACTCAGTCATGTCCAACTCTTTGCAACCCCATAGACTGCAGCACGTCAGGCCTCCCTGTCCATCACCAACTCCCGGAGTTTACTCAAACTCATGTCCATTGAGTTGGTGATGCCATCCAGCTATCCTATCCTCTGTCGTCCCTCCCCTTCTCCTGCCTTCAATCTTTCCCAGCATCAGGGAGTCAGCTCTTCACATCAGGTGGCCACAGTATTGGAGTTTCAGCTTCAGCATCAGTCCTTCCAATGAACACCCAGGATTGATCTCCTTTAGGATGGACTGGTTGGATCTCCTTGCAGTCAAGGGACTCTCAAGAGTCTTGTCCAACACCACAGTTCAAAAGCATCAATTCTTTGGCACTCAGCTTTCTTTATAGTCCAACTCTCACATCCATACACGACTACTGGAAAAACCATAGCCTTGACTACACGGACCTTTGTTGGCAAAGTAATGTCTCTGCTTTTTAATATACTATCTAGGTTGATCATGACTTTCCTTCCAAGGAGCAAGCATCTTTTAATTTCATGTCTGCAGTCACCATCTGCAGTGATTTTTGAGCCGCTAAAACTAAAGTCTATCACTGTTTCCACTGTTTCCCCATCTGTTTGCCATGAAGTGATGGGACCAGATGCCATGATCTTCGTTTTCTGAATGCTGAGTTTTAAGTCAACTTTTTCACTCTCCTCTTTCACTTTCACCAAGAGGCTCTTTAGTTCTTCTTCACTTTCTGCCATAAGGGTTTTCTCATCTGCATATCTGAGGTTATTGCTATTTCTCCCAGCAATCTTGATTCTAGCTTGTGCTTCCTCCAGCCCAGCGTTTCTCATGATGTACTGTGCATAGAAGTTAAATAAGCAGGGTGACAATATACAGCCTTGACACACTCCTTTTCCTATTTGGAACCAGTCTGTTGTTCCATGTCCAGTTCTAACTGTTGCTTCTTGACCTGCATACAGATTTCTCAAGAGGCAGGTCAGGTGGTCTGCTATTCCCATCTCTTTCAGAATTTTCCACGGTTTATTGTGATCCACACAGTCAAAGGCTTTGGCATAGTCAGTGAAGCAGAAATAGGTGTTTTTCTGGAAGTCTCTGCTTTTTCTATGATCCAGGAAATGTTGGCAATTTGATCTCTGGTTCCTCTGCCTTTTCTAAAACCAGTTTGAACATCTGGAAGTTCATGGTTCACATATTGCTGAAGCCTGGCTTGGAGAATTTTTTTTCATTTTATTTTTTAACTTTACAATATTGTATTGGTTTTGCCATATATCAACATGAATCTGCCACAGGTATACACGTGTTCCCCATCCTGAACCCCCTTCCCTCCTCCGTCCCTGTACCATCCCTCTGGGTCGTCTCATTGCACCAGTCCCAGGCATCCAGTATCGTGCATCGAACCTGGACTCGTGACTCGTTTCATATATGATATTATACATGTTTCAATGCCATTCTCCCAAATCATCTCACCCTCTCCCTCTCCCACAGAGTCCAAAAGACTGTTCTAATTTTGAACATTATTTTGCTAGCGTGTGAGATGAGTGCAATTGTGCAGTAGTTTGAGCATTTTTTTGTAAGTTAAATATAAGTTAAATGGGCAGAGTGACAATATACAGCCTTGACATAATGCTTTCCCAGTTTTGAACCTATCCATTGTTCTATTATTCATTCTAACTGTTGTTGCTTCTTGACCTGTGTACAGGTTTCTCAAGAGACAGATAAAGTGGTCTGGTATTCCTATCTCTTTAAGAATTTTCCAGTTTGTTGTGATCTACACAGTCAAAGGCTTTAGCATAGTCAATGAAGAAGTTAGATGTTCTTTTGAATTCTCTTCCTTTTTCTATGATCCAATGGATGTTGGCAATTTTATCTCTGGTTACTCTGCTTTTTCTAAATCCAGCTTATACACCTTGATCATGTTGATTCACATACTGTTGAAGCCTAGCTTGAAGGATTTTGAGTGTTACCTTATTAGCCTGTGAAATGAGTGTTTGTGTGGTAGGTTGAACATTCTTTGGCATTGCTTTTCTTTCATATTGGGATGAAAACTGACCTTTCCAGTCCTGTGGCCACTGCTGTTTTCCAAATTTGTTGACATATTAAGTACTGCACTTTCATAGCATTATCTTTCACAATTTGAAATAGCTCAGCTGGAATTTCATCAATCCACTAGCTTTATTTGTGGTAATGCTTCCTAAAGCCTGCTTGACTTCACACTCCAGAATGTCTGGCTCTAGGTGAGTGACTACACCATCATGGTTATCTGGGTCATTAAGACATTAAGGACATTATCAACTTATATACTTCTTATTGTTGTTCTTGTTCTCAGATATATATGCTTTGGGGTAATTTATCCATCCCAAACTTTCTGTAGACACCTAAGAAATTATTCCTTCCACCCCATACATATGTTATCCAAAGTCTGACATTTGTGAGATGACTGGCCAAGTTTCCTTAGTCTGTGCACAGGTGGTATGAGGATTTTTCTCCCATAATTCCACACCTTTGCTACAAAGATCAGCAAGAATGCTGGGTGCACACAATGGCCAGGAGTCTCAGGCTATGTAATGAAATGAAGGCTCAGGCTATGAAATGAAATGAATGCTACTCTGGAGTAAATTGTCATGTTCAAAAATAAAGAATGAGTCAGACCGTGCCTAATTCCACAGGAAGGAGATTAGTTGCAGAAGAAAACATGTGGAGTTAATTTGGATAGAAAGGCAATACTAACATCTTGAATTCCATAGAAAGACTCCTATCCTTGGAGCCGTTGGATAATTTACAAAGGCCCAGTACAGCTCTGCATAGACATAATGGATGCATTATAAAAGGGCATATCAAGGATGACCACTGTTACAGTGAATGCTTGTGTCTTCTGTATGGATGTTCAGAACCTTATTCCACATATGTAGCCTTTACTGCTATGGAGCTGAGGGATTTTGGAGAGAACTGAAACAAGAGATATTTGCATAATGTTCTTCTGAGTTCCATTTTGGCTAAAATTTGAAATCTGATTTTAGAATAGTATATACTTGGAATGGAGTCCAAAGAGTATGCTTCTCCAATATGGAAGTCAGATATAGTTGGAATAAATCAGTCTTTCATTAATTTAGGGTCCCAATTGACTGCTAGCTTTTTGTAATTCAAATTTTGAAGCTTGATTTTTGCAATGGCTCCTCAAATTACTATGAGTCTTCATAGTTACTGAAAGCCTTGCCTTCATCACATTTACTTTCTTTTGAGTTTGACTTAAAAGGATGGGATTTGTTTGTGTCCAATTTGATCTGTAGACTTGTCTTCAGCTTCTGTTTTGCTCTGTTTTTTGTCTTGGGACTTTTCTTTCTCTTGAGCCTTAGACAAAGGGTATTATTCTTCAGGTACCATCTCTTTTCTTTCTTTCTTTGTTTCTTCCTTCATTTCTTCCTCCCTCCCTTTCTGTCTTTCGTTACTCTGCAGGTGATCCTAAAAGGATCCTTAAATACAAATCAGTATCATATCAGTTCGGTCACTCAGTCGTGTCTGACTCTTTGTCACCCCATGAATCGCAGCATGCCAGGCCTCCCTGTCCATCACCAACTCCCAGAGTCCACTCAGACTCACGTCCATCGAGTCAGTGATGCCATCCAGCCAGCTCATCCTCTGTCGTCCCCTTCTCCTCCTGCCCCCAATCCCTCCCAGCATCAGAGTCTTTTCCAATGAGTTAACTCTTTGCAAGAGGTGGCCAAAGTACTGGGGTTTCAGCTTTAGCATCATTCCTTCCAAAGAAATCCCAGGGCTGATCTCCTTCAGAATGGACTGGTTGGATCTCCTTGCAGTCCAAGGGACAAGAGTCGTCTCCAACACCACAGTTCAAAAGCATCAATTCTTAGGTGCTCAGCCTTCTTCACAGTCCAACTCTCACATCCATACATGACTACTGGAAAAACCATAGCCTTGACTAAATGGACATTTGTTGGCAAAGTAATATCTCTGCTTTTCAATATGCTATCTAGGTTGGTCATAACTTTCCTTCCAAGGAGTAAGCGTCTTTTAATTTCATGGCTGCAATCACCATCTGCAGTGATTTTACAGCCCCCAAAAATAAAGTCTGACACTGTTTCCACTGTTTCCCCATCTATTTCCCATGACGTGATGGGACCAGATGCCATGATCTTCATCTTCTGAATGTTGAGCTTTAAGCCAACTTTTTCACTCTCCACTTTCACTTTCATCAAGAGGCTCTTTAGTTCCTCTTCACTTTCTGCCATAAGGGTGGTGTCATCTGCATATCTGAGGTTATTGCTATTTCTCCTGGCAATCTTGATTCCAGCTTGTGCTTCTTCCAGCCCAGTGTTTCTTATGATGTATTGTTAGAAGTTAAATAAGCAAGGTGACAATATACAGCCTTGACGTACTCCTTTTCCTATTTGGAACCAGTCTGTTGTTCCATGTCCAGTTCTAACCTTTGCTTCCTGACCTGCATATAGGTTTCTCAAGAGGCAGATCAGGTGGTCTGGTATTCCCATCTCTTTCAGAATTTTCCACAGTTGATTGTGATGCACACAGTCCAAGGCTTTGGCATAGTCAATAAAGCAGAAATAGATGTTTTTCTGGAACTCTCTTGCTTTTTCGATGATCCAGCGATGTTGGCAATTTGACCTCTGGTTCCTCTGCCTTTTCTGAAACCAGCTTGGACATCTGGAAGTTCACGGTTCACGTATTGCTGAAGCCTGGCTTGGAGAATTTTGAGCATTACTTTACTAGCGAGTGAGATGAGTGCAATTGTGTGGTAGTTTGAGCATTCTTTGGCATTGCCTTTCTTTGGGATTGGAATGAAAACTGACCTTTTCCAGTCCTGTGGCCACTGCTGAGTTTTCCAAATTTGCTGGCATATTGAGTGCAGCACTTTCACAGCATCATCTTTCAGGATTATAAATAGTTCAACTGGAATTCCATCACCTCCACTAGTTTTGTTCATAGTGATGCTAAGGCGCACTTAACTTCACATTCCAGGAGGTCTGGCTCTGGGTCAGTGATCACACCATTGTGATTATCTTGGTTGTGAAGATCTTTTTTGTACAGTTCTTCTGTGTATTCCTGCCACCTCTTCTTAATATCTTCTGCTTCTGTTAGGTCCATACCGTTTCTGTCCTTTATTGAGCCCATCTTTGCATGAAATGTTCCCTTGGTATCTCTGATTTTCTTGAAGAGATCTCTAGTCTTTCCCATTTTGTTGTTTTCCTCTATTTCTTTGCATTGATTGCTGAGGAAGGCTTTCTTATCTCATCTTGTTATTCTTTGGAACTCTGCATTTAGATGCTTGTATCTTTCCTTTTCTCCTTTGCTTTTCGCTTCTCTTCTTTTCACAGCTATTTGTAAGGCCTCCCCAGACAGCCATTTTGCTTTTTTGCATTTCTTTTCCACAGGGATGGTCTTGATCCCTGTCTCCTGTAGGAAGTCACAAACCTCATTCCATAGTTCATCAGGCACTCCATCTATCAGATCTAGTCCCTTAAATCTATTTCTCACTTTCACTGTATAATCATAAGGGATTTGATTTAGGTCATACCTGAATGGTCTAGTGGTTTTCCCTACTTTCTTCAATTTAAGTCTGAATTTGGCAATAAGGAGCTCATGATCGGAGCCACAGTCAGCTCCTGGTCTTATTTTTGCTGACTGTATAGAGCTTCTCCCTCTTTGGCTGCAAAGAATATAATCAATCTGATTTTGGTGTTGACCATCTGGTGATGTCCATGTGTCGAGTCTTCTCTTGTGTTGTTGGAAGAGGGTGTTTGTTATGACCAGTGCATTTTCTTGGCAAAACTCTATTAGCCTTTGCCCTGCTTCATTCCATATTCCAAGGCCAAATTTGCCTGTTACTCCAGGTGTTTATTGACTTCCTACTTTTGCATTCCAGTCCCCTATCATGAAAAGGACATCTTTTTTGGGTGTTAGTTCTAAAAGGTCTTGTAGGTCTTCATAGTACCGTTCAACTTCAGCTTCTTCAGTGTTACTAGTTGGGGCATAGACTTGGATTACTGTAATACAGAATGGTTTGCCTTGGAAATGAACAGAGATCATTCTGTCATTTTTGAGATTGCATCCGAGTACCGCATTTTGTGCTCTTTTGTTGACCATGATGGTCACTCCATTACTTATGAGGGATTCCTGCCTGCAGTAGTAGATATAATGGTCATCTGAGTTAAATTCACCCATTCCAGTCCATTTTAGTTCACTGATTCCTAGAATGTCAACGTTCACTCTTGCCATCTCCTGTTTGACCACTTCCAATTTGCCTTGATTGTCTCCAGTAAAGACAAATACTGGATTATAATATAAATGAATAAGAATTTTAGAGCTAACCAAAACAGGACTATTATGCAGTAGTTTAGCTCATCTCCAAAAATAGTTACATGAAAAGAAAATTACCTAATTTATATTTCCCGAAGAGTATCCTGCATATTTAAAAACTTTAGCATTCTCTTATGTAGGGTTTCCCTGGTTGCTCAGATGGTAAAGCATTTGCCTGCAATGCAGGAGACCCGGGGTTCAATCCCTGGGTTGGGAAGATCCCCTGGGGAAGAAAATGGCAACCCACTCCAGTAATCTTGCCCAGAAAATCCCATAGAGGGGGGAGCCTGATTGGCTACAATCCATGGAGTCTCAAAGAGTTGGACATGACCAAGCTACCTTACTTTCACTTTCTTTATGTAGATCCAAGGTAATTAAATCTTTTACTGGGAAATATACAGATACATATATATGTGTATATACATATATATTTTCTTCAAGAATATATTTTGCATTTGCTTCTTTGCAAACACTTTAATATTCATTTTGGTATAAGTAGAAGTATATTTTCTAAAGACTTTTCTATGTGGACCTTTTTTAAAGTCTTTATTGTATTTGTTACAGTATTACTTCTGTTTTGTGTTTTGTGGATTCTTTGCCAGGATGCATGTGGTATCTTAGCTTCCCAACCATGGATCGACCTCATACCTCCTGTATTGGAAAGTGAAGTTTTATCCATTGGACCACCAGGAAATATCTTTTTAATTTTATTTTATTTTTAAACTTTACATAATTGTATTAGTTTTGCCAAATATCAAAATGAATCCACCACCGGTATACATTAAAATTCCAGAATACTACTGTTTCTTAAGTTCCTGAAGCTTAAAACCTAAAGATCTTAGAAGAGTGTATTTAAGTTGACTTATCCAATGGTATATATGTTCATATATATTGTATACAACTAATGGCACCCCACTCCAGTACTCTTGCCTGGAAAATCCCATGGATGGAGGAGCCTGGTGGGCTGCAGTCCATGGGGTCGCTAAGAGTCAGATACAACTGAGCGACTTCCCTTTCACTTTTCACTTTCATGCATTGGAGAAGGAAATGGCAACCCACTCCAGTGTTCTTGCCTGGAGAATCCCAGGGACGGGGGAGCCTGGTGGGCTGACGTCTATGGGGTCACATAGAGTCAAACACGACTGAAGTGACTTAGCAGCAGCAGTATATGTATACATGATATGCATATATATATATATATATATATATATATGTGTGTGTGTGTGTGTGTGTGATTTAAAACTTCTCAACCAAAGTAACTTTAAATCTATAATTATGTTAACCACAATAACCTATCTTAACCTGAATTCTCAAAAAATACCTTCAAATGGTTATTTTTTATTATTAGTGCTTATGAATCAGGCATTGCATCCTTTTCACATTTAACTCATTCATTCCTCATAAGAATCCTAAGTCCCATGAATTAATACTTCTACAAACCCAGGTTCAAGGACATAGTAGCTCAAGATCAAATAGCTTTTGAAAGGCTTTTCAAGAAAAGCTCATGGGCTATTTTTTAGTTACATTAACTGTCTTATCTTAATCAAAGGCATTCAATGGAAAATACTTTTAGGAAACTCAAATATGAGAGCAATAAGCTCTTATAGTTTATATCAATAATACACAATGAACAATAAAACAGAGCTATTTCTAAATTTAAATGAAGAATATGATTTCATGAAACAGAAAAAAGGATTGGTGCTTTTACAAATGGAATCATTGTTGATATCTCTCAAATAGCAATTAGAATTGAGGCAGAAATATCAAGCCCTGATAGGTTAATGGATAGAAGGAAATGGTCAGTAAAGCTAACAGGGAGACCACCCAGAAATTAGCAACAGGAGGAAGCTGTTATCACCATAGAACTAGAAGGGCAATGGGAACAGGTGGAGTACCAGAGTCCAGAGGTCAGGGATGCATAACAGCTGCTGGAATCTCAGTGGATGGGCTGCGGTCAGGAGTGGGAGCCAAGGAGGAACCACTTAAAATCAGAGACATCACAGACCATGGTTTCTCCTCCTTCTAGCACTCCAATTATTTGTTCCAGACTCCTTGTAGAACCCACGTGGAAGCTAGAGGGCAAGGGGAAAAAAAGAAGATGGGGTGGGGGTTTCTGTAAAATGAAGCAAAACTAAAGAAGCAAAGTCCACCCTCCCTCCTTTCCAAGCCTCCAAAACTTAACCAAATAATTTTGGATACGTCATTAAACTACTATGCAAACATCTTTTATGGAGAAAACAAAAATATTGCTTGTTATTACTTCCTCACAAGATGATTGAGAGAAGTAAATTAGGTAGCAAGTATGAATTCTTCAAAATTGGGAGAGGAGTATGTTAAGGCTGTATATTGTCACCCTAGTTATTTAACTCATATGCAGCATACATCATGTGAAATGCCAGGCTGCATGAAGCACAAGCTGGAATCAAGATTGCCTGAGAAATATCAACAACCTCAGATATGCAGGTGATGCCTCCCTTGCGGCAGAAAGTGAAAAGGAACTAAATAGCCTCTTGACGAAAGTGAAAGAGGAGAGTGAAAAGCTGGCTTAACATTCAAAAATGAAGATTATGGCATCTGGTCCTATCACTTCATAGCAAATAGATGGGGAAAATGTGGAAACACTGTCAGATTTCATTTTCTTGGGCTCCAAAATCAATGTGGACAGTAACTGTACCCATTAAATTAAAAGATGCTTGCTCCTTGAAATAAAAGCTATTACAAACCTAGATGGTGCATTAAAAAGCAGAAACATCACTTAGCTGATAAAGGTTTGAATAATCAAAGCTATGGTTTTTACAGTAGTCATGTATGGATTTGAGAGTTTGAACATAAAGAGGGCTGAGTGCCAAAGAATTGATGCTTTCACATTGTGATGCTGGGAAAAGTCTCTTGGACTGTAAGTAGATCAAAACAGTAAATCCTAAAGAAAATTAACCCTGAATATTCATTGGAAGGACTGGTGTTAAAGCTGAAGATCCAATACTTTGGCCACCTGATGTGAAGACCTGACTCATTGGAAAAGACCCTTGATGCTGGGAAAGATTGAGAGCAGGAGGAGAAGGGGACTACAGGGGATGAGATGGTTGGATGGCATCACTGACTCAATGGACATGAGTTTGAACCACTCCAGGAGATGGTGAAGGACAGGGAAGCCTGGCATGTTGCAGTGCATGGGGTCACAAAGAGTCAGACATGATTTAGTGACTGAACAACAACAGCAATGAATTCTTTATACATGGTAAAGCTCAATATAAATACTACATTTATATGCCACAAAGCACAAAAGTTCTTTTTTTAAAATTAATTTTTATTGGAGTACAATAGCTAGCCATTTAACATTTTTTAATTAATTAATTTATTTATGTAGTTTTTTGGCCATATTACATGACGTGTGGAATCTAAAGTTCCCTGACTAAGGATAGTGTGGAAACTCTTGCTCTGTGGATGAATGAGCTATAGAAACAATTTATAATGCAAAGGTAAATATATGCTAGAGGTGAATTTCAAATCCATGTGATTGGGGAAAGGTTTTATGGAACATAGCACTTGTGGAATGATAAAGTTGTTTCTGATTAATGCTGGTTTTATTTGTATTTATTTACATTTATTTATAATTATATGTAATTACATCTACATCTATTCATCTCTACCTATTATCTATCTCTCTATACATCATCTACCTATCTGTGTAACTGGGCTTTCCTGGTGGCTTAGCTGGTAAAGAACCCACCTGCCAATGCAGGAGATTCAGAGACCAGTTTGATTCCTGGGTCGGGAAGACCTTCTGGAGGAGGAAATGGCAACCTACTACAGTATTCTTGCCTGGAAAATTCCATGGACAGAGGAGCCTGGTGGGCTACCATCCAAAATATTGCAAAACACCAATCACAACTGAGTGGCTGAACACACCTGTGTAATTAAACAAGGAGGTGACTAGATTGAAGTGGCTCTAACACCATTGTAGCCTAGGTGAGGAAACCGAAACCTAACCCAGAGTCAATGCACTTGAAAGCTGAGAAAATGAACCAGAAAAAAATAGTTCACAAAGTCAAATAGTTTCCCAAATAAAACAATTGCTTAAGCTATAGACAATCAAATAATTTTTTTTTCTTTAATTCACCTTCTTCTCTAGAAAACCTTGCCACTAGCTCTTCTTGATGGAGTGCTCTTAGCTATCTTTGGCCTGATATTGCCTTATTCATATCACTGTGTGCTCAAGAAAGCTCAAAAGCTTTAATGTGCCTCAGTTTATCTTTTATCAAGTATATATAATATACAAGTGTATATATAATATACAAGTATATATATAATATATAAGTATATATAACATACATAAATTTATGTTATATATATAACATAAAATATTTATATATATATATATATATATATATATTACTTTTAGCCCTAAAGCAATGGTATGGTTTAATGTAACATAATAATTTAGTATTAATATTTTAGGGTAAAATTTGAGGTTCTTTGTAAATGACATGTAACGTTTGGTGTCCTAAAGATTAAATTAAATCATATTTGATAACATATGAATGACTGCAAACAACTTTCTGGACAATTTGTACTGGCATTATGCAGAAAATACTAAAAATGCACAAAACGTTGAGTTGGTTAATTTGACGATGTCAATTTAAGATGTAATGAGAGCTTGAAATGTGTTTTTATAAGAATCACAAGACCTCCTAGTAATAGCAATTATCCACCATGAATTATAAATAGTGTTTGTACTTAAGTTAAAATCAAATGTCATGAATTAGCTTTACTTTTTTAAACATAGTTAAATATGCTTAAACATATAAAAACACTTTTAAAGGAAAGAAACAGCTCACAGTTCCCTCATAATAATTTATTTTAGCACCAAACCATGACTCCCTTCAGTTCAGTTCAGTCACTCAGACCTGTCCAACTCTTTGAGACCCTATGAACTGCAGCATGCCAGGCCTCCCTGTCCATCACCAACTCCCAGAGTCTACCCAAACCCATGTCTATTGAGTCGGTGATGCCATCCAACCATCTCATCCTCTGTCATCCTCTTCTCCTCCTTCCCTCAATCTTTCCCAGCATCAGGGTCATTTCCAATGAGTCAGCTCTTCGCATCAGGGGGCCAAAGTACTGGAATTTCACCTTCAGCATCAGACCTTCCAATGAACACTCAGGACTGATCTCCTTTAGGATGGACTGGTTGGATCTCCTTGCAGTCCAAGGGACTCACAAGAGTCTTCTCCAACACCACAGTTCAAAAGCATCAATTCTTTGGCACTCAGCTTTCTTCACAGTCCAACTCTCACATCCATACATGACCACTGGAAAAACCATAGCCTTGACTAGACGGACCTTTGTTGACAAAGTAATGTCTCTGCTTTTTAATATGCTGTCTAGGTTGGTCATAACTTTCCTTCCAAGGAGTAAGCGTCTTTTAATTTCATGGCTGCAATCACCATCTGCAGTGATTTTGGAGCCCCCAAAAATAAAGTCAGCCATTGTTTCCATTGGTTCCCCATTTATTTGTCATGAAGTGATGGGACCGGATGCCACGATCTTAATTTTCTGAATGTTGAGCTTTAAGCCAACTTTCCCTCTCTCCTCTTTCACTTTCATCAAGAGGCTCTTTAGTTCCTCCTCACTTTCTGTCATAAGGGTGGTGTCATCTGCATATCTGAGGTTATTGGTATTTTTCCCGGCAATCTTGATTCCAGCTTGTGCTTCTTCCAGCCCAGTGTTTCTCATGATGTACTCTTAGAAGAGCCAAAATGTCAGTTTTGCAGCCAACTTTAGAAGCCAAAGGAATATCTTTTCATCAAAGACTTGTGTTGGCAGGAAGGGTGTAGGTGAGGAGAGAAGTCCCAGAGATGGGAAAGTCAAGTAAGCAGAAAAGTCAAATAAGGAGAAAATATAAGACCTTCAGAGATGCTATGGTATCAGAGAAGAAAATGAGGCCAAGGCTAAGGGACCTCAGACAGAAGTAACTGAGAGGGAACCATACTGCACATTGAAACAATGACAAATGGGGAAAAGATGAGCAAGGTTGAGAAGTGGGTAGAATCTTCTGGAAGTATCAGCATCTACCATAGTGTTGACAGATAGGAAAACTTTCAGAGAGGCAGAAGAAAATCTCACTGGTGAGGGAAATTCCATCAGAGATACTTAAATGAATATCTGTATGAATGCAGCCACCCTTTGGATGTACAGTGGACTGTTTCTAGCATTTATTTCTGGAGAGAGGAATTTAAATGTAATTTTCATATCCTTCTCCAGGTTTATTGTCTATTTATTTTACAATAAGAAACCATTACTTAACTAAGGTGAGAAATTTTTGCAAGATTTAAGGGTAATATATATCTTTTTATGCATTACGCAATTAAATGTTATATGTGTGTTTAAAATTAGCAAGAATTAGAACAAAATATCCACTGTGATTCTCTCTAAATTCTGGGTGAATTTCTTCTTTAAACTTAAAATTCCAAATTTTCTATAATATTTAGAACTATTTAGAATATTTCCCCTAAATAGCCCCCCAAATCCCTAAAATTTTATAAAAGAAGTTGATACAACTAAAATAAAGCTATGCAGTATTTAACCAAATATTTTCACTAACCTACCAATACACAAGAAGAGGTTAAAATCCTTACTCCTCCATCAACTAGGTTTTCTCAAACAGTTGATCAAGCTTTCAGCAGTCATGGAGGTTACCTTTATTGCCAAATAGAAGGTCATGCTTGTCTCAAACTAGTTGTACTCTGAAGCTCTGTTTTTATATGAGTATATTTTTGTGTGTGTGCTAAGTTGCTTCAGTCGTGTCTGACTCTTTGTGACTCTATGGACAATAGCCCACCAGGCTCTCTGTCCTTGGGATTCTCCAGGCAAGAATACTAGGGTGTGTTCCCATGCCCTCTTCCAGGGGATCTTCCTGACCGAGGTATTAAACCTGCATCTCTTATGTCTTTTGCATTGACACACATGTTCTTTACCACTAGTGCCACCTGGAAAGCCCATATATATATGTTTAAAAAGTTCTCATAAGAATTGGCCCTCTGAATCTGTCAATTTTGCATCCCTAGATTCAACAAACTGTAGATGGAAAATATCCCCCTCAAAAAAATAATTATGGAAAATTCCAAAAAGCAAATCTTAAATTAACTGGGTGGCAATAACTTACACAGCATTTATAATGTATTATATGAGCAATCTATAGAAGAATTAAAGTATATGGGAGGATATATGTAGGTTATATGCAAATACTGTGCCACTTTATATAATATTTGAGTAGCCTGGATTTCTATTTCATGGATACCAAGGGACGACTGTACTAAAATTTTAACCTTTTTAGTAGTCATTCTCCATTCATCACTCCTCTTAATGCCTGAGTCCTAGGGACAATTTAGGCAATGATTAATCTAATTTATATCCCTATTAAATTGTCTTTTATAGATATTTTATATAATAGAGTCATATAATATGCAGTCTTTCCCAACTGTCTTCCTTCATATGACCTAAGGTTTTCAAGGTTCATTCATGTTGCAGCACGCATCAATACTTCACTTCTTCTTATTGCTGAATAATTTTCCTATCTTATGGACATATCACATTTTGTTCATTGATTCATCAGTTAATGAGCCTTTAGGCTACTTCCACTTTTTGCTGTTACAAATAATGCTACTGTATACATTAGTACATAAATTGTTACATGGTTATTTTTATTTCTCTTGGGTTTATCCCTATGAGTAGAACTGCTAGATGATATGGTAACCCTAAGTTTAACATTTTGGAAAAAATGCCAAAGTATTTTCCAAAGTGACTGCATTATTTTGCATTTCCAGCAGTGGTGAATGATTTCTTCAGTTGCTTCACATTCTTAACACTTGTTATTATCCATCTTTTTTGTTTGTTTTTTCCATAGCCATTCCACTTGGTCATTGAATACACTCTTTTAAAAATGTTTTGAGATTCAGTTTTATAGTACTTCTTTTTTTTAAGATTTTTGCATATATTTATAAGAGTTATTGGCTATAGCTTTCCTCTGATGTCTTTGGTTTTGAAATAAGGGTAATATTGGCTATATAGAAAATCTTGGAAATTGAGTTTATATTTTCTTCACATATTCTGGATAACATACACTGTTTACAAGTATTAATCTCATTTTGTGGTTTCATTTTTCATTTTCTTGATACTATTCTTTTGCAACACAGAAGTTTGAAATTTTCATAAAGTCCAAATTATCATTTTTTAATTTTGTTCTTGTCATCTTAGTAACATATCAAAAAAGGCTTTGCCTAACCCCAAGGTCTTGAAGATTTGTGCTCATATTTGCCTCTAAGAATTTTATAGTTTTGGCTTTTATGTTTCAATATGATCCATTTTGAATTAATTTTTGTGTAGGGTGTCCTGAAGCTGTTCAGCTTCATCCTTCTGCATGTGGATATCCAGTGTTCTAACACCATTTTTGAAAAAACTATTATTTCTACCATTGAATTGTGTTGGCATTTTTGTTTATAATAAATTGACCATAAAGGTAAGAAGTTATGTCTTGACTCTCAGTTAGACCCTATTAATATATTTGTCTGTCCTTATGTCAGTACTACTTTGTTCTGATCACTACAGTTTTGCAGTAAGTTTTAACATTGGGAAGTGAAAGATAGAATTTTGTTCTTCTTTTTGAAGACTATTTTGGCTGCTCTTGAATTTCCATATGAAATTTAGGAATAAGGTTGTAAATTTCTATGTATAAGTCATCTTGGATTTTGATAGGGATTGTGCTGAATGTGTGGATCAATTTGGTAAGTACTGCCATTTAGAAAATAATAATGTTCATGATTTTCTGTCCATGAACATAAGTTGTCTTTCTAATTATGTAGATCCTTTTCAGTTTCCTTCAACAGTGTTTTCTAGTCTCCACAGTGCACATTTTAACTTCTTTTGTTACATTTATTTTTTATTATTTTTTATCTTTGATGCTACTGTAGTTGAAATTATTTTTGTAATTTCATTTTGATTACTGTTTTCTACTGTACAAAAACACAGAAATACAATTGATTTTTCTACTGATTTTTAATGTCTTGTTAAATTTGTTCCTAAATGTTTTGTTTTGATGCATTTTAAATGGAATTTACTTTAATTTCCTATTTATTATCCAAAGGGCTTCCCAGGTGGCATGAGTGGTAAAGAACCTACCTGCCAATGCTGGAGACACGAGACACAGGTAGGGAAGATCCCCTGGAGGAGGGCATGGCAACCCACTACAGTATTCTTGACTGGAGAATCCCATGGATAGAGGAGCCTGGTGGGCTACAGTCCATGGGGTCACAAAAAGCCTGAACTGAAGCAACTTGACTGAAGTGATTTTGCATAAACACACACACACACGTATATAGAAATACTATTTATTTTTGTTTGTTGATCTTAAATTCTGAAACGTTGCTGAACCAATTTCTTGGTTTTAATAGATTTTTTTAAAATGGATTCCTAAACATAAGTTTTTAAGGAAGTGTTATGGAGGCAGAGACTGCTAGCATATATCACTATATATTTTCTTTTCTTTGCATGGGTGCATGTCTAAACTAGATTTCACAGTTCTTTGACTCTATCTGTAGCCATTAGCCTAAGCTCTGGCCAACAGAATGTGGGTAGACATGTTATAGGCTACTTCAAGTTAGTATACAAAATTTTCCAAGCCACCCTGCAGTGCCCACCTGCTTCCTTTGTCTACAACTAAGGATAAAGACACAGTAAAGAACTCTGAGTTCTGAGAAAATGGCAGATGGTGGAAAGGAGCCAGTATCTAGAGTAACTATATAAAGTAGATCCTTCGATTTTGCCATGGTCTGAACTGTATCTCCTCCACAATGTGTATGTTGAAGCCCTAACTCCCAATGTGATTGCATCTGAAGATAGGGGTGTTAAAGTTCATGTTTGTGAGATCTCAGAAAAATGAGGACCAGGTTGTTAAAATTTACAGGAGAGGTCATTCTTATCATAACTGGCAGAGAACATGGCTAAATTGTGTCTTAGTGTTTTGAGGAAAGTAAAACTCGCAAGCAGTGTAATTGGATGCAGAGCAGAGGAGATTTCTAAGCAAAATCCTGAAGGGGGCTCTGGGAATGTTCTTTATTGCTCACTGTAAAATGTGAGTGAAGAGACATGGGTTGAAGAAGAAATTTTTAGCCAGAAGGAGCAAGAACTTGGACATTTTGAAAACTTCTAATCTATATACATTCAAAAAATGCAAAAGCTTGTTCTGGAGAGAACTCCAAGGGTGTAGCTGAATAGCCATTTGATAAAGAGATTATAGCTGTGACTCATGGATTAAATTGGCCATCTCTATGGAAGCCAGGAATAGGGATGGAGTTATGCCAGGAGAGTCACTGCCAGCTGGGGCTAAAATGGACAGAAAAAATGACACAAAATCAGAAAAGGCTATTAGACTTCTTAGATCTTACGGGATTGGAACAAAAAGCTATCTGGCTATGAATGTGTGCTATACCTCAAGAAGGGGAAAGAATGACCCCAAAGGCAATTCAGAGATCATCAACACTGCCTCCCAGGCTGCATAGGGTTGCACCATTGCTTATATAGCAACAAGCCAGATGGTCTTCTACTGAATTCTTGGGGGTGGGCCCAGCCTGAAAAGCTTTGCAGGTGGGGCTTCCCAACAGAATTTGGGGGCAGAGTCCCAGGGTATGGAATTGTTGCCCTAGCAGTTTCTGAAGGTGAGACTCACAGCCCCAGTGGATTGAGAAAGCAAAACATTGAGCAAAGAGGTTGTTCTTAGACATTAAGATCTAATGGAATTTACCTGGCAATGTTTGGGACTTTCTTGGGACTTAGTACCTCTTGCTTCTTTCCAATTCCTCCCTTTTGAAATGGGAATGTCTATACTATGCCTGGGGGCTACCCAGGTGGTACAGTGGTAAAGAATATGCCTGCCCATGCAGGAAACATAGGAGACATGGTTCGATCCCTGAGTGGGGAAGATCCCCTGGAGTAGGAAATGGCAACCCACTCACATATTCTTGCCTGGGGAATCCCATGGACAGAGGAGTCTGGTGGGCTACAGTCCACAGGATCACAAAAAGTTGGATACAAATGAGCACGCGCGCACGCACACACACACACACACACACACACATACTATGCCTGCCTCACCATTGTGTTTTGGAAGCACATAGCTTGTCTGGCTTCACATGTTCACAGATGGAGATGAATTTTGCCTCAGGATGAATTGTATCTCAAGTCTTACCCATATCTGATTTAGATAATATTTAGATGAGACTTTGGATTTTAGACTTTAGAATTGGTATTGGAGTCAGCTAAGCTTTTGGGGGCTGTTCAGTTCAGTTCAGTAGCTCAGACTTGTCTGACTTTTTGTGACCCCATGGATTACAGCATGCCAGGCCTCCCTGACCATCACCAACTACTGGAGTTTACTCAGACTCATGTCCATTGAGTTAGTGATGCCATCCAACCATATCATCCTCTGTCGTCCCCATCTCCTCCTCCTGCCTTCAATCTTTCCCAGCATCAAGGTATTTTCAAATGAGTCAGCTCTTCCCAGCAGGTGGCCAATATTGGAGTTTCAATTTCAACATCAGTCCTTCCAATGAATATTCAGGAATGATCTTCTTTAGGATGGACTGGTTGGATCTCCTTGCAGTCCAAGGGACTCTCAAGAGTCTTCTCCAACACCACAGTTCAAAAGCATCAATTCTTCTGCGCTCAGCTTTCTTTGTAGTTCAACTCTCACATCCATTCATGACTATTGGAAAAACCATAGCCTTGACTAGATGGACCTTTGTTGGCAAAGTAATGTCTTTGCTTTTTAATATGCTGTCTAGGTTGGTCATAACTTTTCCTCCAAGGAGTAAGTGTCTTTTAATTTCATGGCTGCAGTCACCATCTGCAATTATTTTGGAACCCCCCAAAATAAAGTCAGCCATTGTTTCCAATGTTTCCCCATCTATTTTCCATGAAGTGATGGAATCGGATGCCAAGATATTAGTTTTCTGAATGTTGAGTTTTAAGCCAACTTTTCCACTCTCCTCTTTTACTCTCATCAAGAAGCTCTTCAGTTCTTTTTCATTTTCTGCTATAAAAGTGGTGTCATCTGCATATCTGAGGTTACTGGTATTTCTCCTGGCAATCTTGATTCCAGCTTGTGCTTCATCCAGACCTGAATTTCTTATGATGTACTCTGCTTATAAGTTAAATAAGCAGGGTGACAATATACAGCCTTGATGTACTCCTTTTCCTATTTGGAACCAGTCTGTTGTTCCATGTCCGGTTCTAACTTTGGGGCTGTTAGGTTGGGAAAATGTATTTTTCTTGTGGTTAGGATGTGAATTATGGAAGCCAGGGATAAAATGCTATGGAATGAATTATGCCCCCCCCCAATCCATATGTTAAAGCCTTAATTCCCAATATGCATGTATTTGGAAATAGTGCTTTTAAGAGATAATTAAGATTAAATGAAGTCATAAGGGTCCTAAATCGAGAGGATTGATGAACTTAGAAGAAGAGGAAAAAAGAGATCTCTGTTTTTCTGCTGTAGGAGGACACAGCAAGAAGGCAGTCATCTGCAAGTCAGGAAGAGAGCTGGCAACAGAAATCAACATAGCCCTAACCTTGACATTGGACTTCCAAGCTCCAGAACTTTGAGAAAATATATTCCATCCAACCTACAGTATTTGTTATGGCAAACTTAGTTGACATATATCATCCCATGGTGCCAATCTGCTTTGGATCTTGACATAAACAGGCGAAAATTATAATGTTTTAAACAAGTGAAAATTGAAATGGTTTGCTAAAGTGGCCAACCTGCTCTGACTAATATGGTAACAGAAGAAAATATGGAGAAAGAGAGCAGTAAAAGGATACCTGGGGGCTGCTGAGAACACAAGGAAGCTAGAGATTGACCATCATATTTTAAAATCTATTTTTATGGAAGAATAGCTGAATTTTTGTAGAATAGAATTTTTCTAGCTAGTTTCAAGTGTATAGCACAGTGATTCATGTATATGTGTGCGTGTATGTGTGTGTGTGTATATATATATATATGTATATATAACTTTTGCTTCATAGATTATTATTCAGATTCTTTTCATTTGTGGTTTATTACAAAATATTGAACATAGTTTCCTGTAATATACAGTAAGTTTTTGTTGGCTATTTTATATATACTAGTAGGTATCTGCTAGTATGTTTCTGATGCTGAATCTCCAATACTTTGGCCACCTGATGCAAAGAACTGACTCACTGAAAAAAACCCTGATGCTGGGACAGATTGAAGGTGGGAGAAGGGGACAATGGACAGTAAGATGGTTGGATGGCATCACAGACTCAATGGACATGAGTTTGAGCAAGCTCCGGGGGTTGGTGATGGACAGGGAAGCCTGGCGTGCTGCAGTCCATGGGGTCACAAAGAGTTGGACACGACTGAGTGACTGAACTGACCTAAGTATGTATCTCATACGCCTAATATATATACTTCCCAGGTAGAGCCAATGGTAAAGAGCCTGCCTGCCAATGCAGGTGACATAAGAGAGGCAGGTTTGATCTCTGGGTCAGGAAAATTCCCTGGAGGAGGGCATGCAACCTACTCTAGTATTTTTGCCTCAAGAATCCTCACAGACAGAGGAGCCTGGCTGGCTATGGTCCAGAGTGTGTCAAAGAGTCCAACATGACTGAAGCAACTTAGCACACACACACACACACACACACACACGTATATACCACATGTTCTTTATCTGTTCATCTGTTGATGGACACAGGCTCTTTCACATCTTGGCTATTTTAAATAGTGCTGCTATGAAAACTGGGGTGTGTATCTTTTCAAATTACAGTTTTTCTGTGTTTTCCAACTACATGTCCAGCAGTGGGTTTGCTGGATCATATGGTAGTTTTTAGTTTTTTTAAGGAACCTCCACATTGTTTTCCATAGTGGTTGTACCAGTTTACATTCCTGCAAAAATATTTAATTTAGAAATTCTTCAAGATGTATGTCCCAACCATGTGAAATGCTGAAGTAGATTTAGCAGTAATAAGTACAGGAAAGCATCGCCATACCTTGTTTTTTTAATAGCTGTCAAAACAAGAAATAGAGAGTAAACTATGAACAGAAGGATATATCATAGTAAGCACCTATCTGGTTTTAGGGAATGAAACAAAAGTAGGAGTATATCAATTGAGGGAGCCACAGGACACAAATTTTTACATTTGAAGTTCGTGCTTGATGGAGTCCATTTAAACCATGATTGCAATCTTGAATTGGAAATTTTGCTTTATTTCTCAAATAAAAGAGTTTATTTCTAATAGTTAAAGAGAGGGAATATGCATGACATATTTGAGTCATTATATATATATATATATATATATAGAAGTTTTCACATTAACATTTTGCCAGAGAAAAATTTGCCTTGTGTATTAGTCCTGACAGGACAGGCTATATTGCAATAGCAAATGTAAACCCAAATTTTAGCAGTTACATGCCCAAGTTTGGTGGGCCAGTCCCTCAAGATGTCCATATCTTAATTCTCCAAACCTCTTGAATATACAATTATGGCAAAAGGGAATTTACAATTGTGATTAAGCTAAGACTTTGATATGGGGAAATTACCCTGGAATATTTTAGTAAGCTCAATATAATTACAAGAGTCCTTGTAAGAGAGAACCAAGAGGGTCATAATCAAAGAGATGCTAGTATAGAAGCAGATACTAGAGTGATGTGGCTGTGAGCTGAGAGTGCAGGCAGCCTTTAGGAGATCAAGTGGTATGAATGGATTGTCCCCAAAAGTCTTCAGAAAGAATACAGATGGGCTGACATCTTGACTTCAGTTTTGTGAGAACCATTTAGATTTCTGATCTCTAGAACTGTTAGATAATATGTGGTGTTTTTTCACCACTAAATATATGGCAGTTTATTATAGTAACAATAGGAGACTAATACAACAAGTTTGTTCTTATAAACATCAAAACATAGTTACAGCTCCTATTGCTTTTTCTCCTAGCAGTGATCCAGGCATTCCGAGTCTCTTTTAATCAGTAATTCAGTCTTATGAACATATTTCTGATTTGCTGCAGAAAACAGGAGACTTCTGAACATTTACATAGGAGGCTTGAATGAGCTGGAATTGCCTTATATAAGTTTCTTCCACCTGCACCCCACCTCTGCCTTACTGGCCAGAATTCAGTCTCTGGCCCCAATCTAACTGTAATAGAGTCTGGGAAACAACTGGCACACAGAGAGAGGGAACTGTTCAGTGAATACATAGGATTTTTCTAGCAAAGTCAAGTATAAAACCATTTCTTTGCAAAATCCTTTAAGGGTTTTTCATATTTTCTCAAATACAATGTTTGAAGGGAGATGACCGGAGAAGCCGATGACACCTCACTCCAGTACTCTTGCCTGGAAAATCCCATGGATGGTGGAGCCTGGTAGGCTGCAGTCCATGGGGTCGCTAAGAGTCGGACACGACTGAGTGACTTCTCTTTCACTTTTCACTTTCATGCATTGGAGAAGGAAATGGCAATCCACGCCAGTGTTCTTGCCTGGAGAATCCCAGGGACGGGGGAGCCTGGTGGGCTGCCGTCTATGGGGTGGCGCAGAGTTGGATACGACTGAAGCGACTTAGCAGCAGCAGCAGGGATAAGACTGATGCTTATAAGAATATTCCTTCTTTAGACAAAATTTATATTTCCTCTCTAGATTTTCATGGTATTCTTTTTATATTTATCTTTTATTTTTGCTCCAAAATTACTTAATTATTTCACAAAAGGTATAGTTTCAATACGCCAGCAAATCTGGAAAACTCAGTAGTGGCCACAGGACTGGAAAAGGTCAGTTTTCATTCCAATCCCAAAGAAAGGCAATGCCAAAGAATGCTCAAACTACGCACAATTGCACTCATCTCACACGCCACTAAAGTGATCCTTAAAATTCTCCAAGCCAGGCTTCAGCAATATGTGAACCATAAACTTTAAATGTTCAAGCTGGTTTTAGAAAAGGCAGAGGAACCAGAGATCAAATTGCCAACATCTTCTGGATCATGGTAAAAGCAAGAGAGTTCCAGAAAAACATCTATTTCTGCCTTATTGACCATGCCAAAGCCTTTGACTGTGTGGATCACAATAAACAGTGGAAAATTCTGAAAGAGATGGGAATACCAGACCACCTGACCTTCCTCTTGAGAAATCTGTATGTAGGTCAGGAAGCAACAGTTAGAACTGGACATGGAACAACAGACTGGCTCCAAATAGGAAAAGGAGTATGTCAAGGCTGTATACTGTCACTCTGCTTATTTAACTTATATGCAGAGTACATCATGAGAAATGCTGGGCTGGAGGAAGCACAAGCTGGAATCAAGATTGCCAGGAGAAATATCAATAACCTCAGATATGCAGATAATACCACCCTTATGGCAGAAAGTGAAGAAGAACTAAAGAGCCTCTTGAAAAAAGTGAAAGAGGAGAGTGAAAAAGTTGGCTTAAAGCTCAACATTCAGAAAATGAAGATCATGGCATCCGGTCCCATCACTTCATGGCAAATAGATGGGGAAACAGTGGAAACAGTGTCAGCCTTTATTTTTTTGGGCTCCAAAATCACTGCGGATGGTGATTGCAGCCATGAAATTAAAAGAGGCTTACTCCTTGGAAGGAAAGTTATGACCAACCTAGACAGCATATTAAAAAACAGAGACATTATTTTGTCAACAAAGGTCCCTCTAGTCAAAGTTGTAGTTTTTCCAGTAGTCATGAATGGATGTGAGAGTTGAACTATAAAGAAAGCTGCTGTTGCTGCTGCTGAGTCACTTCAGTCATGTCCGACTCTGTGCAACTCCATAGACGACAGCCCACCAGGGTGCCCTGTCCCTGGGATTGTCCAGGCAAGAACACCAGAGTGGGTCGCCATCTCCTCCAATGCATGAAAGTGAAAAGTGAAAGTGAAGTCGCTCAGTCATGTCTGACCCCCAGCAACCTCATGAACTGCAGCCCTCCAGGCTCCTCCATCCATGGGATTTTCCAGGCAAGAGTACTGTAGTGGGGTGCCTTTGCCTGAGCGCAGAGGAATTGATGCTTTTGAACTGTGGTGTTGGAGAAGACTCTTGAGAGTCCCTTGGACTGCAAGGAGATCCAACCAGTCCATCCTAAAGGAGATCAGTCCTGGGATTTCATTTGAAGGACTGATATTGAAGCTGAAACTCCAATACTTTGGCCACCTGATGCAAAGAGCTGATTCATTGGTAAAGACCCTGATGCTGGGAAAGATTGAGGGCAGGAGGAGAAGGGGATGACAGAGGATGAGAAGGTTGGATGGCATCACTGACTCAATGAACATGGGTTTGAGTGGGCTCCAGGAATTGGTGATGGACAGGGAGGCCTGGCATACTGCAGTTCATGGGGTCACAGAGTTGGACATGACTGAGCGACTGAACTGAACTAAACTGATAGTTTATAGGTATTTGCACAGAACACAGTGAATTCTTTAATTTGATTTGCACTGCCATTGATATAATAGTCATGCTTATATATTAATGTGCGGGTTTTAATCTGTGAATTTTATTTCTTCAATGTATTTCAGATTATTTCCTCTTTTTCTTGTTTTTGTTTGTAAATCAGATTCACTTACATTTTTCAAAAATCAATCTGTTTCTTTACCTTTTAGATAATCTTTTATTATTTGATCTTTGTCATGTTTTTTCTCCACTTGCTGCAATAATTTGTCAAATTGATTCTTGGAATTATTTAACAATATTGTTCACAGTGTCACTTGTACTGATTTTTTAAGTACAGTTGTCAAATCTATTAATAAAATTTAGCTTGGAGTACATATATGAAATTGATGATTACTTTGCATCATAAGTGAATTAATAGAACCAATAAAATTTTTGTGGTGTTTATATAAGGATAGAATTAGATAATGTATGTCAAGAATTCATAGACAAACGTTCAGGCTCAAAATAGTATAGGGTTAATATTATGCACTTGGGAATATGAAAATTATTGAATTTTCTTAGAGATAGTGAGACAAATGTGAGAATACTACTATTCTGTCTTTGGAGTATATACTGAGTGAGAAGAGATGGCAATTTAAAGAGATATTAACAAGACATAATAAATATTTGGAGTTAGAGACAATCTTTTATGGTACATATATCCATTACTTTAAATGTAAATGTGTTAGTGTTGAATTTATAGGCAGATGGTAAATGTGCCCTGAGTTCTTCAAAACTCTTCAGTTGGAAAACTTATGAAAATTAGTCTCCTTCAAGCAACCTAGAAATTCATCAACAGATGAATGGATAAAGAAGATGTGGTACATACAGACAATGGAATATTATTCAGCCATAAAGAATGAAATAATGCCATTTGCAGCAATATGGAGGTATGTAGAGATTATCATATTAAATGAGGTAAGCCAGACAAAGACAAATATCATATGATGTTGCTTATATGTGGAATATAAAAATGATATAAATGAATTTATTTACAAAACAGAAAGGGACTCACAGACGTAGAGGACAAATTTATGGTTACCAAAAAGAAAAGAGAGATGAGGGATAAATTAGGAGGTTGGGATAAACATATACACACTATTATATATAAAATGGATAACCAACAATGACCTACTGTATAATACAGGAAACTATACTCAGTATTTTTTAATAATCTCTGAGGGAAAATTATCTGGAAAAGATATATATATATATATATAACTGAATCACTGTGCTGTAAGTCTGAAACTAACACGGCATTGTAAATCCACTATACTTCAATTAAAAAAAATTAAAAAAACATATTATCAATCTCCAGTAGCAGCTGAAGAGTTTCTATTTTAATGTAACTTGAACACGTAACTTTTAATTCATTGTTATAAATTTTCAGTTTTGTTATTTCAACATTTGTGAATGTTTGGTTTTCTTAAAACATGAAAGCAGATCTGTTGTTATTTTAATTAATTATAATTTAATACAATTGGCAAACTACAAAATCTAGTTCAGAATGTCTAAAATTAGGTAACCCTCTCCCACTGATTTTAGTGCATGTGCCAAATTTTTCTCTGAAGCATATGGATAAATACCAAAGCATGATTTTGAAAAAGAGTTATCTAATAATCTCTTGAGAAGAATTTTGGTTTTGACACATCCTGTTTTTTCATATGGTATATATTACAGAACTTGAAATCAGTATTATAATGATTTTTACTTTGTACAATCAAGAGAGGTATTTATATAATAAAATGCCAGAATTTAAAACAGAGTTCTAAAGTACTTAAAGTAAATTTTCAATAATTTTGTAAGTTTACCCTACACAGACTTATTTTTCAGGGTGACTTTAATCAAGTCAAAGGATTTTGATAATCATATGAGTAATATCTATTCCTCTTTTATTTCAACAGATTGAACTATTTGGTCATTATGGTTTTTATTACCTAATAATAGTAAATGGCAGAAATCAGGTTTAATCATTTTAGACCTTTTAATATCCATAATAAAGATATAAATAAAATTGAAAATATTAATAGTTGTTTAAGTATAACAGTTTATATGTAATTCAGTTCAGTTCAGTTCAGTTGCTCAGTAGTGTCCGACTCTTTGCGACCCCATGAATCACAGCATGCCAGGCCTCCCTGTCCATCACCAACTCCCGGAGTTCACTCAGACTCATGTCCATATTCTATAATTTCTAAAGTACTTAATAGCCTTAATGTCATTTTATCTTTACAACTACTCTGAGAGGGAAGAAAGATGCTAGAATCTTAGATTCATGGCCAAAGAATTAAGCAACCTAGCAAAGATGATAAACAATTGGTTACAGCTTTCGAATTAAAATACTTTTATTTCAGTACATAAAACAAATGCCATTAGTCTTTGACAAAAGTATACTGAGAGAATTATATACAAACACATGAAGTAATTTCTTATTGCAAATATCAGTTTTTATAATACTTATTCCAAACAATATTCTCAATTTATCTTGTTATTCTGATTTCACTGTTACTGCCTCGTCGGAGAAGGCAACGGCACCCCACTCCAGTACTCTCGCCTGGAAAATCCCATGGACAGAGGAGCCTGGTGGGCTGCAGTCCATGGAGTAGCGAAGAGTAGGACACGACTGAGCGACTTCACTTTCACTTTTCACTTTCATGCATTGGAGAAGGAAATGGCAACCCACTCCAGTGTTCTTGCCTGGAGAATCCTAGGGACGGCAGAGCCTGGTGGGCTGCCGTCTATGGGGTCGCCCAGAGTCGGACACGACTGAAGCGACTTAACAGCAGCAGCAGCAGCCTCGTTGAAAGGCAGTCATCTTTCCACTGAATTCCTGACAACTAACTTTTATGTCAAACCCCAACAGGTTCAAATTTGCTCATACTGGATTATAAATTTCATATACTTTTATTTTTAACTTTATGAAAAACTACCAAACTCTTTTTCCTAAGTGGCTATACTATTTTACATTCTCATCAACAATGTAGGAGAATTCCAATTGTTTCATATACTTACTAACACTTGATATAATTAATCTTTCAAAGTTTAGCCATCTTAATAGGATTCTATTGTTAACTCATCTGGGCTTCCCTGGGGGCTCAGTGCTAAAGCATCTGCCTGCACTGTAGGTGGCACAGGTTTGATCCCTGGGTTGGGAAAATCCCCTGGAGAAGAAAATGGCAACTCACTTTCATATTTTTGCTTGGAAAATTCCATGGACAGAGGAGACTGATGAGCTACTGTCCATGGGGTTGTAAAAAGTTGGACACAACTGAGTGACTGAGCAATGCACACAAGTTAACTCATTTAAACTTTGATTTGCATTTCTCAGATGAGTAATAATATGGCTCATACTTTTCTGTGCTTTATGTCCCTGGTATATTATCTTTCTAGAATTGTCTTTTAACATCTCTTGTCTAGTTTTTGAAAACTCTTTGTTCCTTTTTTAAAAAATATAAACTTATTTATTTTAATTAGAGGCTAATTACTTTATAATATTGTATCGGTTTTGTCATACACTGACATGAATCTGCCATGGGTGTACATGTGTTCCCCATCATGAATCCCCCTCCCACCTCCCTCCCCATCCCATCTCTCTGAGTCATCTCAGTGCATCAGCCCCAAGCATCCTGAATCATGCATCAAACCTGGACAGGCAATTCGTTTCACGTATGATAATATACATGTTTCAATGCCATTCGCCCAAATTATCCCACCCTCGCCCTCTCCCACAGAGTCCTTCTCTTCTATACATCTGTGTCTCTTTTGCTGTCTCGCATACAGGGTTATCCTTACCATCTTTCTAAATTCCATATATATGCGTTAGTATACTGTATTGGTGTTTTTCCTTCTGGCTTACTTCACTCTGTATAATAGGCTCCAGTTTCATCCACCTCATTAGAACTGATTCAAATGTATTCTTTTTAATGGCTGAGTAATACTCCATTGTGTATATGTACCACCGCTTTCTTATCCATTCATCTGCTGATGGATATCTAGGTTGCTTCCATGTCCTGGCTATTATAAAGAGTGCTGTGATGAACATTGAGGTACACATGCCTCTTTCAATTCTGCTTTCCTCAGTGTGTATGCCCAGAAGTGGGATTGCTGGGTCATATGGAAGTTCTATTTCCAGGTTTTTTAGGAATCTCCACACTGTTCTCCATAGTGGCTGTACTAGTTTGCATTCCCACCAACAGTATAAGAGGGTTCCCTTTTCTCCACACCCTCTCCAACATTTATTGCTTGTAGACTTTTGGATCGCAGCCATTCTGACTGGCGTGAAATAGTACTTCATTGTGGTTTTGATTTGCATTTCTCTGATAATGAGTGATGCTGAGCATCTTTTCATGTGTTTGTTAGCCATCTGTATGTCTTCTTTGGAGAAATGTCTATTTAGTTCTTTGGCCCATTTTTTGATTGGGTCATTTATTTTTTTGGAATTGAGCTGCAGGATTTGCTTGTATATTTTTGAGATTAATTCTTTGTCAGTTGCTTAATTTGCTATTATTTTCTCCCATTCTGAAGGCTGTCTTTTCACCTTGCTTATAGTTTCCTTTGTTGTGCAGAAGGTTTTAATTTTAATTGGGTCACATTTGTTTATTCTTGCTTTTATTTCCAGTACTCTGGGAGGTAGTTCATAGAGGATCCTGCTGTGATTTATGTCAGAGAGTGTTTTGCCTATGTTTTCCTCTAGGAGTTTTATAGTTTCGGTCTTACATTAAGATCTTTAATCCATTTTGAGTTTATTTTTGTGTATTGTGTTAGAAAGTGTTCTGGTTTCATTCTTTTACAAGTGGTTGACCAGTTTTCCCAGCTCCACTTGTTAAAGAGACTGTCTTTTCTCCATTGTATATTCTTGCATCCTTTGTCAAAGATAAGATGTCCATAGGTGCGTGGATTTATCTCTGGGCTTTCTATTTTGTTCCATTGATCTATATTTCTGTCTTTGTGTGAGTACCATACTCTCTTGATGACTGTGGCTTTGTAGTAGGGCCTGAAGTCAGGCAGGTTGATTTCTCCAGTTCCATTCTTCTTTCTCAATATTTCTTTGGTTATTGGAGGTTTTATTTATTTCCGTACAAATTGTGAAATTATTTGTTCTAGCTCTGTGAAAAATACCATTGGTAGCTTGATAGGGATTGCATTGAATCTATAGATTTTTTTGGGTAGTATACTCATTTTCACTATATTGATTCTTCCGATCCATAAACATGGTATATTTCTCCATTTATTAGTGTCCTCTTGGATTTCTTTCATCAGTGTTTTATAGTTCTCTCTATATAGGTCTTTTGTTTCTTTAGGGAGATATATTCTTAAGTATTTTATTCTTTTTGTTGCAATGGTGAACGGAATTGTTTCCTTAATTTCTCTTTCTATTTTCTCATTGTTAGTGTATAGGAGGGGAGCCTCATGGGCTGCTGTCTATGGGGTTGCACAGAGTTGGACACGACTGAAGTGACTTAGCAGCAGTAACAGTATATAGGAATGCAAAGGATTTCTGTGTGTTGATTTTATATATTCATTGATTAGCTCTAGCAATTTTATGGTGGAGTCTTTAGGGTTTTCTATGTAGAGGATCATGTCATCTGCAAACAGTGAGAGTTTTACTTCTTTTCCAATTTGGATTCCTTTTATTTCTTTTTCTGCTCTGATTGCTGTGGCCAAAACTTCCAAAACTATTTTGAATAGTAGTGGTGAGAGTGGGCACCCTTGTCTTGTTCCTGACTTTAGGGGAAATGCTTTCAATTTCTAACCATTGAGAATAATATTTGCTATGGGTTTGTCATATATAGCTTTTATTATGTTGAGATATGTTCCTTCTATTCCTGCTTTCTGGAGGGTTTTTATTATAAATTGATGTTGAATTTTGTCAAAGGTTTTCTCTGCATCTATTGAGATATTCATATGGTTTTTATCTTTCAATTTGTTAATGTGGTGTATTACATTGATTGATTTGTGGATATTGAAGAATCCTTGCCTCCCTGGGATAAAGCCCACTTGGTCATGATGTATGATCTTTTTAATATGTTTCTGGATTATGTTTGCTAGAATTTTGTTAAGGATTTTTGCATCTATGTTCATCAGTGATATTGGCCTGTAGTTTTCTTTTTTTGTTGCATCTTTGTCAGGTTTTGGTATTAGGGTGATGGTGGCCTCATAGAATGAGTTTGGAAGTTTATCTTCCTCTGCAATTTTCTGCAAGAGTTTGAATAGGATAGGTGTTAGCTCTTCTCTAAATTTTTGGTAGAATTCAGCTGTGAAGCTGTCTATACCTGGACTTTTGTCTGCTGGAAGATTTCTGATTACAGTTTCAATTTCTGTGCTTGTGATGGGTCTGTTAAGATTTTATATTTCTTCCTGGTTAAGCTTCGGAAAGTTGTACTTTTCTAAGAATTTGTCCATTTCTTCCAAGTTGTCCATTTATTGGCATATAATTGCTGATAGTAGTCTCTTATGATCCTTTGTATTTCTGTGTTGTCTGTTGTGATCTCTCCATTTTCATTTCTAATTTTATTGATTTGATTTTTCTCCCTTTGTTTCTTGATGAGTCTGGCTAGTGGTTTGTCGATTTTATTTATCCTCTCAAAGAACCAGCTTTTGGCTTTGTTGATATTTGCTATGGTCTCTTGTTTCTTTTGCATTTATTTCTGCCCTAATTTTTAAGATTTCTTTCCTTCTATTAACCCTGGGGTTCTTCATTTCTTCCTTTTCTAGTTGCTTTAGGTGTAGAGTTAGGTTATTTATTTGACTTTTTTCTTGTTTCTTGAGGTATGCCTGTATTGCTATGAACCTTCCTCTTAGCACTGCTTTTACAGTGTCCCACAGGTTTTGGGTTGTTGTGTTTTCATTTTCATTCATTTCTATGCATATTTTGATTTCTTCTGTGATTTGTTGGTTATTCAGCAGCGTGTTGTTCAGCCTCCATATGTTGGAATTTTTAAGTTTTTCTCCTGTAATTGAGATCTAATCTTACTGCATTGTGGTCAGAAAAGATGCTTGGAAAGATTTCAATTTTTTTTTAATTTACCAAGACTAGATTTATGGCCCAGGATGTGATCTATCCTGGAGAAGGTTCCTTGTGCACTTGAGAAAAAGGTGAAATTTGTTGTTTTGTTGTGAAATGTCCTATAGATATCAATTAGGTTTAACTGGTCTATTGTATCATTTAAAGTTTGTGTTTCCTTGTTAATTTTCTGTTTAATTGATCTCTCCATAGTTGTGAGTGGGGTATTAAAGTCTCCCACTATTATTGTGTTATTGTTAATTTCCCCTTTCATACTTGTTAGCATTTGTCTTACATATTGTGGTGCTCCTATGTTGGGTGCATATATATTTATAATTATTATATCTTCTTCTTGGATTGATCCTTTGATCATTATGTAGTGTCCTTTGTCTCTTTTCACAGCCTTTGTTTTAAAGTCTATTTTATCTGGTATGAGTATTGCTACTCCTGCTTTCTTTTGGTCTCTATTTGCATGGAATATCTTTTTCCATGCAAAAAAGACACATATCACTTTCAGTCTATATGTGTCCTTTGTTTTAAGGTGGGTCTCTTGTAGACAACATATATAGGGGTCCTGTTTTTGTATCCATTCAGCCAGTCTTTGTCTTTTGGTTGGGGCATTCAACTCATTTACATTTAAGGTACTTATTGATAAGTATGATCACATTGCCATTTACTTTATTGTTTTGAGTTCAAGTTTATACACCATTTCTGTGTTTCCTGTCTAGAGAAGATCCTTCAGCATTTGTTGGAGAGCTGGTTTGGTGGTGCTGAATTCTCTCAGTTTTTGCTTGTCTGTAAAGCTTTTGATTTATCCTTAATATTTGAATGAGATCCTTGCTGGGTACAGTATTCTGGGCTGTAGGTTATTTTCTTTCATCACTTTAAATATGTCCTCCCATTCCCTCCTGGCCTGAAGAGTTTCTATTGAAAGATCAGCTGTTATCCTTATGGGAATTCCCTTGTGTGTTATTTGTTGTTTTTCCCTTGTTGCTTTTAATATTTGTTCTTTGAGTTTGATCTTTGTTAATTTGATTAATATGTGTCTTGGGATGTTTTGCCTTGGGTATCCTGTTTGGCAGTCTCTGGGTTTCTTGGACTTGGGTGATTATTTCCCTCCCCATTTTAGGGAAAATTTCAGCTATTATCTCCTCAAATATTTTCTCACAGTCTTTCTTTTTGTCTTCTCCTTCTGAGACTCCTATGATTCGAATATTGGGGCATTTAACATTGTCCCAGAGGTCTCTGAGATTGTCTTCATTTTTTAAAAATTCTTTTTTCTTTTTTTCCTCTTTGTTTCATTTATTTTTACCATTCTATCTTCTACCTCACTTATCCTGTCTTCTGCCTCTATTATTCTACTGTTGGTTCCCTCCAGAGTGTTTTTGATCTCATTTATTGCATTATTCATTATATATTGACTCTTTTATATTTCTTCTAGGTCCTTGTTAAATCTTTCTTTCATCTTCTCAATTCTTGTCTCCAGGCTATTTATCTGTAACTCCATATTGTTTTCAAGATTTTTGATCATTTTCACTATCATTATTCAGAATTCTTTATCAGGTAGATTCCCTATCTCTTCCTCTTTGGTTTGGTTTGGTGGGCATTTATCCTGTTCTTTTACCTGCTGGGTATTTCTCTGCCTCTTCATCTTATTTATATTGCTGTGTTTGGGGTGGCCTTTCCGTATTCTGGCAGTTTGTGGAGTTCTCTTTATTGTGGAGTTTCTTCACTTGGGATGGGGTTGGACTGGTGTCTTGTCAAGGTTTCCTGCTTAGGGAAGCTGGTGTCGGTGTTCTGGTGTGTGGAGCTGGATTTCTTCTCTCTTGAGTGCAATGAACTATCCAGTAGTGATTATGAGTTGTCAATGGGTTTGGAATGACTTTGGACAGCCTTTATATTGAAGCTCAGGGCTATGTTCCTTTGTTGCTAGAGAATTTGCGTGGTATATCTTGCTCTGGAACTTGTTGGCCCTTGGGTGGTGCTTCGTTTCAGCATAGATATGGAGGTGTTTGACAAGCTTCTATCAATTAATGTTCCCTGGAGTCAGGAGTTCTCTGGTGTTCTCAGGATTTGGACTTAAGCTTCCTGCCTCTGGTTTTCAGTCTTATTCTTATAGTAGCCTCAAGATTTCTCCATCTATACAGCACCGATGATAAAACATCTAGGTTAAAGATGAAAAAAGTTTCTCCACAGTGAGGGACACCCAGAGAGGTTCACAGAGTTACATGGAGAAGAGAAGATGGAGGAAGGAGATAGAGGTGACTAGGAGGAGAAGAGGGGGAATCAAAAGAGGCGAGAGCAAGCTAACCAGTAATCACTTCCCTATGTGCTCTCCACAGTCTGGACCGCTCAGAGATGTTCATGGAGTTACACAGAAAAAGAAGAGGGAGGAAAGAGACAGAGGTGCCCAGGAGGATAAAAGGGGGAATCAAAAGGAGAGAGACAGATCCAGCCAGTAATCTGTTCTCTAAGTGTTCTCCACAGTCTGGATCACACAAAGAGATTCACAGAGTTGGGTAGAGAAGAGAAGGGGGAGAGAGGAGATAGAGGCGACCTGGGGGAGAAAGTGTAGTGTCCAAAGGGGGAGAGAGCAGTCAAGCCAGTAATCTCGCTCCCAAGTAAAAATGGGTACTGAAGATTGGGTTCTTAAAGGTACAAAATTGATAACAAATACCCAAAAGCAAAGATTTAAAATCTAGAGTAGAGGTTGGATTCTCAAAAATACAATATTAAAGAAAAAAAAGCAAAGTCACAAAAATTATAAAATATATATATAGATGAAGTTTGCTTTAAAAAATAGGATTTTTTTTTTTTTTTGCAAATAGGTTATAAAAATGAAAGTTAAAGGAGTAATAGAGGACTTAATTTTTTTTTTTTTAATTTAAAGAATGATAATAGTAAAAATACATCTAGGACTTTCTCTGGTGTTATTGTGGACAGTGTGGGGTCAGTTCATTTTCAGATAGTTCCTTGATCCAGTTTATATTTCTCAAGATCTATAGGCCGCTTCCTATGTAGTTGGTGCTAACTATAGGGTTTTAATCTATTGCACCTGTCACTTCCAAGGTGGTTCCCTCTGTTTTAGCTTCTTCTGTTTGCTGGTCTCTTCAGGGTCTAATTTCCGCCCTGGCACAAGGTGGGCGGTGGTGGACACTTTTTTAGGCTTACTTGTTCAGTCGTGCTGTGGGGAGGGAGGAACCCTGCAAACAAATAACACTGGCGTGTGCTCGCAGTGTCTCGGCCACACTGGGTTTACCCCCGCTCCCGGCGTGTGTGCTTTCCCTGTCTACCCTGCTTAGGCTCTAGGCTGCTCTGCCGGGAACTGCCTGAGGCCAGCCCTGGGTTGAGTGTACTTCCCAGGTCTAAGCTGCTCAGGTTCAGGTACTCGGGTACTCCTCAAAGGTGCAGATTTGGTTGGGCCTGCATTTGGTGCCCTTCCCAGGTCTGAGCAGCTCAAGTGACCAGGTGTTTGGTGAGCACAGTCGCTGTGACTTATCGCCTCCCCAGTCCCTGCTGCTCGGTTTTCTGGGTGTACCACAGGTGCGCCTTCTCAGGTGGATGTCGACTGTCCAAAATCCCAAGAAGTCTTGTTTAGCAATGAAGCCTGCTTGCAGTTTGGTAGATGATGCCTCTCTGGGGCCGCGATTGCCCCCTTCTGGCTCTGGCTGCCCTCACCTGCCTGTCCCTGGTGGGGGATGGGCTGGTCTGCAGCTGGCCATCTCTGCTCAGTCCTTTGTTCTGTGAGCAGGCCTGGCGGTGTCTTAGGTTAGGGCTTTTCACGGGATAGCTATCCCACAGTCTGGTTTGCTATCTCAAGTTAGTTCCCTCAGATTGCCCTCGGGGCATTCAGGCCCTGTCCTTACTCTAAGCAATGCAGCCCTCGCCTGCCTGCCCAGCCCCCGCTTGCTAGTGGCGGATGCGGGCGTCTGAGCTGCTTCTCCACTGGGAGTTACTGTTTGGCACGTAATATGTGGGCTTTAATTATTTATTTATTTTCCTCCCAGTTATGTTGCCCTCTGAGGTTCCAAGGCTGGCCACAGACTCGGCAGTGAAAGTCTTTCCTGGTGTTTGGAAACTTCTTTCTTATTTAAGACTCCCTTCCCGGGACGGATCTCCATCCCTACCTCTTTTGTCTCTTTGTATCTTTTATATTTATTCCTACCTCTTTTCAAAGACAATGGGCTGCTTTTCTGGGTGCCTAATGTCCTCTGCCAGCATTCAGAAGTTGTTTTGTGGAATTTACTCAGCATTCAAATCTTCTTTTGATGAATTTGTGGGGGAGAAAGTGGTCTCCCTGTCCTATTCCTCTGCCATCTTACGACCACCTCTTATTTGTTCCTTATCATTGAATTTTAAACACTCATGGATACAAGTGCTTTCTAAAATATAATTAATAAATATTAAAAATATTTAAATCCAATCTATAGTTTATATTTTCATTTTTTTACTAGTGTATTACAGAGAGCATGAATCTTCAGTTTTGATTATCTAATTTTTGTTTTTGTTGTTCCGGTCTTTCCTGGGTTGTGCTTTTTATGTCCTCCCTAAGAAAATTTTAAACGATTTGACCCAAAAAGAAAAAGTTCCAAATATGAAATACTTTTTAAAACATCAAATATTTGAGTCTGAGTTTCTTGGATTGGTTGAGTTCAGTCACTAAGTCGTGTATGACTCTTTGCGACTCCATGAACCATGGCACACAGGCCTCCCTGTCCATCACCAACTCCCAGAGTTTACTCAAACTCATCTCCATCGAGTTTGTGATGCCATCCTACTATCTCATCCTCTGTCATCCCCTTGTCCTCCCATCTTCAATCTTTCCCATCATCAGGGTCTTTTCAAATGAGTCAGTTCTTCCCATCAGGTGGCCAAAGTATTGAAGTTGCACCTTCAGCATCAGTCCTTCCAATGAATATTCAGGACTGATTTCCTTTAGGATGGACTGGTTGGATCTCCTTGCAGTCCTAAGGAGTCTCAAGAGTCTTCTCCAACACCACAGTTCAAAAGCATCAATTCTTTGACACTCAGCTTTCTTTAGAGTCCAACTCTCACATACATACATGACTACTGGAAAAACCATGGCTTTGACTAGACAGAACTTTGTTGGCAAAGTAATGTCTCTACTTTTTAATATGTTGTCTAGGTTGGTCATAACTTTTTTCCAAGGAGTAAGCCCCTTTTTATTTCATGGCTGCAATCACCATCTGAAGTAATTTAGAAGCCCCCCAAAGTGAAGTCTGTCACTGGTTCCATTGTTTCCCCATCTATTTGACATGAAGTGATGGGACCAGATGCCATGATCTTCGTTTTCTGAATGTTGAGTTTGAAGCCAACTTTTTCACTCTCCTCTTTCACTTTCATCAAGAAGCTCTTTAGAAATAGAGGAAAACAACAGAATGGGAAAGACTAGGGATCTCTTCAAGAAAATCAGAGATACCAAAGGAACATTTCATGCAAAGATGAACTCGATAAAGGACAGAAATGGTATGGACCTAACAGAAGCAGAAGATATTAAGAAGAGATGGCAAGAATACACAGAAGAACTATACAAAAAAGATCTTCACGACCCAGATAATCACAATGGTGTGATCACTGACCTAGAGCCAGACATCCTGGAATGTGAAGTCAAGTGGGCTTTAGAAAGCATCACTATGAACAAAGCTAGTGGAGGTGATGGAATTCCAGTTGAGCTATTCCAAATCCTGAAAGATGATGCTGTGAAGTGCTGCACCCAATATGCCAGCAAATTTGGAAAACTCAGCAGTGGCCACAGGACTGGAAAAGGTCAGTTTTCATTCCAATCCCAAAGAAAGGCAATGCCAAAGAATGCTCAAAATACCACACAATTGTACTCATCTCACACGCTAGTAAAGTAATGCTCAAAACTCTCCAAGCCAGGCTTCAGCAATATGTGAACCGTGAACTTCCTGATGTTCAAGCTGGTTTTAGAAAAGGCAGAGGAATCAGAGATCAAATTGCCAACATCTGCTGGATCATGGAAAAAGCAAAAGAGTTCCAGAAAATCATTTATTTCTGCTTTATTGACTGTGCCAAAGCCTTGGACTGTGAGGATCACAATAAACTGTGGAAAACTGTGAAAGAGATGGGAATACCAGACCACCTGATTTGCCTCTTGAGAAATTTGTATGCAGGTCAGGAAGCAACAGTTAGAACTGGACATGGAACAACAGACTGGTTCCAAATAGGAGAAGGAGTTCGTCAAGGCTGTATATTGTCACCCTGTTTATTTAACTTCTATGCAGAGTACATCATGAGAAACGCTGGACTGGAAGAAACACAAGCTGGAATCCAGATTGCCGGGAGAAATATCAATAACCACAGATATGCAGATGACACCACCCTTATGGCAGAAAGTGAAAAGGAACTAAAAAGCCTCTTGATGAAAGTGAAAGTGGAGAGCGAAAAAGTTGGCTTAAAGCTCAACATTCAGAAAATGAAGATCATGGCATCCGGTCCCACTACTTCATGGGAAATAGATGGGGAAACAGTGTCAGACTTTATTTTTCTGGTCTCCAAAATCACTACAGATGGTGACTGCAGCCATGAAATTAAAAGACACTTACTTCTTGGAAGGAAAGTTATGACCAACCTAGATAGCATATTCAAAAGCAGAGATATTACTTTGCCAACTAAGTTCGTCTAGTCAAGGCTATGGTTTTTCCTGTGGTCATGTATGGATGTGAGAGTTGGACTGTGAAGAAGGCTGAGCACCGAAGAATTGATGCTTTTGAACTGTGGTGTTGGAGAAGACTCTTGAGAGTCCCTTGGACTGCAAGGAGATCCAACCAGTCCATTCTGAAGATCAGCCCTGGGATTTCTTTGGAAGGAATGATGCTAAAGCTGAAACCCCAGTACTTTGGCTACCTCATGTGAAGAGTTGACTCATTGGAAAAGACTCTGATGCTGGGAGGGATTGGGGGCAAGAGGAGAAGGGGATGACAGAAGATAAACTGGCTGGATGGCATCACTGACTCGATGGCCGTAAGTCTGAGTGAACTCTGGGAGTTGGTGATGGACAGGGAGGTCTGGCGTGCTGTGATTCATGGGGTCGCAAAGAGTCAGACACGACTGAGTGACTGATCTGATATGACCATAAAGGTGGTGTCATCTGCATATCTGACGTTATTGATATTTCTCCTGGCAATCCTGATTCCAGCTTTTGCTTCATATGTACAGTAGCAACTATTTAATCTGACAATGACATAACCTTTCTTTACTTCTTTTCAATAAAACCATTTTCAAAAATAAGTTATAGTGCTATAAAGTTCTGTGTTTATTTATGTAGGGATTGTTTTTTTAAGAAAGTGAGCTCACATTTTTCTCATATGTGCCCCAAAAAACTTGAAGATTTCTTGAGTAGTGGAAGCATTTTGGTGTTTTTTTTTTTTTTTTTATGGGCTTAGATTCAAACATTATACATCACACATGCAAGCTAGTCCTCTTAAAACACATGATGGTCAACAGACAGCAACATCAGAATTAGAGTAGTGCCATGATTTCAACATGCATCACAACTGTACACACACAAGCTGCTGTGATGGCTACTGAATATAATTCAGTTCAGTTCAGTTCAGTCACTCAGTTGTGTCCAACTCTTTGTGACTCTATGGACTGCAGCACGTCAGGCTTCCATGTCCATCACCAACTCTCAGAGCTTGCTCAAATTCGTGTCCATCAAATTGATGATGCCATCCAACCATCACATCCTCTGTTGTCCCCTTCTCTTTCTGCCCTTTATCTTTCCCATAATCCGGGTGTTTTCTAATGAGTCAGTTCTTCTCACCAAGTGGCCAAAGTATTGAAGTTTCAACTTCAGCATCATTTCTTTAAATGAGTATTCAGGACTGATTAGTGCATGGCAGCAAGCATCTCTAGATTAATTACTTTTTTATTAGAATAGAATGACAATCATCCATTTTCAACAACAAAAGTGTATTCTTGTAGTGTCTATTTTGTCCATATCACCAGAAACTTGACCACATTTCAGATAAACATTGTAGATACGTATTTTTCTGAAGGGAAACCATCTCCAGACCTATTCTGTTTAGGACTGGTACAATGAAAACAATTCTCTAAAATAAAACAAAAATGAAATTTCTCCAGCTATACTGACTCTTTCAATAACACTTTTTGTTTTTCTGTTTATTTGTTTTTGTAGAGTATAGTTGGACTACCAAGGCAGTCCAACATGAGCAACATTTAAAATACTGAAAATAGCAGTCAACCTCATTTCATACCTCAAAAGGGAAACAAGCTTGCTAAGGGAATATTTTAGAAAGTTTTATTTTATATTGGAGTTTAGAAGGGAGTGGCTACCCACTCCAGTATTCTTTTCTGGAGAATTCCATGAACAGAGGAGCACCTGGCAGGATACAATCCATGGGGTCACAAGAATCAAACATGATGAGCAATTAACACATAGCAAAAACATAGTTATCTAATAATGTTTTGTTAGTTTCAGGTGTACAACAAAGTGATTCAGTTGCACATATACGTGTATCTATTCTTTTTCACATTCTTTTCCCATTTATGTATTACAGAATATTGAGCTGAGTTCCCTGTGTTATACAGTAGGTCCTTGTTGGTTTTCTATTTTATGCATTTTTAATAATTTTGTTCTCTTCTATGTATTAGAGAGGTGATCTATAGGAAATTAAGGTCCCTTCTCCCTCTAAATAGTGGTAGAAGTTTTATATGTGGGCCCATATTAAAGGATTTAGCATGAAATTTGTTCAGACCTGACATTTCCTAAGGTTATTCTTCTTGGTTTCTCAGGCTTCCTTTTGTAATTTTAATGTTTCTCAGGAACAATGCAAAGAAAATAATTAACCAATTTATTCAGTAACTTCATACTCCCTTTTGCAAAATGTTTTAAATATTTTATGATTATTTTAAAAATAAAAAAGTAAACATTCCCAAACACTAAAGTTTATTGTTATATAAAACATTAAATGAATGTCTCATTTGAAAAAAGAGTAAAGAAAAAAACTCAATGTCCCTTTATTAATGAATTTTGAAGTTCTTGTTCCTAAAAGGATTGTTGAAAAAGCATTATCATATCACAGGCTCTTTCACTAATGAGTTAGTTACCTTTTTTTTTTTTTTTTTTCCTTCTGAGCAAATAACAGTTTGAGTTTGCATCAGTTCACTTCAGTTCAGTCGCTCAGCCGTGTCTGACTCTGCGACCCCATGAATCGCAGCACACCAGGCCTCCCTGTCCATCACCAACTCCTGGAGTTCACTCAGACTCACGTCCATCGAGTCAGTGATGCCATCCAGACATCTCATCCTCTGTCATCCCCTTCTCATCCTTCCCCCAATCCGTCCCAGCATCAGAGTCTTTTCCAATGAGTCAACTCTTTGCATGAGGTAGCCAAAGTACTGGAGTTTCAGCTTTAGCATTATTCCTTCCAAAGAAATCCCAGGGCTGACCTCCTTCAGAATGGACTGCTTGGATCTCCTTGCAATCCAGGGGACTCTCAAGAGAGTCTCCAATACCACAGTTCAAAAGCGTCAATTCTTCAGCGCTCAGCTTTCTTCACAGTCCAACTCTCACATCCATACATGACCACAGGAAAAACCAGAGCCTTGACTAGACGAACCTTTGTTGGCAAAGTAATATCTCTGCTTTTGAATATGCTATCTAGGTTGGTCATAACTTTCCTTCCAAGGAGTAAGCCTCTTTTAATTTCATGGCTGCAGTCACCATCTGCAGTGATTTTGGAGCCCCAAAAAATAAAGTCTGACACTGTTTCCACTGTTTCCCCATCTATTTGTCATGAAGTGATGGGACCGGATGCCATGATCATTTTCTGAATGTTGAGTTTTAAGCCAACTTTTTCACTCTCCTCTTTCACCTTGATCAAGAGACTTTTTAGTTCCTCTTCACTTTCTGCCATAAGGGTGGTGTCATCTGCATATCTGCGGTTATTGATATTTCTCCCGGCAATCTGGATTCCAGCTTGTGCTTCTTCCAGTCCAGCATTTCTCATGATGTACTGTGCATAGAAGTTAAATAAGCAGGGTGACAATGTACAGCCTTGATGTACTCCTTTTCCTATTTGGAACCAGTCTGTTGTTCCATGTCCAGTTCTAACTGTTGCTTCCTGACCTGCATACAAATTTCTCAAGAGGCAGGTCAGGTGGTCTGGTATTCCCATCTCTTTCAGAATTTTCCACAGTTTATTGTGATCCTCACAGTCCAAGGCTTTGGCACAGTCAATAAAGCAGAAATAGATATTTTTTCTGGAACTCTCTTGCCTTTTCCATGATCCAGCAGATGTCGGCAATTTGATCTCTGATTCCTCTGCCTTTTCTAAAACCAGCTTGAACATCTGGAAGTTCATGGTTCATGTATTGCTGAAGCCTGGCTTGGAGAATTTTGAGCATTACTTTACTAGCGTGTGAGATGAGTGCAATTGTGCGATAGTTTGAGCATTCTTTGGCATTGCCTTTCTTACTCATATTCAATTAATAACAGAGTTAATGCCTGCAATGCAGGAGACTCGGTTTTGATCCCTGGGTTGGGAAGATCCCCCGGAGGAGGAAATGGCAACTCATTCCAGTATTCTTACCTGCAGAATCCCATGGATAGTAGAGCCTGGCAGGCTACAACCTCCATGAGGTTGCAAAGAGTCAGACACAACTGAGCCACTAACACTTTCTTCATTTAATAGTAAGTTTCTTGAGAGTAAAAATGGTTTGTTTTCTTCATATCATATTCTCAGCACTTACATAGTCCCAGGCACATAGTAGGTATGTAACAAATGGCCTTTGAACAAATGAATAAATGAATGAATGAGCCCATCTTGTGACACTTGATTCTTTAATCCCATCAATGTCTTTCTACACTGTTAGAATGAAAATCAGGTCATGCTTTACCCAGTTTTATGATTTGGGCTCCTCAAAACCACTATGAGGTACCATTTCACACCAGTCAGAATGGCTGCGATCCAAAAGTCTACAAGCAATAAATGCTGGAGAGGGTGTGGAGAAAAGGGAACCCTCTTATACTGTTGGTGGGAATGCAAACTAGTACAGCCTCTATGGAGAACAGTGTGGAGATTCCTTAAAAAACTGGAAATAGAACTGCCTTATGATCCAGCAATCCCACTGCTGGGCATACACACTGAGGAAACCAGAAGGGAAAGAGACACGTGTACCCCAATGTTCATCACAGCACTGTTTATAATAGCCAGGACATGGAAGCAACCTAGATGTCCATCAGCAGATGAATGGATAAGAAAGCACTGGTACATATACACAATGGAGTATTACTCAGCCATTAAAAAGAATACATTTGAATCAGTTCTAATGAGGTGGATGAAACTGGAGCCTATTATACAGAGTGAAGTAAGCCAGAAGGAAAAACACCAATACAGTATACTAACACATATATATGGAATTTAGCATAATGGTAACAATAACCCTGCATATGAGACAGCAAAAGAGACACAGATGTATAGAAGAGAAGGACTCTGTGGGAGAGGGCGAGGGTGGAATGATTTGGGAGAATGGCATTGAAACATGTATAATATCATATATGAAATGAGTCACCAGTCCAGGTTTGATGCATGATACTGGATATTTGGGGCTGGTGCACTGGGACAACCCAGAGGGATGGTACGGGGAGGGAGGAGGGAGGAGGGTTCAGGATGACGAACACGTGTATACCTGTGGCAGATTCATGTTGATACATAACAAAACCAATACAATATTGTAAAAAAAAAAAAAAAAAATCAGGTCATACTTTACCCAGTCTTATCATTTGGGCTCCTGTCTACTTTTTCAACTTCTTATGCTGCTCTTTGTTCACTGAGTTTACATGTATTTAATGCCATGTACTGTCTTACTATAAAGATTATGGTCATGGACTTTTGCCTGCCTCTAATTTCCCTATGAATGTGAGCCATATGTGTGACTTACCGACTTTGACCCTTGATCCAGTGCTCCTCTCAAAGACACATTTCTCTATCACATCCTTAAGAAGGTCCACCTCTCCTCATCATTGTTCCTCCATATTTTTTTTGGTTTTACAATCTTGTTTGATTTGTTTGTTTTCAAAAAGTGAAGTTGTCTACTGGGGAGCTGATTAGATGAGCATGAATACAAGTTAGGAGGTCTGAAATGTGAAATAGGTGCAGGAAAGGAGTAAAGAAGTGTAACATCCAAGTGACACCAGAGGAAGAGTTATCCATAAAGAAGACAAAGAGAATTCCAAGAGTGGATAAAGTAAGATGCGATCTTGTAGCATCCAAAGAAAAAGTCACCCACAGGAATGAAGCTAAGTGTTGCATCTTGGGACATGATGCTCATACCAAGGTACCACCAACCTGAATCCTGCTCTCTGGCGAAGCTTCACTACCTTATCTCTTAGAATTGCTCTTATGACTATGTTTATCATGTTTGCCTTTTCATGTTTCCCATCAAGTATTATCTGGAAATGTAGATTTCTCAGCGTGAATACAGTTTGTACAGACACCAAATACTTTTGGAAGTGTATCCTGCATTATTGCTGTGATGTCAAAAACTATACATAAACATATAGAAAAATTTCCATTATCAATATTTTCCCCTAGTGTTAAATTTTGAAAAGATAAAATAGGGAGTTTGCTGGTAGTCCAGTGGCTACAACTCCATACTCCCAAGGCACGGAGCCTGCACTCGACCCCTGGTCAGGGAACTAGATTCTGCATGACACAACTGAAGATCCCCCATACCGCAACTAAGACCCAGGGCAGCCAAATAAATAAATAAATACATGAGTATTTTAAATTCTTCCTTTAAAAAAAGATAAAATACTCTAAAATTTACATTAAATTAAATATGTTAAATTATTAAAATTTAGTAATTTTTATAATAGTATATAACAATAATAATAATAATACAATAGTGGAATGTGGATTATCTGAATCTAGTGATGTCTTTTGTTGATATGTTTTCTATTTATCACCAGCATGGAGTCAGCATCACTTTGTTCTATTATTTAACCAATTAGAATTTTGAAAATTTGATCTAGGGTAAAATATTTGTCATGAAACAGCCAAAGGAAAGCAGCATTTTCTGTGATCCAAATTGAACTGGTTTTGTTGTTGCCATATTCACTGACCCTCTTCCCTTTTCCTGTTACATTAATATTAAAGTAGTTGTTATAAAGAAGCTAATCTTAGAATCCTAAATGCAAAATTTTCAAGTCACATATCTTTGCATGGGCACCAAAACCGCTTGCTAAATTATAGCTTAAATCCTGTCATCAAAGCTAATATTTCTATGGCTTCTCAGAAATAAAGTTGCCAAATTATATTTGGCTCCATGAAGGTTTTTGTGTGTGCTTATTGCTAGAAATAAGGTCAAACATTTTGGGTTTCATTTTAAATAAAACTTAAACATAAGAAACACAATATCTTGACTAAACAGCTACAGAAACACAACCGGCCATCACTGTTAAATCAGTTTGAAAACTAGGTTTGAATTTACATATTTGGGAAATCAAAACTCATGGAAATAGAAACTATGCCAGGGTAAGCTCTGGCAGGTCTGCTTTTCTTTTCTTTTCACAGAAACTTACAAAATAAGTGCTAAGTAGAGGTAAAGGACAGAAACATGGCAAATTAATAAAAATTATATTACAACATTCTTATGTGTTCATATCACGATAGAACATGTGTTTGCTCCCTTAAGGACTTTATCTCTAAAAAATTTTCTCCCTAAATGAGCCTCTTTAATTTTTTTTTTTCTGTTACCTACAGCCAGAGTTTGTAACTTTTTCATGTGCTTTTGCTTTAAAAAAAATTCTTAGCATAAGTAATTAATATATCTAGAACACTTGGTTTCTGAGAATATTAATTCTGAAATGGGAATAAGGTTAATCTTTCTAGTTCTACTTAATTTTGAGACAAAGGAACTTAAAATTTTCAGCTGTGGTAACTGATAGACCACTTTCCTCCAGACTTTGGCATGAACTCCAGAAAGAAGGGCCAAGGATTTTTCTTCTGTATTTCATGTCAGTATAATGACCTTCAGCGATAAGATCCCTGAAAATACTTGAAAAGTCGTTGAACCCGCTGGATTTCCTACACATCCTGGCTTTGTAGTTTTTGTGGTTATGGTGCATTTTCAATCCTGTGGATTTGTCATGCTGGTCAGTTAAGTCCACGATCGTATTTTCTCCCTCATTGTCTAAAAGACTGGAATGAGGTGCATACTTAGTGAATGTGTATTTATCTCTTTTCTCCTCAACTGAGAGATGTTTGTAGAGTAACGTTAAGCCATTTACCGTCCATGAAGATTTGTATTTTCTAGAAAGGAAAATCATGGTTAACTAAGCCTCATTGTCCTGTAATTTATTCAGGCTCACAATCATGTTATTTAAGGATAATTCTCATGCTTCACAGAGTCAGTATTAATCCACTGGGAAAAAAGGTGGACTTTATTATTGATGCTTTCAAAAAACAAAGTACAGTTTATATACTCAGGGCTAACTAATTCTGAGGATAAATGGGGGCCTAATGTCAATGGTATTTTATCAGGTAATATATTCCCTGAATAATAATAATAATAATGTAAATATACATATATAGTATAAAAATTGTCCAAAATAGAATTATTTTTTGTATTCTCACATATATGTCTTTCAAAGCTACTATAACAATTTTGCATAATTATGTTTAAATGATTGCAAAGGACTCTATGGTATTGACTAAATACATAGAAGCTTTAAATTGAACCTAAAGTGACACTTTGGATAAAAGCAATAAAAATAATTTTGTCTTTTCATTTCCTTGCACAGGATTCCTGGAAAGAAATGCTGTGTTATAATTATGTGAATCTTGACATTTAGAGTCTTTAATATCCATCAGCTCTTCCACTTTATTCTTTAAATGCCATATTTTTATAATGCTTGTATTTTAACCTAGGAAAAAGCTCTTTAACCTCAGCAGCTACTACAGTGTAATACATGCCACTAAAAAAAGTTATTTGTGGCTTTCAATTACACTACTTGAATCATTAACATAGAATAATACACAAACACACTGCATACTTTCCAGTCACTTGAACCAGCTTATTTTTTCATTAGTAAAATGCCAGTGTGCATCGTATATGCCAACTCCCCATCTCTGGAAAATATCTGTGTTCAGCCAACTTCACCTCACAAAACTTTAACAAGAAACTGCAGGACTTGGCTGCTTTGAAAGACTTCAGGGCTCTCTGGTGTCTTTTGTGGATTTTCTGCTTTTGACACTTTTTCTTGAAGACTGGACATGTCTATCAAAAATTACATGTTTAAAATATATTATCAAAACTTTGGTATGATACCTATAGTTTTCAGAAGGTAGCCATACTTTACCATTAAGTTACGGATACAAGAACTGGTAAAGAATTTATAATTGTACCTTATAAGTAATTGGGTATTAGAGGGGCAAAATGTAGAATTTACTTTGCATTTAGAAATCAGAGTAACTGTTATCACTACCACATACATAAAATCAAGAGACAGATTTTTCATGTGTGCTAAGTCATTTCAGTCATGTCTGACTCTTTGTGACCCTATAGATTGTAGCCTGCCAGGCAATTCTGATCATGGGATTCTCCGGGTAAGAATACTGGAGCAATTTGCCATGCCCTCCTCCAGGAGATCTTCCCAAACAAGGTATCAAACCTGTGTCTCTTACATCTTCGGTGCTGGCAAGCAAGTTCTTTACCATTAATGCCAATTAGGAAGCCTCAGGGGGAATGGCACCCCACTCCAGTACTCTTGCCTGGAAAATCCCATGGGCGGAGGAGCCTGGTAGGCTGCAGTCCATGGAGTTGCGAAGAGTTGGACATGACTGAGCGACTTCACTTTCACTTTTCACTTTCATGCATTGGAGAAGGAAATGGCAACCCACTCCAGTGTTCTTGCCTGGAGAATCCCAGGGACGGGAGAGGCTGGTAGGCTGCCGTCTATGGGGTTGCACAGAGTTGGACACGACTGAAGCGACTTAGCAGAAGCAGCAGCAGCAGCAGCAGCAGCAGCAGCAGCAGGGGGTTTAAAATAATATTAATAATGTAACAAGCTGTAACACCCTGACTGGTTGAGATACATTTGAAGGATATCTTTAATAAGATAACTAAAAAAATCTGATCTTGATACTTTTGATATCATTCCTCCTAAAGATATTAGTTGGCTTTTCTACTTTAGTTCCTGCCAGCTGTTTATTTATGCTAAGTAACATTATTTTTATTTAAAATAAGGAGTTTTGTTTTCCCTGGTGGCTCAGTCGGTAAAGAGTCTGCCTGCAATACGGGAGACCCGGGTTCAAACCCTGGGTCGGGAAGATACCCTGGAGAAGGAAATGGCTACACACTCCAGTATTCTTTGGACAGAGAAGTCTGGTGGGCTACAGTCCATGGGATCACAAAGAGTCAAGACACGACTGACTAATAGACACAAAGATTTGCTTAGGAGAAGAATTTAACACACTTGCCCTAGTCCTACTGTTGTAGCCACGTGTTCTGGGAAGCAAACTCACTCAGAAGGACAATGCAGAGAGTGGAGTGCAGTTTCTTACATCGACGGGCCCAAGGCAGAGTCTCCTCTTAGCCAAGGACCCTGACCAGTTTTTCTGAAAACCTTTACCCTAAGTGTGCGTGCCTAAACCCACCTCCTCAAATTCCCTGAAACTAGTCTGAACAAAGGAAAAGAAAGATACAATCAAAGTTAACCCGTGATTCATATGCCTTAAGCCTAGGTAGTTAACAGTGGACAATTATCAATAGGCCTATGGTAATACCCCAATAGCATAATAGAATTTATGATTCTATTCGGTTACACAGATAATTAGGGTATTCTTTTAGGCAACAGATAGTCTACGTACAAGCGCTGGGGCTCTTCCATCCAGGGGGCCTGGTTTTCCAGTTGGTATGTCGTTTCCATAGATACTGGGCATATAGCTCAAAGTCCACAGTCAGGCCCAAGATGGAGTCCTGCTTTCAAGATGGAGCCGGTTCTGTCTGTTTCCTCCTTCATTCCCCACTCTTGATGCTCTTATCTCATAGTATGAGCATCATTCATAGGGATATATTGCACCCTGACACTCCGACCTCCAATTTGGGAGAACGACATCAACCTTTGGGTTACAAAGTTCATAATACATTGTAAAATAAAGGGTCCACAAAGCAGAACTATCAAGGCAGCTATAACAATGGTAAATACAGTTTTCCACCAATCACCCTTCACCCAAGATAGGACCAAAGTCCAAAAAAGAAGATTATTATCAGACATAACTTTTACCTGACATTTCATGTCATCTAGGGTGGCTGATATATAGCCGGATAAATCAGGAATATATACACAACATTCAATTTTGATTATAGCACAGGTCCCTCTTTGTACTGAAACTATGGTTAGTTTCAAGATGATACCAGGAAGTCCTTGTAGCAGCAGTTGATTGTAGAGCTTCATCTCTGTTTCTTCTTTAAGATGACCTTGGTTTCACAGAGATCAGTGGGGTCCTGTTGTGTAATCTGCTTGACGTCCTCCGGGTCTACGTGGTATGCCCTCTTTACCCTCATGTGGTGGACCCAGGGAGTGACACCTGCAACTTTAACTGCAGAAGGGCTGATTAGAACAACAGTATACAGACCCTTCCAATGTGGGGCCAAGGAGTCGTGTTTCCAGTCCTTGACCACAGCTGATCCCCGGGCACAAATTCGTGAATCTGTTTCCCGAGGGAGGATGGCACCTTTTCTTGTACAAACTTAGTTACTAGATTTATTACCTTACCCAGTTGTTTCATCTGTTGTGAAATCTCATCTCCCCTTACCTGAGGCAAATTTGTTAACATCTGTTTTATTATGTGAGGGGGCCTCCCATACACAATTATGTACAGAGAGGAGCCATGGGACTGTGGGGTCATCCTGAGCAGAGCTGTCAGAAACAAGTCCACCCAGGAACAGTCAGTCTCTAAGATCCACTGAGAGAGTGTCTCTTTAAGTGTCCAGTTGGTTCCTTCTACCATCCCAGAACTCTGGGGCCTATATGCTGTATGTAATTTCCACTTGATGTTTAAAGTTTGCTTACTTGTTGTACTAAATCAGCTACAAAAGCCAGGCCATTGTCCGATCCAATGCTGGTAGGAAATCCAAATCTGGGTACTATTTCCCTAAGCGGGCACTGGGCTACTTTTGATGCTCTTAAAGTTGGGATAGGAAAAGCTTCTACCCATCCCAAGAATGTACATATCATGACCAGCAGAGAATGGTAGTGTCTGTGAGGTTTCATTTCAGTGAAATCCACTCCCAGGTGTTCAAAGGGCAGTGTGCCTTTTACCTGAATCCCTGGAGGTTTCTGTCTGTGCCAGGGGCAGCGTTGACCTTTGAGCAGGCAGTGCAGTTCTGAGATTTTGTCCCGCATAGGGAAGAGAGGTGGGGAACCAAGGAATATTCTCAAATTAGCTTTTACAGTTTATCACGGCCTAGATGGGTTGCTTGGTGTGTTTGGCTTACCAGAGTGGGTGCCAGCTCCTCTGGTACCAATCATTTGCCACTTGGCAGTTCCCACCATCCCTTTTCAGTCTTGATGGCCCCTTCAGCTTTGGCTAATTGGTTTTGGGCTTCAATGTATTTTGGAGAGTCTAACATTAGCTCAGGTAGCTCTGCCAATATGAGAGCTTTCATAGGGGCTTCACTTGTCACCCCCAAGCCCTCGGCTGCTTATTTAGTGGTCTTATCTGCCAGTGTGTTCCCTGAGCCCTGGGGGTATCCTCTTTTTGACGTCCTCAGCACTGTATGACTGCAACCCTTTCTGGCTCCCAGGCAGCATCTAATAAGGTCTTAATTTCTTCCTTATTTTTAATATCTTTTCCACTACCTGTCAAAGGCCTCTCTCCTTATACAGAGCCCTGTAGTGTAGCAAAAGCATACCTGGAGTCTTTGTAAATGTTTGTCTTCTTACTTTTTGACAGCTGGAGGGCCTGGATTAGAGCATATTGTTCGGCCTGTTGAGCGGACCAATGTGATGGCAGAGAGCTAGCCTCAATGATTGTTCCTTCCGTGACTACTGGAAGGAAAATCCCAACAGTCATTGTCCTTGTTTCACCAGGCTGGAGCCATTGGTGTACAGGACCAAATCCGGTCTGGGATTGGCTGGTCTCTCAAGTCAGGTCTGCTGGCATATTTCCTTGCAATCATGTGAGGGCCCACCTTCTCCCACAAGATCAGAGTGGCCAGATTCAGGGCCTGACAAGGCTCAGTAGTAACATGGGGGTTCCCACATAACAGTCCCTGGTATTGAGTAATCTGGGATGTTGACAGCCATTTATGGGGGTCCCCTCGCAGGAGAGTGTTGAACTCATGTGGGACTTTTACGAAGAAATCATGGCCCAAAGTCAGCTTGGTTGCCTCCTGGACCAGTAAGGCAACTGCAGCAACTGCTTATAAGCATCCTAGCCACCCAGTGGCAACATTGTCCAGCTGATTAGAGATAAGTCACTGGTCTGTCCCATGTCCCCATAATCTGGGATAACACTCTCATAGCCACTTGTCCTTTTCAGTCACGTAAAGAATAAATGGCTTAACAAGGTCTGGCAGGCCCAAAGTGGGTGCTGACGTAATTGTACTGGATTTGACTTCCTTGGTGGCTCAGACGGTAAAAGCGTCTGCCTACAATGGGGGAGACCCAGGTTCGATCCCTGGGTAGGGAAGATCCCCTGGAGAAGGAAATGGCAATCCACTCCAGTTCTCTTGCCTGGAAAAATCCCATGGACGGAGGAGCCTGGTAGACTACAGTCCTGCTGCTGCTGCTACTGCTAAGTTGCTTCAGTTGTGTCCGACTCTGTGAGACCCCACAGATGGCAGCCCACCAGGCTCCCCCTGGTGGGGAGAGTCCCTGGGATTCTCCAGGCAAGAACACCGGAGTGGGTTGCCATTTCCTTCTCCAATTCATAAAAGGAAAAGTTAAAGTGAAGTTGCTCAGTCATGTCTGACTCTTAGCAACGCCATGGACTGCAGCCTACCAGGCTCCTCCGCCCATGGGATTTTCCAGGCGAGAGTACTGGATGGGTTACCATTATCTTCTTCAAAGCTACAGTCCATAGGGTCGCAAAGAGTCAGACAGGACTGAGCGACTTTGCTTTTGCTTTTGAGTTCTTTTACCAGTGGGGCTTGTTTTGCAAGCCTGTTGGGGGTTGTCTTCCACCCAGACATCAGGGAATTGTTGGGGTAACTCTCTCTCTTGACTGTTAGCCCATCCGGTTTCCTTTCTGGAGATTGTACAACCTCCATTCATCTTGAGGGGTTACTGAGAGGAAGAGTAAATAGGTGGTTGAGCCCACTCAAACAGTGGGTCTTTTGTGGGGGGAAAGATCACTTGTGCCCCCAATTTAGACAGCAAGTCTCTTCCTAACAAAGGTACTGGGCATTCAGGGAAGTATAAAAATTCATGAGTCACTTGGTATCCCCCCATCTGACATTTTCAGGGTAGGCTAGAGACACAAAGGCTGAATTTATCACCATCTGAGACCCAGCAGCTCTGGCTGGGTCTATTGGCGTATAAAATCTATAGGTCTTGCACAGTCTTTCGCAGAACTCAGAAGGTGATTTGCTTTCCCTTTGAATCACTTCAGAGGGTTTTGTGTACTCAGAGCTTTTCAGGCCCCCGTCTTGAGACCTTGTGAAATAGTCACCAGCTATCTCTCCAGATGGCCCCTTCCTTCCTCTGTGTTACAGTCCCCACTGGGCCTCTCATCGGGGTGGCTAGTTCTGCCCACTGCTGTGGGTTTGCAGTACCCTCAGGTGCCATTTCTCTTAACCATTTTTTAGCCTCAGTTAGGATCCTATGTCTTTCCTCAGTGCTGAAGAGGGAGACTAGTTGGATTATGTCATCCTATGTAGAGCGGTGGGTTCGAAAAATAGTCTCCATTAGCCTAATCATGGCTTGTGGCTGCCCTGAGTACGGTGGAGCTTGTCTCTGCCAGTTTAATATATCCGTAGAGGAAAATGGCTGGTAATACTAGGCTACAGGGGGCTGATGGTACTCCCCCATGCGTCCTGAACTGGAGGCTGTTGTAGCTCTCTGAGGGGCATCTGTAGCGGGGTTCTTTCCCCCCGTTCCTTGGTGGAGCACAGTCTCTGTCTAATTGTTGTGTTTTCTTCCCCCTTCCCATCAGTACCCACCGAGAGAGGTGGATACAATCTAGGCGGTCCAGCTGAGGTGGAATTCTGGGGGCATTGACCAGAGGTCTCCATCGCTGGGATTGGAGCCTGCCAAAACGGCGGCTCTGTGAACTCCGGGAGAGCTGGTGGAAGAGCAGTGGCTGCTGCAGGAACTTCACCTGGCCCTGGCTTGGGCATTAAGGCTGCCTCTGGTCCTGGTGGAGCACTGGGAGGCAGGTGCATTATTATCCAGTATGTGGGAGGGGTCAGATCATCCCGGTCCAAATCCTGTAGAATATCCTTTTTTATCATCAGTCAATTTTTGTGCCATTAATATTTTCCCCTTTCCCTTCTGGATACAGAACCTTGTCCAAGTAGGAGGGTCTTGAGCTAACACTAGCCATGAGTCAACATATGGGTATTGATCCAGGTGTTCTGGCTCTCCTGTGACTACTGTATAAACTGCTTCCACTATTTTTAAATTCATGGTGTTCTCTGGTGGCCATCCTACTCCCATAGGGGGCCATTCAACCTCACAGAGTATGTGGAGGTGGTTAGGCTTCATCTTCAACCCATAGTCTCCCCCAAATCCCTTCTTTAAAGTTTTGATCATGCACTCCAATACAGTTGCCTTAGATTCACTTCCCCCCATCTTGCTTACCTTCTCGGACCTTCTTCTACTTTTCCTTTTTGTTCTGTCTACTAAGTTCTCAGTACCCTATATACTTCTGATATTTCCAGCCAATGACACTTAAATTGCCATTCTGCCTTCTTCCTAACTGGGGTGAGAAGAGCCTTACTGCCAGATCCCAGAGGGAGAAGGGGCATCATTGGCATGTCTTCACCTGCTGGTCAGCACAACTGAAACCAGAACACCACGTGATCCAAGACCGTTTCTCCCTTCACTTTCAAAGTCCATTCTGCCTTGGTGGGCTTGATCAGGTGTGGAAGAAAATACAGATGGGTTAAATATCCCACGTCCCAGGCCATATCCGGAAAAACCAATTTGTACTCATTTATGTATCCCCCTCCTTCTAGCCTGACAATTCCAAGGGAGTCAAGAATTTCATAGCAGATGGGACACCTCCTTGTGTTACAGGAAGGTGGACCACTTCCAGGGCCCAAAACTGGGCTCTTGTCTAACACTCAGAAATGAATTGTTCGAGGAGACACATGTGCTGACAAAGCAAGAGATTTTATTTGGAAAGGGCACCCAGGTGGAGAGCAGTAGGGTAAGGGAACCCAGGAGAACTGCTCTGCTGTGTGGCTCGAAGTCTCGGGTTTTATGGTGATGGGATTAGTTTCCGGGTTGTCTTTGGCCAATCATTCTAATTCAGAGTCTTTCCTGGTGGCGCACGCGTTGCTCAGCCAAGATGGATGTTAGCGAGAGGGATTCTGGGAAGTGGACGGACACGTGGTGTCTCCTTTAGACCTTTCCCGAACTCTTCCGATTGGTGATGGTTTATTAGTTCCATATTCCTTATCAGGATCTCCTGTCATAAAACAACTCATGCAAATGGTTACTATGGTGCCTGGCCAGGGTGGGCAGTTTCAATCAGTGTGCTTCCCCTAACACTTGGGGAGGGCAGAATATGAGCACAAAAAAACAAGTTTCTTCTCCTGAAAATCCCCTGACAATTGCTTGGTAATAATTTTCCCCAAGACGGCGTGGACACCACCTCCTAAATGACCTTCACAAATTTCCTTCCTAAGCCCTAACACGCTCGTTAACCTGTGTACCAAGCAACCGTTGCCACCTGTCTATTCCAGGCTCCTGTGGGTCTGTGACCCTTCTAATCCCTCCCAGGGGGGTGATCAGGCCCCCTCTTCCACCTACTGGGTGGGTTCCTCCTCACCTGAGTGCTCAGGTTCCCTGCTGCTGTCCACTACCTTCTAACATGAAAGGTCCAGGCATTGAGAAGCAGAATACTTCCAGAAAGGTGAGGCGCCTTCCCCCTTCTAGAAGATTCAAGCTTCAAGGTCTCAGAGTAGCCCAAATTGGGACTTGTTGCCCTAAAGTGAGGAGTTTCCTGGCCCATGCACCAAATGTTGTAGCCACGCGTTCTGGGAAACAAACTCACTCAGAAGGACAATGCAGAGAGTGGAGTGCAGTTTCTTACACTGATGGGCCCAAAGCAGAGTCTCCTCTTAGCCAAGGACCCTGATGAGTTTTTCTGAAAACCTTATATACCCTAAGTGTACGTGCCCAAACCCACCTCCCCAAATTCCCTGAAACTAGTCTGAACAAAGGGAAAGAAAGATACAGTCAAAGTTAACCCGTGATTCGTATACCTTAAGCCTAGGTAGTTAACAGTGGACAATTATCAATAGGCCTGTGGTCATACCCAAATAAGCATAATAGAATTTATGATTCTATTCGGTTACACAGATAATTAGGGTGTTCTTTTAGGCAACAGAGAGTCTAGGTATGAGCTCTGGGGCTGTTCCATCCAGGGGCCCTGGTTTTCCAGTTGGTATGTCGTTTCCATAGGTACTGGGCACATAGCTCAAAGTCCACAGTCAGGCCCAAGATGGAGTCCTGCTTTCAAGATGGAGCCTGTTCTGTCTGTTTCCTCCTTCACTACCATTCTTCATGCAGTCTAGTGCCCAAGAATAATATGATTGCTCTGTTTTGTTTTCCTTTTGTTTTCTTTTTTTCTGTTATTTTTCAGTTTATTTTTGATTGTTCTGTTTTAGTTCATGAAATATCTTGATAGAAACAGGTCACAAGGAACTGTACATGACTCAAGCCACTGAGTACAGCATGGATATGTAAAGCTAAATCACTTTGCCACTCACCTGAAACGAACACAATGCTGTAAATCAACTATACTTCAAAGCAAGTTTAAAAAAAAAGTAAAGTATTCATGCCTATCCCTCAAGTTCTTCAAGGTTTTTTTTTTTTTTTTTTCCTTCCCCCATTAAATCCTAGACTGTGTGTGTGTGTTTTATAGGCAAGAAATCCTCCTGTTGAACTTCTGTTTTGCTAAAATACGCTGATCTAGCAGCATAAAATTATACTTCCCCAAGGAAAGAAAAATTGAACAATCAGTGGTCTATGGCCCACACTTTTCGGAACACTGTGTTATTAGTGATTCTATAGAAGACTGTACTTGTGGTTTGGAAATTGTCATACTTCTCTGTTTCCTATTAGTAAAGAACCTCAAAGTATTAACCAGGATACAAGCTCACCCTTCTTAAGACTATATTTACCAGCCTCTTCTGCATGTTGGTATGATTGCATGACTAAATGGTGGCTAATGGTTTGTAAACAGAAATGATGTGTGAAACTAAAGTGTCATGTCTTTAAAAGATAGCTTCCTACTCTGTTTTTTGTTTCCTCTTTCTTGCCAGTGGGAGGCCATCTTCCAAGACGTAGACAAATACCACCCCCTAAGGGGGTGACAAAACAACTAAAGTGAAGAAACTGTTATCCCTGAATGACACAGAGATAGGAGGGTGTCTATCAGAGCTAGAGAACGTTAGCCTATATTCTAACGTACACAGTGCTTTTAACGGTGAAAAATTCACACACACGAAAAGCATAGAGAAAATACAATAAGCATTCATGTATGTATTGTCCATAATTAGCAAAGTTACCTTATTATTAAATAAAACACTATAAATACTTTATGCTTCTTCCTTTCTTAGATGTAATTGTTCTTTTGAATTTGGTGGGTATCTTCCCCATTTGTGTTTTTGTAACTGTACTACAGATGGCGCTAGTGGTACAGAATCTGCTTGACAAGCACAGGAGATGTAAGAGATATCGGTTTGATCCCTGTGTTGCAAGCATGCCTTGGAGAAGGAAATGGCAACCCACTCTAGTATTTTTGCTTAGAAAATCTCATGGACAGAGGAGCCTGGTGGGCTACAGTCCATGGGGTCGCAACAGTCAGACATGATTGAAGCAATCTGGCACTCAGGCATCTCTGCTGCTGTTGCTGCTAAGTTGCTTCAGTCGTGTCCGACTCCGGGCGACCCCGTAGACGGCAACCCACCAGGCTCCCCCGTCCCTGGGATTCTCCAGGCAAGAACACTGGAGTGGGTTGCCATTTCCTTCTCCAATGCATGGAAGTGAAAAGTGAAAATGAAATCGCTCAGTCGTGTCTGACTCTTAGCGACCCCATGGACTGCAGCCTATCAGGCTCCTCCGTCCATGGGATTTTCCAGGCAAAAGTACTCGAGTGGGGCGCCATTGCCTTCTCTGGCAGGGATCTCTAATAAGAAGTTAAAAATGGAAGAATGGAGAGAGAAAGCTAGAATAAATTAATTCCAAAGTATTTTGCTGTTTCTTATTTTCTTAAAACATGAAGTGAAAATAATATTGAACAGCAGTATCTAATCTAAAATCCTTCACATAGCAGTTTAATTTTATCTTTTTGACTATATTATCTTTTCATTTTAATATGAATTCTTATCCTCTAAATGAATCTTCACTCTATGAAATGAAGAAATATGTATCTTTGTTGTGATGTTGATTGATTGTGCAATTGCATATATTTATTTATTTTTAAAAATATTTTTAATTGGAGGATAATTGCTCTTCAGTATTGTGCTCGTATCTGCCATATATTGACATGAATTATTTGCATCTTAAAAGGCATTCTTATATTAATCCAGGGCTTCCCTGGTCACTCAGATGGTAAAGAATCCACCTGCCACATGGGATACCTGGGTTCAATCCCTGGATTGGGAAGATTCCCTGGAGGAGGGCACGGCAACCCACTCCAGTATCCTTGGCTGGAGAATCCTCACGGATAGAGGAGCCCGGAAGGTTACGGTTTATGGATTGCAAATAGTTGGACACGACCAAGTATATCAATCGACTACTCTGCATCCAGTTGAGTTGAAATTAATGCAGTTTTTAGTACAAATTTTTGTGTTTTTTGGCCACCTGATGAGAAGAAATGACTCATTGGAAAAGACCTGATGCTGAGAAGGATTGAAGGCGGGTGGAGAAGGGGACAACAGAGGGTGAGATGTTTGGATGGCATCACCGACTTGATGGACATGAGTTTGGGTAAGCTCTGGGAATTGGTGATGGACAAGGGAGGCCTGGTGTGCTGCAGTCCATGGGGTTGCAAAGAGTCAGACACGACTGAGCGACTGAACTGAACTGAACTATTACAAAATATCCAATAAATTATATTCATTCTGTGGAGATCAATGTCATTTTCAGCTTTAAAGTTACAATCAATAGAGAGTAAGATTATGTTAGTTGTTTTGATTAAGGGTGGTGGTGGTTTAGTCACTCGGTCATGTCTGACTCTTGTGACCCCATGGAATGATGCCTGCCAGGTTCCTCTGTCCATGGAATTCTCCAGACAAGAATACTGGAGGAGGTTGCCATTCCCTTCTTCAGAGGAAATCAAACTCCGGATATCCTGCATTGCAGGCAGAATCTTTACTGACTGAACTATGAGGGACACCCTTGGATTAAGGGTACTCATTCAGAAAACTCATTCAGAAGATCATGGCATCCAGTCCCATTACTTCATGGGAAATAGAGGGGGAAACAGTGGAAACAGTGTCAGACTTTATTTTTCTGGGCTCCAAAATCACTGCAGATGGTGACTGCAGCCATGAAATTAAAAGACGCTTACTCCTTGGAAGGAAAGTCATGACCAACCTAGATAGCATATTGAAAAGCAGAGGCATTACTTTGCCAACAAAGGTTCGTCTAGTCAAGGCTATGGTTTTTCCTGTGGTCATGTATGGATGTGAGAGTTGGACTGTGAAGAAGGCTGAGCGCCGAAGAATTGATGCTTTGAACTGTGGTGTTGGAGAAGACTCTTGAGAGTCACTTGGGCTGCAGGGAGATCCAACCAGTCCATTCTGAAGGAGATCAGCCCTGGGATTTCTTTGGAAGGAATGATGCTAAAGCTGAAACTCCAGTACTTTGGCCACCTCATGTGAAGAGTTGACTCATTGGAAAAGACTGATGCTGGGAGGGATTGGGGGCAAGAGGAGAAGGGGATGACAGAGGATGAGATGGCTGGATGGCATCACTGACTCAATGGACGTGAGTCTCAGTGAACTCTGGGAGTTGGTGATGGACAGGGAGGCCTGGCGTGCTGCAATTCATGGGGTCGCAGAGAGTCGGACATGACTGAGCGACTGATCTGATCTGATCTTATGTTTAAATAGATGCAAAAAAGGATAGTTTTAGAGATTCCTCTTAAGTAAAAATATCTGCATTTTATAAAGCACACACAGGACACAAATGTGCCGTTACATGTGGGAGAACACAACAGCAGATCAGAGACATGCTGTACATAGACTGAGCATCTACTCAAAACTTGAGGACTCTCTTTATCTCACTCTATTGTATATAGGGTTTTCCCTGGTGGCTTGGTGGGAAATAATTCACGTGCAATGCAGGAGACATGGATTCGATCCCTGGGTTGGGAATATCCCCTGGAGAAGGAAATGGCAACCCACTCCGGTATTGCCTGGAGAATCCCATGGACAGAGGAGCCTGGCGGACTATAGTCCATGGGGTCACAGAAGAGTCAAACACGACTTAGCGACTAAACAACAGCAATAACAACATGTACAGCTGATACATGGATAATTTTGCACATCTGCAAGAATGTACAGTCCAACACAGATGCCTGGAATTCAGGATACACTGAAATAGAAGAAAGTAAGATTAAACACAAGAGACCATTAGGAAGATTTCATGTCCCATATCTTAAATTTGAAACTGATTTGGACCCAAAGTTTTACAGCACATACTTTTTACGAAGTTGACTTGGACTGAGTCATTTGACTGTTACCTTTTTATTATTGATTTTTCTCACTATTTTTCTCTCTCTGACCTATATTGTGCACTCTTTATTTCTTTTCTACCATCATTATTATCACTTTAACAGTTTAGCATTTTGAAAATATTTGTTAAAGTAAACTTTAATTAATCTGTCAACAAGGTGCCACCTGAATCCACAAATAGAATTAAGAACAAGAAATCAAATTTTGCTGAGACAGATGTTCTTTTAACAGTCTGTAGATAAGAAAAAATTATTTAAGCACACTTTTGAGAATAATAGACATCAAACTCTTGCAAAACAATATTTTTTTCAGCTAATTGCAAATGAAATGAGAAACATATGGATCAACTTTCTTTCAAAACTCACACAAGCAAAATTTGTCTGGCAAGAGTCTGTTTTTTTTGCCAGTTTCAAAATATTTGAAAATAATTTGAGTTTTATTTCAAACATAAAAAGTCATAGGATATATTATTTTACAAACTCAAAAATAAATGAGAGGAAACTATACAGTGATTTTTATAGAAGTTATCATCAGTCACATAAAGCTGTAATCTTGATAGCCCCATGAATTACTTCAAATGTAATTATCTGGAGGAAAAGAACATTACATCCTGAAAAGCAGAAGCATGCTGGAAAACTCAGGAAAATATTAAGAACCCAAGGCATGAAACTATACTGCTTAGTCTCATATATAAAAGGTCCAGGATCTTCCAAATAATTTAAAAGTATATTTCATATTACTAGTAGCATTATTAGATTTAATATAGGAATATAATATTTTGTGTATCATTAGCTTCATATAGTAATTAACCAGTTTGCCCTTAGGTTTTGTAAAGTTAAATAAGATTCAGTTGGAAGTTGACTGGAACTAGTGGTGAAAACATAAGGTGATCATATTAGTCAGGGCTTTTGGATTTAGTAGTAGAAATCCTACTTAGCCTGTCTCAAACAAAAATACTACTTTTTTTTTTTTTTTTTTAAGAAAAGAAATATATTGAGTCACATAACTGAGGAGACCTTGAGCTGATTTTTGTCATGACAGATGCAGACACTCGCTTCCTGATTCTTCTGTCTCTTTTGCATGTTGGCCTTTTGCTCAGGCATGTGTGTGTGTCCTAAGTTGCTTCAGTTGTGTCTGACTCTTTACGACTTGATGGACTGCAGCCCGCCAGGCTCCTCTGTCCATGGGATTCTCCAGGCAAGAATACTGCAGTGGGGTGCCTGCCCTCCTCCAGGGGATCTTCCCGATCCAGGGATCAAACCTGTGTCTCTTAAGTCTCCCACATTGGTAGGCAGGTTCTTTACTACTGTGCCACCTGGGAAGCCCAGTATTTTACAAAAAGATTTGTGGAAAGCACCCAGCCTCTATGTTCCCAAAATAATAACAACCAGGAAAAATAACCACTTCTTTGGGAGAGATATAGAGAAGAGCCTAAGAGGACAATTTGCTGTGTGCTGTATTCATTTATGCAGCTGTGTCTCAGTCATGAATGCAGTCAGGGTGCCATATGGAGGAAGTGCAAAACCAGGGCTGTCCAAGCCAGAGGGACTGAGGGTGGAGGCACTGGTTTTTCAGTAAAAAGAACAGAGAGTTCCAAATGATAGGGATACTGAACAGATAATAACCTCAGAGATGTATAGAAGCTTTTTAATTTTCTTTCAATACTATTTACAATTTCTATAGCACCATTAGCATTATTCACTATTCTGATGCAGTGTGCTATATATATTAGGCGGTTTTCATTCATACAGCAAAAATGAATGATTTAATGTTCCCTGTCTGGTAAATTGCATTTTCCTTCAAATGAGCAAGCCTAGAAAAAGTAAAGTCTTCACTCTGGGAACTCTCTCTTAGAATCTCTTTTGCATTTCTTTAAGATTGCTTTTATCCTTTTCTTCTTCTTCTTTTTTTTTTTTTTCCCGTCCATCAGTCAGTGATACTGGGGTAGGAAGTCTGTTTCTGAGTGATGACTCACTTGGGAGGTGTCTTGCCTTAAGAAGTTTGGGGCTGGAGCAGGCAGGCAGAGGTCTCAAAGAAGGAGAATGTGGACAGGGAGACTGAGACCAGCTCTGCTTAGGCTTAAAAAGAAATCTCTTTTGGGTTTCTTTTCTGAACTAATCTCATTATCAGCGTGGTAAGAGCCAAGACCAGACAGACAGAGGCAAGCCCCGGGGAAAGGAGCCCAGGAAATATTCTGGTCAAGAGCTAAAATATGTGGAATGTATTGCAGAAGCTTATGCTATGCAATGAGATAAAAAACTGACGGCATAGGGTTTTAGACATAGCCCTGGTTAGTGATAAAGTCTTCTTCTGTGTTTATCTTCTCTTACTACTCCTGTGATCAGAACAGGGCTGGCTGAGGATTCTAAGATTGTACTTATATTTGTACTTTTTTGATAACAGAAAGATTATCCACTGAAGGTGCCTCTATGTGGTTTCACAAAGGAAAAAAAAAATCTCCATGGAAAGAGCTAGAATACAGAACAAAGGTAATGAGGTTAGGTTTCTGTGTTACTATGTTCCATAAGCATTATTCTTAAAACAGATAATCTTAAATCTGTTCCCCACTTGTAGCAAGGAGATGCCTAATCATTGAAATTAAGTGTTTTTTAGGTCTTGAGTATTTTCAGGCACTTTGTAGAAATTAAGTCATATAAAATGGTAATGAAAAACTGAAGCACAATTTAAATCCCCAATAACCAGACAAACCATCAAAATTATTGCCATTACAATCAGGGTAAGGTATGATATGTTTCAAAAGCTTGGGATTTGAAAACGATCAAAATCATGTAACTGAAAGGCAAAACCACAGAATGCTATTTACATTAAAGAAAGAAAGGAAGAAATAAAAGAGAAAAGAAAAAAAAACCCTCTTAATTATAAGGAGCTTTTTAAATTATGGAAATATCATGGTGTATATTAACTACCCAGTTGGCTTTGTGGCTTCTGTGCTGTGCTGAGTTGCTCAGTCATGTCCGATTCTTTGTGACCCCATGAACTGTAGCCCGCCAGGCTCCTCTGTCCATGGCAATTCCCCAGGCAAGATACTGGAGTGGGTTGCCATGCCCTTCTCCAGGGGATCTTCCCAACCCAGGGATTGAACCCAGATCTCCTGCATTGAGGCTTCCCTCATAGCTCAGTTGGTAAAGAATTGGCCTGCAATGCTGGAGACCCTGGTTCAGTTCCTGGGTGGGGAAGATCAGCTGCAGAAGGGATAGGCTACCCACTCCAGTATTCTTGGGCTTCCCTTGTGGCTCAGCTGGTAAAGAATCCACCTGCAATGTGGGAGTCCTGGGTTTGATCCCTGGGTTGGGACAATCCCCTGGAGAAGGGAAAGTTTACCCACTCCAGTATTCTGGCCTAGAGAATTCCATGGAATGTATAGTCCATGGGCTTGCAAAGAGTCAGACGTGACTGAACGACTTTCACTTCACTTCTTCTGCATTGCAGGCTGATTCTTTACTATCTGAGTCACCAGGAAAGACCAAGAATACTGGAGTGGGTAGCCTATCCCTTGTCCAGGTGATCTTCCTAACCCAGGAATTGAACCGGGTTCTCCACCATTGCAGGCAGATTCTTTACCAGCTGAGCTACATTATTATTTGTGGCTTCTAGAATAATTCAAAGAGAAAAACTTTTCCCAATGAGAAAGAAATTAAGGGTAATTAAAAATAAAATATAAGGATGTTTTCAGATATTTTTGTCAGATTTAAAAAAAATTCTATCTATATAATATTAATAAATTTAGTCCTCTGGCTTATATTACATTCTATTTTAACAAACTAGGCAGATTAAGTTTTTGTTACTGGTGATTAACATACATGTTCTATTTATATTTTTATTTCTGCTACTTTCATAGATTTAAGCAGTATTTATGTAATTCCCATTTCCTTTATGAGTGATTCAGGAAAGATTTACTTTGGCTAAATAGATATAGCATCATAGTATTTGTTAGTCATTGAATCATCATTTTCATCTTCATTTCATGAAAGTCAATTTAGTAGAAATATATCAACACTTATGCACTCATTATTCATTAGTGTCACAATTACTTTTCTTGTATAATGAGCTAAGAATGCCAATAGTAACATTCAGAAACTAACATTTCTCCAACCCTTTTTTTGCGTGTGTGACAGTCATCATTCTAAATATTTTACATGCCTGAGCACATTTAATCCACATGGCAACCTAAGAAAATAGTTATTATTATCCACTTTGACCATGAAGACTCAAAATATAAGTACTGGCTGAAGGTCATGCAACTGAATAAAATTCCACAGTTTTCTAAAATGATGCTTGAGTCTGCAAAATGTATTGTAACTGCAATTTTTTATAGGAATCTTTGTAATTAATGTATGTTAAGCAATCATGTGACATAAAACATGCTATTAATATATTTCTTTAAAAAGGATAACTTCTTAAATTTGAGAAAAATAAGGAGCACTAAATAAACATTAAATATTTTTAAAAATGTATACATAAACTGTTGGTCAAGCTTAGAAGTGAAATAACACCATTTAACTGAGAACCTACAATCATTCAGCAGACATATATTAGGATCTTTTCTCTTGCTGACTTTTGGAGAAAGTCTGCACAGGAAGCCGCAGTGTGTTCTTTTCAGTAGAGACAATTCCCCTTATAGATGGGACAACTATGCTTAATTATTTTTCCTTTTTTGTCTCTCACTGTCCCTTCTTATTTATATAGTCTCTTTCCTGTTATGAATGCTTCTTTTGTATTTTAACTAAAGTAATAAAAAGTTCTCTAGCTGGTTATTAAAATACCCCATCCCATTGGGTGGGTGGGTGGGTGAGGGGCAAGGGTTACAGAGTAACAACTTCTGTGTTGTAAATGACCTCATACGTATACATTGTATTGGGACACTTCACTTCTCAGCACTTCCTACATCTGCCTTGATTAGATGGCAGGAGATGGAATGTCAATCTAAGACTGTTGCACTGGCAATCACTCTGAAAGGTGTTTTAAAAAATATTTTCAAACTTTATCTGAAGTGCTCTTCCCTCCTTTTTTAAAGCTTGAAGTCCTAAGTTTCTCCTTCCCATGTTGATGAATTATTGGCTGTAATTGTGTTGTAACTGGTATAACTAAAACATAACTGTGTTGGGAAGAAGTTGTGCCATGAAGGTCCTTAATTTTTTAAAAATAAAAGCATTTAAACAAAAAAATAAAATGCCTCATCTTATTGGAATACTAAAGACTGAACTGCTGTAAAGTTAGGGCTTATCCCACTTTCCTTATTCAGATCTGCTACAGACAAAGAAGCAAGAAGCCAGGGTCAGAAACCCAGTGGCTGACTTTGGTTTCTTTCCTTACCTTATAATTCTACTGGTTTTCTCCATTCTTGGCATCAGGTGTGTCTGTTCCCATAAAGGTCTCCATACAGGGAGTGAGAGGAGGGAGTCAGCGTCACACTCCTTTGGGCCTGAAAGTAATTGGAAGCTGACCCCTTTTCTCCTGTGGAGGCTTTCTGGTCTTCCACTCCTTGAGAGCTGATTCCTTCTCATTGGCTTTTTACTCAGTCTCTGAGCATCTGGCAGTATTTCTGGTTTGTCTTTACTCAAGTCTGTTTGCCCTCTCAGGCAGCCCTCTTGAACATGCATGCCCGTGTGTACACACACACACATCCTTTCGTCACTGACAAGCTGAGAGTGGACTTTCCTATCAGCCATTATTCTTTTGGTTTGTTTGTCAACAGCTGTCTTGCCTGTTTCTCACCGTTCAGATTTGTTTAGGTGCTAACTTCAGTTGACCCTGTCTACCAATTATAAGAAACACTGCTCAAGGGGCTTGAGTTGTTTTATTGAGATATCCTCTCTAAGCTTGAGATATGGGAGGATAGATACATCCACTCCTTCCCTTTTCTTATATCCAGGGTAATCATATGAAAAGGGTATATTTTGGTTTTCAGGAGTTTTGGGGCAAAAAAAGGACCATGCAGTTCCTCCTTCTGCAGTGGGCAGACCTTTTTCAAAGAAATATTCTCTCAAAATCTAACTCTTTCGAATAGAAGTTGGGGAAAAACCGTCATCAGGTATGGCCACCAGCTTTGTGAATTCTGCATAATGCCTAGGGAGTCCTTTGGAATGTGATATTGACTCTTGGTGGTTCAGCAAAGTATTTCAGGATCATGCTATATGCCATATATATAAATATACACACATACGTATTTCAGTGGCTAAATATCCTGCAGCTATGGAGACTGGGTTTGATCCCTGGGTTGAGAAGATCCCCTGGAAAAGGGAATGTCTCTCTCCAGTATTCTTGCCTGGAGAATTCCATGGATAGAGGAGCCTGGCAGACTACAGTCTATGGGGTCACAATGAGTCAGACATTTTCATTTCATGGTCTGCTCAGAATTTGAACTAATCTTTAGATCAAACACATTAGCGCAGATATAGCTGAGCACAAACTTCTCTTCTCCAATTAAACTTTAGACACTGGTCTCAAGTGACTCCATGGCATACACCTTGGCAGGGAGCAGCACCTCACATAATAAGCTAAGTGCCAAAGAATTGATGCTTTTGAATTGTGGAGCTGGGGATGACTTTTGAGAGTCCCTTGGACAGCAAGGCGATAAAACCAGTCAATCCTAAAGAAAATCGACACTGAATATTCATTGGAAGTACTGATGCTGAAGCTGAAGCTCCAATACTTTGGCCACCTGAAGCAAAGAGACAACTTATTGGAAAAGACCCTGATGCTTGGAAAGATTGAAGGCAAAAGGAGAAGGGAATGGCAGAAGATGATATGGTTAGATAGCATCACTGACTCCATGGACACCAATCTGAGCAAACTCTGGGAGATGGTGGAGGACAGAGGAGCTGTAGTGCTGTAGTCCACGGGGTCCCAAAGAGTGGGACACGCCTTAGTGACTGAAAAGCAACAACAAATCTTACTGAGACAATGCAGCAAATATAGCAATAGTATTAGTTAGCTTTAAAGTAAGTTTGTCTTACATTGGTAAGGAGGTGAAAAAGAATGGATAAAAAAGAGCCAGCATTCATTCAACTCTGATGCTATCTCCTGAGGTGTAACCATGCTGACTAGGTATATAGATACAAACAAGCAAAAACTGAGCTTCCCTTCCTAAAATAGCTTTACTGTGTATACCTATATGCATGCATTCCTAAAAATGGAAATGGAAGACACTTAGTAAAACAAACACAATGTCAGCTAGAATCATCAGGTCCTTTTTAGTTAGACTACTAGAATTCCAGATCAAACTGGCTCACTTTAAGGGAACAAAAACCATTTCTTGAGTGGCCCAGGTGTAACTATTCATACCCGGTTAGAAGCAACAGCTCAACTGATATAGCTGGGATCTTTCTGCTCTTCCTGTCTATTGCTCATTCTTTCTTGCCTCTACATTTCTTTGCAATTTGGTCTCCTTATCTTTTCCATATGGACATCCTCTCTGCTACACCAAAATCTTAAGGGAAAAGATAACTCTCAAAAAGAAGTTCCAGAAAGGACAATTGATTAGGCAGGAAACGTGCACTAATGTTTTGGAGATGTTCCAAGTAGAGTGGAGTAGGGGAGGACCTTCCTAAGCGAAGTGGAGGCACAGTGTGTGAGTTTGTTCTGTTGCTGCTCAGTCACTAAGTCATGTCTTGACTCTTTGCAACCCCATGCACTGCAGCATGCCAGGCACCCCTGTCCTTCACTATCTCCCGGAGTTTGCTCAAATTCATGTCCATTAAGTTGGTAATACTATCTTAAGCAACTCATCCTTTGTTGCCCTCTTTTCCTTTTGCCTTCAAGTCTTTCCCAGCACCAGAGTCTTCTCCAATGAATCAACTCTTCACATCAGGTGTTCAAAGTGTTGGAGCTTTGGCTTCAACATCAGTCCTTCCAATAAATATTCAGAGTTTATTTCCTTTAGGATTGACTGGTGCTAGGGATGCCATAACAGCATACCACCAAGAGGCTGTTTTAAACAACAGAAACATATTGTCTCTTGGTTTTGGCAGCCAGAAGTCTGAAATGAAGATGTTAACAGACTTGCTTCCTTCTGGGGGCTGTGATTGTAAGCTCTGTTCCAGGCATCATTTTTTTTTTTTTTTTGCTTACTGGATGGTCTTCTTCTTCTTATGTCTCTTCCCATTGTTTTCTCTGTGTGTGTATCTCTGTGTTCGATTTCCCCCTTTTTCAAAGGACACCAGTCATATTTGATTAGGGCTGATTCTAGTAAACTTATTTTAACCTGATTATCTCTGTAAACTCCAAATGAGGTCACATTCTGAGAAACCAGGGTTTAGGACTATAAGACATCTTATTTTTCAAGTGAAAAAGTGGAAGTATTAGTTGCTCAGTACTGTCTGACTCTGTGACCCCATGGACTATAGGCTGCCATGCTCCTCTGTCCATGGAATTCTCCAGGAAAGAATACTGGATGGGTAGACAGGGGATGCATTTCAGCCTATATTTTGCCTTTTTAAATGGAGAGGACATTAGAATTAACTTTGAGAAGAAAAAACTTCAGCTACCATGTTCCACTAGACACACCCTGACTACATGGCAAATATACAAATGAAGGTAAATAAGGAAGTTGTCATCATCTTTCTTTTCCTTTTTCCTCAAATATGTAGACAAACTTAGATTTCTCTTATGTTTGAACTTATAAAGTACATATATCTGAACTCATTATATTTTTGTATATCTAGATACTTTTCACTCCTAAGAATTCTTACTATTTGATGGTGTTCTGTACTTGTGTCTCCTGATAATTTTGTTTAATTGACCTTAAATGCTTACTTTCAGTCTTTTGGAAGAAGAAGTATATCTAAAAATAATGGTACATTGTAATTATTTATGATAAAATAATCTATGCCACTGCTGAGCTTTCAGATTTGTTGGCATACTGAGTGTAGCACTTTCACAGCATCGTCTTTCAGGATTTGAAATAGCTCAACTGGAATTCCATCACCTCCACTAGCTTTGTTCATAGTGATGCTTCTTAAGGCCCCCTTGACTTCACATTCCAGGATGTCTGGCTCTAGGTAAGTGATCACACTATCCTGATTATCTGGGTCGTGAAGATCTTTTTTGTACAGTTCTTCTGTGTATTCTTGCCACCTCTCCTTAATATCTTCTGCTTCTGTTAGTTCCCTACCATTTCTGTCCTTTATTGAGGCCATCTTTGCATGAAATGTTCCCTTGGTATCTCTAATTTTCTTGAAGAGATCTCTAGTCTTTTCCATTCTATTGTTTTCCTCTATTTCTTTGCTTTGATCACTGAAGAAGGCTTTCTTATCTCTCCTTGCTATTCTTTGGAACTCTGAATTCAAATGGGTATATCTTTCATTTTCTCCTTTGCTTTTCACTTCTCTTCTTTTCACAGCTATTTGTAAGGCCTCCTCAGACAGCCATTTTGCTTTTTTGCATTTCTTTTTCTTGGGGGTGGTCTTGATTCGTGTCTCCTGTACAATGTCATGAACCTCCATCCATAGTTCATCAGGCACTCTATCAGACCTAGTCCCTTAAATCTATTTCTCACTCCCACTGTATAGTCATAAGGGATTTGATTTAGGTCATACCTGAATGGTCTAGTAGTTTTCTCCACTTTCTTCGATTTCAGTCTGTATTTGGCAATGAGAAGTTCATGATCCGAGCCACAGTCAGCTCCTGGTCTTGTTTTGCTGACTCCATCTTTGGCTGAAAAGAAGATAATCAATCTGATTTCGGTGTTGACCATCTGGTGATGTCCATGTGTAGAGTCTTCTCTTGTGTTGTTGGAAGAACAGTGGCCACAGAACTGGAAAAGGGCAGTTTTCATTCCAATCCCAAAGAAAGGCAATGCCAAAGAATTCTCACTACTGCACAATTGCACTCATCTCACATGTTAGTAAAGTAATGCTTAAAATTCTCCAAGCCAGGCTTCAGCAATACATGAACCATGAACTTCCTGATGTTTTAGCTGGTTTTAGAAAAGGCAGAGGAATCAGAGATCAAATTGCCAACATCTGCTGGATCATCGAAAAAGCAAGAGAGTTCCAGAAAAACATCTATTTTTCCTTTATTGACTATGCCAAAGCCTTTGACTGTGTGATCACAATAAACTGTGGAAAATTCTGAAAGAGATGGTAATACCAGACCACCTGACCTACCTCTTGACAAACCTGTATGCAGGCCAGGAAGCAACAGTTTGAACTGGACATGGAACAACAGACTGGTTCCAAATAGGAAAAGGAGTATGTCAAGGCTGTATATTGTCACCTTGCTTATTTAATTTATATGCAGAGTACATCATGAGAAATGCTGGGCTGGAGGAAGCACAAGCTGGAATCAAGATTGCCAGGAGAAATATCAATAACCTCAGATATGCAGATGACACCACCCTTATGACAGAAAGTGAAGAGGAACTAAAGAGCCTCTTGATGAAAGTGAAAGAGGAGAGTAGAAAAGTTGGCTTAAAGCTCAGCATTCAGAAACTGAGATCATGACATCCGGCCCCATCACTTTATGACAGATAGATGGGCAAACAGTGGAAACAGTGTCGGACTTTATTTTTCTGGGCTCCAAATCACTGCAGATGGTGACTGCAGCCAGGAAATTAAAAGACGCTTACTCCTTGGAAGGAAAGTTATGACCAACCTAGACAGCATATTAAAAAACAGAGACATTACTTTTCCAACAAAGGTCTGTCTAGTCAAAGCTATAGTTTTTCCAGTGGTCATGTATGGATGTGAGAGTTGGATTGTGAAGAAAGCTGAGCGCTGAAGAATTGATGCTTTTGAATTGTGTTGTTGGAGAAGACTCTTGAGAGTCCCTTGGACTGCAAGGAGATGCAACGAGTCCATTCTAAAGGAGATCAGTCCTGGGTGGTCATTGGAAGGACTGATGCGGAAGCTGAAACTCCAATCCTTTGGCCACCTGATGCAAAGAGCTGACTCATTGGAAAAGACCCTGATTCTGGGAAAGACTGAGGGCAGGAGAAGAAGGGGACAACAGAGGATGAGATGGTTGGATGGCATCTTTGACTCGATGGACATGGGTTTGGGTAAACTCCGGGAGTTGGTGATGGACAGGGAGGCCTGGCGTTCTGTGGTTCATGGGGTCACAAAGAGTCAGACATGACTGAGTGACTGAACTGAACTGAACTGAATCTATGCCATCCATTCTAATAAAAATAATCATTTATACATAGAACAGCTATATATATGTATATATATTTCCTATAGCCTTCTAAGTGTTTATTCAAGAGTTTCTACCTTAGAGAGACATCAATCACTCAATTGAAGGGTGTAATTATTTCAGTACAATTAAAGTGATTTATTTCACAGAAACATCACAACATTTCCTGGATAGTCAAGTTGGTGTGTCGTCTTTACTACTACCTCCTGAACTATAAAATCCAGATATTCTTTATTAATCATAACATACTGAATTTTACTTTTCCCTTAATAGAATGAATGGAAGAAATGACAAGCCATTTATTAAGTAAACAAAACAATATTCTTATCTTTCTTTTCCCTCGGAAAAAAACGACAGAAGGCAATTAAGAAATACTTTAGAATACAGATACACACATACTTATGCAGAGTTTAGAATCTTATTTCCATTAAAATAAACTGCTGCTTATTCTGAGATTCTGTTGGGTCTCATTTTCAGCTCTATTGAGGTATAACTGACAAAATTGTAAAATATTTAAACTGTACATTGGGTGGTTTTATATGTATATATGTGTGTGTATGTGTGTGCATGAGCACATGTGTGTGTAATGAAAGGATTCCCACTATCTAGTTAAGTAACACATCTTTTCACTTTTTTGTTTATTTATTTATTTTGAGTAAGGGGTTGGCTTGAATCTTAAGCACTTTAAGATAAGTATATAATTTAATTAAATATAATATGAAATGATTGTTTATAAATTTAATAGTTGTATATCCACAGATTTGTTGTAATTGCTGTTGTTATAGTTGTTGTCAACTGTCTTTCCAAATAATAATCTTCAAAACAAAATTCCTTCTGCAGCTGATACAACACATTTGGTGCCAAAAGATGTGTCTCCACAGCATTCTGTGATAATCACCTTTTTTCCAGATATTCATATGATCCCTTCCTACACAAAACACCCCCTGGAAAAGAGCTGTACAAGAGATTTGAAAAGCAAATATTCAAACTCTGTCGTTTTCTGCCAATAGACTAACACATTTGAACAGATGCTCCAAAGTTCTCTTTCTACACCAAGAGTCTCTGATCCTCTTTTAGGTAACTCCATGATGTCTACATTATGACCACAATTAACATTGGTGTCCTGTCTGGAATTAGTCATTGTTAGATTCTTTTGAACTGTGAGAAGACTCATGAGAGTCTCTTGGTCTGCAAGGAGATCAAGCCAGTCAATCCAAAGCAAATCAACACTGAATAGTCCTTGGAATAACTGATGCTGTGTTGAAATTCCAATACTTTGGCCACCTGATGTGAGCAGCCAACTCACTGGAAAAGACCCTGATGCTGGGAAAGATTAAGGGCAAGAGGAGAAGGGAATAACAGAGGATGAGATGATAGAATGGCATCAACAACTCAGTGGACATGAGTTTGAGCAAACTGTGGGAGACAGTGAAGGACAAGGAAGACTGGCGTGCTGCAGTCCACGGAGCTCAGAGAGACAGACATGACTTAACAACTGAACAACAGCAAGCCTCAAAATGACTGCTTTGATTTAGCAGTTTAAATGCATCTAGATTTTCATTTTCTGGTATTAGTTTTATAATTTTAATCTGGAAGCATATTACACTGTATGAAATATAAAAGAGGCATAGACCATCTCTTCAGGGAGAACAGAATTAAAGGCGGAATGTTATGTCTGCCTATTAAACATTTTGTTAACTCGCCATGTGAGCCTAGAATTCTCAGAGATGTGAGTAACAAATTCCAGCCGTACTATTATGTTGGGTGTCTCATTTTGGAATACAACAGCTAATGGTTTACAGGCAATATTTCCCCTCTGTAAAATGAGAATTTTTGTAACTGTTTACATTGTGATGGAGGGAATTATATACAATGGCAGAAAGATACATGGTTCTTAATAAGTTCCTAAACATTCATTTTATTTCTTTTCATTTGTATTAATAGAGAAAAGGAAAAAAAAATCACCTAAAAATCATCTAACAATGTGAAAACTATTAGAGGTGCTTGCACAGATTTCTTTTTACTCTGTCATTCAGTAAATCATGCTTTGATATTTAATCACAGCCATAAAGTCTTGCATTACTCACAGATATTATGAAAGAATGGAAAATGAATAAGGCATAGAAAAGCAGAGTTAACACTCTCAATTAAGTGGACTATATGTTGAAAGAACTTCAGTTAGGAAGAAATTTATTCAGTATATCATAAAACATAGTTTCGTTATTGTTCTTTTCATATTAGTTACTGATTAAGCATATGGCTTTGATCTGAGTGTCAATGACAGTCACTATTTATCATAGAGGTCTCAACATAGATTACTGACCAGTGATTTGATACATTTCATGTACATGTTCTTGATCTTCGGTTTTATTATTTAGCATCCACAATCTGTGAAACTGTTTCTGGAAAAATTTAATGTATATCTATATATCCTTGGGCTTCTTAGGTGGCTCAGTAGTAAAGACTGCCTGAAAATGCAAGAGATGAAGGAGATGTGAATTTGATTTTGGGGTCAGACGATCCTCTGGAGACAGGCACAGCAACCCACTCCATTATTCTTGTCTGGGAAATCCCATGGACAGAGGAGCCTGACAGGCCACACATGTCTCAAAGAGTTGGACACTACTGAGTGCGCGCACACACACACACACACACACACACACACGCGTGTGCACGCGCACCTCTATGTCCTCAAAAACTTAAACAAATTTCAGAAGGTTTGAAGGAAAAATTAACACATATTATTTTAAAGAAATGTTAATACTTTCTAAAGCATGGAATACACGTAGCAACACATTATTACATAATGTTCATTGAGCTGATAGTACTAAATGTATAATAATATTAAACATATAGTTTTTATATAAGTAGATGGCTTCCAGCTACTTAATAATATGAACTTATTTAAAAGAATATTTATTTAAAAATATTTTCCCTTAAACTACAAATTTTGGGGGAAACCTTTGGGAAGCAGTATTAGAAGATGTCTATGCAAAGTACCTCAAAGTGAAAGTGAAAGTAAAAATCGCTCAGTCCTGTTTGACTCATTGTGACCCCATGGACTATACAAGCCTTGGAATTCTCCAGACCAGAATACTGGAACGGGTAGCCTTTCCCTTCTCCAGGGGATCTTCCTAACCCAGGAATCAAACCCAGGTCTTCCTCATTGCAGGCGGATTCTTTACCAGCTGAGCCACCAGGGAAGCTCAAAGTACCTCAAGGTGAGAGTTAAAACATACAGCTGTATCTTGACGAATATGATATTCAAGGCATAAAATGACTTAAAGCATTTATTTTGGTATTTAGTATGGGAAGCAATAACTAGAACAAAGGTCATCTTCTTTCCCTGATAATGTCTCCTTGATAACTGAATTTTTCAGGCATGTAATTTTCCTCTATTTGGCATAAATGAGAGTTAGTAAATCTCTCATTCTCCTAACTTAGGAAAGAACCCCTAAACTGATAATAACTTCTAAAGAATAGAAATTAATTTCATTTCATTTTTGTAAAGATCAGTTCAGTTCAGTTTAGTCACTCAGTCATGTCCCACTCTTTGAGATCCCATGGACTGTAGCATACCAGGCTTCCCTGTCTATCACCAACTCCCAGAGCTTGCTCAAACTCATGTCCATGAAGTAAGTGATGCCATCCAACCATATTTTTTAAGAGGGCAAAAAGTGCCCATGTGCAAGGTGATCACAGTGCTTCTTTAAAGAAAAATCACAAACTTATGAAAAACACTTTTATATAATTATGAAACTGGCTTAGGAAAAAGTAAACTGAATAGACAATTTATCTTTGGATGAAAAAACTTAAACAGGATTCTTTAGGGATAGGTGCTGTTGCCAATTTTGTCACCTGTCACCAGTCTTAATTAAATGTCCTTTGGTATCATTCTGAAACATAACAATTGTACAAGCCATTAATTTGGATCAATATGACAGTTTATCATAAAATCTTCACAAGGGTTGAACTACAAACAGCCACTCATACAAACTATTTTTTTTTTGAGTGAAAACCAGAAGTAATAAGATATTTAGAGAATCTATCATTAAAACATGTATATACATAGAAATGGATTTTTAACAATGTTGGTATGAACTCATCCATCTAATTAATAAATTCTATATTTTAATCATTCATTATTCATGAAATATATTGCCTGTGCTTCAGAGATATTGTAAGTCTGAAAGAATGATGCTCTTTGATTAACATATATTTGATGAATAACATAGGATATCAGTATTAGGATACCAGTATGTGAAGTAGGAATAATATAGGATACCAGTATTAGGACACCAGTATGTGAATTTTGCAGAGAAGGCAATGGCACCCCACTCCAGTACTCTTGCCTGGAAAATCCCATGGATGAAGGAGCTTGGTAGGCTGCAGTCCATGGGATCGAAAAGAGTCGGACACGACTGAGCGACTTCACTTTCACTTTTCACTTTCATGCATTGGAGAAGGAAATGGCAACCCAGTATTCTTGCCTGGAGAATCCCAGGGATGGGGGAGCCTGGTGGGCTGCCGTCTATGGGGTCGAACAGAGTCGGACACGACTGAAGCGACTTAGCAGCAGCAGCAGCAGCATGTGAATTTTGAGGGGACACAAACTTTCAGACCATAACAGACACATGGACAGAGACTTATAGCTTTTTACATAAATTACAAGGGTAGGAGGAAGGCATCAGGAAGGTTCTCCATGGGGATTGACTCTTGAACGATATGTTTAAGGATGTGTAGAGTTTCACTTGGAGAAGGAAATGGCAATTCACTCCAGTGTTCTTGCCTGGAGAATCCCAGGGACAGAGGAGCCTGGTGGGCTGCTCTCTATGGGATCGCACAGAGTCGGACACAACTGAAGCAACTTAGCAGCAGCAGCAGCAGCGTTTCACTAGATAAATAAGGACAGTGAAGTCCAGGTAGAAAGAACAATAAGAGTAATGTTATAGAACCCAAGCAAGTTCAGGAAGGTACATTTTTTTATTGATTAGAATATTAAGTGCATTGGGGATATATAACTGGAAATGTAGGCTAGATAAACTTATTCAAATGCCATTTTACTTGTGTTTTTCACACATTTAAATCTGAGAATTATACATTGCCTTGTAATGCAAAACATATATACATATAGCTATCTCTTTAGAGTTATAAGCCTTGCTTTGCATGGTTTTTGTGGTTCTGTAGGTAAGAAATCGGACACAGGTCTCATGGGGCTAAACCTAACCAGCTGCTAGGTGTTTACAGGACTGCATTTCTTTTCAGATGCTATTGGAGGGGAGTCTCTTTTCTTGCCTCTTCCAGTTTCTGGAGGCCACCCATGCTTCTTCAATTATGGCACATGCTTCCATGTTCAAAATCATCGGTGGTGGACCAAGTCCTCATACTACTATCTGGTTCTGAGACAACAGGAAAATTGAGAAAGGTTTTATGCTTATAAAGACTCACATGGTTAAATTGAGTGCACTTGGATAATCTATCTCAAGTTTCTAAAATTTAGATACATCTGTAAAAGTCTTCTGGCATATTTGGTAACCTATATAAATTCTGGGAATGAGGATACGACATCACGGCAGTCTGGACTTACATCCTGTAAGACATAGATCCAGGTACATTTTGGTCCCCTAAAATGTACCTGTCCACATGCAAAGTTGATTCACTGAGCCTTGATTTCCTCAAAGTCTAACTCATTAAAATATCAGAGCCTAAAATCTCATTGAAATGCCAAATCTCATCAGTTCAAAAGTCCCAAATGTCATCATCTAAATTACCTAATTTAGATATGGGTAAGGACTTCCTTGGTGGCTCAGATGGTAAAGCATCTGTCTACAATGCAGGAGACCTGGGTTCAATTCCTGGGTTGGGAAGATCCGCTGGAGAAGGAAATGGCAATCCACTCCAGTACTATTGCCTGGAAAATCCCATGGACAGAGGAGACTGGTAGCCTACAGTCCATGGGGTTGCAAAGAGTTGGACACGACTGAGCGACTTCACTTACTTACTTAAGGTTCTATCTATCTATCCCTGGGCACACATGATCCTTTTCTGTTATGAATCTGTGAAATTCGCAGATGAATCATTATCTTTTCCTGAAATACAATGTGGGACAGACAAAGGAAAGCACTTAAATACCTATGGCTGATTCTTGTGGATGTTTGACCGAAAACAAAAAATTCTGTAAAGCAATTATCCTTCAATTAAAAAATAAAGTGGGTCCGATAGCCTTCTTTCATTTCGTACTTTTGTTTTTTAGTCCAAACTGGTAGTGTTTATTGTAGTATAAAATTCAAAAGAAATTTGTGGATCTCCTTTGTATGTTATAGAGATTCATTCCATTACAAATGAGACTCTTCAACAGATATTTCTTCGTTCTCTATTTTTTGGCTTCTCTCAGGTATTTGAGAGACAACACTCTTAAATTTCCTAGATGTTTCCTGGTGTGATTGAAGGGATCTGAGAGTCACAGTCTTAATCTCTTCAAAGAGTCTTCTGCGTGACCTTTCAGTCTTTTGTGAGTACTATCTAAACATTTTAGATCCACACCCTCAGCTTTTCTTTAGCTCTCACATTCCTGACAGTGAATCTTCTAAATGGAGCAGGTTTTGCAGTCTGGAGAAGTTGAAGATTTTTCAAATCATCACCTCTTGGTTTCTTTTTATTTAATCATTCTTCTCCTAATTTATTTCCTTCCCCTTGCATTTTATTATAAGCAGCAAACAGAAACCAGGCTGCTTCTTTATTCCTTGAAAATCTCCTCAGTAAAATATTACTTAGGAAAGCAAAAAGTGAAAGTGTTACTCAGTCCTGTCTGATTCTGCAACCCCATGGACAATAGCCCTCAAGACTCATCTGTCCTTGGGATTTCCCAGGCCAAAATATTGGAGTGGGCACTCGTTCCCTTCTCTAGGGGATCTTCCTGATCCAGGAATGGAACCTGGGTCTCCCACATTGCAGGCAGATTCTTTACTATCTGAGCCACTTATTTATCACTTACAAGTTTTGTTTTCTACATAGCTTCAAGAAGATAATTCTGTTAAGACTTCTGCCACTATATAAGGACTAACTTTCCTCCAGTTTTCAGTTATGTGTTGCTTATTTCTTTTTGAACCCTCACAAATAGAACTTGTTATATTCATATTTCTACCAATAGTCTGTTTATGATGGTTTATGTATTCTTTAAGGCAAACTATATTTTCTCTACCAGGCTTTTCACTGTATCCCAAGTCTTCTCTGGCAGAGTCACTAATGCCCAGGCATCAGCTAAAGCATATTCAAGGCAATCTAAGCTTTTTTGAACATGCTCTTGAAAATTCATCAGCCTCACTCTGCCCAATTCCAAACACACTATGATATCTTTTTGATATTTGTTGCATTAGTGCCTCACCCTCAGGTATTAAAAATCTGTTTTAATTTTCTATTGTTGCTGTAACAAATTCCCACATATGTAATGGCTTAAAAAACACAAGTATTTTATCTTATAGTGAGTAATGCTCTCTTCCTCACCATTCTCCCTAAATAACGTGGAGGCTCTTTGTTCCCTTAAATTTCAGCTAATGCCCACTCCTCTAAGGAACAGAATTGTAGTGACTTTTCTCTATTTGAAATTCAGGTTTGCTCACAGACTGCACTATTCAGCACTATGTATCCTTGAACTGTGCTGCATCATTATTTATCTTCATGATGCATAGCAAATTATCTTAAGAATACAATTAGATATCTGAGGACAGGAAATTCTGGCATTCTAGCATTTGATATAGTGTTTTGCATGGTAGCCCTCTGTTGCCATTTTTGGATGATAATCCAAAGTATGAGAGATAACAGGAGAAATAAAAGAGGGAAGTTGCCTCTGTTGGGAGATCTTTAAGAAGCCAAAAAACTTCAATAACATTGAATATGTCATTGGAACATATTATTCTAAAATCCATTTTGCTATCATATTATACTTTCTCATTTTTATGCAGATTTTAAAATAAATTGACATCTGATGCATATACTATTTGTAGCATTACATTACATTTCTTAGGCAATAAAGATGGCACAATAAGGAATAATTAGTTTTAGAAACATCATGGTGAAATCAGTGGAAATACAGTAATATTGTATTTGTCAGAGAGATCAGTTATTCTAATTCACATCAAAACAGTTGCGTTAAATCAGTGTGCTGAAAAGTGCTGATTATTTAAATTCCTTTTGCTAAATATTCAATATATTTTGAAGAGTATTTGATTGCCTTACATTAAGTATTTTTTTGAAGTTTTCATAAAACACATAATCAACCATAGGCTGTACCTAATGAATCACAAACGTATTTCCAAAATTTATAAAGAAATCATAGTATTCTAAAGAATTATAGTGTTATAGTATAGTAAATTTTTGAACATTGGTAATTTAGTGGTTGATTAAGAAAGTTTGGTTCACATGTTTCTTTATCACTTTAGTAGCAACAAAGGAAAAGTTGAACACTAAAATTCACCAATAAGTATGCATCCTTATGGAATACTGAAACTAGGACTCAGAGAAAATTAATAGTGCCCATGGCTTCCCAGGCGGTGCTAGTGCTAAAGAATCCTCCTGCCAATGCAAGAGATGCAGGAGACATGGGTTTGATCCCTGGATTAGAAAGATCCCCTGAAGAAGGAAATGGCAACCCACTCCAGGATTTTTGCCTGAAATATTACATGGACACAGCAGACTGGTGGGCTACAGTCCATGGGTTTGCAGAATCAGACATGACTGAGTGACCAAGCAAGCATACCAATACAAATACTCAAAGAGATTTAAAGAAACTCCACATTTCTGCTTCTTTTATTCTTTTTTCCCTCTATATCAGAAAAGCCTTGTTAATGAGAATAAAATATATCATGGTCCCACTGTTTGATCTTGTGACTGGCTGTAGCCATAGGAGTCATAAACCTCTCATGGATTCCATGTCTCCCAAATCTTCTGATTTAGAATGTAGAATGCAATATATTCTTTTCTTGTAAGAGAATCTGCTGAGTGGGCATAAGTCACCAAAGCAACCCGTGCTGGTTTTATTTTTTGTAAATTAATGTATTTCATTGACTTCTATAAAACTGTCTCAAAGTAAATTTTTTATGCATCAGTTTGTTACCTACCAGCTGCCTACCAACAGAAATTGGCTAACGTTTGCAGCAAATTCATTTCTTAGAATATCATAGAGCCATGCACATAAGTGATATGAGGGCTGGGGAATCAGACTCAAAAAATGATTAGTGATCAAGGGAACCCACATAAGACGTGTCTTTTAGATGTTCACTGACATCATAAGATTCTCAATGCTGCCAGCTCTGCCGCTAGGAATTATTTCTTAACTGCCTATGGGCACTATGCTCCCCATTCCATAGGTAAAACTCTAGGGGTAGAAGTCCATCTGATCAGCCAAGTCTATCAGAAAGTAGGGAGAGGAAATATCTCAAAATTTGAAAGTCTGTTTGAATGTTGAACAAGCAAAAAATGATAATTTTTGGTGAAAACAAGGTAGATCTGTTGTAAAGGAATGGGAACCCCCCTCAGCTCTCTGGATTTGTATCAAAAGCTTGAGACCAAATATTTCTGTTTTTCTAATTTTTACAAAATGAGCCGTTCCCAATGACCAGAGGGATCTTAAATATCATCTAGTGTGATACTTTAGGCTTCAGTTGAATTCAGAAAAGGTAATAAAGACAAAGATTTTCCCTGAGATAGTCCATTTTATTTGTTTTTTTTTTTTATAAAATTTTATTATTTAAAAATTTTATCAGATGGTACTATGAAAGATTCTGATAGATGCATTTTAAAATGCAGATTCATAATGTTTTGTGTAGATGTCCTCAGTTGGTGAACAAGTGTCAACAATATCTCCACAGGGATTTAAAATATAAACATTTCTTCCACACCCTAGAGGACACAAAGTCTCCCTCAGAATCTGCATGACTTACTTGGAATGAGAGATGGCTTGATCATAAATCTTTTTCTATTCAAATATATTTATTCGTCTAAGTGTTTGAGGTCTTATGAGACGTCAAGTCCAATCTTAAAGTTAATAGTATATGTTTAGAACAAAGTCTTCTTTTCATAAAATTAATATTTTTTTTATGAATTCCCAAAAAGGAGTGAGGATTTTACTTAATTTAGGGCCAGGCACTTACTTTAAATTAAATAGAATTAAATGTGTGTGATTATTTTTCACCTCTCATAGGAAATTCTCTCGTTGCTTTCTGATCCAAGGACTTCTCATTCTATCTGCTTTATCTTGTCTTTGAGAAAGATGTAGACCTCTATGAAGAAATAATTCATTACACTGGAAAACTACAGACATGATGATAGATGATAATGGATAGGTTCAGAGTGGAGAATGTTAGAGAGTGGTGGGGACTGTGGTAAACAGAAGGACTCATTCTTTTCTTTTTGAAGGGCCATGACATGGATTCAGCCAACTGTTGTCATACAGGAATGTGAGCCCAGTGTTGCCAGGTCTTTCCAATTTTTTTCAGTGGAAGCCAGAAATTTGAGTTTTTATGTGAAATTTCCCAGTTTTAAATGTTGGTAACATTTTTTAAAACAGTATAGGAGCCAAATAAAACATATCTGTGGGCCAGGTTCAGCTTGCAAGTTGCCAGTTTGAAATCTCTTTTCTAGAGACAGTGAGCTGGAGCCCAACTATAACAGCAACCTGCCCAGCAATTTTGCTCCCTGAGGAAATGTGGCTCTTAACACAAACAGAACCTTGATAAACCTTTCCTGGCAGCCCACCCTTGTCCATCGAGACTCCAAAGGTGACAAGCCTAATACACTCCCTTAGGGAGTCTCACTACATAGAATTTCCCCATTAACTTTCCCACCAAGCCATGAATTCCTCAAGAGAAGGGGCACCTTTGTTCATGAGCAAGTCGTATAGTAATTGGGGCAGGTTAATATTCACGAATGAGCCTCACTTTACCAACAATTCTACAATAGTGTGTCCAACATTTCTTTCCTCAGATTTTAAGAGATGATGCCCTTGAAACACTCACTGACTTTTTTTTTTTTTAATGTTAAGAATCAGAGATAATATTTGATCTCTTGCTTAAACAGTCCTCCTGGTTAAGAGGAATAATTCATTCTTTATTGTTAAAGGCATAGCCTAGTGGAGAAGAGACACATATGATGAACTGTTTCAAGATCAGAAAATAATTACTGAGGTTCCCCCAAGGGTCCCAAGGCTATAGATGCAGAAGCATCTACACATGATGTGGGGAGCAAATGTCTCAAAAGCCATCACACATGAACATACAAGGGTCAGTCAATATCAGCATGTAAAAGTCTGAGGTCCTGATATTCTTGGGTAGAAGGGGCATGTGGATCAGACACTGAGCAAGATCCTGTGGGGTTTCTGGACACAAAAGGCATTTTGTGCTCCTATTTCTTGATTACAGGAAATAGGCTTCATTCAACTTCTGGGACCTTCCCTGAGCTCCAATGAGCAGGTTCAAAAGTCTAAATAGGGAAGGGAGGGGATGAAGAGACAAGGATGGGGCTGTCAAAAGAAACACTAGTCCAGCCTTGGGCCAACGTTCTGGTTCCCCCTCCAGGGATACATATAACTATCTTTGAGCAGTTTTGCAGATACTGTAATCCCCACCAGATGGGAGAAATTAACAGCCTGGTGCCCACAAGTCCATAGGCCCCAGACCCAGGAACAAGAAGGCTGAAGATGCTGAATCTGATTTACCTCACCGCCCACCAATCAGAAGAATGTCCACAAGTAGATCAACTCTCTTTGAATCATTACTGTTAAACTTTTCATTAACCCCGCCAGGTTGGGACACAGTTTTGAGGGCATTAGCCCATGTGGCCCCCTTTGCCTGGAAAATGCATGCACTCCCTGTTGCCTCATTCTTCGTGACTGCATGGACTCTAGCCCACCAGGATCCTCCATCCTTTGGATTACCCAGGCAAGAGTACTGGAGTGGGTTGCCATTCCCTTCTCCAGGGGATCTTTCTTGACCCAGGGATTGAAACTGCTTCTCTCTTGTCTCCTGCCTTGGCAGGCAGATTCTCCACCACTCTGCCACCTGAGAAAGACTTTGCCTGGCAAAGTAATGCAGCTTTTTTTTCTTTTTTTACTTTATCCCAAATTATGCCTCTGAGATTTAATTCGGTGTCAGGATACAAAGGCCAGATTTGACTTCAGGCCATATTTGAAGCCGTCTTGCATCTGAGACCTGAGGCTTCTGTGAATATGCCACAGATCCTCTGGGCCTCTGACTTTCCTCAGAGGCTGCTCCAGAGACATCTCTGAATGAGCACCTCTCTCATGACCACATTCTCAAATATCCCTACTCTTACCACTTCCACAAATCCCGGTGAGGACCTGGGACCACAGATACACTTTAAAATTGAAAGAAAAAACCTAATAAATGCCAAAGAGTTATAAGAGATTAACTTTTTGGTGATCAAATCTGGAATTATAATTTGGGGGCTGGTTTCATTTTAGGAAAACAATTCTGACATTAATGCAATAGCAATAACTATTTGCTTATAGAGTAGGGGGACTACATATGTTAGGTATTACTCAGATGTTACTTTGTTGAATCCTCACAAAAATGATCAAGGACAATTATATGTGCTGGACATGTCACATGTTACCTATTGATTACCCACCAAAAAAATCAAATAATAAAAAATGTATTACTATTAGACTTAACATTTGAGGACAAAGAAGCTTAAATATTTTGCTTAAGTTTACCTTGCTGGTTAAGAGACCAAGCCTGGGTTTGATCTATCTTCACAAAAAGTGGTGAGTGTTCAATCACTGTGAAGTCTCTTTTGTTGAGGTCTAAAACAGTTTCATCTAATATTTTGTTGCCACAGTTGTTCCAGGTCTTTGCTCAAAACCTACCAACCCTCACCTTTAGCAGGAGTTAACATAAGTCTCTAAGTTAAATGGTCCAGAGTCAAGAAAAGAAGTTACAAATGAAAAATCCAGATGGAACCAGCTGGGACCAGATGGCAACAAATCTGACCTCCAACAGACCCTGAGTTCTATTATACACAGATTTTGCTACATTGGCATGGTAAATAACACACACCCAGTGGCCATGAGTGGACATTCAGGACAATAAAGTATAAAAAAGAGTGATGCACCCCACTCCCTTGGAAAAAGCCCCACCCCTTCCCCAGTAGACTGGTGCACCTACCTCCCCATCATTAGGCTCAGTCTTCTTCCCTTTGTCTTTACTCTTTAAAATTAAATCCCTCTACCCAGATGGATGAAAGGTGATCTGTAAACTTAATTCCCCCTTCTCTATTTTTTGGCCATGAAATAAAGCTTGAGCTGTGTTGATCTCAGCTTTGATTTCATCTACTCAAACCGCAATGGAAAAAGAACCTTCTCCTGCAGAGGCACAGAGACCAGGCTGGGCTCAAGACTGAGTAGGGTCCAAACACCTCATTTTTTTTTTTTTTACAGTTTCTATTTAAGGATCATTTAGCCAGTCTTCTAACTGTATCATACACTCATGTTTAAATTAGGGATAATTTTGGCCACAAGTAACAGAAAATCTAACAGCAGATTAAACAACATGGTAATTTGTTTTTTGCCCAAAGTCAATTCAAAACAGAGACAAGTGTCAGAAATTTTCAGAGGGAGTGCTCTCAGAAACATCACCTTAGGGGATTTGAAGCAAGCAGGACTCTGGGTAGAGGGAGAGTTGGCCTGAAGTTAATTTATAATAAGACCTGAACTGAACTTGTGGGGAGCTCCAAAGATGGATGGCTCTTCAGAGATGGTTTTCCCATGTCAAAGAGAGACACCCAGGTATTTATACTCCCACATCAACCAGACGTTGAAGAGGGGCTTCTCCAGGGAGGAGGCAAACATATCCTCAGTAGGGAGGTGTTCTTCAGCTGATAAAATTCTGGAAGATGGCTTGACAGCTGAGGGATGTTAGCTCATAATCTTAGCAGTTGGAAGAATAAATCCTTCGGTCTTGAAGGGGGAATCTAGGAGCCCATAACCTCACAATAAGACTAGCTATTTGTAGTTGCTATGGTTTTAGTTCACCCACTCAGAGATGTCAGACCTTCTGCATATTTGTTTGTTTTAGCCTTTCTTAACACTTGCAAGATGGCCACTCCAATTCCAGGAATCCACATAAGAAAGAAAAGGTGGCTGGTACCACTGGTTATGATTCTCATATCTAGAAAGTTAAAGTCCTTTCAGCAGATGTGTCAGTTCAGTTCAGTTCAGTTGCTAAGTAGTGTCCTACTCTTTGCGTCCCCATGAACTGCAGCACGCCAGGCCTCCCTGTCCATCACCAACTCCTGGAGTTCATCCAAACCCATGTCCATTGAGTTGGTGATGCCATCCAGCCATCTCATCCTCTGTCATCCCCTTCTCCTCCTGCCCTCAATCTTTCCCATCATTAGGGTCTTTTCAAATGAGTCAGCTCTTCGCATCAGGTGGCCAAAGTTTTGGAGTTTCAGCTTCAACATCATTCCTACCAATGAACACCCAAGGCTGATTTCATTTAGGATGGACTGGTTGGATCTCAGCAGATGTACCTTTAATTTTTATCATCCAAATTGGTCACAGGCAAGGGAAATAGGCAAATTTAATAGTTCTCTGAAGGATCTAGGATTAATATGATTAGTTTAGATTAATTTTATGAGTATGGGAATATTGTTGTCTGGTGTGGTTTATTAATAAGGGAAAAGCATGGGATTGGTATATTGTAAGCCAAAAACTAGCATTTCCTACAGGTTACTTTATTCTTAATTTGCAACCACATTGAGCCCTAAACAGCACATGCCTTACAACTGTATGCAAGGCATGTGAGCATTTGGGTCAGGAGAGAGAAAGCTGAGGATTGAAGAACTTATAATACTCCCTTTAAACAGATGCTTTTCCCAACTCAATGCTTCTGAATTTCAGAATATGATAGAAGGTGAATAAAGTGAGCATGGAAAGGAGAACAGGGATAATACACTGAAGTTAGGTAGGAATTTCAACCTTATATGTAGTAGGTAACAAACAGAATGACAGAAGAAATCCAGTTACATCTAATAAAAACTAAACTGTGCTTTCATTTCTATTAATATCTGTTTGCACCATCAAAAACATTCAGCTTCTTATTAACTGTTTCTCAATGCTGATGTTTTTTGGCATTGATACTGGACCAGAGTACATCTGTGGTAAATTAACTTAGTAAGGTTTATAAATGAGGGTCATGGAGTCCTGGTAATTCAGGATTGGAGAGACTTTGGAAATTATCTAATGCAGACTCATCGTTTCATACACAGGAAACTGAGATCAAGAAGAGGCAAGTTGCTCAAGATAAATATAGGTATAAACTTTAAAAAAAATCCTGCTTTCTTCTTCTCCATTAAGCAACAATGTGCTTTACTTGTCTTGGACTTCTTATTGGGTAAATTTTAAGCAGAGTGTGATGGTCAAACACACACACACAAAGAAATGGTTCATTTGTATTCATGAAAAAGTAGATAGTTTAAGTAATTTTCACAAAATTGAAGTCTACTTCACAAGCCAAAAAAATCAAACATTAGAAGTACCACCTTTTGACAAAGTAATTGTTTTAAAATAATACTTGATGATTGTTACTAAATTCACAGGACAATTAACATGTTTCTGAATCAGCAAAATAAAGCAGATATTTCAGCAAGCATCTATTTAACTTGGTGATGTCCCAACTGCCCAAATCTAAACATAGATTCAATGGCAAAAGTTTGTTTAATGGCAAACTTATCCAAAGAGAAACATTTGTTTCATCTGTAGTGGGGAAATATTCATCTACTATTAGGTTAGTACAGAGAGCCAAGAGTTTTGCAAAAATTTCCACTGGCTGGTGGTTGCTTGTGATCCAAGTGAAGGAATTATTTGGGGGAAAAAATCAATGAGGGTGGATCAATCACTTAAAAATGCTACTTTGGCAAAAAATTTTGCATGGGTATTGGGTAGTTCAATGAGTAACATTTTTCTCTTGCTGGATGTGCTACATTTGAGAGTTTAAATAGAGCAGCATGAGAGAACTGGCATAGATGAATAGTGTAATCTAAATATCAAAATCACTTGCAATTGTGACTGTTGTCAGAGGGACTCTTAAGACGTATTGCATTTTTAGATTCACTTTAGCAAACCATTCAAACTATTCCTTTACTTGTGCATTCATTGTTTAAAAAATATGTATTAAATGTGATCAAAGTTCATATCACAAAATATATGTTTAAGAGCGGACTCTTTAGAAAGATAGTTGGTAAGATATCCCCATTTTACAAAAAAAGGAACTGAAGCCAGATGGGGTAAATGACTTTGTCAAGAAAACAGAGCTAAGTAATGACAATTTCCCAATTCTTTCTTTACAATGCTGCTGCTGCTGCTAAGTCACTTCAGTCGTGTCCGACTCTGTGCGACCCCTCAGACAGCAGCCCACCAGGCTCCCCCGTCCCTGGGATTCTCCAGGCAAGAACACTGGAGTGGGTTGCCATTTCCTTCTCCATCTTTACAATGCATTAGTCTACAAATAAAGGCTCCCTTGGTCTCTACTGTCTTACCATAGTCTACAAAATTAGACTATTCATTTTTAAAGGTTTTTTTTTAATTCATTTTTTAATTGGAGTAAAACTGCTTTACAATGTTGTGTTGGTTTCCACCCATAAAACAATGTGAATCAGCCATAATTATACATATATCGCCTTCTCTTGAGCCTCCACCATCCCACCTCTCTAGGTCATCACAGATTGCCTAGCCGGGCCCCCTGTTATAAAGCCACTTCCCATCAGCTATCTCTTTTCACACACAGTAGTATGTACAGACATATGTCAATGCTACTTTCTCCATTTGTCCCACTCTCTCCTGTCCCTATTGTGTCCACAAGTCCATTCTCTGTATCTGCATCTCCAGTCCTTCCCTGAAAATAGGTTCATCAATACCATTTTTCTAGATTCCATATATGAGCATTAATATATGATTTTTGTTTATCTCTTTTGGACTCATTTCACTCTGCATAACAGGTTCTAGGTTCATCACTTCACCAGAACTGATTCAATATGTCAGAGTAATATTCCATTCATTGAACCATCACGGCTCTGCTTTTCAGAACAAGACGGTGAATGAGGGACAAAGTAAAGAACAGCTACTAAGTATTCACATATATCCCAAATATCCATCAGAGTCTCAATGCCCAACTAAGCTCAGATCATAGATCGTAACTATAAATAGTGCGCTGGGTATGCAAAGAGAGCTCAAAGCCAAGTTTCCTCACTCCCTTCCGACAGAATGTCACCTCACGGATGTCTCTTCCCCCATTCAGAAGAATTACTGTTTTCCACATAATGTGAATTCACTTCTCTCATATTGGTTGCCTAAATCAGGAGTCAAAATAATGGTGACCCACGGGGTATATGAGCCACAAGATGTGTGCTCTTTGTCTCATAAAAGAAATAAAAAACTTAAATAGGAATGACTTATCTTTAACACACAGAATTTCCTGTTTAAAAAAAAAAAAAGGATCTTTTTGACATAGTTAGAAATGGAGAGAACCCAGAACCTAGTAGGCTTCTCTTCCTTGTACCACATAGGCCTATTCTTTCTGTCCGTCAAGGCCCAGGGAACGTGTTACAACAGTCTATGCAAATGAAATTGACTCTAGCTTCCAGAGTTTGCCCTGGTGACTTAGGATTTAGATATTTGACTGGGGAGCCTGGTGGGCTGCTGTCGATGGGGTCGCACAGAGTCGGACACGACTGAAGTGACTTACCTTCTACAGGAAAAAAAAAAAGGTTCATTGTAACAGCATTATTTGGGATTGTGTGTGTGACATTTCATTTTATGTAATTTGGATTTATTTCTATTAGTCATAAGAGTAAAATAAAGAGTTTACAGAAAAGAAAAAAAACTTCACATACTTGAGAGAAAACAGAAATGCTATAAAATGTAGAGATTTACTGTACTTACTAGAGGGGAAAAAATAAAGTTCAAGAGACATTAAAAATGGAGCTACATGAAACAAATCGCCCATTTTGAATTATAAGGTATTTCAGTATACGTATACGACGTTTTCAGAGAAGGCAGTGGCACCCCACTCCGGTGTTCTTGCCTGGCAAATCCCATGGATGGAGGAGCCTGGTGGGTGCAGTCCATGGGGTCGCTGGGAGTCAGACATGAATGAGCGACTTCACTTTCACTTTTCACTTTCATGCATTGGAGAAGGAAATGGCAACCCACTCCAGTGTTCTTGCCTGGAGAATCCCAGGGACGGGGGAGCCTGGTGGGCTGCTGTCTATGGGGTCACATAGAGTTGGACACAACTGAGGCGACTTAGCAGCAGCAGCAGCATATGACATTTTGCATATATCTAAATTCTTCAGGGACAAAAAAGGCTACAGGGGGAATTTAATATCTGAAAAGGACAAATTTTGCACATACTTCTCGCCCTTAGAAATAAAATGCAAAGATTTCTTAAGAGTTCTGATACAAAGTGATGTACTGATATAATTAAATTCAAGGTGTTGTGTGGTATATAATTGAATTATATTTAATAAAATGATTCTAATATTCTGGTTTTTATTAATTGAAATTTGACTTCTTTTAACTTCAGTTAAAAGTGGATTAGTCATAATAGTAATTGACTAACAATTCAAATAAACTTCCTCTTACAATTTATAACTAAAATTTGTCTTCAACCATAAACTCATAGAAATCTATTTCTTTGACTTAGGCATTTCCAATATAGGATATTTATGATATTTGTCACTCATCAATCATGATTTTACTGGGGAACAGAATGTAGGCTCTAGCCAAACTTGATGAGAAGAAAACATTAGCATCTCAATTATTTTAAATTGAATATTTCATAATCTTTCTTAAGTATTGGGTGTATTAAAATGGTGAATAGAAACTTATAAATTCATTGATGAAAAAAATAGCTCATTCAATCAAGTGAGAAGTAGAAAATTGCATTTATTCTCATTTTTCTGCCCTCTTCACTTCTCCCAAATTAGATGTTTATTTGGCACGATTCATTGTGCATTTTCTTGCAATTACAAATTTAATTTATTTTTTATATTGTAAAACAATGAAATGAAAACACCATAGAGCCATTATCTCCTATTTCTGCTAAATGCCTGACTATATCTTGCACAATGACAGGGAGAATCACAGCAGAGGGCGGAGAAGGGTTTCTTGTCTCTCACATTCTTTATGGTTGGTCTCTACTATCTGTTGGATAAGACACAGACATCTCAAACAACACCCACCTCTGGCATTAAAAGAAATCCTTTTATGTTAAAATAGTTACAAGTTAATTCTCCAATATTATAGTTAAAACCTTGAGATTATTTTAATCAAGAATTAGTCATGGAAACTGACTCTGCAGAAGACTTGAAGGGTAGCCTGATAATGTAAGAGCAACACGACCCTGTGACAAGCCCAGTGCCGACAACAAAGGCTAAGATATTGGATGCTGCCACTTAGAAAATAGCTTTTAAGTTCTCTCTCTATACCAGCCAGAGAAAAGAGAGCAATAAAAAAAATCAAAGAGTAATGACAAAAAAAGCTGAATGAATGTGTTGCTGGTCAGTCGCTCAGTCATGACTGACTTAATAAGTTACAAGCCTGAAATCATTTATTCTAAAAAAATACCCAGGGTAAATGCATTTCCATTGAAAATCTTGATTCTGTTTTTAAATAACTATGAATGTTATAAAACAGCTTACACATATTATGGATTTATGCATTATTTTTTGTAATAAGTAAGTTACCCATCTTTGGATCATTCAGTGACTGGTTCAGTAAACACACACACGATGGAATACACAAAATGGAATACTACTCAGCTACAAAAAGAGGGGAATTTTGTCGTATGCAACAATGTAGATGAACTTGGAGGATGTTATGCTAAGTGAAATAAGTCAGACAGAGAGACTAACACTATATGTATCACTTATAGGTGGAATCTAAAAGATACAACAAATTGGTGAGTATAGCAAAGAAGAAACAGACTCACAGATACAGAGAATGAATTATTAGTTACCAGTGGCAAGAGGGAGCAGAGGAGGATTAAGAGGATTAATATACATGTAGTGGAATAAGAACAAACTCTTATGTATGATCTAAACTACAAGAACATATTGTACAAAACACAGAATGTTGCCAATATTTTATAACTATAAATGAAGTATAATCTTTAAAATTGTGAGTCACCATATTGGGCACCTGTAACTTATATAATATTGTGTATCAACTATCCTTCAATATAACAAAAAGGCTATCCAACAACAACAACAACAAAATTCACACTTTTATATTAGATAAGATTAAAAATATAAAAAAGAAAAAGTGAAAAAAATAAATGGAGGAGGCATAAGTTTTATATTCTAAAATCGATGAAAAATTAAAAATATGTGAAGAAAAATAAAATTTACATGCAAATGAGAGTCATAGTTAAGTAACACATCCCTCCCTGCTCTTAGTACAGAATTCACGGGAGAAATTCTGGAGCTTTACAGCATCTGACAGGGCAAGATATTAGTCCCTGGGAGAAGAGTCCTGACTTCAACTGTAGTGCTTCGCAGTTGCAAGATTTCAGAAGAGCCTGTCCTTTCTCATGGCCATTTGATAGGACATAAACTGCTCCTGTTGTAGCAGTTTATGCTACAGCAGTTTATCTCCTTCAATGATCAGGATTAGGGACCGTGCCTTTCAGAGGGCTAGAATTGATTGCCTTAATCAGAAAGCACATGGAGTTCACATGGAGCTTTGTGGGTGACAATATTTTTTTTCTGAATGGCTAGGGGAAGGACTCACCTATCAAACACTAATAAGCACTATTCTATATGAATATGGGGGCTATCAATTATGATGGATTTCTCAGATAAACGATCTCCCTATTATAGTCTCAGTTTTTTTCATCACTTCACTGAATTATTGTGCTCAGTTGCTCAGTTGTGTTTGACTTTTTGTGGTTCCATGGACTGTAGTCCACCAGGCTCTTCTGCCCATGGAATTTTTCAGGCAAGAATACAAAAGTGGGGTGCCATTTCTTCCTCTAGGGGATCTTCCCAACTCAGGGACAGAGCCTGCATCTCTTGCATCTCCTGAATTGACAGGTGGATTCTTTGCCACTAGTGCATCCTGGGAAATCCTAACTGAATTATTAATGTGGCTATTTATTGAAATCTGATTTACATTTCTAGAGGGTACTATTACTCAAACATTAAAACTTCATTTTTTAACCAGGACAAGGTAATGTTAATCAATTTAACAATCCTTGTTTAAGAAAATGTTTGTGTTGTAGCAAATTTGGCTTAAAATTGAATTTCTATTAAATTCCTTATTGTGAATAGAAAGCAATAATTTTAGTTTTCCTCTTCTAGTTCTGAAAGATTAAAATTACGTTTATGATAAAAATTAATTTGCAACCTGAATAATAAAGTGCTGTGTGCTGTGCTTTGTCACTCAGTCATGTGTGAATCTTTGTGACCCCATGGACTGTAGCCCACCAGGTTTCTCTGTCCATGGGGATTCTCCAGGCAAGAATACTGGAGTGAGTAGCCATTCTCTTTTCCAGGGGATCTTCCCAACCCAGGGATTGAGCCCAAGTCTCCCGCATTGCAGACGGATTCTTTACTGTCTGAGCCACCAGAGAAGCCCTAACCTTAATCTTTCTGTGTAATAGATGTTATGGTGTATGCATGCTCAGTTGCATCTGACTCTTTGTAACCTCATGAACTGTAGCCCGCTCAGTTCCTCTATCCCTGAGATTTCCAAGGCAAGAATACTGGGATGTTGCCATCTCTTCCTGTGGGTGATCTTCCCAATTCAGGGACCGAACCTGTGTCTCTTTCATCTCCTGCCTTGGCATTAGGTTCTTTACCATTGAGCCACCTGGGGAAACCCCATAATAGATGTTATTTGAATATATTAGAAATGCAATGTAGCTGATATTTACTTGACATTTTTTCCCCTTACACATGCCCTTTGAGTTATTGTGCTTTTAAAAATTATTTCTGAGATATAATTGGCATGCAATACTGTATTAGTTTTAGGTGTACAAAATTATGATTTTATATATTGCATATATTGCAAAATAATTACCACAATAGTTTAGTTAACACCCATCACCACATATAGTTACAATTTTTTTTCTTGTGATGAGAGCTTTTAAGATCTTTTCTCTTAGCAACATCAGTGTGGTTTGAATATCACTTGCCAAAGCCTTTCTTCAGTGTGTCAGCTCTTACAGTTTGCATCTTTTCTGATAAGAGAGCTAACCATAACATTTTTTTGACCTTTTCAAAATTTAGGAGACAATTATTCATTGTAATACTGGTGGTATTTTTATTTTATCTAGTAGGATTACTTTCTAGTCTAAAGGATTCCAGTGGAAGATTTTAATACTAGGACAGCCTACTTAGGAATTTAAACTTCAAGAAAAATATCATTACCACAAATAGTAATTTTTTTCATAAAAGATTGTCAAAGAAAGTACTTCACCAGGTTAAAGAGTGACCAGGACAAAGAATTCTAGTACAATTTAAAAAACTGACTAAACCTCATGGAGTTCATTATAAAATAGTTCATTTAAATAAGATGTAGATTTGCAAAACTGGATATAATTCTCATATTCTAGCATTCAGGAATTTTATTGAAATTTCCAGGTTGACCAACAGAGAAAGAAGGAGAAAGAGAGAAAGAGAGAGAGAAGAAATAACAGTATTACTGAAATAAGATAAGGGGAGGGGGAAGAGATAGTAGATCAGAGTGTTTTCCCAAAAGTCCTGAAATTCCACAGAAAAAAGAAAATCTTCAAATAAACAAAAAAAATCAGTGACTCACTCTCACTTGTATCTAGTGTCAACTTCTGTTAAAATGATTTATTATTTGATATGAATTGCAGCATATTAATTTGTTTATAAATTTAACTTCATGGCTTAAAAATTCATTTTTAACCTGAAATTTCTAATGTACGTGTAGGACAGTCCTGGGTTATTAAACACTTGAGCAGCCCACTCCCCCTTTTAAACTATAATGTTAGCATATGTTTAGTGAGAATATGTTACGAAGCATCTAAAAATAATGTTAATTACTCCGATTTTTACCTTATATTTTAATACCCCATAGAACATACCAAATTATAGTAAAACTCAGTGACTCAAAACAATAAACATTCACTAAGTTCACTGTGGGTTAACGATTTAGGTTGGTCTTGCTGGGAGAGTCTTGGCTCAGCCGTACTTCTTCACGTAAGGGTGTTGGCTGCCTGCTGTGTTATCCACCAGCAGCTGATCTAGGATGGCTGGGGAAAGAGCTTTGTTTTATGTCTCCCATCCATCCAGTGTCTAATCTAAACAAGTTTTTTTTTTTGTTTAGGACAGATTTAAAGATGAGTAAGCCCAGTCCAGCAACAGGGCCAGGGCAGAAGTGAACACCAGCATGTAAAACATTGACTGTTTTACAGAGCGCCAGAGGAATGACTGACCCAGAATCAAAGGGGAAAGATATGCTAATCCAGAGAACATGCATAAGGGAAGGTGTGTCATTAGTTAGGTCTGTTAACGCAACCAACGTGTCACAAACAGAAAGTGTGTTTTGTATTCTGTTTCAACATATATCTTTTCCTCTAAGTCACCAACCAGATTTTACCCAGTGTCTCCTCTGTTGAAATATGTTTTTAAAACATTATCTTTAATGGAGTTTATTGGAGTACAATGTACATACAGTAAAATATACCCATTATGAACTTATAGTGCATGAGATTGGAAAAATATATTTGTGTATGTGTAACCATCAAGTTACAGATAGAACATTTCCATCATTCAGAAAAGTTCATTCAAGAGTGTTTGCAATAAAAGACAATGCCCTGGATCCAGCAACTTTAGATGTTTTTTTTGTTTTTTTTTTTCTTTTCAACAGACTTTATTTATAAAAGCAGTTTTAGGTTCATAGCAAAATTGAGCAGAAAGTACAGAGAACTGTCATATATCCCATGCCCACACACAGTCATAGCCTCCCCCACTATCGACAGCCCCATCACTTGTGATATGCTTGTTATAACTGATGAAATTTTCTTGAAACATTATTATCATTCATTAAAGTTTTACACTAATGAAAGTTTACATTACATAAGTTTACATTATATAAGTTTGTATCCTGCCAGGGTACTCTGTCTGTGGGATTCTCCAGGCAAAGAATACTGGAGTGGGGTAGCCATTCCCTTCTCCAGGGGATCTTCCCCACCCAGGGATCAAACCAGGGTTTCCCACACTGCAGGCAGATTCTTTACTACCAGAGCTACCAGAGAATAGGCTATAACAAACGTATATAAGACATATCCATCATTATGGTATAATAAAAGGTAGTTTCACTGTCTTAAACATCATCTGTGTTCTATTTATCCCTCTTCCCCTGACCCTCCCCTCTCCTGACCTCAACTCCCCTGGAGAAAACTGATTATTTTAGTGCCTCCATACATTTGCTTTCTCCTGAATGTCATATAATTAGAATCATACAGAATATTGCCATTTCATATTGGCTGCCATGCATTTCTTAGTAATAGGTATTTAAGTTTTCTCCATGTGTTTTCATGGCTTGAGAACTCATTCCTTTTTCCTGCGATTTATTTACTACAGTTTATTTATGCATTCATCTGCTGAAAAGTATTTTGGTTGCTTCCAGGTTTTAGCAGTTATGAATAAAGGTACTATAAAACTTTGTATGTGAGCTTGATATAATTTTTATTACTAAGTATTAGTTTTTTTGTTTGGGCAAGACATATATATGTCATATGTATATGAAATCAATCATTTTGTATGCTTGTGTGTCTTTTGTTCAGTATACTATCTTGGAATTTATCCCCAAATCAGTGGCATATATCTGTAGTTTGTTCTTTTCATAGTTTAGTAATATTCCATCATATGAAATATGAAATACATACAAGTTGCTTACCTCTTCAGCTGTTGATGAATATTTTGTTTATTTCCATTTTGGGGATATTTTGCATAACAATGCTGTAAACATTTTGTACAGGTCTTTTGTTGGATACATTTTTATTTAAGTAAATGACTCAGAATGGTTCTACTGAGTCATACAGTATGCGTATTTTTAACTTTATTAAAAACTGTCAAGCTGTTTTCCAAAGTGAATGTACAATTTTTTACTTTCAACAAGTTTCCATTTGCTAAACATGTTCTCCAATAGAAATAAGTTATGATCTATTGACTTATGGTTAATTTCTTTTTTTAATGAGCCATTCTAGTCATTGGTGTGCTATTTTTTTTTCTTGAGGATTTTTTTTTAATTCAACTTTACTTAGGCAAAATTTGCATATAATAACAATATATCAAGTTAAAAATGCAGTTTAAAGAGTTTTGCTAAATGTGATTATCAATGTAACAGCCACAATCAACAAATAGAGTGTTTCTATCCCTCCAAAATGTTTCTTTGTGCTTTCTTGTAGTCAATCTTCACCCTTCAATCCAGGCAACCATTATTAGATTTCTGACACTAGAGACTGTTTTGCCTGTTGTGAGGTGAGGCTGTGCGTGCTCAGGCATGTCCAACTCTTTGTGACCCCATGGACTGTAGCCCACCAGGCTCCTCTGTCCGTGGGATTTTTCAGGCAAGAATACTGGAGTGGGTTTTCATTTCCTTCTCCAGGATATTGTCCCAACCCAGGGATCATTTGTAGATGTCATAAAAATGGAATCACATGTGATTTTTTTGTGCCTGGCTCCTTTTTTTAGTGTAATGATTATTTAGTTTATCTATGTCATTTTGTGTATCAAAAACCCATTAACTAAGGTTAATGGCAGGATTATATACAATTTCTTTTCTATAGTAGTTGTTCCACTTTGTATTTTCACTAGCAATCTATCGGAGTTCCTATTGCTCCAGTCTCTAAATGTGAGATTTTAGTTTTTATTTTAGGGCTTGTGTAGTTATATCTCACTGTAGTTGTAATTTCCATTTCCCTAATGACCAATGGTATAGTGGATCTTAGTTCTTATTTATTTGTCACTGCATTTTTTAAAATTACTGAAGTATATTTGGTTTACAATGTTGTGTTTAATTTCTATTGGACAGCAAAGTGACAGTTATATATATATATTTTTTTCATATTCGTTTCCTTTATGGTTTATCACAGGACATTAAATATAGCTCCCGGTACTGTAGAGTAGGACACTGTTGCTTATCTACTCTGTATATAATAGTTTGCATCTCTAATCTCAAACTTCCAACCGTCCCTCCTCCTTGCCTCTTTCCCCTTGGTAACCACAAGTCTGCTGCATGTTTTCTTTTGTGAAATATCTTAATTTCTTTGCCCAATTTTTGAACTGTGTTATTTGCTTTTTTATTATCAGTCTGTAAGCGTTCTGTATAAATTCTTTTTTTCAGTGTTTATTCAGGTATTTCACAATGAGGAATATCTCATAATTAAATTGCTAAATTTTAGATTATATACTTTATAGTAAAAACTAAGCTGTGTGATACATGCAAGAAAATCATATAATGAGATTAACATCTTTGTTTCCTTTTCTAAATTTTTCATTGTTAAATAATGATCACAGAGAAGGAAAAAAAATATTGCTCAAAAGAAAATGCAATTAAATATATTTAGCTTTTTTTACTTTATTGAGGTATCAGATCAGATCAGTCGTTCAGTCATGTCCGACTCTTTGCGACCCCATGAATAGCAGCATGCCAGGCCTCCCTGTCCATCACCAACTCCCAGAGCTCACTGAGACTCACGTCCATTGAGTCGGTGATGCCATCCAGCCATCTCATCCTCTGTTGTCCCCTTCTCCTCCTGCCCCAATCCCTCCCAGCATCAGAGTCTTTTCCAATGAGTCAACTCTTCGCATGAGGTAGCCAAAGTACTGGAGTTTCAGCATTAGCATCATTCCTTCCAAAGAACACCCAGGACTGATCTCCTTTAGAATGGACTGGTTGGATCTCCTTGCAGTCCAAGGGACTCTCAAGAGTCTTCTCCAACACCACAGTTCAAAAGCATCAATTCTTCTGTGCTCAGCCTTCTTCACAGTCCAACTCTCACATCCATACATGACCACAGGAAAAACCATAGCCTTGACTAGATGAACCTTTGTTGGCAAAGTAATGTCTCTGCTTTTGAATATGCTATCTATATTAAAAATTGCACACATTTAAAGTCTATATCTCGATAAATTTGGTCGTATGCATACACCAGGACTTCCCTGGTGGCTCAGTGGCTAAAGAATCTGCCTGAAACGCAGGAAACCTGGGTTCAACCCCTGGGTTGGGAAGATCCCCTGGAGAAGGAAATGGCAACCCACTCCAGTATTCTTGCCTGGAGAATCTCTTGGGCAGAAGAGCCTGGCAGGCTACAGTCCATGGGGTCACAAAGAGTCAGACATGACTGAGTAAGCATTTATTTTACACCTGTGATACCATCACCACAAGTAAAGTCTTGAGTAACTATCTATCACCTCCAAAATTTTTCTTGTTTTTGTTGTTGTTGTTTATTTTACTTTTCTTTCCTTTGGTGAGAACACTTAAATGAGATTTATCTTCTCACATAAAATACACAATACAAAATTGTAAATTGTAGAGACTACAGGTAATAGCTGATCTCTAGAACTTGCATAATAGAAACTGTATACCCATTGAAAAGCAATTTCCTGTTTCCCCTTACCCAATCCCTGGCAATAGCCATTCTACTCTCTGCTTCTATGAGTTTGACTGTTCTAGATTCCTAAGGTAAGTGACATGAGACAGTATTTATCCTTCTATATCTGGCTTATTTTTCTTAGCATAATGTTCTCAAGGTACCTCCATATTGTGGCAAAAGCAAATGGCAGAATTTGTATATTAACTATGTGACTCTGCAATTTTGCTAAGTTTATTTATGTTACAGAGAGAATTTTGTAGGTTATTTAGAGTTTTCTACATACACATTTACCATTTGTAAGCAAATCTTTATTGTTGCCATTTATTTATTTTTATCTTGTTCCATGGTCAGGTCTTTCAGTATAGTGCAGAGTGAAAATGGCAAGAATGTACATGATTGCTTGTTCCTGATCTTAAGTAGGGTGAATTCAGTCTTTCATTGTTAGATATAATGTTAGCTGTAGGATATATTTTGTTAATAAAATTATCTGGTTGAGAAAATTTTCTTCTCTTATCAACTATCAACACAATTAGTTTCCATAAAAAGTTTTTATAACTTATATTTTTCCTCCTCCGTTAACTTGTTTCCTTATTCTAAGCCTCTAGTTCTTCTCCATGTGGTTGTTCTTTTGGTTTCCCTGAGGGTCTCTTATATAGTTGTAGGAAAATAGTACCTGGGGTGGAAGTAATGGAAGACTCAGTTGGAATGCTTAGACAACTATTACTCTTCTCACTACGTGATCTTAGCACATTTTCACATTATTTCTTCAGCTGGGCAATTGGTACCTTTCATGGTAGCTCAGGGTTCCCGAGAGTTGAAAATTGGAAACCAAAAGCTTTCTTAATGTATATGTCAAGAATTGGTCCATCATTCTTTGTGGTCATGGACTACACAAGAGTTCAAGTTATGGGAGGCTGGTTCACTGGCGGCGGGGGGAGCCACCTTTGGAGACAAGTTACCACAATCTGCTACTTCTGCTACTCTACCTTTAGTTAGTAATAGCTTAAGCACTTTCCTTGGCTATTTCTGTAATGAGGATTTAAGATAGTATCTCTCAAATATAATCTGACACTCAAGGTTTCAGATATCTTATTGAATTTTATGAAGTATTTAAAAGTAAACTAGAGAAGCTATATAATTATAGATCTGTCAGAGAAGACTCTTGAGAGTCCCTTACACTGCAAGGAGATCCAACCAGTCCATTCTAAAGGAATCAGTCCTGGGTGTTCTTTGGAAGGAATGATGCTAAAGCTGAAAGTCCAGTACTTTGGCCACCTCATGCAAAGAGTTGACTCATTGGAAAAGACTTTGATGCTAGGAGGGATTGGGGGCAGGAGGAGAAGGGGATGACAGAGGATGAGATGGCTGGATGGCATCACTGACTTGATGGACGTGAGTCTCAGTGAACTCCGGGAGTTGGTGATGGACAGGGAGGCCTGGCGTGCTGTGATTCATGGGGTTGCAAAGAGTCGGACATGACTGAGCGACTGAACTGAACTGAACTCTTAGTAATTTACATTTTGTACATATTAACACAAAACAGTAAAACTAGAATGTTAAACCACTAGAAAAAGATATTTGAAGCAAACATCAAATTAATTCATTTATACAAAAACCTACATGAATATAAAAGACAACTGCTAAGTCTCTGAGAGAAATAAAAGAAAAGCTGGTAGAATGAATCAAAAATGTTTGAGTTAACATGAATGAATAACAGCATAGATAAGAAAGAAGAGACGTTGACTTTTTTTTAATTTTATTTTATTTTTAAACTTTACATAATTGTATTAGTTTTGCCAAATATCAAAATGAATCCGCCACAGGTATGCATGTGTTCCCCATCCTGAACCCTCCTCCCTCCTCCCTCCCCATACCATCCCTCTGGGTCGTCCCAGTGCACTAGCCCCAAGCATCCAGTATCGTGCATCGAACCTGGACTGTAATAATGTTTATGTTAACAAAATCAAAACAAATAAGCTTACATAAAGACAAGAAAATATTTCTAAAGCAAAGCTCTGAACCTAGCTTTGCACTACAGAGGGTTTCTGCAGGTGTCTGGCTTCAGGAAATCTGTGCAAAGAAGACACATGTGTTAGGAGGGGGATTTTTCCTATGAGTATGTTTCTATTGAAATAAATACAACAAAGTTGTATAGGACAACAAGCTAACATATATGACAAATACTATATTTGTATAAGTAAAGTTTGCTACAAGATGTTGTACCTAAAGTCAGTTCTTGTTTATTTAAGGATGACTGTCCAATTGTGATTTGGTCAGTCTGGGACCTTGTTCTCCACTCTACCTTTTAGCCCTTGCTCATGCTGTTGAAATTCTCAATACTCCATGTATTATGCTTCCTCTTCCTTTCTCTGGACATCTAAATTGGACAGTGATGAGCACAAGTCGAAACTCTTCAGCCAGGTCTTTCCTGAGTTTGCCAGTTCACAGTCAGTCTTCACTTCTTCTCATTCAAGTAACTGTCAGTTGAACTTTAGATTATGTCATCTTTTACTTTTCTTTCATTGTTCTTTCTCTACCGAGATTCTTTCACTGATATTCTTAATACTCATGTAACTAACAGCAGGTTTATCCATTGTCTGTCCCACATATTTCAACAGTGAATGCATGTCTTAAGACTGTAAATCTTTCTTCAATTATACAGATTGCATTCTAAGGTTTCTAATTTCTCTCTTCTGTTGCCTTAATTTTGACACATTTTCACTAACTTATCAGTTAGAATCAGTCATTCAAAACATGATTTTCAAAGTAGTTTGAACGTGTCATAATCTGATCTTGAAATAGACACTAGAGGATGCACTCACTCAGGTGTATACACAAGTCATAGCACATTCTTTACATTGAAGAAAATAAGATATTTTATGTGTTGCTTAACCAAACCATATATTTATTTGAAACTGTGTTCTACAAAAGGTACCGTGTTTTCATACTCACTAGAATAATACCATTGACTGATAATTCTTAAGAACTAAATCCCATGTGACATCACCACGTCATTCAGTTCCACGGACTGTATACATTTTGAGCAGCGGTCCACTACCTTTTTTGGCATCAAGAATCAGTTTAATGAGACACTTTTTCCATGGATGAGGTGGGGAATGGTTTTGGGATATTCAAGCCCATTATATTTATTGTCCACTTTATTTCCACCTCATATTTACCTCCACCTCATATCATCTGATATTGGACTCCAGAGGTGGGGGAATCCTGATTAGAGGTTGAGTTGAAGTGAACATTTAACTCATCAAAGCTTAACAGGTAACTTTGGGAGAGCATGGAGTTAGTCTGAAAATCATTGCATCCTTAGCAGTTAGCAGCAACAGTATTGCATGTGAGTGCATGAGCATGCATGCTCAGTTGCTCAGTAGTGTCTGACTCTTTGCAATCACATGGACTGCAGCTCGCCAGGCTCTTCTGCCCATGGAATTTTCCAGGCAAGAATACTGCAGTGGGTTGCTAGTTCCAACTCCAGAGGATCTTCCCGACCCAGGAACTGGACCTGAATCCCTTGCGTCTCCTGCATGGGCAGACAGATTCTTTACCAATGCACCACCTGGGAATCCCATTGCATGTGTGCTCTGGCAAATTTTAGGAGCCAACAATTCATTGCATTAAAGGGTCTGCTTGGATATTTGTAAACATCATTGCATAATTTTTTCCATAATCTTCATCTATTTTGATTACTGTCGTAACTCAACAATGTTGTTAATATAATGAGTAAAATCTACCTGAAAAAAATCTTCATTCTGGTCACTTGTGAAAAAGGTTTCTGTAGAAAGGACTTCAAATGGAAGCCTTTATCTCTGACTGAAAAAATAGTCTATGCAGGTCCAAATCTTTTATTAACAAAAAATTTTTGTTGTTAAAAAAATATGAGAAGCTAAGGCCACAAAAGGGGACACAGCAATGAAGCAGGAAACACTTCTAAAGCAAATATAGTGCCACATTTAAACTTACATTCATTTTAAACAATCAGTTTCATTTTGTGGGAGACCAATGTCAAACCTACATAATCATTAATGAGGTGCCACAATGGTTTCATGATTCTGGTAGCAATTAATAAGGTCAAAAAAAGAAATTTCTGGCAAAGAGTCAAGGTGTGAACTTCAGTCTTGAGATAGTTGCAGGACCTTACCCTCAGGCCATATAGAGATAAACACCCAATTAAAAATATATATATTGGTTTACATAAAGCCTTAAAATGAGTATTATTCAATTACTACAGAAAATTATTATTTGCTATTGTGCCACTGACTTCCACTGAGTATTTACCATTTATTATTCACTAGTAACCTGTGCTTGGGTTCAACTTTTGTTCTAGAATTGAAAATCTGCATTATATACTAGTGAGTCTCTGGTTGCTGAGAGTGTTGTTAAAAGTCCTTCATTGAGTGTGTGTGTGTGTTTGTGTGTGTGTGTATAGGGGGTAAATATTTTAACCAGAATTTCAAAATATTGCATTGGGGTGGAAATTCAGATTTGGGAGGAAAACAATATTTTTTAATATATGTTTGATTATATTTTAGTTAAATTTAGAGAACAAGAAATCCTCAAAATATTGACCTCTTTGGTTCTTCTTTGCCTTCTCTTCCCCCACTGTATTGTTCTAAATCTTAGGACATTTCAACTTTTCAATTGGGCCTTATTTTCCTTTGATTGGAGAGCATGGTACAGGTAAGCCATCAATTACATTATTGCACACTAAATACTTTTTCAAAAGCATAGTAGGAACTAGCTATTGCAAGAACTATTATTTATCCTAATTGATCCCAGCTGAGCTTGGAAGGGAGTCTGGCCCAAAAGCCCTCAAAGACTTGCCAAAAAACTGTCAGATTTGATAACTCACACCACTCTGAACTTGGCTCAGGGAGGTCAGTTACAGAGTGAACTCTAAGCTCCCCATGATATCCAAGTCTGCTGAAAAATGCAGAGACGCTGCCAGCTGACTTGCAAGCCACTAGATTTTCAACTTTGTTTTAAGAGGCTCATGTGTTCTTGGAACTGGGGATGGGCTGCTAGTAATAAGAAGATGTTCCCACGTGGAGCCATAGAGCAGATGTGCCTATTCTGTGTACTGGGAGGCATCTGTTTTTGTTAAGACATGGTTTAAACATTAGCCTAAAGATTTAAGACAAACCGGGGGTATAACAAAGCCTTTAATTATGCTTCTTTGAGTAACTGAATGCACCCCTGAATTTGTAATTTTTATTCTTACATTACATAGACCTTGTTCACATAATACACAAAGGCTGTTGTGCTACATTATCAAAGGTCCAGATGAATGATCTTTCCAGTTCATTTATAATATTAACTTTTAAGCACCTTGAAGATTACAGCTTCTTTACCTGACAGAATCCTTGGCTCATAATGAGACCTCAAGAAATACTTGTTGGATGAATAAATATATGAAGAAAAATTGTATGAATGAAGAAACTAGTCAAACTATTTGATGATTTTTTTTTTCCTTTGTTGTTGTTGCTGTCTTTCAGCAATTAAGGCATGTCTGACTATTTGTGACCCAATGGACTGCAGCACACCAGGCTCCCCTGCCCTTCACTATATTCTGGAGCTTGCTCAAATGCATGTCCATTGAATCAGTGATGCCATCCAACCATCTCATCCTCTGTCACCCTCTTCTCCTTTTGCCTTCAATCTTGCCCAGCATCAGGGTCTTTTCCAATGAGTCAGCTCTTCTCATCAGGTGGCCAAAGTATTGGAGCTTCACCTTTCTTTTACTCTTAGTGCAATGATCTTCCTCAGTTGAAGGATGTGTTAACTAACCTTCAGTTCAGTTCAGGTCAGTCGCTCAGTCGTGTCCGACTCTTTGCGAACCCAAGGATAGCAGCAGCATGCCAGGCCTCCCTGTCCATCACCAACTCCTGGAGTTCACTCAAACTCATGTCCATCGAGTTGGTGATGCCATCCAGCCATCTCATCCTCTGTCGTCCCCTTTTCCTCCTGCCCCCAATCCCTCCCAGCATCAGAGTCTTTTCCAATGAGTCAACTCTTCGCATCAAGTGGCCAAAGTATTGGAGTTTCAGCTTCAGCTTCAGTCCTTCCAATGAACACCCAGGACTGATCTCCTTTAGGATGGACTGGTTGGATCTCCTTGCAGTCCAAGGGACTCTCAAGAGTCTTCTCCAACACCACAGTTCAAAAGCATCAATTCTTCAGCACTCAGCTTTCCTCACAGTCCAACTCTCACATCCATACATGACCACTGGAAAAACCACAGCCTTGACTAGATGGACCTTTGTTGGCAAAGTAACATCTCTGCTTTCTAATATGGTGTCTAGGTTGGTCATAACTTTCCTTCCAAGGAGTAAGCATCTTTTAATTTCATGGCTGCAATCACCATCTGCAGTGATTTTGGAACCCAAACAAATAAAGTCTGACACTACCTTAGTGTGTAATAATTTTTGATATGCTCTGTCAAATTAGATATCTTAAACTTACAAATGCTCTATGTCAATTATATCTCAATAAAGCTGGGAAAATATAATATTTAATAAATATAAATAAATTTTTTAATATTGCAACTTTTGAAGACACTTTGGCAGATATATTAACATATCATTTAAACCATATATCTGCTACAGTCTGTTAAAATTCTACATACAGCTTTCTGAAATTTCATATTATTGATGGAGAATTTTTTTAATGTTGCCCAGAAATTGAGAAAAATTTTATATTGAAACTTTTGCTTTTCTCCATGTTCTAATTTATGGATATGTGCAGCTTCTTCATATTTTTTACCTTCGTATTTGAAATCTGGTTTTATATCATGATACATTTAAGATGGCCACAAATTCTTTGCTCTTCTTCATTGAGGAGAATAGTCTATTTTCCTTATTTTTGAATCTGGATAGGTCCTGTGACTGACCTTAACAGTAGCATCAGAAATTACATTAAAACTTTCAAGCTTGGGCTATAAGGCTTCCCTGGTGGGGCTCAGTGGTAAAGAATCCACCTGCCAATGCAGGAGATATGGGTTTGATCCCTGGGTCAGGAAGATTCTCTGGAGAAGGAAATGGCAACCCCTCCAGTATTCTTGCCTGGGATATCCCATGGACAAAGGAGCCTGGTGGTCTACAATCCATGGGATTGAAAAAGAGTCAAACACAACCTAGCAACTTAACAACAATAGTAAAAATAAAACATGCCACGTATGCTCATAATATATACTTTGTGAAAGATGAGAAATCTCTCCATATTATAACTTTTGTCTCAGTATAAGCCTGCCTGAGTTAAGTCATTCACCCTTGCATGTATCTAGTGTGTTAATATTTTATACTCATAGTTAAAAATAAAACTGATCAAGGCTTTACCATACCACTGTAACACTTCATACTCAAAAGCTCAACTTTAGAAAAATGACTCTTAAATTTAGACAGTTACTAAAGTTTATTTTAATCACCCTGGTGGCCCAGATGGTAAAGTGTCTGCCTACAATGCAGGAGAATTAACATTTTTTTAACTGAATATAGTCACACTGGATTTCAGTTGGTAACATTCTCTTCCAAGTTAATGTAAAAATGATATTCACTAATGTGGTTCTCTTCTAAAAATTGAAAATGCTTTCCACTATATTCTTTTATGACTTGTTACAAAATGATTGAACCAACTGCTGACTTAGTGATTACTACAATGCAGATAGGTTAGGCTGAACCTATACGAGATGTTGGGCTTCCCAGTTGGTACTAGTGATAATGAAGCAGCCTGCCAATGCAGGAGACATAAAAAATGCTGCTTCAATCCCTGGGTCAGGAAAATCCCCTGGAGGAGGGCATACAAACCACTCCAGTACTCTTGCCTGAAGAATCCCATGGAGAGAGGAGCCTGGTGGGCTATGGCCCATAGGGTCATGGGGAGTTGGACATGACTGAAGTGACGTAGCAACAGCAGCAGCATATGAAATGTTATATCTCACCATGCTCTCTTTTTTCTGTATTAGTGTTTGAGTGTATCAAGAACTCAAACAAGAATGAATTAATCATGATAGAAGTTTATTTTTTTCTTTTACGATTCCAAGCAGCTCTAATGGCTCCACTTAATAAAGTCAAAAGGAGCCTGAGTTCCCTCTGTCTATATTATTTGCTGCACTTATGGTCAGGGTTTATTACTGACCAGTGAAAAGAGGAAAGGCTGAAGAGGATGGCACTCTTTCCTATGAGGACTTTACCCGAAAGGTGAACTCATCAACTTTCATCAAAATCCCAACATGTGTAAGTTGGTCACATGACCGTGCCTAGACGCAAGAGGAGTTGAAAAAAATATCTCTGTATATATTATTCTGGATATCTATTTGTAGAGTTAACATTTTTATTATTATGGGGATAGAGGAGTATAGATATTTAGACACAGCTAGTGTTTGTCACCAGAGAAGTCAATGGCACTCCATTCCAGTACTCTTGCATGGAAAATCCCATGGATGGAGGAGCCTGGTAGGCTGCAGTCCATGGGGTTGCTAGATTTGGGCACGACTGAGCAACTTCACTTTCGCTTTTCACTTTCATGCATTGGAGAAGGAAATGGCAACCCACTCCAGTGTTCTTGCCTGGAGAATCCCAGGGATGGGGAAGCCTGGTGGGCTGCCGTCTCTGGGGTCGCACAGAGTCGGACACGACTGAAGCGACTTAGCAGCAGTAGCAGCAGCAGCAGTGTTTATCACATTTTCATCACTTATTCATTTCTTTATAACCATCCAGTGAAGAACCAAGATTCTTCACCTTCATGATTGGTCCTAGTCAAAATAATGAAGTTGAATACTAATGTAATGCTTGTCTCTGGTAAACAGCTTTTTAATCACCCTGACTTTTGCCTCCTCGAATTTGTCTGCTGATCCACACACTATACCAATATGGCACATTGTGTCTGAATAATATTCCAAGCTCCACTCTCCTTTCTCCATCCTCAGATAAATTAAGATAGACTCCTTTGTTAAAAAAAAAAATAATAACTCATCCTTTTATTATCAAAACAAGTACTGTACTCTTGGTTGGGTGATATTTAGTGGGAACAGGTTAATCTTTTTTTTTTCATATATCTAGAATCTCTTAAATAGTCAAGCTACTTATTGATACTATATTATACAAGCAGCGGATAGTTTGTCATTGGAAGCAATCTTAGGCTTTCTTTCATTACATCATGCAATAGATATAAGCAGGCCCTGGTCATCAATTCCATCCAATATTATTAAGAATTATCCATTTTTATTTTGAGCTGTTTTATCTATCTATCTATCATCTATCTATCTTTCTTTCTATCTATTTTTAGTCAAAGATCTTTATCCATCTTTAGTCAAAGCATTGGAAGGAAGCTAATTCTTCAGACAAAACCTCTGTATTCATCCTGGTTTGTTCTCAAGGGGAATCCCCTCCCCTCCAAAGTATGTCCATTCCCCAAACCAATGGAAAAACAGGAGTGACTGCGATGAAACGTAATCTCCCCCCTTCACCCTGCGGTACTGAGTTAGCACCTGTGCCCCATGGAGCTTGTGAGTAGACCTCTTCATCCCTCTTTCTGCAGGGATGAAGTGACCGTCCTCCTACACAGAGACCTTGGACAGAACTCTGACAGCCATCTCGCCGCAGGAGGAGGAGGCACCCCTACCTGGTGGAGTCTGTGGGTGGTATCTGATGATCACCCCTGCCCTGCACTTAGGAAGGTGTACAGGCATGTGGAGGGAATTATGAGCACTATCATTGTGGTGGGGAGGTGGTGTCCCCCGCCATGGCCAGTGCCAAGGAGCCTGTGAGGCGGATTCCCACCACCTGGCTAACACACAAGTGCAGGAGAACTCTCCACGGTGGGACGGTTATAAACTAAACTGACATTTGATAACCAGCCCATAAAAGTGAGCCAGAATATGTATTTTGAATCCAAAAAAAATTTAACCACTTGCTTACATAAAAGATATGAACAGGAAACTTAGTCTTATAATATTCAAATTGTCCAGGATGTAGTCTAAAATCACTCATATTAAAAGCTTGGAAAGTCTCAAGTGAGAAAAGGCAATCAACAGAATCTAACATAAAGATGATACAAATGTTAGAATTACTGGACAAGAATTACATGGCAAAACCAATACAATATTGTAAAGTTAAAAAATAAAATAATAATAAAAAAATTCTAAAGAAGAAATCATAAATTTTTTCTAAATGGTAATAATGTATAAAGGTAAAAATAAAAACTTAGACAATAACAGTAAAAAATAGAAGTTATAAGAACCAATGGAAATTTTGGAACTAAAGGAAATATAATATCTAACTTTATGGGCTAAATAGCAGAATGGGAATGTGAGAGGAAAGAATCAAAAAATCGAAGGTAGATTAACAAAATGATCTAATCTGAACAATACAGAGTAAATGCACAGAAAAACACAAAAACCCCCGAACCTTAGGTATTTCTGAGTAAATAACAAAAGGTAAGATAGTTTTATCACTGGAGTCTTAGAATGAAAGGAAAAAGAAGGTGAGACTGAAAATACATTTCAAGAAATAATGACTAAAAACTTGCTATTTTTGGTGAACGACGTATCTACAGATTCAGGAAACTCAGTGAATTCCAATAGGATCAACCCAAAGAAATCCATGCTCAGACATAGCACAGTCAAGTCTATGAAAACTAAAATAATAATTTTATTATTCACTCATCTAATTTGGCTAGAAATAATGCTAGAAACACAAGCTGGAATCAAGATTGCCAGGAGAAATATCAATAACCTCAGATATGCAGATGACACCACCCTAATGGCAGAAAGTGAAGAGGAACTAAAAAGCCTCTTGATGAAAGTGAAATGGAGAGTGAAAAAGTTGGCTTAAAGCTCAACATTCAGAAAACGAAGATCATGGCATCCGGTCCCACCACTTCATGGGAAATAGATGGGGAAACAGTGGAAACAGTGTCAGACTTTATTTTTTGGGTCTCCAAAATCACTGCAGATGGTGATTGCAGCCATGAAATTAAAAGACGCTTACTCCTTGGAAGGAAAGTTATGCCCAACCTAGACAGCATATTCAAAAGCAGAGACATTACTTTGCCAACAAAGTTCGTCTAGTCAAGGCTATGGTTTTTCCTGTGGTCACGTATAGATGTGAGAGTTGGACTGTGAAGAAGGCTGAGCACCGAAGAATTGATGCTTTTGAACTGTGGTGTTGGAGAAGATTCTTGAGAGTCCCTTGGACTGCAAGGAGATCCAACCAGTCCATTCTGAAGGAGATCAGCCCTGGGATTTCTTTGGAAGGAATGATGCTAAAGCTGAAACTCCAGTACTTTGGCCACCTCATGCAAAGAGGTGACTCATTGGAAAAGATTCTGATGCTGGGAGGGATTGGGGGCAGGAGGAGAAGGGGACGACAGAGGATGAGATGCCTGGATGGCATCACTGACTTGATGGATGGGAATCTCAGTGAACTCCGGGAGTTGGTGATGGACAGGGAGGCCTGGTGTGCTGCTATTCATGGGGTTGCAAAGAGTCGGACATGACTGAGCGACTGATCTGATCTGATCTCTGAATGCTAGAAAAAGCTATCAGATGGCATTCAGTATACTAGAATGCCAGCAGAAAGAATAAAACCACAGACAGTTTAGGCAGTCTAAATAGCAAATATTAATAGAACTGAAAACTATATTTTGGTTTTATTCATCAATATTTGACCCAGCTGAACAAGGCAACTGATGCATGAAAAAATGACTCTTGTATTTTAGAAATCAGTTTGATATCACTACAATTTTCTTTGTTTTTGCTCTTATTTTCTGATAGGAAATATTAGCTTCATGTTCAAAACTCCAATTTTACTTATTGGTATTGATCTCATTTCTTCAAATGTTATAAATATACTTTTTTTCCTTTAATGTTTGAAACTTCTCTGATACTCGGGATCCAATTAATTCACATATTTAATGTCAAGGCTGTTGTCCTACTTTAATAAATAAATAGTAACTCTAATAATCATAGCTTTATATACACAATGGATCACTTTTTAGGAATCTGTGTTCCTTTTTCAAACATATTTCAATTCATTGATAGTCAAGATTGGCAGACATTAAAACCAGCTATGCTTTTTGAAACAGCGTAGTGAGTAAATCATGATGACTATCAACGAAACAAAAACCTTGAGACCTAATCAGTAATCACTTCAGAAGTAAAAATAATTTATTTTTGTAATAATTCTTGTCAGAAATAACCACAAAGATTTGGCTTTATCATGAACTTTTTAATAAGTATTCTAAATCCAATAGCTGCCTCCTGGCTTAAGAAATATCAGAATTAAAGTGAAACATGTATCCTATTTTATCTCTTCGCTTTTTTAGGCAGCTAGAATAAAATTTTCAGCATATGCCTGAACTCTTGTGTGTGTAGAGGTCGGTACCACGTTTTCATCCAGTGAAACCAGGAGCCCAAAATAACCCTGCAATCTTAGTAACTGAAAAAACAAAGCAAGGCGATTCCAGTTTTCACATGTACGACAAATCTCACATAGCCAGTTTTGTGTCTTCATTTATACTCTGAGCTTTTAGGATATATTAATGTCTAATCAGCATTCTATATTTCAATTACCTCTTCCATACTCAATATGAATTTTTAGAGAATCATTAATCATATTGTTATGCAATAACTAGAAAAAGTGTAGATTCTAATACTTCTTTTCTTGCCCATATTTTGTGTAAGGATTTCTCCCACATCTACTCTGTGACTGAAAGTGACTTTTCTCTGATGGTTAAAATTCTCATTACCTTTCTGCTAGAGGTAAGGAAGAGGTTTTCCCACCTGGGTAAGGAAGAGGTTGCTGAGAATATTTACTCAAGGCCATCATGTTGATACAACGTTTTTTTCATCTTCAATCTTTTCTGTGATTTTTGTCATAATGAATGACAGAACATCATATGACGGTCATCGTTCTATAACCTCCTAACATTCTCACTCCCTTGAGTATTTGTTCCACTGTTTTCCTCTCCACTCCAGTCCTGTTATTAGCTTCATTGTCCAAGTAAACAATCTGTAATCCTTCTAGTATGCTCAACCTTCAGCCATTTTGTTATCTACAGACATAAACTTGAAAATCCTCATATCTTGTTTCTTCTCTCTCTACAGTTTTGAATGCTGAAATTTCTCTACCTTGAGAATGCAGAAATGCAAGGGTAGTTGTTTTTAATACCCTTGATCTATTTCACTTCCCTAACCCCAGTAAGTCTGTCCTTTTAAAATCTTAATTCTAAGAGGCACTGTTTCATTATTCTAACTAATCCAATCGAATCTAATCTATTTTTTATTTTAATCCCAAGCCTACTTCTAACGTCACTTTCATTCATTGCCAGCCAGGATGCCAAAGGCAGTCATGTCATTTGCCACATACAGCTTCCAAGAGCTTGGGTACGTAGGCCACACCACGGTGACAGCGTGGACAGTCTTTCATTATAGTGCTGTCTGCTTTTTCACATCTGCTCTCCAAATTACAGTCCATGATTCAAAAAAAAAAAAAAAACCCAAACATATGCTTACCACATCCACTTCAAGTTAATGTTATTCCCATCATTTCTCACTCAAAAAAAAAAAAAAAAAAATCATTAGCATATTCTTCTCAGCAGGTGTTCCAAATAGACTCTCAACTAACTGCCAATTCCCCTATTCCCAGAGGAGCCAATTTCCTCCATCTTCAAAAATAATGAAATCACGTGGCAAGAATGATTTGACCTCCACATATCCATTTCATAAACATACAGTGAGGAACCTGCCCTGTGCCAGGTACTAGAGATAGAAAGGATATTAAGCCAGGTTTCATCTGTCACAAAGTCTATTTCTGGAAAAAGAAATGCATAAACTGTAACTTTGGGTTAGTATGTTAGAAGTTACACCTGTGGTTCTTCTTCCTTTGTTTTTTTTTTTTTCCTTTCTCTTCATCTATTTTTTGCTTCCTACTTAGTAGGAACAAATGCCCTCCTTCTTTCTAATGTTCTCTCCTTAAGCGACACATATATGGCATCATCACAAAATTCCTAGCTATTTTAAGTCTCCAATTGTTAGGGCGTTCTTCCTTCATTGTGGGTTTTATCAAATCCTACAGTGAACACTGTTTTCCCTGAGTCTAGTTATTTCTTGACAATTTAAAAATAATTTTCTCCACTCTGAGAATAATTTTTTCATTGTAATTTTCAAATCCATCTTACTCCTCCACCACTCACTGAAGTGGAGTGAAGCTTGCCTTACCAATTTCCAGTCTGAAAAACTTCATTATTTCTTCATCCTAGAATGTCCTACTCTCTGAAATTCTGTCCAACTCTTTTTTCAATTATTGTCCCAAATAGGAAAACTCTACTCATCTTTCACATGTTACTTTCAGTGTTTCTCTTCTCTGAAAACATCTTGAAGCCTTCAGTCTCTCGGAATTTTTAAGTTTAATTTCACCTACTGTTTGCTCACCTGACAATCAGAGCTAATTCATAGTTGTTTAGGTTTCAGGAAAAAAAAAACAACAATAATTTGAGCAAAGAAAGTGAAACATACAATTTCAGATTATTATAAGTCATTGGGTTTTATATATTTGAATTATAGGAGAAAATGAATCCAGGAAATAAATGTGAGTGGGGGATTACTGCCTTATAGTGGAGGTTCTGGAAAGCCATACAAGCTGTCTGAACTCTATTTGTAATTCTCCATATTGAAGGCACCAGTCCCATATCTTACTTTGCCTTTTAGCAGAATATTTTTGGTAGTGGCAAGGGTGAGCTGGACAGAGTTACTTGATCAAATGTTACAGGAGCAGTTTCTGGGACACTTGACATTTGTAATAAGTTTGCTATTTATTTTATTCTGATGTGTATTACTACTTATTTGATTTTGATGCAACTTCTAAAGTATTCATATCTACCAAATAAGCATATGTAGATCCCTTAGGTAGCTGGAACCGATTTTAGTAGACTTTAGAAATTTATATATTCAAAGCTTCCTTAAGTTAAACTAATTTGATGAGTAGAATTTAATATCAGAACTGAGGATGAGTGTCCCGAAGTTTCCTCCATACAAAATACGGATTTTGGAGATTACCTTTCTGTGGACTATTTCTTTAGGGGTAGATGCCTAAATGAAGGGAAAAAGAAAGCAGTGTCCTTTATCGGAACACATAATTCTAAATAGTAATTCACAGAATGTGCTTCATGAAAACTTCAGACAAATCATAATTATGCACCAACTTTACTGAATGAAAGAGAGTCAAGTATCATTTTATTTTTCCTGTGCTTAATATGTATTAGAGAAGAGTTTCTTTAGACCAAATTGAAAGTGATCCTTCCATGATATGCATAAATCTGAGTATTCACCTAATTGTGGGGAGTAAGACTATGGAAGTAATTTGCTCTCTTCAGTTGCAGGGGTAAATTTGCTGATGCCAAAGAAGACACACTATTTAACTAAAATGGTCTTTTGGAAAGGAGGAAGCTTTTATCTAATTACATACAATAGGATTTTATAAAGGTTTAAGTTAACCTTGACTACCACATATCTGGGCAACAATCCATCCTATATTCTGAGTCACTGAAGACTGCTGAGAAGCAAAATAAAAGTTTTATCCTGACAAAATTAGCAAAATAACGCCATAAAATGCTCTCGGATGACGTCAGTATAATGCTGTTAAATTCAAATTACCCTTGTTAGCAATATCCTTTGGAATTGGGAAGAAAAGGGGTCACAGAGATTTCCTTTGAGCTATTAGGGTAAAAATGCATCATGGTGTCTAGTTACAGTAACATTTTTCTGTCTAGGTGACTGACAGAAAAATTTTCTTGAGTTTAAGTCTCTTTATATTGTCAAGTTTTCTCCATAAGATTCTGAACTATCTCACAAAACACTGAAAACTGAAAAAGATCCAGAAGAAACTCTTCTACCACTAGAATTGTTTCTATTCTGCCTGATTTGATGATACTCGATTATTGTTAAAAGATAATCATCCTTGATCTACAGGTATAGTTTCATAAGCATAAAATATTAAGGCCAATTGCTCATAGAAAAAGGTATTGAAATTTAACAGTTCCAAGTGTTGTACAAGATGTGAGTAACTGGCACTTTCATACATTGCTGGTGGGTGGTATACTTACTTTTGAAAGATTTCTCCATTTTTATAAAGTTAACTATACACTTACTTTATGACCATACAGTTTTACTCCTGGGTATTTATTCAAGAGAAATTCTAGTATATACCCACAAGAAGACTTAAACAAAATACGCATAACTTTATGTAAAATAGCCAAAGGCAGAAGATAATTCAAATGTTTGTCAACAGAAAAATAAATAAAGATTATAAAATAATGATCTATATTGAAAAAGAATCAACTACTGACTCATACTACAAAATAGATGACTCTCATATGTATTATGCTGATAGAGAGAAGGCACTCACAAACTGGGATATACAATGGGGTTACATTTTAAAAGAAATCTGTGGTTTTATAGGGTTGCAGGTGTCCATAGGGATTGAACGCAAAGACTTTTTGCAGTAGACATAATAGTGTATACATTAGTCAAAGCGTATCAAATTATAGATAATATATGTCCATTTTAATGTATATAAATTATATACTATATGTAAATAATAAATGAATTACATATTAGATATATTTTAATATATTAAATATAATATTAATTGATTTCCTAATGTATATTATCTGATAAAGAATCCTCCTGCAATGCGGGAAACCTGGGTTCAATCCCTGGGTTGGGAAGATCCTCTGGAGAAGGGAAAGGCTACCCACTCCAGCATTCTGGCTTGGAGAAGTCCATGGGGTCGCAAAGAATCCGTGACTGAATGACTTTCACTTTCACTTTCAATGAAAATTGCATCTCAGTTCAGTTCAGTCGCTCAGTCGTGTCCGACTGTTTGCGACCCCATGAATCGCAGCATGCCAGGCCTCCCTGTCCATCACCAACTCCCAGAGTTCACTCAGACTCACGTCCATCGAGTCAGTGATGCCATCCAGCCATCTCATCCTCTGTCGTCCCCTTCTCCTCCTGCCCCCAATCCCTCCCAGCATCAGAGTCTTTTCCAATGAGTCAACTCTTCACATGAGGTGGCCAAAGTACTGGAGTTTCAGCTTTAGCATCATTCCTTCCAAAGAAATCCCAGGGCTGATCTCCTTCACAATGGACTGGTTGGATCTCCTTGCAGACCAAGGGACTCTCAAGAGTCTTCTCCAACACCACAGTTCAAAAGCATCAATTCTTCGGCACTCAGCTTTCTTCACAGTCCAACTCTCTCATCCATACATGACCACTGGAAAAACCATAGCCTTGACTAGACGGATTTTACTTTGTTGACTAGACAGAATTACTTTGTTGACAAAGTAATGTCTCTGCTTTTCAATATGCTATCTACTGCTGCTGCTGCTAAGTCACTTCAGTCATGTCCGACTCGGTGCGACCCCAGAGACAGCAGCCCACCAGGCTCCCCCATCCCTGGGATTCTCCAGGCAAGAACACTGGAGTGGGTTGCCATTTCCTTCTCCAATGCATGAAAGTGAAAAGTGAAAGTGAAGTCGCTCAGTTGTGTCTGACTCCTAGCGACCCCATGGACTGCAGCCTACTAGGCTCCTCCATCTATGGGATTTTTCCAGGCAAGAGTACTGGAGTGGGGTGCCATTGCCTTCTCCGAATATGCTATCTAAGTGGGTCATAACTTTCCTTCCAAGGAGGAAGCGTCTTTTAATTTCATGGCTGCAATCACCATCTGCAGTGATTTTGGAGCCCCCAAAAATAAAGTCTGACACTGTTTCCACTGTTTCTGTATCTATTTCCCATGAAGTGATAGGACCAGATGCCATGATCTTCGTTTTCTGAATGTTGAGCTTTAAGCCAACTTTTTCACTCTCCACTTTCACTTTCATCAAGAGGCTTTTCAGTTCCTCTTCACTTTCTGCCATTAGGGTGGTGTCATCTGCATATCTGAGGTTATTGATATTTCTCCTGGCAATCTTGATTCCAGCTTGTGCTTCTTCCAGCCCAGTGTTTCTTATGATGTACTCTGCATAGAAGTTAAATAGGCAGGGTGGCAATATACAGCTTAGACGTACTCATTTTCCTATTTGGAACCAGTCTGTTGTTCCATGTCCAGTTCTAACTGTTGCTTCCTGACCTGCATATAGGTTTCTCAAGAGGCAGGTCAGGTGGTCTGGTATTCCCATCTGTTGAAGAATTGGCTTTAAATATTAGGAAATCAATTAGTTTTATAACACATCAATAATTCTCTTAAGAACACCCATATGATCATTTGATCATTTCAATTGATACCAAAAGTAAACAAAACAAAACAAAACAAAACTTTAGGGCCCACTTTGATTAAAAAGCAAAAAAAAGAAACAACATATAAAGGTAAACTAGAAAGTTATTTTTTTATGTATGGTTAAGAATAACTATTAAATCAGCAGCTGTTAGTATGTTTAACTATGAAAAACTTCCCAATTAGCTAAAAAGGAAAGAAGAAACTCCTTCATTAATAAGATATTTAAGTAAAGAAATCAGTGTTTGCAGACATGTTGACTAATTCTAGAACACTCAAGGTGTTCTAGAATTAATAAATAAAAACACATAGAATTACACAAGGGTGCAGCTGGGTCATAACAACAAATACAGGGAATGTTGAAGTTTTGTGTATAAGTGATGAGTTAAAAGAAAGTACCTATGCATAAATTAAGCACATAGAAGAAGCACATCTTAACAGGACCTTGTCATATCTGTACAAAGAACGTGATATAATTATGGGTATGTGTATGTATATAATATTTTGGGTCAATTGAAATATGTCTTGTTTAAGCTATTTATTGAAAGTCTAAACAGTGTCAATTGCCCCATTTTTCCCCTGGATCAACTTACATTTTTCTGGTGGGAAGGCAGCAAGAAATGAAGACTTTAGTGTGACGGCTGTGAGGAAGAGATTCTGCCAAGAACAGAAGTGACCTTGAGAAAGGATTCCTGGTGCCAAATAGGAACACAGCCTGCTGTCACCTTGACTTCTGTTTGAACAGAGAGCCCAGTAACAGTGTGCTGGACTTCTGACCGATGGAGATTTGAGCTACTAAGTTTGTGATAAAAAATTACACTGCAGTAGAAAATGAATGTGACATGTAAATATTCCCCATCAGAATCCAGAAGAAACAGTCTTAATCTTAACATAAGTCTATTCATCTGATAAAATGAAGTTTTATTTTTTATGTTACAAATAATAGGAAGAGAAGATAGAATTAAAAAGAAAGTGCACGTTCAGATATTATCAAAGTGAAGTTTGCTTAGTCGTGTCCAACTCTTTGTGACCCCATGGACTGTAGCCCACCAGGCTCCCCTTTTCATAGAATTCTCTAGGCAAGAAAACTGGAGTGGGTAGCCATTCCCTGCTCCAAGGGATCTTCCTGACTCAGAGATTGAACCCATGTCTCCTGCATTGAAGGCAGATTCTTTACCATCTAAGCCACTAGGGACACTCAGATATTATAGATAAAACTAAATGTAATCCACTGTCTCATTCATTTGCAATATATTATAAAAGAGATTAGAAAGCCCATAGATAATTTCTGATTTTCTAAATTTCTTAAAAATGATTTTAAAATTATCAGAATTCATCAGGCAGGTATTTCTTACTCAATAAAATGTATCTGAGCAACTACCTGGGAAATAAAATAGAATTAGATCTTAACCTTATGATGGTAAATTGGATTAAATATTTTAGAAAATAAAAAATTAAACCACAATAATCTAAGAGAAAATAATCTTGAAATTTGCAATGGCTTTACACACACACACACACACACACACACACACACACACATGCACAAATACAAGAAAATAACTTTGTGCATGGCAAAATCATAAAATTGAAAATTCATGAGATTGGGAAATATTTGCAATAATTTATCATTAATATAAAAAGTAACTTTAAGAAACCATTGAGATAAGGGGAAAACATGTGAAAGGACAGAAAAGAGTTCTCAGAGCAGTAGCAATGGAAATGGCTAGAAGCATGTTAGTAATAAAATAAGCCAAATAAAGTATACTTGCTTTATGAAACTGGTAAACCTATTTCATGGAGAAGGAAATGGCAACCCACTCCAGTATTCTTACCTGGAGAATCCCATGGACAGAGCAGCCTGGCAGGCTACAGTCTATGGGATTGCAAGAGTTGGACATGACTTAATGACTAGACTACTAAACATATTTGAAAACTAATTATGCCTAGATGCCTCTCTTGTGGCTCAGACAGTAAAGATACCACCTTCAATGCAGGAGACCTGGGTACAACCCCTGGGTTGGGAAGATAACCTGGAGAAGGGAATGACAACCCACTCCGGTATTCTTCCTTGGGAAATCTCATGGACAGAGGAGCCTGACAGGGTAGAGTCCATGATGGATATGACTGAGTAACTTTCACTTCACTATGCCCAGATGGATAATGGCTATCTTGTATATGCAATTTGGTAAAGAGTTTTTAAATGTTCATATACTTTGATGAAGTAATTTAACTTATAGAAAACCTATCATGAAAAAAATCCTAAGTATAAAAAATTATTTATCCTATCCACATGTTATTTTTATTAATAAGTAACTGAAAAGAATCTAAATATTTCTTAGAATTGGACAAATAAGTTATGATATAAATACATGACAGAAGAAAATATTTTATAAAAAAATAATTACATGTGGCAGGATGGGCATGTCCATATTTTATTGGTAACAAAGTGACATGGGAAAACTCAATATGTATTAGGCAATTATGTCTAAACAAAAATAACTGTGAGAAAATGACCATATATGAATGATTATTTCAGGATTTGAAGACCACGGGTGTTTTGTTTACCTTTGTTTTTAAACAAATTTATTCTTTAGGGTTTTCTTTTTCCAAGCAAGAATACTGGAGTAAGCTGCCACTTCCTTCTCCAGGGGTCTTCCCTACCCAGGGATTAAACCTGGGTTTACTGCATCTCTTGCCCTGGCAGGCAGATTCTTTACCACTGAGCCATCTGGGAAGCCAAAGGGAAGGGGAGGCCATTTAAAAATCAGATGGGCCCCAGGGACCATGTTGAGATTCCTCTACCATCAAAGAAACACTTTCTCCCCGCTGCTTCCAAACATTTCACAATGTTTATTAGTTTCCTCCATGAATTTTACTTTAATTTCTTGTGTCTTAATCCCGTGTCTGAACAGAGCAAATAATTTTTTTTTTTTTAAGAAAAACATATTGATATTTTGGCCATTAGATAACAGTGATCTTTTTATGTATCCTAATTTTTAAATGACAATATTGATGATTTTATTAGTGGGCCTTATATTCCTAAAAAAATTATTGTGCTTTGAATGGAAACATACAGTATTGTCTTCATAGCCCCATATGTAATTCATTTAGCAAGGAATGAAATGAAATATCACATTCCCCCAACTTCATTTTCTCAATTGAAAAATTTTATAATTTAAAAAATATTGAAGGGCTCCTTTAATTATCCATTACTGGGAACCCATAATATTAATCTCTGTGTTAAAATTTATGATTTAAACTTTCCATTAAATGCTGCATCCTTGGCTTTTACAGAGAGATGTTAAAATGATTTAATCTAATGACGACTGTAATGTTAAGCAATCTAGCATAAATATAATTTCTCAAGATAAATACCTTCCTGTTAGAAAAAAAAATGTCTGCATAAATGAGGTTTTTACTTCCTTTTATGAAACTGTGAGCATTGTTGGAGGTAGTAAATGTTGCACATTGAAGCACACTTTATTTATAGCTTTGAATTTACAGCTAATTCAGTGTTCCACATCCAGTATTTCTTCATCCAGTGTATCTGGTACACATACATCTCTTCCCTTACACGCTTTTCCATTTTGATTCCTTAACGTAATACAGATTCCTCACATGTAAAGTGAAAGAAACCACACTTGATATACTGGGCTTTGAGAATTGACTGAGATAATACATGCTCCTCAGAGTTTAACAAGCTGTCAGACACATGATGATGTTCTGTAAAAAAAACAAAACAAAACACAACAACTGTTGTTACTAAAATGTTCTGTGTTCAAAATATTTTAAAGTATACAATATTTTTGGAATAGAAATAAATATAAATATAATTTTTCCCATAAAAGTTCTTTTAAGAAATTCTTAAAGAAACTCCCTCTAAATATTGCAATGTATTTTTAAACTTTTATAATAGTTTGAGATTGAAAAACACTTCTCTAAAGAGGCTTATTAGTTTTTTGACCATTAATCTTTAATCAATTTATTTTCAAGTTACCAATTAATCACAAAATTAGATTTTAACAATGTGTTAATCAAAGAGGAAGAGTAAACCATGTGTTTTGGATTCATTATACACCAAACTAGGGATTAGGACCCTTGTTTCTGAACATAATTTTTTCAACTAACCAAATCATTTAATTTTCATGGATCCTTAACTTCCTTATCTGTACTATAACAAGATGAGGCCAGTTTCTTGAGAAACTTACTCTGATTCAAAATTTTCAAAAAAATATTTATATATCTCTACGTTTACTCCTTGGAAAAAAAGTTATGCCCAACCTAGATAGCATATTGAAAAGCAGAGACAATACTTTGCCAACAAAGGTCCGTCTAGTCAAGGCTATGGTTTTTCCTGTAGCCATGTATGGATGTGAGAGTTGGACTGTAAAGACAGCTGAGAGCCGAAGAATTGATGCTTTGAACTGTGGTGTTGGAGAAGACTCTTGAGAGTCCCTTGGACTGCAAGGAGATCCAACCAGTCCATTCTGAAGGAGATCAGCCCTGGGATTTCTTTGGAAGGAATGATGCTAAAGCTGAAACTCCAGTACTTTGGCCACCTCATGTGAAGAGTTGACTCATTGGAAAAGACTCTGATGCTGAGAGTGATTGGGGGCAGGAGGAGAAGGAGATGGCAAAGGATGAGATGGCTGGATGGCATCAGTGACTTGATGGACGTGAGTCTGAGTGAACTCCAGGAGTTGGTGACGGACAGGGAGGCCTGGTGTGCTGCGATTCATGGGGTCTCAAAGAGTCGGACACGACTAAGTGACTGAACTGAACTGAATCTGAATTTAGCTCCTTGCAGTCAAAAGTAAGGACTTTTATTTCTCTTATATTATTCAAGGGCTTCCATATGGCTGTAGTGGTAAAGAATCCTCCTGCCAATGCAGGAGATGCAAGAGATGCATGTTTGAGCCCATTGTTCGGAAGGTCCCCTGGAATAGGCAACAGCAACCCACTCCAGTATTCTTGCCTGGGAAATCCACGGACAGAGAAGTCTGGCAGACTAGAGTCAACGGGGCTGCAAAAAGAGTCCGACACAACTGAGTGACTGAGCACATATTATTCAAAGCTTATATTGAAAGGTTTAAAATGCATTTGCTTTTCAGAAGTTCATGTCCTAAACATTTTGAAAGAACACATCTATCCACTATCAAATATCTGGGAATATACAATGTTTTTCAAATGTTGGTCTTTTTCTTCAGAGGCTTGTAGCTCATGTCTTCTCAAACACCTAGTCTTTGATTCAGTTATTTTCTTAGGAAGTTGGAAATGTTGAGACAATATAACTTCAAGTGTGGCATTTAGTCAAAAGTGCAGAAGCTAGATTAAGTTCATACAAGAAGATAGGTTAAGTTTCCATAGGGAACTAGATTTAAGTTCACAAACAGAAACTTGCCTTCATCTTCCTATCCATCTATCAACCATCTATCTGTCTATCATCTGTTTGTTACCTTAGTAGAGTAGCTTAACTGTGGAAAATTCTTCAAGAGATGGGAATACCAGACCACGTTACCTGCCTCCTGAGAAATCTGTATGCAGGTCAAGAAGCCACAGTTAGAACTGGACATGGAACAATGGACTGGTTGTAAATTGTGAAAGGAATATTGCAAGGCTGTATATTGTCACCTTACTTTTTTAACTTATATACAGAGTACATGATGTGAAATACCAGACTGGAAGAAACACAAGCTGGAATCAATATTGCCAGGAGAAATATCAATAACCTCAGATATGCAGATGGCACCACCCTTATGGCAGAAAGCAAAAAAAACCTAAAGTGTCTCTTGATAAAAGTGAAAGAGGAGAGTGAAAAAGTTGGCTTAAAGCTCAATATTAAGAAAACTAAAATCTTGGCATCCAGTCCCATCACTTCATGTCAAACAGATGGGGAAACAATGAAATAGTGAGAGACTTTATTTTCAAAAATCACTGCAGATGGTGACTGTGGCCATGAAATTAAAAGACGCTTGCTACTTGGAAGAAAAGCTATGACCAACTTAGACAGAATATTAAAAAGCAGAGATGACACTTTACAGACAAAGGTCCATCTAATCAAAGCTATGGTCCCTCCAGTGGTCAGGTATGTATGTGAGAGTTGGACCATAAAGGTGGCTGAGCACTGAAGAATTGATGTTTTTGAACTCTGGTGTTGGAGAAGACTCTTGAGAATCCCATGGACAGCAAGGAGATCCAACCAGTCCATCCTAAAGGAAATTAGTCCTGAATATACATTGGAAGGACTGATGCTGAAGCTGAAACTCCAGTGCTTTGGCCACCTGATACGAATAAGTGACTCATTGGAAAAGACCCTGATGCTGGGAGAGATTGAAGGCAGGAGGAGAAGGGGATGACAGAGGATGAGATGCTTGGATGGCATCACCGACTCAATGGACATGAGTTTGCGTAAACTCTGGGAGTTGGTCATTGACAGTGAAGTCTGGTGTATTGCAGTCCATGGGGTCACAAAGAGTTAGACATGACTGAGTGACTGCACTGAACCGAACTGATGTGAAGAAATGGCTCTTTGGAAAAGACCCTGATGCAGGGAAAGATTGAAGGCAGAAGGAGAAGGGGATGCCAGCAGATGAGATGGTTGGATGGCATCCCTGACTATACATGTGAGTTTGAGTAAGCTCTGGGAGTTGGTGATGGACATGGAAGCCTGGCGTTCTGCAGTCCATGAGGTTGCAAAGACTTGGACATGACTGAGTAACTAAAATGATCTTGCTATACAGCCAGAAAGTCAGTGCATTCTGAAAAAAGAAATTGTATGTGTGGCATTCACATATGCTTCTATTTCTCTAAAATAATATCATTGATTAATATTATGTCAGTGAGACCAAAGCTGTCTGTTAATATGATTTGTCAGGGATTGGGATACACTGATGCATGAAATTTCTAACTGCTGCATTAAGATTTCATTTTTTAAACTTAAATGAAAAGCAGCATATTGAATTTCTTTGTGAATGAATATATTTAGTATAAGCTGGAATATACAGTAAAAAGGATGTTGATTATATTTAGACCAGATGGAGTTTCTGGGTGGTCTTCCAAGTGAAGCTCAGTATAAGATCTATTGCAACTAGGTAATTTGAATGAGTTCATAACAACTGTGGATCAATATTGTGTGGTCTATATTACACTGAAAAAAACTTAACATTTTTGTAGAGACATATAATACAAGTACTTTTATTTAGCATGCAAAAGCCCTGTTTATAAGATCTCCTAATGGACTACTTTGAAATATTTGAGACTATGAATTTAATCAGGTTTAAAACTTGGACTGAAATGAACTTCAATTTGTCCGAAAATTCAGTTTCCAAATTTAGGGATACACTAGATGTTGTGTGTCAGATTTATTCTCAGTTCTCTAAGAAAAGGTAGCAAAAATGATGAACACTTTTTAAATAAATTTGCTCTTCAACTCTTTTCATTAATACAACTTCAAAAAGATCATATCCATGTGAGTAAAAATAGATCTCATTATGGTAAAAGATTCACTTTAATTAGCATAAACTTGTACCATAAATTTTATTTAAAGAATGGCTTACTAAAGATATATATCATTATTATTGTTTTGTATAAGTTGCTATTTGTGAAAATGTTTTAAAATCATACTGAATAAAAATGTCTTACTCAAGTGGCATATTGAATTATTTGGCCAAAATTTTTCTTTCAATTAGCATTATCAGAAGACTTTTGAATGAGAAGATCAGAATGATCTTCGAATGCAATTTTGAAGTTTTTTTCATTATTATTTACAACATACAGACATTGCATAGAAATATAGCTAATATTGTTCAGGTATAACTGTAGCTTAAACAGTTAGCTACAGTAGCTAATTGCTATTGTAGCTATTGCTGAGAAATAGAATTGAGTCTTCTAATCCCAAATCCCTTCCTCTTTTCACCAAACTACGGGATGTACCCTCAGAATTGTCTCATATTAGTGCAGTTAATTGAGAAAAAAAGAACAAAAATGACAACAATTTGTGTAATCATATATAATGTCCAATTTGATATCATTGGTTCAGACGGTAAAGTGTCTGCCTGCAATGCGGGAGACCTGGGTTCAATTCCTGGGTTGGGAAGATCCCCTGGAGAAGAAAATGGCAATCCACTCCAGCACTCTTGCCTGGAAAATCCCACGGACGGAGGAGCCTGATAGGCTACAGTCCATGGGGTAGCAAAGAGTTGGACATGACTGAGTGATTTCACTTTCACTTTCTGATTTGCAAAAGAGTCTCACTTTTCCATCTGACTGTGAGCATATTTGATGGAGCACCATTTTTTTCACTTTATCTACTATGAAGTTGTGAAAATTTTTTTTTTCACATAGAAAACAAATCATAATACTTTATATATGGAAGCATATCTTCACAACTGTTTGTGGTATGCCTTGTGTAATAACTGTCAAGAGTTAGTTGGAACCCAAGTTATAAAAGGGTTTTTGGATATGTTGTATTATGACTCATGTAAAGATAATTCAGTGGCTTTTGACTAAATTATATATTTGATAACACTTATTCTTTTTTTAAGAACTTCACAACTTGTTTACAGCTCTCTGAACTGCAGGATTTAGAGAACAATAGACAAGAGTCGAACATGACTCTCCAAGACTGAGACATGACTGAGCAACTGAGCATACACTCAAGCAAGATGATAATGTTGACCACTTGTAATTAGGTAAAACTTTTGAAAATGACCTTAATAATGATTTTTGTAATGACTTTAATAAGAATTTAATGACTTTGCAGAAAAATACTTGCGATAGTATTAGCTATACTCCTAAAAATATTAACCTAACGCATGATGAATGTTGTTTTAACATCACAGTGTTAATTTATAGTTCCTGCTAAGTAATGCACATTTAACAAAATGTGCCTTAAATTTCAGTGTTAGGACATTTCACTGTTGGCTTATTTAGTCTGTAGGCTACTTTTCACTGCATATTTTATTTCCTAAATGTATTATGTACAATATATACAAATGGAATCGTGTAAGTAATCTGTCAGGACTGAAAGTGATTTTATCATCATCAACTAATCTGGAATGTCCAAATCACCATGCCAAGAATGTTCTGCCCAACAGGAGCTACTTAGACCAAGCAGAATTTAAAAAGAACTAATTAGTCTAGCCTCAGGATGCATCTATTAAATGTTAAGTCAAGTTATCAAACTTCTCTCATTCTCCATGCATTTCTGCTGCTTATTTTACCTTCCACTTTTGCCAAGAAATGTAGTCAGTATAAATTAATTTTGAATAATGACTTCAGGAGAGATCTTTGAAAAAGGTAATTATATAAAACAGCCCACTTAAACAAGATCCTAATTAATAGCATGATTTTTATTACAAAGATCAGTACCAAATAGTCAGTCTTAAGCAAAAGTAGAACAATTTACCAGTTACACCGAACTTATCATTTCACCTAGCTCATAGTGAATATTTTAGTGAAGCTGAAACTAAAAACATTTGGTGGCACATATGCATAGAAAGGTAATAATTATTCACAATGGAATAGTTTATTTTGAATATATTTTATTGTTTTTTCTCTCTTAAACTTGCTGTGGACCTACACTAACAGTTAGGATGCAAAGTAAATGTAAATTGAATATGTTTTTTAAAGCAATAAATGTGAATAAATCTTTTATTTACTCATTCACAAAGATGTTCATATTGAAAGAATTTGGAAAAACTCATACCAGACTATTAATTGCTCATCTATGAAGATGGAAGTGGCATTTGATGGAAGAAGAAAAACTGAGAGGGATTTTTGTTTTTTCCTGAACACTTGCAACTGTTTTCAATTTTAAAAATGGACAATGTATTATTATGTCAAAGAAATTACACTATAGTTTAATGACGTGGTATTTTAAAATAAGGACTTCCCAGATGGCTCAGTGGGTAAAGAATGCCCCTGCAGTTCAGGAGACCAGGAGATGTGGGTTCAACCCCTGGATCAGAACGATCTTCTGGAGAAGGAAAAAGCAACCCACTTGAGCATTCTTGCCTGAAAAATCCCATGGACAGAGAACCCTGGTGGGCTACAGTCCACAGGGTCACAAAGAGATACAACTGAGCACAAGCACAACACATTTTAAGACAATGAAAATTATACACCATCTCCTGGGCTTTGCGCAAACTCATGTCCATTGAGTCGGTGATGCCATCCAACAACCTCTTCCTATGTTGCTCCCTTCTCTTCTGCCCTCAGTCTTTCTCAGCATCAGGGTCTTTTTCCTGATGAAGTCAGGAAAAAAAAGCCAACTCTTCGCATCAGGTGACCAAAGTACTGGGGCCTCAACTTCAGCATCAGTCCTTCCAATGAATATTCAGGGTTGTTTTCTTTTAGGATTGACTGGTTTGATATCCTTGCTCTCCAAAGGACTCTCAAGAGTCTTCTCCAGCATCACAATTCAAAAACATAAATTCTCTGGTGCTCAGACTTCTTTATGGTTCCTCTCTCACATCTGTACATAACTACTGGAAAAAACTGTAGCTTTGACTATACAGACCTTTGCTGGCAAAGTGATGTCTCTGCTTTTTAACACGCCTTCTAGATTTGTCATAGCTTTTCTTCCAGTTAGCGAGAGTCTTTTAATTTCATGGCTCTAGTCACCATGGCAACCCACTTCAGTGTTCTTGCCTGGAGAATCCTATGGACGGAGAAGCCTGGTAGGCTGCAGTCCATGCGGTCGCACAGAGTCGGACAAGTGAAGCGACTTAGCATCAGCAGCAGCAGCAGTCACCATGTAGAGTGACTTCGGAGCCCAAGAAAATAAAATTTGTCACTGTTTCCACTTCTAATTGCCATGAAGTGATGGGGCTGGATGCCATGATCTTACTTTTTTGAATGTTGAAATTTAAGCCAGCTTTTTCACTTTTCCAGAGAAGGAAATGGTCACCTACTTCAGTATTCTTTCCTGGAGAATTTCCTGGATAGAGGAACCTGGCAGGCTATAGTTCATGGGATTGCAAAGAGTCAGACACAACTGAGCAACTAACACTTACTTACACTTTCACTCTCCTCTTTCACCCTCATCAAGAGACTCTTTAGTTCTTCACTTTCTGCCATTAGAGTGGTATCTGCATATCTGAGGTTGTTGATATTTCTCCTGGCCATTTTGATTCCAGCTTGTTTTTCATCCAGCCTGGCATTTCACATGATATACTCTGCAAAGAAGTTAAAGAGTAGAGTGACGATATACAGGCTTGATTCACTCCTTTCCCAATTTTAAACCAATCTGTTGTTCCATGTCCACTTCTAGCTGTTGCTTTTTGTCCTGCACACAGGTTTCTTAGGAGGTAGGTAAGATGATCTGGTATTTTCATTTCTTTAAGAATTTTCCGTAGTTTGTTGTGACCCACACAGTCAAAGGATTCAGCGTAACCAATGAAGCAGAAGTAGGTATTTTTCTGGAATTCCTTTGCTTTTTGTATGATCCAACAGATGTTAGCAATTTGATCTCTGGTTCCTCTGCCTTTTCTGAATCCAGCTTGTACATCTGAAAGTGCTCAGTTCACATACTATCAAAGCCTAGCTTGAAGAATTTTGAGCATCACCTTGCTAGCATGTGAAATGATTGCAATTATATGGTAGCTTGAACGTTCTTTGGCATTTCCTTTCTTTGGGATTGGAATGAAATGTAGTTAACTAAAAGGTAGTTAGGAGTCTGATTATCTGTTACTTTCATTTTTAATATAGCAGTTAACTTTAAGTTTACATTTTCTTTGATTTACTTTTCAATAATGTATCGAAAAATCAGCTTGCGAAATTCTTAGAAACTTAACAACTAACCTTTGTAAGCCAGTTCTACTTACTCCTAGCACATCACTGGTCCTTTGTCTCTTTGTTTCCATGATTGCCATGTTCCCTCAAGAGCCCATACATCAGTCATGATTAGCACCTTGTCCCTGAGTGAGGAAGAAAACCAAACCAAACCATGCAGGGTGCAAGAAAAATATTTCTGCTTTTCTGATATAATTTGCTATCAACGTGAACTTTTAATGGCAGAGAAATCAGAGGTATAGATATTTTAAATTATGCTATTGTCTTCATAAGTTGAGATAAAACAGCCAGAGTGCATTATCTACCTGTTATATATTATCCATCTGTAAGTGCTGTTGATGTGTCTTTGTGCGTGTGTGCATGTGTTGTTTTAGTTTGCTTTGTCTATTCTGATCCTGGGCTAGGTCATGAAAGTCCAAACTAAGGTTCACGATTATGCTGGAGATGTTAGCAATGCATGTGATTTTCAACTTACTGTGGATTTTTTTTCAGAGCAGTATGCAGCATGCAGGGTTTAAACATCTAAGCGGGAAGTTCGGCAGGATGGTAGACAAAGTAGATGATCCTGCGGACTCCACAAAGAAGGTCTGTGCATTCATGAGAGTAGATGCATGTCACTTCCCAGAATTCAGTTGCTATCAGTGTGAAAGTGAAAGTGAAAGTGAAAGTGAAGTCGCTCAGTCGTGTCCGACTCTTTGCGACCCCTTGGACTCTAGCCTATCAGGCTCCTCTGTCCATGGGATTTTCCAGGCAAGAGTTCTGGAGTAGATTGCCATTTCCTTCTCCAGAGGATCTTCCCGACCCAGGAATTGAACCTGGGTCTCCTGCATTGCAGGCAGACGCTTTACTGTCTGAGCCACAGCTTCTGAATATCTTTGGTCTAGTGAGGTCTGCTCAGAACTCACCCGTGAGTAAATAAACATCTTCTCTGGTTTGGTTTGAATGTGACCATTTTCCTTATATAATCGTGCCTTATAGAATTGGGTCTTGATAGCTTATAGTGAATGATGTTGGTTTTGTGATCTCCGGAGAAGAAAATTTAGCTTTGGGACCAGGGACCAGGCTTGATCACTCAAGAGCTTTGGTATAGCATAATTTTATTAAAGTGAAAAAGGGACAGAGAAAGCTTCTCACATAGACATCAGAAGGGGGACAGAGAGTGTCCCCCTTGCTAGTCTTATCAAGGCCTTATCTACTTTTACCAGACCCACTCCCACAACATACATCTTAAATTAACAAGACTAGAACTAACAATAGAAAGTTCTTACCAGACCCACTCCCACATAAAATAACAAGATTGGGATACATTGTTGCTATATAATCCTTAGCAGAGAGTTTAAGATGAGCTGATTTGTTATGTGATCATCATCTCTGGGCTTAAAGAAAATGATGTCTTATGTGACTAAGACTAAAGGATGTAGAAAAAAAGGTTTGTCCTTTTCTCCTCCTCAAGAGCCCTGGCCCCTTCCTCCTTAAGGGCCCCAAATTCCTTGTCAACCTACCTAAGAATTAACTCTCCCAATTTAGGTAGAACCTCTTGAAGTGATTTAGCCTATATCACAGCATGTGTGCACGCATGCTAAATTGCTTAAGTTGTGTCCAACTCTATGGACTGTAGCCTGCCAGGCTCCTCTGTCCATGGGATTTCCCAGGGAAGAATGCTGGAGTGGGTTGCCATGCCCTCTTTCAGGGATCTTCCCAACCCAGGGATTAAGTCTATGCCACTTACGTCTCCTGCATTGGCAGGCAGGTTCTTTACCACTAGTGCCACCTGGGAAGCCCATATAGCAGCATGCATCAACCTTGAAAATATGGCTGGTTAAAGTTCCTTGGACAGCAAGGAGATCAAACCATTCAATCTTAAGGGAACTCAACCCTGAATACTCATTGGAAGGACTGAGACTGAAGCTCCAGTATTTTGATCATCTGATGCAACAGCCAACTCATTAGTAAAGTCCCTGATGCTGGGAAAGATTGAGGACAGGAGAAGAGGGCATCAGAGGACGAGATGGCTGGATGGCATCACCGACGCCATGGATGTGAGCTTGTGAAAATCTGGGGAGATGGTGAGAGACTGGGAGGCCTGGAGTGCTGCAGTCCATGGGGTCACAAAGAGTCTGACATGATTGGGCGACTGAACAGCAACAACAGTGGTAATTTAATCATCAAGGTTTCTATTCATGTGGAGAAGTGTCAGTAATCTCACCAAAGTACATTGATTTAACCTTACTTTTTTCTTTCAAATGGATCTATGTAGTCTATAATACACTATAAGAGAAGTGTGACAGATATATATATATATATGTATATATATATATATCTGTCTATATATAGCATATATATATTTCATTATGCATTTCATTCATAGATTTCACTGCCCATAGAGAAAACACCAACCTCAAATAGATAGTCATGAAAATGACTCCTTCAAGCACAAAGTACAGAATTTCATCTTTTCATCCCTCTGTATTTCTAGTTTAGCAGGAACATGAAAACGGATACGGCCAGCAAGAGAAAGGCTGGATTTGGGAAACTTTGGTATTTTTGTCCTTTACAAGATGGCCAGAAAGTTGCTTATGATGATGTGTCTGAGAGACTTGCATGTTTTCAATCCTTTGATAAGAAAATGGATCTCACTTTTCCCTAGTAAGAAAATTGGGTCGAAGGGATCTTTCAGAGAAATTAATTTTCTCATCACTTGAAAATAACTATAATATGATTCAAAGGTGGATTTGTGTTTTCCATCATCATTATAAAAGTGAAGAGTAGAAAGACTATATTAGAAGACATTTTAAGTGATTATTTTATATACTGAATTTCTTAAGGATATTCAAATAAGGAAAATGGAATCTTATAGCTATTGCACAAGTTAAAAATAAAAACATAAATTTAATCCAAATTTCTATGGGAAAAAAAACTGGTAAGATGAAATCTTCCCCCTTTAAAGTCACAATTTCCCCCAATATCTTTCTTCTAAATGTCTAAATCAGTCATAGGTAACAGTTTTTCTTCTCTTCTATGAATATCTGATTCACACAAGCAATGCATTTCTCAAGTTCTAAATAAAGCCAGAAATTTGCGGGTGTGGGTGAGGGTGTGATGAGGTGGCTCCTCCCCGCCCAAGCACGTATTTTCCCCAAGAATAATGCTCCCTTCTCAGTAGAGAGTTAATAGACTAATCCTGTCATAAAACATATTTTTTTTACATATTTCTTTACTGTTTCACTAGTTTATTTACTTAACAATCATGCTTTGGATGTCTAATAGGTTACTAGCACAGGACACAGCACTGGAGATAAAAAGATTAGTCAGACATGGTCTTGTTCTCAACTATTAACAGTTCCAGCATGCATAGAGGAGATATGAAAATGGACAAGCGCAACGGAGGCAGAGAAAAGACCTGATAAGACAATGAGGTGGAAAATCTCTGAGCAATGTTACCATACCTGAGATGAAACAGACAAATTTACCCCTGGGCTAAGCCTTAAAGAATGAGTAGAGTTAGGAAAACAGGAAAGTAAGGATAAATTGAAAGCTGACCATAGCAATATGGAAATGATGAAATCATTTGCCTTGATCACGTTTGTGACCCAAAAACCTGGAAAAATTATTAAAATATTGGTATGTGGGACATATGTGTGTGTGTGTGTAGCATTCTTTCTGGTTTCCGCTAAGTATCAACAATTATGACTTAGTACTCAGAAGATCAAGTCCCTTTCTGGGAGCCAGGCACTGCCTTGGTTGACATGCATTCAAACATTCATGAGAAATGGCCTTCATTTCAGTGAAGTTATACTCCCATGGAAGATTCATCAAATTGCTCTTTACTTAAGGAATGCTAAATAGATAAATTTTACTGAGTGAAAACTATAAAATAGTCCTTAGCAGAACTCTATCATTCTTGCTCTTAAATTTTATGATTTTGATGCTATGAAAATTCAATTTATAGTATCACAGTAGTTACTCCATACCTGTATTTTTTAAGATTAAGTACTTCCACTATTGAATTTGCATTAAATTATTTTCAATACATTTTTAGCAGACTTTGTATTACACTGTCTTATTTGGATACATCTGAAGATAAGCTCAAAACCAAGCCAACCAAACAACCAAAAGAAAAGCTCTGGTTATCTTCAACTAGAAAATGTTCCAGTGGTTCTTTGAATTATCTAAAATACAAGATCATGTGTTGTGATATATTTTATAATATATCTATTAGCAATTGTTTTGGGTTATGAATACCTCCTATAATAACACAGATAATGAGCAAAAAAGTCTTCTTTTACACTTTTATTTAATCTAATATAACTAAAATAGTAGCAACAAAATAAAGGTCATTTATCCAAATATATTATGACATTGTACATATTATACACACAAAGCAATTTAGGAATATGGCTCATAATATATTTTTCCCTTCATAATTAAGTTTTATCTTGTTGGTGTATTGCAGTTGATTAAAAAATATGAGTGTATTATAAAGTCTTGCATCCTAATTCCCTTAAAACAAATTATTTTTCTTAGTAATGTTGAAATGAGTAGCATGCATAATTTTTCTTAATTAGATTTTAAATCCCATAAAACCAGCAACTACGTTTGGCATCTTTTGTAAAATTTAAACTTAACCATCACAGAAAACAAAATTAATTCTATCTGCATGAAAAATTGACAAAGCTTTCTTTTTTACTTACTTGTAAAAGTCAGTTGTTTGTTTAGTAATATGGTTATGCAGCAAATTTTATAATCATGTTTAGAAACAAAGAGATGCCAAGATTTCACATAATATTGCTTTACAGAAGATATACTATTTAAACTAAGTATTTTGATAGGCTGAAAGGGAGCAGACATGATAATCCATGCCCCTTTACTTTAACTAACGTTTAAAATTGTATTTTAGTGAGGAGGTAATGGTATCACCAATGAACTTTTAAATTTTACCATTATTTATTTAATGGTTATATTTCAGAGACAGATAATCCATTAGGAAAGAGATGCCAAGAGCTCCAAAACAAAAGTTATCTTGATTTATAGCACATTTATGGAATTTAGTAGCCGCATCAACGGTTATTACATCAGTAAAATGCTAGCTTAAGGTATTTCTTGATGTATTATCACATTTATGAGGTAAACTTTTCAGTTTTACTTCTAAATTACTGACTCCATTTCATGCACATTGAATAAAATTGGTTTACATAAGAATAATTTAACAATATTATTTTATTCCATTTGTATGGCAGCTATTACTGTAAAATAAATTCTCAATGCCTACCAGCATGCATTTAAGATCTTATTATGGAGGTAAATGTGCCACAATCCTGCCAGAGAGACAAAATACTTTTTCGAGCATCTTTCCCCTTCTCATTCTTAAGTAAACGGGTTAATAAGAAAATGAGTTTGCAATCAACACTTTTTCAGCATGTTTCTAAGTTGGTTCTTTCACAGGCTACCTTCTGGTAATTTGTGTTTAAATTGTACCTTTATTTTTTCTTGTAATCATTATAAGACTTTATTATGGGAGGCTAGATTCAGGTTATACAGCAGTGTTAACAATCATAGCCAATACCTTGTAAATTGGCATCATAGCAAGACTAGTAGGTAACAAGTTAGTTGCTTACATATTACAGAAAAATGACATGCATCTTCAAAAATGTAGAATCTGCATGTGAAAATAAATTTTTGATTTTTTTTTATATCTCTTTGTATTTCTTACGGCAGGTGGCACTAGGGGCAAAGACATGCCTGCCAGTGCAGGAGACATAAGAGAAGCAAGTTTGATCCCCTGGAGGAGGGCATGGCCACCCACTCCAATATTCTTGCCTGGAGAGTCCCATGGACAGGGGAGTCTGGTGGGCTACAGTCCATGGGGTCACAAACAGTCAGACAGGACTGAGGCAACAGCACACTCATATTTCTTATATAACACTCATTTGACATAATATGTTTTATTTTTAAAAAGAAAAACACGTTAAAGCCACAGAATACTTTGAAGCAATAATATGTTATTATATTTTGCCAAATTTCAAGATGAAAAGTAATAGTATAAGAAATAGATTAGTTTTCACACTGACTCAGTGTTTTGCTTTCATTGTGGTGCAGGGCTAATGCAATTTTCAAAAATTTTAGATGTTTATTTTGTGTGATTTCCCTAGACCAAACTGTATCCTCTTTAAATTTCGGTACTTTATAATGAGAAACAATTTTGCAGCAGATTTAACTGGTTGGATTGTACAGTTCTTCCTTAGAGGATCTTTCCTCCCTCTTTTTCTTTCATCAAACTGCAATTACCTGCAGTCCACACGCCATATTACTTGATCTTTCTTTTGATGAGACCTTCTAGTCACACAGAAAAAGTAATAATTTTCCTTCTAAATGTTCTATTATAGAATTTTTCTTTCACAAAGCATCTATCTATGTTCCCCATTATGCCGATTAGAATCAGTTTCATGTAGTGCCAACAGGAGGATCATTTCTCTCCCTCAAAGAACTATTGTAAACACATAATCTGTTTATATCATTCCTGCTGTTTAAGCCCTCTTTTATAATATCTCTGATTCTAGGGTCACATTGTCATGCCCCGGATCTTTATTAGGTGCATTGGGTCTTTCATCTTGCTCCAATATTTGCTTTAGAAATGGATGAGATTTGATTTTGACTCAGGGAGTCCATACTATCGACAGCAGTGACTGACTTTTCAGTATCCAAACTCTGCCACCACCATCTGTGAGGAGTTGGCACGTCCAAAGTAGACAGCAAATCAGATTACAAGGTCTTCTCTGAACACAGACTCAAAATAAAATCTGAGTTCCCGTCACAGCCTTCATCACCTTAGAAATGTTCCAGAAGGCACTGCCTTCTACTTCTTTCTCCCTATTCCCTTTACATTGTAAAAATGTACTTTACTGCACTTCCCATCTTGGGCAGAGCAATATGGACAGCCCTTTCATGGCACCAGGCTTGCCAGCTTACTAGCAGGAAGACTCCTCAGGGAATACCATTTCCCACCACTCCTGCCAACCACACTCATTCTTTAGAGGCTCATGCTCTGTGACAGAGGTCTGTCTTCTAACTAGGTAAAATCAGGCTTGTGTTACAATGTTTAACACTGTCTTAAAAAGACAGGCCTGCTCAAATAGAAGCAGATTCTCTTCCTCTAGTCAGGAGTTCTGAAGGAGTAAGGGGAAGATATACCAAAATACCAGAGCTCAAAATCAGGTTTCATTTTGTATTACCTAAATGATTTGGGAGCAATTTCACCACTTTAGTTCTCTGAACTTCAGTTTCCTCATCTATGGTAGCTTTGTCACTAAATAGTGTCTGATTCTTGTGACCTCATGGACTGTAGCCCACCAAGCTCCTCTGCCTGGGATTTCCCAGGCAAGAATACTGGAGTGGGCTGCTGTTTACTTTTCCAGGGGATCTTCCCAAATCAAGGATCAACCCTGTGCCTCCTGCACTGCAGGTGGATTCTTTACCACTGAGTCACCAGGGAGTTCCTTCCTTATCTATAAAATGAGGCTAATGTGTTACTTATGTTGTGGAGTGGTTATAAGAAGTAAATATAAGATAAGGCAATGACTGGTAAATACAATAAGAAATCAATAGTTATTAGCTATAAATAACTTTTTGACATCAATGATTCTGAGTTACGCATCTTTCTTTCTATGGTGACCATGTTGATGATATAAAAAATGATAGTTGACATGTACCTTGACTTATTTTTAACATAATACTTTATTTTTATTTATATCATCATGCATTTTTCAGAATATGGAAGTAAAGCACAATCGATATCTAGTATTGTATAATATTTCGTATACCGTACTCAAACACACCTACTAATAAGTACATGTGTGCTCAGTCATTTCAGTTGTCTCCAACTCTTTGAGGCCCCATGGACTGTAGTCCATCAGACTCTTTTGTGCATGGGATTTCCCAGGGGAGAATACTGGAGTGGGTTGCCATGCTCTCCTCCAGGGGATCTTCCTAACCCACAGATTGAACCAGCATCTTTTATGTCCCCTGCATTGGCAGGCCAGAGAAGGCAATGGCACCCTACTCCAGTACTCTTGCCTGGAAAATCCCATGAACAGAGGAGCCTGATGGGCTGCAGTCCTTGGGGTCTCGAAGAATTGGACATGACTGAGCGACTTCCCTTTCACTTTTCACTTTCATGCATTGGAGAAGGAAATGGCAACCCACTCCAGTGTTCTTTCCTGGAGAATCCCAGGGACAGGGGAGTCTGGTGGGCTGCCGTCCATGGGGTCGCACAGAGTCGGACACGACTGAAGCGACTTAGCAGCAGCAGCAGCAGCAGCATTGGCAGGTAGGTTCTTTACCACTAGAGCCACCTGGAAAGCCCGGCAAGCACATTACATTCAGTTCAGTTCAGTCGCTCAGTCGTGTCTGACTCTTTGTGACCCCATGGACGGCAGCACAGCAGGCTTCCCTGTCCATCACCAACTCCCAGAGCTTGCTCAAACTCATGTCCATCGAGTAAGTGGTGCCATTCAACCATTTCATCCTCTGTTGTCCCCTTTCCCTTCTGCCTTCCATCTTCCCCAACATCAGGGTCTTTTCCAATGAGTCAGTTATTCGCATCAGCTGTGAATGGAGTTTCACCTTCAGCATCAGTGCTTCCAATGAATAGTCAGGACTGATTTCCTTTAGGATTGACTGGTTGGATCTCTTTGCAGTGCAAGGGACTCTCAAGAGTCTTCTCCAACACTGCAGTTCAAAAGCATCAGTTCTTCAGTGCTCAGCTTTCTTTATAGCATATTACATTCTAAGTTACATTATATACTTAGTACGTTACATACTAAGTTATTAATTCATTGGCTCTTAAATACTTTATATTTTGCAGATATATCTTCTAGATTTTCATTTTTATTGAAATACGTTTTCACAATATTTGGAGATACCTGTTGAGATTCTTGTATGGGCTAGAATACATTGTTATTTTTTTCCCCCAATGAATGAATGGAATATGAGCTCTTGCTATCTGAATATTCACTAACACGGTTTTAGAAATGGATTTCCCTGGTAGCTCAGACAGCAAAGAATTCACCTGCAATGCAGAAGACCTGAGGTTGATTCCTGGGTCAGAAAGATCCCTTGGAGGAGGGCATGGCAACCCACTACAGTATTCTTGCCTATAGAATCCCATGGACAGAGGAGAATGGTGTGTGTGTGTGTGAAGTGAGGATGGGGGGAGGGGACAGAACTGGGGGGATGAGGCACAGCTACAGTACACAGGGTGGCAAAGAGTCAGCTGTGATTGTGCAACTAACACTTTTAACTTCTACTTCATATTGTAGGGATTGTATTTTCTGCCTCATTTGGACACCTTCAGGCCATCATACTCTCTGCTGATCTTTCACCTTCAAGTTCTCACGGAATAGAGTACTGATTCCCATTTGTTTACTTTTTTACACTCAATTCCAAGAACTATGACAACTTTTTCATCTTCTCCTTTACTGTCTTTATTTCTTAAAATTGACTAATGCCCACTAAGTCTTTCATTAATCTTTATTTGTAGATATCTACAACATTTAATATTACTGACCTCCCCTGGCTTTGATTCTCTCTCTTCCTCATCTCTCTGACGTGAGAAAGTTGCTTTTTGTTTGTTTGTTTAGTTGGTAGCTAGCTCTTCATTCTATTTTTTTTTTCCTCTAAAAAGGCATGTCTAAGTATAATATGCTTTTCCTCAGCTGGTTTTCTTCCTGTGGACCTCGACTTGTGAGTTTAACAATTGCTTTCCAGCTAGATGCCCCTACAAGCATAGGGATACCTCAGGTTCTCATTTCAGGTTTTTATGTACTTCCATGATAATTCCAGAATGTCTCATAGGCACCGTAAATTAAAAATAAAACCAAAGATATATATATTTTTTCCCACAAGCCAACTCCTATATTTGATTATTCTATTTGTATTTCTGGTATTATTATTCTCCCAGTCATCCAGATTTGAGAACTTAGTCATCATGAACACCTACTTCCCTTCATTTCACAAATAATCAGTCTTTGTATCCTACTTAAATATATACTAGCATCTCTGGAATCCATCCCTTCATTTTTATCTCAATTTCCAGCACCGTAACTCAAACCCTTATTGCATGTCCTAGCTTACTGCAGTAATATCCCAACTGATTTTACTGTATCTGAAGATTGGTCAGACTTTCACAGTGAAAGATAAAAGTAGGAATTATGTACAAGGATACCTTTCTTTGGAGGGACTGATGCCGAGGCTCCAATACTTTCGTCGCCTGATATGAAGATCTGACTCATTGGAAAAGACCCTGATGATGAGAAAGATTGAAGGCAGAAGGAAAAGGGACAACAGAGGATGAGATGGTTGGATGGCATCACTGACTCAATGGACAGGAGTTTGAGCAAACTCCGGAAGATGGTGAAGGACAGGGAAGCCTGGCATTCTGCAGTCCATGGGGTTGCAAAGAGTTGGACATGACTGAACGAGTGAACAACAAGAAAAATACCTTTCTTTGAAAATCTAGGGCTCATTTTAAACAATAGTAATTAAAGAGGTTTATTCAGGTGGAAGAACAATGAAATCTGAAATGTACCTGGGAGTAAAATCTTAAATCCTAGACTACTGAGAAATTTTAGTGAATGTGCTATTATCTATAATGTTGAGTTTTTTTTTTTTTTCCCAGTATTTATAGTACCTAGCAAAATGCTTTATATGTTTCAGATGCTCAAGAAATCCTTGTTTCAGGAAACATGGGAAATATTACAAACATATTAAACTTGTGCAATGATTTATATCTTTTGGAATATATAGAGTGCATAAAATATCTTTATTGTGCTCCTATAGTTTAGTGTTTAAGTATGTAAACAATAATATAAATATTAATGCTTAATCATCATGGTGTCACATACATATAATACACATATGTGTATTCATCACATATGTGATGAATGTATTACATGCACATATATGTCTATCTGCTGTGTTCAAAGATAAGTTAATGATTAATTGGAAGAGATTTTCTGGTGCCAGAGTTTTGCTTTGCTTTTCAATTCTTAATTTCAATCTGCTCTGTTTAGAGAATATCCATCTTAGTTTAATAATTGAAGAATCTACTGAGCTAAAAATAGAAACTTCTGGAAAAGAACTCAGCTCTTGGTACTTAGCCATATGATTCATTTTATATGGCTGATACATTTATAACGCAATGATTCAAATACATGTGGCTTTTAAATTTTTTTCAGAAAATATTAGGTCATAATCATAGATTAATATTCTTCTCATGCCTTGCCCTCTCCCATCCATACACAAATGTCTTTTGTGGTTAGCAATGTTAATCCATTCCTGTGGTTTTGCAGTCCAGGAGAATATAGTATAGTTTCCTGGTTTAAAACAAAAAGGCTTATGGTGTTCTTTGGCTTTCCATTCCCTTGGCTCTCTGCAGAGTCCAGCATCCATGGGAGGGATTTGCTTTGTTTTTCTAATAATCGACAGCTGGATGAAACAGTGTCCAAAATGGGGAAAAGCAACACAGAGAGCTAAGCCATGTTAATAACAGGTGTTCTCAAGGATCAAGTTCTCAGACAACCCTAGGAGTAAGATGAGATACACTTTACAGCTAAATTGTCTCTGATGGCAGATGAAAAAACATCAGGAATTTGCATACAATAGCTGATTTGGTTCACTTTCCAATCTATGAGGTGGATTTAGCAATTTGTCAGAAGGAGAGTTTGGGTAAAGAAAATGAAAGGTGTGCTAACATGGAATGACGACACGGAATAATTTCCTTTGGACTTGATTGGCTACTCTTATTTCCCTTATCATATCTCCACCACAAGCACACATGTGGACACGTAGACACACACTTGCACACAGACTCATGTATGCAATCCTGTGCATGCAATGCACATGTACTCGCTGATAACCTTGTCTAAATTCTTGCAATAATATACAGATTCATTTGTTGTAATTTAAGTTATACGTTAAATAGAATTCAGAGAAGCATGAGAATACTTTGTAAAATAGCTTCTTGGGCTGATTCTGAGTTGCAAGTCTCTTTATATTATTTAGAAAATTATCCTAACATTCTAAAAGCTGATAAAATATTAGTATGATAGAAATAAGAAAGGAGAGGCAGAAACTGTTCAATATCTTCTCATGAAAGTATTCTTAAACAAAACATAAGCATATATCAAATTTATAGCAAAGTAATGATCCTAAGGATGCAATCCCTCTTATAAAAGGTGCTGATGTCATAGTTTGGCAACATGTATGTACCTTCTACCAGAAGGCTCAGTGGTAAAGAATCCACTTGCCAATGCTTGGACATGTGGGTTCAATCCCTCGGTTAGGGAGATCCCCTGGAGAAGGAAATAGCAACCCTTTCCAGTATTCTTGCCTGAGAAATCCCATGGACAGAGGAGCCTGGCAGGTTACAGTCCCTGGGGTCACAAAGAATTGAACATGACTTAGTGACTAAACAACAGCAACCTTCTACCAGAGCTTTTAGAAGGTGGGTAAGCTTCAATCACCAGCAGGATTCATCAACATGTGAAATCTGCTACCTTACAGTGACCCAGAGTGCATCAAGGCCAATCAATATTAGAGGAAAAACCAGTGACAATAAGAAGAATGAGCACTACAAGAACAGACAGCCAAGCAAACAGACACATCCCTTTGGCTCACATTTCTCTCCACTCCAGTGCACTGAGCAGAACAAGGAAAACATAGGGCTCAGAGCCAACGCTCACCTCTCTCAACTCCAGCTTCCTGCTCAGATCCAGGCTTCTTTAGGAAAAGTTGATTTTTCACCCTGAATTTTATTTTGCTAATTTTATTTTATTTTTCCTAATTTTATTTTATTTTTAAACTTTACATACTTGTATTAGTTTTGCCAAATATCAAAATGAATCTGCCACAGGTATACATGTGTTCCCCATCCCGAACCCTCCTCCCTCCTCCCTCCCCATACCATCCCTCTGGGCCGTCCCAGTGCACCAGCCCCAAGCATCCAGCATCATGCATCGAACCTGGACTGGCAACTCGTTTCCTACATGATATTTTACATGTTTCATTGCCATCCTGAATTTTAGATTAAACTTTAAAAAGGTATATGTTTTAATAATGTTTTAGAACCTGCTCAAATACCTCTAAAGGAAGAGAAACAATGATTGACAAAATATGCCTGAAGACAGTGATTACAGCAAAGTAAAATCAAATCACCCCAATTGATGTCCAAATCATTCCACTCATGTAGATGAGCTTGAGTGGTACTTTTTTCAGGGAATCTGGTAGAGTCTTGAAGTGACCTTGTTGTTTTTTTTTCTTTTTTACCTCTTTAACAGAAATGTAAAGGAAAGAAAATGCCTGCTTTTCTGGGCAGAATGCAAAACCTGTATTTGAGACTGCTAATTATTACTCAATGACTAGATCCAAGTTCCACTTGTCATGCCATTTTTAATATCATTAACTGTTCTGGACACTCAAGTTCTCTATGAGTTTGTGTTGTATGCGAATCCAGTTTCTGTATGAATCTTGTCTTTTTCTGCTTTTTTAATTTTCAGTAACAAGAAAACAAAATATGGCTTGCTGTTCCCCAAATTAACTCCTTTCTTCTTCTTGTGGTTCTTCTCATTCTCTTTTTCTTCTCTTTTTTTTTCTTAAAATAATAACAACAATCATAATTATTGTATTATCAGCATCATTATCACCATATTCATTACTTTGCCAACTCTTTTCTTTTAGAATTGCTTTGGGAGGAAATGTTATTGGTAGTGTCAGGCACAATATTCTTGCACAGCTTTTGCCAAGATTTTCACCTTTACCGTTTAACTAAGTCTATGCTTTTGCAACTTTTGTTAAATAAGCTTAACTTCCTCAAATATTTTTTTCTATATAATCTGAACAATGTCTTGATGTATAGGTGCCATAAATAGGTAATATTTAACATATAAACAAGGTTTACCAATTAGTAGCATTTCCCAGGAAGAAACATAGTGTTTCCAATCATTTTCACCAGACAAATTCTGTTTCCCTAAAGTAAGCTATTTATTAACATAAGTGTTTGGGAAAGTGTGTTTCTGAAAAATGTTTAGCTCGATTGACCTAAAGTCCCCATAAAGAGAACTTAAGTTTCTCTATAACCTAAATGGGAGGTGTGGTGACCCCAGCAACCTTTTCTTTATTGTGTGGCATCTTTCCTCAAAGTACAGATTTAAAGAAATTCTTCAAATTTACAGATTTTACTCTGGTGAGAATCTAGGTCTCCTGGGCTCACTCAATTCAAATTTGTTTTTACTCCACCAAGATCCTGAGTATAATATGTGTGTCCAACTCTTTGTGACACTTTAAAGAGTAGCCCACCAGAATCCTCTGCCCATGGGATTTTTCAGGCCAGAATACGGAGTGGGTCACCATTTCCTCCTCCAGGGGATCTTCCTGACTCAGGAATTGAACCTGTGTCTCCTGCATTGCAGGCAGTTTCTTTACTACTGAGCCATCAGAGAAGCTGAGTATAATATATCCAAATGTAAATGTAGTCATGCAAATAAATCAAGTAATAAATACTCGAGTATATTTACATGTATTTTAAGACTCCCTTCCATTAGCAGTTTACAGGTAAAACGTAGTAACAGGGCTCCTGCTATTTGTAGGTTGTTAATAGCTCAATAGCTATTTGACCGATAGCTCACATTTGACCTCATATAAAAATTTGTCTTCACAGAGTTATTTTGAGTGTTCTTATTTGCCTGGCTTTTCCTCTCTCTAGATGTTTTCTAATTCCTATGTTCCTGCTGTACTTTGACTATTTCTAGTTGCTATTCAAGACTTTTCAATCGTTGGGATTTTCATTTTTCTTCTTTCAGCCATTTCCTTATATTGCTGCTCTTCCTCTCAGCTCACAGATTTTCCCACTTGTGTCAGCTTTCCTTATCTTTTGAGCTCTGGTCTTTGGGTGGCTCTGTTTTTCTAGCCTTTGGTTCATTGCTTAGCTAACCAGGTCCACTACTCCTTCTGATTTAGGACCTTCTTGATTAGTGAACTGAACAATCACCATATTTTCTTTATCTCAGCTTTAATGAACTTTATTTGAACTATGGTTTCTACTTATTCCTTTGACTACAACTTTTGCCCTTGAAAAAAAGACAGCCATGACTCGAGGGTTCTGCTTAATCAAAATGATAGCATATTTTAAAAAATGGTTGAACGTAAATGAATCTGGCACCCAAGAAGCAACATAATTATACTTTCAAACTACTTTTGTAGAATATTAAAAATAAATAAATAAATGCCACGGCAATGCTTTTTTAATTCAGTCAACCAAATAAAGTCTCCTTTCTTTTTCTTCTTTTTCAAAAGGCTTGAGCTCAGTAAAATGCACACAAGACTGCCAAACAATTTTTTTTTTTTAATTTTTAAACCCATGGGTATTTGAAGGGAAATTCAACCCACATGTTTCTGATTCATTTACACTTAAATCATTAAAATGTTGTTTTGTAAGAGCTATTGAGGTCCAAGGGCCTTATGTGTCTTTTTAGATGACTCTTTATGCCATTTTTTTCCCTCAAAAACAGGAAGTGCTATCTTGCTAAGAACTCAAACTTCAGAAAGGGTGTATTTCATATGAATCACATGGAGTACACCATGATGATTGTACATCTCCAAGGTCATCTTTAGTATGAGAAAGTACAAAAATAGTTACCTACTTTAGGTCTCTCAGGATGGGGAGACTTCCAGTTACTCTGTAAAAGGGAATGCAAGTTGAATCCATTTAATTCAATGTGCATATGAATGTAATGTTATTAATTAAAACAGGCTAAATGTTATAGTGGAGACATCTGCCATATGATGGCCTCAGGATATCACTGAAGTCTGTTTACTGAAATCTAAGTTTCCTTCTTTCCTCGTCTCACTCCAAGAAAGGAACATTGTATGAAAAGCAGGCAAGAGAGAGGGATAAAGAGAACGTAATAGGTTAAGCAAACAGAGAGGGTATGTGCACTGACAGTGAGAAACACTCTAATAGACAGCATCACTTAGTCATGCTTTCTAAATTGAAAGGAAAATTTCTTTAACTGGAGATGGTCAGATAGCAGGTCTGCAGTATTTGTTTGGTGACACATGTTGGAATACCTGTGTGGCGAGTCAAAGTTTCCTTGGATCTGCTTCCTTTACTAGCACAACACTGAAATTGCTTCTCTAGAACTTTCAAGTTTAAGAGCAGCTCTGCTGCCTCTAAGTGAAATCCATCATCATAGCCACTCCAAGACTGGTTCAAATTATAGTGTAGGCAAATCTCATGTTCTGTGTGCTATGCTTAGTTAATCAGTCGTGTCCGACTCTTTGCAGCCCCATGGACTGTAGCCCCCCAGGCTCTTCTGTCCATGGGGATTCTCCCGGAAAGAATACTGGAGTGGGTTGCCACCTCCTCCTGCAGGGAATCTTCCCAACCCAGGGATCAAACCCAGGTCTCCTGCATTGCAGCAAATCTCATGTAGGAATCCAAATACCACTGAGAACAACCCATAATGCTAAACTGGATCAAATCTTCTGCAGCCAAGATAAAAACTACTTGAAACACTAAATTCACTCATAACCAAATAGTGTGACTTGTCCAGGTCTGGACTTAATTCCAGGTAAGATAAGTGAGTGCTCACACTTACATTCTAGTGCTCACATTCTAAGTTAGTCCTTTTAGTTTCAATTTTGAATAGTCTAAAATAGTTATTAGTCATGAAATAAACTAACTAATACATTGTGATTAACATTTTATACACACAACTTTTTTTTTCAAGACACACAAAAATTACATTCCTAACCTCAGACTATTACTAGAGACATAGAAAATGAATTAAAAAGTTCCCTTCTGGGCTCCCTTAAAGGGGGTGCCTAATGCCATATTTAATATATGAATTGAAGAAAAATTCATACTCTACATTCCAAATGAAAGCTAAAGTTAATGTCCTTTGTAGAACTTGAGAGAGTAACAGGCAGGAAGGCCAGGGGTCTCCAAAAGGGGGAAATAGGCTGCAAGTGTCAGACATTTTTATCTCTCTTAAGTGGCAAGAAAAAACAAACTAGCAATATTTTTTTCCTTCTCTATACAAATTTAAAAGGAGGTTTCTTTTAAAATACTGTGTTGCCGAAATGACACCTGGTTTCACCTGAAGTTAACTATTCTGAAACCTTGAGTTAACCAACGCCTTTTCCTTATGGAAATGTTTGTCTTAAGCTATGTTAATGTACTATGCATTTACCCCAGACTCTGTCTTCAAGTCGGTTCTGCCTAATGGCTCAGAACCTACTTGACAAACCAGTATGTTATACTCACATATTGTTCCCCTAATCTAAGTAAACGAAACTATTTGTATGGTAATCTGCCCTTCTACAAGATTCAAGTCAATCTTTTATGCCCAGGATGAATCACCTGGTGCCAAAATTATCCTAAAATGCATCTTATGGATGAGGGGCCTGGTGCCATTCTGAGGTTTAAGACGTTCCTTTCTTTCATTAGCAGACTGCTAGTGATTATATAACATCCAACTGAAGACTAGCAGGGGAGTACTCTTTCTGCCCCCTTCTGATGCCTATGTCAGAAGCTGTCTCTATCTCCTTTATACTTTAATAAAACTTTATTACACAAAAGCTCTGAGTGATCAAGCCTCGTCTCTGGTCCGGGATTGAATTCTTCTTCTCTGGAGGCTAAGAATCCCGGCGTCTTTATGTTCAGCAATAACCTTTCAAACTCATTAAGCAACACTGGACTCAGAAAACTCTTAATTTGAGCCGCTAATACAATTGATCTATCTTACTTATCTAGAAAAATCTTTAAAATCTTTTTAAAATATTTTTTTTCTCAAACTTTTCTCTGTGAGTTAGCATGGCAAGTGATATATATGATTAACTTGAATATATTATATTTTCACTTTAATCTATAGTATTTTCTGCATCTTATTTTATCCCTAAGTCAGGATAGTAAAATTATACAATGCAATTATTATGCTACTTCTCTTCCTCAAGGAGCTTTTCTTTCTCTGATTCTCTAGATTAGTTCATCTTTTCTCTGACTTTTTCTTCCCTTTCCCCAAACTCTTTACTTGAATCTTATTAAATGAATGTCTTTAACATTGCAGCTATTTTGTAAAGAGAATATGCCTTTCATTTTTCATTCCTATTTCTTTTCCACTTGGCTAAACTTGAGGTGTATATTAGCACTCAGCATGTAGTTAAATAAAATTTGGAAAACATAGTGGGAATATGAAAGGCAATGGAAACCCAAAGAGAAAAATTATAGAGAACATACAAAAGATATCAGCTAGGCCAGAAAGTAATGTGGTTAAATTAATCCAGTGTAAGAGGATATAATAATATGGAGACTGAACAGAAGGAGACAAAATACTAGAAGTAGAATGGATCAAGTCTGAAGCAGAAGAGGAAGTTGTAAAAGAGTAAAGAAACACAATAAACTGGTAGAGGGGAAACAAAAGCAAATAATAAAGCTAAAGCTGTGTTTACTTAAATCTAAAATATTTGGCTTACTCTTTAGAAATATTAGAATCTCCAAGTAAGGCAAACAGAAGGATTGCAATAATTTGCACATCCTCAAAGTTCTTCCACACTCTACTATTCACTATTGAGTCACTAGATGGCTACCAGTGCCAAACCTTTCATGCGTATATGCTGTGCTCAGTTGTATCTCTGTGACCGCATGGACAGGCAGGCTCCTCTCTCCTTGGGATTTTCCAGGTAAGAATGCTGGAATGGGTTGCCTTTCTTTCTCCTTCTTCATGTTGCATCGTTTAACAAGCACTGAAACTAATATTTTGCAAAGTACCCATCTCAGCATTTCTGTAGAAATCTTCTAAACATAATATCGATTAACTTTAAATGCAAATGATTATCCCTTCTACACAACCCTCCTTATTCTGACCAGTATAGTTCTCATTACCCCCAAACCATAAATATACTGTATAAATATCACTCTTCATAGTTTTCTTATTCTCCACAATGTTTCATGATGCGGGCCTTTTAACATTGATCCATTATTCTGATTTTTTAATAGAAAGTAAATCTCGTGAGAAAATAAGTACCACATGATTGATAATAGTGTCATATGTTTATTAATCTCTAACTGTGCCAAGTTAATGTTCTTAAACTCTTTAAGAAATAGAACTACATTTAAGATTCATTTTTTCAAGAGGATTGCAATTCATTGGAGTTGAGAGGCATGAGAAAAAATATAATTTTAGACAATATGTTAAACTTTATAAAAGAATGCAAACATAATTCAATAGACGCCAAAAATTTGTGACATGATTCTAACTGGAGACACTAGGGATGGCTTCAAGTTAGAACTGGTGTGTAAATTAGAAATAATTTTAGTTTTAATAATGTTGTTGTTTTTTTTTTTAGTTAGAAAAAGGGTTAACGATTCTATGAGTGGAAAAGAAGGTTGAATAAAAGCAGGTAAGCAGAGAACAAAGTAAACTGGAATGAATAGTAAAGTACGTCTACTGGGAAATCATATTAGAAAGCCGAATGGGAGCTGTGTTGTTGAAGGCCATGGCTGTCACACTAAGTCATCTGAATCAGGTCACTAGGCCACAGGACAGTAGCAAATCCTTCTGAAAACAGGGGGAAATGGTATTTTTAGGTCTCTGACTGCAGTAAACTATTGCTGACAGATATGTTTTCCATTTCTACTGTCATAAAATGCACTGATGCTTAAACTAGAATCTATGAGTTTCAGAAGTTCAAGAACCTCCTGTCAATGTATAAAAACATTTGGTGTGAGCATTTTTTGGAGCAAGTTTCACAGCTTTCATCATTCCCTTTACAGAAACCAGGAGATTCAGCTTAAGGATCAATGGGATGGGTTGGGAGGCATCTCTTGAATAATCTTATGTTTCTCCATGGTCCGAGCTTTCTAAGCAAAAGAACATTGGCAATAACTGAACGATAAGGGACAATTGGAACTGTAAAAATAAATAAATAAAAATAAACAAACAAACAAAAACTGTTGTAGCCACGCGTTTCAGGAAACAAACTCACTCAGAAGGACAATGCAGATAGTGGAGTGCAGTTTATTACGCCAGCTGGCCAAAGGCAGAGTCTCCTCTTAGCCAAGGACCCAGACCAGCATTTGTGAAAATCTTTTATACCCTATGTGTATGTGCCTGAACCCTATGTGTATGTGCCTGAACCCACCACTCCAAATTCCTTGAGACTTACATAAACCAAGGAAACTACAATCCCAATAACCCCATCATTCACGTGCTATGTGCTCATGTGTTCAAATAGTCAAACAAATAGCCAATAATCAATAAACCTGAGGTTACACTCTGATAGATACACAAAAATTTATGGCCTGTCTAGAGGAAGGGGTGATTAGTGTATGTTTTCTCTTAGGCTATGAGTAACCTAGATATGATCTTCAAGGTTCCCCTGTCTGGAGGGGGTCTTATCCTTCTGTTGTTGTTTTCATAGGCATTAAACACAGAATTCAGAGTCCATTGGAAAGGTGGCTAAGCATGATCAGCATGAACAGGCCTAAGATGGAATCCAGGCCCTATGAATTCTTTCTTCATTCCTCCCTCTTGATGCTCTTAACTCATATTATGAGCATCATTCAAAGGGATATATTGCACCCTGGTCTCTGACCGCCAATTTGGGAGAATGACATCAACCTTCAGGTTACAAAGTTCATAATACGTTGTGAAATTCAGGGTTCACAAAGCAGAACTATCAAGGAAACTATAACAGTGATAAATATAGTTTTCCACCAATCGCCCTTCACCCAAGATAGGACCGAAGTCCAGAAAGGAATGTATTCGTTTGACATTGCTTTTACCTAGTTTTTCATGTCATCTAAAGCAGTCGATACATTGCCAGATAAGTCAGGAATGTATACACAATATTCAACCTTAATTATAGCACAGGTCCTTCCTTAAGCAGCTGTATGTCCAAAGCCATTCTATTATGAATTACCACTTTTCTCATTTGTATTTGCTCTTCATTTAAGGCTTGGATGGCTTTTGTTCTATCTAGGAGGGCCTGTTTTGTGAAATTAGTCAAGGCCTCTACTTTAGTCATGACATCTGTTGTCCCTATAGAGGGTACGGATAAGGCAGCAATATACCCATACCATTGAAGCACGGATCTTGTCCACCTAGCATGTAAATAAGGTAGATTTACCTGGGCTTGTTGTAGGTTAGGCTTTTGTTACACTGGCATTTATATCGAATGTAACCCCATGACCCGAGTCTATTGATTTGGTCTTACACCAAGAGACCAAGGAGAGGTTATGATTGACAAGAGAGAGGAAAGTCTCCTTTTGTCACCCAGGAAAGAGCAGAGTGGTTTAAAATCTTCTTAGCAGAGTGGTGACATCCACCAAGGAAGTCCATCCATCACTGACAGAGGCATAGCCCTACATACCCAGCAGCCGGAAGTGTTATGGAAGTCTGCGTGGGAATGTGCCCATGAGATGAAAACATTGTCCTGGCTTGAAATAGAAGTTGAATTCAAAATCATGTTGATGAGGCCAAGCAGCAGGAGTTGATTATGCGGCTTCATCCTGAAGGGGCTCATCCAGGATCTTCTTTCCCTTCTTCTTAAGGATGGTCTTAGTCTCTCGAGGGTCAGCAGGGTCCCTCTGTGCAGTCCACTCAGCGTTTCTTGGGTCTGCGTGGTATGTTCTCTTCACCTTCGTATGATGGATCCAAGGGACAATACATGCAACTTTAACTGCAGTAGGGGTAGTTAGAATAACATAAAGGCCCTTTCACCAAAGGGCTAACAAATCATGTTTCCAATCTTTGACCCATACTTGATCACCAAGCATAAACTCATGAATCTGTTCCCAAAGGAGGAACGGCATCCTTTCTTGTACAAACTTAGTTACCTGATATCCTATCCCCCTTACCTGAGGCAAATGTGTTGACACCTGTTTTATTATGGGAGGGGGCCTCCCATACACAATTTTGTACAGAGAAGAGCCATGGGACTGTGGTGTCACCCTGAGTCTGAGCAGAGCCGTCGGAAACAAGTCCACCCAGGAACAGTCAATCTCTATGATCCACTTGGAGAGTCTCTTTAATGTCCGGTTGGTTCATTCCACCATCTCAGAACTCTGGGCCTATATGCCGTGTGCAGTTTCCATTTCATGTTTAAAGTTTTGCTTACTTGTTGTACTAAATCAGCTACAAAAGCCGGGTCATTGTCTGAACCAATGCTGGTGAAAGTGAAGTCGCTCAGTCGTGTCCGACTCTTTGCGATCCCATGGACTGAAGCCTACCAGGCTCCTCTGTCCATGGGGTTTTCCAGGCAAGAGTACTGGAGTGGGTTTCCATTTCCTTCTCCAGGAGATCTTCCCGACCCAGGGACTGAACCCGGGTCTCCTGCATTGCAGGCAGATGCTTTACTGTTTGAGCCACCAGCTTTCCCATACAAAAGCCAGGTCATTGTCTGAACCAATGCTGGTAGGAAGTCCAAATCTGGGAACTATTTCCCTAAGCAGGCAGTGGGCTACTTCTGATGCCCTTTCAGTCCAGGTAGGAAAATCTTCTATCCAGCCCGAGAACATATATACCATGACCAGCAAGCAGGTAACGGTAGTGTTGATGACGTTTCATTTCAGTGAAGTCCACTCCCAGGTGTTCAAAGGGCAGCGTGCCTTTCTGCTGAATGCCGGAGGTTTTTGTCTGAATACCCGAGAGGCAGCATTAACCTGTGGGCAGGCAGCATGGCCTAGGTGGGTCGTTTGGTGTGTTTGGCTTACCAGATTGTGTGCCAGCTCCTCTGGTACCAATAATTGCCACTTGGCAATTCCCACCATCCCTTTTCAGTCTTGATGGCCCCTTCTGCTTTGGCTAACCTGACAGCCGTTGTCCGTGTTTTATCAGGCTAGTGCCATCAGTATATAGGACCCAACTAGGGTCTGGAACCTTGTGTCCTTCTTTAAAACAAACCCCAGATACCATACCTCCTCCTTGCAGATCTGTGCCTTCTTTGACACCCAGTAACCTGCTTCCATCAGCAGCTGGAGCAGTGTTTTTGTCCCTTTCCAGCATTTTTCCTTGGTCTTGGCAGCCAGCAGCAGGTCATACCCATATTGTAGGAGCCAACATCCATACTCTTCCAGATGGTATGAGTTCAGGTCAGAAGCCAAGGCTTCCCCAAAGATGGCTGGGGAATTCTTAAACCCTTGTAGGGGAGTCCAGGTGAGCTGTTGCTTGGTGCCCCCGACTGGATCTTCCCATTCAAAGATGGGCTGTGACACTGGAGCGAGGCATACACAGAAGAAGGCATCCTTGAGATCTAGGCGAGTATAAACTTTAGTCCTCGGTGGGAGGAGGCTAAGTAAGGCATAGGGGTTTGGAACAGTGGGGTGTAAAGTCACAGTAGCCTGGTTGACTAGCCTGAGATCCTATACAGGCCTATAGTCCTGTCCTCCTTCCTTTTTGACTGGCAGGATTGGTGTATTCCAAGCCAGCTGGCACTCTACTAGAATGCCCGCTTGTTTCAATCTATTGATGTGGGGCAGTATGCCGGCCCAGGCCTCTATAGATAGCAGGTACTGGCGCTTTCTAACCGGGATGGCGCCTGGTCTGAGTTCTATTATCACTGGGGCTTGATGTTTAGCCAGCCTGGGGGGAGGGGCGGTTTTCTTCTTTATTCCTCAGGGAATAATTGAGTTAGCTCTCTCTCATGCTCTTCCGGCCACCCGGTTCTTCCTTCGGAGGCTCATGCAACCTCCACTCATCTTGGGGTGGTATTGAGAGAGCAAATAAGTCATAGTGCCCATCCAGAAGGTGGGCCTCTCCTCAGGGGAGAAAGTTACTTGTGCTGCTAGTTTGGAGAGCAAGTCTCTCCCCAACAGGGGTACTGGGCACTCAGGAATGTAGAGGAATTCATGAATCACTTGGTGCCCCCACATCTGACATTTTCTGGGCTGGCAAAACAATTTAATCATCTCTTCTCCTGATACCTCAGTTACAGCAGTAGTCTTTTTTTTTTTTTAACTTTACAATATTGTATTGGTTTTGCCATATATTGAAACGAATCCGCCACAGGTATACATGTGTTCCCCATCCTGAACCCTCCTCCTTCCTCCCTCCCCATACCATCCCTCTGGGTCGTCCTAGTGCACCAGCCCCAAGCATCCAGTATGGCGCATTGAACCTGGACTGGCGACTCGTTTCATATATGATATTATACATATTTCAATGCCATTCTCCCAAATCATCCCATCCTCTCCCTCTCCCACAGAGTCCATAAGACTGTTCTATACATCAATGTCTCTTTTGCTGTCTCGTATACAGGGTTATTGTTACCATCTTTCTAAATTCCATATATATGCGTTAGTATACTGTATTGGTGTTTTTCTTTCTGGCTTACTTCACTCTGTATAATAGGCTCCAGTTTCATCCACCTCATTAGAACTGACTCAAACGTATTCTTTTTAATAGCTGAGTAATACTCCATTGTGTATATGTACCAGAGCTTTCTTATCCATTCATCTGCTGATGGACATCTAGGTTGCTTCCATGTCCTGGCTATTATAAACAGTGCTGTGATGAACATTGGGGTACACGTGTCTCTTTCAATTCTGGTTTCCTCAGTGTGTATGCCCAGCAGTGGGATTGCTGGATCATAAGGCAGTTCTATTTCCAGTTTTTTAAGGAATCTCCACACTGTTCTCCATAGTGGCTGTAGTCTTTTTGGACAGTGGTGCCACAGGTTTTGTTACTACCGACAGTTCTGCTCCTCTATCCACCATGAAGTCAGTGTTTTGATCCCCCACTTTTAAGGTTACCATTGGCTTTCGGGGACCTGATGTCTCTGAGCCCCGGCAGCCCTATTTAATTTCCAAGTCAGCAAGCCCCACAACTGTGGGAGCTTCCTCTTCCTTCCTTGCTTTAGGGCATTCATTCTTCCAGTGGCCAAAAGCTTGGCACCAGACACACTGGTTTGGCTGTAACAGGGCCTGGGGCCTCCGTTGGGACCAGTTGAAGGACTGTCCTGTCCCTGGGGCAGATGAGGTTTTCCGGAGGACCCTAGATACACTTTCCCAGAGCAGCAGCTAGCATTGCAAATCTCTTGTCTGTTCTCTTTCGTTCCCTCCGGCTCTCTGGCAGAGCGCAGCCTCTGCTTAATTCCAACGTCTCCCTCCCCTTCTTGTCAGTACTCACCTGGAGAGGTGGGTATAGCTTGGTTGGTTCGGCTAGAGCCGGATCCTGGAAGTGTTGGTCAGAGGCTTCTGTCACCGGGATCGGAGCCTGCAGAGGTGGCAGCTCTGTGACCTCAGGGAGACCTGGCAGAGGAGCAGTGGCTGCTGCAGGACTTCCCCTGGCCCTGGATTGGGCAGTAAGGCGGCCTCCGGTCCTGGTGGAGAACTGGGAGGCAGGCGCGTCATTATCCAGTATGGGGGAGGGGCAGGTCATCCTCGTCCAAATCCTGTTGAATTTCCTTTTTTATCATCAGTCAATTTTTGTGCAATTAATATTTTCCCCTTTCCCTTCTGGATACGGAACCTTGTCCAAGTAGGAGGGTCTTGAGCTAACTCTAACCATGATTCAACATATGGGTATTGATCCAGGTGTCCTGGCTCTCCTGTGACTACTGTATAGACTGCTTCCACTATTTTTAAGTTCATGGTGTTCTCTGGTGGCCATCCTACTCCCATAGGGGGCCATTCAACCTCACAGAGTATGTGGAGAAGGTTAGGCTTCATCTTCACCCCATCAGTTCAGTTCAGTCGCTCAGTCTTGTTGACTCTTTGCGACCCCATGAATTGCAGCACTCCAGGCCTCCCTGTCCATCACCCCATAGCCTCCTCTTAATCCCTTCTTAAAATTTTTAATCATGCACTCCAACACAGTTACCTTAGATGCACTTCCTCCCATCTTGCTTACCTTCTCAGACCTTCTTCTACTTTTCCTTTTTGTTCTGTCTACGAAGTTCTCAGTACCCTATGTACTTCTGATATTTCCAGTCAATGACACTTAAATTGCCATTCTGCCTCCTTCCTAACTGGAGTGAGAAGAGCCTTACCTGCCAGATCCTAGAGGGAGAAGGGGGATCAGCGTGCCTTCACCTGCTGGTCAGCACAGCCGAACCAGAATACCACGTGGTCCAAGACTGTTTCTCCCTTAAAGTCCCTTCTGCCTTGGTAGGCTTGATCAGGTGTGGATGAAAACACAGATGGGTAAAATATCCCATGTCCCAGGCCATCTCCAGGAAAGCCAATTCATACTCACTTATGTATCCTCTTCCTTCGAACCTAACAATTTTGAGGGGGTCAAGAATCTCACAGCAGACGGGATACCTCCTGAGGAGGGCAGAATATGAGCACACAGGGACCAGTTTCCTACCCTAAAAGTCCTCTGGTGATCGTTGGTAATAATTTTCCCTGAGATGGTGTGGACACACCTCCTAAGTGACCTTCACAAATTTCCTTCCTAAACCATAGCACGCTTGTCGACCTGTGTCCCAAGTAATGGCTGCTGCCTGCCTATTCCAGGCCCCAGTGCGTCCATGCCCCTTTTAGTCTCTCCCAGGGGGGTGATCAGGCCGCCTCTTCCACCCTACTGGGTGGGTTCCTCCTCACCTGAGCGCTCAGTTCCCCTGCCGCCATCCACTACCTGACAACATGAAAGGTCCGGGTATTGAGAAGCAGAATACTTCCAGAAAGGCGAGGCACCTTCCACTCTCTGGAAGATTCGAGCTGCAAGGCCTCAGAGTAGCCCCAAATGGGACTTGTCTCCTCAAAGTGAGGAGTTTCCTGGCCCATGCATCAAGTGTTGTAGCCACGCGTTCCGGGAAACAAACTCACTCAGAAAGACAATGCAGATAGTGGAGTGCAGTTTATTACACCGGTGGGCCCAAGGCAGAGTCTCCTCTTAGCCAAGGACCCTGACCAGCATTTGTGAAAATCTTTTATACCCTATGCGTACGTGTCTGAACCCACCACTCCAAATTCCTTGAAACTTACATAAACCAAGGAAAATACAATCCCCAAAACCCCATCATTCACACGCTATGTGCTCATGTGCTCCAACAGTCAAACAATTAACCAATAATCAATAAACCCGAGCTTACACTCCGATTGATACAGAAAAATGTATGACCTGTCTGGAGGAAGGGGTGATTAGTGTATGTTTTCTCTTAGGCGATGAGTAACCTAGATACGATCTTCAAGGTTCCCCTGTCTGGAGGGGATCTTATCCTTCTGTTGTTTTCCTAGGCACTAAACACAGAGTTCAGAGTCCATTGGAAAGCTGGCCAAGCATGATCAGCATGAACAGGCCTAAGATGGAGACCAGGCCCTATGAATTCCTTCTTCAAACCCAGCACAATCTCTTGGAGTTACAGTTACAGGAGGTGCTTCTAGAGGCTTACAGGGATTTATCTCCTTGGGAGCATTTGTTTATATCTCAGAGTGGAAAAGTAGGACTCTTCGCCTTTTCCACAGAGTTTGTTTACAATTATTTCTACTCTAAAACAAAGATTTCTTTTTCTTTCTTTCTCTCTTTTTCTCTTCCTCTCTCACTTTCCATCTCTCTCTTTTTGTTTCCATCTGTGTCTTCTCCCTTTTAGCTGAATTGACAGTACCTCCATACAAATGCCATTTTTCAGTGCAGTGACATCCTCACTGCATACATAGGTGTGTTGAATTTTAAGAGCTCTTTATATATTTTGGATAACAGTCCTTTATCATATATGTCTTTTGAAAATATTTTATCCCAGTCTATGGCTTGTCTTTTCATTTTATGGACATGGTCTTTTACAGAGCAGAAATGTTTAATTTTAATGAAGGTCCAGCTACTAAATTTTCTTTCATGATTGCACCTTTGGTATTATAATTGAGAAACCCAAGGTCATAGAAATTTTATCCTGTTATCTTCCATGAGTTTTATAGTTTTTATTTTTATATTTAGATCTGTGATCCATTTTGACTTCATTTTTGTGAAGGGTGTAAAGTCTGTGCATAGATTGATTTTATTTACTTATTGTGCATGGATGTCCAGTTGTTCCAAAGCTAGTTGTTGATGAGATGGTCTTTGCTCCACTATATTGCCTTTTCTCCTTAGTCAAAATCAGTTCATGACATTTATGGGAACCTATTTTGGGGATCTCTGTTCTGTTTCATTGATCTATTTGTTTATTCTTTAAAAAAAAAAATGCTGTCTTGATTATTGTAACTTTACAGTAAGTACTGATGCCAGACAGTGTCAGCTCTTCATCCTTTTTAATATTGTAATTTTTATTGTGGGTCTTTTGCCTCTACATGTATATTTTATAATCACTTTGTTTATATTCACAATATTATTTTCTAGGACTTTGATTGGGTGGTATTGATTCTATAGATCAAGTTGGCACATTATGTGGGTTTGTATATTGCTAAGATAATTGGTAGAAAAGGGAGAAATTTGGCATTACACATTAAGATGAATGCTACATTTGTTCTTTTGATACAGTAATTATACCATAGAATTCTATTCTACAAGGATTTTTAAACATAAGCAGAAAGATGAAATTACATGTGATTTCATCAAATAATTATTCACTGATAACAAAACTTGGCAATGCCCTAAATGACTTTTAAGAGGAAAATAAATGTGTGTGTGTATGCAAATATACAGAAAAGGACAGGAAGACATGACTTCTGATAAAAAATTTTTACTGGTAGAAGGAAAAAGGAGAAATAGCATAACCAACTTGAGAAAGGGAAAGCTTCTGTTTCCAATGTCAATGATTATTTGTAAGCCCCTGACTTTGCCTTTGGGTCTTTGGTCTGCTTCAGAGACTGAGATCCATAGATCCAGTGGGTTTGCTGTTAATGGAACAATGGCAAGTTCTTCTCATGTGTTCAAAGAGTATGAAACACAGATACTCAGATCTTAGCAAGTCACAACCCGAGATAGGATACCCTTATTTTATAGCAAATGCAAAAAAGAAAAAGTGAAGATCTGACTTAAGGTGGAACTCAGCTGTTACTGAGGGCTTCCAGGTGACTCATTGGTAAAGAATCCACCTGCAATACAGGAGATGTGGGTTTGATCCATGGGTCTGGAAGATACTCTAGAGAAGGAAATGGAAACCCACTCCAATATTCTTGCCTGGAAAATCCCATGGACGGAGGAGCCTGGTGGGCTACAGTCCATGGAGTCACAAAAGAGTCAGACATAATTTAGTAACTAAACAATAGCAATAGCAGCTGTTACTGAAAGAAGGGAAGAACAAATACGAATGGATTTGAAAGTTTAAAAATAAAATAAAATTGGAAGAAAAAAAATAAAAAATAAAAAATAAAAAATTAAAAAAAAAAAAAAAAAAAAGAAATGACACCACTGCGGAAATAGCCTTCATACTGGAGCTATGTAGTCCAGTTTAGACAGATGAGAGGGCTATTTTGGTAGATTAAGTTCTCATTCTTCTAATTCTGGTGTTCACAAGTCTCATTGACAAATTCCTTTAAAGATTTCACATATGTGATTATTAAAACAAGAAAGTCAACCGCATAATAGCAATGAATAAATCTATTCTTATTTTATCTAAAATAGATTTAGTATTATTATAACTAAGTTTATTATTAATTTAGAATGCTAAAGTATATAGCTACTAATTTAGAAATAAATGTTAGAAACTGCTATCAGTAACATTTATTGATAGAAAAAAAAAGCAGCGCTAAACTTTAGAATCATTTGTAGACTTAAGTTATCCTAGCCTGAGACTAGCTAGGGATAGATGAACTTGTAATACATTGGCAATAAGGAACTTTGCCAAATTACTGAACTGGTACTGAAAATAATTTGAAGATTTGTCATGGCTAACATGTCACCAAGATATCTGCAGTGAACAGCTGGATTATATTGATAGTTTACAGCATCCACTACTCATATTATGTTTCTATTTATTCATTGTTCATTCTTTATTTATTAATCTCATATTATTAATATGTGACTAGCATTCTACCAGACATACAGTTCCTGCCATACATGGTACTAATAATGAGTTGCAAAGATAAGATAGAGTTACATGGATTGACTGACATAACCAGGAAACTTACTACTGCATAACAATCCCTTAGCAAATGTAGAGGGTTTTATGTATGGGCATTGTTAATTACATCACCATGTTACAGAATAAAGTGTTGTCTAACTAGGTGTTTTTAATTGTATCAGCAATGAATTTGGACTGGAGTTACAGAATTCAGAGGTACCCTGACCTTAGAACAGTGTCAGGGCTTGGGACGGAATGTGGTACTAGTTTGTCTTGTCTAGTAGATGGTAATTTTGATAAAGAGGTAAGTTTGTTTAAATAAATTTGCTATTTTTATAGTAACTATTAAGATTTTAAACATGGTTTTATTGAGATATAACTTATATGCAATATAATTCACATAAAATATACTACTTATGGGGCTTCCCCGGTCACTCGGACAGTAAAGAATCCACCTGAAATGTGGGGAATGTAGGTCCAATCCCTGGGTTGGGAAGATCCCCTGGAGGAGGGCATGGCAACCCACTCCAGTATTCTTGCCTGGAGAATCTCCATGGACAGAGGAGCCAGGTGGGCTACAGTCCATGCAGTTGCAGAGTCAGACACAATTGATTGACATAGCACAGAACATATTATTCAGTAATTTTCTGTTTATTCACAAAGTTGTGTGACCATCACTAAAATCAATTTTAGAATATTTTCATCAATCCCAAAGAAATATTGTGCCATTTACCAGTTACATCCCTTTCCTTCATCCTCACTAGACCTAAGAAGTGTTAGTTAGTCTCTCAGTCATGCCTGACTCTTTGTGACCCCACGGACTGCAGCCCACCAGGCTCCTCTGTCCATGAGATTTTCCAGGCAAGGATACTGGAGTGGGTTGCCATTGCCTTCTCCAGGGGATCTTCCCAACCCAGGGATTGAACCCGTGTCTCCTGCATTGCAGGCAGATTCTTTACCAACTGAGCTACAAGGGAAGCCCTAGGAAACCACCAATATATTTTACCTCTTTAGATTTGCCTCTTCTAGATATTTCACGTAAATGAATCATACAATGTGTAGTCTTATCTAACTGGCTTCCTTCACTCAGCAAAACATTTTTAGGTTAATATTGCATTCAATAGTCCTCCACAATTTATTGACAAATTTTAACTCTCTACTGAAAGAGAACACTACATTTATAAGTTCATCAGCTGGTAGAAATTTGGATGATTTCCACTTTTTGCTTGCTATAAATAATGCTACCATAAATATTTACATACAAATATTTTTGTGGATATCTATTTTCATTTCTCTTGAGTGTGTACCTAAATGTGGAATTTCCAAGTCATATGGTAATTGTGTTTAAACTTTGGTTGAACTGCTAGACTCTTCCAAAATGGCTGTACTATTTCACATGTTCATCAGAAGTATAAAAGGATTCCAATTTGTCCATATTTTTGAAGAACTCCTTGTTGTCTTTTAAAATTATAACCATTGTGACAGATGTTAATTCAGGGAAGCCCTAATGGTGTTGAGAAATGTATTAACTTTAACATAGTTGTAAATTCAGAGTCTATTAGAACATCTTGTGTAATTCTCCATTCTCCCTTCCATAGTTGGTTATATGTGCTTAGTCATTCAGTCATGTCTGACTCTTTGTGGCCCCATGGACTATAGCCTGCCAGGCTTCTCTGTCCATGGGGATTCTCCAGGCAAGAATACTGAAGTGAGTTGCCATGACCTCCTCCATGGGATTTTCCCAACCCAGGGATCAAACCCAGGTCTCCTGCATTGAAGGAGGATTTTTCACCATCTGAGCCACCAGGACATCCTGGTTGTATGGATAAGGCAAATACAATAATTGCCTTTGGAGTAATAACAATTTTTTTTGTAAATTGCATATTAACAGAAATTTAAATTAATCCATATAACTTAATTTCATTTGAAAGAAAAATACTAGGCTTGTAATTAACAATGAGTGATATGTAAAAGAGGTTCATATTAAAGTAGTAATTATCCCTCAAAATCCCCAAAATACCAGTCAGTTTAATAATAGCTTGTGTTAAAATCATCCTAACTTTAAAAAAAAAATCAGGTATATAATGGCTATTATTTTCCTATCATTGTGATAATGTCTCAGACATAAAACAGTCATTGAGTGAGAAAGATTTTGAAAAAATAAATAAATAAAATCATTGTACAGCAACCTCTTATAAGGAAGAATTATATATAGTAATTTGAATATATTTTGCTTACATTTCAATTGACAGTATTTTCCATTTGCATTTCAAGCTCTTAGAATATTGGATATGAAGGAGAAAGCATTTGAGAATATATATAGAATTTTGCCTTTGAAAAGTATCCAAATTTTATTAGAATATCAAACACAGCATGAAGATACTTTTCCATACAAGGTAAATATATTCCCTTTTTCTGTGGCTGCAGTGCTATTCCATGTAAGAAACTCAGTCCTCCAGCCCTTGTCGGCTTTATGAAATTTATTGTATTTTCCACTCTTCAACTTATAGTCCATTTTATTCCCTCTTCTCCGCTTCCTTCTCATAATTCAACATGCAGAGATGTGTAACTGGCCTATGGAACATTATCCTTCAACATACACAGTGACTGGACATGATTCTATATCCCTGTTGCTTTGATCACCCCAAGCTAAAAGAATGAAATGTCATTATTGGGGATCTCTTCAGAAAGATCTTAAATCATGGGTATTCCATCTCTTTTCAGGAGGAATGATTATCTACAGAAGCCAGGAAGGTGAGAAGAACACATAAAATCCCTGCCCACATATGTTCATCTTAAGAAGGTTGCAGGATCTGAACACCCATATGACTTTATGCCCATAGATAATGATAACAAATATAGAGCACATTATAGATTGTAAAATATGTTCCAGTTGTGTCATTTTATATAGCAAACATCCTCCCCTTTTAAGGAACAAAACCACAGTGTAAACCTTACCCCCAAATGCACACACACCCTCACTCTCATCATTCTAAAAGCAGTTGCTAGACTGTTCATTTTGACTTGCCAAATGATTGTCTAAAACACTAGTCTGCTGTTATTAGTGTATTAGCCATCATATGATACAAAGTAAGAGAATGAGAGTTTGTTCTGAGGAAATATCCTTTGGCATTCCATTCATCCATCACCATCCATAGGGATAAGAAGAGGACATTTCCTTTTTAACATTAGTCAAATGACAAAGGGAATTTCAGGAAAACAAAACAAAACACACAACCCTGAGAATAAGATTTCACACCTGGGCTTCAGAAGACAATGGGGATGTTATATGTCACAAGGACAAAGTGAGTGTTCCTGTGTGTGTGTGTGTGTGGTAGCAAAACAAAAGAATGGAATTCCCAAGCACTAGATGTAAAAATATGCTGAAATCTTATTACTGTATCAGGCATTTTAATCAGGAAAACCATCAAGAGATGAAATGTAACCCCAATAGTAGGGAGAGAGGATGTGAAATCTTATGACTTGCTTCAGATAATCACTATTGAAAAATCTCAGAAAGGATCTCTGAGGAATCTTTGGAACATCCCATTGGAGGACAAGACTGCTTTTAACACTGACTGATTCAAAGCACGTCACTACCACGTTGCAGTTGTACTTTACACATAAGCCTATGTCCATTACTTTAATACCACCTTACCTGGGTCCTATCCTGCAGTGTAGGCGTCAGAGGGCAAGGTAAGTCAAGGGGCAGGAAAGGAAGCCAGTGGACTCTCTTCTTACACTGCAGGCTCCTAGGGCTATAGGCTCAGGATAGGGGAGGCAAGACAGTCAATAGATAGTTGTTTGAAATCTGGATTTCTACACTGAACTAAAATAAAGTTACTGAATGGGTTGGACTTTGCTTGATACCAAATCATGCATGCATACATGCTCAGTCGTTTTGGTCATGCCCAGCTCTTTGCAAACCTATGAGGTGTAGCCTATCAGGCTCCTCTGTCCATGAGATTCTCCAGGCAAGAATACTGGAATGGATTGCCATGCCTTTCTAGGGGATCTTCTGGGCCAAGGGATGGAACCTGAATCTCTATTGTTGCACCTGCATTGTCAGGAGGGTTCTTTAACGCCACCTGGGAAGCCCCTATACCAAATCATAGGTTTTGATTACTGACCATCTAAGTGTTAGGAGTGGTATGTTCTGCTGGAGATTTTGCTTAGTAAACTTTTGGTCAAGACAGAATGAAATGAATACAATTGATTTCTCCTACATACCAAGAAATCTAGAATGTTTAATTTATGTCTCTAGAAATACTACTTTTACATCCAAGCATTGGTAAAGAATCCACGTGCAATGCAGGAGACCTGGGTTCAATTCCTTGGTCGGGAAGATCTGCTGGAGAAGGGATAGGCTACCCACTCCAGTATTCTTGGGCTTCCCTGTGGCTCAGATGGTAAAGAATCCCCCTGCAATGCAGGACACCTGGGTTCGATAAAGGTTACCCACTCCAGTATTCTGGCCTGGAGAATTCCATGGACTGTATAGTCCATGGGGTTGCAAAGAGTTGGACGCAACTGAGCAACTTTCACATTCAGACAGATTCACATAAACCCATTTCTCACAGTATATATGTGCGTTTTGGCATTTATAAAGACTAGGAGCAGCAATTCCTTATTTCTGTTCTTCATCAGATTTTATGGGCTTATCGATCTATCCCAAATCCATTGGTCTATGCTAAATACACCAAGTATGTGCTATCTCAGTTCAGATATATTGCAATCAGATGATTCCACAAGTCAAACACACTGAGAGATGGATATTTAATAACATATGGGACATTTTTGTGAAACCCTGCTTTTGGTAATTTTAACAGTAAATGTTACTGAAGATGTAAGGGATTTAAATTTTTGTTTTACCCAAAATATTTTCAAACTAAAAACTTTCATTGTAAATAGTGAAAGGGAAACACATACACAAAAACCTGTCAATGAAAAGGAATTTTATATGTTATCACAACATGAACACATTTGATAAAATACTGAATATTTTGAAAATATTTAATCTTACTGATATGTTATAGCTTGTTTTCAAAGAGTCAAGAAGCTCAAATAGCTGATTTTATCTCCAGCGGGTAGCAGGTATTGGATATTTACAAATTGATTCCTAGTTATTTAATAGAAAAGAAAAAAAAAAGAAGAAATAACCGAAATTAACAGGACAAGGCAGTTAAAAAGAAAGGCAGTACAGAGTTTTAATATTTTAGTATCATTATTCAATTCAGAATTGAATTTATATTGCATATTCCTTTTAAGTCTGTTAGTTCCCTAAAAGCAAACATACTCACCCATTTTAGGCTTATCAATCAAAAATATTTATTGAGGACTATCACAGGCCAGGCACTCTATTCAGGCTATAATTCTTTCACTATTTGAAATGAGGTTTAACTAGAAAGTTTACATGGAGTTTAAAAATGACCAAATATTTAAAATGACTCAAACTGAATAAGCTCTTGTTTAGTTCAGGTCTGTTAAATATCAAGGGTGGAGATGCCAGCCTTATATAAGCTCAGCACTTAAATCGGTCTGCTATCTCCTACAGATAAATAACACAAAGGCAAAGATAACAGTTTAAACAAAATGGTCCCGAGAAGGTGAAGGCTGGATTTTCTGCAAGTAAATCTGTAAAGACATACAGACATACACACACACAGACACACATATGCAGCCCTCTGTCTCTTTCTCTATATGTCTCTTTATCTGTCTCTCTCTTGTGAGTGTGCATGTGCAGGCACCCGCGCGTGCGTGCGCATACACACACACACACACACACACACTCATCCCTTCTCAGAAAATAATTTCTCCCACTAACAAAATATACACTTGGGGAAAAGAAACATGAAGGTAGATAAGACAGTCAGTTTTAGGGATAGAAAAAGAAAAAAACTTGGCTCTTCTTAAACAAGATACTTGGGTTAGAAACAAAGATCGTGCTGGAAAAGGATTTTAATTATCACCAGCCTTCTCAAAGCAAGACACAAAACAACCTCTGTGGGATTCTAGCTTCATCAGCAATCTCTATTACAATTCACTCATCGCAAGGCCCCAGGATTTAAGTAGCACTCAGACTCTAGCACTTCAAAGACCACGGGAAAACCCACCTCTTCAACAAAAGTCTCTTTGAACCCATGTGGAGTGTTTCTTTCTTTCTTTTTTCCTAACTCTTCATCCTGGAGGTTAATTCCAGGGTTTGCTGATATAATAATTTTCAACAGTAGACATTGCAAACCTAAATACTTCCTGGCTGACCTTCTTTCATTTGAAATAGAGAAAGTTATTTTGATTCAAGTTACGTTTTAGGTGTGTTGATTTTTATAAAAGCCTATGATTCAGGAGCTGAAACTGGTTAATTTGGTTCCTTCTGTGACTAACAGATTAACCTGTAGCAATAGAAAATGAAAAAGCAGTATTTGTTAGTAATTGCTTGGGTTTCAAGGACTTGTGATTCATCTCTGTGACATATATCCTAAGAATCCATGGCGTGGGCCTTTTAAATAGATGGACAAAGTATTTATTATCACTTTGCAAATTCTCCTGTACATGTCTTGAAGGAGGAAACAGACAGAACAGGCTCTCTCTTGAAAGCAGGACTCCATCTTGGGCCAGACTATGGACTTTGAGCTATATGTCCAGTATCTATGGAAACGACATACCAAATGGAAAACCAGGCCCCCAGTATGGAAGAGCCCCAGGGCTCATACCCAGACTCTCTGTTGCCTAAAAGATTACCCTAATTATCTGTGTAACTGAATATAATCATAAATTCTATTATGCTTATTGAGGCATAACCACAGGCCTATTGATAATTGTCCATTGTTAGCTACCTTGGCTTAAGGCATATGAATCATGGATTAACTTTGATTGTATTTTTCTTTCCCTTTATTCAGACTAGCTTCAGGGAATTTGGAAAGGAGGGTTTGGGCGTACACTTAGCGTATATAAGGTTTTCAGAAAAGCTGGTCAGGGTCCTTGGCTAAGAGGAGACTCTGCCTTGGGCCTGCCGGTGTAAGAAACTGCACTCCACTCTCTGCATTGTCCTTCTGAGTGATTTTGTTTCCCTGAATGTGTGGCTACAACATTTGGTGCATGGGCCAGGAAACTCCTCACTTTGAGGAGACAAGTCCCATTTGGGGCTACTCTGAGGCCTTGCGGCTTGAATATTCTAGAGGGGTGAAGGTGCCTCGCCTTTCTGGAAGTATTCTGCTTCTCAATACCCGGACCTTTCATGTTAGAAGGTAGTGGATGGCAGCAGGGGAACTAAGCGCTCAGGTGAGGAGGAACCCACCCAGTAGGTTGGAAGAGGGGGCCTGATCACCCCGCTGGGAGGGATTAGAAGGGGTACAGACCCACAGGAGCCTGGAATAGACAGGTGGCAACGATTGCTTGGTACACATGTTGATGAGCGTGTTAAGGCTTAGGAAGGAAATTTGTGAAGGTCATTTAGGAGGTGGTGTCCACGCCATCTTGGGGAAAATTATTACCAAGCAATTGCCAGGGGATTTTTAGAAGAAACTTGGTTTTTGTGTGCTTGTATTCTGCCCTCCCCAAGGAGGTGTCCCATCTGTTATGAAATTCTTGACCCCCTCGGAACAGTCAGGCTAGAAGGAGGATGATACATAAGTGAGTAAAAATTGACCTTTCCGGAGACAGCCTGGGACGTGGGATATTTAAACTGTCTGTATTTTCATCCACACCTGATCAAGCCCACCAAGGCAGAAGGGACCTTAAAAGTTAAGGGAGAAAAAGTATTGGATCACGTGGTGTTCTGGTTCGGCCATGATGACCAGCAGGTGAAAGCAATCCGATCCCCCTTCTCCGTCTGGGATCTGGCGGGTAAGGCTCTTCTAACCTCAATTAGGAAGGAGGCAGAATGGCAATTTAAGTGTCATTGGCTGGAAATATCAGAAGTACATAAGGTACCGAGAACTTTGTAGACAGAACGAAAAGGAAAAGTAGAAGAAGGTCTGAGAAGGTAAGCAAGATAGTGGGAAGTGAATCTAAGGCAACTGTATTGGACTGCATGATTTAAAGAAGGGATTTGGGGGAGACTATGGTTGGATGAAGATGAAGCCTAACCTTCTCCACATACTCTGTGAGGTTGAATGGCCCCCTATGGGAGTAGGATGGCCACCAGAGAACACCATGAATTTAAAAATAGTGGAAGCACTCTGTACAGTAGTCACAGGAGAGCCATGACACCTGGATCAATATCCATATATTGACTCATGGCTAGTGTTAGCTCAAGACCCTCCTACTTGGACCAGGTTCTGTATCCAGAAAGGAAAGGGAAAAATATTAATGGCACAAACATTGACTGATGATAAAAAAGGAAATTCTACAGGATTTAGACGAGGATGACCCGAACCCTCCCCCATACTGGATAATGACATGCCTGCCTCCTAGTGTTCCACCAGTACCAGAGGATGCCTTAAAACCCAAGCCAAGGCCAGGTGAAGTTCCTGCAGCAGCCACTGCTCTTCACCAGCTCTCCCAGAGTTCATAAAGCTGCCATTTTGGCAGGCTCCGATCCCAGCAATGGAGACCTCTGGTCAATGCCCCCAGAATTCCACCTCAGCTATACCTCCTAGATTGTATCCATCTCTCCCGATCTGCACTCCGCCAAGGAACAGGGGGAAAAACCCCATTATGGATGCCCCTCAGAGAGCTACAACAGCCTCCAGTTCAGGATACATGGGGGAGTACCATCAGCCCCCTGTAGCCTATTATTACCAGCCATTTTCCTCTATGTATATATTAAACTGGCAGAGACATGCTCCACCATACTTGGGGGAGCCACAAGCCATGATTAGGCTAATGGAGACTATTTTTTGAACCCACTGCTTTACATAGGATGACATAATCCAACCACTAGTCTCCCACTTTAGCACTGAGGAAAGACACAGGAGCCTACCTGAGGTCAGAAAATGGTTAAAAGAAATGGCAGCTGCTGCTGCTGCTGCAGCTAAGTCGCTTCAGTCGTGTCCGACTCTGTGCGACCCCAGAGACGGCAGCCCACCAGGCTCCCCCGTCCCTGGGATTCTCCAGGCAAGAACACTGGAGTGTTTTGCCATTTCCTTCTCCAATGCATGAAAGTGAAACGTGAAACTGAAGTCGCTCAGTCGTGTCCAACTCAAAGCGACCCCATGGACTGCAGCCTACGAGGCTCCTCCGTCCATGGGATTTTCCAGGCAAGAGTACTGGTACTGCAAACCCACAGCAGTGGGCAAAACTAGCCACCCCCGATAAGAGGCTCAATTGGGACTGTAACACAGAGGAAGGGAGGGGCCACCTGGAGAGATAGCGGGTGACTATTTTACAAGGTCTCCAAAGGGGGGCTGGAAAAGCTCTGAGTATGGCAAAACCCTCCGAAGTGATTCAAGGGGAAAGTGAATCACCGTCTGAGTTCTGTGAAAGACTGTGCGAGGCCTATAGACTTTATACGCCAATAGACCCAGCCAGAGCTGCTGGGTCTCAGATGGTGGTAAATGTAGCCTATATGTCTCTAGCCTACCCTGAAAATGTCAGATGGGGGGAACACCAAGTGACTCATGATTTTTTATACATCCCTGAATGCCCAGTACCTTTGTTAGGAAGAGACTTGCTGTCTAAACTGGGGGTACAAGCGACCTTTCCAACCACAAAAGACCCACTGTTCGAGTGGGCTCAACCACCTATTTTCTCTTCCTCTCAGTAACCCCTCAAGATGAATGGAGATTGCACAATCCCTCGGAAAGGACACAGGACTGGTTAAACAGTCAAGAAAGTGAAAGTGAAGTCGCTCAGTCGTGTCCGACTCCTCTCGACCCCATGCAAGAGCCCCTATCAGACTCATCTGTCCATGGGATTTCCCAGGCAAGAGAACTGGAGTGAGTTGCCATTTCCTTCTCCAGGAAATCTTCCTGAACCAGGGATCGAACCCAGGTCTCTGCATTGCAGGCAGACACTTAACCGTCTGAGCCACCAGGGAAGCCTAAACCATCAAGAGAAAGAGTTAACTCAACAGCTCCTGAGGTCTGGGAGGAAGACAACCCCAACCCCCTAGGCTTGCAAAATAAGTCCCGCTGGTACTAGAACTCAAACCCGGTACAATTACAACAGCACCCGCCTTGGGCCTGCCAGACCTTGCAAAGCCATTTACTCTTTATGTGACTGAAAAGGACAAGGTGGCTATGGGAGTGGTATCCCAGACTATGGGGACCTGGGGCAGACCAGTGACTTATCTCCAATCAGCTGGACAATGTTGCCACTGGGTGGCAGGGATTCTTACAGGCAGTTGCTGCAGTTGCCTTACTGATCTAGGAGGCAACCAAGCTGACTTTGGGCCAAGATTTGTTCATAAAAGTCCTGCATGAGGTCCAACTCTCCTGCGAGGGGACCCCCATAAATGGCTGTCAACATCCCAGATTACTCAATACCAGGGACTGTTATATGAGAACCCCCATGTTACTACTGAGCCTTGTCAGGCCCTGAATCTGGCCACATTCTTTCTTGTGGGAGAAGGTGGGCCCTCACATGATTGCAAGGAAATATGCCAGCAGACCTGACTTGAGAGACCAGCCAATCCCGGACCCAGATTTGGTCTTGTACACCAATGGCTCCAGCTTGGTGAAACAAGGACAATGACTGTTGGGATATGCAGTAGTCATGGAAGGAACAATCGTTGAGGCTAGCTCTCTGCCATCACACCGGTCCACTCAACAGGCCAAACTATATGCTCTAATCCAGGCCCTCCAGCTGTCCAAAGGTAAGAAGACAAACATTGACACAGACTCCAGGTATGCTTTTGTCACACGACAGGGCTCTGTATAAGGGAGAGGCCTTTGACAGCTAGTGAAAAGGATATTAAAAATAAGGAAGAAATTAAGACCCTATTAGATGCTGCCTGGGAACCAGAAAAGGTTGCAGTCATACACTGCTGAGGACGTCAAAAAGAGGATACCCCCCGGGCTCAGGGAACACCCTGGCAGATGAGACCGCTAAACAAGCAGCTGAGGGCTTGGGGGTGACAAGTAAAGCCCCTATGAAAGCTCTCATATCGTTGGGGCTACCTAACGCTAGACTCTCCAAAATACACTGAAGTCCAAAACCAAATAGCCAAAGCAGAAGGGGCCATCACGACTGAAAAGGGATGGTGGGAATTGCCAAGTGGCAAGTATTGGTACCAGAGGAACTGTCACCCACTCTGGTAAGCCAAATACACCAAGAGACCCATCTAGGCCGTGATAAACTGGAAGAGCTAATTTGAAAATATTTCTTGGTTCCCTGCCTCTCTTCCCTATGCAGGACAAAATCTCAGAACTGCACTGCCTGCTCATAGGTCAGTGCTGCCTCTTGGCGCAGACAGAAACCTCTAGGGATTCAGGTAAAAAGCGTTCTACCCTTTGAACACCTGGGAGTGGACTTCATCGAAAGGAAACCTCATCCACACTACCATTACCTGCTGGGCATGGTATGTACGTTCTTGGGATGGGTAGAAGTTTTTCCTACCTGGACTGAAAGAGCATCAGAAGTAGCCTGGTGCCTGCTTAGGGAGATAGTTCCCAGATTTGGATTTCCTACCACATTGGTTCCAATCATTCATTCCAGTCCCAAGAAAGGCAATGCATTCATTCGAATCCCAAAGAAACGCAATGCAAGAGGATGTTCAAAAGACCGCACAGTTGCACTCATCTCACACGCTAGTAAAGTAATGCTCAAAATTCTCCAAGCCAGGCTTCGGCACTACGTGAACCGTGAACTTCCGGATGTTCAAGCTGGTTTAGAAAACGCAGAGGAACCAGAGATCAAATTGCCAACATCCAACATCCAAATTGCCACTCATCGAAAAAGCAAGAGAGTTCCAGAAAAACATCTATTTCTGCTTTATTGACTATTTCAAAGCCCTTGACTGTGTGGATCACACTAAACTGTGGAAAATTCTAAAAGAGATGGGAATACCAGACCACCTGACCTGCCTCTTGAGAAACCTATGTGCAGGTCAGGAAGCAACAGTTTGAACTGGACATGGAACAACAGACTGGTTCCAAATAGGAAAAGGAGTACGTCAAGGCTGTCTATTGTCACCCTGCTTATTTAACTTCTATGCAGAGTACATCATGAGAAACGCTGGGCTGAAGGAAGCACAAGCTGGAATCAAGATTGCCGGGAGAAATATCAATAACCTCAGATATGCAGATGACACCACCCTTATGGCAGAAAGTGAAGAGGAACTAAAAAGCCTCTTGATGAAAGTGAAAGAGAGAATGAAAAAGTTGGCTTAAAGCTCAACATTCAGAAGACGAAGATCATGGCATCTGGTCCCTTCACCTCATGGGAAATAGATGTGGAAACAGTGTCAGACTTTATTTTTTGGGGCTCCAAAATCACTGCAGATGGTGATTGCAGCCATGAAGTTGGAAGATGCTTCCTCCTTGGAAGGAAAGTTATGACCCACCTAGATAGCATATTCAAAAGCAGAGACATTACTTTGCCAACAAAGGTCTATCTAGTCAAGGCTATGATTTTTCCAGTCGTCATGTATGGATGTGAGAGTTGGAATGTGAAGAAAGCTGAGTGCCGAAGAATTGATGCTTTTGAACTGTGGTGTTGGAGAAGACTCTTGAGAGTCCCTTGGACTGCAATGAGGTACAACGAGTCCATCCTAAAGGAGATCAGTCCTGGGTGTTCATTGGAAGGACTGAAGCTGAAACTGAAACTCCCATACTTTGGCCACATCATGTGAAGAGTTGACTCATTGGAAAAAACTCTGATGCTGGGAGGGATTGGCAGCAAGAGAAGAAGGGGACCACAGAGGATGAGATGGCTGGATGGCATCACCGACTCGATGGACATGAGTTTGAGTGAACTCTGGAAGTTGGAGATGGACAGGAAGGCCTGGCGTGCTGCAATTCATGGGGTTGCAAAGAATCGGACAGTACTGAGGGACTGAACTGAACTGAACTGAACCAGCATTGGATCGGACAATGGCTTTTGTAGCTGATTTAGTACAACAAGTAAACAAAACTTACATCCAGTGGAAATTACATACAGCATATAGGCCCCAGAGTTCTGGGATGGTGGAAGGAACCAACCAGACACTTAAAGAGACACTATCCCAGTGGATCTTAGAGACGGACTGTTCCTGGGTGGACTTGTTTCTGACACCTCTGCTCAGGCTCAGGATGACCCCACAGACCCATGGCTCTTCTCCGTACAAAATTGTGTATGGGAGGCCCCTCACATAATTAAACAGGTGTCAAGAAATTTGTCCCAGGTAAGAAGAGATGAGATATCACAGCAGATGGAACAACTGTGTAAGGTAATAAATCAGGAAACTAAGTTTGTGCAAGAAAGAGTGCCATTCCCCCTCAGGGAACAGATTCACGAATTTGCGCCCAGGGATCAGGTGTGGTCAAGCACTGGAAACACGACTCCTTGGCCACACATTGGAAGGGTCCGTATACTGTTGTTCTAACCAGCCCTTCTGCAGTTAAAGTTGCAGGTGTCACTCCCTGGGTCCACCACATGAGGCCGAGGAGAGCATACCATGCAGACCTGGAGGACACCGAGCGGACTACACAAAAGGACCCCACTGATCCCTGTGAAACCAAGATCATCTTAAAGAAGAAACAGAGATGAAGCTCTACAATCAACTGCTGCTACACGGACTTGCTGGTATCATCTTGAAACTAACCATAGTTTCAGTACAAAGAGGGACCTGTGCTATAATCAAAATTGAGTGTTGTGTATATATTCCTGATTTATCCGGCTATATATCAGCCACCCTAGATGACATGAAAGGTCAGATAAAAGTTATGTCTGATGACAATCTTCCTTTTTGGACTTCCGTCCTATCTTGGGTGATTGGTGGAAAACTATATTTACCATTGTTATAGTTGCCTTGATAGTTCTGCTTTGTGGACCCTTTAGTTTACAATGTATTATGAACTTTGTAACCCAAAGGTTGACATCATTCTCCTAGATTGGAGGTCGGAGAGTCAGGGTGCAATATATCCCTATGAATGCTGCTCATACTATGAGATAAGAGCATCAAGAGTGGGGAATGAAGGAGGAAACAGACAGAACAGGCTCCATCTTGAAAGCAGGACTCCATCTTGGGCCTGACTGTGGACTTTGAGCTATATGCCCAGTATCTATGGAACCGACATACCAACTGGAAAACCAGGCCCCCTGGATGGAAGAGCCCCAGCGCTTGTACGTAGACTTTCTGTTGCCTAAAAGAATACCCTAATTATCTGTGTAACCGAATAGAATCATAAATCCTATTATGCTTATTGGGTTATGCCAACAGGCCTATTGACAATTGTCCACTGTTAACTACCTAGGTTTAAGGCCTATGGATCACGGGTTAACTTTGATTGTATCTTTCTTTCCTTTGTTCAAACTAGTTTCAGGGAATTTGGGTAGGTGAATTGGGCACTTACACTTAGGGTACATAATGTTTTTAGAAAAGCTGGTCAGGGTCCTAGGGTAAGAGGAGACTCTGCCTTGGGCCCGCCGGTGTAAGAAACTGCACTCCACTATCTGCATTGTCCTTCTGAGTGAGTTTGTTTCCCGGAAAGCGTGGCTACAACATTTGGTGCATGGGCCGGGAAACTCCTCACTTTGAGGAGACAAGTCCCATTTGGGACTACTCCAAGGACTTGCGGCTTGAATCTTCTAGAGGGGCGAAGGTGCCTCGCCTTTTTGGAAGTATTCTGTATCTCAGTGCCTGGACCTTTCATGTTAGAAGGTAGTGGACAGCAGCAGGGGAACTGAGCACTCAGGTGAGGAGGAACCCACCCAGTAGGTGGAAGAGGGAGCCTGATCACCCCGCTGGGAGGGATTAGAAGGGGCACAGATCCACAGGAGCCTGGAATAGACAGGTGGCAACGGTTGCTTGGTACACAGGTTGATGAGCATGTTAGGGCTTAGGAAGGAAATTTGTGAAGATCATTTAGAAGGTGGTGTCCATGCCGTCTTGGGGAAAATTATTACCAAGCAATTGCCAGGGGATTTTTAAGAAAAGAAACTTGGTTTTTGTGTGCCTGTATTCTGCCCTCCCCAAGGAGGTGTCCCATCTACTATGAAATTCTTGACCCCCTCGGAATAGTCAGGCTAGAAGGAGGGGATACATAAGTGAGTACAATTTGTCTTTTCTGGATACCGCCTGGGACGTGGGATATTTAACCCATCTGTATTTTCATCCGCACCTGATCAAGCCCACCAAGGCAGAAGGGACTTTAAAAGTGAAGGGAGAAACAGTCTTGGACCACGTGGTGTTCTGGTTTCGGCTATGCTGGCCAGCAGGTGAAGACACTGAGATCCCCCTTCTCCTTCTGGAACTGGCAGGTAAGGTTCTGCTGTCTCCTATTAGGAGGGAGGCAGAATGGCAATTGAAGTGTCATTGAGTGGAAATTGAAGAAAGTAGGGAAAACCTCTAGACAATTCAGGTATGACCTAAATCAAATCCCTTATGATTATACAGTGGAAGTGAGAAATAGATTTAAGGGACTAGATCTGATAGAGTGCCTGATGAACTATGGATGGAGGTTCGTGACATTGTACAGGAGACAGGGATCAAGACCATCCCCATGGGAAAGAAATGCAAAAAAGCAAAATGGCTGTCTGGTGAGGTCTTACAAATAGCTGTGAAAAGAATAGACGTGAAAAGCAAAGGAGAAAAGGAAAGATATAAGCATCTGAATGCAGAGTTCCAAAGAATAGCAAGAATTCATAAGAAAGCCTTCCTCAGCGATCAATACAAAGAAATAGAGGAAAACAACAGAATGGGAAAGACTAGAGATCGCTTCAAGAAAATTAGAGATACCAAGGCAACATTTCATGCAAAGATGGGCTCGATAAAGGACAAAAATGGTATGGACCTAACAGAAGCAGAGGATATGAAGAAGAGGTGGCAAGAACACACAAAAGAACTGTACAGAAAAGATCTTCACTACCCAGATAATCACAATAGTGTGATCACTGACCTAGAGCCAGACATCCTGGAATGTGAAGTCAAGTGGGCATTAGAAAGGATCACTACGAACAAAGCTAGTACAGGTGATGAAATTCCAGTTGAGCTATTTCAAATCCAGTAAGATGATGCTGTGAAAGTGCTGCACTCAATATGCCAGCAAATTTGGAAAACTCAGCAGTGGCCACAGGACTGGAAAAGGTCAGATTTCATTCCAATCCCAAAGAAAGGCAATGCCAAAGAATGCTCAAACTACTGCACAATTGCACTCATCTCACACGCTAGTAAAGTGATGCTCAAAATTCTCCAAGCCAGGCTTCGGCACTACATGCACCATGAACTTCTAGATGTTCAAGCTGGTTTAGAAAAGGCAGAGGAACCAGAGAACAAGTTGCCAACATCCGCTGGATCGTCAAAAAAGCAAGAGAGTTCCAGAAAAACATCTATTTCTGCTTCATTGACTATGCCAAATCCTTTGACTGTGTGGATCACAATAAACTGTGGAATCACAATAAACTGTGGATCACAATAAACTGTGGAAAATTCTGAAAGAGATGAGAATACCAGACCACCTGACTTGCCTCTTCAGAAACTTATATGCAAGTCAGGAAGCAACAGTTAGAACTGGACATGGAAGAACAGACTGGTTCCAAATAGGAAAAGGAGTACGTCAAGGCTGTCTATTGTCACCCTGCTTTTTAACTTCTATGCAGAGTACATCATGAGAAACACTGCACTGGAAGAAGCACAAGCTGGAATCCATATTGCCGGGAGAAATATCAATAACCTCATATATGCAGATGACACCACCCTTATGGCAGAAAGTGAAGAGGAACTCAAAAGCCTCTTGATGAAAGTGAAAGAGAGAATGAAAAAGTTGGCTTAAAGCTCAACATTCAGAAGATGAAGATCATGGCATCTGGTCCCATCATCTCTTGGGAAATAGATGGAGAAACAGTGTCAGACTTTATTTTTTTGGGGCTCCAAAATCACTGCAGATGGTGATTGCAGCCATGAAGTTGGAAGACGCTTACTCCTTGGAAGGAAAGTTATGACCCACCTAGATAGCATATTCAAAAGCAGAGACATTACTTTGTCAACAAAGTTCCATCTAGTCAAGGCTATAGATTTTCCAGTCCTCATGTATGAATGGGAGAGTTGGACTGTGAAGAAAGCTGAGTGCCGAAGAATTGATGCTTTTGAACTGTGGTGTTGGAGAAGACTCTTGAGAGTCCCTTGGACTGCAAGGAGATCCAACCAGTCCATTGTGAAGGAGATCAGCCCTGGGATTTCTTTGGAAGGAATGATGCTAAAGCTGAAACTCTAGTACTTTGGCCACCTCATGAGAAGACTTGACTCATTGGAAAAGACTCTGATGCTGGGAGGGATTGTGGGCAGGAGGAGAAGGGGATGACAGAGGATGAGCTGGCTGGATGGCATCACTGACTCGATGGACAGGAGTTTGAGTGAACTCCGGAAGTTGGTGATGGACAGGGAGGCCTGGCGTGCTGTAATTCATGGGGTTGCAAAGAGTCAGACATGACTGAGTTCTGAACCGAACTGAACTGAACTGAGTGGAAATATCAGAAGTACATAGGGTACTGAGGTCTTCGTAGACAGAACAAAAAGGAAAAGTAGAAGAAGGTCTGAGAAGGTAAGCAAGATGGGAAGAAGTGAATCTAAGGCAACTGTATTGGAGTGTATGATTAAAAATTTAAAGAAGTGATTTGGAGGAGACTATGGGTTGAAGATGAAGCCTAACTGCCTCCACATACTCTGTGAGGTCGAACGGCCCCCTATGGGAGTAGGATGGCCATCAGAGAACCCCATGAACTTAAAAATAGTGGAAGCAGTCTATACAGTATTCACAGGGCAGCCAGAACACCTGGATCAATACCCATATATTGACTCATGCCTAGGGTTAGCTCAAGACCCTCCTCCATGGACAAGGCTTTGGATCCAGATGGAAAGGGAAAAATATTAATGGCTCAAAAATTGACTGATGATAAAATAGGATATTTTACAGGATATGGACGGGGATGACCCTACCCCTCCCCCGTATTATATATGGATATTGACGTGCCTGCCTCTTAGTGCTCCACCAGGACTAGAGGGCACCTTAATGCCCAAGCCAGGGCCAGGTGAAGTTCCTGCAGCAGCCACTACTCTTCCACCAGCTCTCCCGGAATTCACAGAGCTGCCATTTTGTCAGGCTCCGATCCCAGCAATGGAGACCTCTGGTCAATGGCCCCAGAATTCCACCTCAGCTGTTCCTTCTAGATTGTATCCATCTCTCCCGATCTGCACTCCACCAAGGAACAGGGGGAAAGAACCCCACTACAGATGCCCCTCAGAGAGCTACAACAGCCTCCAGTTCAGGACGCATGGGGGAGTACCATCAGCCCCCGTAGCCTATTATTACCAGCCATTTTCCTCTACGTATATATTAAACTGGCAGAGACATGCTCCACCATACTCGGGGGAGCCACAAGCCATGATTAGGCTAATGGAGACTATTTTTTGAACCCACTGCTCTACATAGGATAACATAATCCAACCATTCGTCTCTCTCTTCAGCACTGATGAAAGACACAGGATCCTAACTGAGGCTAGAAAATGGTTAAGACAAACGGTAGCTGAGGGTACTGCAAAGCCACAACGGTGGGCAGAACTAACCATTCCCAATAAGGGCCCAATTAGGACTGTAACACAGAAGAAGGGAGGGGCCACCTGGAGAGATAGCAGGTGACTATTTTACAAGGTCTCAAGGGGGGCGGGGGGCGAAAAGCTCCTTATTTTAGGAGGGACGGCAAAACCCTCCCAAGTGATTCTAAGGGAAAGTGAATCACTGTCTGAGTTCTATGAAAGACTGTGCGAGGCCTATAGACTTTATACGCCAATAGACCCAGCCAGAGCTGCTGGGTCTCAGATGGTGGTAAATGTAGCCTATATGTCTCTAGCCTACCCTGAAAATGTCAGATGGGGGGACACCAAGTGACTCATGAATTTTTATACATCCCTGAATGCCCAGTACCTTTGTTAGGAAGAGACTTGCTGTCTAAATTGGGGGCACAAGTGACCTTTCCAACCACGAAAGACCCACTGTTCCACTGGGCTCAACTACCTATTTTCTCTTCCTCTCTGTAACCCCTCAAGATGAATGGAGGTTGCACAATCCCCCGGAAAGGAAACCAGATGGGTTAAACAGTCAAGAAAGTGAAAGTGAAGTTGCTCAGTCGTGTCCCACTCTTTTCGACCCCATGAGCCCTAACCTTCCAGGCTCTTCTGACCATGGGATTTTCCAGGCAAGAGTACTGGAGTGAGTTGCCATTTCTTTCTCCAGGGGATCTTCCTGACCCAGGACCGAACACAGGTCTCCGCATTGCAGGCAGACGCTTTAATGGCTGCGCTACCAGGGAAGGCTAAACAGTCAAGAGAGAGAGTTAGGCTCTGGGTACTGGGCATTCAGGGATGTATAAAGATTCATGAGTCACTTGGTGTCCCTCCATCTGACATTTTCAGGGTAGGCTAGAGACATATAGGCTACATTTACCACCATCTGAGACCCAGCAGATGCATGATGATGTATAGCAAAACAAATGCAATATTGTAAAGTTAAAAAAAATAATAATTAATAATAATAAATAAATTTAAAAAAAAAAGAAAAGAAAAGAGAGAGAGAGAGTTAACTCAACAATTCCTGAGGTCTGGGAGGAACACAACCCCAACCCCAAAGGCTTGCAAAATAAGTCCTGCTGGTACTAGAACTCAAACCCGGTACAATTACATCAGCACCTGCCTTGGGCCTGCCAGACCTTGCTAAGCCATTTACTCTTTATGTGACTGAAAAGGACAAGGTGGCTATGGGAGTGGTATCCCAGACTATGGGGACATGGGACAGACCAGTGACTTATCTCTAATCAGCTGGACAATGTTGGCACTGGGTGGCTGGGATTCTTACAGGCAGTTGCTGCAGTTGCCTTACTGGTCCGGGAGGCAACCGAGCTGACTTTGGGTCAAGATTTGTTCGCAAAAGTCCCACATGAGGTCAAACTCTCCTGCGAGGGGACCCCCATAAATGGGTGTCAACATCCCGGATACTCAATACCAGGGACTGTTATGTGAGAACTCCCATGTTACTACTGAGCCTTGTCAGGCCCTGAATCTGGCCACACTCTTTCTTGTGGGAGAAGGTGGGCCCTCACATGATTGCAAGGAAATATGCCAGCAGACCTGACTTGAGAGACCAGCCAATCCCGGACCCAGATTTGGTCTTGTACACCAATGGCTCCAGCTTGGTGAAACAAGGACAATGACTGTTGGGATATGCAGTAGTCACGGAAGGATCAATCGTTGAGGCTAGCTCTCTGCCATCACACCGGTCCACTCAACAGGCCAAACTATATGCTCTAATCCAGGCCCTCCAGCTGTCCAAAGGTAAGAAGACAAACATTGACACAGACTCCAGGTATGCTTTTGTCACACGACAGGGCTCTGTATAAGGGAGAGGCCTTTGACAGCTAGTGAAAAGGATATTAAAAATAAGGAAGAAATTAAGACCCTATTAGATGCTGCCTGGGAACCAGAAAAGGTTGCAGTCATACACTGCTGAGGACGTCAAAAAGAGGATACCCCCCGGGCTCAGGGAACACCCTGGCAGATGAGACCGCTAAACAAGCAGCTGAGGGCTTGGGGGTGACAAGTAAAGCCCCTATGAAAGCTCTCATATCGTTGGGGCTACCTAACGCTAGACTCTCCAAAATACACTGAAGTCCAAAACCAAATAGCCAAAGCAGAAGGGGCCATCACGACTGAAAAGGGATGGTGGGAATTGCCAAGTGGCAAGTATTGGTACCAGAGGAACTGTCACCCACTCTGGTAAGCCAAATACACCAAGAGACCCATCTAGGCCGTGATAAACTGGAAGAGCTAATTTGAAAATATTTCTTGGTTCCCTGCCTCTCTTCCCTATGCAGGACAAAATCTCAGAACTGCACTGCCTGCTCATAGGTCAGTGCTGCCTCTTGGCGCAGACAGAAACCTCTAGGGATTCAGGTAAAAAGCGTTCTACCCTTTGAACACCTGGGAGTGGACTTCATCGAAAGGAAACCTCATCCACACTACCATTACCTGCTGGGCATGGTATGTACGTTCTTGGGATGGGTAGAAGTTTTTCCTACCTGGACTGAAAGAGCATCAGAAGTAGCCTGGTGCCTGCTTAGGGGGATAGTTCCCAGATTTGGATTTCCTACCACATTGGTTCCAATCATTCATTCCAGTCCCAAGAAAGGCAATGCATTCATTCGAATCCCAAAGAAACGCAATGCAAGAGGATGTTCAAAAGACCGCACAATTGCACTCATCTCACACGCTAGTAAAGTAATGCTCAAAATTCTCCAAGCCAGGCTTCGGCACTACGTGAACCGTGAACTTCCGGATGTTCAAGCTGGTTTAGAAAAGGCAGAGGAACCAGAGATCAAATTGCCAACATCCAACATCCAAATTGCCACTCATCGAAAAAGCAAGAGAGTTCCAGAAAAACATCTATTTCTGCTTTATTGACTATTTCAAAGCCCTTGACTGTGTGGATCACACTAAACTGTGGAAAATTCTAAAAGAGATGGGAATACCAGACCACCTGACCTGCCTCTTGAGAAACCTATGTGCAGGTCAGGAAGCAACAGTTTGAACTGGACATGGAACAACAGACTGGTTCCAAATAGGAAAAGGAGTACGTCAAGGCTGTCTATTGTCACCCTGCTTATTTAACTTCTATGCAGAGTACATCATGAGAAACGCTGGGCTGAAGGAAGCACAAGCTGGAATCAAGATTGCCGGGAGAAATATCAATAACCTCAGATATGCAGATGACACCACCCTTATGGCAGAAAGTGAAGAGGAACTAAAAAGCCTCTTGATGAAAGTGAAAGAGAGAATGAAAAAGTTGGCTTAAAGCTCAACATTCAGAAGACGAAGATCATGGCATCTGGTCCCTTCACCTCATGGGAAATAGATGTGGAAACAGTGTCAGACTTTATTTTTTGGGGCTCCAAAATCACTGCAGATGGTGATTGCAGCCATGAAGTTGGAAGATGCTTCCTCCTTGGAAGGAAAGTTATGACCCACCTAGATAGCATATTCAAAAGCAGAGACATTACTTTGCCAACAAAGGTCTATCTAGTCAAGGCTATGATTTTTCCAGTCGTCATGTATGGATGTGAGAGTTGGAATGTGAAGAAAGCTGAGTGCCGAAGAATTGATGCTTTTGAACTGTGGTGTTGGAGAAGACTCTTGAGAGTCCCTTGGACTGCAATGAGGTACAACGAGTCCATCCTAAAGGAGATCAGTCCTGGGTGTTCATTGGAAGGACTGAAGCTGAAACTGAAACTCCCATACTTTGGCCACATCATGTGAAGAGTTGACTCATTGGAAAAAACTCTGATGCTGGGAGGGATTGGCAGCAAGAGAAGAAGGGGACCACAGAGGATGAGATGGCTGGATGGCATCACCGACTCGATGGACATGAGTTTGAGTGAACTCTGGAAGTTGGAGATGGACAGGAAGGCCTGGCGTGCTGCAATTCATGGGGTTGCAAAGAATCGGACAGTACTGAGGGACTGAACTGAACTGAACTGAACCAGCATTGGATCGGACAATGGCTTTTGTAGCTGATTTAGTACAACAAGTAAACAAAACTTACATCCAGTGGAAATTACATACAGCATATAGGCCCCAGAGTTCTGGGATGGTGGAAGGAACCAACCAGACACTTAAAGAGACACTATCCCAGTGGATCTTAGAGACGGACTGTTCCTGGGTGGACTTGTTTCTGACACCTCTGCTCAGGCTCAGGATGACCCCACAGACCCATGGCTCTTCTCCGTACAAAATTGTGTATGGGAGGCCCCTCACATAATTAAACAGGTGTCAAGAAATTTGTCCCAGGTAAGAAGAGATGAGATATCACAGCAGATGGAACAACTGTGTAAGGTAATAAATCAGGAAACTAAGTTTGTGCAAGAAAGAGTGCCATTCCCCCTCAGGGAACAGATTCACGAATTTGCGCCCAGGGATCAGGTGTGGTCAAGCACTGGAAACACGACTCCTTGGCCACACATTGGAAGGGTCCGTATACTGTTGTTCTAACCAGCCCTTCTGCAGTTAAAGTTGCAGGTGTCACTCCCTGGGTCCACCACATGAGGCCGAGGAGAGCATACCATGCAGACCTGGAGGACACCGAGCGGACTACACAAAAGGACCCCACTGATCCCTGTGAAACCAAGATCATCTTAAAGAAGAAACAGAGATGAAGCTCTACAATCAACTGCTGCTACACGGACTTGCTGGTATCATCTTGAAACTAACCATAGTTTCAGTACAAAGAGGGACCTGTGCTATAATCAAAATTGAGTGTTGTGTATATATTCCTGATTTATCCGGCTATATATCAGCCACCCTAGATGACATGAAAGGTCAGATAAAAGTTATGTCTGATGACAATCTTCCTTTTTGGACTTCCGTCCTATCTTGGGTGATTGGTGGAAAACTATATTTACCATTGTTATAGTTGCCTTGATAGTTCTGCTTTGTGGACCCTTTAGTTTACAATGTATTATGAACTTTGTAACCCAAAGGTTGACATCATTCTCCTAGATTGGAGGTCGGAGAGTCAGGGTGCAATATATCCCTATGAATGCTGCTCATACTATGAGATAAGAGCATCAAGAGTGGGGAATGAAGGAGGAAACAGACAGAACAGGCTCCATCTTGAAAGCAGGACTCCATCTTGGGCCTGCCTGTGGACTTTGAGCTATATGCCCAGTATCTATGGAACCGACATACCAACTGGAAAACCAGGCCCCCTGGATGGAAGAGCCCCAGCGCTTGTACGTAGACTTTCTGTTGCCTAAAAGAATACCCTAATTATCTGTGTAACCGAATAGAATCATAAATCCTATTATGCTTATTGGGTTATGCCAACAGGCCTATTGACAATTGTCCACTGTTAACTACCTAGGTTTAAGGCCTATGGATCACGGGTTAACTTTGATTGTATCTTTCTTTCCTTTGTTCAAACTAGTTTCAGGGAATTTGGGTAGGTGAATTGGGCACTTACACTTAGGGTACATAATGTTTTTAGAAAAGCTGGTCAGGGTCCTAGGGTAAGAGGAGACTCTGCCTTGGGCCCGCCGGTGTAAGAAACTGCACTCCACTATCTGCATTGTCCTTCTGAGTGAGTTTGTTTCCCGGAAAGCGTGGCTACAACATTTGGTGCATGGGCCGGGAAACTCCTCACTTTGAGGAGACAAGTCCCATTTGGGACTACTCCAAGGACTTGCGGCTTGAATCTTCTAGAGGGGCGAAGGTGCCTCGCCTTTTTGGAAGTATTCTGTATCTCAGTGCCTGGACCTTTCATGTTAGAAGGTAGTGGACAGCAGCAGGGGAACTGAGCACTCAGGTGAGGAGGAACCCACCCAGTAGGTGGAAGAGGGAGCCTGATCACCCCGCTGGGAGGGATTAGAAGGGGCACAGATCCACAGGAGCCTGGAATAGACAGGTGGCAACGGTTGCTTGGTACACAGGTTGATGAGCATGTTAGGGCTTAGGAAGGAAATTTGTGAAGATCATTTAGAAGGTGGTGTCCATGCCGTCTTGGGGAAAATTATTACCAAGCAATTGCCAGGGGATTTTTAAGAAAAGAAACTTGGTTTTTGTGTGCCTGTATTCTGCCCTCCCCAAGGAGGTGTCCCATCTACTATGAAATTCTTGACCCCCTCGGAATAGTCAGGCTAGAAGGAGGGGATACATAAGTGAGTACAGTTTGTCTTTTCTGGATACCGCCTGGGACGTGGGATATTTAACCCATCTGTATTTTCATCCGCACCTGATCAAGCCCACCAAGGCAGAAGGGACTTTAAAAGTGAAGGGAGAAACAGTCTTGGACCACGTGGTGTTCTGGTTTCGGCTATGCTGGCCAGCAGGTGAAGACACTGAGATCCCCCTTCTCCTTCTGGAACTGGCAGGTAAGGTTCTGCTGTCTCCTATTAGGAGGGAGGCAGAATGGCAATTGAAGTGTCATTGAGTGGAAATTGAAGAAAGTAGGGAAAACCTCTAGACAATTCAGGTATGACCTAAATCAAATCCCTTATGATTATACAGTGGAAGTGAGAAATAGATTTAAGGGACTAGATCTGATAGAGTGCCTGATGAACTATGGATGGAGGTTCGTGACATTGTACAGGAGACAGGGATCAAGACCATCCCCATGGGAAAGAAATGCAAAAAAGCAAAATGGCTGTCTGGTGAGGTCTTACAAATAGCTGTGAAAAGAATAGACGTGAAAAGCAAAGGAGAAAAGGAAAGATATAAGCATCTGAATGCAGAGTTCCAAAGAATAGCAAGAATTCATAAGAAAGCCTTCCTCAGCGATCAATACAAAGAAATAGAGGAAAACAACAGAATGGGAAAGACTAGAGATCGCTTCAAGAAAATTAGAGATACCAAGGCAACATTTCATGCAAAGATGGGCTCGATAAAGGACAAAAATGGTATGGACCTAACAGAAGCAGAGGATATGAAGAAGAGGTGGCAAGAACACACAAAAGAACTGTACAGAAAAGATCTTCACTACCCAGATAATCACAATAGTGTGATCACTGACCTAGAGCCAGACATCCTGGAATGTGAAGTCAAGTGGGCATTAGAAAGGATCACTACGAACAAAGCTAGTACAGGTGACGAAATTCCAGTTGAGCTATTTCAAATCCAGTAAGATGATGCTGTGAAAGTGCTGCACTCAATATGCCAGCAAATTTGGAAAACTCAGCAGTGGCCACAGGACTGGAAAAGGTCAGATTTCATTCCAATCCCAAAGAAAGGCAATGCCAAAGAATGCTCAAACTACTGCACAATTGCACTCATCTCACACGCTAGTAAAGTGATGCTCAAAATTCTCCAAGCCAGGCTTCGGCACTACATGCACCATGAACTTCTAGATGTTCAAGCTGGTTTAGAAAAGGCAGAGGAACCAGAGAACAAGTTGCCAACATCCGCTGGATCGTCAAAAAAGCAAGAGAGTTCCAGAAAAACATCTATTTCTGCTTCATTGACTATGCCAAATCCTTTGACTGTGTGGATCACAATAAACTGTGGAATCACAATAAACTGTGGATCACAATAAACTGTGGAAAATTCTGAAAGAGATGAGAATACCAGACCACCTGACTTGCCTCTTCAGAAACTTATATGCAAGTCAGGAAGCAACAGTTAGAACTGGACATGGAAGAACAGACTGGTTCCAAATAGGAAAAGGAGTACGTCAAGGCTGTCTATTGTCACCCTGCTTTTTAACTTCTATGCAGAGTACATCATGAGAAACACTGCACTGGAAGAAGCACAAGCTGGAATCCATATTGCCGGGAGAAATATCAATAACCTCATATATGCAGATGACACCACCCTTATGGCAGAAAGTGAAGAGGAACTCAAAAGCCTCTTGATGAAAGTGAAAGAGAGAATGAAAAAGTTGGCTTAAAGCTCAACATTCAGAAGATGAAGATCATGGCATCTGGTCCCATCATCTCTTGGGAAATAGATGGAGAAACAGTGTCAGACTTTATTTTTTGGGGCTCCAAAATCACTGCAGATGGTGATTGCAGCCATGAAGTTGGAAGACGCTTACTCCTTGGAAGGAAAGTTATGACCCACCTAGATAGCATATTCAAAAGCAGAGACATTACTTTGTCAACAAAGTTCCATCTAGTCAAGGCTATAGATTTTCCAGTCCTCATGTATGAATGGGAGAGTTGGACTGTGAAGAAAGCTGAGTGCCGAAGAATTGATGCTTTTGAACTGTGGTGTTGGAGAAGACTCTTGAGAGTCCCTTGGACTGCAAGGAGATCCAACCAGTCCATTGTGAAGGAGATCAGCCCTGGGATTTCTTTGGAAGGAATGATGCTAAAGCTGAAACTCTAGTACTTTGGCCACCTCATGAGAAGACTTGACTCATTGGAAAAGACTCTGATGCTGGGAGGGATTGTGGGCAGGAGGAGAAGGGGATGACAGAGGATGAGCTGGCTGGATGGCATCACTGACTCGATGGACAGGAGTTTGAGTGAACTCCGGAAGTTGGTGATGGACAGGGAGGCCTGGCGTGCTGTAATTCATGGGGTTGCAAAGAGTCAGACATGACTGAGTTCTGAACCGAACTGAACTGAACTGAGTGGAAATATCAGAAGTACATAGGGTACTGAGGTCTTCGTAGACAGAACAAAAAGGAAAAGTAGAAGAAGGTCTGAGAAGGTAAGCAAGATGGGAAGAAGTGAATCTAAGGCAACTGTATTGGAGTGTATGATTAAAAATTTAAAGAAGTGATTTGGAGGAGACTATGGGTTGAAGATGAAGCCTAACTGCCTCCACATACTCTGTGAGGTCGAACGGCCCCCTATGGGAGTAGGATGGCCATCAGAGAACCCCATGAACTTAAAAATAGTGGAAGCAGTCTATACAGTATTCACAGGGCAGCCAGAACACCTGGATCAATACCCATATATTGACTCATGCCTAGGGTTAGCTCAAGACCCTCCTCCATGGACAAGGCTTTGGATCCAGATGGAAAGGGAAAAATATTAATGGCTCAAAAATTGATTGATGATAAAATAGGATATTTTACAGGATATGGACGGGGATGACCCTACCCCTCCCCCGTATTATATATGGATATTGACGTGCCTGCCTCTTAGTGCTCCACCAGGACTAGAGGGCGCCTTAATGCCCAAGCCAGGGCCAGGTGAAGTTCCTGCAGCAGCCACTACTCTTCCACCAGCTCTCCCGGAATTCACAGAGCTGCCATTTTGTCAGGCTCCGATCCCAGCAATGGAGACCTCTGGTCAATGGCCCCAGAATTCCACCTCAGCTGTTCCTTCTAGATTGTATCCATCTCTCCCGATCTGCACTCCACCAAGGAACAGGGGGAAAGAACCCCACTACAGATGCCCCTCAGAGAGCTACAACAGCCTCCAGTTCAGGACGCATGGGGGAGTACCATCAGCCCCCGTAGCCTATTATTACCAGCCATTTTCCTCTACGTATATATTAAACTGGCAGAGACATGCTCCACCATACTCGGGGGAGCCACAAGCCATGATTAGGCTAATGGAGACTATTTTTTGAACCCACTGCTCTACATAGGATAACATAATCCAACCATTCGTCTCTCTCTTCAGCACTGATGAAAGACACAGGATCCTAACTGAGGCTAGAAAATGGTTAAGACAAACGGTAGCTGAGGGTACTGCAAAGCCACAACGGTGGGCAGAACTAACCATTCCCAATAAGGGCCCAATTAGGACTGTAACACAGAAGAAGGGAGGGGCCACCTGGAGAGATAGCAGGTGACTATTTTACAAGGTCTCAAGGGGGGCGGGGGGCGAAAAGCTCCTTATTTTAGGAGGGACGGCAAAACCCTCCCAAGTGATTCTAAGGGAAAGTGAATCACCGTCTGAGTTCTATGAAAGACTGTGCGAGGCCTATAGACTTTATACGCCAATAGACCCAGCCAGAGCTGCTGGGTCTCAGATGGTGGTAAATGTAGCCTATATGTCTCTAGCCTACCCTGAAAATGTCAGATGGGGGGACACCAAGTGACTCATGAATTTTTATACATCCCTGAATGCCCAGTACCTTTGTTAGGAAGAGACTTGCTGTCTAAATTGGGGGCACAAGTGACCTTTCCAACCACGAAAGACCCACTGTTCCACTGGGCTCAACTACCTATTTTCTCTTCCTCTCTGTAACCCCTCAAGATGAATGGAGGTTGCACAATCCCCCGGAAAGGAAACCGGATGGGTTAAACAGTCAAGAAAGTGAAAGTGAAGTTGCTCAGTCGTGTCCCACTCTTTTCGACCCCATGGGCCCTAACCTTCCAGGCTCTTCTGACCATGGGATTTTCCAGGCAAGAGTACTGGAGTGAGTTGCCATTTCTTTCTCCAGGGGATCTTCCTGACCCAGGACCGAACACAGGTCTCCGCATTGCAGGCAGACGCTTTAATGGCTGCGCTACCAGGGAAGGCTAAACAGTCAAGAGAGAGAGTTAGGCTCTGGGTACTGGGCATTCAGGGATGTATAAAGATTCATGAGTCACTTGGTGTCCCTCCATCTGACATTTTCAGGGTAGGCTAGAGACATATAGGCTACATTTACCACCATCTGAGACCCAGCAGATGCATGATGATGTATGGCAAAACAAATGCAATATTGTAAAGTTAAAAAAAATAATAATTAATAATAATAATAAATAAATTAAAAAAAAAGAAAAGAAAAGAGAGAGAGAGAGTTAACTCAACAATTCCTGAGGTCTGGGAGGAACACAACCCCAACCCCAAAGGCTTGCAAAATAAGTCCTGCTGGTACTAGAACTCAAACCCGGTACAATTACATCAGCACCTGCCTTGGGCCTGCCAGACCTTGCTAAGCCATTTACTCTTTATGTGACTGAAAAGGACAAGGTGGCTATGGGAGTGGTATCCCAGACTATGGGGACATGGGACAGACCAGTGACTTATCTCTAATCAGCTGGACAATGTTGGCACTGGGTGGCTGGGATTCTTACAGGCAGTTGCTGCAGTTGCCTTACTGGTCCGGGAGGCAACCGAGCTGACTTTGGGTCAAGATTTGTTCGCAAAAGTCCCACATGAGGTCAAACTCTCCTGCGAGGGGACCCCCATAAATGGGTGTCAACATCCCGGATACTCAATACCAGGGACTGTTATGTGAGAACTCCCATGTTACTACTGAGCCTTGTCAGGCCCTGAATCTGGCCACACTCTTTCTTGTGGGAGAAGGTGGGCCCTCACATGATTGCAAGGAAATATGCCAGCAGACCTGACTTGAGAGACCAGCCAATCCCGGACTGAATTTGGTCCTGTACACCAATGGCTCCAGCCTGGTGAAACAAGGACAATGACTCGTTGGGAATGCAGTAGTCACGGAAGAAACCATCATTGAGGCTAGCTCTCTGCCATCACACCGGTCCACTCAACAGGCCAAACTATATGCTCTAATCCAGGCCCTCCAGCTGTCCAAAGGTAAGAAGACAAACATTGACAGAGACTCCAGGTATGCTTTTGCCACAGGACAGGGCTCTGTATAAGGGAGAGGCCTTTTACAGCTAGTGAAAAGGATATTATTAATAAGGAAGATATTAAGACCCTATTAGATGCTGCCTGGGAACCAAAAAAGGTTGCAGTCATACACTGCTGAAGACGTCAAAAAGAGGATACCCCCCGGGCTCAGGGAACACCCTGGCAGATGAGACCGCTAAACAAGCAGCTGAGGGCTTGGGGGTGACAAGTGAAGCCCTTATGAAAGCTCTCATATTGTCGGAGCTACCTGAGCTAGTGCTAGACTCTCCAAAATACACTGAAGCCCAAAACCAATTAGCAAAGCAGAAGGGCCCATCAAGACTGAAAAGGGATGGTGGGAATTGCCAAGTGGCAAATTACTGGTACTACAGGAGTTGTCACCCACTCTGGTAAGCCAAACACACCAAGCAACCCATCTAGGCCATGATAAACAGAAAGAGGTAATTTGAAAATATTTCTTGGTTCCCCGCCTCTCTTCCCTATGCAGGACAAAATCTCAGAACTTCACTGCCTGATCAAAGGTCAATGTTGCCTCTGGCCACAGACAGAAGCCTCCAGGGATTTAGGTAAAAGGCATGCTGCCCTTTGAACACCTGGGAATGGACTTCACTGAAAGGAATCCTCACCCACACTACCATTACCTGCTGGGCATGGTATGTACATTCTAGGGATGCGTAGAAGCTTTTCCTACCCAGACTGAAAGAGCATCAGAAGTAACCCGGTGCCTGCTTAGGGAGATAGTTCCCAGATTTGGGTTTCCTACCAGCATTGGTTCCAATCATTCATTCCAATCCCAATAAAGGTGATGCATTCATTCAAATCCCAAAGAAAGTCAATGCCAAAGAATGCTCAAACTACTGTACAATTGCACTCATCTCATATGCTAGTTTTCCAAGCCAGGCTTCGGCACTACATGAACCGTGAACTTCCAGATGTTCAAGCTGGTTTAGAAAAGCCAAAGGAACCAGACATCAAATTGCCAACATCCGCTGGATCATCAAAAAAGCAAGAGACTTCCAGAAAAACATCTATTTCTGCTTTACTGACTATTTCAAAGCCTTTGACTGTGTGGATCACACTAAACTGTGGAAAATTCTGAAAGAGATGGGAATACCAGACCACCTGACCTGCCTTTTGAGAAACCTATATGCAGGTCAGGAAGCAACAGTTTGAACTGGACATGGAACAACAGACCGGTTCCAAATAGGAAAAGGAGTACAGTCAAGGCTGTCTATTGTTACCCTGCTTATTTAACTTCGATGCAGAGTACATCATGAGAAATGCTGGGCTGAAAGAAGCACAAGCTGGAATCAAGATTGCCGGGAAAATATCAATAACCTCAGATACGCAGATGACACCACCCTTATGGCAGAAAGTGAAGAGGAACTAAAAAGCCTCTTGATGAAACTGAAAGAGGAGAATGAAAAAGTTGGCTTAAAGCTCAACATTCAGAAGACGAAAATCATGGCATCTGGTCCCATCACCTCATGGGAAATAGATGGGGAAACAGTGGAAACAGTGTCAGACTTTATTTTTTTGGGCTCCAAAATCACTGCAGATGGTGATTGCAGCCATGAAGTTGGAAGACGCTTCCTCCTTGGAAGGAAAGTTATGACCCACTTAGATAGCATATTCAAAAGCAGAGACATTACTTTGCCAACAAAGGTCCGTCTAGTCAAGGCTCTGGTTTTTCCAGTCGTCATGTATGGATGACATTCACAGTTGGACTGTGAAGATAGCTGAGCACCAAAGAATTGATGCTTTTGAACTGTGGTGTTGGAGAAGACTCTTGAGAGTCCCTTGGACTGCAAGGAGATGCAAGGAGTCCATCCTAAAGGAGATCAGTCCTGGGTGTTCATTGGAAGGACTGATGCTGAAGCTCCAATTCTTTGGCTACCTCATGTGAACAGTTGACTCATTGGAAAAGACCATGATGCTGGGAGGGATTGGCGGCAGGAGGAGAAGGGGACGAAGGAGGATGAGATGCCTGGATGGCATCACCGATTCAATGGGCATGAGTTTGAGTGAACTCCAGAAGTTGGTGATGGACAGGGAGGCCTGGCGTGATGCAATTCGTGGGGTGGCAAAGAATCAGACATGACTGATGGACTGACCTGAACTGAACTGAACTGAACTGAACCAGCATTGGATCAGACAATGGCCTGGCTTTCGCAGCTGATTTAGTACAACAAGTAAGCAAAACTTACATCAAGTGGAAATTACATACAGCATATATGCCCCAGAGTCCAGAGATGGTGGAAGAAACCAACCAGACACTTAAAGAGACTCTCCCAGTGGATCTTAGAGACTGACTGTTCCTGGGTGGACTTGTTTCTGACAGCTCTGCTCAGGATGACCCCACAGTCCCATGGCTCCTCTCCGTACATAATTGTGTATGGGAGGCCCCCTCCCATAATAAAACATGTGTCAACAAATTTGTCTCAGGTAAAGGCATCCGGTCCCATCACTTCATGGGAAATAGATGGGGAAACAGTGGAAACAGTGTCAGACTTTATTTTTCTGGGCTCCAAAATCACTGCAGATGGTGACTGCAGCCATGAAATTAAAAGACGCTTACTCCTTGGAAGGAAAGTTATGACCAACCTAGATAGCATATTCAAAAGCAGAGACATTACTTTGCCAACAAAGGTCCATCTAGTCAAGGCTATGGTTTTTCCTGTGGTCATGTATGGATGTGAGAGTTGGACTGTGAAGAAGGCTGAGCGCCGAAGAATTGATGCTTTTGAACTGTGGTGTTGGAGAAGACTTTTGAGAGTCCCTTGGACTGCAAGGAGATCCAACCAGTCCATTGTGAAGGAGATCAGCCCTGGGATTTCTTTGGAAGGAATGATGCTAAAGCTGAAACTCCAGTACTTTTGCCACCTCATGTGAAGAGGTGACTCACTGGAAAAGACTCTGATGCTGGGAGGGATTGTGGGCAGGAGGAGAAGGGGACGACAGAGGACGAGATGGCTGGATGGCATATCTGACTCAATGGACATGAGTCTGAGTGAACTCCGGGAGTTGGTGATGGACAGGGAGGCCTGGCGTGTCGCGATTCATGGGGTCGCAAAAAGTCAGACACGACTGATCTGATCTGATCTGATCTGAAGGGGAGATGATATTTCACAGCAGATGGAACAACTGGGTAAGGTAATAAATCAGGTAACTAAGTTTGTACAAGAAAGGGTGCCATTCCCCCTCGGGGAACAGATTCACGAAATTGTGCCCGGGGATCAGGTGAGGTCAAGGACCGGAAACACGACTCCTTGGCCCCTGGAAGGGTCCGTATACTGTTGTTCTACCCATGGGGTTGCTCAGAGTAGGACACGACTGAGCGACTGAACTTTTACTTTTCACCTTCATGCATTGGAGAAGGAAATGGCAACCTAGTCCAGTGTTTTTGCCTGGAGAACCCCAGGGACGGGGGAGTGTGGTGGGCTGCTGTGTATGGGGTTGCATAGAGTCGGACACGACTGAAGCGACTTAGCAGCAGCAGCAGCAGCAACCAGCCCTACTGCAGTTAAAGTTGCAGGTGTCACTCCCTGGGTCCACCACATGAGGCCGAGGAGAGCATACCACGCAGACCTGGAGGACACCGAGCGGACTACACAAAAGGACCCCACTGATCCCTGTGAAACCAAGATCATCTTAAAGAAGAAACAGAGATGAAGCTCTACAATCAACTGCTGCTACTTGCTGGTATCATCTTGAAACTAACCATAGTTTCAGTACAAAGAGGGACCTGTGCTATAATCAAAATTGAGTGTTGTGTATATATTCCTGATTTATCCGGCTATATATCAGCCACCCTAGATGACATGAAAGGTCAGGTAAAAGTTATGTCTGATGACAATCTTCCTTTTTGGACTTCCGTCCTATCTTGGGTGAAGGGTGATTGGTGGAAAACTATATTTACCATTGTTATAGTTGCCTTGATAGTTCTGCTTTGTGGACCCTTTAGTTTACAATGTATTATGAACTTTGTAACCCAAAGGTTGACATTGTTCTCCCAAATTGGAGGTCGGAGAGTCAGGGTGCAATATATCCCTATGAATGCTGCTCATACTATGAGATAAGAGCATCAAGAGTGGGGAAACAGACAGAACCGGCTCCATCTTGAAAGCAGGACTCCATCTTGGGCCTGCCTGTGGACTTTGAGCTATATGCCCAGTATCTATGGAAACGACATACCAATTGGGAAACCAGCCCCCCTGGATGGAAGAGCCCCAAGGCTCGTACTTAGACTCTCTGTTGCCTAAAAGAATACCCTAATTATCTGTGTAACCGAATAGAATCATAAATTCTATTATGCTTATTGGGGTATGACCATAGGCCTATTGATAATTGTCCACTGTTAACTATCTAGGCTTAAGGCCTATGGATCACGGGATAACTTTGATTGTATGTTTCTTTTCCTTTGTTCAAACTAGTTTCAGGGAATTTAGGGAAGTGGGTTTGGGCACGTACACTTAGGGTAAAAGTTTTCAGAAAAACTGGTCAGGGTCCTTGGCTAAAGTCGACTCTGCCTTGGGCCCACCTGTGTAAGAAACTGTACTCCACTCTATGCATTGTCCTTCTGAATGAATTTGTTTCCCAGAACGTGTGGCTACAACATTCTTGGTGCCAGCAATGTAATATTTATTCACTCCCACTTGTTTTTCTCTTGGCCCATTTCTTTTGTATATTCTCATAAAATGACATTGGATTTGAAGACTCTGTTTTTTCAGTGTTGGAAGCCACAGGCTTCCTTGGTGGGTGAGGCAGAAAAAAAAATCTGTTTGCAAAGTGGGAGACCTAGTTCGATCCCTAGTTTGGGAAAATCCCCGAGTGAAGCGAATAGCTATGCACTCTCATATTCTTGGGGCTTTACTGGTGGCACAGAAGTTAAAAACCTTCCTGCAATATGGGAGACCTGGGATCAATCCCTGGGTCAGGAAGATTCTCCTGGTGAAGGGAATGGCTACCCACTCCAGTATTCTAGCTGGAGAATTCCTTGGACAGAGGAGACTGGCAGACAACAGTCCAAGGGGTAAGAAAAAGTTGGAAATGACAAAGCAACTGGCACTTTTTTAATATATGTATAGTAAAAGGGCTGATGATTCACCACCTATGGACACTGTACAAATTAATCTTCACTACATAAAATAGATGCTAAGTTTTACTCTGTTATAACTTTGTTTATATAAAATTATATAAATCTGAATTATGATGAATTGGGTCACAATGCTTTTCAGGTCTACTATATCCTTCTACTTCTCTGTTTAGCTGGACTTCCCTCGTGGTTTAGGTGGCAAGGAGTCTGCCTGCAATGCAAGAGAGACCCAGGCTTGATTCCTGGGTTGGAAAGATTCCCTGGAAAAGGAAATGGCAACCTACTCCAATATTCTTGTCTGGAGAATTCCATGGATGGAGGAGCCTGATGGGCTATAGCCCATGGCGTGGCAAGTGTCGGAAATGACTGAGCGACTTCTTTTCTCTGTATATCCATTCTATTAATTTTTTAGAGTTTGATATTGAATCTCCAACTAAAAATCTTAATTTGTCTACTTAAAAGTAGTTGCAATATATAGTGGAACTACATATAACCTTGTTCTGTATTTTCCAAGTCTCCTATAAATGTGTTATTGTATTTTAAAAATAAAAATTCAAAGCCTTTTTAAAAGCATTTAGAATTGAAACAACTCTGTATCATTCTTCCTTTGATATTAGAAATAAAGATTCTAGACTAAGATGAATTTCCTCGCTGCCCCCACCCCCGCCTATTAATTATTATTTTTTCAAAAATTTCCATTTCCAACCACTAGATGTCATACAGAGACCATGAAGTAGAATATCTTGGCCTTCTTCCACATTACTCATTACCAATTTCCTCAGCTTCAAGATTTAAGGTGGTTTGGGAAAATTTAGGCACTGGGCATTAGAGATGCAGGTCAGTGCAATTTTTTTCATGGGATGCATGCACAGACTTTAAGTCAATACCATATGGAATGTAAAGTGCTACCTCATTCACTGTAAAGCATTTTTTCAGGAATCTGGAAAATTAATGAAATGCGTCTATGAGAAGGATTCCACAGCCTTCTTCAAGCAGTAGTCTTGTACTTTACCCTGGGAGGGGAAACCTGGAATTCAAACAACTGGAAAGAAAATATCATATACTAGGAAAAAAATCAAAGGATTTGGACTCAGGAAGCTTTTGGATTAAATACTAGCTTGGCAATATGCTAATTGAGTAAATCTGGTACAACACTTAACTTCTGTGAGTATCAGTTCTCTGGTCTGTACAGTGAAAATAATACCTAACAAACAGGAATTGTGACAATCTAATAAAACCCTATATGTCTATCATTTAGAAGAGTTCTTGTCATGTTGTTAGTGCTCAATAAATCTTACCCATAGTTTAGATGGAGTGTCTTTTCAAAATTAAAATATAATGAAAATATATTATAATAAAATGATAACATTTTAAACCTGTATGGAAACTTATAGTTTAGAAAAGAAGGGGCAAGGATGGTTCACAGATGAAGTGAGTCGTGAATTCAATCTCAGAGGATGGATAGGCAATCCATTGAAAGAGGAAGGAGATTCCAGGCGATGAGAGTGATAAGGCTTTGGTTGAGGAGAAATGACTTTTTTTTTTTTTAATAAATAACAAGGGGTTTGCTGTGCCTGAAATGGGAGTAGATGTTAAAGAATTTGCCTGCAGTGCAGGGGACCCTGGTTCGATTCCTGGGTCAGGAAGATCCCTTGGAAAAGGGATAGGCTACACACTCCAGTATTCTTGGGCTTCCCTGGTGGCTCAGATGGTAAACAATCTGCCTGCAATACCAGAGACCTTAGTTCCCTCCCTCGGTTAGGAAGATCCCCTGGAGGAGGACATGGCAACCCACTCCAGTATTTTGCCTGGAGAATCCCCATGGACAGAGGAGCCAGGCCGGCTGCATTCCATGGGGTCGCAGAGTCGAACATGAATGAGCTACTAAGCACAGCACAGCACAGTGAGTGAGTAATGCATGTGTGGGTATGAGAATAGGAAGTTTTCATCAGATAGGAGGAAAAATTATAAAGTTTTATGTAGCCCAAGGTTTTTTGTTTGTTTGCTTCTGGCTGCCCTTTAAGTCTTGAGGTACTTTAGTTCCACAAGGAGAGATCCATGCCCCCTGCAGAGAAAGCTCAAATTCTTAACCACTGGACCACCAAGAAAGTCCCTATTGTAAGCCATTTTAAGGAATCTAGATTTTTCTTTTCCTTTTTATATTCAGCAGTGTATTTTGGAAGAATTGAAAATTAATGAGTCACAGAATTAGATTCACACTTAATAAAGATATCCTTGTGTTCAGTGTGTAAGTTGTGTTTGAGGGGTCTAACATTAATTGGTTGCAGCAATGGTTTAGGGTCTACAAGGAGAAAATGTCCATGTGATATAAATGGAGTGAATTTGGAAGATTCAGATGGATCAAAGGTTATGGAAAGTGAAGAGAAGAATTTGACTCAGAGTTCAAGGTTTGGGCTTGGGGAGGAAGTGAGAGAAATATTAACTGAGATGGTGATAAAAGGAGACTCTACCAGTTTAAAGGTGAGGACATGGGATGACTTGCTCCATGATGTAACTGTCAATATGTGTCTGGATTGCAGAAGAGAGTTATAGGTCTGATAAGTGAGAGCTGAAGCCACTGGAGAAGATTAGGTTGCTCAAAAAGATGGCTTTAGATGGAAAATAACATGTGGTTTTAGGCACAGAAACAGTTTAGAAATAAGCTAGTGAGAGAAGAGAAAGCGTCTGCAAAGAAAACTGAGTGTATAAGCAAAAAGAGAATTTCAAGATTAATTCTTGCTTGTTTAGAATTCAAAATGCCTGCATTAGTGGGAAGGGAGAGAAAGAAGATAGGATAAAGGGGAAATTGACCAATAAAAATTCCCCAAGAGGCGAAAGGAGATGAGATCCAAACCCAGACAGAGCTGATTGGCAAGATAAAGGATCCCTCCTAACATATAATTTAAAATATAAACAATAATAAACCAAAATAAGTGTAAGGAAGGCCAGTGAAGTTTGTGGAAAGAAAAAAAAAAAATCCCACCCACCATCCCACAGAACAAATTTTGAGTCAAGAGAGAATTTATAAAATAGAAATCATGACCTTTTTTACTAAGAATCATACTGGGCATAAAAAGCTCTCTGTAGTACATGAGATATACAAATATATATATGCATATATTTATATCTTACATATATATAATATATCACACTTATAAATATGTTATATACATATATGTAATGTATGTATGTAATACGCTATATATAACTATTTTGAAAAATAAAATCATAAAGAATTTCTCCTTTTATATATTCTTGCACATATCCATAAATTCTGCATTCAGTTATTAGGAAATGGCCTATTGTCCTCAAACACTGTACCACGTGACCTACATAATCAATTTGAAAAAGTTGGATTAATCTTTTTTACAAAGAAAATTAAAAGTAATTTTTATGTTAAAATTATTTGAATCTTGATTTAAAAATAATATTGAGATTATGGATCTAGAAAACTGTATTAAATGTCAAAAATGGTCTTTAGATAATATGCTCTTGTCATTTAATAGTGCACTAAAATATGAAGGACTTAAATTCATTTCATATTTTAATGCATTTAATATAAGTAACTTGTAATTTGTGATATACCATGTAAAGGGCAGGACAAGGAATTTTTAAGTGTAAAAAAGAAAACCACCAAGAAAATTAATACATTAGTAATAAAGACAGATACTGAGGTATGTCAGTTACTTTAAAGTCTTCAAACTTTCTTGGTTTTCAATATGCTTTCCAAAACATAAACACATTTGATAGGTTTTGTGATTCATTGAAGTTACTGGACTATTTGATAGAATTGTTTACAATAAGCACATTGACCACACATTTCTTAGCAATCTCTACTTCCTCTAAAGTATATGTTTGCACCTTAAATTCCTGTTAATAAGGATTTTGGTGACCACTTCTTAAAAAGTAAGAGGAAAAGAAGGCAGAAAAAACTGATTTTATTTCTACTCAGAGCACGATTGCAAATATGCACACCCCAACTACGTAATTCTGTACACAAGGATCTCATTGTTTATTTTCATAGTTGCTGCTTTATTTAAAATTTTGTCTCTAAAGTTTATATTTGGTAAGACCATTAATGAAAATAAGCTGGTTTACATTTTTCTTATTCCAAGGTGTGCATGTGTATGTGTATGTTTTAATTTCTTGTGGTTTATCCAGATGAGGGTATCAGTCTTAGAGACACGGCAACTCACGTAGAGTGTTTATATACAGTGGGGTCGGGAAGATCAACCACGTCCAAATTCTATTGAGATCAGTTTCACCTTGGTAATGTTTAAAACTGTATGACTCTTCTCAGTTTTTCTATTCCCCCTTTTCTCCTGCACTTTTGCTCAGAAAAGCATTAAGTTCAACTCAGGTGTATTTATTAGTAAAATGCTTCAATTTCAAGTTTTTAAAAGTCATTGGAAGCAGAGCACATGTCCTTATAAATTTCCACAATAAAAAATTCACTTTCATGAGTTATGTGTATCTAGATGGTAGTGTTATTGTTAGGAGGAAAAAAAAAAAGAGAACATTTGGTAACTATGGCAACAGAGATGTTTCGAAAGAAATATGAACTCTTTTTCCTTGAAGAAATTAGATATTTTCCTTGACTGGTATGTAGGGATCCAAGTCTAGAGAACGAATATCATTGTTTTTAGGTTTACTATTTTAGTCTTTTTTCTTTTCCTTTGCAAGTTGTTCCCCAGTCACATCTGACAAAATAAAGGATTTAATTTGAGGCTGCAGAAACAAAATAGCTGTTGAAATTTGCCAACATCTAGCCCACATGAGAGTAAGCAATCATAGTAGATTCCCATTTATCTAAAATTTAAGTAATGGTACTGCTCAAAAAATGATTTAATTTTTATTTCTCTAAAAGATACACAGAGAAGAAGCATTCTTATTACCAAGATTAATTGCAAAAGTCACTTCTGGTGTAAGTCACTACCTAATGGTTCAACCTAAGTCCCAAGTCAATAGTTTTGAACAATTTACTGTTTTCACTACAAAGATCCAGAGATATTGTATGACTATGAATTTCCTGAATCTCACTTTTTTTTGTACATATTTTTAGGGTTGAATGTGCATTATTCATATATAAAGTCTTTTAAAATGATGATAATATGTATGGTATGCTTCTAGCCATCAATGTGTAAAAGAGACCTCATTGTGAGCTCATGCAGGAGACAAACACACTAATGTGTAGGAGTGCAGGGTAGTGCTAGCATAAAAGGAGAACTTAAATAAGACAAGAGAATAAAACTTGAGTAAAAATGAGTCAGAAATAGGACAAAAACATTCCATCAGTGTACAATAAGTGCCTCTGAATAAGACCCAGAGTTAGTAAATGTATCTACATACAGTCTGACAGTAGTTAATTTAAAAGTAACTTAAAGTAATTTAAAAGTAAAAGGCAGAAACTGGGGTTGTTATACCAGTAATTTTGTGGGATTTCAATGACTTATTTTAGGATTTGATTTTTAAACATTTCAGAAAATCAGTAAACATTGAATCCATCAGAATATTCAATTGACACAAAACATTCATTTTCTACTCATTTTAGATTAACTAAATTTTATATTATTTGTATATAGGTATAAATCCTTGAACATATTCACAAACTTTTACAAAGGTAAACCACTCTCTAAGCATAGCTTCTGCTTTCAGGGAAGTAAGTACAAGTGTTTACTTTCATGTGTCTTCCAAACGTAGTTTGCTTTTCCTTCCTCTGAATTCTACCCATCCCCCTTTTTGCAATAACAGTTATATCAGAACCATCTTCATTTATCTGGAGACTGTTTTTGTTGGAGGAGGTCATCAAGAAGACGTGACCACTGGTTGGCCCGTGAGATGGAGCCAGGCTATCAGAGAGTATTCACTCCCTCACATTGTCCTTGGAATAAATGTCTCAGCAGCTATTTCAAGGACACAACCTTGAGAGAGCAATGTGTTGTTCAAACCATCTGAACTGGCACTCAGTTAAAGACTCCATACAAACTTTAAGATTCTAGCCGATGGGTACAAAGAACTGCTTATTAAGCCTGCCATTACCAATCGAGAGTGGTCATTTGGTGTCTGTCCTCCAGGCATGGAGGCCTGTTCCAAGTTTCATGTGAGGAACTCCCAAGACTGAAAACCAACACTCCTATAAATCCAAGTAATAATTTTTAATAATTATGCTTTTAAGAATCTACTATGTCAGACGATGCTTTAAGGGCTTTCTCTCTATCATCTCATTTAACTTCTCAATGATACTATGATGAATCATTATCTACATTTTAGAAATAAAGAAACTGAAGAAAAAATAGTTCATGTGAATTTCCCAGCACAGAGGTTGTAACAGACTGAGATAGCTTTTGAGAATTCCAGCTTCTAATTGCAGAGTTGGTACTCTTACATAGTTAAATTCTCACTGGAAGTGAAGGAAGATTGCTCTTATACATTCAACTCTAGCTGTATAACTGATGGAGTAAGCCAGATAAAATGACTGAATTTCCCATGGCTGATTCATGTCAATGTATGGCAAAAACCACTACAATATTGTAAAGTAATTATCCTCCAATTAAAATAGATAAATAAATTTAAATTTTAAGAGATGACTGAATTTGATAATAATTATAATTTGCAACTGAACATTCAGTTTAATATAGCCATATAAAGACATTTTTTACCTTCTAATGAAATAGTTAAGCAATAATATATTAATTCTACTGTCAACTTAAGGGTTACGTAACTAGGAGGAATATTTGGTGATGGTTAAGGTTGATGATATATTTATGAAATAAAAATCACATACACAATTCTAAGTATTAATGTAAATGCTCATTTGATCAGTTTCAGTATCTGAATATGGATATATTCACAGCCTGAAGATAATTATTTTCTTTACATTGAATGTAGAAAAATAATAAATGATCTGAAGAAAGAAACTTTAAAAATCCCTTTACTGTTTATGTATGTCACAGAAGGAAAATTACTTTAAGATAAACTTTATTTTTAGAATACACTTAAAGTTACAGAAAAATTGTGTAGATACAAAAAGTTTCCCATAAACTCCACACTCAGTTTCTTCTATTATTAACAGCTATTTAAGGTCTTCTGTTTTTCCATATAAGCTAGAATCTATTGATATCTACAAATGGCTTTCTGGGATTTTGATTAATATTGCATTGAACCTACACATCAAACAGGGAAGAATTAACATCTTAAAAATATTGATCTTTCCAAAACATGAACATTGAATATTTTATGATTTATTTAGATTTTTTTATTTCTTTGACCAGAATCTTGTCGTTTTTCACATATAGACTCTGTACCTCTTGGTTAGATTTACACCTAAGTGTTTCTTCTTTCTTATGCTATGGTAAATAGAATTTTTTTTAATTTAAATTGCCTCTAATTGTTCTTTGCTGAAATTCATAAAAGCAACTAAAATAAGAGATACTGGTCTTTAGTTTTTCCTTTCTATAATATCTTTATCTGCTTTTAGTATTAGGCTTCACAGAATGAGTTAAAAAGTGTTACCTCTGCTTTTACTTTCTGAAAGAAATTGTGGATAATTGGTACTGTTTCTGTTTTTAAAGATTTAGTAGAATTCACTATCGAAACCATCTAGGTCTTGGGTTTCCTTAATAAGGGTTAATAATTATGAATCCCATTTATTTTATAAATATAGGATGGTACAGTCCAAAATATGTCTTATGAGGCTAAAATCAAGGTGGAAGCAGAAGTGAATTTCTTCTAGAAGTTCTGTGTAAAAACACAGCTACTAGAGGCTGTCTGTATTCCTTGGCTCATCGACATGTCAAGCCAACCCTGTTTCCTTTATCACAGCTCCTTCCTATGATTCTTGTCTACATCTTTCCCTCATAAGGGCCTTTGAAATTATACTTATCCTGCAGGGTTAATCCAGAATAGTGATCCCATTTAGAGACCCTTAATCCAATGTGCAAAGTCTGTTTTGCTTGTTAGGTAACATATTAATTAGTTAAGAGGATAAGGATATACTTAATCATAGTCTTTCTTCTGAACTCATATATTCATATCACACATGTTAAATGCACTTATTCCATCCAAATATTTTTCAAAGTTTCAACAAAATACATAATCAATTTAAGACTTAAAAACCTCATCTAGATCTCATCAGCTCAACAGTTTCAAATTTCATCATCTAAATCATTTAAATCATGTGTGAATTAGACTTTGAGTATGATCCATTCTGGGGCAAAATTCTTCTCCATTGGTACATCAGTGAAATCAGAAAATATGTTATTTACTACCAAATACAATGATGGAACAACCATCAAGTACAGGCATCTTCTCTGAGAAATGGAGAAAACTGAAAGAAAATGGAGTCACTAGTCTAAAGACATTTAAAAATCCAGGTAGGAAAGTAACATCAGATTTCATGACTTGGGAATAAATCTCTGTGGCATCATGGCCTTGCTTGCTAGGATCATGGCTCCAAATTCTGTCCGCTAGGCTCAGATTTCCACTCTTAGAATCATCTTTGTTTTTCTTTTTTATAAAAATTAAAACGTGTGCAGAGTTATCAACCTGTTTTCTACCTCTAGAAATTTGGGGATTCCAAAGCCTTCTCTAAACTTCATTCTTTCTGTCTCTTTTAGGCCAAGGTGTCAATGTTTCTGGTGGATTAAAATTATCAAGAACCTTGTGGATCTCCTAGATAGGGAGTGAGGATTTATTGGACAAGAGGCTTCTGTAAAGATCTTTTCTAGGTAATCTCATTTCTAACTTCTACTGAGAAGTTGACTGTAACTAGGAGTCACAGGCTAAATCTTTCCAAAGCAATTTCTGTGAAATAGAATGCTCTGAACTTTTAATTTTTCCAAGGTAATAGAAAAATGTTGTCCAGCCACATTCTCATGATCTTCGGTTTTTGAATGTTGAGTTTTAAGCCAGCTTTTTCACTCTCCTCTTTCACTTTCATCAAGAGGCTCTTCAGTTCCTCTTCACTTTCTGCCAAAAGGGTGGTATCATCTGCATATCTGAGGTTATTGATATTTCTCCCTGCAATCTTGATTCCAGTTTGTGCTTCATCCATCCCAGCATTTTGCATGATGTACTCTGTGTATAAGTTAAATAAACAGGATGACAATATACAGCTTTGACCTACTTCTTTCCCAATTTAGAACCAGTCTGTTGTTCCATGTATGGTTCTAACTGTTGCCTCTTAACCTGCATACAGATTTCTCAGGAGGAAGGTCAGGTGGTCTGGTATTCCCGTCTCTTTCAGAATTTTCCACAGTTTATTGTGATCCACACAGTCAAAGGCTTTGGCATAGTCAATAAAGCAGAAATAGATGTTTTTCTGGAACTCTCTTGCCTTTTTGATGATCCAACATATGTTGGCAATTTGATCTCTGGTTCCTCTGTCTTTTCTAAATCCAGCTTGAACATCTGGAAGTTCTCAGTTCACATACTGTTGAAGCCTAGTTTGGAGAATTTTGTGCATTACTTTGCCAGCATATGAGATGAGTGCAATTGTGTGGTAGCTTGAGCATTCTTTGACATTGCCTCTCTTTGGGATTGGATTGAAAACGGCCCTTTTCCAGTCCTGTGGCCACTGCTGAGTTTTTAAAATTTGTTGGTATATTGAGTGCAGCGCTTTTACAGCATCATCTTTCAGGATTTGAAATAGCTCAACTGGAATCCTGTTACCTCCACTAGCTTTGTTCATAGTGATGCTTCCTAAGGCCCACTTGACTTCACATTCCAGGATGTCTGGCTCTAGGTGAGTGATCACACCATCATGATTATCTGGGTCGTGAAGATCTTTTTTGTACAGTTCTTCTGTGTATTGTTGGCACCTCTTCTTAATATCTTCTGCTTCTGTTAGGTCCATACCATTTCTGTCTTTTATTGTACCCATCTTTGCCTGAAATGTTCCCTTGGTATCTCTAATTTTCTTGAAGTGATCTGTAGTCTTTCCTATTCTGTTGTTTTCCTCTATTTCTTTGCATTGATCACTGAGGAAGGCTTTCTTATCTCTCTTGCTATTCTTTGGAACTCTGCATTCAGATGGGTATATCTTTCCTTTTCTCCTTTGCTTTTAGCTTCTCTTCTTTTCACAGCTATTTGTAAGGCCTCCTCACAGCCATTTTGCCTTTCTGCATTTCTTTTTCTTGGGGATGGCCTTGATCACCAGCTCCTGTACAGTGTTACAAATCTCCATCTCCATATTTCTCCAGGCACTCAGTTTATCAAATCTTCTTCTATATAAGCTGCCCAAATTATCAAGTTCTGTTTTCTTTTTGTTTATCAATTCTTCTTTCAATTTATCTCTTTTTGCATCTACATATAAGCTGTAAAGAGAAATAAGACCATACCCTCAACACTTTCTTAGAAGTATACTCAGCTAAATGTTTAATTTCATTACTTTTTGCATAATTTAAGATGCAATTCATTCATACTTTCTGCCCCTATAAAACAAGGATCTCTTTTCTTCCAGCTTCTAAGGAAATGTTCCTCACTTCTTCCTAAACCTTCACTAGTGCTCTTAGTACCCATATCCTACCAATGATTTATGGTGCTGTAAATATTCCCATAGACAATATAGGTATTCTCTAGAATGTTTCTTACTTTCCTATAAGCTGTCACTAGCAGATTCATGAATACTCATATTTATACCAACAATGTTCAAGGTAATCTAGATTTTTCTATCATGCTTCTTAAAATACCTTCTATATTTACTCATGGCTCAATTCCAAAGTCACTTCTCTGTTTTAAGTATTTATTCTATCAGCACTTCCCTGGAAATCCAGTGGGTAAGATTCTCTGCTTCCAGTGCCAAGGGTGTGAATTTCATCTCTGGTTGAAGGACTAAGATTCCACATGCTACCTGGAACAGCCAAAAAAAGTGTGTGTGTGTGTGGGGGGGGGGGAGGGGGATGTATATATTCTATCTATCTATCATCTATCTGCTTTCCAGGTACCAAAAATCTGTGTTATTTTCCTGTTTCCGTTTAACTCGTTATCATAAGCTTATTAGTTAGTGACAATTTATTATCCCATTGCTTCTTATCTCTATTTATAGTAAGACATATTTAGTAAGATAATAGCAAATGCATCATCTTACTTCTCTGAAAAACAGAAGCCAAAACGTGTAAATATGGGACAAAAATCAAGGTTATCTCAAAGCTACATCCCTTTTGAAGGTTCTAGGTGAGAATTTATTTCATCCCTTTTCCAGTTTCTAGAGCCTGTTCTCATTCTTTGACTCATAGTTGTAACACTATGACCTTAGTCTCTTTAGTTCCATATTCTTTTCCAATTCCTCTACCTCCTTTTTTTCCTTACATGGTCCTTTGTGATTACATTGAACATACTTAGATAATAATTACTCTATTTCAAAATTATTGTTTCCCTAATTGTATATGATAGCATATTCACTGATTCAGGGAATTATGATATGAATATCTTTACAGGGTTGTTATTCTGCCTGGCACATTGATTTATATCATTTTCCTTCTCTGTGAAGAACTTTTTTAAAACACCTTTCTTAGGGGAGTTCTGCCAGTTATGACTTTCTTCAGTTTTTACTTTTTATTTTTCTGAAAGAATACCTATTTCTTCTTTACTCTTGAAGGATAATTTCACTGGACACAAAAATATAGTTTGGTGGTTTTTTTTTTCTTTGCATACTTTAAAAATTTTTAATCTGCTCTCTCCTTGTCTACATGGTTTCTGATAAGAAGTCAATTGTAATTTGTGTTCTTCTTCCTCTCTAGGCAGAGTTGTATTTTTCTCTCTTCTTTAAAGATTTTGTCTTTGTTTTTTGTTGCTTCAATATGATATTTCCACATGTATGTTTGCTCTGCTTTGCATTTTCTGTGCTTCTTGGATCTGTGGTTTGATGTTTGTCATTAACTCTGGAAAATTCTTGGCCATTGTTCAAATATTTCTACTACTCCATTATTTATTTTTTCTCTGGTATTTTGCTGGTGTGTATGCTACATTTTTCAAAATTCCTCACAGTTCTTGAATGTTATTTTTTTCTTTTCCCACTTGAATCTTAGTTTATGAAACTTCTGTTGACATATCTTCAAACTTATTGACCGGTTCTTCCATGTGCAGTCTATTCTTGAGTTCACCAAAACAATTATTGTGTTATATAGTTTATAATTTCTTTCACTTTCCTTTGATTCTGTCTTATAGCTTTCATTATTCTGCTTATGTTACCCATTTTTTCTGCATAGTATACACTTCCCATCACCTCTTAAAGTATTTATCATAGCAATTTAGGATTTCTTATATAATCCCCAAATCTGTGTATTCCCTGAGTTGGAAGCTGTTGCTTGCTTTATCTCTTAAAATTAGGATTTTTCCTATATTTAGGATTTCTTGTAATTTTATTTTTATAGCTAGGATGATGTATGGGATATAGGACCTGAGTTAAAATAAGTAATTAAGGTGAAGTTTTATAGAAGAATGATTAGGATTGAGTCTTTGTTTAATAGTTACGCTAGGTATAGATGCCAAAGACTTCAAATTCACCCAGTGACTATTTTGTCTCATCTGTTGTCTTCAGTTCAGTTCAGTTCAGTCACTCAGTCATGTCCAACTCTTTGCGACCCCATGAATCACAGCACACCAGACCTCCCTGTCCATCACCAACTCAAACTCATGTCCATGGAGTCGGTGATGCCATCAAGCCATCTCATCCCCTGTCGTTCCCTTCTCCTCCTGAGCCCAATCCCTCCCAGCATCAGGGTCTTTTCCAATGAGTCAACTCTTCGTATGAGGTGGCCAAAGTATTGGAGTTTCAGCTTCAGCATCAGTCCTTCCAATGAATACCCAGGACTGATCTCCTTTAGGATGGACTGGTTGGATCTCCTTGCAGTCCAAGGGACTCTCAAGAGCCTTCTCCAACACCACAGTTCAAAAGCATCAATTCTTCTGCATTCAGCTTTCTTCATAGTCCAACTCTCACATCTATACATGACCACTGAAAAAACCATAGCCTTGACTAGATGGACCTTTGTTGGCAAAGTAATATCTCTGCTTTTCAATATGCTATCTAGGTTGGTCATAACTTGCCTCCTAAGGAGTAAATGTCTTTTAATTTCATGGCTGCAATCACCATCTGCAGTGATTTTGGAGCCCCAAAAAATAAAGTCTGACACTGTTGTCTTAGGTTTTCACTAAGAAATCCTCCTCTAATAAGAGCCTATGTCTTTTAGCTCTTTCACTTATAAATCTCTGTTATTATGCTGTTTTTGTACATATAAGGTATGGGAGATGGGAAACTTTCTATTAACTTTTGATACATCTTAGTTTTTTAGTGGGCTGAGACAATGTCCCTAAGCTATAATCCTTACTAGTGTTTCTTAGTTGTATTCCCTCTTACGGGGGACAAGATGGGTAAACAGATTGGAAATGAAAAAAAAAGTCATTTCCCCAGATGGTATAAGTCTGTGGGTAAAGTGTTTTTCTTGCTCTGTGACTAGAGCTACCAAGGACTCTTTCTTGACTCTTCAATGTGAGACCAAAGGGAAGCTTGTATCAATCTTCCTAAGACTCCCCAGGAATTTCTCATTTATACCATACCCAGATTTCAGCAATTTGTCAAAAGTATCATTTAGACTTTCATCCCAGTTTATGGCTCCACTGGCTTCTGTTCCAAGTAAGTAGATCTCTGCTATTGATTCTGTGCATTTCCCTCTGTCTCTAGATGTCAGGGATAATTTGATGAGTCCAAAAAAAAGTAATTTATTTTCAGCTTGTCCAACTTTTTGTTGTTATAATGGGGGAAGTGAACAGAAATGAAATGCTTCAGAATATAGACCAGACTGGCGTCAGTTCAGTTCAGTCGCTTAGTTGTGTACGACTCTTTGCGACCCCATGAATGCAGCATGCCAGGCCCCCCTGTCCATCACCAACTCCCGGAGTTCACTCAGACTCACGTCCATCGAGTCAGTGATGTCATCCAGCCATCTCATCCTCTGTCATCCCCTTCTCCTCCTGCCCCCAATCCCTCCCAGCATCAGAGTCTTTTCCAATGAGTCAACTCTTCGCATGAGGTGGCCAAAGTACTGGAGTTTCAGCTTTAGCGTCATTCCTTCCAGAGAAATCCAGGGCTGATCTCCTTTAGAATGAACTGGTTGGATCTCCTTGCAGTCCAAGGGACTCTCAAGAGTCTTCTCCAACACCACAGTTCAAAAGCATCAATTCTTCGGTGCTCAGCTTTCTTCACAGTCCAACTCTCACATCCGTACATAACTACTGGAAAAACCATAGCCTTGACAAGACTGGCATGGATATATTTAGACAATTAGAGCACAGGCTGTAATGGATTTAGTAATTTGAAAATGTGCTCTAAGGGGAAATTTTTATTGTTTATATCTTTCTCTAGGGCAAAATAAATAATTATTTGGCAGAATTTTGGTCTAACTTCATTTGTCAGGCAGTTCTACAGTAGGAGGATTTTTTAAAATGTGTTTTTATATATTTGATGCATATTTTGATAAATATTCCTGAAGGAAATGGAAAGAGAGAGAGATCCTAATTAGTAGAAAGGAAATCTCTCTCAGAAATGTTGGCAATTAAAATAATGTGTAGGTGAGCTGTTATAGCATTGATCACTAGGTATCCAGGAATATTTTCTTAACTTTGACCATAGTCCAAATTCTCAACTGAAGACACTACTACCTCCAGTTAGGTTTTCATCTTATTCTACGGGCTTTTTAGGCTACAGGAGTGTGGCTAAAATAGCCACTGTTATTCCTTAAATGACTTATTAAGGAGACGTCTAACATGGCTCAGATAAGTTGGAAAAAGTATGAGCAAAAATGTGTCTATCTTATTCAGAGCATCTAAAATGCCTTAAGAAAGACCACATTAAATATGGACTAAGCATGGAAAGTATGCAAAACTACCAGAGCAAAAATAAAGACAGACATGAAATACAGAAAAGACAGAATTCATTTTAGAAGAAAATGAAAGTGAAAAAGAAGAAAGTTTCCCACAGATGTTTTAGGCCATAGAAAACTTAAAGTGCCTATGTTTTTAATGAGAGAAGACATAAACTATGAGATAATTAAAAGTGTGAATGAGCTGAAAAGAGAGATTGTAAATTAAGTGTATAGAAGACCAAATTATACCATTGCAGAGCTATTTAAATAGAAACTCCAGGGAACAGATTAGACAGTGTGGGAAAATAAAATTAGCAACAGAAGAAAGCCATGAAATAGTCCCAGTAAATGAAGGACAAAAATATAAAATAAGTAAAAAGAAGTTAATATCCATGGTGTATAGGAAATGTTCGTCCAAGATAGAGACAAATGGTGAGACCAGAGTGAAAGCCTATCAAATTAAAATTTAAAATTATATGTAATAGTAGAATATATTTCTGAAATTAAAAGTAATACTCCAAAATAAAAAAGCACACTCTTTTCAAAAACTTTATTACAAGAACAATTTCATGACATTCTGGTAAAGTGATTGAGTATCAAGGATAAAGAAAGAATTCATTAGGTATCCAAGAACTTACAAAGGGAATATATCTGGTTGGACTCACCTACATCCATGGAAAAATGAAGTGCCAGAAGATAATAGAACAATATTTACAAACTTCTAAGGGAAAAGTATGTCTTGAGAATATTATAACCAAGGAAGTCTGGTCTCTCAGTCATGTCCGACTCTTTGCGACCCCATGGACTGCAGCACACCAGGCTTTCCTGTCCATCACCAACTCCCGGAGTCCACCCAAACCCATGTCCATTGTGTCGGTGATGCCATCCAACCATCTCATCCTCCGTTGTCCCCTTCTCCTGCCCTCAATCTTTCCCAGCATCAGGGTCTTTTCCAAGGAGTCAGCTCTTTGCATCAGGTGACCAAAGTATTGAAGTTTCAACATTAGTCCTTCCAATGTATATTCAGGACTGATTTCCTTTAGGATGGACTGGTTGGATCCCCTTGCTGTCCAAGGGACTCTTAAGAGTCTTCTCCAACACCACAGTTCAAAAGCATCAATTCTTCTGCACTCAGTTTTTTTTATACATGACTTACATCCACACATGAGTACTGGAAAAACCATAGCTACGACTAGGTGGACTTTTGTTGGCAAAGTAACGTCTCTGCTTTTTAACATGTTGTCTAGGTTGGTCATAGCTTTTCTTCCAAGGAACCAGTGTCTTTTATTTTCATGGCTGCAGTCATCATCTGCAGTGATTTGGATCCCCCCAAAATAAAGAGTGTAGCTTGCAGGGCTTCTCTGTCCACAAGAATCTCCAGGCAAGAATACTGGGGTGAGTTGCCATTCCCTCCTCCAGGGGATGTTCCCGACTCAGGAATTGAACCCTCCTCTTTACAAAATGGTAATACTAGCATAATTAATTATGCAAAAAACTCAGAGAATATCTTATCCCTCAGCCATCTTAGAATGCAATTATGTAGGAGACAAATGAAGAAAACACTGTAAAAGAATTGAATAATGAATGAGAAGGAAATCCAGAAATGAGGGGATATATGTATGTATATAACTGATTCAGTTTTCTGTATGGTAGAAATCAACATAACATTGTAAAGAAACTATATTCCAATAAAAAAAATAAGATAGGAAAAAACCTGAAAAAAAAAAAACAACTGAATGGTGAACATTGAATCCATGTATACAAAATATGGAGTAAATAGTGTGAGAAATATCTTTTAAAATAGCAATTTAATCAATCAGCAAAAAAGTAATATATTAAAAAAGAATAATAGTTGTTAACTTTTAGATTAACATTCTATAATACAGTTGGTCAATTTTCTTAATGCATAGTTTGTAATATGATACAATTTTAAAATAATTCAATTTTTTGTTTAAAATACAGGGATTTATTATCTGAAGAAAGGCAATTTCATGATATGAACATCACTTAATTTTATGAAATATAGAATGTTAATGAAACTTATTATAGTATCTTACTGTTTAGGAAAAACATCTTGTATATACCAACCCTGTAAAAATACTGTAAGTTTCTTAGATGGTTTAGAAAAAGGCAGAGGCAAAGCTCTTAAAAATACTTAAAGCTATTTGGCAAGCATCTTACCCACAGGGCTAGGCATTAATTTAGTGGTTATTTATTTAGAGCTCAAAGATGCAGGGTGCTATGCTAAGCATTTTGACATTCTGTCCTTAAATCCTGAAGTTCACTTTGGACTATAAGACTTCTTACATAAATAGTTTCAAACCAAGGCATTTTGTTCAGTTTCTTAAAGTTAGCCTAGATAGCAGGTACAGTGAAATGCCTGCAGTGTCTGAAATGACTTTTTTGGTGTCGTGGTTTGGCCAAACATTGTAGAAAAGTGGAACTTGAGTTGCACTTGGATGAATTGTTGGGTTTGGAGAGGCAGAAATGAGGGTGGAGTATTAGAAATTTGGAAGACAGTATAGTAAAGGCACAGTGGAAGAAAAATAACTAGGTTCATTAAAGGACTAGAGTAGAACAGTGGAAAAGTAGATGGAATTGGGTCCAATTGTCAAGAGCCTTGAGAGATTGTGAAATAATTTGGACTTTCTAGAACTGGCAGTATGGTCTTGCATAGTTTAAGTGTGTATAAAGGATCAAAAGAAGATAATGATTTTGTTAAGATTAATCTACTGGCAGTGGAAGCAGCTGTTAAATAACTATTAATTAATTCACAATCTGGTTGTAACCATTTCTATGAAGCAAGCAAGGTCTTCCACCATTCACTGGGTTTCCCATGAAAGAAACACAGACTTGATTTTTCTTTCTTTCTTTCTTTCTTTCATTAATCTGAGGGGGTACACAAATGTTTAAATTTTATTGTCAAATTATTGACAATTTATTTATTTATTTTTTGGCCATGTGGTTGGTGGGAATCCCAGTTCCCTGGACCTGGGCCACAACAGTGAAAGCACCAAATTCTAATCACTAGACCACCAGGGAACTCTCCCCATTATTTTTATACTTCAAAAGTTCTTTTCTATCTCTGAATTAGTTGAGTATTCACTTACAGTTTTTTTGTTTCTGATTATTTCTAGTTATGCTTAGTTCTCTAATCTATTAGGAATATGCTTTGTTAAAACTTTTCAGATGAGGATATATTTTCATAGCTACTGTAACATACTTAGTGAATATTTCTACTTTTTCATATATATGTATGATCAATCTGTATTATTTATTACAGATATTTACATGGAAAGATGTATTTCAGGGACATATCTTTCTTTCCATCCATCTTCTTGACCTCTCTAGGTTGTCTATTCTATTTCTCCACCATGTTTAATTCAGTTCAGTAGCTCAGCCATGTCTGACTCTTTGTGACCCCATGAATTGCAGCATGCCAGGCCTCCCTGTCCATCACCAACTCCTGGAGTTCACTCAAACTCATGTCCATCGAGTCGGTGATGCCATCCAGCCATCTCATCCTCTATCGTCCCTTTCTCCTCCTGCCCCCAATCCCTCCCAGCATCAGAGTCTTTTCCAATGAGTCAACTCTTCACATGAGGTGGCCAAAGTACTGGAGTTTCAGCTTTAGCATCATTCCTTCCAAAGAACACCCCAGACTGATCTCTTTTAGGATGGACTGGTTGGATCTCCTTGCAGTCCAAGGGACTCTCAAGAGTCTTCTCCAACACCACAGTTCAAAACATCAATTTTTCTGCACTCAGCTTTCTTCACAGTCCAACTCTCAGATCCATACATGACTACCGGAAAAACCGTAACCTTGACTCGATGGACCTTTGGTGGCAAAGTAATATCCCTGATTTTGAATATGCTATCTAGACTGGTCATAACTTTCCTTCCAAGAAGTAAGCATCTTTTAATTTCATGGCTGCTAATGTATAATTACAGCTTTATTGTCTGTATGCTTACATACATTTACATACTCTTAGTGAAGAAGGCTGAGCGCCGAAGAATTGATGCTTTTGAACTGTGGTGTTGGAGAAGACTCCTGAGAGTCCCTTGGACTGCAAGGAGATCCAACCAGTTCATTCTGAAGGAGATCAGCCCTGGGTGTTCTTTGGAAGGAATGATGCTAAAGCTGAAACTCCAGTACTTTGGCCACCTCATGCGAAGAGTTGACTCATTGGAAAAGACTCTGATACTTGGAGGGACTGGCAGCAGGAGAAGGGGACGGCAGAGGATGAGATGGCTGGATGGCATCACCGACTCGATGGATGAGAATTTGAGTGAACTCCGGGAGTTGGTGATGAACAGGGAGGCCTGGTATGCTGCGATTCATGGGGTTGCCAAGAGTCGGACGTGACTGAGTGACTGAACTGAACTGAACTGAGTGGGATTCATGGACCAGTAGTGTCAGCATCTCCTAGGAGCTTACTGAAAAATGGACCCTTGGATCCCAGCCTGAACAACTGAATTAAAAATCTGCATTTAAAAAAAGGGCCCCTGTATTGCTGATCCTGTTCGTGATGCCAAGTGTCTTGCCGTTCACACTGTTTGCTGAACCTAGGGTAGACAAGGCACTAACACAGAAGCTGGAAGAAGCCATGAGGAGCCAAAGGCACTGCAGACCCCTTTATTCTCCCCTGGCTGGCATGGTGGCCATAACACAGACTCTCCTGGCTGATGCAGCAGCCATAGCAGCAACCACAACATAACCGTAATGTAGCCACAGCATAGCCACAGCATAACCTCATATAACATAACCATGATGCCACTCAAATGTGGCTCCAATGCAGCAGCAGCCAGGGCTTTCATGGGGAAGCTCATACAGGCGTACCACACAAAGTAGCCCATGACCAAGTGAGTGCCTCCTAATGCACATGTGCAGTGTTCTAAGTGATCTCAGCTGTTCCATAATTATTATTTAGAAAACGTGGGGCAAGAGCCAGAGGCCATGGGAGGGGCAGAGAGACTGACCACACCATCTTGGCTAATTTGCTCTTTCCCCACAGCCCTCCAATGATCTGAGTGAACAGTAAAATTTGAAAAGCCCTACTTAACTAGACTACAGATCATTGAGGGAAAAAATTGTTTATCTTGTTCACCATAATATCTTCATCTCCTTGGACAATGCCTGGAATATAGTGTTTGCTCAGTAAGCATTTGAGAAAATAAATGAATTAGGTAGTTTAATAATATCAATAAAGAAGGTATTTGTGAATTATTATTAAAGAACATAAGCATGTCTATTTAATGAAGTGAACACAATTTGGAGGAGTGTTTATGAATGCTTACTGTGCTGGTGAAAAAAAAAAAAGAGGTATGGATTGTGATAGCTTCATATTTTGAAATTTTGTATAACATGATTCATAGGTATGTATTCTTACCATAGCACAAAATTTCACAAGATAGCACTAATTTGCTTCAGTTGTGTCTGACTTTTTGTGACCCTATGGACTGTGGTCTGCTGGGTTCCTTTGTCCACGGAATTTTCTAGGCAAGAATTTTGGAGTGGGTTGCTATGCCCTCCTCCAGGGTATCTTCACAACTCAGAGATCTAATCCACATCTCTTATGTCTCTTGCATTAGCTGGTGGGTTCTTTATCACTGGTGCCACATTGGAACATTCAACCTGTCTACACATAAAGGTTGAGTTTAAGACTTCCATTTTTCCCAAGGCATGAAAAACTATGGAAATCTTTCCTTAAATTTCTTCAGGAAACTTGCATTTCTGATGATGCATTCATTTTCTGTATTCTTTTTTTTTTAATTTTTTTAATTGAAAGATAATTGCTTTACAAAATTATGTTGTTTTCTGTCAAATTTCAATATGAATCAACCATAGGTATACATATATCACCTCCCTTTTAAATCTCCCTCCCATTTCCCCCCCATCCCACCCCTCTAGGTTGATACAGAGTCCTTGTTTGATACATTCTCTGTATTCTTATAGTCATTGTCCTCATTTCTTCTGCCCCCCTCACAGCTTAGTTTATTTCTTACATTATCCTCTCAAAGACAGGGATGTTTTCTAATTATTTTTGAAACTTCAGACTGAGAATAGCTATGTATTAATTTATTTCATTCTTAGAAGAAAATTATTATTCATTTATAAAGATTATAAGGGAATATATAGATATTTTTATTTTCCCAATTTGATCATTGTTAGATGGTGATTGCAGCCATGAAATTAAAAGACGCTTACTCCTTGGAAGGAAAGTTATGACCAACCTCAGTTCAGTTCAGTTCAGTTCAGTCGCTCAGCCATGTCTGACTCTTTGTGACCCCATGAATTGCAGCACGCCAGGCCTCCCTGTCCATCACCAACTCCTGGAGTTCACTCAAACTCATGTCCATTGAGTCGGTGATGCCATCCAGCCATCTCATCCTCTATCGTCCCTTTCTCCCCCTGCCCCCAATCCCTCCCAGCATCAGAGTCTTTTCCAATAAGTCAACTCTTCACATGAGGTGGTCAAAGTATTGGAGTTTCAGCTTTAGCATCAGTCCTTCCAATGAACACCCAGGACTGATCTCCTTTAGAATGGACTGGTTGGATCTACTTGGAGTCCAAGGGTCTCTCAGGAGTCTTCTCCCACACCACAGTTCAAAAGCATCAATTCTTCCTAGACAGCATACTAAAAAGCAGAGACATTACTTTACCAACAAAGGTCCATCTAGTCAAGGCTATGGTTTTTCCAGTGGTCATGTATGGATGTGAGAGTTGGACTGTGAAGAAAGCTGAGTGCTGAAGAATTGATGCTTTTGAACTGTGGTGTTGGAGAAGACTCTTGAGAGTCCCTTGGACTGCAAGGAGATCCAACCAGTCCATTCTAAAGGAGATCAGCCCTGGGATTTCTTTGGAAGGAATGATGCTAAAGCTGAAACTCCAGTACTTTGGCCACCTCATGTGAAGAGTTGACTTATTGGAAAAGACTCTGATGCTGGAAAGGATTGAGGGCAGGAGGAGAAGGAGACGACAGAGGATGAGATGGCTGGATGGCATCATCGACACGATGGACGTGAGTTTGAGTGAACTCCAGGAGTTGGTGATGGACAGGGAGGCCTGGTGTGCTGCAATTCATCGGGTCGCAGAGTCTGACATGACTGAGCGACTGAACTGAACTGAACCAAATAGGTCCGAGGTTAGGCTCCTGTATTTCATGGACTCAAAGATGTCATCATTGATAAAACTTGTGATTTTAATATTAAATTTGATGACAGCACCACTTCACTCAACGTATGCCAAACTTTTAAGATGTATTCCACTTTCAGAGAGGCTTCCCTAGTGGCTCAGATGGTAAAGAATCTGCCTGCAATGCAGGGGACCTGGGTTTGATCCCTGGGTCAGGAAGATTCCCTGGAGAAGAGCATGGCAACCCATTCCAGTATTCCTGACTGGAGAATTCCATGGACAGAGGAGCCTGGTGGGATATAGTCCATGAAACACAGAGCGGTTTTATGAAAGAGGAAATGCAGTTTTCATTCTGCTACCAGCATGAAAGTGACTAAGCTAACCAGGGACATTTGCTCTTTGTAAAGTATCTGCTGCCCATTTATCCATTTCAGTGTATCATTTAGAAAGCACCGCCAGTGCTCAATAAAGGCATCAACTGAAACCAACATCCTTGCAACACAAATTGATTCCTTATGTGGGAAAAAAAAAAATCCCTACACTACTGATGGACAATGTAATACCTTAGTTACTTCCTAGAAGTTACTTCCCTGGAACCTAAAGTAAATTTAATCAGGATCTGATTCACTGTTCAATATGACTCAAGGTTTTACTGTATCATTTTGTCATCGGATGAATAAATTACTCAGAAGCAATTAACATCAATGACGCGATCATAATGATCACTCCCTCAGTTGAGAGGTTTTCAGCTTCAAGTCATCAAATATACAACCAAAGGTAGACATTAATTATATCAGAGAACACAAAGTACAGATGCAAGGTGGTTCTAAGGTTGGTTTAGCACCTCGTTGGTGTGATTCATACCCTGGGTGCTTTCCATCACCGCACTTTGCTACAGGCCTATCAGCCCTGGGCAGGTGCCTATTTCCAAAATGGCCACAGCTGTTCAAGGCTCAGCAGGGATGCATGGTGGTGACCAGGCCCTCTGAAGGAGGCAAAGAGAATGTTCACCTTTTATTAAAGCAAAAAATCTACTGACACATTCTCAGCCATCACCCTGAAGACAATCATTCTTTTTCCTTAAGAGTAATTAGTTTTGTTGCTTTGACAGTCTTTTGTGATCACAAGCCCCTGACCTCAGACGTGGGGTAGCTCTTCTCAGCCGCGCTCTGTGAGCTGTTGCAGAGGACCCTGTGCCTGAGGGGTGGTGGCCGAGAGGGGCTACCCCATGTCTGAGGTCAGAGGTGACGGCCGGGAGGAGCAACCCCACATCCAAGGAGCTGTGGCTGCACGGGCGGGCACCGGAGGGCCTAGAGGAGCTATTCCACGTTCAAGGTCAGGAGGGGTGGCAGTGAGGAGATACCCTTCATCCAAGGTAAGGAGCAGTGGCTGCGCTTTGCTGGAGCAGCCATGAAGAGATACCCCACGTCCAAGGTAAGAGAAACCCAAGTAAGACGGTAGGTGTTGCAAGAGGGCATCAGAGGGCAGACACACTGAAACCATACTCACAGAAAACTAATCAATCTAGTCACACTAGGACCACAGCCTTGTCTAACTCAGTGAAACTAAGCCATGCCTGTGGGGCCACCCAAGATGGGCGGGCATGGTGGAGAGGTCTGACAGAATGTGGTCCACTGGAGAAGGGAATGGCAAACCACTTCAGTATTCTTGCCTTGAGAACCCCATGAGCAGTATGAAAAGGCAAAATGATAGGATACTGAAAGAGGAACCCCCCAGGTCAGTAGGTTGCCCAATATGCTACTGGAGATCAGTGGAGAAATAACTCCAGAAAGAATGAAGGGATGGAGCCAAGGCAAAAAGAATACCCAGTTGTGCATGTGACTGGGATAGAAGCAAGGTCCGATGCTGTAAAGAGCAATGTTGCATAGGAACCTGGAATGTCAGGTCCATGAATCAAGGCAAACTGGAAGTGGTCAAACAGGAGATGGCAAGAGTGAATGTCTACATTCTAGGAATCAGTGAACTAAAATGGACAGGAATGGGTGAATTTAATTCAGATGACCATTATATCTACTACTGCGGGCAGGAATCCCTTAGAAGAAATGGAGTAGTCATCATGGTCAACAAGAGTCCGAAATGAAGTACTTGGATGCAATCTCAGAAATGAAAGAATGATCTCTGTTCATTTCCAAGGCAAACCATTCAATATCACAGTAATCCAAGTCTATGCCCCAACCAGCAACATTGAAGAAGCTGAAGTTGAACGGTTCTATGAAGACCTCCAAGACCTTTTAGAACTAACACCCAAAAAAGATGTCCTTTTCATGATAGGGGACTGGAATGCAAAAGTAGGAAGTCAAGAAACACCTGGAGTAACAGGCAAATTTGGCCTTGGAATACGGAATGAAGCAGGGCAAAGACTAATAGAGTTTTGCCAAGAAAATGCATTGGTCATAGCAAACACCCTCTTCCAACACCAGATGGTCAACACCGAAATCAGATTGATTATGTTCTTTGCAGCCAAAGATGGAGAAGCTCTATACAGTCAGCAAAAACAAGACCAGGAACTGACTGTGGCTCAGATTATGAACTCCTTATTGCCAAATTCAGACTTAAATGAAGAAAGTAGGGAAAACCACTAGACCATTCAGGTATGACCTAAATCAAATCCCTTATGATTATACAGTGGAGTGAGAAACAGATTTAAGGGACTACATCTGATAGAGTGCCTGATGAACTATGGACAGAGATTCATGACATTGTATAGGAGACAGGGATCAAGACCATCCCCATGGAAAAGAAATGTAAAAAAAGCAAAATGGCTGTTTGAGGAGGCCTTACAATAGCTGTGAAAATAAGAGACGCGAAAAGCAAAGCAGAAGAGGAAAGATATAAACATCTGAATGCAGAGTTCCAAAGAAGAGCAAGGAGAGATAAGAAAGCCTTCCTCAGTAATCAATGCAAAGAAATAGAGGAAAACAACAGAATGGGAAAGACTAGAGATCTCTTCAAGAAAATTGGAGATACCAAGGGAACTTTTCATGCAAAGATGGGCTCGATAAAGGTCAGAAATGGTATGGACCTAACAGAAGCAGATGGAGAAGGCAATGGCACCCCACTCCAGTACTCTTGCCTGGAAAATCCCATGAATGGAGGAGTCTGATAGGCTGCAGTCCATGGGGTCATTAAGAGTTGGACATGACTGAGTGACTTCACTATGACTTTTCACTTTCATGCATTGGAGAAGGAAATGGCAACCCATTCCAGTGTTCTTGCCTGGAGAATCCCAGGGACTGGGGAGCCTGGTGGGCTGCTGTCTATGGGGTCACAGAGAGTCAGACACGACTGAAGCGAATTAGCAGCAGCAGCAGCAACAGAAGCAGAAGATATTAAAAAGAGGTGGCAAGAATACACAGAAGAACTGTACAAAAAAGATCTTCATGACCAAGATAATCATGATGGTGTGATCACTCACCTAGAGCCAGACATCCTGGAATGTGAAGTCAAGTGGGCCTTAGAAAGCATCACTATGAACAAAGCTAGTGGAGGTGATGGAATTCCAGTTGAGCTATTTCAAATCCTGAAAGACGATGCTGTGAAAGTGCTGCATCAATATGCCAGAAAATTTGGAAAACTCAGCAGTGGTCACAGCACTGGCAAAGGTCAGTTTTCATTCCAATCCCAAAGAAAGGTAATGCCAAAGAATGCTCAAACTACCGCACGATTGCAGTCATCTCACATACTGGTAAAGTAATGCTCAAAATTCTCCAAGCCAGGCTTCAGCAATATGAACTGTGAACTTCCAGATGTTCAAGCTGGTTTTAGAAAAGGCAGAGGAACCAGAGATCAAATTGTCAACAACCGCTGGATCATCAAAAAAAGCAAGAGAGTTCCAGAAAAACATCTATTTCTGCTTTATTGACTATACCAAAGCCTTTGACTGTGTGGATCACAATAAACTGTGGAAAATTCTGAAAGAGACGGGAATACCAGACCACCTGACCTGCCTCTTGAGAAACCTATATGCAGGTCAGGAAGCAACAGTTAGAACTGGACATGGAACAACAGATTGGTTCCAAATAGGAAAAGGAGTACATCAAGGCTGTATATTGTCACCCTGCTTATTTAACTTATATGCAGAGTACATCATGAGAAACGCTGGACTGGAAGAAGCACAAGCTGGAATCCAGATTGCCGGGAGAAATATCAATAACCTCAGATATGCAGATGACACCACCCTTATGGCAGAAAGTGAAGAGGAACTCAAAAGCCTCTTGATGAAAGTGAAAGAGGAGAGTGAAAAAGTTGGCTTAAATCTCAACATTCAGAAAACGAAGATCATGGCATCTGTCCTCATCAGTTCATGGGGAATAGATGGGGAAACAGTGGAAACAGTGTCAGACTTTATTTTGGGGGGCTCCAAAATCACTGCAGATGGTGACTGCAGCCATGAAATTAAAAGATGCTTACTCCTTGGAAGAAAAGTTATGACCAACCTAGAGAGCATATTGAAAAGCAGAGACATTACTTTGCCAACAAAGGTCCGTCTAGTCAAGGCTATTGTTTTTCCAGTGGTCATGTATGGATGAGAGAGTTGGACTGTGAAGAAGGCTGAGTGCTGAAGAATTGATGCTTTTGTACTGTGGTGTTGGAGAAGACTCTTGAGAGTCCCTTGGACTGCAAGGAGATCCAACCAGTCCGTTCTGAAGGAGATCAGCCCTGGGATTTCTTTGGAAGGACTGATGCTGAAGCTGGAACTCCAGTACTTTGGTCACCTCATGCGAAGAGTTGACTCATTGGAAAAACCTCTGGGGGCAGGGGATTGGGGGCAGGAGGAGAAGGGGATGACAGAGGATGAGATGACTGGATGGCATCACTGATTCGATGGACATGAGTCTGAATGAACTCTGGGAGTTGGTGATGCACAGGGAGGCCTGGCGTGCTGCGATTCATGGAGTCACAAAGAGTCGGACACGACTGAGCGACTGAACCAAACTGAAGTGAACTATCATCATGAGCTATGAAGTTCAGGAAATTATTAAAATATGTTTAAAAAAGTAAACATTTTTTGCTCTCATATCTAATGTCTCACAATAAACTGTCTCAGCAAATAATTTGTGAAGTGCTAGTATAACCTCTCAAAGTATGTCAAATTTCATCTATGAAGTGAAGAAAGTATAAATGATAAAGTACTCAATAAAGAGTTAATGGTTAGTGAAGGAATGCCAAAATTCTTTTTCTCCCCATGAGTTCTATCACAGTGATATTTATCTGAAGAGTGTATACATATAATCATATTGATGCAGAAGGCAGTTTTGTGTTTCTTTTCCTCCCTCCCTTTCTCCCTCCCTTCCTCCTTTTCTTTGTTCCTCTCTGTCTCCCTCCATTTCTCTTTCTTTCTTTTTTTTTTATGCCATTTAAGATAATATTGACAAGTTTGAGGAACTGGGACATAAGGCATTTTTGGGGGGACACTTTTTGGACTACTGATTCACTCATTCACTTATTTATTCATGTGTTTAACAAATGTTTAATGAGTAATCACAATGGTTCAGGCATTGCTCTGATGCTGGAGATATAACACTGAAGCAAATAGGCAGTTTTTGCATTCTTGGAGTTTGCATACTAGCATCAAGTTTGGCAACATTTTTCATAAAGGATCAGACAGTAAATATTATTTGAAGACCATACAGATCTCTCTGTTGGAAGTATTGAACTCTGCTATTGTAAGCAGGGATAGAACCCCCAAATTCAGAAATGAATGGTGTATGTGTATTCCAGTAAAGATGAGTCCTTTCAATGTTTGCTTGAAACTATCACAACATTGTTTATCAGCTATACCCCTACACCCCGGGAGATGGTGAGGGACAGGGAGGCCTGGCATGCTGTAGTCCATGAGGTCACAAAGTTTCGGACACAACTGAGTGACTGAACAACAAAACTTTGGCACAAAATAAAAAGTAAGGCTGATTCATATTGATGTATGGCAGAAACCAATACAATATTGTAAAGCAATTATCTTCCAATTTAAAATAGATAAATAAAGCTTTACATTTACTATGATGAACCTAAACAGTGTATTAAAAAGCAAAGACATCGTTTTGCTGACAAAGGTCTGTATAGTCAAAGCTATGGTTTTTCCAGAAGTTATATATGGATGTGAGAGTTGGACCATAAAGAAGGCTGAACGCTGAAGACTTGGTGCTTTCAAATTGTGGCTGGAGAAGACTCTTGAGAGTTCCTTGGATGGCTGCTGCTAAGTTGCTGCTAAGTCACTTCAGTCGTGTCCGACTCTGTGCGACCCCATAGATGGTAACCCACCAGGCTCCCCAATCCCTGGGATTCTCCAGGCAAGAACACTGGAGTGGGTTGCCATTTCCTTCTCCAATGCATGAAAGTGAAAAGTGAAGGTGAAGTCGCTCAGTCGTGCCCGACCCTCAGCGACCCCATGGACTGTCCGACCCCTCAGCCTTCCAGGCTCTTCCGTCCATGGGATTTTCCAGGCAAGAGTACTGGAGTGGGGTGCTGATCAAATTAGTCAATCCTAAGGGAAATAAACTCTGAATAGTCATTGTAAGGACTGTTGCTGAAGCTGAAGCTCTAATACTTTGGCTACCTGATGGGAAGAGCCAACACACTGAAAATGACTGAGGCTGGGAAAGATTGAAAGCAAAAGGAGAAGAGGGCGACAGAGGATGAGTGGGTTGGATGGCATCACTGATTCAATGGACATGAACTTGGGTGAACTCCGTCCTGGAGATAGTGAAGGACAGGGAAGCCTGGCATGCTCCATGGGGTTGCAAAGAGTCAGAAATGATTTAGTCACTGAACAATAACAACAGCACTTGAATAAAACTATTCAATAATGAAAAAAAGTTCAAAAAATGAAAAATAAAATCAAAAAATAAAAAATGATTATATAGATATATATGCCTTATAGTTTTGCATATATGCATATATTTGCATATATGCATGTATATGTGAGCAAAAATACAAAGCATGCTAGATTTTTCCCATAGGTTGTCATTTGCTGACCCTTGTTCCAGACAGATAACAAGGGGGGGAAAACAGTACGTAAATACAAAATAGGTCAGATTGTGATAAATGATAGAAGTAAAGCATATTCAGAGGAATGGGAAGTTCTAAAGGGAGGGATGTTAACTACGGTAACAGATCAATTGCAAAATAGCAGTGATTTCATAAATAGATGTTTCTCAGGGTGAATATGAAGTTCAATACTGAGATTTATGATCAGTGTGAAGTCTTCCATATGGTCATTCAGGAACCCAATCTCTTGTTCCCTGGCATCTTGCCCTCTGGAGAACTTTAGAATTCTCGGTATAAAGTTAGTAGTTGAGGACAGGGAGTCAAAGGCATACACAGAAACTTTAATCCAACAGAATTGGAAGGGTTGATCAATTCTACTCAAAATTATATACACTTACATCCCTACAACTTACAATACATCAAATACACTTACAACTCAGTTTCCTGACCTCACTTAACTATAAGAAAAGGAAAAAATATAGTTGAGCTGGGTGTCCAGGAGCACAAAAACAAACAAACAAAAAGGATTGATAACCAGTTAGCAATACCCTTCAACTTAGAGGTTGTTGACGTTTTAAATAGGGCGTGTGTAGGGGTGCTCTGGGAGAAGGCAATGGCACCCCACTCCAGTACTGTTGCCCGGGAAATCCCATGGATGGAGGAGCCTGGTGGGCTGCAGTCCATGGGGTCACTAAGAGTCGGACACGACTGGGACTGGGCGACTTCACTTTCACTTTTCACTTTCATGCATTGGAGGAGGAAATGGCAACCCAATCCAGTGTTCTTGCCTGGAGAATCCCAGGGACGGGGGAGCCTGGTGGGCTGCTGTCTATGGGGTCACAGAGTCGGATACGACTGAAGTGACTTAGCAGCAGCAGCAGGGGTGCTCAGTCATGTTTGATTCTTTATGACCCTGTGGACTGCAGTCCGTCGGTCTCTTCTGTCCATGAAATTTTCCAGGCAAGAATACTGGAGGGTGCTGCCATTTACTCCTCCAGGAGATAAAATGGAATTCATGTAGTGCCACTGTCAGACGTTTTTTATTGAGGTATAGTTGATTTATAAGGTTTTATTGGTTTCAAGTGTGTATATATGTGTGTGTGTGTGTATGTGTTCCTTTTAAAATTATTTTCCCATAGAGCTTATTACAGAATATTGAGTTGAGTTCCCTATCCTATACAGTCAATCCTTTTTGTTTGTCTGTTTTATATAGAGTATTGTATATCTTTTAATCCCAAACACCTAATTTATCTCTGCTTCCCACTTTCCCCTTTTGTAGCTATTTTTTAAAAGATATAAATAAATTTATTTACAAAACAGAAATAGATCCACAGCAATTGTCAGACCCACATCCAGTGACAGGTATCATCTTCCTCAGTTAGCAGATTTATATCAAAAGGGAGACAGGGTCTACCTTTCATTTAAAAGTGATAGTTTTGGCTCTTTTACTGAGAAATCATGTGAAGGAAAGAGAAAACAGAGAAGCCCTTTAGGAAAGTATTGTTATATTTTCCTAAAGTATTACCTGCTTTCCTAAAGAAGGTAAAAGGTGATGATATATTGGAACAGATGGTTTTGGTGCTGCGCTATGAGAGAAAAGGATAAATCAAGAGAAAGCATTCAATTATCCACAACAACATATGGAAGACACAGTTTGCTACTAACCAAGAAGAAGACCTAAAGCTTTTATTGGGAGGAGGGAGACAAGGAAGACAGAACATGGACATGAGATGTATTTTAGATATATTTAGAGTAGATATTTCAACCTGAAAATATAACTTTGGAAATCAGCAGCATGTACACGATAGAAGATTGGATGATTCCAGTAGGGTGGTAAGTGTTTTAGAAGAAAAGATATTGATGGGCTGAGTTCTCAGCACCCAGAATCCAGAGGCTGGAGAGTTGATCAAACAAAGAAGAGCACAATCTTTGGAGAGTAGTAGAAGAATCAAGACATTTGCATCCAAGAAATCAGTTATAAAACATGTTTCAAGAAAGAGACAGTGTTAGTTAATTCCAACATCGCTGTGAGAGAAGTAAGATAACTGGGGGCTAACCTCAGTTTAGCAACTCAGGGTCAATGGTGGTATTGACAGGAGATATTACGGTAAAGCCATGGAACTGAGAGCCTTTTAGAACCAGATAAAGGAGAGAATTGTGAACAGGATACAGTTTGAAGAACTTTAAAATAAAGGGCTTCCCTGGTGGCTCAAATGGTAGCCTGCAGTGCAGGAGACCCAGATTTGATTCCTGGGTTAGGAAGACCCCATGGAGAAGGAAATGGCAACCCACTCAGTATTCTTGTCTGGATAATTCCATGGATAGAGGAAACTGGCAGGCTACAGTCCATGGGATCGCAAAGAGTAGGACATTACTTTCTTTCAAGGTAAAGAAAAGGTTAATGGGAGAGAAAAGGGAAAGCAACCTTGAATCAAGAGACACTTTTTTTTTTTTTTTTGCTGTGAGCTAATATAGGGTCGCAAGGAGTTGGATACAACTGAGCGACTGAACTGAACTGAACTGAATATAGCTTTATATTTATAGAAATTCTTTAAAAAAAAATAAGTTGGTTATACATGTGTAAATGAGGACAGATGCTAGAATAGAATTAGTGGAATCAAATGAGAAGAGCTTCTCTTTGAATGTGGTGCTCAGTTGCTCAGTTGAGCCAGACTCTGCCTTTGGGCTATAGCCTACCAGGCTCCTCTGTCCATGGCATTTTCAAGGCACTGCCTGGAAATGGAGCGTGCTGCCATTTCCTTCTCCAGGGGAATCTTCCCGATCAGACCCCTGTCTCTTGTGTCTCCTGTTTGGCAGGTAGATTCTCGCTGGTGGCTCATCAGTAAAGAATCCACCTGCAGTGCAAGAGATGCAGGAGACACGGGTTTGATTGCTGGATCTGAAAGATTCTCTGGAAAAGGAAATGACAACCCAGTATTCTTGCCTGAAAAATCCCATGGACAAAGGAGCCTGGTGGCTACAGCCCAAAGGGTCACAAAGAGTTGGACACAGCTGAGCAACTAAGCACATTGACACCTGGGAAGCGTTCTCTTTGGATAGAAGCACAGAAAGAATCTTTCACAGTGGCAGGAAGGAGAGCCAAGTGGGACAAATACAAATTGGAAAGATTGCCAAATTGGGACAAATACAGATACATGTACAGTGATAGTTTTCATGGTGGAAGTTTGTACAGTTTCCTTCTGATCTTTACTATTTTCTCTGTAACACAGGAACCAAGGTCATTCAATAAAATAGATATTAGTAGGTAGGGGGAGGAGGTAGGGAAAAGATTGAAAATCATCTAGGGAAGTGAAAAAAGCAAGAAAGAAGGTAACTTTGGTATTTGTGGTTATTGATAGCAGCCCATGTGATCTTCTTGTTTAGCAATTAATAGTGAAGTCAAGTGGCATGGCCGTGGGCTTTAACATATGTCTTTGACAAGTGTGAGAACAGACAAAAGAGTTAGATTTAACCAGGTGGGAATTGTGCCAGACTTCCATGACAAAGGGAGAGCAGGGTAAGGGAATTGAGATCCAATATTAGGAAATGAATGTCGCTTGATGAAGACAAAGGGTATGTTTATTAAGCTCACTGATGTGAATCAAGCACCTAAAAGAGTGCCAAGCATGCATAAACATAATGTTTGTTGAATGAATGAATGAAATAGAATCCCTTGAAATATCAATTGGTCTGGGGAGCACAGGAGAGGTAGAGGGAATTGTGAGAGAAAGAGTGAATGATTTAGAATTCATGGATTATGAATATCAGAGACACAGGAGATACTTAAATGTGGATGAGTGACTTATTCTTGAGGCTTTTGTCCTCAAAAGTAAAACTGCAATATAATTACATGGAATCACTTCAATTCTTATGAAAAATGTTTAGCACAGTCCCTCATACGTAGTAAGCATTCACTAAGCAGTCTCTGTCACTGTTATATAGAGAAGGATATGTACTATTTTTTCTTTAATTCCTTGTCTTAAAAAAAAATACTTGTTGGTATCATATATGCCTTAGTATTTCTATATATTTTTGCCCAAATTATTCTTTTTTGACTAAAATAAAAAGCACCTTACTGAATTGAAAGGAAATATTAAGTCAAATGGATTTCCCTGGTGGCTCAGCAGCAATGCAACAGGCACGGGTGCAATTTCTGAGTTCGGAAGATCCCCTGGAGGAGAGCATGGCAATCCACTCCAGTATTCTTGCCTGGAGAATCCCACAGACAGAGGAGCCTGGCAGGCTACAGTCCATAGTGTTGTGGACAGTCAGACATGACTGAAGTGACTGAGCATGCATGCACATTAAATTAAATATATGATTGAGAGACTTCCAGAAAAATCAAAGATCTTTTATCGTTTAATGTTAGAATTTATATGAAACCATCTTCTAAAATTTTAGTATCCTCTACTATGTAAAGCCCTCCTAAAAGTTTCTATTCTAGGTTATATATTTTACCAACTTGTGTCTACAAATGCTGTGAACTGGAGCCAACCATGGCGGCTGACAATATCAGTTTTAGTAGAATGGATTAGATTCCATGTAATTAATACAGATCTCTGAGAGATGTGCAGAATGATTAGGGTTGCACAAATACATAAAGAAGCTGTGTTCCTCAGCTTCTCCTGCTCACTTGCCATCTCTCCATCATTCATGTTTAATTAAAAGATTAGTGGATAATTTGGGGGAAAAAAAACAAGGGAGGAAGTTCCTGTCTCCTTCTATGGTTTCAGGTAGTTGTTTTATTAAAAGTAAGAACTTCTTGCCAGAAAGACTTGGATAAAAACAGATCTCATCTTTTCATATCTGTGGCTTTTTTTTTTTTTTCCTTTGACCTGTGTATTGAAGTTATAAATCAGTAAGAAACATGATGAGATTTACCCTATGCAGTTAGGGTTTTAAGGAAAGCAGTGTGTGCATGTGTGTGTGTTTTCTGTATCTTTGATATCTTTTTTGGTATTTAAGTTATTGTGTTAATCACTCAGTCATGTCTAACTCTTTGTGACCCCATGAACTTTAGCTGCCAGGCTCCTATGCCTGTGGGATTTTCCAGGCATAATTAAGACTACTGCAGTGGGTTGGTGTTCCTTTCTCCAGGGGATCTTCCAGACCCAGGGATCAAACCTGGGTCACCTACATTGGAGGCAGATTCTTAAATATTTGGACCACCAGGGAAGCCCATATATTTTTATATATATATATTTTTTTTGTATATTTATATTTAATGTTAATCTCCTGATGGAAACTGAGTTAGGTTTATATTTTGAATCTCCGCATTAAAGTAGGTCAGACTTGCTCACCCAGCTTACTAGCCATCTCTAATAATATTTGACAGTCTTTTGATTGTCATTATTCAAGTTAGCTAACTACCAAATTCAGTCGAAATAGATAAGTCAAAAGGGCAGGAGTGCATGAAAATTTTACAGTGCCTTGGAAAGAGCATTGAATTAGACATGAGACTTGGGTCTTCACTGTGTTTCCACAGCAACACATTGGGTTTTATTTCCTTAGGCTTTAAGTGAGAAGTTAATTGATGCTTTTGAACTGTGCCATTGGAGAAGACTCTTGAGAGAGTCCCTTGGACACAAGGGAGATCCAACCAGTCCATCCTAAAGGAAATCAGTCCTGAATATTCATTGGAAGGACTGATGCTGAAACTCCAATACTTTGGCCGCCTGATGAGAATAACTGACTCATTGGAAAAGACCCTGAAGCTGGGAAAGATTGAAGGTGGGAGGAGAAGGGGACGACAGAGGATGAGATGGTTGGATGGTATCACAGACTCAAAGGACATGAGTTTGAGTAAGCTCCCTGAGTTGGTGATGGACAGGGAGGCCTGGCGTGCTGCAGTCCATGGGGTCACAAAGAGTTGGACATGACTGAGTGACTGAAGTGAACTGAACTGAGAAGTTAATATGAAGGTAGCCAGTGGTTCTTCCAAAATAAATATTTTAGAGGGGTTACATGAATGTGGGTTGACTAGTGAGGTTGATCTAAAAATGTCTGTAGGTGTGTCATAGGTCCCAAAAAGAGTGGAAAAGAAAAGTTAAGGCTGGGTGTGTTGTGTCTGTGTCTTTATATTTGTGTAGAGAAATGCTCACTCCAGTATTTCTACCTGGAAAATCCCACGGCAGAGGAGCATGGCAGGCTAATGGAGTCTCAGAGAGTCAGACACAAATGAGCAACTGAGCATATAGAATGTGCAGCCATCACACACACATACACACACACACACACACACATATACATGCAAATATATAACCCAAGGCCATTAGCTACATTTTCAACGAAAGGTCAATGCTGGGAAATTTATGAATCATCTTGTTGGAAGGAAACTGAGAATGCTGAAGTATTTTACTCCCTCAGGAATAAAACTGAAACAATAGTCTCTCTTCTTATTTTTTTTCTTTCCTGGCCACACCCCAAGTTATACAGGATCTTAGTTCCCCAGACAGGGATTGAACCTGCACCCCTTGCATTGGAAGGCAGAGTTTTTAACCATTGGACCACCAGGGAGGTCTTAAGGGTCTTTCTTGTTGCCTCAATCTCACTTCACATCCACAGAGCCTTGAAGACAAAGGCAAGGAGGAGGTAAGTCCCAGCTATGCCTAGCGAACCATTTACCTCAAGTCACATGTCAATGTATGGCAAAACCAATACAATATTGTAAATTAGCCTCCAGTTAAAATAAACAAATTTATATTTAAAAAAAGAAATAATTTAGTGGAAACTAAGTAAATTTCCCATTCTTTTGTTTTGTGTGATACACTTGCATGGGTTTCAAGTAGTCTGAAGTTAAAGAAGCTATTTCAAGAATTCTTTACAGAAAAATATCTATTATTTTATGTGTCTCTGTTAGTCACTTAGTCATGTCTGACTTTTTGTGACCCCATGGACTGCAGCCCACCAGCCTCCTCTGTCCTTGGGATTCTCCAGGCAAGAATACTGAAGTGGGGTGCCATTTCCTTCTCCAATTATTTTCCATACATTTATGTAAAATATTAGTTTGTCTTATATTCAATAAGACTAATAATATTAATTTATTAGCATATATTTGAACACTAAGTATATTTTAAAGTCACTGCTTTTATAGTGGTAAATTCTGGAATTTAGATAGACCAGAATGTGGAGAATGGCATCTCTTGCTCAAAGGCAAAGGGAACAAAGCCAGTGTTAGTGATTCCACACAGGGGTCCAGGCTGACTGGCACTCTGCCAACTTCAATATACAGCTTCCTAAGTCATCCTGGTTGTCACCTTGGACCCATAAAGCTAGACTTGGAAAGAGCATGGAGGGAGGTTTTAATGGGCTAGGTCAGAAGTGGTTAATATCATTTTTGCTTTACATTCCATTGGGTGGAATGGAATTAATCCCATGGATGCCCTTACTGCATGGAAGCCTGAGAGAAATGATTAAGACCTATGCCCAGGAGGAAGAGACAAATGTGGATCTGGGTGAATTACTAGCAGCCTCTGCCATGAGTATTATATATGGTAAGTTTGATTATCACAAGGTAGAGCAATCTAAATGATTTATTAGGGCAAGTTTGACTACTAACAATATTTTAAGGTTACTGATATTCAATATTCTAAGCAGGCCAGTCATCTGGAATAGTTACTGCTAAAAACAAAATATAGTAAATCATGTCAACAACTTGATACAGTGGAATTTTATTGTAAATACTTATTAATTTATATGGCTTATCATTATTACCATTCTTATAGTTGGAATAGTAATAATAGTAAGGTTTAAACTTAATCCAGGCTCTTATCAAACTTAAGCACAGTAGAATAGGGAAAGAAGACAGTTGCTAAGGTATCTGCATGCGCAGTTAAGAACAAATCTTAAACTCGCATCTGTTCGGTATCTGATTTTTATTTTGTTTTTGTAACACAACCTGATGATGGAAAAAAGACATACTAGTAAAAACGTATATGCATTTTTAGAATTTTTTTACATATTGACATTATTATCTGTATTTGATTTTATATCATTTTGGTTCCTTCTAATATGAATAAACACTTCAGAACATGGTGAAAAACAAGTTTATCAGTAAATAAAATTTATGATGATGATGCAACTGCTTAATGAAAATTTTATTTATATTAGTAAATTAGGCACCAAATATATATTTCTAATATATTAGATAAATAACTTTTTGGATGAAGACAATGGAAATTGCTTTGAAAAGAAATGAATCAACAGGAAAAGTATTGTAAAAAAGTAAAATTCCCATTGAAAGTCCCTAGAACAATTTATATCATTCCTTATTTGCCATTTAAATAGCAAAGACCCTAGTGTGCATGCATGGGTTCATACTCAGTTGTGTCTGTCTCTTTGCAACTCAGTGGACTGTAGCCTGCCAGGCTCCTCTGTCTATGGAATTTTCCAGGCAAGACTACTGGAGTGGGTTGCCATTTCCTACTCCAGGGGATCTTCCCAACTCAGTGATCAAACTTGCATCTCTTGCATCTCATGCATTGACAGATTCTTTATCATCGTGTCACCTGGGAAGAATTTTAAATAAATTTTACAAAGGCATTAGTTTGAATGAGAAACTGTGAATTCTTATAAGAAGTTAAAGGAATTAGCTCAATATATTGCATCAGATCAAATCAGATCAGATCAGTTGCTCAGTCATGTCTGACTCTTTGCAACCCCATGAATTGCGGCACGCCAGGCCTCCCTGTCCATCACCAACTCCCAGAGTTCACTCAGACTCACATCCATCGAGTCGGTGATGCCATCCAGCCATCTCATACTCTCTCGTCCCCTTCTCCTCCTTCCCCCAATCCCTCCCAGCATCAGAGTCTTTTCCAATGAGTCAACTCTTCGCATGAGGTGGCCAAAATACTGGAGTTTCAGCTTTAGCATCATTTCTTCCAAAGAAATCCCAGGGCTGATCTCCTTTAGAATGGACTGGTTGGATCTCCTTGCAGTCCAAGGGACTCTCAAGAGTCTTCTCCAACACCACAGTATATTGCATAGGAACTGCCAACCTTCTACATCTTGACTTGATTTTGTGGTACTCTGTTATTTCTTGTCTATATTTTATAGAGACAATTATATGCTTTGTAAATTTGAGATTTTATAAAGTTCTCTGGATTGCTCCTGAATGGCCAAAGTTTACTTTATTATGGGTTTTGATATTTTGGGTTATTTTATGAATCATGATCTATTTATCATTAATAGAATTTTAAATGATAGGAAAAATTGTGGCAGTGAAGATATTATTCCCAAGATGTTTGTTTATTTGTTTTTTATTTTGTTTTATTTTTTTCTTTTCTTTTGGTAAGAGGATAACCAGTGGCTAGTGCAGAAAGATATAACTAGGAAACCATGTATGTGGGAGGGTGTTTATGACTGTATGTATTACATAGCATCCATAGTATCAAATTTTACTATCATTAAGTAGAATTAGACATGGTAGATTTACAGACATTCCACCAAGTTTCATAAATATAATCTCTTCTTTCTTTGGAATGAAGAAGTACTCACTGTTTTCTATTTTGGACAAAATATGTTGCCCTAATAATTCTCCTGTCTAGGCTAACAAAATCTCTTAAAGGACTGTAACTTAAGAAACAAATGAAAGGCAAATATATGTGGGGAAGAGAATCAATTTCTACCCTTATAAAGTATTTACAATAGTGTTATTTTATACTTTAGAATATTTTCCAAATGAATCTTAAAGAGCATGCTGAAGCCAAGATTTTCTGCCGTCACCTTTATAAGCAACCCTAGACTTGACAAATCTTGAACACTTAAAACCAAACTCAAGTACTGGCCACATTTCCTGCCACCTTGTTTCTTGTCTGTCCATTGCTTAGTCATTTACTCAGTTCTCCAGACTTAGTTAGCTACCTTCTTCTGGGATATCTCTTTTTTTTTTCAGGAGTCATACAGAGAGCAATTAAATTAATTACCTGAGAGGCAAAAGCTTCTCAGGAGGAGTTAGTGGTAAAGAACACACCTGTCGATGCAGGAGACACAGGGGAAGCAGGTTTAATCCCTGGGTCAGGAAGATGCCCTGGAAGAGGGCATGGCAGTCCACTCCAGTATTCTTGCCTGGAGAATCCCATAAACAGAGGAACCTGGCAGGCTAAGGTCCAAAGATTCAGATACAACTGAAAAGAGTCTGCACAGAGTCAGATACAACTGAAGTGATTTAGCACTCGTACCAAAAGGTGTGTTCAATCTTATTCCTCAATCTTAGTAATCCGGCTTTTGCCTTGCTGGAAACCAGTTTAACACCTATGGTTTGTTTTTAAGATGAGTCCTCCCTTCCACCTGTTTCCTCTGTGCTTGGATTCCTGAATTGGTGTTTTGACTCCTATTCCTTAGCTGTCGAATTGGAGAGAGCTCTGCTCCCTGGACTCAGGACTCCATTCTTGTCCATTGTTTACATTGTGACAATGCCATTTTCCCTATTTCTCTAATTTCTTGCAAATCTATTGGAAAATTACTAACTTTTGCTGGACTTCCTGGATGTTACTTTTTTGGCAGAACTTTATTTTCCCCACTGCATGTTTGAGCCAGGATTGATTTTCTACAGATACTATCAGAGAAAGCTTCTCTGGTAGTTCAGTCGGTAAAGAATCTGCCTGCAGTGCAGGAGACCTGAGTATGATCTCTAGGTCGGGTAGATCCTCTGGAGAAGGGAATAGCAATAACTCCAATATTCTTGCCTGGAGAATTCCATCAACAGAGGAGCCTGGCGGGCTACAGTCCATGGGATTGCAAGAGTCAAGACACGTTTAGCAACTAAACCACCACCGCTATCAGAGAGCTAATGTTAGATTTTGTTGAAAGATAGATATTTTCTGGGATTTCTCTGAGACACTATCTCTATTCTATCATTTTTGAGAGCAGTTACAAATTGAAAAATTAAGCCAAATGAATTATCTGGAAATTTCCCATACTTTTTCTCATATTTCAGTGTCCTTGGTATCCGTTAAGTCTACTACAGTTTTACTTAGTCAGCCAAGCTAACAAGGCCCCTATACAATAATAAAATATTGGCCAAAAATAACTTTTTTTTTGTAAAATAAAAAAATAAATAAACAGAACAAAGCCAAAGTTGTGTAAGGGAGACTTAATCATGTTGTGAACTGACTGAAGGAAAAGTACTACGATTTTTTTCTTTGTTATCATAAATGGGGGAAAGAGAGCATTAAAGGCATTAAGGCATTATCTAAGAAACTAGAGACCAGGTATTGATTGGAGTCTTCCTCACATTTTACTCTGATTTCTCACCTAGGGTACATTCTGCTGCTGCTGCTAAGTTGCTTCAGTTGTGTCCGACTCTGTGCGACCCCATGGACTGCAGCCTACTAGGCTCCCCCGTCCCTGGGATTCTCCAGGCAAGAACACTGGAGTGGGTTGCCATTTTCTTCTCCAACGCATCAAAGTGAAAAATGAAAGTGAAGTTGCTCAGTTGTGTCCGACTCTTCGAGACCCCATGGACTGCAGCCCACCAGACTCCTCCGTCCATGGGACTCTCCAGGCAAGAGTACTGGAGTGGGGTGCCATCGCCTTCTCCAGAGGGTACATTCCAAGGCACACATTTATGGCTGCTGGACATTTGCCTCTGAAATTCAGATTTATGGTTCACTAGGAATTAAAAATAAAATTGTGCTCCAAATTTCACACACACACACACACACACACACAAAATGGAACCCATGATTATATACTGGAGTTACTGATCCAGTAGACTTTGCACTTCCTGTGTGTGAAGTTGTATCATCATAAGAACAATGCTCTCCCTTTCCAAAATTACCATAATTCTATGTGCTTTTATTTTCTCTTCAGTCTTATTTTATGAGTCAAGTTCCATGTTAAAGTAGCTGAAGGATATATTGCATTAATAATAATCTTTTTATATTTTCAAAATGGTTTTCACTTATGTATTATCAGGTATAATGGCTAAATTAGGCTACAGTACCCAAATATTTGGTCAAATGTTATTCTAGATTTTTTTTTCTTTATATGAGATTAACATTTAAATAAGACAACTTGGAGTGAATCAGATTGCTTTTCATGATGTGAGTAGACCCCATCCAATCAGCTGAAAGTCTTAATAGAAAAAGGCCAGCTTCCTTCAAAGAAGAGATAATTCTGCCAGAAGACTTCTTTCAAACTCAAACTGCAGCATCAGTGCTTCCCTGGCTCTAGATTACCAGTCTACTCTGCAGATTTTGAACTTGCCAGCACCCACAATTGTATTAGCCAACCCCTTAAAATAAATCACTCTGTCTGTTTTATTCTCTCATATTTATAGGGGCTTCCCTGGTGGCTCAGATGGTAAAGAATCTGCCTGCAATGCAGGAGACCTGGATTCCATCCCTGGGTCAGGAAGATCCCCAGGAGAGTAGAATGGAAATCCAGTTCAATATTCTTGCCTGAAGAATTCCAGGGACACAGGCCTGGCAGGCTATAGTCCATGGGGTTGCAGAGAGTCAGACACGACTGGGTGAGGAACACACTTCACACACACACACACGTATATGATACACCCACACATATTGTATAGATTCTGTTTCTCTGGCTAATCCTGGCTAGTACAATATGCCAGGTAAAAAGTTTAGCAGTTTTACAAATATAAATAGTTCTAAATGGCTCTTCTAGCCAAAATTATCACCACTCAGTGAGGACAATTTCTCCATCTCTCATAGGTGCACTAAATTTTCATGTTTTATTGGCAAGAGTGACAGTACTCTAATTCCTGTGCACTCATTATCAGCTTAGTGCAAATCAATCTGTCATAACATTTTGACTCAAGAGTTTGGGCAGGAGGATTGGCTTAATTACCACTAAGTGACTAGAAAAAATCAGATCTACAAAGCAAAAAAAGGAGGACTTCTCATGAGTTTGCTACCCAGGAAACACACCGAGGATGAGGGGAAAACAGGATAGATTTCCTACTGGGCTCAGATGAACCTCATGGGGGGAATTAACCAAAATAAAATAAAATAAAACTCTGACCAAATATCAAGAGAGAATGAAAGCATTGGATCGGTTTAGTGTAGTAATCCACCGTTCAGAGCAGTGCCTGTTGAGAAAGGGATAAACATAGAGTCAAACGGAGAACCATTTCCATGAAAGGCAGTAGCAGTGTAACAACAAGCAGTATCAGTTCCAAGGTCTAGACGTGATTTTTGATTCAATAAAATTAAACAATTCAATAAAATTAAACTTCCTTTGCTGCTGCTGCTGCTGCTAATTCGCTGCAGTTCAGTTCAGTTCAGTCGCTCAGTTGTGTCTGACTCTTTGCGACCCCGTGAATCGCAGCACAGCAGGCCTCGCTGTCCATCACCATCTCCTGGAGTTCACTCAGACTCGTGTATATCAAGTCAGTGATGCCATCCAGCCATCTCATCTTCTGTTGTCCCCTTCTCCTCTTGCCCCCAATCTCTCCCAGCATCAGAGTCTTTTCCAATGAGTCAACCTTTCTCATGAGGTGGCCAAAGTACTGGAGTTTCAGCTTTAGCATCATTCCTTCCAAAGAAATCCCAGGGCTGATCTCCTTCAGAATGGACTGGTTGGATCTCCTTGCAGTCCAAGGGACTCTCAAGAGTCTTCTCTAGCACCACAGTTCAAAAGCATCAATTCTTCGGCACTCAGCTTTCTTCACAGTCCAACTCTCACATCCATACATGACCACAGGAAAAACCATAGCTTTGACTAGACAGACCTTTGTTGGCAAAGTAATGTCTCTGCTTTTCAATATGCTATCTAGGTTGGTCATAACTTTTCTTCCAAGGAGTAAGAGTCTTTTAATTTCGCTTCAGTTGTGTCCAACTCTATGTGACTCCATAGATGGCAGCCCACCAGGCTTCTCTGTCCCTGGGATTCTCCAGGCAAGAATACTGGAGTGGGTTGCCATGCCCTTCACCAACGCATGCATGCATGCTAAGTCGCTTCAGTCATGTCTGATTCTGTGACCCTATGGACAGCAGCCCACCAGGCTCCTCTGTCCACAGAATTCTCTAGGCAAGAATACTGGAGTGGGTCACCATTTCCTTCTCCAGTTACTTCCTCAGAGTTTCAGTTTTCTCAATTTGTTTTGTGCTAATATTAAGGTTTTAAAATTTAGCAAATTTGACACATAAAGTATTCATTAGTTCCCAAACCTGAGTGCAATAGGCCTTAAAAAAGACTGCAGAGTTCTTTAAAATTTGCTCTATGGCTTAGGAAATTCAAACAGGGGCTCTGTATCAATCTAGAGGGGTGGGATGGGGTGGGAGATTGGAGGGAGGTTCAAAAGGGAGGGGATATATATATATACCTGTGGCTGATTCATGTTGAGGTGTGACAGAAAACAGCAAAATTCTGTAAAGCAATTATCTTTCAATAAAAAAATAAATTAAAAAAAATTGCTGTTTCTTGGGCTTTTCCCCAGATATACTGAATTAGAATTTCAGAAATGTGAAATCCCAAACCTCTCCCTGGAAAAATGACTTCAGGTGACACTGTAGGTGGTGAATGGATCTGCCTTTGAAAATCATTAAGCTCTAGTGACTCATTCACTCCCTGGTCTAAAGAAAATGCCCACAGAAGGATGAACTTGAATATGCGGTACAAATGCATGGGTTGTATGCCTTCCTTACATTCTTGTTCTCATTCTCATTGGCTAGAATTCAGAGGGGGTGAATGTTCCCTTAGCTGAATCAGTACTGGCCTACATAGACCAGCACTGAAAGAATAGCTGGTTCCTATTGTGTCTGAAAATCTGTCCAGTACTCCACAGTTGTAGAATTCAGTTGGAGGATGTGACTAGACACAGCGAGATGATTTTTTAAGTCAGTTATCAAAAGTGGTAGCCAGTTCTCCTGGTGCTAGTTCTTCCCACCTCTCTGTCTTCCCCCAGTGGATTTCTTTAAACCCTCAGTAACTCAGCTGAACACTGAACATCATATGTAAAAAGTGAAAGTGAAAGTCGCTCAGTCATGTCTGACTCTTTGTGACCCCATCAACTATAGAGTCCACGGAATTCTCCAGGCCAGAATACTGAAGTGGGTAGCCTTTCCCTTCTCCACTGAATCTTCCCAACCCAATCCCAGGGATTGAACCCAGGTCTCCTGCATTGCAGTTGGATTCTTTACCAGCTGAGCCATAAGGGAAGCCCAAGAATACTGGAGTGGGTGGCCTATCCCTTTTCCAGGGGATCTTCCAGACCCAGGAATAAAACCTGGGTCTCCTGCATTGCAAACAGATTCTTTACCAGCTGAGCTACCAGTAAAGGAAGAACATTATATTGATGATACTCTAAATTAAGAAATAATTTGGAGATGAGATTAAAAGTAGGACCCATATTGCCTGACACATGGATTTTTCAGATCGTGAATAGGGAGCTAAAATATATTGTTTTGCCATATACAGCCAGCTGTATTTTATATATTATGCTATATATAATCTAACTTTATATATAAAACAATTTTATTGACTGGTCCTCTCTAGAAGACTATTTCATGTGAGAAGTCACACATTAAAAAGAAAGGACAGAGGGAGATATGTTATTGTTTTTTAATAATGAGACAAAAATGCTACCATTCCACTGAAATATCCCTTCATGTGCTTAGATGTGACCACCTTCTTGCTAATATCAAGCTGTTCTTTATTTGTGATCATTCTTCCAATCTAGTTTGTTTATTATTGGTCACTTACTCCTTCTTAAAGTATATCACTTTCTCAGCTGTCCTTACTGATAACTGGATTCCTCCCAAGGCTCTGCTGGCTTCTCCCCTGTGTCCTGCACTCCTCACATGCCTCTCCCGTCTGGCCTCCTTTCAGTCCACACTCCATCATGGAACCCAGTCACTATAATGGCATATGGTTACCTGCCCCAAACCTTAATTTCTCCTGTCTAGCTCTCAGAGTTAACCATCGTGGTACTATTTGACCAGTCTCCCATGCTAGCTAAATTAACAAATTCACCTTTGATCTTTTACTGTCCCTCATTCTGTAAATCCACTATGTCATGAAAACCACCTTTTCTATTTGGGAAAAAAAAAAATTATAAAACTACAATTATCTTTCAACTCTCACATCTCCAGTATTAAGTTAAATATATATCAACTTGTTCCTGGGTCACTTTAGAAGCTCCTTCCCAAATTTTCTTGAATCCAGTTTACCCCAGGAACACAAACCAGTGTTGACAATTTTTCCAAATAAACTTTCGTACATCAATTGCATAATCTAGTCAACATGAGCTAAATGTCTACTATTCACAGAATTCTGTGTTTTACATTATATGATACACAAAGCCAAAAAAGAAAAAAAAAGGATCAAGAGACCCAACCTTCAAGTAAAGTACTGTTTATTACTGGGGTAGTACAAGTTCAATTAGATAGCTAGAAAACAAAGAGAAAATGAAAGTGTTAGTTGCTCAGTCATGCCTGACTCTTTGTAACCCCATGGACTATATAGCCTGCCAGCTTCCTCTGTCCATGTAATTCTCCAGGCAAGAATACCAGAGTGGTTGTCATTTCCTCCTTCAGGGGTCTTCTCAACCCTGGGATCAAATCCTCGTCTGCATTGCAGGCAGATTCTTTACCATCTGAGCCACCAGGGAAGTCCAGGAAACAAAATGGAATATAAAAAATTACATAATAGATAAATATTAATAGATTTCTAAGAAAGTTATAACATCAAGGAAGAAGAAGACATGCCAAATCTATAGATTTTTAAAATTTATTTATTTTAATTGGAGGTTAATTACTTTACAATATTGTATTGGTTTTGCCATACATCAACATGAATTCACCACAGGTATACACATGTTCCCCATCCTGAACCCCCCTCCCTCCACCATCCCCGTACCATCCTTCTGGGTCATCCCAGTGCACCAGCCCCAAGCATCTGGTATCATGCATCGAACCTGGACTGGCGATTCGTTTAATATATGACATTATACATGTTTCAATGCCATTCTCCCAAATCATCCCACCCTCTCCCTCTCCCACAGAGTCCAAAAGACTGTTCTATTCATCTGTGTCTCTTTTGTTGTCTCACTTACGGGTTATCGTTACCATCTTTCTAAATTCCATATATATGCATTAGTATACTATATTGGTGTTTTTCTTTCTGGCTTATTTCACTCTGTATAATAGGCTCCAGTTTCATCCACCTCATTAGAACTGATTCAAATGTATTCTTTTTAATGGCTGAGTAATACTCCATTGTGTATATGTACCACAGCTTTCTTATCCATTCGTCTGCTTATGGACATCTAGGTTGCTTCCATGTCCTGGCTATTATAAACAGTGCTGCGATGAACATTGGGGTACATGTGTCTCTTTCAATATAGATTTTTTAAAAATACATTAATATGTTGCATTTAAGTGGTAGGATTCTTAGAATAAATATTCAGCCTATGAGGTGCAAGCAAAGCAAATTAGGAATTGTGTGCAACATTTAAAAAATCATTTAATAAACCTTCCCTGAGGTAAAAATGGGGTAGAAATAGAGGATCAACGATTGAAACTGATGGTTGAGGCTAGATTATTGACATATTGAATGTAAATAAATATGTGTATAGATAGATAAATATATGGATCAGTTCAGTTCAGTCGCTCAGTCATATACAACTCTTTGCGACCCCATGGACTGAGAATGCCAGGCCTCCCTGTCCATCACCAACTCCCAGAGTTTACTCAAACTCATGTCCATTGAGCTGGTGATGCCATCCAACCATCTCATCCTCTGTTGTCCCCTTCTCCTCCTATCCTCAATCTTTCCCAGCATCAGGGTCTTTTCAAATGAGTCAGTGCTTTGCATCAGGTGGCCAAAGTATTGGAGTTTCAGCTTCAGCATCAGACCTTCCAATGAACATTCAGGACTGATTTCCTGTAGGATGGACTGGTTGGATCTCCTTGCAGTTCAAGAGACTCTCAAGAGTCCTCTATGATATTTAGATACAAACAAAAAAGATGTACAAGTGTTAGATACATGAAACAATAGACAAATGGATGGATAGATGAGTGGATTAAACAATAGATACATGAATATAGGAAGAACATTATGCATAAAGATGAAGAAATTTAAAGGGCTCCAGGGAGATATTCAAGGAAATTGCTGTGAATAAGTTTCAAAATTTTAATTATTTTAGGATGAAGTGTCACCTGCCGATGTTTTAGTAAAAAGATAGGGACTGAGGATTTCCCCAGACATTAAACTCAGCGCAGAATTTCCAGGGACTGTGTTATTTTAAGTAACAGAGACAAGATATGGATGAATGTAGAGTTATTTTTATTTATAGGGGAGTTCTTGAGAAGTTGAGAGAGTTTTCTATAGGGAATCTGTAGTTCAAGAATAGAAGGCATTTCACTGAGGACAATGTCAAAAGTTGATGAATTCATTTTTTGCCCCCTCCCTTTTTTTTTTTAAGATAGATTACAGCATGGTTATGTCTCACATTTTAAAAATCTCTCACAGTACACAAAGTATTATTTTTTTTTTCTTTAGGTATTTGAGTGCAGTGATTGTATGACTTCCTAAGAGTCTATCTAAAAATAAGAAGACCCATTCCTGCTTTAGTATAATTTCTGGATAAAAGGAAAGAATAAACATTTTTCATTCTGTTTATCCATTCAAACCCTGACAAAAGTCTGTATGGACACATCTAGAGTGAATGCTAACCTTCTACTATAAATAAGATATTTTACATTTTTTGAATCTTATGCAGACAAGTAAAAAGAATTGTTTATTCAGTCACCCCTTTTATTCATTTGTTGATATAAAAATCTAGTCTCATATGGATATTTTCAGCCATGGTATTTATGGCCAAAATCATATTAGTGAACAAAAATTCTAAATTCAATAATATTAAATCACATTGTTAAAAACAAGACAACAGGTCTTAAATGGAGTCAGTTATGCTAAGTCCCACATCACAAATTCAAGACTTACTAATTATAGCGTTAGCAATCCTGGAAGTGGAATGTTAGACCAGTCAAAGAGGAATCTCCTGGTCAGCACCAGTTAGGTCATCTTATGGCAGACCCCTGCCATCCCATAAAGGAAAGTGACCTTGTGATAACCAACCTGAGTTTTTCAGCTTATATAACTTCCTTGTTCCCACTCCCTTCTAGCTATAAAAGTCTTTCATATTGTACAACTCCTTGGTGTTCCTTTCTGTTAGATTGGATTCTGCTTGACTCAAATAAACTTAAGCAAATTTAATATCCTCAGTTTACTGGGATTACTTAGTAGCTCAACTGGTAGAGAATCCAACTGCAATGTAGGAGACTCCGGTTCAATTCCTGGGTCGGGAAGATCTGCTGGAGAAGGGATAGGCTACCCACTCCAGTATTCTTGGGCTTCCCTAGTGGCTTAGCTGGTAAAGAATCTCCCTGCAGTGTGGGAGACATGGGTTTGATCCCTGGATCAGGAAGATCTCTTATCACCATCAAGCTGAAAGTTAGATTCAAACTTCCTAAGTGATATGGAACAATATTTACTGTGATAGATGTCTAACTAATGCACATCTAATATATTTTTACCCAATGTGATCCTACATTGGTCTCAAAATAAATAATACACTCTTTTCCAGCCTCTTAACAGCAGCCAACCTGTAAGGAAAGGAAAAATTGCCACAAGAATAATTCAAGTAAAGCAGTTGATGAAGGCATACATATTGAGCCTGTGTATTATACATGCAATAATTTAGACCAATGCTTAAGCTCAGGTGGCAAAGTAGACTTTTAGTCTTCATTTAACATTTATGTTTCATCTAACTGGTATTGCTAGAAAATACTTTTGCTATATTTGGCTACTTTATAATCTCAAATATATAAGTTCTCTTTGACCTTCTAAATATGAAGAATTTTTTTCTTCTCTGTCTATATCAAGTTTCTAGAAACAAAATCAGCAGTGCAGCTCCTTTCAGATATCATACTAATATTGCTTATGTAGAAAAATTCCTTGAAATGATTTATTCTTGACATTAATGTTAAGGATTGAATAGATCTAGCAAATGATTAACGTGCTAACCTTCTGACCATTTTAGGGCAATGTTTGCACATGGCTAAACAAATAGATCTTTGCAGAGCATAATAAGATATGCGTCTGCTCTCTGCTTTCTTGATTGATTTGGCTTGCTGTACAATTATTAAGCTGAAGTTCCTCTTAAAGGGTAGAAAGGACTTCTGGCAGGGAGCCACTTTGGCAGGCTCTCCTGTGTTGTGGTCCGTTTGGTTCATCCACAGAGACATGGATTAAGATAGAATTATAGGAAATCCTATTGAGGTAAAGGCCTACTGGATAAGAGCAGGGAAAATTAATTTAAGCCTCTCTACTCCTTCAACATAACCTTTTAAAATACCAGGTTACAGTGTGTTCATTTCACTTGTAATTCTGATATAAGATACTAATGGAAATGACATTTGAAAAGGGATTGACTTTTGTGTATAAATTGTCACTGGTAGGTCCTAATAGTACCTTTCCATGTGGGCCTTAAATATGATAATATTTTCCAGGTTGTGAGCACAGATGAGATGCTCTTAAATTCTAAACCTGTGCAGATATGCATGTATAATCTTTATCGAGAGTAAAGAGCTCTGAAATGTTGATTTAGAGATTAAAATATTAACCCAGTACTGTTACAGATATCATAGGTTTGTAGCTGTTTCTTTAATGCGGATGGAGCTTTCAAAAGACATCATTGTTCTTCCTTTTCCTTTAAAAAGCCCACTGTAATGATACCAACTGCTGCTTTCAAGAGAGAAAAGAGCAATTTAGCTAAGAGATAGCCTTGAACTAGTTAATTGAATTCCTTCAGCGTATGCCCTTTCATCCAAGTCAGCCATAGATTAGGGGCCCTCTGACCTAACAGTAATAACAATACATATAGCATCCTTGCTCCTCACAGAGTCCTTTAATAGGGTTGATTCTGTAGATAAGCTGCCAGGATCTGAGAGAATTTAAATGACTTTTCTAAACTCACAGGATCAGTCGGTAATGGGGCTAGAAGACGAGTTAAAAATCTGCTTGAGATCAACTGGAGTATTCTAGTAGTGTCAGCTGTAGGTGCAGCTCATATTGTTCTTGGGGATTAAAGAAATAAGGAAAAGAGGAGACAGGAAAGAACAGAGAAGAAGTAAACAGCTCCTGGAGTTTTGGCAGAACAATCCCTGATGCCCTGACATAAAGGCGAGGTCTCAGATTCTGAGGACGCAGATGTGTGGCCTGCAATAAAGTGGTCACTGGCCAGACAGCCAGATACCATCCAGAGAAGGCTGTGTTCTGGGGCTAGGAGAATAAAGTGGGGGAGGGGCACTAAATGGTGTGCCCAATAAAACCAAAAAAAAGCCAGAATGTTGCTTGGTCAGCTCGCTTACTATTTTAACCAAACTTTTGGACGCCATAGCTAATGAAAGTATCCAAAAAAAGTTTGAATAGCTGCTGTCTGAAACAGGCTGGAAAATGAGAGTGGAAAGACAAACAGAATAAAAGATACCATGGGTCTGTGTGTGTCCCTCATGGTGCAGTGAGACTGTCTCAGCAAACTGGAAACTTCCAGGGAAGACGGCAACATCTTAGGAGCAATTGCCCTTGGTCTTTTTTCCAAGTGTTTCTATCCTTTGATCAACCTAACAATTTTAGCCTCTAGTGAGGAAATGGGCAACAGAAATATGGAAGCAGAAAAAAAAAATCAGAATTCATATTTTTAAAGACTAAAGATGTCCTCTTTGCTTTAGAAATAGCCTGTGTTTAATGAACTCAAAATGACTTCAGACTTGGGAGGAAGCTGTCTCGTTTCCACATAACATTCATTCTTAATTGATTTATATTTCTTTGTCTTTTCTTCATTGATATGTATAATTGGGAGTGGTTAGGGTAGGAAGGTAAAAAAGGAGACTGCACTGTGCAAGTGTAAGCCTCTGTTCCATTTATTCTTTTTAAAATGATCAAAGCAGGTACTTCAAAATTTGCAATCAAAACTTGTTATGTGACATAAATAATATACAATATTCAACAAGTCATTAGGATAAAATATCTTTAGTTGACATAGTGTTTAAACATAGTGTGTGGGTGATGTGTTTGTGTGGGGTATGTGATGTTTTGTGTGGTGTGTGATGTGGGGTGTGTGTGTGTGTGTGAATTGCAGTATTCATCTAATGATGATTAAAATCGACTATATCCACTATCCACATGCTCAGGGAAACTGAAGCATTGCTGATATTGCTGATAAGTGTGTATATATATATATATATATATATATGTACATTCTATATAGATGTACTAGAATATGCTAAAATTTTCCAGAGTGTTAAAATACCACTTCTTGAGAATAATTATCTGCCTAACAGAAAGTGGGCAAAAAGACACGGATGCTTGTTATACGCTAATCCAAGTCTATTTAAGACTGTGCCAGAAGATGCTTTGAAGGCCACAGTGAAAGGAAGCTTTGAGGAACTCACTGTGGGCCCCTATAGTGACCTGTGTGTGCTTTGGAAACTGACCCTATGGATCCCATAGTGACTAGTGCCTGTTTTTTTCAGGTAACATTTGAACAGAACTTTCAGTTCAGGCAGGCCACAGGTTACAGGATGTGTGGAAGTGGTTGGGGTGAGCTTTGGCTAATGAACCAGCTCAAAGAGGATGGCAGGCAGGACCAAACAAATCCAGCTAAGGGTCTACACTGGGTCATACCGACAGAGTAGAAGACGATTAGGAGGAGGTGGCTGCTTCAGAGAATTGCAGGATGTTAGTACTCAATGGGGAAGTTGTCAAATAGCCTTCAAAGGCACCCATGCGGATAAAAGACCAATATTTGAAGTTGACACCCCAGAGAGCGGTGATAGTGGATTACAAATGCACCTGTGAAGTAGGGCGTGCCCTTTCCCTCCCAGCCAGCCTCTCCGGTAGCTTAATAAGTTGGCAGGGACAGAAAAGGAAAGAGAAAAAACAGTAATAAATACACACATATATATGCACACACATGTGTACATGTGTGCACAAATCTACATACACATTCCAGTCCTCTTGGTTACTGCAAGATTTCAAACTGAGGTCAAGAGGTCTGGGTTGGATTCCTGTGTGTATCCTTGCGTGTTTGTAGAATCTTTGAAATGGATGTGAGATTAAAGTGAAGGTTTTATCCACCTCATTAGAACTGATTCAAAAGTATTCTTTTTAATGGCTGAGTGGGAAAGGGAGAGGGAGAGGGTGGGATGATTTGGGAGAATGGCATTGAAACATGTATAATATCATATATGAAACGAGTCGCCAGTCCAGGTTCAATGCACGATACTGGATGCTTGGGGCTGGTGCACTGGGACAACTCAGAGGGATGGTACGGGGAGGGAGGAGGGTGGAGGGTTCAGGATGGGGAACACGTGTATACCTGTGGCGGATTCATGTTGATATATGGCAAAACCAATACAATATTGTAAAGTTATAAAAAAAAAGTCTATTTTGTCTGGTAAAAACAACAACAACAAAAAAATCAAGTGACGGTTTTATGTTTGACTTTGTTTAATTTGAGAAAAATCAGAAAACATTTCCAGCATTTTATTTTACACTGTGACACACATATACCACATGTTTATAACAATACATAAGTCATCTAGTTACCTGTTTGCTTGTGCTCTAAATATACATTAGAAGAAGCATGTTTGCTTCATAACACATGCACACAACAAAGATTCATAGAATAAACATTTTGGGAGGGGGTAATTTGTTGATATTAATGGTTACTATATGACTTTACATGGCTAATTTTAAAATTTAGTGAGAAATTGCAGATTATCTCACTCTTCTTGAATTGGACAGAAGCTATTCTTGTGAGGTTTCCTGTATAATCTTCAATTTTTTTTTCCCAAGTAAAATGAGAAAATTGACTTTTAAATAAGCTTTTGCTTCTTGGGATTTGTGCTTTCAAGATAAATATTGGATGCAAACAATTCTCTCATTTATACCATGTCTAATTTTATTTGAAATATTTCCCATTATATTAACATAATTTTTTTATATTACTCAAACATAATTTTTAATGGGTTTATCTTTTGACCATAAAGGCTATTAGATTTTTTTTTAAGTTATGAGGATAATTCTTTAGTCATTTTTCACTAAGCCAAACAACCAACTGAGATGTGAATTTTAGAGCTAGTTGGATAAAAGACCATTACTAGTTGGGAAAGATGAAAGAAGATGAAAGTCTTCAAAATACATATGTGTAATCTCCTCATATTGATGCCACTATTTACACATAGGTGATCCATCCATGAATTATGAAGCATGAATAATTTCAGAAATGAGGAAGAAAAATGCATGTCATGACCACCACCTGAGGTCATGACTTATATTTTTTGTCATTAACCAGCAGGCTTCCCTGGTGGCTCAGATGGTAAAGAATCAGCCTGCAGTGCGGGAGACCTGGGTTTGATCCTTGGGTGGGGAAGATCCCCTGAAGGAGGGCATGGCACCCCACTCCAGTATTCTTGCCTGGAGAATCTCCATGGACAGAGGAGCCTGACGGGCTATAGTCCATGGGGTTGCAAAGAGTTGGAAATGACTGAGCGACTAAACACAGCAGCATAATGTATAATTATGTTCAAGACTTTTATTTACTGATTGATTATCCCTTCCTAGGGGAAAAACATTAAATAGCAATTTGATTTTCACCTATACTTGGTTAATATTCCTTAGTATAAAACGGATTTGGCTAAATTCAACATGCATCATTTGAAATTTCTTGGTTTTACTTGCTGTTCTTTATTTAACCCAATAGATTAGGTTTATTATATTTAAAAAATATTTTTTACAAGTTAAATGTATGCCTGTGATATTGAGGAACATATGTCTTTAAGCGCTTGTGATAGAGAAGATTCTTATTATGTCCCCTTGTTGCTTTATTTTCAGTCTATGTGGTTTGGATTCTCATCTCTACTGACAGTGTGCGGACAGTACCTCTAGAATTTCATTTTAGTTAACATATCTCCCATCTAAACAACAGGACAGCTTGAAGTGTTGCACTTCAAGCAGGCACAAGTGTTTTTTATCGCAGAGGCACTGGCTGTGGTTTGCCAGAAAGGCCAGTGGCAGGTGACGAGACATTTTGGGACTGATGGGTGATAAGAGATTGTTGCTGTCACAAAGCAAGATGTCAAGAAGGCTTCACAGCTGTTTGCCAGATGACAGACTGGTTGGGAATATTTGGTGTGAAATAATCATTCTCATTCACACTCAAACATTTCAGCAATAACTTCAGCATTTCCTCTAGAGATAAATAAAAAGAACATGTAGGAGCAGGCATCTGGTCTACTTTACAGAGAGCATTAGAGGTTTTCCTATTTTCTAGCTACATATATTTCCTTTTAATGCTTGTTTTACATGACGTGGGGGTTTTTATCTCATTACAAGTAATGCCTGGCCTAAAAATCCTTAGTTCTACTGCTTTGAGATTGATTTTGGCATTCTACTTTGTTGGCTTCTAAAAACAAAACTACTTTTTTTTTTTTTTTTAAGGAATGTCTAAATATCTCTTGGAATAAACTCTATCCAGATTTTTCACCTGTCCTTTTCTTTTTTTAATCTTTAGGGTAATGCTGACATCATTGGTTAAGACTTTGGGTATGAATGTACAAAACAAACTCTTAAATGCACTCATATTAGCAGCTCACCCTAGAAACAAACTGTTCAATAGACAGTGGTCCTTTCTTGCATGAAAAACTTGAGATAATTGACAGAGAAAGCAATTCAAGAGTCTACAGAAAGGCTCCTGGTGTGCCTCAAAGGTAACTGAACGTGTCTCAGTAAACAGAAATAAAAGATGCATATAGTGAAAGATAAAGTACTGAAAGACCAAAGGATTATAAAGTTGAGACAAGATTAGCACATTTAGGCAGAAGCCTATCAGAAAATTAAAATCACATTTCTAACTGCAACATAAGAATCTCTACTAAATATTTTTCATCTTGTAGTTGCTGTCTAGTTGTGATAGTATTCAAAATTCTACATGTAAATTATTCTTAGACTTTAGTTTACTCAACACATACATGCAACATAACTGCTATTACACAGGAAGGCAGAATGAGCTGCTCACATATTTACATGAATTCTCACTTAGAAACATCTATATCAGCAGGTCCCTAATAGGAACAAGTTTACCCTCTATGAGTACTATAGATAGCAATTAATTAGTTAACTTGGATACATGATAAAATTAATATTTTGTAGCATTAGATAGGAGAAGGCAATGCCATCCCAAACCAGTACTCTTGCCTGGAAAATCCCATGGATGGAGGAGCCTGGTAGGCTGCAGTCCATGGGGTCGCACAGAGTCGGACATGACTGACGTGACCTAGCAGTAGCAGCAGCAGCATTAGATATATACAATACTCTGGTCAAAAAACCTAAAATGCAAAGAGTTCATTGAAGTATTATAGAATTTTTCTGCCCAAGGCTAACACTGAAGACCTGTGTTTCATTTGTTGATACAAAAGCTATATCTGGCTTGAAAAATGGCAAAATCTCTTGACGTAAAGCCCATGTACGTCACTAGTCACACACTGCTTCTTTCTAATGTTGAAGAGAAGCCAAATCATAATGTTTACATAAACCTGTTCATTTACTTCAAGACACCCACAAAAAGAAATGTGACAAAATTTAAACAGCCATACTACTATTTAGACTTTTTTCCATGAAAATCAAGCTAAGCTTATTTTCCTAAAATTATTCCCTAAAGAAAGCAGGGCTTTACCTTATCATGTTAACTTGGGAATTTTCCATGAAAGATTTTAAAGTACGTGTAGGATTTAAAAGGCATATTACAGTATATTACTATTCAAAAATGCCTTTAAACTGTTTTAAAATTCCAGTGCTGTACCTCCATGCAACACTCTTAATTGCCTTACAACTCCTTTATAATTCTGATGGAAAAAGGGAAATGTGAAGCAGGAAGTCTAAATATTCATTCCTTCATGTTATAATTCATAAATATAAAATCACAGTGATATTAGCATAAATTGTTGTTTGCTTTCACTGGGGAATATATGGACTAAAAATGCTCTTATCATATGCTTTATCCTCCTTGATTACTAAGGAGAATATAAGAGAAGTTCTCATTTGAGAAAATTACTGATTTGCTAAATGACCCAACTGTAAGATAAGTGGTTCCAGGACTTGAATTCAAACACAGCATAGTATCTAATATCCAGGGTAAACTACCTCACCTATAGTTTAACAGAAGAAGCTGAGCCTACAGCACACCCATGGTCTTTGGCCTAATTTGATTATTCTCAAATATTCACAATTAAATGTTATTGTACATTTTGGTCAAATAATAATTACTGAAGTGTAACCAAGTATTGGTGGAATTTGAGTTCACAAATTATTTACGGTCATGAGAAAATTGTAAAAGTCTGAACTGCAATCCATTTTTATCTTTTTTTCCTCTTCACTAAATTTAAGAAAGCATGTGAGTGTGTATATTTGCATTTTAAGTTGTTGACAATAAAGGAAATTGGAATATACAGGTTCCCATATGGCTACAAGGAAGAGATTACATTGGATGTAATTTAAACAAGTCATTTTATTAGGAAAAAGAGAAGGAGGAGGAGGGAAAAATAGAAAGAGTAAGGAGACAGAAGGAAATGCTAAAGAAAAGGAATTTGTGAGTCAGTCTGGAATTCTTAAATGCTTCCTTGGGAAGAGGTAGCAGCCTTGCTGAAGTGAATCAAAGGGATTGTCATTACCTTATATGTAGCAATGGAATGAATGATAACGCTTTCTTAATGTTCATTCATTCATCTGACAAGTATTTATGAGCCTGAGCCCTTGTATGTGATAGGCATTGTTCTAGGTTCCGGGGCTATAGTAATTAACAAAATCAACAAACATCCCTGACCATACGTAATTTATTTTTATGGGGGAGGGGTAGAGGGACACATATTAAAATACTTAAGTTATATATGTGTGTGTTTGTTAGTTGCTCAGTTGTGTCTGACTCTGTGATCCCATGGATTGTAGCCTACCAGGTTCCTCTGTCCTTGAAATTCTCTAGACAAGGATACTGGAGTGGGTAGCCTTGGCTACCACTCAAGTATTCTGGCCTGGAGAATTCTGTGGACTGTATAGTCCATGGGGTTGCAAAGAATCAGACATGACTGAGTGACTTTCACTTTCACATACTTACATATATATATATATATACACACACACATATATATTATGACAGATGGTGACAACTAAAATAGAAAAAAAATAAAAGCAGTAATAAAGTAGGTTAGGAATACTAGAAATGAGGAAAGCTTAAATAGTTAAGTAAGAGAAACCCTGTCTAAAAACATAGTATTTGAGTCAAGTTCCAAAAGAAATGAGAGAAGGAGCCATGTGGATATTCGTGGGGAGGATGTTTGCAGATGAAAGGAAACAGAAAACTTAAAGGCTTGGGTTGGAAATAAACTGGCATGGATAAGGCATGATGCATAAGCCAGTGTGTCTTTAAAGGAGTAAGCAGAATGAGAGTAGTAGGAAACAGACTGAGCAGAAAGAGAAAAGAAACCCAAGTTAACAAAGCACAATTTTCTCTTATTTCAACCAATATATAATTATATCAAGGGCAGTCAAGTTACAGAGCACCCTGCCTTTTTTCATTTCTCTCATCTTAACTTCCCTCAGTGGAAATTTGATAATGCCATTTAGTCTTCTAGCCCAGGAGTAAGTCATTTAGGGAATAGAAGGCCATTGTAAGGCAGCCAATGATGGCTTAGAAGAGAGAAAAGTCATGATCTGACTTGGATTTTTTGAAGACCACTCTTGAGGGCTATGCCAAGTGTAGATGGCATAGACTAAAAGCAAAAGCCAACTAGGAAGCCATGGCAAAAATTTGAGTGAGAGATGATGGAGACTTGGACTAAAGTGGTAACAGTGGAGGTGGTGAAAAGGATTGAATCCAGAAATGTATTTTCTGAAGGTAGAGGAACTGGAAGGATAAAGTTGTTGATGACTGAGATGGGAAGGGCTACAAGAGGATCATATTATGGTTAAAAAATTAGAATTCATTTTGGACATGTGGAATTTGAAATACCTATTATTAGGCTACCGGGTCCAGTGAAAGTGAGTATGCTGTTGACTGATGTGTAATTGACACAAAATTGCAACTCATTTGTACCACTCATTTATTCATTCCACAATATTTGTTGAAGACCTACTATGTGACCAACACCATGGTTGGCACAGATGTGTCTCAAGAGCAATGGAAATATATTTAAAGAAATTGATAGTAAAGACAAAATTAAGAGAACAATCAAAAATATATTCACAGTATCATTGATTGTAGCTTGAGATTTAGTAGGCTTCAATGACATATATTATCCTATCTGATTGATAAATGAATAACATGTAAGAAGTGATCACCTACCACTTCTGTATCTATTTCTCACTTACTGCATTTATACCTATCCTTTCAGTTTACAGGTTTATCTGGCATCAAGAATGAGAATTTATTTGGCCCCTATAACTTCTGGCCACAGTGACTCCCTAGAACCTATGAAAAAGTTGTGAAAAAACTTTTTCAAAATAAATTCCTACTAAAGATCAAAGAGAATGAAAAAGAACTCAAAATGAATACAGTACTGTTTTCACATTATAGTTTAATCAAAATTTAACTATATTGAGAGATGATGTTACATACATTCTCTCACTTTTTATTTCTCTTTTCCTAATTTTGCCTGCTTGACACTTGATCATTTCACTCCAGTCTGTAGCTCAAGAGTCATTTAAGACTCATTTCTTTGTTTTAGAGAGATTTCAGTTTCTGAAAGATTTGACTGTTAGTCTTTTCTGTAGATATAAACCAACTCTTAGGAAAATGCTGCATCCATTCAGATCCCCCCCACCTTTTTTTCCCCCATGTACTGAATATTCTCTTTAATTTGTCAAGAGTATATTCAGTAGCCACATTTAAATGGACTCATCAACTTTGGTGAAACTTGGCTTCATTGTGGAACCTGTTTTCTAAACTTATGTCTACACTATGTTTATTTTTTTGGTCAAACATGAAGGCCAATGACATTGGGTTTGGAAATAAACTTGCTCAAGTCTTTGCAACAGTCATGCCAGAAACTTTCGGTTTTAAATGCTTTCCTCTTTCACTTACAAGTCCTTGAATGTACCGTCAAGATTGTCTGAGGAATACTTCCAATTCTCAGGTCATTTGCAGCTTTGTTTGATTCAAGTTAATACTCCCACCTACTTCTCCATATTTACTCTCTGTCCCTCTAAGCCACAGTTCCACTAAGATTGATTTTTTTTTCAGAAAACTAGTATTTTAAACATGAAGCATGCTGAGTAAGTTCTTTTAGAAATAATACACATTATTAAGAAACGATGCATACTATTGCTTTTAGGCATGAACTAATCTCTACTTATATTAATCTAAAACTGTAAAACAATTGTACCTGTTTATACAACTTACATATCTACAGATAAAGTGTCAGCAGGTACTTCTGTGTTTTGACAAGTTGCTTCTGATGGTAAAGTCACTAAGTGAAATGGAAAGTATTTGGTAACAATCATAAAAAATGATTTACTTTACTGCCTCTGACAAGGACCTCTTGACTGAGGTACACTTTTGGACACTGTTCGAAAAAACTAAGCAATGATTCATTGAGGGCTCTGCAAACACCCTGTTAACACCAAAAATCTTATTAATTTGTTAACAGCTATATATAATTCTTATACTTTCCTTGAAAGGAAACCACTATACCACTATGTAAACATGTAGTCTAGTTAGAAAAAATAATTTATGGAAAAAAATTTTTTAAAAACATGTGAATTCATTATAAAGCTGGAAAAGTTATGCATGCTTTATGCAGAACAGAACTTGGAAGCTTATATAATCACACAAAAATACATTTTAAGATGTTTCAACTTAAGATAAAAACTAGCTATAATAATATTATTATTAATATAAAATAAATATTATCTTAATATTAAATTTGTATTAATATTGTATTAATATTATAAATATAATAATTATAAATATAATATTTTGTTTTAATCCATATGTTAACATAAAGACATGAAAATAATAATTCACATCATATATAATATGTATATAAATAACTCACATATTTATCCATTAAGCAGACTTTTTCTTGTCCACTCCTGCTGCTGCTGCTGCTGCTATGTCGCTTCAGTCGTGTCTGACTCTGTGTGACCCCATAGACGGCAGCCCACCAGGCTCCCCCGGCCCTGGGATTCTCCAGGCAAGAACACTGGAGTGGGCTGCCATTTCTTTCTCCAATGCACGAAAATGAAAAGTGAAAGTGAAGTCGCTCAGTCGTGTCAGACTCCTAGCGACCCCATGGACTGAAGCCTACCAGGTTCCTCCGTCCATGGGATCTTCCAGGCAAAAGAGTACTGGAGTGGGGTGCCATTGCCTTCTCCCCACTCCTGTTGAGGAGGTTCTGGGACCACTAAGGATAGTGAAAATTTACTCTACTAGGAATTAGATCTTTAAGATGCACCAAAATTTAAAGAGTAACATTGGGGATATTTGTAGAGTTTCTGTAGTTTCTATGGAATTAAATAGAAAAATTCAGAGTCAATTTTTTGTTGCAATATTTGTTTCTACAGAGAGAAGGAGGAAAGCTGGAAGGTGAAACAGTATGAGGAAAAGCAAAGAGATTCTATAGAGTGGGCTCAATAGAGAAGAGAAACTCATGAAAGAAACCTTTGCAAAAATCTGGAAAAGACAGTGCAGACATTAAGTTTGAGGAGCTATTGACATTTCTCAGAATTAGGACCCCAGCTAGGTTTAGGATCATGGTGAGAACATAAGACTGGAACAGAAATCCCAGATTAATTCTTTTTTTCTTTTTTTTTCAATTTTATTTTATTTTTTAACTTTACAAATTCTTTAAGTACTACATAGAAGATTTTAAAGAATCTAGGTTATTATTTTTTTTTTTTAAGCACATTGTGTGTGTGTGTGTGTGTGTGTGTGTGTGTAGGGGGTGGCAGTCAATGATGTATGAAGAAGAAATTGGGAAGGAGGCAGGTTATTGATAGGATTTATATTTCAGGGAATTCCCTGGTGGTCCAGAGTTGACTCTGCACTTCAACTTCAGGGGCCATGGGTTTCATTCCTTGTCTGGGAACTAAGATTCCACATGCCTTGGAGGTGCACCAAAGGGGTAAAAAACATAAGTTATATTTCAGAAAGATTCTTGGATATAGTGTAGAGATTCTTGGATATAGTGTAGAGAATGGCATGGGTATGAATATGATAAAACAAAGTAATTTGGAAATAATTTAATTCAGAAGTGATATAGAGATGGAAAGAAAGTATTTGTGGAATGGAGGAATTCATCCTAAAAGAAATAACCAAGTAAGAATTACAAGTTGCAACTATAAATGGATTTTTTAAAAAAGACAAAATTTAAGACTACTTTCCCTGAGTGCAAGATTTATTTGAAAAAGTCAAGGAGAAGCAGTCTATGGGGAGCAGTAGGTCCTGTGAAACTGCAGAGTAGGTAGGAAATGTCCCAGGTGGGGATTATATACATGGGTATTTGACACAGAAAACTCAAGTTTACCTACTTCACAATTTAGCTTTATGATGGCTCCATATGATGGGATAAAGAAACTGTCTAACAACTTTCATGATTTCAAAAATCACAGAATCAACAGTCAGTAACAGGAAGTATCCCAATTATCTGTTACTTTGTGATATTCCCTCACCTAGAAATAAAACCTTAATTTCCTGAAATAACAACAGTCGTTGATTTTGCTTATGAATCTACAACTTGTGAAAGATTAAGTAAAACAATTCATATCCGATCCTCACCTAATCTGACTTACATTCCTAAGAGCTGGAATAACTAAGGCTGTTTGGATATTTTCTCTCTCAATCTCTCTCTCTTCAGGTCATCTCAGGATTTTTCACAGGTTTCTTCAGCAGCAGATGTCAGTCCAGCTTCTCACAGGGCATCCCAAAATTCTGAGAAACATTGTTCAAGGTAATCTAGTAGATTTGAAGTGTCTCCTGACCTAGGTTAAGAGGTCTAAGGCAATCACTTCTGCTGCCTTACTACTGGCTACAATCACACTACTGGCCAAACAGATCACTAAAGCCAGCCCATACTCAAAAGAAGAATTAGATGCCATCTCTTAAGATAAAGGGTAGAGAAATACTTCTGGTCAACCTTTCATGGAAAAACATTTGCTTCTGCTTCACTGACTATGCTAAAGCCTTTGACTGTGTGGATCACAACAAATTGTGGAAGAATTCGTAGAGACCTCTTTAAGAGACCACCTTACCTGCCTCCTGAGAAACCTATATGCAGGTCAAGAAGCAACAGTTAGAACTGGACATGGAACAAAGAACTGTTCCAAAATTGGGAAAGGAGTGTGTCAAGGCTGTATATTGTCACCCTGCTTATTTAACCCATATGCAGAGTATGTGCTTATTTGCTCAGTCGTATCTGACTCTGTGACCCCATGAACTGGAGCCAGGCTCCTCTGTCCATGGGATTCACCAGTCAAGAATACAGAAATGGGTTGCCATTTAATACATGATGTGAAACACTAGGCTGGATGAAGCACAAGCTGGAATCAAGATTATTGGGAGAAATATCAATAACCTCAGATATACAGATGATACCTCCCTTATGGCAGAAAGTGAAGAGAAACTAAGGAGACTTCTGATGAAAATGAAAGAAGAGAGTGAAAAAGTTGGCTTAAAATTCAACATTAAAAAACTAAGATCATGGCATCCAGTCCCATAACTTCATGACAAATAGATAGGGGAAATAAGGAAACAGTGACAGACTTTATTTCCTTGGCCTCCAAAATCACTGTGTATGGTGACTATAGCCATTAAATTAAAAGATGCTTGCTCCTTAGAAGAAAAGCAATGACAAAACCGGATAGCATATTAAAAAGCAGAGACGTTACTTTTCTGTCAAAGCTTTGGTTCTTCCAGTAGTCATGTATGGATGTGAGTGTTGGACCATAAAGAAGGCTGAACACTGAAAAATCGATGCTTTTGAACTGTGGTGTTGGAGAGGACTCTTGAAAGTCTCTTAGACTGCAAGGAGAACAAAACAGTCAATCCTAAAGGAAATCAACCCTGAATATTCATTAGAAGGACTGATGCTGAAACTGCAGCTCCAATACTTTGGCTACCTAATGCGAAGAGCTGACTCATTGGAAAAGACACTGATGCTGGGAAAGATTGAAGGCAGGAAGGGAAGAGAACGACAGAAGAGGAGATGAATGGATGGCATCACCAACTCAAGGGACATAAGTTTGAGCAAGCTCTGGGATATGGTGAAGAACAGGGAAGCCTGGTGCTCTGCAGTCATGGGGTTGCAAAGAGTCAGACATGACTGAGCAACTGAGCAACAACCACCTTTCACTAGGATGAATCACTGGAAATTTATATTTTTAAACTCTTCCTAAAAGGGAATGGTTTACTAGTGTCAACTTCAAAAGATAAGATTATTATAACACAATTACAATGTATTAGATTGTTTATTTATTATAAGCTATGAACAAGAAATTAACCTGGACTGGCTTTACTAAGGGCATAGTGAGAGTTCTTTATAAAAAACGACCAATTCCTTCTCTTGAAAAGTGAGAGAGTATGAGGAAACATAACTATTATCAGTACTTGCTATAGGAAAATAATCATTTGTTGTTGTTTTGTTGTTGTTTAGTTGCTAAGCAGTGTCTGACTCTTTGGTGATTCCATGGACTGTAGCCCACCAGGCTCCTCTGTCCATGGAATTTCTTAGGTTAAGAATACTGAAGTGGATTGTCATTTTCTTCTCCATGGGATCTTCCTGAGCCAGGGACTGAACAGGAGTCTTGCACTCCAGGTGCATTCTTTATTGCTGAGCCACCAGGGTAGCCCAAAATGATCATTTATTTACATGGCAAGAAATGTAAACACTCTCTTAGTCACTTTAAGATGACTCATAGAGATAAGTATCCAAGATGTGAGGAGATATATGCAACGAAGTTAAAGATCCAAGAAGCTGAAGGGCTAAATGGTGTTAATCCTATTGTCTCCCTGAGAGAATGAGGAACAAAAGGGCACAGTGTCCCTGTAATGGACAAATAGTGGGGATAAGAGAAGGACCTGGGTGCTGAGTGGTTACCTAGAGTCAGTGATGCTCTTTAGTGATGGAATGCAGTTAGTCAGGACCATGTGGTTTTAAAGAGCATGGCAGAGACCAAGTTCCAAGTGAGCACGTAAAGTTTTCAGTAGTCCTGAGCCAGGGAATTGGCAGGAGTTTGGACTGTTGTGCAACCTGGATGTCTTTGCCATGCATGTGTCAGGGCTGAAAGCTTGCTGCACTACAAAGGAAGGAATTTTCCCAACAGTAAGCAGTATTCAATGTTGAAATGTTCTACCAGCAGCCTTTAAATAGGAAAAAAAAAAAAAAAAGTCAACTCTTAGTTGTGATCCTGTTGGAAATTAGAATGAGAAACACTTGATTTTTTTTTCTTAAACCACGATTTTAATTTACCCAAAACAAAACAAGACATATTTAGACTTTAGCATCTTGGTTTGCAAACATTCACATTTATTCACATGAGGTAGACAATTTCCAAATATTTATTGAAGTTGAACACAATTTTTCTAATCTTTTTATGAAGTTGAAGACCTCTATAATTCTATCCAAAAATATTAATGAGATGTATATATTCTTTTTAATGAAGTCTGTTTCTAGGATCACTCTGTGAGAAAATGATAATGGTTTTGCTTTTATTTCTATTGAAACGAAAATCAGAGTTGTTCTATTAAAAACACGCTTTAGAAAATTGTAAAATGTAGTTTGGATATTAAAATACATTCTTCAAATAATCAGAAACATTGTAGATATAGAATTAGAGAACTGTTCCAGCTCCTGTGTTAAATTATTGAAATAGGTATACAGTGTTGAACTACCCTGAGGTCATATTTAAGCAGTTCACTAAATAAACCTCATATAAATCTTTGTGTACTCTTTCCCTGATTCTTGAAGATTAAGCAAAGAATGTGCCTCAAGTCTAGGCTTAATGTCAACACTGCAAATTAGCAGGAAGAATATATCCAAAGGCAGAGGAAGTAAGAGCGATAAGGGTATGCAGGAAGAGAAGGATGTCAGGAAAGAAAGAGTAAAATTCAAAACGGAAACATTACAAACAACTTACTTTTTTTTTGGTTTGTTTTACCTCACACTTAAGTGCAGATTTATTAGCTATTCATTAACTTCTAGTGAACCTGTGAGAATGTGCTTTAGTGAATTACACAGTTTGACTATCTAAGGTATGGTTACAGCTATAATGAAAAAGCAAAGGCGAAACTCTGCACTCAGATATCATAAAGTAATTTCAACCTTTTGGTTTAATATACAATAACAACTTAGTGAATAAGAAATGTATTAAAAGAAAAATACATTCAAGCCTTCATGGATCCAAATTTAGTTTCTTCTGGTTTGTGGAAAGGCTCAGAGTTACTTATCCTGGCTCACTTAAATCTTATATACAGTCAGAAATATTTTCAGTCCACCAATTGGTAAAATATTTCCTTAGATGATAGATAGAAAGTCCAGACAATATATAATGCACAACATTCCCAAGCCATGGAATATTTTAATCAGTAAGAAAGAATACAGCCTGTGTCTTATTAATTAAACTGCAAGAGACTTGAAACTAGAAACTTAGTCTTAGCAAGATCTGTATCCATCTTCCTGACTCAGAGCATATACTATTTACTGAATTGGATGAAATCTTGATAAGTTCAGCTTTATGAAAGCATCATCTCACTAAATCATAACCTAAGGGAACATTTACCTTTACAAAAATTAACTGAAGTAGCTGTATTTGTAGAATCTTACTCTACAAGACACATACAGGTACAGAAAATGAAAGGCTAGAAAGGAAATAGCCATTTGGAAAGACTGCGCTGGAATTTTAAATGGTGTGTTTAAGCTTCAGAATTGGCTCAAAAACAGAGATAGAGCCCCAGAAATGACTGATTTCTCAAATGTGATTCCAATCAATCAACCTGTTTCAGTAAGATAACCTCAACTGATTTATGAATGCCACTATTTGGTGATTTTAATACGTTTTTCTTCACAATGGATCTCCTCCTGCTAGATACTATGGGATGAAAGAGAAGGGCCAGGGCTGTAAATATATTTATTTTCCAAGGATCTCCCAAAGCCTGGCTAAAGAAAAATCTGTCTACCCAACTTCCTTTTTTTTTAATGGCAAACACTTTTTTTTTTTTTTTTTTTACTAATTATCCCCAGCTGTACCAGATTCTTCATTTCTTATTTTTAACTTTACATCTGTGTGCTTCTTGTATGGAATATTGAGTCTTAAAAAGGGAAATCCTTTGGGAGGGGTGAGTACAGTTGTGATTGTCTATAAAGAAAAAAAAATATGAAAACTCGAAGCTGAATAACAGTTCTTTCTATTCTTCCTATCCACTGCCAGTCAACTCCTTAAAGCTGTTATATCGATATTTAACTACAATAGCAAAGGAGAATGCACTTTGCAAATGCTAAGAATTTTGGTATAATTCAATTTTTTAAAAAATCTCATATTTTCCTATCCCTTAGTTTTCTTTCAGAGGAAATCAATTTGCCAATCTATAAGTTTAAAGCACCAACTTCAGATTTTGCCTACAATATTTAAGTTTCTTCAGAAGAGTCTTCACATTCTATGGTAGAGGAGAGCAGTAAACTTGTAATAAATAAAGTTTTGGGCTTGTCCTTATACACTGTTTGAGTGACGAGGCTAAAAACCCAAAAGAGGTACATAGCGCAATTAGGGTTAAATTGCAGAGATTCTACTACTTTTAGAGTTACTACTTTTCCCTGGAAGCACAGAGTACTTTTGTTATACACAAGAAAGCACGGAATAGACTGTGGGGAGTGGTAATGTGTTAGATACCTGCTCAGTTTGTGTTTGCCTGCTGCTGCTGCTGCTAAGTCCCTTCAGTCGTGTCTGACTCTGTGCGACCCCAGAGACGGCAGCCCACCAAGCTCCCCTGTCCCTGGGATTCTCCAGGCAAGAACACTGGACTGGGTTGCCATTTCCTTCTCCAATGCACAAAAGTGAAAAGTGAAAGTGAAGTCGCTCAGTCGTGTCCGACTCTTAGGGACCCCGTGGACTGCAGCCTACCAGGCTCCTCCATCCATGGGATTTTCCAGGCAACAGTACTGGAGGGGGGTGCCATTGCCTTCTTGTGTTTGCCTGGGTTGACATTATTCTTTTCTTGCTTTTGTAGAAACTTCATCATTTATACTTAAGTAAAAATAATGAGAAGGCTGAGTGCTGAAGAACTGATGCTTTTGAATTATGGTTCTAGAGAAGATTCTTGAGAGTCCCGTGGACTGGATGGAGATCAAACTACTCAACCCTAAAGGCAATCAGTCCTGAATATTCATTGGAAGGAATGATGCTGAAGCTCCAATACTTTGGCAATCTGATGTGAAGAAACGACTCATTGGAAAAGTCCCTGATGCAAGGAAAGATTGAGGGCAAAAGGAAAGGGAGTGGCAGAAAATGAGGTGGTTAAATAGCCTCACCGACTGAACGGACATGAATTTAAGCAAACTCTTAGAGATAGTGGAGGGCAGAGGAGTCTGGCTTGCTACAGTCCATGGGGTCACAAAGAGTCACTAACGACTTAGTGACAACAAAAGTAATGAAGAAAACATAACAGTAATTCCTTTGACTTTTAAGCTGGTGCATTTCCTCTTAATTAAAAAAAAATTAAAAATGGCAATTTGAGTGAATGTTAAAACAATATGCATTCCCATAAGTTGTAATCTAATTCTTTGTAAATAGCAAAAACACACTGACCTTTTAATCAGGAAAACTTGCTAATTTGAAAACCATGGAACCCAGGCAACATTACCTTCTCTAAAATGCTTGATGTGAAAACCAATAATAAAATCCAGTCATGTTTGATATTTTGCAGATGTTCTTAGTGCAAAAATGATAGTTTTATTTTTGTAACTTTATCTTGAATGAAACCACTTTGTTGAATTATCTTATTTGTTTTAAATGGTCTGTCTAGATTCTTTGAGCTTTTTGTGTAGACAAAAATATCTTTGGCCAACTTGACAATTTTTACAAGCCTTCAGTTCAGTTCAGTTTAGTTGTTCAGTCATGTCTGACTCTTTGTGACCCCATGCACCATAGCATGCCAGGACTCCCTGTCCATCACCAACTCCTGGAGTCCACCCAAACTCATGTCCACTGAGTCGGTTATGCCATCCAACCATCTCATCTTCTGTCATCCCCTTCTCCTCCCACCTTCAATCTTTCCCAGCATCAGGGTCTTTTCAAATGAGTCAGTTCTTCTCATCAGGTGGCCAAAATATTGGAGTTTCAGCTTTAACATCAGTCCTTCTCATGAACACCCAGGACTGATCTCCTTTAGAATGGACTGGTTGGATTTCCTTGCAGTCCAAGGGACTCTCAAGAGTCTCCTCCAACACCACAGTTCAAAAGCATCAATTCTTCGGTGCTCAGCTTTCTTTACACTCCAACTCTCACATCCATACATGACTACTGGAAAAACCATAGCCTTGAGTAAACAGACTTTTACAAGCCTTAAACTTCTATTTTTCTCCCTTTACTTCCTATAGGCCACTGACCATATTCTATTTTATGTTAAGGAGTGACAAGTAATTGAGGAATGCTGTTTGCTTGCTTTTTATATTATTGAATTTTTTCTATTATATGTTTGTTGCAGGTCTACCGATTGGTATATTACATGGGTAAAATTGTATAGTGTTGATTAATTTTTGTATTATTGAGATAAATTTTACCTTAGCTTGATTTTTTAAAAAAATCCATAATATTTATTCATCTAGTATTCCATTTGAGATTTTGTATTTACACTTTACAACAAATTTTATATTTCATATTTTTTCCCAGTTTTGGAAACAGTTACATCATTGTTTTTAAATAAAAAGCTGGACAGAATTTATGATCTGAACAATATAAGAATAGATTATTGTTTGAGCTGGTGTAGAAGTCAGGAGTAAAGCTGTATAATCCTAGGGCACCAAGGAATGGGGAATTAATTTGGTTTTTAATTATCATTTAAAATTCCTTAATTCTATTTGCTCACTCAAGCTTCCAATTTTCAAGTGCCATTTTCTCATTTTACAATCAAGAAATGGATTTATTTTTTCTAGGCTTACAAACATATTAGTAAACTGTTCAGCACCATGTCTTTTATCATATTTAAAAATTTCTGTTGTTTAGTAAAGTACCTCTTCTATATTTTTAAAATTCTGTCTATTTATTTTTACTTGGCTGTGCTGGGTCTTTGTTGCTTCGTGGGCTTTTCTCTAATTGTGGCAAGCGGAGGCTGCTCCCTAGCTGCGGCTTCTCGTTTTGGTGGCTTCCCTTGTGGCCGAGCACAGGCCCCAGTGTGGGCTCAGTAATTGCGGAATACACACTTACTTGCTCTGAGGCCTGTGGGATCTTCCCGGACCACCAGGCATTGACCTGTATTTCTTAACTTGCAGGCAGTTTCTTTACCACTGGGCCACCAGGGAAGCCTTCTATATTTTTCTTTGCATATCCTCCTGTTTTTTCACAATCAGTTTTCCAGAATCTATTTTATTACATTCTTTAAATATTTTGGTTTATCTTTCTGTCTTTGCTGTTATTTTTTTTTAAATTTTATTTGAACATTTAGATCATTCTTACTACACTGACTTTCAAGTGAAAATTTGGCTACACACAAAATTTGTATTCAATATTCTTTTCCTTCAACATGTGAAAAATATTGTTTTTCACTGTGTATATTCTGGTTTCTTGTAAAACTTCTGTTGTGTACCTGATTCTTCTACTTTATTGGTGATTTGTTATTTTGGGAAGCTGTATATTTTCCCTTTTAATTTATGTTCTTAAATTTCTTTATATGTCTAAGTATGGGCTTAGACATCTATGATGTTTTTCAATCTGAAGTCTTTCTTTTTCTTTTTTTTAATTTAATTTTATTTTTTTTAATTAATTTTATTTTATTTTTAAACTTTACATAATTGTATTAGTTTTGCCGAATATCAAAATGAATCCACCACAGGTATACATGTGTTCCCCATCCTGAACCCTCCTCCCTCCTCCCTCCCCATACCATCCCTCTGGGTCGTCCCAGTGCACTAGCCCCAAGCATCCAGTATCGTGCATTGAACCTGGACTGGCATCTCGTTTCATACATGATATTTTACATGTTTCAATGCCATTCTCCCAAATCATCCCACCCTCTCCCTCTCCCACAAAGTCCAAAAGACTGTTCTATACGTCAGTGTCTCTTTTGCTGTCTCGTATACAGGGTTATCGTTACCATCTTTCTAAATTCCATATATATGCGTTAGTATACTGTATTGGTGTTTTTCCTTCTGGCTTACTTCACTCTGTATAATAGGCTCCAGTTTCATCCACCTCATTAGAACTGATTCAAATGTATTCTTTTTAATGGCTGAGTAATACTCCATTGTGTATATGTACCACTGCTTTCTTATCCATTCATCTGCTGATGGACATCTAGGTTGCTTCCATGTCCTGGCTATTATAAACAGTGCTGCGATGAACATTGGGGTACACGTGTCTCTTTCCCTTCTGGTTTCCTCAGTGTGTATGCCCAGCAGTGGGATTGCTGAATCATAAGGCAGTTCTATTTCCAGTTTTGTAAGGAATCTCCACACTGTTCTCCATAGTGGCTGTACTAGTTTGCATTCCCACCAACAGTGTAAGAGGGTTCCCTTTTCTCCACACCCTCTCCAGCATTTATTATTTGTAGACTTTTGGATTGCATCTATTAATTCCAGGAAATGTGGTATTATTTCCTAAGACATTTTCTTCTTTCCAGTGACATTTCCTTCATCTTTCTAGTACTCTATTGCCCAGATATTGGCATATCTATTGCTGTCTGCAATATTGGTTAGTTTTTCTCTGTATAGTTTGTTTTACTTTATGCTCTATCTTTCAGGAAGAGTTTCATTACATTATATTCCAGTGTACTAGTTTTTTCTAAGCTGTATACATCCTGTTACTTATTCCATCTGGTAAGTGTTTATTTAAACACTTATTTAACTCAGATCTAATATGTCAACTTTTATTTTATGTAAGTCCTTGTTCTTGATTCATTATTGCTGACATTTTTCATTATCTCTTGAGAATAGTTTATATCTTACAGAAAAATTTTAGACCGTTTGGTTCCAAAATTCTGCTTTAGATGTTGTATGGTGTACAATTTTGTATGCTTTCTTTCAGTAATCAGGAGTTGAAAAATTACAGTTCAAAGTCCAAGACTGGATCACCACTTGTATCTATAAAAGAAAAGTGTTATTGGAATACACCAACACCTATTCGTTCATGCATTATCTGTGTCTGATTTCACACACAGCAGAGTTGAGTAGGGTTCCCAGATGATGCTAGTGGTAAGAATCTGCTTGCTAATGCAGGAGATTCAGGAGACATGGGTTCTATCCCTGTGTCAGGAAGATCTCCTGGAGGAGGAAATGGCAACCCACTCCAGTATTCTTCCCTGGGAAATCCCACAGATAGAAGAGCCTGGCAGGCTGCAGTCCATGGGGTTGCAAGGAGTCAGATATGACAGATCACATTTGAAAACGGAGGAGAAGGGTTGAGTAATTGGGACAGAAACTGTATGGCCTACAAGGTCTAAAATATTTACCACCTTCTACTTTAAGGAATGATTTTGCCAACCGTCAGTGTAGTTAATTTCCCCTTAAACTTCTATTTTATGTGGGGATTGGCTTCAGTTCAGTTCAGTTCAGTTGCTCAGTCATGTCCCACTCTTTGCGACCCCATGGATTGTAGCACACCAGGCTTCCCTGTTCATCACCAACTCCCGGAGTTACTCAAACTCATGTCCATTGAGTCAGTGATGCCATCCAACCATCTCATCCTTTGCCATCCCCTTCTCCTCCTGCCCTCAATCTTTTCCAGCATCAGGGTCTTTTCAAATGAATTCGCTCTTCACATCAGGTGGGCAAAGTTTTGGAGTTTCAGCTTCAACATCAGTCCTTCTAATGAACACCCAGGACCGATTTCCTTTAGGATGGACTGGTTGGATCTCCTTGCAGTCCGAGGGACTCTCAAGAGTCTTCTCCAACACCACAGTTTAAAAGCATCAATTATTTGATGCTAAGCCTTCTTTATGGTCTAACTGTTAATGTATTGGGGAAGACTGAAAGCCTGGCCCTAATTTGCAGCATCCTTAAGCATAAAGAGTATATGCCTTTACCACCAAGCATATATTCTGGACAAATACTTACCTTGAATTTCTTTGAAAGGAATGTCCTGAAGGAACTATAGTAATTATTAATGTGATGCTACTCATGTTCCACCTCAGCTACTGGCAGTTTTTCCTGCATCTCTCTCTAAAATGCTGTCATCCTAAGGGAGCTGCCCTACCTTACTAATGGTCCCTAGTGACTGATATCCAATAACTGATCACTGAAGTGTTCAAATTCCTGAATACTTGATGATATTAAGAGACATCTCTGCAGGGGTACTTCAACTCTAGGATTCCTTGTGACTGACATTGCTGTAGCAGTTGCAAAGCATTTCATTTTGCTTTCTCAGCTTAGCTCTGTTTCCCTTGCTCTTTCCTAGTTGGTGCTCCAGAGAATACTGCCCACATAGAGAATTAAGTTCAATCAGTTTCCCAAGACTGCCCTGAGATGAGAAATTCTCCTACCTTGTTTGTTTGTTTGTTTTTTGTTTTTTAAGTGCTGGACTCAATATGTCATAAAATTTGGAGAACTCAGCAGTGGCCACAGGACTGGAAAAGGTCAGTTTTCATTCTAATCCCAAAGAAGGGCAAGGCCAATGAATATTCAAACTACCATACAATTGTTTTCATTTCACATGCTAGCAAGTTAATGCTCAGTATCCTTAAGGTTAGACTTCAGCAGTCCGTGAAACATTAATTTCTAGATACAAGGTGGATCTAGAAAAGGCAGAGGAACTAGAGGTCAGATTGCCAACATTTGTTGAACCATGGGAAAAGCCAGGGAGTTCCAGAGAAACATCTACTTCTGTTTCATCTTCATCGACTACACCAAAGTCTTTGACTGTGTGGATCACAACAAACTGTGGAAAATTCTTAAAGATATAGGAATCTTCTTATACATTATATATATACACACACACACACACACACATATATATATATATATATAAAATATTCTTTGGAAAGACAGTTGCTAAAGCTGAATCTCCAAATCTCCTTACCTGGATCCTGAGAAATCTGTATGGAGGTCAAGAAGCTACAGTTAGAACCAGACGTGAACTGACTCCAAACTGGGAAAGGAGTACGTCAAGGATCTATGTTGTCACCCTGTTTATTTAACTTCTATGCAGAGTATATCATGTGAAATGCTGGACTGGATGAATCATAAGCTGGAAACAAGATTGCTGGGAGAAATATCAACAACCTCAGATATGCAGGCGATATCTGCATATCTGATGGCAGAAAGAAAAAAGGAACTAAAGAGCCTCTTGATGAAGGTGAAAGAGGTGGGTGAAAAAGCTGGCTTGAAACTTCACATTCATAAAACTAAGATCATGGCATCTGGTCCCATCACTTCATGGCAAATAGATGGGGGGAAAAGTGGAAGCTGTGACACACTTTATTTTCTTGGGTTCCAAAATCACTGTGGATGGTGAAATTAAAAGATGCTTTCTCCTTGGAAGAAAAGCTATGACAAACCTAGACATCATATTAAAAAGTAGAAACAACACTTTGCTAACAAAGGTCAGTATAATCAAAGCTTTTTTTTTTTTTTTTTTCTCCCATATCAGGGCTTCTCGGTAGCTCAGAGGGTAAAGAATCCATCCACAAAACTGAACACCTGAGTTTGATTCCTGGGTTGGTAAGAACCCCTGGAGAAGGGAATGGCAACCTATTCTAGTATTCTTGCCTGGAGAATCTCATGGACAGAGGACTTGGTGGGCTACAGCCGATGGGGTTTCAAAGAGTCGGACACAACTGAGTGACTAATACAACAGTATTTTTTTTTTCCAGTAGTCATGTACTGATGTGATAGTTGGACCATAAAGAAGGCTGAGGGCTAAAGAATTGATGCTTTCCAATTATGGTGCTAGATAAGACTCTTGAGAATCCCTTGGATTGCAAGAAGATCAACTCAATAAATCCTAAAGGAAGTCAACCCTGTATATTCTTTGGAAGGACTGCTGCTAAAGCTGAATCTCCAATACTTCGGCCACTTGATGCAAAGAGCTGACTCATTGGAAAGTCACTGATATTGGGGAAGATTGAAGGCAAAAGGAGAAGGGAGTGGCAGAGAATGAGATGGTTAGATAGCATCACTGACTCAATGGACATGAATTTGAGCAAACTCCAGGAGATAGTGGAAGACAGAAGATCTTGGTGTGCTGCAGTCCACTGGGTCAAGAGTCATATATGACTCTTATCCTTGACGGGATAAGAGTGAGGGGACTGAGAGAAAAAATAATGGAAGGTAAGGCATTCAGTTTAATGTAGTATATATCAGCTCCTTACAACATTAATTTCCTATGCATCCCTAAATTTTGCTCAGTAACACTGGGGAGCTTGCCATCTTGTAGAGATTACCATAATGTGAGATGGAAATTATCTTTCCAAGGCTACTTCAAGAGATAGGAATGGAAATCCAAAGCTCCTTTCTAATCTTTCCTCTAACTGCTATAATTACAAACCTCTTTACTCTCACAGCTGATACCCACTCTTTTACTTCCAACTCCTGTCACTTCCCATGCATATAAGTCACCTTAAAATAGTTTCAATTTCCCAGATGCTACAATACTTTTCATTTATTTTGATTCCAGGAACTCATGCTTCACTCTCACTCACAAACACAAAGTTTATTATTTTAGGGAAGGGGAATGTAATTCAGGTATAATGCCATATTGAAAGCATTCAGATATAAACTTATGTTTTTAATTAACAAGCTTGAGCTAATAATGAGGCAATCTTTCTTTATTGTAACTGTTTAACCATAGAGAACTTCTAAAATCTCAATAATGCAACACTAGTCAATAATTTGAGCTCTCTATGTTCCCCAGGAATGGATGCCACCCTCCATTAAAATATTTTGGTTTATAGCCTTCTTCTGAATGGAGATTGAAAGTTGCAAGCTTCACCTAGCTAGCACACTGTTACCCTAGATAATGTGCTTGCCCATACTACACAATCAGTTCAGTTCAGTTCAGTTCAGTCGCTCAGTCGTGTCCGATTCTTTGTGACTCCGTGAATCACAGAACGCCAGGCCTCTCTGTCCATCACCAACTCCCGGAGTTCACTCAAACTCACTATTCCCAAACTTATCCATCCCACGCTGACTTTCCACCTCAGGCCCTTTGTCTTTACCCTCCACCTTGCAGATGGCTGTGATTTTAACCCCAGAGGAAGGAGAAACCATTAGAGCATCCTATTAAAAATTACTTTCCCATTAGCAAATATAGTGTCAGAATATTTTGTCTCAACTCCAGACTGACACAGGTAGTTACTATCTTACATACACTTTGATGTCCCAAAGGCTGTGTTGACTCAGTCTGTCTAAACCATAATCAAGATCTTCACTGTTCAATCTGATTCTCTTGATTCTCCCTCAGCATTTCTGCTCTTGCTGTAAAACACAATAACTCATCTAACTGTTGAGGTTGGAAGTCTAGGTGTTCATAAAATACTCTCATATGCATTTATCAATAAACTATGACAGTTTTACTTATCAATCCCACTTAAATCTTTTCGCTATTGCCAGTATCCTAGTATAAGCAATAAATTCTCTTACCTGTAGCGACATGACAGCCTCTTCATTGGCCTTCCCACTGACATTAGTTTCTACTCCTTCCAATATATATTTCATATATTCTAACTGAAAGCATCTTGACTTTTTCTTCCTATGCATGAAAGAAAGTGAAAGTGTTAGTTGCTCAGCCGTGTTGGCCTCTTTGCGACCCCATGGACTGTAGCCCACCAGTATCCTCAGTCCATGGAACTCTCCTGGCAGGAATACTGGAGTGGGTTGCAATAGTGGAGTGGGTTGAATGCTCTTCTCTGGGTTTTCTTTCAGAACCAGGGATCGAACCCAGGTCACCTGCATTACACGCAGATTCTTTACTCTCTGAACCACCAGGGAAGCCTATTAATAAGTTGCATATTTTATATATTTAAAAATATATGATTTAAGATTAAGACAAAGGAAGCCATTTGCCACAATCAGAAATTTTAAAGGAGGAAGAAAACCAATATTGCCATTCCTAAAAAAAGATACTTTCATTCCAGGGCAGCTGGCTGTCACACAAACGCTTGGTGCAAAGAAAACAAAGCAAGATTGGGTTTGACCTTGGCATCTGCCCCACTGTCTCCACTCCCCTTCCCTTGATCTTCTTTCTCTAAAAACTAATAGGATAATCAGACAGGGAAATAGGGAAACAGGATCGGAGTGTGTTGGATATTTTGTTCCATTAGATTTTGTAAATGTCTGTTATGCTACGGGTCCAACTGAGCATCTGTTGTCCCCCTAGGATAGGTTGCTTTGCGAGTTATCAACCAGCCCAAGAAGTCTCTATGACCCCTTCTCTCTCTCACTTGCTCCATTATTCTTTCTCCATTTCTGCTAACTCCTTTCATTCTCTCTGTCTCTCTCTCTCTTCCTTTCTCCCTCACACACTCTTAAATCAAAAGCTATCAGTCCAAAGTGTTTCTTTCCCTGTTATGCTTTCCTCCCACAAAATAAAAGAAGATCTGTTTCTCGACAGTTGGATATTTCCCTTTTAAGAAAACATTTGTATTTTTCAAAATTACTTCAATAAGTATATTTTATAAATTAAAAAATCCTACCAGACAATTTCTGCCAGTATTGATGAGGTTATAGTAAAATGTGCACAGTCATACTCTGCTGATGGAAGAGCCATTCCAAGAGATCCTTAGGAATGAAAGTTGGAGGCACCATGTGGGACTCAAATTACTTGCTTACTCAGGTCTCGGTCTCTGCGTTCATTTTAGCTTTAGAGTTAGAAATACCACGTGCCTATGTAAGAAAGGGCTCCCCTGGTGGCTCAGATGGTAAAGAAACCACCTGCAATGCGGGAGACCTGCGTTCAGTTCCTGGGTCAGGAAGATCCCCTGGAGGAGAGCATGACAATCCACTCCAGTATTCTTGCCTGGAGAATCCCCATGGACAGAAGAGTCTGACAGGTTACACTCCATGGGGTCTCAAAGAGTTGGACATGACTGAGCGACTCAGCACACACATGTAAAAAAATGTGTTGGTGGATACACAGATTTATTGAAAGAAAATTGATATAAGTAAGATCAAAGAGAATATTTTAATAAAATCACAGTAGGAGTAGAGATTTGGGCTTAGGCTTCACAGCTTAAGGAAATGTAATAAGCTTGCTGATACGCCTCAGTTAATGAACTTTAAAAGCTGAGTTTTAGGCTGTATTAAAAATATACTTCCTATGTTTGTGATACTTGGGCCCATTTTTTACATGACTCTGCTTTTCCCCAAGTGTTAATATTTAGAAATGATACTTTAATATAATTGAAAAATAATTTCATTTTATAAGAAATGGCAAGATTTTGGCAGCAAAAACAAAACATGTACATACAACTCCATCACTTGATGATATAGTATAAATATTTTATAGTATTTCTATAAATACATGTGCAATATGCATATAAATTATGTAAATATAATTATCAATTGGTACATATAATTACTTTTAAATACTCCACTGATTCTTCACCTGTGTCTTTAAATATTCTTCTAATACATGAATTTTCATGTCTGTATACATCCTATTTTATAAATATTCCATGATTTGTATCATGTCTCTACTATTGAAAATTAAAATTATTGGAAATAAATTAATTTATAGATAGAGAATAGACTTGTGGTTGCCAGATGCGGGTTTGGGGGTTGCATGCAAATGCGTGAAGGGGTTCAAAATGTATGAAATTCCAGCTATAAAATTAAATAAGTCCTGAAGATGTAATATATAACACTGTGACTATAGTGAATACTGTACTGTGCACATGAAAATTGCCAAGACAGTAAACCTTAAAAGCTCTCATACAAGAAAAAAGTGGTAACTGAGTATGGGGACAGATGTTAACTAGACATCCTGGTGATCATTTTGCAATAGATGCAAACATTAAATTATTAGGTTGCACATAATATGTTGCTGCTGCTGCTGCTAAGTCGCTTCAGTCGTGTCCGACCCTGTGCGACCCCATAGATGGCAGCCCACCAGGCTCCCCCGTCCCTGGGATTCTCCAGGCAAGAACACTGGAGTGGGTTGCCAGTTCCTTCTCCAATGCATGAAACTGAAAAGTGAAAGTGAAGTCGCTCAGTCGTGTCCGACCCTCAGCGACCGCATGGACTGCAGCCCACCAGGCTCCTCCATCCATGGGGTTTTCCAGGCAAGAGTACTGGAGTGGGGTGCCATCGCCTTCTCCGACATAATATGTTAACTATATCTTAATTTAAAAAAAAGAAACATTTTTTACAGTAATATTTTGCCATTATAAATGAGCTGCAACACACAGTATATCCAAAAATGTTTACATTCCTTTCTGATAATGTCTTTAATATAAATTGGTAGAAATGAAAAGCTAGATAAAATGGTGTGAATATTTTAAGACTTTTGAGATGTGCTGTCAAACTCTTCTCCACTATGATAAATACATACTACTTCATATTCTTATAGCATACTATACATGTACATATTCATATAGATGTATCCTTTAACAACATTGACATATACACAGAACTCCTTGTTTTTACCTGTTTCTAAACCTGGATCAGAAGTGTGCATCTGGTTCAGACATGCCCAGGCAGGCCAGTGGAGTTTCACATGGCTGCTTTGGCTCCTACCTCGACCTCTTCTCCAAAAATTCTAGAGGTCTAGTAATCCTCTGGTCATGAACTCCGCAGAAGATTATTACAAAGCTCTACAACTAAAAAGAATTGAGGTTAATTAGCTTTCATTTTTTTTTTCTACCCATTGTGTGATGTTTTAAAGAGTTTGCTGCTTTAATTTAAAATCGCTTACAAAAGCAACAGGGCATTTGCCATTTTTTTAAATATCTTCCAACATTCTGATCCTTTAAACTCTGTCCAACAGCTTTACACAGCACATGATTCTTGTTAGACGCCAACCACTAATGCTTGATGGCATTACTTTCACCACTGATTATATCAAAATAAATTGGATGCTCTGTACACTTACAAATGTATTAAAGCTTAAAATATGTTGGCTTATTTATCTCTTCACATCTTTTCACTGTCATGAGTTATCTGTCTTTGGAAGTAACCCTGTGACTTATTCATATATACCTTATAAATACCTCATAATAACTGAAGTAGTCACTTCATTACCAAAGAGAGTAAAATTTCTAAGATTAACTTAGCCTCTTATAGTAAGGGATCTAAGCCTACACTAGTTCAATCCTTACCATTTCTCACCAGTTCAATGTCAAATGCTCAAATGCCTCCTCCTTCTGCCATGCAATGTGTGTGTGTGTGTGATCCTTCACTATTTTAAGTGCTCACATAACTTTTTTTTTTTAAATTTGTGTAAAAATTTATTTGTCATATATGTGTAAAAATGTATCTACTTGACATGATAGAGGTTTTCTGGAAAAATAAAGTTTAGTTTGGTAATGTCTCCACTCTAACTTTTTGGTTACACAAACCTGGAAAATTAACTTTGACCCATTAAGCCTTAGTTACTAAAGGACAGAGGAACCTGGCATGCTACAGTCCTTGGGTCAGATACAACTTAATGACTGGATAACAAAGCCTTGGTTTCCTCACTTGTGGAATAGAAATGATGATTTAGTTACCTTTTATAATTATTATGGTATTTGATCAGATACTAATGCATTCTGGAAACTCGAACTAGACCAGTGTTTCTTTGATTTTCCATCCCAATATAAAGAACATAGAAGAGTAGTTTATTCCCAGAAACTAGGAGGTGAAAAGCTTAGCAGCCTGTTACAAATATCTAATCTAATTAACTTTCCAAGTTAATTTTTCATCTACTCCTTACTGTTTATCTTCATAGGAATGTGATACATTCTCTACTCCCACACCCCCGCTTCTGCAACCTAAACAAAAATTGATACTCCAGGAAAAGACACCTTGTTTGTGCTGTTTCAAAAGTAGAGCGATTCATGTATGCCAACCATTATTATTACTGATCTCGTACAAGATTTATCAAGTTTTGGCTTAGAACCCCTAATCTTCTCTTGGCTGGCTGCATTCCTGTTCACACTTTAGGTATCAGTTAGATCCGAATGTCCACCATTCTCAGCACACTTCATCCCACTTCACACTGTTGTCCACAGAGTGCTCTGCAAGATCATTACTTTAGGAAAATTCCTTTTCTTGGAATAGTCCCAAGAAGCTCTTGAATATCTTGGATTAATATTTATATTCACAACTTCTCTTTAAAAGCTCACATACATTTGTAGAATAAAATACATCAATACAAGGTTTTATATCTCAGTGTAAATTAAAAATTTAACTCCTATATAAGGTTAAGTGGTTCAAGCATTTAAGAAGAAATAGTCTTCTTTAGGGAACTTAACATTTTTCACCTAATGCAGTTTCTGAACCACAAAAGCAAAAAAAAAAAAAAAAAAGGAAACAAAAAGGAACAGGTATTTATTAAAAGTGGGTACCACAAGGGAATCACTATTGAAGGCAATCACTCTAGACTTTAAACTCTGTCAAATCAAGGAGATAAATATCAGTTATCAACCAAATATACAGATATTGGCTTTGAGCATCAGAAGGATTAATTCATTTTATCAAGGTCATAAGGCTAAAGAAGATTAGGGAAAAATCTCTTAAATGTAATAGTTAACCTAAATATTCTACGTTTCCTTGACCTTTGATGACACTGCACACTCTGGTTGCTCTTGTTATCACCAGTATCAGGTAGCATATAAGAGGTGCAAAGGGATGATAAGGTTCCTACACATGAAGTTCTTCCCCGACCATCTCCTATTTCAACTATGAATCTATTCTTAAAACTGTGGATTTTAATAAAGAAGAATATGGAAACATAATAGCAGACAACGGTATTATATTGAAAAGTTTATCTGATGGAATTTAGCAATAGTGATACCTGAATGATTTCCATTTAATTACTCAGTTGAGTTAAACCAAGCTATTAATAAACTATCCTCAATCTTATTTTAAAGAAGATGACACTCTTAAATGAAGTATTATAGAATATGACTAAATACATCCTATGTAATGGTAACATGCTGAGAAAAAGAAGACCTATGTAGACCTTACCAAATTATAAATTGTATGTATTTGCTGTTCTGTGTCTTGCTTTCACAAACATATTGATTGATCTGGCTTAGAACACCTTCTGGATATTCAACTAAAATTGGCTGTAAAGACACAGGGAGGGAAAAATGCCATATAAATATTTGCAAGTCAATTTTAAATTACTACAAAATTCAAAATGTTTTTGCAAAGGCTATCATTAAAACATTTATGAAAAAATGTTTTTTTGGTGATTTTACTAAGATGACTCTTAATATTTCTTAAACAAAAAACAAAAACAAAGTCGTTGTTTCTTCCTCTCCTGCTTCCTTCACTTCCTTACTGGTTTATCTTGGGAGAACTTGCTTATTAAATCACTGGTTCTCAAATCCTAGGCTCAGAGTCTGCTTCTCAAAGACCTTGACCTAAGATGGCCTCAGAAATGCTGACAAGCACATTCAGCACCTTCTTCTTTTTTTAAATATTAATCAATCATGTGACAACAATGTCTATAGTAGACCCAATCTGTCAGGACAAGGAAAACTGATACAATTAAAAAATAATTATGTCCTCAACTCAATTTCTTGGTTCAAAACCTCAGCAACTACTTTTTTCCTAACGAGAGTATCTTATGTTTCACCATTTATTTATATATCTAGTTGATTTGCTATACTTTATGAGGAAAATACAGTTCACTAATTTCCTGTCTTAACTGAGCCTTGGACACCATAAATCATTGGAAAAGCAAACAACTGGATGGAAATTTGAGCACTATAGCTACTTTTATATGATCACTGTAAATTATCTTAAGATGTATATGCATTTTTCTGTAAGTTCCAAATAAAGTATTTTGTACACACAAATAGATTTGTATAAAATTAGTGTTTGATGAAGCCATGTAGTGAATAGTGTGGACATATTTTATTTGACAGAGCTTTTTTTTAAACTTAACTTTTATTTTGCTTTTATAACTTTAGATTTCTAAAATAGATATAACTTTATATTATAGGCAACAACCCTCAGTCTCCAAAGTATTAGGTTAAGATATAAGCAATTAAGAAATACTTGGAAATGATAGACTTATAGACAGTTAAGGTCTATAGAGCATGCCTCTCTACTTTCCTGAAACACACAAGAGCTTTGAAATTCACTTGGCAAATGATTCAATTGGCAAATAGCTCTTACTTTTCCCCTTCTGAACAGGATCTAACAAGGTCTATGGTCTGAAACTCCCTAAGATCTCTAAAGTCAGCACTGACTCTTGAAATAAGACATTTCCTTTGGTGATGACCTTATTTGAAAGGTCAAGTAGCAAATAGGAAATTCTTAGAGACTGAAATGGCATTGCCAAGAGAAGGAAGAAAATCACTTTTGAAGGACTTTTTGTTAGAAGGTCAGATTAGGGCTTTCCACCCTGGTTTTTTTCCCTCATAGATTCCTATGCCTCAGGTTCATTTTCTCCAGATCAATTTTAAAGAGTGACAATAGTTGGTATGCAATTAAAAGAACCTGAAATAGATTATTTAATTGATCATAGAATAATTTATATATGTGACATCAAATATGCCTTTGCTTTAAAACATAACTCTATTTGATATTATGCAAAGAACATTTTCCCTACATGCTATTTAAAAATTTTTCTTATCTGTTTAAAATGAGAAGCATCAGTTTTATTTTACCTAAAATTGTGTTCGATTGTTGTTTAGCTGTTAACCCATGTTAGCAGCTAACTACAGTCTTTGCGACCCCGTGGACTGTAGCCAGCCAGGCTCCTCCATCCATGGGATTATCGAGACAAGGATACTGAAGTGGGTTGTTGTTTCCTTCTGCAAGGGATCTTCCCGACCCAGGGATTAAGTGATCTTCACGACCCAGCATTTCCTGCATTGGCAGACAGATTCTTTACTGCTGAGCCACCAGGGACTTCCCTACCATGCAGAGAAAGTACTAAAAGGGCGAAAAAAAGCCATAATAATAAATATACAACTTTGAAGCCTCTGTCCTTGTCCTGGGTTGGCTGTAGATGCACCACTGACTATATGACACTTAAACGGGCTGACATTCATTATAAATAGACCACCACTGACATGCAAGATAAGACCTATGTATCTTCCCTGATACACAGCTGCTAAGTTATTTTTGGCAAGAGTTTATTAAAGTAAGATATTTAGTTTCCTAAAGAAAACAAAAATTTTAGGAGTTCTTCCCTATCTCAAGAATCAGGAATCCCCCAAACAGTATCTTCTATATATTTACTTCCCCAAAAGTCACGCAAGTATAATCAGTGGGATGAAGAATTAAACTTTTAAAATTATTTTATTTTATTTTCATATGATTTTTTACATTATATAATTAAAATATTTTTAAACAAACATTTACTATCATATCTTGGTGGGAAAAATATAACCCGAATTAAAGATATTTCAATAATACATTTTCAAAAGTATTGTATGGTTGTCTGTGAATGCAATTGTGTACAAAATGAGGGATATACCTCAGGCCTAAATTCTGTACTTTCAACAATACGGACATCTCTCCGTAAGTGTAGAATAGGTGCTTGATGAAAGTGGGAAAAAGAAAGACTTTGGGAAGCTGTGACCATCATTAAATCTCTCTCCCAGATCTCACCATTTGGGGGCAAGCTGGAGAAAATGGCATTTTTTCATTAGCTGTTACCATGCACTAAATAGTTAACATGCACTATGTAATTTACTAGTTTCAACCAGCCTGTGAAGTATATGTTACAGGAGGTAATAGCATCTATAACAGCAGATAAAAGTTCAACTTGGAACTGTTAAATCACTTCCCCAAGGTCGATCATCACATTCTAATAGATTAAAATTATATAAGGTGTGTGAGCTTGGTGTGGGTGCTGAATGGAGTTGAACCCGTTAGTGTGTGTGACTCATCACATTTGTGTCCTCCGGTTTTTACACATGAAAGTGAGAGAACAAAACAGTGTCCTTCCTGATCCAATTCAGAGAACACAGTGGAAAATAAGAGCATGTGTCTGGATGCTTTTCAGAGGGACATGGAGGATGACAGTTTGATCATCCAGGAAACTTAACCACTGTAACTAGAGAGAGAGCTTCTCAGTGGGTTGACTGTTCCAATGATAGAACTTCAAGTAGCAAGCTAAAGAAAAACCTTTTTAAATTATTTCGTTTTTGCTGTCTTCTCTTACATTGGTAGATGGGAAATATGTATAGGAGGTAATAGTTATGAACAGACTATTTTCTGTTGAAGTCTATGTGATTGTCATTCCTCCCTTCATGAAGAGAAGGAAGCAGGTGATCTAAATATAACATTAGCATGACGCCTGGAATATGCTAAGTGCTCAGGACATGTTAGCACTTTCCCCCTATTTGCTTTCTCTTCTGTGAAGCAGAAATGCTAACTCAGATACTTGTGGGTCATGAGACTGCTTCTTTCCAGTATTATGGGTTTTGGGAAAGCTTAGGCATATGAGTATTACTTGCATGCTAATCAAAATGGTAACTTAATTTAGAGTTCAAGATCAAGGGATTTTAGTATTGAGTTTAAAGCTGAGTTACAGTTCATTTTAGGCATTTTCTGGGGCATCATGTGTCATTCCAACTTCCCACAATGCCAGGTGTCTTTACCATAAAGAGTACATTTGTGATTATTTTATTTGGTGCACACGTGTTCTATGCACATGTCAAAAAAACCGAGCAACCACTGAGAGCCGATCTGCATCTGGTGATGATCCACTCACCTCCCCCTACGGAAAGCAAGATGTGCAGGTATTTCACAATATTGGCCCCTCAGACTCTTTCTCCCCGTGATATCCACATTGAAAAAGAGCGTTCTAATCTATCTTCAAGGATATTTTTCAAAGTGACATTTCATTGAATTGATTCATTCAGAAGGGAGAGTGACATGCCACTTGTTGATGAAGACACTGGTATGTATAGAGTTGTGTAGAGTGAATGGTAAAAAAAAAAAAAAAAATGCCATGAAAAGTCTGCTTGAAACTGCCTATTCAATCACTAAGTATTAGAAGAGACATAACTGTGTGTCAAACACTTATTGGTCAGGCAGAAACGCCAAATACTGAGCCCGATTGTTTTATCAAGGAGCTTAAAGAATGCCCAGTCTATAGACTGTAAAGTTGATCTCTAATCTTATTCCAAGAGCCATTTGTTCAGTTTCAAATGCCTACCACAAAGTAAACAAAAAAAATGAACAGTTTTGAATGAATGAATAAAAGAAAAATTACAAAGCCAATATGTGCAGAAACATCTTCCTTTTATGTAAAGTGCCATGATCATAATTATTGCTAGAGCCAGCCACAAATGGCTGTGTACACTCAGAGACAGTGATTTGCTTCTATTTCTGAATATTTTTTTATAAGATATCTAATAAAATTTGGAAAACTCAGCAGTGGCCACAGGACTGGAAAAGGTCAGTATTCATTCCAATCCTAAAGAAAGGCAATGCCAAAGAATGCGCAAACTACCAAACAGTTGCACTCATCTCACACACTAGTAAAGTAAGGCTCAAAATTCTCCAAGCCAGGCTTCAGCAATACGTGAACCGTGAACTTCCAGATGTTCAAGCTGGTTTTAGAAAAGGCAGAGGAACCAGAGATCAAATTGCCAACATCTGTTGGATCATCAAAAAATCAAGAGAGTTCCAGAAAAACATCTATTTCTGCTTTATTGACTATACCAAAGCCTTTGACTGTGCGGATCACAATAAACTGGAAAATTCTGAAAGAGATGGGAATACCAGACCACCTGACCTGCCTCTTGAGAAACCTATATGCAGGTCAGGAGGCAACAATTAGAACTAGATATGGAACAACAGACTGGATCCAAATAGGAAAAGGAGTATGTCAAGGCTGTATATTGTCACCCTGTTTATTTAACTTCTATGCAGAGTACATCATGAGAAACACTGGGCTGGAGGAAGCACAAGCTGGAATCAAGATTGCCGGGAGAAATATCAATAACTTCAGGTATGCAGATGACACCACCCTTATGGCAGAAAGCGAAAAAGAACTAAGAACTAAAGAGCCTCTTGATGAAAGTGAAAGAGAAGAGTGAAAAAGTTGGCTTTTATCTCAACATTCAGAAAACTAGTATCATGGCATCTGGTCCCATCACTTCATGGCAAATTGATGGGGAAACAGTGGCTGACTTTATTTTGGGGAGATCCAAAATCACTGCAGATGGTGATTGCAGCCATAAAATGAAAAGATGCTTACGCCTTGGAAGGAAAGTTATGACCAACTTAGACAACATATTAAAAGGCAGAGACATTACTTTGCCAACAAAGGTCCATCTAGTCAAGGCTATGGTTTTTCCAGTGGTCATGTATGGATGTGAGAGTTGGACTATAAAGAAAGCTGAGTGCAGAAGAATTGATGCTTTTGAACTGTGGTGTTGGAGAAGACTCTTGAGAGTCCCTTGGACTGCAAGGAGATCCAACCAGTCCATCCTAAAGGAGATCAGTCCTGGGTGTTCATTGGAAGGACTGATGTTGAAGCTGAAACTCCAATCCTTTGGCTACCTGATGTGAAGAGCTGCTTCTTTGGAAAAGACCCTGATGCTGGGTAAGATTGAAAGAAGGATGAGAAGGGGACGACAGAGGATGAGGTGGTTGGATTTCATCACTGACTCAATGGACATGGGTCTGGGTGAACTCCAGGAGTTGGTGATAAACGGGGAGGCCTGGCATGGTGTGATTCATGAAGTTGCAAAGAGTCAGACACGACTGAGTAACTGAACTGAACCTTCCAGTTAAAACCATTGTGGTTGAAAATTGTTCTTATGTGATGGTATCCATCTGCGTCCTCTATTTTTATTAGGAAATACGGGAATTGAAATACATTTTGGCTTTAAATTAAGTCCACCCATTTAATTACAATGAAGTACATGTTTGGTATTAAATCTTTTGTGCCTTTTCAAATTTTGAGCAATCATAGCACTGATATTGTCTCTAGAGAATCTGGGTCTGTAAACAGAATGTTATAGTTTGTGTGACTGTTCTACCAGGAATATAAACTTGTTACAAACATATATACACATGGGTAAGACCTTACCAAGGAATAGTTTTGAGCAATGGGAAGACTCTGACTCTCCCTTTGTGTGTGCAGGTGTGTAGAAATATTTACTAACATTGTTACCTATCTGTTATCTAATTTTATATGAGTCTTCACAATCTTTAGAAGCAAAATATGTATCTCTGTTTAATAATACTAAATAAATATAAGCCTGACAATGAGATTCAACTTGTAAGATGCTCTATTCCCAAGCAAACAACTAGGTTATATAGAGTTAATATTAATGGGCTTCCCTGATGGCTCAGCTGGGAAAGAATCCACCTGCAATGAAGGAGAAATAGGATACATGGGTTTGCTCCCTGGGTCAGGAAGATCACCTGGAGGAGGAAGTGACAGCCCACTTCAGTATTCTTCCCTGAAAAATTCCATGGACAGAGGAGCCTGGTGGGCTACAGTTTATGGGGTCGCAAGTTTGGGGTATGACTGAGTTTAATATTACTATAATAATATTAATTATATGCCTTTTTATTAGAAAACTTTTTTCTTATGAATTCTATGAGGTTTGTGAGCTACATGGGGAAATTTTTACCATAATTCCTGTTTTGTTGAGTCCAGAGCCTATGTGCTAAACATGTCTTTCTCAAAACTGTCACATATGGGTCAAAGAAAATGTAATCCTTATGCTTTTTATTTATTTACATTTACTCTTAAGGTCATCAAAATGTTGTTATATAAGAATGTTTTGAATTCCAAGAGAATTTACAGGGCTCCCAACATCCCAAGGAAACACTCTATGGAACTGTTTTATCTTCTTCAGTTCAGATCAGTTCAGTCGCTCAGTCGTGTCAGACTCTGTAATCCCGTGGACTGCAGCACGCCAGGCCTTCCTGTCCATCACCAGCTCCTGGAGTTTACACAAACTCATATCCATAGAGTCTGTGATGCCATCCAACTATCTCATCCTCTGTCATCCCCTTCTCCTCCCGCCTTCAATCTTTCCCAGCATCAGGGTCTTTTCAGTTCTTCGCATCAGATGTTAATTTTTCTATTTTTAATATATATTCTAAGAAACAAAAACAATATGCAAAATGTATTCTCCTTTCTCTTTTTGACTGGAATAATTCAAAGCTAATATAAACTTTAAATAAATAATTCAAAACAATGTGGATTGTGACTAACCAATTTTGCATCTCATTACTCTGGCTCCAATATGCTCACGGTTATAATTCTGAAAATATGTACATAAAACTCACTGCACATGATGATTAACTATTCATGCACATTCATCAACCAATGTTCAGTAACACAAATACAGAAGACACGAAAAAAAGAAGAGTGCATTATCCATTTTTAAAAGATTTAAAAAATATGGGAGTAGTGGATAATGAGAACACATAAGAAGCTAAGCAGAGATGGCTAAGGCTTCATGTAATAGAGGAGAAAACTTCAGTGCAGATAGCAGCCATTCTTATTTGACATAAAGCCTCAAAATCTAAAGAAGATTAAAAAGTACTACATATATGTAAAATCATGAAGATTAATTGATGGACTGTGTAAGAAACAATTTCACCATCCCCAGGTCACTTTCTTCCATAGTTGCTGATGACCCGGAGACATCTTTTTGAGAAGTGGGGAAAAAGTAAATACATTTTTTCAAGTCTTGATGATCTGCTATTCGCTCCAACAAGTACATTTGTATAATGAAAATGCTCATTAGACTTGACCTCCTACCCTCATGAAGGTAGCTAGAAATTCAAAGGAAAGAGAGCAATCTCTTTCCAAAGAAAGTAATAGTGGATAGGAGCACCAAAGATATACAACTTCTTCTTTTAGTTTGCAGATGATGCAGCACATGTAGATTTTCTCTTTGGATTTGTTTTCCAAAAGCAAAAAAACCCCTAATTAGCAGGCCAAGTGCTGTCTAATAAGTCAGCCAGAGTTCTCATTTAAGGACGAACTGGCAGAAAACTTACTTATACAATAATATCTATCCAGACATGATAAAAAGTGAAACCTCAACAAAGATATTCAGGGACATAAAGAGCATCAACATGAAATACTAAGATACAGACACAGAACAATTAATCCAAATTATACAGAGATAGTCCAGTAAACAGAATAAACCTAAATAATTCAAGTACTAAAATGGAAGACAGGGGAGAAATTATCTGCCATATAATGGGAATAGAAAGTTGCAAAAGGTATGATCAAAGTAAAAACTCTTGGAAATTAAAATATAGTTGCTAAAGTTAAAGAATGAAATCAATAGATGAATAAGGGGGAAAAAAGGAGAGAAAATTTCCCAGGGGAAAAAGAGGTGGGGAGGGAAAGTAAATAAGAGAAAGTTTAAGTAAGAGACATATCATCAATATAGGGGAGTGTTTTTCAATATTTATTCTTTGGATGAACAATTCTTTGTTAATTGCTGGACATTTATCACTGGTGTTCAGAGGCTTGGAATGGCACTCATTGTAAACATGTAGAACTTCTCTATGTCTTTCAAATCCTTCCTAGTGGGGAGACTTCTCTGTCAGTTGACACCCACAGATCTAGGAGGGTGTATAAGTTTATACACAAACTTATATAAGCTCAAGGGGACACACACACACACACACACACGTGTATACACATAGAAGGGGCTAGAACAAATATCTGGCTCTAGAAACACAGTCAAGTGGTAATTCTGAAAAACCCTTCTGCTATAAAAGAATAGATTAAAATATAAATACAGTTTTTAAAATACATAACTGCTTGTGAGTGAGAAGTTAAAGGAAATTCCTAGGAATACAAAATAACAAATCAATTCCAAAGGCGAGATAGACCTGAGGGTATTTTCCAAACCCAGGAATACAAAAAATAGTTTTAAATGCAGCTTTAATATGCTAAATAGCACACTTAATATATATGAGTATAATAATGCAATAATTTTAAGACCTAAAACTTCATATAAAATTCTTGGCCTCAGTATTTCTCTTCCATTCTATGCTAGAGTACTCCTCAAAGACAGAAAATTTTTCCTGAGTACTGTTTGAAATTCCCTTATATATTAAAAAAAAAAAAACACACAACTACCTCTATATCTTTGAGATTTATTTACTTATGAGATTTGTAGATATAGTTATATAATGATGCATATGAGTTGAACAAATAATCCATTCAGATTTTTTGTAAAATAGTATGGAAAATCCTAAACAAAGTATTTGGCCAACCTAAGAACACACTGCATAATACTTTCTGAACTAAATTTTGTGTATTCAAATCTCCTAAGATTCATCTATTTGACAGCAGGAAACTGTCCCTCTCTTGAGTTTTAACAGTGACACAGCTCTGGGTTATGTGCCCTGTGGGTTTCCCTTTATCAGTTCAGTTCAGTTCAGTCACTCAGTCGTGTCCGACTCTTTGCGACCCCATGAATCACAGCATGCCAGGCCTCCCTGTCCATCACCAACTCCTGGAGTTCACTCAAACTCAAGTCCGTCGAGTCAGTGATGCCATCCAGCCATCTCATTCTCTGTCGTCCCCTTCTCCTTCTGCCCCCAATCCCTCCCAGCATCAGAGTCTTTTGTAATGAGTCAACTCTTCGCATGAGGTGGCCAAAGTACTGGAGTTTCAGCTTCAGCATCATTCCCTCCAAAAAACACCCAGGGCTGATCTCCCTTAGAATGGACTGGTTGGATTTCCTTGCAGTCCAAGGGACTCTCAAGAGTCTTCTCCAACACCACAGTTCAAAAGCATCAATTCTTTGGGGGTTAGCTTTCTTCACAGTTCAACTCTCACGTCCATACATGACCACTGGAAAAACCATAGCCTTGACTAGATAGACCTTTGTTGGCAAAATAATATCTCTGCTTTTTAATATGTTATCTAGATTGGTCATAACTTTCCTTCCAAGGAGTAAGCATCTTTTAATTTCATGGCTGCAGTCACCATCTGCAGTGATTTTAGAGCCCCCCCAAAAAAGTCTGACACTGTTTCCACTGTTTCCCCATCTATTTGCCATGAAGTGATGGGACCGGATGCCATGGTCTTAGTTTTCTGAATGTTCAGCTTGAAGCCAACTTTTCCACTCTCCTCTTTCACTTTCATCAAGAGGCTCTTTAGTTCTTAGTTCTTTTTTGCTTTCTGCCATAAGGGTGGTGTCATCTTCATGTCTATAGATGAACATTTAAATTACAATATTATTGTTATCAGCAATGCTACTATAGACATTCTGTGACTTGAAAATGGCTGTAAATAATTTGGCACTCTTTCCATGAAAGAATGTGGACTATTTTCTCTCTTCTTGAAACTGGGTTATTCTGTGATGCTTTAACCAATTAAATGTGGGGGTGTCATCTACATATCTGAGGTTATTGATATTTCTCCCAGCAATCTGAATTCCAGCTTGTGCTTCTTCCAGCCCAGCATGTCTCATGATGTACTCTGCATCGAAGTTAAATAAGCAGGGTGACAATCGACAGCCTTGATGTACTCCTTTTCTTATTTGGAACCAGTCTGTTGTTCCATGTCCAGTTCTAACTGTTGCTTCCTGAGCTGCATATAGGTTTCTCAAGAGGCAGGTCAGGTGGTCTGGTATTCCCATCTCTTTCAGAATTTTCCATAGTTTATTGTGATCCACACAGTCAAAGGCTTTGGCATAGTCAATAAAGCAGAAATAGATGTTTTTCTGGAACTCTCTTGCTTATTTGATGATCTAGCGGATGTTGTCAATTTGATCTCTGGTTCCTCTGCCTTTTCTAAAACCAGCTATATTTCTTAGTAAAACTCATGTTCACAGTCCATTTCCTGGTGGTTCAGACGGTAAAGCTTCTGCCCACAACACAGGAGACCCGGGTTTGATCCCTGGGTCGGGAAGATCCCCTGGAGAAGGAAATGGCAACCCATTTCAGTGTTCTTGCATGGAGAATCCCATAGATGGAGGAGCCTGGTGGGCTACAGTCCATGGGGTTGCAAAGAGTCAGACATGACTGAGCGACTTCACTTTCAGTTTCAGTTTCACAGCATACCAGGAGTGGTTTGATAACCTATTGCTACATAACAAAATACCTCCTAGACTATAGTTTAAAACAACATTTACTTTATTATGAACTTAATACTTTGGGTTGAACATCAGTAAGGCCTTAGTTTAGTGATTCTTTGGCTCCAAGTGCCATCAATGATGTGACCCAGTGATGTCCCATTGACCTGAAGACTATCTGGCGTTTTCATGAAAGCTTGATGTTGTGAAACAGGCAGTTGGAGGCTGGCCGTGGAGGAATGGGCTCCCCAGCTTCTCTCCTCAGAGATCCTAGAACCTCTCTACTAGATCTTTTCAGCAGGATAGTCAGCTACTTTCTGACTACACTGCAGCTCAGATCTAGATGATACATGGCTGATGTATCTAGATGATACAAGGCTGAAACTGTAAGTCCTCTTTTGAGCTAGATCTAAAACTAGCAAGGTATGCTTTCCCCCACATTTCATTGGTTAAAGCATCACAGAGTAACCCCGTTTCAAGAAGAGAGAAAATAGTCCACGTTCTTTCATGGAAAGAGTGCCAAATTATTTACAGCCATTTTCAAGTCACAGAATGTCGATAGCAGCATTGCTGATAACAATAATATTGTAATTTAAATGTGCATCTATAGATATGCAGGTGACACCACCCTTATGGCAGAAAACAAAGAAGAACTAAAGAGCCTCTTGGTGAAAGTGAAAGAGGAGAGTGGAAAAGTTGGCTTCAAGCTCAACATTCATAAAACTAGGATCATGGCATCCGGTCCCATCACTTCATGGCAAATAGATGGGGAAACAGTGGAAACAGTGTCAGACTTTTTTGGGGGGGACTCTAAAATCACTGCAGATAGTGATTGCAGCCATGAAATTAAAAGATGCTTACTCCTTGGAAGGAAAGTTATGACCAACCTAGATAGCATATTCAAAAGCAGAGACATTACTTTGTCCACAAAGGTCCGTCTAGTCAAGGCTATTGACTAGTGGTCACATGTGGATGTGAGAGTTGGACTGTGAAGAAAGCTGAGCGCTGAAGAATTGATGCTTTTGAACTGTGGTGTTGGAGAAGACTCTTGAGAGTCCCTTGGACTGCAAGGAAATCCAACCAGTCCATTCTAAAGGAGATCAGCCCTGGGTGTTTTTTGGAGGGAATGATGCTGAAGCTGAAACTCCAGTACTTTGGCCACCTCATGCGAAGAGTTGACTCATTAGAAAAGACTCTGATGCTGGGAGGGATTGGGGGCAGAAGGAGAAGGGGACGACAGAGGATAAGATGGCTGGATGGCATCACTGACTCAACGGACTTGAGTTTGAGTGAACTCCGGGAGTTGGTGATGGACAGGGAGGCCTGGCATGCTGCAATTCATGGGATCACAGAGTCGGACACGACTGAGCATCTGAACTGAACTGGGAGTTGGTGATGGACAGGGAGACCTGGGGTTGCAAAGAATTGGACACGACTGAGCTACTGAACTGAACAGATATTTAGTGAAATTTTGAGTCACAGACTATGCACATTCTCAAATTTACAAGGTGATAAAATTTTTGTTTTCAAAGTGATTATGCCAAGTTACACTCCCACCAGCCATATAAGATGGTCAACCTTTCCTATGATTATTCAATTGTATCATTCCTTTTCAGTACAGTGCCTCTTTCTGCCTTTTTGCCCATTTTATGTTTAGTTTATTTCTTACAATTTGTAAAAGTTATAGATTTTTAAAATATATCATCTCTTTATAATAATGCATCTCTCTCTCTCTCTATATATATATAGATAAATAGATAGATATAGATATAGGTGTGTGTATGTTTCCAAAATGCTTTGAAGAACAGAAATTCTTACTTTTTATCTATTCAAATTCATAAACATTTTCTTTCATTCTTTACATGTCTTGTACATTTTGTAAGAAATGTATTTCTAGTTTAAAGTCAAATATATTTGCCTATATTTTCTTGTAAAAGGTTAGTATTTGATTTTCATATTGTCTCTAATCTGTCGCCAACCCAATATGTATGTTTTGAGTGTATATGCATGTAGCAATTGATGTGGGTATCAAGTCTTATTTTCTTTTGGAGCATCAGTGATACTAGCACTATTTGCTTCCTTTTCCAATTAGTTATCTATCAAATATCAATACATGCAGTAAGAATATACTCAAGTATCAATATATGCAATATCTGACTTTGGCATCGAAATTCTCTTTAGTTTATCTCCATGTTTACCTCTCACCAATACTATACTGTCTCTACTGTATTGGAGAACTCAGGAAATAATAGATATTCAACAAATATTTTTTCAAAGAGTGAATTAATACTTATTTCAATAAGTTCTGAAATGTGGCAACATAAGCCCTCTCACTTCACTCTTCTTTAGGAGAACCTTGCCTGATTTTGGGTCTTTGAGCAATTCTATACATTTCAAATTCAGTTTGTTAAATAACTTGAAGTATAATATCGGCTTTGCAAACTTAAATATGAAAACCTAATCATTAATCTTCAACATTATAAATATTTTAAAATTATGTTTCATATGTTCTTTTTCCCTAAAATATTTTAAAACAAATCTCAGACACCATTCAGTCTTGTCAATACATATTTTGATATTCATCTTTAAGAAATCTAGACCTCACATATAACGCTATTATCAAGCAAGATGAAATTAAAGCAATTCCTTAATACGATGTTGGGTTGGCCAAAACGATCATTTGGGTTTTTTATAATATCTTATGGAAAAATCTGAAGGAATATTGTAGTCAACCTAGTACATACTTCATTTTCAAATTTCCTCAGTTGTCTCATTTCTTTTTTTTTTACATCCTTGATTATTTCAATGAAGTCTCAAACACGGACAACACACTGCTTTTGGCTGTTTGGTTTCTTATGTCTCTGTCTCTTCCTCCATTAAAAAATCATTTTCAAGACCAATTTTTGATTTTTACTTTCAATTAGTCCGAAGTATTGGGTACCTAGAATGTATAAGTAAATAGAGAGTGATAATGAGGTTTCAGTTGTTGGACACAGTTGCAAGAACTGAGTCAAGGTATTGCTAATAATAGGGTTCATCCTCCAGGATCATAGAAGTGATTGACATTTTGTCAAATGGATATAGTGTTTGTTTGATGTCTCATAATTGACAATTCTCATGAGTCTATACCTTCTCATTCCCTCAGTTTCTACCCCTACCCCCAGCTTCATGTTTTCCTATTAAGGGAATTCTTTCAGTCTCCAGACTATCTGAGCCATAAGTATACTGACAAGAGACAGCAGTGATGAATAACAACAAAAGCAACTCAAACTCTCTCCAGCTTACTTCCCAGGATATGTCCTAATCACAACCGAGGACTCAAAATGTATATGCTTCTTTGTGTGTGTGTGTGAAAGTGAAAGTCGTTCAGCCGTGTCTGACTCTTTGTGACTCCATGGACTCTCCATGGAATTCTCCAGGCCAGAATACCGGAGTGGGTAGCCTTTCCCTTTTCCAGGGAATTTTCCCAACCCAGGGATTGAACCCAGGTCTCTCACATTGCAGGCAAATTCTTTACAAGCTGAGCCACCAGGGAAGCCCAAGAACACTGGAGTGGGTAGCCTATACCAACTAAGCTAACAGAGAAGCCCTTTTTTGTGTGTACTTGTACTATTTTCAAATTTTATGATAAACATTTTAGGCCAATTTAAGAATTAACCATCAAACCTTTTCTCTTCAATGAAGCAAAAGGAACAAATTGTTCTTTAAAGAAATGAATTGTTCCAGAACATTCTGCTATTTGTGATGGTTTTTATTTACACCAAAGCCTGATATCTACTTCAACTAGAATTTGCAGGTTGAAGGACTGATAATTATTATTATTAGATTTCTAGCATCATTGAAATTTGAAAGCTTAAACTAACATGAGCGTGCATCACAATGTTGAATTTCTTAAATGGACCTACTTTTGAGAACATATGATGATTTTGATTTACGTTTAAAACCCCATGGTCTTGAACTCTAGAGCCACTTGCATGTTAATAACACTGCTAAAAATACATGCAAGTTTATCAACTCTTAAGACTTCAGGTCATCCCGCACAGGCCCCATCATTTTGTAATAGAGTCATTTATTTCTTCTCAATTTGAATAGCTTTAACCAGATCAAAATGTTCCCTTTAAAGACTTGTTTTCAATTCAAGGAAAGAATCCAAGCTTTTTTTAGAGGGTCTTTACAGTATACCACATTGTAATTTACTTTGCACAAACAAAGTGCACATAATAAAAATACTCAAATTCTATGTTGAAAGTCTAAACACAGTGAACTAGTCCAGAACCTGATAAGAATTATATATTTCTTACTTTTACTTTGATAATACTGGCAATATGTTTTAAACAGCCCACTATATGATATCTGTTTCAAAACTAACAAGTTATATAACTATTTAATCTTGGTATACTCCTTTGTTTTGAGTTGGTTCTTGTGGTTTTCTATGCTTTGAAAGCAAGAAATTGGACTAAGATAACTATTTGTGTATTGACCATAAATTTATGATTCCATTTGTGAAATGATTCATTTGAAAAAGGGTAGGAAAAGGCTATTCATAATTTCTCAGGATATGAGGCACAATCCAGGACTATCCTGACTATACTTGCATGTGTGGGCATTCTACTTATAAAGGCATTTTGTAGGATATTAGTAAATATTCCAAGGACTAAATATTCCAAATTCCAAATTTCCCCTTTTGTTAAACACTTGAGCAGTTTTCTCAAAAATAATTAACTTAATTGGTTCTCTCTAATAAATATTATTTTTTTAAGGTTTAAAATCTGTTTTTTAATGTATAATGTTAACTTTTGGTTTATTTGTTAAACTTAGTTTACCCTCCCTGGAATCACTAAAATGAAAGTCCATGATGATTAAGCTATAAGATTCAATGTGTTTTCCTTTTCCTTTGGATCCAATGAAAACTATTTCTATTTAAAATAGTTTACATGTAAGAATTAATGGAAGGGAATATCACTCCCAGGCCAGACCATAAACATTCCACATAATCATGTTAAATATCTGTTGTAAGAAGCTAAACAGTTGTATAGTCCACATTTTGAGAGCTGAAAGCAACCACTCAACATATAATGATGGAAACTACTGCATTCAAAGCATAAAAAGAAGTAGATGGAAATAAAATATCCAGCCCTAACCACAAAATAATTATAATCTTATTAAAGTTGAAGGCATGCTTACAACAACAACAGGAACAGGAATGACAAAGTAATATGAAGCGATAGATGACAATAGAAAAAATAAACACCAGAAAGGAGTTCCCTGTGTGAGTTGGGGTAATCATGGACCTGACGACTTGAAGCTGGTCATGAAGAATTGTATACCTGTGGAGGATTCATTTTGATATTTGGCAAAACTAATACAATTATGTAAAGTTTAAAAATAAAATAAAATTGGAAGAAAAAAAAAAAAAAAGAAAAAAAAAAAAAAGAATTGTAAGGTTTAAAATAGAAGATGTTTTAAAGTGTAACTGAAGGTCAAAAGCATAAAAGTTGCATTTTAAAGTGTCAGCAAAACGTGATCTTAAAAATACCCAGGAAACGAGTTTGAATCCTTTTGGGTTAATCTCCTATAAAGAAGAAAACTTGCCTTGCAGCAAGGCAGATGTGCTCTAATATTGCTCTGGAAAGAAGACTCCTCCAAGGATTGGGGAAGAATTTAGATTCTCTCATCTGCATTCCACCCCTCTCCACTCAAGACTGACAGGGATTTGTGACGTGGGCATTTATCCGTTGCTCAGATGACACCACCCTTATGGCAGGAAGTGAAGAAGAACTAAAGAGCCTCTTGATGAAAGTGAAAGTGGAGAGTAAAAAAGTTGGCTTAAAGCTCAACATTCAGAAAACTAAGATCATGGCATCTGATCCCATTACTTCATGGGAAATAGATAGGGAAACAGTGGAAACAGTGTCTGACTTTATTTTTTGGGGGCTCCAAAATCACTGCAGATGGTGATTGCAGCAATGAAATTAAAAGACACTTACTCCTTGGAAGGAAAGTTATGACCAATCTAGATAGCATATTAAAGCAGAGACATTACTTTGCCAACAAAGGTCTGTCTAGTCAAGGCTATGGTTTTTCCAGTGGTCATGTATGAATGTGAGAGTTGGACTGTGAAGAAAGCTGAGCACCGAAGAATTGATGCTTTTGAACTGTGGTGTTGGAGAAGACTCTTGAGAGTCCCTTGGACTGCAGGGAGATCCAACCAATCCATTCTAAAAGAGATCAGTCCTTGGTGTTCATTGGAAGGACTGATGCTAAAGCTGAAACTCCAATACTTTGGCCACCTCATGCTAAGTGTTGACTCATTGGAAAAAACTCTGAGGCTTGTAGGGATTGGGGGCAGGAGGAGAAGGGGATGACAGAGGATAAGATGGATGGATGACATCACTGACTCAATGGACATGAGTCTGAGTGAACTTTGGGGGTTGTTGTTGGACAGGGAGGCCTGGCGTACTGCGATTCATGGGGTCTCAAAGAGTCGGACACAACTGAGTGACTGAAATGAGCTGAACTGAAGAACAAGTCTGGGACAATTCATTCAATTCAGGCAAGCTACAAAGAAACCATCTATGGGTGACTAGTTTTGCATGAAATTTTGAATAAACTTGAAGTACTGTCCTAGAGTTAAGATTCTCTTCTTTCTCCGTTCACAAGTAATCTTGAAACTAAAGGGCCTCCAGGTAGAATTGACTCACTGGAAATGTGCAAACAACTCCAATTGGCTCTTCTTTATCTGCCTCTAAATATGCATTTTTCTCCTTAACTTGCTAAAAAAATTAAATTTATATTAGACATTGTCTCTTCTCTCCAATACATTGGTTGCTTTAAGGCTGATCAACTTGAGCTCTCAAAGTTGATTCTGAAGCTATATGAGGAACTAAAGTTAGATGGTAAGATCTGGATTAAGGTTAACTGAGCAAGAATTCTTTAAAGAAAATGATATTTCAGGACAAAATAGGGTACCTGTCTTAAGGTCGTTTGCCCATCCCCCAAGGATTGTGACTTTGTAATTTTAAAGGAGTTTGCAATTAGAAAGGGATTCAAGAATGTAAGGGAACACAGTATGAAAGCAGCCCTTCTTATGTTTGTGTTTGAAACATAGATAGATATAATTTTATTAGAAATATTTAGGAATATAGAATTTAGTAAAATACATATTTAGGGATTTAAATACTTTTACATCCCTTGAATCTGTAATTCTCAACTCTTTAAAAAAATGTTATCTTCATGAATAGGATACCTTCAGAAGAAAATATTTTTAAAAAATTGAAATACTTATATGTAAGTGATGGAATTATGAGTGATTATTTTTTCAAAATTTCAAACCCATTCTCTGTATCTTTTTAATCAAGGGATCTAGCAAATGGGACGGTTCTTTCCCATTGCTGTGTTCATTGTTCTGAAGCATATCTAAAAAGTTTCTTCATTATGTACACAGACACACAAAAACTTACCTTCTCAAAGAAGACAAAAACTTTCTAACAATGTGATCTAAAGTATTTCCTTTTTGAATGGTGAAGTGGTTTTTAAGAGATTATTGATTTCTTTCATCAGTGTCTTGTATTTTTGTGTAGAGAGTCCTTTCATCTTCTTAGGTAGGTTTGCTTCTAGGCATTTTATTATTTTTGTTGCAATGGTAAATAAGATCGATTTCTTAATTTCTCTTTCTGATTTTTCATGGTTAGTGTATCGGAATGTAAGGGGTTTCTGTGTATTGACTTCATATCCTCCCATTTTAGTAAATTCACTGATTAGCTATAGTAATTTTCTGAGACAACATAAACAGATGAAGAGATATAGCATGTTCCTGAATTGGAAGAATCAACATTGTGAAAATGGCTATAAAACCCAAAGCAATCTACAGATTCAATGCAATCTCTATCAAATTACCAATGTCATTTTCCCACAGAACTAGAACAAACAATTTCACAACTCGTATAGAAACACCAGTGAAACTGCTTAGTCGTGTCTGACTCTTTGCAATCCCAGGGAGCCTACCAGGCTCCTTCACCTGTGGAATTTACTAGAGTGGATTGCCATTTCCTTCTCCAGGGGATCTTCCTGACCCGAGGATCAAACCCAGGTCTCCCCCATTGCAGGCAGATGCTTTACCATCCGAGCCACCAGGGAAGTCCATACAGAAACACAACTGATCCCAAATAGCCAAAGCAATCTTGAGAAAGAAGAATGAAGCTGGAAGAATCAACCTCCCTGACTTCAGACTATATTACATAATATACTCATCAGGACAGAATGGTACTGACACAAAAACAGAAATATAGATCAATGGAATAAGGTAGAAACCCACAGATAAACCCGCACACCTACAGACACCTTATCTTTGACAAAGGAGGCAAGAATATACAATGAAAAAAATAGATTCTTCAATAAATGGTTCTGGGAAAACTGGGCAGCTACACGTAAAAGAATGCAATTAGAAAACTTCCTAACACCATACACAAAAATAAACTCAAAATGGATTAAAGACAAGTATAAGACCAGAAAACTTGTAGAGGAAAACATAGGCAGAACACTCTTTGACATAAATTACAGCAAGGTCCTCTATGACCCACCTCATAGAGTAATGCAAATAAAAACAAAAATAAACAAACGGGATCTAATTAAACTTAAAAGCTTTTGCACAGCAAAGGAAACCATAAACGAGATGAAAAAACAACTCTTAGAATACGAGAAAACAATTGCCAATGAAGCAACTGAAAAGATTAATTTCCAAAATACACAAGCAGCCCAGGCAGCTCAATATCAGAAAAACAAACAATGCAATTAAAAAAAAAAAAAAAGGGCAGGAAACCTAAACAGACGTTTCTCCAAAGAAGACATACAAATGGTTAATAAACACATGAAAAAATGCTCAACATTGCTTATTATTAGAGAAATCAAATCAAAACTACAATGAGATATCACCTCACATCAGTCAGAATGAAAGTGAAAGTGAAGTCGTTCAGTCGTGTCCAACTCTTTGCGACCCTGTGGACTATATAGCCCACCAGGCTCCTCCGTCCATGGGATTCTCCAGGCAAGAATACTGGAGTGGGTTGCCATTTCCTTCTCCATGACCATCATCAAAAAGTCTATAAACAATAAATGCTGGAGAGGATGTGGAGAAAAGGGAACTCTATTGCATTGTGGGTGGGGCATGTAAATTGATATAGACACTAGAATTATATGGAGATTTCTTTTAAAACTAGGACTAAAACTACCATAAGACCCAGCAATTCCACTACTGGGTATATACCCTGAGAAAACTACAATTTTAAATACATGTGTACCCCAGTGTTCATTTCAGCACTGTTTGCAATAGCCAAGATATGGAAGCAACCTAGACGTCTTTTGACAGACAAATGGATAAAGAAGTTGTGGTACATATATACAATGGAATATTACTCAGCCATAAAAACAAATGAATCTGAGTCAGTTCTAGTTAAGTGGATGAACCTAGAGCCTATTACATAGAGTGAAAAGTGAAAGTGAAAGTTTCTGACTCTTTGAGATCCCATGGACTAGAGGAGGGATCCTACGTAGTCCATGGAATTCTCCAGGCCAGAATACTGGAGTGGGTAGCCTTTCCCTTCTCCAGGGGATCTTCCCAACCCAAAGATCGAACCCAGGTCTCCCACATTGCAGGCGGATTCTTTACTAGTTGAGCCAAAAGGGAAGTCCATATAAAGCGAAGTAAGTCAGAAAAACAAAAACAGACCTTGTATATTAATGCATATATATGGAATCTAGAAAAATGATACTGATGAATCTATTTGTAGGACAGCAATAGAGACATAGATATAGAAAAATGACTTGTGGACATACTGCTGGAAGGAAAGGGTGGGACCAATTGAGAAAGTAGCATGGAAACATATACATTACCATATGTAAAACAGATAGCCAGTGGGAATTTGCAGTATAACACAGAGAGCTCAACCTGGTGCTCTGTGACAACCTAACTGGGTGGGATGGGGTGAAGGTGGGAACTCCTCAGGACTGAGGGGACATATGTATACCTATGGCTGATTCATGTTGAAGTATAGCAGAAACCAACACAAAATTGTAAAGAACTATCCTCCAATTAAATAAATAAATAAATAAAATTTTAAACAGTGAAAAAACAGAAAGACTTCCCTAGCAGTCTAGTCATTAAGACATTATGTTTCCACAGCATGGGATGCAGGTTTAATCCCTGATTGGGAGCTAAGATTCCATGTGCTGTGGCCAAAACATTTAAAAATAACAAATAAATTTTTAAAGTTAGCAAAAAGAGTTATTGTACCAAAGTGTTTGTGTCATATCATAACTCTCAGCCTTTGTTTACTTGTCTTAGGTCATTTTTCCTTCCTATTAAAAAATAAATATTCAATGTTGGATATGAATCACTGAAAAGATGGAGTAGTGGAATTACACTTATTGTGTGCACTCATGGTCATTGCTGTTTATTTGCATGCAAAATTATTTCCTACTTTTCATCTTTAATGATACTTGCCTTGGTATTATTAGATATTAAAAAGAGAATATGTAGTTATTAAAGCAATTGTACCCTGCTGGTAAAATACAATTATGTTAATATATTATTCATATAAAAATCTACCTCTTACTTACAATATTGTAACCTAGCTCAATAGTATGTTAATTGCTATGTTTAATACTTATTAGATATTATTACTATTATAAAGCATTATTGTATTAAATAATATTTAAAACCTTTCATTACTATGTAATAATATTACATCTTATATAAATGCCATTTAATTACATTAATATTAATAAATATTATTTTCATTTTTAGGTGAAGTGAAAGTCACTCAGTTGTGTCCAACTCTTTGTGACCCCATGGACTATACAGTCCATGGAATTCTCCAGGTAGAATATTGGAGTGGGTAGCCTTTCCCTTCTCCAGGGGATCTTCCCAACCCAGGGATCAAGCCCAGGTCACCCACATTGCAGGCAAATTCTTTATCAGCTAAACCACAAAGGAAGCTCAAGAATCCTGGAGTGAGTACCCTATCCCTTATTCAGTGAATCTTCCCAACCCAGGAATCAATCCAGGGTCTCCTACAATGGAGGTGAATTCTTTACCAACTGAACTATCAGGGAAACTGGCATTTTAATAAAGTCAGAAAATCAATTTGTAGCACGTATTCAAGCTTCCAATTTGATTAAATAAGGATATTTAATTTGTACTCATAGCTTCTGCAAAAAGATAAAAACCTGTTGCCTGGGAGCTCTGGTAATGGGTCCCCCAAATCAATATGACAGCAACAAAGGTTATGTAAATTGACATAAATAGAAAACTTTCAGGAAAAATAAGTTACAGAAGAAATAATTTGTATAAGCGTTCATTGTTGGTATTTATTAGAGGACCCTGGCAAGCTGCAGTCCATAGGGTCTCAGAGTTGGACATGACTGAAGTGACTTAACATTTATTAGAGTACAAATACTTTTTAAAACTTTTTGAATTCCTGATGTATAAACTAAAATATATGTAATGAACTCTGAACATTTATAAACTATTTATACTAATCACATATTCTATATACAAATGTTGGTTCTAGAAAATGCAACAACAAAAAACCTTTGTATTTTATTACAAGTTAATCACTAAAGTGTTGCTGCCTATAAGTTGAATCACCCATCTTTGGGAATCCTGCCTCCCATGTAATGAGTGTTAAGCTAAAGTACCTTTGTTTAGGTCACAGGGAACATCCTTACCAGTCCCACCTGTGAATGACGCAGGAAGGAAGAAATAAACACATCCCCTCTGGGGTCTGACTAGAATCAGGACTTCACTTCCTCCTTTCTAGTATTACAGAAGCTTGGATTCTAACTCAGAGAAGATGGTTCTTTTAAATATTAGTCCACCATCTTCTTGGTATGCTATGTTTCTGAATAAGGTCTCTATTCTTTTCCCCAACATCTTGTCTCTTTATTATTGGCCTGTCATGTAGTGAACAGCATGAACTTAAACTCAGTAACAAATATATCATCAAAAGTGTCTACTCTAAAGAAACACAATTGTCTATTTGAGATAGTTATTTTTATAAATAATCATATAACTGATACCAGATAAGAGAGTAGAATCCAGGATGCCACAACTCATTCGAGTATTTTCCAAAATGTGCAAGATAATATTCTAAACTCTGGGAGGTTATTAATCTAGAGACAGTGTCATGCAATCTCAAAACTAACAAGCAAATGCAGATTCTCCTCTCATTTTGTGCCCAGCTGCACCATATACCTAACGCTACAATCTGCTGTAAAATATATGAAAGTCAAAGAGGAATAAAATGATGGAAGATCTACTAAGCTACACTTTCTCTACATGACACTTTAAATATTTATCCCAATTACTTCTCACAACCACCTTTAGAATGGTACATTGCAATCCCTGTGGTACAAATAAGAATACTGAGATTCACAGATTCAAGTCACAACCTGAAAATAGCAAAATTGAAATTTTAACCAAATGGTCTGATTTTAAAAGTCTGTCTTGTCCCTACTGAGTCAGAAGGTATCCATGACTCTTTAGCTTAAAAGTCAATACCTTATTATTATTTTTTGCTTTAGAGAGAGGGATCAATGTCATCCTATTGAATAGCAAAGTTAATAAAACAAAAATAAAATCAGACCATGTGGTTAAATTCTGATTTTGATGCTTTAACTTTGTAACCTGAATCTGTGAATATCAGTATGTAAGAGAAATGTTTTCCAATCAGGTACAAGATTTTCCAATCAGGTACAAGGACCATCCACTGATGGTCCAGTGGATAAAGAATCTGACTGTGATACTGGAGACACAGGAGACCCATGGTTGATTCCTGGGTCAGGAAGATCCCCTGGAGGAAGAAAATGGCAACTCAGTCCAATATTCTTGCCTAAAAGGTCCCATGGACAGAGGCAGCAGGCAAGCTATCATCCAGAGTGTCACAGAGTCAGACATGACAGAGTGGTTACACGTGCACAGGTAAAGGATTCATATTTGTTTTTAACTTTTAAAAATACTTGAGTTAGGAAATAAATATCACACTCAAGATAATTTTAAGAAAGTTTATGGGCAATGACATTAAACAAAGGTGTGGACTAACTACAGGAGACCTTCAAAGGTAGCTAAGCTCACAGCAGTGAAATTGTTAGCAAGCCTCAATCAAAAGCAGGGACAGGTTACAGAAAGCTGGAGAAGGGTTGCCAAAAGCAAGCTGCTATGAGAGGAGTAGTGATCTGTGCCTGGAGGAAACCCCACAGGAGGGCATCCAAGAGTTTTATCTAATACCTTAAGCTTACCCTCTTTCTTCCCTCTGATCATCCCCTGGTACTCACTTGATCATCAACTCTATGCAAACATGTTAGGTGATTGAGTGCCAGCAAAGTAATACCCACTTGGTTTGATTAGTAGAAAGACAATTTTCAGAACAAAGAGAGTGTTGGTACACACTATTCCACATGATGATATAGCACATTTTTACTTATTTGTGGGAAATTCATTTTGTGAAAATATTGAAAAAAAAATGCAATACTTTGAAAGAAATACACCACTTTGGTAAATAGTCTAGAGTAAGCTAGACACTGAAGGAAAAGTAAAGGAAGAGTATGATAGAGACAAAGACTATAAAAAGCCCATCATGGCTAATGAAGGAACAGAAATATCACTTAAATTACTTTAAGGAAAAAAAGGGAGATTTTGATTCAGTTACGGAAGAAGATCAGGAAGGGTCCTAGTTTTATACTGCTATTGCTAGAGGTTACCTAACATTTAAATATACGAAGCAATTGATAAAAGAACCATTGTATGAAAAACACTAGTGTCTCTACTATACAATTGTCTCTACTAGAAACACAGTATATAGTCTTATCACTCCAACCACATGCCACTGAGATATAGTCTACCAAAGGCTAAAAGGAGTAAAAGAAGCAAAGAGAACTTGAAGAAAGGGTGTGTGTAGAGAAAAACAACATATTCACTATAGGTCATGAACTGTGTTCCTGAAAGATACTTGTGAGAAAACAGTTAGAGCTGATCTATGTAGGTTCATAGGACTTAAATTGGGAGCTTTAGAGGGTCCATTATTGACTAAATTATCTGAAGAAATGACGCTTTTAAAATCTTGTGCTGGAGAAGACTCTTGAGAGTCCCTTGGAGTGCAAGGAAATCAAACCAGTTAATCCTAAATGAAATCAACCTTGAATATTTATTGGATGGACTGACACTGAAACTGAAGCTCCAATACTTTTGCTACCTGAGGTGAAGAGCTGATTCATTGGAAAAGACCCTGATGCTGGGAAAGACTGAGGGCATGAGAAGGGGGTGAAAGAGGATGAGATGGTTGGAGGCCATCATCTACTCAATGGACATGATTTTGAGCAAACTCCGGGAGTTGACGACGGACAGAGAAGCCTGGTGTGCTGCCGTCCATGGGGTCACAAAGAGTCAGATACGACTGAGCCACTGAACTGAACTGAACTGAAAAGAAAGCAAACAGGTATCATGAACAAAAATTTCAAGTGTTCATAAAGGCATGTTTTATTCGAGACTAAAATTAATGATTCACTTGAAAGTTAATGATGCTGTATTTTTCTAAGATGGAGTTTATTAAAAGGTTATTAATCTTTGATAAGCATGCATGATTATACACTAGTGTTTTTCATAAAATGGTTCTTTTATTGATTGCTTCATATCTTTAAATGTTAGGTAATCTTTAGCAATAGCAGTATAAATACATTGTGTATTCTTGGGACTTTTTAAACAGTTTTAAGAATGACTTAGATTATTTATTTCATACATTTATAAATTAACCCAAATGAAAATGTGTTTAGTTTTCTACCAAAGCACTCTGTGATGATACTTAACTGTTTATACCTTTCATTTGTCAATTAGTCATGATAAAACCCCTGATGACTCAGATGGTAAAGAATCTACCTGCAATCCAGGAGACCTGGGTTCAGTCCCTGGGTTGGGAAGCTCCCTTGGAGAAGGGAAGGGCAATCCACTCTAGTATTCTTGCCTGGAGAATCCCATGGACAGAGCATATTGGTGGGCCGCAGTTCATGGGGTCACAAAGAGTTGGACACAACAGAGCAATTTCCACTTTACTTTAGTGATAAGATGTTTTCTCTACTTCACAGGGATCTTGAAGGACTAACTTCAGTTATACTGATGAAAATTCAATGACCTTCTCAGAAAAAATTCTCATAAATATTTCTAAGACATTCTTGTTATTATAAAACCACTATTGACTGAATTTCTCTGGGAATGGGATGTTCCAGCTAATTTAATTTAATATTCGGTTGAACTAAGCATTAGTGGGTAAAACTGTTTTATTTCTGTCTACATTGTTAAAATGGTTTATAAAACCTCTTGGGGTATTTTTCTTGCCTAAACTCAGTCCAGTGAACATAAACATCCATCCAAATGATAATTTACAGTTGGGAAGATCCTCTGGAGAAGGCAATGGCACCCCACTCCAGTACTCTTGCCTGGAAAATCCCACGGACGGAGGAGCCTGGTAGGTTACAGTCTATGGGGTCGCAAAGAGTCGGACACGACTGAGAAACTTCACTCATTCACTCACAGCATCTATAATGTATCAAAAATTGAATTAAGCTTACATTGACAGCAACTGAGATATGTTGTTGATTGACTATGCTTGAAATAAAGTTGTCTTTGTCAATTTACCCTCTTTTTTATTTTAAGATTATATTCATTTGGATTTTAGTTTGATTGTTATCTATTACATTAAAAGCAATTGTTATATCGGATCAGATCAGTTGCTCAGTCCTGTCCAACTCTTTGCGACCCCATGAATCGCAGCACGCCAGGCCTCCCTGTCCAACACCAACTCCCGGAGTTCACTGAGACTCACGTCGATCGAATCAGTGATGCCATCCAGCCATCTCATCCTCTGTCATCCCCTTCTCCTCCTGCCCCCAATCCCTCCCAGCATCAGAGTCTTTTCCAATGAGTCAACTCTTCGCATAAGGTGGCCAAAGTACTGGAGTTTCAGCTTTAGCATCATTCCTTCCAAAGAAATCCCAGGGCTGATCTCCTTCACAATGGACTGGTTGGATCTCCTTGCAGTCTAAGGGACTCTCAAGAGTCTTCTCCAACACCACAGTTCAAAAGCATCAATTCTTCGGCACTCAGCCTTCTTCACAGTCCAACTCTCACATCCATACATGACCACAGGAAAAACCATAGCCTGGACTAGACGGACCTTTTTTGGCAAAGTAATGTCTCTGCTTTTGAATATGCTATCTAGGTTGGTCATAACTTTCCTTCCAAGGAGTAAGTGTCTTTTAATTTCATGGCTGCAATCACCATCTGCAGTGATTTTGGAGCCCAGAAAAATAAAGTCTGACACTGTTTCCACTGTTTCCCCATCTATTTGCCATGAAGTGATGGGACCGGATGCCATGATCTTTGTTTTCTGAATGTTGAGCTTTAAGCCAACTACTGGCCAAAAAGTTAGTTCTGATTCTTCCACACAATGTAATGGAAAATTCTGAATGGACTTTTTGGCCAACACTAGTACAAACTCATTGAAAATTTCAGGGAGAAAACACTCTAAAATTTGAAACAATTCCACGGAATATTAAGAAAAATAGTAAATATGAGCAATCTAACAATTTAAAAAATAATATGGGCAGCAGTGGGGGAACATTCATTATGATCAAATGTCTCTATTCTACCAATACTTTTGCTAACAGACAAATTTGCTTGAGATCTCACCACTTCTCTGTCATTTCTCTATCTAGTGGCTGATGCTAAACAACCATTTTCCTGTACTTTGAATAGGCAGTGGATTATATGATTTAACTGAAAGTGTAGATTAGAAATCCTATCATCCACAATGTCTGCCCTTTCTAACATTGTTTAACTTATTAAAATAATTTGGATATTTTAATTTAAAAATTAAATCAGGGAATTAGCAGTAGAAAGCTAGTAAGTGCTAGTTCACTTTCTTAGTTCAGCATTGTTATTGTTCAGATGCTAAGTCCTGTCTAGCTCTTTGGAACCCCATGGACAGCAGCATGCCAGGCTTCCCCATTCTTCACCATTTCCTGGAGTTTGCTCAAATTCATGTCCATTGAGTAGATGATACTATCTAACTATCTCATCCTCTGCCACCCCCTCCTTTTGCATTCAATCTTTCCCATCATCAGAGTCTTTTCCAATTAGTTGGCTCTTCACATCAAGTAGCCAAAGTATTGGAGCTTCAGCTTCAGCTTCAGCATCAGTCCTTCCAAAGAATATTCAGGGTTGATTTCCTTTAGGATTGACTGGTTTGGTCTCCTTGCAGTACAAGGGACTCTTGAGAGTCTTCTCCAACATCACAATTTGAAAGCATCAATTCGTCAAGTCTCAGCCTTCTTCTTTATGATCCAACTCTCAGATCCATACATAATTACTGGAAAAGCCATACTTCGACTATACAGACCTTTGCTGCATATTACTTCATTAACCTTTAGATTATGTGGCTATAGACAGAGCAAAAATAGATTTCTGCTTCTGGCTAGGATGTAAAAAGCTGGAAGGAATATTGCTTCCATTCTAACCATAATATAAATTCAAATAAACTTTATTTTTTTAATTTTATTTTATTTCTAAACTTTATATAATTGTATTAGTTTTGCCAAATATCAAAATGAATCCGCCACAGGTATACATGTGTTCCCCATCCTGAACCCTCCTCCCTCCTCCCTCCCCACACCATCCCTCTGGGTCGTCCCAGTGCACTAGCCCCAAGCATCCAGTATTGTGCACCAAACCTGGACTGGCATCTCGTTTCATACATGATATTTTACATGTTTCAATGCCATTCTCCCAAATCTTCCCACCCTCTCCCTCTCCCACAGAGTCCATAAGACTGTTCTATACATCAGTGTCTCTTTTGCTGTCTCATACATAGGGTTATTGTTACCATCTTTCTAAATTCCATATATGTGCATTAGTATACTGTATTGGTGTTTTTCCTTCTGGCTTACTTCACTCTGTATAATAGGCTCCAGTTTCATCCACCTCATTAGGACTGATTCAAATGTATTTTTTTTAATGGCTGAGTAATACTCCATTGTGTATATGTACCATAGCTTTCTTATCCATTCATCTGCTGATGGACATCTAGGTTGCTTCCATGTCCTGGCTATTATAAACAGCGTTGCAATGAACATTGGGGTACACGTGTCTCTTTCAATTCTGGTTTCCTCAGTGTGTATGCCCAGCAGTGGGATTGCTGGATCATAAGGCAGTTCTATTTCCAGTTTTGTAAGGAATCTCCACACTGTTCTCCATAGTGGCTGTACTAGTTTGCATTCCCACCAACAGTGTAAGAGGGTTCCCTTTTCTCCACACGCTCTCCAGCATTTATTACTTGTAGACTTTTGGATCGCAGCCATTCTGACTGGCGTGAAATGGTACCTCATAGTGGTTTTGATTTGCATTTCTCTGATAATGAGTGATGTTGAGCATCTTTTCATGTGTTTCTTAGCCATCTGTATGTCTTCTTTGGAGAAATGTCTATTTAGTTCTTTGGCCCATTTTTTGATTGGGTCATTTATTTTTCTGGAGTTGAGCTGTAGGAGTTGCTTGTATATTTTTGAGATTAGTTGTTTGTCAGTTGCTTCATTTGCTATTATTTTCTCCCATTCTGAAGGCTGTCTTTTAACCTTGCTAATAGTTTCCTTTGATGTGCAGAAGCTTTTAAGGTTAATTAGGTCCCATTTGTTTATTTTTGCTTTTATTTCCAATATTCTGGGAGGTGGGTCATAGAGGATCCTGCTGTGATGTATGTCAGAGAGTGTTTTGCCTATGTTCTCCTCTAGGAGTTTTATAGTTTCTGGTCTTACGTTTAGATCTTTAATCCATTTTGAGTTTATTTTTGTGTATGGTGTTAGAAAGTGTTCTAGTTTCATTCTTTTACAAGTGGTTGACCAGATTTCCCAGCACCACTTGTTAAAGAGATTGTCTTTAATCCATTGTATATTCTTGCCTCCTTTGTCAAAGATAAGGTGTCCATATGTGCATGGATTTATCTCTGGGCTTTCTATTTTGTTCCATTGATCTATATTTCTGTCTTTGTGCCAGTACCGTACTGTTTTGATGACTGTGGCTTTGTAGTAGAGCCTGAAGTCAGGTAGGTTGATTCCTCCAGTTCCATTCTTCTTTCTCAAGATCGCTTTGGCTATTCGAGGTTTTTTGTATTTCCATACAAATTGTGAAATTATTTGTTCTAGCTCTGTGAAGAATACGGTTGGTAGCTTGATAGGGATTGCATTGAATCTATAAATTGCTTTTGGTAGTATACTCATTTTCACTATATTGATTCTTCCAATCCATGAACATGGTATATTTCTCCATCTATTAGTGTCCTCTTTGATTTCTTTCACCAGTGTTTTATAGTTTTCTATATATAGGTCTTTAGTTTCTTTAGGTAGATATATTCCTAAGTATTTTATTCTTTCCGTTGCAATGGTGAATGGAATTGTTTCCTTAATTTCTCCTTCTGTTTTCTCATTATTAGTGTATAGGAATGCAAGGGATTTCTGTGTGTTGATTTTATATCCTGCAACTTTACTATAGTCATTGATTAGCTCTAGTAATTTTCTGGTGGAGTCTTTAGGGTTTTCTATGTAGAGGATCATGTCATCTGCAAATAGTGAGAGTTTTACTTCTTCTTTTCCAATTTGGATTCCTTTTATTTCTTTTTCTGCTCTGATTGCTGTGGCCAAAACTTCCAAAACTATAAACTTTAAAATCATAGTTTTTCTCAAGTCCATCAGAAATGTGAGGTTGTAATCCAACTAAATTATTTAAATTTCAAAGAGAAAAATGCCACTATGAGAAGGAATGGGACACAGCACTCACTGATCTGGGTCAAAGCATTGAGAGAAGATGAGACTAATTAGCAGCCACTATAAAAATAAATGAGGGAACAAGATGGCAGAGGAATAGGTGGACGTGAAGTATATCTCTCTCCACAAATACATCAGGAATACACCTTCAGACACAGAAGTGCATGCAAAACACCAACTGAGAACAGGCAGGAGTCCCTGACCAGCAGAAGAGAATATATAGACCTGTGCAAAACTCTGTAGGATGAAGGAATTAGGAAAAACAGGAGTGTTAGGAGGACTGGACCTGCCCTCAGTGGGTGGGGGAACTGAAGCAGGAGTCCGTTCCCCACATAGGGAATCTGAGTCAGAGGAGAAACACTTAAGACTGAGAATGAAACACCTGATCTGTGGCAGCCTAAATGGAATGAGAATCTGACAGTCCTTGCACAACCATACGTACCCCAGATAGGTGCAGTGGCTGGGAGCCAGAGTTTAGGGGTTGTGGCTCAATCCCAAAGTGAGGGCTGCTGTTGACTATGCAGAGACTGATCAAGGGGATGTGGGGGAGGAGATTGTGGTAGGAAATGCCTGTGGAGGAGGAAAGTTGGCACACATGGAAGCAAGGTGATACTGCTGAGTCATGCATAGGGGATGGAGCCATCACCATAGCCTCTCTCCCCCGAACATGCCAGCATTGGCAGCTGAACAATAGAGAGAGGCTGGCCCATCAAATGCCTGTTGCACTGAACTACAGAATAGGACCCCACTCAGGGTGCTCCTTTAAGTGACTGATGCTCCAAACAACAGAGAAAGACCCCAGGCAAGGGAGCCCTCTAAGTGCCTGATTGGGCAGAACTACGGAGAAAGACTAGCCAAAGAGGACTTCTGATAGCCCGCTCCAAGAAGCTCACTAAATGACTCTGATAGGGCCATAATTCCTGGAGTGGAGGCAGTCTGTGTCCCTGCACATATGGCGCTTCCAGGGTCCGCACAAGCCAAGCAGCTGCATCAACTTCACGCTCAACTCTCACTGAGGCAGAGCTGCCACAGGCAAAAAAAGTCTTGCATCTATGCACACAGAGTTGCTTTGGTCGTGTTCAACTCTTTGCGGCCCTGTGGACTGTGGCCTGCCAGGCTTTTCTGTCAGGGAGAGGGGTTCTCCAGGCAAGAATACTGGATTGTATTGGCAAATATAGTGCCTTCTAGAGCACTATATTTCCTGCTGCCTTAGCCGCCAACCCCTCTGAGTACCTGGTGCTGCCAGAACCCCTGCAGAAGAACGAATCAGTGAGATGGAAGATAAAATGATGGAAATAACATTGAAGAGCAGAACAAAGTAAAAAGAATGAAAAGAACTGAAAATAGTCTCAGAGACCTCTGGGACAATATCATACACACCAACATTCGAATTATAGGGACCCCAGGAGAATAAAAGAAAAAGAAAGTGTGTGAAAACATTTTGAAGAGATTAGAGTTGAAAATTTCCCTAACATGGAAAAGTCAATCAAGTCCAAGAAGGACAAAGACTCCCATACAAGATAAACCCAAGGAGAAACATGCCAAGATACATACTAATCAAACTAACAAAGACTAAACACAAAGAAAGAACATTATTAAGCAGCAAGGGAGAAGCAACAAGCAACATACAAGGGAAACCCCATATGCTTAACAGCTGATCTTTCAGCAGAAACTGCAGGCCAGAAGGGAATGGCAGGATATATTTAAAGTATTGAAAGGGAAACATCTACAACCAACATTACTGTACATGGCAAGGATCTCATTCAAAGTTGATGGAGAAATAATAAGCTTTTCAGACAAGCAAAAGCTAAGAGAATTCAATACCACCACACCAGCTTTACAACAAATGTTAAAGGAACTTATATAGACAAGAAATACAAGAGAACAAAAAAGATCTACATAATTGACCCCAGACAATTAAGAACATGGCAATAGGAACATATATATCAATAATTACTATAAATGTAAATGGATTAAATGCTCCAACCAAAAGACACAGACTGGCTGAAAGGATATAAAACAAGATCCATATATATGCTGTCTACAAGAAACCCACTTCAGACCTAAAGTCACTTATAGACTGAAAGTGAGAGGATGGAAAAATATATTCCATGCATATGGGAAGCAAAAGAAAGCTAGAGTAGCAATCCTCATATCAGACAAAATAGACTGTAAAATAAACAAGATTACAAGAGATAAGGAAGGACACTACATAATGATCAAGGGATCAGTCCAAGAGGAAGACATAACAATCATGAATATCTATGCACCCAACATAGGAGTGCCTCAATACATAAGACAAACTGTAACAGACATAAAAGGAGAAATTGACAGTAACACAATAATAGTAGGAGACTTTAACACCCCACTCACACCAATGGACAGATCATCAAAACAGAAAATTAATAAGGAAACACAAGCCTTAAATGATAGATGAGATGGATCTCATTGATATCTTCAGGACATTCCACCCAAATGCAGAAAAATATACTTTCTTCTCAAGTGCACATGGAACATTCTCTAAGATAGACTACATCTTGGGTCACAAATCAAACCTCAGTAAATTTAAGAAAATTGAAATTATATTAAGCATCTTCTCTGAACACAATGCTACGAGACTAGATATCAATTACAAGAAAAATACTGTGAGAAAAAAATACATTGAGATTAAACAACACGTTTCTAAGTAACCAATAGGTTACTGAAGAAATCAAAAGGGAAATTAAAAAAAAAAAATTCTAGAAATGAATGACAATGAAAACACGACAACTCAAAACCCATGAGATACAGCAAAAGCAGTTCTAAGAGGAAAGTTTATAGCAATACAATCCTACCTCAAGAAACAAGAAAAACAACCTAACTTTACACCTAAAACAACTGGAAAAAGAAGAACACAAAACCCCCAAAGTTAGTAGAAGGAAACAAATCATAAAGATCCGAGCAAAAATAAGTGACAAAGAAATGAAAGAAACCATAGTAAAGATTAATAAAACTAAAAACTGGTTCTTTGAGAAGATAAACAAAATTGACAAACCTTTAGCCAGATTCATCAAGGACAGAAGAGAAAAGAATCAAATCAACAAAATTAAAAATGAAAAAGGAGAAGTTACAACAGACAAGGGAGAAATACAAAAGATTATAAGAGACTATTATGAACAACTATATGGCAATAAAATGGATAACCTGGAAGAAACGGACAGATTCTTAGATAAGTTCAATCTTCCAAGTCTGAACCAGGATGAAATAGAAATTTTGAACAAACCAATTACAAGCACTGAAATTGAAGCTGTGATAAAAAATCTCCCCAAAAACCAAAGCCCAGGACCAGATGTCTTCACAGGAGAATTCTGCATGATAATGCCTATCCTTCTAAAACTCTTTCAAAAAATTGCAGAAGGGACACTTCCAAACTTATTCTATGAGGCCACCATCACCTAGATACCAAAACCAGACAATGACAACACACAAAAAAGAAAACTACAGGCAAATTTCACTGGTGAACATAGATGCAAAAATCCTCAACAAAATTTTAGCAAACAGAATTCAGCAACACATCAAAAAGCTCATACACAATGATCAAGTTGGGTTCATTCCAGGAATGCAAGGATTCTTCAATATACACAAATCAAATAATGTGACACACCATATTAACAAATTGAAAGATAAAAACCATATGATCATCTCAATAGATGCAGAAAAAGCCTCTGACAAAATTCAGCACACATTTATGATTAAAACTCTTCAAAAAATGGGCATAGAAGGAACCTACCTCAGCTTAGTAAAAGCCATATATGATAAGCCTACAGCAAACATTATTCTCAGTGGTGAAAAACTGAAAGTATTCCCCTTAAGCTCAGGAACAAGACAAGAGTGTCCATTTTCACCACTATTATTCAACATAGTTCTGGAAGTCCTAGCTACAGCAATCAAAGAAAAAGAAATAAAAGGAATCCAGATCAGCAAAGAAGAAGTAAAGTTCTCATTGTTTGCAGATGACATGATACTGTACATAGAAAACCCTAAAGATATTATCAGAAAATTACTACAGCTAATGAATGAATTTAGCAAAGTTGCAGGTTACAAAATCAATACACAGAGATCACTTGCATTTCTATATACTAATAATGAAAAACCAGAAAGAGAAATTAAGGAATCAATCCTATTCACCATTGCAACAAAAAGAATTAAATATCTTGGAATAAACTTACCTAAGGAGACAAAGGAATTGTACACAGAAAATTATAAGACACTAATGAAAGAAATCAAAGATGACACAAACAGAAGGAGAGATATTCCATGTTCCTGGGTAGGAAGAATCAATATTGTGAAAATGACTATACTACCAAATGCAATCTACAGATTCAATATGATCCTTATCAAATTACCAATGACATTTTTCATAGAACTAGAACAAAAATTTTCACAAGTCATATAGAAACACAAAAGACCCCAAATGGCCAAAGCAGTCTTGAGAAGGAAGAATGGAAATGGAGGAATCAACCTTCCTGACTTCAGATTATACTACAAAGCTACCGTCATCAAGACAGTATGGTATTGGAACAAAAACAGAAGTATAGACTAATGGAACAAGATAGAAAGCCCAGAAATAAACTCATGCACCAGTGGGTACCTTATTTTTGACAAAAGAGGCAAGAATATACAATAGGGTAAAGACAGCCTCTTCAATAAATGGTGCTGGGAAAACTGGACAGCTACATGTAAAACAATGAAATTAGAACACTTCCTACCACCATACACAAAGATAAGCTCAAAATGGATTAAAGATCTAAATGTAAGACCAGAAACTATAAAACTCTTAGAGGAAAACATTAGGCAGGACACTCAATGACATAAAGAAATATCCTCTATGACCCACCTCCTAGAGTAATGGAAATAAAAACAAAAGTAAACAAGTGGGACCTGATTAAACTTAAAAGCTTTTGCACAGCAAAAGAAACTATAAACAAGGAGAAAATAATAGCAAGTGAAAGGATTAATTTCTAAAATATACAAGCAGCTCATACAACTTAAGCCAGGAAAACAAACAACCTAATCAAAAAGTGGGAAAAAGACCTAAACAAACATTTCTCCAAAGAAGACATACAGATGGCTAACAAACACATGAAAAGATGCTCAACATCACTCATTATCAGAGAAATGCAAATCATAACTACAAGGAGATGTCACCTCACACTGGTCAGAAAGACCATCAAAAAGTCTACAAATAATAAATGCTGAAGAGGATGTGGAGAAAAGGAAATGCTCTTGTACTGTTGGTGGGAATATAAATTGATACAGCCACTATGGAAGACGGTATGGAGGTTCCTTAAAAAACTAGGAATAAAACCACTATATGACCCAGCAATCCCACTCCTAGGCATATACCCTGAAGAAATCAAAATTGAAAAAGAAACACATGTATCCCATTGTTCATTGCAGCACTATTTACAATAGGTAGAACATGGAAGCAACCTAGATGTCCATCAACAGATAAATGGATAAAGAAGTTGTGGTACATACACACATGGAATATTACTCAGCCATAAAAAGGGTTTCATTTGAGTCAGTTCTGATGAGGTGGATGAACCTAGAACCTATTATACAGAGTGAAGTGAGTCAGAAAGACAAAGATAAATATTGTATTCTAATGCACATATATGAAATCTAGAAAAATGGTACTGAAGAATTTATGCGCAGGGCAGCAGTGGAGAAACAGACATAGAGAATACACTTATGGACATGGGGAAAAGGGAGGAGAGGGTGAGATGTATGGAAACAGTAACATGGAAACTTACATTAGCATATGTAAAACAGATAGCCAACAGGAATTTGCCGTATGGCTCAGGAAAGTCAAAGGAGCTCTGTATCAACCTAGAGGGGTCAGATGGGGAGGGAGATTCAAAACGGAGGGGATATATGTATACCTTTGGCTGATCATATTGAGGTATGACAGAAAACAACAAAATTCTGTAAAGCAATTATCCTTCAATAAAAAAGTAAATTAAAAAAAAATAGTTAACCTCAAAAACCCTCCAAAAAAATAAAAGTAAAAAATGAATGAGAAAAGACAAAATCAGCTGCAATTTTAGCAAATTAATAAAGGCCAAATGTGAACTAAGACTGGAAGAACTGGGGCCAAGACATCCTCTTACAAGCTTTTTCTTTCTTTATTTATTTTTAATGAGCCTCTCTCAGTAACTGTAAATAACTCTGAAGAATATTTGAAAGCAGGGCTGGAAACAAACTACAACAACAATAAAAAGCCTCCTCTGCTTGCTGGAATCTTGCATAAAGTGATTTTTAGCTGCTTAGTGACTGTTAGTTGCTTAGCTATGTCTGACTCGTGACTTCATGGACTATAGCCAGCCAGGCTTTTCTGTCCATGGGATTTTCCCAGGCAAAAATATCAGAGTGTGTTGTCATTTCCTTCTCCAGGGGTCTTCCCAACCCAGGGACTGAACCCAGCTTTCCCATGTTACAGGAAGATTCTTTACCTTCTGAGCTACCAGAGGAGCCCTAGCCGCTGAGGGGAATATACAAACCCTAAACTGTTCCTCCTAAACTCTTTTCTCCTATGAGGCAAAAACTTGCAGCTTCTGGAGGAAGCTTAAAGGGAACAGTGTAGACACACTGATACCGGGGAATGAGCAGAGGAGAAACTCCTGTACCCCAAGGAGGTGTTAAGAAAGCCATGCTGGCCTTAGAATTCTATATGTGTGCCCACTTAGAGATTTGCATCCAATGGGGTAGGGTTAGGGAATGCGTGGTAAAGATCAACACAGATCAAGGGCATCATTTAGGGCACACAGGGAGAAAAATGCTGAGAATATTCTCCTATCTTGCTCCCCATGAGGCTGGACATACAGGATCTGCCTAAACTGAGGCTGCAACTGGACAATAGTAAATTCTTGCCAGCCAGAATCCAGCAACAGGCAAAAGAGGTCTACCACTGGGGAAGAGGGATATCCTGGAGTGAGCTCCCCTGCAGTGCCCGTATGTAGAGAGGAGGAAAGTTGAGGGTGGAACACAGACATTGAGGCAAAAAAAAAATTTTTTAATCCTGACTCTCCAGCTACCACTTTGAGCAGAAAGCCATAGTGCTGATAAATGTATGTGAGGACTGTAAGACACGGTGGAAGAAACAACAGGAAAACCCAAACTATGTTTAACTGAAACGTGTTTAACACAAAAGCCATCAGAAAAGGGGAGGGGTAATGATGAAAAGCAAAGGTAAGAGAGAGCCAACACAAGAAGCTGGTAGACCTAATTCCAAATATCAATAATTATGTTAAATGCAAGTTATCTAAAAATCAATTAAATTTCAGAAATTGTTAGAATAGCTAAAAAAAAAAATCCAAATATATCTGCTTGCTAAAAAGCCCCTTAATACAATGATATAAATAAATTAAAAGTACAAGGATGAAAAAGGATGCATCACGGAAACAATAGAAAATGAAGTGACTAAGTGAATATCAGACAAAGTAGACTTCAGAGCAGAACAATTTCCCAGGAACAAAGAGAGATATTGCACAGCAATAAAAGGGTTAATTCATCTCACTAAGAAGATAGACAAGTCTTAACTGTGTACAACAATAGAGCTTCAAATTCTGCAAAGCCTAAACTGTTGAAACTGATACTACTGAAAGGACAAATACACAGATTAACATTACAGTTGGAGACTTCAACATTCTTCTTTCAGTAATCAATAGCGTTCATGGATGGAAAATCAATAAAAGATGGGTTTGCTGTACAATGAGTTGAAAATACTGAAATCTAATTACTATACTAGATAAATCTGGAAACTGAAATACTGATTAGCTTCTATTTCCACACTATTTCTGTGTGAATTTAGTAAAATATCTAGTAGTTTTGCTCTTCCTGAATTACACAATAAGATCAATGACTTGCACACATACATACCTCCTCATCCCCACTTTTATGCACACACACACACACATATTCACAGTCTTTCTACCCTCTCAACAACTGTTTTAAAAACTAATAGTAATTTGTGCTTTCATGTGTAAAACACTAAGATATAAAACAATAAGGTAGTTCACTGCAGTGGTTTTAATGCTCACTTTCTAAGCCTCAAGCAGTTTACATTTGTAAATAGAGAGCAGTATGAAAAAAAATTAATAAATTTTAGGGCTGATCTTAGAAAAGTCTATAGTCTGGTTGCCTGCCTTTGCCAGGGGTTGTCAGTAAATTTAAATTGTAATAGCTGAAGCTTGTAGGGACAGAATCAGACGATCTGCTGTGTCCCAATGTGGGCAGTAATCTGCTGCTTGTCTAACCAATCTTCTCAAATTTTTGGCCCCACATTCATTTGGAAGAGAGTCTGAGTGTTGTGTTGGTGAAGTATGAAATTGAAGTGCCCTGTTGGCTACTCTTAGACTCCTCTGCTGCGTTCCTGCTATAAACTTGAATGGCCAGCTAAGCAAAACAAAGAACTCCAGACCTATTTTTCTAAGGTCCTTTACTGAGGTCTGTTCTTGCCTAATCATGCCTCTTTCGCCAATCCCCCAAATTACCTCCCTTGAGAAAAATTCTGGTAAATAGTTTTTCTACCTCCTAAAAGTTCAAATGAGTCCCAGGATAACAGGTGAAAATCAGTGGTTTCTGTTCACAAGACATCCTACTCCCTTCCCAAAATGAGACAAGTTCCTGTTTTGTGTGTTCTAGCTAGTCCCTGTAAGGCTCCCTCCCTGCTCTCCCACTCATCCTGTCAGCAGAGGGGACTTCTGGGAGAAAGATTAAGTAGCAGAAAACAGCTTTCATCTTTTTTTTTTTTCCTATTGAATATTGCAAGGATAACACGGGGTCTCACTAGCACATGATTTCAAACGACCAGATGGAGTGATTGCAACACTCACCTAACATGAACAACAAGAGTCCAAGCATGCTGTTATCTTTCTTATCTACTGATGCCCCTGTAAAGATATCTTTATGGTGGCACTGATTAATGTTTTAAAAATTCATTTTTCAAAAGAAAGATCAAAATATCCCTGTTTTCCTCTCCGCTCTCAGAAATTTTAACTGAACTTGCTTAACTTAACTAAAATTCCTTTGCTTGTAAGAAGACAGGAAGAGGGCATCTCACTTGTCTATTGTTGTGAATGCAAATCATGCAAAAATAGGTGGGGGGGTTTTGTATTAATTATACAACTTTTGGTAGTGTGTGTGCTCAGTGGTGTCCAACTCTTTGCGACCCTTTGTACTGCAGCCCACCTGGCTCCTCATTCATGTGATTTTTCAGGCAAGAGTACTGGAGTGGGTTGCCATTTCCTCCTCCAGGGGATCTTCCTGACCCAAGGATCAAACCCAGGTCTACTGGTGGATCATGCATCAAACCCAGGTGTACTGGTGGATCATGCATTGCAGGCAGGTTCTTTACTGCTGAGCCACTAGGGTGCCAGCTGGCTAAGTTTGGTTGCTGGTGGCAATGTTATAGCAACATTGTAGAAAGCATTCTATTCCAAAGCAAGTTCTGCTGAAAACTGAGAGAAGTGAAACAAGACTGACTAGTTAAAAAAAAAAAAAAAAAAACAACACATAGATAAACATTAAAGTGTAACTGTCCTAGGGAAAAAAAGATCTCAATGGCCAGAAGTTAAATAATCAGGAAAAGCCCACTACCCACTCTTCGAAAGCTATATACTAGCACAAAATACATCTTTATCATTTATGAATTATTAGCCATATTTTTGTAATTGGATTTCTTGTTCTCTGTTAAGTTACAGACTTGACTCATTTATGTAATATCTTCTTATGGAATTTCATGGTAAGTCCACATGGTATTGGGCTTCCCAGGTTGCTCAAATGGGTAAAGAATCTGCCTGCAAGGCAGGAGACATAAGAAACCTGGATTCAGTCCCTGGGTGGGGAAGGTCCCCTAGAAGTGGCCAAGGCAACCCACTCCAGTAATCTTGCCTGGAGAATCTCATGGACAGAGGAGCCTGGCAGGCTATAGTCCACTGCATCGCAGAGTCCGGCATGACTGAAGCAACTGAGCATGCATGCATGCACATGGTATTAATAGCTTACACATCTGATATCACAGGAAAAGAAATGCTATGATTAAGATGAAAAAAATATTTATTTTACATTTTAAAGTATTGCAAAAAAAGGTGAGAAATTTCACTATGTATTATTTACATTGGGAATCAGAATTATAAAGCTATTCAAGGTTTTAGAAATTATTTCAACATTTTATAATACAGATAAGAAAAAAATTAAGCTTCAGAGTTGTTTACCCAGGAGGTTAGGCGTAGAAGAGAGACTAAACTCAGAGTATTCCGATTCCTTACCTGGCAGTGCCATGCTGACTCTAAGCTACAATAAGTGTCTAGAGATTTCTAGAACAAGAGATACTAGTTGGAACGAATTCTTTAGCCATATTAGAGAGAATGAGCAAACCTCAGTGGAAATACCGTGAAGCACCATTTTGCACATTGCATAATAAATGGATGTGTTAACTTTCCATCCTGTTTCTCCTCTTTCACTAACCTAATTTTGGAATCCAAATTTTAATAGTTTTCAGCCAGAGCTTCTGTTCAGGAAAATAGGATCATTGTACATGAAAAAGAGTCTTGGATTCTTCCTTACATACAATTCATAAGAAAGTTAATAAGAAACCAAGTGAAATTAGGAAATGATATGAACAAATAAAGTACCTCTATATATTTACGATTAAAAATATCATAATATTTAAAAATATCGCATGCGTACTAAGTCACTTCTGTTATGTCCGACTCTTTGTGACCATATGGACTGTAGCCTGCGAGGCTCCTCTGTCCATGGGGATTCTCCAGGTGAGAATAGTGGAGTGGGTTGGCATGCCCTCCTCCAGGGGATCTTGTGGATCCAGGGATCAAACGTGCACCTCTTATGTCCCCTGCACTGGCAGGTGGGTTCTTTACCGCCAGTGCCACCACTAACTGCGTAAATATAGCAAATTCAGAAATCTGCCTTCTGGAACCAGTGATCTAGTTTATGAAATCCTATATTTTGAGGAAACTATTTCTGTATATCCTGTTTAATAAAAATGATGGTTGCTACTTCCAACTTACAGTAGTCTTAGGGCATGGGAGTGCTGAGGGGAACCAAACACGCTGGCTCATAAAAGATGGCTGGCAGGTTGTGTTTATCTTGATTCCAACTAAAGAATAAAAGGCAACAACCTTTACCATGCAGCTTTTTATATAGCGTTTGATAAAGTCAGATGCTTAACTCAGCAAAGTTGAGTGATGGACTATAATCAAGATTCTCTCACAGAGAATGCCAGGAGCGGAGAGTACCACTGGGGCACAGAAGTGGACTTGGAAGAATTACTGGAGGATGGAGAAGCAGTAACAAAAAATAAAGAGGAAAGAGTATGCTGTAACTTAAAGTGAAGCAAAACTTTACTCTTTTTTCCTAAGAAAATAGGGCCAAACAGTATTTCATACATATTCCCTTGCTTTCCACACTGGATTCCAACACCCTCCACCTCGGCAAGACTGTGTGTCCTCTGCCTGGAGCCGACATAGAACTGTTCTTTCTTCTAATTGAAACAGACAGGGATATTACTGATTAGAGGTGGAGAAGCAGAAAAGTGTTTTCATTTTATTCCAAATTAGTTTGAACTCATCCAAGATCAAATGAAACCTAGATTTGGGAAAACAAACAGACCACAAACAAGTCCTTTGTTGACCTCATGCCATTTCTTGGAAGTAACAGTTATCCTCAAAAAGGCTGACTCAGCAACAAGGGTCAGCCATGAAGGTTCCCTGTTTTCAAAAGTATGTTATAAAAAGTAGGTTTTAATAACACAAAGTCCAATCAGGATATTCTCAAAGGTTCAGGCACAAATGGATCCACATTGAAACGTGTGTACCTACACGCAAGCATTCACACACACACACACACACACACACACACACACACACACACCCTTTGCCCATATGCAGCAGTTTACTTGCCTGGGGTTTTTGCTCATGTAGATCTGATCAAGACATCTCTTAGCTACTAACAGCTCAGACTCTTAGTAGGATGCATGAGTCAAACAACTTCCTTTCAGGTTTACAATATATCTGCTTTCTTACTGTGTTTGAAACATCAGGCTGTCTTTGGTAGAATCAATTACTTTCACGTTGTTTCTTTTCATTTCTATTCTGTTTGCAGTGTGATGCTGAAAATCTACTCCTCCAAAGTCCTAAAATTTTCAATTGCTTTTTCTTGAATCCCAGGTGCTGGTTACAAAGTAGTAGAACTAAAACAGAGGATAGGAGAGTATAGGAGTAAACAGTTTGAGTTTGAAAATATTGCTAAAGCTTGGATTAACAGTTTATTGATCAGAAATGTATTAATATGTCCTGTGTTACCTGAATGTTGTTCACCAGAATCTTTCAATATTCACTTAACAAATTGTCGGGAATAGGTATTAGTTTCTGCAAAAATCCTCCAGCCAATAATGTGTTAATATAAGCATGCTCCAAAGCAGACTTATCTGCTGTAATATAAATATTTTTCTCCCTGATTCTAAATAAAGTCCAATATACCACAGTGTGGGCTTCCCCAGTGGCTTGGTGGTAAAGAATCTGTCTGCAATGCAGGAGACCCAAGAGACATGGGTTTGATCCCTGGGTCAAGAAGATCCCCTGGAGTTGGAAATGGCAATTGGCAACACACTCCATTATTCTTGCCTGGAAATTCCGAGGACAGAGGAGCCTACATTTACATATTGAATTGGAGGTTTTGATAGCCACAAAGGGTAGCTTCTTTTCAAAAGTTAACTTTGGTTTTCTGGAGAAAGGCATGGCAACTTAACTCCAGTACTCCTGCCTGGAGAATCAGCATCCCAAGAACAGAGGAGCTTGGCAGGCTATGTTCCATAGGGTCGCAGAGAGTCAGATATGACTTTTGAAAAATAAACAGCCCAACGGATATGAATAGAGGTTTTCAGAATTCAGTATTTCATAAGATGTTTAAGTTGTTTGGTGGTCCCTTAAATCTTCTTTGGTAGAGTTTGGAACAGAGTTTCTCTCCCAGAGAATTTTTGAAACTAAGTTGAACAGATGAAATTAATGTATCCTCAATAAGTGTTTCAAGCTATTTATTTCATAGCATCTTCTGAACTCCTGACAGATGAAGATCACAAAATGAAACAGAAAGAAGAACTGAGAATGACACTTTATCCAAAATTTAAAACAGTGGTTTTAAAGACAATTGTCTGAGACAATCGGTCTTAAGTGTGATTTATATTTAATCTTTCACATATTATTGAAGAAATTCAACTTAATATTAAATTTATTTCACCTTTAATTTATTTAAAGTTGATGCTTCATTTATTTTTTTCTGTTTTTTTAAAGGCAAGCCTAAAAAGCAATTCAAGTCTATATAAGTTTCCAACTTATTTTCCCTTCTTTTTTCTAATCTCTGAGTTAAATAATGGACATGTAATTGTTTGTCCTGGCCCTTTATCACTGTGCAGTTTAATACTTAGACTAACAGACCCAAATAAAGTGATATGGAAAGAAAATCAAGAGAGACAGTATTGGTATAAAATGGAGCCAGGGGGCCATTGAGGAAGTATGATGTATGTACTGGTCTTTAGCTTGAAAGAATCTGATTTTTGGACCACTCAGTGTCTCAGCAAAGGCATCCAGAACATCTTGCAGAAACTCAAGATGTTTATCAAACTCTTACCCTGAACCCACCAGAGACAACATGCCTTAAGAATTAATGTTTCCTCTCTTATGTCAGAGTACAGCCTGGTGGCTTTTGCATTTATAAGCCCCTGACTGTTTCTCTTCTTTAAAATACTCTTTAAGCTTCACCCAAATCTATGCCCCCAAATTGTAGTTTTTAAGACCTCCAGCTAAACACTTTTCTTATTTGCAGCCTTCCGTGTGTGTCTTTTGTTTTTGGTTGGCAGTAGGATGTCAAACGGAGAAGGCAATGGCACCCCACTCCAGTGCTTTTGCCTGGAAACTCCCATGGACGGAGGAGCCTGGTGGGCTGCAGTCCATGGGGTCACGAAGAGTCAGACACGACTGAGCGACTGCACTTTCACTTTTCACTTTCATGCATTGGAGAAAGAAATGGCAACCCACTCCAGTGTTCTTGCCTGGAGAATCCCAGGGACAGCAGAGCCTGGTGGGCTGCTGTCTATGGGGTTGCACAGAGTCGGACACAACTGAAGCGACTTAGCAGCAGCAGCAGGATGTCAAAGACTAGTGATAATGTTTTTTTTAAAAATCACATATTCTTCTTATAATTTAGTATAAAATGTCTCATTGGTAAAAAACATATATATGTATGTGTATACACACACACACACACACACACACATATATAGAAGCTTAGCAAGTTTTAAATGAACTCAGAGAAAGAGAAGTTGTTATGACATCATATTCGTTTTTCATTGCTGCATAACCAATTACCAAAATTTAATGACCTGAATAATGCAAAACAATGGTCAGAAGATCAACACAGGCTAAGATCCACCAGGCTAAGGTCAAGGTACTGCAGGCCATATTCCTCTCTGAAGGCTCTAAGAGAAGATCTGCTTTCTTCATCTGTTTTCTCATTCAGATTATTGGCAGAATTTAATTCCTTACCAATCTTGTAGGACTGGGTTTTGTATTTTCTTACTAGCTCTCAGGTGAGGGCCATTTCCAGCTTCTCGAGAACACCCATATTCTTCAGCTTCTGGTCCCCTTTCTCCATCTTCAAACCAACAACATCAGTTCTCGCCACTTTTCATTCCTCAAATGCTTTCCCTTTTCTCGTCCTGTCTCATGTCTTCTAACCCAGGAAAAGTTTTTTGCTTTTTTAGGGATCATATTGAAAGGTAGCAGAATATGCCATCCCCAAATATATGTCTTAGCAAAAGGAGGCAAGAATCCTGGGATCCTTTTCCAGGGGATCTTCTGATGACCCTGGGATCAAACCCTCATCTCCTGCTTGGCAGGTAGATTCCTTACCTCCTGGAGAGCCGCATATATGACATATACAAGCCAATAAACTTCTGTTTCTTTCTTAATCTGTTTTTTGCTTGTAGGGTTTCCAGCTAAGAATTTAGAAGAAAATTTTGCCTCTTCTTTAACGTCACTAGACTGTGCCCACTGAAAAAATCCAAAATGCCCTCCCTATCTCAAGAACTGAATTATATCAGGAAAACACGCTTTCATGCAAGGTGGTATATTATCTGATTCTAGTGTTTAAGTCATTGGCTATATTTGGGGAAGCTATTAATCTCCCTAATACAGGCTGTAAATCATGTTAATTTGTAAAAGAAGTAGATGGATTTGATGAGCACATAGAATTTTTGAGGGAAAATACTTATAATTTGAGACTATCATTATAATGGAATATCACTGCTGTATTAGTCTCCCACAAGTACAAGCATTAATTTTCCTAGGCAATGAATTATATAATGTATAAAGGTTATTTGTCCAGAGTGATGGGTACCAAACAGTACTTAGGAAAGAAGCAATTTGTACAATCTCTAGTTTAAAATGTCAGGAGGGACTTTTAAAAATTGTATTTCTTTTATTGTATTACATTTTTAGTTTTGGCTGCATTCACTAATTAGCTACCCTAGACTCAGGGTCTACAGAAAATAACAATGTACAAAAATTAGCAGATGCCATGAGAGATAATAAATGTATTTACAAGTGAATACACAGACTCTCAGTCCCCATGGAATTATTTATCTCTTTAACTTGTGTTTGCATGGACTTAAGCTAGGTGATTTGATGATTAAATTCACATTACATTTTTTTTAAACTTCTTTTTTTTACCTATTTATCTGTGTTTCAGGGTAAATATGAAAGAAATACTGTTACTGAATAGGTAGATGAATTAATCCCTATGCAAAAAACATGCACTTGAAAATTTTGTTGCTATTTAGTCGCTAAGTTGTGTCCAACTCTTTGAGACCCCATGGATTGCAGCCAGCCAGGCTCTATGTCTGTGAAATTGTCCAGGCAACAATACTGAAATGGGTTGCCATTTCCTCTTCCATGGGATCTTCTTGACCCAGGGATCAAACCTGGATCTCTTGGATTGTTAGGCAGATTCTTTACCACTGGGCCACGGGGGAAGCCACTTGAAAATTTAGGGCCATTGAAATGTTTTAGCCAAAAAAAAAAAAAAATTCATCAAATTATTTGTGAGAAAAATTCTGAGTATATTCAGTATGATATGTATTTTTCTCAATTCTAGGGATGAAATTATAAAAAGCAATAATGTATGTATTATGTATTGACTTTTTTTTATGTCTTACTCAAAAAAGTTAAGGAACTGCATGTCTTTGAAGTAGAGTTCAGTGAAGGACCCTAATGTAAATATAGTGTAAACTTAAGTCTGAGAGGAATATAGCTACAGCTTCATTCTTGTTCCTCAGAGAAACCCTTTGCCAATTCTGGGTCTTTTATGGTTCCACATACATTTCAGAATTATTTGTTCTAGTTCTGTGCAAAATGTCGTGGGTAATTTGATAGAGATCACTTTAAATCTGTAGATTGCTTTGGGTTGTATGGCCATTTTAATAAAATTAATTCTTCCAATTCAAGATCATGGGATATATTTCCATTTCTTTGAATCAGAGTTTTATAGTCATCATATAACAAAAGGGAACCCTCCTACACTATTGGTGCAAATGTAAATTTTTGTATCCACCATGGAGAACAGTATGAGGTTTCCTTAAACACTAAAAATAAAGTTACCATATGATCCAAAGTACTACTCCTAGGCATAAAACCAGAGAAAACTAATTCAAAAACATACATGCACCCCATGTTCATAGCAGCACTGTTTACAATAGTTAAGACATGGAAGCAACCTAAGTGTCCATAGATGGTTGAGGAGATAATGAAGATGTGGTATACATATATGAATGCTTAGTTACTAAGCCACGACCTACTCTTTTGCAACCCCATGGACTATAGCCTTGCCAGGCTCCTCTGTCCATGGAATTTCCTAGACAAGAATGTTGGATTGGTTTGCCATATCCTTCTCCAGGGAATCTTCCAGACCCAGGGATCAAACCTGTATCTCCTGCATTGGCAGATGGGTTCTTTACCACTGAGATGCCTATGAAGCCCATTAGCAGATACAATTACTAAATATGAAAAAAACGATAAGGACCTAATGTGTAGCACAGGGAACCCTATTCAATATCTTGTAATGCAAAAGAATCTAATATATATGTATATATGTGTGTGTGTAAAATTGAGTCATATTTTTGTATACTAGAAACTAACACAACATTGTAAATCTACCATACTTCAAATAAATAAAGACCAAATTTTCCTCCCTATTGTGGGGACATGATTTGAATAGTAGTGTCAAAGAGCTGAATTCTTCAATTTTTCCCTCAAAGTTCAAATACTTATTTGTGCATGTTTATTCTGTGCCATTTACTGTTCCTTCCATATCTTAACTCACATAATTCAATAACTTATTTATCCTCATTCTAGAGATGAAGAAACTATAATACCAACAACTTAAATAATTTGCTAAATCAATGTCACATAGCTAGTAAGTGCTGGAAATAGGATTCCAAATTACTTTTAAAAATGAGAAAATAGAAATATAAAGAAATGTTAGTAGAGCCATGTAACTTTAGTGTTAGAAAAGATTTTAAAATAATTTATTATTTATTTAATTTGGGTGTAACTTCATTAAAATTCTTTTTGAAAAGTTATTCTGCTTCTTTTGAACACCTCCAGTGATGAGAAATTTACTACCAGCCAAGGAAGTTCAAATCATGTTTCTCATGTCCAGATCAGATAAGTCGTTTAGTCGTGTCTGACTCTCCATGACCCCATGAATCGCAGCACGCCAGGCCTCCCTGTCCATCACCAACTCCCGGAGTTCACTGAGACTCACGTCCATCAAGTCAGTGATGCCATCCAGCCAGCTCATCCTCTGTCGTCCCCTTCTCCTCTTGCCCCCAATCCCTCCCAGCATCAGAGTCTTTTCCAATGAGTCAACTCTTTGCATGAGGTGGCCAAAGTACTGGAGTTTCAGCTTTAGCATCATTCCTTCCAAAGAACACCCAGTACTGATCTCCTTTAGAATGGACTGGTTGGATTTCCTTGCAGTCCAAGGGACTCTCAAGAGTCTTCTCCAACACCACAGTTCAAAAGTATCAATTCTTTGGTGCTCAGCCTTCTTCACAGTCCAACTCTCACATCCATACATGACCACAGGAAAAACCACAGCCTTGACTAGATGAATCTTTGTTGGCAAAGTAATGTCTCTGCTTTTGAATATGCTGTCTAGGTTGGTCATAACTTTCCTTCCAAGGAGTAAGCGTCTTTTAATTTCATGGCTGCAGTCACCATCTGCAGTGATTTTGGAGCCCAGAAAAATAAAGTCTGACACTGTTTCCCCATCTATTTGCCATGAAGTGATGGGACCGGATGCCATGATCTTCGTTTTCTGAATGTTAAGCTTTAAGCCAACTTTTTCACTCTCCTCTTTCACTTTCATCACGAGGCTTTTGAGTTCCTCTTCACTTTCTGCCATAAGGGTGGTGTCATCTGCATATCTGAGGTTATTGATATTTCTCCCGGCAATCTTGATTCCAGCTTGTGTTTCTTCCAGTCCAGCATTTCTCATGATCAAGTCCATTCAATTTTTACATGTCTATTAACAATTTCACTCCATTTATCTTAGCTCAACAGCATGCCCAGAGACTATAGACAGCACATACAATGTCTTTTTACATGACACCTTTTCATATGTTTGGAGATATTTGCCTCACTTTATACTGTGATCTCTTTCTTTTGAACATGATTCAAGAGGCCTATACCTCCTTTGAGATGCTGCCTGTAAAATTAATATTACTAACATCATAGGAAGAGAGATGACTGGACCATCAATTTCCATTAGATTCTATTCATTTTTCTCCAGGAGTCAGACCACATTGTTCATATTATATTTTAATTGCTGTTAAGTGTAACTTCTAAGTCTTTTTTCCTCTATCCCCCTACTCTTTTATATTATTCCACTTCAATACCTTTGAAATTGGTTTTGGAGATCCAGAGGCTTTGTATAATTTTCTTGTGTCAGAGTAATTGTATTGCATTAGTCTACAAAGCAATGCATTGCTATACATCCCGTAAGACGTTGCTGTATCCCAAGTTGATCACCCAACTGATACGCATCCCATTATGATTTCGAGTCCTCCATAGACTTGACATACATGTATGTGAGGTCTTCAGCTAAGTCAGTGAAATGAAATCCTGAGGAGTATAGGGACGAATCCTTTGGAGTATCCTTTTATACACTTTGAGCACTCTTACATATCAGACAAATATTCTTCATACAATTATTATGAGCTGAACATAGAACCAGTCACATGAAATATGCCTAGGCAAGACCATAGACATGGTCTATTTCAACAGGAAATTACAGGCTAGCTTCCATTTCCTAAAAAAAAAAAAAAAAAAAAGAATCCCCTTCCAGATTCAAATAGATTTACTACTAATTAATGTTTAGATACGATCATTAAACTGGTAATAATCTACCCAACACAAGAGACCAGGGTTTGATACCTGGACTGTGAAGATCCCCTAGAGAAGGAAATGGCAACCCACTCCAGTGTTCTTGCCTGGAAAAATCCCATGGACCGAGGAGCCTGGCAGGCTACAGTCCACAGTGTGGCAGAGTAGGAAACAACTAAGCCCTTGTCAGGAAATCTGCAGCAAGCAGTTAGAATAACCCTAGGGAACACTAAGTTAGCAAATGTCCAAGTCTCTACATGCGGTGTCTCATGGCCCTAACAGCCGCTGTGATCTGAAGAAGGGGCACTGAGTTTCCCAGCTAGCCCACTTTCAGCCAGCCAGGTAACACTGACTGCCCTGATGAATTTCATGGGCCCTGAGGGCCTTCCTAGACATAAAAGGGGTACATAAGTAAGAAGATGGAGTTTTAGCGACTTCTCTGTAGCTCATGATCCAGCAATCCCACTGCTGGGCATACACACTGAGGAAACCAGAAGGGAAAGAGACACGTGTACCCCAATGTTCATCGCAGCACTGTTTATAATAGCCAGGACATGGAAGCAACCTAGATGCCCATCAGCAGATGAATGGATAAGAAAGCTGTGGTACATATACACAATGGAGTATTACTCAGCCATTAAAAAGAATACATTTGAATCAGTTCTAATGAGATGGATGAAACTGGAACCTATTATACAGAGTGAAGTAAGCCAGAAAGAAAAACACCAATACAGTATACTAACGCACATATATGGAATTTAGAAAAATGCTAACAATAACCCTGTGTACGAGACAGCAAAAGAGACACCAATGTATAGATCAGTCTTATGGACTCTGTGGGAGAGGGAGAGGGTGGGGAGATTTGGGAGAATAGCATTGAAACATGTATAATATCATGTATGAAACGAGTCGCCAGTCCAGGTTCGATGCACGGTATTGGATGCTTGGGGCTGGTGCACTGGGACGACCCAGAGGGAGGGTAGGGGAGGGAGGAGGGAGGAGGGTTCAGGATGGGGAACGTGGGTATACCTGTGGCAGATTCATTTCAATATTTGGCAAAACTAATACAATATTGTAAAGTTTAAAAATAAAATAAAATTAAAAAAAAAATAAATAAAAAACTTAAAAAAAAAAAAAGAATCTGCCGGTAATGCAGGAGACCAGGGTTCGATCCTTGGGTTGGGAAGATCCTCTGGAGAAGGGAACAGCAACCCACTCCAGTATTCTTGCCTGGAGAATCCCATGGACAGAGGAGCCTGGCGGGTTACAGTCCATGGGATTGCAAAAAGTTGGTCACGACTGAGCAACTAACACACAATCTACCCAACTGCACTATAATTCAGTCTGAACTCTGCACCCTGAAGCTTAAAATATAAGACATTATAATTTACCAGTTACTGAACAAGTTATATTTCACATTTTTCCTGAGCTAAAGACCCTCTAAAGAAAAACAAGTTTAATCACATATGGCTTATATTCATTTTGAACCTGCCTTTTGCTGAAACACTTCTGCTTTTGAAGCTGCATTGGCTTTTCTTCTGCTTTTAGGTAATATTTCATTACCCAACTCAAGGAAAGACAGTAACGCATCATCTTTGGATATGGAATACAACTCAAAAGCATTTTTATTTGGTTATAGCATTGTTTTTGTCTGTTTTTTGTAAACCTTTTGTGTAATATCAGATGTTCAACTTTGGTGCACTTACAAGTACATGCACTTCCTTGACACATTCAAATGATTTATGCAGTGTTATTTTTTGAGACATCTCTTAATTTTACAGGAAAAAAAGAAGGAGACTGAGAAAAATTAATCTGCATATAGTATACCAGGAAATTTTAATTCAGCTTACTCAACATTGAGATATAACCATTCCAGGCTATTCATCTTCAAGGTAATGAAATGATTCATCAGGCATCTAGAGCAGAAAAAGAGAACACAAATAAGGAAGAAAAATCAGATAGGCCCAATAGTATATCTACAGCAATATTTTGTAACTGAAGGCAATAGCAATGTTTATAAATACACAAGAAAAAGGATTATAGCCCAATAATTTTATAGCCAGCTAAAATGTTTTTCAAGTATAAATAGAGTGTGGGGATATTGGAAAACATGAAAAGCCCAAAGATTTAATGTAGCATATGACTGACATAGAATTAACATTACACATTACAGCAAAGACTGAAACAGATAAACAACAAAGACTACTGCATCGCCCAATCTGCCCTCTGTCTTTTCTGTTCTTCTTTTCTGCACTGGAAGCTAACTCCTTGGACTCTATCACCTGGCTTTCTTACTGTCTGACATCAGGTTGCTGGGTTTGGTCAGTGGGATGCACTGGCAGGAGTATCACAGGACAAGAGGGAAGGCTGGGGTATTTGTTTTCCACTTCCTACCATGTTTAGCAGCATTTTCTATTTGTGTTTGGTACTGTCCGCAACTACAGCTCCCATCAGGCCATACCTACATTAAGCTTCCCATTCTCCTGGGTTTGAATTTGACCTTCCTTTGCTCCTCAGACTGAGGTGATAACGGCTTCCAGCTCATGCTAATCTCTGAGTGCCTCAACACTGAGAGATTATCTTGGTGAAGTTATTTTACTATCTGAGCTGCATCTTGGTTACTGAAGGACTAATAGAATAACTAATTAATGATATTTTGTTCTGCATTTTTCTGATATTTTAATTGCTTGTACACATTTATTGTGGCAGGCTGTAGGTTTTTATTTTAACCTCAGAGTTGTATAAATACGACTCAGTTCTAGGGAACAAAAATGAGCATTTTTTACAGTAAATAGCAAAAAAAAATTGTGTGCACAGATACAGTATTTCACAAAACTATGCAAGTACTTTATTGCACAGATTGGAAATACTTATTTGTGGATTTCATTTTAAAGGATTAATACTACTTATTACTTTTTATCATGTTAGAGTTAAGATAAAGTAGAATAAAATTTTGCTTGGCCAGTTAGGCATTCTGTGGTGTCTAATATGTGGTTACATAATTTATACAGAGCTTTATAATGTTGTTTCTCCTAAAAGATTTTCACTTCTACTATCAGGACATTTCATAAATGCTACAGTGAATTGATATATGCTGAAATATTTCATGTAAACTGGCAGGAGATAACACTGAATGGAGGACATACATACTGGATAAAACATATTAGTCCCCACCCCCCCACCCCCACTACCATCAATTCCTTTTCCCCTTTACCTCTTAAAGTCTTCGCATTCAGCTGGGATTTTAGGTAACTGCTGGGAAGTATTAAAATGCATTATTTCGTTGACCAGAATATTTGCCCTGTCTTATTTTCCAATAATGCTCTTTGAATGATTTCCTTAATACTTTAAAAAAATGTGTGGCAGTTCAGGAGAGTGCTACATAGAACAGGAATTATAGTTATCGTTTCAGATGAGGTGTGTTGAAAGGTTTCAGGATGACGCAATTGGCAGCGTTCAGATCTTGCCTCCTTATTGTTACCATCTGTGTCAACTTGGAACCTTCATTACAGAGAGGACCAAAAAAAAAGAAATTGTGATTGTGTTTTGGGGAGTTTTTTGTGTTTTTTTTCCCCATTATGATTGACCCTGGTCTACATACTAAGTAGGTGAATGAAACTGAAACATTGTTTCAAGCTTTGCTGGCTATCTTTCATAACTATCTGTGTATACAATTGATATCTAAAAACTTTCCCCTGTACACAATCTTTTACATGTATCTCTTTAGAGAAATAGCAATAGTGATGATAAAATATATCACTTTCTTTGTGGGACTTGATGAAATTTGCAATATAACATTTATAGCAAATACATTATTACTGGCAAAAAAAAAAAAAGTGGCTCATTTTTATAACAATGCACATTGGCAGTGGAAATGAGAAAAGAACAAGTATTGTGCAGCCTATATGAAGTGCTTGGAATACTAAACTATTTGGAAAGAACCTGACTCATTTCAGGGAATTTATGTAGGTCCAAATCAACCACAAAATGAAGAAAGCAAAGAAAATGCTGAGAGTCAAATTTTAGGTTTCTTATGTTGGATTTATAAGTAGATGACATCATTTAAAGACTTTATTGTAACAGCACATGGAAAAACATCAAACGAATATTTAAGTCATAGGGATAAGAAAACTGAGTAGTTTATTCTTCTAAACAATACACACTAAATTATTTTCATTCAGTAAAACCAGAGTAAGACTTTTTTTTCCCAACAAATGATAAGAAGTTACATATAAGAAAGGTACAGAATTTAATAGCAGAAACACACTAGAGAAGTTTGTTTATATATAATTACTCTCAGCTTAAACAGTTAATAAAAGGATACATTTCTAATTACAGAAAATGGGCCTACTCACCAACCCACATTTTCATTGCTGATAAAACACCCTGAATATCAGATGCTAAATATCATTTATTAAAACCAGGTTCATCTGAATAAGAGATAGTATTAAAATTCAAAAGACTAAACATGCAACATTTAATTGGTGTTATTCCTAATATCATGTATCATGTGATAAAAGTTAACAAACCGCCCCCTTTCACATATGACAGGATTTGGTATTACGATCAAAGGTACAGTTGAAAGACCTCTGAAGAGTCAACATGATCTCTGTTAGCAGTGGATCCCATTATCACTTATGTTTGAAAATCTTACAATGTTTTATGGCTCTTTAACTTTTTAAATTTAATGTAGTTTAATTTTTAATTGATATACAGTTGGTTTACATTATTTTGCATAATATAATTTTATGTAAATGTGCATAATATAAAAGCACATAATTTGAAAATATACAAAATTATTTTACAATGTATAGTTCTTTTTACATAATACAACATAGTGATTCAAATTTTTGAATTACATTTTGAAAATTTTTATAGATTATACTCCATTTAACATTATTACAGAATAATGGCTATATTTCCCTGTGCTTTACAATATATCCTGGTTGTTTATCTATTTTATACTTAGTGGTTTGTGCCTCTTACTCTCATTCCTCTATCTCGCCCTTTCCCTCTTCCTTCTCCTCACTGGTAATCATTAGTTTGCTCCCTATGTCAATAAATCTGTTTCTATTTTTTAAAATACAATTAAAAAAAATTTTTTTAGACCCCAATATAAGTATTTTAACATAAAAAATATAGAGTCTTTTTGTTCTCTGTCTGACTTATTTCACTTAGCATAATACTCTCTAAGTCCATCTATGATTCATTCAATTAAAAAGTCAAATAGAAACAACTCAAAATTCACTCACAAAAATTGTCATCATTTTTAAGAAATATCTATCTTGAGCTAGAATAAAAATTCCAACAAGTGTGGGAATAAATACTAGTGGAAATACTGGCTGAGTTGATGTGATTCAGATAAAATGTTATATGAAGAATATAATCATATAATATCTCCTTCCTAAGATATCAGTAGATTCACTGATTTTCAATGAATCAATTCATTCAATTTCAATGAGTCAATTCATTCACTGATTTTTTTTTCTTAATGAAGCATTTTAGCCTATGAGAGGTATGAATCCTATTCTTCTGACATGCATTGTCTTCTCAGATAGAAATAAGGGAGTGAATCCAGTAGGAGACAGCATGGAGGGGGAGAAAATGAGGAATTCCCTAAGAAAACATGAAGGAGATTCTGGAAATAAAGATGTATGAAAAAGTCTTACATGCAGGTAGAAAACAATGGTTTGAAGCTACATATATTAAGAATCTTACTTGAGTTCATTCTCAACTACATACATGCCCATAGAAACCCAAATGATGCTTTTAAAATTCAACCTATAACAGAAAGATACAACAGGCATTACAGGTTATATGAGAGATAAAGAATTGCTCAAATACTGTCTGAGATTGAAGATTCCTCACTGCACCAAGTGTTGGGTTGAATACGAGTCGCCAACATGATGGTTGGGTGCAATTTTAAATGATAGGAATTGAATGATAAAAATATTTTAATCACCAAATTACAAAATGTATGTGTATGTGTGTGTGTGGTGCAAGGGAGTGGGTTCTCCACATAAAACAATTCTCCAGATGCCAGCTGTGTGTATTCAACTCAGTTCTAACACCATCTACTTGAAGCCCAGCATCAGTTTCACAAGTTAAAGGCTCAGTCCCACAAGATGACCCACAAGACTACCCTCCACTTCAGACAGCAGCACAATGCCAGTGTTTCTTATCTGTGTACAACACTGTGTTTCTTATCAGCTGGCTATAAATGGAGTTGTCCATGACCACTTCCTTGGGTTTGATTAGCTGGCTAGAGAGGCTCCCAGAAGGCACACTCCCAAGATTACCAGTGTGTTATAAAGGGGAGTATATGACACGAATCCACAGGTAGAGGAAGAGACACATAGGGTGAGATAGCCAACAAAGGAGCTTCTGTCCCTGTGGAGTGTGGACCCAGCACAGGGCACACTGAAGTGTTCTGGTTCCCCCAGTTCTCTCTGAACTCCCTCCTTCTGTGTTTTTATGAAGGCTTCATCACATAGACATGATAGATTAAATAACTGGTCATGGGTATAGGATTCAATATCTAGACTCTCTTTCCTCCTCAGAAATCAGGGGATGAAACTAAAAGTCCCACCACTCTATTCTCGATTGGTTGCCCTGGCCTCCAGCCCCCAGCCTTAGTGGCTTTCCAAAAGTCACCTCATTAATATACACTCAGCTGTGGTGGTTGTTATGAATAACAGCACACCCATTTCACCTTTATGACTCTGAAGTGATTTCAGGAACTGAGGACAAGAGACCAATTATTATAACAGAAGATGTTCCTATTGCTCTTTTCTGGGTATTATGGAATCTAAATGACCAAACATATATATTCATATAAATTACAATATTGCAGTTGAAAACTGTAGAACTCCTGGGGCAAATGATTCTGTTCAACCCTCTACATTGAGAAGGGGTGGCAGCCTAGTTTCTTTAATCCAAGATAATGTCCCTAGGATGACTACAATTCTCTTAAAAATGAACTGCTCAAGAGACCTCAACACTGCAGGAAGAATTGACTATTTGTTCCAGCCAAAATTTAACTAAACATTGTTAACTTCCCTTTCTTAAAGCATGTACTTTTGAAAATTTATGATTATAAATCCTTTCTTTGCCCCTTTGAGATGTAAATCTCCTACTATTCAGCACTCTTTCCTCAAAGATCTGGGAATCCTCTCTTTGAAATGCAATCATCTGAGCTTAACTTCCTAATTGCTTAGATCCTATGGGAGTGTGTCTAACTTTGATGAACTTTGCAAAACTACCTCCTGTCAGGATAAAATGGTTGTTTCTCCTCTTTGAGTAAGTGTCAATTAGCAAATGCAGATGGCCTAATCACATTGTCCAAACCCTCCTTTCCAGCATGCTTCAGTGTTTTTTTTCAGTGTTTTTTCTTTAACATACCCCAGTTCTTGAAAAGCCTCCTGACATTTGTTTCAGGCTTAGTTTTCACTAAAGTCTCTCTTTCCTACTGCAGTAGTCTGAATAAAATATGTCTTGCCATGTCCAGAACAAAGTTTTCCTCTTATATAATTAACAAGTTATGAGTGAGAGTGTGACCGTTTCATTGTGAAAACCCTACTGATAGGGGACAATTTCCGGAAGGCCTACAAAAGCAACAGCTGGGAATAAGAGATAGATGTGAAAAGCAGCATCAAAAGTTACACATGAAAACCATTCTCTGATGCTTTTGGCAATTCCCAAAATTCAAGGATAAGTAAGTACAGAGGCCTGAAAATAAGTTTGATTCTCTATAAGAATGAACCAATAGAATGTAACGTGACATACATATTTCAGATGCTCAATAAAATTTATTGAATGAGTACCTGTTTGTGTCTGTCTCAGCCTGTTTGATAGTGATGTCACTGGCTGGAAATGCCTGTGGGCATTCAGTGAGGCCAGGACTATTTGTGGGAACCCTGGAGTCAGTGTTGTGACTGGATTGGCCTTTAGGGTTATTATGATTGCAAGATGCACCTTAGCAAAAACCACCAAGGAATTTTGGAAACAGGTTTATTACTCACAAGTTCTAGAGGGTAGAAGTCACACTTTGGGTTAAAACAGAGAGGCTGGGGATAGAAAGAGAGAGAGAGAGAGAAGACACTGGGTTCTTTTTATTGATGTCAAAGGTGGAGTACTCAGGATTTTGCAGGTTTACTTTTTATTGGTGAATTTAAAACATAAGGGCAAGGGGACTTTCAAATCAGTCTTGCAATGCAGGGGAAATGGGTTCCATCCCTGTTCAGGGAATTAAGATCCCACATGCCATGCGGCAACTCAGCCCACTCAGAGGTGCCTTAATGAAAGATCCCACATGATCTAAAGAAGATCACTGAAGCTGCAACTAAGACCTGAGGCAGCCAAATAAATAAATATTTTTAAAAAGAATCTAAAGAAATAAAGCATAAGAGCTGCTGGTAAAGTACAGGAATGTAAAAGCCAGAAGTCAGTCAAATGGTCACTTATCTAAGTCAATCAGAGCTATCATAAAAAAAAGGAACCTGATGTGTAAAATGTTCTGGCTCTTTATCTAGTTGTGTAGCCAGCAATATGTTTATTCCAGATGGTATATTTGACATGGGTGGATCAACAATCAAAAGCTTAATGTCAAGCACTTACATTACAATCAAGAGGTAATCATCTGATATGTACACTACAACAATTCATGCTGGACGAAAAGAGAATATACCCATTTCAATTGTAAGCTTCCATAAGTGCAAATAATGATTTTGTGTTACTTTACAAGATTAAATGAATAGACTTGTGTCCTGTTAACTTTTTAAAACCTTTTTTTACAGGGAAGTTTTAGGTTTACAACAAAATTGAGACGAAAGTAACACAGAGATTTCCCATAGACTGACCTCACAGCGCATAGCCTCTTCCATTATTAACATAATGACTAGAATAGTGCATTTTCTTTTTCTTTTTTGTTTTAACCAAGGAAAAATTTACAATGACATATCTTAATTACCCAAAGTCCAGAGTTTATACCTTAGATTTCACTCATGGATTTGTACATTTTATCAGATCAGATCAGATCAGATCAGTCAGTCACTCAGTCATGTCCGACTCTCCACGACCCCATGAATCGCAGCACGCCAGGCCTCCCTGTCCATCACCAACTCCCGGAGTTCACTCAGACTCATGTCCATTGAGTCAGTGATGCCATCCAGCCATCTCATCCTCTGTCATCCCCTTCTCCTCTTGCCCCCAATCCTTCCCAGCATCAGAGTCTTTTCCAATGGGTCAACTCTTCGCATGAGGTGGCCAAAGTCCTGGAGTTTCAGCTTTAGCATCATTCCTTCCAAAGAAATCCCAGGGCTGATCTCCTTCAGAATGGACTGGTTGGATCTCCGTGCAGTCCAAGGGACTCTCAAGAGTCTTCTCCAACACCACAGTTCAAAGCATCAATTCTTCAGCGCTCAGCCTTCTTCACAGTCCAACTCTCACATCCATACATGACCACAGGAAAAACCATAGCCTTGACTAGACGAACCTTTGTTGCCAAAGTAATGTCTCTGCTTTTGAATATGCTATCTAGGTTGGTCATAACTTTCCTTCCAAGGAGTAAGCATCTTTTAATTTAATGGTTGCAGTCACCATCTGCAGTGATTTTGGAGCCCCAAAAAATAAAGTCTGACACTGTTTCCACTGTCTCCTCATCTATGTCCCATGAAGTGGTGGGACCAGATGCCATGATCTTCATTTTCTGAATGTTGAGCTTTAAGCCAACTTTTTCACTCTCCTCTTTCACTTTCATCAAGAGGCTTTTGAGTTCCTCTTCACTTTCTGCCATAAGGGTGGTGTCATCTGCATATCTGAGGTTACTGATATTTCTCCCGGCAATCTTGATTCCAGCTTGTGTTTCTTTCAGTCCAGTGTTTCTCATGATGTACTCTGCATATAATTTAAATAAACAGGGTGACAATATACAGCCTCGACAAACTCCTTTTCCTATTTGGAACCAGTCTGTTGTTCCATGTCCAGTTCTAACTGTTGCTTCCTGACCTGCATATAGATTTCTCAAGAGGCAGATCAGGTGATCTGGTGTTCCCATCTCTTTCAGAATTTTCCACAGTTTATTGTGATCCACAAAGTCAAAGGCTTTGGCATAGTCAATAAAGCAGAAATAGATGTTTTTCTGGAACTCTCTTGCTTTTTCCATGATCCAGCGGATGTTGGCAATTTGACCTCTGGTTCCTCTGCCTTTTCTAAAACCAGCTTGAACATCAGGAAGTTCACGGTTCACATATTGCTGAAGCCTAGCTTGGAGAATTTTGAGCATTACTTTACCAGCGTGTGAGATGAGTGCAATTGTGGGTAGTATGAGCATTCTTTGGCATTGCCTTTCTTTGGGATTGGAATGAAAACTGACCTTTTCCAGTCCTGTGGCCACTGCTGAGTTTTCCAAATTTGCTGGCATATTGAGTGCAGCACTTTCACAGCATCATCTTTCAGGATTTGGAATAGCTCAACTGTAATTCCATCACCTCCACTAGCTTTGTTCTAGTGATGCTTTCTAAGGCCCACTTGACTTCACATTTCAGGATGTCTGGCTCTAGGTCAGTGATCACACCATCGTAATTATCTGGGTCATGAAGATCTTTTTTGTACAGTTCTTCTGTGTATTCTTGCCATCTCTTCTTAATGTCTTCTGCTTCTGTTAGGTCCCTACCATTTCTGTCCTTTATCGAGCCCATCTTTGCATGAAATGTTCCTTTGGTATCTCTGATTTTCTATGGGTTTGGACAAATGTATAAAGACATATCATTATAATAACATAATATCACCCAGAGTATTTGACCTGAAAGATCTCTGTGCTCTACCTGTTCATTCCCTACCCCTCACCCCAATAGGAATCACTGATCTTTTTATTTTCTCCATTGTCTAGTCTTTTCCAGAATATCATATAGTTAAAATAACAGAGGATGTAGACTTTTCTGCTTGGCTTCTTTCACTTAGTAATTATGTACTTAAGGTTCCTCCAAGTCTTTATACAGCTTGACAGCTTATTTAATTTTGTACTGAATAATTGCATTGTTGGGATGTACCACATTTTATCTACTTATTCATCTACTACCTGTTTACTTATTCACCATTGCCAACAAAGCTATGGCTTTTTCAGTAGTCATGAATGGATATGAGAGTGAGTGAGTGAGTGAGTCGTTCAGTTGTGTCCGACTCTTTACGATACCATGGTCTGTAGCCCACCAGGCTCCTCTGTCCATGGCATTTTCCAGGCAAGAGTACTAGTGTGGGTTGATGTGAGAGTTGGACCATAAATAAGACTGAGCACCAAAGAATTGATGCTTTTGAACTGTGGTGTTGGAAAAATCTCTTGAGAGTTCCTTGGACTGCAAGGGGATCAAACCAGTCAATCCTAAAGGAAATCAATCCTGAATATTCATTGGAAGGACTGATGCTGAAGCTGAAACTCCAGTACTTCGGCCACCTGATGGAAAGAGCTGACTCACTGGAAAAGACCGTGATGCTGGGAAAGATCGAAGGCAGGAGGAGAAGGGGACAACAGAGGATGAGATGATTGTATGGCATCACTGACTCAATGGACATGAGTTTGAGTAAGCTCTTGAAGATGGTGAAGGACAGGAAAGCCTGGCTCACTACAGTCCATGGGGCCGCAAAGAGTTGGACACTCCTGAGCAACTGAACAACAATCACAAACTCCTCTATCAAAAGACATCTTGGTTTCCTCCAAGTTTTGGAAATTGTTAATAAAACCTCTGTAGACATCTTGTGCAAACTTTTGTTTTGACATAAGTTTTCAAGTCCTTTGGGAAAATACCAAGAAGCATAATTGCTAGATTGTATGGTAAGGGTTTGCTTAGTTTTTTAAGAAGCCATCAAACTGTCCTCTAAATTGTCTGTGCCAGTTTATTAGCTCAATAACAGTGTAGGAGAATTCCTGTTGCTCCACACATCTTCTCTCATTGTTAATGTCAGTGTTCCAGATTTTGGTCATTTTAATAAGAATTTAGGTATCTAATTACTGTTTTCATTTGCATTTCTTTAATAAAATGATGTGAAACATTTTTTAATATGCTTAGCTTTTATCTGGTGATGTGTCTGTTAAGGTCATTGCTTCAATTCAAAATTTTGAAGTTATTTAAAAAAAATCATTATGCCCAAGGTCATCTAAGTTTTCTCCTGTGTTATATTCTATGAGAATTTTATAGTTTTGTGCATTTAGACCTCTGACTCATTTTGAGTTAATCTTTCCTAAAAGGATGCAATATTTATCTCTGGATTCTTCTCTGTTTTGGGGTACACGGATGTCCAGTTGTTCCAGTACCATTTGTTGAAGAGACTGTCTTGACTCCATCATGTTATCTTTGCTCTTTGTCAGTTGACTGTATTTATGGGTGTCTGTTTCTGGACTCTTCATTCTGTTCTGTTGATCTCCTTGTCTGTTCTTTCACCAATACCACACTGTCTTGATTACTGTAGTTTTATAGTAAGCCTTGAAATTAGGTAGCAACAGTTTTCCAACTTTTTCTTCTATCATGTTAATTTATTACTAACTTTAGCTTAATCAGAACCACTTTTAAAATACAAAATTGCTTACAAACAGCCAACAGATGTATAGAAAGATGAAAGAAAAAGAATATATGTACAATAATTCAGGTCATGCCATGTCATAAGTCATGGTGAATTACTAAAGAATTCATTCAAGGTTTTCCTGATTACTACCAGCTGGAAAATAAGAACCAATCAAACCTTCCCTAATGTTCCCTATCTCAAAAATAGTCTGTGATTGATCAATTCTGCAAAGGAAATACTTGATATTTCTTTCTTATATCATCCTTCATATCAAATGTATCACAAAGGCCTGTCAATTTTACCTGTTGTGAGGGTGAATACTGCTGCTAAGTCGCTTCAGTCATGTCCGACTCTGTGCGACCCCATAGATGGCAGCCCACCAGGCTCCCCCGTCCCTCGGATTCTCCAGGCAAGAACGCTGGAGTGGGTTGCCATTTCCTTCTCCAATGCATGAAAATGAAAAGTGAAAGTGAAGTCGCTCAGTCATGTCTGACTCTTCGCGACCATGGACTGCAGACTACCAGGCTCCTCCATCCATGAGAGTTTCCAGGCAAGAGTACTGGAGTGGGGTGCTGTTGCCTTCTCTGAGGTGAGGGTGAATAGGGAGACTAAAACAACTGACTTGAAACTCAACATTAAAAAAACTAAGATCATGGAATCCATTTCCATCTCTTCAAGGCAAATAGAAGGGGAAAAAGTAGAAGCAGTGACAGATTTTATTTTCTTCGGCTCCAAACTCACTGTGGATGGTGACTGCAGCCATGAAATTAGAAGACACCTGCTCCTTGGAAGAAAAGATATAACTAAGATAGACAGCATATTAAAAAGTAGAGATATCACTTTGCCAACAAAGGTTCCTATGGTCAAGGCTATGGCTTTTCCAGTAGTCATGTACTGATGTGAGAGTTGGACATTAAGAAGGCTGAGTACTGAAGAGATGATGCTTTCAAACTGTGGTACTGGAGAAGACTACTGAAAGTCTCTTGGACTACTAAGAGATCTGAATAGTCGGTCCTAAAGGAAATCAATCCTGAATATTCTTTGGTAGCACTGATGTTAAAGCTGAAGCTCCAATACTTTGGCAACCTGATATGGTGAGCTGACTCATTGGAAAAGACCCTGATGCTGGGAAAGATCGAAGGTAAGAGGAGAAGGGGGCAACAGAGGATTAAATGATTAGGTAGCATCACCAACTAACATGAATTTGAGGAAACTCCAGGCAATAGTGGAGGATAGAGGAGTCTGGCATGCTGCAGTCCATGGGGTCTCAGATAATCAGAAATGACTTAGCTGCTGAACAACAACATGTCTCTCAAATCTGTTCCCTTTTCATTATCTCCACCATCACTAGTGGACCAAGCATTACCTCTGGCCTGAACTATTGCAAAAGCCTCCCTTTCAGTTCATTTTTCATCTTGCCATGAGAAATGCATCCATACGAGGCAAAGTAGATCATGTCATGGCTCACAGTTTCCTCAGCTCAACTTACTTCTGACTCTATCCTCCTTCCACATTATATTATTTTCACCTTCAAACTTCTAACATCATTTACTTACTTATTGTCTTTGCTAACACATATTTGCAAATATCCAAACAATGTCCTATTGTAGACTGACAATATATATTTGCAAAATGGCTGTTGAATGCTCTGACAATGAAAACCAAAGCTCTTTACATGGTAAAGAAGTTTCTACATTGTCTCACCTGCTTTCCTCTCCATTCCCATATCACCCATGCCTACTCCTCATTTTTTCTACTCTAAATTCACTAGTCTTCTAGATCTAGTACCAAGAATTCAGTAAAATGCAGCAGGATAGGGGATAGAGATTCTTACATTCTTGAGCAACAATCTGTGAGGCTGCAAAACAAACAAACAAACAAAAAAACAAAATGCAGTTGGTAGTAGCTAATCAAGGTGTACAAAATTGTATAATGCTATTGACAGAAGCATTTAATCTTAGCAGTGTTACTGAATCTTTGGCAAATCTCAAGTTTTTGCTTCAGTAATTTCCAAGCAGTTTATAGTTCCATTATCAACCATCAATTTTTTGATGAAATCTTCCCAAAGAACAGAATACTGTTCTTTCCCAAAGAAATCATTTTTAATTTATAGCTATACATGATTTCATTGTGAAAGTTGTCATCTCTATTGGAATACAAGTTTCATGAAAACAATTCCATATTTTACAGACTTTGAACTAGAAAATAATTAATTAGTATTTACTTATATCACTTGCAAACTTTTGATGACAAGGGAAAGAAATAGAGACAAAAATAATAGCATATCAATCAGTAGTCATAATTCCCAATGAAAATAAAGAATGCTTTCTCTTAGCTGAAAGCAAAGAAATAATTGTAGAGAAATTATCACAAATATTCATATGTTTCCTATTCATTTTAAATATTTCTTTGGAGATGCTAACACAATATAATAGAAGTGATGAAAATAATGAAAATGGGTTTTCAGTGAAATCCCATTACAAATATCATGTATGAGAAAGATAAAAGAAGATGAAGGAGGAGTGACCGCTTGGAGACTTCATGTAGTTTCTTCAGGGTTCCCTGATGGCCCAGCGGGCAAAGAATCCACCTGCAGTATAGGAGTGACAGGAGATGTGGGTTCAATCCCTGGGTCGGGAAGATCCCCTGGAAGAGGAAATGGCATCCCGCTCTAGTATTATTGCCTAAAAAATGCCTAAAAAATGCCATGGGCAGAAGGGCCTGGAGGCTTACAGTCCAAAGAGTCACAAAGAGTTGGATGCTACTGGGCACACGTTAGTTTCTCCATCATCGATAGTTTTAATCCCATTCCTCTGAGTAATATTGTGTAAAGAATTTACTTTATATATATATGTACACACATAAGGAATAACACAATAGAGACTTGCTATTAACCAGCGAACACTGCATTTATGCATGTGCCTATAGTGCAAATCCTTTCAACAGTCAAATTTTGATGCACTGAACTTCGAAATACATGACTGATGACCTTCTTGTAGGTTGATAATCCTTTAAAAGTAACCTCAGAGTTATTGTTTCTTGGTTCCATGTGGTTCTATAGGTAAGTCCCTAGGAATGCAGGAAATCAACAAAGCCAGCTGTGGGCATGAGATACCCTTCTGATGACCCCCATACCTGAATTTGCACTGAAAGAAAGCATAGGGAGTATGAAGGTTTGAATGACTGCCAGATGTAGCAACCAAACACTGGGAGGTTAAAATATAATATTTTGAATTTTTTCCCATAATGAGCTGAGACATTTAAATTTGCCTCTTCGACTTTATTTCTACGGACTACTGCTTAATGAATTATTATTTTTGCACTCAATTTAACTTTCTATTTCCTGTTTGCTAATACCATCTCTATGAATTTTATTTCTAATTCATTTCATCTGAAAGTTCCTGAATTTTTATTTCTTGATCTCATTTTGATTTTGGTTTAAATCTCCCTTTACTACTTTTTTCTTAGGGTCCTGAGTACAGTCCAGGACTGTATCATAGAATATCAGACTATAGTATGATATCATAGACTCAATTTGACTTGCTTTTCTTGTATTGTCCAAGTATAACTCTCTTATCTTTCGAAGGAAAAACAAAAATATTGGTCAGGTTCATTGCTATGGATTGGAAATCACTTATTTCATAGGATAAATTTGTTCTATCTTTGCTTCCAGGAATCATAAGCAATATCCTTAAATTATTGAAGACTGTGGAGAAGATGTATTCATGTAAAACAGCAAGATAATACCCTTTCTCCACTGCAAACTCCAATAATCACTGCCAAGGAGGGGGCACTTTTAACAATGCTTTTTGTTTTGCCAAATTTGATGAAAGGTAGATATATACGATGGGAGGATTCCTAGCAGGACTTTTTGCTTTACTGAATTCAGTGAAAGGTAGACGTGTAGTTGGAAAAAGGTTTGGTGGGACTTAATCCCAGAATACTGAAAAGAGGTCACCTGAGAAGATGGTTGAAAGAACCTGGTAGAAAGCACAAATATGGCAGCTGTCATAAGAAATGAGCACTTGGGAAAGCAAAAAAACAAGTATTTAAGGGCATTTATAGGAAGTGTTTTTTTTTTTTTTTTGGTAATCCAATGGATGTTGACAAATTGATCTCTGGTACCTCTGCCTTTTCTAAATCCAGCATGAATATCTGGAAGTTCACGGTTCATGTATTGTTGAAGCCTGGCTTGGAGAATTTAGTGCATTACTTTACTAGCATGTGAGATGAATGCAATTTTGCGGTAGTTTGAGCATTCTTTGGCATTGCCTTTCATTGGGATTGGAATGAAAACTGATCTTTTCTAGTCCTGTGGCCGCTGCTGAGTTTTCCAAATTTGCTGGCATATTGAGTGCAGCACTTTCACAGCATCATCTTCTAGGATTTGAAATAGCTCAACTGTAATTCCATCACCTCCACTAGCTCTGTTCCTAGAGATGCTTCTTAAGGCCCACTTGACAGACTTTATTTTCTTGGGCTCCAAAATCACTGCAGATGGTGATTGCAGCCATGAAATTAAAAGACACTTGCTCCTTGGAAGAAAAGCTCTGACCAACCTAGACAGCATATTAAAAAGCAGAGACCTTTGCCCACAAAGGTCTGTCTAGTCAAAGCTATAGTTTTTCCAGTGGTCATGTATGGATGTGAGAGTTGGACTATAAAGAAAGCTGAGTGTGCCAAAGAATTGATGCTTTTGAACTGTGGTGTTGGAGAAGACTCTTGAGAATCCCTTGGACTGTAAGGAGATTCAACCAGTCCATCCTAAAGGAGATTAGTCCTGGATGTTCATTGGAAGGACTGATGTTGAAGCCGAAACTCCAATACTTTGGCCACCTGATGGGAAGAGCTGACTCATTTGAAAAGTCCCTGATGCTGGGAAAGATTGAAGGCAGGAAGAGAAGGGGATGACAGAGGATGAGATGGTTGGATGGCATCACTGACTCAGTGATTGTGAGTTTGGGTGGACTCCAGGAGATGATGATGGACAGGAAGACCTGGCGTGCTGCAGTCCATGGGGTCGCAAAGAGTCGGACACGACTGAGCAAGTAAACTGAACTGATAGGAAGTGCTTTAATGTAAAGTAATTTCCTCTTCCATCTTTTCATAAAGCCTTTAGAATTTTAATATATTCATTAATGTCTTCAAAGTTAGATATATGTATACACAAATGTGTGTGTGTGTGTACGTATTATATGAAAAGTTTCAGTCTTATGTGAAAAGACAGTCTCCTAGATGGGACTGGGTGCGAACAGCTCCATGTTCCATACATTTTAGACCCCTTTATTCTATAACAGGAGTCCCTGGACCAGTATTCCTGTCAAATCAGTGAAGGCATTAGACTAGAAATAAAGTGCACAATAAATGAATTCATTGAATCACTCTGAAACTACACCCCCCTCCCCTGACTCCCACTCTCCCTCACTGTCCCTAATTCGTGGGAAAATTGTCTCCCATGAAACTTATCCCTGGTGCCAAAAGGTTAAGGAACTCTGTTCTATTAATAGCACATGGTCATTATATAATAAACATGATGTCAACACCCATTTCTTCCACACATATTAACTAAGTGTCTACTACACTCCAGCATACTTTTCTAGGTGCTTGGAATACATCATCTGAGCAGACAGACAAAAACATTATCCTTGAAGAACTTACATTGCAACTGGGGAAAAAGACAATAGAAAATAGAGATCATAAAATAAAAAGTAAATTACATAATAGCTTAAGTGGTTCTGTGCCTGCTAAGTTGCTTCAGTCACGTCCAACTCTTTGCGACCCTATGGACTGTAGCCCTCTAGGTGCTCTGTCCATGAGATTCTCCAGACAAGAATGCTGGAGGGGGTTGTCATGCCCTTATGGTTAGTATGAAAAAAGGAAAAGACACGCAGGGGAAGCAGGATCAGGCATTGCGGCAGGGAGGGGATGAGATGGAGTTTTAGATAGGTCAGTGCGCTGACATCTGAGAAAAATTCCTAAAAGTTGTGTGGAAGCAGGCCCTGGGACTCTCTGAGATGAGTTCTCCACAGGAGGGAACCATCAATACAAAGGCATTGAGGTGGGAGTGTGACTGATAAGTCTAAGGAAAGCAGGGACAGCTCCACTGGATTCGAATAAGAAAGGGGAGAGTAGTAGGAGATGCAGGTAGAAAAATAAAAGGAAGAGAGAAGGGCAGATTACACAGGAGCCTAGAGGGCATTTTAAGGATTTTGGCTTTTGCCTTGAGAGAAACAGTTATTGAAGGTTTTCATTAGAGTGATATGACCTGGCTTATGTTTTTAGAGGATCTCCATTAACTTAAGCACTGTAAGGTATTGCACAGAGGTAAGGCTCAGAGGGTAAAGAATTTGCCTTCAATGCAGGAAATATGGGTTTGATCTCTGGGTTGGAAAGATCCCTTGAGAAGGGAATGGCAACCCACTTCAGTATTCATGTCCAGAGAGCTCCATGGACAGAGGAGCCTGGTAGGGGCTATAGTCTATGGCATTGCAAAAGTTGGTCATGATTGAACGACTAACACTTTCACTTCATACATCCAAAACCATTTTGCTAAACCATAAAACAACTATCTGAAAATGCAAAATCTAGTTGAAGCGGATGTAATGACATGCTCCAGTTAATCTGTGCTTGTCTTATTAGATCAGCACACACTAGGGATCAGGTAAACCTGGGTTCTAGTACTGATGTGGCTCCTAAGTGGTTCTTGAATTGATCTATTCTTTTCATTTTTATAGAATGTAGGCCTGTCAAGTTCAAGACAAACCTGTGGGGCCAAGCTGCCTCCCAGGAGTTTCTCACTTTCATACCACCCTTTTATAGAATGTAAGCTCCATGAGGCGTTGAGTGTGTTGTGTTCTTTGCTGTCCTTCCCAGACAGAACCCACTGTTCACCACCTAAAAAGTGCTTCTGCTGTGAGTGAGCACTTTGGCTGTGTGCTAAGTCTCCAGTCACGTCCAGCTCTTTGGGACCACATGGAGTGTAGCCCGCCAGGCTCCTCTGTCCATGGGACTCTCCAGGCAAGAATACTGGAGTGGGCTGCCATTCCCTTCTCCAGGGGATCTTCCTGACCGACAGATCGAACTCACATCTTTTATGTCTCCTGCATTGGCAGGTGGATTCTTCGCCACTAGGGCCTCCTGGGAAACCCTGAATAGTTTTTGTCAAGTGATTTCTAGGTTTGGCCAGAAGCACTTCATAAATGAAATTAATGTAAAAGAATTAATAAATCATGAATATAATTCTTCACCAATGCACAAAATTTTGAAGCAAACACATCTTATGAACTATGTTAGCAGTCATATCTGATCACTGAATTTGAAAGGAGCAGCTGTAGAAAAATATAGTTTTTATTTTGCTATTTTTATCCTTGTAATTGTCCAAAGCATGTGATGTATATCCAGGAGAAAAAAGTTGACCTCTGCACAAATGAAACTAGTTTTTTAAAATAAACAACAACAACAACAACAAAACCCTCAGTATCTTTTAGAAACTATGAGTATGTTTCTGCATCCAAGTTTAATTGCTTGTTCACAAATTATAATATTGGCAAATGAAGTTCATTCAGTATACCATCCAGATAGATTGAATTTTTATTATTTCAGAAATTAAGCGTAAAGGCATGTAATGAGTCTGTGATAAGGTTTCAAAGCTGTCAATAAAAATTGTATCTGATTCATGTACACTCTTTTCAGCCATGTATGATTTTATACAGTAAAATGTCAATAGGAAAACAAACAAACAAAAAAACCCTATCACTTTGATTCTTAGCAAAAGCATACAACTATTGTGGTTCTGTGGCTCCTATAAGCAGTAAATAAATAGAAGACTGCATTACTTAATAGATGTCATCTACCATGAACTTGATTATTCTTTAAATATCTTTGAGACATTTTTTAATATTGAAAATATGTATGGTTTCTATTTTAAAGAGCTGCTTCTTTAAAAACAAAACAAAACACTCTGCCCAAACAAAAGACCTTGTTTCTAATGTTTGCTGATTTTCCTGGTTTAAATAAACCATAGCTGATAGTGAGCTATCAACATGGCATCCAAGTAAACCTGGAGTTGGGAAGAGATGCACAAATTTAATCTTTCAAACCAGGGTGAACTGGCTGTAGCATACCTCTGGACTAAGATAAGTTCAGAATTAGTCATTTAACCCCATGGATGACCACCCTTATTCTCTTCCTCTGTGTGGAAGCCACTGAGGCTACATTTTGAAGGTAGGCAGCATCTTGAGATGACAGGGAGGTACAGTCCCAAATTCTGTATCAGCTGATGATATGAGTGAGAAATAGATCTCATTATTAAGCCACTGGAACTTTGAGGATGTTTATTGTTGCACCACAGCCTAGCCTGTCCTGACTTTATCCTGACTGTTGCTGTTGCTATGAAACATTGATGCATAGTGATGATGATACTCAACAGATGATGATCCTTAGCAAAATTTGTTGTATCTGGAAGGAAATGAAACAGCAACCAGTCCCCTTAACTAGATACTAATGCCTCATGGGACAGCAGTAGAGGCCAGGCCGAGCAGCAATAGATTCTTGGTTTAAAAAAAACACGAAAAACAAAACAAAACCAAAAAAAAAAAACCTTGCGATGACTGGTCACAAAGCAAAAACTTGCATTTACAGTAAACTTATGTTTATGAGTACATATTAAATAGTAAGTAGAGAATTCCTGGAACATTTATGATTGGACTCCAGAGAAGTTTACTGTGTGTATTATGAAGTTGGGTTATGAATCAATGTTTCCTTTCTATGAATGCAGTATTATTTATACCTACAGGAGGTTAAGCATGGAAATCACACTTGCTCCTTGTCTTTTTTGATGATTGTCATTCTGACAAATGTGAGTTGGTGTCTTATTGTGGCTTTGATTTGCATTTCCCTGATTATTAGTGATGCTGAGCATCTTTTCACAGAAGTCTAATTTGTCACACGGTTCCAATTTTAAGCAGGGAAAATAAGTGCAGCTATTTAGGTCTCACTCCAAAACTAAAGTAACACACTGTGAATCTGCTTTATAGTTTTTAGTACAATATATTTGCAAGAAGACACAAGTATCCTCTCTCTCAGCTATGTTTCAATGGTGTACAAACTACCGACTAATAATATTAAAGTGTCTGAACCAACTACAAACAGCATCAAGAGATGCAGTTGAATGTCCAATGAAGAATTCTTTTTCAGATGATAACAGAAGTCCCTGATTCACAGACACGCAGATTTCATTGGGAATGCCCATTGATAAAGAGCTGTTGCAACTATGTGGAAGTATCATCTTACTAAATGTTTAGAAAGAAAACAAGAGAGTTTAGAGAGAAATGATAAAGAGCTCTGGCTTGTTGGACTGAAATTGTAACTGATCTGATGGATATTTGAGGCAATAATATAAACTCAGTTATTTATAGCTTTACAGTAAGTGAAGTGAATACGGCAAAGTGACAGTGGTAGAATGGAGGGATTAAGAATGCTTTTATAAAACCCATGCATCACAAATGAAGTGCTATATGTAGCGCCATTTGCAGGTGGAGTTTATTTACTTTAAAATGCATAGAGTAAATCTTATAACAACTGTTAAAATAATTTTGAAAAGAATATAAATGCTAAGTGAGCAATAGAATGGAATAATATGTAATGCTTAACCAAAAGCAGAAAAAGCAGAAAAAGAGAAGAAATGAAATATGGGACAAATGCAGGAAATAAAACCACTGACATGTGCTGGATATTAATCCAAATATATCAATAATTACTTTTAATGTAAATGGTATAAATATACTGTTATAGGCTGAATATCTGTGTCCCCACAAAGTTCATTTGATGAAAATTAATCCCCAATGTGATGACTTTTGAAGGCAGAGGTCTGTGGGTCTCCTAACTCTGCAAAAACATACCCAACAAAACCCTGACAGTGCCAGTTCCTGGTCTTAAGGAGGCTGAGAAACTGAAACTCTCATTCCTTTCTGATGGAAACGTAGATGGCACTTTACCTTTGTAAGACACTTTGGCTGTTTCTTGCAAAGCTATATTTATAGCAGCTTTCTTCATTATCATCAGAAATTGTAGCAATCAAGAGCTCATTCAATAAGCAAAGGTATAAACAAACTATAGCAAATCGATACAAAAAAATGCTATTCAGTGATAAAAAGAAAAGAACTATCAAGTCATGCAGGAGACCCCAGTTTGATTCCTAGGTCAGGAAGATCCCCTTGAGAAGGAACTGGCAACCCACTCCAATATTCTTGCCTGGAGAATTCCATGGACAGAGGAGCCTGGTGGGCTACAGTCCATGAGGTTGCAAAAAGTCAGAGATGACTGAGCAACTAACACATCAAGTCACGTAAAGATATGCGTGAATTTTAAATGTGTATAACTACGTGAAATAATCCAGTTTGAAAATGTCATCCAGTGAATGAATACATGTACATGTCATTCTAGAAAAGATTAGAGACAGTAAACAAATCTAGTGGTTGCCAGGGCTTCAATAGAGGTGAGTGGGAGAGAAAGTAAAAAGGGTCAGTTGCCCAGTCACGTCCAACTCTTTGTGACTCGATGGACCATAGCCCACCAGCCTCCTCTGTTTATGGAATTCTTCAGGCAAGAATACTGGAATGGTAGCTGTTCCCTTCTCCAGGGGATCTTCCTGACCTAGGGATTGAACCTAGGTCTGCTGCATTGCAGACAGATTCTTTACAGCCTGAGCCACCAAGGAAGCTCATTAAACATTAATACAGAGCAATTAAAAATAGTAAAAAATAAAATCACTCATGCTTTTAAGGAAAGTTAACCAAGGCAAATACTTTATTTTTTCTGGGCTTTCTAGACGCAGTCAGAATTTATAATTAGTGTGTTTTTTCTTTACTTATTGATACAGCACAGTTTAAAATAGTTTCTGGGTTATCAAGGAACCTTTCTTAGATCTCTGCAGTGACCTAAGCGGGAAGAAAATTTTTAAAAAAGGGCTACATATATACCTGTAGCTGATTCAATTTTCTGGACAATAGAAATTAACACAACATTGTAAAGAAACTATACTCCAATAAATGTTAAAATATGCATATCTTTCACACATATATTTAATAGCTAGAAAATACTGCAAAATTTGAATAGACCTTAATTTAGATGTTACCTTAAAAACAATTGGCTATTTACTTTCCAAATATTTGCAATTTAAAGTAATACTAATGTTTGCACATAAAATGTTTCTGTGTGGTGGTGATGGCAGAGCAACCACTCTGCCAAAAGGTATTGATGAGCTCAGCTTCTTTGATTGACCTGAGGGTTAAAAGGCAATTTATTAATAATGTCTCTAACAGGATTTAAGGGCTCGTTTGCCCTAATAAATCCATTTTCTTTGGCAGTTTGGTGTTTTGTTATTTGATTTTAAATTCACAGTATCTCATTAAAAATCATTCCTTTTGTGTCAGTAAACTCCGTATTACCTACAGAAAGATGCTATGTAACATCCAGTGATCGATTTTCGTAGGCACACTTGTAAGTTATAGGCACTTTTGTGATTTATACTACCAGGAATATGAGAATATTGGCTGAAAACTGTATAATTTCATGCAGCTTTTTGTTCTTTTTAATTCAAGGAATAATTTTAAAACTAGCTGTTGAGTGTAAAAACAAAACACATCTATTCTTCACACATGATCTTACCAAAGGCCAAGAAGTGATACAACCATTCTTAAAAGCAGTCATTTAAAAGACAAGTCTCCATTTTAAGTTTGACTGAGCTTTCTTCTCAGATAACAGTAAAAGGACTGCAGCAATTGAAGAAACTGTAATTTTTAACCATATAATAAAATCTCAATAAATGTTCAGCCAATGTTATTAATATATATGTATATTCAGCAAATTTAATTCATTCATACATTGATTTAAATGCCATCATTTCAGAAAGCAAAGTCAATCTGACTAGTCTTTCAAACATTGTAAATACTTTATGTTGATTATCCAAATACATTCCATGTAAGTCATAGCTAGCATGTAAGGATTAACTCAGCTCAGTTCAGTTCAGTTCAGTTGCTCAGTTGTGTCCGACTCTTTGTGACCCCATGAATTGCAGCACGCCAGGCCTCCCTGTCCATCACCAACTCCCGGAGTTCACTCAAACTCATGTCCATCGAGTCGGTGATGCCATCCAGCCATCTCATCCTCTGTCGTCCCCTTCTCCTCTTGCCCCCAATCCCTCCCAGCATCAGGGTCTTTTCCAATGAGTCAACTCTTCACATGAGGTGGCCAAAGTACTGGAGTTTCAGCTTCAGCATCAGTCCTTCCAAAGAAATCCCAGGGCTGATCTCCTTCAGAATGGACTGGTTGGATCTCCTTGCAGTCCAAGGGACTCTCAAGAGTCTTCTCCAACACCACAGTTCAAAAGCATCAATTCTTCAGTGCTCAGCTTTCTTCACAATCCAACTCTCACATCCATATATGACCACTGGAAAAACCAAGGCCTTGACTAGACGGACCTTTGTTGGCAAAGTAATGTCTCTGCTTTTGAATATGCTCTCTAGGTTGGTCAGCTAGTCCACTGTAAAATCCATAACTGCTCTAATAAAATCATGACCTGGATTTGAGACTATCGGAGGATAAAGAACACTAGCGAACATACACAAGTGAATTAGACATAACAATCATGCATTTGTTCTTCAGCACATCTGTATTTTGTTTGTAGCTTCTACTAGTATTGTGTGGGACTAAAATGTTCTCTCCACTTATAAATGAAACGAGAGACCTGACAGTCATTACACGAATTTCAGCCTGCAAGGGTGCTGGTTTCATGGTTTCCATTTCCTCTGACCTTTTCCCTCCCATCAGAACTATAAATGGTGAACAGCATGCTTATTTTTATTTGTTTTACTGTTTGAAGCTTTTGATATGCAGTGCAATCCACTTTAGGCATAAGGTTTTGATCCAAATTTAAAAAATAATAATAAAAAGACTTAGAAAGAAAGGCATAATTACAGGGAATAAAAGAGTTTAAGAGAGTTCAGAGATTGCAAAATGACAAAGGGAAGAAAACAGAGTATAAAAATAAATAATTTAGCAAATGAAAATAAACTTCTTTTTTAAGAGTGTTTAAGTATTTCAGGGAAAGGAGGCAAAATGAAAATTATAGTTTTTGAAAAATCTAATTTATTTATGCAAAAGACAAAGATCACATCATTTTTTTAAAAATCTCAAAATAAAGGAACCGCAAAACAGAACTTCAAGTTATGCCAGTGACATTTTCAATGCAGCAAGTAGTAGAATGTTATACTGATCCTTTGGGAAGTAAATTTAAAGAAGGATATCCTGGCTAGTAAAGATATTATCTAAAGATAGTAAAGATACTATCGTGGCTTTCCTTTTTGGCTCACTTGGGAAAGAATCTGCCTGAAATGCAGGATACTCAGGTTCAATCCCTGGGTTGAGAAGATTCACTGGAGAAGGGAATAGCTACCCACTGCAGTGTTCCTTTCTGGAGAATTCCATGGACAGTGGAGCCTGGAGAGCTACAGTCCATGTGGTCACAAAGAGTCAGGCACATCCGAGCAATTAACACTTTCACTTCACATTAAGATATTATTACCACAAGGTTTCTTTTATGATTAATGATGATGTGATTTTTAAATTTTATAAGCATTACTACTTTATTAGAAACATAAGCACCATAAAAGGAGTTCTTGTTAGAAAAATTTTGTCACATTCAAGGAAAATCACATTTTATATGTAACATAAGACAGTTAAATAGCATAAAATTATAATATTTTGGAAATATAAGGTTTGCTAATATGTAGTGCTTACTTGATGGAATGTAGAGAACAGAAAGTGCACTCCAGAATAGTACATGCTAAGTGCAGACTTTTATGTAAAGCAATTCTTTTATATATATAGCACTTCCTTGGAAGGATCCTTAAATTCACACATATGCAAAGCTATACACACAAAGTTGCTTCTATTGGCTGACTCCGGGGTTGGCTGCAAGAGAGGGGTAAAAAGGAGTTTGGACTTTTACTCATTTTTCTTGCCAAATTGTCTTGGTTAGAACCTCTAGTTCAGTGCTGCATGGAAGTGGTTAAAATGGACATCCTTCATTTGTCCTGAACTTAAAGGTAAAGCATTTAGTTCTTTCAACTTTAAGTATATGCTGTCTTTCTGTTTTAGGTAGAAGTCCTTTATTAGATTCAAAAGTCTCTTTTTCTAGTTATACTTTATAAATTTTTAATATTTTTAAAATTAATTTTAGTGTTGGATTCTGTCAAATATTTTTGTGTGTCTATTGAGATATTTGTTTCTTTTGTCCTTTATTCTACTGATATATTATGTTGACTTTTAAAATACTAAACTACATTTTTCTCCCTAGGATTAATCCTACTTGGTCATGGTGGATGGGACTTCCTAAGTGACCCAGTGGTAAAGAATCCATTTGCCAAGCAGGAGATGCAGCAGACACAGTTTCGATCCCTGGGTTGGGAAGATGCCCTGGATAAGGAAACGGCAACCCATTCCAGTATTCCTGTTTGGGAAATCTTATGGACAGAGGAACTTAGCAGACTGAGTCCATGGGGTCGCGAAAAGTCAGACGCAACTTAGCAACTAAACAACAATAGCAAGAGTCTATTTCACCTAAAGTTATATAATCTGTTAGCAGTTAGCATACAGTTCATAGTATTCCTTTACAAACCTTGTGTGGTGTCTGAAAATTCAGTAGTGATGTTTCATCTTTTATTTATTTTTTTTTTATTTTAAGTGATTTTAGTCTCCTTTCATTTACTGCTCAGTCTAGCTAAAGCTTTGTCACTTCTATTAATATTTTCAAAGAACTATCCTGTATTTCATTGAGCCTTTTTTCTTTTTTTCATTCTCAGTTTTATTTCTACTATAATCATTATTTCCTTCCCCCCACTTGTTTTGGCTAGAGATTCTTCTCTTTTAGCTTAGTAATATGGATTGTTACATTAATGATTTGAGATCTTTGTTTTCTTTCTTATTACAGGCATTTATCACAATAAATGTTTCTTTACACACTGTTTTAAGCACATCCTCTAAGTTTTGGAATGGTGTGTTTCCATTTTCATTCATCTCACAGTATTTTCTAATTTTTCTTTGATTTCTTCTTTGATCCAATGATTATTTATGAGTGTGTTTTTAATTTCCACATATTTTGACAGTCTTAGTTTAATCCAGACTGCTATAACAAAATACAGTAGACTGGGTAGCTTATTAAACAGCAGAAATTTATTTCTCACAGTTCTGGAGGCTGGAAGTCCAAGGTCAGGGTATAAGAATAGTCAAGCAAGGCCTCTGTTCCAATATCTTGTTGTAGTCTCACATCCTGGAACCACTAGGGTATCTCTGGATCTTCTTCTATAAGGAGCTAATCCCATTCATTTGAATGTGTCTCTTCAAAATTCACATGTTCAAATTCTAAGCCCCAAATGCGATGATAGTAGAACCTTTGGAATGGGTTTGAATAATGAGCTTCCCTGGCGCCTCAGTTGGTGAAGAATCTGCCTACAATGCAGGAGACCTGCGTTTGATCCCTGGGTAGGGAAGCTAACCGGAAGAAGGGAATGGCTACCGACTCTAGTATTCTTGCCTGGGGAATTCCATGGACAAAGGAGCCTGGCAGGGGCTACAGTCCGTGGGACTGCAAAAAGTTCGACATGCTGGAGCCGCTTTCACTTTTCAATTTTTTCTAAATAATTAGAGCAAAACCTTCATGAGGGAGATCAGCGGCGGTTTATTCGCTCAATCGTGTCCGACTCTTGAGAGCCTCACCAAGCTCCTCTGTCCGTGGAATTCTCCAGACAAGAATAATGGAGTGGGTAGCCATTCCCTTCTTCCTGACCCAGGGATTGAACCTGGGCCTCCTGCATTGCAGGCAGATTCCTTACCATTTGAGCCACCAGGGAAGCCCATTACTTACCATACCTTTCAAAGGCCCCACTTATCGTCACCTTTGGGTCTGAGAATTTGAACATACAAGTTTTGAGGAAACACAAACATTCAGATTATAGCAGGAGTTTTTCAAATTTCCTTCTGTTATTGGTTTGTAATTTCATTCCACTATGGTCAAAGAATATGATTTGTATGAATTCAATCATGTGTATTTACTGAGTCTTATTTTATGACCTAATATATAATTTATAAGAGAGATAAGAAGAATCTGTATTCTGCTGTTTGCGGGTATGGTTATTCTTATGGCTTTTAGTTCCCACTGGTTCTTAGTGTTGATTCATGTTAATTTTTGCCTAGTGGTTCTAACCATGATTGAAAATGGGAGAATTAAAATTTCCATCTATTGAGTTATCTGTTTTCCTCTTCAATTATGTCCATTTTTGTTTCATATTTTAATCTTTGCTTTAAGGTGCATATACACTTATAATTGTATGTCTTGCTAATTAGTTTACCAAGTCTCTTATCACTTCAAAATGTATGACTCTGCTAACAATTTTTATCTTAATTTCTATTCTGTCTATATTAGTACAACCACTCCAGTTCCTTTTGGGTTACAGTTTGCATAGTACCTTTATTTCCATTCTTTTAATTTTGACCTATTTGTGTCCTTGAATATGAAACATGTGTTTTTTAGACAGCATATAGTTGAATCACATTTATTATTATTTTTTCTTCTAATTTCTGATTTTTTTATTGTTTCTAGAGTATTTTTATTAAATGTAAATCTGATGTTGTTGTTTTCCCATTTCAATTAACCAGGATAACTTAAACAAGATAAAATCAGCTTCAGAGAATAGCATGTTGACTCATTAAGATCAGACCCTCACTTTTCCACTTTACTTTTCTTTTAACCTTTGTTTACTGTGGTAGAATATACATTAAAAAAGTTTGCCATATTAGCCATTTTTTATGTACAATTTAGTGGCTTTAGTTACATTCTTAAGCAACCATCATTATTATTTCTAAAAATTATCATCACCAAAACAAAGACTCTCAACTGAAACATAAATCTGTTAAGCAATCATCTCCATTCTCCACTTCCTCTGAAAGTGAAAATTCCTCAGTCATGTCCAATTCTTTGCAACCCCATGAACTGTAGCTGGTCAGGCTTCCCCATGGAATTCTCCAGGCAAGAACACTGGAGTGGGTTGCTATTTCCTTCTTCAGGGGATCATCTCAACCTAGGGATCGAACCCAGGTCTCGTGCATTAGAGGCAGATTCTTTACCATCTGAACCACCAGGGAAGCCTCTTCCTTAGACTCGGGTAATTTCTAGTTTAGTTTCTTTCTCTATGAATTTTCCTATCCTGGGTAATTCATATAAGTAGAATTATACAATATTTGCCCATTTGTGTGTGACTTATTTCACTTAGCATAATGTTTTCAAGGTTCATTCATGTTGTAGTATGTGTCCGATCTTCAACCCTTTTTGTGGCTGAATAATATATACATGTATATGTAAATATTTATATCTATTGGTGAACATTTGATTTGCTTAATCCTGAAAGAAGATGCTGTGAAAGTGCTGCACTCAATATGCCAGCAAATTTGGAAAGCTCAGCAGTGGCCACAGGACTGGAAAAGGTCAGTTTTCATTCCAATCCCAAAGAAAGGCAATGCCAAAGAATGCTCAAACTACCACACAATTGCACTCATCTCACATGCTAGTAAAATAATGCTCAAAATTCTCCAAGCAAGGCTTCAGCAATATATGAACCGTGAACTTCCTGATGTTCAAGCTGGTTTTAGAAAAGGCAGAGGAACCAGAGATCAAATTGCTAACATCCGCTGGGTCATCGAAAAAGCAAAAGAGTTCCAGAAAAACAGCTATTTCTGCTTTATTGACTATACCAAAGCCTTTGACTGTGTGGATCACAATAAACTGTGGAAAATTCTGAAAGAGTTGGGAATACCAGACCACCTGATCTGCCTCTTGAGAAATCTGTATGCAGGTCAGGAAGCAACAGTTAGAACTGGACATGGAACAACAGACTGGTTCCAAATAGGAAAAGGAGTACGTCAAGGCTGTATATTGTCACCCTGCTTATTTAACTTCTATGCAGAGTACCTCATGAGAAACGCTGGACTGGAAGAAACACAAGCTGGAATCAAGATTTCCAGGAGAAATATCAATAACTTCAGATATGCAGATGACACCACCCTTATGGCAGAAAGTGAAGAGGAACTAAAAAGCCCCTTGATGAAAGTGAAAGAGGAGAGTGAAAAAATTGGCTTAAAGCTCAACATTCAGAAAACTAAGATCATCGCATCTGGTCCCATCACTTCATGGGAAATAGATGGGGAAACAGTGGAAGTAGTGTCAGACTTTATTTTTTGGGGCTCCAAAATCACTGCAGATGGTGACTGCAGCCATGAAATTAAAAGACGCTTACTCCTTGGAAGGAAAGTTATGACCAACCTAGATAGCATATTCAAAAGCAGAGACGTTACTTTGCCAACAAAGGTCCGTCTAGTCAAGGCTATGGTTTTTCCTGTGGTCATGTAAGGATGTGGGAGTTGGACTGTGAAGATGGCTAAGTGCCGAAGAATTGATGCTTTTGAACTGTGGTGTTGGAGAAGACTCTTGAGAATCCCTTGGACTGCAAGGAGATCCAACCAGTCCATACTGAAGGAGATCAGCCCTGGGATTTCTTTGGAAGGACTGATGCTGAAGCTGAAACTCCAGGACTTTGGACACCTCATGCGAAGAGTTGACTCATTGGAAAAGACTCTGATGCTGGGAGGGATTCGGGGCAGGAGGAGAAGGGGATGACAGAGGATGAGATGGCTGGATGGCATCACTTACTTGATGGACGTGAGTCTGAGTGATCTCCGGGAGTTGGTGATGGACAGGGAGGCCTGGCGTGCTGTGATTCATGGGGTCGAAAAGAGTCGGACACGACTGAGCGACTGAACTGAACTGAACTTTGGCTATTGTGGATAATCAATGCTAGCATACAAGTGTCAGTTTGAGTCATTGCTTTCAACTGTGGCTGTTCAGTCACTAAGTCATGTCTGACTCCTTGTGACCCCATGAATTGCAGCATGCTAGGCTTCCCTGTCCTTCACTATGTTTGAGTTTGCTCAGACTCCTGTCCACTGAGTCAGTGATGTCATCCAACCATCTCATCCTCTGTGCTCCCCCTTCTCCTGACTTCAATCTTTCCCAGCATCAGGGTCTTTTCCAATGAGTCAGTTCTTCCCATCAGGTGGCCAAAGTTTTGGGGCTTCAGCTTCAGCATCAGTCCTTCCAATGAATATTCAGGATTGATTTCCTGTAGGCTTGACTGATGTGATCTCCTTGCTGTCCAAGGGATTCTCAAGAGTCTTTTCCAGCACCACATTTCAAAAGCACCAGTTCTTCAGTGCTCAGGTTTCTTTATGGTACAACTTTCATATCTGTACATGACTACTGGAAAAAACATAGCTTTGACTATTCAGACTTTTGCCCACAAAATGATGTCTCTACTTTTTAATAAGCTATCTAGGTTTGTCATAGCTTTTCCTCAAAGGAGAAAGCGTATTTGAAATTCATGGCTGCAGTCACTGTCAGCAGTGAACTTGAAGCCCAAGAAAACAAAATCTGTCACTATTTCCACTTGTACCCCACCTATTTGCCATGAAGTGATGGGACTGGATGCCATGCTCTTCGTTTGTTGAATGTTGAGTTTTTTTTTTTTTTTTTATGGTCTTTTTTTTTTTTTAATTTTATTTTATTTTTAAACTTTACATAATTGTATTAGTTTTGCCAAATATCAAAATGAATCCATCACAGGTATACATGTGCTCCCCATCCTGAACCTTCCTCCCTCCTCCCTCCCCATACCATCCCTCTGGGTCGTCCCAGTGCACTAGCCCCAAGCATCCAGTATCGTGCATTGAACCTGGACTGGCATCTCGTTTCATACATGATATTTTACATGTTTCAATGCGATTCTCCCAAATCATCCCATCCTCTCCCTCTCCCACAGAGTCCATAAGACTGTTCCATACATCAGCGTCACTTTTGCTGTCTCGTACACAGGGTTATTGTTATCATCTTTCTAAATTCCATATATATGCGTTAGTATACTATATTGGTGTTTTTCCTTCTGGCTTACTTCACTGTGTATAATAGGCTCCAGTTTCATCCACCTCATTAGAATTGATTCAAATGTATTCTTTTTAATGGCTGAGTAATACTCCATTGTGTATATGTACCACTGCTTTCTTATCCATTCATCTGCTGATGGACATCTAGGTTGCTTCCATGTCCTGGCTATTATAAACAGTGCTGCGATGAACATTGGGGTACACGTGTCTCTTTCCCTTCTGGTTTCCTCAGTGTGTATGCCCAGCAGTGGGATTGCTGGATCATAAGGCAGTTCTATTTCCAGTTTTTTAAGGAATCTCCACACTGTTCTCCATAGTGGCTGTACTAGTTTGCATTCCCACCAACAGTGTAAGAGGGTTCCCTTTCCTCCACACCCTCTCCAGCATTTATTATTTGTAGACTTTTGGATCACAGCCATTCTGACTGGTGTGAAATGCTACCTCATAGTGGTCTTGATTTGCATTTCTCTGATAATGAGTGATGTTGAGCATCTTTTCATGTGTTTCTTAGCCATCTGTATGTCTTCTTTGGAGAAATGTCTATTTAGTTCTTTGGCCCATTTTTTGATTGGGTCGTTTATTTTTCTGGAGTTGAGCTGGAGGAGTTGCTTGTATATTTTTGAGATTAGTTGTTTGTCAGTTGCTTCGTTTGCTATTATTTTCTCCCATTCTTAAGGCTGTCTTTTCACCTTGCTGATAGTTTCCTTTGATGTGCAGAAGCTTTTAAGGTTAATTAGGTCCCATTTGTTTATTTTTGCTTTTATTTCCAATATTCTGGGAGGTGGGTCATAGAGGATCCTGCTGTGATGTATGTCAGAGAGTGTTTTGCCTATGTTCTCCTCTAGGAGTTTTATAGTTTCTGGTCTTATGTTTAGATCTTTAATCCATTTTGAGTTTATTTTTGTGTATGGTGTTAGAAAGTGTTCTAGTTTCATTCTTTTACAAGTGGTTGACCAGTTTTCCCAGCACCACTTGTTAAAGAGATTGTCTTTAATCCATTGTATATTCTTGCTTCCTTTGTCAAAGATAAGGTGTCCATATGTGCGTGGATTTATCTCTGGGCTTTCTATTTTGTTCCATTGATCTATATTTCTGTCTTTGTGCCAGTACCATACTGTCTTGATAACTGTGGCTTTGTAGTAGAGCCTGAAGTCAGGTAGGTTGATTCTTCCAGTTCCATTCTTCTTTCTCAAGATAGCTTTGGCTATTCGAGGTTTTTTGTATTTCCATACAAATTGTGAAATTATTTGTTCTAGCTCTGTGAAGAATACTGTTGGTAACTTGATAGAGATTGCATTGAATCTATAAATTGCTTTGGGTAGTATACTCATTTTCACTATATTGATTCTTCCAATCCATGAACATGGTATATTTCTCCATCTATTAGTGTCCTCTTTGATTTCTTTCACCAGTGTTTTATAGTTTTCTATATATAGGTCTTTAGTTTCTTTAGGTAGATATATTCCTAAGTATTTTATTCTTTCCGTTGCAATGGTGAATGGAATTGTTTCCTTAATTTCTCCTTCTGTTTTCTCATTATTAGTGTATAGGAATGCAAGGGATTTCTGTGTGTTGATTTTATATCCTGCAAATTTACTATATTCATTGATTAGTTCTAGTAATCTTCTGGTGGAGTCTTTAGGGTTTTCTATGTAGAGGATCATGTCATCTGCAAATAGTGAGAGTTTTACTTCTTCTTTTCCAATTTGGATTCCTTTTATTTCTTTTTCTGCTCTGATTGCTGTGGCCAAAACTTCCAAAACTATGTTGAATAGTAATGGTGAAAGTGGGCCCCCTTGTCTTGTTCCTGACTTTAGAGGAAATGCTTTCAATTTTTCACCATTGAGGATAATGTTTGCTGTGGGTTTATCATATATAGCTTTTATTATGTTGAGGTATGTTCCTTCTATTACTGCTTTCTGGAGAGTTTTTATCATAAATGGGTGTTGAATTTTGTCAAAGGCTTTCTCTGCATCTATTGAGATAATCATATGGTTTTTATTTTTCAATTTGTTAATGTGGTGTATTACATTGATTGATTTGCGGATATTGAAGAATCCTTGCATCCCTGGGATAAAGCCCACTTGGTCATGGTGTATGATCTTTTTAATGTGTTGCTGGATTCTGGTTGCTAGAATTTTGTTAAGGATTTTTGCATCTATGTTCATCAGTGATATTGGCCTGTAGTTTTCTTTTTTTGTGGGATCTTTGTCAGGTTTTGGTATTAGGGTGATGGTGGCCTCATAGAATGAGTTTGGAAGTTTGCCTTCCTCTGCAATTTTCTGGAAGAGTTTGAGCAGGATAGGTGTTAGCTCTTCTCTAAATTTTTGGTAGAATTCAGCTGTGAAGCCATCTGGACCTGGGCTTTTGTTTGCTGGAAGATTTTTGATTACAGTTTCAATTTCTGTGCTTGTGATGGGTCTGTTAAGATTTTCTATTTCTTCCTGGTCGAGTTTTGGAAAGTTGTACTTCTCTAAGAATTTGTCCATTTCTTCCACGTTGTCCATTTTATTGGCATATAATTGTTGATAGTAGTCACTTATGATCCTTTGTATTTCTGTGTTGTCTGTTGTGATCTCTCCATTTTCATTTCTAATTTTATTGATTTGATTTTTCTCCCTTTGTTTCTTGATGAGTCTGGCTAATGGTTTGTCATTTTTATTTATCCTTTCAAAGAACCAGCTTTTGGTTTTGTTGATTTTTACTATGGTCTCTTTTGTTTCTTTTGCATTTATTTCTGCTCTAATTTTTAAGATTTCTTTCCTTCTACTAACCCTGGGGTTCTTCATTTCTTCCTTTTCTAGTTGCTTTAGGTGTAGAGTTAGGTTATTTATTTGACTTTTTTCTTGTTTTTTGAGGTGTGCCTGTATTGCTATGAACTTTCCCCTTAGGACTGCTTTTACCGTGTCCCACAGGTTTTGGGTTGTTGTGTTTTCATTTTCATTCGTTTCTATGCAAATTTTGATTTCTTTTTTGATTTCTTCTGTGATTTGTTGGTTATTCAGCAGCGTGTTGTTCAGCCTCCATATGTTGGAATTTTAAATCATTTTTCTCCTGTAATTGAGATCTAATCTTACTGCATTGTGGTCAGAAAAGATGCTTGGAATGATTTCTATTTTTTTTGAATTTACCAAGGCTAGCTTTATGGCCCAGGATGTGATCTATCCTGGAGAAGGTTCCATGTGTGCTTGAGAAAAAGGTGAAATTCATTGTTTTGGGATGAAATGTCCTATAGATATCAATTAGATCTAACTGGTCTATTGTATCATTTAAAGTTTGTTTCCTTGTTAATTTTCTGTTTAGTTGATCTATCCATAGGTGTGAGTGGGGTATTAAAGTCTCCCACTATTATTGTGTTATTGTTAATTTCTCCTTTCATACTTGTTAGCATTTGTCTTACATATTGTGGTGCTCCCATGTTGGGTGCATATATATTTATAATTGTTATATCTTCTTCTTGGATTGATCCTTTGATCATTATGTAGTGACCTTCTTTGTCTCTTTTCACAGCCTTTGTTTTAAAGTCTATTTTATCTGATGTGAGTATTGCTACTCCTGCTTTCTTTTGGTCCCTATTTGCATGGAAAATCTTTTTCCAGCCCTTCACTTTCAGTCTGTATGTGTCCCCTGTTTTGAGGTGGGTCTCTTGTAGACAACATATGTAGGGGTCTTGTTTTTGTATCCATTCAGCCAGTCTTTGTCTTTTGGTTGGGGCATTCAACCCATTTACGTTTAAGGTAATTACTGATAAGTATGATCCCGTTGCCATTTACTTTATTGTTTTGGGTTCAAACTTATACACTGTTTTTGTGTTTCCTGTCTAGAGAATATCCTTTAGTATTTGTTGGAGAGCTGGTTTGGTGGTGCAGAATTCTCTCAGCTTTTGCTTGTCTGAAAAGCTTTTGATTTCTCCTTCATACTTGAATGAAATCCTTGCTGGGTACAATAATCTGGGCTGTAGGTTATTTTTTTTCATCATTTTAAGTATGTCTTGCCATTCCCTCCTGGCTTGAAGAGTTTCTATTGAAAGATCAGCTGTTATCCTTATGGGAATTCCTTTGTGTGTTATTTGTTGTTTTTCCCTTGCTGCTTTTAATATTTGTTCTTTGTGTTTGATCTTTGTTAATTTGATTAATATGTGTCTTGGGGTGTTTTGCCTTGGGTTTATCCTGTTTGGGACTCTCTGGGTTTCTTGGACTTGGGTGATTATTTCCTTCCCCATTTTAGGGAAGTTTTCAACTATTATCTCCTCAAGTATTTTCTCATGGTCTTTCTTTTTGTCTTCTTTTTCTGGGACCCCTATGATTCGAATGTTGTAGCGTTTAATATTGTCCTGGAGGTCTCTGAGATTGTCCTCATTTCTTTTAATTCGTTTTTCTTTTATCCTCTCTGATTCATTTATTTCTACCATTCTATCTTCTAATTCACTAATCCTATCTTCTGCCTCTGTTATTCTACTATTTGTTGCCTCCAGAGTGTTTTTAATTTCATTTATTGCATTATTCATTTTATATTGACTCTCTTTTATTTCTTCTAGGTCCTTGTTAAACCTTTCTTGCATCTTCTCAATCTTAGTCTCCAAGCTATTTATCTGTGATGCCATTTTGATTTCAAGATTTTGGATCAATTTCACTATCATTATTCGGAATTATTTATCAGGTAGATTCCCTATCTCTTCCTCTTTTGTTTGGTTTGGTGGGCTTTTATCCTGTTCTTTTATCTGCTGGGTATTCCTCTGTCTCTTCATCTTGTTTAAATTGCTGAGTTTGGGGTGTCCTTTCTATATTCTGGCAGTTTGTGGAGTTCTCTTTATTGTGGCGTTTCCTCGCTCTGTGTGGGTTTGTACAGGTGGCTTGTCAAGGTTTCCTGGTTAGGGAAGCTTGTGTCGGTGTTCTGGTGGGTGTCCAGTAATGAGTTATGAGATGTCTATGGTTTAAAAAATTTTTTTTTAATTAAAAAAAAAAGAAAGAATGATCGTAAAAATAGTAAAAATATATCTAGGACTTTCTCTGGTTTTGTTGTATGGTGGGTTCAGTTCATTTTTGGCTAGTTCCTTGGTCCGACTTATATTTCTCAAGATCTATAGGCCCCTTCCTATGTAGTCCGTAGTAACCACGGGGTTTTAATCTATTGCCTGTAGCTTCCAAGGTGTTTCCCTCTGTTATAACTTCTTCTGTTTGCTGGTCTCTTCAGTGTCTGGCTTCCGCCCTGACACAAAGGGGACGGTGGGGGAAACTTTTTTTTTTTTTTAGGCTCACTTGTTCAGTCGCGCTGTGGGGAGGGAGGGAGTGATGCTGCAAACAAATAACACTGGCGTGCGCTCACAATACCTCAGCCACACTGGGTCTGCCCCCACTCACGGCGCATGTAGCCTCCCTGCCCACACTGCTTGGGCTCTAGGTTGTTCTGCCGAGAACAATCCGAGGCCGGCCCTGGGCTGCATGTACCTCCCAGGTCCAAGCCGCTCAGGTTCAGGCACTCGGGTAGTCCTCAGAGGCGCAGACTCAGTTGGGCCTGCGTTTTGTGCTCTTCCCAGGTCCGAGCAGCTCAGATGATGAGGTGTTTGGCGAGCGCCAATGCTGCGACTTATCGCCTCCCCGCCACTCAGTTATCTGGGTGTAAAACCGGCGCACCTTCTCAGGCAGATGTTGACCGTCCAGACCCCCAAGCAGTTTTAGCAAAGAAGCCTGCTTACAGTTTTATAGATAATGTCTCTCTGGGGCTGCGATTGTCCCCTTCCGGCTCTGGCTGCCTGTTACCGGAGGGGGAAGGTCTGCAGCCGACTATCTCTGTTCAGTCCTTTGTTCCGTGCTCGGGCCTGGCGGTGTCTTAGGTTGGGGCTGGCTTTTCGCGTGGTAGATATCCCACAGTCTGGTTTGCTAGCCCAAATTATTTCGCTCAGATAGCGCTCAGGGTATTCAGGCCAGATTCTTATTCTGAGCGATGCAGCCCGCGCCGTGCCTCCCTGCCCAGCCCCCGCTTGCTAATGGCGTGTGCAGGTGTCTGCACTGCTTATCCGCTGGGGGAGTTACCGTAGGGCTCGCAATCTGCGAGTTTTAATTGTTTATTTTTTCTCCCTGTTATGTTGCCCTCTGTGCTTCCAAAGCTCGGCACAGATTCAGCAGTGAAAAGGTTTCCTGGTGTTTGGAAACTTCTCTCTTTTTAAGACTCCCTTCCTGGGATGGAACTCCGTCCCTCCCTCTTTTGTCTCTTTTTTTTTGTCTTTTATATTTTTTCCTACCTCCTTTCGAAGAGTTGGGTTGCTTTTCTGGGTGCCTGATGTCCTCTGCCGGCATTCAGAAGTTGTTTTGTGGAATTTACTCAACGTTTAAATGTTCTTTTGATGAATTTGTGGGGGAGAAAGTGTTCTCCCCATCCTACTCCTCCGCCATCTTGGCTCCTCCTTCCGAATGTTGAGTTTTAAGCTAGTTTTACCTCTCTTCACTTTCACTCTCATCAAGAAGCTGTCTTCACTTTCTTGCATTAAAGTTGTATCATCTGCATATCTGAGGTTGTTGATATGTCTACAGGCAATCTTGATTCCACTTGTGAGTCATGCAGCCCAGCATTTCACATATTGTACTTGGTTGGGAAGATTCCTTGGAAGAGAGCATAGCAACACACTCCAGTATTCTTGCCTGGAGAATCCCCATTGACAGAGGAGCCTGGCTGGCTATAGTCCTTGGGGTCACAGAGTGGGCCATGACTGAGCAACTAAGCACAGCACAGCACTACATTGTGAATGTAAGTTAAATGAGCAGAGTAGAAATATAGTTTTGTTGTACTCCTTCCCCAATTTTGAACCAATCTGTTGTTGTATGTCCAGTTCTAGTTGTTGCTTTCCATTATTTTGGGTATATACCTAGGAAAGGACCTTCTGGGTCACATTGAAATGACGGTGTTCTTGCTTGTGGAACCGAAGAATGGAATCCATGAACATGCAAACATTCATGGTAGCAAGTGAATAGGATTTATTAAAGGGAAGGAAACTACAAAGCTCTCCGCATAGACACTGAGAGGGGGTAAAGAGTCCCCCCATAAGGCAGGGAATACAGCAGTTTTATATCTTTACCAGTATTAATCTGTACATTTTTGATTGGCTCTTGTTCTTAAAACGCATTATTTTTAACCAATCAGTTTAAAGGTCAAGATGCTTAACTTAACACCTTTATGGTTTCTCTTGATCCTCTCATTAAGTTACCAGTCTTCTTCATGCCCCCTGGCCATTTTACAATGCACTAGATGTATAGGCTTAAGATTAATGATCACTAGTTGTTTTTCCCTTTGGAATATGAAACAGAAGTTAATTACTGCCCTTCCCTGGATCTGAGTGCTGATATTTTATCAGACCAAGGACACATTCCTGGAATTTGGGACAAAGCATATTTTAGGTTAATGGAGTGAGATGTTTACTGAAAGCAAGACTGTGGTCTCAGAGCTCTACATTGACTGCCTAGCAATTTCTGCCTCAACCTGTTCATTCTATGTTTAATCTTTTTAGAAACTGCTTAACTATTTATGCCATCAGCTTCACTGTTTTACATTCCCATAAGCAGTGTGTGAGAGTTCAAAGTTCTCCACATCCTCATCAACACTTGGTATCACCCTCTTTTTATTTTGTTTATAGTCATTCTGGTAGGTATGATGTGGTATCTTATTGTGGTTTTGAGTCACATTTTCCTCATGACTAATAATGTTAGACATCTTTTTGTGTGGTTCTTGGCCATTTGTGTATATATTTTTAGTTGCTTTCTTTTTGTATTTTTATTTCTTCGTTGTAGGTATTCTGTGGGGAAATTAACAAGATGGCACCAGTCGGGCTCTCACCCCATGTTCTGTAAACAAACTTTGCAGTTTATGTAACAGTGGATATCACAGCACCTTGCGTTCCCATCATAAGGTACTTGCTTGGTCACACCCTACTTTGTGCAGTGCTCACGAATGAGCTCCACCTAAAAAGCAGCAGTATTTAACTGCTGCATCATGGCTGTGTCCCTTGGCTCAGCCATGAGAGGAGAAAATATATCGTGTCTGCTGCATCAGCCGGAAGAGGATAAACCTGTCTGCTATCCCTAAGGCTCCTCCAGTTTCCTTTCATCTTCTTAGCTCGCGCCTTGCCTACCCAGGCTTCAGAGAACAGTGCAAACACTGTGACAACAAGACAATTGGAGTCACAAACAGGATGAAGAGCAATACATATTCTTTATATATTCTGTTAAAGCTTTATTAGATATATGATTTGCATGTATTTCTCTTATTCTGTAAGTTTTTCACTTTTCTGATAATGTCCTTTGATGCACAAAATTCTTAATCTTGATGAAGTCTAATTTGTGTGTCATATGTTTCTCCTGCGTTTGGCATCATACCAAACGATCCAATGTCAAATACAAGAGTGGGAAACTAATTCATATGTTTTCTTCTAAGACTTTTATGACTTTGATATACATCTCAGTCCTTAATCAAATTTGAATTAGCTTTTACATGGTGTGAGGAAGGGTCCCAACTTTGTTTTTTTTGCATTCAGAAATCCAGTTTTCCCAGCACCATTTGTTGAAGAAACTACTGTTTTTCCATTGAATATACTTGGAACCCTTTTGAAAATCAGTTGTTCAGAAAAATTTCTGTACTATTAACTGTATTAAATTGTTATTTCTGGGCTTTCAATTTTATTTACTATGGGTAGTATTTGAATTATAACAATATTAAATCTTTCTCTTTTCATTTATTTAAGTCTTATCTTGCTTCTTTCAAGATGTCTTATAGTTTCTAGTATATGATTGTTTTACCTCTTTGCTTAAATTTATTATTAGATGTTTTGTTCTTTTTACATGATGTTGTAAGTGAGACTGCTTATTAATTTCCTTTTTGTGTGTATATTCACTAGGGATATTGGTCTGTGAGTTCCCTTTTTCTTATATGTCTCTAGCTTTGGTATCAAGATAATGCTAACCTTCTATAATGACTTAGGAAGTATTTTTGGAATAATTTGAGAGGGATTAGTGTTGATTCTTTTTTAAATATTTAATAGGATTTTCCAGTGAGGCCATTTGACCCTGGGCTTTTCTTTGTTGGAGGATTTTTGATTATTGGTTCAGGCTATATAATTAGTATAGGATTATTGAGATTTTCTATTGCTTATTGAGACATATTAGGTAATTAATGTGCTTGTAAGAATTTGTCTAGACACCTAATTGTCCATAATATTTTCTTAAAATCTTTCCTGTCACTGAAGACATGTTTTAATTGATGAAGAGAAAATTGTGAGGTTCTTCTGTTTCTACAGTTGTCAAAAGAAATGATTCTGTTGTTAAAAATTTTTATTGTGCCTTATCTCTCAATCTTAATATTGTACCTTATTGGGGATTTTAATGGTTAGCTTCATGTTGTTGTTCAGTCATCAAGTCGTGTCCAACTCTTTGTGACTCCATAGACTGCTCATGCCAGGCTTCCCTTTCTCTCACCATCTCCAAGAGTTTGCAAGTTCATGTGTACTGCATTGATGATGCCACCCAACCATCTCATCCTCTGTCATCCTATTCTCTTCCTGCCTTCAATCTTTCCCAACATCAGGGTTATTTTTCCCATGAGTCAGCTCTTTGTACCAGGTAGCCAAAATATTGGTGCTTCAGCTTCAGCATCAGTCCTTCCAAAGAGTATTTAGGATTGATTTCCTTTAGGATTGACTGGTTTGATCTTGCAGTCCAAGGGACTCTCAAGAGTTTTCTTCAGCACCACAGTTCAAAAGCATTAATTCTTGGTGCTCTGCCTTCTTCACTGTCATACAGAATTTAAAATTTTGGAATCCGATTTTGGAAAATTGTTGAAAAAATTCTGGCTGGTGGCAGACACTAGGGGAAATTATTGACAAAATTCTTACTAGTGTAAGAAAATTTTATTCTTAGTGAAACCATTCAATAGATTTTCATCTTTATACTACTACAATCAGTAATCAAAGGTAATGTGATAACCGATGCCAATATATTGGTTGCCAAAGATAAAATGTAGAAATAAATACATTCTTTCTTTCATCCACCATTCAGGGAACTGTGAAAAATACAGATAATCTTAGATAAATCTCTCTTGTCATTTTATCATTTGATTATGTGTTACAACTCCACCCCCTCCCAACACAAACAGTCCTAATCAGAGATTAGTGTCTTAATACAATACAAAGTGGCCTTCTTTCAAAGGTCTTTAACAAGTTCCAGTGTTGAAATTTCAACAAAAGGAAACATTTGGATGAATAATTCTGTGATAAGGGGTGCTGGCAATGGCACCCCACTCTAGTACTCTTGCCTGAGGAGCCTGGTGGGCTGCAGTCCATGGGGTCGCTAAGAGTCAGACACGACTGAGCGACTTCACTTTCACTTTTCACTTTCATGCATCGGAGGAGGAAATGGCAACCCACTCCAGTGTTCTTGCCTGGAGAATCCCAGGGACGGCGGAGCCTGGTGGGCTGCCGTCTATGGGGTCGCACAGAGTCGGACACGACTGAAGCGACTTAGCAGCAGCAGCAGACACTCAGAGGTCCTAAACTTTGCCCAGGTAGAGAAATGATTTGAATTCTACCTGTAGATTATATCATCACGTTCCTAAACTGGTCAAATCCCAGATGATCAGTAAGTTTCCCACTGTGTGGAAAACACTGACTGGATAATGACTCAGATTTGCTTCCAGTCTCAAGTTTCTGTCATTTAAAATAAGTCCGTGGTGTCTAGGGTTATGAGATCAAATTGTGTTTCTTTGTCACTGGAAATCCCCACTTCAAATCTAAGAACAGGCCATTCAAAAACTCTCACTGAGGCAACACACTTGGTAGAAAAGCATGACTTCATTTGGCATGATTTGTCTTCAAATCAGGTCAGTGATTTGGATGTGAATGAGTGAATTGTTCATGGGCATTGGATCAAATTAGACTTTCATTTATTTTTAGAAATTCATTAGACCAATTATGAGAACCACAAAAGGATGTCTTATGACTGAGAAGTGCAAATTATAAGAACAGTAATATTCATTGTTAAGTGTGAGATGAAAATTTTTGTGTAGCTTACTCATTAAAACCTGTTTCCTTTTACAGAAATGTCTTTTATATAATGCAGATATCAGGTAAAAGGCACTGTACCAAAGCATAATTACTGAGTGTACAACACCCTAGTAAACTTAAATTGTTTATAAAATACATTCAGGTCAGAATTTATAGAGAAAATAAAAAAAAAAAGTTTCTCTTTGTTATTCTGTTCTCAATTGTGGAAATGCACTAATTGAGTTTCATATATGTAGAAACAGAAACTAAAATTATTATGCACTTGGTTCTTTGTTGCCCACATTTAAGCAATTCCAGTAAAAATATTACTAGGGTGATACATACCCTAGTCTAGGAAAGGGGGCATAGACTTTGTAGTCTGACTCATTTATGTCTAATTCTAGTGCTCTTTAACTTTTGGCATCTCTCTTAGATTCCTCAACGTTAATATACTCACAGTAAAATAGGGACAGTTGTCTATTTTTTAAGAATAAAAAGTCAATCATGTGAAAAAAATATGTCTCTTATATACCTAACATCTAATTGATTCTACATAAACAATAGCTAATTTAATCTAGCATCATGTAATTAAGTACATAATAGTAAATGGAAAATATTAACATTGAATTTATACTTTTCTTTACAAACCCTTAGAAATATTACAAAACAGGGTTACACTATTTATACAACTACTTTTCATTTGTCATGCTTAACCATTTTCTAATCATTTAAATCTCAACAAATAGAAAAGTGTGTATAAGAATTTCTAAATACTATTGGTATTGAAAAAAGTCTTCCCTAGACTTTATATTTTGTTGTAATCAAAACTTCCAGTTAAAGAGAAAACATCAATCCTTTACCAGACTGAAAAACCACCTACTAATATATTCACAGCCCACGCAGAAGCATTTGAGGTTTAGAGATTTTTTTTTTTAAGTTTGAATTAGCAACTTAAGTTTCTTCATGTTTATCACAGCCAAATTACTGAGGAAACTAGAAAAAAAACTTTTGAATAGCACTAGTCTCCCTTAGCTAAACGTCAGATTATGGAGACATCTTGACACTTGTCTATAAGTAAGCAATTTAATAAAGAACAGTTTATATAATAATTTATTTGGTGATTTCAGTGAAAATGCCTGTACAGACAGCTATTACAGTACAATTACAGTGTATATGCTTGACTTGAGGAGTTCTCTTGCAATCTGAACACTGTGTTTGTAAAGCAAATGTTTTATATTGAAGAAACAAAACGAGACAGCGTTTATGCGAATTGGAAGCCAATATCACTGTATAGAGTAAACTTGTCAAGTGAGACTGTCTACAAATAGTTCTAGGTTCCACTTCCTTTAGTTATGAGACCTGTTTCAGATTAATACTATTATCCATATAAAAATTGATGATATGAGATGGGATTTTCAGTCAGGTTAACACGATCTCAAATTAGGGGTTCAAAGAATTCAATTGCTGTAGCTCCTTTCCCTGAAATTGAACAAACTTTTGGTTTTGTTGAGGATGATGATGATTGATAATGATCTTGATAGAATTGTTAGGTAGCAGACTGGAAAACAACAGAGACTGAACACCTTTTACAGGCTGTTGGATGACTATTCAACTTCCTTTTTCTTAGTGTGTTGTTTATAAGTGATTTGATTATAACTGTCAGTCAGATTTCCAAGGCCTTTACAACTAACAAAGAAGCTGTGGTTTCCATTGATCGGACCCTTGGGTAGACCTATACACATGGAAAATTGTTTTAAAAAAGCCTGCATCAGTAGCCAAGACAGTAATCAGAAAGTACGTTTGCATGTAGATTTCTCAATTGCATTAGCTTGACAAGAATGTACCAAAAACCAAGTTGCATTCTGATGAGGTATTTTTTACAGAAATAGAATGATACTTCAAATAAAGCAGACTCAGTGTCTGCTTAGGACCTTGTCTAATTACCTGTAGCAAAACAAGGCAGAGTGGAAAAGACTCAGAGCTCAAATCACCCTACACCCTGTAGAACAGAAAGCACTAAAGGGACAGACACCGCCTTTTTGAAAACAAAAGCCTAAGATGCCAAAGTGTAACAGAAGCTTGAATTCCAGATAAGCAATCAGAAAACTAAGACAGAGGGCAGAATCCTCTAGAAAGAAGAGGGTATTAGCCAAGAATACAAGGCCACACACAGAAAATAACTTCCTTCACAAATGTCAATTGGCACTTGAGAAAAGAAAGTATGGACTGAAGTGTTCAGGCCTCTACTAAAAAAGGAACTCAGACCCAAGCTGTAAGATTGAGGTCAAGGACAAATTAAAAAAAAAAAAAAAAATCCATTGTCTTTTACATCTTTGGTGATTAGAGAGGATGACATACTTTCTATCGTTTAGGCAAAATGTCAGCCAACTATTTTTGTAGAGGTCCAGATAATAAATATTTTAAGCTTTGTGAGCCATACATGTTTTTATCACAACAGGAATTTGGTAAATGAACATTCTTGGCTGTATTCCAGTAGCTTTTTTTTTTTTAAACAAAAACAAGAGGTTGGGCAAGATTTTTCTAGCGGGACACAGTCTGCAACCCTGGATTTAGGTACTAGAACAAAAATATTACCTGTCATGTGACAACTTTGTGCTATTCTATGCTACTTACACTAATGTGGTCAGCAGAATTCTTTTGGAATCATGCTGGAATTTGGAATCAGACTGAGTCAGTGCTAAGAGTAGTGAGTTATCAGCCCACATTTCTTCTCTGGCCTCACCTCTTACTGCTCACTTCCTTGGTTGTTCTAATTGGCCATGCAAGCCTTCTTGTTGCTTAAATATCCAGGGAAAGCTATAATTTCAGGGTCTTTGATCTTGCTGCTGCCTTTATTCAAAATATTCTTCTTCTAGTTACCTCCCCTCAAATGTTTGTTCAAATATGCCTTTATTTGTCAAGGGTGTGTCTGGAAACAGATTTCATCTCAGATGTTCAAATGGGAAGAACTTAGTTAACCCACGTAGTTGTGGGAAAGATGAAAGGAACAGGCAAAGAGTGACATGCAGGATCTGACAAGAGCAGAAAGGGAGGATCAAGGGAGGAATCTCAGTACCCTGAACTAAAAGAACAATGAGAGAGTCCCAGTACTTGAGTGAGAATTAAGAGTAGAAGACACTGGTCTTCATTCCATTGATTTCCTTGACTACGGGAAAAAAAAAAAAAGTCATGTAGATAAACACAGAGAATTGGGTAGAGAGTGTGTGACTTGTTATCTGTATCCTTTAGAGATACTCTCTGAGAGTAGACCCTGAACAACTGGGAGAATAGGATGACTGGTGTCTTGTAAGTCAACCTTTTTTTTTTTTTTTTTGAATTTAAAATTTTTCATTTATTTTATTTTATTTTTTAACTTTAAATATTGTATTGGCTTTGCCATATATCCACATGAATCCACCACAGGTATACACGTGTTCCCCATCCTGAACCCTTTAGGCCAACCGTACATATGTACAATGGGCTTATGGTGGAGGTAGCCATGGTGGCTACTGACACAGTGGTGTGGGCTCCTTCTCACAAAGGCTGGTAGAGCTCCTACTGCTGCAAAATTCTGTCAGCATCAGAGACTCATACTAGGGCCTCCATAGGATACTCCTTTGAGGAGGTCAACCAACCACTTGGCTACACGTTGATTAATTTTGATTCTTTCATAAAAGGTCAGCAATCGGTCCTGAGCAAGACTCAGGTAAAAGCTTGTTCTTGCTCTCAGTGTGTAGGACAGTACCACTACCTGAGCATTCTCAGGTATTCTGATATGCAGCTCTGTATTACGTACCTCAGGCAAGGAGCCTGTTTTATGGTGAAAGAGATGCAGCAATGGGCACAAGCCATTGCATACTAAATACTGCATCCTCCAAAAAGAGGTGACCTGAGAAAGTTTTGTAATAGATTTTTTTTTATTATTATTATTATGGTACAAATGAACCTATTTCCAGGGCAGGAACAGAGACACAGAAGTAGTGGACAGACCTGTGGACACAGGGTTGGGAGGGAAACAGGGTGGGATGAATAGGGAGATTGAGTCTGACATATATACAGTACCATGTGTAAAATAGATACCAGTGGGAACCACTTAATACTATAGGGAGCTTAGCTCAGTGATCTTCACTTCACAGGAGGTAGATGACCACCCCCTCACCCGGGGTAAAGTGAATAGAGATTCATTCCCTGTGGACTGAAACTCCAAGACAAGAATATCAGGACAATTAAGGGAGGAAGCTAGGCCATGCCTGGACCACCTTCTCATCCGTGAAGCCCTCCCCAACCACACATGTGCAGAAAGTCTCCTTGGAGATCAAGGAGGAGTGACGCTAACTAATGCCAGGCTACTCGTAAGCCTTTGTGGAGAATCCATCATGGCAAAGAGATGAGAGAGTCTTCCCTGGTGGCTCAGACAGTAAAGAATATGCCTGCAATGCAGTACACCTGGGTTCGATCCCTGCGTCAGGAAAATCCCCTGGGGAAGGGAATGGCTACCCACTCCAGTATTTTTGCCTGGAGAATCCCAGGGACAGAGGAACCTGGTGGGTTATAGTCCAGGTGTCACAAAGAGTTGGACACAACTGAGTAACGTTCACTTTCACTTCACAGGAGATGAGCATGCACACAGGGGAGGATCCTGAGATATACCAATATGGACTATGAACCAGGCAAATTAAAATGATTGCTGTCAAAGGAAACAAAGATGAAATGCCCCACATAAGTGATTTAAACTGCCATGATAATGTGACTCATGGTCTCTCGCTCTGAGTCTGCGTATGTACCTATCCACACATACTGTTCTTTTTCCTCTTAACAAATTATTTGCTTCACTACTTTCCATCTTTGTGGAAAATCTTTCTGCAAAGATGAAAGGCCAGGGCCTGTATCACTGATCACTGGCCTAGTGGTTAGGATTTGGTGTTCTCACCGCTTTGACCCAGTCTCGATCTCTGGCTGGAAACCCAAGTCTCACTCCAAGCTGTTGCAGGCCAAAGTTACCCAAGATCATGGTGACCTAGATAGGTGGCACAGTGGGGTGAGAGGGAGGTCTAAGAGGGAGGGGATATGTGTGTGTGTGTATATATATATATATATATATATATATATATATAGCTGACTCATTTTGTTGTACAGCAGAAACTAACACAACATTGTAAAGCAACTATACCTCATTAAAACATAAGAATAAAAGTAAACATCTAGAAAAAATAAAAGTGAAGCTAAGCACAATCTTGACAATAATATTCATGCAGTTGGGATGATGTCCTTTGAGATGCAGAATGTAACTTCTTGACTCAATGGTCATTTAACCAATAAGATAGGCCATAGAGGCTAGGAACCAAAGGCTAAAGGTAGAAGTCTCCCTGTTTTCTTTACTCCTAGAGCCCAGTGCTTACTTTCTAAGAGCTGGCCAAGGGCCAGTCTTGAAAATAAGCATTTTGGGGTAATGTGAATGATTTGAACTGATTGAATTAATTCTTTCTTACATAATTATTTAGAAATATGAAGGAAAATATCAGATTAATACAAAAAGAATCAGAAAATGCTGAAGTGTTTGTTTCTATGTGGAAATATAGGGAGATGTAAAAGGCTGAGCTTTTAAAGGAAGATCCCTAGGAGGAGAGCATGGCAACCCACTCCATTATTCTTGCCTGCAGAATCCCCATGGGCAGAGGAGCCTGTTGGGTTACAGTCCCTAGGGTCTCAGAGTTGGACACGACTAAAGCAACTTAGCACAAAAGGTTGAGCATGGTATTCTTGGTTTGAGTAATAACTTGTGAGTGGCAACACCAGAAAGTATAGTGATTTAAGCCATATAGAAAACAGTTATATGCTTTTTAAAAGCATACTCTAAAATAAACTATTATATTTTATATAGACTTAAATGAGATTGATAACTTTAAAATGACTTTCTTAAAGATAGTTAAACTGAAATTAAGAAATATAATTTTTTTGTTTAACCCATTGGCAATTTTCCAGATATTTTCTAAGCTCTTTCTTTATTCCACTTCCATATATGGACAATACACTGTACTTTGGGACATCATAATCAGTTTCAGAAAAACATCTACTTCTGCTTTATTGACTATGCCAAAGACTTTGACTGTGTAGATCAAAATAAACTGTGGAAAATTCTGAAAGAGATGGGAATATTAGACTATCTGACCTGCCTCCTGAGAAATCTGTATGCAGGTCAAGAAGTAACTGCTAGAACTGGACATGGAACAACAGACTGGTTCCAAATAGGAAAAGGAGTTCGTCAAGGCTGTATATTGTCACCCTGTTTATTTAACTTATATGCAGAGTACATCATGAGAAACGCTGGACTGGAAGAAGCACAAGCTGGAATCAAAATTGCTGGGAGAAATATCAATAACCTCAGATATGCAGATGACACCACCCTTATGGCAGAAAGTGAAGAGGAACTAAAAAGCCTCTTGATGAAAGTGAAAGTAGAGAGTGAAAAAGTTGGCTTAAAGCTCAACATTCAGAAAACAAAGATCATGGCATCTGGTCCTATCACTTCATGGGAAAGAGATGGGGAAACAGTAGAAACAGTGTCAGACTATTTTTTGGGGCTCCAAAATCACTGCAGATGGTGATTGCAGCCATGAAATTAAAAGACACTTACTCCTTGGAAGAAAAGTTATGACCAACCTAGACAACATATTCAAAAGCAGAGACATTACTTTACCAACAAAGGTCCATCTAGTCAAGGCTATGGTTTTTCCTGTGGTCATGTATGGATGTGAGAGTTGGACTGTGAAGAAAGCTGAGCACCAAAGAATTGATGCTTTTGAACTGTGGTGTTGGAGAAGACTCTTGAGAGTCCCTTGAACTGCAAGGAGATCCAACCAGTCCATTCTAAAGGAGATCAGCCCTGGGTGTTTTTTGGAGGGAATGATGCTGAAGCTGAAACTCCAGGACTTTGGCCACCTCATGGGAAGAGCTGACTCATTAGAAAAGACTCTGATGCTGGGAGGAATTGGGGGCAGGAGGCAAGGGGATGACAGAGGATGAGATGGCTGGATGGCATGGCTGACTCAATGGGAGTGAGTCTGAGTGAACTCCGGGAGTTGGTGATGGACAGGGAGGCCTGGCGTGCTGTGATTCATTGGTTGCAAAGAGTCGGACATGACTGAGCGACTGGACTGAACATAGTTATCTAATATTATCAAAGGTAAGGTGTCAAAACCTTTCAATCACTATGCAAATTGTTGGAAACAATGTCAATGGAATAAACATGCCATCCTAAGTATTTCCTTTAACCATATGCAACCTATAATTTGAAATTCCCTCATGCTAGCTACGGAGAAGGCAATGGCACCCCACTCCAGTACTCCTGCCTGGAAAATCTCATGGACGGAGAGGCTGGTAGGCTGCATTCCATGCGGTTGCTGAGGGTCGGACACGACTGAGCGACTTCACTTTCACTTTTTACTTTCATGCATTGGAGAAGGAAATGGCAACCCACTCCAGTGTTCTTGCCTGGAGAATCCCAGAGATGAGGGAGCCTGGTAGGCTGTCGTCTATGGGGTCACACAGAGTCGGACATGACTGAAGTGACTTAGCAGCAGCAGCAGCATGCTAGCTATTTGTCTGTTTCAAGTATTTGCGCCTTAAAAGATACTGGTTACATTATAAAAAGTTTGTTAAAGTCACTCAGTAGTGCCCAACTCTTTGGGATTCCATGATCTATACAGTCCATGGAATTCTCCAGACCAGAATACTGGAGTGGGCAGCCTTTTCCTTCTCCAGGGGGTCTTCCAAACTCAGGGATCAAACCCAAGTCTCCCTCATTGCAGGCAGATTCTTTTACCAGCTGAGTCACCAGGGAATCCCAGGGTTACATTATAAATGTAATGAAAATGTAGCTATGCAAATCACACTGTCAAAGGCAGAGTCTTTTCTGTTGTGGTTTATACCAGCATATCCATTTCCTTGGCCAGCCAATATTTTTTAGCATCAGGTGATCAAATTTACATTTGTAACTAAGAGAGAAAATGTTTTGATCTCTTAACATTAAAAGGATTCTAGTTTGTAATTGAAAAGAACATTAAGTGAACTCCAACAGAGGGTATTATAATAGTTTTTTCATACATGTTTTAACTTTGCATTCAAATGGGTATATCTTTCATTTTCTCCTTTGCTTTTTGCTTCCCTTCATTTCACAGCTACTTGTAAGGCCTCTTAACACAGCCATTTTGCTTTTTTACATTTCTTTTTCTTGGGGATGGTCTTGATTCCTGTTCCTGTACAATGTCACGAACCTCCGTCCATAGTTCATCAGGTATTCTGTCTATCAGATCTAGTCCCTTAAATCTATTTCTCACTTCCACTGTATAGTCATAAGGGATTTGATTTAGGTCATACCTGAACGGTCAAGCAAAGGAGAAAAGGAAAGATATAAGCATCTGAATGCAGAGTTCCAAAGGTCAGCAAGGAGAGATAAGAAAGCCTTCTTCAGTGATCAATGCAAAGAAATAGATGAAAACAATAGAATGGGAAAGACTAGAGACCGCTTCAAGAAAATTAGAGATACCAAGGGAATATTTCATGCAAAGATGGGCTCAATAAGTGATAGAAATGGTAGGGACCTAAGAGACGCAGAAGATATTAAGAAGAGGTGGCAAGAATACACAGAAGAACTGTACAAAAAAGATCTTCATGACCCAGATAATCACGATGGTGTGATCACTCACCTAGAGCCAGATATCCTGGAATACAAAGTCAAGTAGGCCTTAGGAAGCATCACTAAGAACAAAGCTAGTGTAGGCATTGGAATTACAGTTGAGCTATTTCAAATCCTAGAAGATGATGCTGTGAAAGTGCTGCACTCAATATGCCAGCAAATTTGGAAAACTCAGCAGTGGTCACAGGACTGAAAAGGTCAGTTTTCATTCCAATCCCAAAGAAAGGCAATGCCAAAGAATGCTCAAACTATCACACAATTGCACTCATCTCACACGCTAGTAAAGGAATGCTCAAAATTCTCCAAACCAGGCCTCAGGAATATGTGAACGGTGAACTTCCAGATGTTCAAGTTGGTTTTAGAAAAGGCAGAGGAACCAGAGATCAAATTGCCAACATCTGCTGGATCATGGAAAAAGCAAGAGAGTTCCAGAAAAACATCTATTTCTGCTTTATTGACTATGCCAAAGCCTTCAACTGTGTCGATCACAATACAGTGTGGAAAATTCTGAAAGAGATGGGAATACCAGACCACCCGACCTGCCTCTTGAGTAATCTGTATGCAGGTCAGGAAGCAACAGTTAGAACTGGATATGGAACAACAGACTGGTTCCAAATAGGAAAAGGTGCACATCAAGGCTGTATATTGTCACCCTGCCTATTTAACTTATATTCAGAGTACATCATCAGAAACACTGGGCTGGAGGAAGCACAAGGTGGAATCAAGATTGCCAGGAGAAATATCAATAACCTCATATATGCAGATGACACCACCTTTATGGCAGAAAGTGAAGAAGAACTAAAGAGCCTCTTGATAAAAGTGAAAGAGGAGAGTGAAAAAGTTGGCTTTAAGCTCAACATTCAGAAACTAAGATCATGGCATCCGGTCCCATCACTTCATGGGAAATAGATGGGGAAACAATGGAAACAGTGGCTGACATTATTTATTTATTTATTTTTTGGCTCCAAAATCACTGCAGATGGTGATTGCAGCCATGAAATTAAAAGACTCTTATTCCTTGGAAGGAAAGTTATGACCAACCTAGACAGCATATTGAAAAGCAGAGACATTACTTTGCCAACAAAGGTCCGTTTAGTCAAGGCTACGGTTTTTCCAGTGGTCATGTATGGATGTGAGAGTTGGACTCTAAAGAAAACTGAGCACGGAAGAGTTCATGCTTTTGATTTGTGGTGTTGGAGAAGACTCTTGAGAGTCCCTTGGACTGTAAGGAAATCCAACCAATCCATCCTAAAGGAGATCAGTTCTGGTGTTCTTTGGATGGACTGATGTTGAAGCTAAAACTTCAATCCTTTGGGCACCTGATGTGAAGCACTGATTCATTTGAAAATACCCTGATGCTGGGAAGGATTGAGGGAAGAGGGAGAAGGGCATGACAGAGGATGAGATGGCTGGATGGCATCACGGACTCAATCGACATGGTTCTGGGTGGACTCTGGGAGTTGGTGATGGACAGGGAGGCCTGGCACGCTGTGGTCCATGAGGTAGCAAAGAGTCAGACATGACTGAGTGACTGAACTGACTGATACGTTTTAAAGGGAAAAGGAATGAACTATTGTGGCTTGATGACCTGTTTTTACACTGTTCTTATGCTCACAAGTGACTCTTTCATAGTACTGTATATAATTATTTGATTTTTTCTAGGACTAAGAAGACCTTGAAAAATATGATTCTATCATTTTAATATTGTTGCAGTCCATATGCTGGTTGGGAAAGAATTTCCAGACATGAGGCAGAATGAGAGGAGAATAAAGTTTAGGTTAGAGTGAGAGAACAGTAGACAGGCTCAAGGGAGAGCCAAAGGCTTTCTCAGGCTTGCAACCGATTTTTATAGCCTCAAGGCAGAGAAAATTCCTAATAATGGTGGCATTAGGTGATGGGTTAGGATGCTACAGGGTGGAGAGTAGGGTGGGTATTTTATATAAGGGAATAGGCCGATTTAGATCCAGAGGCTCATGGCAACAGTTGCTATGGGGCTTGGTCAGTTTCAGAGATTTTTATCCTATGAACTTGGTACAGGGCTCCACACCTGTGACCTTGGTATAGGGCTCCACAAATATTTGTGTCTATATGTGAATAAATGAGGCTGAAGCTTTGAGTAAGTATGTAAAGTATTTTACTTTTGTGTTATATATTACAATACGTATCAAAATAGATTTCTATAATCAAACATTTCTTGGAGAAAATATTGTCGTGGTGTTGGAGAAGACTCTTGAGAGTCCCTTGGACAGCAAGGAGATCCAACCAGTCCATCCTAAAGGAGATCAGTCCTGAATATTCATTGGTAAGGCTGATGCGAGATGCTGATGCTGAAGCTGAAACTCCAATACTTTGGCCACCTGATGCGGAGAAATGACTATTTGAAAAGACGCTGATGCTGGAAATGATTGAAGGCAGGAGGAGAAGGGGAGGGCAGAGGATGAGATGGTTGGATGGCATCACCGACTCAATGGACATGAGGCTGTGTAAACCCCGGGAATAGGTGATGGACAGGAAAGCCTGGCATACTGCAGTCCATGGGGTCGCAAAGAGTCAGACATGACTGAGCAACTCAACTGAATTGACTGAATTCAGAGGATAGAAGTACCAGTAAAAGAGATACTCTCAAGTAATTGCTGAAAAATGTTAATACTCATACATACTGAAAAGAATAAGTAGGCTTTTTAATGGAATAGGATTCTTAATATTCTACATAGTTTTGTATTTTCATTAGGTCTTTTACTTTAATACTTTTTGGATTAATTTTCTTTCTCCCAGGTCTCTGCTCTAGTAAGTGTAATGAGAAAAAATGCAAGCCTGTGGCAAAAATGGACTCTGGGAAATTATAGAAATGCTGGTATGCCTTCATTTCTTACGAAGGATAGTGTCCTCAAATGATCAAGTAAGCCACGTAGAAGCAGAAAAAAAAATGTTTATTGGAATGTGAAATATAAAATGCTTTACAGAAACAGCAAATGTAATCCCAGTTTAGTTCCAGTGTACTATATCTCAGTTCCAAAAGGTTTTCTCTTATGAATAAAGAAATAGTACTTTAGATATGTTGTAGAAATAAAATCTCCAATAACTAGTGACTTTGCAATGGCCAGGGTAGTAAACAGTAGAGTCTATTTTTCTCTATGTATTTTTCCATACTGAAATAGTTTATTTTTTCTTTATTTAGTGAAGGAAGTAAAAGAAGCAATATAATGCAAATTCAGGAAAACAGAGCTTGCTGAAGAGATTAGATTTGCATAAAATTAAAATAAAGTGTTGACTGATATTTGTGCAATGGTTTAATATAAATTGTCATTCTTGTGACTATATGAAGATGAGTAATTTTTTAAAATAAAAAGATAATTTTATATCAGAGCATTAGATTCTTGTCTGCTTGTGGGTTCTATAATTTTACTTCAATTTTAATTTGACTGAGAGAATAAAATATAACCCTTTATAGCAGGTTGTATGCGTGTGCATGCATGCTCAGTCATGTCTGAATCTTTGTGACACCATGGACTGTAGTTCACCAGGCTCCTCTGTCCATGGAATTTTCCAGGCATTAATACTGGAGCAGATTGCCCTTTCCTTCTCTAGGGGATCTTCCTGACCCAGGAATCAAACCCTTGTTTCTTGCATCTCCTGCATCGGCAGGGGTTCTTTACCAGCTGAGGCACCAGGATTAAGACTAATTAAATCAAATGTGGAATCAAAAGTTGTTTTTATTTTGGGGTATTAAGAAGGAAATGAAAATTATGCTAAATAGCTGAAAATTGTCCTAACTGATTAGCCCAAAGTTTTCATTCAGCTCTTACTTTGCTATGTGTACATTCACTCTCCTGAATAACTGGATGCTTCTGAAACACGAAGCCAAAGATGGCTAGTACGTTAGGCTAGAGAGTGTGCATCTAACACCAAGACAGTTTCCCTTGAGGACTGTTGTTTCCCTGTTTATTCTTAAATATTGTGTTTATATGTATAAGAAAGCAGAATCTCTCAAGAGCCACCCGCCATCACATCTAGTTCTTGTCCAGTGTTACTCAGCAGCTTTGGAGAGACTTTGAGACATTGTCTTTTTCAAACTATCACCTCAGTTCAGTTCAGTTGCTCAGTTGTGTCTGACTGCGACTCCTGGACTGTCACACGCCAGGCCTCCTTGTCCATCACCAACTCCCGGAGTTTACTCAAACTCATGTCCATTGAGTCAGAGCTGCCTAGGTGTCACCTATAACTGGTAAAATAATAAATATCATTATTTTTACTGCCTAATGATTTACTCCATTTCTCTTCTTTCTTTCCTTCTTTCTTTTTCTCTTCCTTCCTTCCTTTTTTCTTTCTTCTTTTTTCTTCTTTGCAAGGCTGTCTGAAAAGCAAAATATAGACAAGCAAACAAATATTTTGTGATATCATTGAGTCTGCTTTGGAGTCATGAAAAAATTAATACCATTATAAATCATTATACATAGCAAATCAAACATGTGGCTATACAGTTGTGTTACAGCAAAATCAATAAAGCATTTTGAATTTTTATGGGCTTTTCAAATCTTTGGAACTAAAACTGAAACAGGAGACAATATTATTAAATGACATATATTTACACCATTATTTTATAGCATCACAAAATTTAACTTCCTCAAATAAAGGTTGATAGTAAATGTAGTCTGCATTTTAGTTCATAACATTAGCAGTGAATTAAATTATTTCTACACATGATAAAATGGTTGAATAATTTATAATGAAAAAATAAAAACACCTGATTTCTACCCTTTATAACACTACATGGCACCTCCATAAAATAATTTAAATAGTAAGTTTTAGGAAGCTAATCTGGTAGGAATTTTTCTCTTTCTTCCTTTTATAAGAATACTTGAGTCTAGTTTCTTTACTGTCTTATTTTGCTTTTACTTTTCTCTCTAAAATCACAAATAGCCTCTATATTGTGTAGTTTATGCAAAAAAAAAAAAAAAAGAGTGAAGCATACACTTCCCTTGAAGTGGGAAAATGAACTTTTCTTCCTCTTAGAGAATACTGTAATATCCAAATTTAATAGTTTCTCCAAGAAACCTTTTGTTTCTCAATGTAAAAGAAAGAATGTGTCTATGTCAAGATGTCTTTAATAATCAGGACCTGCTTCTTGCTCTCTTTATGTGTACTAGAGTCAAGGGTTCATGAGGTTTGATCATAGCACGCCTCATGTTTTCCTGGGGGACCAAAGTCATGAAAAGGAAAATCTATGTTTAAAGTAAGTTTGAAAATATCTTGTCTTTTTTCTATCAATCAGAGCTAATATGGAAACTCATATAGACTTTACTTGACTTACACACACTCCAAGGAAGAATATCATATTTCACTTTATTTTCCTTTTGAAAACTCATGTGTACATTCCTAAATATACCTATTATGCAAAGCAACCACTGAAAAATTTAGCAAAGGGATTAAAATAGGGAAAAAAATCACTGCAAGAATTACAGTAATAAAAATTAAACAGTATTGAAGTTATTTGCTAATTAAACATTAAACTTATCTCAGATTTCCCCATGTAGTATATGAATTAACTTCAATGAAATCTTTAAGATGTATAAGAGTTGCCCATGTTCCTAAAACTTATCTGATGGCCTTAGCCTCATAGGAAAGTGCAAGACACAATAGCAGTGTCAATCACACCTAGATCAAGGGAGAGTCAACTAACAGTTGATGTATTGCCTAAGATGCTACTCCATGAAGACAGCAACATTTCTACTTAACATATCTGACTAGAGAAAATTTTTAAACTTTTTGCTTGGAAATTCCAAATATCTAGCTCTATTTGTGCATGTTCTTTAGGCTTCAAAATCTGGAGATGGAGTATCCTCTTTGAAATCATGTGGTATTAAACCACATAATAGGGACTCTACCTTTGTAGGTATAACCCCAATAGGGACTCTACATTTTTTCTGCTGAAACACTTTGTTTAAGGCCCTGGTTATCCCCACTCACCTCCCGACCATTTAGGAGTGGAGTTAACAGCAGCACAGTGCAAGTATAGACATGGTTGTTCTGAGCTTGTTAAACGGGCTATCCAGACGGACCTTCTTCCTGTTTACTCCAGTTTTAGGCTTTGTTCCTAAATAAAACCACAATTAGGGGGAAAAATCCTCTCCTTGTCTTTAAAGAGGTTGAGGGTGTCAAAAGCTTTTGGGTATAAAAGCCAGTGGATTTCAGTGCCTTATTTAGTACCCATACATTCCTGCCACTCACTCACACTCCTTCATCATATGGGGTTCCCTTAACTTACCCATACCTGGATGCTTTCTGCTCATGTAGCCCTCATCAGATTTCAGTTTATTGTGAAAATTTATAGACAGAACACTGTGTTGTGCTACTTGTGGCAATCCCTCAAGCTAAATTCTTAAAGTTTTTTGTAAATCTTATTTTTCTATTATTTCAGATGCTCTGTTGTGAAGTGATAACTTTATAAAAATGCTACTTATAATATATAACATACTATATATGATATACACTGTATTTTAAGATATACTATATCATATGTAATAAAATAATAATTGCTACCATTGATTGGATATATACATATACATCGGAGAAGGCAATGGCACCCCATTCCAGTACTTTCGCCTGGAAAATCCCATGGACGGAGGAGCCTGGTAGGCTGCAGTCCATGAGGTCACTAAGAGTCAGACACGACTGAGCGACTTCACTTTCACTTTTCACTTTCATGCATTGGAGAAGGAAATGGCAACCCACTCCAGTGTTCTTGCCTGGAGAATCCCAGGGATGGCGGAGCCTGGTGGGCTGCCATCTATGGGGTCGCACAGAGTCGGACACGACTGAAGCGACTTAGCAGCAGCAGCATACATATACATTTAGATACATATATACACATATGTATGCATATATATATGTATGTGAAGATACCCTGAATATTCATTGGAAGGACTCATGCTGAAGCAGAAGCTCTAATACTTTGGCCACCTGACACAAAGAGCCAACTTATTGGAAAAAATTTGTGTCAATGGACATGAATCTTAGCAAATTCTGGGAGATAGTGATGGACAGGGGAGCCTGGAGTGCTGCAGTTCATGGACTGCAAAGAGTTGGATGTGACAGCATCTGAATATCAACAAAAATATATTCATATATGCCATGTACTTTTAAAGATATGTAGGTACTCTTTAATTAATCTTCAGAGCAACTGTATGAAGAAATTGTTGTCTGCAGGCAGTGCTCCATGCATAATGGATGACTAGTGAATGTTTATAGCCATGGTAGATGCTATGATATGCTTTCCAGTTCTTTTTCTGAAGGACTTACTCCCCCAGCTGAGAATGTTGCCCAGTGGAAAAGCCTCAAGTGTCAGCTGTCTCAAGAAATTGTCCTTGAGTAATGAATACTCTCTTGTCAAGACCACTCAAATCTTGGGGCCAGACCTGGTGCAATGAGTGGGTTGATGTAGTAGCATAAGGACCCAAACATAACAACTCCAAAGGGTCATTCCCATGTCGGAGCTCCCCATGGGATTGGTTGGAGTTCTTGTTCCTCCCTTTGCCCTATCTCACTTTCTTTCCTCCCACCTTTGGTAGAGGTCCAGAGAGCATATCTCAGTAAATGTCCAGCAAGCTCATCTCTGACTTAAAATCAGCTTGGTCACTGCAACAGTGATCATGCAATTTATTGTCCAATCTAAGTCTGTTTTGTGAATGAAAGTGAAAATGTTAGCTGCTCAGTCGTGTCCAACTTTTTGTGACCCCAGGGACTGTAGCCCACCAGGCTCCTCTGACTATAGAATTTCCCAGGCAAGAATATTAGAGTGGGTTGTCATTTTTCTTCTCCAGGGCATCTTCCTGACCTAGGGATGCGACTTGGATCTCCTGCATTGCAGGTGGATTCTTTAGTGAAAGAGTATGCTAATCAGATGGAATGCAGGTACATCAAGCATAGACTAAAATTGTCCAAGTGAACTGAGACTTAAAGTCACTCTAGGTTTGGGGTAAAATAACCATGTGCTCAATACCATCTGAGTAATTGTAGACTGTTGGGCTGATTATTAACATCTCTAAATCTCACTCTCCTCATGAAACAAATGATACCTTTTACAGTGGTGAATGCAAGATTTGATTAAGATAAAGTAAGTGAAACACTGGTGTAATGCATGGGGCATAATACACAGTACCTCTTGTGATCATTATATCCAATCTACAGATGAAAATGTGAAAATCAGAGAGACTAAATAAATCTAAATGTTACCCATCTTGTTAAGTGGGATAGTCAGAATTCAAATTCAGTTTCCTGACTCCAAAACACATCCTAATAACCAAGTTACTCACTTATCTTTTTTAATGTACTTTTTTGATCATTATAATAGTTCATTCTTTGAAACCTCATAAACTACTTCCCAGTGATCTGATGCATCGAGTACTCTTTTGACTGCAAGTGAAAAAGCAAAACAACAAAAACAAACCTTAAATAACCAAAAGAGGAATGTGTTTACTCTAGTAGAAGAAAAGTTCAGGGAGAGTTCTGTGTTCAATTCTCATTTCTTCCATGTACATGACAATTGCACGTTTCTCCTTTCATATCTGGGATGCTTTTTTTCAGTTCTGGCTTTATTTGCACTCACACTTTCCCACATGTTTGGAAAGACAGCTACTAACAGCTTCAGGCCAGTGTAGCATGTAATTCCTGAGTTAAGAAAAGGAAAATCCTTTCCTAATCCCTTACAAGACTGTTTTGGGCCCCTTTGGCATCTATGCCCATCAGAATTTTATATTTTCCATTCTCTCTTTAAAGCTCCACTATTTCTTCCCCTTCTTCAGCTGATGGCCTAATTATTTATTTCACTGAGAAAACTAAAGCAAAAGAGAAAATGTCCTGATGGTTCCACCATCAAACTTGTCAGCGTATCTACAACTGAAATCGTGTATCTTGCTTTCCTTTCTTTGAGAGTGGTTGGTCTGTTCATGCTCCTACCAAAGACCAAACCACATCCCATCCTCTTACTAGAGAACTTTTCTTGAAGATTATCCTTTCTGGCTTCTCCTGCTACTGAATTATCCCCGTCAGCATTTGTATTATAGGAAGACTATGATTCAAACATCTCTTTTAATTCAATAAGTGAAAGAAAATTGATGCTTACTGTTAGCCTTAAAGATTGACTCAGAATGTGAAAATAGCTTTTATACTGAGTTTGAGTCTACTGAAATACTGTTTCAAAGATATAACTGTCCAAAGATGCATTTCATTGCTCCTCATTTTTTTTTCTCTTCCTTCCTCTAAATGAAAATACCTGCTACTGCCCTATTTTCTATTCCCCAGATCTTCATTTTTCACTGATTGAGAGTGAACAGCAATGATAATTAAACAATTGGGTGAAAACCAACTCCTCTGATTGTGCTAGCTATTTATCAGGTAACACCTCCTACTCAAGTTACTGAGAAGCAACCTACTTTAAAACTGTTGTTTAGTTGCTAAGTCTTGTCTGTATCTTTGCAATACCATGGACAGTAGCTTACCAGGCTCCTCTGCCATGGGATTTTCTAGTCAAGAATACTGGAATGGGGTGCCAGGGTATCTTCCTGACCCAGTGATTGAACCCATGTCTCTTGCATTGGGAGGTGGAGTCTTTAACACTGAACTCCCTGGGAAGCCCACTTTAAAACCACTGACTCCAAAAGAAGTTTAAGTAATAATTATAGGAGATGATTTTAGCTAATACCTGTGAGTCTATGAAATAATGTGTCCAAGCAAGGTTCTAGACCCTTATGTTTTACCAGATTTGAGACATGGTCAGTGTAGAGAAGCTGGGGGTAGTTAGAGATATCTGCTGTGGAAAGTGAATTGAATATAGAAGCTTTTTCTTGAGTACACATAATCATGACATAAAATGATGATGGTGCAGGATGAATAGCTCATATGATGAAGTTTAACCTACAATTTATATTTTATTAAGATGGAGAAGGTATCAGTGAAGAAATGATTGGTTTTCAAAGAGAAGATAATGCTCTATGCTAATATTAATAACAAATGATATTATACTTTAGAGTATGCAAAGTTCACTCATGTTGGTTACCTACTCAAAATTGACACAACCTTGTGAGGAGAAATTTGATATAAAGGTGTAGAAATTAGGAACAAGTGAAGTAAAGCAACTTTATTAAAGTCATCCAATATATGAAACAAACCTATGTTATGAGTGAAAAAAATGTACGAGACTTTAGATGTAGGGTCCCATCATGATAGCATGCTGTGATTAATCTAGATGTGACTATTAATGAAACTGGATATAAAGCCTGGCTCTCTTCAGAGTTTCAGGTAAGAAAATTTAGTATTTTAATTTTTTTTTTTTTGTAAATAGCAAAATTTTACTGATACATATAGCATTACTGGGAAGCCTGGTATGCTGCAGTCCATGGGATTGCAAAGAGTTGGACACAGCTGAGCAATTGAACAAAAACAACAGTATTATTATGGGTAAAAATACAGGAATGGGAGAATGTAGTCCTATACACAAAAGCAAATTATGTTTGAATTACTGAGTAGAATTTGAGTGTGACTCATTCACCATATGTCATTTTGCATCTATTATGCATGAAGATTGTTCTCAGGTGTGGGGATCTGGGGCTGAGTAAAATTTGCAACTACTGTCTACATGGGGCTTATCATTAATGTTTATCAAATGAATGATGTCTATTTAAGTAGCTTTTACTGGCATAAATGGAATCAATATTTTCACTCTGATTATTAATAGTCATCATGATAATGCTTGTGGTAGCAAGAATTTCATATATTGTGGGTTTAGTGGCAAAGAATTTCTATTTGGGTAAAATCATAGCATAAAGAGTCATTTGCTGATTCCTGTGATTAAAGTTGAAAATTCTATTATATTATTTGATTAAGGAGAAAGGGAGAAATAGCTAGCTTGCTCTTACAAGATAACAAGTACCTAAGTTGACCCTTATTGCCAACATCTGTTGAATCATCAAAAATCAAGAGTTCCAGAAAAACATCTACTTCTGCTTTATTGACTATGCCAAAGCCTTTGACTGTGTGGATGACAACAAACTGTGGAAAATTCTTCAAGAGATGGGAATACCAGACCACCTGATCTGCCTCTCAATAAATCTGTATGCAGGTCAGGAAGCAATAGTTAGAACTGGACATGGAACAACAGACTGGTTCCAAATAGGAAAAGTAGTATGTCAAGGCTGTATATTGTCACCCTGTTTATTTAACTTCTATGCAGAGTATATCATGAGAAACGCTGGGCTGGAGGAAGCACAAGCTGGAATCAAGATTGCTGGGACAAATATCAATAGCCTTAGATATGCAGATGATACCACCCTTATGGCAAAAAATGAAGAAGAATTAAATAGCCTCTTGATGAAAGTGAAAGAGAAGAGTGAAAAAGTTGGCTTAAGGCTCAACATTCAGAAAACGAAGATCATGTTATCCGATCCCATCACTTCATGGAAAATAGATGGGGAAACAGTAGCTGACTTTATTTTTTTGAGCTCCAAAATCACTGCAGATTGTAACTGTAGCCATGAAATTAAAAGATGCTTGCTCCTTGGCAGAAAAGTTATGACCAACCTAGCCAGACTGTTAAAAAGCAGAGATATTACTTTGCCAACAAAGGTCCATCTAGTCAAGGCTATGGTTTTTCCAGTAGTCATATATGGTTGTGAGAGTTGGACTATAAAGAAAGCTAAACGCTGAAGAATTGATGCTTTTGAACTGTGGTGTTGAAGAAGACTCTTGAGAGTCCCTTGGACTGCAAGGAGATCCAACCAGTCCATCCTAAAAGAAATTAGTCCTGAATATTCATTGAAAGGACCGATGCTAAAGCTGAAACTCCCATCTTTGGCCACCTGATGTGAAGAAATTACTCATTTGAAAAGACCCTGATGCTGGGCAAGATTGAAGGCAGGAGGAGAAGGGGACGCCAGAGGATGAGATGGTTGGATGGCATCAGTGACTCAATGGACATGAGTTTGAGTAAACTCTGGGAGTTGGTGATGGACAGGGAGCCCTGGTGTGTTGCAGTCCACAGGATCGTAAAGAATTGGACATGATTGAGTGACTGAACTGAACTAAACTGAAGTTGACCCTAGATTAAGAGTGGTGAAATATCAAATATGATGGTACTTAGGGGAAAAAAAATGAAACAGACACTCATCTGCACTGATTACTTTCTTCTTATTGTTGTTGCTGTTGTTAGTTGCTAAGTTGTGTCTTACTCTGTGGTGATCCCATGGACTGTAGCCTGCCAGGCTCTTTTGTCCATGGGATTTCTCAGGCAAGAATACTGGAGTGGGTTGCCATTTCCTTAGGGAATTAAATATGAATTGGTTTTCCATGAAAATAATTTGCTTTACTTTCTTGACAATATGTGAAAGGAAATAAAGATATTAGTAAAATGAGTTTATCAAGTTAAAACATATATAAACACAGAATCCACCTTATGAGAATATGAGTACTGCCTTTTCAGCATGAGAGGCTGAAATTTCAGAAATTATACCATTAAAAAGCAACTTGAAGGAAATATGGTGTGGTGTAGCCAAACCAAACAACAACCCTTAAATAAAAACCAAAAACCTATAGTTTGAGAGAAAGGAAAGAATCTTTTTTCAGCTCCACAGAATAATGTGTGGCCACAGTATATCATATGTAGGAAGTTTACATCTAATTACTCATATGCTTGTAACTCAGTCCATGAGTGTTAAATCTCTGAAAGGAGAGAATCATGAGAGTCAGATAATTCTAAAGTATCAGAGAATTTACAGGAAAGATGTGTTGAAGGAAAATCATAAGGAAATAAACTGTATGCAATTGTTTACAGCTAAATTGGGTTATGAATATTGAAGAGTATTTCCTAAGATGCCAAGTTTAAGACTGAGTCTTGATTATAAATTAGACTTAAATCATATATATGTATATGTGCTTGGTTGTACCCAACTCTTTGTGACCCATAAACTGTAGCTCTCCAGGCTTCTCTGTCCATGGAATTTTCCAGACAAAAATACTGGAGTGAGTTGCCATTTGCTACTCCAGGTGTTCTTCCGGACCCAGGGATTGAATTCTCCTCTCTTGCATTTCCTGCATTGGCAGGTGGACTGTTTACCGCTATGCCACCTGGGAAACCTATATATATATAATTTTATCTTATACATAATACTTATTTGCAAGTCAATGAAAATATTTTCATTTCATAATAAATTTCTTATAAAATGAAAGGGAAGTGATATTAGTGAAAATGGTAAAGAGAGGGCATCTGAAAATGATTTCCTTGGTAAAAACAATGAAAAAACTGGCAAAAATAATCAGAACTGACTTTTATAGAACTGTGAAAATGAATCAAATGCTTTCAGGAGTCTAGACAGGGTTTATTATTATTATTTTTTAGTTTATAAAGGTTTAATTTGGGGGAGAAACAGTGAGTTTTTTTATGTTTTTAACGTGCCTTATTCCTATTCTTCTGTCTATCGTGCCCTGGTAGCCCTAAAAACAAATATCTCTCAATCACTGGACACTAACGGTCAGGCAGCCACCAGTCTTATTCCCAGAGAATTATCACTTTTTGACATGGTGACTACTCACTGGCAGACCTGACTTACTCCTTTCTTTCTGTGACATAACTTGGGCCTTGTCCCACATGTGAAGCCTTTTCCCCCGGACATTTGTTGAAAATATTAAGAGGCAATTTTAAAATTTCATGGTAGCCAGAGGTGGCAGATAACAGCAATAATAACAAAATAATAATAGACAGTCATGAAGTTTAAAAGAAAAAGTTATTGAATGAGAAGTCCTTTGGGATTTTGAAAAGTCCTAACATGTTACTGGGAATCAAATAAAGTAAGCTCACTCACAGGTGTGTGGTGGTGCCCATTCCAAGCTCAGTGCCTGTGTTTAAGAAAGGTGTGAGAAGACTAGCTCTCACCGCTGGCTGACCTGGAGGCTCTGGGACAGCTGGAAGTGAAGGACAAGACATTTTCAGCTGCCAGGCTGGGTGTTGGAAGTGTGACTCAAAATGGGCACAGAGCGTCTCAGCAAAAACTGGCAGAATGATTGGATCCAAGCACTTAATGAAATCTCCATCCAGTTATTCACTGACCACTAATCTAATAGAGCAGAGACATCAGTGTCCAAACATGGCAAAGAACAAAGCTTTTGGAGAATTGATTCAAGAAAGATACTACACAAACATCCTACAATAACAACAAACTGCAAACCCATCAGACTCTAGGTCTTGGGAAAGATATAATTTTCAGGGCTCGGAAATTTTATTATTTAAAATGTTTTAACATTTTTTATTTAAATGCAACAAGCACATATAAGACATACAAAGAAAAAAAAAGTATGGCCCATAAATAAGGGAAATAAAGCGATCAATAAAACTGTCCATGAGATACCTTAGATTTTGCTTATTAGACAAAGATTTAAAATTAGCTATAAAGAACTAAAATAAACCATGTCTAAAAGAACTAAAAAAATGAGATTAATATCTCACCAAGCAACTACCTATACACAGATAGAACTTATTAAAAAGGAACAGTGCAAGAGGGTTCCCTTTCCTCAAATCCTCTCCATAGTTTATACATTATAGATTTATAAATAGTTTATAGATTATAGATTTATAAATAGTTTATAGATTATAGATTTATAAATAGTTTATAGATTACAGATTATAGTTTATAGATTATATAATGATGACCATTCTGACCATACCTCATTGTAGTTTTGATTTGCATTTCTCTAATATTGAGCCATGTTGAGTGTCTTTTCATGTGCTTTTTGACCATCTGTATGTCTTCTTTGAAGAAATGTCTGTTTAGATCTTCCTCCCATTTTTTGATTAACTTGGTTGCTTTTCTGGTATTGAGCTGTATGAACTCCTTGCATATTTTGGAGATTTTTTTTTGTCAGTTGTTTCATTTACAATTATTTTCTCCCATTCTGAGTGTTGTCTTTTAATGTTATTATTTTCTTTGCTATCAGCTCAGTTCAGTTCAGTCACTCAGTCGTGTCCTACTCTTGGCAACCCCATGAATCACAGCACACCAGGCCTCCCTGTCCATCACCGACTCCCGCAGTTCACCCAGACTCACGTCCATTGGTCAGTGATGCCATCCAGCCATCTCATCCTCTGTCGTCCCCTTCTCCTCCTGCCCCCAATCCCTCCCAGCATCAGAGTCTTTTCCAATGAGTCAACTCTTCGCATGAGGTGGCCAAAGTACTGGAGTTTCAGCTTTAGCATCATTCCTTACAAAGAAATCCCAGGGTTGATATCCTTCAGAATGGACTGGTTGGATCTTCTTGCAGTCCAAGGGACTCTCAAGAGTCTTCTCCAACACCACAGTTCAAAAGCATCAATTCTTCGGTGCTCAGCCTTCTTCACAGTCCAACTCTCACATCCATACATGACCACTGGAAAAACCATAGCCTTGACTAGATGGACCTTTGTTGGCAAAGTAATGTCTCTGCTTTTGAATATGCTCTCTAGGTTGGTCATAACTTTCCTTCCAAGGAGTAAGCGTCTTTTAATTTCATGGCTGCAGTCACCATCTGCAGTGATTTTGAAGCCCAGAAAAATAAAGTCTGACACTGATTCCACTGTTTCCCCATCTATTTCCCATGAAGTGATGGGACCAGATTCCATGATCTTCGTTTTCTGAATGTTGAGCTTTAAGCCAACTTTTTCACTCTCTACTTTCACTTTCATTAAGAGGCTTTTTAGTTCCTCTTCACTTTCTGCGTTAAGGGTGGTGTCATCTGCGTATCTGAGGTTATTGATATTTCTCCTGGCAATCTTGATTCCAGCTTGTGCTTCTTCCAGTCCAGCATTCCTCATGATGTACTCTGCATAGAAGTTAAATAAGCAGGGTGACAATATACAGCTTTGATGTACTCCTTTTCCTATTTGGAACCAGTCTGTTGTTCCATATCCAGTTCTAACTGTTGCTTCCTGACCTGCATACAGATTTCTCAAGAGGCGGATCAGGTGGTCTGGTATTCCCATCTCTTTCAGAATTTTCCACACTTTATTGTGATCCACACAGTCAAAGGCTTTAGCATAGTCAATAAAGCAGAAATAGATGTTTTTCTGGAACTCTCTTGCTTTTTCCATGATCCAGCGGATGTTGGCAATTTGATCTCTGGTTCCTCTGTCTTTTCTAAAACCAGCTTGAACATCTGGAACTTCACGGTTCACGTATTGCTGAAGCCTAGCTTGGAGAATTTTGAGCATTACTTTACTAGCATGTGAGATGCGTGCAATTGTGTGGTAGTTTGAGCATTCTTTGGCATTGCCTTTCTTTGGGATTGGAATGAAAACTGACCTTTTCCAGTCCTGTGGCCACTGCTGAGCTTTCCAAATTTGCTGGCATATTGAGTGCAGCACTTTCACAGCATCATCTTTCAGGATTTGAAATAGCTCAACTGGAATTCCGTCACCTCCACTGGCTTTGTTCATAGTGATGCTTTCTAAGGTCCACTTGACTTCACATTCCAGGATGTCTGGCTCTGGGTGAGTGATCACACCATGGTGATTATCTGGGTTCTGAAGATCTTTTTTGTACAGTTCTTCTGTGTATTCTTGCCACCTCCTCTTAATGTCTTCTGCTTCTGTTAGGTCCCTACCATTTCTGTCCTTTACTGTGCCCATCTTTGCATGAAATGTTCCCTTGGTATCTCTAAGTTTCTTGAAGAGATCTCTAGTCTTTCCCATTCTGTTGTTTTCCTCTATTTCTTTGCCTTGATTGCTGAGGAGACTTTCTTATCTCTTCTTGCTATTCTTTGGAACTCTGCATTCAGATGCTTATATCTTTCCTTTTCTTCTTTGCTTTTCACTTCTCTTCTTTTCACAGCTATTTGTAAGGTCTCCCGAGAATTAAGCCTCATTTGCATACTTTTGTTTTTATTTCCATTACTCTAGGAAGTGGGTAAAAGAGGACCTTGCTGTGATGTATGTCAAAGAGGGAGGGAGACTGGAGGGGGTTCAGCAGGGGGAGGACACATGCTTACCTGTCACTGATTCATGTTGATGTATGGCAGAAACCAACACAATACTGTAAAGCAATTATTCTCTAATAAACATAAAAAAATAAAATGAAATTAAAAAACTATAATAACAATAAAAATTTTTTGAGAAAAGCTTGACAGTAGATTTGGACAGACAGAAAAAAATGAATCATCTAACTTGCAGAAAGGTCAATGAGATTTTCCATTCTAAGGAATAGAAAGAAAAAAAAAAAGAATGAAAAAAAAAATAGAGTCTCAGAGACTGTGAGACACCATCAAGAATATAAAGATATATGCAAAGTGGGAGTCCTGAAAAGAGAGGAGAGAGAGAGAGAGAGAGAGAGAGAGAGATGGGCATAAAATATATTTGAAGAAATGATGGTTGAAAGCCTATAACTGGATGAAAGACATTACCTAAACACCCAAGAAGCTCAATGAATTCCAAGTCAGAAAGACTCAAAGAGACTCACAGTTAAATCATAATTAAACTGGTGGAAGTCAAAAACAAAGATAAACTCTTGAAAAAAACACAAGAGAAATGATTCATGATGTACAAGAGAGTGCATGAGATTTTTCACTGATTTTCCAACAGAGATTATGAAAACTAGATGAGTCTAAGATGACACAGTATTCAAAGTTCTGAAAGAAAATGATAACCACCAACAAAATAAAAAGACAACCTATTACATGGAAGAAAATATTTGCAAATCATTTATCTGATGAGGTTAATATTCAAAACATATAAAGAACTCATGCAACTCAGTAGCATAAAAACAAATAATCTGATTAAAAAATGAACAGGGGATCTGAACTGACATTTTTTCAGAGAAGTTATGCAGATGGTCAACAGATACATGAAAAGGCGCTCAATATCACTAATCAACAGAAAAATCAAAGCTACAATGAGATGTCTCCTCACACCTGTTAGATGGCTATTATCAAAAAGATAAGAATTAAATGTAGCTAGCCATGTGATGACAGAGGATGAGATGGCTGGATGGCATCACTCACTCAATGGACATGAGTCTGAGTGAACTCCGGGAGTTGGTGATGGACAGGGAGGCCTGGCGTGCTGCGATTCATGGGATCACAAAGAGTAGGACACGACTGAGCAACTGAACTGAACTGAACTGAGCCATGTGAAGGAAAGGAAATCCTTATGCACTGTTGATAGAAATCTAGGTTGATGCAGCCACTAAGGAGAGTAGTGTGGAATTTCCTCAGAAAATTAAAACAGATCTACCATACAGATCCAGCAGTTCCACCTCTAGATATTTACCTAAAGGAAATATAAACACTAATGTGAAAGGATATATTCACCCCCATATTGACTGCAGCACTATTTATAACAGCCAAGATATGGAAGCAACCTGAGTGCTTGCCAACAGGTAAATGGAAAAGACGTGACACACACATATATGCACAATGGAATGTTGTCCAGCCATAGGAATCTTGCCATGCATTGTGACAACATGGAAAAATCTTGGAGGGTGTTATACTAAACAAAGTCAGAGATAGAAAAACACCATAACAAAGCTCTTATATGTGAAATTTAAAGAACAAAAACAAAACCAAAAAAAAAAAAAAATGAACTCATAGATACAGAAAATAGATTGGTGGACCTCAGAGATAGGGGGTGAAGGTGGACAAAATGAGTAGAGGTATTAGATACAGTTGACTCAATGTGTAATAAGATCTTTCTTAAGCAGGAATAAATTAATAAAATGAAGGCTCTTTCTACAAGTCTAGAAATTTTTATCAATTGATTTGCAGACAGGATAAAAAGAGAATACTTACTTTGGATAAGTGATAAGTATTTAATAAAGAAACTAATTACACAGTTGTGGCAGGATTTAGTGAAGTTGATGAGGGATGACCCAGTAATCTTGGGCAAGAAAGACAAGGGGATCCTTACTGCTCCTCGGCCTGACAAAGTTAGAGGAAGGAACCAGAACCATGTGAGAAAGTAACTGTACCAATAGGGCTGTATAACATGAACTGTGGCCTTTAATAAAGTGACTAATCAGTTCAGTTCAGTTGCTCAGTCGCATCTGACCACTTGCGACCCCATGGACCACAGCACACCAGGCTTCCCCGTCCATCACCAACTCCCAGAGTTTACTCAAACTCATGTCCATCACATTGGTGATGCCATACAACTGTCTCATCCTCTATTGTCCCCTTCTCCTCCTGCCTTCAATCTTTCCCAGAATCAGGGTCTTTTAAAATGAGTCAGTTCTTCACATCAGGTGGCCAAAGTATTGGAGTTTCAGCTTAAGCTAATAGTTGACAGGTATTTAGTTTTATGGTAGAAATTCTCTTAATGGCTGGAAAAATAAATCACCCTTTACCTAAGGAAGATGGTAATATCTGCTCTAGGTTGTATGTAAAGGCCACACAGCCTGAAAAAGGACTATTGGGTCTTGCTTCAGCATCTGCTCTCCTACCTCCATGCCAGATCACACAGCTGTCTTGATACCATGCCCATTGCTACAGATATTACATTAATGATTGAGTTAATTGTTGGGCTTATCCTTCTCTCATGCATGAAACTACCTGGGTGGATATTCTGTGTACTTTGTGTATTAAAGCACTTTGACTTTACAATTAATTTCCAAGGTGACAGCAGTTATGTTGCTAGAGGAAAATAAAAGAACGACAACAAAAGTCAGCAGTGTGGATTAATACAAGAAGAGCTATGATGCCAGGAATGGAGATGCAGATTGATGGACTATATAGCATCAATCAAAGGTGGGTTGCCATAGAAATTATGCAAAAATGGAACTTTGGGCATTCAGCACAATTAAGGGTTATTACCAGCCATAACCAGCTAAAGAACATGTTTTTTAAAACAGAAAAAGAGGAAAAGGAATTAAGAAAATAAACTGGGAGGACTAATATGACAAAACATGTTTCTGATAATAACAATAGTGAGGGAACATCTTGTGTTCTCTGAGACAAGCATTTAGAATGTTTAAATGGCAGTGATGGGCTTGGTTTAAATGACTAGATTAGCAGTAAAACCCATTAGCATTCATTCTTAGTCTTCTGATGATATTTTTTGGCACTGTGTCTACATCTTAAAGTCAGAAAAAAAACTTACTTGGAATTCTCATGACTAAGCTAATTTCACTGACTGGGACACAAGTGTGCTTTCCAATATTACTGTACAGCACAATCTTTGATAAAGAATGGCTCCGAAGGCTTAATATTTTATCCTAATTCAAATCATACAGTCCATAATTTCCTGTTATCCAAACAAACCCAGTGGGCAGGCATGAACACAATTTGGCCACAAACACTAGTAATCACTATTTTTTCCCCAAGCTTTAATAAGACGCCTGTGGCTACAATGCCATTTGCCAATGGACAAAAGCTCTCATATTGACCGCAGGCATGAATTAGATTTATTTTAAAAAGGAGCCATCTGGGTAAAATCCACTGCCTGTGGTATGAACCTTGACCAACCCAGCAAAGCCACCATCTCACACCAAAATCCCTGAGTAAAGAAAAAAAAATTGGACTGAATAATAAAGAAAATGTGGGTAAAAAGAAATAAAGTAACTGTGTTTGAATATTTGTGTCAGAGTCAATGCTTCTAGACAATAACAATTCTTTTGTCTTGAGAAGTAGAAAATTAGTCCTTCCACTTTGCTTTGTTCAGAAGTCCATCAGCTCAGTCGTACCAACATGCTACACATCTTAAACTTGCATCTGAGGAATAGAGGTGATCATTTCAGAGCGTCTACCAGATGCTAGACTATTATATGAATTTCAGCATAACTTACCTCATTGAATCAAATAAAAATAATATAGTTTTAAGCAATACATAACTGCTGTCACCTTGGAAGTTGATTGCAAGGTCAAAGTGCTTTAATACACAAAATATTTCTCCTATTTCCCATGAAGAATTATTACTGTCAGAGTTAACCTTCCTTTGTGAACATGTAGAAATCCAGAAAAAGTCTATCCACAGGGTTGTAACACAGTAAGCAAATACATTAGATGTTTTCATCCATTAAACAACAGACAACACAAGACTGTGATCTATAAGAAGGGAAAGAAATTTTGCCCTGGATTGCACCAGTTTCTCACTGAAATCAGCTGCCAGCCTGCTACACAAGGAGGGGAAATCCAAAAGACAACAGCATGATTTGCAACATGTGTCAGACATCAAGGTCTAGGGAGGCCAAGGCAGCCCAAATCAGCAGAACAGACCAACAGAGGGAAGTGGCTTCCAAAAGAAACAATCGTGTATGTCTTCAGAGAGATACCCTGGAGTCCTTGGATAAGTAGAGATGTGTGCTTGCATGATATAAAACTATGTGAGAAGGGGAAAAAAAAGTACCACTACAAGTTATAGGTCAAAAGAGTTCCTGGAGCTCATATGGACCTGTGAAGAGCTTACATTTGCTCCAGTCAGGGGAAAAGACATACAATACACAGAGTATCAGGTGGAGTTGCCAGAAGAATCACCTGGTAGTAGTGGGCTAATTTACCTCTGGAGTCAAGGCTGCTCTGAACTCACCATAACCAAGCTTACATGTGAGACACACAATCATGCAACTCATCCCATGTACATTGGTTGCATACCAGAACAAAACCTATCTCTCTTTGAAGAAATAGGAGGAACTCTTTCACTCAATAGCATTAAAATTCAAAACATCCAGTGCACATTAAATGTAAAGAAGCTGGACAGCTTGACCCATAACAAGAAGAAAAATCAGTTGATAAAAACCAGACTAAGAGAACACAGACACGACTGAGTTAGCAAAAAAATAGAAATAAATATCTTGTCAGATAGTATGTGCACTATAAAGTACTCAAGTTATAAAGGAAAGCATAAATACGATGAAGAGGGAACTAAGAGATAGAAAACTGATTCAACTGACACACTTTGAGACAAAATGTATAATACCTGAAAATTAAAGACAATAACAATGAAGCAGATGAGATACTGTAGAAAAAAAATTAATGAACAGATAACACTAATAGCCACCAAAATATAGCACAGAGAAAGACAGAAAAACTTAGAAAATCAGTGACCTTATAATATCAAGCAGTTTAACAATGTTTGTAATTGGAATCCCAGAAAATGGGGGGGGAAGGCTAACAGTGTTTGTTCAACTACTGATTATGAGATAATTGTCAAATATGATAAAACTGTAAACAAGAAATAAAAGAAGCACAGTTCCCTCAAAGCAGAATAAATATAATAAGCAAATTGAAGAAACATAGTTATAGATAGAAAACAAAAATAGACAACAACAGACACATATATTTTGGCAAAGGATCTAATATAATAAATATTTCTCAGTGTAAACATTCTTGTCATTAGACAATGGAGAAATATTTTAGTATTCAAAGTAAAACAAGCAAACAAAAGTTAATCTACAAAGTTATTCAAAAACAAAATTTTAAAAATCAAAAAGAAAAATTAAATAAAGCCATTTCAAAAATGCAAAGCCAATAGATTTTACCATGAGCAGACATGTACTACAAAAAATGATAAACAAAGAGAAAGTGACATGAGATGAAAGTGTAGATCTTTATAAAGCAATAATGAATGTTGGAAATGAAAAATACAATGCACATTTTCATTTTTAAACAATGCTAAAACATACTCAACTATTACAACATAAATAATAATATATACATAATATATATTATATATATATTTATAATATACAAAAGGGAACAATATATGACAAGATATGACAAGAACTGTAATGAGGGTTGTAGAGGAAAAAAATGGAAGAATTTTAAAACTATATTTAAATACTGTACAAATTATTGGAAGGTTGACTGTAGTGAATAAAAATATGTATCAGAGATCAGATCAGTCGCTCAGTTGTGTCCGACTTTTTGTGACCCCATGAATTGCAGCACGCCAGGCCTCCCTGTCCATTACCAACTCCCGGAGTTCACTCAGACTCACGTCCATTGAGTCAGCGATGCCATCCAGCCATCTCATCCTCTGTCATCCTTTCTCCCCTTGCCCCCAATCTCTCCCAGCATCAGAGTCTTTTCCAATGAGTCAACTCTTCGCATAAGGTGGCCAAAGTATTGGAGTTTCAGCTTTAGCATCATTCCTTCCAAAGAAATCCCAGGGCTGATCTCCTTCAGAATAGACTGGTTGGATCTTCTTGCAGTCCAAGGGACTCTCAAGAGTCTTCTCTAACACCACAGTTCAAAAGCATCAATTCTTTGGTGCTCAGCCTTCTTCACAGTCTAACTCTCCCATCCATACATGACCACAGGAAAAACCATAGCCTTGACTAGACGGACCTTTGTTGGTAAAGTAATGTCCCCGCTTTTGAATATGCTATCTATGTTGGTCATAACTTTCCTTCCAAGGAGTAAGCGTCTTTTAATTTCATGGCTGCAGTCACCATCTGTAGTGATTTTGGAGCCCAGAAAAATAAAGTCTGACACTGTTTCCACTGTTTCCTCATCTATTTCCCATGAAGTGATGGGACCGGATGCCATGATCTTCATTTTCTGAATGTTGAGCTTTAAGCCAACTTTTTCACTCTCCACTTTCACTTTCATCAAGAGGCTTTTTAGTTTCTCTTCACTTTCTGCCATAAGGATAGTGTCATCTGCATATCTGAGGTTATTGATATTTCTCCCGGCAATCTTGATTCCATCTTGTGTTTCTTCCAGTCCAGTGTTTCTCGTGATGTACTCTGCATATAAGTTAAATAAGCAGGGTGACAATATACAGCCTTGACGTACTCCTTTTCCCATTTGGAAGCAGTCTGTTGTTCCATGTCCAGTTCTAACTGTTGCTTCCTGACCTGCATACAAATTTCTCAAGAGGCAGATCAGGTGGTCTGGTATTCCCATCGCTTTCAGAATTTTCGACAGTTTATTGTGATCCACACAGTCAAAGGCTTTGGCATAGTCAACAAAGCAGAAATAGATGTTTTTCTAGAACTCTCTTGCTTTTCCATGATCTAGCGGATGTTGTCAACTTGATCTCTGGTTCCTCTGTCTTTTCTAAAACCAGCCTGAACATCAGGAAGTTCACGGTTCACGTATTTCTGAAGCCTAGCTTGGAGAATTTTGAGCATTACTTTACTAGCGTGTGAGATGAGTGCAATTGTGCAGTAGTTTGAGCATTCTTTGGCATTGCCTTTCTCTGGGATTGGAATGAAAACTGACCTTTTCCAGTCCTGTGGCCACTGCTGAGTTTTCCAAATTTGCTGGCATATTGAGTGCAGCACTTTCACAGCATCATCTTTCAGGATTTGGAATAGCTCAACTGGAATTCCATCACCTCCACTAGCTTTGTTCGTAGTGATGCTTTCTAAGGCCCACTTGACTTCACATTCCAGGATGTCTGGCTCTAGGTGAGTGATCACACCATGGTGATTATCTGAGTTGTGAAGATCTTTTTTGTACAGTTCTTCTGTGTATTCTTGCCATCTCTTCTTAATGTCTTCTGCTTCTGTTAGGTCCCTACCATTTCTGTCCTTTACTGTGCCCATCTTTGCATGAAATATTCCTTTGGTATCTCTGATTTTCTTGAAGAGATCTCTAGTCTTTCCCATTCTGTTATTTTCCTCTATTTCTTTGCATTGATCGCTGAAGAAGGCTTTCTTATCTCTTCTTGCTGTTCTTTGGAACTCTGCATTCAGATGTTTATATCTTTCCTTTTCTCCTTTGCTTTTTGCTTCTCTTCTTTTCACAGCTATTGTTAAGGTCTCCCCAGACAGCCATTTTGCTCTTTTGCATTTCTTTTCCATGGGGATGGTCTTGATACAGATACATAAGACACAAAAGACATAATTCATAACAGAAAAATTTGACAACTAGACTTCATTAAAATAAAAAACTTCTGCTCTATGAAGGACAGGATCAAGAGAATTAGGGCTTCTTTATCTCCAGATGATAAAGAATCTACCCATACTGCAGGAGACCCGGGTTCAATCCCTGGGTTGGGAAGATCCCCTGGAGGAAGTCCTGGCACCCCACTCCAGTATTCTAAGAGAATTCCATGGACAGAAGAATTTCCGGAGAATTCCATGGACAGAATCGCCTGGTGGGCTACAGTCCATGGGGTGGCAAAGAGTTGGATATGACTGAGCACAATACAACATATGACTTTATGGAAAAGGAAGAAGAAGACAGTAAACAGAATAGTGGTTGCTAGTTGGAGGGATAAATATTTGGCCAACAGAGTATTTTTAGGACATAAAAATGCTATGTGATACTAGAGTGATGGATGTGTGTCATTTCATGATTTTCCAAACCCACAGGCTGTACAACACCAAGAAAGACCCTAAGGTAAGCTATGGACTTTGGATGATAGTGAAGGGTCAACGTAGGATCATTAGTTTGAACAAAGGTACCACCATGGCATGGAATGTTGATAATGAGGAAGTTACGCATGCTTGGGGACAGGGGTATGTGGGAAATCTCTGTACCTCCCTCTCAATTTTGTTTTAAATCTGCATTTGGCATATAGGCAATAGCAACAGAAACATATTGATCAAAATATGTAAAGGGTCCACCTTCCTTCAGGGTAATTAAAAGTATAAATTATATAATGCAAATAGAGACCCCACTGAAAGAGTGGGCTTCCTTGGCCTTCATGACTGCACCAAGATTGGTACCCGTCTTATGAAAAAAGAGTCCCTCCTCACCCTCATTGCAAAATTTCCATTGCTGTTGTGGGATAAAGGCTTTTGGACAGGTAATTTATTCACAAATTAATCTCAGAAAGCATTAGTTAGGGTGGAAAAAGTGAGACAGGATATGGAAAAAAGCCAGTATGAATGAGTGGTTATTACTATGTGATCAGTCTTACTAGGGACATCTAGAACATGCTTCCAAATTATTTCATAAGGAGACAGGAAGACTGGAGCATTTTCAAACCTACTCTAACCTTACATTGGTTGAGGGATTCCTAGGAGGCATTAACACTGCATTCCTAACTCCCTCTTTGATTCTGTTCAGTTGCTCAGTCATGTCTGATTCTGTGTGACCCCGTGACTGTAGCCTAACAGGCTCCTTTGTCCATGGAGTTTCTCCAGGGAAGAGTATTGGAGCAGATTGCCATTTCCTACTCCAGGGGATCTTCTGGATCCAAGGATCAAAACTGCAACTCTTGCATCTCCTGAATTGGCAGGAAGATTCTTTACCACAGTGCCACCCAGGAAGCCCTACTTGAAGCTGAGCAGCACTGATTAGCTGGAAGGAACTCACAAGCCTGTAATAAAAAATAATAATAATAAAAAAATAAAAAACGGGCATGAAATGGGAAGCTGTGAGTAAGCTGGAAATAGGTGAAATTCAGGTAAAAGCAGTGGGCTTAGGAGATAGCATGCAAGGGTCAACAGTGTCTATTGGACTCAGTTGTTTTTTTTTTTTTTTTTTTTGCTTGTTTGTTTTTAATTTTTTCAAACATTTACACTCTGTTTGAAAGTGTTAGTCACTCATTCACGTCCGACTTTTTGCAACCCCATAGACTGTAGCTCACCAGGCTCCTCTGTCCATGGCATTCTCCAGGCAAGAATACTGGAGTGGGTTGCCATTCTCTTCTCCAGGGGGTCTTCTTGACCCATGAATCAAACCTGGGTCTCCCACAATGAAGGTAGATTCTTTACCATGGGAGCCACCAAGGAAGCCCAAGAATACTGGAGTGGGTACCCTATCCCTTCTGCAGGGGAACTTCCCAACTCAGGAATTAAACCAGGATCTCCTGCAATGCAGGCAGATTCTTTACCAGCTGAGCTACCAGGGAGGCCCATATAGAAACATATATTCACTGTAAAACACATTGTTAGAATAAACTACCTTTTGTGGCCTATAGTTTCAAGTATTCAAAGACTTTTATCCAGTAGAATATTCCTAGGCTCACAGGTTATCCCCCAAGTGTTGATGAAGAGATAGTCCTGAAGATCTTTAGAAGGTGCTGTGTGTGGGCAACCTAGGTATACTGCATTGAAACTTTAGTGCATGCCTTCCAGGACACTCATGACCTTTTCATACCATTGATAACTTGCTAACCAAGGTTAAGTTAACTAGTAACAACAGTGAACTCCAAATTTGAGTCAAAGACTAGTCTTCCTTATCTATCTTTCCTTTGCACCTTTAAAAAAAATACTTTGTTTGATGTAGACCATTTTTAGTTTTTATTGGATTTGTTACAATATTGCTTCTGTTTTATGTTTGGGTTTTTGGCCACAAGTCACGTGGTATATCAGCTCCTAGACCAGGGATACAACCCACACTCCAGGCTTTGTAAGATGAAATATTAACCACTGGACCAGAGAAGTACCTCATTTGTAACTTGCAAGTTACATGTGGTCTGTGAACCAGCAGTAGTGGCTTTGAAGAGGAGCTTGTTAGAAAAGCACAATCTCAGGCCACCTTACAGAACTTACCAAAGCAGAATCTGCTTTTGAACAAGATCCAGGTTAATATACCTAAGTCGAGATTTGAGAAGCAAAGTCCTAGCAGGCCTATTTGCTAAGCTACTGTGAGTTACATTGCAGTAGCTTTTTGATAATGTTATCTTAAGCAAATTGTTTATCTCTCTGATCACATTATCTCATCTAAAATGTATGTATATTTTACACACACTCAGACTCACAGGTACACACACACACACATATATTACATATATGTGTAGTATATGTGTATATGAATCTTGCAGAGACATGTCAAAGATCAATTTTAACATATATATAAAGTGTCTAGAACAATGACTGATTCTTTTGTGGTAGATATGACAATCACAATCATGATAGTACCCATGAATATAGACAGTTGGAGGAGGATATAGGAATACATACAGAAATTACTGCTGTGAAAGAGGTACATAGAGAAAAAAGACAAAAGTGTAAAAAAAAATCAAAGCGTAGAGTTTTAAGAAGGAAGAGTAGTTGTGTCATGAACCAGTTCAGTTCAAAATAGAAAAAAAAAGTGCCAATGGATTTTTATAAGACACTGGAGCTAGTTTTAAAGACTTAGTTCAATATACACCTTTCAATATAGTAGAGCCTTCTCCAAAAAACTTTGCCCCTCTTTTTTAAAATATTTTTTTTGGCTTCAATCGAAATAAACACGTGTACCCCAGTGTTCATCGCAGCACTGTTTACAATAGCTAGGGCATAGAAGCAACCTAGATGTTCTTAGGCAGACGAATGGATAAGAAAGCTGTGATACATATACACAATGGAATATTACTCAGCCATTAAAAAGAATGTATTTGAATCAGTTCTAATGAGGTAGATGAAATTGGAGCCTATTATACAGAAGGCAATGGCACCCCACTCCAGTACTCTTGCCTGGAAAATCCCATGGACGGAGGAGCCTGGTAGGCTGCAGTCCATGGAGTCGCTAAGAGTTGGACGTGACTGAGTGACTTCACTTTCACTTTTCACTTTCATACATTGGAGAAGGAAATGGCAACCCACTCCAGTGTTGTTGCCTGGAGAATCCCAGGGACAGGGGAGCCTGGTGGGCTGCTGTCTATGGGGTGGCACAGAGTCGGACACGACTGAAGCGACTGAGCAGCAGCAGCAGCATACAGAGTGAAGTAAGTCAGAAAGAAAAACACCAATGCAGTATATTAACACATATATATGGAAATTTAGAAAGATGGTAATGATGACCCTATATGCGAGACAGCAAAAGAGACACAGATATAAAGAATAGACTTTTGGACTCTGTGGGAGAAGGCGAGGGTGGGATGATTTGAGAAGATAGCATTGAAACATGTATATTACCATATGTGAAAAGGATCCCCAGTCCAGGCCCGATGCATGAGACAGGGTGCTCAGGGCCAGTGTACTGGGACAACCCAGAGGGATGGGATGGGTAGGGAGGGGGAAAGGGGTTCAGGATGGGGGACACATGTACATTCATGGCTGATTCATGTCAATGTATGGCAAAAACCACTACAATATTGTAATTAGCCTCCAATTAAAATAAATAAATAAAATTTTAAAAAAGAAACTATAAAAAAATGAGAAAACAACAAAAAAGAAAAGATTATGTAATAGAAAAAGATGAAAACATTAATAGATTTCCTATTTCATTGATCCTAGGATGCACATTTTCTATATTTTAACACCTCTAAAGTCAGAGTATCTACTTTTCAGATTTTAGCAGTGGGACATGGGATCTTTGTTACATTATGTAGGACCTTTTGTTGCAGCACACAGACTCTCTAGCTGCGGCAAGCAGGCTTATGCCAATCAGGGGTCAAACAGATGTTCCCTGCATTACAAGGCAGAATCTTAACCACTGGACCACCAGGGAAGTTCCCCAAATGAGGTCCTTTTCATCCCCAAATGTGTCATGTCATAAACCACCTGGAATCTGCATCACTTTTCTATTTCTGATGAAGCAGAGCTGTGGATTTTTGACATAATATTTTTTGTTTTATTTTAGCATTCTTCCTTTAGACATGTATAAGTGAATATTAGTTACCAAGTAGAATTGCAAGAGTCTTTCCTCATCTCTTTGACTTCAAAGTCTACTTTTTATATAAAAATAATAAATTCTTATTGACAATGTGCTTGAAATACATGTAAAATAATATACTCTTACACATAGAACTAAAGTGCTTTCACCAATATGTTAACAAAGAACTGATTAATAGAGCAAATCCTTTTGAATGCCCATGTTTAACACATTTTAACTTCTGAGAACTGTCCTTTTCATTTTTACATAGTTTATAAACAATGTCTATATGTTTTGCCAAAGTATAGTTTTAAAAAGTTAAAGCATGGTTCACATTGACATGTAGAAGGCACATGTGTCAAAATGCCTTCAACTGATCAATAACAGAGCCAACATGTTGATAATGGTGGGATAAAGAGATTTGGAGGAAAAGGTATCAATAGGCAATTTGAGAAAGGAATATTAGAAGACTACAATGGGAGATAAGAACTGGTTAATGTCTTAAAGAGCAATAATACATAGTCTTTAGAAACATACACTCTCCTGGGCAGAAGTCTCTCAGTTCATATGCAATTTCACAATGTCTGATCTCTGACCAAAGAATAAATCATAAGGTCAAAAGCAGAAAACATTTCCTAAGAAATTAAATAATCCTGTTAAGCAATGCACTAGTATGATATCAAAAGGCCATGTTACTCAATCTTGGTCTAATTCTCAAGTTATAAATACTTTTTTGCTATATGCATTTGAATTTTCAAACTGTGGTATTGGAGAAGACTCTTGAGAGTCCCTTGGACTGCAAGGAGATCAAACCAGTCAATCCCAAAGGAAATCAACCCTGAATATTCATTGGAAGGACTGATGCTAAAGCTGAAGCTCCAATACTTTGGCTACCTGAGGTGAAGAGCCAACTTATTGGAAAAGACCCTGATACTGGGAAATATTGAAGGCAGGAGGAGAAGTGGGCAGCAGAGGATGAGATGGTGGGATGGCATCACTGACTCAATGGACATGAGTTTGAGCAAACTCAGGGAGATGGTGAAGGACAGGGAAGCCTGGCATGCTTCAGTCCATAAAGTCACAAATAGTCAGACAGGACTGAGTGACTGAATAACAAGAACAAATGGACTCAAGGATTTAAATTTCATCTGTATTATTTTATCCTCCCCCACTTTTTTTTTTTTTACTATAGAAGTAAATTTTAAAACTGCTTACTAATCATTAATTCACAGAAGTGTGTATTGATCACGCAGTCATGTCCAATTCTTTGGGGTCGCATGAACTGTAGCCCTTTGTCCATGGCATTTCCCAGGCAAGAACACTGGACTGGGTTGCCATTTCCTTCTCTGGGGATCCTCCTGATCCAAGGATTGAACTCATGCCTACTGTGTCTCTTACATTGGCAGGTGAATTCTTTACCATCTGAAACACTAGGGAAACGTCAAAGAAGTATAGACCCTTAACTAGCATCTTCCAAGTGTCATATTTCTTAATGAATTTAAGAGAAATTATCAGAAACTTTGAAGATAGAACTCAACATCAGGAAACATTAAAAGCTTCTTAGGTTATTTCAGTTCACAGCTAAGACTGCAATCCACTATCTGTTCATCATACTCCTTCACATTCTTTGCTGAGAAGGAGTAAATAACTGGCTTTGGGCAGCTCCACCCTTCCCCAACAGCACAGACCTCTGAACCCTTAAAAGTCTACACATTTGGGATGCCTGATATCCTTTCTGTAAAGGCCCAGTATCAGTGGTTCATACTCACTTAGTGAGGCAGAAATTATTATCTGATAATTCAAACATGATTTAAATGATGTTTAACTCTAGTATATGTTTCTCAATTTACATCTTACTGATCTGTGCATAAAATAAATTGATATAAAGATAAATTAAACACTAGCAAGTTCTATATAGTAATGGAATTTTCTTTGAAGGAGAAAATAAAATGAGGTTAAGCATATATAGAGAAAGTAGAAAGTAAAAATGAAATGCTGAAAGTTCAGGCATTTAGCATTAACTTTTCTCATTGCTACCATGACTAAGGAAAAATCTCAGAATACACACTACATAAAATAATCATTTAATAATGCATACTGCTGGAAGAAGAACTTATTATCCTCTGAATTTGCAAGCAGAGAATTACCAAAAAACTAGGCTATTTAAGTACAATGCTTTAAATTTTAGTCATTTTACCTAGTTATTTCTCTTGCTCCTTTTCTTTTCTTGTGATTTTAAAGACAAAACAACCTCTCAAGTATATAAAAAAAAGTTAAAATTTTTTTTTTATTTTAGAAAATTTGAATTAAAAATCTGAGGTTTAGTTAACATGAAAGACTATGTTAAATTATTAATAAAGAAAAAACAGTGCGTCTGCTTATTATAACACATATCCTGAAGTGGGCAGAGCCAGATCATATAAAAGCCAAGATTCTGCCTGTATTGGCTTAGAAGTTTATTGTAAAACATTTCTGAGCCAAGGACATTTAGAGGAGCAATGCCAAGTTAATATGAAGGTGCCAATGTAGAATAATCTTTGAAAGATGGAGGCTCCAACACTGGAGTAGCTGAAAGTACTATTCATGTCACGTCAATTTAACTGGAGACAGCTGTTAGCAAGATACAGAGCATATCTGTCTATTAATTTCTAAGCTGAACTGTTCAGGTTGTGCTCACTCACTTAATTTTAATAAAGGCTCTATAAAAACTTCTTTTCAAATGCTGTTTTTTATGAAGCCAAGTTTCAGTCTCTGATAGTCTTGGTCATTATGTCAGTTTAAAGTATAGGTAGAAAGAAGATTAAACTAAGTTACTAACAATCAAGCATCTTTTCCTTGGTAGTCCTGACCAGATGCATGTCTTCCATTTCCTTTTAAGACCCACAATTTGTTGTTGCTGTTTAGTCACTAAGTTGTATCCAACTCTTTGTGACCCCATGGACAGGCTCCTTTGTCCATGGGATTTCTCAAGCAAGAATACTGGAGTGGGTTACCATTTCCTTCTCCAGGGGATCTTCCTCACCCAGGGATTGAAACTGCATCTCCTGCATTGGCAGATGGATTCTTTATCACTTATCCACCAGGGAAGCCCCAGAAAAAGATAAGGGGGTTCAAAAAGAAAACCCTCACCCCCACTGGAAACTTGTTTTTTCTCAAAAGATGCTGTTTTATTCAATATTTTACCACAGTGAGACCTTGTATCCTCCTTGTTACCAGATGCCTATGCATTCCTCGCTTGTCTATTTTGTTCATTTTGGATATCCTTTGAACTGGTTCAAAATATGAGTTTTCAATAAGTGTTTGCTCAGTGAGTATCAGTGAAAACCCCGGGCTTTTTATAAGAGTAGAAATAATGGGTAGGTTAATGATAGACTTCCTGAAAAATCAGTCTTGCTAAATAAGATAATGAATTTGTTGATGAAGAGACACATTAACAGTAACAAATGCAGTGTTTGGACAGATAATTATTGGAGACCCATCAGTGGGTAGAATCTCACATCTTAAGCTATAAATAGCTCATTCAATTTTTTTCTTCAACAATTGATTCATCATAATTCAACTAAGCTCCCCAACTGTTACAAATCACACTTAAAATAATCTATCTTCTCACCATACAATGTGCTCTGATGTGTTCTGAAACTTCCAGAACAAGCAACAAATCTAATATCCGTCATGAAACACATCAGCCCATCCCCCAAAACACAAAGGCAGCGATCAGTCAGGAGGTCCCTAGCATCTCATATCGTTCAGAGCTAGTAAGTATTTTCAGTCACTGCTTCAGGCAAGTTCTTTTGTGAAGGGACTGGCATTGGCATTGAATAGGCAGCTCATAATGTATGATTCTGTTCTGGTGTCCAATATCAGTAAAAATCTTCACAAATTGTGCATATATAGGTTACATCCATGCAGGATTGATTTTAAAATAAGTCAACCTGACTTAGAAGAGTTCTATTGGCCCTCTATAAGGTCTAATGTTGAACAGAGAATTACCTATTTAATTTATTGCAGGTGTTTCCATGGTGGCTCAGGAGTAAAGAATCCACCTGCAATTCAGGAGATGCAGGTTCAATCCCTGGATCTGGAAGATCCCCTGGAGAAGGAAACATAAACCCACTCCAGTATTCTTGCCTGGAAAATCCCACGGACAGAGGAGCTTGGTGGGCTACAGTCCACAGGGTCTCAAAGGGTTGAACATGATTTAGTGACCAAACAACAACAAAAATAAACCATAAAATAATGCAGGCTTTTCTCTGGCTCTACAGCAGGCTTTTTAAACCTAGTATTTCAATTGCATAGCATTATTTTAAAGTATCAATTAAAGCATTAAATTATCATCACTTGCTCATTAGGTCTGTGTGGATTTTATATATTTTTGTCTGTTAATATGAAGTTTTTCAGTTAAATATGGAACATAGTATTAAGTGACTGTCAAAATCCAGGTTCTCTCAAACAAGGATATTACTGGATATTGATTAAAATATCTTAAGTAGAAACCTGTTTTTATTCTTTCTGGCTTTAAGCAGTGATGTTAAGGCCAATTGTTTGGTAAGTTAATATTTAGTGTTAGATGACTGAAAACTCTGCTGTATATTTAGGTAGTAACAGTTAAATACAGGTTTGTACATTAAATTTAGTTAGTTGGACTGAAAAGTGACCTCAGATTTAGGGGAAAATAAAGTGTACACTTCCAACTACTTATGCAAACCCCTGCATGAGGACAAGGCTAACTCAACAGAACAGACATGATTTTTGTATTTCACTAGAATTTGCCTGTTTCTAGGCCAAGGGTAAGCTTATATAGTAAAGTAAAAACTATATTTTCATTGTAATTTTAAAATTTTATTCTTAACTAGAAAACAAATTTGAAATAAGTTTAACTGTTCTTTAATATCAAGTTTTCATCTAATCCCCCTATGTAGTCTTTGAAATTATATTTTAAAAGCTGAGACTACATATTCACCAAATCAAAGTAGTCATCAATCTCCATTTTTCAGCAGGAGCCTCTTAAGTTCACTGGGGAGATACATAAATTAAATAATAAAATACTTTTAGTGTGCTTTAAAAGAAAACACTTTAGAGAATTATGTGGAAAACAATCCTTTGGAAAATACCAATATCAAGATCAAGCTGTGAAAATAATTTTAACTTCAGGCCCATTTTATTATTAATAGGTGAATTATTTTATTGTAACTGTATTTAAAAGTGTAAATGAGCTGTGTTTTTAACTCGCGACCATTTCTCTCTCTTATGCTGTAATTGCCAAAACCACCGATGTCAGGAACAACAGCCTAACTGTTCTCCAGGTGCCCTCTTTGACTTGGGACACAGAAATGAATCATTACTTACTACTCAGTATGCAGATTTTGAATCAGAAGTTGCCTTAAAGTCACCCCACCACTAAGGTGACAGGAAGTGCTCCAAGTTAACCCTAAGTTCTGGTTTAACCTCCAGCATAAACACACAGGTGTTGACATTAAAAATAACCTCTTATTAGAAAAAACATGAAAAACTACTTCTGTTAAATCACATATTTAGGGGTAAAGAGGACAAGGGAAAGTAAAAGACAGCATAAAACCTTATATCATTATGAAGTTAAAAGAAAAGATCACCTTAGAACCATGATTTTGGTTCCAGCTCCTACCTCCTGCCCAGTTTTATATACCATTGAAGAAAATGAATAATGAAATCCTAACTCTATAATAATTTTCAAGGATATAAACCTTTTGTATCAAATCACACAAGAAGTGAAGGTCATATATAAATCAATGAATTAATGTTAGAAATAAATCTATTTTTTAGCTAGTAAAGAAGAGAAGTTAGCAGTTATATATAGTGAGAGGTGGAGAGGTAAATAAAACACTGCCCTCCTTTGGGGGATCTTCCCAGCCCAGAGATGGAACATGTGTCTCTTATGTCTCCTGCCCTGGCTGGTGGGTTCTTTACTACTATCACCACCTGGGAAGCTTTGTAATGTTATGAGATGGTTAATTTTCAAAAGTAAGAGCTTTTAAAAAAGTGTTTCATTAAGCAATGGATGCTTTGTGTAACAAGTGAAATGTCTCTTGATGGTCACATAAATGCAACCATTAAGCTGGGCGATAGTGGCAGATTTCTGCCGGTACCCAGGACCACATTCCCTCGGTCCACCAGCTTCAGTGTAGCGGTGTTGTTTATTTGCAGGCAGTTTTCCAAGGTTCTACCCTCAGTGAGTATTGTGAAGACTTTCTAGGTTTCTCTGCCTCAGGCCTCTTTTTTGAAATACAAAAGTCTCCTCAGCCTGTACATAGACACAGCCAAGAAGTTCTAGGAAGTTAGAGCCTCTGACAGTGGCTTCCTTGGTGGCTCAGATGGTAAAGAATCTGCCTGGCATTCAGGAGGTCCAGGTTCCATCCCTGGATTTGGAAGATCCCCTGGAAAAAAGAATGACAACCTACTCTGGTGTTCTTGCCTAGAGAATTCCATGGATAGAGGAGCTGGCTGGCCTCAGTCCATAGGTTGCAAAGATTTGGACTCAAACAAGTGACTAACACTTTGACTTCAGAGCCTCTGAGAGGAAATTTCAACTAATGTGAGGCCCCATATCAAGAAATAGAAAGTCACCCTTTCCGTTCTCCAGGGGAATAATTGTAAGATATGTTCTAGAGAGTTCTTAAGAGGGTCAGTTGCAGGATGGATCCCATTTGCCCACATTGGTAATCAACTCAGTAATTCCTCCTTTGTTGACTTTTCTCTATGTGTTGTCTTACTTCACCTACTATTTTATTTATACTTCAAAGAATACATAGATAAAATACCCATGCTCTGATCCTTTTGCAGCTTCTAAGGAACCCAAGTTATGACAATTATGTAGCCTTATACCATCCCACAACATTTTACTTAGAGAAACTGAACCACTAATAACACTCTGCTTGGTAAATGGAAGCTCACTATTACTGAACCATTAATTTTGTGGCTTTGATAAGACATCTGCTATGAAACTGTCATCACTAAGGTGATGTTACAGTCACGAATTCACCCACATAAAAGTCCCCTCACATGTCGAATACATGTCTTCACCATACAGATCATGTCTTATTAAAGACTGTATTCTTACTAGTTAACATCAGCCTTGGTGTATAATAGCCATCATGGAATGATTTATAAATGAGATGATTAATTTGGTTACATTTTATTTTGTGTTTATAAGATTAGTTGTCACTAGGTGGATAATGGCAGTGATTAAGAATCAATTCAGTAAACCCAGATATGGACAAATATTAAAAATGGTTACCTATTTATCTATCTAGAGCCAGCTTAAAACTAAATAGTAATAAAAAACAAAACTAAGATCATGGCCACTGACCCCATTGAAAGTGAAAGTGAAAGTCACTCAGTCGTGTCCAACTCTTTGCCACCCCGTGGACTGACTATGCAGTCCATGGAATTCTCCAGGCCGGAATACTGGAGTGGGTAGCCTTTCCCTTCTCCAGGGGATCTTCCCAACCCAGGGATCAAACCCAGGTCTCTTGCATTGCAGGCGGATAATTTACCAGGTGAGCCACCAGGGAAGCCCAAGAATAATGGAGTGGGTAGCCTGTCCCTTCTCCAGTGGATCTTCCTGACTGAGGAATTGAACCAGGGTCTCCATTACTTCATGGCAAGTAGAAGGGGAAAAGGTGGAAATAGTGACAGATTTCCTCTTCTTGGACTCCAAAATCACTGCAGGTGGTGACTGTAGCCACGAAATCAGAAGATGATTGCTTCTTTTTTTTTTTTTAATTTTATTTAACTTTACAATATTGTATTGGTTTTGCCATATATCAAAATGAATCTACCACAGGTATACATGTGTTCCCCATCCTGAACCCTCCTCCCTCCTCCCTCCCCATACCATCCCTCTGGGTCGTCCCAGTGCACCAGCCCCAAGCATCCAGTATTGTGCATCGAACCTGGACTGGCAACTCATTTCATACATGATATTATACATATTTCAATGCCATTCTCCCAAATCTTCCCACCCTCTCCCTCTCTCACAGAGTCCAAAAGACTGTTCTATACATCAGTGTCTCTTTTACTGTCTCGTATACAGGGTTATTGTTACCATCTTTCTAAATTCTATATATATGCGTTAGTATACTGTATTGGTGTTTTTCTTTCTGGCTTACTTCACTGTGTATAATAGGCTCCAATTTCATCCACCTCATTAGAACTGATTCAAATGTTTTTTTTTTTTTTTTAATGGCTGAGTAATACTCCATTGTGTATATGTACCACAGCTTTCTTATCCATTCATCTGCTGATGGACATCTAGGTTGCTTCCATGTCCTGGCTATTACAAACAGTGCTGCGATGAACACTGGGGTACACGTGTCTCTTTCAATTCTGATTGCTTCTTGAGAGGATAGCTGTGACAAATCTAGACAGTGTAGTGAAAAGTAGAGACATTACTCTGCTGACGAAGGTTGTATAGTCAAGACTATGGTCTTCCCAGTGGTCACATATGATTGTAAGAGTTGGACCATAAAAAAGGCAGAGTGCCCCAAAATTGATACTTTTAAATTGTGGTGCTGGAGAAGACTCCTGAATGTCCCTTGGACAGCAAGGACACCAAACCAGTAAATCTTAAAGGAAATCTACCCTGAATACTCATTGGAAGGACTGATGCTAAAGCTGAAGTTCCAGTATTTTGATCATCTGATAGAAACAGATGACTCATTGGAAAAATCCCTGACGCTTGAAAGATTGAGGGTAGGAGGAGAAGAGGACATCAGAAGAAGAGATGGCTGGATGGCATCACCGATGCATTGGACATGAACTTGGCAAATTTTGGCAGGAGATGGTGAGGGACAGGGAGCCCTGGTGTGCTACAGTCCATGGGGTTGCAAAGAGCTGGACACAAAGGGCGGCCAAACAACAACAGCAATTGTCTGAAATATAGCATATAATCAGACCACTTATGCTTTTTTTGTAAAAAAACCTTCATTACTAAATAAAGTACATAAGCCCAGTCTGATTTCAAATACCTAAAGCATAGTGTTATTCCTGGTTTGTGCTCAGTTGCTAAGTTGTGTTCAACTCTTTATGACTCCAAGGACTGGAGCCCACCAGGATCCTCTGTCCAGGGTATTTCCCAGGCAAGAATACTGGAATGTGTTGCCATTTCCTTCTCCAGTGAATTTTCCCTACCCACGGATCAAAACTGTATCTCCTGCACTGCAAGTGGATCCTTTGGAATATTTACTGCTTGAGCCCTTGGGGAAATCCCATGTAGATAGTGGCAAGATGCAAAATGATGAAGCTGCCTGTGAAAATACTGGTCTTGCAGATTCTCACTTAATTTCTATGACCCAAGTGTACAATATTCTCCACAAAATATAGTAAGTGCTTAATAAATATTTGGTACTTTATCTTTGATTCATATATAGGATATTGTAATTTTTTTTTTTTTTTTGCTGATTGCTAATCATTCTTCAGAACATTTTTTTAGTTTTTTATTTTCAGTTTTTTTCCTCTCTAGATTTTGGAAGATATACTACATATCTTATTAATTTAATTTTAGAGAAAATTTTTTAATTAAAAAAAATGAAGAAAATGACATTTGTTAACATTCTAATATTGTTTACAGGAGTAGATTATGTAGGTCATTTAAGTTGAGCTGACATTTTAGTATTAGCTCCCAGTTGTCATACTTCATGGCCAGACAGTGCAGCTGTTCATTTTATTGGAACTCCTTTCAATTTCAGTTAATGTACTTAAGAATGGTCCAAGAATTATCTGCCAAGGTTTTTTATTTTTTTCTTTTTCAGTTTGTTGTCAGGTTCTTTTCTTTTGTGTAAAATGCTACAACATACCTATTAAAGTCTATTGAGATTTAATTATTAAAAGTTATACATTGATTGTAGATACAACTGACAGTGGAGTAGTCAGTAGTTTAGTGAAAATCATCTGAGAATTTATAGAAAATGACAAAGCAATGATGCTCATGTGTGCACATAAAACCAGGAAATACAATCAGTGAGGAAGATGAGCTCTTCATCTCCTGCATAGTTTTACATTTCCCTAGATGATTAAACAAGTTATAATCAAATAGGGTGTAGGTCTAAGAAATATTTATTAAAAGAAGTGGTTGGTCATTTTACTAAGTTCTTATAATTCTTGTGATTTAGGCAAATAAGACATGAAAGATCTAAAATTTCATATGAGATAAAGATTTAACTGTGTGTGTGTGTGTGTATTTGTGTGTGTGCATGCTCAGTTGTATCTGTCTCTTTGCAACACTTTGGACTATAGCCTGCCAGGCTTCTCTGTCAATGAGATTTTCCCTGACATGAATGGCAAAAATACTGGAGTGGTTGTCATTACCTCCTCCAGAGGATCTTCCTGACCCAGGGTCTGAACCTGAGTCTCCTGTGTCTCCAGGAGTTCAGGCAGATTCTTTAACTGCTGAGCCATCATGGGTATAAGTATAGTATATATGTGTCAGTTATATCCAAAAAATAAGAAAATATTTGATCTGTTTTTATTCACATTTTATTGACCTTAAGTTTGACATATGAAGGAGTCCATTGTAAGAGAATCAGTATAGAAGACAGACTTTTTCACGTTTAATACACCTAACTCTGAATAAAGCTAATTCTTAAGAAAAGTGCTCCATTCCAAATCCTAAATATATTTTGAAAGATATTGGAAGAATTTATAAACTTTTCTTATCCTCTCAGTGGATTTTATTACTTCTTTCTTTTCTCTTACAGTGTGTATTTCCTTAATTTGCACTAGTCTTGAAGATTCCAAAATTCATTTCATGGGAAGTAAGCAGATAACGTCTCATGACACCAAAATGCAAATTTTTTTATCTCTTCTTTCTGCCCCAAATTGACACAGATGGCTCAAACCATGTAGGTTTTTTTTTTTTTTTTTTTTTCCCCTCATAACAAAATCAGTCACTTAGATCTTAGGATCTTAGAAGGAGCTTTACAATTTTACTATCAATTAGGACATGTCTTCAAATCCTTTGTACCTTTTAAAAAACTGTTATTTTATCTCAGTTCTACAGTAAAAAGGTACTTGTTAGACTAGTCAAGCCAATCTTATATCATCTTCATTTTTTAAAATATTTTGATCATTTCAGATTTCCACAATCTAACTTCTTCTGGAAAAGTTACATTCTTCCTAGTCAATAACATCTTCTTTTCCTTAATGGTATAGCAAGTTGCCCAAACATTTCCTTCGGGGTATTTGGATTGTTTCTATTGATATTTTTCCTTTCATTCAATAGCTGAGAATTAATTTGCATATTCAGTTAGTTCTTGCTTTCTCTGCCATAAACCAGCTTTTCATCTCTCACCTAGTACTCTTAGTCATTTTCTAATTAGTGTTTTCCTCATCTAGGTTCTCCACATTCAATACTTTCTTCACTCTGTCTGGGACCGTCTTTCTAAATTATAGAACAGTCTATAGATTTAAGTTATGCTTTCATAGCATGGAATATAAGTCATTCACAATCCCACCTCAAAACAGGGCTGAATCCTCATTTCCCATTGCTCCTCATTTGTTCCTTTCTCATTTTCTGAAAATACAACTAGATTACAGAGACCTGGGGTTATTAATAATAATTCTGGGACTCTATGTGCCTATACCTCCATACTTTTGCATAGGTTCATCCCTATGTTGAAACTGAATGTTCTTTCTGAATCTTTCACATGTGGCCCATTTCTAAGTAATGCTTGAAAGTTCAATGCAAAATCCATTGTTCCACAGACTCTTTTCTTAATATCTAAACATAATTGGCTCTTTTCTCTGCATTTTGAAGTTTGAAGTATACCTGTAGTACACACATTTTAAAAATAAATACTAGAATATCTTAAATATGTGGACTACATTATTATAAGCTTCTGTTCCATTAAATGATGGTGCTTAAGCAGTATCATTTTATTCTTTTCTAAGTGTATTAAACAAGCAGCCAAGATTTTCTACTAAAAAAGAATAACATCATTTTCATATGCATTCATATGTATTTATATGTTAAGAATATTTTATCAATAAAATTAAGAACATTGGAGGAAAAATGTATACATATAATTCTTTAATGCATTTGAATAAAATATAACAAAATGTTTGGCTTCAATATCATTTTCAATGTCATTCTGTAAGAATTTCAATCATTAATTGGATTCTAGCCCTTCAACTTCTAGGAAATCTAATTCCATGTGAGCGAAGAGAAGAAAATCTGATACTCAAAAAACTTAAAAGCTTGTTTATTCCAAAAATGAGTCAGATAATATTAACTGTTAAAATGTCAATTTTTGCCCATTCAACAGCTTCACTTTACCTCACTTCCCTACATAAATGACTATAAATATATAATAAAACTCCAATAAATGGGATAGTTTTGTGAGAGTTGTTAGTATTATTCTAAAAATGTGAATATATCTGGAACTTCATTTTCTGTTAGCGTGATATATGTTAATGTGTTTAACTAAATACTGTGCTTTCTTTAAATCTGTGCTAGAAATCAATGTGTTCACCTACTTTTTTGTATAGGCAAGAATAAGAAAGCAAAGAGGTGGATGTGTTTGAGGTAAAAATCAAGTAGAGGACTAACACTGCTTAGGAACTGAACGATCTACAGATAGATAGAGTTATAGAGCATTCTCCCCGCCCTCACACTGTAAGGTCTACAGATAGAGTTACAGAACCTTCTCATTGCATTCACACTGCAAGGTCTACAGATAGATAGAGTTATAGAGCTTTCTCACTGCATTCACACTGTAAGGTCTACAGACAGAGTTATAAAATGTTCTCACCGCCCTCACACCGTTTATAGCTTTATCTACAATGTAATCTTCATAAAAGGAACTGACTGTAGTTATTTTGGGCTAAATAAAATGTTAGTTTCATATAATTTAGCTTTTATTTCAATAATGATGAGGGAACTTTTAATTAAAGTATGCTATGGCTATTGGTTAGTCAATTTTTGTTTACTTTTTTCTTTCTATATATAAACTATTAAGTGCTTTTATTTGCTTCATATGAAATGTTTTAGCTTATTGCACAGGAGAAATATTATACTATGACCTTATAAATTTCACAATTACTACAAAAAATTCAAGTAAAAGATCAGGCTGGGTAGATTGGCTGTAGAAACTGTAAAATGACCCTCAATGGACCACACCTTAATTAGTAAAAGATCAGGCTAGGTAGATTGGCTGTAGAAATCGTAAAATGACCCTCAATGGCCCACACCTTTCTGTATGAATGAGGACAGAACCTCTAATTCTTTTGTAACTATTAAAATGGTTATAATAGCATCTATATAATAATAACCTCTGACTATTTTAACATTAAATTGCAAAGGTGAAGAGATTGTGCAGATGTAATTAAGGTTCCTAATCAGTTGACTGTAAGGTGATCAAAAGGGCAGTTACTGTAAGTGTGCTGATAATAATTGGTTGAATTTGTTAAGCAGTTGAATTTGTTACAAAGGTTGTGGGGCATGGATATTAGAAACAAAAGAATTCGGAGATTTTCTCTCTTCTGTGTCTTTACAGAGGCAAATGGTTATTAAGGATAGAGCTATATGTAAGGAATGGCAGGAGGTCTCTAGGAGCTAAAGGCTTTCAGTTCCATAACCACAAGAAATAAGTTCTTCCAATGACCATATAAGTTAAAGAGTACTCAGAGCCTCAAATAAGATCCAACTATAGCTGATATATTGATTACAACCTGTGAGATCCTAAGCAGAGGACCCAGCCAAGCCATCCCGAATCATGGGAACTGTAAGGTATTAAGTAGGAATTGTTTTAAGCTGCTATGTTTATAATAATTTTTATGCAATATAAAAAAGTAACATCTACAGGAGGTTCTAATCTAGGAATTAACAATCTTTATAGATACATTATATGAGAATTTAAAATACAAAGTAAAATTAGGTATGCATGACGGAACAGATAAAAACACTTTGATGGGAATTTAGAAAAAGGAGTGAGAAGTTCTTCCTGAAAGAATTCAGACACTTCATTAACAGGCAGTTCTATGTTCATTTAAAAATGAAGGTAAATGTAGGAAGGCCATTCAAGCTGAGGATTTACATAAATGAAGGCATCTTGGCTGTTGTGTGCAGATTTGTATTTATATATGAAGTATGTGAAGGAGAATAGTGAGGATTCAGGTTAAAAAGTAGTTTGGAGACTTCTAAATATTTTACTTCCTAGGTGTTATTACTGAAGATAGTTTTGATGGGGAGGAAACTGAGATGGTTTTCCACTTCTTAACTTTTGTGACCTGGCACAAATTACTTCCCTAGGCCTCACTCTTTTCATCTATGAAATGGGTAAAAAAAGACCTGCTGGGTAGAGTGGTTTATGCAATGACAAAGGCAGTAGTTGCTCAATGCTGAGAAGAACAGGAGGTTGTTACCTGCAGAGAAGAACACAGAGGATAAATTGGAGGGAAGAGGATGATAAAGGGAAATTAGAAGGTGCTGTTCTGGTTGTGGACCAACCTCTGTTAGCAACAGTAGGAATAACATGAAAGAGAGAGATATGAGATACTGGAAAGATACAAACAACCAAACATACTTTCTACTTCTAAAAGTAACAAGAAAGCATCACAAAATATTAAAAGCTCAAAATTTAAAAAAATGAAATTGTAAAACATTTTTGCTTTAATTTCTGGGTCCAATATATTGTTTGCTGTCATCTAGCAGAGTTTTGTTTTGTTTTTGCTAATGGAAGTGATTAAATATTAAGCATTTTGAAACATGTAATGATGTGATCACATGTGTTCTTAGAGAATATGAACATCATGACACATGAAGGGTAGATAGGAGCCAAGTGTGGCATCAGTGGGTAGAGCATTAAGTACTCCTGTCTAATCTGGTAAAGAGACCATGAGGAGAGCTATGATGGTGAGAATAGAAAGGGGATAGTAAGTTCTAGACATAATCCAAAGGTAGAATTTCAGAAGGTTGCTGAATGAGTGAATATGGCATACAAATATGGAAGAAAAAGAGGTGATAACCCTGGGGAGTAACTTTATTGACTCCGAAGAGCAGAATTTTCATATCTGTCCCCAGTTTCCTACCCAGAGATATCAAATTGTTACATCAATGAGCCCCAGCATTACACACATCACAGATTTGGACTATTTTATAGGAAACTGGCTGTGAAACAAACAATTCTGAGTTTTCAAGTGAAAACTGAGCAGCTAGGAAGATGATAGTTCTATGAATTTAGAAAGGTTAAATCTAGAGAAGAAAAATTTGAGTTGAAAAGGGTAAGTTGAAGTAAAAGAAACATGGCTTTCTGGTGGAGGAAGGGGAAATAGGTCAGTTTATTTGAGGATGTCTTGGATTGAGATTCTAGAGGTTAGCACTGCACTTGATACTTGGTTCTATACTCTCTTACTGTGTACTGAAAGCTGGAGAAGTGGAATCTGGAATTAGAACTGCATACACATCTACACAGATGTGAACACAGAGCCTGCCTGCTAATGCAGGAGACCTTAAAAGACATGGATGGATGCAGGTTCCATCCCTGGGTTGGAAAGATGCCCTGGAGAAGGGCATGGAAACCCACTCCAGTATTGTTGCCTAGAGAATCCCATAGACAGAGGAGCCTGGCGGGCTATAATCCATAGAGTCACAAAGAGTTGGACATGACTGAAGCAACTTCGCACACACACACACACTCAGACACACAATATAGAATCATCTATATGAGTGTTACTTGAAGTAATAGCAAGAAAGGATTTCATGAAAAAAAGTGTGGAATTTAAATAAGAAGATAAAAGGCAGAAGTCTGAGCAATTTATGACCAAAGGCATATGAGAAGAAGGAGGTGAAAGGGTATTGCCACAAATGTAGTGAGGGAGGCAGGAGCTGGGATGAAATATAGATCAGACAAGGGGTGAAATCTGAGAATCTGCCAGAGGGCCAGACAAATCGTGGTCTGTGGGATGCAAAGTTTTTCAGACAGTGGGAGCAGAATCGACAAAGTTTCTCAAGATGTAGTCATTTATAAGAATTACCTGGAGGGTTTGTTAATGCAGATTTTGAGGCTCCATCCATAGAGATTTTGATCCAGGAGTGGGTTCAGGCAGGAAGTCTGCAGTCTATTGTTTCAGAAACATTGTAAAGGGGATTGAGAAATAATAGGAAATAAAATAATGGAACTGCAAGTTTAGGAGCACAACTTTCTCTTTTTTCATCTTGGCAGTCACTAGAAAAGAGGGAGTTTGGAATTTTGATTGGAAGTGGATTCATGAGGTATATTTTCAGGTTCGGAGTGAACTGAATGTGTTGATTAAAAGTGTGCAGATTAGGGAAGAGAAAAAGACCAATGTTGGGCAAAAAAGAGGAGAAATAAGTGGAGAGAAGCTATAGAGGGGGGAAGAAGTGGTTACATACTTTTTGAGATGGCAAGGGAGAGGAAAAATGATGACATTAAGTAAAGAAACTTTTGTTAAAGGAAACACTTAAGTGTGGAGCACACTGTACCTTATTCAGTTAATAAAAGTAACATTTGTCATTGAATATGTCTATCTTAATACCAAATAAAAATATATTTGACAGGAAAATGAAGTTTTCCTTTTGAAACTTAAATTGATTAGTTTTCCACGAAGGTTTAAGATTCCATTCATACCTGAAGGCTTTATAATACTTTTACTTTCCCCCAAAGGATTACAGCTATAAGCAAAGATCTACTCTTTCCCTAAAAATGGCTGCATAATTAGGAAAACACCATTTCATTTATACCACTCTGAAGATTTCAAAGAGAAAGATATTTTGAGTAGAGAATTGTTTAGAAAGGTGTTAGAAAGTCTGGAGGAGGAAGGAGCAGAAGGAGTTTTACCCAGAGTTTAGGAAGGATGGAGGCCATCTGCCTGCCCTGGGCACTGAGCTAATGGAAGCTGCTGATGGCACTGTGATTGGCACCAAACTGGAGCCACCCTGCTGCCCCTCTCCCAGGAACTGCTGATGGTCCTGGTACCCACAGATCCATCTACTGCATCTGCTCACACTAGAAGCATGATAATGTCTCCTTTCTTCTTGCTTCTAATCCACAGGTCAAATCCAGCTAACTTCCACTTTTGCAAGGGAGTCTTGGTAATACAGTTTGCACGTTTCTGAACACTTTGATACTGAGAAAAGCACAGGAAGGTAGGATGAGACTCAATGCCCAACAAAAGACAATATATGGCATACTCACATATACCTTCCCAAAAGGAAAAAATAGGGTGCTTGAAAATATAAAAAGACAGTTTGTATAATACAAGAAATGCTATAAATACACAATGTTAGAAGAGACTGGCTGTGTCATAAGAGAAGTCTCTTTCTGCCTTTTTTCATTACATTTTTATCGGTGCCTTAATTCAGAGCTTTTTTGTGACCATTGACATGCACATACACGTACACACACACACACACACACATACATAAACATTTGTATATATGTCTGCTATCTATTTATGTCTTCATATTTGTGAGGCAATATATTTTTAAAATTTATTTTATTGAAGTATAGTTGGTTTAAAATGCTGTGTTAATTTCTGCTGTACAGCAAAGTGATTCAATTATGCTTATATATACATTCATTTTCATATTCTTTTTCATTCTGATTTATCACAGGACATTGAATGTAGTTCCCTGTACTATACTGTAAAACCTTGTTATTTATCCTTTCTATATGTAATAGTTTGCATCTGCTAATCTGAGGCAAAGAGTTTTTTGAGGAACTTTTTAAGAAGCAGTTTATTTACACAAGAGTCACAACATAGATTTGATAGCTCACTGAGTTATTTAGGAACCATTTATGGATAGTTTTCTAGGTCCGATGGGAAATAAAGTTATTGATAATGCCAGCTAACACAGAGAACTGATTTGTGCTTAGAACTTTTTTAGGCAGATGATATGTAGTATCCCAAGACTTTCATGCAGCTACTCTATGAGGTAAGTACTCTGATTGTTCCCATGCCCCAGATAACAGCAAAGAAAAAAATATACAGCAGCCAAAGGGGAAGAATAGAGAGACGTTGCAGCTTGCTTAGCATCACATTTCACAAGTGGTACAGTAGTCAGGGCAATAAGGATTTTACAGTATTTTAAGGAAAATATATTACACATAAAAACATTTTAAGAGAAAGTATTAATAAATGTTTCGATGTACCATAATAATTAAACAGAATGGGTTGAGATAGTACTTATTTAGAAACAACTTTTTTCCATGTCGGTATGAATTCCAGCTGTGTAGTCAATATCCAAAAACCCTAGTTTATATTGTATGCCTTTTATGAAATATTATTAAAGCCACCTAAAAGATCGGTGACTGTGTGTGTGTGTGTGTGTGTGTGTGTGTGTGTGTGTATGGCGAAATATAAATAAGTTTTCAGGACATCTTTTCTGAAGTATTTACTTCAGAAGTGGTTGAAAAAGTTGCAATATACTTTTAGGAAGACAGTGATATGAAATTTAATGTTGACACTACTATAGAATTTCTGAATTTAGTAAAAAATAAATGTTTTTGTATACTTTAGGGTATGTTGAATTTTTGCAATGTGGCGGGGAGACCAGCCCCAGGAGAGAACAGGGTACCACTCCACTCGCATAAGATCATACTATTCTCTTTAAGTTCCTTCATGTTGTCCTTAGAATGCTAACCAGATCCCAAATCACACCCTGAGAAAGAAGGAAGCTGTTTGGTTTAATTATTTCTGACAGTTTGTACAAACATCTGGTCTGGATGTCTCAGACAAACTAACCAGAAATATAATAGTTTTAATTCAACTTCAGTGTTTAGACAATCAGACCCATTCCCACCGATAGAGTACATTTTTCTACAGTTTTAAAATTGTGATTATCTACATAACTCATACACCAATTCATGGAGGTATTTTTTAATGTGTTTTTTTCTTCTTTCTTGTGATGTGAACAAGCAAAATGAAAACATAAGCAATTATTTAATAGATTGGCCCCATAGCGTCAGATAACTTTTGGTTAAGAATTAGATTTGATAGTGGAACGTAGAGAAATTATGGAAGAGAAAAATATATTAAAATGGAGGAGAGAATGATAGCTCTAGATTTTTGAGAGAAGTGGAGACCGATGTCTGTCCCTCTAAGTGTGGGGCTAAGAGTATGTGCCATGCAACATTCAAGTGTGTATATTTGTTTAAAGCTTAAAAAAAAAAATGAGTAGGCTTGAAAATGAGAGAGGAAGGGAAAGTGAGAAATTTCCTCTGAAATTTTGATCAAAAGTAACTGGTGTTTTGTTTTTTCCATTATCTCAAACCTTGGGTTACATCTTATGTATAATACCTAAGAATGAATCATTAACTTGGAGGGTTTCTAATCTTCAAAGAAAGGAGCTCTTCCTTTTAAGGTAACAAGATGGGGGCTGAAAAATTTTTGATCCATGTGAGGGCCAAGCAGAATCAGTGTTCGTGTCTGTTCTATTTTATATATTTCTCTGGGGAAACTTCACATCTGTTTTTCTATTTTATCCTCACCATAACTCTGTGAAGTGGGAAAGACAAATATTACACTCCTCATTTTATAGATGGGAATCTGGGGTGCATTAAGGTCAAATGACTTGGCCAAAGTTGAACAATCAAGATTAGAACCCAGGCCTCCTAAGCTTCAGCTAAGACTCTTTCTAGCACACCCCAATACCTTCTATTTAGGCTTCTTGAAAGCAGCTTTGTGACATAAGTGTAAAACAAGTTTTCTTCTTTCCGACAAGTTCTTTTCATTTGCTTTATTTTCCTGAATTAGGAATTTTGAGAGAGCTAACACCTTAGTGTATGTACAATGGATTTTTCCTATTAGGTAACTCTGCCCTTTGCTTCACCCACCACACAGCTGGGCTAAGTAATTCTAAAGGAATGTTGTCATGCCAGAGACTCAAGGAAAAGTAGGTTGAGTTAAAATCAATTTATTAAAACAAATCCAGGCTTTTTCATTGGTTATACTTTTTAAGAGTCCCTTGGTTAAACATTAAGGTGTTCTTACCACAGAAATAAATAATAATTTTATGTGTTTGGATATATAGCAAAAAAAGTAAAAAAGATTACACTTTCTGAAAATGTGACTGTTTACAAAGCCCTAGAATGTGTACTTTCAAAAAGCTTAGAAACCAAACTCACGAAGACACAAACAACTGTGCTTTGACACATAAGAGTATTAGACTGTAGAGGCGTTATTTAGACTATTAAATTACAATGCCATCATTTTTTTCTCTCAATGATTGACTTAGTTGATTTGCTTGGGAAGTGTCTACCCATCTCAGAGATGGATTTGTTCCAAGTGCTCATGAAAAAAAAACAAAAGCTGCTCATCAAGCAAAGATTAAGTCTGGTTTTGTTTTCCTCTGGCCTAGAACTTGGCTTGTTTTGCTGCACATGAGGTGAAACTCGTGATTTTTTTTTTCTCCTTGCAATCTAATCTGTTCCTGTACAGAGGATTCATACAAGTTGGTTCAAAAGATCTGCTCCTCTCAAAAGTGTGTTCCCTTTAAATAGAAGGCACTTGAAATGACATTAGGGTTTATATTTCACTCATGGCAGATAAACATTGCCAGTTTTGAATTAGAGTACTTGATTTTCTTCAAGGGGTTTCAGTGACTTACATCGTTGAGTCAACTGAAACTTGAAAGAGAATGATATTGCTGCTCTAGTAAGCACTGAGGAATAACGTGGGTCCCTTTAATGATCCAGGGACAGATGATAATATATAACAGTTTCTACACATTAAATGTGACTCTAGCAGCAAACTGTCTACTGGTGATTTAGTCGCTAAGTCGTGTCCAACTCTTTGCGCCCCCATGAACTGTAGCCCACCAGGCTCCTCTGTCCATGGGAATTCTCCAGGCAACAACACTGGAGTGGGTTGCCAGTTCCTTCTCCAGGGGATCTTCCCAACCCAGGCACTGATCCTGGGTCTCCTGCATTACAGGCAGATTCTTTATCAACTGAACTATGAGGGAAATCTTTAGTATACTAGATAGTACACAAAGCTTTAGTACATGGACAACTAAGTAAGCAGACAGCTTTCACCAGGATGCTCAAAGAAGGGGCTGATAGACTGTCAGAACAGAATGTAGACAAAACAAAACCTCAGCAAACTGGGAAAAACTGCCTTGGTCTGTGTGTTTGTTTTGATTTGCTTGATAAATATGGTTATATTCTTGAGTAAAAGGAAAATAGTGAATTGGGGCACTAGTGAAGAGTAATCTGATCTACTTGTTTGCATGAAAGTGAGAGTCGCTCAGTCCTGTCCAGCTCTTTGAGACCACATGGACTGTAGACCACCAGGCTCTTTTGTCCATGGAATTCTCCAGACAAGAATACTGGAGTAGATTGCCATGCCCTTTTCCAAGGGATCTCCCCAACCCAGGGATTGAATCTGGGTCTCTTGCATTGGGGGGCTTCCTCAATGGCTCAAGCCTTAAAGAATCTGCCTGCAATGCAGGAGACACAGGAAGTGAGGTGCAAATTCTATCTCTGGGTTGGGAAAATCCCCTGGAGGAGAAAATGGCAACCCACTCCAGTATTCTTGCCTGGAAAATCCCATAGACAGAGGACCCTGATGGGCTAAAGTGTGTGCAGTCACAAGGAGGTGGAAAGGACTATGCATTATCTTCTGCAATGTGGGTGGAGTCATTATCATCTGAGCCATGAGGGAAGCCTGGTTTGTTTGAATGGGTAATTTCCCAATTTGCTGAGTTACTGACTACACCAAAGCCTTTGACTATGTGGGTCACAACAAACTATGGAAAATTCTTAAAGAGATAGGAATACCAGACCACCTTCCCTGCCTCCTAAGAAATCTGTATGCAGGTCAAGAAGCAATTGGACCTGGACATGAAACAAAGGACTGGTTCCAAACTGGGAAAGGAGTACATCAAGGCTGTATACCATCACCTGCTTATTTAACTTCTATGCAGAGTACATCATGTGAAATACTGGGCTGGATGAAGCACAAGCTGGAATCAACATTGCCAGGAGAAATATCAATAACCTCAGATATGCAAATGATATCACCCTTTTGGCAGAAAGCGAAGAGGAACTAAAGAGACTTTTGATAAAAGTGAAAGAGGAGAGTGAAAACATTGGCTTAAAACTCAACATTCAAAAAACTAAGATCATGGCATTCAGTCCCATCACTTCATGGCAAATAGATGAGAAACAATGGAAACATTTTCTTGGGCTCTAAAATCACTGCAGATGGTTACTGAAGTAATGAAATTAAAAGTTACTTGCTCTTTGGAAGAAAAGCTATGACCAACCTAGACAGCATATTAAAAAGCAGAGACATTACTTTGCCAACAAAGGTCTGTCTAGTCAAAGCTATGGTTTTTCCAGTAGTCATGTATGCATATGAGAGCTGGGCCATAAAGAAAGCTGAGCACCAAAGAATTGATGCTTTTGAACTGTGGTGTTAGAGAAGACCTTTTAAAATCTCTTGAACTGCAAGGAGATCAAACCAGTCAATCATAAAAGAAATCAGTCCTGAATATTCAATGGAAGGACTGATGCTGAAGCTGAAACTCAAGTGTTTGGCCACCTGATGCATCGAACTGACCCATTGGTAAAGACCCTAATGCTGGGGAAGATTGAAGGCAGGCAGAGAAGGGGATGACAGAGGATGAGATGGTTGGATGTCATTATCGACTTGATGGACATGAGTTTGAGCAAGCTTCAGGTGTTGGACAGGGAAGCCTGGAGTGTGGAAGTCTGTGATCTCACAAAGAGTCGGACATGACTGAACGACTGCACTGAACTGAATAGCTAAATGGAGAATTTTAAAGTTTTATATTACAAAGTAGGTTTGGAAGTCCAATAAACATCCCTTGAGGGTAACACACTACTAGAAAACACTACAGCCCACTCAATAAATACAAAAGACATTTCTATTAAAAAAAATACTAGGAAAAAAATCCCCAGCTCTCTTCATTCTCAGGAGTCATAACTGGGCATGGATTTCCAAGAAATCTCCATGTCCACCTGATAAAGAATCTTAGTTAGAGGTTTTCAAATCACCCTGCTCCTTGAGTCAACCTAGAAACTCTGAGATGAAAGTAATGTATTTCTCTGGTGGAATAAAGGCAGTTTCTCCATTGCTGGCTCATCTTCAGATTCCTGGTAGTCATTTCTACTCCTTTATATGTATCTTTTAAGTTAATTAATTAATTTACTTACCTGGCTGCCTTGGGTCTTAGTCGTGGCACAGGTCTTAGTTGCATTATGCACAATCTTTCGTTATGGCGCATGGATTCTCCATGTGTGGTACACTGACTTAGTGAAGGCTCTAGTTTTTCCAGTGGTCATGTATGGATGTGAGTTGGACTATAAAGAGAGCTGAGCACTGAAGAATTGGTGCTTTTGAACTGTGGTGTTGGAGAAGACTCTTGAGAGTCCCTTGGACTACAAGAAGATCCAACCAGCGCATCCTAAAGGAGGTTAGTCCTGGATGTTCATTGGAAGGACTGATGTTGAAGCTGAAACTCCAATCCTTTGGCCACCTCATGTGAAGAGTTGACTCATTGGAAAAGACCCTGATGCTGGGAGGGATTGCGGGCAGGAAGAAAAGGGGGCGACAGAGGATGAGATGGCTGGATGGCATCACTGACTCGATGGACATGAGTTTGGGTAGACTCCGGGAGTTGGTGATGGACAGGGAGGCCTGACATGCTGCAATTCATGGGGTCGCAAAGAGTTGGACACGACTGAGCGACTGAACTGAACTGAATTGAACTGACTCTGTAGTTGTTGCACACAGGCTTAGTTGCTCTGAGACAGGTGGACCAGGAATCGAATCCATGTTCCCCTACATTGAAAGGTAGATTCTTAACCACTGGAGCACCAGGGAAGCCCCTATTTCTACTCTTGAAAGAATATCTGCATAATATACAGGGAGATTATGGGGGCTTGAGTAACAGGCACTTCTGTTGAATCATTGCATAGAGATCAGGAAAATAATAATATCTGAAGTCATTCAGTCATGTCTGACTCTTTGCGACCCCATGGAATGTAGCCTGTCAGGCTCCTCTGTTCCTGAGATTTTCCAGGCAAGAATACTGGAGTGGGTTGCCATGCCTTCCTCCAGGGGATCTTCCTAACGAAGGGATCAAACCCACATCTCTTGCACCTCTTGCATTGGCAGACAGGTTCTTTACTATTTTAGTGCCACCTGGAAAACTCAAAAATGATCTTAGCTTATACATAATTTACATACAATAACTCACCCTCAGTATGACCCCATATTATAGAGACGGCAACTGAGACACAGAGAAGGTGGGGAGTTCCCTCAAGGTCTGACAATTATTAAATGGCAGAGCTGGGACTTCTCTCCAGTCTGGTGCCCTCGGTTGTGTTTATCCCCAGGATTCTGAAGCCTTGTGGGAAGTGTGGAGGAGAGCTCCAGTGTGTTTTATTGTGCCTTCCTACCTCTGTGATGCAGTTGCAACACTTCCTCAAACACCTCCAACCTGGAGATTCTATACTAAATCTGCTGTTTTGTCTATGCAACTTACAAATATTGTCTCATTTAAAGGTTTCCATTCCTCAAGTGTTCATTCTCCAGAAATACAAAACATAGGAAAACTTTATTCCTTCAGTAAAATGGAACCCAGTTGTAGGGAGTAAAAGCCTTTTGACTAAATGAATTCTTCCTGAAAGATACTGGCAAGCTTGTATTTGAATTATCAAAAGGAGAAGAGCTATTCAGTTAATCTCGAATAGATGGAATTTCAGGGAAGCTCTGCAAGGTTTAAAATGTATAGGTATATTAGGTTAAATGGGTGGCTTAATGGTAAAAAAATCCAACTGCAAAGCAGGAGACCCAGGTTTGATCTCTGGGTGGGGAAGATTCCCTGGAGAAGAGAATGGCTGCCCACTTCAGTATTCTTACCTGGAGAATTCCACGGACATAGGAGTCTGGTGGGCTACAGTCCATGGGATCATGAAAGAGTCAGACATGACTTAGGAATTGAGCAAAGCACATATACATATGTATGCCCCCCTACACACAGACACAATATTGTCTTTGAAATGGTCCCCAAACCAAGAGGTAAACATCCAAGTGTCCAGATGTTCCATATCCAAACCAGATTGTTCTGTATGTACAATGTATGGACAATGATAATCCAACTTCATAAGGCTACAAAGGTACTTTTAAAACCCTGTTGAATCAGTGAAGAAAAGCTAAATTGAATTCCATAAGATTTAAGTGTTAATTCTGTTTTGAGCAACAGTATTCAGGGCTTTGAGAGGATTACATTTTCAGCTACTTTTCATACCTCAAGAAAGTTTTGACTTTGAATCATTCTTGATCAAAGAGCTTTTTGTTCTTTCTCCACAGGTAAACAGGCTGCAGCTGAATATAGAAAGTATGGTCCCTCAAAGTGCTGTTTTGATCTCAAGAAGACTGACCATGTTTTATCTTATGGGATATGTTTGATTTTGACTATAGACCCCAGTAAGGAACACATCAAATACTAGGAATAGCAGCATAACCTTAGAATAAACTAATATCCAACTAGCTGAACTTGTAGGCACAACTCACAGGCACAGAGTCAAGTAAATAATTGTAAGAGTTGTATTTTTTTGTATATATATTTTTTCTGGTCAGTCACTCTCTCTTTATTTTGGTTCCTGTTAGCATTTACTAGATGGTGCAGTGGTAAAAAAAAAAAAAATTGCCTGCCAATGCAGGTGACACAGGAGACATGGATTCAATTCTTGGATCAGGACAATCCCCTGGAGGAGGAAATGGCAACCCACTCCAGTATTCTTGCCTGGAAGATTCTATGGACAGAGGAGCCTGGTGGGCTACAGTCCCCGGGGTTGCAGAGTCAGACACAATTGGGCATGCACAGAAAACACAGGTGATTTCTCATGAAAAATTGCTCCAGTGCTATTCAGCTGTCATTATCTACTGAGGTATCTTTGGGGATCATGCAATTTAAAAAGAATAAATCAAGAAAGAAATCATTTCAATCATGTAATATCTCTAGGCTTATTCAAAGTGGGGGAAGCGTTCACTTTAGAAGAAAGTAAGAAAAAAATCTATGACCCTGACTTTTTTTTTCCCTCCCTGACCTGCTTTCTCTACCAAAAGAAGCATGTGGTAAAGTGCTTGTGCCACAAACACTGGCCTTTTCTTTTTGTGGAAAAAGGCACTGCTGTTTTACAGTGGCCTGGAGGCCAGGAGGAACTTGCTGCCAGGGGCTGCTGCCCTAATGGCTTCACCAAGCAGGCAACACCAGCTGGGGAGCCCAGGGAGCTGGGTCTGCTCACCGTTTGTTTGCCCAGTAACCTGGAGCTCAGGCTCTCTGTTCTCCAGAACCTTCCCCTCTCTTTCCAGTTGCCTTCTTTCTTTTCCTGCAGTGCCACTTAATCAGAAACTTCACAAAAAGTTTATCAGAGGTTTCCCACTGCAGTTGGAGAAGGCAGCTTTGTTGCATTTTTATTTGACTTGATATGCCTAGGATGTAATATAGATGCATCAGGTTATTATATTCAAACCCTTAGGTTTTAGCTACGTACAGACCTTTGATTTCTCTGCTATTGCTGCAATTTTATTTTTAATATTAGCCATAAGATTTAGTGAGAAAAGTGTGTGCAGGAGTGTCAGGCTCTGAAATATATCTTGGTTCAGGGCCTTGTCAACTTTCCTGGGCCACTATTACTACATCTGCAAAATGCAGGCCTGAGATGAATATGAAAAGATTATGGACGGAAGAGCCCAGTTTAAATATGGCACTCATGCCTCTTTGTTTGTTATGTTATTAGAAAATGAATTGTATGGCATGCTGAAGAAAACTGGAGCTATCTTGTGGCTCTTAGAAAATATTAACAAAATACATAAAATATTTACCCCATTTAAACTCACTTCATTTTATTATGTTAAAGTACTAAATGAGAATATATTTTTTCAATACTGGAAAAATAAAGGTTATTTTAAATCAGATTAAATTTAGAGATACATTTTCAAATAAATCTAAAGTGGGTTTTTTCAGCCCTAACTCCAAGTAATTTATATCTATAATTTGCAAACAGATTTTCAAATTTGGAAATGTATTTTAAAAATCTCTGAAACTTATAAGGAGAGGGTGGAATGAATTGAGAGAGTAACATTGTAGCATTGATACCTGGAGAAGGGAAAGGCTATCCACTCCAGTGTTCTGGCCTGGAGAATTCCATGGACTGTTACAGTGCATGGCGTCTTAAAGAGCTGGACACGACTGAGCAACTTTCACATATATATCACCATGTGTAAAACAGATGGCTAGTGGGACGTTAGTCTATAAACCAGGGAGCTCAGTCTGGGGTTCTATGATGACCTGGAGGAGTGGATTGAGGGTGATGGAGGGAGGCTCAAGAAGGAGGGGACATATATATATATATATATACTTATGGCTGATTCAAGGTATTGTATGGCAGAAACCAACCTAACATTGTAAAGCAATATCCTCCAATTAAAAATTTAAAAAAGAATGGATTTTATATATGTGTTTTATATTACTTGATCCTTGCTCTTCAGGATGTGACTCCCAAACTAGCAACATTGGCATTACCTGGGAGCTTGTTAGAAATACAGTATTTCAGGCCCAGATCAAGACCCAGGTGGCAGACTGCCTTTCAGCAAGGTGATCACCCCTAGTGCTTCTTATGCCCACTATTTAGCCTTATGTATAAGAGTACGTCTGTAGACAGGACGCTCATTCAGCATTGTCTGACATACCAAGTGCGGAGAAAGACATTGTGTCCTGAGGCAGCTCATAGCACTAGCAGATAATCTAGTTATTAGAAATTTCTTTCATGTTTGTCAAAATGACTACTTTTCTGTAACTTCCAGTAATTTAGTTGTCTTCTTATTGCTAAACAAAGCAGTCACAATTCAGAAAAGTGGCACTAAAACATTTTAAGAGGAGATTTTCAACTAGTCTTTTTGCTTTAGATTAGGGATGGACAAACTACTGCCCAGGGCCAAATCTGGCTGGCTGCCTACTTTTGTAAATAAAGTTTTATAGAAACACAGCAATATTCCTTTGTTTATACATTGACTCTGGCTGCTTTCATGCTACCAGTGTTACCAAGACAAAGTCAAGTTGCAGCAGAGACACTATGGCCTGCTGCTGCATCACTTCAGTCATGTCCGACTCTGTGCGACCCCATAGACGGCAGCCCACCAGGCTCCCCCGTCCCTGGGATTCTCCAGGCAAGAACACTGGAGTGGGTTGCCATTTCCTTCTCCAATGCATGGAAGTAAAAAGTGAAAGTGAAGTCGCTCAGTCGTGTCCAACTCTTAGCGACCCCATGGACTGCAGCCTACCAGGCTCCTCCGTCCATGGGATTTTTCAGGCAAGAGTATGGCCTAGAATGTCTAAAATATTTACCGTATGTCTTTTTACAGAAAAAAGAAAAGGGTTTCTGGATTCTGGTCTACATTAAGCATTCCTATTTCTCCAAAAACAGCTTTTTTTTTTTTTTTAAATCAAACCTCATGTTTATCAGGCACTGTGCTAGAGGTTGAAGTTTCAAAAATAGAATGAAACCTTGCCTTCAAACATACCATCCTCAGCATAGTCTTCCTTTTGTACCATTACTTGTAAATATCCTCTTAAATATGATGCCTAGATCTAAACTCCAAATGAGATTTAATGAGTATATAATAGCAATATCTTTACTGAAACAGGGTAGGTACAGGAACAAATATTCATTCTGATATAAATTTGCAGCTTCTCTTGCTGACACATCTAGTATCACTTTGTATATTTAGCTTGTATCCAAATTTTTGAAGAACAGACATTTCCAATTAGTAGGTATGTGAGAATATGTGTGCACATATATGCTTGCGAAGTTCTTTTTAAGCCAGTTCTCTTTCATCTTGTCTCTGTGGAATCATGTACACCTGTGGCAGATTCATGTCAATGTATGGCAAAACCAATACAATATTGTAAAGTAATTAGCCTCCAATTAAAATAAATAAATTTATATTAAAAAAATAAATGCAACATAATGAAATAGAAGCAACCTGTGGAGTTAGGCAGACCTAAACCTTTGATGAGGGTTAACTGTGCCTTTTAGTATTTTTGTTTTGGGGGACAATACTTTTTAAGAACTCTGTTTCCTAATTTACATAAAAGGAATAAAATTAATAACTTTCTCACAGGATTTTGGGAAATAGTAATAGAGATGGTGTTCAGTTGTACAGAATTATTGTCTGGCCCTAGGAAGGCCTCAATAAATAGAAGCTCTCTTAACACATTCAGGCACTTTTTCTATTCTGTGTACTCATAGTAAATCTTGAGTGCTAATTCTGTTAGCTATGCATGCAAAACTGGATGAGTTTGCTGTCTAAATGGTCAATCAATTTATCTATAAATGTTCACGGAAAGAAAGCCCAACAGCAGAACCTTGAAGTATATCAACTATTTCTTTCTTCTAGGCAGTGATTTTTCTCAACCTTTCATTTTGACATAATTGTGGATTCTCATCTTACTGTAAAAAATAATAGAGGTCTCTAAATTGGTTCTCCAGCTTTATGCAATGGTAACTAAGTATAGCTCAATATTACAACAAGGAAATTGTCATCCATTGACTTATTCACATCACCAGTTTTACATGCATTTATTTCAGTGTGTGTTTGCACCTATGTTTAGTCCTTTTGTTCTTTTATCATATGTGTAGATTCCTGTGATTACCCTCATGTCACGATACAGGATATTTCCATCCTGTGCCCCTTTTTTGAAGTCACATTTACTTCTCTACCACCCTACTTCCTTTTTAACTCTTGAAAACCACTAATTAATTCTTCATTTCAATAAGGTTGTCATTTCAAGAAAGTTGCATAAATGAAGTCATACAGTATGTAACTTCTTGGGGCTGCCTTTGAAATCTATTTAAGATGTTATATGTATCAATGATATATTTTTAGTGGCTGAGTTGAAGAAATGTTTCTCTTATTTAGAAACTCCAATTATCAGTGGTGCTTCTCTGGGTGCTGCTGGATAAAGGGTTCTGAGCCCAGTTTCATCATCTACCTGGCCCCTACCCAGGAGTCTAGCACTTCTGGACAAAATGAGATAAAATCAACTCCTCTAAGTTAATTAGGATGTATTTCAGTTTGAAATTAAGAAATACAGTGCCTCTGGTATTCCCTGTTTTATAAATTTAATAACTCTCTTAAAAAAGTAGAAAAGGTTAGTTTGTCCTGACTTTTTCTTAGTTAACTCACCCTGGATCTAGTGACCTTCTCTTCTTTCTTTCTGAGGAAGGAGGGTGCAAGGGATCATGAGAGAAGAGATACTTTTAACAACATTCAGCAACTTGTCCAGCATGCGGCTTATGATTCTGACTCCACCACCAAGCAAATCTCTGATACCAACTGGAAGTCCTACAGTTCAACCCAGTTCTGACATTATCTGCCTGGAGACAGCATCGTATTCTACAAAGTGAATGCTCAGTCCCGTAAACTGACCTCCCCTTCAGATGCAAGTTGAGATGTTACTGTGCTTTTCTTCAATTGTTATAAGTCAAAATTTTTCATGACCTTCTCCTTGGGTTCAATTAATTTGATAGAGCAGCTTGCAGAAGACAGGAAACAAGCTTACTCATTATATTATCAGTTTATTACAAACGTGATCAAAGGATACAGAATCAAGAGTGTAGGATGAAGAGATACCATGGGCTGAAGTCTGGAACAATGGAGCATCCATTCTCGTGAAATCTGGGACCTGCCATGTGGCTTGCAGAAGTGTTCAAGTTCACCAACCTGGAAACTCTCCAAACCCATCCTTCGTTTTTTTTTTTTTTCTGAATTCTCTGTTAGATAACCCTGATATAACCTTGCTGAACTGATATAATACGATTATTACCAAAGGCAGAGCAAGGTAATCAGACACAGAGAGTGATGAAACACTAAGGGTGGGATTTCTGTCTATGCTAACTTAGCATGCTGCTGCTGCTGCTAAGTCGCTTCAGTCGTGTCCAACTCTGTGTGACCCCATAGATGGCAGCCCACCAGACTCCTCCAACCATGAGATTTTCCAGGCAAGAGTACCGAAGTGAGGTGCCATTGCCTTCTCAACTTAGCATGATTCTTGCTAAAAACTGGGCTATGCTAGCCAGACAAGGATGCAGATCAAGGTGGAAACTTAGTGAAAAAGTTGGCCAAATATATATTCATTTATTATCTCATGAATTTTTATAGGAACCAAATTAGATGGATTCCACCTCCATTTTTCAACTGATAATAATGAACAAATCTGTTACTCAAATCTACGTGCACAAACTCTGAGGATGGTGATCTTATTCCGTATCCCTGTCATAAGTAAGCTGTATCCCTGTCATAGATTGGGCAATTGCACCAGCATCTCCTTCCATCCCGTATGCCCATAAAGTAGTCTTATTGTGGCAGAACATGTTTGTTCTTTTTTTTTCTCATGACTTTGAACATAATCATATGACTGGCTTTGACCAATGGCATGAGGATATTAAGTACAGTATTAAGACATTTTAAAAGACCTTGTGTGATTGTGCTTGCTTTATTTTATCTTTATCAGCCTGGCTATTCTTTTGATCCAAGAAGGCTGAGAAACCCAGCTAACCCATAGACCTACAGAGGAAAGCATAGGCACTTACTGCCTCAGGCTGAAGCAGAGACAAGCCTAGACAAGAGCATCCAAACTCAACCTGGATGGATGGGTGAGAAATAAAAACTCACTATCATATGCCACTGAGATTTTGTGGATGTCTGTTGTAAAGTATTGAGAAGAACAACTAAGTAATACATAGGCATTTGTATTAGTGTTAGTTTTATTACTATGATATATATAGTATTTTATATATATATAATGGCACCCTACTCCAGTACTCTTGCCTGGAAAATCCCATGGATGGAGGAGCCTGGTGGGCTGCAGTCCATGGGGTCGCTAAGAGTTGGACACGACTGAGCGACTTTACCTTCACTTTGCACTTTAATGCATTGGAGAAGGAAATGGCAACCCACTCCAGTGTTCTTGCCTGGAGAATCCCAGGGATGGCGGAGCCTGGTGGGCTGCTGTCTATGGGGTTGCACAGAGTTGGACACGACTGAAGTGACTTAGCATAGCATAGCATTAGCATAGCATATAATAAAAAGCCAATGTTCCCCAGAGAAACAGAACCAATTGTGGTATATGCATATATGTATACATATATGTATGTCTGCATGTATGCATGCTAACTTTCCTCAGTCATGTCTGGCTCTTTGCTGCCTTATGGACTGTGGCCTCTGTCCATAGAATTTCCCAGGCAAGAATACTGGAGCGGGTTGCCATTTTCTCCTCCAGGGGATCTTCCCCACCCAAGGATCAAAACTATGTCTCTTATGTCTCCTGCATTGACAGGCAGATTGTTTACCACTAGCGTCACGTAGGAAGCCCCATATACATATTATATATATACCCCAATTGATTCTGTTTCTCTGGAGAACACTGACTTTTTATTATAAAAGACTTTTCTTCACACCATATGATATGTACTTGCTCCTAATTTTGAACAAGGAAGTTCTAATAAATATTAGTTCAATAAAAGTGTATTTATTATACTCACTAAAATCCATGAAAACCCCCCAAAATAGACAAACTAAGGATAAAAATACCAAATCAATAAATCTTGGAAAATTTCAAATGCCCTAACATTTGAGTGCAATTAACTTCAATAGAGAAAAATTTGGACCAAATTTAGGGAGGTTGCCTAGAGCTGATCCAAGCTCAACTGTAAAAGACTAGAAGCATTATGAATTGAACATAATTTATATGTCATTTTAGCATTTGGAACCTTCTGACACGGGTGTGTTCCTCACTTTATGTATCACAGTGGATGCTAAAGATTGACTTTCACTGTAGAAGCCAAATCCAAAACAAAATCAAACAAGAAAACAAAAGAGACACTCATTTCTGCATATACACACACCCACTTCTTGCAGTCAAACATGGCCAGTTAAACAAAACTTGCTCAGATTTAGATTACAGACCTGGGAATACGCAGAACTCCTGCCCTGGCAATGATGACAGGGCAGCAACAACTCCCAGAGCATCAGGACCACCATGACCATGATGCCAATGATGGAATTTAGTGGTCAGTAATCAGGGCCAGGGTCATAGGATGGACAATACTGTCTCCAGTATCTGGGTTTTGTCAATGGTATCATAGTGTCCCCACCGAATTTTCTTCCTGCACCATTTTGCCTAACCTCTTTGGTTTCTGCCTGTTTTCTCAGTTTGATTACCATTGTGCTAAGTTGCTTCAGTTGTGTCCAACTCTTTGCAACCCTCCTGACTGTAGCCTGACAGGCTCCTCTGTTCATGGGATTCTCCAGGCAAACATACTGCAGTGGTTTGCTATGCCTTCCTTATTCAGTCATTGAACCTGTGTCTCTTCTGTCTCCTGCACTGGCAGAAGTGCTTTAGTACTTTAGCACTAGTGCTACCTGGGAAGACCACTAGACCCAGCAATACTGCGAGCCCGTCAATATCCTTTCAATAAGCCCCTTGTCTGTCAAAATTAGTTTTACTACTTACAGCTAATAATATATTCTCATTAACAGTGGCAAAAAGATAAAAAGATTCTCTCTGTAACAGCTAATATTTGATGTAATTATTGAAGTATGGTCAATACACTAAAACAAAACAAAACAATCCAAGTATTACCAAAAGTTTGAAAGGCAGGTGGTTGCTGGTCTATAGATGATGGGTAATGGGAATTTGTTTTTTAACAGGTATAGAGTTTTGTTTTGCAAGAAGAAAAGACCTGGAAACTGGCTGTACAGCAATGTGAATCCACTTGACACTACTAAACTGTACACTTAAAAGTGGTTGATGGTAAATTTTATATTATGTGAATTTTGCCAACATTTAAAAATGCAAATTAGAAAAAAATTTGAAAGGTCAAAATATTGTTATTTATAAAATATATACTTTTCTTCTGAAACTAATCAGTCAACCAAAAATATGAACAACACATTATATAGGACAATAGGTAAATGATCTAATACTTTAAAATAGCTACTTTATACAAATAATGTTTTAATAGATACTATAATAAAAAAACTTATTTTCATTAATACTCAAAAGTTTAAATATCTATTAAATATGGTGAATTTATAAAGTAAAACTTGAGTGAAGCAGAAAAGAGACCTTATTCTTGTTTACTTAGATTCATTCTTGGTAGATGATTCACTACAGTAGGGATAGAAGTTCGTAAATTATACTGTAATTCAGTGCAATTGCAGGTAAATAACCAACACATTTCCCTTTTAGAATTTGAAAAAATACTAACATTTATTAAGAAAAATAAACATGCAAGATAAATAAGAAATTTTTTTTAAAGAAGAAAATGAGCTGTGAATAGGCAATATGTTTACTACAAAGCTGTAAGAATTAAAATGTGTTAACACTTGTGATCCACTGGAGGAGAGAATGGTAAACCACCCCAGTATATGTGCCATGAGAACCTCATGAACTGTATAAAAGACCAAAAATATATGACACAAAAACATGAGTCCCCCAGGTCTGAAGTTGTCCGATATGCTACTGGGGAAGAGAAGAGGAGAATCACCAATAGCCCCAGAATGAATGAAGTGACTGATCCAAACCAGATACGACCCTCAGTTGTTGATGTGTCTGGTGAAGACAGTAAAATTTGATGCTGCATAGAATAGTATTGTACAGGAACCTGGAATGTTAGGTCCATGGATCAAGGAAAATTGGATGTGGTCAAGCAGGAGATGGTAAGAATAAACATTGGCATCTTAGGAATCAGCAAACTAAAATAGACAGGAATGGGTGAATTTAATTCAGATGACCATTAAAACTACTACTGTGGGCCAGAATCTCGTAGCAAAAATGAAGTAGCCCTCATCATCAACAAGAGTCTGACATCCAGTGTCAGACTTTTGAGGTGCAACCTCAAAAATGACATAATGATCTTGGTTTGTTTCCAAGGCAAGCCATTCAACATCACGGTAAGTGATGTGCCAAGTCTATGCCCCTACCACCAATGCCAAAGAAACTGATCAGTTCTATGAAGATCTGGAAGACCTAGAACTAACACCTAAAAAGGATGTTCTATTCATCATTGGGGATTGGAATGCAAAAGTAGGAAATCAAGATATACCTGGAGTAACAGGCAAGTTTGGCCCTGGAGAACTAAATGAAGCAGGGCAAATGTTAACTGAATTCTGCCAAGAGAATGAACTAGTCATAGCAAATACTCTTTTTCAACAGCAAAAGAAATGACTTTACATATGGACATCACCAAATGATCAATCTCAAAATCAAACTGATTACATTGTTTGTAACAGAAGAGGGTTTCCCTGATAGTTCAGTTGGTAAAGAATCTGCCTGCAATGGAGGAGACCCCCAGTTTGATTCCTGTGTTGGGAAGATCCGCTGGAGAAGGGATAGGGTACCCACTCCAGTATTCTTGGACTTCCATTGTGGCTCAGCAGGTAAATAACTTGCTTGCAATGAGGGAGACATGGGTTTGATCCCTGGGTTGGGAAGATCCCCTGGAGAAAGGAAAAGCTACCCACTCCAGTATGAAAAGGCAAAAAGATAGGACACTGAAAGATGAACTTCCCAGGTCAGTAGGTGCCCAATATGCTACTGGAGATCAGTGCAGAAATAACTCCAGAAAGAATGAAGGGGTGGAGCCAAAGCAAAACAACACCCAGTTGTGGGTGTTACTGGTGATAGAAGCAAGGTCTGACACTATAAAGAGCAATATTGTGCAGGAACCTGGAATGTTAGGTCCATGAATCAAGGAAAATTGGAAGTGGTCAAACAAGAAATAACAAGAGTGAACGTCGACATTCTAGGAATCAACGAACTAAGATGGACTGGAATGGGTGAATTTAACTCAGATGACCATTATATCTACTACTGTGGGCAGGAATACCTTAGAAGAAATGGAGTAGCCATCATAGTCAACAAAAGACTCTGAAATGCAGTACTTGGAGGCAATCTCAAAAATGACAGAAAGACCTCTATTCATTTCCAAGGCAAACCATTCAATATCACAGTAATCCAAGTCTATGCCCCAACCAGTAACTCTGGAGAAGCTGAAGTTGAACAGTTCTATGAAGACCTACAAGACCTTTTAGAACTAATACCCCAAAAAGATGTATTTTTCATTATAGGGGACTGGAATGCAAAAGTAGGAAGTCAAGAAACATCTGGAGTAACAGGCAAATTTGGCCTTAGAGTACAGAATGAAGCAGGGCAAAGGCTAATAGAGTCTTGCCAAGAGAACGCACTGGTCATAGAAAACACCTTCTTCCAACAATGCAAGAGAAAGACTCTGCACATGGACATCACCAGATGGCCAATACCGAAGTCAGATTGATTATATTCTTTGCAGCCAATGATGGAGAAACTATACAGTCAGCAAAAACAAGACCGGTAGCTGACTGTGGCTGAGATCATGAACTCCTTATTGCCAAATTCAGACTTAAATTGAAGAAAGTGGGGAAAACCACTAGACCATTCAGGTATGACCTAAATCAAATCCCTTATGATTATACAGTGGAAGTGAGAAATAGATTTAAGGGACTAGATCTGATAGACAGAGCACATGATGAACTACGGACAGAGGCTCATGAAATTGTACAGGAGACAGGGATCAAGACCATCCCCAAGAAAAAGAAATGCAAAAAAGCAAAATGGCTGTCTGAGAAGGCCTTACAAATAGCTTTGCGAAGAAGAGAAGCGAAAAGCAAAGCAGAAAAGGAAAGATACACCCATTTGAATGCAGAGTTCCAAGAATAGCAAGAAGAGATAAGAAAGCTTTCCTTAGTGATCAATGCAAAGAAATAGAGGAAAACAACAAAATGGGAAAGACTAGAGATCTCTTCAAGAAAACTAGAGATACCACAGGAACGTTTCATGCAAAGATGGGCTTGATAAAGAAATGGTATGGACCTAACAGAAGCAGAAGATATTAAGAAGAGGTGGCAAGAATACACAGAACTGTACAAAAAAGATCTTCATGATCCAGATAATCATGATGGTGTGGTCACTCACCTAGAGCCAGACATCCTGGAATGTGAAGTCAAGTGGGCCTTAGGAGGCATCACTACAAACAAAGCTAGTGAAGGTAATGGAATTCCAGTTGAGCTATTTCAAATCCTAAAAGATGATGTTGTGAAAGTGCTGCACTCAATATGCCAGCAAATTTGGAAAGCTCAGCAGTGGCCACAGAACTGGAAATGTCAGTTTTCATTCTAATCCAAAAGAAAGGCAATGCCAAAGAAAGCTCAAATGACTGCACAATTGCACTCATCTCACACGCTAGTAAAGTAATGCTCAAATTCTCCAAGCCAGGCTTCAGCAGTATGTGAACCATGAACTTCCAGATGTTCAAGCTGGTTTTAGAAAAGGCAGAGGAACCAGAGATCAACTTGACAACATCCGCTGGATCATTGAAAAAGCAAGAGAGTTCCAGAAAAAACATCTATTTCTGCTTTATTGACTATGCCAAAGCCTTTGACTGTGTGGATCACAAAAAACTGTGGAAAATTCTGAAAGAGATGGGAATACCAGACCACCTGACATGCCTCTTGAGAAACCTGTATGCAGGTCAGGAAGGAACAGTTAGAACTGGACATGGAACAACAGACTGGTTCCAAATAGGAAAAGGAGTATGTCAAGGCTGTATATTGTCACCCTGTTTATTTAACTTATATGCAGAGTATGTCATGTGAAATGCCAGGCTGGATGAAACACAAGCTGGAATCAAGGTTGTCGGGAGAAATATGAATAATCTCCGATATGCAGATGACACCACCCTTATGGCAGAAAGTGAAGAAGAAGTAAAGAGCCTCTTGATGAAAGTGAAAGAGGAGAGTGAAAAAGTTGACTTAAAGCTCAACATTCAGAAAACTAAGATCATGGCATCTGGTCTCATCACTTCATGACATATTGATGGGGAAACAGTGGAAACAATGTCAGACTATTTTTTGGGCTCCCCAAAATCACTGCATATGGTGACTGCAGCCATGAAATTAAATGATACTTACTCCTTGGAAGGAAAGTTATGACCAACCTAGATAGCATATTGAAAAACAGAGACATTATTTTCTCAACAAAGGTCTGTCTAGTCAAGGTTATGGTTTTTCCAGTAGTCATGTATGGATGTAAGAGTTGGACTATAAAGAAAGCTGAGCACAGAAGAGTTGATGCTTTTGATTTGTAGTGTTGGAGAAGACTCTTGAGAGTCCCTTGGACTGCAAGGAGATCCAACCAGTCCATTCTAAAGGAGATCAGTCCTGGGTGTTAATTGGAAGAACTGATGTTGAAGCTGAAACTCCAATACTTTGGCCACGTCATGTGAAGAACTGACTCATTTGAAAAGACCCTGATTCTGGGACCGACTGAGGTTGGGAGGAGAAGGGCATGACAGAGGATGAGATGGTTGGATGGCATCACCGACTCGATGGACATGAGTTTCGGTAAACTCTGGGAGTTGGTGGACAGGGAGGCCTGGCGTTCTGTGGTTCATGCAGTTGCAAAGAGTTGGACATGACTGAGCAACTGAACTGAACTGAACCCACTCCAGTATTCTGGCCTGGAGAATTCCCTAGACTCTGTAGTCCAAAGAGACAGACACAACTGAGAGATTTTCACTTTTACTTTCCAAGTGAAGATGGAGAAGCTGTATTCAGACAGCAAAAACAAGACCTGGAACTGACTGTGGCTCAGATAATCAGCTTCTCAAAGTAAAATTAAGGCTTAAAGTAAAGAAAACCAGGAAAATACCAGGGCAGCAAGTTATGACTTAAGTCAAATCCCATATGAATTCACAGTAGAGGTAATGAGTATATTCATGGGACTAGGTCTAGATAACAGTGTGTCTGAAGAACTATGGACAGAGGTCTGTAATAATGTACAGGAGGCGGTGAACAAAATTATCCCAAAGAGAAAGCAAGCCAAGAAGGCAAAGTGGTTATCTGAGGAAGCTAAAGAATACAGAAGAACAAAGAGAAGTGAAAAGCAAAGGAGAGAAGGAAAGTTACATCCATTAGTTGCAGAGTTTCAAAGAATAGCTAGAAGAGAAAAGAAGGACTTCTGCATGAACAGAGTTTAACAATAGAAGTAAATAACAAAAGGGGAAAGACTAGAGATCTCTTCAGGAAAATTGGAAACATCAAGGGAGCATTCTGCTCAAAGATGGGCAAAATAACAGATAAAAATGGTAGATAGCTAGTAGTTGCTGAAGTGCTCAAGAAGAGATGGAAATAATACATGGAAGAACTTCATAAAGAAAGATCTTAATGAACTGGATTACTACAATGGTGTGGTTAGTCACCCAGACCCAGACATTCTGGAGTGCAAAGTCAAGTGGGCCTTAAGAGGCACTACTGTTAATAAAGCTAGTGGATGTGATGAAATTCCAGCAGAGCTATTCACATCCCTAAAGGAGGATGTCATCAAGGTTTTGCATTCATTATGTCAGCAAATCTGCAAGACTCAGCAGTGGCCACAAGACTGGAAAAGGTCAATCCTTATTCTAATTTCCAAGAAGGGTAGTACCAAAGAATGTGCTAACCATCGGACCATTGTGCTCATCTCTCATGCTAGTAAGGACATGCATAAAACCTTGTATGCTAGGCTTTAGCACTAGGCAAACCAAGAACTTCCAGATGTCCAAGCTGAGTTTAGAAAAGGAAGAGGAACTAGAGATCAAATTGCCAACATTCGCTGGATTATGGAGAGAGCAAGGGAATTTCAGGAAAACATCTACTTTTGTTTCATGAAATTACAAGATGTCATGAAATTAAAAGATGCTTACTCCTTTGAAGGAAAGCTATGACAAATCTAGACAGCATATTAAGAAGCAGAGACATCACTTGGCCAGCAAGGATCGTCAAAGCTATGTTTCTTCCAGGAGTCATGTATGGATGTAGGAATTGGACTATAAAGAAGGCAACATGCTGAAGAATTGATACTTTTGAATTGTGGTGGTAGAGAAGACTCTTGAGAATCCCTTGTACAGCAAGGCGATAAAACCAATCAATTCTAAAGGAAATAAAGCACAAATATTCATTGGAAGGACTGATTCTGAAGCTGAAGCTTCAATACTTTGACCACCTGATAAAAAGAGCTGACTTATTGGAAAAGACCCTGATATTGGGAAAGATTGAAGGCAAATGGAGAAGAGGGTGGCAGAGGATGAGTTGATTGGATGGCATCACCGACTCATTAGACATGAATTTGAGCAAACTCCAGAGATAGAGGAGGACAGAGCAGCCTGGTGTGCTACAGTCCATGGGGTTGCAAAGAGTCAGACACAACTGAGTGACTGAACAACAACAATACCTTCTTTATCCATTCATCTGTCAATGGACACATAGATTGCTTCCGTGACCTAACTATTGTAAATAGTGCACTGTAATAAACATAGATTTATTTAAATACATAGAAGTGGGATTGCTAAGTTATATGGCAGTTCTATTTAATATTTTGAGGGAAACTCCCTAATATTTTCTGTAGTGGCTGAACCATTTACATTTCCACCAATAGCATACAAGTATTCCACATACTTTTCTCCACATCCTTATCAAAACATCGTTAATAGCCATCCCACAGATGTGAGATGAAATCTCACTGTGGTTTTGATTTGCATTTCCCTGAATATTAGTGATGTTGAACATCTTTTCATGTAACTCTTGGCCATCTCTATATCTTCTTTTGAAAAATGCCTATTTATGTGTTTTATCCATTTTTTAAAATTGGATTATTGAACTCTTTGCTTTTGAGTTGTATGAATTCCTTGTATATTTGGATATTTACCTCTTATCATATATATTTTCTGTAAATATTTTTTCCCATTTTAGGATGCTGTTTGTTTTCCTGATAGTTCACCTTGCCCTCCAGAACCTTTTTAGTTAAATGAAATCTCATTTGTCTATTTCTGCTTTTATTTCCTGTGCATTTGGCATAATACAAAAAAAGGACAAAAACAAACAGAATCAAAAAGTAAAATACTGCTGAAAGCAATGTTAAAGAGATTTTCCCTGTTTTCCTTCAGGAGCTGTACAGTTTTAGGACTCAGATTTATGTCTTTAGTCCATTTTGAGTTCAATTATATAGTCTTAGATAAGGGTCAAATCTCATCCTTTTTTATGTATTAGATACCCAGTTTTTCCAGCATCATTCCTTGAAAAGAGTATCCTTTCTCTATTGTGTATTCTTGGCAACATTGTTAATGATCAGTTGACAGTGTACAGACAGCGCTGTTTCTGAGCTCTCTAGTCAGTTCCATTGGTCTATATGTATGTTTCTATGTCAGTATATGTAGTTTAGATTACTGGAAATTTACAATGTAATTTTAAAACCGGGAATTGTGGTGATTCTAGCTTTCTTCTTGCTCAATACTGCTTCAGATATTCAAGGCCTTTTGGGGTTACAATGTTATTTTTATTCCTCTTAAAATTCCATTGGGATTTTGAAATATGCAACATCTTGATATCTTCATTTTAAATTATTATTATTATTTTAATTTAAATTTATTTATTTTAATTGGAAGCTAATTACTTTACAATATTTTATTGGTTTTTGCCATACATCATCATGAATCCACCACAGGTGTACATGTGTTCCCCATCCTGAACTCCTCTCCTACCTCTCTCCCCATATCATCCCTCTGGGTCATCCCAGTACACCAGCCCCAAGCATCCTGTATCCTGCATCAAACCTGGACTGGTGATTCATTTCTTATATGATATTATACATGTTTCAATGCCATTCTCCCAAATCACCCACCCTTTCCTTCTCCCACAGAGTCCAAAAGACTGTTCTATACATCTGTGTCTCTTTTGCTGTCTCGCATACAGGGTTATCATTACCATCTTTCTAAATTGCATATATATGCATTCAGTTCAGTTCAGTTCAGTTCAGTCTCTCAGTCATGTCCGACTCTTTGCGACCCCATGAAACTCAGCACGCCAGGGCTCCCTGTCCATCACCAACTCCCGGAGTTCACTCAAATTCATGTCCATTGAGTTGGTGATGCCATCCAGCCATCTCATCCTCTGTCGTCCCCTTCTCCTCCTGCCCCCAATCCCTCCCAGCATCAGAGTCTTTTCCAATGAGTCAACACTTCTCATGATGTGGCCAAAGTATTGGAGTTTCAGCTTTAGCATCATTCCTTCCAAAGAAATCCCAGGGCTGATCTCCTTCAGAATGGACTGGTTGGATGTCCTTGCAGTCCAAGGGACTCTCAAGAGTCTTCTCCAACACCACAGTTCAAAAGCATCAATTCTTTGACGCTCAGCCTTCTTCACAGTCCAACTCTCACATCCATATATGACCACTGGAAAAACCATAGCCTTGACAAAACGGACCTTTGTTGACAAAGTAATGTCTCTGTTTTTCAATATGCTATGTAAGTTGGTCATAACTTTTCTTCCAAGGAGTAACTATCTTTTAATTTCATGGCTGAAGTCACCATATGCAGTGATTTTGGAGCCCAAAAAATAAAGTCTCACAGTTTCCACTGTTTCCCCATCTATTTCCCATGAGTTGATGGGACCAGATGCCATGATCTTAGTTTTCTGAATGTTGAGCTTTAAGTCAACTTTTTCACTCTCCTCTTTCACTTTCATCAAGAGGCTCTTTACTTCTTCTCCACTTTCTGCCATAAGGGTGGAGTCATCTGCATATCTGAGGTTATTCATATTTCTCCTGGAAATCTTGATTCCAGCTTGTGATTCATCCAGCCTGGCATTTCGCATGATGTACTCTGCATATAAGTTAAATAAACAGGGTGACAATATACAGCCTTGACATACTCCTTTTCCCATTTGGAAGCAGTCTGTTGTTCCATGTCCAGTTCTAACTGTTCCTTCCTGACCTGCATACAGGTTTCTCAAGAGGCACATCAGGTGGTCTGGTATTCCCATCTCTTTCAGAATTTTCCACAGTTTTTTGTGATCTACACAGTCAAAGGCTTTGGCATTGTCAATAAAGCAGAAATAGATGTTTTTTCTGGAACTCTCTTGCTTTTTTGATGATCCAGCGGATGTTGGCAATTTGATCTCTGGCTCCTCTGCCTTTTCTAAAACTGGCTTGAACATCTGGAAGTTCACGGTTCACATCCTGCTGAAGCCTGGCTTGGAGAATTTTGAGCATTACTTTACTAGCGTGTGAGATGAGTGCAATTATGTGGTAGTTTGAGCATTCTTTGGCATTGCCTTTCTTTGGGATTGGAATGAAAAGTGACCTTTTCCAGTCCTGTGGCCACTGCTGAGTTTTCCAGATTTGCTGGCATACTGAGTGCAGCACTTTCACAGCATCATCTTTCAGGGTTTGAAATAACTGGGATTCTGTCACCTCTACTAGCTTTGTTTGTAGTGATTTTTTCTAAGACCCACTTGACTTCACGTTCCAGGATGTCTGGCTCTAGGTGAGTGATCATACCATCGTGATTATCTTGGTAAGGAGATCTTTTTTTGTACAGTTTTGTGTATTCTTGCCACCTCTTCTTAATATCTTCTGCTTCTGTTAGGTCCATACCATTTCTGTCCTTTATTGAGCCCATCTTTGCATGAAATGTTCCCTTGGTATCTCTAATTTTCTTAAAGAGATCTCTAGTCTTTCCCATTGTGTTGTTTTCCTCTATATCTTTGCATTGACCACTGAGGAAGGCTTTCTTATCTCTTCTTGCTATTCTTTGGAACTCTGCATTCAGATGCTTATATCTTTCCTTTTCTCCTTTGCTTTTTGCTTCTCTTCTTTTCATACTGTATTGGTGTTTTTCTTTCTGGCTTACTTCACTGTGCATAATAGGCTCCAGTTTCATCCACGTTATTAGAACTGATTCAAATGTATTCTTTTTAATGGCTGAGTAATACTCCATTGTGTATATGTACCGCAGCTTTCTTATCCATTCATCTGCTGATAGACATTTAGGTTGCTTCCATGTCCTGGCTATTATAAACAGTCCTGCAATGAACATTGGGGTACACCATGACCAACTGGGCTTTATCCCAGGGATGCAAGGATTCTTCAATATCCATAAATCAGTCAATGTAATACACCACATTAACAAATTGAAAAATTAAAACCATATGATTATCTCAATAGATGCAGAAAAAGCCTTTGACAAAATTCCACATCCAGTTATGATAAAAACTCTCCAGAAAGCAGGAATAGAAGGAGCATACCTCAACATAATAAAAGCTATATATGACAAACCCACAGCAAACATTATCCTCAATGGTGAAAAATTGAAAGCATTTCCCCTAAAGTCAGGAACAAGACAAGGGTGCCCACTCTCACCACTACTATTCAACATAATTCTGGCAGTTTTGGCCACAGCAATAAGAGCAGAAAAAGAAATAAAAGGAATTCAAATTGGAAAAAAAGAAGTAAAACTCTCACTGTTTGCAGATGACATGATCCTCTACATAGAAAACCCTAAAGACTCCACCAGAAAATTGCTAGAGTTAATCAATGAATATAGTAAAGTTGCAGGATATAAAATCAACACACAGAAATCCCTTACATTCTTATACACTAATAATAAGAAAATAGAAAGAGAAATTAAGGAAACAACTCCATTCATCATTGCAATGAAAAGAATAAAATACTTAGGAATACATCTACCTAAAGAAACTAAAGAGCTATAAATAGAAAACTATAAAACACTGGTGAAAGAAATCAAAGAGGACACTAATAGATGGAGAAATATACCGTGTTCATGGATCAGAAGAATCAATATAGTGAAAATGAGTATACTACCCAAAGTAATCTATAGATTCAATGCAATCCCTATCAAGCTACCAACGGTATTTTTCACAGAGCTAGAACAAATAATTTCACAATTTGTATGGAAATACAAAAAACCTCGAATAGCCAAAGCAATCTTGAGAAAGAAGAATGGAACTGGAGGAATCAACCTACCTGACTTCAGGCTCTACTACAAAGCCACAGTCATCAAGACAGTATGGTACTGGCATAAAGACAGAAATATAGGTCAATGGAACAAAATAGAAAGCCCAGAGATAAATCCACGCACCTATGGACACCTTATCATTTTAAATTATTTACTTCTGAGTGTAGGAGTTGAGGAGAAAGCATTGATGTAATATTGGTATATTCTGGACTTTATCATCAATTGTCTAAACTACCTGTTGGTACAGTTTGCTTATGTCTCTTCAGGCTTTGGTTGTGTCTGATCCTGACAGGATCACTTTCATCCTATGATGGATGGTGGCTGGACCATTCAATCTTTGGACATAGTCTGATAGAACATATCTCCTTTTGGGCAGTTTTGAATGCATGGTCACTCGCTGTCCATGGTCATTTTGTCCTTATGTGCCCCAACAGCAGAAGAAAAGTTACTTTTCAAATGAAATTTAAGTTTCTACTGGTAGCTCATATGGTAAAGAATCTGCTCAGATGATAAGGAATCTGCCTGCAGTGTGGGAGACCTGGGTTTGATTCGTGGGTTGGGAAGATTCCCCTGGAGAAAGGCATGGCAACCCAGTCCAGTATTCCTGCCTGGAGAATCCCATGGGCAAAGGAGCCTGATGGGTTATAGTCCACGGGGTCACAAAGAATCAGACACAAGTGACTAACACTTCCACTTCACTTCCTTATGTTTCTACTGAATATGGCCTTATTATAGATAGGGTTCTATATTTTTATTAGAACCTTATTTTCTTATTCTGGTTCACTCAGAGCTGTAAGCCTTCCAATGCTATCCAAAAAAGATATCATAGAAGCAATGCTTTCAATAGTAGCACATGGTGCTTTTGAATGCTAAGGTATGTAGTCAGTTCTGGTCTTCTTTCCTAGTGCTGGGATGTGCAAGATGCAATACTCAGTTTGGAAGGTATGTTTTGGAATATGCAAGATCACTGAACCTAAAAAGTTTACTAATATGACAAGCAGTAGGAATGTGTACCTCTTTCCTAAAAGTAGGATCTGGGTGACATACTAGAGCATCCACTAGAGTCTTACTACTTCCAATGTTGTATTATAGACTCTTGTATGCATCTTGTGTCCTCTGTTAGATTAAAGAAAGATTTGGTGATTTACTAGGGTATTTACCAAAGTATCTAATGATAATATACTTTCTTACACATGGTAGGTGTTCAATGAAAATTGCTGAATTAGTATTAAACATCTGTCCAGCCATACTTAACTTTGTAGCCTTGAGTTGTTCTGTAATGAGTATACATGGAATGAGAGATTGTGTCATAAATATATTTCCACAATGAGATGACTTCTTAAATGGGTCCATAATAATGCTCCACGGGCTTCCCTTGTGGCTCATCTAGTAAAGAATCCACCTGCAATGCAGGAGATCTGGGTTCGATTCCTGGGTTGAAAAGATCCTTTGGAGAAGGCAAAGGCTATCCACTCCAGTATTCTAGCCTAGAGAATTCCATGGACTGGATAGTCCAAGGGGTCGCATGAGTCGGACATGACTGAACGACTTTCACTTCACTAATAATGTATTGCTCAGTGGTAAAGAATCTTTCTGCAATGCAGGAGACAGAAGATGTGGGTTCAATCACCGGGTTAGGAAAATCCCCTGGAGGAGGACATGGCCGTCCACTCCAGCATTCTTCCCTGAAAAATTCCATAGACAGAAGAGCCTGGAAGGCTCCAGTTCGTGGGGTCACTCAGAAGAGTTGGGTGTGACTAAGCAACTAAACAACAACTTAAAAATGCTATAGAAATTGTTGTGCAGCTAACTTAACTTTGTTTTCAGTGAATATATTAGCTTAACTATTATTGCAGACTAACATTATTTTAGAGTTGACTTAGATTTACAGAAAAATTGTGAAATAGTACAGAGAATTCCAATTCATCCCACACCCAGATTACCCTTTATTAATATCTCACATTAGTATGATGCATTTATCATGATTAATGAATGAATAATGATACATTATTATTAACTATAATTCACATTGATTCAGATTGATTTCTGTAATTTTTACCTAAGTCATTTTTTTTTTTTCTGTTCCAGGAGCCCATCTAAAATAGGACATTTTATTTAGTCATGTCTCTGTAGTCTCTTCTTGACTGTGACAACAGATTTTTCCGTGTATTTGATGATCCTAACAGTTTTGGAGAGTGCCAGTCAGATATTTCCTAGAACATCATGTGAATGAGCTTTTGATGTACTGAAGTATAAAAATGGTGACCCAAGTGCCAGTTTCCCATTTGAAGCCTTGTCGTCAATCTTCATGTCCTCTGAGTGGGGTTTTCCTGTTTTATTTTGGCTCTGCTAGCATTTCTGGAAGTGGTCACAGTGAATAATGAAATAAAAGCAAACCAGCTGTTACATGAACTTTGCAGTCAATAAGAGTGTCTAAATTGTAAAGGGAAGAGAAACTTTGAATGTTGTGTTCTCTGTCAGAGTTGATGATCAATACACGTCTGCCGATTTCGTTAATAAACATCCCTTTCCTGACTTCTCAATTTTAGAGCCAAAAGCCATTCAGTGTTTCTTTAAAAGTGCCTCCCCTCTTTTTGATGACAGTTATAAAGTGAAAATATTTTGTGATTCATGCACAACTCTGCTTGCTTGTAAATCCTCTTCCATATAAAATAATTACTTAATATAGTCATATCTTACAAAAACTGTTTCAGTCTCTTTCTCCTATTTACCCAAATACCTTCTTACAATATTTTTATCAGAATGTTTCTCCTAGACTTTGCTAATATGGTACCTTCAGGGTAGTTAGCTGGGGTTTCCCAGGTGGCACTAATGCTAAAGAACCCACATACCAAGGTAAGTGAGGCACAAAAGATGTGGGTTCAATCCCTGGGTTGGGAAAATCCCCTGCTGTAGGAAATGGCCACCCACTCCAGTATTCTTGCCTAGAAAATCTCATGGACAGAGGAGCCTGGTGTACTACAATCCATGGTGTTGCAACTAGTGGGACATGACTGAGCACACACAGACACACAGGGTATAGTTAGCTACCTTATAAAAATATACCTTGTGTGCTTTTAAATGTTCTAGTTTTTGCTAAATACAGTATGATATGTTTTTAGAGTGCTGGGTATTTATTATCATATGAAATTTCAGGTGAGTTTGGCAGTGGAGGGCTTCCTGGTGACTCAGACATTAAAGAATCTGCCTGTAATGTGGGACACCTGGGTTCATTCCTCCCTGGATTGGGAAGATCCCCTGGAGGGGGAAATGACAACACACTCAAGTATTCTTGCCTGGGAAATCCCATAGTCAGAGGAGCTTGGTGGGCTGCAGTCCTTGGGATCACAGAGAGTCAGACACATCTGAACAACTAACACTTTGGTAGTAGAAACCTTCTACTCATATGTCTTTCTCTCCTGGATATAGGACGATGGGGTTTACTGGTAAACTATACTAGTAAACCCATGTCAAATGGGCCTTGTGGTGTAGGATTTATTCACAGTATCCTTAACCTCTATTATGTTGGTCTCTCCAGCAACAAATAGATAGGGATATGACGGAGCTTCATACCTTTCACCCAGAGTTGAGCCTAGGGATTTGCCCATCCAATTATGGTGAGAAGCTGGAGAGGGTGGTCCTGCAAACACACTCTGCTTATTCTGCCTGCTATGGTAAGAAATTAGCAGCCACTTCGACTGGACTTTACTTGTGAGTTTCTTGTGTATGAGTAATAACCTTCATTACCTTCCCACACATTGTAGGTAATTCCACCCCCCTACCCAGGGTGCATAGTGCTCAGCCTTCAAGGATATATGTCAAATCTTAAACTACATGGTAATTGCTTAAGAGTACCCAGGAAGCCAACTAGGAAGTCAACGAGTCTATGTCGAGATGTATTCTACCATAGTTGAAAACATAATAGGTTTATTAATACCAATAAACTTGTGCCAGTAGCTAGAAATTTTAGGTGAAATAGGCAGATTCTCAGAAAAACATGATTTATTAAAGGTGACACAAAGACAAATATAAAGCTGAGTAGTCCTAGATCTATTTTAAAAATTGAGTTCTACATTTAAAGCCTTTGTACTGAAAGAATCCCAAACTCAGATGGCTATATCAATACATTATTTCAAACACTTAAAGAAAAACATAGAATCAATCCATACATACTAAAATCTTCTAAATATTAATAAAATAAAATATATCCCTATTTGTTTTATGAGGCCTATATGTCCCCAAACCAGACAAGGTCATTATAGAAAAGGGAAAATATAGGGCAATTTATTTTTAAAACTTGTATGCAAATATCCTAAACAGATATAAGCAAACCAAATGTAGCAATATAAAATCAGAAAGGACTTTCAATACTATCTAGTGTTTATTCAAAGATTGGTTTAACAGCTGACAGTGCAATTCACTGCATTAACTGAATGAGGGAATAATCATGATTGTTTTAATGTGGCAGAAAAAAAATTGATAAAGTTTTAATCCCATTTATTTTAAACTTATTTAATAAAATTGGAATAAAAGAGAACATCCTTAATCTGACATAGGTATTTAAAAATAGACTGGCACAAATATCAGACTTACTATTGAAATGTTAAATATTAAGCAAATTGGAAATGAATCAAGAATGTCATCTATCACTATATATTTTCAATGTTAAAAGCTTTGTTCAGGCCTGAGAAGAAACACAAATAAGTGAAAGTCATAAAAATGGGAAAGATTAATTTTATTTTTATTTTTTAAAAGGCTTTAGCTTAGAAAATCCAAAATAACTTAGTGGTTAATTACTAGAAGGAGTTTAGCCATCTTTTAGGTACAATTTTAATTAACAGGCATCAATTGCATGAACATATTAAAGGGCTACTATAATTCCATAAAGCAAGTAAACAATTGCTCTATACAGCAAGGATAAATTTCATCAACATAATGAAATCAAAAAATGTCAGAGAGGAAATAGCTGAATATTATATGATTCAATTTGTAAAACATTTAAAAATATGCAAAACTAATATGTGTTGTTAAAGTCAGGAGACCCTGCTTATTTAACTTATATGCAGAGTACATCATGAGAAACGCTGGGCTGGAAGAAGCACAAGCTGGAATCAAGATTGCCAGGAGAAATATCAATAACCTCAGATATGCAGATGACACCACCCTTATGGCAGAAAGTGAAGAGGAACTAAAAAGCCTCTTGATGAAAGTGAAAGAGGAGAGTGAAAATGTTGGCTTAAAGCTCAACATTCAGAAAACAAAGATCATGGCATCCGGTCCCATCACTTCATGGGAAATAGATGGGGAAACAGTGGAAAAAGTGTCAGACTTTACTTTTTTGGGCTCCAAAATCACTGTAGATGATGACTGCAGCCATGAAATTAAAAGACCCTTACTCCTTGGAAGAAAAGTTATGACTAACCTAGATAGCATATTGAAAAGCAAAGACATTACTTTGCCAACAAAGGTCCGTCCTGTCAAGGCTATGGTTTTTCCAGTGGTCATGTATGGATGTGAGAGTTGGACTGTGAAGAAAACTGAGTGCCAAAGAATTAATGGTTTTGAACTGTGGTGTTGGAGAAGACTCTTGAGAGTCCCTTGGACTGCAAGGAGATCCAACCAGTCCATTCTGAAGGAGATCAGCCCTAGGATTTCTTTGGAAGGAATGATGCTAAAGCTGAAACTCCAGTACTTTGGCCACCTCATGCGAAGAGTTGACTCATTGGAAAAGACTCTGATGCTGGAAGGGATTGAGGGCAGGAGGAGAAGGGGATGACAGAGGATGAGATGGCTGGATGGCATCACAGACTTGACAGACGTGAATTTGAGTGAACTCTGGGAGTTGGTGATAGACAGGGAGGCCTGGCATGCTGTGATTCATGGGGTCACAAAGAGTCAGACAGGACTGAGCGACTGATCTGATCTGATCTGAAAGTCAGGAGGGTGGTTATACCTGGGCGAAGTATAATCTGGTGGTTATACATGAAACCAAAGGGGTATTTATCAAGGGAATAGAGAAGGCTTTGGAGTTGCTGGTAATACTTATTGGTTCTGGGTGGTTGATATATACACCCATGGGTGAGATTTGGAAATCTGTCCTCACCCCCTCACCCCTAGTTAAGCATTTATCATTTGGGCAGTTTCTTGTGTTTGTGTGAAACTTCAGAAAATTTTTTTCTTAAAAACTTGGTATATTCCCATTCTCTCTCTCCCTCTGCCCTTTTATGGAAAGTGCAAGTCGTTCAGTCGTGTCCAACTCTTTATGACCCCATGGACTGTAGCCTACCAGGCTCCTCTGTCCATGGAATTCTCCAGGCAAGAACAGTCTAGTGGGTAGCTGTTTCCTTCTCCAGGGATCTTCCCAACCCAGGGATCGAACCCAGTTCTCCGGCATTATAGGCAGAGTCTTTACTGTCTGAAATGAGACAGCCTTAACTTGGTAGTCCTAAAAGCCCATAACCCTCATTTAACCATGAGAAAAACAGCAGACCAAACCAAACTGGGGGACAGCCTACAAAATCCCTGGCCAATACTCTTCAAAAATGTGAAGAAAAAATAAAAAAATTCCAAGAAGCTGTCACAAGCCTGAGAAAGCTAAGGAGATGTATGTGCTTAGTCGTTCAGTCCTTTCCCACTCTTTGCAACCCCATGGGCTGTAACCCACCAGGCTCCTCTGTCCATGGGGATTCTCCAGGCAAGAATTACTCGAGTGGTTTGCCATGCCCTCCTCCAGGAGATCTTCTCAACCCAGGTATCAAACCCAGGTCTCCCGCCTTGCAGGCGGATTCTTTACCACCTGAATGTATTCCTACCCTTAATTCTTAACTCTTCTTTCTACCTAGGCCCATGGCTACTACTTTCCTATCTCAATATATTGTGCAAACCAGTTCTGCTTCTTCTGCTGCTGCTAAGTCACTGTAGTCGTTTCTGACTCGGTGTGACAAATCAGACCAAATTCTCCATAGTTCAGACAACCTAGTGATTTATTATGTCACATAAAATCCAAATTTCTTATTACGAGACAAAAGACCCTCCATAATCTACCTCCATGCTTTCTCTCCTCATCTTTCTGGACTTTGGCCTTATAACTGCTCCTCAAACCCATTTACCATCCCTCTACCTGAGGTCCCTTTCCCCAGATATTATGGCATCCATTCTTCCCCTCTTCTAGTTCTTTAGTTAAATTTTACCCTTTCAATGAGGTCCAACTAAAGTTCAAGACTTTATTGCCCCAAATTTCCTAACCTCTTCACTTCTATTTTACTTTAGCACTTATTGTCTGGTATCCAAAACTTACAGTGTTTATTTTCAGTTTATCCCATAGGGATGCAAATTCTGTGAAGACAGGGATTTCTTTTTTTCCTGTTGTGATTTGGTATATCCACAATGTATCAGATATAAAATATGCTTAAAAAGCATTAGTGGAATGAATGAAGGAAGAAGCAGAACAAGAGATTAGACACAGGCTAATGTTAAGAGTGATGATAATGTTAAGATGATCACTTCCAGGTATTTGGACAAAATACCTTACATGCTGCCTCAGGTTAGAAGCATTCTGGTTACATACTGCCTTAGCTGAATCATCTATATACTTTTCACTGCTAAAGAAAAAAACAAGTGAAATACTTTGTCCACAGCTTGTAACTTTATGAGCACAAGGGAGCCTCCTGAAATTCAAGGGCTTAATTTCAACTTTTAATTTAAAAAAATGGGGATAATATACAAATTTTTGTTAATCTGGGATTCTAATCTGCTGAACTTATTTTGAACTTTAAATGAAAATACTCACTAAAAAGAAAAAAAAAATACTAGCAAAATTGCCCTACCTTAGAAGTCTGCCTATTCTTGGAGTTAAGTATTCTTTTCACACATATGACAAAAAAATCCCAAAGTAATTGAATTACTAGAGGGATTTTTAGTATTAAAATGATATTTTTCCAGGCTCCAAAGTGCCATTTTGAAAAGAACTGATAATATAGCTTGAAAAGTTCTTTGCTAAGCAGAATCTTTCGAGAGCCGTAATTTGGATAGGACTGAAGCAGAATTAAGTCACAACAGGAGTTAGGGAAAAAAAGCCAAAAGCCAAATAATATGAGCTTTACTGGAATTTGGTTAGGGAGTAGCTGAAAAGCTTGTCTGATTCATTTCCAGTTATAAAAAGGATTTTTGCATTGCCCTTTCAGGGAGATTTAACTTCAAAGAGTTTATTACCAACTGTCCCTGGGAAGGTGTGGGAGAAACCCCTTGTTCACACTGTAGTTTTCAAGAGTGTGAACCCCTCACCATTTCATAACAATTAATTAGATGGTTAGAACAGGATCTTGGCCTCTGTATGAATATTTTAAATGTAAAACATTCTTTAGAGCAGTTTTCAATCCAAGATGCCAACATGCACACTGGAGAAGTTTAAAAAAAATATAGCTGATGGCCAGCTTTCTACCTCTTTATTCTGATTTTATATTTTCCAGGAGTAGAGCCCAGGTATTAGAATTGTTCTCACATATTTTCACACTTCAAAGCTACAGTGTTGTTTTTATTCAATTAGTTATCTATGTTCAGGCTTCTCAGTTCTTCAAAGTTTAAAGAAGCACCAGGAATTGAAATCCACTGCCTTGATGGGAGTTATGACTTTATTTCTGAATAAAATATTTGAAATTATTTGATAGTTAAAGCCAATTGTGGTTAATGCACCTGTATGTCTAGAGGATACAACTGAATAATAACTATTACATTTCAGTATAAAATTACAAATAATCTATTGTTTTCCCATATATGTTAGTTTTATCTATATAGATAGATAGTTTCTATCAGCATTTTTCATGTAAATAAAATGAAATTACTCATGGTAGAACTCTTTTAAGGAGAACATAAAGATTTGCTTTTGTAACAGTTTAAACATTTCCTTTTCTTGTCCATCATCAGGCATTCTTACTTAGCAATGGGATCATTTTATTTACAAGAAATGTTACTTTAGTCTTTCCCTAGAATTATTACAATTGTTTAGGGCTAGAATTTAATAAAAAACAAATTGAATCCATGGCACAGAAAAACTACCATCAGTGACCAGCTAGTAACCTCGTTTTCATCAGAAATGCAGGATGTAACTGAAGACATATGTGAGGAAATGCGGTCATTCTTAGTGGTGTCAATTACAACTACTCGAATACCCAAGGCTCTGCACTCTTGAATCATTCCTGGTAAAACGGTTTCATCCTTGTTATTAAATTTCTCATCATGAGCACATTACTCCAGGCAAATCTTTCTCTGTAGCCAATGGAAAAATCCTTTGAGTAAGAGTCTTAGCACCTTTCCATGACATAGGTCTCTTTTGGAAACCCCTTGTTTCAGATCCCTTTCATGTCTTAACTCCTCAATGCCAGCTCCTAGGCTACACAGTTAATTAAGGTTCTGAACATGATTTACTCCTTTATTCATTGGCACATACACTTATTCTTCACCTTGTGGAATGCTTTTGGGTTGTGAACCTATTAATAGTTTCTATCTCTGCCTTGTCTTTGGACATGTAATTGCTCTCTAAAATCTCATGAGAGTATAGATTGAATTAGTAATTTTTCTCCTCTGTGAAGGGAAGTTTGCTATGTGGAGCAGAATGTCATTGTTTAACTTGGCATTTGGCCAGACCACTGGGACTTGTGACCTGGCTTGAATGAAGTGTTGAGGGATTTTTTTTTTTTTTTTCTTTTTTCCTAATCACAAATAGTCAAAGATGCCTTATGTAACTCATGGAGTGTTCTTATAGCATGCTAGGGATCTAGCTTAGTGCTGACTTGAGCGGGAACTTTTCAAAGACAAGGCTGTACATATACCATTCCCGACAGAAGTGAACTTTGCTGTCTGAGTTAAGTGTGATAGTTTCTGTAGCTTATGGAATAATTACTCTAGATCATATATCCTAGGGGTGCTGTGCTTAGCTGTTCAGTTGTGTCTGACTCTTTGTCACTCTGTGGACTGTAATCCACCAGGCTCCTCTGTCTATGGGATTCTCCAGGCAAGAATACTGGAGTGGGTTGCCATGCCCACCTCCAGGGGATCTTCTCAACCCAGAGATTGAACCCAGGTCCCCTGACTTGCAGGCAGATTCTGTCTGAGCCACCAGGGAAGCCCATATATCTTAGGTGCCTGGAGACAAGTTGAGGATTCTAGGAGAAGAAGTCATTTTTAAATGTATATTTACTGGTATCTACAGCAGTAGTCCCCAACCTTTTTGGCACTGGGGACTGATCTCATGGAGGACAATTTTTCCATGGATTGAGATCAGGATGGTTTTGGAATGAGTCAGGTGCTTTACATGTATTGTGCACATTATTTCTAATCTAATGCTGCCTCTGGTCTGTCAGGAGGTACTAATACATGGCCTGGAGGTGGGGGACCACTGATCTACAGAATTAAAAGAATTCAGTTATGACTGAGACTTATAATCATAAAAATAATACGATTGACAAGACAGTATTTTTTTAGTATACTTCAAGCAACATATTTGTGTTATTTTAAGCATTTACACAATCTAAATCTTTCCAACTTTAACTATCTGAAAATCAGAGCTAAACAATAAATAATCACAATAATATTGAACACTAATCTTGCTGGGCACTATGATAACTGTTCTGATCTCCCAGACCCAGGAATTGAGCAGAGGTCTCCTGCATTACAGGAGGATTCTTTGTTAACTGGGCTGTCAGGGAAGCTCCTGTATACTTTGCCTCATTTATTTTGTGAAACAATCCTATAATAGGTCTTTAACTGCACTTAAACATGAAGAAAATTCTACAAAAACATGAATCAACTTGCCTGATGTTACAGTTATTATTGGATTATCTGGGTTAATGAGTATATGACTTTTTGACTCCCAAGTTCAGGCATATTTCATAATGAGGCTCTCGCACTATGTCTTGGGTCCTTTATCTCTTACTGACAAGGGGGACTAAACATTGAGTATAGAGATTCGTCTAGTACTAGCAGAATAGCAGTATTTAGTTAAATCCTTTTAAATCCTGTTTATAGAACATATAACCCATAGTGAAAGCGAAGTCGCTCAGTTGTGTCCGACTTTTTTTGACCCCATGGACTGTAGCCTACCACGCTCCTCCATCCATGGGATTTCTAGGCAAGAGTATGGAGTGAGGTGCCATTGCCTTCTCCAGAGGATCTTCTGGAGATAGTAGAGTTGAGTGTCCATTTACTGACATATGGTGTATCTCTAATAATTGACTTAGACAAACAACTGATAAGTGGTGAAAAAGAGTCAGGCAATTTATTTGATTATGTGCAACTTGATATAACAAAATCAGGACTGGGATGCCAAGAAATGACCTTCAGTCCAGGACAGTGCTAATTTAGTTTGTTTACTCTGTTTAAGTGTACTTTGTAGCATGACACTTTTACACCAGGCACAAGTGCTGGTGTAGAAAAGATAGACGTGTGGTTTTCTGTCATGTGAACATCCAAATAGATTTTCTAGGGCCCTTTTTTTTTTTTTAATGACTAGGCCATACTTCTCTTTGGAAAAGTCAAAGGTGATGAATGCATCATCTTCTGATTCAACAGCAGAGACAGCAGAATGATGAAGGAAAGGGAATGTGAAGGTCACGTGCCCGCTCCTTTAAGATTCAGACCCAGAAACTGAACAACAAAATCATTCACAGTCCAAAGGCCAGGACTCCATCACATGGCAAATCCAAATTCAAGGAAGACTGGAAAATTCAAGACATTGAAACAACGGACAATCAAACAAAGAGAATGAATGATACAACAGATGTGAAGGCAAATGATTGTCTCTACTGAAAAGGCACAGAATATATTAGATGTTTAGTTGGATATATTTATTTTCTGATATTTTTACATTTAGTAAGTACCACAGGTATGTGTCATATAAAAAGAAAGTCAAAAAAGTCATGATCTTTAGTGTTTTTGCCCCTTCATTAATAATCTTCATTGACAAGCTGATTACTGAGTGGATAAGGTGGGAAAAGCAGTACTTAGAGTAAACTGATAAAATTTAAATTAAGTATCTTAGAATGATGTTACTCTCATCTTATTAAACAAATTTTAAATTGCATTTTTTCATGACATTTGAATTCCTAATTACTCAAGGAACTAACTTTAGTTACTAGTGAAAGTAGATAGCGCATTATTACCAACAGAATTTTAAAAGAGCTGTAATACATGATTAATTTAACGACTTTAGAATTTAATATGCTTCTAAAAAAGCTATCTATCATTTGATAGATATTGCCCTCTGGACTCATATTTTTTTTCAAACCAATTATTTGTTTAAAGTGCAAGAACATTAATTTTAAAATACAAAGTACTGCCTGCAGGTAATTGAACTATACAATAAGATTAATGACAAAGTAACCTATTATGGAAAAATATAATTGATCATTTTTTCCTGAAATGCAGCCTTTTTCTTCTGTTCTAACAGAAAACTTATGAGCTTTTCATCCATAAAAATATGCAAGATATACATTGTAGTTAAGTATTTTAGCCTTTTAATGTACACAGAATATTCCTGGTATAATTCAGTTCCTTTTTTTCCTCTTAAACCTGAAAAAACATGGCAGGATGATTTGATTAGATGTTTGATATTCATATTATAATTGTATATTATACATGTATGCTATAATGTAATATTTGCTGCAGGTCAAGAAACTAATCAGTTCAGTTCATTTGCTCACTCTGTCTGACTCTTTACAACCCCATGGACTGCAGCACACCAGGCCTCCCCGTTCATCACCAACTCCCGGAGTTTCGTCAAATTCATGTTCATGATTCAGTGATGCCATCCAAACATCTCATCCTCTGTCATCCCCTTTCCTCCTGCCCTCAATCTTTCCCAGCTTCAGGGTCTTTCCCATGGGTCAGTTATTCGCATCAAGTGGCCAAAGTGTTGGAGTTTCAGCTTCAGCATCAGTCCTTCCAATGAATATTCAGGACTGAATTCCTTTAGGATGCAGTGGCTGGATCTCCTTGCAGTTGAAGGGACTCCCAAGAGTCTTCTTCAACACTACAGTTCAAATGCATCAATTCTTCGGTGCTCAGTTTTCTTTGTAGTCCAACTCTCATACATGCCTCTCATCCATACATGACTACTGGAAAAACCATAGTTTTGACTAGATGAACATTTTTGTTGGCAAAGTAATGACTCTGCTTTTTAATATGCTGTCTAGGTTGATCATAACTTTTCTTCCAAGCAGCATCTTTTAATTACATGGCCACAGTTACCATCTGCAGTGATTTTGGAGCCCCCCCAAATAAAGTCTGTCACTGTTTCCATTGTTTCCCCATCTATCTGCCATGAAGTGATGAGACCAAATGCCATGATCTTAGTTTTCTGAATGTTGAGCTTTAAGCCAACTTTTTCACTCTCCTCTTTCACTTTCATCAAGAGGCACTTCTTCTTTGCTTCCTGCCATAAGAGTGGTATCATCTGCATATCTCAGGTTATTGATATTTCTCCCAGCAATCTTGATTCCAGCTTGTGCTTCATCCAGTCCAGCATTTTTCATGATGTACTCTGCATGTAAGTTAAATAAGCAGGGTGGCAATATACAGCCTTGACGTACTCCTTTTCCTATTTGGAATCGGTCTATTATTCCATGTCCAGTTCTAACTGTTGCTTCCTGACCTGCAAACACATTTCTCAGGAGGCAGGTAAGGTGATCTGGTACTCCCATCTCTTTTAGAACTTCTAGGTTTGCTGTGATCCACACAGTCAAAGGCGTTGGCATAGTCAATAAAGCAGAAATAGATGTTTTTTGCTGGAGGTCTCTTGCTTTTTAAATGATCCAATGAATGTTGGCAATTTGATCTCTGGTTCTTCTGCCTTTTCTAAATCCAACTTGAACATCTGGAAGTTCATGGTTCATGTACTGTTGAAGCCTGGCTTGGCGAATTTTAAGTATTATTTTTCTAGCGTGTGAGATGTGTGCAATTGTGTGGTAGTTTGAGCATTCTTTGGCTTTGCCTTTCTTAGGGACTGGAATGAAAACTGACCTTTTCCAGTCCTGTGGCCACTGCTGAGTTTTCCAAATTTGCTGGCACAGTGAGTGCAGTACTTTCACAGCATCATGTTTTAGGATTTGAAGTAGCTCAACTGGAATTCCATCACGTTTACTAGCTTTGTTTGTAGTGATGCTTCCTAAGGCCCACTTGACTTTGCATTCCAGGATGTCTGGCTCCAGGTGAGTGATCACAGCATTGTGATTATCTGGGTGATGAAGATCTTTTTAGCATGTTTCTTCTGTGTATTCTTGCTACCTCTTCTTAATATCTTCTCCTTCTGTTAGGTCCATACCACTTCTGTCCTTTATTGTGCCCATCTTTGCATGAAATGTTCCCTTGGTATCTCTAATTTTCTTTTCTTTCTTTTTTTTTTTTTTTTTTATATTTTTTCGCCGCCTCCAGCTCGCTCACAAAGGTCGCCATTGCTCCCCACTTATCAGCCCGACCTCAGACCTCTCGGCCACAGCGACCAGCAACCGAAAAAACAACCCCAGGAAGGCTTGGGCTCCGGCGACGCCGTCTGCTCCCGCCTGCCCCGCCCCCAGGAGCTCGGAAGACGGGTCTCTCTAATTTTCTTGAAGAGATCTCTAGTCTTTCCCATTCTATAGCTTTCCTCTATTTCTTTTCATTGATCACTGAGGAAGACGTTATCTCTCCAAGATATACATAGTATATATTTAAATAATATATAGTAAGTGTATATATACTTTTAAAGTCTGTTAGTTTGGCCACCTGATGCAAAGAGCTGACTCATTTGAAAAGACCCTGATGCTGGGAAAGATTGACGGCAGGAGGAGAAGGGGACAACAGAGGATGAGGTGGTTGGATGGTATCACAGACTCGATGGACATGGGTTTGGGTGGACTCTGGGAGTTGGTGATAGACAGGGAAGCCTGGCATGCTGCGGTTCATGGGGTCGCAAAGAGTCGGACACAACTGAGCGACTGAACTGAACTGAACTGAATATGCCATCCATTAGTAATTTTACCACTGTGTGCTCAGTTGCTAAGTTGTGTCCAACTCTTTTGTGACCCCATGCCCTGTAGCCCACTAGACTCCTCTGTACATTGGACTTCCCATGCAAGAATACAGGAGTGGGTTTCTGTTTTCTTCTCTGGAGGATCTTCCCCACCGAGGGATCAAACACAAGTATGATCCTGTGGCTCCTCCATTGGCAGGCAAGTTCTTTACAATTGAGCCTCCAGGGAAGTCTACTTTTACCATTATCCCACTTTTATTTATTTACTTTAGAATCAATCTTGGTTTGCATTATAATTAAATGAAAAATGTTACTTAATTTTACAATAGTGAATCAAATTCACAATTGAATTTGAACTCTGCCACATGATCTACTGTTTTCAAAGCATATGACTGATCTCAACCAATGCATAGAATTAAATAAAGACATTCGAATGGCACATTCAACTTTTGTCAGCAAAATAAAGCTTGGGGCTGTCTGTTTTAAAAGGCTAGAAAGGGGCAATAATACCCTTCACTGATTTGACTGCTGTAATTTTTGTCCTTTTGTTAACATAACAACACAGTCTTATCACTCTGGCCTTGTTTCTCCACAGTTACCTTTAAGTTGTATGCACATGTTCTACTTTGTTATACTACAAGCCAACATTTTTTTAAGCCACCAAAGAATGTAGCGAAAGTTGACTGATTCAGAATTCTATCAGAAAGAATAATGCATCATTTTTTAAAAAAGAAGTATTTACAGGTACATTTTAGAAGAAATAGAAGAGTGAAAATTATTTTAAAAGATGAAGTGATTTGAGTATTCAATGTCTAACATGACTTGGTGGAGGAAGTCACATGAATTAGTAATCAAGTTCCCTGGAAATCCCAAGGGCAGACAAGGAATTACATGCAGTTTATGAACTGGTTAGATTACTCTAAAGGATATATCAATGAATAATGGTGGAAGAATAACTGTTTCACTGTATAAAGTGAAGGGCATAATGGACCCCACTCCTATATGACAGAAGAATGGACACAGAGCTTTCCTAGAAGAAGGGAAAAAAAAGTCTAATATTTATTGTTTACTAGATTGTTTACTATTGTTGCCTCTTTGACCAGCACACACTCACCTCTGTGCTGCAAGTGAATTTTTCATTTTTCATCTGTAAGAAGTTTTCTTCTATTAAAACAACAATAAAGAGGCAAGTGCTTTTTAAACGCAGAATTACAGTGCCTTAATAGATACAGTGCCTGATGAACTATGGAATTAGGTCATGACATAGTACAGGAGACAGGGATCAAGACCATCCCCATGGAAAAGAAATGCAAAAAAGCAAAATGGCTGTATGAGGAGGCCTTACAAACAGCTGTGAAAAGAAGAGAAATGAAAAGCAGAGGACAAAAGGAAAGATATAAGCATCTGAATGCAGAGTTCCAAAGAATAGCAAGAAGAGATAAGAAAGCCTTCTTCAGTGATCACTGCAAAGAAATAGAGGAAAATAACAGAATGGGAAAGACTAGAGATCTCTTCAAGAAAATTAGAGATACCAAGGGGACATTTCATGCAAAGATGGCCTCGATAAAGGACAGAAATGGTAGGGACCTAACAGAAGCAGAAGATATTAAGAAGAGATGGCAAGAATACACAGAAGAACTGTACAAAAAAGATCTTCACGACCCAGATAATCATGATGGTGTGATCACTGACCTAGAGCCAGACATCCTGGAATGTGAAGTCAAGTGGGCCTTAGAAAGCATCACTATGAACAAAGCTAGTAGAGGTGATGGAATTCCAGTTGAGTTATTCAAATCCTGAAAGATGATGCTGTGAAAGTGCTGCACTCAATATGCCAGCAAATTTGGAAAACTCAGCAGTGGCCACAGGACTGGAAAAGGTCCGTTTTCCTTTCAATCCCAAAGAAAGGGAATGCCAAAGAATGCTCAAACTACCACACAATTGCACTCATCTCACACGCTAGTAAAGTAATGCCCAAAATTCTCCAAGCCAGGCTTCAGCAATATGTGAACCGTGAACCACACAATTGTACTCATCTCACACGCTAGTAAAGTAATGCTCAAAATTCTCCAAGCTAGGCTTCAGCAATATGTGAATCGTGAACTTCTTGAACTTCTGGTTTTAGAAAAGACAGAGGAACCAGAGATCAAATTGCCAACATTGGCTGGATCATGGAAAAAGCAAGAGAGTTCCAGAAAAACATCTATTTCTGCTTTATTGACTATGCCAAAGCCTTTGACTGTGTGGATCACAATAAACTGTGGAAAATTCTGAAAGAGATGGGAATACCAGAGTACCTGATCTGCCTCTTGAGAAATTTGTATGCAGGTCAGGAAGCAACAGTTAGAACTGGACATGGAACAACAGACTGGTTCCAAATAGGAAAAGGAGTACATCAAGGCTGTATATTGTCACCCTGCTTATTTAACTTATATGCAGAGTACATCATGAGAAATGCTGGACTGGAAGAAACACAAGCTGGAATCAAGATTGCCGGGAGAAATATCAATAACCTCAGATATGCAGATGACACCACCCTTATGGCAGAAAGTGAAGAGGAACTAAAAAGCCTGTTGATGAAAGTGAAAGTGGAGAGTGAAAAAGTTGGCTTAAAGCTCAACATTCAGAAAACGAAGATAATGGCAATCGGTCCCATCACTTCATAGGAAATAGATGGAGAAACAGTGGAAACAGTGTCAGACTTTATTTTTCTGGGCTCCAAAATCACTGCAGATGGTGACTGCAGCCATGAAATTAAAAGATGCTTACTCCTTGGAAAGAAACTTATGACCAACCTAGATAGCATATTCAAAAGCAGAGACATTACTTTGCCAACAAAGGTTCATCTAGTCAAGGCTATGGTTTTTCCTGTGGTCATGTATGGATGTGAGAGTTGGACTGTGAAGAAGGCTGAGCGCTGAAGAATTGATGCTTTTGAACTGTGGTGTTGGAGAAGACTCTTGAGAGTCCCTTGGACTTCAAGGAGATCCAACCAGTCCATTCTGAAGGAGATCAGCCCTGGGATTTCTTTTGAAGGAATGATGCTAAAGCTGAAACTCCAGTACTTTGGCCACCTCATGCGAAGAGTTGACTCATTGGAAAAGACTCTGATGCTGGGAGGGATTGGGGGCAGGAAGAGAAGAGGACGACAGAGGATGAGATGGCTGGATGGCATCACTGACTTGATGGACGTGAGTCTGAGTGAACTCTGGGAGTTGGTTATGGATAGGGAGGCCTGGCATGCTGTGATTCATGGGGTCACAAAGAGTTGGACTCGACTGAGTGACTAAACTGAATTGAACTGAACCTTCTTTGATTCTGCTCCTATTTTCTTTCTTGTAAACTATCTCCTATTAGTGGTTTATTTCTACTAGGTTATTTTGGCAAAATGTGTTCCTGAAATCTTTAAAATCTTCCTCCCATAACATTTTGTGGAAATGAACAAAATCTAGCAGTTCTCTCAAGCAGTGGTTCTTGAATCCACTGATCCTATACCTACTTTAAGCTCAACAGACACAATCAAGGAATGCCTCTGTGAATGTCTCTGGCTCTATGAAATCACACCAGGCTTATTTGATTACTACTCTTTGTCCAGTTTGTATTTGATTCATCGATGAGGTCATAATTTTGTTACATCCAGAAGTCTGGTTAGTTATTCACACACTGATTTACTTTCTCCCATTAAAGAAATATATGGAAACTCACTGCATCTGTTTTCAAGTATTGCTGCTGCTGCTAAGTCAGTTAGTGTCTGACTCTGTGCGACCCCATAGACGGCAGCCCACCAGGCTCCCCCATCCCTGGGATTCTCCAGGCAAGAACACTGGAGTGGATTGCCAGTGCCTTCTCCAGTGCGTGAAAGTGAAAAATGAAGGTGAAGTCATTCAGTCTTGTTTAACTCTTCGTGACCCCATGGACCACAGCCTACCAGGCTCCTCCATCCATGGGATTTTACAGGCAAGAATACTGGAGTGGGTTGCCAGTGCCTTCTCCATGTCCAGTATTAAGTCTTTTATTTTTTATTTTGACTGTAGTGGGTCCTAGCTGTGGCCCATGTGTGTTTCTAGTTGCAATGCATGTGGGCATCTCTTGTTGCAACCCATGGGCTCTCTGGTTCTGTTACACAGGCTTAGTTGCCCCGTGGCATGCGGAATCCTAGTTTCTCAACCAGGGATTGAAGTCCGAGTCCCCTAGGTTGAAAGATGGATTCTTTAATACTAGACCCTCAGGGAAATCCTGTTTTCAAGAATTTAAATGCACACCTCTCTCTTCAAACTCACTGAAGCGATTGTTTCATTTTCCCCCTACCTATGAGGTATTCCACTTAAATATTAATAAATATCTATTTATAAACATGCTAATAAATACATCTCTTTATTACCTTGAGCTCATTGAATTGAATATGTTACATTTATCTTCCAGACTATTTACCATTCCAAATTTTACTTTTTATGATGATGCCACGATTTTTTAAAATAGTACTATAATGTGCTCCGTTGCTCAGTTACATCCAGCTCTTTGTGATGCCCACCAGGCTCTACTGTCCATGGAATATTCTAGGCAAGAATACCAGCGTGAGTTGCCATTTCCTTCTCCAGGAGATCTTCCCACCACAGGGACTGAACCTGCATCTAGTGTGTCTCTTGCATTAGCAGGCAGATTCCTTATCTCTGAGCCACCTGGGAAGACCCTTTTTTTTTTTTTTAATATCTATGTTTAAAAACATTGGTATCATGGTGGCTTCCATATCTTTCTTCTCCATCCTCCAAAAATATCATCTATTCTCCAGTGAAGGCCAATCTCAATGGAGAGAGTCTGTTTTATATATATGTACTTAATATTTAGTTGTTTTATTTTTATTTCTGTTATACTGCTTAATAATGACCTTCTTTCCTTAAAGCAGCCAAGACTACAGACTTTAGCTGCAATTTTGAGGCTCTTTGCTGGTCCAATCAGTGTTGGGATTGATCCAAAATTCTTGGATCATTTTAGTCTTTCATTGAAGATAAAATCATGGAATTTGGGGTGTGTGTGGTAAATAGGAGGGAGTTGTTTCCGAGCACATATGCCTAAGCAATTTCTAAATGACACAGATTAACTTTTAGATTCTGGACATGGAAGATACCAAGTCACCCTAGGAGTCATTTCAAGTTCAATACCTGACCCAGCTAAGTCATTACAGTGTTACTATTTTTAATGTAATAATGCAAGGGTGAGCAGCTTTTAACTGCTCCTTACAATTTTTCAAGATGGCAACAATGAGAACAGAGCAGTCAATTTCTAGATTCCAGGACAATTTAGCCAGCAATATTCAATAAAAGATTTCTTTGCTCCACCACTACAATCATACCTCTGCTTTTACCTAAATATCTAATTAGGTCTTTTCTGATTATTAATGGAAAGATTTCCAGAGAGATATGTTTGCTCTGGACTGTTGGAATGGATATTCTTTTTTTCCTCTCAAGCTGTTTAGATGTAATTTTTATCAATTTCAGTCTGTGTCTATTTGTTGTTGTTGTTCTTCAGTTGCTAAGTTGTGTCCCGCTTTTTGTGACCGCATGAACTGCAGCACACCAGGCTTCCTGTCCTTCACTGTCTCCCAGGGTTTGATCAAATTCATGTCCATAGATTGAATAATGCTATCTAACATTTCACCCTCTGCCGCCCTCTTCTCCTTTTGCCTTCAATCTTCCCAGCATCAGGATCTTTTCCAATGAGTTGGCTCTTTACATCAGGTGGTCAAAATATTGGCGCTTCAGCTTCAGCATCAGTCCTTCCAAAGAATATTCAGGATTGATGTGTATTTAGTAATAGCAATTCTGACTTCACAATTTACATTTGCCATATTCTTTCAAATCTTTCTAAGATCTTCTGTCATTTAAGGATGGCAAGTTTTTCCACAGAGGAAAATAGGGGTTTCCCTGATGGGTAAGATGGTAAAAAATCTGCCTGCAAGATCTGACTCCCAAGTTTGATTCCTGAGTCAAGAAGATTGCCTGGAGGAAATGGCTCCAGTATTCTTGTCTGGATATTTCCAAGGACAGAGGAGCCTGCCAGGCTACAGTCCATGGAGTCTCAAAGAGCTGCAGAGTTTTTCCACAGGGAAAAATAAAGTAAGTCAAATTTGGTTTAATATCCCCCATGGGAAATGGTGTGACAACAGCAGTTTAACAGATAACAGAAAGCAAATGGTGTCAGAGGTAACTTGACCTAACTACTGATTTAATTTTAGCTGAATTAAACTATAAATAAAATCCACGTTTTTGTCTAAATTAAGAAAGGAAATGAATCAGGCAACTAAGATAAAGTTGGGTTTGAGAAAATTCAGGAAGCGAGAAACAAATCTATTTCCATCCTTATTGTTATTTGAAACAATAAGCTCCTTCCTACTTTGGATTTGTATCATTCTCAAAAAGAAAAATAAATAAATAAAAGCACAGGACCCTTTTATATCAAAGAGTTTAAGACAAAAGCATAGCTCACTTAAGACTTTTATGATTGTGTATTTATTTCCGGCCTGAAATCATCTTTTGAATGAGGAGTTTTGCTGGTAGAAAAACGGGCCCTTTGGCACTGGAAGAGGTAAGAACTCTTAATTCCAACTTTGTCAGGGACAGTCTGTGTGGTCCCATTGGCGGAGCCCATTCAGGATCTGCTTACCTACCTCAGACAGGATTCACTTGTATGTGAAGACTGCTCGAGGGTGTAAAACCCTAATTAACAGTGCTATTATTTTATAATTAACAGATTTTCTTTTCTTTTCAATTCTCTTTTTCTCAATAAAGCAATAAAGCTTACAAACTGTGGAACCTAATTATTTCTTTAGAAAATGTTTTATCATTAACCTATGGAGAAGAATATGTCTTCAAAGCCATTTGAACATATGATAAAATCTCTTCAGAATCATCTTCTTTAATTTAATTTGACCTGATTCTTCTCTACAGTAATAATGTGTCTCTTAAAATAACAATGGCGCCAGAGAGATCCTTTCATAGGAGTAACCCCAAAAATAATTTCTGTATCTTTCCTAGCTAGGCCTTCCTTTTGAACCTTGTGATGTCCTAAATGGTTCCTGTAGGAGATTATAAAAATAACATAGATCCTAATGAGAAAACAGTCTCCCAAGCATTATTCAGAGATTGTCATCCCCTGGGTTGTGTTTGTATGTGACAGGGTTCTATTGTTTTAGGTCATTATTCATGATCTCAAACTGTCTGTTCTAATTTCCAAGAAATGGTAAGCAAAAAAGGAGGGTTTCAAATTCAGGAAGAAGCTTTTCCCCTTTCACTGAAAGTGGAATTGTAGCTGGCAACATGGTGGATGAGATAAATGACAGTTGTTTACTTGTGGATTTCTATAAATGCTACTGAGCATTCTTTGTTTCAAGGATGAAAAGGTACAATTTGGGCAAAGGTTAGTCATAAGAAATTTTCCTAAAACAAATGAAAAACAGATGCAAAACGTTTCCTTGCTGGTTTTACAGTAAATCTTGTTTTTAACGTACGTTTAAAAAGTCATGCACTTTTATATATATGTACAATTGAGTCTCTGAATAAAGTAAAATAAAGTTGCATTGTAGTATGAGAAATGAAACTGTATTTTTATTTTCTGATACAGTAATTAAAGAGCATTTAGATTCTCTTAAGCATGGTACTCTTTTAAATACCAATTATTGCAGGAAAGTATATTTATATAATTTTGGCAGATATTATCAGACTGTGAAAAACACCAGGACAGTGCTAGTTAGCATTTTGTTTTTTGAAAAAATTTTAATGAGTAAAACATACTTCAGTTAGCACAGCTATTCAATTTTACAACATTTAAAGATTTGTTCTATTGGTATTTTTGGTTATTGTGGACTGGCTTGTTATGTCCAAATCTAATTTAGTTCCATGCATAGCTTGGGGAAAAAGATAATGAAACCACTGCATTGGGAACCATTGATATGCAAAACAATTTGGTGGCTAGTCGTATTTTAACCTGTCCTCAGGTCTAATTTATCAAATCATTACATAACCTCCAACATTCAGTGCACTGGAAGTAAAGGCAGTGTAGGTAAGCACATCACCATCCATAGACAGGTGTACACCCATCCTGAAATGTACATTACCCAAACTTGGAGAAATCAAGATTTATTTTAAACAGTATTCAAAAGACTGTTCTATACATCTGTGTCTCTTCTGCTGTCTCGCATACAGGGTTGTCGTTACCATCTTTCTGAATTCCATATATATGCGTTAGTATACTATATTGGTGTTTTTCTTTCTGGCTTACTTCACTCTGTATAATCAGCTCCAGTTTCATCCACCTCATTAGAACTGATTCAAATGCATTCTTTTTAATGGCTGAGTAATACTCCAATGTGTATATGTACCACAGCTTTCTTATCCATTCATCTGCTGATGGACATCTAGGTTGCTTCCATGTTTTAGCTATTATAAACAGTGCTGCAATGAACATTGGGGTACACGTGTCTCTTTCCCTTCTGGTTTCCTCAGTGTGTATGCCCAGCAGTGGGATTGCTGGATCATAAGGCAGTTCTATTTCCAGTTTTTAAAGGCATCTCCACACTGTTCACCATAGTGGCTGTACTAGTTTGCATTCCCACCAACAGTGTAAGAGGCTTCCCTTTTCTCCACATCCCCTCCAGCATTTATTGATTGTAGACTTTTGGATTGCAGCCATTCTGACTGGCGTGAAATGGTACCTCATTGTGGTTTTGATTTGCATTTCTCTGATAATGAGTGATGTTGAGCATCTTCTCATGTGTTCGTTAGCCATCTGTATGTCTTCTTTGGAGAAATGTCTATTTAGTTCTTTGGCCCATTTTTTGATTGGGTCGTTTATTTTTCTGGAATTGAGCTACAGGAGTTGCTTGTATATTTTTGAGATTAGTTGTTTGTCAGTTGCTTCATTTGCTATTATTTTCTCCCATTCTGAAGGCTGTCTTTTCACCTTGCTTATAGTTTCTTTTGTTGTGCAGAAGCTTTTAATTTTAATTAGGTCCCATTTGTTTATTTTTGCTTTTATTTCCAATATTCTGGGAGGTGGGTCATAGAGGATCCTGCTGTGATGTCTTTTGGACTCTGTGGGAGAGGGACGGGGGATGATTTGGGAGAATGGCATTAAAACATGTGTAATATCATATAAGAAATGAATCACCAGTCCAGACTCGATGCAGGATACAGGAAGCTTGGGGATGGTGCACTGGGATGACCCAGAGGGATGGTATGGGGAGGGAGGTGGGAGTGGGGTTCAGGATGGGGAACACATGTACACCCGGGATGGATGCATGTTGATGTATGGCAAAACCAATACAATATTGTAAAGTAAAAAATAAAATAAAATAAACAGTATTCAAATATTTGAACAATTTAGGATCTGGCATTGGCAACCAGTCATTTCAGTAAAACTTGCACTCAGTATTAAACGTATCTCAAATATTTCTTGTCATAAGAGTCAAAGAAAAGAAAAAAGTCACTATTTGTATAGTGTTTATTTGTAATTTTATCTGAATACAGTGTAAAAATATCAACAAAAATTCATCTCTACCATTTTGCTTGATTTCACATATATATGTTAATATACAATATTTGTTTTTCCCTTTCTGACTTACTTCACTCTGTATGACGGGGTGTAGGACAGTCCGTATCTCTACAAATGACCCAATTTTGTTCCTTTTTTGTGGCTAAATTCCATTGTATATACTTGTGCCACATCTTATTTGTCCATTTGTAAGGCAGAAATAGAGACACAGACATAAGGAATAAACAGGGAATGGATGTGAAGAATGAGCAGGCGGAGTTTGTGGAGAGAATTGGGAGACTGGAATTGACGTATATACATTTAGTTCAGTTCAGTGGCTCAGTCATGTCCAACTCTTTTCAACCCCATGGACTCAGCACGCCAGGCCTCCTTGTCCATCACCAACTCTCGGAGTCCACCCAAACTCATGTCCACTGAGTTAATGATGCCATGCAACCATCTCATCCTCTGTCATCCCCTTCGCCTCCTGCCCTCAGTCTTTCCCAGCATCAGGGTCTTTTCCAATGAGTCAGCTCTTCGCATCAGGTGGCCAAAGTATTGGAGTTTCAGCTTCAACATCAGTCCTTACAATGAACACCCAGGACTGATCTCTTTTAGGATGGACTGGCTGGATCTCCTTGCAGTCCAAGGGACTCTCAAGAGTCTTCTCCAATATATCACAAATGGAAACCTGCTGTACAAGTGTCCCTTTCTTTCTGCAGATGTTTCTGGCTTCCTCAAGTAGTAAGTACTGCTTGCCAACATTTTACTTAATTTCTGTCTATTTTGTCCACTAAACTGTGGGCTTTTCAAGAATTATGACTGTGACTTATTTTTTCTTTGCATTTAAAAGTATCAAAACACCTAGGGCACAAAATATCAGTCATAAATATTTGTGGATTAATATATGAATCAAAGAATTATAAATGTAATTCTCTCATCCCCGAAAAAGCATGTGACTTATACCAGGGGGTGATGTTTACATTTTCTCTTCTGTATTACAGCCATAATATATAAAAGAAGATCCTTAGTAATGATATTAACAACAATGTTTTAGTCATAATGTAGACTGCAATCCATTAAAGCAACTGAAGATCTTTGAAAATACTGGAAAATACTGTGTAAACAAAACACAGCCCTACCCATGAACAGCTTCAATAGGTGGCTGCCATCCACTGCTCAGAGAAGTGTTGTTTTGAACAACTTTTGAAATTGGGAATTTTTGAAACTGTGGTAACTATGAAGATTACTTTCTTTGTTAATCTTAATGGCACTGAAGTGTTTCTATACTGATATGTCATTTATGAAACAATAGTTCTTTAAGCTTACTTGTAACACTGTCTTCCTACTTCCATTTCTACTTAGGACTTGGTGACTAATGATTCCTCAGTTTATATTAAGTCCAGGGATGGCAATCAAATTGTGTGAAGCTAATGCTAGGCTGTTATATGAGACACGGCTGACAGCCTATGTCTCTTTTGTGTTTATTTGTAATAATGGAAATGCCCATCTAGTGATCACCCTCGTGACAATTCAGCTGCTGCTTCTACTAGTTTTAGAGACTGTTCCTGTCTTGCTCCTTGACCTTTGCTGCAGCTTTTTGGTCTCCTGTGTGGGCTCCTTGCAGTGCCTGGTGAGTCGGTGTTATATTCTCTGACTCAGTGACAGTTGTCCTCTGAATCTTTCTTATTATTACTTTGTTCACCAACTTAGGATTCTTAAAGTAGCTCACCACAAAGGAGCCATCCTTTCCCAACTTCTCATGCTAAAATGGCATTCCTCTTATATTTATCTGTCCATTTTGATCATCTCATATGGACAATAGCATAAGGTCATTCCTAAAAGTTCTCTGTAATCAGAAGTTAACAGCAAACTTAAAGTGAGCTTGAGTTTCTCTTTCATCTCCCAGACTTAGTTGTTGTTCAGTTGCTAAGTTATATTCAATTCTTTGCAACCCCATGAACTGTAGCATGGCAGGCTCCCCTGTCCTTCACCGTCTCATGGAGTTTGCTCACACTCATGACTATTGAGTTGGTGATGCCATCCAACCATTTCATCCTCTGTCATCCCCTTCTCTTCCTGCCTTCAGTCTTTCCCAGTATCAGGGTCTTTTCCAATGAGTTGGCTCTTTGCATAAGATGGTCAAATCATTGGAGTTTCAGCTTCAGCATCAGTCTTTCCAATGAATATTCAACACTGACTTCCCTTTAGGACTGACTGATTTGTTCACATTACTTTCCTCTTTAGTTTCATGATCAACCCTAAATGAGTTTGACATTACCTAGGATAGAAATAAATATCTATCAAACGTTTATATGTATGCCTGTGTGTTCTGCATACCAGAAGTACATCTACAAAGAAATGTTTAGATCTGTTTAATCTTCTGATAGAAGGTTGTAATGATAAGGATTATCAGAAGAGTTACATTTATAAACATAGCCAAAAACCTTTCAGCAGTGAAAGTACTTAATATAAATATATGATGGAAAATATCATGCCAGTATTGTCTTAGAGTTTAATGAAACAATACTTATTTTATTTTAAATAAATCCTGTACATTGGGTCAATGTCTACCCTCTTGTCTTTCACATCACACATTCATCTATCTCTAGCCATCAAGATATTTAGACTTTCACTCCTGAGTGTAAAGACGGTCCAGGAGCCACTAGTGGATAAATCTGGCAGATGCAGATACTTAAAACATGGTGTACTGGGAGACACAGTTTATATCTTGACTCTGCTTTCCACCTGGCTGGATGATCTGAGACAAGTTGTCCACCTCTTATTATCTATATTCTATCATCTTAAAAGGTGGAATTTGGATTAAAAATCTTTAAGGCCACTTTGTTGTTTAGACACTAAGTTGTATCCCACCCTTTTGTGACCCATGTACCATAGCCCGCCAGGCTCCTTTGTCCAAGGGATTTCCCGGGCAAGAATACTGGAGTGGGTTGCCATTTCACAAGGCCTCTTGCAAATTCTATATTTGTAAGATTTTTAATTTATTTTTGTTGGAGTAAGATAAAGCTTATGCTCTTAACCATTTTAAAGTATACAGTTCAGTAGTATTAAATATACCCACATTGTAGTGAAACAAATTCCTACAGATTTTTTATATCACAAATCTGAACTGTTATACTCATTAAGGAATGACTTCCTTTCCCTCCTTGGTAACCACCTTTATATTAATAGGTTTTGTCTCTATGAACATGTCTACTTTATATACCTTATACAAGTAGGATTTAGTATTTGTCTATGTGTGCTTGTCTTATTTCACTTATCATGAAGTTTCCAAGGTTTAACCTTGTTGTAGTATCTGTCAAGATTTCCTTCCCTTTTATGGGTCATTAATAGTTCATTGAATAAATATACCACATTTTCCTTATTCATTCGTCAATGAATGCATGTTGCTTCCATCGCTTTGCTATTGTGAACAGTGCTGTTACGAGTATAGATGTGCAGATATTCTTCAAGACTTTGCTTTCAATATTTGGATATACACCCAGAAGTGGGATTTCTGGATCATATAAAAGCTTTATTTTTAATTTTTTGAGGAAACTCCATACTGTTTTTCAAAGTTGTGACACTATTTTACAATCTCATATACAAACAGTATATAATCCTCATCAGCACTAATTTTTTTTTATTTTTTTAGATTAAAATTTAAATGTCTTACTAGTTGTCATGCTAATAGATGTGAGTGAGGTGATATTCTAATGTGATTTGCATTTTTCTTTTAGTGATTTTGAGCATTTTTTCATGTGCTTTTTGGACATTTATATATTATAGTTGGATAAATGTTTTTTTCAAATCTTTTGCCCATTCTTAAATTGGGTTATTTGAATTTTGTGAAGTCATAAGTTTCTTTTTACATTTGTAATATTAATTCCTTATCAGATATATAATTTGCAAATATTTTCTCTCATTTCAGAAACTGCTTTTGTTAACTGTCATTTAATGCACAAAAGTTTTTTGCCTTTGATGTATGTAGTCCCTTTTGTATATATTTTCTTTTGTTGCCTGTACTTTTGATGTCATTACCCAAGAAATCTCTGTCAGGTCCAATTACACGAAACAGGTCCCCTGTGTTTTCTTTCAGGAATTTTAAATTTGTAATGCTTAGAACTTTGTCTATTTTTTTAATCAGAGAAGAATTTTCTCATTTATGATTGGTCATGAAACTAAAGAGGAATATAATTTGAAGAAACCAATCAGTCCTAAAGGAAAATCAACTGATTATTCATTGGAAGGACTGTTGCTAAAGCTGAAGCTCCAATACTTTAGCCACCTGATGCAAAGAGCCAACTCATTGGAAAAGACCCTGAAGCTGGGAAAGACTGAAGGTAATAGCAGAAGGGGGCAAAGGATGAGATGGTTAGATATCATCACCATTAATAGACATGAATTTGAGCAAACTCTGGGAGATAGTGGAGGACAGAGGAGCCTGGTGGCTGACAGTGCATGGGGTCGCAAAGAGTGGGACATGACTTAGCAACTAAACAACAACAACAATATGACAAAGATTCAGTTCAGTTCAGTTCAGTTGCTCAGTCGTGTCCAACTCTTTGTGACCCAGTGGACTGCACCTTACCAGGCTTCCCTCTCCATCACCAACTCCCAGAGCCTACTCAAACTCATGTCCATTGAGTCAGTGATGCCATCCAACCATCTCATCCTCTGTCATCCCCTTCTCCTCTGCCTTCAATCTTTCCCAGCTTCAGGGTTTTTTCAAATGAGTCAGTTCTTTATATCAGGTGGCCAAAGTATTGGAGTTTCGGCTTCAGCATCAGTCCTTCCAATGAATATTCAGGACTGATTTCCTTTAGGATGGACTGGATGGATCTATTTGCAGTCCAAGGGACTCTCAAAAGTCTTCTCCAATACCACAGTTCAAAAGCATCAATTCTTTGGCACTCAGCTTTCTTTATAGTCCAACTCTCATATCCATACGTGACCACTGGAGAAACCATAGCTTTGACTAGATGGACCTTTGTTGGCAAAGTACTGTCTCTGCTTTTTAATATTCTGTCTAGGTTAGTCAGCTTCTTCCAAGGAGCAAGCATCTTTTAATTTTATGGCTTCAGTCACCATCTGCAGTGATTTTGGAGCCCAAAAAATAAAGTCTGTCACTGTTTCCTTTGTTTCCTCATCTATTTGCCATGAAGTGATGGGACCAGATGCCATGATCTTAGTTTTCTAAATGTTGAGTTTTAAGTCAACTTTTCCACTCTCCTCTTTTACTTTCATCAAGATGCTCTTTAGTTCTTCTTTGATTTTTGCCATAAGAGTGGTATCATCTGCATATCTAATATTTGAGCTTATTTATATTTTTCCCAGCAATCTTGATTCCAGCTTGTGCTTCATCCAGCCTGGCATTTTGCATGGTGTACTCTGCATTGAAGTTAAAATAGCAGAGTGACAAAATATGACAACAATTATAGAACTCTTTTATATTTTTATCTTACTGTTCATGGCTGTAACAAACTAATCAATCCATTTTGCTGCACATGTAGTAAGCTATTACTGGAAATGTCGATAATTTATTTCAGAAATGTAAAATTGTTTCAGTTGAATTTTATATGTCATTGGCCTAAGTTGCTTCAGTTGTGCCCAACACTGTGACCCTATGGACTGTAGCCCACCAGGCTCCTCTGTCCATGGGATTCTCCATGGGATCTCCAGAATGCTGGAGTGGGTTGCCCTTCAGGGCATTCTCCAGGGGGTCTTCCCAACCCAGGGATTGAACCCGCATCTCTTACATCTCCTGCACTTACAGGTGGGTTCTTTACCACTAGAGCCACCCTACCTGGGAAGCCCTTATGTGTTATTAGTGGCTCACATAAAATTATTGAATATTTTTATAAGAATCCTCTTGCATTTTTTCCTCTGTACTTCTTTTAAATACTCCCACACCTCTATAAGTCAAGCCTTCCTACAAGGTCCAGATATATCCCTGCTCTTGAAACCTTCTATTTCTTCATTCCATGTGGATCTCTTTTCTAAGTTGCTTTATATGTATTTCTTTTTTATGTCTTAATTCTATGTATGCTAACTGCTCTAGATGCAGTTTTATTTATAAATGAAGGAAGTTGAATAAAGTAGAAATTGACTTCTGTGTGCTTGAAGGGAATCCGCACTACTGTCCCCTGAAATTTCTTTCTATTAAACACAAGAATCAGACACCAAACTGTTTCTAGCAGCCTGAGATTCCGTCATGCCTGTGGTAGCAGCACTATGGATAGATTAAGGAAACAGCTTCAGGGAAAGGCAACAACAGCTTGCCCATCAGCTGTGGTTAAACTCTGGGTCCCATTCTAACTGAGGCCTTAGTTGAATCAGAGCATCTCTTGTGGTAAGAGCAGTGACAGGTGCAAATCCAAGACCAGTGTAATTATATATAGAGGAAATTACACAAATTGTTAGCATGAGTTATCTCTGAATTATGAGTTTACACATGACTTCTTTTTTCAGGCATTCTATAATAAGCCTATAATGGTTTAATGGTCAGGAAAAAAGTTAATTAAATACATATAGAACTAAAGGAATTATAATACCTGACAGAGTTTATAATAGAGAATTCGAATCACATTTCTTTTTCTACACTGTAGAAATTTTTATTGAAGAGTGGTATGGAGGGGCATGTGTGTTTGTGTATACATGTGTGGGTGTGTTGAAAGTGAAAAATGGAGTGTTTACACTGGAGATGGCTAAGATTTTAGTGATTGTTATATGTTAGCAAGATCTCAGTCACTTGAATTTCCTTTTATGTCCTTCTTAAACTGGTGAGTTGGGAATAACAAATTTAAATCTCTTGAATACCTTCATCTAGATTGTAAATTCTATAAATTAAGATATTGTTAATTATATTTATCTTTAAAATTTATTTTATGTTGGAATATAGTTTATTTGCAATATTGTATTAATTTCCGATGTCTAGTAAAGTGATTTAGTTTATATTATTTTCCAGGATCTTTTCCCATATAGGTTATTACAGGGTATTGAGTAGAGTCCCCTGTGCTATACAGTATACCCTTGTGATTGTTTATTTTATATGTAGTAGTGTGGATATGTCAATCCAAATCTTCTAGATTCGTATGGGGAGGGAGGAGGGAGGAGGGTTCAGGATGGGGAGCACGGGTATACCTGTGGCGGATTCATTTCGATGTTGGGCAAAACTAATACAATATTGTAAAGTTAAAAAAAAATCAAAAATCAAAAAAAAAAAAAGAAAGAATAATAGATTACTAATAATAAAAAAATTAAGATTAATTCTTAATAATTTTAAACTCAATGAGTCAGACACGATTTTGTGACTAAAACAGCAACCATTTAGTGTCTAAAGGAATGGACTTATTTATTTTACAAGTAATTATTAAACAGCACTATATCACCTTAGGTTCAAACAAGGGAGAGAAATTCACACAGTTATTTGAACAGAGAGAGTTTAATACAAAGAATTATTGGCTATTACAGAGGATGAATGTAATAAGAAAGTATTAATAGTAATAACTGAAATAATTCTATAAAATATAGAATTAGCAGATATAAGGGGTAGGGTGTGCATTTTATGCCTTTTTAAAGTGAGAACATTTAACATGTTCATGAACATGACTACCAAACAAGACCATTATATTGCATAGAAAGATAAAAAACAAAAATATATAAACTTAAAAGTATGCTTACAAACTGATGTATCAGTATTCAGTCTGCTTGCACTTATCCAGGTGCCCAGCAGCTTAATGCTTAAACAGAATCCAGCACAGGTTTTCACACTGATGCCAGTTCAACAATGCTCAGGCTGCCATGGGGATCTGAATCAGGATTTCTTGGACTGTTTTAAGTCTGGAAGCAAGTGGGCTTTATGGGAGTAGATTGCTGACCTGAGATCCATTGCAACAAGCGGACTGAATAAACTCATAAGGAGGATTCACTTGTTGTTATTTGTTGTTTATTTGGCATTGCTTTAAATAGCCTATCATTTACAAATATTTGAGACAGCCCTTTTTCTTCTTCACCCATGTCTAACCCTCTGTTTAGCAACTTATATGTTTAGAAAGTGAAATGAGCTATTTATAATGATACCTGAGCCCAACTAACCTACTTAGAGTTCAGAAACAGATACTTTCCTTGAGTCTCCCTTGTTTTCATGGTAATACAGTTCCTCACACATGTTCAAAAAGGTCTGTCCTTCGTAAGTATTAGTCACTCAGTCATGTCTGACTCTTTTGAGATCCCATGAACTGTAGCCCACCAGGCTCCTCTGCCCATTCTCCAGGCAAGAATACTGGAGAGGGTTGCCGTTTTAATAGTGTTGCTATTGTTCAGTCGCCGAGTGTATCTGACTCTTCATGACCCCATGGACTGTAGCACACCAGGCTTCCTTGTCCATCACCATCTCCTGGAGTTTACCCAAGTCAAATATGCAATCAAGGCATATGGGAGGCATTGTATCTGAGAAGGATTGTTATTTCATAACACATGACAGAGTCATTATTAAGAATAAGAAGCGACTTGTATTTAGAATCAATTCTTAGGAATTCTAACTCAAAACTTGCTTCATTCCTGACTTATCAGTTCAGTTCAGTTCGGCCACTCAGTCATGTCCAACTCTTTGTGACCCCATGGACTTTAGCCCATCAGGCTTCTCTGTCCATGGGGATTCTCCAGGCAAGAATACTGGAGTGGGTGGCCATGTCCTCCTCTAGTGGATCTTCCCAACTCAGGGATCAACCCCAGGTCTCCCGCATTGCAGGTGGATTCTTAACCAGCAGAGCCACCAAGGAAGCCCATAATTTTGAATATGGACCTTCTATAGTTATGTTGGACTGTCCAAGTAGGAAATTCTGGTAGAGAGTTAGACTTACAGGATTGACTCTTAGGCAAAAATATTAATTTTGTAGATATGCTGCTTTTTTTTTCTAATTTTTCTTAAATTATTTTTTCAATTGTGAAGTTCTCTGTAATAAAATTACAAGCCAATGATCAGGCATCCCATTAATTCTTATTTAAGACAGAGATTACATAAAGCAGTGCTGGGCACAAATGGAGTCAAATTACAAGGGGCTCCTCTGGATCCAATCACACAGTATTTGAGTTTGCCAACTGGCACAAATAGCAACCTGGTTTAAGCTGCTGAAGCTTCAGTTTATTACTGAAATAGGAAACAAGCATTGCATAAGGTATATGAGTGAAGAATAAGTAAAAATAAAGAATTTAAGGGACAATGCCACTAAAATGAGGTAGAAACCACCTCAGCACTTAAGAAAAATCCCAGCTGCTTCACAGTTATGTACTTGAGGCTCCCAAGTTGTGCTGTGACATTAACTACGGTCTTCAAAGGACCCTACAGAAATAAAGTTTCTAATATTTGTACTATGATATGCCAAAGCATATTTATGAATAAATAGATTTGAGGTTCTGGTTAAGAACATATCTCTGGAGTCAGACTGAATGAATTTGAAACTTGGCCCTGTCATTTGCCTGCCTCATGACTGTGGGCAAGTTACTAATCTTCTCTGGGGCTTAATTCCTCATATGTGTAATGAGATAATAATAGTACTTTTCTCAAAATTGCTGGAAGGATAAAACCAGTTGACATTTGTAGAGATTTAAACAGTGCTTGGGATAAACGAAGTCTTCAAGAAATACTCACTATTACTGCAACGTATTACTCGGAAGAGTAGGCTACACCCATTTCACACTACTGATAAAGATGTTATACAGACCCCAAGAAAATGTAGTTGTAAAGTCCAAAGGCAGAGCTAAGAAAACTCAGAGATTCTGAGCCAGATGATTTGGCCTCCATCTGCCTATCCTCTGTTTATCAAAATTTACGCATGAATTTGAATCATGCATGAATTGAATCATGCAAAAATCACGCATGAATCAAAATTACGCATTTCACTTGAAACTTATTTATCTCTAGATAAAGCAAAGGTCAAAGGATAAATGAAAATCAAGAATAATTTCATTATAAAGTGAATTGATTGCACAATCATAAAATGTTCAAATTTGTAGTTTGGGACAAAACACTTTACTCCAAGTTAATATAATCAGTATGAGTTCATTAGGCATGTACATAATGCAATGTTGTTATGTTTTCAGTCTTAACATCCCAATGACAAATCTAAGTCAGTGTAGAAGATGACATATGCCTCTGATTGGTATAGGATAGAGCAGAAAAGGAGTTAAGAGGAGTGGGCAATTATTTTAATTTAGAAGAATCAAGGATAAAATTTGAATTTAGGTTCTGAAGACTGAATAAACACAATAGAAACATGAAGAAAAAACAGCATGAAAATACATTGGAAGCAGAAAGGGAGAATACAGAAATATAATGAAGAATTATAGAGGAAGAGAACGGAAGGGATAAGCAGAAAAAGAAGGTAAAAGAGTAGTGTATGGAATTTGAAGAAATAAGAAGAGAACCCAGAGAAAGGAGGGTTTTCTCTCTCTTAGAGAATTAAAGGAATACAAAGTAACTCTCAGATGATACATTAGCACTATTTTGGATTGTGTAGACATATATTATCACTGCCTGTTAAAGAGATGATTAGCTAATGGAAACCTTTTCTAGATTCTACACATTCCACTATATCTTAAGTTTTATCTGTTCTTGCTTGGATAGCCATTGTTGTTTTCTCAAGGAAATATTTTTTATTAGCTAAAAGGATATCAGCCAGGGTAAAGATGAGTATTTGTGATTTTCACATTCCTATCTTCCACAAACAATATATAATGGACTGAATTAAGATTTATACAGCTCTTACCAAGCCCCCCTTTGGATATTGTTATCTTTATGTAAAGTATCAGTGCTCCAATGTAAACAGAGGCTGGACATATAATCACTGAGCTTTCTGGAAGCTGCATGCCTCAAGTACATCTGGAATACCTAAATATTGAATATATGTATGTATATATATTATTTTACTTAGCTGGAGGAAAAATAACTAGCAAAAAAACAATAAAGAGTGGGAAACTGAAAACAGGAATTCATAAATGTATTTATTTGACTTTGTATTAGACAGACTCCTTTAGGCGCAAGTTACAGAAAATTCCAACCAAACTGGACTAACATTACTTCATGGGAAGTTATTATCTCACATACCATGACCCCCAGACACAAGGAGACTCCAGCCATGGTAGTTGAAAATTCCAGCTTCTTTTCTCTGTAGTCCTCTTGGCATTTTCTCTTCTACATGTGGTCTTTACCTTTAGCATGATATCACTGTGGCTGCCACTGTTTCAAGCCTCAAGGACAGACATTCAATACCCAGAAGAAGAAATAAGAATGTCCTTTCTTATGTGTGAGGAAACCTACCTAAATGATTCACCTTAACATATACTCATATATTATTGGTCAGAACAAGCAAAGAAAATCTGGCTACTTCACTGGCTTAGCCAAATCAGGAATCCATCTGTTCCTCGCCTTCATGCTTGAAAGAAGCCTAATACATATAAACACATGGAATAGAACCTAGGAAAACTATAACCATGCTGAAGCTGAAACTCCAATACTTTGGCCACCTGATGTGAAGAACTGACCCATTGGAAAAGACCCTGATGCTGGGAAAGATTGAAGGCAGGAGGAGAAGGGGACGACAAAGGATGAGGTGGTTGTATGGCATCATCGACTCGATGGACATGAGATTGAGCAAGCTCCTGGAGTTGATGATGGACAGGGAAGCCTGGTGTGCTGCAGTCCATGGCGTCTCAAAGAGTCAGACATGACTGAGTGACTGAATTGAACAGGTAACCATGGCTATCATGGCCGCCTGGCTAAAGATTTCTCCAACCTCTCCAACAAGCTAAGTCTGATGACTGTGATTAAATTCTTGTCAATTTGTGACAAAAGAAGTGGCATGAGTGACTTCTGGGAAGTTTTCCTAAAGGGTATGTGATTGGCTCTTCTTCTGTTCTCTTCCTTTTTTCTGTTGGAGAATGGTGACATGACGGCTGAAGTTGGAGTACCATATTTGACCATGGGGTGAAAGTTGTGTGTTTAAGACTGTTAAACAAAAAATAGATGTTTCCTACTCCCCTATTAAAGTACACTATGCATACAAGCTGTGGACAGACTCCACTTATATGAGAAAAGTAAAATTCTGCATAATTTGGATCACATTATTTAGGACTTGCTGTTTTTTTTTTGTTTCCAAACCTAATATTAATTAATATATGTAAATGTATTATGGAGAAGCTAAGGTCATAAATGACCCACTTCTACATAGAGATAACAATCCTTAGTACCTCCTTGCAGCTCACAGCTGAAGATTTTATTCACTACATATACACCATTTTGGGTCACTTTATCTTACGAGAATACAGCATTATCTTAAATGATACTTATTTCAGAAATTAGTGTAGCAATGTAAAACATTTCAAATAATCACTTTATAAATTCATATTAAAAAAAAGATCATGTTTTAAAGTTGGGGAAAATACCTGCTCTTTCTTAAAAAAGAGGATTTTTAAAATCTCAGTGGAGTTATGTAGCAAGCAATCTTTTACTTGATAATTGTAATCTTAATGTGCTTTATCCCTGAATAGACTCAGTGTTGATTTGGTCATGGTTGCAAAATTTGCTTACTACTTAGAGAAAACTATATAAGTATTTGTCTTTACATTAAATGGTAAGCTATTAAATGTTTTGATAATAGTTTAACAGCTATTGATGTTTATTCTATAAGCAGTGACAGAAACGTATGCCTTAAAAATGTTTAAACTGGTTTAAAAACCAATTTAAATTATTTCTATACTTTTCTTAGAAATAAAACTCTGATTATGTGATAATGTATTTCAAATATTGTGGTGATGGGCAATCACCACAATCATCCAGCACCTAGTATTATATATATGGATTTTATAACATGGGAATTATTTCTTCTTTGTAAAATATGGCACAAAATTTAAATTAATATGCTGTGTCACTGTAAGAGTTTTCCAGAAATGGGAAAAGTATATCATGGTTTTCAAATGGAAGTCTAATTGTGTAAATAGTATTAAATAGTCACAAATCACTTGGGAGTCATAGGGGTAAGTAGGAACACAACTAGGTTAGCCGGAGTCATCACATATTTTTTCTTTTTTTGTATTTTATCAGGCAGTTCCAAGTGCAGAACTTTTAATTAATTTAATCTGATTAGTCAGTGTGACCTTCATGTTTCTAGATTAAAATTCTTTAGTTCAAGGGAAAAGGAAGTGAATTATCATTTATTAAATATTATATGGCAGGCACTGTTGTGTGTAAAATTTTTAGAACATAATGCTTCCGTCCTGATCTTAACACTGTGAAAACTGGCATCCTCAGTTTGTAAATGTAAGAAAGTCTACTTGGACATTTATGTTGATTATCCCAAGACCCCACAGAGAAAGGAGTGAACTTGACATCTACACTCAAGTTTGTTGGACTTCAGATTCTTTTCATTTTTGAACAGGGATTAACCATTGCCCTTTGAGTTCTACTTGTGTTCTTTTGACACCCTTCTGTGAGTCTCAGGAAACTGGTGTTTGTGAAAGTAAATTGTTTGGTCCCTTTTTCTTTGGCGCCTCATTGGGTTCGGCTAATGAGAGTTATCAGCAGGTGATTAGGGAAGTGACTTCAGGTCTTAATAGGAGCAGACTGTGGAGGAAAGGAAATAATTAGGATATATTCATCCTAGTTTGTAATTTAATGAGTTATGTATTGTTGTATCCAGAGTTTTCAGGGAAATTCTGTCATTTAACACATTGGTAAATGTATACTCATATTACTGAAGGATATATATCTGGGAAAAAAAAAAAACAGCACTAATTCAAAAGGATACATGCATCCCGATGTTCACAGCAACACTATTTATAATTGCTAGCATGGAAGCAACTTACATATTCATCAACAAATGGATGAATAAAGAAGATTTGGTATATGTATGTAATGGAAAATTACTTGATCATAAAAATAAAATTTTGCCTTTTGCAGCAACATGAATGTACTTGCAGGGCATTATTCTAACTGAAATAAGTCATAAAGAGAAAAACAAATACTGTATTATATCACTGATATATGGAATATAAAAAATATAACAGACTAGTGAATAAATCAAAAAAGAAGCAGACTCCCAGATATTGAGGACAAACTGAAGGTTACCAGTTGGGAGAGGGAAGTGGGATATAGGGGAAAAGAGACACAGGGATATAGGGAGAAGGGTTATTATGTGAAATCACATGTGTGAAACTTTTTAAAATTGTTAAGCACCATAGAATTTAAAGAATCATTAACTCATTACAGAAAAACAAGCAAAAAGCAAATGAACCAGCTCTCATGGGGCCTTTGGTTATGTGGAAGCAGTAAAATAAAATTTTGTAAACACTATTGACTGATGACTTCCCTGGTGGCTCAGATGGTAAGGTGTCTGCCTACAATGCGGGAGACCCGGGTTCAATCCCTTGTTCAGAAAGATCCCCTGGAGAAGGAAATGGCAGCCCACTCCAGTATTCTTGCCTGGAAAATCCCATGGATGGAGGAGCCTGGTAGGCTACAGTCCATGGGGTCGCAAAGAGTTGGACACTACTGAACAGCTTCACTTTCACTTTCAGACACTATTAAAGATGATTGCAAATTATGATAATGCTTTGAAGAAAAACTACAGATAATACAAGCAATTAAAAAATAAAGATTTGACTTACAAAAGATTGTCCAGGAATCACTCCTTAGAAACTACCACTCATCCTGAGGTCACCATGATCAGTAGCATCAGTTGAAAAAGGCAAAGGAAGAACGTATCCTAGAGAGAGTCAGGAAAAAACAGAGATGAAGGGAAACACTATAGCAGGTGCTGGGGTTAAAGACATAAATAAAGAAGAAATTGTGTAGATCTATTTTGCTGGGTGAGTTTGGGGATGATAGGAGTTTACTTTTATACAACAAAAGTTGGACACACAGAGCCAGAGTTTTAAAAGAGAGAGAGTCTGGAGAGCCAAATTACAAAGAATAATTATATTGAGAACAGATCAAAAACAAGCATGTATATTCTAAATTTTAGTACCAAATCTTTGGCAAACAGTTTTAAAGTTTTCAAGAAGCCTAATGTTTATTCCTCCAGCATTCCCAGAGTAAAGCCATAAAGGGAAACATACTGAACCTGAAAAGTCTGGTCAGCAATACAATCAATATTGTTAAATCTCTATTCCCTCATTTAAGATGAGCTATAATACATCTGATAAATCAGATAACTTGGTCTCTTTGATCCTATCATGCTTTCCAAAGCCAAACCCGCATGATGCCATGTAACTGTTTAGTCTAGGTTCAGAAGTGTTTGGCACTTCTCTACACAGTAGCAAACTAAATACGTTTGAGGCAATAAACAATAGCCTGGGTGGCCCCATCTGCATGTTCAAACTGGAATTAATATCCCTAGAGTTCTCTGAAGCCCTGACTTTAAAAACATAAACAAACAAGGGAAGATATCAGTGGTTGTAACCAATAAAACATAAAATTTACCAAAGAAAGTTAAGCTGCTTCAGTGAATATGCAATGAAAACAAACACATGAAAGTAAGTGAGGAAAAGCAGCCAAATTAATGTCTTCTTATAATGGTTTATCACCAGATACAGTAAACATACACTCATAGACATACAGATATGCACATGCACGCATATATACCTGCAAATAGTGTTTTTAGTTGAAACTTGGAAGTGTCCTTGATGTGGCCCCATCAAGGAGAGGAAAATCAAGTAGAGTGGAAGATGGGACTTTAGAATTAGATTGGTGTGTGGATTGGGCTAGGACCTGAGGAAACAGATCCTGATGGATGTTATTAAAGTTTAGTAAGATCTCCTGGAGTAAGGTCTCCTGAACTGGCAACCCACTCCAGTATTCTTGTCTGGAAAATTTCATGGACAGATGAGCCTGGTGGGTAAAAGTCCATGGGGTCGCAGAGTCAGACATGACTGAGCACAAATGTAGGCACATTACTAGTGATCTTGGGGCAGAAAGAAGGTCCAGTTAAAGGGAAGTCTTTTCAAACAGACAGTGACATCTAAAAGTTGGATTTCCACACAGACAGACCATACCAGGAATGATTCTTATATCAGGTAGCAAATGTTAACCCCCAGATGGAAATTTACAATTAGAACTTTAGTACTAGGAGGGAAGCAGAAAGAACAAGATGCTTTGATTTAGGCTTAAAAGTGGACAACAGAAGACCAGAGACTAGAAATGAGATGTGAGATATAGCTCTCGTCTCTGGAGAAGGCATTAGTGTAAGTATTAGGATACAGTAAAAAGTTAAGGTAACAGGATTGCCAACAATAGAGGGTAAATTCAAGATTTTCATTTTCCCCCTGAATGCCGTAGCATTCATCTTCAGGAGGACAGAGAACCCAGGCTATCAATGAGAGTTTCAGTGTTCAGCCGTGGAGAAAGAGTTCTGCAGAGAGTGGGTATCAAAAATGGTTCTGACTGGTAGCTTATATTACAGTGACCAGAAATTAAATGAAAGAAGAAGGTCACTTTATCAATTAATCAACCTTCACAGACAGATAAACAAGGACTACAGATACATATGTAGATATATATATATATATGTGTGTGTGTGTGTGTTCTTTTATATGTTAAGCTTTCATTAAATGCAAATCATTTATCATAGTCTCTCAGATATTAACTGATATCTTTATGTAACTAATATTCAAATGTCTTAAACACGAATTTTCCATAGTCATGAGTCATGTTCTTTTTGACTCCACCACTGATGCCAGGATGCTTTTGAAACTGACGTAAGTGAGACTCTCAGTCAATATCACTAGGTTGTGAGAGAGTCTTTACATCGAGTAGGCCTATGAACATTACACAGGTAAAAGAAAAAAGAATTCATCATGGCTCTGACCTAGACTTACATTCTGAATAGTTTGAATTTATGTTTCCTCATCTTCACTTTTCACTTCACCTTATTTAGGAATTGCTCAGATGGTAAAGAGTCTGCCTGTAAAGTGGGAGGCCTGAGTTCGATCCCTGGGCCTGGAAGATCCCCTGGAGAAGGAAATGGCAACCCACTCCAGTATTCTTGCCTGGAAAATTCCATGGGCAGAGGAGCCCGGCGGGCTACAGCCTCTGGGGCCTCAAAGAGTTGGACACGATTGAGCGAGTGAGCACACCCAGACACACACAGTTTAGTGGCTGAGTCATGAAAGAAAGGCTGGAAACAAACGGTGATGCTCCAAGTCCATAAGCTTTCCCCCTTGTCCAGCATTTGTATTTCTGTCTTCCAACTGAATGGAAGAAGTGCAAGGATATAAAGGATGAGAGGAAACTTAATCCCTAAATGATCACTTGGAGAGAAGACTTCCAGGAGAGTTGTTGAACCTCAAAGATTAAGTCTGTGTTGGATGACTCTGTGAAGAAGAAATAGTCTTCTATCTTGTAAAATCAATGAATTTTGGGGGTTTCTCAGCCTACCCTTACTTCTAACAGTCAAATTTTATTATCATCTAAACCTAAGTAGACAAAGATTTTAAAAGTTGTTTTAAAAACTCTAATAACACCAGAAGATGTAAAAGCTACCAAGTCTTACAGTCCTTTTGTGGTCTGTATTTAAATGTCTAACAACTGAACTTTTTTAGAAAACACTAGCAAAATATTGCTGGAAAATCCCATGGACGGAGGAGCCTGATAGGCTGCAGTCCATGGGGTCGCTAAGAGCCGGACACGACTGAGCGACTTCACTTTCACTTTTCACCTTCATGCATTGGAGAAGGAAATGGCAACCCACTCCAGTGTTCTTGCCTGGAGAATCCCAGGGACTGGGGAGCCTGGTGGGCTGCTGTCTATGGGGTTGCACAGAGTCGGACATGACTGAAGCGACTTAGCAGCAGCAGCAGCAGCAGCAAAATACTACAAGTGATTGAAACTAAACTCTTTATTAAATCTTAAATTATCAGTGAGTATACTGTCTGTACATTTTGTTAATTAGAACAAATCCATCCCTTTGTATTTGAATGCTTTTAAATAAAAGTTACATGTTGTAATACAGGGAGTCACTGGTTCCAGCAAATAAAGTACCTATAAATTCTAAGTGACCAAGTAAACAATATTTTTAAAGTTACAAATTGAAAAAAATACACATGCACAGACTTGCTAATTAATACAATGTCAAAAGAAAAGTGATAGTGAAAGGAAAAGTTGGCTACACATGAAAGACAAATAATTCATATCATCAATAAAGAATTTCTATAAATCATTGAGGCATAAGTCATGAATAGATAATTAAGCAAAGGATGTTTATTACAGCCAATGAAAAGCAAAAGACCCCAAACAAGTGAAAACATAAAATTTTAAAGGTAGTCAAAGAATTAAGTGTTAAGACTATCTTCAATGTGTCATGTACCTTTAAAAAAATTCTAGTATTTTTCCCTCAGCATTCTTGATGCCAGAGTGCCATCCTTTTAAACACAATGGTACCAGTATGCAATAATTTATGATGATAAATCCTTATTGGCAGAAATGAAAACATCCCTGATGTACAACAGTGGGGCAGAGATTGAGTAAATCATGATGTATCTCTGTTCCTTCCCTGCAAATAGGTTCATCAATACCATTTTTCTAGATTCCATATTTATGTATTAATGTAATGTATATGTGCATTAATATGCTATATTTGTTTTTCTGACTTACTTTACTCTTTATGGAGACAAAGATGCAGAGAATGGACTTGTGGACACAGTGTGGGTGGGAGAGAGTGGGATGAATGGAGAAGACAGCGTCAGCACATGTACACTATTCGGTATGAGATGGATGCTTGGTGAGACGTTGCTGTGCAGCACAGGGAAATCAGTCTGGGGAGCTGTGCTGACCTGGAGGGAGGGGATATATGGATAATTATGGCTCATTCTGTGTGTTGTTGCATGGCAGAAATCAATACAACATTGTTAAAATTAAAAATACAAACAAAAATTGTGATGTCTCTTCCTGATGTGATATTGTATAACTTAAATAATAAGAATGCACTCTCAATACATATCACGGAGGCGTGTTGATCATTTACATGAACAAGTAAACAAAAATGAACTCACAAAGGCAAGTGTGAGATGGAATAGTCTTTTTGTAAAACATAACACTAGGAAAAACTTACAGGTATATGCAAATAGGTACACATTCACCCTAGAGTCATTCAGGGCCTTGTGTTCTAGGCAATATTAGAGTACATTAGTGAAACAAAGAGTAAAACAAAAGCCCTGAGTGTGGAAAACTTACATTTTAATAGGAAGAGACAATAACAATAAAAATAATGAAGCTAAAATGTAAGGTCCGTTAAAAACCTTTATGTGCTGTGAAAGGACAGAGCAGCATGAGGGGGCAGGAGGTAATGCTGCAGGCAGGAGCTTTGCTGTTTTGAATGCAGTGATGAGTGTTTTAGGTAACAGTTTCTTACTGGGATGGGTCCTGGCAAATTTTAAGACAGGAGAATTAGGCAATGAAAAGCCAGATCAATAAAAATACAAAAGCCTGCTATAAACACAGCTTACTTAAGATTAACATTGTGGATCCTTCCTTAGTAATGAAGAAATGAATGCCTCTTTCAAGAAATTGCTTGCTTGAAACCCCATAAAGCCGTTGCAGGCTGTCAGAAACAGTAAACTAAAAAAAAAAGCAAAAATAACTAGAATCTGTAAATTTTCTTTTTAGAAATGTGGAAAAAGGGATTAAAGAGTAAAATTTTAAAAATAATATTCCAAATAATTCCTCTTACTTCTATAAGTCAGTAAGAGGAAAGAGAAAAGATGCAATTTTATCTCAAATACTTTGATAGAAAATACAGTATGATTTTAGACAATGACTGTCATCTATTCCTATTTAAATAAAAGGATGCACTAAAATTGCTAAATGTAAACAGACAAATTAAATTTCAGTAAAACAAAATGAAGCAGACACTTTGGAAAGCCAGTGAAGCATATATAAAAAATAAATAGGTTAAAGAATTCAAATTTTAAGTAAGGAAAAATACAGTTCAAAGTAACATAGCCCTTAAGAAAATATATTGTCTCACTCAACATCAAAGTTCAGTTAACGCAAAGGTTCAGGCAGAGCTTAGTCAGAGCTCTTGAGTGCTTCCCCAGTCCTTTCTCAGTGTTTCTCATCTTGTCAGGTTGAATTTGGTTTCAGCTTCACCTCTCTCAAGGTAGTACAAAAGCTGAAGCTGTTGTATAGCTTACAGATACAAGCTCTAAACACTATCCAGAAGAAGAAAGAGTTCCATTTTCACAACTTGGCTTCAGTCTGATTGGAGCAAATGAGATGAAGTGTCCAACCTTAAATCAGTTATGCCAGGAAGATAGCATTTTATGGGTTACATTGTACCACTCAAGTTCCATCCCTGGAGCTAAGAGAAGAGTCAATCAATCAAACATGCAAATCTCAGGACTCCTACATGGTGAGGGTTGGTGGAACGGATGGCAGGAAGTCAACCAACTGTGCCCAGTAAAATCACCATCAGAAGCAGTAAATAGCAAAGGCAATGTTGTGGCAAACACAAATTAGAGATCAGAAAGACCAGAGAAACTTCCAGAGAACAGAAGAAATTAATTGGAAACAAGACTCCTTGGTACATAGTAGAAGAGGTTATGAAGAAGTAATCTGTCAATAAATAAAACAGAATACCAAAAAACAAGAACGATAATCAATAGCATAATGGAAAAAAAAAAAAAAAAAACTTTCCAGAACGGAAAGAGAACTTAGATTGGAATGCAGAAAATATCATAAAAGATAGTGTGATAAAACTGGTAAATCTTTATGAGAATGAAACAAGTGTCTCAAGTAGAAATTGTTCTCAACTGAGTTGATGAGTTAGGCACTTTATGATATGTATTTTCCATACACAACCTTACCTAGTTTCAATATCCAGTATTACAAAGCAGTGAGCGAAGCTCTCATCTCCCCCTTGGGGCTTGAGGAAATTGAAGCTGCAAAGGATTTAAACAACATAACTGCTAGTTACCCAGCTTCCATTTGAACCAAGGCCCGCTTAACGTCAGCATGTCTTCAATTGTCCCATTTAAGAAAGCAAAATGAAAGGCTGGCTTGGCAGAAGTTTGAATAAGGAGAAGTCTGTTACAGCTCTCTTGCTGTTGCTGTGAACTTGCAATGACCATGGAAACCAAATACTCATTATACAGATAAGGGAACAGCAACACTGTCCTCTCCTCTCCCACTGAGTGACTTTCTATTAACCTGAGCCAAAACTGAGTTTGCACTAACCCATGCTCAGCAAATGAACAGTATCCCACAGTGAAGAATCTCTCCTCTGTGTTCCCAGTAATAGATGCACCTAACCGACAGGTAAATATTCATAAGCTTCTCTACAACTAATAAAAGGATATATTCAGTCCTATTAAAACAAGTTAAAACATGGCAGTGGAAAGATATTTTAGCAAAACTATTTCTAACTATTTCCAACTGCCAAACCACTAGCTTCCTTTAATTTGGGCTTGCCCTTATTAATGTACAACATTCTTAGTGGTTGGAAAATCTTCAAACAAAAACCAAGAAAGAAAAAATATAAGTCAAACAAAAAACTTTTTTTTCTTTTTAATGCCAAAGAGCATGAAAGATATAGAATAAGTTAAGCAAACAAATATGCTTTGGCATAAAAGGAGATAAGATACTTCATTTTTACTTGTTCCCAAACCCACCAGATACAACAACATATTGGTTTGGGAAAAATAGTCTTAAGATAGGAAGCCAAACAGAGTTTGCTTGTTGTGGTGGGTTACCTAGTGCTACTATTGATGTTGAATGAGGTTTTTTCCCCTGAGTTACCAAATTGTGATTAAGTAAATGTTTATTCCTTGTACAGAGACCACTCTTTCAAACACAAACAAAAGACAAACAACAACTTTATTCAACACCAATTATATGTGTTGTGGTATGAATTGTATCTCCCCTAGCCACACCAATCCATATATTGAAGTCCTAGTCCTTAATCCCTCACAAGGTGATTTTATTTGGAAATAGTCTTTGCAGGTGTAATTAAATGAGTAAAGATTAAGTCATATTGGAGTACAGAGGGTCCTTACTCCAATGTGACTGGTATTTTCTAAAAAGGGGAAACTTGAAGACTATTCAGCATTTGGACACAGGAGGAGAACATCATGTAAGGAGGAAGGTAGAGATCAGAGTGATGCAGCAGAAACCAAGGAATGCTGAAGAGTGCCAGCAAACCTCCAGAAGCTAGGAGAGGATCATGAAACAGATTCTTCCTCATAGCCTTCAGAAAGGAATGACTCTGGATACTTTGAACTTTTAGCCCCTAGAACTGTGAGACGACATATTTCTATTGTCTCAGTCACACACTTTGGGCTGTTTTGGCAGCCCAAGCAAACAAATACAGCATGTAATGTACTATTCCTTGAAAGGATGCTTAGAAAAAGATGACTAATGTGTGTTAGCAACAGACCACAATACAGGTGTAAATGATATTTACTCCCTGGGTGGGAAAAAGAGACAAAATCCAGAGGAAGACATAGAAGCCAGTAACTGCATTCTGGACACAGAGTATATGTACATGTGTGTGCTCCATCACTCAGTCATGTCCAACTCTTTGTGACCTCATGGATTGGAGCCCACCCACTAGGCTCCTCTGTCCATGGAATTTTCCAGACAGGAATACTGGAGTGGGTTGCCATTTTTTCCCTCCAGGGATTCTTCCCAACCCAGGGATCAAACCTGGGTCTCTTGCATCTCCTGTATTGGCAGATGGATTCTTTACCACTGTGCTACCTGGGCAGCCCAGGCACAGAGTATACTCAGGCACAAAGAGTATACTCAGGAATATAGACATTTTCAATCATATAAGGCTGTTTTGGTTGTAGGCACAATAACCTCAGTGGACAGGGTGAAAGAGCTTTACAGGGGTTTATGGGAATACTTGAAATGGTAAGAAAAAAACAAAAAAACAAATCCATCTTTAATCTATATGCACACTATCACAAGAGAGAAATCTTAAAATGCTAATGAAATTTCCACACATGCAGCATGTAAACTTGATGAGTAAGAAGGGAATATTCAAAAGAAGTTTATAATACTTTAAAAGTTTGTGAAGGTTAGATTATTCTTGACTTGGCATGAACTTTCAAGACTATATGATAATGTTCAAGAAATAAAAACCAAGCATGAAGTAAATAGAACACATTCATAGTTCACATAGCAATTTCAAAAGAAAAAAAATATAAAATTCTGTATTTTCAAACATACACTGATCTTTGTTTTGATATGAGAATATGTTTTGATATGTGTATATACGATATTACAAAGGACCTCCAAGTGTTATAATGCCCACTGTATTGTGACTCTTGAAATGTAGCGTATAGGGGATCCAATGGAACATTCAGTAGTGAACTTGTGATCATTCGTCTTATCAGTCTGTGAAAAACTAATTTAAAACACTGAAAAATGCTAGCATTGAAAAGGAAATAAGTTATTAGCAAACTGAAAATGATTCGCTAGTGAAGTGCTAGTTGCTCACTTGTGTCTGACTCTTTGCTACCCTATGGACTACAGCCCACCAGGCTCCTCTGTCCATGCGATTCTCAGGCAATGATACCAAAGTGGGTTGCCATGCCCTTCTCCAGGGGATCTCTCTGATCCAGGAATCAAACCTGTGTCTCCCTCTGGCTCCAGAACTGCAAGCGGAAAAGGCTACCCACTTCAGTAACCTGGCCTGGAGAATTCCATGGATGGGTCGCAAAGAGTCGGACAGGACTGAGCGGCTTTCACTTTCACTTTCTGTACCACTTAGCTAACCCATAAGAAAAGAATTTTATATTTTCAGTTGAAAAAAGGACTGAACGCATAAGACATTTGCATCAACTTTAAGTGAAAAAGATGAAAATTTTCATAGAATTTTTCTTAATATTAAAAAAAGAAGCTCCTCAATAGCCCTATAGATTTTGAATCAATGCAACATACAACTAAAATAGGAAAGATATAGAATGTTTCCAAAATTTGTTTCCTAGAGTGATTTTCAGTGGCAAAAAAAAAAAAAAAAGTAGACTTTCCAAAATTAACAGAAAATCCAGGAGATATCCCAAACTATTTCAGGTGAGTGAACTTCATGTTCCTTAAGTATTTTTTGTTGCTAATATTTTCATCAAATCAAATATTTGACTTGAAAGTTGCTTTTGTCTTCTTTTGTAAACTGTTTTCACCAATTAAAATAGTGCTGATGATGAGTATTTTGACTTAAAAGAATTATCATTGATGTTTGAATTGGTTCTCAATTCCCATTTTATCTTCCTTCTAGTTGAAGTGGCTGGAAAGATTAAATCACATTTCCAAGACTTTGTTGAAGTTTGGGTATTGAAAGTGAATTAGGGTCATCTAAGCAGAGGCACTCAAGCACCATGGGAAGAAAGATATGAGTCACAGACAATGTCCCGTCAATTCTTAACATTGGTGATGCTTGGAAAAGTTCAGGAGATAACAGGATACATTCTTCAGAAACCCTGGGTATTAAGAGAAATACACTCTTGGTGTGGCTTCCTTACTTTCACAGTGAGGCTTTGGAAATCCAACTCTTCAGGTTCCTAATTTTGAAACCAGTGTGACTTCAGTTGTGGCCATAAGCAAATAAGTCTCTTTTTGGATCCATTTCAGAGTGTGTTCCTTCCACATTTTCAATTGCTATACATCTACGTTACACTGACAACCTACATTATGTCTCTTTCTCTTTAAAATAGTTAACATGGTTTATATTTGCTAAACTGAACTCTTACTAATTCTCAGGTGCCTTAGTGGTAGAAGAATCTGCCTGCAATGCAGGATGCCTGGGTTGAAACACTGGGTTGAGAAGATTCCTTGGAGAAGGAAATGGCAACCCACTCCAGTACTCTTGCCTGGAAAATCCCATGGATGGAGGAGACTGGTGGGCTGCAGTCCATGGGGTCTCAAGAGTTGGACATGACATAGAGACTAAACCACAACCACCACCCTTACTAATACATACATTTAAATTAAACTACATCAATAAGTATTTTAAAAGTTTGAGAAATATAGTCTCCATACTTTTGAGTGAATTTAAAACGTGTCATGAGCTGAAAATGTTTAATTGTGGACCACTGCATCTGTGATGTGGAAATAATGAATAAAACTTTAAAAGTAATGATGAGTCAAAAACAATGATGTCAAGTGAGAGATTAAAAAAATATATTTTTTAGAGGTTTTTTTTAAAAGACTTAAAAAATCTTCTTTTGTAGCAATTCATTTTCAAGAAAATTATCTATTCATTCTATTCATTATTGCTTAGAATGAAATTTGAGTCTTTATGTGGGAGAGAGTAAAGCAGAAGGGGGAAAAAAGGAAGAATAGTACACTGCTACCACACTTTTTTTCTTTTATGGCAAAAATAAAAAAATAAATGAATAAGGACTCTTGTGACCTCAATTCCAATTTAGCTTTAGGTCTCATTATATATACACAACCCTCTCTTCACATATCCAACTCAGTATAATATAAATGCTCAAAAATAATGATTCTTAGATGTCAGCAACATGCAATAAACCAGATAATGTTTATGCTGGTAGCTGAACATGGTGATCACAAGTGCCTTATTTAGGAACAGAGCATGGGTACTCTGATATTCTTGATCAAAGCCAGAGATCTATTTATAGTTCAAGAGTAGACCAGCATCTTGATATAGCTCTATTCATTCTACTAGTCACATTGTCTCTTCTGGTCAGTGGGCTCTGTTTAATTAATTAGAAAGATCCTTTCATGAATGAGGCTAGGTGAGTAGATACCAAGCATACTGTTTGAAGGTATAGTCATCTTTCCAGCATTTGGAGAACAATGAGCAAATACAAGTTTAGGGAAAGAGAATACCACACAGATAATTTGGAAAAGAAAAAGAAAAACTATGACTACCCTTGTTCTGCATAAGCACTTCTGTGACTATGTTTGATTCACCTCAGTTACAGAAATGATTTTAGTGTTTCCCAGTGAATATATTCTTGAGTCACTCTTACCTGGAGTTCAGCACCTAAACTTCCCCATGAGCTAAAGAAAATCATTTTACTGCTGCCTTTCTTTCTTACCAAGTCTAAAGAACACTTGCCTAGTGTTTGTTTTCTGCCCCACATCTGGCTGTTTTCCAAGATGACTGTGCTTAAGAAAATTGCAACTCATTTCATGGAAAACAGCACTCTCCACTTACAGAAGGTGTCCTTCTCTTAAGACAGTGAATATAATCAGTCAGAACACATGAATCCTACATATTACTGCATTTGTCCATATCTGAGCTATTCCATATAAAGACAACTCTATAAATGTGTCCTTAATTGTAGATTCTACAGTTGACATCAGTGATCATAGTCCAGCTGTCTTCATGTCTCAGCTAGTGTGGGATCCACATATATTGCAATACCCTTGTTTTCCATATCTTGAGCAAATACTAGAATGAGACTAGGCACACCATACACTTGCCAAGAAACAATAAGTATAATTAAGAGAAGTACACACTAAATTCATATTTATAACAGAAACATTTTGAAGTGGGATCCTAATCTTCAGACATAACAAATGAAGAGGTCTTTATATTATTTGGTAGACAGTTTAGCTTCTTGGAGCCAGGATGTCTGGAGAATCAACATACCAGAATGGGGACTCCTCTTAAATATTGCATCATTAAGAACCCATTAAAGTGATTATCTATAAACAGTAAACTTCCCTGCTCTGAATGTAAATTCAAGCCTCAAACTCAAAATTCATAAACCAAGTTTATAGCTTCTAAGTGACAAGTTTTTCTGTTTGCTAATCATCAAAGTTAAAAAAAAAAAAAGTCAAAACACTTGGTATCCAGGATCAGCTGTTGGGTACTGAAACTCTACACTTTTGACAATGGCAAGGTATTGCAAAAGAGCAACCAGGCCAAAGGGAAAGGATTAATCTCAAGACTGAGACAGCAAAATAAAATGCATTGACCCCATAATAGTTAAGCCTTCCCAAGTGTTTAGTCATTGCTGTTTTCGTACAGATGCTGTAGGTTCTTACCTTCTTATTTAGTGTATCTTCTATGTCTTATATCAGTCTGATAGAACTGCCATAGGAAAGTATCATGGACTGAGTGGCTTAAACCACAGACATTTATTTTCTCACAGTTCTGAAGGTTAGAAGGATGAGATCAAGGTGTGAGAAGAGTTGATTCTGAGCATTCTCATTGGCTTACAGATGCCGTCTTCTCTCTGTCTTCATGGTGTCTGTCGCTTGTGCCTATTATCTACATCCTCTTTATAGAGACACTAGTCATATTGATTAGAATCACAGTAGTTAAATTAATTCATTAAATGTTGTTGCTGTTCAGTCACTCAGTTGCATCTGTCTCTTTGCAACACCATGAACTGCAGCATGCCAGGCTTCTCTGTCCTTTGCCATTTCCCTGAGTTTGCTCAAAATCACGTCCATTGAGTCAGTAATGCCATCCAACCATCTCATCCTCTGTCACCCTCCTTCTCCTCTTGCCCTCAATCTTTCCCAGCATCAGAGTCTTTTCCAAGGAGTCGGCTCTTTGGAGTTTCAGCTTCAGCATCAGTCCTTCCAATGAATATTCAGGTTTATCTTAAACAGTCACTGTTGAGGTACTGGGAGTTACTATGGGGGAAGCGTGTTCAACCCACAGCATGAACCCTATTCTAGTTTGCCCTTTATCCTTCTGATTTCCCTCGAAATGTCTGCCACCCTCTAAATCAATGCAGATATTGAAATTAATATTATGGTATATCCTCTCCCAGTTTATGCACTATAAACATTTAAAGCCTATATAAAGTTCTATAATCCTTTCTGTGTCTTGTGGTCTTTTCTTTCAAAAATGAGTTATGACAATACCAAACGTCAGGAAATTTTGCTCAGGAAATTGGAGTATAATGGAACTACATTATCTGCTGTATGAAATTAGGAGTATTGAACATTTTTATTACCCCTTATTTTGACTACCTAGGATGTGCATAATATTTTTTGGTATTACAAATAATGCAACAATAAATACACTTATACAGAAATATTCGTGGGTACACTTATTATCCTATAAGATAAATTCCTAGACAGGCAAATCATATTCCTAATTGTGTGAACATGTCTAAGGCTTTTAAGATACTCTTCCAAATACCTTTTTAGAAAGAAGTTACTATCACAAATCGCATCACAGTAATCACCAGTAAAAAATAAATGACATCAAATTTTTATAATGATATTCAAAAGTAATTGTTTATTGTTTAAATTGCATTTCTTCATTAAATTGATGATACTTTGGCCTTTTAGTTAGGTTTTTATTTATACATATCCTTTACCATTTTCTCTATTGATGTATTTGGTGTTTATCAAATTGCTCTATACCCAGTAATCATATAGGTCAATTCGATTATAGTGACTTGCATACACTTCCACTTCACTAATGGAAGTTTGCCTACTTGAGTTACACATATTTTATCTTACAGGACATTGCAGCCTAGAGTGTTTGAAACATTTTCTGTAATTGAGAAGAATTGCCTAAATTTTGAGTCCATGTATCTATTTCCTGCATTTGTGTGTATTAGAAAAACATAAAATTCAGAACAGTTTGGTTAAGTCTTTGGCCTTCTGATTTGTTTTATTTTAGTAGAAGATAAACTCAACTGATTAATGTCTCTTCCTTGCTTTAGAAGAAGAAACTTTACATTAATTTTAAGAATGATGTAGGAATGGAGCTGCTTGATTTTCATCCTCTTCAATGATGGTAGGTCCTCTCTAACCTCTGGTCTGGGAAAGCTCCTTCAGAATAATCATGGCTGTATAGATCTAGGAAAGGAAAAACTCCAAATAAAGATTAGTGAAAGGAACTAACAATGTATATCTTGAAGAGGGAGGAAAACAGCTGAGTTTTGTGTGTTAGAGGTTGCAAAACTTATATAAAACTTTGTGTTGGTGAAGCTGCTAGTTACAGAAGGACGTGATTGCATTTAATACTGAAACTGTTGTTATTTAGAGAATAGGCAAACCTATGCTAAATGACTGCATAATTGCTAAATGCAGTATTATAACTCTCAGTAAAAAGTTAAAGAAAGGTAGGAATTGGTTCTATATAATATGGTCCTTCTAAAATTAGAGCTTTTAAAATAATGGAGTATAAATCTTCGATGTAATGAAGCACCTGTCACTAGAAAGTTAAAATTGTAGTTTTATTATAGTCTGTCATGAAATATTTCAGGAATTATACTTATAAGCCAAACTTGGCTAAAATCAAGATAAATAGCTAGTAAGATTTCCTGCAGTTTATTCGTTTCCATTATCCTCAGATAATTTGGCTATATTTTATTACAGTTCCTTCAAGATAATAGGAATTTATTTATTTTATTATTTATTGTTACATTTAAATATAGAAAAATCTAAAAATACTTTTAAATGTAGAAATATTTGAATATATAAAAATGCAAATATAAAGTTTACATTTTTATAGCAAAATGTAAATACAGTCACATTTAAATATAGAAATTGTGTCAAAATAAAATTTATAATATGATTAGATGTACATCCCTTTTTGTAATGCCTGAAATCTTGGTAACATGTTTTCATTAAATCTGAGGATATTGATTTAATTGAAAGTAAGTTAATTCTTATAAGTTCAAAGGAATCACATAAAACTGGCTTTCATAAAATCGTTTGAAGAGTGCCTTTAATGCTGATTACTTTGTTACAAATTTTATATATATATATATGGAGAAGGCAATGGCACCCCACTCCAGTACTCTTGCCTGGAAAATTCCATGGACGGAGGAGCCTGGTAGGCTGCAGTCCATGCTAAAGGTCGGACATGACTGGGCGACTTCGCTTTCACTTTTCACTTTCATGCATTGGAGAAGGAAATGGCAACCTACACCAGTGTTCTTGCCTGGAGAATCCCAGGGACTGGGGAGCCTGGTGAGCTGCCATCTCTGGGGTTGCACAGAGTCGGACACGACTGAAGTGACTTAGCAGCATATATATATATGCATAAGGTGGAAAAGAGGGAATACTATTGAATCTTTGTGTGGCTTCAGCAAAAAGTAATTGTTAAAAATAATGTGCTATAAATATCAAATTATTTCATTTGTCCTCTCTTCAAGCTGCATATCCCCTTAAGCCTTCTACCTGCAAAGCAAAGCCATGAGTCTTAAATAGTTCATGATAGCAGGGGTCAACTAATGAATGCCTTTGACAAACAACTGAAAAACAATCATGCTTGAAAATTCAGATATGATAAATGGATGTTGAATTTTGTCAAAGGCTTTCTCTGCATCTATTGAGATAATCATATGGTTTTTATTTTTCAATTTGTTAATGTGGTGTATTACATTGATTGATTTGCGGATATTGAAGAATCCTTGCATCCCTGGGATAAAGCCCACTTGATCATGGTGTATGATCTTTTTAATGTGTTGTTGGATTCTGATTGCTAGAATTTTGTTAAGGATTTTTGCATCTATGTTCATCAGTGATATTGGCCTGTAGTTTTCTTTTTTTGTGGGATCTTTGTCAGGTTTTGGTATTAGGGTGATGGTGGCCTCATAGAATGAGTTTGGAAGTTTACCTTCCTCTGCAATTTTCTGGAAGAGTTTGAGCAGGATAGGTGTTAGCTCTTCTCTAAATTTTTGGTAGAATTCAGCTGTGAAGCCGTCTGGACCTGGGCTTTTGTTTGCTGGAAGATTTTTGATTACAGTTTCAATTTCCATGCTTGTGATGGGTCTGTTAAGATTATCTATTTCTTCCTGGTCCAGTTTTGGAAAGTTGTTCTTTTCTAAGAATTTGTCCATTTCTTCCACGTTGTCCATTTTATTGGCATATAATTGTTGATAGTAGTCTCTTATGATCCTTTGTATTTCTGTGTTGTCTGTTGTGATCTCTCCATTTTCGTTTCTAATTTTGTTGATTTGATTTTTCTCCCTTTGTTTCTTGATGAGTCTGGCTAATGGTTTGTCAATTTTATTTATCCTTTCAAAGAACCAGCTTTTGCTTTGTTGATTTTTGCTATGGTCTCTTTTGTTTCTTTTGCATTTATTTCTGCTCTAATTTTTAAGATTTCTTTCCTGTTGGTGGGAATGCAAACTAGTACAGCCACTATGGAGAACAGTGTGGAGATTCCTTAAAAAACTGGAAATAGAACTGCCTTATGATCCAGCAATCCCACTGCTGGGCATACACACTGAGGAAACCAGAAGGGAAAGAGACACGTGTACCCCAATGTTCATTGCAGCACTGTTTATAATAGCCAGGACATGGAAGCAACCTAGATGTCCATCAGCAGATGAATGGATAAGAAAGCTGTGGTACATATACACAATGGAGTATTACTCAGCCATTAAAAAGAATACATTTGAATCAGTTCTAATGAGGTGGATGAAACTGGAGCCTATTATACAGAGTGAAGTAAGCCAGAAGGAAAAACATAAATACAGTATACTAACGCATATATATGGAATTTAGAAAGATGGTAACAATAACCCGGTGTACGAGACAGCAAAAGAGACACTGATGTATAGAACAGTCTTATGGACTCTGTGGGAGAGGGAGAGGGTGGGAAGATTTGGGAGAATGGCATTGAAACATGTAAAATATCATGTAAGAAACGAGTTGCCAGTCCAGGTTCGATGCACGATACTGGATGCTTGGGGCTAGTGCACTGGGACGACCCAGAGGGATGGTATGGGGAGGGAGGAGGGTTCAGGATGGGGAACACGTGTATACCTGTGGCGGATTCATTTTGATATTTGGCAAAACTAATACAATTATGTAAAATTTTAAAATAAAATAAAAGTAAAAGTAAAAAAAAAACAAACAAAAGAAAATTCAGATATGGTAGATACAAAGCTTTTTCAAAATACTGAAAATCAAACTTAGAATGTACAGGTCATGTGTTTAGAGCTGTATTGATTAATGTGAAGATGCTGCTGCTTCTGTAATGGTATTAAAAATAATTTTGTGTAATGAACTTTATATTGGTTGATTCATATTGGCTCATATTGATGATATTCTAACAAACATCTAAAAAAGCATTTCAATTTGCAGATTCATATGAGATTCCTTTAACATTGCTATTATGATCTAGTGAAGATCCATCCATTTCAGAAAATGTTCAAAACAATCAGTGGCTCAGCTGATGAAGACTCTGCCAGCAATGCAGGAGACCTGGGTTCCACCCCTGGGTTGGGAAGATCTCCTGAAGAAGGAAAAGGCTACCCACTCCAGTATTCTGGCCTGGAGAATTCCATGGACAGTATAGTCCATGGGATCACAAAGAGTCGGACACGACTGAGTTCCACTTTCACTTACTTCAAAACAATCACTTAAAATAAATGTGTTTATTATAGTACTATTATATACTATATTTAAAGTTCTAGTTTTTAAAAGTAGATGCTTCTTTCTTGTTGTGGCACAAGGAGGTGATAATTTGGTAAAAATGTAAGACCTGAATCTTCACTCAAGCATAGGAGAGTATAGTACTCAATCTTTTCCTTAATATCAGTTACAAAGCTTTTCTAAGCCAACCATCTCCAAAATTTATCCAAATATCCTCTTTGCTCAAAATTTCATGGCAACACTATAATCATAGGAATGTAAAGCTAAAATAACTTAGGTATAATCTAAGCCATCTAGATAGAGTAGGATTCTTGGAAGAGAAAAAAAAAAAAATATATATATATATATATATGTGGACAGGAGAAAGAAAGTAAAATCTGTACTATCCCAAGATGTGAGCTTCATTAGAACTATCAGGATAGAACACAAAGAGCAAGATTCTAAGCAAAAAATGTTTACAGCTGAATAAAACAATAGAAATGGAACTATAATTTAGTGTGGTAGGAATGTAAGTAGAATTTTCTTTTCTTCAGTCTCTTGTTCCTCCTCCTCTTTTTATGATGAGAACTACCAGACAAGGCAACATTTCCACAGTGCATTCTTCAGAGTAAAGCTGTGCATGCAGCCCACCTTTAAGGAGGGTAGAGATGCACTTCCTCCTTTAGGGTGCCGTTACCGAATAGAGTGTGTGTGCCATCCTACTTCTTGGGGTTCCCGCTCAAAAGTCAGTAAACAGGCCATGCTGGTGGAAAGGAAAGTGTGTTTTATTTCAGATGCTGGCAACCGGGGATGGGAGAGAGGGTGGCAGACATCTGTCCAAAGACCGACGTCCCCCACCATGACAAGCAGGGAGTGAAAGCTTTTATAGATAGAGAGAGGTGGGGGAGCTACATGAAGAAATAGCACAGTCATCTCTAACGGTCATCTTCAAATTGATCATCAGTGATTTGACTAGCATCATCTTGGTTGTTTTAGGAACAGTTTGGGGTGCACTAGTTTCCATTTCTTTTTGGTCAATTTTTGGAATTGTGGCAGCTCAGTTCCTGAGTCCTTATGTAGTTAACTTCTCCACTTGGGGTTTCAGTATCTATAAGACAGCTCACAGGAAATGGCTCAGAATATTATCAACAGCCCTTGAGAAAGAACTAGAGGTCCTTGACTATGCTTAATGATTACATTATTACTATTTACTCTACTTAGACTGTTTTCCTTTGTTTCAACATTTCTCACTTCTCTGATTAAAATCACTCTCCTATTGAAGCTTTCCACAGGCAAAAGGAAGGCAGAGGACATGGTGAGGGGGCAAGGACCATATGGCCCTGCTCTGTTCCAGTGAGGTACCCACATCGATTACGGAATTCTTCTGCATGAAGATTTGTCACATTTTCCCCATATATTAACATATTGAATCATTTGTTTGGGATTCCCAGGTGGCGCTAGTGGTAAAGAACCTGCCTGCCCATGCAGGAGACATAAGAGATGTGGGTTTGGTTCCTGAGTCAGAAAGTTACCCTGGGGGAGGTCATGGCAACTCACTCTAGTATTCTTGCCTGTAGAATCCCTTGGACAGAGGAGACCGGGAGGTTACAGTCCATTGGTTGCGAAGAGTGGGACATGACTGAAGTTACTCAGCATGCACACAATAATTTGTTTATATCAGTATGGATTTATGGAAATGTATATCATACTTTAGATGATAAGATAATCTACTTTATTTTCTTGCCCCAATCATTCCCACTTTAGACTTTAGAAACTCTTTCAGTTGATTACCCAAAATGTTTATTTTTTCAAACATTTTTTCAAATATTTGAAATAATTTTGAAATATTTGAAATATTTTGAAAAAGTTTCAAATATTTCAATACTTTTTCAAATTTTTTTCAAACACATGCAGTATATATTGTCCTTTCTGTTCCTTACATCTCCCTTGAGAGTTCTTTTTTATTAAGTAATTATGAGCAATGCTTCCATTACGCCTTGACATACTTGACATAAATTTACTTTGAATTATCTATCTTCTAATTCTAACATCTATGAAGTTTCAAGGTTTTTTTTATATTGACTGATTTGCATCTGGACTAAGTGTCACCTTTCTCATTCTTTGCATATCCAGAAGAATTTTTTTTTTTTTTTGTATAAGATACTACCAAGGACATTTTGTGAAGATTCCAGATTCTGTTACCTACTTTTGAAAAATGTTAAGTTTAGCTGTAGTTTGTCATTTAAATTGCTAACTAGTCAGTAAGAGATTAATCACTCTTCCTTTGGCCTTCCTTGGTGGCTCAGACAGTAAAGAATCTGCCTGCAATGTGGAAGACTTGTTTTCAATCCCTTGGTTGGGAAGATCTGGAGGAGGGCATGGCAACCCACTCCAGTGTTCTTACCTGGAAAATCCCCAAGTACAGAGGATTCTGGCGGGTTACAGTCCATGGGGTCACAAAGAGTCAGACATGACTGAGCGACTAAGCACAGGACAGCACAACACCCTTCCTTTGGAGGTTTGATTTTATGTTTTATTAGGGTATACCTGCTTCAGGTTTACCCCAAATCTGTTAATTTTGGCACATGGTGTTTTCCTACCATGCAAGGGTGACATTTTACCAAGATCTTCTAATTTAACAGGACTCAAACTTAAAATTTAATCTCTCTTCAATGGACAAAAAAAAAAAAAAAATACTGGATTTTCATTTTCTAGCTTTGATTATTGCTAACTCAGTTCAGTTCAGCTCAGTTCAGTTCAGCTCAGTTCAGTTGCTCAGTCGTGTCTGACTCTTTTCAACCCCATGGACTGCAGCACGCCAGGCCTCCCTGTCCATCACCAACTTCCAGAGTTTACTCAAATTCATGTCCATTGAGTCAGTGATGCCATCCAACCATCTCATCCTCTGTCATCCCCTTCTCCTCCCGCCTTCAATCTTTCCCAGCATCAGGGTCTTTTCCAATGAGTCAGTTCTTCGCATCAGGTGGCCAAAGTATTAGAGTTTCAGCTTCAGCATCAATCCTTCCAATGAACATTCAGGACTGATTTCCCTTAGGATGGACTGGTTGGATCTCCTTGCAGTTCAAGAGCCTCTCAAGAACCTCCTCCAACACGACAGTTCAAAAGCATCAATTCTTACTGGATTCCCTTGTGCATATTCAATTCTTACTGGATTCCCTTGTGCATATTCAGTCCAAGGTCCTCAAGTAGTTGAGAAGAGTTTATATACAAGCTTCCCTTTTCTGTGGCAAACCTCCTTTCTGGGATTTCTTTCCTCAATGTAAAGTCATTCTAGACCCAAATCTGTCCCCTGAAACTTCAATACAAAAATACCAATGACTGATGCTTAATAGACTTTGGGATGTCCTCAAGGATGAAGGATATATAAATGAGGATCTCACCATTGCATCAGTGGGCTTTCTTTTTCAAGGGTCAAAGTCCATACACTCTGCCCATTTTTGTTAGTTTCCAGGGCCTTCGGATATCTCTTTGTGTTATATTTGTCCAAAAGTTTTTAAATTATCTGCTTAAGGAGTAGTGATACAAGTTACTCTGTAATTTCTGGTGTCCGAACTCCCACTTGATTGCTTTTGCAATGATATTTAGAAATACCTTTTGAAAATCTGTGAAAGTGTGGACAATTAACTTTTATCATAGGTTTTTTTTTTTTTTTTTTAATAACAAGTGCTATATGTTTTTGCAGGAGAATAAATGTCTTGAATCAAAACTTCTAATGTGTGTTTCATGAGAGGGCTGGAGAGAGGTTGCTAACTCAGACAGCAACTTTGGTAGTAGTTTTACCATCTGCAGCAAAGCGTAAAGTGTTTTCCTATTTTTATTAACAGCTACTGATTTTACTATCTTTAGCTGATGTAAGGACTCCTGTATGTAAAGTGCTTTTGGTTCAGGAAAGGGACCAATATCCTTAAATCAATATCCTTGAACCAAAATCCAGAAAAGGAAGAAACGGATTCCTGCAGGGACCCTGATTTTGGCTCAGATACATAGTTTGAATCAGAAATCTGTTCACTGTTAGCTCTACAGGCCTAGGAAACTTTTAAAGTCTCTTTGAACCTTACATTTTTCATCTATAAACAGGAAACATATATCCATGGCAGTTTTGAATAGAAGGTTCAATCCTAGACGATAATTGGCACCCTATAATTGCAAATGTTCTTATGGCCAAAAATATGCCATAACATCCTTTCTAAGCCTACCTTAAGACATGCAAAGGCATTTTTAATTTGTATGATTAATTCCAAAGAGGTTTGACAAGCAATGTACTGCCTGTGTTGCTAGTCATGCTGATAGATGTCTCAGAAACTGGGTGGGCTTACTCCTGTATCTGGGTCCCAGCCAGCTGCTGAGGTAACAGGGAAAAAGTCCAACTTCCAAGACTGGAGGATATCAAGTGAAGGTTTGATGTCTACTACTTGATGGAGATGAAGGATTTGGGCAAAGAAAAGCCTGAGTGGATAGTGGCTACTGAAAATTATTCAAAATGTAAAAATGTAGCATGGTGGCATTTTTCACGGGAAATCCTAATTTAGGATTCTTTTAAACAGTGGGATTTTTAAGTAAAGAGGAAAATTAGTGAAAATGTTTTCAAAATTAGATTTCACATAGCATTATTTACATACCAAAATTAGAATATGTTCTAAAGTAACCCAATTATCTCTCTTTGGTAAAGAAAAGAAAAATCTAGTAAATAAGCAAAAAAAAATATTCTGGATATGAAAATCATCTAAGAGATCATGCATCTATGGAAGACAAAGCTGAACCATTAGAAAACTTTAGGATAAAACAGCAATTCAAAATTATATAGAATTATTTGGTAATAAATTAGATAACAGTGCTAAAATATTAATACCCTACACAAATAGATTGGCTGTATGTTATATAGTCATTAGTTCAAATACAGTAGAACAATGATGCTTGCATATCTTGTACTATTTTGTTTTTGTTGATGATGATGTTTTAATTACCGTAGACCCTTGAGTACACCAAAGATAAGGATTCTGTGTTATCTTAATAGGAATTTGCTTTTAGTTTGAAATACCCAGCAGTTAGGAAAAACCTGCCATTCTCAATTAAACATATCTTCCATTCATTTATTGAAGATATCTAATTGACAGCAAGAGAAAAACAATTAAAATTAATAGCCCAATAAATTATAAGTAGATAAGGATTAGGTATATTCCTATCTAAATCTTTATGGAATATTTTGTCTTTACCAGAGTGCTAGAAATATGGAATTATCAAGGAATACTTGCCAAATGAAAAAATAAATTAATAAATAAGCATGTATGGTTTTTGTATGGCAGGATCATAAGAGCTATGTTTATGAAAAATTAATTTCTACCTATTTCCCTGTATTCTATTTCTATTCTTTCACTATGTTGGCAACAAAGAAATTATGGCTCTTGTCCTAAAATCAGAGCTGCATGTGGGGTAAATCACTTTAAATCATGTCCAACTGCTTGCAAGCCTGTGGACTGTAGACAGTCATGCTCCTCTGTCTGTGGAATTCTGCAGGCAAGAATATTGGAGTGGGTTGCCATGCCCTCCTTCAGGGGATCTTCCCAACCCAGGAATCAAACTCACAGTTCTTACGTCTCCTGCATTTGCAGGTAGGCTCTTTGCCACTAGTACCATCTGGGAAGCCCTGAAATACAGCTGCCAGATATTAGAGTCTAAAAGGAAAATAAAACAATCTGATGATGAGCTATCCAGATCTGCATGGTGGTATGAATAGACATGCTGTGTATTCTCTCTTTTCCAGAGGAGATGAGTAACATTGGGTAGATCAGAGAAGTAAGAATGAAAAGAAATAAGAACTACTTTTTAGGTTGCTTCCATGTCCTTTCTATTGTAAACAGTGCTGCAATGAACATTAGGGTATATGTCTCTCCTTCAATTCTGGTTTCCTCGGTGTGTACACCCAGCAGTGGGATTGCTGGGTCATATGACAGTTCTACTTCCAGTTTTTTAAGGAATCTCCACACTGTTCTCTATTGTGACTACAGTATTTTGCATTCCCATCAATAGGGTAAGAGGGTTCCCTTTTCTCCACACCTTCTCCAGCATTTATTGTTTGTAGACTTTTTGATCGCAGCCATTCTGACCAGCGTGAGATGGTATTTTATTGCAGTTTTGACTTGTATTTCTCTGATAATGAGTGATGTTGAGCATCTTTCATGTGTTCGTTAGCCATCTGTATGTCTTCTTTGGAGAAATATCTATTTAGTTCTTTGGCCCATTTTTCCCATCAGCAGATGAATGGATAAGAAAGCAGTGGTACATATACACAATGGAAGATTACTCAGCTATTAAAAAGAGTACATTTGAATCAGTTCTAATGAGGTGGATGAAACTGGAGCCTATTATACACAGTGAAGTAAGTCAGAAAGAAAAACACCAATATAGTATATTAACTAATATATATGGAATTTAGAAAGATGGTAACAATGACCCTATATGACAGACAGCAGAAGAGACACAGATGTAAAGAACAAACTTTTGGACTCTGTGGGAGAAGGCAAGGGTGGATGATTTGAGAGAATAACATTGAAAAATGTATATTACCATATGTGAAGTCCAGGTTCGATGCATAAGACAGGGTGCTCAGGGCTGGTGCACTGGGATGACCCTGAGGGATGGGATGGGGAGGGAGGTGGAAGGGGTTTCAGGATGGGGGACACATGTACACTCATGGCTGATTCATGTCAATATATGGCACAAACCACTACAATACTGTAACGCCTTCAATTAAAATAAATAAAATTTTAAAAAAGAACCACTTTTTATTCTCCAACTCAGGAATAAACTCCACAGCAGCAAAGAGAGGCAAATTATATATATATATATATACACACACACACACACACACACATTTATCTTGTTGTCTGAAGGATATTGGATATCATTATGGCTCACACCCATTTTGGGACTGTTTGGATCAACCACCTAATAAAAATGTCTAACCCAAGAAAGGAACAATTATTCCTTTCCTCCCCACCTGGCTCACTTGTGGTGGAGAATCTTCTCCATCTAATTTTTGATGGTGAATCAAGAGAAGAGAGAGCTACACAAGGAGGACACAAAGTTAGTGGAGGAAATAGAGGATCTCCGAGGCAACCTGGAAAAACTTGCATCCAAAGAAGCAGGAAGGGAACCACTAGGGGATTGAGAAGAGAGCTGTGTTAGAACAGAATATGTATCCCCCATCCTTAATTCTAAAGTGGAGAAAACTTCTATGGTCTCCAGAGAACAAAAGTATAAGACAAGTAAATATATGTTTTTCTTAACCACTCACTCTTCTTTCCCAAGGAGAAATGGTACCCAAACTGTCTGGTAGTGAGACCAGAAATCAGAAATTGTAAGCATGAATCACCCTATTCTGTGTTCCCCATGTTTTTAGCAATACTTGTCTAGTATCTTCTTTCTCATTACAAAAAGATTGCAATTGCTGGCTCTGAATTTCTGGGTAGGGTCATATTATTCGTGGAGTTAGGTGTTTTGCTTGGAATAGCCATGAATAAGTCTGATATGTAAGAAAAGAAGATATTTTAATCTATCATCTTTGACACTTGTTTTTTAATTTCCAAACTGTATTGTTTTACCTTTTTATTTAATATTGGAGAATAGCCAATTAACAACATTGTAGTAGTTTCAGATGGATGGCAAAGGGACTCAGCCCTTTAACATATATCTGTTCACTTCAGTTGCTCAGTCCTGTCTGACTCTGTAACCTCATGGACTGCAACAGGCCAGGCTTCCCTGTCCATCACCAACTCCCAGAGCTTGCTCAAACTCATGTCCCTCGAGTTAGTGATGCCATCAAACTATCTCATCCTCTGTCGTCCCCTTCTCCTCCTGCCTTCAATCTTCCCCAGCATCAGTGTCTTTTCCAAGGAGTTGATTCTTCACATCAGGTGGCCAAAATATTGGAGCTTCAGCTTCAGCATCAGGTCTTCCAATGAATATTCAGGACTGATTTCCTTTAGGATTGACTGGTTTGATCTCCTCACAGTCCAAGGGATTCTCAAGAGCCTTCTCCAACACCACAGTTCAAAACCATCAATTCTTCCACATTCAGTTTTCTTTGTTGTCAACTCTCACATCCATACATGACTACTGCTAAAACCATAGCTTTAACTAGACAGAAATTTGCTGGAAAAGTAATGTCTCTGCTTTTTAATATGATGTCTAGATTGGTCATAACTTTTCTTCCAAGGAGCAAACATCATTTAATTTCATGGCTACAGTCACTATCTGCAGTGATTTGGAGCCCAAGAAAATAAAGCCTCTCACTGTTTCCCATCTATTTGCCATGAAGTGATGGGACTGGATGCCTTCGTCTTAGTTTTTTGAATGTTCAGTTTTAAGCCAGCTTTTTCACTCTCCTCTTTCACTCTTTAGCTCTTCACTTTCTGCCATAAGGGTGATGTCATCTGCATATCTGAGGTTATTGATATTTCTCCCAGCAATCTTGATTCCATCTTGTGCTTCATCCAGCCAGGCATTTCACATGAGGCATATAAGTTAAATAAGGAGGGTGACAATATACAGCCTTGACATATTCCTTTCCCAATTTGGAACCAGTCCATTGTTACATGTCCAGTTCTAAGTTGTTCTTGACCTGCATTCAGATTTCTCAGGAGGCAGGTCAGATGGTCTGGTATTCCTATCTCTTGAAGAATTTTCCATAGTTTGTTGTATCAACACAAAGACTTCAGTGTAGTCAATAAAACAGAAGTAGATATTCTTTCTGGAACTCTCTTGCTTTTTCTCTGATGCAGTGGATGTCGGCAATTTGATCTCTGGTTCCCCTGCCTTTTCTAAATGCAGCTTGAACATCAGGATGATTCTGCCCAGCTCCTCTGTACATGGAATTCTCCAGGGAAGAGTACTAGAGTGGGTTACCATTTCATTCTACAGGGGATCTTCCCGACCCAGGGATCGACCCCAGGTCTCCTTCTTTACAGGTAGAATCTTTATCAACTGAGCCACTAGGTAAGCCCCTTTTACATATATACATGTATTCATTCTCCCCCAAACTCCCCTCCCATTCTGGCTGCCATATAACATTGAACAGAGTTCCCTGTATTATACTGTAGGACCTTGTTGATTATCCATTTTAAATATAGCAGTGTGTACATGTTGATCCCAAGGTTGAAAGTAAAGTGAGCAGAGAAGAGATTGATTGAATATGACCCTTTTATTGTAGTATTTGTCTAACTTTTTACCTGCCACCTTTGTCATATTTCACTGGGGATAGAGGGTAATTCACCATCCTATTTAAGCTGTGCTTGGCCATATGATTGCATTGTTGAATGAAATATGAAAACAGTGATAATGGGCTGTTACATATTTTTTCATTCTCTTCCTGGATTTCTGCTATCCACTATGAGAAGAGCAGAACCCAATTAGTTGCTGAGCCTGCTGCCCTTGGAGCAGACTTGAACTCATCATACTTCTGGGCTGGGCTGCTCCAGCTGACCCTGAACATTCAGAAGAAAATAAATGTTATGTTAAGTCAATAAGAATATAAGGTTGTTTATGATGCAATTAAAACTTCTACAAAGAGCTGGGAGCCTCAGAGGCAATGCCAAGGAGTTGCCTGGGGATCAAGCTAGTTCCCATTGCTGTTCTTGCCAAAAAGGAAAGGAGGAGAAAAAGGAGTGAACTGTGTTCTCTTCCCATCAGCAAATGGTGAACTATCACCTAGAAAATTTGTCCTTTTTTGTGGGTGCAGACTTGAACCTTGAAGGCCAGGATAGGCCTGAGAAGAGGAGAAAAACTGACTGATGTGGAGCTGTGAGCCAGGCTGCCACTGACCAGCAATCCTGATCTGATCTACGAATTCTCAGAAAAAGACAAATGGAAGAACCATCCTGAACTAGTTCACAGGGTTCACTTTAGGCAAGCAGAGCCCTCAAGTCAGAAATCAGAATCATATCTAGAAATAAAGAAAACATTTTACTTTGACACACTCAAATCTTAAACTGTCAATAATACACTCAGCACATTTTTAAAATAGGTTATAATATCCTGAGTCCCACAGTCTTTAGATGCACTAAAGCAAGAATTTCCTAATGTTATTTTCAGCAAAGAAAACCTAAGGCCACGTAACATAGCCATGATTTATTTGGTTGTGAGTGGTAACCACTCAGATGACCTGTTTGTTTCTGTTGGCATGCTTAGCCATCTTCTTCCTGGTGAACAGATCCTTTGAAATCCCCCAACAAACCTGGGCATACTCAACTCTTCTGGGGGTCTCAGATATCATCAGGAAATGTCTAAGAAAATTGTTCCATTGATCTGGTCAGTAACTATATTTCCTCTAGAAAAATATATAGCTTTAGGAATCACACAGACATAGGGAATTTCTTGTTTTCCTTTGTGTGATGTATTGTGCATTGTTCAGCCAGGGAAACATTCACCTAGGGATATAGAAGGTAGAGTTTCTTAAATATTGGCATATTGACTACTATCCCCTGAGCGTCATGTCCCTTCTAAAATTTGTGTGTTGAAATTCCAGTGCCCAATATTACAGTATTAAGAGATGCACCTTTGGAGATTCTGCCCTTATGAATGGATTAAAGTCTTATAATACAGGGTCCAGATCTCTAGCCCCCTGGACCATAAGAGAGCCCGGTAAGAAGCACTGCTTATGGGAACCAGGGAAAGAATTCTCATAAGAATGCAACCATGCTTGCATTTTGATCTTAGACTGCCTATCCTCCAAAACTGTGATAAATAAATTTCTGTTGTTTACAAGCTACCCAGTCTGTGCGAGTTTGCTATTGTTGTTCAGTTGCTAGTGAGTGTTAGTCTCTCAGTCATATCTGACTCTTTGCTATCCCAGGGACTTCAGCCTGCCAGGCTCCTCTGTCCATGGAATTCTCCAGGCAAAAACACTGGAGTGGATTGCCATTCCCTTCTCCAGGGAGTCTTCCTGACAAAGGGATCGAACTTGGGTTTCTTGCATTGCAGGCAGATTCTTTACCATTTGAACCACCTGTGAAGCCGTTTAGTTGCTAAATCGTGTCCGGTCCTTTGCAACCCCAAGGACTGTAGCACACCAGTCCTCCCTGTCCATCACTATCTCCTGGAGTTTGCCCAACGTCATGCCCATTGAGTCAGTGAGGCCATCCAACCGTCTCATTCTCTGCTGTCCTCTTCTTCTCTTGCCTTCAGTCTTTCCCAGCATTGAGGTATTTTCCAATGAGTCAGCTCTTTGCATCAGGTGGCCAAAGTATTGGAGTTTCAGCTTCAGCATCAGTGAATATTCAGGACTGATTTCCTTTAGGATTGACTGGCTTGATCTGTTTGTTGTCCAAGGGACTCTCAAGAGTCTTTTCCAGTACCACAGCTTAAAAACATCAATTCTTTGGTGCTCAGCTTTCTTTATGGTCATCCATACATGACTACTTGGAAGATCATAGCTTTGACTATATGGACCTTTGCCAGAAAAGGGGTGGTCTTTGCTTTTTAATATGCTGTCTAGGCTTGCCATGGTTGATAGTCACAGTGGTTTGTCACAGTGGTCGTTTGTTACATCAGCCCAACTAACCAGTTCATTGAAATGGTCCCATTCCTTGGAGCATATGTCTCCCTGCTCTTTCACTTAAACATTAATCCTGTTTTCAATTGGATAACTGCCACTATACCTCACTGCTTTTATTTTCTGTTAAAAAAAAAAAAAGCAAAAACAGAAAGCTCTTACAAGATGAGTCCCATTTTAGCCCTTGGGTATATCAAAGTAGTATAAATAATGGTGAGTTTACTCCCATGAGGCATAGAGGTTCATTAAGAAAATTAAGAACACACACATGAAACAACCTCAACAGTTACGTATGCTATGTTAACAAAAATTAGTCTATTTATCATCCTACCATTAGTATAATTTAAAATATTAAGCAAATCAAGCAATTTTGAGTTTTACGAGCTAAGTAGAAAACACAAATTGCTTATTAGAGCAAAATTGATGTTTTTTTTTTTTCCAGGAAAAATTTGAAGGTAACACCATCACGAGCTGAAATGCTTCTGTTGTAACACTCATGTTACGTGTCAGTGTCTGAACAATGTCATTGCCAACTATGTCCATCTAGGAATCCACCTAGGTGTTGGCTCTGGTAACTTCAGATGAGAGGGCTGTCAGCACTGCTGGCTGAGCCGAGGAAGACAAATAAATATTCATACTCTGCTCCCTGCATGTGACACTTGAGTTGTGAAATCAATGTCCGCATTTCAAAAACAACATCACCCAAATTTACCTCTTCTGCTCAGAAGAGGAAGCCATTTGCAAGCACTCTTCTTAGTCATTTAAGGATTCAAAAAAGGAGTAAGAATATGTGAGGATTCTGGGATTATAATTTCATTGCGAGGAGTCACACAATGGAATTCTGAGGATTAGTCATCAAGGGTAGAAATATGGCTGTGACATATTAAGAAGGCTTCAAAAGAAAATAAAAATATGTTATAAATCCCTCACTGGTCTACTTTTCATTAAGTTACTGCAAAATATTTTGCCAAATATGGAGCACTGATAGCACTCTTCATGTCAAGTTTCTGTTAAAAATATTCTGAGGAGTTAAAAATGTATATAATTTGGATTTTTTGGATATGTAGTAAGGTATCTAAAAATAGCACCAACAATGCCAATCATGTAAGTAGAGCTAACAGAAAATATATCAGCTTGTTCAAGAGGTGGCTCAAATATTGTCAGATTCCATTTTGAAAGTGGAGTGTTTGGAATATATATAGAGACATTCCATATATATATATACACACACACACATATACCAATATAAAGGCCAAAATGAATTCTGTGGTGTTTTACGATATTTTACACAAACCTCTATTTTCCTATGGTCTTTTCACTTTCCTGTGGTCTTTTGTGTAATTTCACGAAGAGTTTCAAAAACAAAGCAATCAGTGAAATAGTCAGAACTACAAAAATAGTTGCTTCCACTAACACTTCTCATTTACAGCTCTTTAGAAAGAGCAAGTTGAGTGGGTTCCCATGTGTGCCTGAGAAACTGAAAAGATGGAAAGGTGGCATCAACCTTGAGAATTCTTTTATCTTCTCCCCTGGGTAGAAATTCAAGGGGCAATTGTCCCAGGGCAAAATCCATTTAGAACTGTTACTATACTTAAGGGAGAGGGGAGCAAAATAGAGAAGGAAGAAGAAGGAAAAGGGTATAAGGGTATAAGAGTGTTTGCTCTCCCTCACACAGATCCTAATGCTTTAAATCAGGGGTCCCTGGGCCATGGGCTGGGCTGGTAACAGTCAATGGTTTGTCAGGAAGTGGGCCACACGGCAGGACATGAGTGGCAGGTAAGCCAACGAAGTTTCATCTGAATTTATAGCCACTCCCCATCACTCTCATTACTGCCTGAGCTCAGGAAAACAAGCTCAGGGCTTCTACTGATTCTGCATAATGGTGAGCTGTATAATTATTTCATTAGATATCACAATAGAATCATAATAGAAATAAAGTGCACAATAAATGCAATGCACTTGAGTCATCCCAAGACCACCTTCCACTCCCTATCCATGGAAAAATTGTCTTCCATGAAACCCACCCCTGATGCCAAAAAGTTGAGGACCACTGTATAAATCACTGGTTTTCCCCTAAGAGATCTATAAAAACATTTTAACAACAGAAGGCAAGGATGTCTTTTGTCACCTTGTTACCTTTGGAGCAAATTTTTTCTAGTCAGCTAGCTTATGTAAGTTCAAAGTAGTATGTGTGCATGCATGCTAAGTCACTTCAGTTGTGTTCAACTCTTTGCAAACCTATGGACTATAGCTCACGAGGCGCCTCTGTCCAAGGGATTCTCTGAGCAAGAATACCGGAGTGTATTGCTGTGCTCTCCTCCAGGGCTTCCTGACCCAGGGATTAAACTCATGTTTCTTACTTTCCTGCATTGGCAGGCTGTTTCTTTACCATTAGCGCCACTGTATGTACTAAGTTGCTTCAGTGGTGTCCGACTCTTTGTGACCCTTTGGACTGTAGCCTGTCAGATTCCACTGTCCATGGGATTCTCCAGGCAAGAATACTGGAATGGGTTGCCACACCCTTCTCCAGGGATCTTCCTGACCCAGGGATGGAACCCACTAATCTTATGTCTCCTGTATTGATAGGTGAGTTCTTTACCACTAGGGCCACCTGTGTATGTTCTAGTATATTTAGCTAGTGAGGATGTCTTTTGGATGGTGCTTATATAAGCTTTCCATGAGCTGTGTGTGTGCTTGCATGCAAAATCATGTCAGACGCTATTTCCCAGGCAAGAATGCTAGAGTGGATTGCCATTTTCTCCTCCAGGGGATCTTCCTGGCCCAGGGATTGAACCTGCATCTTCTGCACTGGCAGGCAGATTCTGTAGCATTAGCATCGCTGGCAAAGCCTTTCATGAAGCTAGTAAATGACTATTTGTGTCACATAACTCCTCCCAAAGCAGAAGATGCAACTAGTTGTAGATTCATCAATAACTTTTTCATTTCAGCAAGGGGAAAAATAATTCTATCACCTGTTATAAACCCATAAATCAAGTGTTGTCATTCAGGATATCAGACACTGAATGATGAAATCTACTCTAAATAGGGTACAATGGTATAGTAACAAATACTATAAACTGCTTATTAGGCAATTGGTTACCTAAAAAGATATTCACTGGCCAAGTACCAAAAATAGTATGGAAGTTTATGGAAATATATATAATGCAAGTAAAAATAAGATATAAGAATTGGCATGGATGCTGAAGAAAGAGTGTGGATATCCATCAGTGGTCCAGGTCACTTGAATGAGCTGCATTTCCAGTCTAAAGGGAAGCCTGGGATGAAAACAATTGAAAGCAGCCTGGGAAGTGTGTACCATTATGATCTGCTTATTATTAGTAATGAGTAAAATACAGTAATGACACATTTGTAATGTCTATAAATACTAAAAATCCCCATTGGTATCATCTATCAGAATGAATCTCTCAAGCAGAAAAATCATCAAAAATCAAAGTTTCTTATTTTATAACATTTTGCAAAAAGCATTTATTTGCAAGAGGAAACAGAAAAAGTGGAGGAGGAAACAAGTGATGATTGACATGTATTTGTCCATAAAGCTCTTAGACATACCTATAAGACCAGGGTTTGTTGAGTTTCTACTTTCAGAAAAGCATAATTTAAACATTTCATTAATTTGGCTTTTTAAAGTTTACATAAAATATTATTTATAGTCTAGTTTTTAAAGTAATTTTAGCAATTAGAGCATTTATAAGGTTATGCAATAGATTTCTAAAAATTTTTATTACTTTTGCCAATTTGTAGAAACATATTTTTAACTAGTTTAAAAAATTTCTTTCCCATTGTGCTGTCTCTTGTGAAGAATCTAAATTAAGACAAATATATCATGTAGAGGAGATATAAAATTCCTCCAGTAATTCAGAAAGCTCAGTCCATTGCTTTAGTGTTATTTTCTAATTTTGAATTTTAAGTGTAGGAATGCTATTGAAATATATTAAGATTTTTTTGGGGTTCTTTTTTTTTAATTTTATTTTATTTTTAAACTTTACATAATTGTATTAGTTTTGCCATATGTGGTAATTCTACTCATTTTCAATGTTCTCAATTTAGGCTACATATTTTTCCTGTCACTTCTTTACTTTTGTTGCACAAGTTCACATATTTTTGTTGCTACATTTCAGATCAGAGGTGCCAAATGCTAACATCCATGGAAATAGCCCCTCTTAAATGCTGTGAAACATAAATAAGAGATTGTGTAACATTTTCAAGTGTATGAGACACAAGAGGTCATCTCTAGGTTTCTTTTAAAGGGTGAACAAAACCTCACAGCCACAAAGTTTTATTGGCATGCTAAAAGTCATACAGCTGGTATACAAGTAATAGAATCAAGGGTAGGAACCAGATTCAATAGCTATTAGTGATTTTTTTTTCACTATATCATCATCCTCAGTCTTCAAATCCTCAGCCCATTGAGAAAATATCTTAATTAGAAGATATTACATTAGTCAATATGCATCTTTAGAATTATTTACATTATAATATTGTCTTATATTGAAATGAATAGCTTATCTTATTGGTAAATTAACCATACACACACACACACACACGCATACACACACACACACACACACACACACACACACACTCAGATCCTGCATAAGGGTATATCACTAGGTAGAAGAATGAGCCTGGTGTTTGGAGTCAAATATGCCTGGATTCAAATTCCACTACATCATTCTACAATCATAGTAAAGTCCTTTGTTTCTTCTCTCCTATTTCCTTTTACTCCTTCTTTACCCCTCTCATTTCTCCCTTGATTCCTCCCTCATTCCTTCTTTTCTTTCTTCCTTCCTGAATAATTGAGCAAAAAAACCTGTCAGGTACTCCAAGTTGAGAACCTGGATTGGCAGGAGTGCCCAAAAGTGAGTGAAAAGAGTCCAGCAGGGTCAAGACCTCAGATACACACAGGAAGACTGAGCAATAGGTACGTTGAAGAGAATAGGGCCTAGGTTTCTCACAACTGAATGAAATGTACCTAGACTACATTTCCCATTCTCCCTTGCAATTAGGTGCAGTGTACCAAAACCTGACAAAGATCCCACAAAAAGAAAACTACAGGCCAATATCACTGATGAACATAGATGCAAAAATCCTTAACAAAATTCTAGCAATCAGAATCCAACAACACATTAAAAAGATCATATACCATGACCAAGTGAGCTTTATCCCAAGGATGCAAGGATTCTTCAGTATCAGCAAATCAATCAATGTACTACACCACATTAACAAATTGAAAAACAAAAACCATATGATTATCTCAATAGATACAGAGAAAGCCTTTGACAAAATTCAACATCCATTTATGATAAAAACTCTCCAGAAAGCAGGAATAGAAGGAACATACCTCAACATAATAAAAGCTATATATGACAAACCCACAGCAAACATTATCCTCAATGGTGAAAAATTGAAAGCATTTCCTCTAAAGTCAGGAACAAGACAAGGGTGCCCACTTTCACAATTACCATTCAACAAAGTTTTGGAAGTTTTGGCCACAGCAATCAGAGAAGAAAAAGAAATAAAAGGAATCCAAATTGGAAAAGAAGAAGTAAAACTCTCACTGTTTGCAGATGACATGATCCTCTACATAGAAAACCCTAAAGACTCCACCAGAAATTTATTAGAACTAATCAATGATTTTAGTAAAGTTGCAGGATATAAAATCAACACACAGAAATCCCTTGCATTCCTATACACTAGTAATGAGAAAACAGAAAGAGAAATTAAGGTAACAATTCCATTCACCATAGCAATGGAAAGAATAAAATACTTAGGAATATACCTACCTAAAGAAACTAAAGACCTGTATATAGAAAACTATAAAACACTGGTGAAAGAAATCAAAGAGGACACTAATAGATGGAGAAATATACCATGTTCATGGGTTGGAAGAATCAATATAGTGAAAATGAGTATACTACCCAAAGCAATTTATAGATTCAATGCAATCCCTATCAAGCTACCAACAGTATTCTTCACAGAGCTAGAACAAATAATTTCACAATTTGTATGGAAATACAAAAAACCTCGAATAGCCAAAGCTATTTTGAGAAAGAAGAATGGAACTGGAGGAATCAACCTGCCTGACTTCAGGCTCTACTACAAAGCCACAGTCATCAAGACAGTATGGTACTGGCACAAAAACAGAAATATAGATCAATGGAACAAAATAGAAAGTCCAGAGATAAATCCACGCACCTATGGACACCTTATCTTTGACAAAGGAGGCAAGAATATACAATGGAATAAAGACAATCTCTTTAACAAGTGGTGCTGAGAAATCTGGTCAACCACTTGTGAAAGAATGAAACTAGAACACTTTCTAACACCATACACAAAAATAAACTCAAAATGGATTAAAGATCTAAATGTAAGACCAGAAACTATAAAACTCCTAGAGGAGAACATAGGCAAAACACTCTCTGACATACATCACAGCAGGATCCTCTATGACTCACCTCCCAGAATATTGGAAATAAAAGCAAAAATAAACAAATGGGACCTAATTAAACTTAAAAGCTTCTGTACAACAAAGGAAACTATAAGCAAGGTGAAAAGACAGCCTTCAGAATAGGAGAAAATAATAGCAAATGAAGCAACAGACAAACAACTAATCTCAAAAATATACAAGCAACTCCTACAGCTCAATTCCAAAAAAATTAATGACCCAATCAAAAAATGGGCCAAAGAACTAAATAGACATTTCTCCAAAGAAGACATACAGATGGCTAACAAACACATGAAAAGATGCTCAACATCACTCATTATCAGAGAAATGCAAATCAAAACCACTATGAGGTACCATTTCACGCCAGTCAGAATGGCTGCGAACCAAAAGTCTACAAGCAATAAATGCTGGAGAGGGTGTGGAGAAAAGGGAACCCTCTTACACTGTTGGTGGGAATGCAAACTAGTACAGCCACTATGGAGAACAGTGTGGAGATTCCTTAAGAAACTGGCAATAGAACTGCCTTATGATCCAGCAATCCCACTGCTGGGCATACACACTGAGGAAACCAGAAGGGAAAGAGACACGTGTACCCAATGTTCATCACAACACTGTTTATGATAGCCAGGACATGGAAGCAACCCAGATGTCCATCAGCAGATGAATGGATAAGAAAGCAGTGGTACATATACACAATGGAGTATTACTCAGCCATTAAAAAGAATACATTTGAATCAGTTCTAATGAGGTGGATGAAACTGGAGCCTATTATACAGAGTAAAGTAAGCCAGAAAGAAAAACACCAATACAGTTTACTAACGCATATATATGGAATTTAGAAAGATGGTAACAATAACCCTGTATACAAGACAGTAAAAGAGACACTGATTATAGAACAGTCTTTTGGACTCTGTGGGAGAGGGAGAGGGTGGGATGATTTGCGAGAAGGGCATTGAAATACGTATAATATCATATATGAAACGAGTCTCCAGTCCAGGTTCTATGCACGATACTGGATGCTTGGGGCTTGTGCACTGGGACGACCCAGAGGGATGGTATGGGGAGGGAGGATGGAGGAGGGTTCAGGATGGGGAACACATGTATACCTGTGGCAGATTCATTTCGATATTTGGCAAAACCAATAAAATATTGTAAAGTTTAAAAATAAAATAAAATTTAAAAAATAAAATAAATAAACATTACTTTTACAATCAAAAAAAAAAAAAAAAAAGAAATGTGGGCTGAAATGATACCTTCATTAAAACCTTTAAGTGTTTTCAAATAGTGTTTTACTTTTTAACTGCCTAGAATGGGTACAAAGACTAGAGCAAACTTTAAAAAAAAAATTGAAAAAGTAAGGTCAAGTCGCCCTTTCTTAAGGCGGACTGCTAAAATAAGCACTGTGCCAGAGGCTAATTGGAAACATTGGCATGCATTCACAGTTTTCAATATAGAAATAAAAACTAAGACAGACACGGAAATAGAGATGTAAAAGTGTGTGTGTGTATAGATTTTTAGCTCTGCTCACTACGAGGGCCTGGAGCAGTAATACTCAAGTTGTTATTGCTATTAAATCCCTAAGCCATGTCTGACTCTTTGTGATCCCATGGACTGCAGCATGCCAGGTTTCTCTGTCCTTTACCACCTTCCAGAGCTTGCTTAAATTCATGTCCATTGAGTCAGTGATGCCATCTAAAGATCTCATCATCTGCCACCTTGTCCTTTTGGCTTCAACCTTTCCCAGCACTAGGGTCCTTACCAATGAGTTGGCTCTTCACATCAGGTAGCCAGAGTACTGGCTTCAGCTTCAGCATCAGTCCTTCCGATGAATATTCGGGGTTGATTTCCTTTAGGATTGATTGGTTTGATCTCCTTGCAATCCAAGGGACTCATAAAAGTCTTCTCCTATATACTCTAGTAGTAACAAATAAACCTAGATCATGATCTTGCTTTCTAATATATACTAATCCTCATTGAAAGCAACCAGAGCTTCTTGAAAAAAAAAAAGACATATAGGTCCTGAGATTAGGTCATAAAAAATTCAAAAAGGAGCATCTTGTTTGATATGAAAATAATGAAGCACTCAGTTAATGTGGGAACATGTCAAAAAGACACAGAACCCAGTTTTTATGGCCAAATCTGGGAAAATTCATGGTATCTTATCATGGATTCTTTTGAGTAAGACATAAATCTACAAGTGCACAATGTGATAAATGAATGGATACATTGAATGAGAGAAGGTTCATTCATAATAGTTGAATGATCATTTATATACATTGAAGGAATGAATTAGGATGATACCATTTAGCAATAATCATAGCTTAGTTTGCTTAGCATAATGTCTTCAAGGTTCATAATGTCTTAAAGGTTCATCTCCTATGTGGTAAGATATGTCATAATTTTATTTCATTTTCAGGCTAAATAATATTACGCTGTATGTATATATTACATTTAATTTGTTTATTCATTTGTCAATGCACATGCAGGCTGTTACTCTGTTGGCTATTGTGAATAGTGCTGCTTGGGAACACTGGTGGAAAAATAACTGTTTCAGTCTCTGCTTTTAATTCTTTTGGGCATTTATCAAGAAGTGGAATTGCTGGATCATATGGTAGTTTTATATTTAATTTATTTAGGTTCCATCATACTGCTTTCCACAGTGACTGCACCATTTTATGTCACCAACAGAAATGCACAGCATTCCAATTTCTCGACCTCTTCACCAGCAGCTGCTTTTCCCTTTTGCTCTTGAGATAGCTGTGTGTGTGTGCATGCTAAGTCGCTTCATTTGTGTCCAACTCTTTGCCACCCAATGGACTGCAGCCTTCCAGGTGTATCTTTCCATGGGATTATCCAGGCAAGAATACTGGAGTGGGTTGCCAGGACTTCCTCCAGGGAATCTTCCCCACCCAGGGATCAAACCCACGTCTCTTATGTCTCCTGCATTGGCATGTGAGTTCTGCCTGGGAAGCCCTGAGTCAGCCATTCTTACTTATTTAACCTATTGAATTCTCTAAAGCAGAAACATTTCTATAGAATAAGATAAATTTAATAGTCCATGTCCTCTGTGATCACTATCTTCTTTTGTTAATCATTAGCAACTTATAGAACTTATCCTATGAACCAAGCACTTCTGTCAGTTATGAGAGGTATGAATCGTCCATTGGCCTGAAGCTCATAAGAATCTGAATTCTCATTAATGACTGTTTTAACAGGACTTGAGTATCAGTGTCAAGGTTGTTGACAATATATATATATAACAAAATCCACTTCTGATGAACAAAACTGAATTGTACTATATTTCACTCAATAAATATCTCTTAAGTGTTAAGTATTTTGGTGCTAGGGTAGTTTGGCAGGTGAAAAGAAAATAGCTTTACCCATCATGGTATTTACAAATTAATAGAGACACCAATCTGACAATGACATAAACAAATATAAAATTGCAGCAATAATAATCGCTAAGAAGAGTTTCTAATAATTCATAACCTGGTCTGAATTTTTCTTCCTCTCACATTAATGAAAATGGTTCTTTATTAAGTAATTTTTAATATCAGAAAAAATGAGGTTTTAATTTTCCTTTAGTGAAGATATATAATATCAGTGCTTTGATCATTTTAAATTAAAGGTCCTTTATCATAAAATACATGATTTAAACTCTAGTCAAATTGAATTTATAATCCTTATGACTTTCCTACATAAATAACAAAAGAGTGTAATGAAATTAGTAAAAAACTAAAATTATACTGACTTTATTGCTTTTAGTTTATCATGTTTAGAAACAGTGCACACGTCTAATATATGTCTATTCCTAAACATTGCACACTATGCATGTTTCATTAGCATGAATAAAATGAAAATAAAATGCATGCTTGGTGAACTTTCATTCATATCTGTAAGATAGCAGCTTAAGATTAGTTTTTTTTTTTTTTTGGCAGTTTAAGATAAGGTTTTAGCACTGGCATCCAACTAAGCTACAAGCAATTAGCAGTTAGCATTACTTCAAGGTAAACATTTTATACTGAAAAAAAGTGAAAATAGAAGCCATTATTTGTAAACTTTTATATGAGATGCAACACTTCAAATAGAAAAAAAAAAAGTCTGTCTATTAATTAATCAGTATACATAGGATTCTTTACCTTCTAAGCCACCAGGGAAGCCCAACAAGGAGGAATGAGCCCCTGGTGGCACAGATAGTAAAGAATCTGCCTGCAGTTTGGGAGACACATATTTGATCCCTGGGTTGGGAAGATCCCCTGGAGAAGGGAATGATGACCCACTCCAGTATTCCTGCCTGGAGAATTCCATGGACAAAGAAGCCTGGGTGGCTACAGTACATGAGATCACAAAGAATCAGACACTGACTGAGTGACTAACGTAATATAGGGTTTCCGTTGTGGCTCAGCTCAGCTGGTAAAGAATCCACCTGAAATGCTGGAGATCGGGGTTCAATCCCTGGGTTGGGAAGATCCCCTGGAGAAGGGAATGGCAACCCACTCCAGTATTCTTTCCAGGAGAATCCCATGGACAGAGGAGCCTGGTGGGCTAATCAATGGGGTCGCAAAGCACTGGTCACAATTTAGTGACTATGTATGCATACATAAGGTATCAATGTTTTTATACTGAGCGGAAAACAAAAGGTTGTTTTGTGTTCAGATAATAATGCCTTAAAAATAATTAGTAGGAAAATTCACCAGTAAGATGATTTTCCATCGGTTGGCAGCACAGACCAAATAAAGCTTTCCTAAAACAGTCACATAAAACTGAGATCTATATGACAAGTAAGAATTTATCTTGGAGAAGGGCAAATGGGGGATAAAGAAAAGAGTTTTCTAAGAAAAGGCAACAAAGTCCTTCTGAATGGAGGGAACATGATGAAAGGAAGCTCATTTGAGTTGGATGAAGAGTGAGTGGCTTGTTACTGTTTAGTCTCTAAAGCATGTCTGACTCTTTTGCAATCACATGGACTGTAGCCCGCCAGGCTCCTCTGTCCAGGGGATTTCCTAGGCAAGAATACTTTAGTAGGTTGCCATTTCATTCTCCAGGGGATCTTTCCAACCCAGGGATCGAACCCATATCTCCTGCATTGACAGGCAGGTTGTATATATCCCTGAGGCACTAGTGAAGCCCAAGGAGTGAGAGTGGGTATTTGGTGCAAAATAAGTCTTCTGAGATCAGTAAGAAACAAATTATGCATAGCCTCGCAGTCCACGTGAAAAGGTTCTATCATTTTGTGATAAAGCTATGAGAATCTATGAAAGAGTTTTAGGTCAAAGATATGTTTTAATTGTCAATGTGAAGAAGTCAGGCAGTTGGAGTAACATGTCAGGTATACAGAAGAGAGATCTGAGAAGTAGAAATGAACTTATTAGCATTTAATTTGTGATTAAAGTCATATGTATAAATGGAATTTCCAGGAACAGGATTTAGAATCCGAGGGAGACAGAGCCAGAGGTCAAACCTCACAAAATTCTAATCATTGATGGTCCAGATTAGGAGGAGAATGAGATATAAAATGAGTAACCAGTAAGACAAAATGTGACATACAAATACATAAAATGGAAGCAAAGACAAATTTAGCAAAATACGGTTGTTATTTAGTCGCTAAGTCATGTCCGACTCTTTGTGACCCCAGCACACCAGCCTCCTCTGTTCTCCACAATCTCCCACAGTTTGCTTAAATTCAGGTCCATTGAGTCAGGGACTCTATCAACTAAAAGGTGGAAATTCAAATTTAAAAGAATGGAGTGTTTTTGAAGAGCACAGCTAATGATCTCACAATGCTGCCTGTGACTGGGATGTCAAGTGAGGTAAAAACTTAAAACCTTCCACTGGATTTATTCTGATTCCCTGAGGTAGGAACTCCCGACCTTATTTTTATAAATATATATAAAAAAAGTTTTATTGAGCTGATATACAAATTATATACAAGCGCTGCAGGTTTTTAATGCACACAATTAGGTGAGTTTAGACATATGCATGCACCTGTGACGTTATTAGGATAACTATTATGAAAACAACAACCAAAGACAAAAGACAAGCATTGGCAATGATATGAAGAAGATGGAACACTTGCAAATTAGCAGTGGGAATGTAAATTGATGGAACCACTATAAAAAACAGTATGGAAAGGACTCAAAAAAGCTAAAAATAGGAATACCATGTGATCCAACAATTCCACTTCTAGGGACACATACTAGAGAATTGAAATCAGTATTTCTAATATATACCTGGACTATCACCTTCATTGCAGAACTGTTCACAGTAACCAAGTTCTTGACAAATTATTAACACATAGGTCTTTCATTGTAGATGTTTAAATGGCCAAAGCTAATGAATGATTGCTTAAATTGCATGTTCTTAAAGCAACCCACTCCAGTGTTCTTGCCTGGAGAATCCCAGGGACGGAGGAGCCTTGTGGGCTGCCGTCTCTGGGGTCGAAGAGTCGGACACGACTGAAGTGACTTAGCAGCAGCAGCAGCAGCAAATGACCTCAAGTTTTTAATGGTATTTTTAAAATTATAATAATAATAAGGGCTTCTCAGGTGGCAAGTGGTAAAGAATCCACTTGCCAAGGAGAAGACACGAGTTCAATTCCTGGGTCAGGAAGATGCCCTGGAGAAGGAAATGGCAACCTACTCTGGTGTTCTTGCCTGGGAAATACCATGGACAGATGAGCCTGGTGGGCTATCACCCACGGGGTTGCAAAGAGTCAAATATGAATTAGCAACTAAACAACAACAACAAATAATGATAATTATTAAACCATTTTGGAAGGAACACAAATGTAAAATTTCAGACTTGGGCTTCAGTATTTCATAAATGGATGAAATTCATGTTGAGCAACATAAAAACATCCAAAGCCAACAAAAAGACATACAGTGTTATCAGTGTACGCTAAGTATTCTTACTTTTGCCCTAGAGTATTGTTATTGTTGAGTTCATTTTTGAGCCACCCAAACAAGGTCCTTATAAACACACTCCTTACTACAAGTCTTCCTGTTTGCATCAGTACTGCTTCTTATAGAAGAATAAACATGCCTTCCTGTCTTAAAAATAATAAATGTGTGCTCAGTTGTGTCTGACTCTTTGTGGCCTCATGGACAGTAACCTGCCAGGCTCCACTGGCCATGGAATTCTCCAAGCAAGAATGCTGGAGTGGCTTGCCATTTCCTTTTTCAGGGGATCTTCCTGACCCAGGGATGGAACCCATGGCTCTTGCAACTTTTGCATTGTAGGAGGGTTGTTCACCACTAGCGCCACCTGGGAAGCCCAAAATAATAAAATATTAGGCAGCAAAGACAACGAGACTTTCCCCTAAAGCAGGGGGTTGGTGATTCAGTCAGCCTTCTCTGACAAAGCAACTTTCAGTCTCCACAGCTCCATCTCACATCTTCTCTTTGGAGTCTCCTCATTATTCTTTTTTTTTTCCCAAAATTAAATGAAAAATACTTTGATAAATATTTTATCAAATACTTGCTTACTTGACATGGAAGATCCAATAGCCTTTAAAATGGATGCGTGAACACAATTTTCTTGAATCTTGGTGAATAAAATTGATAAGATTACTTCTTATCAAAGATTCTTCTTCAAATTTGTCAAGTCTATAATTCTTATATTTATTTTTTAAATTAAGAATGTGTGGAGAATTTACTCAATTTCACAGTTTCTCTTTTCTCTCATTATATATCAGACTACTTTTCATTTTACCTTTAAGCACACACGGTGGTTTTGAATCACTAGTGGAAATGCTTGCAGCACTGAAGTAAAACCGACTTCCAGTATTTTCATATTTTCGTTTACAGGTTACTTGTGAACAGTTTTTGAGGAGGACACTGCCTGAGTCCCATTTGATTTTATCAGCAGCAGGTACCAATCGGACACCAGGGGGCAGACTTGGATCACAAAAGTTTGTCAGCGCTCACTCGCTGCCATGAGGAATAAATATACGGCTGTGCATACAACGGTGGTACAATCAATGTGTTTAACAGAGCGCATCTTCAATAAAAATAAGCCATTTTGTTGTATCAATTTAAAATTTTCAATAGGTACTTATATACATTTTTACCTTCTATATTTTTGTAAAATTAAAAAAAAAAATTTTTGTCAATTCCAGTGTTCCAAAATTCTAGGTATTTAATTTTACTCACAATATATTGATATAGATTAAGATGTTATTAAAAGATGGTTAGCTGTCTTCTAAATATTAACTCTATGTGGCATTTTAAAAAAATAACAAATAGTAAATAATAAGATATAAACAAATAATTTGGAATCATAAACCATTTAAAAATATTTCATTTGTTCTTTACCCATTTTATCATGGAAAACATAGAAGTTACTAATGTGCAAAAAAGGAGAAAATACTAAGAAGTCTTCATTTCCAATATTCAAAGGAAACAAATGTGTACTTCTTTTAAGATGGCTTTTATCATCAAGATGCCTCTATATATCTTAACTTCCCCAAACATGAGATCAAGGTATTCTGTGATCTGCTTCTATCTTTTCCTTAATAACCTACTGTTGACAATTTTCATGTCATTTAATATTCTTTCATATTTGATGTGTGACAACTTTATAGTTTTCTACTATGAAGTGAAGTGAAGTCACTCAGTCGTGTCCGAGTCTTTGAGACCCCATGGACTGTAGCCTGCCAGGCTCCTCCATCCATGGGATTTTTCAGGCAAGGATACTGGAGTGGGTTGCCATTTCCTTCTCCAGGGGATCTTCCCAACCCAGGGATTGAACCCGGGTCTCCTGCATTGCAGGCAGACTCCTAACCCTCTGAGCTACCAGGGACATATTGAAGTACATATTTATATACTTTAAGTTATTTAGATTATTTACAACTTTTTGATAAATCCCTTTTAAATAAAAAAACATATTCTTTGGTTTATCAAATAAATGGACCATAATACATGTAACATTTTTATATTCAGAACATTTTTGTTAATTGAGAACAATATAGTTTACCTTCAACAAAGAAGAACTTGCCTACATATTAATTTCAGATATGGAGAGTACACTAATTACAGCATTTTGTGGAAAGGTGAATCACAATTTAAAGGCTAGTTTTCACACTCATTTTAGGTATTAATCATCTAATTATCTTCCTGAGAGCATTCAGATTCCATTAAATCACATTTAATAACCACTTGCCAAAAGAAGTCATTTGAAATGTGGTTCCTCGCTGTGACTAAGAACATGATGAATTTACCCAGTTCCCATTATTTAAGTCATTTTTATTTGATGCCACTTAACAACACCTTAATGGAATGTTTTCCCACATTTCAGGGGATGTTTCTGTGTTGATGACTGTATACGTCAGTGCCAATGAAAACTCTAGAATACCGTGTTAGAATAACCCGAACTCATAAAAGTGAAATTATTGAGGACTACTCTGCTTTTTGAAATTTATAACTGAACTTTCAAGGTGTTTGTGCTGATATGGGTTGTGCAAATAGTTATGAAATTCTATACAATCAGTGATGACAATCAGTGTGATCTTGAGCAAGTTTTTCAAAACATTTTTACACCCCAGTTTCCTCTTCTCTAAAGCCAGAGGTAAGGGCTGAAAGCTTCTTCTGTAAAGCTCTGGCTAAAGGATTGGCCAGGGCTCTCTTTACAAAGTCACAGTGAGTGCTAGAAATGTTTGTTTATTAAAACTGAATCACATTGCTGTACTAAAATGAAAACAGAACTAACTGTGTCAACAATAAATTAACTATACTTCAATTTTTCACTGGTGGCTCAGAGGGTAAAGAGTACGCCTGCAATGCGGGAAACCCAGGTTCGATCCCTGGGTCCGGAAGATCCCCTGGCAAAGGGAATGGCAACCCACTCCAGTATTCTTACCTGAAGAATCCCATGGATGGAGGAGCCTGGTAGGCTACAGTCCACGGGGTCACAAAGAGTCGGACACAGCTGAGCAACTTTGCTTTCAATTTTTTTTAAATGATTAAAAAAGAGAAGGGATTGTTTATAATGAATCTGACCTGGCCCCCACTAACACACACTGAGAGTGAGAGAGGCCTCCACACTGTGTAACATTCAACTGCCCCAGAGTCTCATGTTCGCTGAGCCTTGATCTTAAACTCTCCCTCCCTCCCCATTAGGATCCAGAGTAAACCCAGGCATTGGGTCTAAGATAATGGCATATCTAGATTTTCAACCCCAACTTCAAGGGTCACTAGGAGAACCACACTCTAGACTTAAGACTGGCCTTCGCTTTGACTCCATTTTGATTTTTCATTTAGTTGCAAAGTTGTATGGACTCTTTCACAATCCCATGGACTGTAGCATGCCAGGCTCCATTAATGGTGGTCAAATGTTACTGGTGGGAATGTAAGATGCGGCAGTCATATTGAAATAAAGTTTCACAGTTTTACAAAATGATAGATGTAGAGTTACCATACAGCTCAGCGGTTCCACTCCCTGTTATATGAACCCCAAAATAGAAATATATACACACAGAAATTTTGAGCATACATGTCCATAGCACAATGATTCTTAATAGCCCCAAAATGGAAATAGCCTCAATCTATCTCCTAATGAGTAGACAATTAAAATGTGTTATATTTGTAAGTGGAATCTAGCAATAAAAAGGAATGGACTACTGATACATTCTACAATGTGGATGGACCTTGAACACATGCTAAGTGAAAGAAGATAGCAAAAATACCACATATTTTATGATCCCATTCATATGAAATGTTCAGACCATGCAAATGCACAGAGACAGAAGGAAAGATAAGGTTGCCTACGGCTGCAAATGGAGAGGTAGGAGAGAGATTTGAGAGTGAATGCTAATGGGTTCAGAGTTTCTTTCTGGGTTGAAGAGAATGTTCTAAAATTACACTGTCGTAATATAATAACCCTGTACATGGGTCCAGAAGAAACAGTTAGAACCCTGTATGGAACAACTGATTGGTTCAAGATTGAGAAAGGAGTATGACAGGGCTGTCTGCTGCCACCCTGTTTGTTTAATTTATGTGCTGAACACATCATAAGAAATGCCGGGCTGGATGAGTTACAAGCTGAAATCAAGATAGGTGGGAGAAGCATCAACAACCTCAGATAAGTGGATGATAACACTCTAATGGCAGAAAGCAAAGAGGAACTAAAAAGCCTCTTGAAGGAAGAGAGCAAAAGAGCTGGCTTAAAACTAAATATTTTTAAAAATTAATATTTTAAAATTATTGAAATAATTTTTAATAGCACCTGGTCCCATTCCTTCATGGCAAATAGAAGGGGAAATGTGGAAGTAGTGACAACTTTCCTCTTCTTGGGCTCTAAAATCACTGTAGATGGTGATTACAGCCATGAAATCAGAAGACATTTGCTTCATGGCAGTTATGACAATCTTAGACTATATGTTGAAAAGCAGAAACATTATTCTGTCGATAAAGGTCATATAATCAAGGCTATGGTCTTCCCAGTGCTCACGTACAGTTGTGAGACCTGGACCATAAAGAAGGCAGAGCACCAAAGAATTGAAGCCTTCAAACTGTGGTGCCAGAGAAGACTCCTGAGAGTCCCTTGGACAGAAAGGAGATCAACCCAGTCAATCTTAAAGGAAATCCACCCTGAATACTTGTTGGAAGGACTGATGCTAAAGCTGAAATTCCCATATTTGGTTATCTGATGCAGACAGCTGACTCACTGGAAAAGTTCCTGATGCTGAGAAAGGTTGAGGGCAGAAGGAGAAGAGGGCATCAGAGGATAAGATGGCTGGATGGCATCACTGATGCAATGGACATGAACTTGGGCAAACTTCAGGAGATGGTGAGGGACAGAGAGGTCTAGAGTGCTGCAGTCCATGGGGTCACAAAGATCAGACATGGCTGGGTGACTGAACAACAACAATGGTTGCACCACTGAGTGTACTAAAAATTATTGAATTGCACACATTAAATGGGTAAATTGTATTGCATATTAATTGTGTGTTAGTCGCTCAGTTGTGTCTAATTCTTTGCAAAACCATGGATTGGGGCCTGCCAGCCTCCTCTCATCCATGGGATTTTCCAGGTAAGAATACTGGAGTAGGTTTCCATTCCCATTTCCAGGGGATATTTCCAACCCAGGGATTGAACCTGGGTTGATGTTGGAGCTAGTCAACTCTCCCCACCCCGTATTCCCCAAACTAAAGGATTCCCCAAGACTTTCCTGAGCTTTACCGGGAAAGATCTTCAGTTTAGCCCGACTTTAGTTTTACCGACTGAAAGATCTTCAGTTTGTGTCTGACTCTTTGTGACCCCATGGACTGCAGCATACCAGGCTTCCCTGTCCATCACCAACTCCTGGAGCTTACTCAAACTCATGTCCATCAAATCAGTGATGCCATCCAACCATATAATCCTCTGTCATTCCCTCTTCCTCCTGCCTTCAATCTTTCCCAGCATCAAGGTCTTTTCAAATGAGTCAGTTCTTATTATAGATAGATCTTATTATATTCTTTACTCCTGTTATTTCAGGTACTGCCAAAACTCCTAAGAATGACAGGTCACTTTTTACTTCTTCATTCTAATCACTTTAAGAATATATTGTAATGATAATATTTCATCTGTATTCAATTAAAATATGTTAATAAAAAAGTCAGAAACAATAGTAACAACAAATAAAATAATTTAGCTTCTTACTTTATTAAAAATGTAGAAACATATAAACACACGTGGGTCTTATTTGTGACTCACATCATATTTCTATTATGTGGTATTGTCCTAGAACTTGACATTACTAATTACTGCAGCACTTCATTATTCCAGTTTCATGCATTCAGTTCTTAATGTCACTTCCTATATTTAATGTTACCACTGCCTGTGGTGGCCAAACTTTAAGATTATTCAACTACACTTTGATCTCCAACTTAACTGATTCTATGAGACTTTTCCTTTCATTCATTACTTTAACTTCCTTGTTTTCCTCGTTCGATGTGGCCTGAACTATATGGACAATGATTTATAACTGCCTTGTGTTCCCTTGCTCTTCTCTCCCTGCATTGAACTTACTTGAAAAGCCACAACCTTAGTTTTATACAAGTTCCCACCTACTCCTCCATGTCTCAGTACAGCCAAATACAACTGAATAATAAAATATTACCATGTTAGTGTCATCATGTTATTTCTGGAACCTGCCAGGAACACTGTGATCAACCTTTCCAGGAATGACTTCTAGATATTCCTGGGCTAACTCCTTCATCCCCTCATGTCTTTGTTCATATTTAACTTTTCTAATGAAAATTATTCTAATCACTCTAAAGTTGCAGTCTTTACCTCCCTCTGACCTCTCTGAATTCTTCTTAAACTTTTCTGAATTTTTTTGGTTTGTTTGTTTCGTTTACTTTTTTCTTTCTTTTTTTACTCTATTTTCCTTTTATCATAGTGAAATACACGTTATTGTTGAATGCCATCTCTACCAGAATGTGAATCTTGTTTTGTTCTTTTATGGAGAGAGGCCAAATTTCTGGCACAATAATTGCCAGAGTATGGTGCTCAACAAATTTTAAATAAATGTTAACATATAAAAAATTACTTTTCAAGTGTAAAACTAATATTCATGTCACCAAAGTCCATACACATTTAAAGTAATGTGTGCCTATTTTAGAATAGTTTGTTCACATTTTTTCAACTTTCTTAAGGTAATAAGCAAAAATCAGATATTTTTTTCCTATTTCCCTTTGAACTCACAGGCAGGAATACTGACTGAGATATTTGGAAACATTGACAAGCCCATATACATAAAAATAATCATACAGATGATAAAGTATGATTATATTTTTAAGGAGTGATAGATCAAATATATACTCCCAGTGTATTAGTATATAGTCAATAGATTGATTAATAAGGACATTATTTCATGACTTTCAAAAAGAACTAAAGGATAAAACATATACCTTTCATTTGGAAATTTTAAGATATCTACAGCCACAATTGTAACTGTTGATTTAAAAAATATATAAAACTGTCCTGAAATTTTTATGTAAGTTTATATTCAGTATAACAATACCTTTAAAAACAGTTATATAGATTGTCTGTTAATTAAAAAAAAAGATAATATATGCCACTTTTGCTTAAAATGAAGTTTGTAAAGGATAAATATGGGATTAATAACATTTCATTTCCTTCCTGAGCAAAAATCCCCTAGCTCCCCACAACATTTATAAGATCGACACCTGCATGACATCAGTGGTCCTTATATCCGTTCCCTGCCTAGATCTGCAGCCTTATGTACAGCAACAGGACACCCCACTCCTACAATGAAAACAGTATCTTTTTATTCTATCTTAAAAATTTTAATATCATGGTGGAGGTGGTGGTAAAGAACCTGTCGGCCAATGCAGAAGAAGTAAGAGGTACAGGTTTGATCCCCGGGTCTAAAAGATACCCTGGAGAGGGAAATGGCCATTCACTCCGGTATTCTTGCCTTTAGAATCCTCTGGATAGAGGAGCCTGGTGGCTACAGTCCATACGGTCGCAAAGAGGTGGACAGGACTGAAGCTACTTAGCATGCGCACGTGTATATTTAAGTTCCAGGATAACCCTGGGAACTTTAAGTTTCGTAAATGTCTCCTGGTGGAGAAAAACCATAAATGGAAATTCTATATAAACGTGAGATTTTTATCATTTTATCACCGAATTTCATTTTAAGCAAAGATGAAATGTATTATTTTTTAAAGACAATGTATAGGCAATCAACATGAGATGGGAATTACTAAAGCAATTAAAATATTTGTAATATAAAATGTGTAAATCACTGGTTGTATGTTTAAAATTTTGTTCAGTCACTAAGTCCTGACTCGTTTGCAACTCCAAGGACTTCAATGCACCAGGCTTTCCTGTCCTTCACTATCTTCCAGAGACTGCTCAAACCACGTCCACTGAGTCAGTGATGCTCTCCTCCTGCCCTCAATCTTTCTCAACAAATGTAATTGTCAGAAATAACCATTATTTTACTTTTTGATTGATGTATAACTTGTGGCAATCTAATTCTTCTCTACGTCACATTTCAAATATCAATTGACAATTAAATTGAAATCAAATCTTCACATGTAGAACTTCTGATATTTCAAAAATACCATTTTTACCACTAGAAGTGTTTCAAATATCATGTCATATCAGATCAGATCAGATCAGTCACTCAGTCGTGTCCGACTCTTTGCGACCCCATGAATCGCAGCACGCCAGGCCTCCCTGTCCATCACCAACTCCCGGAGTTCACTGAGACTCACGTCCATCGAGTCAGTGATGCCATCCAGCCATCTCATCCTCTGTCGTCCCCTTCTCCTCCTGCCCCCAATCCCTCCCATCATCAGAGTCTTTTACAATGAGTCAACTCTTCGCAGGAGGTGGTCAACGTACTGGAGTTTCAGCTTCTGCATCATTCCTTCCAAAGAAATCCCAGGGCTGATCTCCTTCAGAATGGACTGGTTGGATCTCCTTGCAGTCCAAGGGACTCTCAAGAGTCTTCTCCAATACCACAGTTCAAAAGCATCAATTCTTCGGCACTCAGCCTTCTTCACAGTTCAACTCTCACATCCATACATGACCACAGGAAAAACCATAGCCTTGACTAGACGGACCTTTGTTGGCAAAGTAATGTCTCTGCTTTTCAATATGCTATCTAGGTTGGTCATAACTTTCCTTCCAAGGAGTAAGCGTCTTTTAATTTCATGGCTGTAGTCACCATCTGCAGTGATTTTGGAGCCGAAAAAAATAAAATCTGACACAGTTTCCACTGTTTCCCCATCTATTTCCCATGAAGTGGTGGGACCGGATGCCATGATCTTAGTTTTCTGAATGTTGAGCTTTAAGCCAACTTTTTCACTCTCTACTTTCACTTTCATCAAGGGGCTTTTTAGTTCCTCTTCACTTTCTGCCATAAGGGTGATGTCATCTGCATACCTGAGGTTATTGATATTTCTCCTGGCAATCTTGATTCCAGCTTGTGTTTCTTCCAGTCCAACGTTTCTCATGATATACTCTGCATATAAGTTAAATAAGCAGGGTGACAATATACAGCCTTGATGTACTCCTTTTCCTATTTGGAACCAGTCTGTTGTTCCAAGTCCAGTTCTAACTGTTGCTTCCTGACCTGCATACAGATTCCTCAAGAGGCAAGTCAGGTGGTCTGGTATTCCCATCTCTTTCAGAATTTCCCACAGTTTATTGTGATCCACACAGTCAAAGGCTTTGGCATAGTCAATAAAGCAGAAATAGATGTTTTTTCTGGAACTCTCTTGCTTTTTCCATGATCCAGCGGATGTTGGCAATTTGATCTCTGGTTCCTCTCCTTTTTCTAAAACCAGCTTAAACGTGTGGAAGTTCACGGTTCACGTATTGTTGAAGCCTGGCTTGGAGAATTTTGAGCATTACTTTACTAGCATGTGAGATGAGTGCAATTGTGCAGTAGTTTGAGTGTTCTTTGACATTGACTTTCTTTGGGGTTGGAATAAAAACTGACCTTTTCCAGTCCTGTGGCCACTGCTGAGTTTTCCAAATTTGCTGGCATATTGAGTGCAGCACTTTCACAGCATCATCTTTCAGGATTTGGAATAGCTCAACTGGAATTCCATCACCTCCACTAGCTTTGTCCGTAGTGATGCTTTCTAAGGCCCACTTGACTTCACATTCCAGGATGTCTGGCTCTAGGTCAGTGATCACACCATCATGATTATCTGGGTCGTGAAGATATTGTTTGTACAGTTCTTCTGTGTATTCTTGCCTTCTCTTCTTAATGTCATCTGCTTCTGTTAGGTCCATATCATTTCTGTCCTTTATCGAGCCCATCTTTGCATGAAATGTTCCCTTGGTATCTCTAATTTTCTTGAAGAGATCTCTAGTCTTTCCCATTCTGTTGTTTTCCTCTATTTCTTCACATTGATCACTGAGGAAGGCTTTCTTATCTCTTCTTGCTATTCTTTGGAACTCTGCATTCAGATGCTTTTATCTTTCCTTTTCTCCTTTGCTTTTCGCTTCTCTTCTTTTCACAGCTAGTTCTAAGGCCTCCCCAGACAGCCATTTTGCTTTTTTGCATTTCTTTTCCATGGGGATGGTCTTGATCCCTGTCTCCTGTATAATGTCACGAACTTCATTCCATAGTTCATCAGGTACTCTATCTATTAGATCTAGGCCCTTAAATCTATTTTTCACTTCCACTGTATAATCATAAGGGATTTGATTTATCTATACCTGAATGGTCTAGTGGTTTCCCCTACTTTCTTCAATTTAAGTCTGAATTTGGTAATAAGGAGTTCTTGATCTGAGCCACAGTCAGCTCCCAGTCTTGTTTTTGTTGACAGTATAGAGTTTCTCCGTCTCTGGCTGCAAAGAATATAATCAATCTGATTTCGGTGTTGACCATCTGGTGATGTCCATGTATAGAGTCTTCTCTTGTGTTTTTGGAAGAGGGTGTTTGCTATGACCAGTGCATTTTCTTGGCAAAACTCTATTAGTCTTTGCCCTGCTTCATTCCATATTCCAAGGCCAAATTTGCCTGTTACTCCAGGTGTTTCTTGACTTCCTACTTTTTCATTCCAGTCCCATATAATGAAAAGAACAGAAATAATTTTATATATATATATATATATATATAATTTCCTAGGGCTTATAAATATCTTTTGTTCATTTTCAATAATATTCATCAACTCAAGGGCATCCTCTAAGGGAAGTCACTGTAGCAGTTTAAAAAAACACACTCAAGCTTGTTAGGGCCTGTCTGAACAGTGTTGTTAGTAGGATGTGTCACCACCAATCCTTGGCTCGATGTAAAACTGAATTTTGAAATGACACATATTTCCTGTGTTCTCCAGCTAACCAGAGATTTCTTTTGGGCTTTCCCTTTTTTTTTTCTCTTAGTCATCTGTGGAAGAAAAAATGAAGGGTTCTAGAAGACACCCAAAGAAGCAGAGACAATTGTCTTAGTTCATTCAAAATGCATTCTTCTGCTCTTCCAGCCACTTCCAAGAAGGTCTGCCTAGTTTTTCTAATAAGGAGAACTGGCTAAGAAACTCTAGAGCTATGGAAGAGTATTGGAGGCCTTTCTGTTTCAGGCAGAGACATAGACTATCAAGGTATGGGTAGTATAAATACATAGAAAATCTATGGGATAATAAAACTTTTGACTGCTGGTAGATGAACACAAAACAAAATATCCTTATGCTGTATGACTAATCAAGGGAAACAGCAAGAGCTAAAGCATTAATTACATTTGTTCACAGAGGGGAATATGTATATGAAAATTGTGTATTTGTGTCTATCATTTGTATTTTATAATTTTGGAAGTTATGATTATTGAAATGGGGAGTGGTTTGAAGCCAGACTTTCAAATGGTGGATCCCTGATCTCCTGCCTTTTGAAAAGTCAAAATTGCCACCTTTTTACACCTGGTCACAGTGGATCACCTGTCTGAGTCCATTCTTTCAGGATGAATTCTTTCTATAGAAACATTATCTGTAGAATAATATACATTTCCATTTTCCTCAGGCCCATCACATACACTCTCATGTTCTCACACATATACACTCACACACAAATGATGAGGCTTAAGTGAGGCAATAGAATGTGAAATTATACATGTGCTGAAGTAAAGAGGTAAAAGAGAAATTGTTTGTACAGAGAAAAGAGTAGGCAGAGAGATTGCCAATGTCAGGACCATTATCTGCCTTCATACTCAGACAGTTCAAACCCTGGTGATATGGGACATTAAAATAAAATTTGATTGCTTCATCAGGAATTGTACTTCTGAAAGATTCTGAAGAGATTTTCCATGAAAAACAAAACAAAACATAAAAGTTGTTTATTATCACAATTTTCTTGTATGTCTAGTCAATATGCTTGTAAGGGTAATCATCACCTTTATACTAAAAAGTCACGGTCCAATGTTTATATTAAAGACTAAGTAAGGGCATTCAGAATTGGACTGTGAAGAAAGCTGAGCACTAAAGAATTGATGCTTTTGAACTGTGGTGTTGGAGAAGACTCTTGAGAGTCTCTTGGACTGCAAGGAGATCCAACCAGTCCTAGAGGAGATCAGCCCTGTGATTTCTTTGGAAGGAATGATGCTAAAGCTGAAACTCCAGTACTTTGGCCACCTCATGCAAAGAACTGACTCATTGGAAAAGACTCTGATGCTGGGAGGGATTGGGGGCAGGAGAAGAAGGGAACAACAGAGGATGAGATGGCTGGATGGCATCACCGACTCTATGGACATGGGTTTGGGTGGACTCTGGGAGTTTGTGATGGACAGGGAGGCCTGGCATGCTGTGACTCATGGAGTTGCAAAGAGTCGGACACGACTGAGTGACTGAACTGAACTGAAGGGCATTCTGGGAAACCCTAGTAGCTCAGTGGTAAAGAATCTGCCTGCAGTGCAGGAGACCTGGGTTTGATACCTGGAGTGGGAAAATCCCTTGCAGAAGGAAACGGCAACCCACTCCAGTATTCTTGCCTGGAAAGTCCTATGGAGAGAGGAGCCTAGTGGCCTACAGTCCATTGGACTGCAAAGAGTTGGCACAACTGAGCACACACGTACACAGAGTGTTCTACCTGTAGTTAGGGAAATCAAGACAGTATTCATAATTGGGTCAATCTTCTCTTCTTTTGGGCTATTAAAAAAAAAAAACATATATTTGTTTTTCAAAAACAATTTTGAAGGAGTTTTAGCACAGCCTGAAGTAAAAGGAAAGCATCACCTTAATAGCTTTACTTTCTTTGTAAGTGGGACACATAAAATGTAAATTATATTATCCACTTCACATTGCTATTTCTTAATGAGAGAATAGTACTGATGAGAAAATTTGTCCTATAATTTTTTTTTTTTCTGAAGAAGATGTGAGTCACTAGGTGTAGAAACAAATGAGTAATTACCACCTACACACTACTACCCAATTATTTTGAAAATCAAAATGCTCCCTTGCATCTCTCAGACTTTCCACACTGGAAGGAATTCCACCCATTGACTTGAAGAAGAGTAGTAGTCTAAAGAATTATCAAGAAATATGCCAGTCAATCCATTTGAAATTACTATTTGATTTCTGATTTTGCTTTCCAAGGGAATTTATCTGCCTTCACATAAATACATAAACATACACAATTTATTCTAGAAATTGGAATTAGATGATCAAACAATGTGTTGAAAAATAAAATAATTTCTTTTTCAGGAGCAAAGTATATTAACATGAATTTCACTGGGGATTTCTATAATAACTTAAATTATGGCATCATAAAAGTATCCTTTAAAAAAAGGTACTTCCTCACAATTTAATTCCATTATTTGCTATGTTTCTTTTGTGCTGAATTTCTCTACTTTCTAATAGGCATGATATGTGCTGCATTTAGAACTGTAACTGAGTGAAGTCTTAAGGCTAGAAAAACACTGAAATTTCAAGAGTCATGATCTTGTAAATTATGATTACAGCCTCTTACAAAAGACAGTACATGCTGTGCATTTCATGTATCATCCAAGACAATAGTTGGGCTGTTATTACAGGCAATGTATAAGCTGTAGAACTTCAATCACTGACTTCTTATTTCTTCTTTTTAAATTAAATGTGTTATACAAACACTAAGAGGTTAAACTTGAGCATTTCTTCCATATGCATGTTGCAAAGACAATTTGCTGAAAAGCAGAGTTGGTATTTAGTAACGGTGCCATGAAATTAAAAGACGCTTACTCCTTGGAAGGAAAGTTATGACCAACCTAGATAACATATTCAAAAGCAAAGACATTACTTTGCCAACAAAGGTCCTTCTAGTCAAGGCTATGGTTTTTCCAGTGGTCATGTATGGATGTGAGAGTTGGACTGTGAAGAAGACTGAGCACCGAAGAATTGATGCTTTGGAATTGTGGTGTTGGAGAAGACTCTTGAGAGTCCTTTGGACTACAAGGAGATCCAACCAGTCCATTCTAAAGCAGGTCAGACCTGGGTGTTCTTTGGAAGGAATCATGCTAAAGCTGAAACTCTAGTACTTTGGCCACCTCATGCGAAAAGTTGACTCATTGGAAAAGACTCTGATGCTGGGAGGAATTGGAGGCAGGAGGAAAAGGGGATGACAAAGGATGAGATGGCTGGATGGCACGACTGACTCAATGGACGTGAGTTTGAGTGAACTCTGGGAGATGGTGATGGACAGGGAGGCCTGGCGTGCTGCGATTCATGGGGTCGCAAAGAGTTGGACACGACTGAGAGACTGAACTGAACACTGCTTTAGTAATTAACAAGCACTTATTAAAGGAGATTTAATGATCATAACTGTGTGCTTTCATATTTTCTATAATATTTAATTAATGGACAGATATATTTATCACAGATGTCTTAGGGAACAAGCATTGTACACAATAGCAAAAAATAATGAAAAACTTGGGGCTTCCCAGGTGGCTCAGAGGTAAAGAATCTGCCTGCCAAGCAAGAGACATGGGTTGGGAAGATCTCTGGGAGAAGGAGATCTTCATGAACCCACTCCAGTATTCTTGCCTGGGAAATACTATGGACAGAGGAGCCTAGAGGGCTTGAAGAGTCAGACACAACGTAGTGACTAGACAACAACAACAAAGGGAGACATAGTAGAAAAACAAATATTACATTTACTTCTATGAAAATACTATTACCTCCTTTCCAAAATTATTTTACAGAATTATATAAATAGCATGATGCTTTGATATGAAGTCCTATAAGGGGCCTATATGGGGTCGCAAAGAGGTGGGCAGGACTTAGAGGCTGAACAACAATAAGAGAACAAGACATATATTCTATTCAAATTTAGTATTTCTGTTGCTTCTGGTCAGGAGCTAGCAGAATGATCAGATAGTAATTTCTTTATGCCAGAGGAGAGAATACCTAAAATCTTTGTGCCACATGAATATACCCAAACTCAGTACAATTTCTACACATATAACACTGATATTACATTGTGCTTTGCCTATCTTGCTAATTATCCTCTCAACCTGAAATATATTATAAAGTTATTGTATGTGGAAATATCTTTTGATCACCTTCTTCATTAAATTTCCAGTGGTGCTCTAAATAATTTGAAGTGTTTGATTCTTAGATTTTAAAAAATAAAATGCCTGATGGGATGCTTTCTGAAAATGATGGCTTCCTCATAATTTGTCAGATCTTCTTTTGTTGATGACGCAAAATAGAAACATAAAGACATTGATACAAACAAAAGAAGAAAGGGACATTTTTTGAATGTCTTACTTAACTAATAGAATTTTGTGAATTACTTGGTAACCATGAAACTCTTTAGTCTTTGAAAGCAGTATGTGAATATGTGTGGTGGCATTTTCCTCAAAGTTTCACTTTCTTGCTCTAACTCATGTTCTTTTCTGAGAAAATACTATAAAATGCTTGGTAAAGCCAACACATTGAAATAGTATGAAAGCGAAAGTGTTAGTCCCTCAGTCCTTTCCGACTCAAACCCATGGCTCCTGCATTACAGGCAAATTCCTTACCATCTGAGCCACCAGGAAAGCGCCCCCCAAATAATATATAATCTACTTACCGTTGACTTCCCAAGAGGTGTCTAGTATGTTTGAATTGTATTTGCCGTCAACATCAGAACTTTGACAACATTTATTATCTAGTAAGCTGTAGAACTCAACAAATTGTATTTAATATTCATGTACTAAACATATTTCATTTTTTAACTTTAAATCATAGTTAAGTTTGATGGCTACAAAGTATAAAAACTTCATCAGTGAAAAATCATATGGATTTCTTTGTCCTCATTGTATTATCCCAAGATAAAAGTTCATTACAATAACAATTGAATCACAATTTTATCATACTAACACTTGGGAAAAAGAATCCTTTCTTTTTCAAAAATTCTTCAGAAAAATTATGGTATAAATGCTCAACTTGAAATAACTAACAGAAAGAAAAGAAATGCATATGTTCATATACTTTACAGCCTGTGTTATTCATACTAATCTCATGACAAATGACAAATAGGTCATTTTCTGCTCATTTTAAGAATAACAAAATTGAAATTTTCTGCCCAAGGGCACATAATAATTATATGATAGAGAGAAACCTAGAATTAACATCTCCTGAGTTTACAGCCAGGCTTCTTTTTATTACAACTAGTTGCAATTTTCTGGAGACTTACCATCCTTCTGGAGACTAGACATCCTGGGTTCTGAGTTACTTTATATGTGAAATCTACAGACTGGAATATTTTTTAAATGAAATACAGTTTGGAATGTGAAGTGCATTTTCCTCATGTAAATATTCCTATATAAGGAATTATATGAATAAAAGTTCATTTGAAAGACTGCAACATGAGGTAGAACTTCCAGAATGGTGAAGTAAGGGACTCCAAAAATACACTCTGCCATAAAAGCAATAAAAACATTCACCAAAATTGCCAAAATCAACTCTTTCAGAACTCCTAACTAAAGGCATAGAACAGCCCAAGGAGTATTTATTTCAGTAAAATTGTTTAAAAATGCTATCCAGGTAAACTATATTCTTATTTATTTTTTCCCTGCTTGATCTATCAATTAGTGATATAGAGGTGCTAAAATCTCCATCCATAAAATAGTGAATGTATTTGTTTTGCTTTTTATTTCTATCAGCCTTGTCTCATGAATGTTTCTCTTTTATTAGGTGTACATATGTTTAGGATTTTATGTCTTTTCAGAGAATTGATCCCTTTATAATTATGTAGCATTGTATTTTTTTTAGACAAAAATGTATGGTTATTTATTTTAAAGGTCACTTAAATTGTTATCAAACATATTTAGATTTAGAGTTTGCCAATATAGGATAAATTAAGGAATCAAATTCTAGCCCTACTTTGCAGATCGTAAATTGGTAAGAAGTGATTTTTTTTTAATACTTGATAATCTTTCTGATTCTGAAGTTTAATATGTCTGATATTAACGTAGCTCATCAGCTTCCTTTTGATTATTGTTAACAAATTGAGATCAACCAATTGTAGCAACTTATCGTATCAACAGGCTAAACAAGAAAAGTTATGCGATTATATCTGTTGGTATAGAAAACAATCATTTGACAAAATCCAACACCCATTCACTAAAAGAAAATCTTAGCAAAGTAGAAATAGAAGAGTGTTCCTCAACTTTATTAAAAAAAAAAACTACAGAAAGCTACATTAACATCATCCTTAATGATGAAAGACATCATTTGTTCCGTTCCTATCAGGAACACATCAGTGAGGTCCTTTGCCACCACTCCTATTCAACATCATGTGATGTGAGTGAGTCACTCAGTCCTGTCTGACTGTTTGTGGACCCCATGGACTGTAGCCCACCAGGTTCCTCTGTTCATGGAATTCAGAGAAGCATACTGGAGTGGGTAGCCACTCCCTTCTCCAAGGGGTCTTTCCAACCCAGGGATTGAACCCAGGTGTCTTGCATTGCATGCAGAGTCTTTACCATCTGAGCCACCAGGGAAGCCCATATTTAGATAAAAATCTTACAAATTATGTTCTTATATTTACACAATAAACTACAAAATAATGACAAAAGTAATCAAAAAAGATTTAAATAAACATGGGAAGAGTCCGTATTCTATTACTGAAGACTCAATTCATTCAGGGTTTCCTTCTCACATCCATAGTTTTGTTATTCTATCTTTGATGAAAACCTTAAAAATCAAATCATATCTTCCCAACTTAATCTATAAATCAATGGAATTCTAATTAAAATTCTAGGAAAATAATTTTAAAGATGCCAAAAAATCGATTCTAAAATTTTCATGGAAATGTAAAGGATGTAGAATAACCAACATAGTTCTGAGGAAGATCAGAAAGTTGAACATAAACTGCATAATTCAAGACATGTTGTTGTCCAGTTGCTAAGTTGTGTCCAACTCTTTGTGACCGCATAGACTGTAGGACACTAGGCTCCCCTGTCCTTCACTATCTGCTGGAGTTTGCTCAAAATCATGTCCATTTATTTGATGATGCTATTCAAACATCTAATCCTCTGTTGCCTCCTTCTCCTCCTGCTTTCAATCTTTCCCAGCATCAGGGTCTTTTTCAATGAGTCAGCTCTTAGCATCAGATGGCCAAAGTATTGCAGTTTCAGCTTCAGCATCAGTCCTTCCAATGAGTATTCAGGGTTGATTTCCTTTAGGATTGACTAGTTGGATTTCCTTACAGTCCAAGGGACCATCAAGAGTCTTCTCCAGCATCACAATTTGAAATCATGAGTTCTTCAGTGCTCAGCTTTCTTTATGGTCCAACTCACTCTGTACATGACTACTGGAAAAACCATAGCTTTGATATACAGACCTTAGTCGGCAAAGTGATGTCTTTGCTTTTTAACATGTTGTCTAGGTCAAGAGATAAAGGCAGAGTAACCATGAGGACATGCAGTTGGCAAAAGAATTGCAAACATATTAATGGACCAGAATACAGAGCCAAAAGTAAATCCAAACATATTATCAGCTGAATTTTAACAAAGAAAGTCAGTCCAATGTAGAAAGTAAAGCTTTTTCTTAATCAATTGGACACCTGTACATGGAAAAAAAAAAAAGAACCTAAAAACAGAACTTACACCTTCAAAAAATTAACTCAAAATGCATAATGGATCTAAATGTAAGGTTTAAAACTATGAAAACCCTAGTAAAAATCACAGGAGAAAATGTATATGACTCTTGAGTTTGATGATTAATTTTAGGTACAAAGCAAAGATGAAATCCACCAAAGAATATTAATAGATAGGTTTAATTTGATTAAAATAAAAAATATTTCACTCTGAGAAAGACACCATTAAGAGAATGAAAGTATAAACCATTGAGAAGAAAAAAAAATATTTGTGATAAAAACCTTTTAACCAAAATATGCAACAGGCTCTTGCAAATTAATATTAAGAAAATGAGCAACCTAATTTAAAAAAAGCAAAATATCTGAACAGGCATCTCACCGAATAGCTATACAATTGGCAAATAAATATACAGAACAAGGTTCAACATCATTTGTCTTAATATGATTCCACTGCACACCTATTGGAATAACCAACATTCCAAAAAAAAAAATAAAAATAAAAAGACAATACAATTGCAAGCAAGAAAATGAAGGAACAAAGGTTCTTATTTATAACTGATGGGAGTGCAAAATGGCCAACCACTTGGGAAGACAGCTTAACAGTTTGTTACACAGGGAAACTTTGTCTGTGATCTGTTTCTGGTTAGTTGCTCGGTAGTTTCCAATTCTTTGTGACGCTGTCCATGGGGTTTTCCATGCAAGAATACTGGAGTGGGTTGCCATTTCCTCCTCCAGGGGATGTTGCCAACCCAGGGATCGAACCTGAGACTCTTGCTTTCCAGGCAGATTCTCTACCTGCTGAGCCATCAGCAAAGCTCCAGAACAAACATTGTCTGTGATACAACCCAATATTTATGCTTTTAGGTTGCTACTCAATTGATTTGAAAATGCACATTACAATGGTTGTTCAGCTTTATTGTTCATTGCAACACTGGTAGTGACCAAGATGTAGGTTAATCAATAAATAACTTAGGGAAAAACTGTACAATGTATTATTATTCAGCAGTAAAATGAAGTGAGTTATCAAGCAATTTGGTCTATTAGGATAGATATGTGACATAAATTAATAGAATACTTCTATGACATTAAAGTAGCAAATGTTAGATAATTATTTTTAATTTACTGTCTAATTTTAAGAATATCAAATATCCTTTATAATGACATTCATTAAAAATTAAGCCTTCTTAATTAACTGAAGATCAAATTAATCGAAGAATATTTAATCTTGTTAGAAATGCATATTAAATAATCTGTGAAAAAGATGAAGTATAAAACTGTATATTTAACATAAAGTATATGTTTTAGATAATATACCAATATATATAAACGTACAGGAAGAATTCTGGCAGTGTTTGGGGGTTCTTAACTATCTTTAAACTATGGGCTTCATCTTATGTGGATCTTTCTAAGCTAAGGGGTCTTATAACTTTCATTCTAGTCTCGGAGCATTCCACAATCCAAAAAGTTAATGATCACAAAACTCCTTTCCAAGGATTGTTTAGAGCTGTTAAAACAATTTTATCAGGGTTTGAAAAAAGGTAATCCAGAAAATTTCAAGACTTGAAGGCAGGTTTCTTGTCTTTGTGTGGTGTCTTCAACTGACTTATATTCCTTCTGAGCAGTTTAAAAATATGTCAAGTCATTTAAAATAATTTAGATAAAACTATAGAGAATTTATTTTTCTGTTGATTTCTATGTAACTATTAAGCCACTAGAATGTTACCTATTTTTACCTGCAGAATCACACTGTTCTAATTTCAGTTTGCCCTTTAAATTTTATTCTCAAAATCACATCACAGATGCTATTTTCTGGAGGTCTTGCATATTTGGTTACAAATACAAATTCTTGCTTGACTAAGTGGGCTTTCTATTCTATATGAATAGATAAAGAGATAGAGATTGTGCAGTTAATGTAGATACTGTTACAGATAATATAGAAGTAGAGAGAAATCTCACTTCTTAAATTCTGTTTACTAGTTTGTAAGTCTTATTTTAAGCAATTGTATAAGGTTTGTCCTATATTCTATATGAACTATACTAATTACAAGTGAGTTACTTCTAAAATATTTGGTATTTCTCATCCATCTAAAAGAGCAAGTTGGTTTCCATTACACACAGGGTCATGTTGCATTTAGGAGTTACTGGAATCAAAGAATACCTTGCCAGGAATCAGTTTGGCTATGAAGATAACACCCCCATAACCAGATTGTTTCTGCTGCCTTTTTTGTTTTTTAAACAGTGGCTGCACATTTAAGATGCTTTTAGACTCATGACTTCTTACACAAAGCTTGATTGTACATGCCAATCATACCAACATTTATTAATATTACTTTTTAGGTAAAAAGAGTGAAATAAAGCACAGAATTTGAGAGAATATAAACTTTCCTCATTAACTTTCAAGTATTTATTATGATGTAATGTGAAACTTCCTCATGATTAAAATGACAGATGTAGTCATCCTTGACAACCGATTTTTAGTAAAGATGAGGTTGTCAGTAAAGTGAAAGGGAATTCATAAATCAGTGGTGAAAAGCAACATGTGCTGACTGGCAGCAGGGTGTATTAACTAACTGGAATTAACAGAAGTATTCATTGATACACTGCCCGCATGTGTCATCAAAGAAAGTCCCACGTGTCACATGAAGAGTAGGAAATGACTGGGCACCAAATGTAGCATATAATTAAGCAAAACAAAACAATTCTGAAGTAATCATGAAATTAAATCTACTTTGTAAAAGCAAAGCTGAGTATGTTCCTTTGATATGTGGGGTGAATAGTAAGTCCTAAGATTAATGAATTTACCAAAATTTATTATTCTATATTTATTGGGTTGACCAAAAAGTTTGTTCTGGTCTTTCCATAATGGAAAAACTTAAATGAATGTTTTGGTCAACCCAGTATTATTTGGTGTGTTTTAATTTCCATGAGAATTTTATTTCTTAGCTTCTGAGAACAACAAAACAAAGACAACTTCAATCCTATTACCTCTGATCATTTCCTATGAAGAAATGAAATCCTAATATAAGTACAAACCAAACGTTTCCTAACTCTGCTCCCCCTTCGCCTCTCCTTGTCATTCTACCATCTCCACCTACCCTCTACCATGGACTATCTGGTCAATTTTACATCTCTGAGACAAGCTACAGTGCCTTGAACCAACTTTAACTCTCTGATGCATTTCTAGCCCCAATTCTAGAAGTGGTAGACTAACTTTCCCTCTTCAGTGTGACATGGATACCAGCCAATCAGAACAGAGGTCAATCAAGCTAAACTGTCCCTCCTGTGTAGGCTTTTTTTTGGTAATGTTCTATTTCAGAGCAGCATTTGACAGAAGTGAGTCCTCCTTCTTGAAATACCCATTTCCCTTGGTTTCAGGCATACCAAATATTTTTGGTTATATTTGTATCTCATTAAAGGCACCTTTTCAGATTCTTCTTTTCATTCCACATTTTCTCCTAGCTTTTTGGGATAACTGAAAGTATAATTGTCAGAATTTTTCATTTGTTCACTAATGGTTCTTAAGAAATTTCATCTAGCCTTATGTCTTTAAAACTATCTATATTTTGAATAGTGGTTGGCTGCAGTCCATGGGGTCGCTAAGAGTCGGACACAACTGAGCAACTTCACTTTCACTTTTCACTTTCATGCATTGGAGAGGGAAATGGCAACCTACTCCACTATTCTTGCCTGGAGAATCCCAGGGACGGGGAAGCCTTGTGGGCTGCCGTCTATGGGGTTGCACAGAGTCAGACATGACTGAAGAGACTTAGAATCAGCAGCAGCATATGCAGAGTACATCATGAGAAATGCTGGGCTGGAGGAAGCACAAGCTGAAATCAAGATTGCTGGGAGAAATATCAATAACCTCAGATATGCAGATGACATCACCCTTATGGCAGAAAGTGAAGAAGAACTAAAGAGCCTCTTGATGAAAGTGAAAGAGGAGAGTGAAAAAGTTGGCTTAAAGCTCAACATTCAGAACACTAAGATTATGGCATCTGGTCCCATCACTTCGTGGCAAATAGATGGGGAAACAGTGGAAACAGTGGCTGACTTTACTTTGGGGGGCTCCACAATCACTGCAGATGGTGACTGCAGCCATGAAATGAATAGACGCTTACTCTTTGGAAGGAAAGTTATGACCAACCTAGACAGCATATTAAAAAGCAGAGGCATTGTCAACAAAGGTCAATCTAGTAAAGGCTATGGTTTTTCCAGTAGTGATGTATGGATGTGAGAGTTGGACTATAAAGAAAGCTGAGCACTGAAAAATTGATGCTTTTGAATTGTGGTGTTGGAGAAGACTCTTGAGAGTCCCTTGGACTGCAAGGAGATCCAACAAGTCCATCCTAAAGACTGAGTGTTCATTAGAAGGACTGATGCTGAAGCATCAGCTCCAATACTTTGGCTACCTGATGCGAAGAGCTGACTCATTGGAAAAGACCCTGACGCTGGGAAAGACTGAGGGCAGGAGGAGAAGGGGACAACAGAGGATAAGATGGCTGGATGGCATCACTGACTCGATGAACATAGGTTTAGGTGGACTCCGGGAGTTGGTGATGGACAGGGAGGACTTCCGTGCTATGGTTCATGGGGTTGCAGGGAGTCGGACACCACTGAGCGACTAAACTGAACTGAACAATGCTCACCAATTAAGCTTCTTGGGCTTGGTTACACATTCATTCACAAAACACTATCATAAACCACATAAGATATCAATCTGCTCAGAAGGTTATCAAACAGGAAACACAGCATGACAGCAGCTCAACATGGAACATTCCTTGCAGGCATAGTTCTTTCAGCAGTCCATGAAACACGCTACAGAATCTCCTGGAAGGAATCAACTCAGATGATAGTTCAGCAGGGTTGAGAGCACTTTGGGTAGCTGGGGAAACTTCTCTGGTTTAAAAACCACATGTCACACAGGCCTCCTTAGGTGGGATACTGGGGAGATCCATCTGCCAATGCCATCCACCTGCCAAGGCAGGAGACGCTGGAAACGTGGGTTCAATCCCTTGGTCAGGAAGATACCCCAGAGAAGGAAATGGAAACCCACTCCAGTATTCTTCCCTGGAAATCTCATGGACAGAGGAGACGGTAAGTGGACTACAGTCCATGGGGTCACAAAGAGTTTAGACATGACTGAGTATGCGCGTGCGCGCGCACACACACACACACACACACACACACACACACACATTAATATATCTACAGGCCTGGGTCCCTGCAAGAAACATGCCAGTCTCAATAGTCATTGCTCGATGCATAACACTATGGAATATTCATAGTTCCTTGTCCAAGTGCAAATTAGGGGTAATTTCTGTTTTAGTAATATTGCCTGGAGACGGAATTTAACTCTTATCAGATTGCTATGGGAACAAGCCTGAAAGTTAACTGAGGGTCAAATTCTCATGTAAAACTACAAACACTTGGCTCATCTCTGCCTATAACTCTAAAATTTCTAGACTTTTTATCTGAATGTCATATTCATATATCCTACTGCCTACTTGACAGTTTCACTTAAATATTTAACTGATGATGACAATTGAAAATCTCCACATTTGAATTTTTTACTTTCCCTGACAAACACATGCTACCAAACACATTCTTCTAGTCTTCCCAATCTCACTAAATGAAAATATCTTTTTAGATGCCAGCATCAAATTTTTGGAGTCAAATTTTTGGGTAGCTTCTGTCTACCCCCTGTACTCCATATCCAATCTGCAGATACTGAATATCCAAATATGAAACATTTTTCCCAATGTCACTGCTACTGCTCTACCTCACATAGCCACCACTTCTTGCATGTTATTGCAATACATAAATTAAGGCCATTCTGCTTCAGTTCCTCCTTCAAAGCTAATCACGATAGGAGTGAGTGACCTTTTCAAACTAAAGTAAAATTATATTACTCTTTTATTTAAAACTTTTCATTGGCTTCCTACTCCCTCAAAATAAGATATTATGGCCTTGTTGTGCCTACAGATTCTTCATAACCTGCCTTCACTCGTTTTTCTGCCCTCAACTTGTGCTGCTCTCTAAGTGGTGGCCTCCTGGTTGATCACTGAATATACTAAGCATGATTTTACTCACAACCTTTGCAAAATCTGTTCATTCTGCCTGGAATTTTCTTCTCCAAAATATCCTCATATTTGCTCCTCACTATTTTAAGTTTTCACTAAAATGTCAGTTTATTGGAAGGCATTAATGAAAATGAAAGTTGCTCAGTCATGTCTGACTCTTTGTGACCTAACAGATTGTAGCCTGCCAAGCTCCTCTGTCCATGGGATTCTCCAGGCAAGAATACTGGAGTGGGTTGCCGTTTCCTTCTCCAGGGGATCTTCCCCACCCAAGGATCGAATCAGGGTCTTTTATATTCCAGATGGAGTCTTTACCATCTGAGCCACCTGGGAATCACTGCCCTGACTTAAAACAGTCACCTGCTCTGAAATTCATATCCTCTCCATATATTTCATTTATCTTCACAATAGTAATCAGCTTCTAATATTGCATGCACTTACATTTTTAGTTTCCTTGTATATGGTATGTCATGATCATTAAAAAATAAGTAATATAAAGTAGAAATGTGCTTATGGTACAAATGTTATATCTAAATCAGGACCTGGGGCAAATCATTTCTGAATAAATGATTAAGGAAATGAATAAATAAATAGGTGACATGAAATGTGTGTCTTTATATGCCTGTGTGCATCTATTTTGAATTCATTAATAAGAATGAATATATTTGATATAATTCTTTCCCTCAAGAACCGTATCTCCATAGGTTGGAATTGAAACCTCTAGGTAACAAATACTGAAATAATTTTTATGCATCTATCTCATCTGGCAGCTACTTAGTCTGGGCTTTTTAAGGCCCAACTCTCTTTGCATGATTCTGCTGCTGCTACTGCTGCTGCTAAGTCGCTTCAGTCGTGTCTGACTCTGGGCGACCCATAGACGGCAGCCCATCAGGCTCCCCTGTCCCTGGGATTCTCCAGGCAAGAACACCAGAGTGGGTTGCCATTGCCTTCTTCAATGCATGAAAGTGAAAAGTGAAAGTGAAGTTGCTCAGTCGTGTCCAACTCTTAGCAACCACATGGACTGCAGCCTACCAGGCTCCTCCATCCCTGGGATTTGCCAGGCAAGAGTACTGGAGTGGGTTGCCATTGCCTTCTCCTACTGAGGTTAATTCTTAAAAACATGAGCTGGTCATCTTTCAAAAGAGCTCCCAAACTCTTGGGCCCATAGTTTGCTTCTCCTCCAGGATCTTGATATCTCATATTTTCTTTGCTAAATCCAAATGTCATATAAGGAGGAACAACTTATAGCACTGTGCCTTCTGATAGTATACTGGCTACTTAGATACTGTTGTGAATTTTCATAAATAATGGGTGACATGACATAAATAATGGGTGACATTTTTGGCTATAAAATTGCCATTTGGAAGCGTGTACATTGATATCTGCCTTTTAGGGAATAAACATTTATCTTTGGGGGTAGATTTAACCTGTATTCTGAGATGAGCTGCTTAATATCATAAGCATGTAAGTTAAAAATACAATTAGAGAAGGAACCCAAGTAGGTGCTTTATGTGGAGATGATGAGAACTCTACTTCATAATAAGTTCGGTAGAATGTCTTCATCACATGATAGAATTGTTGGAAAAACACAACTTTAAAAAAGAAGATGCAAAATGCTTATTCAGAGTACAGCAAACATGTAAAATATATATTTTAGGAGTATTATGAGATGGTTAGATAGTAACATCAACTCAGTGGACATGAGTTTGAGCAAACTCTGGGAGCCAGGGAAGCACAGGGAACCTGGCGTGCTTCAGTCCATCGGGTCACAAAGAGCAGGATATGACTTAGTGACTAAACAGCAACAGCAACATATATCTTATTTGCTTGTTTGTTTTGGCCCCATTTACTCAAAGTAGTGTGGGAGCTAAAATCAGACTAAAGTGGGAAGGATTTGGGGGTTTAATCTTACTGTTATTGAATGCTAGAAGAAAATCCATGTGAAGGAGATGCCTGAGTCTCAATAGAAGATACTCTGGGCCAAAAAGAGGGTGATACATACTGTAAAATTAAGATAATATTACTAAACTTTGCATAATGTAATGTCAACTATTATGGTTTCTTTTTTTCTGAACATTGGATCCAGGCAATTTCCTGTTGGGAGAAACTCCCAATGCGTATGATTTATTATTCTTCATAAATTATGTGACATCTGTGGCAGAAAATGAGGTCAGACGTGAAATTGGAAAGACAATAATGTTCTTTTTTGGTTGAAGATGAGGAAGGTGAAAGAAAGTATTCCTGAATTGGTCAGGCTAAGCTGGACACTTCTACATGCAAACCTTTCAGAAGCCTAAGATTATGGGCTTTGAGTATATAACAGTATTTATGTAAAGTTTAAAAGTAAAATAAAATTAATAAAAATAAAATAAAATAAAATAAAATTGGTTTCTTTCACTTAAAAAAAAAACAGTATTTATAAGCTACTTTTCTTTTTTATTTCCATTCTCTCTAGGTTTTGTCAAATCTTACTAGAGGGCACAGTATTGTTTCTATTGTGTAACGTGAGTCTAGGGAAAATAATGTCCCTCTTCCCTCTTTCAGAGGTCACTTAAGGGCATCAGATGGTTGCTAATAGCTATAAGTGTCAAATGTGTGGCTATATCAAAAGATTTTGCAACATTGAAAAAGTAGTACTATGCCATTAAGATGAGAAGACCAGAGGGAAAGATATTTTTCCTAGAAACAAATGAGGCAGATAGCATAAAATTAACAAATAACTGGGGAGTCAGGTTTTAAAATCAAGGCCAGTGTGAATTCTGACAAATTAATTTAAAATAAAACAGATAAATAAATTCATATTATAGAATATTAGTGAAAGCCAAAAACTAATAAACATCATTTCTATGCAGATTCTATTCAATGACCTTCAGAATTGTCTTGCAGTATATATATATATATATATATATATATATATATATATATATATATATATATTTTTTTTTTTTTTGGCAATTCCACAACATCTACTCTGCTAGCTGTTTCTTTAGCTTTTTTTGGTGCAAGAAATGAACTAGAACCCTTCTCTAGGCTTAAATATGCATTTATCTAAGTGTTGCTTCAGAGACAGTCTCCTTACACTCCTTCTTTCCTTCAGGAAGATGCATTTTAGAATTTCCATGAGACTTGGTACATTTTTTTTTCCTGTCTTTTATTTTATTTTTTTAAATTGGAGGCTAATTACTTTACAATATTGTATTGGTTTTGCCATACATCAACATGAATCCGCCACGGGTGTACACGTGTTCCCAATCCTGAACCCCCCTCCCACCTCCCTCCCCATACCATCCCTCTGGGTCATCCCAGTGCACCAGCCCCAAGCATCCTGTATTCTGCATCGAACCTGGACTGGCAATTAATTTCTTATATGATATTATACATGTTTCAATGCCATTCTCCCAAATCATCCCCCCCCCCCCACAGAGTCCAAAAGACTGTTCTATACATCTGTTTTTTTTGCTGTCTCGCATACAGGGTCGTCGTTACCATCTTTCTAAATTCCATATATATGCATTAGTATACTGTATTGTACTTTCTAAACATGTTCCCTAATAGGACATTTGGGCTTCTCAGATGATTCAGTGGTAAAGAATCCATCTGCCTGCCAAATCCCCTGGAGGAGGAAATGGAAACCCTCTCCAGTATTCTTGCTTGGAGAATTCCATGGACAGAGAAGCCTGGTGGGCTGCAGTTCCTAGAGGCTCAAAGAGTCGGACACTACTGAGCGACTGAGCACGCATGCATACATAGGACCTTCATATTCACATGCAAGCTCCCTCTTGAGTGTAATCCTAGAAACCAGACCATCCAAAGGTAAATGTCATTCTAAACAAAAATTCTGTTTGATCATAAAATATGCAGAAATCACTTCTAAACTATTTCATGCTGTCAGGATATAATTTTTTAAAAGTAAAGGAAAGATTGAAGGTACAAGAAGGGCACGACAGAGGATGAGATGTTTATGTGGCATCACTGACTCGATGGACATGAATTTGAGCAAGCTCTGGGAGTTGGTGATAGACAGGGAGGCTGGTGTGCTATAGTCCATGGGGTCACAAAGAGTCAGATATGACTGAGCAACTGAACTGAACTGAAACAGATTAAATTCAGAATCATACCTGAGCGGTTACTTTATTCAATTCATCTAATTGTATTAAATGCATGTAATTTAAAGGCATTCTATAAAAAGCTGTATTCATGGTTATCATGTCCTAATATTATGTGTTAAGTGACATGAATTGTGTCCACTTTTTGTGACCCTATGGACTATGTAGCCTGCCAGGCTCCTCTGTCCATGGAATTTTCCAGGCTAGAATACTGAAGTGAGTTGCCATTTCCTATTCCAGGGAATCTTCCCAACCCAGGGTTCAAACCTGCATCTCTTATGTCTCCTGCATTGGCAGGCAAGTTCTTTACCACTAATGACACCTGGGAAGACCCCTAATATATAAATGTGCAAAAACAAGAATTTGCCAAAGTTCAGTTTTAGATATCACATATTAAATTCAGAATAAAAATTAGTTTATTAAGATGAACAAAGATTGTCCTCCTTTTTAGTTTCTCTTTTATTTAAAATATCTTGATGGTAATTATATTAGTCAGATTTGGCTTTGGAAAAAGTATTCCAGCAATTATTGGGAAAAAAAAAACAAAATGTATATTTGATCCTGATTCTGAGTTTCAGGTGGGTGGTGTTTCCGGCTTAGGTTCACCTGACTGATTTTTGCAGTCAACGGTGGAAAGATCTAAATAGATGGAATGACCGGATAATTGGATCCTCCCTCCTACTTTTCTCACATCGTATAGGATTCTTGCCTGGACTTGTTCACATGGTGGAAGAAAGGTTCTCAGCAATGACTGGATGAGCCCCATGCACAAGCACCTTCCATTTGTTATTCTCCTTCTGCCCAAGGAAGTCACACGGGCCAAGCAAAGTTCAGTATAGGAAGGTATGCTCCAAAAGCATGCATTCGGAGAAAGAATATTGGACAATCAATTTGCAAACAATCCCTTGGTAGACATGTTTAACATGGGTGAATTTCTAGTAAATAAAGAAAAACAGAGACAAAAGAAAATGTAAGTTTGAACATAAATACACTTTATGGATGTGATCTTCAATCTCTGAAGTATATTTCTTTCTCCATACTGTTTCTTTCCATATTTGCATCTATGTAATAAAATCCATGGGCTTAATTTTGGCTGACATGTTCATTACCAGACCCAGTGAAAGGTACTTCCATAATCAGTGAAAAATATGACTAATAATTAGTATGTATAAATTTACTTCACTTGCCTTCTCATGAATCCAAAAGTAATTAATATTGGTAGAAAATAATCAGAATTAATATATATATTTTAGACATCGTTTGTATGAGTATTATTCTTTAACATATTAATAATACCTAACTGGATATCTCTGAAGTTATCTTAAAAGCCAATGAAATCTGCTCAGACAAAAAGTGAAAGTCACTTTGTCGTGTCCAACTCTGTGACCTGGTGGACTGTAGCACACCAGGCTCTGTCTATGGGGATTCTTCAGGCAAGAATACTGGAGTGGATAGCTGTTCCCTCCTCCAGGGGATCTTCCCAACCCAGGGTCTAACCCAGGTCTCCCACTTTGCAGGCAGATTCTTTACCAGCTGAGCCACCAGGGAAGCCCAATAATACTGGAGTGGGTAGCCTGTCCCTTTTCCAGTGGATCTTCCCAACTCAGGAATAGAAGCAAAGTCTCCTGCTTTGCAGGCAGATTCTTTACCAACTGAGCTACCAGGGATCTGAAGTTATCTTAGAAGCCAAATAAATCTGTTCAGACAAAAAGACAGTATCAAAATCTATAATTTGAGTTGGATATAATCACTTTCACTGAAAATTTCACTGTTTTAGAGAGAGTTCTGGACTTCTTTTCAGTTATACTTGTGGTTGATGCTGCTATTATTCTTTGCTTAATGAGACAGTATTATGAAAGAGATAAGTACCATCAATGAAATCACAACTGCCAGAAAAAACATGAGGTAATAAAGAGAGAAAGTTTGGGGTGTGTGACCCATTTTCATTTGTAACCACCTATATAGCTTCAGGACACAGCTGCCAGACAAGGAATAATAAATAACATGGCCTACTTAGAAAATAATGCCAAATTATATCATACCATATGGGTTGATTGCTGGGATCCAATCAGAAGCTCTTAAGTAATGTGAGAAAATTTTGTGCTGGGTTGTTGTACACCGCATTGTTTTTCAAGTTGGGTTTTGTTGAGGCATGAGGGCTGGCATATACAGTGAGTGTAAAATTCCATTTCAGAGTATTGAATTCTTGCAGGAAAATATTTGAACAATGTGTGAAATATAATCCTTGCCAAAAATCTGTAATATGAAAACAAGATTACATTGTTAGCTAACTAAATTTAAATCCATAGCTTTGTCTATAACTTCTCTTGGGAAATTTTACAACTTCTATGGTATGTAGTTTTTTAAAAAATAGAGAACATTCCATTTCAAAATAGATGTAACATAAATGTAATGAGCTCACTACAATTTTCTTTTGGGATTTCAAAATAATACTAATATTGTTTTGCTTCATTTCCACATCATATATTACAGGAATATAAAACATATACAAATCTTAAGATTTTCAAAGCACTTTGTCATTGGATTTTCATACCAGCTTTTGGTGTTCAGTAGTTGAGAAGACTAAATGGAGTTGCAAGGATTTGAGTTACTTTTCAAAGTCATTCAACAAGCACTTGTGATTTAATGAAGGTCAGATTTCAGATCTTTGTGTATTCCAAATTTCTTTTAGTTCTTATTTATAAGAATTAAATTCTTACAAATCCATGTTTATAAAAACAAAATACAAATCTCTTGCCATGAGAATATAACACTTTAAAAGACTTTAGATATTCATTTTCTTTTTGAAAATCTTTCATGCTCCTTGTGAACTTTCAATTCCAACATAAACTGTAGAATTGGACTCAATTCTATTTTGGTTACTGAAATGATAGTATTTTGTTACGCTTCTGTTTAATAGAAAACCTTGTGTATATGAGGAAAAAGATCCTAAACTGCCTTACTTTAGCATTTATTCAGATAGCTGTATATGTCTGTTAGAACATTTATATACGTTTGAGTCATTAGAAATTTAAAGTCAAATTTTCAGTTCTTTAATATTTAAGATAGTAATGACTCTTCATTTTTGAAAAACTGTTTCATGACTTACAATTCAGAAGGTGAAGTAGAAATTTACATACAAGTAATTATTAAGATCAGATCAAATTATATACAGTGTCCTGAAAAGAGTAGTCTCCCAATAGATAATTTTTAATAAATAATGTAAGATCAAACATTATGATAAAGGGAAAGGAAACAGAATATGTAAATTTATTTCTGTTACCTTTATATGGATGCTTTAAAACTATTTTGCAATGTGTAATTTTAAATATTATATATTGTACTATAGTAGTAAACTAATATATTACTTTAATTTTAAATACATAAACATAAACATTATTGTATGCTAGATATAAAAATCTTTGCCTCTTTAACAGATGTGATTTAATTTCCTGCTACATTTCTGTCAAATAAATTAAGTTTATAAAGGGGATTAGCTTTTATTATTGCACAATTTGAAATTTACAATTTTAAATGAGCCAAAGTGACTTACAAGACTTCTATTTTCTAACAGAATTACTATAAAGGATGTTAAGGAGAATGTTTAATGGTGGATTGGTAATCCTAAAATAAAGTTATTCAAAACATGGGTCCCAAGTGTCCATTTTAATTTTAATTTGTTCTCTTAATAATCTCAAAACAAGGAATAAAATGGGAAGTCTAACTGTATGATACACAATTCCATTGTAGTTTATTGACTTGTATTAGAACTTGAGTTTCCAAATGCAAGCTTTAACCAATGCTTTACCTTGACATTTACAGTATGGATTTAAGACTTATCCATGAAAGGTAAAGTTATGAATTATTTCAATGTAACTAAGAGAAAATTTTGTGTCTTTGTAGTATTAAAGGACTTATTTCAAAAAGGAACAAAAAAGAAACTTTACTAAATTTCTGTATATCATAAAAATGTGAAGAGAGACACCAGATACTGGGCCAAAAAATATGTGATTGACAGAGAATTATTATAGAGCAAACTTAAGGAACTTCCACTAATCAGGAAGAAAAAGATACAGGGCAACATAATAATTGGTATGGTGTATAAGCAGACATTTTGATGAATGTCTCATAACTGTATACAAGGATTTCAATCTCTTTTGTAGTTAGGGAAATTCCAATTAAAACCACAGTGAGATGCCATTTCACATTCACCAGATTGGCAAACTTAACAAGTCCAAGAACGTGATGATTTGCCAAGGATGTAGAATAACGGGAACTCATACAAACCATATAGACTGTATATTAGTGCACACATTTTTGAAAGCTATTTGGCATCTTCTAACGAAGCTGGCAATGTGAAGTGTGAATTCATAATTCCACTCCTGGGGATATATCCTAGAGAAACATTGGCCTGTGTTCACCAGGAGTCATGTAAATAAATGAATGCTGAATGCTCATAACTGTGGCATTGTTTGTACGAACAAAACAAAGAAAGACTAACAGATGAACAAAACACCAAAGCCAAGATATGCATTGAAAAGAAAGTAGATTAATATATAGTATTGCATTCTTATAATGCAAATCTGTTGCAGAGAATAGCCAATTCTGATTCCATATTGGAACTATTTCTTTGACTTTTCATTGTTATTGTTATTATAATCGTAAAGAATGGGCTGCCTCAGAGAATCCTGACCCTTGGCCTGACTGTGAAACTAAAATGCCTTTGTTCAGGATCCTGTCCACCTGTGAATGGCAGGATGGAAGAAATTAACACATCCCCTGCCAGAGGCTTGCCATTCTAGGAGATATTTGCAAGGTTAATGGCCTTTTTACTTTGTTTCCTCATTTCCTCCCTGTCTCTGTTATCTAAAAGAAACTGGCATCCAGGCCCCAGTAAGATGGTTATTTTGAGACATTAATGTGCCATCTTTTCAGTCAGCAGACTTTCCAAATAAAGTCGCATTCCTTGCTTAGCACTTCATCTCCCATTCTTTGACCTGTTGTGTGGTGAGCAGAGTGAGCTTGGAGTCAGTAACAAAACTGTTCTGTTGTTAAAAAAAAAAAAAGAAAAAGTAATGAATTGTAGCTATGAGTTATCACTGTAACTAAATTTCACAAAGCTTATGCTGGTTAATAAAAAGCAAGTTGTAAGAAGAGCAGTGACTGCAGTCATGAAATTAGAAGATGCTAGCTCCTTGGAAGGAAAGCTATGACAAATCCAGACAATGTATTAAAAAGTAGAGACATCATTTTGTCAACAAAGATCCACATAGTCAAAGCTACAGTTTTTCCAGTAGTCATGTACAAATGTGAGAATTGAACCATAAAGAAGGTTGCATGCCAAAGAGTTAATGCTTTCAAATTGTGGTGATGGAAAAGATTCTTGCGAGTCCCCAGGACAGCAAGGAGATCAAATCAGTCAGCCGTAAAGAAAACCAACTCTGAATATTCATTGGAAGGACTGATGCTGAAGCTGAAGATCCAATACTCTGGCCACCAATGCAAAGAGCCGACTCATTGGAAAAGAACCTGATGTTGAGAAAGATTGAGGACAGGTGGAGAAAGGGATGACAGAAGTTGAGACGGTTAGATAGCATCACCTACTCAGTGGACACAAGTTTGAGCAAGCTCCAGGAGACGGTGAAGGACAGGGAAGTCTGGCATCCTGCAGTTTATGGGGGTAATAAAGAGTCAAACACAACTTAGTGATTAAACAACAACAGGAGGGGCAAAGAAATACAAGCAAAGATATTCACTTGTATAACCACTATATGGTTTGAGGGAGAAGCAGAGAGCAGGAGAGAGGATGAAATTAAGAATGGACATAGAGGAACTTTCATAGTACTATTTAAGCTTGATTTCTTGGACTTGTCAGTGGGTGTTGAAGTCTGTGTTATATTTTTTAATGGGTTAGCTGTATATATATTGACACCCATTTATATTTTCAGAATTAAATAAAAATTAAGAGTAATTGTAAATAGATGTCCCCATAGTTTCTTGTCACCCCTCATATGTTTTAAGTCAGAAGAGATACAATAGCAAGAATAGATACAACAGCAAAAGTCTCCTATATGTACAAGTGCAAAATAGTCCTGATTCTCAGGAAGATGCTCAGAAAGTACTGACAAGATCCAGAGTCAAACCTGAAGATTAGGGTACTACTCTACTAGAGTTTGTGGTCATTCTATATGAATCTTTACTTCCCCAAGTGATTCTCAAGTAGGCTGTCTGAAAATAAATCTTTGAGAAACTCTGTTGAAAATGATCATTCTTTGACTAACTTCTGGATCTCTCCAAAGATATTATGAAACAACACTATGAACACTAATACATAGCCTTCAACTGTGGCACTAATTAGGAGAATTTTACCAGAAATGAGTGCTCTGGGCTAGTTGACAACCGTTCAACCTTACTTGGCTCTTTTTATGTAATATCTTCTCTTCCTCTTACCTTCTTCCTGTGCTTGAGAATCTGAGATTAGGCTAAATTGTTTTGGCTACCCTAACCTAATAGATTTTCCACAGAACTTTCATAGATTATATCATCCTAAGAACTATTTTCAACTCAGATTAGTGACTAGAATTTGGCAATTGTTCCAATGCATGTCTTTAAATAATTTAACTGTTGAGGATATTACATTTACATTGGGATGTGTCTCTGAATCTCCACTATTCATCACCATGTGGTGACTTCACCAGCCACTCTGAGATGATCCCTATTCTTTCTGATAAAAAGGAAGATGTTAAATTGAAATTTTGGTCAAGCTGTATAAAAATTCATACTGATGTCATACTGACAAATGTTTCTGTGAATCAATACAATATTCATTTAAAAAGAAAGCAAATTCTCAGGCTAACAATACCTTAAAATCAGTATAGTTTTAGCTAGTGTACAATCCTACTAATTAAATATATTTGACTTGGTTGCTTGATACATTAACTTATTCTTCTTATTAAGATGGGTCCTCTCTGTAGATCAGATGATAAAGAATCTGCCTGCAATGCAGGAGACCCAGGTTCGATCCCTGGTCCAGAAGATCCTCTGGAGGAGGGACTAGATGCTTGCTCCTTAGAAGAAAACAATGACAAACCTAGACTGCATATTAAAAAAGCAGAGACATTATTTTTTTTACAAAAGACCATATAGTTGAACTATGGGTTTTTCCAGTAGTCATGTATGGATGTGAGAGCTGGACAATAAAAAGGCTGAGCTCCAAAGAATTGATGCCTTTAAACTGTGGTGCTTGAGAATACTCTTGGACAGAGAAAGTCCCTTGGACAACAAGAAGATCAAACCAGTCAATGCTAAAGGAAATCACTCTGGAATATTCACTGAAAGGACTAATGCTGAAGCTGAAGTTCTAATACTTTGGCCACCTGATGTGAAGAGGCAACTCACTGGGACAAAAAAAAAAAAAAAAAAAAAAAAACCTCATGCTGGGAAAGATTGAAGGCAGGAGGAGAAGGGGACAACAGAAGATGAAATGGCTGGATGATATCACCGACTCAATGGACATGAGTTAGAGCAAACTCTGGGAGATGGTGAAAGACAGGGAAGCCTGGAGTGCTGCAGTCCATGGGGTTGCAAAGAGTCAGACAAGGCTCAGCAAGTGAACAACAACAAATTTATTGAGAAGTTTCAAAGATTGCTTTAAAGAAAAGGCAGAGGAACCAGAGATCAAATTGCCAACATCTGCTGGATCATGGAAAAAGCAAGAGAGTTCCAGAAAAACATCTATTTCTGCTTTATTGACTATGCCAAAGCCTTTGATTGTGTGGATCACAAGAAACTGTGGAAAATTCTGAAAGAGATGGGAATACCAGACCACCTGACCTGCCTCTTGAGAAATCTGTATGCAGGTCAGGAAGCAACAGTTAGAACTGGACATGGAACAACAGACTGGTTCCAAATAGGAAAAGGAGTACGTCAAGGCTGTATGTTGTCACCCTGCTTATTTAACTTATATGCAGAGTACATCATGAGAAACGCTGGGCTGGAAGAAGCACAAGCTGGAATCAAGATTGTCGGGAGAAATATCAATAACCTCAGATATGCAGATGACACCACCTTTATGGCAGAAAGTGAAGAGGAGCTAAAAAGCCTCTTGATGAAAGTGAAAGAGGAGAGTGAAAAAGTTGGCTTAAAGCTCAACATTCAGAAAACAAAGATCATGGCATCCAGTCCCATCACTTCATGGGAAATAGATGGGGGAACAGTGGAAACAGTGTCAGATCTTATTTTTCTGGGCTCCAAAATCACTGCAGATGGTGACTGCAGCCATGAAATTAAAAGGCGCTTACTCCTTGGAAGGAAAGTTATGACCAATCTAGATAGCATATTCAAAAGCAGAGACATTACTTTGCCAACAAAGGTCCATCTAGTCAAGGCTATGGCTTTTCCTGTGGTCCTGTATGGATATGAGAGTTGGACTGTGAAGAAGGCTAAGTGCCAAAGAATTGATGCTTTTGAACTGTGGTGTTGGAGAAGACTCTTGAGAGTCCCTTGGACTGCAAGGAGATCCAACCAGTCCATTCTGAAGGAGATCAGCCCTGGCATTTCTTTGGAAGGAATGATGCTAAAGCTGAAACTCCAGTACTTTGGCCACCTCATGTGAAGAGTTGACTCACTGGAAAAGGCCCTGATGCTGGGAGGGATTGGGGGCAGGAGGAGAAGGGGACGACAGAGGATGAGATGGCTGGATGGCATCACTGACTCGATGGCCATGAGTCTGAGTGAACTCCGGGAGTTGGTGATGGACAGGGAGGCCTGGAGGGCTGCGATTCGTGAGGTCGCGAAGAGTTGGACACGACTGAGCGACTGAACTGAACTGAAAGATTGCTTAGAACAGAGAGGTGGAGAGGATTCAGCAGAAAATTGACAATTTTTCTCAAAAACTATTCAGCAGACTTCATTGTTTTAGTCTTTATAAAATTATTTTTGTTAAAGGATAGTTGACTTGGGCTTCCCTCATAGTTCAGTTGGTAAAGAATCCACCTGCAAAGCAAGAGACCCCAGTTTGATTCCTGGGTTGGGGAAAAGGGAAAGGTTACCCACTTCAGTATTCTGGCCTGGAGAATTCCATGGACGGTATAGTCCATGAGATTGCAAGGACTCGGTCATGACTGAGCAACTTTCACTCACATAGTTGACTTACAATGTAGTTAATTTCTGCTGTACAGCAAAGTGGCTCACTTACATGCATACAGACATTTTTTTCTTATATCCTTTGCCATTATGGTTTATCATAAGATATTGAATATAGTTACCTGTGCTATACAGTTGGACCTTGCTATTTTTTCATTCTATGTGTAATAGCTTGCATCCACTAACCCAAGCTCCCAATCCATCCCTCCCCACCAACCTCCCCCTCAGGAACCACAACTCTGTTCTCTACATCTGTGAGTTTGTTTCCGTTTCATAGATAGATTTTTTTGTGCCATATATTAGATTCCACATATAGTGATATCATATGGTATTTGTCTTTCTCTGGCTAACTTATTTAACTCACTTCACTTATAATCTCTGGTTGCATCTTAAATATTTTATCTTAAATTTGGCATAAAAGGATGAGGGGAGAAACAAATATTTAGTTAGAATTTTGCTAATCAAAACAATGACTATAAGTACCTGGCACATCTCACTTTTCTATCAATACTTGCTTATATAAAAACATATACAAAAATCATATCAAATATTTTTATTGCTTTACCATCACTCTTAGGACCTTTTAGTATCTCCATTTAGTAAAGGATAGTTACCTTGCTTAAGGTCCTACAGCTTTTCAAAAGCAGAGCTTTAATTCACAGTATGTTTATTCTAGAGTCACAACAGGATACCTTAGATACTATGTGAGAGATGAATCTTCTACTGTCCCCATCATATTTATCCCTGCCTCATTCTGGGGAGTTGTATTTTGGGGCAGTGTTCCCATGTCCAGAAAAAAATTTCAAATCAAGACAGGTTTTGCTTAGTAATCAACTAGTAATATCCCAATAAGGCAGCATTGTAAACCCACAAAATTTTTCCTGACCCAGAAACCTACCTCTGTTTTCCACGGTCCTGTCTAAACTCACGCCTACCTTCTTAATTCTGGCAGCTTAAAAGTGGAATGATGCATTTCATGTTTCCTCACTTGGATGGAATTCTTTCCTGTCCTCCTTGTCCTATTCTGCCCTCTGTGATCCATGTCCCAACCTGTAAGCCTTGACCATAATTCACCACTACTTCCTTTGACCCCTTAGAAAGCCCCAACCTCTCCCATCCTGCCCTACACTCTGTCCCTGAGCATTCCATTGTCCATTTCTTGGCTGCCTACAGGCTTAGCCTGACCTTTAGGGCTGAGTTTCTTGGCTTTGCTCTTCTAGTGGTTATATTAGATTTGTTATTGATATTGAAAGGATAGTATTCTGGGAAATTGTATTTGCTATGTGAATGTCAAACACACAATACATGGATATCCTTTTTTAAAGTATACATTTTTTTTCCCCTTGTGTAAAGAGGCAGTTTGGCTAAATGATTAAACATAGAGGAAAAAAAAAAAGCTAGACTCAAACTGTCAAAGTTCAAACTCTAGGTCCTTGGCTTTCAAGCTGTGTAACCTTGGACAACTTTCTTTGCTTCTCTTTATAGCTCAGTTTCTCCCTAAGATAAAATATTAGCTATTATATCATTGTTGAGATGATTAGAAGGAGTTGATATATGGAAACTGTTTAGAAGTCTTCTTGGCCTTGGAAATGACACCCCACTCCAATACTCTTGTCTGGAAAATTCCATGGATGGAGGAACCTGGTTGGCTGCAGTCCATGGGGTCGCTAAGAGTCGGACACGACTGAGCAACTTCACTGGCCTTGGAAAAGTGCTAAAACTTTAATGTTATTTGGGACAACAGAATGTTACAGTGATTTCACTATACATTTTTTATTTTCAATTACAAAATTTTCAAACTATATCAAGTAGAATTTTTGTAGTTAAATTCACTTGTCCATGGTGGGCTCTCATGTACCATCTATGGTGAAGGTACATATATAGTGATTTAAAGGGATTTTAAAAAAATGTTCAAGTCTTTAATGAGAAGACTGTGTCATGGTCACTTTGGTTAATGAGGGTAAAATCTCCATATTGGAAAACCTGAAATCTGTGTTTTTAACAAACAAGGAATGGATGGAACAACACTTTGCCTTTGGCAGCAGTGAGAAAATCAGGCTGCTTGAAGTGAAGTGTCCATTATGAGAAATGACTGGAGGTGAGAGAAGCTTCCTTGATAAAACAAGTTTGACTTTTATGCAGGGGAAATGGTAAGTGGGAGATGGGGCAATGCATGGTCATATGAATTCCAATATTAGGGCCTCACTTCATTTTAGAAATACTTCTCAGATGGCAATTTGAGGATAGTCAGAGTCCCTTTGGTCAGGTGGAATGTGATTTCTGTGATTCAGATCTGAAGCACTAATAGCCAGGAATAAGGTAGGAGAGAAATTATTCAGAAGTGGAATCTATAAACCTAGTGATTGATCCAGTGGAGAAAAGGAGAAAGCTAGTACCTGATTTCTCAGAAGGGAAATTATTAACATCTCTAGTAAATGATTAACATTTGCTTTTATTAAATTGAAACTATGGGAGGAAAAGCCAGTTTTAATATAGAGTATTTGATTATAGATTTAGACATGTTGAGAAGGAGGTGGCATATTCCCTGTTACAGACACAAACCATTCTTGTACCTGGTTGAGAATAATTAAACAAGGGCATAGCAGAGAAAGCAAGATGTACTTGTAGAAACATTTGTAGTCAGTACTGAGATCAGAGTTCAAGGCTAGAGATCACTAATGATAGAGTTGTCAATCCCTGCCATTTTGTGACATTGTAAACCAGTCCTAAGTAGTTGAGGTGTTGAAACAAAAGGGAGCATAGATACCTTTATCCAGCCATAAATAATTTTTAAAAAACAGGCAAGATACTATTAGAGGAGGTCATCAGGAGGACCTGACTACTGGTTGAACTTTGAGCAAGACCATAGCAATCAGTGGCACCTCATCCCATCTCCTGCTCTTGGAACAAATAGTCTGCCCACTGTTCTCATGGTAGGAGCCATTTTCAAGGACACAGACTTGAGAGAGCAAGAGGTTTTTGAGACCATCATAACTGAGTACATGACTGAACCTAGTTGAGGTCTCTGTTTAAACTTTTAAGATTCTGGCAGATGAGTGCAAAATCTACTCATCTTTGCAGTCATTCAAGACAAGCCTTCTATGAAAGCTTCCTTGTTTATTAAACTTGCCACCTACCAGTCCAGAGTGGTCTGTTTCTTTCCTTGGCCTTGCTCTCCATGCATGGCAGGCTAGTTTTTGAACCAACAGATGCAGAGGCAAACCAGCCAGGTTTAGTGGTGAGAGACTCATTGTAGTGATCAAACACAAGGTGTGGCCATGAAGCCACATGGTGCAAAACCAAGAGGGAAAGGGACCTGAAATTTACAGTGGGAATGTGGGGAACAGAGACAAGCACTGAGGCAAGCAAGGAGGAGAGCAATGGCGCTAAGAATGAGCCCAGAAGGACGGGAAAATTGATTCTGATATTAGCGTATCAAAAAATTAAGATTTTTAGATGTGGAAGTGGTTTTGGATTTTAGGATACTGGAAAGGTCACAAGGCTATACCACAGAAATGAAGAGAAGCACAAGGTCCCTGTCACTAAAGTGAGAATAGCACTGCAAGGCCACTGATTTGAGCTGCGCTCTAGAAGATTTGCTGGGAGTGTAACACTAAATTACTGAAAGTGAAGCTACACTGTAATTATTTGAAGGTTTAAGGGGACATCGGGGCCCCATAGCATAGGGGGACTTTCTGTACAAGCCTCAGGAACAGCAGAGGATAAGCGACCTAGGTCTGTGCCTAGAAAGCACATTTCAGTACACAATTTATAGCCAGTGGCTATGCTGAGACACCCCACAGGCCAGAGCATGGATGTAGAAACTCCTTAACACTCTGAGATAGGGGGCTAAGCCAACAATTGACATGGTCACTTAATTCAGATTAAAACTGAAATAACAGGAGGTAGGTCAGGCCACATCTGATCTGATCAAAGGCAACATCTTGAACAATTATTCCTAGAGACCTCATTGGTATCAGATGGCTTTTTCAGACATCAGTTGCTTCTGGAGGCATTACCTGGGTTTTGTACAAAGGGCTCTCTTCTTTGGTACTTTCACTGTGACAGACTCACATGAATTCAAGAGAGAAATTCCTTCTGCCTGGGGCCAGTGAATTTACTCTTTTAGATTAAAAGGTTTCTGGGTTTGGAATCAGAACATGGATGCAGAATTGATGGTCCGACTCTGATTACTTGTGCCCTCAGACTGGTTATGTAATCCCAACAATGTGATTACTGATCACTGAGATGTCTTGGAGCCACCATCAATGTCATCACTAGAAATTAAAGACACTGGACAGCTCTACCAAGCAAGCTGCTGCCCTGTGGTCCATGGGGGTCAATGAACAATCTAAGAGAATCCACTGCTAAGGTCCCTGAAGGACCAAGAGATATAACATAGGAGGCAGCAGGATATGAAGACCATTATGGTACCTATGGGACTTCCCAGCTGGCTCAGTTATAAAGAATCTGCCTCCAAGCAGGTGATGGGGGTTTGGTCCCCGAGTCAGGAAGATTCCCTAGAGAAGGAAATGGCAAAGCACTCCAGTTTTCTTATCTGGACAATTCTGTGGATGGAGAAGCAAGGTGGACTACAGTCCATAGTGTCGCAAAAGAGTTGGACGTGACTTAGTGACTGAACAGCAACAACATGGTACCTTGTGCCCATGTGGATATGACATCAGTATATCTGAAAATGATGGTTATTTCCTGAAAACTGACACATCCACTTTGTCCAAACCATTTTAAGCTTTCCTGTAAAGATCAGAGTCCCAGTCCTCATTGCTTACTTAATCTAACAAATGCAGAAGACAGATCTTATTGTTTGATCATTTATTTTTTAGTAAGAAATAGCAGTATCGTATTTCTTTTCAATTCTTTCTGCTGGGCAAAAACAAATTAAACAAAATAATACTTGTAACTTTCAGTTTTTCTTAGTCACTTTTATTTTTCCCATCAAACAATTCACATGCTATAAGAATCATGTAGAAAGAAGTAATGATTTCATATATACAACTTAGAGTCTTTTGCGTCATTTTGAGACCATGTTATGTAATGATTAAAAGCAAAAGCTCTGGTCCCAGACAGTCTAGAGTTAAAAATATCAGTTCTGTCACTACTAGTTACATGAAAAAACAAAAAATTTACTTTGACTTAATACGACTTCAGTTCCCTCTAAAGTAAAGTAGACTTTGCAATAATAGATTTAATTTGTCAGAGTATTGTGAAGATTCAATGTAAAACATTAACAATAGTGTCTGAAAAAAATAACCAATGAATAAGTGTTAGCCCTTAGTATCAAAATATATACTTCTATATTTTAAGCATATGTGTTTTAGCAAATGCAAATTTCAAGGGGCCACTCAGTTTCTATTCATGATTTCATTACTCTTTCAGATGGGATGAATTAGATAGTAGCATTATATCAATAGCCTAATTATTATAGAAATTCCCTCAATATGTGAAGATTATAAAATTTTTATAATTACTCCTCCTCTGATCTCTCCATTTACATCTGCTAAAAGATTTAGGATTTAAAGCTAAATCCCTTTGAAAGAGATTTGGGGAGGAAGTTGAGATTAACTCTAAACATGGTTAATAGACCTCTGGATCTCTATAAACCAAGATTTTCTCTGCCCTCTGTTATGAACCACAGGAAAACATTTCTCCTGGAGGCTTTCAGAGCACTGTATAGACAGCTGCATGCTGAATGATTAGTGTGCAAACAGAAGACATAAGAAAAGCTGCTGGAATCAGTAGCAGAGTTAAAGGTCTTATACACGACTAGATGTTCTACTCTACTATAAATCCTCTCACAGAGATGCCATGATTAATTTTTATGGGCTAGGAGAAATTGGGGTATTTTTTGAGATTATAAGGGGACTCCCAGATCCCAGTGCAATTTGAGAAGACAGCTATTAAGAGAGGATCTGGCTGAAAGACTATCAGAGGAACTAAAGTTATGCAAAGCAACATAGATAAGATAAGTCCTAAGGGATTGGTTCACAAATTAGAAAGTAAGCAACAAAATGAGCCCATCTGGCAGCAGAAATGAATACACTCTGGAGTTACACGACTGTTAGATATTAAATGATTTTCAGTGTATCATTATAGGAAGTTTTTCTCACATCAGACCCTCACTTATTGATGGGGACTTTCGGTCCACTGCCATTAGATGTACAGTTTTCAATTTTGCTCTTTACTATTGACTAGGAGAATAGGAATGTAGCCATAGGGCAGGGCAATGACTTTTTAAAATTTATTTAATAAATAATTATTCAACATCTAAAACAGAGCAAGTGCTCTTCTGAGCATTGATAGTGGTTTGTGTGTGTGCGTGCTAAGCCACTTCAGTCGTGTTGTCCTCTGTGAGACCCTGTGGACGGTAGCTCACTAAGCTCCCTCTTCATGGGATTCTCCAGGCAAAAATACTGAAGTGGGCTGCCATGCCCTCCTCCAGAGGGTCTTCTTTACCCAGGGATCGAACCTGTGGCTCTTATGACACCTGCATTGGCAGGTGGGTTCTTTACTGCTAGTGCCATCTGGGAAGCCCCGTATTGGTTTATATACACTTTAATTATTGATTTCAACAGACATTTGCTATTACTCATACTCTTTCATAGTAACTTTTTCATTAAGTAATTTTGAACTGAAAAGTAAATACTAAAACATATTTTATTTAAAAGTTGGGGAATTGATAAGCAGGTTGGAGTTAAGTTTATACTCTGACAAGAGACTATAGATATGGAGAATTTATTGACTTTAATTTTTTCATTTATATAAACTGTTCTGAGAGATCTAAAGATAGGATAACGCACCAATATCAGCAATAAAAAGTACCCTAGGCATTATTTCTTATTTAAACCAACTTGATTGAGGTGTAAATAGCAAACAATAAAATGTACACATTTTAAGTGTTTAGTTTGATGAAATTTGAGAAATGTATACATCTGTGTTATCAGAAATATAATCATGATGTAAAATACTTCCATCAGTTCCAAAATGTTTACCCGTTCCCCTTTCAGTCCCTCTGTTCTTTCCATATTCTGCCCCAGGCAAACAATGTACTCTTTGTTCCTATATATTAGATTCACCTTTAAAATAGTGGCAATTATTTATTGCATATGTATGATAATTAGCAAAAGAGAAAACACTCAATTATTGAAATATGTTGTTTCAAAGTCTAATTGAATTCCAAATATCTTACAGGATGATTTCACAGTAACTGTAGCTTTACAATCACAAAGGGTGGTCAGGGACTACATTCAGGAGACTAGATCTACTGGAAAGGCTCGTGCTCTATTTTTCCTTATGTGATTAGCCTTGTAAGGCTAATAATGTAAAATACGTGAGTAGGAGAATCATAGAATATTAGAACAGGAGGGCATTTAAGACAACAGATTCTGAGTGTATACAAGGCAGCTAAAATTGAGCCCTTCAAAACCTGACCGAAAGTCATCTAAATAGTAAGAGGAAGCAAATGGAAGAGGAAATTGACTCCAGTAATAGTCCTCAAGTTGTGTATTTTGGAAAATAAGTTAAATGTTTATTTCTTTTTCTCTAGGGCAACAGAATTATATATTTCTAATGCTATGCTTCTTTTTTCCCTTAATAATCTGTCATTTCTAATCTCCCATTGTAGCTATTTATGTAAACTTGAAATGTTTCACCTTGTTTAGCTGAAATAATCATAGCAATGCTTTCATTACTCTTTGACCCTTTAATGTTAGGAAGTCACACAGCTTATAAATGACTCTAGTCTGGCTAGTGTTTATTGATAGGCATATTGCCATTATGACACTGTAAACCAATTTTGGTTGAACTCAACAAACATTTGACAATAACATCAGCTCCAAGCTTGCGTTTATGGAGGATTTAAAATGTCATAAGCCACATACACATACATTGTCTCAAAATATTATCTCCTTTTTTCTGAAATGAGAAAACTGATGCTGGCTGGATGAAGATTTTCCTGGGATCATAGAGGTGTGAGAGATTCAGTGAGGAAGACTAGAGCCTCATTCTTCTTACTTCTGCTCTGGGGCTTTCCTCAAGGTTCCAGTAGAAGTTTCCATCACTTTCACTCATGTTTAACCCTGTCTCCCCCAAAGTTCCCCCTCTACTCATTAGCTATACATCCCTCCCTTCTCCTCACATTTCTGCATGGTGACAAGTTAACCCTGTGTTAGTTATTGACAAATATTTTAAATATGTTTGAATATCAGTCGAAATTTCTGACCATGCAAATTTTTTTTTCCTTTTTTCTCTGCAGCTGACTTTTGAGATTAGCACTGTACTTCTTAGCCAAATACGGCATTTGTTTATGTTTTTGAAGTCCATAGTAATATTTATGGCTCAGCATGATCCAATTTTGATTTTAGGAATAGGAGAGACTTGGACTAAGATCAGGGCAAGATTAACTCTGCCTGGCGTCTGTGTCTCCAATTCTGCAGGGGTCAGGAGCTGCCCTCCACTCTTATTTTCATGAGGCCTCTTGAGTCCTAAACGTATTTCATTTAAACAACAAAAGGAATTTCCCTCCAGGCCTGTCTCATGGCTATTTGGAACTTTCAGCTTCCTTTTTGTATTAACTCCTTCACTGTCTCTCTCTATCTCTCTCACAAATGGCAATAGACAAACCACATATTGATGTAGAGTTCCTATAAGGCTGATAGAGCCAAAAATACTGTCAATCCATAAAAGAAAATTGTACTGAAGAGTAGTTTAGATAACCAGCAGACTTTATGGGAACAAAAGATAATGATCAATTTTGGAAGTCTAAGATACTGAGATTGGGAAGTCCGTTTTTTTTACTATAACTAAACCAATCCTGTCTTGATGACTAATTATATTTTAGTGTAATTTTTTCAAAAATATATTAATAAAAATGATATATAAGAATATTTTATTGTTTCTGCTGTATTATTACTCATATTAACAGATTTTATACATTAACTCACTCAGAAAAATCAATAAACTTTAAATATTTTGAATTGTTTACTTAAGAAAAGATAATTCTGTCCTATCAGTTGAAGATATTGTCATGTAAGAGATGTAATTTTGGAGTAAAATAAATATTTTTAAAAATATAGAAGAAATGAAAAAACAAGAATGCTCATACATTTAAAATATATATATTGAAAGATTTCTCACTGACTCCAAGGTATCAGTAAACATTGTTCAACAACAGATCTTAAATGATGCTGAACCCGTGAGTATAAAACATACTTATTGTCACACGAGTGTATGTTCCTTGGTTCTTTGTCTCGTCACAACAAAGATTTGGAGCGACGGACATTAAAGCCCTCAGCGCATCACAGCTCTTGGGTCTTGGACAAACTGTGCTACAGCTCTTAGGCAAATCAGTGTTACAGCTCTATTTTATTTAGAAGATAGCAGGAGAATCCAAGACTTGAAGAGAAGAGAGTGGAGGAGTGCGTGGGGAGGGAGGGAGAGAGAGTGAGAGAAAGAGAGAGTGAGAGAGAGAAAGAGAGAGAGAGATAGAGCGCATGCACGCAGGAGAGAGAGTCCGAGAGAAAGCTCTTTGGCTCCTCCTTTTATATGTTTTTTCCGCCACCTGGGCCTGCCCTATGCAAATTGGGCTTAGCCAGGAGTGCTGTTTGTTCTGTTTGTTCTGCCTGAAGTCTTCACTCTGGTCCTCGGACCTTCCTTGTCTTTTAGCCACTGCCACTTTGGACTCCTTCTACCTACCTAACACTTATTAAATGTGATAATCCTAGTCATATAACATGTATAGTTGATCCTTAAACAACATGAGTTTGAACTGTTTGGGTCCACTTATGCTAATTTTTTTCAATAGAAAATATTGCGTTACTACATAATTCAAGGTTGGTTGAATCAAGGATGTGAACAGTGCATATGGAGGAACCACCTAACAGGAAGGCCAACTACAACTTCTATGTAGATTTTCAACTTCACAGAGGGTTGGTACTCCTAACCTTCAAATTTTACAAAGGACAGCTATATATCAAGTCTTTTAATTTTGTTTTAAACCAGATTCAGCTAATTGATTTTTTTGTTGTTGTTTAGTCACTCATTCGTATCTGATTCTTTGCAACCCCATGGACTGTAGCCTGCCAGGCTCCTCTGTCCATGGGATTTCCCAGGTAAGAATACTGAAGTGAGTTGCCATTTCCTTCTCTAGGAGATCTTCCTAACCCAGGGATTCAAGCTGTGTCTCCTGCATTGGCAGCAGGTTCTTTACCTCTGAGCCACTGTTAAATAATTCTACCGCTGTTTTCATGATATATGGTGGAAATCTGTTATTTGAGCCTATGCATTTCACCTGTGTTATTTGGTAGCAACATATCTCTCTTTTTTTGTGAAAATCATCGGTGGTACTTACCTTGGACAATCTTACTCCTTCTGTAAGGTTATGCTGACAACTCAGGAACTGATAAGGTATGATCAAACCACGGCTGTAATATATGTTACAGGACAGGAGATAACAGAAGCAAATTTAAGTAGAATTCTTCATAAAGTTTTCAATTATTAAAAAAAGACTTGCTCTTTCTGCTGTGATTGTTGACCAGCTATTTCCTAAATTTGTATGTGGCTTCTGGCAACTAGCCTATACTAGAGAAGAACTCGAAAAGAAAGGAAAAGACAGATTCATAGTGAAACCATTGTAATTTTTCTGAGTATATAAAACAATAGTGAGAAGGTCAGGGCCTTTCTAACATCAGTTGAATGATTAGAAAAAATTGCAGTTTAAAGGTGCTTTGTCTGAACTTCCAAAATCATGGAAGCAAGGAACTGCCTCCTTCTTCCTCCAAACAGAAACAGTACTTTTGGCAATGAGATCCTAATCTAGTTGAGATAAGTTCTGTTTGTTATGGAAATACTTTATGTATTATTATTATTAGCATAACAATGATTATTTGAAAAAAAATGATTATATGATCTCTTTATTTTGTACAAACAAGACAAATGGGGAAATGTACTTCATTAAACTGTAAGTGAGAGATCAAGGAAGGAAAGAAACCTTAATGACCTAAAGGAAAATAAAATTTCAGTAGAAAATAATAGGGAATTAGATTGGCAAAAATGTTACTTACTTCTTAGAGTGATGACTTTTTATCTCTCTTGCATACATTTTTATTGTTTAGATATGATTGTGCTTGGGTATATGTGCTTATATTTTGACATTTTCAGCTGTTATTCACATTAGAATCCATTGCATCCAAGTACTATATTTACAACCTATTATGAATGCTTCTGAATTCTGCGCAATTGGATATTGCATACATGTTTGAGACAGTCTTCTGTGAACCATGTACAGGAGTGTTAGCCCATAACTTTGAAATATTCCATGTGGCTGGACAGAATATATTGTGATTTACTTGAAGTTTGAGGAACGTTGATAATCATCCAAGAGGTAAAATGTTATTTGTATACGCTATTCTACATATACATAAGAATATGTGTACCCTTACTTGCATGCTTTCTAGAACATTATCAACATATCTTGCAGAAGACTAAAATCATTTGTTTATAAAATTAAGTCATCAATTTTATTCTTAAAATTTGTTTCCATAAAAAAAATCCTAAACTAACAATACATATACTTGCAAGCTCAGTCATTTCAGGAGTATCCAACTTTTTGCAACCCTATGGACTGTAGCCCACCAGGCTCTTCTGTCTATGGTATTTTCTAGGCAAGAATGCTGGAGTGGGTTGCCATGCCCTCCTCCCAATCCAGGGATCGAACCCATGTCTCCTGGGTATTCTGCATCACAGGTGGATTCTTTACCATTGAGCCACCAGGGAAGCCCAACAGTACATATGCTGCTGCTGCTAAGTCACTTCAGTCGTGTCTGACTCTGTGCGACCCCATAGACGGGATATAGATCAACCTAATAACATTCTGTTACTGTTTTACAAGGTGTACCCAAAATATTGCTATACTTTCTCTTTGCTTCAAAATACTTATAATATGTCAGATTTCATTATGTTAACCATTTGTGTTAACACCAGTAGCTTTATCACAATTATGCTTCTCTACCTTTTCTTAATGTTATGCTAGTAATAGCCTTATTTCAGTAGTTCCATGACGGCATTAAAAAGCCTGCAGAACACTCCCCAACATTTGTTTTTAATTAAGATTCTTTAGAAATTAGATAGCTGAGCATAAGCTCATAGCATGGATACCTGCCAAGAATTAACAATAGTTACGTTACTGAACTATGTTGCTTAGTAACAAAAGCAATAATAGCATTTTCACAACATTTTAATAATACATTCAAATTGTCCCCATGTTCTCATAACCAAATATATGGCAAAAATACTCACATTTATTACATAAGCACCCTTGTGAAATATGCAGTTTGTCTTTTGTTATGTTCTTTTTTATATTTTGTCAGTTTTCCACTTTATCTTGGCAATATGTTCTGTGCCACAATATGTACCAAATGGAGACATAGAAACAACAAAAACATAATCCAGAAGCGATAATTTTAGAACTGAAAAATATATTTTCTGAAATAAAGAGATTTTCATGGATGGACTTAATAGCTAAATAGACATGACAGAGGAAAGATAAAAGAACTTTGTAATAAATCAATGAAAATTATCTAATGTAAAAGATGGGGAGAAAAATAAATGAACAAGGATTTGTTTGTTTGTTCAAAGAGAACAACACGTGTAAATGGAATAGTACAAGGAGAAACAGTTGAGGACAAAAATATTTAAGAAAAAATGTTTAATATTTTTCAAATTTGCTGAAAAACATGTACTTGCAAATATAGCTTTCTCAGTGGATATCAGGTTGGAAAAAGGGAATAAACTGCAAAGTAGTGTACATCATATTCAAACAGTTGAAAGCCAAAAATAAAAATTAGATATTGAAAGTAATAAGAGATAATTAATGTATTACACAGAGACACAATTACATTTAATGACTGAGTTCCTTTCAGAATTCTTGTAGGCAAGAAAAGATGGAAACAACATTTTTAACGTGCTGAAAGAAAAAAAAAGTCTGACAACACAGGATTCTATATACATCAAAACCATTCTTCAATAATTAAGGTGAGATAGAATATTTTCAGGTATAAGAAAACCAGAGGAATACATTACCAATTGATGGTTCTAAAAGAAGCATTAAAGGGAAATTCTTCAAGCTATAAGAAAATGATAGCAGAGGAAGGACTATGTTCTCGGAAAAGAAGGAAAAACATCTAAAATATGAGAGTAGTTAAAATTTATTTTTTTTCAAATTTGCCATTTTCTTCTCAATCTTGATTGCTGTGGTTTTTCAGTCACTCAGTCGTGTCTGACTCTTTGCAATCCCATGGACTGCAGCACACCAGGGTTCCCTGTCCTTCGCCATCTCCTGGAGTCTGCTCAAACTCATGTCCATTGAGTTGGCGATGCCTTCCAACCATCTCATCCTCTGTTGTACCCTTCTCCTCCTGCCTTCAATCTTTCCCAGCATCTGAGTTTTTCCAATGAGTCACGTTTTTCGTATCAGGTGGCCAAAGGAGCTTCAGCCTCTGTCCTTCCAATGAATATTCAGGGATGATTTCCTTTAGGATTGGACTTCCCTTGTGGCTCAGCTGGTAAAGAATCTACCTGCAGTAGGGGAGACCTGGGTTTGATCCCTGAGTTTGGAAGATCCCCTGGAAAAGGGAAAGGCTACCCACTGTAATATTCTGGCCTAGAGAATTCCATGAACTGTATAGTCCATGGGGTCACAGAGTTGGACACAACTGAGTGACTTTAAATTTCACTTTTTTCTTCCTTTACGATTGACTGGTTTGATCTCCTTGCTGTCCAAGGAACTCTCAAGAATGTTCTCCAGCACCGCAGTTCGAAGGCATCAATTCTCTGTGCTCAGCCTTTTTTGTATTGTTCAGCTCTCACATCCATATATGGCTACTGGAAAAACCATAGCTTTGTCTATAGGGGCCTTTGTCAGTAAAGTAATGCCTATATATTTTAATACGCTGTCTAGGTTTGTCATTGCTTTTCTTCCAAGGAACAAGAACCAATCACATTTATATCTATATTCATACCCATATCTGTCTGTGACTATATCTATATAAAGCATAGTTTTATAGATTTGAAAGTATATAAATTTAGGGCAACAGCTGTGACAAAATTGTAATGTTTTAGGCTAAGTACTATAGAAATATACTATGAAGTTTACTACAATACATAAATAACCTATAAAGATTTAAGTTTTTACATTGTAATCCTTATTTCCATTTTTAAAAATGAAAAAGAAAAATCTATAGCTAAAAAGCAAAACTGAAAAATATAAATGCAATTCTAAAACATGTTTAAATAATCCAAAAATGATATAAAAGAGAATCAAAAGCACAAAAACAGAGATGGAAAGCAGAAAACACAAAAAAAGTTAATCAAAAAGCAATCATGTCAGATACATTAGTTGTTAACAGATTAAGCAATCCAAGTAAAAGTAACACTTTACGATAGATTTTAAAAAGCAAAACCAACTCCCTGTTATCTACAAGGAATATGTTTTAAGATAATTTTAATTTAAAAGAAAATGAATGGAGATATAGATATATACACATATACTTCAAGCTTTAAGCATAAGACTGAAACACTTAAGTAAAGTTTTTCAAGACAAAATGTGCTACTAGAAATTTCATAAATGATAAAAGATACATTCATCAGAAAAATATAGTAATCATAAACATCTATGAACTCAGTAGCAGAACTTACAAAGGCACGAAAAAACAGAGGACAGAGAACTGAGCAGTCTCATTATCACAGTTGGAATTACTAGCATCCATTTCTCGACAACTGATGGAACAACGAAAAACAAAATCACCCAATTCATAAAGCTCTAAATGATGTTTTCAACACTATCAGCCACCTTTACTTAATTGAAGTTTAGAAAATAAAAGGATAATATATATTCTTTTTAAATTCAAAAGATACATTTACCAGGATAAACAGTGTTCTTGGATATAAACAATTCTTGATAACATTTAAAACACTGAAATTATACAGAGTATTTATTGATATCAAAGAGTATACACGTATGATGGAATTGAGTTAGAAAAAATAAAAATAATATAACTAAGAAAGGCCCTAGTACCTGAAATTTATTTATAATTAAACCATGGGTCAAAGAAGAAATCATAAGAAAAATTAGAATATATTTCAAATTGAATGCTAATGGAAGCATGTACCAAATTTGTGGGATACAGTTAAGGAAATGTTTAAAGAGATCTTTATAGCTATGTAATTCATATATATGTATATATGCATATGCATTATATAATGGGTTTTATAAAATAATTCTATAAAAAATTGCTGAAACTTAATAATTGAATATTTCCCATTAAAATTTTAGAGAAAAAGACCAAATTAAATGTAATTAAAAATATTATAAAGATAATAGACATCAATGAAAAAGGAAATAAACATATGATAAATTAACACAAAAGGTGTATTCTTTGAAAAGGTTAATAATATTGATAAGCCCTAAGCCCTAACAAGTTTTCATCAAAAGGAAGTATAGTCATGCAAGAGGTTATGTAAATAGAGATGCTATATGTTTTTGAAAGGATTCTAAAAGGATATCATTAACAACTGTATAATAATACATATGGCAACTTAGATGAAATAAACAACCCATTCAGCAAGTGCTGCTGTGAAAGCTAACTTCACACAAGTTACTATGATCAAAACTTGCCTCAGCTTGCTTTTTGCTCCAAAGATTTTTGTGTGTTTTGGCTCTCCCACACTCCTGAACCAGAAAGTGCAAGTGTAGTACCACCCATAACCTTGGCCAGTGGGAAATGAGGAACAAGAGCCAAAGGATATGTACTCTCCTTTTTAATCTTTTCAGATGACAACTAGGGTAGGCATTCTACAGCAAGTCTCAGATGCCTCAATGGATCCCAGTGGAGTTAAGCCTCCATCACTCACAACTTAATTAGAAATTCTTACATTGGCTTTGTCTTCTTCCTTCTCTTGTTCTTCCTAGCTCTCCATCCCAGTTTCCTGACATTACAAACACAAACAAACTATCCATAAGCAAACCAGTGTCTTAGATTCAGATTTCTGGGGAAAATATGACATCAGTGAGACCAGAAAATCTGAGAAATATCTGGAAAGTAGCAACTGGAATTGGGAGTGACAGGAAAGGGAAAAAAAAAAAAAAATGAGCAGAATAATCATTTGATTTGCTAATGATCTCCAAGTGAATAACTCAAAAAAAAAAAAAGGATATTTTTTCTTCTCAATTTTCCTATCCATCAGGACTCAGACATAGCTCTGACCCACACCATCTTCACTCAAAAATATGTTTGGAAGAGATATTTTCTCTCTGGAATAATGACAATGTCATATCACAGGGATAAGGAAAGCATAACATTTCTACTCACATTTTGTTACACAAAGCTTGCCACGTGGCTACATTGTGTTCAATTGTACAAGATATATAATCCTTCAGTAGGAAGAGTTTCCAAATATTTATAAAAATTGATAGACATTCAACTCAGTAAAACTCAGAAAGAAGTTAATGGCAGAACAATAACAAAAGTTGACCAACTATTTGGTCACAAGATTACTTTCAGTTTTTTAAAAAATGTAGATGATGAAAAATCTCTCTAAATGTAGTAGAATAAATTTTAATAAATTTTAAATAAGGATACTTCAATTTCAAAAGTGAAGGATTGTTTCCTTTTGGACATTAGTTTTCCTGTAAAAGAGATGGTTTGCAATGAAAGTATTTGCATCAAAAACAAACAAAAATTTAGCACTGTAAATTTTTCTTCTTGTCTTAACAGTTCCAACATTACAAGCTTGCTTGTAACATATATTTTATTTTCCTAAACTAAAATTTTTGTTTGGTGAAAAATTATTATAAAAGACATATTTTTCATAGAAATAAAATGGAAATTGGAGTAGGAAATGGCAACCCACTACAGTATTCTTGCCTGGAGAATTGAGGGACAGAGGAGCCTGGTAGCTACTATCCATGGGGTCTCAAAGAGTCGGACATGACTGAGCAACTTCACTTTCCACTTTTTCGACTTTTTTTTTTTAGGACTTCCCTGGTGGCTCAGACGGTAAAACGTCTGTCTACAATGCGGGAGACCGGGGTTCAATCCCTGGGTTGGAAAGATCCCCTGGAGAAGGAAATGGCAATCTACTCCAGTACTATTGCCTGGAAAATCCCATGGACAGAGGAGCCTGGTAGGCTACAGTCCATGGAGTAGCAAAGAGTCGGACACGACTGAGCGACTTCACTTTCAACTTTTTCGAGCGACCAACACGCACAAAACAGAAATAACTTCTAACAAAATATGTTACAGTATTTGTAGGCTCCATAAATATCAGCTGAATGTTAATTTTAAAAAAACTTGCAATTTTAAATTGTAGTTTATTTTATTGATGACAATGGTTGCTGATAACATCTGCATTAGGATTCATGCATTTTCATAAGTAAATTAGCGTTCTGAGTGGGTTTAAAATGTGCTTATTTTAATAAAAGAATAGTCTTGAAATCTTAATGACACTTTTCACTCTCAAATTTACAGAGTGAATGATTATATTATTTTTAAAAGGAATTATATTGCCTATAATTCCATTGGTAACTCCATCTCAAATAATGCCAGAAAATCACTAGCTTGACCTTAAAATGTCAACATGCCTTCATTGTCGGAGATTAAACTTGTGTCATATATCTGGTACTGATTTTAGCCAAACTATTATGGAATTATAGATGTCATCATACTGTTTGATGAAGTATGAAGTTTCATGAAGAACTGCAAATGAAGACATGCAGTTTCATTTCCCCAACTAAGTCCTCAGTGTAGTAAATGTGCAGATGTCAAACGGCTACAGCTTCAAGTACATACCCAAAAGGATCCATGGTATTTAATTAGCTGTTTCTCCTAACTTCTAACAACCTTGTACATCTACCAGGAAAAGTGAGTATTTATATTAAGAAAAAAAGGTATAAAGTTTGTAACCACCACCAGAGAATGTTGATTGAGGCAAGCATAATACTGGATGGGAATACATTTTCATTTAATCATCTCGAACGGTTTAAGGAAAACACATCTTGAGGCTAGGTCGAGGTGAATACTTGGAGCAGAGACTCAGAACTTCTTTTGAGCCAGAAAAGATGGATAATATGTGTGACTTCAAACCATTTATTTGAGCACTGCACTTAATTATACTCCCCAGGCTAAGAGAAGGCAGCATCCTGTCATAATGTCTGCAATACCATGATTCGCCAAACACATATTTTTAACTAATGGATTTAAAATGCCTCATAGATATTGCATAACTATTCTAGTCCTTCTCAAGAGGGTGGGCTGGTCTGAATTTGGTAATAGCTACTGCTGGGATCCTTCAGCTAATAATTTAAGTTTAGCTTGTTGAATCCCATCCTTTTGTTTTATAACTTTAGTTTGTTTTTCATTTGCATGTATAAGTTGGCCATCTGCTTTGGTGACAGAGAGGAGGTGGCCAAGGAAAGGTTCTCAGACCAAGACTGCAGTGCTGAAAGCTTTATAAATCTATTGGATTCATGTAAACATTACTTCCCTAATCCAGATGTGGCATTATTGATAATGATTTATTACAATTATTTTTATTTTCAACACAAAAGCATGGAGGGGTTTGAAATCACAATTTATTTTCTTTGCTTACTGTGCAGTCCCATTTGTAACTGTATTTTTCTAAGTTTCAGGCCTGATTGTTCAGATGAGTGTGCCTGGCTGAAATATGTACATTATTTGAAGACAGTACTTCTAATTACTAGTATAAACTGGCCTCTGCAAATATTAGCAAAGACCATCAGCTGTATATTTCATCATTCTCCTTTTGCATTGCCTCTAATTTTTACTTCTTTGAAAATAAGGGATCAGAGTAAGTTTACTTCCAGTTTGTGTGGAACTGTGAAGGATGCCCTTCTAACTTGGAGTGGATCCTTTCTTGCTAGTTTCCATTTCTACCTGTCTTCTGGAATTGCTTGGATATATTGCCACCCTACTTATTTAACTTATATGCAGAGTACATCATGAGAAACGCTGGGCTGGAAGAAGCACAAGCTGGAATCAAGATTGCCGGGAGAAATATCAATAACCTCAGATATGCAGATGACACCACCCTTATGGCAGAAAGTGAAGAGGAACTAAAAAGCCTCTTGATGAAAGTGAAAGTGGAGAGTGAAAAAGTTGGCTTAAAGCTCAACATTCAGAAAACGAAGATCATGGCATCTGGTTGCATCACTCTATCACTTCATGGAAATAGATGGGGAAACAGTGGAAACAGTGTCAGACTTTATTTTTTGGGGCTCCAAAATCACTGCAGATGGTGATTGCAGCCATGAAATTAAAAGACGCTTACTCCTTGGAAGGAAAGTTATGACCAACCTAGATAGCATATTGAAAAGCAGAGACATTACTTTGTCAACAAAAGGTCCATCTAGTCAAGGCTATGGTTTTTCCTGAGGTCATGTGTGGATGTGAGAGTTGGACTGTGAAGAAAGCTGAAGGCAGAAGAATTGATGCTTTTGAACTGTGGTGTTGGAGAAGACTCTTGAGAGTCCCTTGGACTGCAAGGAGGTCCAACCAGTTCATCCTAAAGGAGATCAGTCCTGAGTGTTCATTGAAGGACTGATGTTGAAGCTGAAAATCCAGTACTTTGGCCACCTGATGTGAAGAGCTAACTCATTTGAAAAGACCCTGATACTGGGAAACATTGAAGGTGGAAGAAGAAGGGGGCGACAAAGTATGAGGTGGTTGGATGGCATCACCCACTCAATTGACATGAGCTTGGGTAAATTCCAGTCATTAGTGATGGACAGGGAGGCCTGGTGTGCTGCTGTCCATGGGGTTGCAAAGAGTTGGACAGAACAGAGCGACTGAACTGAACTGAACTGAAATCATATAAACAAAGCTAAAACATGCTGCATGCATGTTTCAGTTGTTTCAGTCCTGTATGACTCTTTGCAAACCCATAGACTGTAGCCCACTGGGCTCCTCTACCCATGAGATTCTCTAGGGAAGAATACTGGAGTGGGTTGTCATACTCTCCTCTAGGAGATCTTTCTAACCCAGGGATTGAACTCCTTCAGTTCAGTTCAGTTCCTCAGTTGTGTCTGACTCTTTGAGACCCCATGGACTGCAGCACGCCAGGCCTCCCTGTCTATCACCAACTCCCAGACTTTACCCAAACGCCTGTCCATTGAGTTGGTGATGCCCTCCAAACATCTCATCCTCTGTTGTCCCCTTCTCATCTCACCTTCAATCTTTCCCAGCATCAGGGTCTTTTCAAATGAGTTGGTTCTTTGCATCAGGTGGCCAAAGTATTGGAGTTTCAGCTTCAGCATCAGTCCTTCCAATGAATATTCAGGACTGATTTCCTTTAGGATTGACTGGTTGGATTTCTTTGCAGCCCAAGGGACTCCCAAGATTCTTCTCCAACACCACAGTTCAAAAGCAACAACTCTTTGGCACTCAGCTTTCTTTATAGTCCAACTCTCACCTTCATACATGACCACTGGAAAAACCATAGCTTTGACTTGACAGACCTTTGTTGGCAAAGTAATGTCTCTGCTTTTTAATATGCTAAGTTGGTCATATTTTTTCTTCCAAGGAGCAACCATCTTTTAATTTCATGGCTTCACTTAGCATCTGCAGTGATTGTGAAGCCCTCCAAAATAAAGTCTCTCACTGGTTCCATAGTTTCCCCATCTATTTGGCATAAAGTGATGGGACCGGATACCATGTTCTTAGTTTTTTGAATGCTGAATTTTAAGCTAGCTTTTTCACTCACTTCTTTCACTTTCATGAAGAGGCTCTTGAGTTCTTTGCTTTCTGCCATAAGGGTGGTGTCATCTGTGTATCTGATGTTATTGATATTTCTTCCTGCAATCTTGATCCCAGCTTGTGCTTTATCCTGCCCATCATTTTGCTTGATGTATTGCATATAAGTTAAATAAACAGGGTGACAATATATAGCCATGACACACTCCTTTCTCGATTAGGAACCAGTCTGTTGCATGTTCTGATCTAACTATGGTTTCTTGACCTGCATACAGATTTCTCAGGAGGCAGGTCAGGAGTCTGGTATTTCCCATTTCTTGAAGAATTTTCCACAGTTTGTTGTGATACACACAGTCAAATACTTTGGCATAATGAATAAACAAAAACAGATGTTTTTCTGATATTCTCTTGCTTTTTCAATAATCCAATGAATGTTGCCAACTTGATCTCTGCTTCCTCTGCCTTTTCTAAATCCAGCTTGAACATTTGGAAGTTCGTGGTTCACATATTGTTGAAGTGTGGCTTGGAGAATTTTGAGCATTACTGTGCTAGCATGTGAGATGAGTGTAAATGTGTGATAGTTTTAACATTCTTTGACATTGCCTTTCTTTGGGATTGGAATGAAAAGTGATTTTTTCCAGTCCTGTGACCATTGCTCAGCTTACCAAATTTGCTGGCATATTTTGTGCAGCACTTTCACAGCATCATCTTTTAGGATTTGAAATAGCTCAACAGGAATTCCATCACCTTACTAGCTTCATTCAGACTGATGCTTCCCAAGGTCCTCTTGACTTCACTTTCCAAGATGTCTAGCTTTAGGGGAGTGATCACACCATCGTGGTTATCTGGGTCATGAAGATCTTTTTTGTATAATTCTTTTGTGAATTGTTTCCACTTCTACTTAATATCTTCTGCTTCTGTTAGGTCCATACCATTCTGTCCCTTTTTGAGCCCATCTTTGCATGAAATGTTCCCTTGATATCTTGAATTTTCTTGAAGAAATCACTAGCCTTTCCCATTGTATTGTTTTCCTCTATTTCTTTGTACTCACTGATCACTGAGAAAGGCTTTCTTCTCTCTCCTTGCTATTCTTTGGAAGTCTGCATTCAAATAGGTATATCTTTCCTTTTCTTCTTTGCCTTTAGCTTCTCTTCTTTTCTCAGATACTTGTAAGGCCTCCTCTGACAACCAGTTTGCCCTTTTTCATTTCTTTCCTTTGGAGGTGGTCTTGATCACTGCCTATCACATTTAACCCCTTAAATCTATTTGTCATTTCCAGTGTATAATCTAAGGGATTTGATTTAGGTCATTCCTGAATGGCTTAGTGGTTTTCCCTACTTTCTTCAATTTCAGTCTGAATTTGGCAATAAGGAGTTCATGATTGGAGCCAAAGTCAGCTCCTGGTCTTGTTTTTGCTGACTGTATAGAGCTTCTCCATCTTTGGCTGCAAAGGATATAATCGATCTGATTTCGGTATTGACTGTCTGGTTAGGTCCATGAGGACCTTCTCTTGTGTTGTTGGAGGAGGATGATTGCTATCACTAGTGTGTTCTTTTGGTAATACACTATTAGCCTTTGCCTGGCTTCATTTTGCACTCCAAGGTCAAACTTGACTTTACTCCAGGTATCTCTTGACTTCCTACTTTTGCATTCCAGTTCCCTAAGATGAAAAGGACATCACTTTTTCATGTTAGTTCTAGAAGGTCTTGTAGGTCTTCATAGAACCATTCAGCTTCAGCTTCTTCAGCACTACTGATCAGGGTATAGACTTGGGTTACTGTGATATTGAATGGCTTACCTTGGCAATGAACAGAGATCATTCTGTTATTTTTGAGACTGCACCCAACTACTGCATTTTGGACTCTTTTGTTGACTATGAGGGCTACTCCATATCTTCTAAGTAGTAGATATAATGGTCAGAATGAATTAAATTTGCCCAGTCTAGACCATTTTAGCTCCCTGATTCCTAAAAGTTTGATGTTCACTCTTGCCATCTGCTGTTTGACTACTTCCATTTTACCCTGATTCATGGACCTAGCATTCCAGATTCCTATACAATATTGGTTTTTTACAGCCTTGGACTTTACTTCCATCACCAGTAACATCCACTACTCAGCATTGTTTTTCTTTGGCTCCATCTTTTCATGCTTTCTGGAGTTATTTCTCCACTGTTCTGCAGTAGCATATTAGGCAGCTATTGACCTGCAGAGTTTTTCTTTCAGTGTCCTATCCTTTTGACTTTTCCTATTGTTCATGGGGTTCTCAAGGCAAGAATACTGAAGTGGTTTACCATTCCCTTCTCCAGTGGACCACGCTTTGTCAGAACTCTCCACAATGACCCGTCCATCTTGGGTGGCCTTACATGGCATGGCTCGTAGTTTCATTGAGTTAGACAAGGCTGTGGTCCATATGACCAGTTTGATTAGTTTTCTGTGATTGTGGTTTTCATTCTGTCTGCCTTCTGATGGATAAAGATCAGAGGCTTATAGAGGCTTCCTGTTGGGAGAGATTGACAGTGGGGCTAAGATGGTCTTGTTCTGATGGGCGGGGCCATGCTCAGTGAATCTTTTATCCAATTTTCTGTTGATGGACAGGGCACTGTTTCCTCCCTGTTGTTTGACCTGAGACCAAACTATGGTGGAGATAATGAAGATAATAGTGACCTCCTTCAAAATGTCCCATGCAGGCACTGCTGCACTCGGTGCCCCCAACCCTGCAGCAGGCCACTGCTGACCCACACCTCCGTTGGAGATTCCTGGACTCTCACAGAAAATTCTGGGTCAGTCTCTTGTGGGGTCACTGTTCCTTTTTTCTGGGTCCGGGTGCATAGGTCCTGGTCATCTGCTCGATATTTCTATGGTGGGGTTAATGATGAGCTCCTCCAAGAGGGCTTACATCACAGGCTGTGTTACCAGGTCTCCTGCACCCAGACCCCCTTGCCCTGTGTCAGGCCACTACTGACCCATATTCCCCTCCCCACCTCTCAGGGAGATTGAACTCCTAACTCCCCCTTTTACTGCTGAGCCAACAGGAAAGTCCTTAGAATATGCTATGCTTCCCTACAGTGCATGATATGCTCAGGAGGCATAATTATAGTTGATTTTTAATCTCGAATATATCAATATTTAATCAACTGTGCCCTTACTACACATGATTATTTTGGGGAAGCTGGAATAACTCATCAATGTTTTTTTAACACTGACTCTCTGTGAAATAAGAATGTATAATTTTTTTCTAAGAAGTACAGAGACTGCAAGAAAAGTATATATGTGTGTATGTGAGTGTATGTGCATGAGTGCACATGTGCATCTATTTACACAACTAATATGCTAGTCACTTTAGCTGTAGTTTCTCTTTCATTTCTCACTGAATTCCATTGGCGGTAGGCACTGTTATCCACCTAAGCAGATACCAGACTTATATGTAGAGAGACGTGAATAAGGACATGGATGCGACTATCTATAACTATCCAGATTGAGTCCCTTAATCCAAACATGATGAGTCACAAAAAGTTATTTGCTTCTAATTTTGTATATGTTTCTTGTTCTGGCAAAGCTTCCTAGATCCTACTGATTTACTGCTCAAGGTAAATTGTTCTTTGAAGCTGTAAGATATTTGTTTGGGCTCATTTTCTTTGAAGTCAGGTCCTGTCTTACCAGCCTGTGTACTACGAGTCTGTAGTGACTATAATCATCCTGTCATGACTATGATTCACCATGCCTAGTTGCTGGCCACGGTATTATGGAAACTTCTGAGTCTGTACCTTGTGATGACCCATGGACTATTGACCAGGTTTCCTGTGGTCTAGACAGTGGCCTGAGGGAAAGCTAATTTTTGTTAATGTCTATTCCCTGAGCCATAGTACGTAAACATTGCTTATTTGGTATTTATTCAAAATTATCTCAAGAAACTTCTTTTCAATGTGTTTGAAATATTTGTGTCTACTCAGCTGTGTCTGACTCTTTGCGACCCCATGGACTGTAGCCTGCCAGGATCCTCTGTCCATGGAAATTTCCAAGCAAGAATATTGGAGTAAATTGTCATTTCCTACTCTAGTTATCGAACCCAAATCTCTTTCATCTCCTGCACTGGCAAATGGATTCTTTACCACTGTGCCACCTGGGAAGCCAAAGTCATCATTTAATTAGTTATAACCCTGAATATTTAGTACGTGTTTCTTATTTACTAAAGCACATTTTAGAAAGCGTTTCATTAAGGAAAATACTTATCACTTTATTATACTGTTTTTATATAACACAGTCAGTCTTTAGAAGTATAGCTAACACTCTGATAAGTCTGTTTGAATCATATCTAATACCCAAATATGGACCCTTTTTCTAAGATAGCACAATCTGCTAGTGCTCAATGTGTGGGAATTTTTTATTTGAAATATTTTCTTTTTGAATGAATGTATTTATCTGTGTATCTAACTATTAATATGTACCTACTTATCTATCAGGGCTTCCGAGGTGGCTCAGTGGGTAAAGAATCTGCCTGCAATTCAGGAGACCCAGGTTCGATCCCTGGGTTGGGATGACCCCCTGGAGGAGGGCATGGCAAGCCACTCCATCATTCTTGCTTGTAGAATCTCATGGACAGAAGAGTCTGGTCAGCTACAGTCCATATGGTTGCAAAGAGTCAGACAGGACTGATGTGACTGAGCATGCACATATGCACTTATCTATCATTCTTTTCTTAATTTCTCACAGATCATTATAAGAAAATCTAAGATAAAACAATGTACTTATTTAACAGTCAAATTAGATCTGAATCATTCACTTCACAAAACAACTTATTGCAAGTTTGCCTAGAGCCTTGAACAAATAATCGATTTACTGTAATTTCACTTAAGTAATTTCTTTCAAGAATATCTTAGTTACATTTCAAGAATAACTTACTACATTTCAAGGTGCCATTCGTATGTCCATGGGGAAAACAAAATAAATCAGCCTCTGTTCCTGGGCATCTGAGCTAACTAGATGGATAGTCAGATGGGTAACATACAAGTATAGCTGTTCAAGTGGTTTTTAAATAATTCATCTGTTTGTCCTGATTACTGCTAGGTCATATAAAGGTATGTCTTTTTTTTTTTTAATCAAGGGATTATTATAATTTCCTTAATCATAGCCACTCTGAAACTGCTAACAATCATGTTAGAGCTGAATCACTCACTTTATACAATAACTTACTGTTAAGTTAACCTAATGCCTTTAACAATCACTTTAGGAGTTTCTTATTCCTGTATGAATTCCTATAATACTGTTGGGGGGATATCCTCCTTTTGCCAGGGGTATGCTAGGAAGAAACTTCTTAACAGTTAGGCACATACCTTTTTCTCAGGATCCCTTCCATTCCTTGAAAGTTGTTAGAATCAGAGTGGGAACAAGTAGAGTAGTTCAGTGGATTAAATGCCAAGCTAAGACAGGGAGTTAGAGTCAAGCCTTAGAGAGGTGTCAGAAGCCGAACACTGGAGTATGTAAGATGCTGCAAGTGGACTAGAAGCAAAAGTCATAGTGTCATCAAACGGAGTCTTATAATACTGTAGCTTTAAAATTTAGAATCAAAATTCATGGACTTCCAGACAGTAGATCAACATAGAGATGAGATGGTTTCATTCAAACACCTGCCTACAAAGAATAGAGCAGAAAACCCAACAGGCTCCAGGGCATGGAGTTTTATCTTCATTTCCTGTTGATTCAAAGTACTTATACAAACTGACTAGGAAAAAGTTCTGCCCGAACTTGCATAATCTCAGTATTTCTATTTATAGTCATTTTGGGAACTATGAAACAGTAAAACATATTTATTTATTTCTGGTTTAGAGTTACAATATTTTGCTTTTGTGTGATCACTTCCCTCATTCGAATATTTTCTGCCATAAGCTTTCAGTTCAGTTCAGTTCAGTTCAGTAGCTCAGTCATGTCCGACTCTTTGCTGCTGCTAAGTCACTTTAGTCGTGCCCGACTCTGTGTGACCCCATAGACAGCAGCCCACCAGGCTCCCTTGTCCTTGGGATTCTCCAGGCAACAACACTGGAGTGGGTTGCCATTTCCTTCTCCAATGCAAGAAAGTGAAAAGTGAAAGTGAAGTCGCTTAGTCGTGTCCGACTTTTAGCGACCCATGGACTGCAGCCTACCAGGCTCCTCCATCCATGGGATTTTCCAGGCAAGAGTATTGGGGTGGGGTGCCATTGCCTTCTCCCGTCTGACTCTTTGCGACCCCATAAATCGCAGCATGCCAGGCCTCCCTGTCCATCACCATCTCCCAGAGTTCACTCAAACTCAGTCCATTGAGTCGGTGATGCCATCCAGCCATCTCATCCTCTGTCATTCCCTTTTCCTCCTGCCCCCAAGAGTCTTTTCCAATGAGTCAACTCTTTGCATGAGGTGGCCAAAGTACTGGAGTTTCAGCTTTAGCATCATTCCTTCTCTGGTATATATTGTGTTGACCAAAAAGTTCATTCAGATTTTTCCAAAATCTTATGGAAAATCCTGAATGAACTTTTTGGCCAATCCACTATTCATAATCACAACTTAATATTTTCTTTATGTTGGTATGCTTTGTGACAGTTTCAGTATTTAAAATCAGAAGAAATTGCTCTCAGTTTCATGAAAGAAAGTGTCTGACATTGGTAGTTTATTTTCCCCCACTAGTATTTCCTGTAAAGCAATCTGGCACTTACAGTTTCCAGTACCCAATGGCAATTACTCATTTCTGTTTTAATTACCCAGAGGACATAATTCAAGCTCCAGCAAGTTTTCTCTCCCCCATATTCATTGTAATATAATTTTTTATATTGGCAATGTCTCTAAATATTTGGTCATCTAACTTGTATGCTTCATCTTCTTATTGCTGGGAAATTTAATCTTATTTTAGAATTTCTTCCTTCACCAATGTGAAATAATAGGATCTTCTCACATTTTAAAACATGTCACATTAAAAGCTAATCATTAGAATTTGCATACAAAAAATAACTTCACATTTAATACAATTATCCTGGTAGGTCTGAGACTTCTGATTTCAATGACAATATTCTTTTATCCTTACTTTTCCCACCATTGTGTGTTGGATGTGGTGTTGGTGCATCGAATGCACCAGGTGTGAGGAACTTCGTCTGCACCTGGGCCTAAATTAGCTTGAGATTCCAGACCCTGAGCCTCAGCTTGATGATAACTATAAGGAGATGAGACCTTTGTAGGATCTTGGGAAGGAGTGAAAGTACTTTGCCTGTGGAATAAACAAATAGAAGTAAAAGTTGGTTGACAGAGGTCAGACCTTGGTGGTTTTCCAACATGGCCACAAATTACTTGAAACTCTTTCAGCGGGAGGTAGGAATATGTCCTTTTCCAGTGAATTTGGGCAGATCACAGCCACAACCAATGTGATATAGCAGAGGATGTTAAACTTTCTAAGCTATATAATAAAATGCCATGTCTCTTCTGCCTTGTTCAGTAAGGAGTATATCTGGGAACCATAGGCTTCCATGTAGGAAGAACTGATAACCTAACGTCACCCTGTTACATGGAGCTTGTGACAGCAGTACCAGTGTAGGAACTTTAATAGATAGCCCACACTAAGCCTGGCCTTTGAGTTTCTCCAAATTAATTTTGTCAGCATACTGTGTGAAAAAAACTCTCTGGACCCCAGTTACTCACAGCCTTTGAAGTCTTCCCAGTTAAGTCTCCAGATACCAGACATTAGAACCATTCCTGCTGGTCCTTTGTTTATTTTTATTTTATTTTATTTTTAAACTTTACATAATTGTATTAGTTTTGCCAAATATCAAAATGAATCCACCACAGGTATACATGTGTTCCCCATCCTGAACCCTCCTTCCTCCCCATACCATCCCTCTGGGTCGTCCCAGTGCACTAGCCCCAAGCATCCAGTATCGTGTATCGAACCTGGACTGGCAACTCGTTTCTTACATGATATTTTACATGTTTCAATGTCATTCTCCCAAATCTTCCCACCCTCTCCCTCTCCCACAGAGTCCGTAAGACTGTTCTATACATCAGTGTCTCTTTTGCTGTCTCGTACACAGGGTTATTGTTTCCATCTTTCTAAATTCCATATATATGCGTTAGTATACTGTATTTATGTTTTTCCTTCTGGCTTACTTCACTCTGTATAATAGGCTCCAGTTTCATCCACCTCATTAGAACTGATTCAAATATATTTTTAATGGCTGAGTAATACTCCATTGTGTATATGTACCACTGCTTTCTTATCCATTCCTCTGCTGATGGACATCTAGGTTGCTTCCATGTCCTGGCTATTATAAACAGTGCTGCGATGAACATTGGGGTACACGTGTCTCTTTCCCTTCTGGTTTCCTCAGTGTGTATGCCCAGCAGTGGGATTGCTGGATCCTAAGGCAGTTCTATTTCCAGTTTTTTAAGGAATCTCCACACTGTTCTCCATAGTGGCTGTACTAGTTTGCATTCCCACCAACAGTGTAAGAGGGTTCCCTTTTCTCCACACCCTCTCCAGCATTTATTATTTGTAGACTTTTGGATCGCAGCCATTCTGACTGGTGTGAAATGGTACCTCATAGTGGTTTTGATTTGCATTTCTCTGATAATGAGTGATGTTGAGCATCTTTTCATGTGTTTGTTAGCCATCTGTGTCTTCTTTGGAGAAATGTCTATTTAGTTCTTTGGCCCATTTTTTGATTGGGTCATTTATTTTTCTGGAGTTGAGCTGTAGGAGTTGCTTGTATATTTTTGAGATTAGTTGTTTGTCAGTTGCTTCATTTGCTATTATTTTCTTCCATTCTGAAGGCTGTCTTTTCACCTTGCTAATAGTTTCCTTTGATGTGCAGAAGCTTTTAAGTTTAATTAGGTCCCATTTGTTTATTTTTGCTTTTATTTCCAATATTCTGGGAGGTGGGTCATAGAGGATCCTGCTGTGATGTATGTCAGAGAGTGTTTTGCCTATGTTCTCTGCTAGAAGTTTTATAGTTTCTGGTCTTATGTTGAGATCTTTAATCCATTTTGAGTTTATTTTGGTGTATGGTGTTAGAAAGTGTTCTAGTTTCATTCTTTTACAAGTGGTTGACCAGATTTCCCAGCACCACTTGTTGAAGAGATTGTCTTTAATCCATTGTATATTCTTGCCTCCTTTGTCAAAGATAAGGTGTCCATATGTGCGTGGATTTATCTCTGGGCTTTCTATTTTGTTCCATTGATCTATATTTCTGTCTTTGTGCCAGTACCATACTGTCTTGATAACTGTGGCTTTGTAGTAGAGCCTGAAGTCAGGTAGGTTGATTCCTCCAGTTCCATTCTTCTTTCTCAAGATCGCTTTGGCTATTCGAGGTTTTTTGTATTTCCATACAAATTGTGAAATTATATGTTCTAGCTCTGTGAAGAATACTGTTGGTAGCTTGATAGGGATTGCATTGAATCTATAAATTGCTTTGGGTAGTATACTCATTTTCACTATATTTATTCTTCCAATCCATGAACATGGTATATTTCTCCATCTATTAGTGTCCTCTTTGATTTCTTTCACCAGTGTTTTATAGTTTTCTATATATAGGTCTTTAGTTCCTTTAGGTAGATATATTCCTAAGTATTTTATTCTTTCCGTTGCAATGGTGAATGGAATTGTTTCCTTAATTTCTCTTTCTGTTTTCTCATTATTAGTGTATAATAATGCAAGGGATTTCTGTGTGTTGATTTTATATCCTGCAACTTTACTATAGTCATTGATTATTTCTAGTAATTTTCTGGTGGAATCTTTAGGGTTTTCTATGTAGAGGATCATGTCATCTGCAAATAGTGAGAGTTTTACTTCTTCTTTTCCAATTTGGATTCCTTTTATTTCTTTTTCTGCTCTGATTGCTGTGGCCAAAACTTCCAAAACTATGTTGAATAGTGTCTTGTTCCTGACTTTAGAGGAAATGCTTTCAATTTTTCACCATTGAGGATAATGTTTGCTGTGGGTTTGTCATATATAGCTTTTATTATGTTGAGGTATGTTCCTTCTATTCCTGCTTTCTGGAGAGTTTTTATCATAAATGGATGTTGAATTTTGTCAAAGGCTTTCTCTGCATCTATTGAGATAATCATATGGTTTTTATTTTTCAATTTGTAGATGTGGTGTATTACATTGATTGATTTGCGGATATTGAAGAATCCTTGCATCCCTGGGATAAAGCCCACTTGGTCATGGTGTATGATCTTTTTAATGTGTTGTTGGATTCTGATTGCTAGAATTTTGTTAAGGATTTTTGCATCTATGTTCATCAGTGATATTGGCCTGTAGTTTTCTTTTTTTGTGGCATCTTTGTCAGGTTTTGGTATTAGGGTGATGGTGGCCTCATAGAATGAGTTTGGAAGTTTACCTTCCTCTGCAATTTTTTGGAAGAGTTTGAGCAGGATAGGTGTCAGCTCTTCTCTAAATTTTTGGTAGAATTCAGCTGTGAAGCTGTCTGGACAGGGGCTTTTGTTTGCTGGAAGATTTTTGATTACAGTTTCAATTTCCGTGCTTGTGATGGGTCTGTTAAGATTTTCTATTTCTTCCTGGTCGAGTTTTGGAAAGTTGTACTTTTCTAAGAATTTGTCCATTTCTTCCACGTTGTCCATTTTATTGGCATATAATTGTTGATAGTAGTCTCTTATGATCCTTTGTATTTCTGTGTTGTCTGTTGTGATCTCTCCATTTTCGTTTCTAATTTTGTTGATTTGATTTTTCTCCCTTTGTTTCTTGATGAGTCTGGCTAATGGTTTGTCAATTTTATTTATCCTTTCAAAGAACCAGCTTTTGGTTTTGTTGATTTTTGTTATGGTCTCTTTTGTTTCTTTTGCATTTATTTCTGCCCTAATTTTTAAGATTTCTTTCCTTCTACTAACCCTGGGGTTCTTCATTTCTTCCTTTTCTAGTTGCTTTAGGTGTAGAGTCAGGTTATTTATTTGACTTTTTTCTTGTTTCTTGAGGTGTGCCTGTATTGCTATGAACTTTCCCCTTAGGACTGCTTTTACCGTGTCCCACAGGTTTGGGGTTGTTGTGTTTTCATTTTCATTCATTTCTATGCAAATTTTGATTTCTTTTTTGATTTCTTCTGTGATTTGTTGGTTATTCAGCAGCGTGTTGTTCAGCCTCCATATGTTGGAATTTTTAATAGTTTTTCTCCTGTAATTGAGATCTAATCTTACTGCATTGTGGTCAGAAAAAATGCTTGGAATGATTTCTATTTTTTTGAATTTACCAAGGCTAGCTTTATGGCCCAGGATGTGATCTATCCTGGAGAAGGTTCCATGTGCGCTTGAGAAAAAGGTGAAATTCATTGTTTTGGGATGAAATGTCCTATAGATATCAATTAGGTCTAACTGGTCTATTGTATCGTTTAAAGTTTGTGTTTCCTTGTTAATTTTCTGTTTAGTTGATCTATCCATAGGTGTAAGTGGGGTATTAAAGTCTCCCACTATTATTGTGTTATTGTTAATTTCTCCTTTCATACTTGTTAGCATTTGTCTAATGTACTGTTGTGCTCCCGTGTTGGGTGCATATATATTTATAATTGTTATATCTTCTTCTTGGATTGATCCTTTGATCATTATGTAGTGACCTTCTTTGTCTCTTTTCACAGCCTTTGTTTCAAAGTCTATTTTATCTGATATGAATATTGCTACTCCTGCTTTCTTTTGGTTCCTACTTGCATGGAAAATCTTTTTCCACCCCTTCACCTTCAGTCTGTATGTGTCCCCTGTTTTGAGGTGGGTCTCTTGTAGACAACATATGTAGGGGTCTTGTTTTTGTATCCATTCAGCCAGTCTTTGTCTTTTGGTTGGGGCATTCTACCCATTTACGTTTAAGGTAATTACTGATAAGTATGATCCCATTGCCATTTACTTTATTGTTTTGGGTTCGAGTTTATACACTGTTTTTGTGTTTCCTGTCTAGAGAATATCCTTTAGTATTTGTTGGAGAGCTGGTTTGGTGGTGCAGAATTCTCTCAGCTTTTGCTTGTCTGAGAAGCTTTTGATTTCTCCTTCATACTTGAATGAGATCCTTGCTGGGTACAATAATCTGGGCTGTAGGTTATTTTCTTTCATCATTTTAAGTATGTCTTGCCATTCCCTCCTGGCTTGAAGAGTTTCTATTGAAAGATCAGCTGTTATCCTTATGGGGATTCCCTTGTGTGTTATTTGTTGTTTTTCCCTTGCTGCTTTTAATATTTGTTCTTTGTGTTTGATCTTTGTTAATTTGATTAATATGTGTCTTGGGGTGTTTCTCCTTGGGTTTATCCTGTTTGGGACTCTCTGGGTTTCTTGGACTTGGGTGATTATTTCCTTCCCTATTTTAGGGAAGTTTTCCACTATTATCTCCTCAAGTATTTTCTCATGGTCTTTCTTTTTGTCTTCTTCTTCCGGAACCCCTATGATTCGAATGTTGTAGTGTTTAATATTGTCCTGGAGGTCTCTGAGATTGTCCTCATTTCTTTTAATTCGTTTTTCTTTTTGCCTCTCTGATTCATTTATTTCTGCCATTCTATCTTCTAATTCACTGATCCTATCTCCTGCCTCTGTTATTCTACTATTTGTTGCCTCCAGAGTGTTTTTTATTTCATTTATTGCATTATTCATTATATATTGACTCTCTTTTATTTCTTCTAGGTCCTTGTTAAACCTTTCTTGCATCTTCTCAATCCTTGTCTCCAGGCTATTTATCTGTGATTCCATTTTAGTTTCAATATTTTGGATCAATTTCACTATCATTATTCAGAATTCTTTATCAGGTAGATTCCCTATCTCTTCCTCTTTTGTTTGGTTTGGTGGGCATTTATCCTGTTCCTTTATCCGCTGAGTATTCCTCTGTCTCTTCATCTTGTTTAAATTGCTGAGTTTGGGGTGTCCTTTCTGTATTCTGGCAGTTTGTGGAGTTCTCTTTATTGTGGCATTTCCTCACTGTGTGTGGGTTTGTACAGGTGGCTTGTCAAGGTTTCCTGGTTAGGGAAGCTTGTGTCGATGTTCTGGTGGGTGGAGCTGTATTTCTTCTCTCTGGAGTGCAATGAAATGTCCAGTAATGAGTTATGAGATGTCTATAGTTTTGGGGTGACTTTGGGCGGCCTGTATTTTGAAGCTCAGGGCTGTGTTCCTTTGTTGCTGGAGAATTTGCTTGGTATGTCTTGCCCTGGAACTTATTGGCCCTTGTGTGGTGCTTGGTTTCAGTGTTGGTATGGAGGCATTTGATGAGCTCCTGTCAATTAATGTTCCTTGGAGTCAGGAGTTCCCTGGAGTCAGGGTTTGGACTTAAGTCTCCTGCTTCCGGTTATCGGTCTTATTTTTACAGTAGTTTCAAAACTTCTCCTTCTATACAGCACCATTGATAAAACATCTACATTAAAGATGAAAAGTTTCTCTACGGTGAGGGTCACTCAGAGAGGTTCACAGGGTTCCATGGAGAAGAGAAGAGGGAGGAGGGAGTTAGAGGTGACCCAAATGAGATGAGGTGAATCAATAGTGGAGAGAGTGGGCTAGCCAGTAGTCACTTCCTTATGTGCACTACACAACTGGACCACTCAGAGATGTTCACGGAGTTATACAGAGAAGAGAAGAAGGAGGAAGGTGACAGAGGTGGCCAGAAGGATAAAAGGGGGGAATGAAAAGGAGGGAGACAGATCCAGCCAGTAATCAGTTCCCTAAGTGTTCCCCACCGTCTGGAACACACAGAAACTCACAGAGTTGGGTAGAGTGGAGAGGGGTTAGGGAGGAGACACAGGCGACCTGGTGGAGAAAAAGGAGAGTCCAAAGGGAGAGAGAGCAGTCAAGCCAGTAATCTCACTCCCTAGTGAAAAATGGGTCCTGAATATTGGGTTCTTAAAGGTACAAAATTGGTAACAAATACATAAAAGCAAAAATTAAAAATCTAGAGTAGAGTTTGGAATTTCAAAAATACTATGTTAAAGAAAAGAAGAAGGAAAAGAAAGAGAAAAAACGAACAAACAAAAACAAACAAGGTCACGAGAATTATAAAGAAAGTACAGGTACAAAATTGATAACTAATACCAAAAAGCACAAATTAAAAATCTAGAGTAGAGTTTGGAATTTCAAAAGTACAATGTTAAAAAAAAAAAAAAGAAGAAGAAGAAGAAAAATAGAGAAAACAAACAAAAACAAACAATGTCACAAAAATTATAAAGAAAATACAGGTACAAAATTGATGTCATTCAGATATACATGTTATATAAAAGAAGAAGAGAAAGATACAGAGAAGAAGAAAAAAAGAAGTCACAGAAATTATATAAAAAAAAACTATAGGTACAAAATTGATAACAAATACCAAAAAGCGAAAATTAAAAATCTAGAGTAGAGTTTGGAATTTCAAAAATACAATGTTAAAGAAAAGAAAAAAAAAACAAAAAAACAAGGTCAAAAAATTATAAAATATATATATATGAAGTTTGCTGAAGAAGAAAAAAATAGGGTCTTTTTTTTTTTTTGCAAATAATAGGTTATAAAAGTGAAAATTAAAGGAACAATAGAGGACTTAAAAAAAATTTTAATTAAAAAAAAAGAAAGAAAGAATGATCGTAAAAATAATAAAAATATATCTAGGACTTTCTTGGTTTTGTTGTGGGTGTTGTGGGTTCAGTTCATTTTTGGCTAGTTCCTTGGTCAGACTTACATTTCTCTCTCTTTTTTTTTTTTTTTCTTTTTCTCATGTATGTTCTGTTATTTTGTTTTTGTTTTTTTTTTTTTTAATTTACTTTAATTTCCATCCTGAACCCTCCTCCTTCCTCCCTCCCCATAACCATCCCTCTGGGTCGTCCCAGTGCACCAGCCCCAAGCTTACATTTCTCAAGATCTATAGGCCCCTTCCTATGTAGTCTGTAGTAACCACAGGGTTTTGATCTATTGCCTGTAGCTTCCAAGGCGTTTCCCTCTGTTATATCTTCTTCTGTTTGCTAGTCTCTTCAGTATCTGGTTTCCGCCCTGACACAAAGGGGACGGTGGAGGACACTTTTTTTTTTTTTTTTTAGGCTTACTTGTTCAGTCACGCTGTGGGGAGGGAGGGAGGGATGCTGCAAACAAATAACACTGGCGTGGGCTCGCAGTGCCTCAGCCACCCTGGGTCTGCCCCCGCTCACGGCGCATGTAGCCACCCTGCCCACACTGCTCGGGCTCTAGGTTGTTCCGCCGGGAATAATCCGAGGCCGGCCCTGGGTTGCATGCACCTCCCAGGTCCAAGCCGCTCAGGTTCAGGCACTCGGGTAGTCCTCAGAGGCGCAGACTCAGTTGGGCCTGCGTTTTGTGCTCTTCCCAGGTCCGAGCAGCTCAGGTGATGAGGTATTTGGCGAGCGCCAATGCTGCGACTTATTGCCTCCCTGCCACTCGGTTATCTGGGTGTAAAACCGGCGCACCTTCTCAGGCAGATGTTGACTGTCCAGACCCCCAAGAAGTTTTAGTTAGCAAAGAAGCCTGCTTACAGTTTTATAGATAATGTCTCTCTGGGGCTGCGATTGCCCCCTTCTGGCTCTGGCTGCCTGTCACCGGAGGGGGAAGGTCTGCAGCCGGCTATCTCTGTTCAGTCCTTTGTTCCGTGCGCCAGCCTGGCGGTCTTAGGTTAGGGATGGCTTTTCACGTGGTAGATATCCCACAGTCTGGTTTGCTAGCCCAAATTATTTCGCTCAGATAGCGCTCAGGGTATTCAGGCCAGATTCTTACTCTCAGCGATGCAGCCCACGCTGCGCCTCCCTGCCCAGCCCCCGCTTGCTAATGGGGGATGCAGGCGTCTGCGCTGCTTTTCTGCTGGGGGAGTTACCATAGGGCTCACAATCTGCGAGTTTTGATTGTTTATTTACTTTTTCTCCCTGTTATGTCGCCCTCTGTGCTTCCAAAGCTTGGCACAGATTCGGCAGTGAGAAGGTTTCCTGGTGTTTGGAAACTTCTCTCTTTTTAAGATTCCCTTCCCGGGACGGAACTCCGTCCCTCCCTCTTTTGTCTCTTTTTTTTTGTCTTTAATATTTTTTTCCTACCTCCTTTGGAAGAGTTGGGTTGCTTTTCTGGGTGCCTGATGTCCTCTGCCGGCATTCAGAAGTTGTTTTGTGGAATTTGCTCGACGTTTAAATGCTCTTTTGATGAATTTGTGGGGGAGAAAGTGTTCTCCCCGTCCTACTCCTCCGCCATCTTGGCTCCTCCCCCTGGTCCTTTGTTTAAAGTCCTCACCTACAATATTTGTTGTGTGTTGTTGCTCAGTCACTAACTCGTGTCTGACTCTGTGCAACCCCATGGACTGCAGCACTCCAGGCTTTCCTATTCTTCAACAACTCCTGGGGTCTACTCAAACTCATATCCATTGAGTTGGTGATATCATCCAACCATCTCATCCTCTGTCACCCATTTCTCCTCCTGTCCTCAATCTTTCCCAGCATCAGAGTCTTTTCCAATGAGTTGACTTATTGCATCAGGTGACCAAAATATTAGAGCTTCAGTTTCAGCATCTATCCTTCCAATGAATATTCAGTGTTGTTTAGGATTGACTGGTTTGATCTCCTTTCTGTCCAAATGACTCTCAAGAGTTCTCTCCAGTACCAAAGTTCGAAAATATCAATTCTTCAGTGCTCAGTATTCTTTATGGTCCAACTCTCACATCCATACATGACTACTAGAAAAAAATTATAGCTTTGGCTATATGGAACTTTGTCTGCAAAATGATCTCTCTACTTTTTAATACATTGTCTTGGTTTGTCATAACTTTCTTTCCAAGTAGCAAGCACCTTGTAATTTTGTGGCTGCAGTCACACTCTGCAGTGATTTTGGAGTCCAAGAGGATAAAATTTGCCACTGTTTCCATTTTTTTCCCATCTATGTATCATGAAGTGTTGAGATTGGATGCCATTATCTTAGTTCTTTGAATGTTGAGTTTTAAGCCAGCTTTTTCATTCTCCTCTTTCACCTTCATCAAGAGGCTCTTTAGTTATTCTTCACTTTCTGTCATTAGGGTGGCATTATCTGCATACCTGGGGTTGTTGATATTTCTCCCAGCAATCTTGATTCCAACTTGTGATTCATCCATCCCAGGATTTCTCATGATGTACACTACACAGAATTTAAATAAGCAGGGTGAAAATATACAGCCTTGTTGTACACCTTTCCCAATTTGTAATCAGTCTGTTGTTCCATGTCAGTTATAACTCTATCTTCTGGACCTGCATACAGGTTTCTCAGCTGGCAGGTAAAGTGGTCTGGCATTCCCATCTCTTGAAGAATTTTCCACAGTTTGTTGTCATCTACAGAGTAAAAGGCTTTAGTGTAGTCAATGAAGCAGAAGTAAATTTTTTGGAAATTCTCGTTCACTTTTTATGACCCAATGGATGTTTTTAATTTGATCTCTGGTTCCTCTGCCTTTTCTAAATCCATCTTGGACATCTGGAAGTTCATGGTTCATGTACAGTTGAAGCCTGGCTTGGAGAATTTTGAGCATTACTTTGCTAGCATGTGAGATGAGTGCAATTGTGCGGTAGTTTGAACAGTCTTTGGCATTGCCCTTCTTTGGAATTGGAATGAAAACTGACCTTTTCCAGTCCTGTGGCCACTGCTGAGATTTCCAAATTTGCTGGCATATTAAGTGCATCACTTTCACAGAATCATCTTTAGGATTTGAAATAGCTCAGTTGGAATTTAATCATCTCTACTTGCTTTGATCATATAAAGGCTTCCTAAGGCCCACTTGACTTCACATTCCAGGATGTCTGGCTTTAGGTGAGTGATCATACCATCATAGTTATCTGGGTCATTAACAACTTATTTGTATAGCTCTTCTGTGTATTCTTGTCACCTTTTCTTAGTCTGTTGTCCTTCTGTTAGATTCTTGCCATTTCTCTCCTTTAGTTCAGTTCAGTTCAGTTCAGTTGCTCAGTTGTGTCTGACTCTTTGCGACCCCATGAATCGCAGCATGCCAGGCCTCCCTGTTCATCACCAACTCCCGGAGTTCACTCAAACTCACGTCCATTGAGTCAGTGATGCCATCCAGCCATCTCATCCTCTCTTGTCCCCTTCTCCTCCTGCCCCCGATCCCTCCCAGCATCAGAGTTTTTTCTAATGAGTCAACTTTTCACATGAGGTGGCCAAAGTACTGGAGTTTCAGCTTTAGCATCAGTCCTTCCAAAGAACACCCAGGACTGATCTCCTTTAGAATGGACTGGTTGGATCTCCTTGCAGTCCAAGGGAATTTCAAGAGTCTTCTCCAACACCACAGTTCAAAAGCATCAATTCTTCAGCGCTCTGCTTTCTTCACAGTCCAACTCTCACAACCATACATGACCACAGGAAAAACCATAGCCTTGATTAGATGGACCTTTGTTGACAAAGTAATTTCTCTGCTTTTAAATATGCTATCTAGTTTGATCATAACTTTCCGTCCAAGGAATAAGTGTCTTTTAATTTCATGGCTTCAATCACCATCTGCAGTGATTTTGGAACTCAAAAAAATAAAGTCTGATACTGTTTCCCCTGTTTCCTCCCCTTTATTGTGCCTATATTTGCATGAAATTTTCCCTTGGTATCTCTAATATTCTTGAAAAGATTTCTAGTCTTTCCCATTCTATTGTTTTCCTCTATTTCTTGGCATTGATCACTTAAGAGGATTTTCTTACCTCTCCTTGCTATTCTTTGGAATTCTACATTCAGTTGGATATATCTTTCCTTTGTTCCTTTGCCTTTCACTTCTTTTTCAGCTATTTGTAAAGCCTCCTCAGAGAACCATTTTGCCTTTTTCCATTTCTTTTCTTGGGAATGTTTTTATTCACCGCCTCCTGTACAGTGTTATGAATCTCTGTTCTTCGAGCATTATGTCTATCAGATCTAATCCCTTGAATCTATTTGTTACTTCCACTGTATAATCGTAAGTGATTTGGTTTAGGTCATACCTGAATGGCTGGGTGGTTTTCCCTACTTTCTTCAATTTAATTCTGAATTTTGCAATAAGGAGCTCAGGATCTGAGCCATAGGTCATGCCCAGTCTTGTTTTTGCTAACTGTATAGAGTTTTTCCATCTTCAACAGCAAAGAATATAATCAACCTGATTTCAGTTTTGACCCTCTGGTGATGTCCATATGTAGAGTCATCTCTTGTGTTGCTGGAAGAGGGTATTTGCTATGATCAGTGCATTCTCTTGACAAAACTCTGTTAGCCTTTACTCTGCTTCATTTTGTACCCCATAGCCAAACTTGTCTGTTACTCCAGGTATCTCTTAACTTCCTACTTTTGCATTCCAGTCCCCTATGATGAAAAGGACATATTTTTTTGGTGTTGGTTCTAGAAGGTCTCATAGAATGGTTCAACTTCAGCTTCATCAGCATTAGAGGTTGAGGCACAGACATGAACAACTGTAATTTTGAATGATTAGTCTTATAAATGAACCAAGGTCTTTCTGTCATTTTTGCAACTGCACTCAAGTACTGCATTTTAGACTCTTGTTAACTATGAAGGCCACTCCATTTATCTAAGGCATTCTTGCCCACAGTTGTAGATATAATGGTCATCTGAATTTATTTCACCCATTCCCATCAATTTTAGTTCACTGTTTCCTAAAATGTTGATGTTCACTCATCATCTTCTGCTTGACCACAATTTACCTTGCTTCCTGGAACTAACATTCCAGGTTCCTATGCAATATTGTTCTTTATAGAATCAGACTTTACTTTCAGCACCAGACATATATAGAACTGGATGTCATTTCTGCTTTGCCTCAGCCTCTTCATTCTTTCTGGAGCTATTTCTTCACTCTTCCCCAGTAGCATATTTGACCCCTATCGATTTGGGGGTGGGAGGGGGCTCATCTTCCAGTATCATATAGTTTTGCCTTTTCATACTGTTCATGGTGTTCTGTTCACAGTATCTTTTACTGACCTAAAATAAAGGGACTGTCAGATATTTCTCCAGCAAGAATGGATTTATTCAAGATCAGCAGATAATTGCAATTCAGGATCTACAAGCATATTGAGTCACAAGCATGTCCCCACATGATCAGGGAAGAAGTAGCTTTCATCAGGTGGCAGAGGAAGTTGGGAGGCAAGGCTGCAGTAAACAAAGGAACCATGACTTTTCAGTGGCTGAGTTCTTGCCAGGAAAGAAAATGAGTCTTTCTTTTTCCTGTTCAGCTCTGTTAACCTTAGAGGGCATGAGAGCTCTCCCTTCTGATTGCCCCACTGTACTTTACTGAGTATTGGTAAAGATACCACCTGCCAGTGCAGAAGATGTAAGGGATGTGGGTTCAATCCCTGAGTCAGGAAGTTCTTCTGCAGGAGGAAATGGCAACCCACTCCAGTGTTCATGGAGGATCTCATGGACAGAGGAGCTTGGTGAGCTACAGTCCATGGGACCACAAAGAATCACATCTGACTGAAGTGACTTAGCACAGTTATAGCACAGTCTGTTCACTAACCTTTTACACTATGAACATAGTAAAATGTTCTTTTCTTTATACTCCAGGTTTGGTTTGATTTGTCATGCAATATATGGTAACTGTAAGACATACTCGGCATAAATCAACAAAATGAAGTTCAGGATATGTTATCTATTTCAGCTTTGAAGTATGATTTGTCATTTCAGTTATATCCATCACTTGGAAAATTAAGCAAACAAACAAAAACCCACACTTTTTTCTTTACATTTATTTATTACAATATATATTTATATGTAAACAGAAACTTTGATTTTTTTAGCTATTGTTAAATAATAGTTGTGCATTTTGCTTTACTAATAGATATGGAATGCTAGGCAATTGTTTTACCTGGGTTTCTTAAAGTTCACTTGCTTTTAATACCCAAAGAACAGAAGTATCCCATAAGGTATTATTTACAAAAAATGGAAAGCTGTACCCCAATAAACCTTTCCTTTTTTATTCTTATTTATTCTATTTCTATTCTAACCCATATTTCTAACATAAATGACCATCATCTGACATACACAATATAAATGATTTTTAGGGATTAAGCTACAGATCCTAAAGAAAATGAAATATAATCATATATACGCACACAGGGTTTCCCTGGTGGTACTAGTTGTAAAATAATCCACCTGTCAATACAGGAGATGCAGAAGACTCCAGTTTGATCCCTAAATGGGGAAGATCCCCTGGAGTATGAAATGACAATCCACTTCAGTATTCTTGTCTAGAAAACCCCATGAACAAGAGTCTGGCAGGCTATAGTCCATAGGGTTGCAAAGAGTTGGTAACGACTGAACACACATGCATTAGACACAGAAAATTTTTATTATTAGTAACACTGATGTCTTTCTTGAGAAAATCCCCCAAAACACACACTACCCTTAGAGGATATGCACAAGTAGGAGGAGAAGTAGATTTAATTTTTATCTCTCTTTCGCCTGTGGTAAACAGTCTGAGGCATCATTTAAGAAATGATCTAGAGATTTGACTGTTTGATTTGATTGTCAGCATCTATTTTCCATTATAAGAATTGTAATGATATTAATTAAAAACATAGAACTGCCTTCAGTTAACAGAGTATGAGTATTCTAAGATTGCTTTTGGAAATTACACTCAGATGGAAGAAATGTCATTTATGCAGAATGGGAAAAATTGGAATTGCACAATGTTGAATCTTCTTCAAAATCTAAGTATTGGCATAAATAAAAAAGTTAAATTATTTTGGAGTAATTAATTATAATAACTCAGTTGTAATTATTATAGATTTATTTCACTTCACTAAAGCCAAAACCATATTCACAAATGACTGTCTATAATTCACAATTAATAAATTTCATTGCCCATGATAAATTTCATATTGGCTTCTTGAAACACTGTGTTTTAAAAGTCATTATTTTCTTCCTTCATATTTTTTCCCATGGAAACAGTGTTACATTTGTCACTGAAGAAAAACAAAAAAACTAAAAAATGGTTTAGTTGTATCCTATTATATTAGACAAATTCCCTTCCATATTAATTGAATAAATATGTATCCATTTATATATATACATGCTTCCTGGTGGCTTAGATAGTAAAGGATCCACTCAGATGTAGGAGACCCAGATTCAATCCCTGAATCAGGAAGATCCTATGGAGAAGGAAATGGCAACCCACTCCAGTATTCTTGCCTGAAGAGTCTCATGGACAGAGGAGCTTGGCAGGCTACAGTCCATGACATTGTAAACAGTTGGACAAGACTGAATCACTAAGAATATATATATATATATATATATATATATACACACACACACATATATATATAGTCTTCTCCAAAATGTACTTTATATTAGGCCATCTTAAAAATTAAGTAGTATCAAATAGTAACAGCATTAAAAGGAAAATAAACTTACAAATGATTGAACATATTATGTTTCTAAATGCAAATTTCCAAAATGTTCATGCTTTTGCAAGAAAAACAATATGTTACAAGCTAATAAATATATAACCCGACACACATTTTTTATCTTGTTTTCATCACTTTTAGCAGAAACTTAGGCAAGTTCGCTAATATTTTGATCACTCCTTTCATTACAAAATGGTTCTGTTATCTCTCAGGGTTGTTATGAGGTTTTATGTAGAACACAAGTATTGAGTAAAATTTGTCAGATTTTCTTTTCCTTCACTTGGAGCAGGGTCAAAGTTTTACAAATCATACTTATGTACTCTAGTGTCTTGAAAACAGAGGACAGGAAGTAAATACTTGTAAATTTATATTGACGTATTATTGAATTTACCAAATTTTAGCTGGATATCTTAAGTAATTCCAACTTATATATTAAAGTCAAAGTGATTCATAATTTCATAATAGAAAGTATACTTAACATTTTAGTGTTAAAGAATCCAAATTACTTTAACCCCCAAATTAAACACTTAATATGATCAATATGGAGTCACGATTGCTGGGAGAAATATCAATAATCTCATATATGCAGATGACACCACCCTTATGGCAGAAAGCAAAGAAGAACTAAAGAGCCTCTTGAAAGTGAAAGAGGAGAGTGAAAAAGTTGGCTTAGAACTCAACATTCATAAAACTATGATCATGGGATCTGGTCCCATCATTTCATGGCAAATAGGTGGGGAAACAATGGAAACAGTAAAAGATTTTATTTTGGGGGCGGGGGGGGCTCCAAAATCACTGCAGATGGTGACGGCAGCCATGAAATTAAAATATGTTTGCTCCTTGGAAGAAAAGCTATGACTAACCTAGACAGCATATTAAAAAGCAGAGACATTACTTTGCCAACAATGTCCATCTAGACAAAGCTATAATTTTTCCAGTAGTCATGTATGGGTGTGAGAGAGTTGGACTATAATGAAAACTGAATGCCAAAGAATTAATGTTTTTGAACTGTGGTAGTGCAGAAGACTTGAGAGTCCTTTGGAAGACTTCTCAAGTCCCAAGAAGACTTGAGAGATTCAACCAGTCCATCCTGAAGGAAATCAGTCTTGAATATTCATTGGAAGGACTGTTGCTGAAGCTGAAACTCCAATAGTTGCCAACCTGATGTGAAGAACTGACCATTGGAAAAGACTGATGCTGGGAAAGATTGAAGGCAGGAGGAGAAGGGGACAACAGAGGATGAGATGGTTGGATGGCATCACCAACTCAATGGACATGAGTTTGAGTAAACTCCAGGAGTTGGTGATGGACAGGGAAGCCTGGTGTGCTGCAGTACATGGGGTTGCCAAGAGTCAGACAAGTCGGACAACTGAACTGACTGATTATGATCATTGTAATTTAGAGTAGTAAAAGTTGTAAAAAGTAATATATATGAAAAGTAAGCAAAACATAGCATAAGTTTAAAAAGTGTCCATCCTTTACATTTGGAGAAGGAAATGGCAACCCACTCCAGTATTCTTGCCCAGAGAATCCCATGGACAGAGGAGCATCAAGGTCCACAGTCTACGGGGTTGCAAAGAGTCAGACATGACTGAGCAATGAACACTTTACTTTACCTTAATCTGGACTTAAACACATGGAAAATAGCAGACTATACAGACCCATGCTGCTGCTGCTGCTAAGTCGCTTCACTCATGTCCGACTCTGTGCGACCCCATAGACGGCAGCCCATCAGGCTCCCCAGTCCCTGGGATTCTCCAGGCAAGAACACTGGAGTGGGTTGCCATTTCCTTCTCCAATGCATGAAAGTGAAAAGTGAAAGTGAAGTCGCTCAGTTGTGTCCTACCCTCAGCAACCCCGTGGACTGCAGCCTACCAGGCTCCTCCGTCCATGGGATTGTCCAGGCAAGAGTACTGGAGTGGGGTGCCATTGCCTTCTCCCATACAGACTCATAGACTATGGTTAATCAAGTCTACACTAAGAAAGAAGGTTATTAATATTCTCTGTATAAATTATCCTGTGGTTTGCAATAATATAACTATTCAGTTCAGTTCAGTTCAGTCATTCAGTCATGTCTGACTCTTTGCGACCCCATGAACCACAGCACGCCAGGACTCCCTGTCCATCACCAACTCCTGGAATCCACCCAAACCCATGTCCAGCCAGTCTGTGATGCCATCCAACCATCTCCTTATCTGTTGCCCCTTCTCCTCCTGCTCTCAATCTTTCCCAGCATCAGGGTCTTTTCAAATGAGTCAGCTCTTCGCATCAGGTGGCCAAAGTATTGGAGTTTCAGCTTCAACATCAGTCCTTCCAGTGAACACCCAGGATTGATCTCCTTTTAGGATGGACTGGTTGGATCTCCTTGCAGTCCAAGGGACCCTCAAGTCTTTTCCAACACCATAGTTCAAAAGCATCAATTCTTCAGTGCTCAGCTTTCACATTCATATATAAAGTAATGTCTTTGCTTTTTAATATGCTGTCTAGGTTGGTCATAACTTCCCTTCCAAGGAGTAAGCATCTTTTAATTCCATGGCTGCAATCATCATCTGCAGTGATTTTTGAGCTCCCAAAAATAAAGTCAGCCACTGTTTCCACTGTTTCCCCATCTATTTGCCATGAATTCAAGGGACCGGATGCCATGATCTTCGTTTTCTGAATGTTGAATTTTAAGCCAACTTTTTCACTGTCCTCTTTCACTTTCATCAAGAGGCTCTTTAGTTCTTCTTCACTATCTGCCATAAGGGTATTGTCATCTGCATATCTGAGGTTATTGATATTTCTCACGGCAATCTTGATTCCAGCTTGTGCTTCTTCCAGCCCAGAATTTCTCATGATGTACTCTGCATAGAAGTTAAATAGGCAGGGTGGCAATATATAGCCTTGACGTACTCCTTTTCCTATTTGGAACCAGTCTGTTGTTCCATGTCCAGTTCTAACTGTTGCTTCCTGACCTGCATACAGGTTTCTCAAGAGGCAGGTCAGGTGATCTGGTATTCCCTTCTCTTTCAGAATTTTCCACAGTTTCTTGTGATCCACACAATCAAAGGCTTTGGCATAGTCAATAAAGCAGAAATAGATGTATTTCTGGAACTCTCTTGCTTTTTTGATGATCCAGCAGATATTGGTGATTTGATGTCGGCTTCTTCTGTCTTTCTAAAACTAGCTTGAACATCTGGAAGTTCACAGTTCATGTATTGCTGAAGCCTGGCTTGGAGAATTTTAAGCATTACTTTACTAATGTATGAGATGATTGCAACTGTGCATTGTTTGAGCATTCTTTGGCATTGCCTTTCTTTGGGATTGGAATGAAAACTGACTTTTCCAGTCCTGTGGCCACAGCTGTGCTTTCCAAATTTGCTGGCATGTTGAGTGCAGCACTTTCACAGCATCATCTTTCAGGATTTGAAATAACTCAACTGGAATTCCATCACCTCCACAAGCTTTGTTTGTAGTGATGCTTCCTAAGGCCCACTTGACTTCACATTCCAGGATGTCTGGCTGTAGGTGAGTGATTACACCGTCATGATTATCTGGCTCGTGAGGATCTTTTTTGTACAGTTCTTCTGTGTATTCTTGCCACCTCTTAATATCTTCTGCTTCTCTTAGGTCCATACCATTTCTGTCCTTTATTGAGCCCATCTTTGTATAAAATATTCCCTTGGTATCTGTAATTTTCTTGAAGAGATCTCTAGTCTTTCCCATTCTATTGTTTTCCTCTATTTCTTTGCATTGGTCACTGAGGAAGGCTTTCTTATCTCTTCTTGCTATTCTTTGGAACTCTGCATTCAAATGGGTATTTCTTTCCTTTTCTCCTTTGCTTTTCGCTTCCCTTCTTTTTGCAGCTATTTGTAAGGTCTCCTCAGACAACCATTTTGCTTTTTCACATTTCTTTTTCTTGGGGATGGTCTTGATTCCTGTGTCTTGTACAATGTCACAAATCTCCATCCATAGTTCATCAGGCACTCTGTCTATCAGATCTAGTCCCTTAAATCTATTTCTCACTTCCACTGTATCATCATAAGGGATTTGATTTAGGTCATACCTGAATGGTCTAGTGGTTTTCCCCATTTTCTTCAATTTCCATCTGAATTTGGCAATTAGGAGTTCATGTTCTGAGCCACAGTCAGCTCCTGGTCTTGTTTTTGCTGAGTGTATAGAGCTTATCCATCTTTGGCTGCAAGGAATATAATCAATCTCATTTTGGTGTTGATCATCTGGTGATGTCCATGTGTAGAATCTTCTCTTGTGTTGTTGGAAGAAGGTGTTTGCTATGTTCTCTTGGCAAAGTCTATTAGTTTTGCCCTGCTTCATTCCATACTCCAAGGCCAAATTTGCCTGTTACTCTAGGTGTCTCTTGACTTCCTACTTTGCATTCCAGTTTCCTATAATGAAAAGGACAGATTTTTGGGGTGTTGGTTGTAGAAAGTCTTGTAAGTCTTCATAGAACTGTTCAACTTCAGCTTCTTCAGTGTTACTGGTCGGGACATAGACTTGGATCACCATGGTATTGAATGGTTTGCCTTGGAAACAAACAGAGATCATTCTGTCATTTTTGAGACTGCATCCAAGTACTGCATTTTGGACTCTTTGGTTGACTATGATGGCTACTCCATTTCTTCTAAGGGATTCCTGCCCGCAGTAGTAGATATAATGGTCACCTGGGTTAAATTCACCCATTCCAGTCCATCTTAGTTTGTTGATTCCTAGAATGTTGATGTTCACTCTTGTCATCTCCTGTTTGACCACTTCCAATTTGCCTTGATTCATGGACCTAACATTCCAGGTTCCTAGGCAATATTGCTCTTTACAGCATCAGACCTTGCTTCTATCACCAGTCACATCCACAACTGGGTGTTGTTTTTGCTTTGGCTGCATCCCTTCATTCTTTCTGAAGTTATTTCTCCACTAATCTCCAGTAGCATATTGGGCACCTACAAACCTGGGGAGTTCATCCTTCAGTGTCCTATCTTTTTTCCTTTTCATACTGTTCATAGGGTTCTCAAGGAAAGAATACTGAAGTCGTTTGCCTTTCCCTTCTCCAGTGGACCACATTCTGTCATACCTCTCCACTATGACCCACCCGTCTTGCATGGCCCCACATGACATGGTTTAGTTTTGTTGAGTTAGACAAGGCTGTGGTCCATGTGATCAGATTGGCTAGCTTTCTTTGATTGTGGTTTCAGTCTGTCTGCCTTCTGACGCCCTCTCTCAGTGCCTACCATCTTTCTTGGGTTTCTCTTACCTTGGATGTGTGGTATCTCTTCATGGCTGCTCCAGCAAAGTGCAGCTGCTGCTCCTGACCTTGGATGTGGGGTAGCTCCTCTCGGCCACTGCCCCCATCCTCGGAAATGAGGTAGATCCTTTTGGCTGCACTTGTTCACCGTCACAGCTGCCCGTGCTTATATATACAATATAAACAATATAATATATATAGTATATAATTATATACAATATAACTGTATTTTTAGATAATTATCAATTTTATTTAGTATTTATGCATGAAGTCCTATCATACAAAATAAAGCATCTACTTAAAATACCATTTACCTTTCCTGCATTTGAGTAATTGCAAAATTTGTATTTTCAGTTTGTTTGTTCATTGATTCATTCATTTAAAAACATTTAGTAAATACATATTATATACTTACCTGGTGGCTCAGACGGTAAAGAATTTGCCTGCAATGTGGGAGACCTGGGTTCAATCCCTGAGTTGGGAAGATTCCCTGGAGAAGAGATAGGCTAACAACTTCAGTATTTTGGCATGGTGAATTCCATGGACTGTGTAGTCCATGAGGTCATAAAGAGTTGGACACAACTGAGTGACTTACATTTCACTATTCTATATCAGTTACTATTTCAGAATATAGAAATGCAACAATCAACAACACAGATTTGGTGCCCATGTGGAGCCTGAATTTCAAGGAAAGAAGCAGATAGTGAAAAGTAAATGAAATGGCAGGCTAAACTTCCCTTTATAGAGACCTTTGAAGGCACCAATTTGAGTGAATTGTTGAACATGATCTCTCCTAAACTTTAACTTATAATCTGAGACTAAAAGTGAGAAGGTAGGAGCCAGGAAAAGACTAGAGTCATAGACCATACCCCATAAAGGAAGCTGAAACCACATAGCACCATCCCAAATGTGGTAAAATCATGATCGTTCAAGGGAAAGAGCAGAAATTAGAGGTTCAAATTATAATGTCAAAGTTTTGTCTTTTTCTCTCTGTTCTAGGTTGTATGCATGTGTATTTGAGTAGCTGTCATTTCATGGTGGCCCCATAAATCTCAACACTTACATGCTTTAACCTTGTCCACTCCAGTAGAATAAAGTTTTCTTTTTTTTCTAATAACTGAAGGAGAAGAACTAGCCAGTCTTGCACTGATCAGAACTGATTCATGTAATTGACTAAACATTAGCTATCAGTTGATGTTTGGATCAGGCAAAAGAATTAACCAAATCTGAACAACATTGGATGAATGATGAAAAAGTGGTATTCTAAAGGATAATTAAAGTTTTTTTTCTTTTAATTTCAAAATGGTTGAATAGACATTAAACAATTAGTGTCACTATAAGAGTCTTAAAACATGAAGATAGACATGTTAGTGGGTAATCTGGAGCTCTAGTATCTAGATACATATTGTATATTTTTTTTTAAAAAGTGATATCACACCATGTACAAAAGTAAATTTGCAATGGATTAAAATCTTAAATGTAAGACCTGAAACTATAAAACTCCTAGAAGAAAACATAGGTAGCACACCCCTTGACATTCATCTTGGTTATATATATATCATCTTGGCTATATATGTATATATAGCCAAGATGAATGTATATGTATATACATATACATATATATGGATCTTCCCTGGCAGCTCAGATGGTAAAGCATCTGCCTACAATGTGGGAGACCTGAGTTCAATCCCTGGGTCTGGAAGATCTCCTGGAGAAGGAAATGGCAACCCACTCCAGTATCCTTGCCTGGAAAATCCCATGGACGGAGGAACCTGGTTAGGCTACAGTCCATGGGGTCTCAAAGAGTCGGACACGAATGAGCAACTTCACTCACTCATACATACATATATCTTTTTTTTTATATGTCTTCTCAAGAGAAATAAAAGCAAGAATAAGCAAATAGGACTACATTAATCTAAAAACAAACAAGCAAACAAAAACCTTTTTCACTGTGTGGGTAACTATCTGTATCATGATAAGGCCATTTACTAAATGGGAGCAAAATATTTGCAAACAATATATCTGATAAGGAGTTAATCACCAAAATATACAAAGAATTCTTATAACTCAACGTCAAAAATAAACAACCTGATTAAAAGATTGGCAGTTGACCTGAACAGACATTTTTCCAAAGGAGACACAGATGGTCAATAGGCATATGGAAAAATGCTCAGCATCACTAATCATCAGAGAAGTGCACACAAAAATCATGATGAGAAATGACCTCACACTCATTAAAATGTCTTATATCAAAAAGACAATCTATAATAAGTATTGGGGAGGATATGGAGAAAAGGGAACATTCTTGCACCTGGAATGCAAATTGGTGCAGCTGTAGCAGAAAACATTATGGCAGTTCCTCAAAAAATTTAAAAATAAAGCTTCCATATCACTCAGAAATTCTACATCTGAGTACTTATCCAAAGAAAACAAAAACATTAATTTTAGAAAATACGTGCACCTCAATGTACACTGCAGCATTATTTGCAATAGTCAAGATATGGAAACAAGCTAAGTGCCCATAAACAACATAGGTGAATCCAGACAGTATTGTGCTGAGTGAAATAAGTAAGAGAGAGACAAACACTGTATTATTTTATTTATATGTGGGATCTAAAAATCAAAACAAATTGCCAAGCATAACAAGACAGAAACAGAGTCACAGATAGAGAGAAGAAACATATGGTTGTCAGTGGAGAGGGCATTGGAGAGAGGAGATAAATAGGTGAGGGAGATGAAGTGGTACAAACTTCCAGTTACAAAATGAATGTCATGGATATGAAATATGCAATGTGGGAAATACAGTCAATAAAAAATGGTGGTCATTAACAGAGAGATGATACCCAAGAAATGTGAAAAGTTTAAAGAAAGTAGGAAAATGTATAGAGCAGATATAACAGCATAAGACCTAGCCTTATGGGACTCCAATTTAGAGGTTGCGTAAATGGTATGAAGCCTGCAGAATGGTCTAAAAAGGAGTGATCTGCTCTTATGTAGAGCTGAATCTGGAGAGGTACGATAGACTGGACTCTTTTGTAAACAGTTCTGGGCTTGATTCTCCTTAGCATTGCTTCCTGTGCTTTGTGCATGTCCACCAAGAGCTTCATGATTTTCTGGGCTACAGCTGGGAAGGATTCTCTCCTGTGCAGTCTCCTTCTGATGCTTATTTGGGATGGTAAGTGCTCTACTCAGTTGCTCCTCCAAGCCAATACCAATGCTGCATTCCAGAAATTTCTCCAGGATAATGAAATGCATTAGGAACATACTTCTTTGCTTTCTGGAGCCATATTTTGGATTTACACATTCTAAAATAAAATTTCCTTCCTTTCCACAGGATATTGGAAGGAAAGGAGGTCAATGTTTTTCCTCAAGGTGCCACCTTGAGGTGGCAGTAGTAGTCTAAACGTTATTTCTATAAAATAATTTCCTGAAAATTTTATATGTTAAAAAAAACCCCTGCTGTGTAAATTTAAGTAATCATTTCCCCCTGCAAACCGAGATTGGGAATTGAGTAAAATTAGCACTTAACTAATGTGTTTTCTTTCTAATTTATTAAAGCTTTTAAGGCAAGAGCAGCTCATTTATTATTTTCCAAAACACTTTTATTATAATCAACCTACTTAAAGTAACACTATAAATTCCTGATTTTACCTAGAAATAGTACTTTTGCCTTTGTACCAAAATAGAAATAAATGATTTTTAAAGTCTTATCTCATTGAAAAAAGAATGCATGCATGTACCTATCCTCTTACTGACTATTTTGCCTTAAAAATTTTGAATAGATTATAACTCCTTAACTTAATTTTCTTTTAAAACTTTAGGGAAAAAAAATCTTCAACACAACTATAGCAGAAGTTAGAATACTCGCTTCAAAATCTACTATCATTAATGAACAGTTATAATTCTGTGTTTCAATTCACTTCTCTGTCAAAAGCAGCTCATTTATAAAATCCCTTCATAGGGTTGTTGTGAGTCCTAATGTTATAAAAAGGAAATATATCATAGCCACAGGCACATAATAGTACTTAATCCATGTTTGCTGACTCAAATAAAATTAGTTTCACAAACAATTCATGGATTTATGGCTGGAATGTTTTTTTTTTATTTTTTGAATGTTTTATTTATTAGATATTTTTCACACTCCATGGAAAAGATATTTAAGAATCTTATATAAAACCACTGTATATGGTTCACATTCATTTTAAAAGCATATATTTTGTTCATTTCTTTTTTGTTTGTTTGTTTCTTTTCTGGCACTGCTGAAAACCAAATGATATTACACCATGAAAAATGAGTTGGATACTAAGCTTTTCCAGCTGTGACAAGGGAAAAAGGATCTCACACTTTTTAGGCACCGTGTATTAACATTTTTATGGCAGGTAAATATATACCATGGCTCTTAACTACCACTAGGTGAGGATCTTGTTTGAAACTGTTCTTAAACATATAAAATATCATGTAGGAAACGAGTTGCCAGTCCAGGTTCGATGCATGATGCTGGATGCTTGGGGCTGGTGCACTGGGACGGCCCAGAGGGATGGTATGGGGAGGGAGGAGGGAGGAGGGTTCGGGATGGGGAGCGCATGTATACCTGTGGCGGATTCATTTTGATATTTGGCAAAACTAATACAATTATGTAAAGTTTAAAAATAAAATAAAATTGGAAGGAAAAAAAAAAAAATGATTGTGACTCTAATGAGAGTTCAGGTAGTCAGGCAGGAATACCTTTTGACTTCATGACTGTTTCAATTATGACCCTTACGCTTAATGTAAAACAGGAAAATTTTCAATATGATAAGAGCTGATGGTATCTGGTATGAAACTGGCACAATAGCTCAAACTCCGAATAGAAATACCTTCATTCTCATTTAATCTGTTTATTCAATACTATTGTGTCATTGGCAAGCTCCTTCTCTTTCCTAAACCTCAATTTTGTCATTTCTAAATATGAAGAGTTCAAGCTCACCCCCTTATTTGTTGTGTGTGTTCATGTGCTAAAGCATCTGACTTAAGACAGATAGTAATAACATGGCACATGTGAAAGCTGTTTATATTCTTGGTCTTATTCTTGCTCTATAAGAAGGAATGATGATTCAAAACAAAGCCAATTAACTCTTTATTAAACTGTTTTTATTTTGGATTTTGTCAGCATTCCACACACTATGTTTTCAGATATTCAGATGTTCCATTTCATAACTTATAGTGATAAGCTTTTCATGGAAAAATAAATTTTTGTCCAAAAGGACAAATAAGCAGTAAAGTTTTGATGAAGCTGAAGTATTCGGTTGTTTCAAAATAAGCCAACAAAAACAGTAATCTATTTAGTTCTTTGGCCCATTTTTTGATTGGGTCATTTATTTTTCTGGAGTTGAGCTGTAGGAGTTGCTTGTATATTTTTGAGACTAGTTGTTTGTCAGTTGCTTCATTTGCTATTATTTTCTCCCATTCTGAAGGCTGTCTTTTCACCTTGCTAATAGTTTCCTTTGTTGTGCAGAAGCTTTTAAGTTTAATTAGGTCCCATTTGTTTATTTTTGCTTTTATTTCCAATATTCTGGGAGGTGGGTCATAGAGGATCCTGCTGTGATGTATGTTGGAGAGTGTTTTGCCTATGTTCTCCTCTAGGAGTTTTATAGTTTCTGGTCTTCTGTTGAGATCTTTAATCCATTTTGAGTTTATTTTGGTGTATGGTGTTAGAAAGTGTTCTAGTTTCATTCTTTTACAAGTGGTTGACCAGTTTTCCCAGCACCACTTGTTAAAGAAATTGTCTTTAATCCATTGTATATTCTTGCCTCCTTTGTCAAAGATAAGGTGTCCATATGTGCGTGGATTTATCTCTGAGCTTTCTATTTTATTCCATTGATCTATATATCTGTCTTTGTGCCAGTACCATACTGTCTTGATAACTGTGGCTTTGTAATAGAGCCTGAAGTCAGGTATGTTGATTCCTCCAGTTCCATTCTTCTTTCTCAAGATAGCTTTGGCTATTCAAGGTTTTTTGTATTTCCATACAAATTGTGAAATTATTTGTTCTAGCTCTGTGAAGAATACCGTTGGTAGCTTGATAGGGATTGCATTGAATCTATAAATTGCTTTGGGTAGTATACTCATTTTCACTATATTGATTATTCCAATCCATGAACATGGTATATTTCTCCATCTATTAGTGTCCTCTTTGATTTCTTTCACCAGTGTTTTATAGTTTTCTATGTATAGGTCTTTAGTTTCTCTAGGCAGATATATTCCTAAGTATTTTATTCTTTCTGTTGCAATGGTGAATGGAATTGTTTCCTTAATTTCTCCTTCTGTTTCCTCATTATTAGTGTATAGGAATGCAAGAGATTTCTGTGTGTTGATTTTATATCCTGCAACTTTACTATAATCATTGATTAGTTCTAGTAATTTTCTGGTGGAGTCTTTAGGGTTTTCTATGTAGAGGATCATGTCATCTGCAAACAGTGAGAGTTTTACTTCTTCTTTTCCAATTTGGATTCCTTTTATTTCTTTTTCTGCTCTGATTGCTGTGGCCAAAACTTCCAAAACTATGTTGAATAGTAATGGTGAAAGTGGGCCCCCTTGTCTTGTTCCTGACTTTAGAGGAAATGCTTTCAATTTTTCACCATTGAGGATAATGTTTGCTGTGGGTTTGTCATATATAGCTTTTATTATGTTGAGGTATGTTCCTTCTATTCCTGCTTTCTGGAGAGTTCTTATCATAAATGGATGTTGAATTTTGTCAAAGGCTTTCTCTGCATCTATTGACATACAGATGGCTAACAAACACATGAAAAAATGCTCAACATCACTCATTATCAGAGAAATGCAAATCAAAACCACTATGTGGTACCATTTCACGCCAGTCAGAATGGCTGAGATCCAAAAGTCTATAAGCAGTAAATGCTGGAGAGAGTGTGGAGAAAAGGGAACTCTCTTACACTGCTGGTGGGAATGCAAACTAGTACAGCCACTATGGAGAACAGTGTGGAGATTCCTTAAAAAACTGGAAATAGAACTGCCTTATGATCCAGCAATCCCACTGCTGGGCATACACACTGAGGAAACCAGAAGGGAAAGAGACATGTGTACCCCAATGTTCATCGCAGCACTGTTCATAATAGCCAAAACATGGAAGCAATCTAGATGCCCATCAGCAGATGAATGGATAAGAAAGCAGTGGTACATATACACAATGGAGTATTACTCAGCCATTAAAAAGAATACAACTGAATCAGTTCTAATGAGATGGATGAAACTGGAACCTATTATACGGAGTGAAGTAAGCCAGAAAGAAAAACACCAATACAGTATACTAATGCATATATATGGAATTTAGAAAGATGGTAACAATAACCCTGTGTACGAGACAGCAAAAGAGACACTGATGTATAGATCAGTCTTATGGACTCTGTGGGAGAGGGAGAGGGTGGGGAGATTTGGGAGAATGGCATTGAAACATGTATAATATGTATGAAACGTGTCGCCAGTCCAGGTTCAATGCACGATACTGGATGCTTGGGGCTGGTGCACTGGGACGACCCAGAGGGAGGGTATGGGGAGGGAGGAGGGAGGAGGGTTCAGGATGGGGAACACAGGTATACCTGTGGCGGATTCATTTCGATATTTGGCAAAACTAATATAATATTTTAAAGTTTAAAAATAAAATAAAATTAAAAAATAAAAGAACAGTAATCTATAGAGGGAAGAAATTGGTATTCCTTCTGTGTTTTATTTTTGGTTTCTAGGATACATCTTCCTCTTTTGCAGTCTTCTTTTTGAATGACATACCTTTACGGGCATCCTGGGAAAGAGTATGTGGAATGAATTTTGGACTTATTTATGTCCGAAATATTTTTTTTTCTTGCATGCTGGATTAATAGTTTGAATGGAGTGTTCATTCCATATTGCCATTTTAACAAATTATCACAACTTTAATGGCTTAAAACAATATAAATTTATGTGTACTGACTCAGGGACTATTGCTTTGGAAAATCAGCCTCCTCTAGAATTTCTTGAGAGGTTCTTGTGCCTAGACCTCCTACTGTGACTTCTAGGGAGACTGATAAATGACAGCTTTATTCAAGCTTAAGCTCACAGGGTCATAATAAATATAGATTATACATATAACAGAATGGGACACCAAGCCCTGGAATGGCACTCATCAATTTAATCTGCTGCTTGTGTGGTCCAATGCGCACCTTGATGATTTCTTTTATATGAAGGATGAGGGGCTCTTGTGGGAAACCAATCCACTCACTCCAGACACCAACTTCCTTTATTGAATCACTAAGATTATTTGCTTAAAGTTTACTGCAAAATCCATGTAATAAGATCTGTTGGTTGTGTTAAATTGTTGGCTTCTGTTTCCATCTTTCCTATTTCTCCATCCCAGAGCAAGTGGAAGGGTGAAGGGAAAAAATGGCTGGGGAGATAAGGGTCTGGTTGGGGAGAAGAAATCATAAATTCAGTGGCTTAAACGACACAAATTTATTTTCATACAATTCTGATAAATGGTTGTCTAAATAGGTCAGCAGAACTGCCTTCCTTCTAAAACTTTTAAAGGGAAATTCATTTTCTTGCTTTTCTGAGCTTCTAGAGTCCTCTATATTTCTTAACTTCTAACCTCATCTTACATTTTCAAAGCCAGCAACACATATCTTTGAATCTTTCTCTCAATTTTTATCATCCCATTGTCTTTTTCCTATTCTTATTTTTTGGTCTCCCTCTTATTAGGACCCTTAATCTTATATTGGACCTATTCAGATAACTCAGAATTTTTCCCATCTCAAGATTCTTAAACTAACACCTCCAAAGTCACTTTTGCCATGTAAGGTTTCAAGGATTTGGATGTGGGCATTTTGGAATGTTATTACTTTGTCTGTCACAGACCCTGAAAGATTCAAGTCCATTCTGAATGCCTGAAACACGTCCAACCTGTTCCAAAGTCCCCAACAATCTCAAATTGTTACATTAACATCTTAAGTCCAGAATCTCATCTAATTCTCATCATCACAAAGACACAAATTTCATTATCTAAATAATCTAAATTAGGTATAGGTGACAAGAGGATGAGATGGTTGGATGGCATCACTAACTCAATGCACATGAGTTTGAGCAAAGTCCAGGAGTTAGTGAAGGACAGGGAAGCCTGGTGCACTGCCTGGCTAGCAAAGAGTCAGACATCAATTAGCAACTGAACAACGACAGGTATAGGCAAAACTCATTGTATAATCCATCTGAGGGCAAAAACTTTACTCTCTGTATGTGAAACTTAAAAATATCTGCTCCCAAACTACAATGGCAAGATAACAATAGGTTAAGTGCTATCAATGTGCCAATTCACAAAAGGAGAAAACAGAAAGAAGTAAAGAGGTCTCCAGTCTTAAGTAATTTCAAAATCCAGCTGGGCAAGCAACCTTAGGTTCCCAATATAATGGGAATAATCCTCTGTAGTCTGTCTCTGCTCTCTGAGCCAGCGGCTCTACCGTCTGGCCAAGCCCCCACACTAGGAGTCTCCTTTCTTTTTGGAAAGGTGAAGGGCTGTATGTGTTTGCAGCTGAGTAGTTTTATCAACTTGTTTCCTGCCAGTAGAATCTTGGGAGCCCAGCAGTCTTTCTTTGTTCTTTCTGTTTCTTTCAGTCCAAGCTGGCAGTGTGGCTGCTGGCAGAGTATTCTCAAGAACCTTGTAAATCTCCCTTCAGTTTCAGGGGTTCACTCCATTAGACCAAAGGCTCATCTGCACATCTATCTTGGATAATCCCACTTCTGTTCTTGGCTTTTGCTTAGATGGTGAGGAGACCTGTGAGTTACTAGTATAATATCTCAAAGAACCACATGTGTAATTGAACATTCTGCTCTTTTGATCCTCCCAGAGCACAAGGAAAAGGTTGTGCGGCCACACCCTTGGCCTTCTCTTCAGAAAAGGCTTCTTGAGAATCTGTTGCTGTTGTCCCATTGCTTAGTCATGTCTGATTCATTGAGACCCATGGACTGCAGCACACCAAACTTCCTGTCCTTCACCATCTCCCAGAACTTGCTCAAACTCATGTCCATTGAGTCAGTGATACCATCCAACCATCTTATCCTCTGTAGTCCCTTTCTCCTCCTGCCTTCAATCTTTCAATGTGATTAAAATGGTAATGTTTCTTAAATTCATATGTTTGCCTTCTCCAAAATTCATATGTAGATCCCACAATATTCAAATCAAAACACCAATATTCTTTATTTATATTCACAAGGCAGTTACAAAATGCAGATGGAAAATAAAGAACTGAGAAGAGCCAAAACCATTTTAAGTAAGAGTAAATTTGGGGGAACCTATAGTGAATTCCAAGTTGCCCTGCTTTTTATTAGTTAGATTTATAGTGAACACAGTCAGTATGTTATCAAACTTCTTTAGTGGGGGCTTCCCTGGTGGCTCAGTTGGTAAAGAGTCTGCCTGCAACGCAAGAGACCTGAGTTCAATCCCTGGATCAGAAAGATCCCCTGGAGAATGAAATGGCTACCCAATCCAATATTCTTGCCTGATTTCCATTAACAGAGGAGCCCGGTGGGCTGTATAGTCCATGGGGTTGCAAAGAGTTAGACATGTCTGAGCAACTAACACACACATATATTGCTATGATTCTCCCATCTCTAATGAGATTGGTTTTCAGTTCTAGGAGAGGGTAGCCTCTTGTGTGAGTGTTTTATTTCCAGTCCTGGGGTAATGGCTTCTCCCGATGTCTATTGCTATATTCTTTAGAGTTCTAGTTGCCTCTTACAAGTCAAAGCTCAATACTCCAATTCTCATGTTAAATTTTTTATATTAAAATTATCCTCCCAAATCATCCACCCCCCCGCTCCAGGTTCGATGCAGGATACAGGAAGCTTGGGGCTGGTGCACTGGGGTGACCCAGAAGAATGGTATGGGGAGGGAGGTGGGAGGGGGGTTCAGGATTGGGAACATGTGGACACCCATGGCAGATTCATGGTGATGTATGGCAAAACCAATACAGTATTGTAATTAGCCTCTAATTAAAATAAATAAATTTAAATAAAAAAAACTAAATAAAACCAATACACAAGGAAAAAAAGTAAAATTATCCTGTTCAAGTTATTGTGTGGCTTCTGATTGATGCATTGCCAAAAACAAAAACCAAAACAACTCTGAAAATAAACCAATACAACAGAATATTTATCAACAATAAAACAAAATACACTCTTGACATATGCAATTATATTGGTAAATACCAAAACCTTATTATAAGAGAAAGATGCCATAAAGAAAAGACTACCTATGCAAAATTTAATTTACATGTTTCTGAAAAATGGAACAGGGAAGAAATCATATCAATGATTGTGAGAGGTAATTATTACAAATTCACATAAGGGTAGGTTTGTGGATGCAGCAAATATTACATACTTTGTCCAGTGGTCCAAAACTGCATACATTTGTCAACAGTTGGGATGATGAATGGAAAGTCAACTCTGATTCATTTGTTGACTAGCTATTTTCTTCTCTTGGAAGTTTTTAGTTGCTAATGCAAAGGGATGTCTTAGGTGTCAATCTGCATATCCATTATTCGTTTTCATTTTTCTAGAAGTTTGATTAGGCCCTTTCACTCTGATCAGCTTCCCTGATACCTCAGATGGTAAAGAATCTGCCTGCAACGTGGGAGACCAGGGTTCAATTCCTGGATTGGGAAAACCCCTTGGTGAAGGGAATGGAAACTCTCTCCAGTATGCTTGCCTGGAGAATCCCATGGACAGAGGAGCCTGGTGGGCTATAGTCTTTAGGGTCACAAAAAGTTGGACTTGACTGAGAGACTAATATGCACCCTTTCACTTTAAAAGCTTGTTTAATGCTCAGGACAACCTCCTATAATGGATTCTTTAATAGTTTGTTCTCTTCTATTTCATGAAGGCCCTTTATATTCCCACTTTTCTGGTACCATTGCTCCTTTCTAGTAACTCTTCTCCGAACATTATCCTGTATTTTGTTGGGTTACTGTCATATGGTGTGACCCAATATATGTTGTCTGAAGAAATGAATGGCTACCCACTCCAGTATTCTTGCCTGGAAAATCTCACGGACAGAGGAGCCTGGTGGGCTACAGTCCAGGGATTGCAAAGAGTCAGACGTGATTGAGCAGTGGAGCATGCACACAATATAGCCTAAATGCAGTTGGTTGTTCCCAGGAAGACATGTGAATTAAATTAACATGGCACTTTTAGAAAGGAGTATAAAGCTGTTTTTGTTTCCAGGAGTTGAATCCTAGGTTGCAGAACTCAGTGTTTACATTTATCACTATGAAGAGAAAGTCATGATGAGAAATGAGTTATACCCCTACCAACATCTTTATCTGTATCTCCATCTTCATTTTATATCTATCATCAGTTTCTGCATGAAACAGACCAATGTCTATATCTTTAACAGTGGTTTTCAACAAGGGAAAACTATGTCTCCAGGGAACTTTGGCTGTCACACTGGATGAGGTGCTCTTGGCATGGAGAAGGTAGAGGGCAGAGATTGTGTTCAACATCCTGCAGGCACAGGACAACCTCCCCCTAAAAGGAATTCTCCAGCTCACAAGGTCCACAGTGCCAGGTTTGAGAAAACTTGATCTAGAGAGATCTTTAGAAAAATGGGATCCCGTGGTTCTTCTCCCCAACTAAGTACTATTCACTTCTTATTTTCTGAAAATATTCCATTATCTAAAGTTCACTCCTCTTTTTTGCTTAATGTAATTTAAATGAATTTTCAGTTTGTTTCAACAAAGAACGACTGAACTACCAATGGCTTTTTCTACATATTTTAGTGTGTGTTAAGTAGTGGAAGATATCAATACATTGAAATGATACTGTTCCTTCTTCAGTTGCCCTATGTGCTTGTATTTGAAACAGTACCAGATTTTACTGGAACTGAGAAAACAGAATTGCAAAAAGTTTACCTCTAAAGGCACTGCAGTGTTACTTTACTATTTTGAGCATTCATATTCTTTATATGTTATGATGGTGAAAAATTTTAACTAAATAGCATATGAATATAAAAATATAACTCAAACTGAATCATCACATTACCATGCACTGAAAACTAACACAATATTGTAAATCAAGTACATTTCACATTTTTTAATAAGAAAAAAGTAAAGATCAGTGTAAAATTCATAAACATATAAAACTTCTTTGCTTTCAGAACTCATGACTCAGTGTCTGCCAACCTGGAGATGCTGGTGTTCATTAGCAGCCAAAATTTGTTTTGAATCAGAAAATAATGTTTGATTTGAAGTCGAGATTTTCCCCATAAAGGCATTTCTGAAATTTTTTCTTCTCTAGTAAGTAGCAAACTTTCTGTGAGGTTAGTGAATACATGATGCCCTCATTGTGTGAACTGAAGAAGGCTAAGGCATGAGAAAATATGAGCATGAGAAATGGAAAAAGGTTATACATTATTAAGTAGTTAAAAATATTTTTCCTCTTAGAATGAAGGAAAAACAACTATTCAAGAGTTCTTGCACAGATTACCAAAGCATATGTGTATCTTTTCTTTAAAAATTTCTATTAAAAATTTACATGCTAATATCTGCATATCATCTATTTTTAAAGTAAGTGCTTTACTGACATTTGATTTAGGTCATACCTGAATGGTCTAGTCGTTTTACTTACTTTTTTCAATTTAAGTCTGAATTTGTCAATAAGGAGCTCATGATCTGAGCCACAGTCAGCTCCCAGTCTTGTTTTTCCTAAGTGTGTAGAGCTTCTCCATCTTTGGCTGCAAAGAATATAATCAATCTGATTTTGGTGCTGACCGTCTGGTGATGTCCATGTGTAGAATCTTCTCTTGTGTTGTTGGAAGAGGGTGTTGGCTATGACCACTGCGTTCTCCTGGAAACACTCTATTAGCCTTTGCCCTGCTTCATTCCATACTCCAAGGCGAAATTTTCCTGTTACTCCAGGTGTTTCTTGACTTCCTACTTTGCATTCCAGTTCCCTAAAATGAAAAGGACGTATTTTGGGGGTGTTACTTCTAAAAGGTCTTGTAAGTCTTCATAGAACCTTTCAACTTAAGCTTCTTTAGCGTTACCAGTTGGGGCATAGGCTTGGATTACTCTGATATTCAATGGTTTGCCTTGGAAATGAACAGAGGTCATTCTGTCATTTTTGAGATTGCCTCCAAGTACTGCATTTTGGACTTTTTTGTTGACCATGATGGCTATTCCATTTCTTATAAGGGATTCCTGCCCACAGTAGTAGATATAATGGTCATCTGAGTTAAATTCACCCATTCCAGTCCATTTTAGTTTGCTGATTCCTAAAATGCCAACATTTACTCTTGCCATCTCTTATTTGACCACTTCCAATTTGCCTTGATTCATGGACCTAACATTCCAGGCTCCTATGCAGTATTGCTCTGTACAGCATTGGCCCTTGCTTCTATTACCAGTCACATCCACAACTGGGTATTGTTTTTGCTTTGGCTCCATCCCTTCATTCTTTCTGGAGTTATTTCTCCACTGATCTCCTGTAGCATATTGGGCACCTACCAACCTGGGGAGTTCCTCATTCAGTATTCTATCATTTTGCCTGTTAATACTGTTCATGGGGCTCTCAGAGAAGGCAAAGGCACCCCACTCCAGTGCTCTTGCCTGGAAAATCCCATGGGCGGAGGAGCCTGGTAGGCTGTAGTCCATGGGTTCACAGAGAGTCGGACACGACTGAGTGACTTCACTTTCACTTTTCCATTTCATGCATTGGAGAAGGAAATGGCAACCCACTCCAGTGTTCTTACCTGGAGAATCCCAGGGACGGCAGAGCCTGGTGGGCTGCCGTCTATGGGGTCGCACAGAGTCGGACACGACTGAAGCGACTTAGCAGCAGCAGCAGCATGGGGTTCTCAAGGCAAGAATACTGAAGTGGTTTGCCATCCCCTTCTCCAGTGGACCACATTCCATCAGATCTCTCCACCATGCCCACCCGTCTTGGGTGGCCCCACACAGCATGGCTTAGTTTCATTGAGTTAGACAAGGCTGTGTTCCATGTGATCAGATTGGCTAGTTTTCTGTGATTATGGTTTCAGTGTGTCTGCCCTCTGATGCCCTCTTGCAACACCCACTGTCTTACTTGGGTTTCTCTTATCTTGGATGTGGGGTATCTCTTCATGGCTGCTCCAGCAAAGTGCAGCTGCTGCTCCTTACCTTGGACAACGGGTATCTCCTCATGGCCGCTCCTCCTGACCTTGAAAGTGGAGTAGCTCCTCTCGGACCTCCTGCGCCCACGCAGCCTCCTCTCCTTGGACGTGGGGTTGCTCCTCTCGGCAAAGCAAAATGGCTGTCTGAGGAGGCCTTACAAATAGCTGTGAAAAGAAGGGAAGTGAAAAGCAAAGGAGAAAAGGAAAGATATAAGCATCTGATGCAGAGTTCCAAAGAATAGCAAGGAGAGATAAGAAAGCCTTCCTCAATGATAAATGCAAAGAAATAGAGGAAAGCAACAGAATGGGAAAGACTAGAGATCTCTTCAAGAAAATCAGACATACCAAGGGAATATTTCATGCAAAGATGGGCTCAATAAAGGACACAAATGGTATGGACCTAACAGAAGCAGTAGATATTAAGAAGAGGTGGCAAGAATACATAGAAGAACTGTACAAAAAAGATCTTCACAACCCAGATAATCACAATGGTGTGATCATTGACCTAGAGCCAGACATCCTGGAATGTGAAGTAAAGTGGGCCTTAGAAAGCATCACTATGAACAAAGCTAATGGAGGTGATGGAATTCCAGTCGAGCTATTTCAAATCCTAACAGATGATGCTGTGAAAGTGCTGCACTCAATGTGCCAGCAAATTTGGAAAGCTCAGCAGTGGCCACAGGACTGGAAAAGGTCAGTTTTTATTCCAATCCCAAAGAAAGGCAATGCCAAAGAATGCTCAAACTACTGCACAATTGCACTCATCTCACACACTAGTAAACAATGCTCAAAATTCTCCAAGCCATGCTTCAGCACTATGTGAACTGTGAACCTCCAGATGTTCAAGCTGGTTTTAGAAAAGGCAGAGGAACCAGAGATCAAATTGACAACATCTTCTGGATCATTGAAAAAGCAAGAGAGTTCAAGAAAAAAAAATCTATTTCTGCTTTATTAACTATTCCAAAGCCTTTGACTGTGTGGATCACAATAAACTGTGGAAAATTCTGAAAGAGTTGGGAATACCAGACCACCTGATCTGCCTCTTGAGAAACCTACATGTAGCTCAGGAAGCAACAGTTAGAATTGGACATGGAACAACAGACTGGTTCCAAAGAGGAAAAGGAGTACATCAAGGCTGTATATTGTCACCCTACTTATTTAACTTATATGCAGAGTACATCATGAGAAACTCTGGACTGGAAGAAGCACAAGCTGAAATCAAGACTGCCGGGAGAAATATCTATAACCTCAGATATGCAGATAACACCACCCTTATTGCAGAAAATGAAGATGAACTAAAAAGCCTCTTGATGAAAGTGAAAGTGGAGAGTGAAAAAGTTGAGTTAAAATTCAACATTCAGAAAACGAAGATCATGGCATCTGGTCCCATCACTTCATGGGAAACAGATGGAGAAACAGTGGAAACAGTATCAGACTTTATATTTTTGGGCTCCAAAATTACTGCAGATGGTGACTGCAGCCATGAAATTAAAAGACACTTACTCCTTGGAAGGAAAGTTATACCCAACCTAGATAGCATATTGAAAAGCAAAGACATTACTTTGCCAACAAAGGTCCATCTAGTCAAAGCTATGGTTTTTCCAGTGGTCATGTATGGATGTGAGAGTTGGACTGTGAAGAAGGCTGAGGGCCAAAGAATTGATGCTTTTGAACTGTGGTGTTGGAGAAGACTCTTGAGAGTCCCTTGGACTGCAAGGAGATCCAACCAGCCCATTCTAAAGGAGATCAATCTTGAGTGTTCATTGGAAGGACTGATGTTAAAGCTGAAACTCCAATACTTTGGCCACCTCATGGGAAGAGTTAACTCACTGGAAAAGGCCCTGATGCTGGGAGGGATTGGGGGCAGAAGGAGAAGGGGATGACAGAGGATGAGATGGCTGGATGGCATCACCAACTTGATGGCCATGAGTTTGAGTAAACTCTGGGAGTTGGTGATGGACAGGGAGGCCTGGGGTGCTGGGATTCATGAGGTGGCGAGGATTCAGACATGACTGAGCGACTGGACTGAACTGAACTTACTGACATTATATCAGTTAACATGTTGTGCCTTTAGATGGAAGAAAATGAGCTCGATTTTTCTGCAATAACTAGGAGAATGTATTGGCTCACAAAGTTAAATGCCTAGAGGTGATTCTATCTTCTGGCTGGTTGATTTGACAGTTCAAGGATGTTACTGAGTTCCTTTTCCTTTCTCACCATTCTTGCTTCCAGTGTCAGGCTTATCCTCAGGCAAAGTACCCAGGATACTCCCAAGATGAGTGCCAATAACCTTATGGGATATAATATATGCTTCTTCTCACACATATAGAGAGAAGAGAGAGTGAGTGTTTTGGAAGCTAGCTCAAAGATCAAGCTTTCTTCCTTCTAATTTGCTATTGGAAAGAACAATTTAGTTCATATGCTTCCACACTAATTAGCATAGGACAGATGTCTCAGTCTTTTATGTATATATGAATGTAAATAGACATCACCTCTGGACCCTTAAAAGTTAAGATTCTTGTTCAGAAGGTCTGGGTTGAGGTCGGATAATTTACATTTCTAACAGGTCTCTATGCAATATTCATCTATGTTGCTGGTCCTCAAGTCTTTCAAATGGTAAATGCTTCTCAGATTTTTTCTTTATCAGAGATAATGGCTTGTGATCAAGTCTTCCCAAATAAAGAGCGCCTTTTCCTGCTTCAAAGAAAGAAGTCAGCATTTAATTCTGCTCTGTCTCTTTATGACCTTTCTTACCTCTCCATTCAGAGGAAGAGCTTTACAAAGTTGCCATTTAACCAAGTACGGCTAACCTAGAACATCTTTTATAAGAATTTTGAGAAAAGAGATCTTTAAAGATAATCTCCATATTATTTCTTCCTGCCATTGGTTTGAAAATCATACTAGAGAAAAAGAAATATTCTGAGAAAATATTGTCCAAGATTTCAGAATAAAGTAATGAAAATGTTGCTGTAAAGTTTAATGTCTTGAATAAGTCATCCTATTCTGGTGTAACTTTGTCATATTGACATTCAGATAAGATCAGTCGCTCAGTTGTGTCTGACTCTTTGCGACCCCATGAATTGCAGCACTCCGGGACTCCCTGTCCATCACCAACTCCTGGAGTTCACTCAGACTCATGTCCATCTAGTCAATGATGCCATCCAGCCATCTCATCCTCTGTCGTCCCCTTCTCCTCTTGCCCCCAATCCTTCCCAGCATCAGAGTCTTTTCCAATGAGTCAACTCTTCACATTAGCTGGCCAAAGTACTGGAGTTTCAGCTTTAGCATGATTCCTTCCAAAGAAATCCCAGGGCTGATCTCCTTCAGAATGGACTGGTTGGATCTCCTTGCAGTCCAAGGGACTCTCAAAGTCTTCTCCAACACCACAGTTCAAAAGCATCACTTCTTCGGTGCTCAGCCTTCTTCACAGTCCAACTCTCACATCCATACAGGACCACAGGAAAAACCATAGCCTTGACTAGCCGGACCTTTGTTGGCAAAGTAATGTCTTTGCTTTGCAATATGCTATCTAGGTTGGTCATAACTTTCCTTCCAAAGAGTAAGCGTCTTTTAATTTCATGGCTGCAGTCACCATCTGTAGTGATTTTGGAGCCCAGAAAAATAAAGTCTGACACTGTTTCCACATTCTTCTATAGAAAAACCTAATTTCTTGATGACTGATCTACATAACTTCCAGTGGTTAATTTACAGATTTTTCTTTCGAAAACTTTCTTTCTTTCAATTTCAAAACTCACACATGGTCCCACTCTTGGCCATTCTCCTTCCTTCCTGGAATTTCATGCCCATATTTCAAAACTTGCTGGTATGTCTATCACACTCAAGTCCATAGCAATCTTTCCTTCATCTTTTGTAATACAACCTTTTAGAACATGTGAATCAGTTACAAAATGCATTGTAATTTTTGTTTTATTTCCTTTTACTTACATTATTTAACTTATGCTCTGTTCTCTAACATTATTTATGCTGTATGTCTTTTCCTAGTAACCTTCCTTCTATAATCAGCTATTCAAAAATATTGACTTGGCTGATTACAATGAATCTTAAAAAAAATTACAAGTTTGACAACTGCATTTTGAAAAAATGGGTTGGGCAAGCTTTATCTATAGAATATTTTCTTTACTACATTGTTGAATGCATATCCTGTAATAAGAAATATAAATGATTCTCCATGTTAGGAGACATAAACTTAAATTTCAGCATGGAATGATTTATTTGAAATGTTTATATCTTTCAGGTTAACTGCTTAGGCATTCTGAAAAATTTAGAACCATAAAGTATTTACCTTTTCACCACTAGCAAGATAGTTCCACAAAAACATAGATTTCTGCTTTATTGACTATGCCAAAGCCTTTGACTCTGTGGATCACAATAAACTGTGGAAAATTCTGAAATAGATGGGAATACCAGACCACCTGGCCTGCCTCTTGAGAAACCTATATGCAGGTCAGGAAGCAACAGTTAGAACTGGACATGCAACAACAGACTAGTTCCAAATAGGAAAAGGAGTACATCAAGGCTGTATATTGTCACCCTACTTATTTAACTTATATGCAGAGTACATCATGAGAAACACTAGGCTGGAAGAAGCACAAGCTGGAATCAAGATTGGTGGGAGAAATATCAATAACCCCAGATATGCAGATAACACCACCCTTATGGCAGAAAGTGAAGAGGAACTAAAAAGCCTCTTGATGAAAGTGAAAGTGGAGAGTGAAAAAGTTGGCTTAAAGCTCAACATTCAGAAAACGAAGATCATGGCATCTGGTCCCATCACTTCATGGGAAATAGATGGGGAAACAGTGGAAACAGTGTCAGACTTTATTTTTTGGGGCTCCAAAATCACTGCAGATGGCGACTGCAGCCATGAAATTAAAAGACGCTTACTCTCTGGAAGGAAAGTTATGACCAACCTAGATAGCATATTGAAAAGCAAAGACATTACTTTGCCAACAAAGTTCCGGCTAGTCAAGGCTATGGTTTTTCCTGTGGTCATGTATGGATGTGAGAGTTGGTCTGTGAAGAAAGCTGAGCACCGAAGAACTGATGCTTTTGAACTGTGGTGTTGGAGAAGACTCTTGAGAGTCCCTTGGACTGCAAGGAGATCTAACCAGTCCATTCTGAAGGAGATCAGCCCTGGGATTTCTTTGGAAGGAATGATGCTAAAGCTGAAACTCCAGTATTTTGGCCAGCTTATGCAAAGAGTTAACTCATTGGAAAAGACTCTACTGCTGGGGCAGATTGGGGGCAGGAGGAAAAGGGGATGACAGAGGATGAGATGGCTCAATGGCATCACTAACTCGATGCACGTGAGTCTGAGTGAATACTGGGAGTTGGTGATGGACAGGGAGGCCTGGCGTGCTGTGATTCATGGGGTCATAAAGAGTTAGACACGACTGAGCAACTGAACTGAACTAAACTGAACTTACAGAAAGTAATTGCCTTCAAATTAGTTAAAAAGGTGACAATTTGCAAGTATCTTTCATAATGTCTTAATGAACCTCTTAAAGTTTCAAAAAACTATTTCCTTGGACATATATTTAGATTTTTTTAATTCCCTAAAAATTTGCATTCATCCTCCCACATCATGTTTTACAAAGTTTAAAAGTGACCAAAAGTATCTCTGGCCAAAGACAGAAGCATAATGGGAAGTTCCTTGTGCTTGTATTCCACAGTCTGAATTTAGATGGGTTTCATCCTACTGATAGATCATGAAACACAGGACTTCCTAATTATTCTATAAGAATTTTGTTACCCTGGATGCACACTAGCCCTCTCTGAGAAGCTTATAAAAAAATTCTAATATCCAAGAATTATTCTACAGTAAACCTAAATATCAGTTGGCCAAAAGTTTTAGGCATAGGTATTTTTAAGTGCCCTTCAAAAGATACAAGTGTATGGCAGGGTTAAGATTAATTGACCTAGGGAATAATTAGTGAGCAAGGATGTTAAATACTTATATGGTATGAGAACCATCATTTGGACTACTACCATGTGTTGCAAATGTAGGAGAAAGTCTGACTTTCCTTGCCTTTGGATTTACATTTCTGCTTCAAGCCAAAAGAATTGACTCCAATACTTAGTTATTGGACCAATCTTTCAATCCCTTGAAACTTTATTACTGCTACCAGTGAGGTAAATATTCTCTTTGCTGCGAGCCTATTCATTGTTTTCAGTTGAAACTTTTTTTCCTGTTTTATTTTCATTAGTCTTTTTGTGGATTGAATTAAATTCTAGGTGCCCTCAATGATATACTCTGGTAACTACAATCCACCAGGGTGACGTTGAATTCTAAGCATATTCTAAAGTTTCCTTTCCCTGGGAATATCTTCCCTTAGTCATGGAAAGCTAATGGGGAAAAGAGTCAGAAACTTCACTCTTGCTCCTACAAAGTATGAAGCAGTATGCATTGTGAAACTTTTAATTTCTTTTTGTTGTTGTTCTTCAGGTTTCTCACAGGCAGAGAATGTGCAGGCAGTGACAATAACAACAAAAATGGTACTTGCCCTTCTTCTGTGAGCTCTATCTCATGGAAAAAGACACTTTTTTGTATACATTGTGCCATTTCTTCACATATTGCCTGGCTTGATTACTTTCAGCAGGCGCTGGGGCTAGCAGCTATTCCTGGTGGATCAGACAGTAAAGAATCTGCCCGCAGTGCAGAAGACCTGGGTTTGATCCCTGGGTGGAGAAGATCCCCTGAAGAAGGAAATAGCAACCCATCAGCATTCTCACCTGAAGAATTCCATGGACAGAGGAGCCTGGCGGGCTAGTCCATGGGGTCACAGTTGGACACGACTGAGTGACTGACAGCTATCCCTAGATGTCTGGCCCATGGCCTCAAACGATTATGCCAGGTGGGCCAGAGTATGAAAACCTGATAAGGAATGTGATGGAGGTGTGACCTTTCTAGGGTCAGCAAGGCCCCAGATGTCAAACCAAAAGAATACAGAAAATAAAGCACACCGTTAATACAGTCTCCTTTAAAATGTAGGAGTTTATTTAGTTTTGTGTCCCTAACATCCACCATGATCCTTCGTACATAATATGGAGAGATACTGTAAAGGTTTGTTAACACATCCCCTCTTTTGACTCTTAAACTTTGTTGGAGTTGGACAACTCCAATATATGATTGTGTGTCATTTGTGGTGGTCACTATGGAAGGTTCTCAGACTAAGGTAGGTGTCCCTGAGATGGACACTGCGATGCATGCCCCAGTCCCCCTTCAGTGAAGAAGGGCTCACAGCAGACACCTTCTGAGTCTGCCTTTGGGAGACTGTAAACAAGAGTTAAATAAGTGATCCTTTTAAAAATTAAAGATACCGTTAAAACCAAAAAAAAAAAAAATAAATAAACATATCAACTTGAAGAAGATCTTTTAAGGATGTGACTAATTCTATAATAGTACCCAGTACTAACTGTTCCATAGATAAAACTAATAATAATAACATTTGGCAGAGGATGAGATGTTTGAATGGCATCACTGACTCAATGAAAATGAATTTGAGCAAACTCTGGGAAATGGTGAAGGACAGGAAAGCCTGACATGCTGCAGTCCATGGGGTTGCAAATGACTTAGTGACTGAACAACAGCAATGACAAATTTCACTAAAATAAATACTTATTGACATTCATTGTTCTACTATTGGAGATACTCCTCTCTCTTTTCCAGAGCCTCATCCCATACAGTATCTTCTTGCATGCATGCTAAGTCACTTCAGTCATGTCCAACTCTTTGCTACTGTAGCCCACCAGACTCCTCTGTCCATGGGATTCTTCTGGCAAGTGTTCTGGAGTGGGTTGCCGTGCCCTTCTCAGGGGACCTTCCATATCCAGGGATCAAATCTGCATCTCTTAAGTCTCCTGCATCTGCAGGCAGAATCTTTAAAATTTTCCTTAATTACTGATGCTTTTTCTAGGCACATGTAGATCTCCCCTCATATTAATAGAGAAAACTGCAACCTCTCACTCCCTGTTCCCCTCCCAGCCACTCTCTATACCTCTTCTTCCTCCACCAACCAGGAGTAATAAACCTAAATTCTGTGCTCAGAATTTCTACCTTATTCTTTCCCTTCAAATTCCCCATGTGTTATAACTTGGTTTGCACTCCAATTCCTTTAAACCTACCTTAAATGCCAAGCGAAGTTCTTAACTAACTTGGTCTCTAAGACGTTTAACAGCATGGACACTTTTGCAATCCCTTTAGTTTCTTTGATTTCAGTCACGTTTATTTTCATTTTGTGTCTCTGATCATTTCTTTCCTTTTTTTTTTTTTTTTTTTCAGGCACTATTATCTCTTCCCATAACTTGAAAGTTGTCATTCCATAAAATTTTGTCCTTAAAGTTTTCTTCTCATCAATTTTCACACTTTCCCTAAATAATTCCTTCCACATCATTGGTTTGAGTTATATCTTCATCAAGTGATTTTAATATTAAATTTCATATAAAATTTTTATTTTATAAGATGCTGTAATCAAATTGTCAAAAGCCAAATTCATCTCCCTCCTTCTATTTTTATTCTTTAATCCATTATTGAACAGTTACTTACTGAACATCTATATATAAAGTATTATTTTAATTACTATAAAATTGCCATGAGCAAAAATGTCAAGAGTGCAAGTTCTAATAGTAATGGAGTAAAGGATGACTCGAGTGAGAGTAAAGAGTACGATAAAGAGGCAATTTTATGGTGTACAAGTTTGAGAGGGAACATTTGGAGTTTGATTTTGTAGAGGATAAACTTGAGTAGTTTATTAGACAATGAAATACAGGAGTCCCATAGAGAGGTAAATGTGGGTTTAACATTCACATGAGAGATCTTAGTTGTCTGTAATAAATAACAGAGAAATCAGAACTTAGATGTTAAGATTCATGGAATAGAATAAAAATCAAGGAGGTGATTATAGATAGGGAGTATCAGATATCTGTCTGACTTTTGAGACACAACAACCAGGTATTAGAAGGATGAGAATGGAAGAATAAAATGTCAGCTAAAGATAAGAGAATAAAGAAAGAATGATTTTCTGGAAGGGAAGTTACATAGGTATTTCAAGGAGGAGGAACTAGGAGTTAAAGTTGGAAATGCATTTAATATTTTGAGTAAAGTACCCTCTGAACATTTCTACCTGCTAGAAATAAGACATTCACTGGTGTCCACTTTATGTCTTCATTAAGATATCTGTAACAAAATGTAGAGTGCTAGCTTGTTTGGAATAGTTTAAATAAAAAGTAGATGGAAAAAAATCCACAAAAATCCATTAATTAATGACTACATTTTTGAGAAGTTTTGTAATTAAAAGTAATAGTAAAATAAAGGGGTTTCCTTGGTGGCTCAGTTACACAGAATCCACGTGCAAAGTAAGAGATACAGGAGACATGAGTTTAACCCCCGGGTCAGGAAGGTCTCTTGGAGGAGGGCATGGCAACCCATTCCAGTATTCTTGCCTGGTAATCTCAAGGACAGAGGAGCCTGCCGGGCGACAGTCCATAGGGTCGCAAAGAATTGGATATGACTGAAGTGACTGAGCATACACACATGCACAGTGAAATAATGGGGTAAAGAGAGAGATTTTGTTTTCTTTTGAAGATGTGTGGAGTAATATAATGATTTAATGGTTAAGCGAATGACAACAGGAAAAAAAAAGAGAGAGAGAGATGCAGGAAAGAGAAGGAGCATTGCAGGACTGATTTCCTTGAAAAGGTAAAAGCAAATGAGCTCTATCGCATAAGTGGGGTGGTCAGTCATAGAAAGGACTATGAAATATTGATTCACAAGTATCAGAGAAAACACCAAAAATGCAGTGAGCTAGTGGATGTGATGGTATTAGTGTATGGAATTTTACTTCTGAGTTCACCTGTTAACATTTCACCAAGAGGCTGGATGCAATGTCATCATATGACCATGTTAGTGGGAAACAAGGAGGAGAAAGGAATGTAGAGGAGAGAATGCAGCCAAATAGTCATTTAGGACAGTAAGGGATTCTGGGTGAACTGAGTAGGGGACTGTCACAAGACTGCTATGCTAGGGATGCTTTTGAAATTAATGGTCATGAATTACAAATCCAATTGGTATCACATTTTACAGCATCAGATACCTTTTTTTGGGGGGGTGGGTGTGGATCTGGCCATTGACTAGACATAATGTTAAATTTAACCAGAGTTTTGAGTTGTTTTTCCCAAGAAAACATAACTAAGAAGTTTGGTAAATAAGTTGAGTGTAAGAAAGGAAATTCATACACCCTGCACTCCATAAAAAGAGAAGTTAAATGAAGAGGCTATAAAACAGTGGAAAAGAATTGAGGACCATCACTAAAGACCATCAGAGATGAGGTAATCTGGTATATAACAAGGAATAAAAAGGTAGCAATTGGAGAGTAGACTCTTGAGTTCGAGATTTTGGTACAACTTTTGGTAATGATATGTTCAAGGTTATGATAAGACAGTAAAGTTGTAACTGGAGTGAAGAACAAAGTAACTATAGAAGTGAAAAAAAATGAGATAATCACAGAAGAATTTTCTAGGTAGATATTTAGAGCAAGAAGAATTATAAAATGAACCATGTTGAAGAACTTAATAAAGCAGGTTGAAAAATATTCATGGAATGTGAGCTAATGTGACCAAAAATCTATAAGCAATTAAAGCAAAGAGTTGTGGTAGGTGATATAGAAGAGTATTAAGAATAGATGGTATATGAGTTGTTTTCATTGACATATAGTTGATTTACGATGTCATTTTAGTTTTAGGTGTACAGCATTGAGATTTGATATTTTTATGGATTATACTCCATTTAAGGTTATTATAAAGTATTGGTTATAATATCTGTGCCATCCATTACATGCTTGTATCTTATTTTATACCTAGGAGTTTGTACTTCTTAATCCCACCCCCTTATATTGTACCCACATTTCTCTTTCCATTAGTAACCAACCACTAGTTTGTTTTCTGTATCTCTGAGTCTGTTTCTATATGAGTTTGAAAAGTGGGGACTTGGCAAAAAGAAGGGAGTTCCAAAAGGGTGGATAATACTATCAAGAGCAAAGAGGACACTTATCTAGTTTCTCTCCCTGGTCTTACAAAGACTGTGAAAGACAAACAAGCAAACACAGCTGTAAGAAAACAGCTGTAAGAAAAATACTTCCACATTAAGGAGAAAATTTTCAATTAGAGCAAGAAGGTGAAGATAATATTCAATACAAGCTTAAGGAGGTAGAGGCTTGCTTAGTCTGGACATCAGGAGGAGCTAGTGTTTCAGATATGAAGCAGCCCATCCTTAGGGCTGAGATATGATTCCAGGTAATGAGGACTCTTGAAATCTTGAGTGTCCTGTGGCAGTGACATAAAACAAAAATTCGGGTGTAAATGACAATTATCTTGTATAGTTTTAGAGATGCAGTAGGCTATGGTTTTTCCTGTGGTCATGTATGGATGTGAGAGTTGGACTGTAAAGAAGGCTGAGTGCCGAAGAATTGATGCTTTTGAACTGTGGTGTTGGAGAAGACTCTTGAGAGTCCCTTGGACTGCAAGGAGATCCAACCAGTCCATTCTGAAGGAGATCAGCCCTGGGATTTCTTTGGAAGGAATGATGCTGAAGCTGAAACTCCAGTACTTTGGCCACCTCATGTGAAGAGTTGACTCATTGGAAAAGACTGATGCTGGGAGAGATTGGGGGCAGGAGGAGAAGGGGACAACAGAGGATGAGATGGCTGGATGGCATCACTGACTTGATGGCCATGAGTCTGAGTGAATTCTGGAAGTTGGTGATGGACGGGGAGGCCTGGCATGCTGCGATTCATGGGGTCGCAAAGAGTCAGACACGACTGAGTGACTGAACTGAACTGAACTGAATGAATGAAACTCAACCTTTCTTGCCATTTCTGCAAGTAGATTTCTTGTAGTTCAAAACATGACCTGATGTCTTTAAAAACTTCTTCCTCTTCCTTTCTACTAAAACAACTTTCTGCTAAAAGTATTTTGCACTTATTCAAGCATTCTTGCCCTAGGTTTATTCTACTAGCCTAGATTTTTTTCTAATTGCCTCTTTGCTTTGATTTTCCTTTGAGTCTTGTGCAGCATGCTCTCTGCTTGCCCTAAGCCAATCACTCTTTTATAGTGCTAAAGACAGACAGATTTTTCTCACATGAAAATTTATCAATTTCATTCTCAAGTTCAACATTCTAGCGGGTTAAAATCTAAACACATTTCACAATATTCAAAGTATTTTGTAATCTGGCCTATACTCTCTTTAACTCACATTAACCATTTTCCAGTTATAACTTTCTGCAGTTAGATGTGGAACCATACCTGTACACATGCCATCTTTTTGAAATCTTTTCTTTATATTTTCCCGTAAAGCTAAATCTGATTTATACATTTATTTCCAAGTAAAAGATAAATCCTCCATGTTCTTATCCCTAGGTATCCAAAGCTGATTTACTCTCAGTCCCACCTTTTCCTCTGGTGCTCCAGGGCAGGAATTATCTCTTTTCCTTCTAATTTTCCATTGGCATAGCTCCATTAATCAGTGGGCTCCTTCAAGAATGATTTCCTTTGATTTTTTTTTTTCCTTTTTTTCCCACTTGGTTAAAAATGCAATCTTGTCAAGTAGAAAGCTTACAGTAGATGCTTTAGGTATATACATCATTAGGTGGACACTTTATTAACTATGTACACAAAGAACAAGATAACTTTAAGCATTACCATGGAATTCACTCAAATATAGATTTCTGTTTGTTTGTTTTATTTTGTTTTTTCAGAAGGAAATATTTGAATAAGAGGGAAAAACTGGTTAGGGGCTTCTAGTAACTTTAAGGACAAACGAAAAAAAGGTATTATTTAAAAAATATAGATAAATATCAATTGATCATGACAAATCCCTTTAATTGATTCCAGGTGTACCATTATCAACACAGAAGGGAGATTCATCCTTATTGTTGGAAAACTGATTTTGAGATCATTGTGCCTTCTGTTATTTCAATATGTGGTATCAAGGTAAAGTAGCTCATGGTAGGTGTAGTGAATTGCACTACTGGTCTCTTCATTAGTAGACTGATAGGTTAACCTTCATACAAGTGGATGATTCCTAATTGATATGTTTTGTGTAATTGAATTGGAACATTTCTTCCTGGTTTGTCTTCTACATTCTAAAGAAAGAAGTACATACAAATATGTGAACCAAAATGACTTTTCTATGAATAGTTGACAGGTGTCCTTAGCAACTGAAGGTGCATACTTTTTAACTTCTGGTAATGATGCCTTTGACCAAGTTATTTTTTAAAAGAGACACTAACAAGATTAAGAATTAGACTTGATAGTTGGCTAGGAGTGTAATTTGATGACTTAGTATGTCAGGGATATTTTCATTTCTTCTCTAATATTCACAGCCCTGTCTCTGGATAATTACACTTGTTTTAGTGTACATGCACCCTTCATACAATCTGTGTTTTATGATGAAACGTGGGTGTCAAAGCTGAGCTAACCGGCATAACATTAATCAGTACCCATGGGACTCAGCAAATGAGACTAGAGAAAACATTTCTAAAGTAGTATGCTCTCTCTGAACCTTTCAAGGTGGGGCATGGCAGAAATGTGCATACTGCTATGGTTATCTTCTTTCTCAGGAGTAAATCAGCCTTAGGATAAAAAGAGCTCATTATGAGAGGCAAAGTAGACTCATAAAAGGATCCTGCTTCCTGATGAGGTAGCAAAGCAAAAAACCAAATAAAACATGAGCCTTTGAACTCTCCAGATAGCAGAGCCAGTAAATCCACTTTATTGCTTGAACTAATTGGAGTTACATTTTCCATTATGTCAAAATGAAAGACTGATAACCATTATACAGAGGATTGTTACGAATTGCCATAGCAAGGCTGTTGTTTTCTGGAGGCAGTTGCTCTTAAGATATGTTTGGGTGACGACAAAGACCGTGTTTTACCAAAACATAGATTTCTTCTATTTGATCAAAGTATAGAAATTCCATAAAGGCATTAAATTTTTGATGGTGAACACAGAGAGCAGTCCTGACAGAATGAGGAGAAAGGACTGGTATATTTCAGTGGGAAGGATATGTAATTTAAAAAGCTTTTGGTTTCACTAAATTCTGTGGGGGTTTGGACAATGGGGAGCTGTGGAGGGAAGTATCTGGGGAAGATTATTGCTGGGGCCTCCAGGGAGTTTTGGATGAAAAGGATGTGTGGGTCCCAATTCACACAGATTGCTTGTCCCTCAAAAGCAGCCCCTATATATATGCAGTGCTTTAAGTTGATATAGATAGGTGGAAAACAGAATCAAAATTTAACGGTATGAAATATTTTTACCAAAGTTAATTTTTTGAGTGTTTGTACTCTTTTAGAAACTGGAATTTTCTAAAATAAATTGTTATTTTTCTGTTGAGTAAAACAACATATATTTGGTTTTAGCAACATTAAAAAAAATAGATTGAAGTGGGTTATAATTGAACTCCCCACAATATTCTTGCCTTTCTTATTTGAAAGTTCTTATTATGACTTACAATTAAGAATTTCAGGAATACTATTATGAATTTTCATTGGAGTCTGAATCAGGGTTGGAATTTTGTTCTTTTTTAAGTCCCTTGGGTTGTTTGAGTATTTTTTAGGGTAAGGCCTGACTGGGGCTTCCCAGATGGCTCAGTGGTAAGGAATTTGCCTGCCAGTGCAGCAGATGCAGGAGACACAGGGTTGATCCCTGGGTTGGAAAGATCCCCTGGAGCAGGAAATGCAACCCACTCAACTATATTTGCCTGGAAAACCCCATGGACAGAAAAACCTGGCTTTTTTGTCAGTTCTTCGAATCAGGTGGCCAAAGTATTGGATTTCAGCTTCAGCATCAGTCCTTCCAATGAGTATTCAGGACTGATTTCCTTTAGGATGGCCTAGTGAACTTTTATCTCCTTAAGAGTGTTGTTTATAACACGACCTTACTCTATCAGCTGCTTCCCTCTTTTCACTAATTAATTTTCATAGCATCCACCAACCTAAATGAAAGCTCAAACTGTATGATAAGTGAAGATTGCTATTGTCACATTCAAACTTGTTACAAATGACGATAAACACTAAATGACACATGAGTTCAAGATGTGAGTCATACTTAATTGTTTACCTTTGTGTGGAGAGCAGTATTCAGAAAACCCCTTTCAATTTGTTTATTCATCATTCTGATGCTTGGAAAAAAGTCATATCAATAAATAAAATAAATATACCAATAACATTCTTTTCCATCTATTAAGTATGGTGAAAAATAGATATTTAATAGGTAAAACCAAAGTTCTCAAATTCAAATCTTTTGGCCTTGGCCTAACACATTTTAAAAATTTATGCAATCTGTTTAATATATACTTAATACTAAAGAAGATACTCAAATATTTTATTTTATGGATTTTCATATAAAATACTAGATGCCTTTAACTCATATTAGGACTTTTTCTTTATTTTTATTAAATTTATTGTGCTTTACTACTTATGTGCAATGATAAAAAGAATTTAACACCATAAAACCAGCTCCAAGGTGCCAGTATTTCCTAAACTGATGAAAATCCAAATTACTTAAGTAAAGACTTGAGTATAGTTATATACTTTTTGGGAAAATAAATATGTTCTCAGAAATTTCAATTCTTTTCCATTCAGTTCAGTTTAGTTCAGTCTCTCAGTCATGTCCGATTCTTTGCGACCCCATGGACTACAGCATGCCAGGCTTCCCTGTCCATCACCAACTCCCAGAGGTTGATCAGATTCATGTCCATCAATTCGGTGATGCCCTCCAACCATGTCATCTTCTGTTGTCCCCTTCTCCTCCTGGCTTCAATCTTTCCCAGCATCAGGGCCTTTTCCAATGAGTCAGTTCTTCACATCAGGTGGCCAAAATATTGGAGCTTCAGCTTCAGCATCAGTCCTTCCAAAGAATATTCAATTATTAATTAATTAAAATATATTCCATGCCTTCCCTTGGGGGCTTGTGGCTGAGCTGGTAAAGAAGCCACCTGCAATATGGGAGACCTGAGTTCAATCCCTGGTTTGGGAAGATCCTCTGGAGAAGGGAAAGGCTACCCACTCCAGTATTCTGGCCTGGAGATTTCCATGGACTGTATAATGGGCTCACAAAGAGTCAGACAGGACTGAGTGACTTTCACTGTCACTTTATATTCCCTGCCAAAATATTAAATTTTGATATCATATTGTGTTAAATCAGAATGCATCTAGATAGGCAAACTTTCTCTGCAAAGAAAGATAAATAATATTCTAGCTTTGTGGTTCATAAAGTCTTTGTTGCAAAAAACCTCTGTTATTTTACACCAGAAAGTAGCCATAAATCATATGTAAATAAATGAGATGTCTGTGTTCCAATAAAGCTCTTTTTACAAAAATAAAAAGCTATGAGCTGGATTTGGTCCATAAGTCATGGTTTTCTGACCTCTGATCTAGATATGTAGAACATCATTTTCTAATTTCTTAAGTAGACGAATGTATTTGGTCTGCCTTCAGAATATGTATGTATCCATAAATATATCTACATATTTTATATATGTCAGGGGGATGTTGCAGGAGTGGTTCCAGACCACCACCATAAAATGAATAAATCAATAAAGCAAGTCATGTGAAATTTCTGGTGCCAGTGTGTATAAAAGTTATGTTTGGACTATTCTATAGTTTACTAAGTGTGAAATAGGATTATGTCTTAGAAAATGTACATAGTTCAATTTAAAAAATGCTTTACTGTTAAAAAATGCTAAGCATCATCTGAACCTTTGCTGCTACTGCTGCTAAGTCGCTTCAGTTGTGTCTGACTCTGTGCGACCACAGAGATGACAGCCCACAAGGCTCCCCCATCTCTGGGATTCTCCAGGCAAGAACACTGGAGTGGGTTGCCATTTCCTTCTCCAATGCATGAAAGTGAAAATAGTAATTTTTTTGTTGTAGAGGATTTGTCTCTAATATCTGAGTGATCAGGGTGGTGATTGCGTGAAGGTTGGAATAGCTGTAGAAAATCTTAAAATAAGACAATGAAGTTTTCTGCATCAGTTGACTCTTCCTTTAATAACAGAGGAGAGCAATCTGACGCCATGTTGGATATTCCTTTAGCTCTAAGGTTTGTGCTCTGTTATTAGTCATGCGGGCTGTGAAACGTTGTCTAATAGAATGTTTCCTATAACGTGAAACATGCATATAGCCTTTTACCAAGGCTCTGCCTCTAGGCTGGACCTTTAAAGCCATAACACTTTTCATTCACACAGAGACAAAATGTTGCAGAACAGAAAATGACATTTGTTGTATTGGGGATTTGCAGGAAAACAGTGACTAGACTTAACCGGACAGCTGCAAGAACAAAGGATTATCACATACCCTCTAGAGTGTGGCCGGCACCAGGAAGTCTGCAACAGCCAGTTATGCCTGCCCTTGCCACCAGCTCTTACTATAAAAGAAGCCTGAATTTTAACTCAGGTAAAATGGTTCTTTAGACACTAGCTTGCCATTTACTCCATCTGCTGGCTTTCCCTGTAAAACTGCTGTTTCTTTTCTCAACATATCTCTCAGTGTGACCAAAAAGCACATGAAAAGATGCTCAGTATCACTATTTATTAGAGAAATATAAAAAAAAACTACCGAAAGGTGTCACTTAACGTCAGTCAGAATGGCCAGCATCCAAAGATCTACAAGCAACAAATGCTGTAAAAGGTGTGGGGAGAAGGGAACAACCCCACGCCTGGGTGTATGTATACCCAGAGAAAACTCCAGTTCAAAAAGATATATGCACCCCCATGTTCACTGCACTGCTATTTGCAATAGCAAGCTGACACATACACACTGCTGTATATAAAATAGATAACTAATACAAACCTGTTGCATAGCACAGGGAACTCCGCCCAATTTTCTGTAATGACCTGTCAGAAAAGAACCTAAAAAAAAAAAAAAAAAAGTGGATATATGTATAACTAATTCACTTTGCTATGTAACTGAAAATAAAACATTATGAATCAACTACAATAATTTATTTTTAATTGCTATAATGGAAATATCTTAAAGCGGGTGATTTTTTGTCTTTTCAATCACATTTGCCATCAAAACTGATAATATTAAAAAAGGAGGTCCTGATGCTAAGTCTAATATGTAAAGAGCCTAGAGGTTTTCACTGCATAGTTATAATAATAAAAGGCTGAGTAAATTAAAAAATAAAGACTTTTTTTAGACTTAGAGAAATCGAATTGAAGTACAAAACACTAGACTGTAATCTAAAGAGACAGCAAATTTGAGAGTCATAGTGAGGTCTCCTAATCTGGGATAGACTCTGCTCAAACCAGCAACTAAGAACACTTGAATGGGAGTTTTGACAAATTTCTGAAGACTAAATGTAAGACCAGTGTAAAACTGAGAAAATCTTTGGATTTTTATAGGTCCCACTTCTAAAAATCTTACCAGATTATTATGGTGATGGCTCAAGAAAGATTGTATGTGGCTCTAGCCAGGAGAGGGCCTAGACATTAGAAATACACTCAAGATATTATAACAAAGCCAACTTTCCACTGAAAAGGATTTGACCAGAACCTTATCTGATCGATGACAGGGCACCAGCTGAAATCCAGCCCCTCTAGTCTTCCTGTTTCACCTAAGGATGGGGTCAGCGGGGAGTGATAAGACATTGGTTAAAATCACAATTAAGGTTGGTTACAAATAAAATTAAATACTGAGATTTAAATGTAAAATTATAGAACAATTATTCTCTTCCACATTCTACTCCAACACTAACAGAGCTCCAGGTTATAACAGTAGATTACAGATGAAAAAAGTGTAGGACACAGACTATCTGTGAGAGATCTCTTAGCAAATCCCAAAGACAACATGAAAAACAAAATCTAAGACACCAGAGGACTTTGAAAACTTTGGAACCTTCAGTTATGTCAAGCAATCAGTTCAGTTCAGTTCAGTTGCTCAGTCATGTCCAACTTTTTGCGATCCCATGAATCGCAGCACGCCAGGCCTCCCTGTCCATCACCAACTCCCGGAGTTCACTCAGACTCACGGCCATCGAGTCAGTGATGTCATCCAGCCATCTCATCCTCTGTCGTCCCCTTCTCCTCCTGACCCCAATCCTTCCCAGCAGCAGAGTCTTTTCCAATGAGTCAACTCTTCACAGGAGGTGGCCAAAGTACTGGAGTTTCAGCTTTAGCATCATTCCTTCCAAAGAAATCCCAGGGCTGATCTCCTTCAGAATGGACTGGTTGGATCTCCTTGCAGTCCAGGGGACTCTCAAGAGTCTTCTCCAACACCACAGTTCAAAAGCATCAATTCTTAGGCGCTCAGCCTTCTTCACAGTCCAACTCTCACATCCATACATGACCACAGGAAAAACCATAGCCTTGACTAGATGGACCTTTGTTGGCAAAGTAATGTCTCTGCTTTTGAATATTCTATCTAGGTTGGTCATAACTTTCCTTCCAAAGAGTAAGCGTCTTTTAATTTCATGGCTGCAGTCACCATCTGCAGTGATTTTGGAGCCCCAAAAAAGAAAGTCTGACACTGTTTTCACTGTTTCCCCATCTATTTCCCATGAAGTGATGGGATTAGATGCCATGATCTTCATTTTCTGAATGTTGAGCTTTAAGCCAATTTTTTCACTCTCCACTTTCACTTTCATCAAGAGGCTTTTTAGTTCCTCCTCACTTTCTGCCATAAGGGTGGTGTCATCTGCATATCTGAGGTTATTGATATTTCTCCTGGTAATCTTGATTCCAGCTTGTGCTTCTTCCAGCCCAGCGTTTCTCATGATGTACTCTGCATATAAGTTAAATAAACACGGTGACAATATACAGCCTTGACGAACTCCTTTTCCTATTTGGAACCAGTCTGTTGTTCCATGTCCAGTTCTAACTGTTGCTTCCTGACCTGCATACAGCTTTCTCAAGAGGCAGGTCAGGTGGTCTGGTATTCCCATCTATTTCAGAATTTTCCAAAGTTTATTGTGATCCACACAGTCAAAGGCTTTGGCATGGTCAATAAAGCCAAAATAGATGTTTTTCTGGAACTCTCTTGCTTTTCCCATGATCCAGCAGATGTAAACTCCTAGATAAACATACACCATCACACCAAAGACCTATTTACCCAATACATCTAGTCCAGATTTTAACAAAATTGCAAAATGTGCTAAAAGCCAAGAAAGAGTCCGAAGAGACAAAGCAAATTATCAGAAATAGACTGATATTAAACAGATGTTGAAATTATCAGAGAATTTAAAATAGCTATGATTAACTTGTTATGAACCCTAATGGAAAAAAATTGACAACGTGGAAGAACAGATGGGTTAGATGGAAACACTAAGAAAGAATTAAGAGTAAATGCTGGAAATGAAAAACACTGGAACAGGTTTGAAGAATCCTTTGATCATCTCATCAGTAGACTGGACACAGCTGAGGAAAAGATCAGTGAGCTAGAATATATGACAATAGAAACCTCCCAAACTTAAACACAGGGAGAAAAAGGAATAGGAAAAGAAGAAAAGAGAGCGAGCCATAGGACAATTTCAGAAGATGTAACTCATGTGCAATTAGAATACTAAAAGGAGGAAAAAAAACAGAATGAAGAGAAAGATTTAGCCAAATATTTTCCAAAATTAATGACAAATAATAAAGAATAGATGCAGCAATACAGTATACTAACGCATATATATGGAATTTAGAAAGATGGTAACGATAACCCTGTATACGAGACAGCAAAAGAGACACTGACGTATAGAACAGTCTTATGGACTCTGTGGGAGAGGGAGAGGGTGGGAAGATTTGGGAGAATGGCATTGAAACATGTAAAATATCATGTATGAAACGAGAAAAAAAAATAAAGAAACAATCTTTTTCATAGGAAAAAAAAAAAAAGAATAGATGCAGGAAGCTCAGAGAATATCAAGCAAGCTAAATACTTAAATACTGAAAAATCCACAGTAGGGATAATGTATTCAAATTTAAGAAAATAAAAATATTTTAAAAGACAGAGAAATAACACCTTATCTGCAGAGGAAGAAACAGAATTATATGGAACTTCTCAACAGATAACTCACAAGAAGTGTGCTGTGACAAATTTCATTCTTTTTTTTTAAGCTAACAACACAGAATTCTTTGTCAAGCCAAATTATGCCTCAGAAGTAAAGAAAAAAAAAACTTTCTCAGAAAAACAAAAATTTAGGATATTCATCAACAAAAGAAATATCTTGAAAGAAATATAAAAAAAAGTTATTCGGGGAGAATTGAAAATATATGGGTCAGATATCAAATCTATGTAAAGAAAGGAAGGATGTAAAAAAATAAATGAGTAAAATAATTGTTAATTATTTCTTTTTAGTGATATAAAAATAACTTTAAAATAAAAACAAGAACAACATATTTTGCACTTACAGATTATGGCTGAGTCTAAAGTTTAAGGGGCTTCCCAGGTGTGGGAAAGAATCTGCCTGCCCATGAAGGAGACTCAGGAGATGCAAACTTGATCCCTGGATCAGGAAGGTCCTCTGGAGGAGAAAATGGCAACCCACTTCAGTATTCTTGCCTGAACAATCCCATGGACAGCTGGAGCCTGGCCGGCTACAGTCCGTGGGGTTGCAAAGAGTCGGGCATGACTGAGTACATCCACACGTGTCTATTGGGTGGGTGGTAACAGAAGGTCCCTATAAACCATGAGATTTAAATGGTAAACACAACGATAAAAGGAAGTGCAAACAAAAACAAATGATGCAACCAAAATTCAAAACCTACACGTTTGAAAATCAAAAAGCCATTTAAGCACATAAACACTCTGAGTCACCCTTGTTCCAACAGTAACATTATTTACTCTCAAATATGGATAATCTTAGAATACTCTTGAGGATATTTTTTTGCCTATCTATAGCATTTTATGACATAAAGTAAGTTATAAATAATAGCCAACTAATTGTAGCTTTTTCTTCTACTTGCCAATAATTCACTTACCATAAAAAGACACTTTGTATATTCTACTACATTTTTATTCATTTATCAAATGTCTAGTGAATACTAACCACAGGTAACTGCATCATAGAAATATCTTGCAGACGTTTTCGGGCATGTATTATGTAGTGGCCAAGTTTGAAGAATCTGAAAGTTTCATATCCTGGACCCATCACTTACAAACCACATAAAGAAAAGTGAAGTCCCTCAATCGTGTCTGACTCTTTGTGACCCCGTGGACTGTAGCCCACCCGGCTTCTCCATCCATGGGATTTTCCAGGCATGAATACTGGAGTGGGTTGCCATTTCCTTCTCCAGATCTTCCTGACCCAGGGATTGAACCCGGGTCTCCCACCTTGTAGGCAGATACTTTACCGTCTGAGCCCCCAGGGAAGTCACTGTACATCCCATGGAGTTCTCCAGGCCAGAATACTGGAGTGCCTAGTTTTTCCCTTCTCCAGCAGATCTTCCCAACCCAGGAATCGAACCGGAGTCTCCTGCATTGCATGCAGATGCTTTACCAACTGAGCTATGGAATTCTCCTATAAACCATGTGGTTGTGAGCAATTTGTTTATCCTTTCTATATTTCACTTTCTTAATCTGTGTGCTGTGTGTCTTAAGTCACTTCAGTCATGTCTGTCTCTTTATGATCCCATGGAATATAGCCCACCAGGCTCCCCTGTTCATGGGATTCTCTGGGCAAGAATACTGGAGTGGGTTGACATCTCCTTCTCCAGGGGACCTTCCCAACCCTGGAATATCCCCAGGACTGAAGGACTGCAACTTTTCACTTTCATTAATATGAATGTAACATATTTTCAGAAGAGGACACTTATTATTTAGTTTTACAAAGTTACTCTAAGGAAGAAAACTTTTGAAACAGATCAGCTTCTCGATCCTAAAATTTTCCTTTTCCTATTCATCTCCACAGCACAGAGTCAGGAGGAAACGTGTTGCCAACGGGTGTCCATTTCTAAGACATGACACTGTAGAAATGATAGATCAGACCTGGAAGCAAGTAGAAAGCCTTTTGAAAAAAATTGGAAAACAGTCTGATTTTCCCCTCCTGCATGCTTCCTCAGGCCAGAGATACATTGGATGCTGAAATATTTGGGGCACTTAATATGTCCTTGAGGCAAATATAAATAAGATAGCATCTTTGTTTCACAGTGACTGTGTATTTATTGACTGTACATTGATTTTGATTGCTTTTGTGTTGTTCTTGTTCTGGAAATGCTGTTTTATACTTTGTCGGAAATAGGAAGAGAGTTTAGGTTCATTTGACCTATTAGCCTTACTATGACTTGTGTGTGTACCAGAAGATTTTCCAATGCCTGATTATTATGGAAAAAATTATGAAAGTGTAAGACTTTCTGGGAACTAATTGGCTGTTGCCACAATTTCTATATTTTCATAACCAGTGTCTGGGTATTTTGATATTATTATTTGGATGGAAAATCATGCAAAGAATATTAAATGTTTTTTTTTTCTTTTGCTTCAATGACTGCCAGATATTAAGCAATGGTTAGAATGTACTTCCTTTGAAAAGAAAAAAAAAAAAAAAAAAAACCCACACACAGACACTGTTCAAGTACTTTTTACCACAAAAGGAAGATTAGCTCCATTAAGCAAACACATGTGAAACTCAAACTCATTTTAGAAAATAACTACAATTAAGAAGTAATGCAGATCTTCCCTTTATAATTGCAATATACCAAAGATATGCATTTCTAATATTTTTCAAGGCTACAATTGCTATTCAGTTTTAGAGAGACACTTGTTATAGAAGCACTTAGAAGGACTTATATTCTCTGAATATATTCTAAAAGTAAATTTCCATTATGCAACAGCTGGACAGAGAATCCAAAAAATTGGAAATTCAAACTCTTTAGTAGAGGCCATTAAAGTTTATCCAAATGAGAAAGTGTAGATTTGGCTGAACCACTCCCTTACCTTCATAGAATAATCACTTAGAAAGAAAAACTCCCTGGATAATTCAGATGATTTGGAAAAGATGTTCTTCCTCAGAAAATTATTTTAAACTCTGAAACAGAAAGTCAAGTTTCCCACACTATCTCACACACCCTAAAAGGAACTAGTTTGTAGCCAGTGGTTACGCCCTTCCCCTCTCCTATCTGAGTCTTTGGAAATGGATTCCAGCATTCTAAATACACTGGATCTCTTCTTTAAAAACTCAAAAGGAATCTCTAACTTCCTAAGGACATATCATGTATCTGCTAAACAAGAGAAGAGCTTTAAAGACAAGTTCATTTCCTAAATGTCAATCAAAAAGGTATACAGAAACCACAAAAACAACTGAAGACTCCAGAAAGATGATGCTGTCAGTGACCACGGAAAACTCAGTCTGTGACTTACAGGGTGGCCGTCCGCTGGATCTTCACTGAGGTGATGAGCAACGCAGAAGTGTCAGCCAGTTTGTTCCCAGGGCTTCTGTAACTGTTTTCAGATGGATACTTGTGCAAAGTTAAAAAAAAAAAAGAAGAAGAAAAATGAATCTTCTCAGAAATTGCTCTTACAACAACTTTGCTCTGAAATGTAGCCACAATGGAGTATTTCTTGGAAAACATGAAAGTCTATATAGTGGATAACTTACATGAATAAAGAAAACACATATGATAGTGAAACACTAGAGAAAACTTAACACTCTGGCAAGGGACTCATGATACATCAACACAGAGACCTGCGCTTCTTTACAATATGAGCTGTTGATGAGCAGGCAGTGGGTGAAAAATAAGTCTCAAACACATTAAATATAAGGGCAGTGAATGGGAGAATGGATCTCAATAAGGATCCTACAGGGTAATTGAATTTGGTGGGTGAAAAACAGAAACTGGCTTTGGAAGGGGCAAGAGATATTTCTGTCTTAGGGTATTGTTTACATCATATCCTTACAAATGAGCTGGAGATACATAGAAATATGAAATTATAGGTCAGCCATATCATCTTGCCTTGAAAAATGTTCAGAAATGGAAGGCTGTACTTACATATTTCCACCTATTTATGTATCCATTCATTAGTATCGCTACAGAAGGAGATAAAAACTAAATAAATAGGAAAAAACAACAACAACAAAAATGAATGAGACAAGTGACTAGGTCTAAACTGGAGCGAAGTGACACTATATCAATGGATTTCTACGTTATATTTGGAAGGTAGACTAGACCTCCTAGGAGGTGGCAACTAAAAAGACTCTGAGGACAACAAAGTAGTCATGTGACGATCAGGGACCGCATATTTCAGGAAGAAGAAAACAAGGTCTTTGAGTTCAATCAAGTTTGATTTATTTAGAAAGCAGCAAGAAAGAAGACAGTAACAGGAAGAAAAGTGAAAGTGCTCTTTCAAAATAGTCGTGAAAAGTTGGGAGCACCACAGGTTTCTCACCGTGATGCACTTATTTTTTAGCTTATTTCTTTTTTTTTAAATTTTTTAAAAATTTTTATTTTATTTTTAAACTTTACATAATTGTATTAGTTTTGCCAAATATCAAAATGAATCCATCACAGGTATACATGTGCTCCCCATCCTGAACCCTCCTCCCTCCTCCCTCCCCATACCATCCCGCTTATTTCTTTTTTTAAATAAATTTGTTTGCTTTTAATTGAAGGATAATTCTTTACAATATTATGTTGGTTTCTGTCCATATATCAACATGATGCACTTAAAAATCAACCAACCAATTACCACAACCAGTAACAGCAACAAAAGCAAACTATGTCCAAGATCAAAACCAATGAGCTGGATTAAAAACCATGATGTAGGGAAGCAATATAGAAAGAAAACAGACTATTTGGTGAAGGAGGACTAGAGTCCACTCAGTGAAGCTAAACTATGGTCTGGACTGGTCCGAGTTTTGATTGAAGGAACATCTTATTGTTTCTAGTTTTTGAGTTTCTTTAGTTCAAAGATGATTTTTCCTTAAATCTGATTGTATCAGGATGAATCAACTGAATATGTACAACTTGGAAAAGTGAATTAGATCAAGTTTTGGGTCTGAACCTCTACAACATATGATGCTTAAAATTTTCAGTTTAGGGGTGAGCACACTCAGGGGAGCTGAATGATTTTAACCCTGTTAATTATCTTTTAGCACACAAGAAGGTCAAATTCAGGTGGAAAGCCAGGAAAGTATCATAATAGTACAATAAGATTAGAAGGATAACCTGAAAGAAAAACATCTCTGAATAAGGTATGAACACAGAAGTGTTTTAATGACTGTCAAGGTAAGGTTCACCTACAAAGATGCTTCAGTTCAGTTCAGTCACTCATTCGTGTCCAACTCTTTGTGACCCCATGGACTGCACCATGCCAGGCCTCGCTGTACATCACCAACTCCCAGAGTTTACTCAAAGTCACACCCATTGAGTCAGTGATGCCATCCAACCATCTCATCCTCTGTCGTCCCCTTCTCCTCCCACCTTCATTCATTCCCAGCATCAGGGTCTTTCTAAATGAGTCAGTTCAATAAAGATGCTTACAGAATTTAAAATCTCCCAAGAGCATTGACTGAACATTGAAGCAGATAGGCAAATTCTTACCCAAGACCATACTAATTGCTTCATGTTTCTTTATTAATTATGCAATTATTTTTAAACCTGAAATATTTTGATGTATTTATTGAAAGGGATATTATTCAACTGATAAAATAAATGCTTCTAAACTTCTCAGAAATTTGAAAGTGCCTACATGTATGTATTTCATGTTCATGTTTCAGTTAAGACACAAATATAAAAGTTTTCAAGAAAATTATGAGCTGTAACATATAACAATTTCATGACTGAAGGTACTTTTAAAATTGTAGAGCAATATACCTATGTGAATTTTAGTATTAGTATGCTTTCTTGTTGTTGTCACTAAGTCGTGTCCAAATCTTTGCAACCCCATGAAGTACAGCACGACAGGCTCCCCTGTCCTTCACTATCTCCCAGAGTTTGCTCAAATTCATGTCCACTGAGTCAGTGATGGTATCCAACCATCTCATCCTCTGTTATCCCCTTCTCCTCTTGCCTTCAATTTTTCCCAGCATCAGGATCTTTTCCAATGAGTCAGTTCTTCTTCACATCAGGTGGCCAAATTATTGGAGCTTCAGCTTCAGCATCAGTCCTTCCAATGAATTGGAAGTGTTGATTTCCTTTAGGATTGACTGGTTTTATCCCCTTGCAGTCAAAGGGAATCTCAAGCATCTTCTCCAGTGCCACTGTTTGAAACATCAATGCTTCAGCACTCAGCCTTCTTTATGGTCCAACTCTCACATCTGCACATAGCCACTGGAAAAACCATAGCTTTGACTATATGGACCTTTGTTGACAAAGTAATATCTCTGCTTTTTAATATGTTGTCTATGTTTGTCATGGGCTTCCCTAGCAGCTCAGTTGGTAAAGAATCTGCCTGCAATGCAGGAGACCCAGGTTTGATCCCTGGGTTAGGAAAATACCCTGGAGAAGGAAATGGCAACCCACTCCAGTATTCTTGCCTGGAGATTTCCATGGACAGAGGAGCTGGGCAGGCTACAATCCATGGAATCACAAAGAGTTGATGTGTGAATTTCCCTTTGCCTTTTCTTGTCTTCCAAGGAACAAGCCTCTTAATTTCACGGCTGCAGTCACTGTCTTCAGTGATTTTAGAGCCCAAGAAAATAAAATCTATCACTGTTTCCATTTTCCCCCCATCTATTTGAAATGAAGTAATGAGACCAGATGCCATGATCTTAGTTTTTTGAATGTTGAGTATTAAGCCAGTTTTTTTCACTCTCCTCTTTCACCTTCATCAAGAAGCTCTTTTGTTCTTCTTCACTTTCTATTTTAGAGTGGCATCATTTGTATATCTGAGGTTGTTGATATATCCCTTGGCAATTTTAATCCAGCTTGTGATTCATCCAGCCTGGCATTTCACATGATGTACTCTGCATATAAGTTAGATAAACAGGGTGACAATATACAGCCTTGACATACTCCTTTCCCAATTTTGAACCAGTTAGTTGTTCATGTCTGTTTCTAACTGTTGCTTCTTAACTTGGACTACAAGGAGATACAAACCAGTCAATCTAAAGTAAATCAGTCCTGAGTATTCATTGGAAAGACTGATGCTAAAGCTGAAACTCCAATACTTTGGCCACCTGATGTGAAGAACTGACTCATTGAAAAAAATCCTGATGCTGGGAAAGACTGAAGGCGGGAGGAGAAGGGGACAACAGAGGGTGAGATGGTTGGATGGCATCACCGACTTGATGGGCATGAGTGTGAGTAAGCTCTGGGAGTTGAGGATGGACAGGGAGGCCTGGTGTACTGCAGTCCATGGGGTCGCAAAGAGTCGGACACGACTGAGTGACTGAACTGAACTGAACTGAACCTACATACAGGTTTCTCAGGAGATAGGTAAGGTGTTCTGGTATTTCCATCTGTTTAAAAATTTCCACAGTTTGTTGTGATCTGCACAATCAAAGGCTTTCACATCATCAATGAAGAAGTTGTAGATATTTTTCTGGAACTTCCTGGCTTTCTCCATGACCCAGTGAATTTTGGCACTTTGATCTCTGGTTCTTCTTTCTCTTCAAAACCCAGCTTGTACATCTGAAAGTTCTTGGTTCACATACTACTGAAGCTTAGCTTGAAGGAATGTGAGCATAACTTTGCTAGCATGTGAAATGAGAGCAATTGTATGGTAGTGCAATGATTCTTCAGGGTTAGAATGAAAACTGACCTGCTCCAGTCCTTTGGCCACTGCCAAATTTTCCAAATTTGCTGATATATTGAGTGCAGCACTTTAACAGCATGATCATTTAGGATTTTCAACAGTCATTTCATTCTTTCTGAAGCTATTAGTAACTGCCCTCTACTCTTTACCAGTAGCACACTAGACACCTCCCAACCTGGGGGCGCTCAACTTCTGGTGTCATAGCTTTCTGCCTTTTCACACTGTTCATGGGGTTCTCATGGCAAGAATACTGGGGAAGTTTGCCATTCCTTCCTCCAGTCAGAACTGCTTTGTCAGAACTCTTCACTACATCTGATCCATCTTGGGTGGCCCTGCGTGGCATGGCTCATAGCTTCCTTGTTACACAAGTCCCTTCACCATGACAAGGCTGTGATCCTTGAGGGGCATTATTATGTTTAGCTTCTGATAAATGATTGGAAATAACTAATTCAAGTTACTATGGAATCTTGTCCAATCAGACACTTCAATACTTCTAGTTCCTTGTTGTGAAGGCTCCAAAATCTTATGCTTCATTTTTTGTAACGCCTTTGAGGTCTGCCCTTAAATTTTTTTTATTCTATTAAGATTACCTGTATGGTCTACATCTTTCTTCATTCCTCACTTAGAGTCTCTGTCCTCACAAACCAAGTCAGTTCAGTTTAGTCGCTCAGTCGTGTCCGGCTCTTTGCGACCCCATGAATCACAGCATGCCATGCCTCCCTGTCCATCACCAACTCCTGGTATTCACTCAGACTTACAGCCATCGAGTCACTGATGCCATCCAGCCATCTCATCCTCTGTCGTTCCCTTCTCCTCCTGCCCCCAATCCCTCCCAGCATCAGAGTCTTTTCCAATGAGTCAACTCTTCACATGAGGTGGCCAAAGTACTGGAGTTTCAGCTTTAGCATCATTCCTTCCAAAGAAATCCCAGGGCTGATCTCCTTCAGAATGGACTGGTTGGATCTCCTTGCAGTCCAAGGGACTCTCAAGAGTCTTCTCCAACACCACAATTCAAAAGCATCAATTCTTAGGCGCTCAGCCTTCTTCACAGTCCAACTCCCACATCCATACATGACCACAGGAAAAACCATAGCCTTGACTAGACGAAGCTTTGTTGGCAAAGTAATGTTTCTGCTTTTCAATATGCTATCTAGGTTGGACATAACTTTCCTTCCAAGGAGTAAGCATCTTTTAATTTCATGGCTGCAGTCACCATCTGCAGTGATTTTGGAGCCCCCCCAAAATAAAGTCTGACACTGTTTCCACTGTTTCCCAAACCAAGTCAAATATCCCAAAATAAAGTATTAGCCCCAACATTTCTTATCTCTAAAATGTCTTTTGTATCCCACGATTTTTTAAATAAATATCTCACATATGTTATCTCTAAGTTATGAGGTTTGTTGTTGTTGTTGTTCCTGTTATTCTAAGATTCCTACCAATTAGTAAATTCAAGAGTGTGATGAGCAGGATGGCTTTCTAAAGCTTTCCAGTCTCTAAACACTTGACTAGGTTATATTAAATCACACACACACACACACACACACACACACACACACACACATACACAATCTATAGATAGAATTGAGATCATGACTTCTATTAATAGATGAGAAGATTATCCTGGATTATTCAAGTGGGTAATGGGGTAATGGAGGCGATGGAATTCCAGTTGAGCTACTTCAAATCCTAAAAGATGGTGCTGTGAAAGTGCTGCAACTCAATATGTCAGCAAATCTGGAAAACTCAGCAGTGGCCACAAGACTGGGAAAGGTGTTTTCATTCCAATCCCAAAGAAAGGCAATGCCAAAGAATGTTCAAACTACCTCACAACTGCACTCATCTCACATGCTAGCAAAGTAATCCTCCAAATTCTCCAAGCCAGGCTTCAACAGTATGTGAACCGTGAACTTCCAGAAGTTCAAGCTGGATTTAGAAAAGGCAGAGGAACCAGAGATCAAATTGTCAACATCCACTGGACCATGGAAAAAGCAAGAGAGTGCCAGAAAAACATCTATTTCTGTTTACTGACTATGTCAAAGCCTTTGACTTTGTGAATCACAACAAACTGTGGAAAATTCTTAAAGAGATGGGAATACCAGATCACCTGACCCACCTCCTGAGAAATCTGTATGCAGGTCAGGAAGCAACAGTTAGAACAGTTAGAAGCAATAGACTCGTTCCAAATTGGGAAAGGAGTACATCAAGGCTGTATATTGCTACCTTGCTTATTTAACTTATATGCAGATTACATCATGTGAAATGCCAGGCTGGATGAAGCACAAGCTGGAATCAGGATTGCTGGAAGAAATATCAGTAACCTTAGATACACAAATAACACCATCCTTATAGGAGAAAGTGAAGAGGAACTAAAGAGCCTCTTGATAAAATTGAAAGGGGAGAGTGAAAAAGTTGGCTTAAAATTCAACATTCAGAATACAAAGATCGTGGCATCTGGTCCCATCACTTCATGGCAATAGATGGGGAAACAATGGAAAGAGTGAGAGACTTTATTTTGGGGGAGGGGGCTCCAAAATTACTTCAGATGGTGACTGCAGCCATGAAATTAAAAGACGCTTGCTCCTTGGAGGAAAAGCTATGACCAACCTACACAGCATATTAAAAAGCAGAGACATTACTTTACCAACAAAGGTTCATCTAGTCAAGGCTATGGTTTTTCCAGAGGTCATGTACAGATATGAGAGTTGGACTATAAAGAAAGCTCAGCAGCAAAGAATTGATGCTTTTGAACTGTGGTGTTGGATAAGACTCTTGAGAGCCCCTTGGACTGCAAAAAGATCCAACCAGTCCTGACTAAAGGAATCAGTCCTGAATATTCATTGAAAGGACTGATGCTGAAGCCAAAACTCCAATACCTTGGTCACCTGATGCAAATAACTGACTCATTTGAAAAGACCCTGATGCTGGGAAAGATGGAAGACAGGAGGAGAAGGGGAGAACAGAGGATAAGATGGTTGGATGGCTTCACCGACTTGATGGGCATGAATATGAGTAAGCTCCAGGAGTTGGTGATGGACAGGGCGGCCTGGTATGCTGCAGTCCATGGGTTGCAATGAGTTGAACATGACTGAGTGATGAACTGACCAATTCAGGTAGGTTCAGTATAATTATAAGAGCTCTAAAAAATAAGAAACTTTCTCTTACTGCAGAAAGATATAAAGAAGGCAGATAGGTGCAAAGTGTAAAAAGACTGTGTTATCCCGTCATTGATTCTGAGAAGTAGCCATCCATACAATCATGAGAGAGAAACATCTAGAGGCTAAAAGCAGGACCCATATGATAGCCAGTAAGGACGCTGAGATCTTCCACCTACAGACACAAAGAACTTCATTCTGCTTGGAACTGAGATGAATTTGACAGTGGATTCTCCTTCAGGGTTTTCAGATAATAGCTCTTGCTTACCGACACCTTGATTTTGGCCTTGTAAATTCAGAATGTATGATCCAGTGAGCCCACTTAGCCTTCTGACCCTCAGAACTGTGAGAACATAAATGGGTATTGTTTAAAGTTCTAGGTTTGAGATGATTTGTTACAGCAGCAAGAGAAAACTCATGTAAGTGAAACCATACACCTCAGATTTGGACTCAGTCCACATGCCAAGACTTGAACCTATAAAACCCTAATTGGAACTTGAGTCCATGGTCTTCCAACTGAGATTATATATGTGGTTTCAGCACTTAATGAAGCTCAGATTCTTGATGTCATATTGCGTAAAGAATTCAGTGATAGACAAAGTGATAGGTAAGAAGTGGATTTATCTAGAGAGAAAACACTTCACAGATGGGATGTGGGCCATCTCAGAGTGCAAGAGTGGCCTCAAAATGTGATGTGGTTAGTTTTTATGGGCTGGGTAATTTCATAGGCCAACGAGTGGGAGGATTATTCCAATTATTCTGGGGAAGGGGACAGAGATTTTCAGGAATTGGGCCACTGCCCACTTTCTGGTCTTTGATGTTCCATGACCAGCCTTGGAACTGTCATGGTGCCTCTGGGTGTGTCATTTAATTTGTTGATGTGTTACAGTGATCATATACTGAGGTTCAAGGCTTAGTAGAAGTCCATTTGTCTGCCTGTGGACCCATTTGGTTCTAATCAGTTTATATTGTGTCCTGGGCCTATGCCATCCTTTCAAAGGTTGTGCCCTGCCTCCTTCCTTCCTGTTTCATGAGAATTCACTGTTCCTAAATAACCTTTGTTTATTATTAACAAGATTAATTGGAGATGAGGGGTACTAAAACTACTAGCACTGATGGGAGGTTTTCTACCACTGTGATCAGAAGAATGTTAAAGAGCACAGAAAAGAAAAGAGGTTTAATAGAACCTGAGTATTTCTTGGAAGTCATTTATATTCAGGGCAAAATGTCAGCAGCAACTACCCCTAGTATGTCTTTAAAACATATTTACATCAAAGAGGGTATTTCTTTTGTTCTCATTAAGAAGAATTATGGCAAGTTCATGTAACTGAAAGCCCTACCTCAGTTGGTTTGATTTTTTTTTCAATATATGAGTCATTACCAATGCAGTTCTTAAATTCCCACAAGAAAAGAATAAGTACTTAGCTGACAAGCAATTATTTCTTTTCATAAACAAAAAGCTAAGCAATTCTCTTCTTCCTATTTTACCCTAAACTCTATTATGATGTGTTGGTTTTTCCTTTAATGCCATCAAAGATTGCGGCTGTTGTTTAGTCTCTAAGCCATGTCTGACTCTTTTTCAACCCCATGGACTGTAGCCCAAAAAGCTCCTCTGTTCATATGATTTGCCAGGCAAGAATACTGTAATGGGTTTCCATTTCCTCCTTCAGGAGATCTTTTCGACTCAGGAATCAAACCTTCATCTCTCCCATTAGCAGGCAGATTCTTTAACACAGAGCCACCAGGGAAGCCCTGTCATCAAAGATTATTATAAAGTAAAAGCTAAAAACTTGCATTTAGCTGCTTGTATATATAAAATAAATGAATAACTCCTTTTTCCCCCCTTATTAAGTCAGTATCTAATTTAAGACCCATCTCCCACTTACTGATTTTATTCACTTTTTAAAACAACTTTATGATACAACAAAAATGGACTAAAAAGTGAAAATTCTGGAGTTAACTGGGAAGATGTTAAACTATTTTAAAATATTAAGGCAAATGTTATTGCCACCAATAAAGGAATTTTAGAAAAATACTTTGATATTTTGTTAATGCCTTTGACTCTTGAGAGTCCCTTGGACTGCAAGGAGATCCAACCAGTCCATCCTAAAGGAGATCAGTCCTGGGTGTTCATTTGAAGGACTGATGTTGAAGCTGAAACTCCAATACTTTGGCCACCTGATGCGAAGAGCTGACTCATTTGAAAAGACTCTGATGCTGAGAAAGATTGACAGCAGGAGGAGAAGGGGACAACGGAGGATAAGATGGTTGGATGGCATCACCGACTTAATGGACATGGGCTTGAGTGTACTCCGGGAGTTGGTGATGGACAGGGAGGCCTGGTGTGCTGCAGTTCATGGGGTCACAAAGAGTCAGACACGACTGAGTGACTGAACTGAACTGAACTGAATTTTGCAACTTTCTTTTATACAAAATTTCGCATCCTTTTTATATTCCAAAAATACTTATTATAGGTAAATAATAATTTCATTTCACACTTTTTCACATAACTTTTCTGCTCTTGTGATATCTCTGAATCAATACTTGTCATGAAAAAAATATTAATAAGTGCTTTGTGAGTAATTAGGATATGATAGTATATAGAAGCAGGAAGTCTCTAACAAATTTGGCAGACTGCTTAGATTATTACAAGATAGTTTTGAATTGTATGTAGGCAAAGAGTGATTGAGGTGGCACTAGTGGTAAAGAACCCACTTGCCAATGCAGGAGACATAGAAATGCAGGTTCAGCCCTTGGGTCAGGAATATCCCCTGGAGAAGGAAATGGCTACCCACTCCAGTATTCTTGCCTAGAGAATCCCAGGGACAGAGGGAACCTAAAGGGCTACAATCCAGAGTTGCAAAGAGTTGGACATGACTGAAGTGATTTAGCATGCAAAGAGTGAATATGTTAGTTGCTCAGTCGACCCTGACTCTTTTGTGATCCCATGTACTGAAGCCCACCAAGCTTCTCTGTCCATGTAATTCTCCAGGCAACAACACTGGGATAGGTAACCATCCCTTCTCCAGGGAACCGTCCCAACCCAGGGATGGAACAAGGGTCTTCTGCATTACAGGTGGATTCTTTACAGAGGATGAGATGGTTGACTAGCATCACCAACTCAATGGACATGAGTTGAGCAAACTCTGGGAGATAGTGAGAGACAGAAAAGCCTTACGTGCTGCACTTCATGGTGTCATAAAGAGTCAGACACAACTTAGTAACTGAGCAACAACAAAAGAGTGCATAAAAAATTTAAAAGTATCATAAATTCATAACTTCAATTTCTATATTAATTTTTTATGTTCTGATGTGGTTATAACTCTGCTTATTTTAAAATATTTCTTATATAGGAAAATTAAGAACTCTAATTTATAATATTCTTATCTACAATATTCTTGGAGCATTATTTAATTTTCACCTATCCATTTGTTCATTCATTTATCCAGCAACTATTTAATTGAGCATGTCTTATATAGTAAGCACTTTTCTAGATTATGGGGGCATAGTAAAGGTAATAAAATAGCCCCCCAAATCCTGTCTTCATTGAAGTCACATTATCATTGACAGAGAGGTTCCTAATTCAATGAGTGTTTATAGAATAGCTCAAAATATATTATTCATGTGAATTTCTATATACCTGACTTAATTTAGTTCATCTCCAATTATTTCACTCTTTATCTGGCAACCTTTAGAAAATAAAATATCAATCCCATTATGCTCTTAAAGTTGTTGTTAAAAAAACAAAGAAACAAACATACATGAACACTAACCCAGAGGATAGCAGGATCAACTTACTCTGCTTAACTTGAATGAGGAAATATTTTTTCCCATTTTACAGCTGGAAAATAAGGGACAGGCAAATGTTAAGTAACTCACTTGAGGTCAGTCAGCGAGGATCAGTTGAGTCTGGGCTGTAACTCAGAAGTTCCTGATTCCCTGTGGTTGGGCCACAAGTTCATAGCCGCTGGCTCATAGCAGCTTCCGGAGTAGAGCATAGTTTTCCTGTAAGCTCTAGAGAGTTAGGCTGACACATCAACATAAGTGCTTTCAGAAACCAGGCTCCAAGGAAGGTCAGTGACCACAGGTTCTTATTGCTTTAACCTTTCTGTCCACGTTGAGGAAATTCACAACAAGGTAAGACTTGCCAAGAGAAGGAAAGCAAGAAAGATAACTGTAGGATGTTGTGCCTAACAGTCCATGGGTGAAAATTTAGGGTTCACAGAGTCTGGGAAAATTAACTTTTCTGCAGCAGAAGTTGTGAAATTAAATTTACCACTCTTGGCAGTTTTCTGACAAATATTTTTGTTTTTTCATTAATCCCAAAAGAAACAGTACTAACTCCAAGTTAAAATTAGAGCCAGGCCAGTGAAGAGACTGTGAATCTTTATACCTGAGAGTTTAATGTGCTATAGATTTAGACAGTTAAGCCTGGGAGTCTGAAGAATAATCAACTTGGATTCAGGTGCAGCTAAATCAATTCCAAAAACTCTGGCGCACAAAATGCAGGGTTTCCTGATTTGATGGATTGCAGTGCACTTGGGTGGGCTCAAAAACTATGAGAGAAAAACAAAATTAAATGCTTTTAAATTGACTCAAACCACTGGATTGCTAACATTCAGCACATGAAAATAAGGACACAGTATTGAAAAGTTGCATTGCAAAAAAAAAAAAAAAACTGGCACAATAGAACAAAAACAAACAAAACAAAAATCATACTCAGTTCAGTTCAGTTCAGTCGCTCAGTCGTGATCGACTCTTTGTGACCCCATGAATCGCAGCACGCCAGGCCTCCCTGTCCATCACCAACTCCCGGAGTTCACTCAGACTCATGTCCATCAAGTCAGTGATGCCATCCAGCCATCTCATCCTCTGTCGTCCCCTTCTCCTCTTGCCCCCAATCCCTCCCAGTATCAGGGTCTTTTCCAATGAGTCAACTCTTCACAGGACGCGGCCAAAGTACTGGAGTTTCAGCTTCAGCATCATTCCTTCCAAAGAAATCCCAGGGCTGATCTCCTTCAGAATGGACTGGTTGGATCTCCTTGCAGTCCAAGGGACTCTCAAGAGTCTTCTCCAACACCACAGTTCAAAAGCATCAATTCTTCGGCGCTCAGCCTTCTTCACAGTCCAAATCTCACATCCATACATGATCACAGGAAAAACCATAGCCTTGACTAGACGGACCTTTGTTGGCAAAGCAATGTCTCTGCTTTTTAATATGCTATCTAGTTTGGTCATAACTTTCCTTCCAAAATCATACTAGGAGCATTCAATTCTCTCAGTCTCTGAAGACTACAGATTATCCAGTGTGATTACTTTGCTGCTGCAATGGAATTAGAGAAATAGAACAAACAAACATTTCCAAAGAGAGATGGGGTTATTCACTTATCAGCAGAATCCTACTCCCTATGGTACAATTAGACATCCAACATATAGAGATCCACTTAATAGCTATTTAAATGCTGAGGTATTTAGATATAATGTGTATCTTTGATGTGCTCAGCACTACTTTAGGTACTGAAAGAAGTGCAATGGACAAAAAAGGAAGAAAACACCCTTTAGGTATAAACTATTCTCATGGACCTTACATAATAAATTGTATGAAGAAACAAAAGTTAGATAAGATGAAACAAAACATCTATAAAGAAAATCAGGTCAATGATGTCTCTTGTTTTGCCATTGCTCCGTCACATCTGACTCTTTGTGATCCCATGGACTGTGGCACACCAGACTCCTCTGTCCTCTGTCATCACCTGGAGTATGCTCAAACTCATGTCCATTGAATTGATTTTGCCATCCAACCATCTCATCCTTTGTCACTCCCATTTGCTCCTGCCCTCAATCTTCCCCAGCATCAGGGTCTCTAGAATATATATTTGTCATAGACTCAGGGTCAGTATTTGGTTACAGGTAGAGTTGAGCAGGTATCTTGAAGTTATGTATGTATAGTGACATCACTGCTTCACCTAGGATATAGATTTAGTGTGGGTAGCTAAGGGAGGAAGTTACTGATGGAGATAATCAGGGAGAAGGGGGATTAAAGATCCTGAATTTATCCTCTATATACCCACTCTGTCCTCTGGCTGAGTGTATTTAATATTTTAGATAAATTGTTAGATATAAGAGTTTCTTCTGCAGCTATATTGACAGAGAAGGAAAAACAGCCTTTGGCCAATTATATCACATGTTTCCTGTGCTTTCCATAAAAATAAACATTGTTTTCTAAGAGAGTTAAAATGATATGACTAAAAGTCTAGAAGTCAGGCTTTCCCTGGTAGCCAGTGGTTAAGAATCTGCCTTCCAATGCAGGGGACACATTTGATCCCTGATTGGGGAATCAAGATCCCACCTGCCATGGGGCTACTAAGCCCATGCACTGCAACTACTGGACCTACATGCTCTAAGGCCTCTGTCCCGCAACAAGAGAAGCCCGCTTGAAGCAACTAGAGAAAGCCCATGCTCTGTGATGAAAGAAACAGCAAAGCCAGGAAAGGAAAGAAAGAAAAATCTCAGAGCCATCACTCTTGCACACGTAGTTATCAAGTTCTTTTATCTGGTGTTTGTTTTTTCACCTCTTACCATACACATCACCGCAAGGTACAAGGATTGCGACTAAGCCTATAACACATTCCTCTGCCCCCTTTTTGCTACCTATCATTTTGTCTTAGGTCTTCCCAGGTGGTGCTAGTGGTAAAGAACCCGCCTACCCGCCAATACAGGAGACATAAGAGACGCGGGGTCTATCCCTGGGTTAGGAAGATCTCCTGGAGGAGGGCATGGCAAACCCCTCCAGTATTCTTGCTTGGAGAATCTCTATGAACAGAGGAGATTAGCGGGCTACAGTCCATGGGGTCACAAAGAGTCGGAAAAAAATTCTAGATGATGTAGTGCCTTCAATTTTAACTCTACTGCCTGGCACTAATCAACTAAGCACACACTGCCTCTTGCACTCTGTACTCATAGCTCCAGCTGAACCTTGCTCTTTCATTCACTTCCCCTGGCATATAACCTATTACATAGCTTTCCTCCCTCCCTCCCTTCTTCCAACTTCTTTCCTTTTTCCTTCGTCACTCTCTACTTTCTTTCTCCATTTTTTTCTTTCATTTCCTTTTCTTTCCTTCTTTTTTTCTCATCACCTATCCTCTCCTCTCTTCTCTTCTCTCTTTTTCATCCCTTTCTGTCTTCCTCCCTCCTTCCATCCCTCCCTCTCTTCCTTCTTTCCATTTTCCCTTCTTTTGTTCTTTTATTTATTTATTTATTTTGATCTTCATTAAGACACCTCAGGTGCCAAGTCACTTTACATAGGTTTAACATCAACCTCTCTGATTAACACAGAGAAAAAAACAATGCATACTACTGGTTTTCTCTTTTATGGCTTGGCTGAGATTAAAAAACAAAAAGATTGATAACACACTCAGGTGCTGAGAGACTGAGAAGCAGGAATTTATATAATTGGATTAAATTAGTAATATTTGGTAAAACCTATGGGGAAAGCGATTTGGTTATAGCTACTGCAAGTGAAGATGAACATGACCAGTGAAAAACCAATGCTGCTTTTTTAAGACTTATTAGTATCTTACAAATATATGCACATATGTGCAATAAATGCTTATTCTTTGTAGGGTTTTTGCTTTTCAGCATAGCAAAGATTTATATAGTAAGTATTTATCAAAAGAGACTTTAGATTAATGAATTTCACACATGGAATACATCTGACTAAATAGGACACATGTATTTAAATAATTAAATATGATTATTTTTAAACAAAATTAAATAATACTTATTCATCACTTTAAAAAACAACAAAATAACTTTCTGTTTTAAAGTGGAAGCATATATCCAAGGTATATTGATTAGAAAACTGAAACAATAACAACAAAAATCAAAGTGCTGAAAAGCATATGTATACTACAATTTTGTGAAAAAAAAAAAAAACCTGGAGAAATTAACTATATATTTAAATTTACTTGTATATCCATGGATATATTCTGCAAGAGTACACAAGAAGTTGGAAACATTGCCATTAAAGAAAGGAATTGGAGCAGACTAGGAGGGGAACTTTTCACTAAGTGCACTTTTGAAATTACGAAAATTGAAAATGTACTTTTGAAGAAAGAAGTTCTTACTAAACACTCACCTGAACTGTTTTTTCTTGTCACCATATGCTTCAGTTACTGAAAATTAATGTGGATTTCATCGCTAAGCACTAAGCGTTGCTTCAGCATAATGGTGATCAAAAAGCCCAGAAACTCCTAGGACTTATTTCAAATTTCACGAGTTACATGTTCTGGTGTCTTGGAAGATTTTCAACATCATTTCAGTGATTCTTCACGTGGCTCTAGCTCTGACAGGATGTGGCAAACTTGCCACGTTTTGTGGACCGTTGCATATTCAGGAATCCACCATTCGTCAGTGAATATTTCCTCATGTCGGTATTTTTGTTTTTGAAAATTACCAAACACTGAAGACACATTAGACCGCTAAACATTCCAAAGACCTATGATTCTAAGGTGGTTTCCAAAGGAAAATAAAAGTAAAAATGAAGGGAAAAATTGATGACATAGCATTCTTGATATAATCCATTATGATTATGGTTTAAAAGGCAACATATACATTTTTGTGAATTACACATTTGACAGATAATCAAGCATCATTCCGAATATGAAGAGAAAAATTTGTTCTTTGGGCAGTTTTCATTTTTATAAAGACACTTAAATCAAAAAAGAAAGCTACTATTGCATGGAAATTTTGTGTTCTTGCTTATATTTTCTGCATACACATTTTTCAATGAAAAATTATTTTTCCCCTTTGGACTGAAGGATTTAACCTAAATTTTCAACCCCTCTAGAAAATTTCCAGGGAATATTTTATTTTGTTTGGCATTATGTAAGCACTGGGAATATTTACTGAGTAGGAACCAAACCACAAAGTTCTACAGCCAACTTCAAGCTGAATTAACTCCTAGAAGCTTCAATATAGCATATTTTGTATGTGATTTCTTTTGCATTACTTATCCTCTTGTTTATATATCTCACTGCAGTAAATTTGAATGCTAAACTGTATATATGCAGCAAAACAGGAAAAAAAGATTTTAAATTATATATGAAAACTATTGATGAATTACATTTCTTTTTCTTCAAAGATCAAAGGAAAACATACTAACCATATCTTGATCTTAGTAAAAATAAAGTTTGATAATATGCTGCCATAAATTATTTAAAGTTTAAAAGTTATTCTTTCTTGTAACTTGATGATTTTACCATGAATTGCCTTCCTTTTTAATTGCTTGCTAGTGTTTAAACTAATTTTAAACACATACATGGAGAAGGCAATGGCAACCCACTCCAGTACTCTTGCCTGGAAAATCCCATGGACGGAGGAGCCTGGTAAGCTGCAGTCCATGAGGTTGCTGAGAGTTGGACATGACTGAGCGACTTCACTTTCACTTTCATGCATTGGAGAAGGAAATGGCAACCCACTCCAGTGTTCTTGCCTGGGGAATCCCAGGGATGGGGGAGCCTGGTGGGCTGCCGTCTATGGGGTCGCACAGAGTCAGACACGACTGAAGCGACTTAGCAGCAGCAGTAGCAAACACATACATATCAGGAAATGTTTACCTTTTATTCCTTGTAACTAAATTTTTAGCCATACTTAAAAATGAAGATTATCCTACCTAAAATTAATTCTTTCATTTCACTTCTTAATCCTAATTCTGTTGATGGTTTAGGATTATCCTTTAGGATAATTTCAGAATTTCTAAAAATAGATACATACAAAAATATCATTTTTAAAGGTACACATGTAGTTCTAATATGTAAAAAACATTATATTTTAAGGGGGTTGTAATATTTGAGAAATTTTTTGCGTGAGGTGGAGGATATAATTAAAAGATGATAAGCATTCACATATCATGACCAAATTTCAGACAGCAGTTGAAGCCATGTTCTTGTGAATTGGGATTTTTACTTTTTAGTATTGGGATTACACTTTGTTAGTCTCTTCCTAACTTCTTGAAAACATGTTAAGGATCAGTGTATACTAAAGTTTTAATTCTCATTTAATTATTGTTATTTAGCAGCTAAGTCATATTTGACTCTTCTACAACCCCATGGATTTTAGCCTGCCAGGCTCCTCTGTCCATGGGATTTCCCAGGCAAGAATACTGGAGAGGGCGGCTATTTCCTTTTCCAGGGGATCTTCCTGACTCAGGTATTAAACCCAATAGATGTATTTAAATACAACCCACTACTTGAAATATTCCCATTGAAGGGACTCTCTTAGCTTTAATGACAGCAGCCTTAGCAAAAGACATAGCTATCACTGTTGTATTTCCCTCTGACTTTGGGGATCAACTTCACCATCATAACTAGAGTTTCACCTTTCTTCTGGATCAAGTCTTCTTTCAGAAAGACTCAAAATGTTGTGTCTACCTCTGCCACTGGACAGAACTAACCCCTGCCATGTTGCTTAACTGCCATGGCCATGGCCTCAACTCTGGTACTGAGAAGCCCAGTTCATTAATGCTAAATATTCCCTGCTCATCTTGTAATTTGACAGATACTAGATACTAATAGTCTAGAATGGCCTGACATCCAGTGGAAATGGCAAACAGAAAAAGAGCTTTAACTCAGATGGCAGTGGCTATTTGGCTAAGAGAATCAGGAATACAATAAGAGAAAGTGGTGGCCCATCTCCATCATTGCTAGTGTCTGAGATTACCACCAGATCGAGAATCAGTACAGGTCTACAGGGAATAATGGTCCAAAATCAATAGCTAGTGCCTCTGTGCTCCTATTAGTACATTGAAAAATGAATCATTCAGATCTTGTGATCTACACAGTCAATGGCTTTTGTGCAGTCAATGAAGCAGAAGTAGATGTTTTTCTGAAACTCTCTTGCCTTTTCGATGATCCAATGGATGTTGCCAATTTGATCTCTGCTTCCTCTGCCTTTTCTAAATCCAGCCTGAACATCTGGGAGTTCTCGATTGAAGTTCTACTGTTGAAGCCTGGCTTGGAGAATTTTGAGCATTACTTTGCTAGCCTGTGAGATGAGTGCAATTATGTGGTAGTCTGAATATTTTTTTGCATTGCCTTTCTTTGGGATTGATATGAAAATTGACCTTTCCTAGTCCTATGGACACTGCTGAGTTTTCCAAATTTGCTGGCATATTGAGTGCAGTGAGAAACACTGGGCTGGAGGAAGCACAAGCTGGAATCAAGATTGCCTGGAAAAATATCAATAACTTCAGATATGCAGATGACACCACCCTTATGGCAGAAAGTGAAGAAGTAAAGAGCCTCTTGACTCTTGATGAAAGTGAAAGAGGAGAGTGAAAAAGTTGGCTTAAAGCTCAACATTCAGAAAAACTAAGATCATGGCATCTGGTCCCATCACTTCATGGCAAATAGATGGGGACGGTGGAAACAGTGGCTGACTTTATTTCTCTGGGCTCCAAAATCACTGCAGATGGTGATTGCAGCCATGAAATTAAAAGATGCTTACTCCTTGGAAGAAAAGTTATGGCCAACCTAGACAGCATATTAAAAAGCAGAGACATTACTTTGCCAACCAAGGTCCATCTAGTTAAGGCTATGGTTTTTCCAGTAGTCATGTATGGATGTGAGAGTTGGACTATAAAGAAAGCTGAGCACCAAAGAATTGATGCTTTTGAACTGTGGTGTTGGAGAAGACACTTGAGAGTCCCTTGGACTGCAAGGAGATCCAACCAGTCCATTCTAAAGGAGATCAATCCTGGGTGTTCATTGGGAGGACTGATGTTGAAGCTGAAACTCCAATACTTTGGTCACCTGATGTGAAAAGCTGACTCATTTGAAAAGACCCTGATGCTGGAAAAGATTGAGGGTAGGAAGAGGAGGAGATGACAGAGGATGAGATGGTTGGATGGCATAACCAATACAATGGACATGGGTTTGGGCGGACTTCAGTAGTTGGTGATGGACAGGGAGGCCTGGCTTGCTGTGATTCATGGGGTCGCAAAGAGTCGGACACGACTGAGTGACTGAACCGAATTGAACTGGAGTGCGGTGCTTAAATGTCATCTTTTAGGATTTGAAATAGCTCAGCTAGAATTCCATCACCTCCACTAGCTTTGTTCTTAGTGATGCTTCTAAGGCACACTTGACTTCACATTTCAGGATGTCTGGCTCTAGGTGAGTGATCACACCATTGTGGCTATCTGCATGATTAAAAACTCTTTTGTACAATTCTTCTGTGTATTCTTTCCACCTCTTCTAACGTCTTCTGCATCTGTTAGGGCCATACAGTTTCTGTCCTTTATTGTGCCTATCTTTGCATGAAATATTCGCTTGGTATTTCTAATTTTCTTGAAGAGCTCTTTAGTTTTTACCACTATTTTTTTCTCTATTTCTTTGCATCGGTCACTTAGGAAAGCTTTCTTATCTCTCCTTGCCATTCATTGGAAATCTGTATCCAGATGGATATATCTTTCCTTTTCTCCTTTGCCTTTAGCTGCTCTTCTTTTCTCAGCTATTTGTAAGACCTCCTCAGATAGCCATTTTGCCTTTTTGCATTTCTTCTTCTTGGGGTTGATTTTGATCACCGTCTCCTGCACAGTTTTACAAACCTTCAGGCACTCTATCAGATCTAATCCCTTGAATCTGTTTCTCTAAGGGATTTGATTTAGGTAATACCTGAATGGTCTAGTGGTTTTCCCTACTTTCTTCAATTTAAGTCTGAATTTGGCAATAAGGAGTTCATGTTCTGAGCCACAGTCAGCTCCAGTCTTGTTTTTGCTGACTGTATAGAGCTTCTCCATCTTTGGCTGCAAAAAATATAATCAATCAATCTGTTTTCAGTTTTGACCATCTGGTGATGTCCATGTGTAGAGTCTTCTCTTGTGTTGTTGGAAGAGGGTGTTTGCTGTGATCAGTGTGTTCTGTTGGCAAAACTCTGTTAGCCTTTGCCCTGCTTAATTTTGTATTTCAAGGCCAAACTTGCCTGTTACTCCAGATATCTCTTTACTTACTACTTTTGCATACCAATCCCCTATGATGAAAAGGACATCTTTTGGGGGTGTTAGTTCTAGATGGTCTTGTAGGTCTTCATAGAACTGTTCAACCTCAGCTTGTTTGGAATTGAGGCATAGATTTGGATTACTCTGATATTGGATGGTTTGCCTTGGAAACAAACCAAGGTCATTCTGTCATTTTTGAGATTGTATCTAAGTACCACATTTCGGACTCTCTTGTTGACTATGAGGGCTAGTCCATTTCCACTAAGTGATTCTTCCCCATAGTTATTCTATCAAGCATAATGTGATATCTCCTTGTGTTTGATTTGCATATTCCTAATGATTAGCAAGCAATGTTGAGCATGTTTTCATGTACCTGTTGGCCATTTGGGATAACATTTATTCATTTCTTTTTTTCATGTTTTGATTGATTTTTTTTTTTTTTTTTGCTCTTCAGTTTTATGAGTCTATATATTTTGAATATGAACCCCTTATCAGTATATGACTCCCAGCCTTTAGGTAGTCTTCTTATTTGGTTGAGTATTTCTTTTGCTGTGTGAAGCTCTTTAGCATGATGTAGTCCTGCTGATTAATATTTACTTTTATTTTGTTTTTTTATTATTTTATTTTATTGTGTTTTAGTGCAATATCCAAAAACCATTGCCAAGATCTGTGGCATAAAACTTTTCCCCTACATATGTTTTATATATAGTTGCTTTATAGTGCTATATCAGTTTCTGCCTTATAGCAAAGTAAATCAGCCATACATATAAATATATACCCTCATTTTGGCTTTCCTTCCTGTCTACATCACCACACAGCACAAAGTGAAGTTCCCTATGCTATACAGTAGGTTATCATTAGTTATCTATTTTATACATAGTAGTGTGTGTGTGTGTGTGTGTGTGTGTGTGTGTGTAATTCCCTGGAAGCTAAGCTATTAAAGAATCTGCTTGCAATGCAGGAGACCCTGGTTCATTTCCCGGGTTGAGAATATTCCCTGAAGGAAGGCATGGCAACCCACTCCAGTATTCTTGCCTGGAGAATCCCTATGGACAGAGGAGTGTGGCAGGCTGCTGTTCATGGGGTCATAAAGAGTCAGATATGACTGCGACTAAGCACAGCATATATATATATATATATATATATATATATATATATATATATATCACACATATATGTCAATCAATCTCCAAATTCATCCCATCTCTGTTGGTATCCATAGGTCTATGTGTTTGTTCCCTATGTCTTTGTCTATGTCTCTCCTTTGCAAATAAGATCACTTATATCATTTTTATTCCACATATATGTCCTAACATATGGTATTTTTTTTTTTTACAACTTCATTCTGTATGACAGTCTCTAGGTCCATCGATGTCTCTGCAAGTGGCACAACTTTGTTCCTTTTAATGGTTGAGTAACATTCCAGTGTGTGTGTGTGTGTGTGTGCTTGTGTGTGTGTGTGTGTGTGTATATATACTTTTTACTTTTATTGTGTTTTAGTGCAATATCCAAAAAACCATTGCCAAGATCTGTGGCATAAAACTTTTCCCCTACATGTGTTTTATATATATATATATATATATACAACTGATATATATATATATATAAACTGATATATACATATATATCAGTTCAGTTCAGTTCATCCATCTAAAGGCACAACATGTTAACTGATATAATGTAAGTAAGTTCAGTTCAATTCAGTTGAGTCGCTCAGTCGTGTCCGACTCTTTGTGACCCCATGAATCACAGCATGCCAGGCCTCCCTATCCATCACCAACTCCTGGAGTTCACCCAGACTCATGTCCATCGAGTCAGTGATGCCATTCAGCCATCTCATCCTCTGTCGTCCCCTTCTCCTCCTGCCCCCAATCCCTTCCAACATCAGAGCTTTTTCCAGTGAGTTAACTCTTCACATGAGGTGGCCAAAGTATTGGAGTTTCAGCTTCAGCATCAGTCCTTCCAATGAACACCCAGGACTGATCTCCTTTAGGATGGATATATATATATATATATCACCACATCTTCTTTATCTATTCCTCTGTTTATGGACTGTAAGATTGCTGTCATGTCCTGGCTATTGTAATTAGCACTGCAAGGAACTTGGGGTACATGTATCTTTTTGAATTATCTTTTCTCCTAGATAAGGGAGGAGGTTTATGATTTGAGTTCTTGGGAGGTTTGAGGTTTGAGTTCTTACATTTAAGTCTTTAATCCATTTTTAGCTAATTTCTGAGACTGGCATATGACACAAGTACAGTGTCTACTTTCCCCAGAACTTTTTAATAGAGACTATCCTTTCCCCCAGAGAAGGCAATGGTACCCAACTCCAGTAACTCTTGCCTGGAAAATCCTATGGATGGAGGAGCCTTGTAGGCTGCAGTCCATGGGGTCACTAAGAGTCAGACATGACTGAGCAACTTCACTTTCACTTTTCACTTTCATGCACTGGAGAAGGAAATGGTAACCCACTCCAGTGTTCTTGCCTGGAGAATCCCAGGGAGAGGGGAGCCTGGTGAGCTGCTGTCTATGGGGTCTCACAGAGTCAGACACTAGTGAAGCGACTTTAAGCAGCAGCAGCATCCTTTCCCCATCAAGTATTCTTGGCTCCCTTGTCAGGAGAGAGTTTACTGTGGGTTTTCAGTTCTGCTCCATTAGTCAAAGTGTCTTTTTTATATCAGTTACCACACTGATTTTGCAATCAGGAAATGTGTTACCTTCAGTTTCATACTTCTTTCTCAGTATTGCCTTAGCTCTTCAGGGTCTTTTTTGACTCCACACAAATCGTAGGATTGTTTTTCTCTGTTTATACAAAAGAAATACTATTGGAGTTTTGATAGGGATTGAATTAAATCTATAGATATCTTTAGGGAGTATGGGCATTTTAACACAATTACTTCTTATTCATGAACATTTTCCATTGTTTGTATTTTCTTCAATTTCTTTCACCGAATCTTGTTTTCAGTGTACAGATTTTTCACCTCCTTGGTCAAATTTATTCTTAAATATGTGTTATTTTGTGTGCTAATATGAATCAGTTCAGTTCAGTACAGTTGCTCAGTTATGCCCAGCTCTTTGCTACCCCGTGAACCACAGTACACCAGGCCTCCCTGTCCATCACCAACTGCTGGAGTTTACTCAAACTCATGACCATTGAATCAGTGATGCCATCCAACCATCTTATCCTCTGCTGTCCCCTTTTCCTCCTGCCCTCAATTTTTCCCAGCATCAGGGTCTTTTCAAATGAGTTAGCTTTTTTGAATCAGGTGGCCAAAGTATTGGAGTTTCAGCTTCAACATTAGTCCTTCCAAAGAACACCCAGGACTGATCTCATTTAGGATGGACAGGTTGAATCTCCTTGCAGTCCAAGAGACTCTCAAGAGTCTTCTCCAACACCACAGTTCAAAAGCATCAATTCTTCAGTGCTCAGCTGTCCTTATAGTCCAACTCTCACATCCATACATGACTACTGGAAAAACCATAGCCTTGAATAGATGGACCTTTGTTGGCAAAGTAATGTCTCTGCTTTTTAATATGCTGTCTAGGTTGGTCATAATTTTCCTTCCAAGGAGTGAGCATCTTTTAATTTCATGGCTGCAATCAATATAAGCCCTTAAAACAGTTTCAGAGTCCCATATTTGAATAATCGATGGCCCCAAATATCATTCTAAAAGTTTTATCCATTTTTTGAGACTAGGGATAAGAAGAAATTTTGCTTTCAGACCAAATTGTCTTTCTAATTTCTAATTCTTTCTAGATCTGATAATAAACTCAGCATTTATTTTACTTGGTATCTTATTTTTCATATCTTATCAAAGAAAAGCAAAGAAACTGATATTTTGAACATTCTATGATATTTTGAACATTCTCTCTGGAAATTGTCTTGGCAGGCTTTGCTGTATAATTCTGTTAGGTGTTTTGATGTCATAGTATACCAAAGTAGCTTTTTCCTCTGCTGTATCAATCTTCATTAATAAACATCTATCATTTTTCAGACCTCAACCAACAGCTAACCAGTCATGAGAGGCAAAGCAATCTAGCAAATAATGTCATCTATCTAGAGATATCAGAGAAGGCAATGGCACCCCACTCCAGTACTCTTGCCTGGAAAATCCCATGGATGGAGGGGCCTGGTGGGCTGCAGTCCATGGGGTAGCTAGGAGTTGGACACGACTGAGCTTTTGACTTCACTTTCACTTTTCACTTTCATGCATTGGAGAAGGAAATGGCAACCCACTCCAGTGTTCTTGCCTGGAGAATCCCAGGGACGGGGGAGCCTGGTGGGCTGCTGTCTATGGGGTTGCACAGAGTCGGATACAACTGAAGCAACTTAGCAGCATCTAGAGATACAAATGTGCCCACCTAAGAACAGCAGAGGAACTTCATAGTGAAGTCCGGTCAAAATTGCAGATACACAATTTTATGAGCTAAACAGTTTTGTTTTGTTTTTTTAATTAATTAATTTTTTACTGAAGGATTGTTGCTTCACAGAATTTTGCTGTTTTCTGTCAAACTTCAACATGAATCAGCCATAGGTATAGATATTCCCCCTCCCTTTTAAACATTTTAAGTTTTATAGTGATTTTTTTACTTAGTGAAAATATTTTTCTAATTACACAATTTTCACTTCAACATTCTAGCTCTAATGCATTGTTTATTTATTTTGCTTATACTTTCTTTTCTATGGCATGACATAAGTCTCTGAAATCGTGTAGATTTGTTTTTGAAGGTTGGTTCTATCAGTTATTAGCTATGGGCAATAGGACATGTTAATTAACTTTTTGGATTTTCAATATTCTTAACTGTAAAATAGGGATACTCCTTCCCACATAGAGTTTATATTATGATTGATAAATGAAGATATATAAAATATCTGAAATATAGTAACCACTTAATAAATATTAGTCTCTCTTATCCTTTCATCCTTAAATAAGTGTTATAGTAGATGAAAAAGTAGCCACAGTTTTTTAAGGGTGTATGCACACCCTTTTACAATGTGACTTTGCTCTTCCTCTCAGAAAATGATAGGGTATGATTCTTCACTTTCTTGAATTTAGTCAGATTTTTTGACTAATGGCGCTTCCCTGATAGCTCAGTTGATAAAGAATCTGCCTGCAATGCAGGAGACCCTTGTTCAATTCTGGGGTCGGGAAGATTTGCTGGAGAAGGGATAGGCTAATAATATATTGTAGAAGTGATGTTGTAGGGTTTCAATGACAAGCTTTAAGAAACCTAGCATTCTCACACTGTTAGAAACCAGTCATCCGTCCAAGTCGGCCTTGAAAGAAAACTGGAGTGGCCTTGTTGGTAGCTTGAGCCAACTTCCAGACATGTAAGTGAGGCCATCCTGAACCAACCAGCCCCCAACCAGCCTGCTGCCTGACCACAAATGCATGAGTGATCCCAGATGACACCACATGAAACAAATATGAGATGGCCCAGCTGAGCCCTACCCTAATTACGTACTTACAGAATCATCAGCACATACATTTTTTTTTTGTTTTACCACTGACTTTAAGAGTATTTTTCCATACACCAAAAGCTAATTGAAATATATTTACAGTATTCATTGTTAATATATCTGGTATCATATTTTTTAAAATTAGACAAGTGTGACGACTTTATGTTTAAAAAGGGGGTGTCACACATTCAACTCTTTGAACTGTTAAAAAGATGCAAAATGATAATATTTGGAAAAGTACTTTATAGACTACAAACATATTCAACTATTTATCAATTTTCCAGTCACTTTTTAATGCACACTCATGCAATTGTTCTATGCTTATTTATATCATTGCTTGTTGGTAATTTATATTATTTATATCATTGCTGAACATTACAATATTCAGTAAGAAACTTGGTACCAAGAAAAAGCTTCAGCAGTAGTAGTAGACACAGACAAGTAACGAGTAAATAAAAATGTTATAGGACAAATTCTCAAGTACAGTACTGTGCCTGCAAGCAGGAGAGGTGTCTAAACCAGTGTTATAAGGATAGTAAAAAAATTCGTCATGGTGGTAAAAATGATCAAAAACCTATAAAGCAGAATCCTTCTTATTTGGGAGGAAAAGATTACACAGTGGAGGGAGGTACATTATGCACACACTAAAATGGAACATATGGGATCTATAAGATATTAAGTAGTGTGAGTGGTCATAATTGTGCAGTATTCAATGGGGATAAGTTAATACTATCCTTATCCTTTCCAAATCAGCATCCATAAACTGATAGCTATAAGATAATGCAGCTTGAAACAACAGTTTATTATGAAAGAAGCTGGATTGAAGATATGATTTAAAAACTTGATCAAATGTTTAAAATCTCCACTATATTACGCAGTGTCTATTGCAATCACAGGCAAAACTAAAGCAATTATGGGTTTCTCTCACAGATATAGACCTTTCCTCACTAAGATTAATGCAAGACAAGAGAGCGAAAACAAATTTTGTGTCACATGAGAAGAGGAGAAGGAAAGGGGTTGGTAGAGGTATGCTCAATTTCTTCTCCCCAAGCTTACCCTTCAGTTAAGTCATTTTTGCCATGGAGAGAAGTGAATGACAATTATGGAGAAAAGTCAGAAATGTTATTCAAGATGAAAACTCTTCCATCTATAAACATGATAGAAATCAAGATACGTTTTTAATAATAAATACATGGATATCTCAATTGAGATTAGGCAAAATAATTAACTCACAATATTAAAGAAGGAAATGTTAACAATAAAATAAATTTTAGCTTAATGGAAATATTCACTTGAAGATAACTGTCACAAGTGTAAGTTTCAGTGAATAGCTGTGCCTGGAATTTTCAAGATCCCCTCTCATTTGTGCTGATCTGGCTAGCTTAGATTCAATTCACTTCAGTTGCTTAGTCGTGTCCGATTCTTTGCGATCTCATTGACTGCAGCATGCCAGGCCTCCCTGTCCATCACCAACTCCCCGACTTTAGTCAAACTCATGTCCATTGAGTCGGTGATGCCATCCAACCATCTTATCCTATGTGTCCCCTTCTCCTCCCATCTTCAATCTTTCCCAGCATCAGGTCTTCTCAAATGAGCCAGTTCTTCAAATCAGGTGGCCAAAGTACTGGAGTTTCAGCTTCAGCATCAGTCCTTCCAATGAATATTCAGGACTGATTTCCTTTAGGATGGACTGGTTGGATCTCCTTGCAGTCCAAGGGACTCTCAAGAGTCTTCTCCAACACCACAGTTCAAAAGCATCAATTCTTCGGTATTCAGCTTTCTTCATAGTCCAACTCTCACATCCCTACACGACAATTGGAAAAACCATAGCCTTGACTAAATAGACCTTTGTTGGCAAAGTAATGTCTCTGATTTTTAATATGCTGTCTAGGTTGATCATAACTTTTCTTCCAAGGAGTTAAGTGTCTTTTAATTTCATGGCTACAGTCACCATCTGCTGTGATTTTGAAACCCAAGAAAATAAAGCTTAGGTGGTCATAGTCATAGTGTTAGTCACTCAGTCAATGTCTGACTCTTTGTGAACCCATGGAATGTAGCCCACCAGGCTTCTCTGTCCATGAGATTCTCCAGGCAAGAATATTGGAGTGGATTTCCATTTCCTTATCCAGAAGATCTCCCCGACCCAGAGATTGGTCTCCTGCATTGCAGACAGATTCTTTACCGTCTGAGCTACAGAGAAATCCCTAGCTTAGAAAAGGGTGATGCAATCCTCTGTAAGGATTAAGTAATTAGCTTACTCCAGAACCTGGGTAGCAATCAGCTCTACCCAATCACAAGCTCCAAGAAGTAGATCCAAGTGTTACTCCCTGAAGGGAAAATGGATGCTAAGTGGTTTGAGGAAAATGTGTCTTGTTCTTGTTGAATTCTTAAGTTAGGTCTGACTCTTTTGTGACTGCATGGACTATAACCCAGCAGGCTCCTCTGTCCATGGGATTTTCCAAGCAAGAGTACTGGAGTGGATTGCCATTTTCTCTCCAGGGGAACTTCCCAACCCACTTCTTCTCCATAGGCAGGTGGGTTTTTTTTATCACCAAGCCAACAGAGAATACCATGAATTCATGTCTACTAAAACATTTTTCATGAGAAGCCGACTAATAGAAAACATAATGAAAGTAGAATTGAAAATATAGTAAAGAGTGGAAAATATAATTAGTCTTTGTAATAATCTATATCATAAAACTATGATATTTTATGCTTTGATATTAAGATGCATAGTTCTAGAATATATTCTTTCAAGAAAGCAAATTATTTTTACCTTAAATATATTTACATATAGATATATGTACCTATATAGAGAAATATAATCTCATATATGTTTAGAAACAATTTGGTGTTGAAGGTTTAAGAGCCTCAGACCTAAGTGCATTTATATAATTTAAATTAATGCTATGATTTTTAAAATTGACCCATATTTAGATATCAATGTGTATGTGTGTAGAGCATTTAAGTTATACTTTGAAAAACAGGCTGACTATAAGGGATTAGTATTGAAGTCAAAATGAATCCGAAAGAATTGACTTCATTGAAAATATTACTTTCTCAAAGTTTCCATTCCACCTTGCTATAAAGGTATATCATTAAAGGTGTGTCACAGACTTAGTTTCACTGATGAGTGACTCACAATTATATACTTAAAAGAGAAGAGGCACACTCATTGAATGCTTTCTAACTCCACCTCTACATTTTACATGAAACAGTAATGTATAAAACCCCTTGTAACTAATAGTTCTTTGATACAGATGACTCATAACCAACACTGTTAACTAAAATACCACTTACAAGTTGAGCAGTGTGAATCAGGAGGTGAAAGTTTCATATGTGAAATTTCCTCTATAAATTAAGAATAGCATATTCTTAGGTAGAGAACAGGTCATATTTCCCTAACGGATATTGTAAAATTTTAATATCAGAGAAATGCTGTGTGATTCATGTCAGAAATATTTAGTTTCATTTCATTAAAAATACATGTGTTGTAAGGTCTTGAGGTGTTTCTAGAAATACATGTTATTTACACTAAATTAGATGTAACTTATCAACTGGATTTTTTTAATCTTCTCAATCATTTAAGTGCTCCAAACAGTCATTTTGATTAAGTAATTAAAAGTCTTAGTTAAAAGAAAAAATATATGGACTACATAGAAACCTAATTCTACAATGAAACACAAATGGTTTATTTAATTAACATTAATTAGCATATAGTTCCATTAGTACATATTTTTAAAAAAAAACTATAGCTCCTCAAAGTGAAAAAAAAAAAGAAATATATGTCTTGCAAGTAGTGAGAGCAAGAGAAAATCATCATTTTAAGACACCACTTTTGAACACTATGTCAAATTTTTACTACTTTACATCTCAGCTCTATTTCATAAATTTTATGTCTTAGGAAATGGCTATACTTTATATTCCAAGGTGAAAATAGATGTGATAAGCTACAACATCCCTTCATTTTTGTTTTTCCTACTTCTGTGGTTACTTCAGTAGCTCCTATACTTAGTAGGACTTTTTCATATACACAAATGTATCCATTCACCTTTCTCTTCCTTACGTAATTTTGCTCTTCATCCAACTCATATCTTTGAATTTTTAATCTTTTTCTTCCTCATGACTTATTTCAAATAATTAACATGCTCAAAACTCTTTCTACTGAAAAATCTAAATCTAGTAAATAACCTTTTTATTAACGTAACCTCTTTTTTTTTTTTTTTATAGTCTCTCCTGTGTCCCTTTCTTTCTTTCTAATCAAAGTTATTGAAGGCATCCAGAATCAGTCTTGAGGCTAGCTTGAGATCCAGTTAGTCTCAAGCAATAGTGGCTTAGATTAAAGGTCTCAACCTACAGCAACTGCCTATACCACATTGCTCATCCCATCACCTTGAGCAACTGTTACTTGTGCTATCCTTGGATAGTCTGGCTCTCAAAACAGAAAGAAAATGGAAAAACAGAGCAAAGCTGGCTCTGATCACAAACTTTTCAAATAACCCCATCTCAGGAAATATTCCTGAGGAGTTGTGAAAAGCCAGAGATGTTCCACTACTGGGGCAACCTTCATGAGGAGGGAATGAACAGGAAAGCTAAACATCCCCTCCCATTCAAAACAGTGCTCTAATTTGTTCTTATAAACCACTGGGCTTCTCTGCCAAAACTATGGTCACTTGAGTTTGTGGCTCTTAGGAAGAGGTTTTTATGTCCGTATTGGAATGCCCAGCCCCTCCAACTCCACCAGTATTTCCATCTCCATCTCCACCTCTATTTCCACCTCCACCTCCATCTCCTGGTTGCCTTCACAGAATGCTTTATATTGTTTTGTAATTCCAGGTCTTTGAATACTTTATTCTGCTGTTTCAGCATCCTTCTTTTCCCTTTTTCACTTCAAGCACATCTCAAAGATATTGATGGCTTGGTTCTAGACCACAGCACTAAAATGAATATTGCAATAAAGTGAGTCACACAAAATTTTTGGTTTGCCAGTGCATGTGATAATTATGTACACATGATACTAGTTTACTAAGTATGCAATAGCTTAATGTCTTAAAAAAGTTATATTCTGGGGGGAGGAGCTAAGATGGCGGAGGAGTAGGATGGGGAGAACACTTTCTCCCCCACAAATTCATCAAAAGAACATTTAAACGCTGAGTAAATTCCACAAAACAACTTCTGAATGCCGGCAGAGGACATTGGGCACCCAGAAGGGCAACTCAAGTCTTCGAAAGGAGGTAGGAAAAAATATAAAAGACAAAAAAAAGAGACAAAAGAGGGAGGGACGGAGTTCCGTCCCGGGAAGGGAGTCTTAAAAAGAGAGAAGTTTCCAAACACCAGGAAACCTTCTCACTGCCGAATCTGTGCCAAGCCTTGGAAGCACAGAGGGCAACATAACAGGAAGGAAAAATAAGTAAACAATTAAAACCTGCAGATTGTGAGCCCTACGGTAACTCCCCCAGCGGAGAAGCAGCGCAGACGCCTACATCTGCCATTAGCAAGCAGGGGTTGGGCAGGGAGGCGCAGCGCGGGCTGCATCGCTTAGAGTAAGGATCTGGCCTGAATGCCCCTAGCGCTATCTGAGCGAAATAATTTGGGCTAGCAAACCAGACTGTGGGATATCTACCACGCGAAAAGCCAGCCTTAACCTAAGACACCGCCAGGCCCGCGCACGGAACAAAGGACTGAACAGAGATAGCCGGCTGCAGACCATCCCCCTCAAGTAATAGGCAGCCAGAGCTGGAAGGGGGCAATCACAGCCCCAGAGAGACATTATCTATAAAACTGTAAGCAGGGTTTTTTGCTAACTAAGACTTCTTGGGGCTCTGGACGGTCAACATCTGCCTGAGAAAGTGCTCTGGTTGTACACCTAGATAACCGAGCAGCAGGGAGGCGATAAGTCAAAGCAATCATGCTCGCCAAACACCTCATCACCTGAGCTGCTCGGACCTGGGAAGGGCACAAAACACAGGCCAACCGAGTCTGCGCCTCTGAGGACTACCCGAGTGCCTGAACCTGAGCGGCTTGGACCCGGGAGGTGCAAGCAGCCCAGGGCTGGCTACGGATGGTTCCCGGCGGAGCAACCTAGAGCCTGAGCAGTGTGGGCAGGGAGGCTACACGAGCCGTGAGCGGGGGCAGGCCCAGTGTGGCTGAGGCACTGCAAGCACACGCCAGTGTTATTTGTTTGCAGTGTCCCTCCCTCCCCACAGCGCGACTGAACAAGTGAGCCTAAAAAAAAAAAAGTGTTCACCACCGTCCCCTTTGTGTCAGGGTGGAAACCAGACACCGAAGAGACCAGCAAACAGAAGAAGCTATAACAGAGGGAACTGCCTTGGAAGCTACAGGCAATAGATTAAAACCCTGTGGTTAGTACGGACTACATAGGAAGGAGCCTATAGATGTTGAGAAATATAAGCGGACCAAGGAACTAGCCAAAAATGAACTGACCCCACAATACTCACAACAAAACCAGAGAAAGTCCTAGATATATTTTTACTATTTTTACGACCATTCTTTCTTTCTATTTTTTTTAATTTTTAAAAAGTTTTAAAGTCCTCTCTTATTCCTTTAATTTTCACTTTTATAACCTACTATTACTTTGCAAAAAAAAAAAAAAAGACCCTATTTTTTAAAGCAAACTTCATATATATTTTTTTTATAATTTTTGTGACCTTTTTTTTTTCTTATTTTCTTTAACATTTTATTTTTGAAATTCCAATCTCTAGATTTTTAATTTTAGCTTTTTGGTATTTGTTATCAATTTTGTACCTCTTTTTTTTTATATAATTTTTGTGACTTTTTTTTCCCTCTCTTTCTTTCTCTTCTTCTTTTATATAACATTGTATATCTGAAATTCCAAACTCTAGTCTAGATTTTTAATTTATGCTTTTTGGTATTTGTTATCAATTTTGTACCTATATTTTCTTTATAATTTTTGCGACTTTGTTTTTTTTTCTCTCTATTTCTTTTTCTTATTCTTTTTTTTTTTTTAACATTGTATTTTGAAATTCCAAACTCTACTCTAGATTTTTAACTTTTGCTTTTTGGTATTTGTTATCAATTTTGTACCTGTATTTTCTTTATAATTTTTGCGAATTTGTTTTTGTTTGTTTTTTTCTCTCTCTTTCTTTTCCTTCTTCTTTTCTTTAACATTGTATTTTTGAAATTCCAAACTCTACTCTAGATTTTTAATTTTCGCTTTTATGTATTTGTTACCAATTTTGTACCATTAAGAACCCAGTCTTCAGTACCCATTTTTCACTAGGGAGCGAGATGACTGGCTTGACTGCTCTCTCTCCCTTTGAACTCTCCTTTTTCTCCACCGGGTCGCCTGTGTCTCCTCCCTAACCCCTCTCTACTCTACCCAACTCTGTGAATTTCTGTGTGTTCCAGATGGTGGAGAACACTTAGGGAACTGATTACCGGCTGGATCTGTCTCCCTCCTTTTCATTTCCCCCTTTTATCCTCCTGGCCACCTCTGTCTCCTTCCTCCTTCTTCTCTTCTCTGTATAACTCCATGAACATCTCTGAGTGGTCCAGTTGTGGACTGCATGTAAAGAAGTGATTACTGGCTAGCCCACTTGCTCCTCTATTGATTCCACCTCATCTCATTCAGGTCACCTCTAATTCCCTCCTCCCTCTTCTCTTCTCTATGTAACACTGTGAACCTCTCTGGGTGACCCTCACAGTGGAGAAACTTTTCATCTTTAACGTAGATGTTTTATCAATAGTGCTGTACAGAAAGAGAAGTTTTGAAACTACTGTAAAAATAAGACCTATAACTAGAAGCAGGAGGCTTAAGTCCAAACCCTGACTCCAGGGAACTCCTGACTCCAGGGATCATTAATTGACAGGAGCTCATCAAACACCTCCAAATCTACACTGAAACCAAGCACCACACAAGGGCCAACAAGTTCCAGGGCAAGACATACCAAGCAAATTCTCCAGCAATGCAGGAACACAACCCTGAGCTCCAAGATACAGGCTGCCCAAAGTCACCCCAAAACCATGGACATCTCATAACTCATTACTGGACACTTCATTGCACTCCAGAGAGAACAAATCCAGCGCCACCCACCTGAACACTGACACAAGCTTCCCTAACCAAGAAACCTTGACAAGCCACCTGTACAAAACCACACACAGCGAGGAAATGCCACAATAAAGAGAACTTCACAAACTGCCAGAATACAGACAGGACACCCCAAACTCAGCAATTTAAACTAGATGAAAAGACAGAGGAATACCCAGCAGATAAAGGAACAGGATAAATGCCCACCAAACCAAACAGAAGAGGAAGAGATAGGGAATCTACCTGATAAAGAATTCTGAATAATGATAGTGAAATTGACCCAAAATCTTGAAATCAAAATGGAATCACAGATAAATAGCCTGGAGACAAGGATTGAGAAGATGCAAGAAAGGTTTAACAAGGACCTAGAAGAAATAAAAGAGAGTCAATATATAATGAATAATGCAATAAATGAAATAAAAAACACTCTGGAGGCAACAAATAGTAGAATAACAGAGGCAGAAGATAGGATTAGTGAATTAGAAGATAGAATGGCAGAAATAAATGAATCAGAGAGGCAAAAAGAAAAACGAATTAAAAGAAATGAGGACAATCTCAGAGACCTCCAGGACAATATTAAACGCTACAACATTCGAATCATAGGGGTTCCAGAAGAAGAAGACAAAAAGAAAGACCATAAGAAAATACTTGAGGAGATAATAGTTGAAAACTTCCCTAAAATGGGGAAGGAAATAATCACTCAAGTCCAAGAAACCCAGAGAGTCCCAAACAGGATAAACCCAAGGCAAAACACCCCAAGACACATATTAATCAAATTAACAAAGATCAAACACAAAGAACAGATATTAAAAGCAGCAAAGGAAAAACAACAAATAACACACAAGGGAATTCCCATAAGGATAACAGCTGATCTTTCAATAGAAACTCTTCAAGCCAGGAGGGAATGGCAAGACATACTTAAAGTGATGAAAGAAAATAATCTACAGCCCAGATTATTGTACCCAGCAAGGATCTCATTCAAGTATGAAGGAGAAATCAAAAGCTTTACACACAAGCAAAAGCTGAGAGAATTCAGCACCACCAAACCAGCTCTCCAACGAATACTAAATGATATTCTCTAGACAGGAAACACAAAAAGGGTGTATAAATTCGAACCCAAAACAATAAAGTAAATGGCAACAGGATCATACTTATCAGTAATTACCTTAAATGTAAATGGGTTGAATGCCCCAACCAAAAGACAAAGACTGGCTGAATGGATACAAAAACAAGACCCCTACATATGCTGTCTACAAGAGACCCACGTCAAAACAGGGAACACATACAGACTGAAAGTGAAGGGCTGGAAAAGGTTTTTCCATGAAAATAGGGACCAAAAGAAAGCAGGAGTAGCAATACTCATATCAGACAAAATAGACTTTAAAACAAAGGCTGTGAAAAGAGACAAAGATGGTCACTACATAATGATCAAAGGATCAATCCAAGAAGAAGATAAAACAATTATAAATATATATGCACCCAATATGGGAGCACCACAATATGTAAGACAAATGCTAACAAGTATGAAAGGAGAAATTAACAATAACACAATAATAGTGGGAGACTTTAATATCCCAATCACACCTATGGATAGATCAATTAAACAGAAAATTAACAAGGAAACACAAACTTTAAATGATACAATAGACCAGTTAGACCTAATTGATATCTATAGGACATTTCATCCCAAAACAATGAATTTCACCTTTTTCTCAAGCGCACATGGAACCTTCTCCAGGATAGATCACATCCTGGGCCATAAATCTAGCCTTGGTAAATTAAAAAAAAATTGAAATCATTCCAAGCATCTTTTCTGACCACAATGCAGTAAGATTAGATCTCAACTACAGCAGAAAAACTATTCAAAATTCCTACATATGGAGGCTGAACAACACGCTGCTGAATAACCAACAAATCACAGAAGAAATCAAAAAAGAAATCAAAATTTGCATCAAAACAAATGAAAATGAAAACACAACAATCCAAAACCTGTGGGACACTGTAAAAGCAGTCCTAAGGGGAAAGTTCATAGCAATACAGGCATACCTCACGAAACAAACAAAAAAAAGTCAAATAAATAACCTAACTCTACACCTAAAGCAACTAGAAAAGGAAGAAATGAAGAACCCCAGGGTTAGTAGAAAGAAAGAAATCTTAAAAATTAAGGCAGAAATAAATGCAAGAGAAACAAAAGAGACCATAGCAAAAATCAAGAAAGCCAAAAGCTGGTTCTTTGAAAGGATAAATAAAATTGACAAACCATTAGCCAGACTCATCAAGAAACAAAGGGAGAAAAATCAAATCAATAAAACTAGAAATGAAAATGGAGAGATGACAACAGACAACACAGAAATACAAAGGATCATAAGAGACTACTATCAGCAATTATATGCCAATAAAACGGACAACGTGGAAGAAATGGACAAATTCTTAGAAAAGTACAACTTTCCAAAACTCGACCAGGAAGAAATAGAAAATCTTAACGGACCTATCACAAGCACGGAAATTGAAACTGTAATCAAAAATCTTCCAGCAAACAAAAGCCCAGGTCCAGACGGCTTCACAGCTGAATTCTACCAAAAATTTAGAGAAGAGCTAACACCTATCCTGCTCAAACTCTTCCAGAAAATTGCAGAGGAAGGTAAACTTCCAAACTCATTCTATAAGGCCACCATCACCCTAATACCAAAACCTGACAAAGATCTCACAAAAAAAGAAAACTACAGGCCAATATCACTGATGAACATAGATGCAAAAATCCTTAACAAAATTCTAGCAGTCAGAATCCAACAACACATTAAAAAGATCATACACCATGACCAAGTGGGCTTTATCCCAGGGATGCAAGGATTCTTCAATATCCACAAATCAATCAATGTAATACACCACATTAACAAATTGAAAAATAAAAAACATATGATTATCTCAATAGATGCAGAGAAAGCCTTTGACAAAATTCAACATCCATTTATGATAAGAACTCTCCAGAAAGCAGGAATAGAAGGAACATACCTCAACAAAATAAAAGCTATATATGACAAACCCACAGCAAACATTATCCTCAATGGTGAAAAATTGAAAGCATTTCCTCTAAAGTCAGGAACAAGACAAGGGTGCCCACTTTCACCACTATTATTCAACATAGTTTTGGAAGTTTTGGCCACAGCAATCAGAGCAGAACAAGAAATAAAAGGAATCCAAATTGGAAAAGAAGAAGTAAAACTTTCACTGTTTGCAGATGACATGATCCTCTACATAGAAAACCCTAAAGACTCCACCAGAAAATACTAGAACTAATCCATGATTATAGTAAAGTTGCAGGATATATAATCAACACACAGAAATCCCTTGCATTCCTATACACTAATAATGAGAAAACAGAAAGAGAAATTAAGGAAACAATTCCATTCACCATTGCAATGGAAAGAATAAAATACTTAGGAATATATCTACCTAAAGAAACTAAAGACCTGTATATAGAAAACTATAAAACACTGGTGAAAGAAATCAAAGAGGACACTAATAGATGGAGAAATATACCATGTTCATGGATTGGAAGAATCAATATAGTGAAAATGAGTATACTACCCAAAGCAATTTATAGATTCAGCGCAATCCCTATCAAGCTACCAACGATATTTTTCACAGAGCTAGAACAAATAATTTCACAATTTGTATGGAAATACAAAAAGCCTCGAATAGCCAAAGCTATCTTGAGAAAGAAGAATGGAACTGGAGGAATGAACCTACCTGACCTCAGGCTCTACTACAAAGCCACAGTCATCAAGACAGTATGGTACTGGCACAAAGACAGAAATAGAGATCAATGGAACAAAATAGAAAGCCCAGAGATAAATCCACACACATATTGACACCTTATCTTTGACAAAGGAGGCAAGAATATACAATGGATTAAAAACAATCTCTTTAACAAGTGGTGCTGGGAAAACTGGTCAACCACTTGTAAAAGAATGAAACTAGAGCACTTTCTAACACCATACACAAAAATAAACTCAAAATGGATTAAAGATCTAAACGTAAGACCAGAAACTATAAAACTCCTACAGGAGAACATAGGCAAAACACTCTCCGACATACATCACAGCAGGATCCTCTGTGACCCACCTCCCAGAATATTGGAAATAAAAGCAAAAATAAACAAATGGGACCTAAGTAAACTTAGAAGCTTCTGCACAACAAAGGAAACTATAAGTAAGGTGAAAAGACAGCCTTCAGAATAGGAGAAAATAATAGCAAATGAAGCAACTGACAAACAACTAATCTCAAAAATATACAAGCAACTCCTACAGCTCAATTCCAGAAAAATAAATGACCCAATCAAAAAATGGGCCAAAGAACTAAATAGACATTTCTCCAAAGAAGACGTACAGATGGCTAACAAACACATGAAAAGATGCTCAACATCACTCATTATCAGAGAAATGCAAATCAAAACCACTATGAGGTACCATTTCACGCCAGTCAGAATGGCTGTGATCCAAAAGTCTACAAGCAATAAATGCTGGAGAGGGTGTGGAGAAAAGGGAACTCTCTTACACTGTTGGTGAGAATGCAAACTAGTACAGCCACTATGGAGAACAGTGTGGAGATTCATTAAAAACCTGGAAATAAAACTGCCTTAGGATCCAGCAATCCCACTGCTGGGCATACACACTGAGGAAATCAGAAGGGAAAGAGACACGTGTACCCCAATGTTCATTGCAGCACTGTTTATAATAGCTAGGACATGGAAGCAACCTTGATGCCCATCAGCAGATGAATGGATAAGAAAGGTGTGGTACATATACACAATGGAGTATTCCTCAGCCATTAAAAAGAAAACATTTGAATCAGTTCTAATGAGGTGGATGAAACTGGAGCCTGTTATACAGAGTGAAGTAAGCCAGAAAGAAAAACACCAATACAGTATACTAACGCATATATATGGAATTTAGAAAGATGGTAACAATAACCCTGTATACGAGACAGCAAAAGAGACACTGATGTATAGAACAGTCTTTTGGACTTTGTGGGAGAGGGAGAGGGTGGGAAGATTTGGGAGAATGGCATTGAAACATGTAAAATATCATGTAAGAAACGAGTTGCCAGTCCAGGTTTGGTGCACGATACTGGATGCTTGGGGCTGGTGCACTGGGACAACCCAGAGGGATGGTATGGGGAGGGAGGAGGGAGGAGGGTTCAGGATGGGGAACACATGTATACCTGTGGTGGATTCATTTTGATGTTTGGCAAAACCAATACAATATTGTAAAATTTAAAAATAAAATAAAATTTTAAAAAAGTTATATTCCTTATTAAAACTTTTACAAAAATTGGTAACCATCATCATATTATTCAGCAAGTCATAACTATTTATGAGTGGAGGATCTTGTCTCAGTGTTGATGGCTGCTGACCAATCAGGGTCATGGCTGCTGAAGATTGGGGTGGCTGTGATGACTTCTTAAAATAAGACAATAATAAAATGTGCTACATCAATTGACACTTTTAACACGAGTGATTTATCTGTGACATGTAATGTTGTTTGATAGCACTTTACCCACAGTAGAACTTATTTTAAAATTGTAGTCAATCCTCTCAAACTCTGCTGGCTACTTTACTGGCTAAATTTACTTAATGTTGTGTATGTGTGCACTAAGTCGCTTCAGTTTTGTCTGACTTTTTATGATTCTATGGACTATAGCCCACCAACCTCCTCTATTCATGGGTTTCTCCAGGCAAGAATACTGGCGTGGGTTGTCATGCCCTCCTCAGTGTTGTAATAGGGAAGAACAAATCCGACTCCATGTTAGATCTGTTCCATTTACTTTAACCTTTATGTTTTGTTGCCTGTGCTTACTCATGCTCTACCTTTTTAAAAAGAATGTTGCCTATAGCTTGAAATACATAGGAATGTTGTGACCTGACAGTAACCTAACCTAAACAGAAAACAGCATTTGTCTTGTTGGAGGTTACAGGAACATCTTGACTTGATAGACGTGGACAGCAGCAAGAACAAAACATCTGACACCAAGAAGTTTGCAAGAACTAATCACAGTCCACTGTCACTTTGCTTTTTGAAGGGCTTTGCTGAAAGCTTTCAAACAGTTCAGGATTTTTAAGTCATGAGCCACTTGTCTCCTGGCATGGCCCTGCAATAAGAGTTTGGCATGGCCCCAAACTCTGATGTTTCAGTATTGTTTGGCCTCAATGAGCATCAGGCACAACGACTTGCATTCAATAGCAATATCCTAAATCTTTTGTTGTTACTTCAACAGTTTTCACAGCATTTTAACCACCATTTTATGGTCATCAATAAGAAGTAGCTCCTAATCTCTTAAAGATTTATCATGAAATTGTAGTAATTCAGCCACATCTTCATGTTTCACTTCCAATTCTATGTTGCTATTTTCACTGCATTGGTGTTTTTGATTTCACTGAAGTCTTAGGCTTCACATGTCCATCCGTAGGGTTGTAATTACAAACTCCCATTAATGTTGATATTTTGACCTTTTCCCATGAATCACAAATGTTCTCAATGGCATATAGAAAGGGGAATTTTTTTCCAGAAGGTTTTCAAATTACTTTACACACATCCAACAGAGAATCACTGTCTATAGCAGTTTTAGTTTTACTAAGTGTACTTATTACACAATAAGGGGCTTCCCTGATAGCTTCCAACACTTTGGCCACTTAATGGGAAGAACTGACTCATTGGAAAAGACCCTGGAAAAGATTGAAGGGAGGAGGAGAAGGGGACACAGGAGATGATATGGCTGGATGGCATCACCAACTCAATGGATATGAGTTTGAGCAAGCTCTGGGAGTGGTGATGGACAAGGAAGCCTGGAGTGCTGCAGTCCATGGAGTCACAAAGAGTTGGACATGACTGACCGACTGAACTGAACTGAATTGGTAGCTTAGCTGGTAAAGAATCCGGCTGCAATGCAGGAGACCCCAGTTCAATTCTTGGGTTGGGATCCACTGGAGAAGGGATGGACTACTCACTCTAGTATTCTTGGGCTTCCCTGGTGACTCAGCTGGTAAAGAATCCACCTGAAATGTGGGACTCGAAAGTCATAATTAATCTTTGAACCAGAATAGGCTGCAGGATGGATGTTGTGTTAACTGTCATGAAAAGAACACTAATCTCATTGTAAATCTTCATTAGATTTCTTGGGAAATAAAGCACATTGTCAATGAGCAATAATATTTTGAAAGTAATTTTTCTTTCTTTCTTTCTTTTCTGAACACTAAGTCTCAACAAAGGGCTTAAAATATTTAGTAAACCATGTTGTAAAAAGATATGCTATCATTCTGTCTTTGTTATTTCATTTATAGAACACAGAGTAGATTTAGTATAATTCTCTTCTTCTGTTTCAACTACATTGAAAATCTGTTGTTTAGTATAGGTGCCTTCATTAATGGTCTTACTGAGACTTTCTGGGTAATTTGCTGTAACTTTTATGTCAGCATTTGTTGCTTCACCTTGTATTTTGACGTTATGGAGATGGCTTCTTTTCTTAAACTTCTAGGGCTAAACTTTTTAACTTCAAACTTTCTTTTTGCAGTTTCCTCACCTCTCAACCTACATAGAATTGAAGAGAGTTAAGACTTCGCTCTGAATTAAGCTGTGATTTAAGGTAATGTTGTGGCGGGTTTGATCTTGTATCCAGACCACTAAAACATTCTCTAAATCAACAGTAAGACTGCTTTCTTATCTTCCATGTGTTCACTGGAGTAGCATTTTATTTTCCTTCTAGAACTTTTATTTTGCATTCACAACCTGGATAATCTTCGGCACAAGAGGCCTAGCTCTTGGCCTATCTCAGCTTTCAACATGCCTTTCTCACTAAGTTTAATCACTTCTAGCTTTTGATTTAAAGTGAGAGACAACTGCCACTTTCATTTGAACACTCAAGGGATGTTTTAGGGCTATTAATTGGGCTAATTTCAGTATTGTTGTGTTTCAAGGAATAGGGAGGACTGAGGAGAGGGAGAGAGACAGAGAATGACTGGTGGGTTGAGCAGCTAAAACATACACAACATTCATCCATAAACTCACCTGTCTCACCTGAGTGGGATTCATCGCTTTCCGCAAACAATGACAACAAACATCAAAGATCACTGATCATCATAACAAATATAATAATAATTTTAAAGACTTGAAACATTGTGAGAATTGCCAAACGTGATACAGAGGCATAAAACAAGCAAAGGCTGTTAAAAACAAGTTGTATAGACAGATTTAGTAAATGCAGGGTTGGTACAGACTTTTAATTTGGAAAAAAAAAAATGCAATACCTGTAAAGTTCAGCAAAGCAGAGCACAATAACACAGGAAAACTAGGTATGCCTGTATTTAATCTTTAGTTCGCGTCTGTGCAGGAAAGCTTTTCTTTAACCCAATCTTCCAACACATCACACTTATTTTAACTCTTCTCTGTCTCTCCTATGTCATGAGCTGTCTGTAGTAGAGAACTGAGGATTATATTTGTTGATTAGGTGGGTTTTATATTCAGTACAATCCCTGGGTTGGGAAGATCCTCTGGAGAAGGGAGTGACAGTCCACTCCAACATTCTTGCCTGATGAATCCCATGGACAGAGGGAGTCTGGCAGACTACAGTCCATAGGATCGAAAAGAGTCTGACAAGACTGAAGTGACTAACACTATATGACGTTACTACAATTTAAATGTATATTGTGACTTTCAAAATGTCAGTGCAATTAGATCCAGGTAAAAGTCATTTTACTAAGATAATAAGTGCTAATGCATGTTTTATTTTTACCTTTCCGGTTATCACAAAAGTTTGCATATTTACATTTACTTATTAGATGTAAAATGAAGCTGTATAAGTTTGGCATTAATTTTTAGAGAAAAAAATCAAGAACTCTGATTTAAAAGACATTTATAAATGCCAATTGTTTAATCTTGATGTTCATTTAAAAATATGATCAATATATAAATTCTGGCTAAACCCTTATTTAAATAATATTTATATTCTACATCTAAATCTTATTTTATTAAATGCATTTTATATTAATTATGTTCTCTTTTCTTCAAGTTAATGTATTTTAGTCAAAAATCACATTCTTTTTGACAATAAGTAGTTTCTCATTGATGCTTTCAATGTGGAAATCATGAGACATAAAATTTTAAATGCTTAGTCTATGTTAATGATTCAACAGAATATTCATCAATGCAAAACTGCTTTAAAAGTCATTCCTGGAGAATTATCTCATTTTCAAAATATGGGCCCATGACTGAAGACAATCCATGATTCTCAAAGGGTGGTGGAAAGAAAATGTGATAGTAGTGGCTTGGAAAGAAAAAATTCTCCAAGGAAAAAAGAAATAGTCACAGTACTAAAGAATTGTTTTGTTGGTTGATTCTCTTGTGTCCATTGTCATTTGTATAAGAACTTTATGTGTTTCTATTCAATCTTCAGAAAACACACATATGCATTTTTAATTTTTTAAAAATAAACCATATGGAGACACTAGTTCCTTTTTTGTATGTGCAGCCTAATTGCAAAAAGAAAGAAAAAAAATGAGATTCAGAATAATTACAGTTTTATGCAGTGGTGAGAAAATTTTGTCCAAGCAAGGTAAATTTATGTTGCGAAGGTTAGTATCTGCCACTAAAGCCAGGTAAAAACTCTAAAGTCAATCTATTTGATCAGCCAACTCCCACAAAGTGTATCAGCAGTTCACTTGGTTTGGAATGGGCCTGAACAACCCCTTTGATTTTGTGGGAATGGCTATTTGCAAAGAAGCTTTTCTACACAAAAATAAATAGAACACAAAATTCTTAAAGTTACTCATTTCAAAATGACACACTATCAAAAAAATGTTTCTTAGGCAGTATCGAAGAATGTATAATGATAGTTACAAACATCATAGACTTGTGTTTAAAAAAAAAAAAAAAAAAAAAGATCTGTATGTTTTAACCAGCTGCCTACCTCATCTTCTTTATGACTGGGATGGGCAGTAAAATTAATTGGGAAAAAAGAAACACTTTTAAAGTCATACAATGAAAGTGTCAGATGGTAAAGCATATTGCTCAAGCTAGAATAGGTAAGTAAAGGCTAAACTGACACATTTTGCCAACTAGACAAAAAACCACAACAGCTGTGAGTGAAACGTTATTCACACATCTGAGGCTCTGTCATTCATTCTTCAACAATGTGAAGTTTTCCACTTGTGTAAGCTTGTTTTGTTGGTGTTTTTATCCAGGAGACAATTTGATTCACTGATGAAATATTCTAGCTATGCAATGCCTTCCTCATAGGCGGACTGTTAGAAAAGTTAGAATATCCAACTAAAAGAAACTGAGGTCCATTGGTAGGTTGATGATGAACTTTAGGGGAAATATGAATAATTGTCCACAGCTGGGAAAAATTAAACTGCATGAGGTGTTATCCCACAGAGCAAACCAGTAATAGAGTGCAAAATTTCCAATAGATGTGTTCTATAATTACAGTTTTTCTTACACTGGAGATTGCAGGACTATATAAAATAAGCTATAAAAAGTCATAAAAAGAAGGAAAATCATTTAAAGAAAATAGAGTAGGCCATTGCTTAAAATATACTGGTTTTAGGCTTACATACTGGTTTTAAACTTCAATTCTTCTATTAATACCTATGATCTTTAAAATATAAAATTTTATTTACCAATAGATCTATTATTAGTAGCACTGTCCTTAAATCCTCAAGTTATGATAAACCTTTTTTTGCCTCATCACATAGGAGAAAAAATTTAAAACTATGCACTACTCAGTGATATCAAGTAGTCAAAAGGAGTCATCAAAAAACCTTATGATTCCTCTAGAATCTTAATATATTTACTTCAGCCAATTGATTAGCAATGCACTGACTTCTAGTAGATTGTTAGAAAGATTATTTAAAACCTTAGTTTCAAAATTGATACCTGTGACCATGGATGGATATATTGCCTCCCCTCTGTTACATGCTTTGATATATTCAGCAGCAAGAAATGCTCTACTCTTAATGTGTGTTCCACAAACCCATATGGGAAGACTAGTAGCTTCTAGTCAGTCGTTTAAAGCTGTGGAGTGAAATATGACTTGGCATCAAGCTTCTTGCCATTTGTGTTCATTCCTTATCTCCATTCCTGCACCTTACTTCCCTTAACCAATCAACTCTGTTGCTTTGGGCTTTCCCATTATATTCTATGGCTTCCCCAGTGACTCAGATGGTAAAGAATCTTCCTGCAGTGAGGGAGACCAGGTTCAATCCCTGGGTTGAGAAGGTCTCCTGAAGGAGGAAATGGCAACCCACTCCAGTATTCTAGACTGGAGAATTTCATAGACAGAGGAACCTAGCAGGCTACAGTCCATGGGGTCGCAAAGAATCGGACACTACTGAGCGACTAACACACACTTTTCATTCTGTATCAGTGTCTTAAGTCTGCCATAAAGACATACCATTATATGAGTGGCTTAAAAGAGCAGGAATTTATTTTCTCATGGTTCTGGAGGCCAAAAGCCTGAAATCAAGATATGGGCAAGGTCATATTCATTCCAAAAGCTGTAAGGGTGAATCCTTCCTTGATTCTTCCAGCTTCTTGTGGGTCCTGACATTCCTTGGCTTGTGGTAACATAACTTTAATCTCTGCCTCTATCTCTGCACAGTCTTAATTCTGAATGTTTCTGTGTCTTGTCTTCATTTCATAAGGTCGCCTGTCTTTGGATTTGGTGCTCAAGCTCAGTCTAGATTAATTTCATATCAAGATCCTTAGCTAATTCAATTTGAAAAGATTTTGTTTTCCTAATAAGACCATATGGGTATCTGGTAGACTTGAATTTGGGAGGGTGAATATTGAACTCTTCAGCATGTTATTAATCACTTTCTTCTCAGTTATTTAGAATTAATTCAGCAGAATTCTCAGACACCAGTGAGTAGCTCTTTGTGAAAAAATCAACAATCCATCTTTGGCAAAGGACTGTACAGAAGTACCAATTTCACTTTTCTACTTATCAGGAGAAATGAACACTTTTATTTCTGCCACCCACACCACTGTTGGGATATTAAGCTATGCCTGTGGCTAGTATTTGGATTTCACATCCTGAGAATTCTTATTGCATGATGGAATGTGCCAGTTGGCAGGCCTGCAGAACTGTAGCTCCTAGTGCAACAGCTGCATCTTGATGTGTTCCCCTAATTGGAAGAAGGGCTCAAGAGCAATTCTTAACTGCTTCCAAGGAAGGAACATAGTTGGACATGAACATCTGCTGCTGCTGACATCAGAGAAATGAGCATGTGACTTGGAAGGGCCTTTGTGCCTGTGCAGTGGTAGAAGGGTTATGAGTTAAAGCACCCTTAACAAATAAAGCCTGAAGCAGTTTATGTTGAAACACTTTAGGAAGGGGTGCAATTTTATGTCACAAAAGTAGAGGGGGGAAAAATCACATTTGAGGTGCTATGTTACTGAGCTGGCCACATGACACACAGCTGTTTGCTGAGTTCTGTTCGGTTGGTGGAAAAGCTATTGGAAATATTTCCCCAAAGATGACTCTTTGAGGGTTAGGGAGGATGTGAGTAAATGTGAAGAAATAGTATATTGGAGCCTCCATTTCTTCTGACTCTCAGCAATCATATTTTATCCCCAAAGCCTGAAACCCCCAAGACTGTTGCACTGTGCCACCTAGTCCCCCCAACAGTAACTGGGGAGGCCGCACAGAGCTCAGGAAGCTTTGCACAGAGTATTGGCATTCCTACAGCTTCCACCACAATAGGTAAGAAGGATGCAGTGCTTCTGTCTAGCCCATTTCACAAGGAGGTTGAGATAGCCAGTGACGCTATGAGATGAGACATGGTCACTCACGAGACTATGTGGAACAAGTAGAAGAGATCTGGCACAACAAGTTGGGTTGACCAAATACCTTAGGAAATACCACATGGACAGGTGTACCACACAGGGAGGGGACATGTGTATACCTATGACTGATTCATGTTGATCTGTAACTGAAGCCAGCACAATATTTTAGAGTAATTATCCTCCAAATAAAAATACATAAACTAAAAGAAAAATAATAAACAAAATCAACTCACCTCTGATAGCCCATATGCCACTATTCCCTGATTTTCAGAGGCACTTATCTTGAAATCATTTAACAACTTTTAAATTCATTTTTATTTTGAGTAATTTACATAAATTACTTCTTGATCTTTGAATTTTATACACCTTTGACTTCGTAGTTTGCAGAAGAGACTCCCACCTCACATATTCCTTTTCTAGCTTCCATTCATTCAAGATAATCAAAACATAATTTTTATTAGATTAAGGTTCATTTTTCAGATGTATACCATGTATACCATGATTTCCTTTTCTACATATTTTACAGTCTCTATTGTTAATATACATCTTACTTTATATGCTTTGTTTCCTTTTAAGGTTAATTATTAATCAATTTCTATTTTCCCACCCATCACTTAAGTCTCCTCTAAATTAATTCAAAATTTTTTTAGGTACTCAAATTTATTTTCTAGAAAAAGTTTTTTTATGAGAGCCTGTTGATAAGTTTCAATAAAGACCAATTATTTCATATTTGTCCTGTAAATTCCTCTTGCCTCTGTCTTACTGGATGTCACATCTGGATCCTGTATTTTCTGATTCCTTGTTTATTCCTTTATTTTAGACACATACTTTACTAATATTTCAAGAGAAACGCAAGTGCTAAACTGTGGAGGGCCTCCTCTGTGTCTTAATTCTACTTTGAGACTGATGCCAAACTAATCACTGGAGTAGGTTGACATTTCCTTCTCCAGAGGATCTTCCCCACCCAGGGATCGAACCTGGTTCTCCTGCATTGCAGGTGGATGACTGACTCTAACTGAGCCATCAGGGAAGTTGATCAAACTACTACATTTAGCTTTTCTACAGGCCCATCACTGTATGGGACGGATTTAAAAACAAGCTTCCAAGAAAGTATTCACAACCTTCTTGACTCAAGTATCTCTGCCAGTCATATCTGACTCCTTGTCTCCAGGCTTTAAATTTAACTGATAACAGAGAAGTCTCAATAAATGTTTATACTATTAAAGAATGCCTACATGAGTTTCATTCTAATAGTTCAGATAAACAAGCCTACCTACAGAGAGAAAAACAAAGAACTATTCAAAAAACTTAAATTATTCATTAGTTTAGCAGAGCATTAGATAATTAGATAGCATCAATGATCCAGTGGACATGAATTTGAGCAAACTCTAGGGGATAATGAAGGACAGGGAAGTCTGGCATGCTGCAGTCCATGGGGTTGCAAAGAGTAGGATGTGACTTAGCAACTTAACAACAACAATGAATCAACTATATTCAGCACTGGAGAGATTGGAAGCAATAAAGACACAACCCCTGATCTCAGAGAGCTTACGGCCCAGCAGGGGAAAGTGGCTCCAGTGGTGGCAGGAGGCAAATATTCAACAAATCAGGTTTTCAATATATGTGATAAGAATTAGAAGGAGAAACACAGGAAGTTGTTAGATTGAGGACAGTGAAGTGATCAGAAAAAGAATTCATTGAGGAAATGATATTTAAATTGGGAACCTATGGGTGAGAAGGAGCAGAGAGGATGTGGTAGGGAGAAGAGAATCCAGGCAGAAAACAACAGAAGATGTTTAGATTTGAAAGTGAGAATGAGTTTGGTAATTAAAAGAATTATATATGTTTTAAAAATGAAACAAAAGTTATGTGGCTAGAATAAACACAGAGGGGGCTGATGAAAGACGTGGCTGGAGAACATCCAAGTCTGGAACATACAGAGCCCTGATTATTGTTGTTTTGCAGTTGCTAAGTTGTGTCTGACTCTTGCGACCCCATGGACTGCAGCACACCAGGCTTCCCTGTCCTTCACTGTCTCTCAAAGTTTGCTCAAACTCATGTCCATTGAGTTGGTGATGCCATTCAACCATCTCATCCTCTGCTGCCTCCTTCTCCTTTTGCCCTCAATCTTTCTAAGCACAGGGTCTTTTCCAATGAGTCAGCACTTCTCATCAGGTGGCCAAAGTATTGGAGCTTTAGCATCAGTATCAGTCCTTCCAATGAATATTTAGGGTTAATTTAATTTACGATTGACTGGTTTGACTTCCATACTGTCCAAGGTACTCTCAAGAGTCTTCATCGGCACCACAGTTTGAAAGCATCAACTCTTTAGTGCTCAGCTTTCATTAAGGTCCAATACTCAAATCCATACATGACTACTGGAAACTATAGCTTTGACAATACAGACCTTTGTTGGGAAAGTGATGTCTCTATTTTTTAATATGCTGTCTATGTTTGTCATAGCTTTTCTTCTAAGGAGCAAATGTCCCTGAATTTTGTGCCTGCAGTTACCATCCACAGTGATTTCAGAGCTCAAGAAAATAAAATATCACTGTTTCCATTTTTTTCACATTTATTTATCATGAAGTGATAGGACAGGATGACATGATCTTATTTTGCTTAATGCTGAGTTTTAAGCCAACTTTTTCACTCTTCTCTTTTACCTTCATCAAGAGGATCTTTAGTACCTCTTTTCTTTCTGCCATTTGAAGGGTATCATCTGCGTATCTAAGGTTGTTGATATTTCTCCTGGCAATCTTGACTCCAGCTTGCGTGTCACCCAGCCTGGAATTTTGCATGGTGTACTCTGCATTTAAATTAAATAAGCTGGTTAAATAAGCCTTTTTGTACTCCTTTCCCAATTTTGAACCAGTTCATTCTTCCATATCCATCTTAACTGTTGCTTCTTGACCTGCATACAGGTTTCCCAGGACACAGGTAAGGTGGTCTGGAATTCCCATCTCTTTCAGAATTTTCCACAGTTTGTTGTCATCCACACAGTCAAAGGCTTTATTCAGCATAGTCAATGAAGCAGAAATATCTGTTTTTCTGTTTTTAATTTCTTTTTTTTTTTTTTTTATGATCAAAAGGGTGTCAGCAATTTGATCTCTGGTTCCTCTGCCTTTTCTAAGTCCAGCTTCTACATCTAGAAGCTCTTGATTCATGTACTGTCAAAGTCTAGCTTGAAGGATTTTGACCATTACCTTGTTAACACGTGAAACAAGCACCTTTCTATGGTAGTTTAACCATCTTTGCACTGCCTTTCTTTGGGATTGGAATGAAAACTGACCTTTTCCAGTCCTGTGCCACTGCTGAGTTTTCCAAATTTGCTGATATAATGAGCGCAGTGCTTTAATTGCATCATCTTTTAGGATTTGAAATATCTAAGATTGAACTCCATCACTTCCACAAGCTTTTTTTTTTTTTTCTTCTAGTAATGCTTTCTAAGGCCCACTTGACTTCACACTCCAGAATATTTGGCCCTAGGTGAGTGACCATACCACTGGGGTTATCTGAGTCATTAAGGACTTTTTGTACAGTTCTTCTGTGCATTCTTGCCAACTCTTTTTAAAATCTTCCATTTATGTTAGGTCTTTGCCATTTCTCTCCTTTATTGTGCTCATCTTTGCACATAACGTTCCCTTGGTATCTCCAATTTTCTTCAATAGCTCTCTAGTTCTCCCCCATTTTATTATTTTCCTCTATTTCTTTGCATTGATCACTTAGGAAGGCTGTCTTGTCTCTCCTTTCTATTCTCTGGAACTCTGCATTCAGTTGGGTATATCTTTCCCTTTCTCCTTTGCCTTTGGCTTCTTTTATTTTCTCGACTATTTGTAAGACCTCCTCAGACAAGCACATTGCCTTCTTGTATTCTCTTTTCTTGGGCATGGTTTTGGTAATCACCTCCTGCACAATCTTACAAACCTGTGTCCATAGTTCTTCAGGTAATCTATCTACCAGACCTAACTGGCTGAATCAATGAATCATACCCACTGTATAAACAAAAGATATTTGATTTTGGTCATACCTGAATGACTTTGTGATTTTCCCTACTTTCTTCAGTTTAAGCCTCAATTTTGCAGTAAGAAGTTCATGATCTGAGCCACAGTCAACTCCAGGTCTTGTCTTTGCTAACTGTATAGAACTTCTCTATCTTCAGCTGCAAAGAATATAATCAATCTGGTTTTGGTACTGACAATCTGGTGATGTCCATGTTTAAAATCATTTCTTGTGGTGTTAGAAAAGGATGTTTGTTCTGACCAGTGCATTCTTTTTGCAAAACTCTCTTATCCTTTGCCTTGCTTCACTTTGTACTCCAAGGCCAAACTTGCCTGTTATTCCAGGTATCTCTTGAGTTCCTACTTTTGCATTCCATCCTCTATGATGAAAAGGACATCTTTTTTGGTGTTAGTTCTAGAAGGTCTTGTGGGCCTTCATAGAACCATTTGACTTAAGCTTTTTCAGTGTTAGTGGTTGGGACATAGTCTTGTATTACTGTGATATTGAATGGATTGCCTTGGAAATGAACTGGGATCATTCTGTCCTTTTTGAGATTGCACATAAGTACTACATTTCAGACTCTTGTTGACTATGAGGGCTACTCCCTTTCTCTAATGGTTCTTACCCATAGTAGTAGATATAATGTTCATGTGAATAAATTCACCCATTCCCAGTTTTCCCAATAGCCAGTCCCTCCTGTTATGAAGCTTGCAAAAGCCTCTCATTCCCATCCATCATAGGGCAGACAGAAGGTGTAAGAACTTTAATCTCACAGAATGAAAACCACAATCAGAAAGCCAACCAAAATGATCATATGGATCATTGCCTTGTGTAACTCAGTGAAGCTCTGTGACATGCTGTGCAGGGCCACCCAAGATGGATGGGTCATGGTGGAGAGTTCTGACAAAACGTGGTCCACTGAAGAAGGGAATGGTAAACCACTTCAGTATTCTTGCCTCGAGAACCTCATGAACAGTATGAGAAGACAAAAAAACAAAAACAAAAAACAAAAAAAATGACAGCAGAAGATGAGCCCCCAGGTGGGTAGGTGTCTCATATACTACTGGGAAAGAGTGAAAAAGTAGCTCCAGACAGAATGAAGAGACTAGGCCAAAGCAGAAATGACCCTTAGTTGTGGATGTGCCTAGTGGTGAAGTAAAGTTTGATGCTGTAAAGAACAATATTGCATAGAAACCTGGAATGCTAGGTCCATGAATCAAGGTAAATTGGATGTAGTCAAGCAGGAGATGGAATAGTGAACATCAACATTTTAGAAATTAGTGAACAGAGTCTTAGAGGGCTCATTAAAAGCTATGCATTTTAGTTCAGGATAATTAGAATTAGCTGCAGTTTTTTGTTTGTTTGTTTGTTTGTTTGTTTATGAAAGATGACACTTAAAGGAAAATAAAATATTTTTCAAAAGCCATTCATTCAGATTGTGCTCCAATCTTCAAATCTCACTGCAAAGAGGCCTGTATTTCCTCCTCTATTTAATACAGTAATCTATCCTTACCCATACTCCAATCCTCTCAAATGCCCTAAATCCATTGCATTTTTTTTCTGCCTCCCACCAATCAAATTACTTATCCTGTTTGTGGTCAGTTGTGAGTCCCTGGTCATTAATACAGGACCCACAGAGCAGAGAGCTGTTTTGGTGTTTTCTGCTGCATTAAAAATAGCTTCATAGGAGCACTTAGTACATGGGAGAAAATCTACTTGATAATTATTTACTCAGGACATGAATTTCCCTCTTGGCTGAATTGCTTATTAAACTTTTAAACTTTCTCACAAATTCACACTAGACAGATTAAACTTAATTGAATAGAGCATAAAATAAGCTGTTTCTTTTTTCCTTCCTTTAGATTTTTTTCCAGTGAAAAATCTTAGTATTATTTTTAAGCTTTGTAGTAGACTTGGTCACATTCTCAGCAGAGAGGTCATGGACCAGATATTTTCATCCAAGAAGATGTTTTCTTTAGATCAGACTCAAGAGGTACAATATTGGCAAGTCAGCATGTGCAATATTTTTCTGGGCCTGTTCTCACATATATCCATTTCTGTTCACAGTCCACAGCATGAACTTCACATTAATGGGAGGTACGTTTTAAGTTCACATAGAGACCCCTCAAATATGTACTCAAACTTAACCTGCTTAAAGATTCTACAGCAGAAATTCAACTATTTTTTAACTCCTAAGATATCAGAGCTGCCATGGACCAGAAAATGGCAGACTTGCATTTTTAAAAGGACATTGGCCTTTTTTCCATAGAGTCTGAAGTCTTGACCAGTAGAGGGCAGCTGCAACTCTTCAAAACTGGCTCCATGTCCTGACCATCAGGAGACACATACTTCACTCATCATTTATATAGAAGTTATGATTGCTTTCAGTATATGTAAATCTTACAAATTATTGATTTTTATACATGAGTAATACAAGTAAACAGATTAGTAAAAACATAAAAAGAAAACCACTGATATCACCCTGAGATAACATAACAGCTATTAATATTGATTGATGTATTCCAATTATATATTCATATAAACTTCATTGATTTTCCAAAAATAGAATGCTAGAGTGAACACTAATATCTTTTAAAAACAGAATAAATATGCACATTGATGGGGTGATGTCAAAGAGACAGAGGACCCAGTTGAGAGAGCTCTCAGTGTTCAAAGCTGAACACTTTTGGGCAGTAAAATGAAGTAGTATTGGAGTACAATCCAAGGTATGAAATAAACATTTGAGTCTCCATATTGATATCAATATTGACTAAGTAGATTAATGAATATAGAAAAGAGACAAATCTTTGTAGAAGAATCCTAAAAATTGGGAATAATTTCTCACTTAAGTGTAGGCTGTGCATGACTTTCTTTTAATGAGTACAGTGTAAGAAGAAAGGAAAAACCTGACATACTATGTTAGATAGGTATCAAGGTCAAAAATAAAAAAAGAATGTTGATAGTATGTATCCTTGATATGTTTGATGCACTTTACCTCTGTGGTGGTCCTTCTAGAACTTAATAACTTAGAAGAAATGGAGATCTGGAAAGACCAAAGACAAATTTCAAATTGCCTGTATTTATTGACCAATTAAGTATTGGAGAGAAGGCTAAGGCAGTTGAAGTATCTCAAAAGAAAGTTGACAATGGACATCTGGATAAAAGTAGATCTACTCTATCAACTTGTAAACCAAATGCATAATCAATTGCACACAAATGTTGGCTGTAATATATACAAACACCAGATGCCCTGGGAAATGATGCTGACCCCACCTGATGGACAGAGTATTGGAGTGTTCTAAGAGATCACCTGAGCGATAGAAGAACAATAATTTTGCTTTAAAAGATATATAGTCACCTTTTAAAAAGTAGGTATAAGTGGAAAATATCATGGAGAAAATCTTGGGGTCAAAATCCAATTCTACTGTTGTAACTTTGGGGGAAGAAAGTGATTACATAAAGTGGAATAATACCTAAATTTCACGGTTGTTATGTGACTTGATGAAATTATATAAAGAGCTATAAGAAATCAGATTCTCCTTTCAAAACTGGAACCAGAGAAGAAATCATAATTATTATTAGCTGTCAGGAATGACAGAAGGAGTATATTTCTGATTACTATTAAAATGGGATGATGACAGATGATCTGCATCTCCACACCACCCTTCTACTATAGATGATATTTTTATGTTGATCTTAAATTTAATAACCTTACTTTTAACTCTCTGGTTACTAAAATAACTATTCTATCAATAAAAAATAATTAAGACTTCAGAGAGTATCAACATTAGTCTTCTGACCCTTATGCCATAGAACAGAAATATATATATATCCTTCTAAGTTTTGAAGGATAAAAAAAAGAAGAAGACCATCTTTTATTTAGCTAATATACGAAACCTTAGTCAGGTAAGCAAACAGTTTCTATAACCAAACCAGATAATTTAAAATCACATGGAACTTTTGGTCATTATGCCAAAATATCCATTCATAAGTAGAAGATAAAGTCTGGCCTTAACTAAACCGGCAGCAGGAATATGAACCTATATGAATAGTTCGCTTGCACAACCAAAGGTGATAAGAAAAAGAAACCTTGAGAAAAAATCTTGATGGGAAATACCCAATCAGGTTACTTCTTGAGTAGGGAGATATCCTTAGACTAACGCAATCTTTCTAGGTTCCTGTAGTAGAATTCAATCTGTGTAGCTTATATCCTAGTTATTCTATTATATTTCTATAAGTATGAGGACAGTTGATGTGATACTATACATGATGGGGAATGAGTACCTATGTTCTAAGTTAATCTGGGAATTTATTGGAGTCAATAATGATTCCCAAATCATATTGGAAGAAACATGTCCATAAGAGACATTAGAATACCCTGGAGAAAATATAATACAGTGCCGGGGTCCAGCCCTGGCTGATCCAGGGTATTCGAAGGAGAGACGGCATAGGCGACCTATTTATTTAAATATTTATCAAAGATATAAAAAGTAATAGGATGAGGATAGCTCAGTGAGGAAATTCAGTGGAGAAAAGCGGCTGAAATAAGGATAGCTCAGTAGGAAAATTCAGTGAAGAAAAGAGGCTGAGTAGCTTGATGTGGGAGACCAATAAAACTTCAAGACAAGAAGTTTGCACCACTTACGTAGGCCACAGGCGTCCTTCCGTTCTCCCAAAGGAGAGGAGATACTGAGGCCTCCCCGGTTGGATCTTAGAAGCCCAGGCATAATTAGCAAGCATGGCGGGTTCCACGCTCCAGATGGAGACTCAGCCAGAATTTGGGAGAGAGAGCGACATGGGGAGACCAAGTTTCGGTGAACAAGGCCCGCACTTTATTTTCCAAAGTAGTTTTATACCTTAAGTTGTGCATAGAGGATAATGGGGGAAGGGGTGGAGTCATGCAAGGACAGCAGCTCCTGGTCCTAATCGAAGCCAGGCTTTCAAACTTATCATATGCAAAATTTCAGGTGAATTACATCATCTTCTGGCCAGGAGGCCTGTTAACATTTTAAGAAACTTATCTTTCTCTAAAGGTGATTATTCCAAAGTCAGGCACCAGCCTCCAAAAAAGCATTGGACAAAGCTTCATTCCTATAGGGCAAAGGTGAGGTGGGCTCAATCAAGAAAAGAGTTAACTCAAGGGTCCAAGGTTACAAACATTGAGGCTACTACTTACATTTCTATACACCCATTATATCAATCAATACACTGCCAAGGACACAGTAGGTAAGGAGTATGGAGACTTAGCAGCAAACATTGGCCCAATAAGTGAAAAACCCTTCACCAATACAATTTCTAATCAATCTTTTAACTACTCAAAGGAATCTGTGTTTAGATAGTTAGAACATCTCCTGCCTCTCACAGTTGGGAGGCTCTGAACAATCACATGTGGCTGGAAAAACCTATTCAGGCAGGCTAGAGGATTTCCAAAGGAGTTTGTAGGTTAAACACTGTCACACCCAGGAATTATTAACTGGAGCTGTAAGCTAACTCTTTTTTCAGAGAGAGGTAGTGGGGGACAGCCCCCTGTAAAGTCAGAGGTGTAGGTGAAAGCACAAAGCAGAAAGTAGGCAGATTCTGGTTTTGGGGGTAGATGCTCGAGAATTTCCAGGGAGACCCCTGAGGCTTGATCCCACCTTTGCCTATGCTGAGCCTCCTTCCTCATGACCTTTGTCATGGGTGGAGTTCCTCACACTGGCTCCTGGCAGTGATAGAATTCCAGTTAAGCTATTCCAGATCCTGAAAGATGATGCTGTGGAAAGTGCTGCACTCAATATGCAATATGCTGGCTCCCGGCAATACAGAGAAAAAAAGCAGGTCAATGGTGGCAGAGTTTGGAGAAATGTGGGAGGGCTTAATTATACAAAGGCATTCCAAAAAGATTTTGAGGATGATGGAATTCTTCTGAATGTAATTATAGAGGCAAATGCATTTCTGTATGCATTTGTTAAAACAAACAAGACTATAAACCACGAAGAGTAATTATTATTGTACATACATATTAAAAATACCAGTCAGCATATGGAGGAAAGGTAGAGTGCAGACCATAACAAATGAATCTAACTGTATCATGAATGAATCATAACTACATTAAAATGGATGGGGAAGAAAGGGTAACTTTGGAAAATAAATTTTGATTGACAAAATAAACTACAGAAGCACTGTGTTCTAGTTCATAATGGATTAGTAATTAAGTTACATTATATGTATAAAATTGTTGAAAAATAAGTAAATATGCTATTAATATAAATACACTGTTGACAGCCAGGTTTATCAAGAAGTTATCAATTAAATAGTGGGAAGTTTAGAATTAATTCTGTGATGTGGAAATGAATTATGTGTGTGCATATGTATATGGAAATGCATGTATTTCAAATACATGCATATATTTCCTGTCTGTATGCACTAAAAGCTATTAAAAACAGTGACATCCCACTAGCAATGAGCATACTTAATCACCCAGTTTGCCATTTCTAATAGCATTTCTTAACAAAAGGGATTATAACTTCCTGGAGACATGGATGATTTTAGGGCTTGTGTAGGGAAATTATAAAATGATCCTGCGGTATCTTGTGGTGCTATAAGTCTAGGAAGGGCTCAAAACAAGCAAACAAGAAAACAAAAAAAGGGTGGAATAATGCCAAAATGGTATGTGAGCCAAACTGAAAGACCAACTCCATAGAAGTTCTGTTGCTCGAGTTGAACAACATTAATGACAACAACAAAATGAAAAATAGTCTAAAGAATAAAACAATCATACATGATTCCATGCTTATAAAAAGAAAATCGAATAAATACATAAATAATAAATGAGAAGGAACATCTCTTTCAAAAATTACAAAATAATTTCAACAGCACATGTAGGATAAATTGGATAAAACAGAAAACCACTATTAAAACACCATTCTTGCAGACAACATTCACCAATGGATAAGGAATTTAGTGGGAAAAAGTTTAAGTGAGAAGAAAATATTTGCATAGATTCAAATGATTTTTCCCTAAATATTTAATAAGTATGAAGGGACACATTATTTTAATTATAGAACCTTAGCAAATATCATTTTAAACAAGTAACTGAAATTAACATCTCTATAACACATGTCGGCATCATGTACCCACTGATGTGATGCAGAAAGATGGGTATAATACATCCATAGTATCTTTGCCAATAATGCATGACCATATGTGTGTGGATTTATCTCTGGGCTTTCTATTTTGTTCCATTGATCTCTATTTCTGTCTTTGTGCCAGTACTGTACTGTCTTGATAACTGTGGCTTTGTAGTAGAGCCCGAAGTCAGGTAGATTGATTTCTCCAGTTCCATTCTTCTTTCTCAAGATAGCTTAGGGTATTCGAGGTTTTTTGTATTTCCATACAAATTGTGAAATTATTTGTTCTAGCTCTGTGAAGAATACCGTTGGTAGCTTGGTAGGGATTGCATTGAATCTATAAATTGCTTTGGGTAGTATACTCATTTTCACTATATTGATTCTTCCAATCCATGAACATGGTATATTTCTCCATCTATTAGTGTCCTCTTTGATTTCTTTCACCAGTGTTTTAGAGTTTTCTATGTATAGGTCTTTAGTTTCTTTAGGTAGATATATTCCTAAGTATTTTATTCTTTCTGTTGCAATGGTGAATGGAATTGTTTCCTCAATTTCTCTTTATGTTTTCTCATTATTAGTGTATAGGAATGCAAGGGATTTCTGTGTGTTGATTATATATCCTGCAACTTTACTATAGTCATTGATTAGTTCTAGTAATTTTCTGGTGGAGTCTTTAGGGTTTTCTATGTAGAGGATCATGTCATCTGCAAATAGTGAGAGTTTTACTACTTCTTTTCCAATTTGGATTCCTTTTATTTCTTGTTCTGCTCTGATTGCTGTGGCCAAAACTTCCAAAACTATGTTGAATGGTAATGGTGAAAGTGGGCACCCTTGTCTTGTTCCTGACTTTAGAGGAAATGCTTTCAATTCTTCACCATTGAGGTATGTTTGCTGTGGGTTTGTCATATATAGCTTTTATTATGTTGAGATATGTTCCTTCTATTCCTGCTTTCTGGAGAGTTCTTATCATAAATGGATGTTGAATTTTGTCAAAGGCTTTCTCTGCATCTATTGAGATAATCATATGGTTTTTATTTTTCAATTTGTTAATGTGGTGTATTACATTGATTGATTTGTGGATATTGAAGAATCTTTGCATCCCTGGGATAAAGCCCACTTGGTCATGGTGTATGATCTTCTTAATGTGTTGTTGGATTCTGACTGCTAGAATTTTGTTAAAGATTTTTGCATCTATGTTCATCAGTGATATTGGCCTGTAGTTTTCTTTTTTTGTGGGATCTTTGTCAGGTTTTGGTATTAGGGTGATGGTTGCCTCATAGAATGAGTTTGGAAGTTTACCTTCCTCTGCAATTTTCTGGAAGAGTTTGAGCAGGATAGGTGTTAGCTCTTCTCTAAATTTTTGGTAGAATTCAGCTGTGAAGCCGTCTGGACCTGGGCTTTTGTTTGCTGGAAGATTTTTGATTACAGTTTCAATTTCCGTGCTTGTGTTGGGTCTGTTAAGATTTTCTATTTCTTCCTGGTCGAGTTTTGGAAAGTTGTACTTTTCTAAGAATTTGTCCATTTCTTCCACGTTGTCCGTTTTATTGGCATATAATTGCTGATAGTAGTCTCTTATGATCCTTTGTATTTCTGTGCTGTCTGTTGTGATCTCTCCATTTTCATTTCTAGTTTTATTGATTTGATTTTTCTCCCTTTGTTTCCTGATGAGTCTGGCTAATGGTTTGTCAATTTTATTTATCCTTTCAAAGAACCAGCTTTTGGCTTTGTTGATTTTTGCTATGGTCTCTTTTGTTTCTCTTGCATTTATTTCTGCCCTAATTTTTAAGATTTCTTTCCTTCTACTAACGTTGGGGTTCTTCACTTCTTCCTCTTCTAGTTGCTTTAGGTGTACAGTTAGGTTATTTATTTGACTTTTTTCTTGTTTCTTGAGGTATGCCTGTATTGCTATGAACTTTCTCCTTAGGACTGCTTTTACAGTGCCCCGCAGGTTTTGGGTTGTTGTGTTTTCATTTTCATTCGTTTCTATGGAAATTTTGATTTCTTTTTTGATTTCTTCTGTGATTTGTTGGTTATTCAGCAGCGTGTTGTTCAGGCTCCATATGTTGGAATTTTTAATAGTTTTTCTCCTATAATTGAGATCTAATCTTACTATACACACATATGGACACCTTATCTTTGACAAAGGAGGCAAGAATATACAATGGATTAAAGACAATCTCTTTAACAAGTGGTACTGGGAAATCTGGTCACCCACTTGTAAAAGAAAGAAACTAGAACACTTTCTAACACCATACACAAAAATAAACTCAAAATGGATTAAAGATCTCAACGTAAGACCAGAAACTATAAAACTCCTACAGGAGAACATAGGCAAAACACTCTCTGACATACAACACAGCAGGATCCTCTATGACCCACCCTCTAGAATATTGGAAATAAAAGCAAAAATAAACAAATGGGACCTAATTAAACTTAAAAGCTTCTGCACATCAAAGGAGATTATTAGCAAGGTGAAAAGGCAGCCTTCAGAACGGGAGAAAATAATAGCAAATGAAGCAACTGACAAACAACTAATCTCAAAAATATACAAGCAACTCCTACAGCTCAACTCCAGAAAAATAAATGACCCAATCAAAAAATGGGCCAAAGAACTAAATAGACATTTCTCCAAAGAAGACATAGAGATGGCTAACAAACACATGAAAAGATGCTCAACATCACTCATTATCAGAGAAACGCAAATCAAAACCACTATGAGGTACGATTTCACACCAGTCAGAATGGCTGTGATCCAAAAGTCTACAAGCAAGAATGCTGGAGAGGGTGTGGAGAAAAGGGAACCCTCTTACACTGTTGGTGGGAATGCAAACTAGTACAGCCACTATGGAGAACAGTGTGGAGATTGCTTAAAAAACTGGAAATAGAACTGCCTTATGATCCAGCAATCCTACTGCTGGCATACACACTGAGGAAACCAGAAGGGAAAGAGACACGTGTACCCCAATGTTCATCGCAGCACTGTTTATAATAGCCAGGACAGGGACGCAACCTAGATGTCCATCAGCAGATGAATGGATAAGAAAGCGGTGGTACATATACACAATGGAGTATTACTCAGCCATTAAAAAGAATACATTTGAATCAGTTCTAATGAGGTGGATGAAACTGGAGCCTATTATACACAGTGAAGTAAGCCAGAAAGAAAAACACCAATACAGTATACTAACACCTATATATGGAATTTAGAAAGATGCTAACAATAACCCTATGTATGAGACAGCAAAAGAGACACTGATGTATAGAACAGTCTTACAGACTCTGTTGCAGAGGGAGAGGGTGGGAAGATTTGGGAGAATGGCATTGAAACATGTATAATATCATGTATGAAACGAGTTGCCAGTCCAGGTTTGATGCACGATACTGGATGCTTGGGGCTAGTGCACTGGGACGACCCAGAGCAATTGTATGGGGAGGGAGGAGGGAGGAGGGTTCAGGATGGGGAACACATGTATACCTGTGGTGGATTCATTTTGATATTTGGCAAAACTAATACAATTTGTAAAGTTTAAAAAAAAAAAAATGCATGACCTAGCAATAAACTGTGGAAAATTCTGAAATAGATGGGAATACAAGACCATCTGACCTGCCTCTTGAGAAATTTGTATGCAAGTCAGGAAGCAACAGTTAGAACTGGACATGGAACAACAGACTGGTTCCAAATAGGAAAAGGAGTTCGTCAAGGCTGTATATTGTCACCGTGTTTATTTAACTTATATGCAGAGTACATCATGAGAAACGCTGGACTGGAAGAAACACAAGCTGGAATCAAGATCACCAGGAGAAATACCAATAACCTCAGATATGCAGATGACACCACCCTTATGGCAGAAAGTGAAGAGGAACTCAAAAGCCTCTTGAGGAAAGTGAAAGTGAAGAGTGAAAAAGTTGGCTTAAAGCTCAACATTCAGAAAACGAAGATCATGGCATGTGGTCCCATCACTTCTTGGGAAACAGATGGGGAAACAGTGGAAACAGTGGCTGACTTTATTTTTCTGGGCTCCAAAATCACTGCAGATGGTGATTGCAGCCATGAAATTAAAAGACGCTTACTCTTTGGAAGGCCAACCTAGTCAGCAGAGACATTACTTTACCAACAAAGGTCTGTCTAGTCAAGGTTATAGTTTATCCAGGGGTCATGTATGGATGTGAGAGCTGGACTATAAAGACAGCTGAATGCTGAAGAATTGATCCTTTTGAACTGTGGTGTTGGAGACTCTTGAGAGTCCCTTGGACTGCAAGGAGATCCAACCAGTCCATCCTAAAGGAGATCAGTCCTGGGTGTTCATTGGAAGGACTGATGTTGAAGCTGAAACTCCAATACTTTGGCCACTGATGGGAAGAGCTGACTCATTTGAAAAGACCCTGATGCTGGGAGGGATTGAGGGCAGGAGGAGACGGGGACAACAGAGGATGAGATGGTTGGATGGTGTCACCAACTCGACGGACATGAGTTTGGGTGGAATCCGGGAGTTGGTGATGGACAAGGAGGCCTGGCATGCTGTGGTTTATGGGGTCTCAAAGAGTCAGACAGGACTGAGTGACTGAACTGAAATGAACTGAATTTGCAGTTTAGGCACTATGCTGCTGCTGCTGCTGCTGCTGCTAAGTTGCATCAGTCGTGTCCAACTCTGTGCAACTCCATAGACGGCAGCCCACCAGGCTCCCCCATCCCTGGGATTCTCCAGGCAAGAACACTGGAGTGGGTTGCCATCTCCCTCTCCAATGCATGAAAGTGAAAAGTGAAAGTGAAGTCGCTCAGTCGTGTCTGACTCCTAGTTACCCCATGAACTGCAGCACAGGAGGCTCCTCCATCCATGGGGTTTTCCAGGCAAGAGTACTGGAGTGGGGTGCCATTGCCCTCTCCCACTATAAATGTACCAAAATTACGTTCTTTGTTTTAACAATCATTTAGCTCATGTAAGAATTTAACATAAGGGAAAAAAGATTACATGAATACCATATTTCTTTGTACTGGGTTTTGTAACTCTTTTGCAAATCTAAAATTATCTAAAAAAAAATTTTAAATGTTTAAGTCAAAATTATTGGCATTTAGTTATTATATTAAGAAGATAGTGTTATAAAAATCTCTGTAATAATTATGTGAGGTTTAGTAGAATATTTTGGTCACTGCTTTGAGATGAACTGGGTTTAAAAGAAATTCCTTAAAAATATATTTTTTAATTTCTTTTCCCAATATCTTGTTTAAAGAGGACAAATATAGGAATAAAGCTATAAAAAGGTAATGGCAATTAATAATAAAGCAATATTGGTAACATATTCAACTCTGTATGAAAATTATATTCAATAAAACTTTTTTCCTATGGATTTTGTACTTAAAAACAGTAGGAATATTTAAAATTGTACCACAATGAACCTTTGGGTAATGGTGAGTAGAGGGGAGGGGGAGAACAGTTCATTTCTAAAGTGTTTAATAAAAAAAGCTTACCTGTGAATTACATCTGATTTTGTTCTGAGATAAGAGAGTTTTGAGCTCATTGAAATTACTGGAATGATAATTTTCTCATAAATATGTAATGTAAAATAGAAAGTTATTGTAGAAAGAAGTAGTGTACTATTCGGAGAAGTCAATGGCACCCCACTCCAGTACCTCTTGCTTGGAAAATCCCATGGACGGAGGAGCCTGTTAGGCTGCAATCCATGGGGTCGCTAAGAGTCGGACATGACTGAGTGACTTCATCTTCACTTTTCACTTTCATGCATTGGAGAAGGAAATGGCAACCCACTCCAGTGTTCTTGTCTGGAGAATCCCAGGGACGGGGGAGCCTGGTGGGCTGCCATCTATGGGGTCACACAGAGTCGGAAACGACTGAAGTGACTTAGCATAGCATAGTGTACTATTGCAGACATATTTAACAAAGCTCCATGAAAGTATATTTTATTAGAGTGCTGTCCTATTAAAGAACTGTTTTAGGATGCATCTAGATTACTATTACATTACATCCTGGGAGAAAAACAATTAAAACTGGACTTTTCATTTCAACCATTCAGAATATATACCTAATGCACAAGAAACTGCACTAGGAAGTGAGGAGGAAGAGTACAAGAATAGAAAGCAGCCAGCTAACAGAATAGGATAGAACACAGCAGTAATATTTTGCTTTGGATTGGTCAAAATCCATTTAAGATTCTAGCTGAGGCAACCGACAAACAACTAATCTCAAAAATATACAAGCAACTCCTACAGCTCAACTCCAGAAAAATTAATGACCCAATCAAAAAATGGGCCAAAGATCTAAATAGACATTTCTCCAAGGAGGACATACAGATGGCTGACAAACACATGAAAAGATGCTCAACATCACTCATTATCAGAGAAATGCAAATCAAAACCACTATGAGGTACCATTTCACACCAGTCAGAATGGCTGCGATCCAAAAGTCTACAAATAATAAATGCTGGAGAGGGTGTGGAGAAAAGGGAACCCTCTTACACTGTTGGTGGGAATGCAAACTAGTACAGCCACAATGGAGAACAGTGTGGAGATTGCTTAAAAAACTGGAAATAGAACTGCCTTATGATCCAGCAATCCCACTGCTGGGCATACACACTGAGGAAACCAGAAGGGAAAGAGACATGTGTACCCCAATGTTCATCGCAGCACTGTTTATAATAGCCAGGACATGGAAGCAACCTTGATGCCCATCAGCAGATGAATGGATAAGAAAGCGGTGGTACATATACACAATGGAGTATTACTCAGCCATTAAAAAGAATACATTTGAATCAGTTCTAATGAGGTGGATGAAACTGGAGCCTATTATACAGAGTGAAGTAAGCCAGAAGGAAAAACACCAATACAGTATACTAACGCATATATATGGAATTTAGAAAGATGGTAACGATAACCCTGTATACGAGACAGCAAAAGAGACACTGATGTATAGAACAGGCTTATGGACTCTGTGGGAGAGGAGGAGGGTGGGAAGATTTGGGAGAATGGCATTGAAACATGTGAAATGTCATGTATGAAACGAGATGCCAGTCCAGGTTCAATGCACGATGCTGGATGCTTGGGGCTGGTGCACTGGGACGACCCAGAGGGATGGTATGGGGAGGGAGGTGGGAGGAGGGTTCAGGATGGGGAACACATGAGAAATAAAGGAATAAAAAATTAAAAAAAAAAAAGTAAAAAGAATTAAGTTTTACAAAACATGGAAAATGATGAAATCCCCTAAAAGATGATGCACTGTCTTTAAAAAATATATTATCCTGCAGTTTTCCTATCATAGTGCCCAAAGTACTGCTTTCATTTTCAAGAAGGAATAAAATAAGACTTGAAGGGACTATCTTTATGGTTTGCTTCAAGATTTCATACAAGTTGAGAATTTAGAATTTTTCATTTTCCATTCATAGTGGCAAATAAAAGGAAATTGATAGAGGAAGATGTTTCCAAGTTATTAGATGAATCAGAGGATAAATGGAAAGAGGCAGGTAGCAGCACTCTTAGACTCTGTTAATGATGGCAAAATTGGTCAGGTTATGAGCTTTCAGAGGAATATATTGTAGATGAATCTTCTCAAAACTCAATAATCGATAAATGACCTACATATTCTTAAGGACACAAAAGAAATGTGGTATTTTCATCCAGTTAGTCATTTGACAGGAAAAATGTCACTATGCAATGTTTTGTGACAAGAACTTGGACCATCTTGTTTTGCCAAAATGATGTATGATGATACTCTTTAATATTTTTTATTGTTTGTGTGTCAATATTTGAGTTGAGGTTTACTATGTTAAAATTCTTGTGAACACTTCAAATAAAGTTTTTTTTTCTTATTAAAAAAAAAAAGAAAAGATTCTAGCTGAGAATACAGATCAAACCAATTTCTCTACCTCCACTAACAAAATATACACAAGTTTATCCCATCAAAATTTTGCCAGCTTTCAAGAGTTCAGAAACACCTTGAGTCCCATCCATGGAATTAGGCTGAAAAATTCTTGGTATAAGGAAAGTTAGTATCTCATTCAGTTCAGTTCATTCGCTCAGTCATGTCCAACTCTTTGCAATCCCAAAGACTGTAGCATGCCAGGCTTCGCTATTCATCTCTAACTCTTGGAACTTGCTCAAACTCATGTCCATCACGTCGGTGATGACATCCAACCATTTCATCCTCTGTCTCCCCCTTCTCCTCCTGCCTTTGATCTTTCCCAGCATCAGGGTCTTTTCCAATGAGTCAGCTCTTCACATCAGGTGGCCAAGGTATTGGAGTTTCAGCTTCAGTATCAGTCCTTTCAATGAACATTCAGGACTGATTTTCTTTATTGATTGGTTGTATCTCCTTACAGTCCAAAGGACTCTCAGGAGTTTTTTCCAACACCACAGTTCAAAAGCATCAATTCCTCATCACTCTGCTTTCTTTATAGTCCAACTTTCACATCCATACATAAAGTGCAAAGTGAAGTAACTCAGTAGTGTCCGAGTCTTTGCCACCACATGGACTGTAGCCTACCACGCTTCTCCATCAATGGGATTTTCCAGGCAAGAGTTCTGGGGTGGGTTGCCATTTCCTTCTCCAGAGGATCTGGATCTATGTATGGATCATGTCATATCCATACGTGACTACTGGTTAAACCATAGTTTTGACTAAATGGACCTTAGTCGGCAAAGTGATGTCTCTGCTTTTAAATATGCTGTCTTGGTCAGTCATAGCTTTTCTTCCAAGGAGCAAGCAGCTTTTAATTTCATGCCATCAGTCATCATTTGCTGTAATTTTGGACCCCAGGGCAATAAAGTCTCTCACTGTTTCCATTGTTTCCCCATCTATTTGCTGTGAAGTGATGGGACCAGATGCTATGATCTTAGCTTTCTGAATGTTGAGTTTTAAGCCAGCTTTTTCACTCTCCTCTTTCACTGTCATCAACAGGCTCTTAAGTTCCTCTTTGCTTTTTGCCATAAGGGTGGTGTCATCTGCATATCTGAGGTTATTGACATTTCCCCCAGCATCTTGATTCTAGCTTGTGCTTCATGTAGCCTGGCATTTTGCATGATGTACTCTGCATATTATTTAAATAAGTAGGGTGACAATATACAGCCTTGATGTACTCCTTTCCCAATTTGGAACCAGTCCATTGTTCCATGTCCAGTTCTAACTGTAGCTTCTTGACCTGCATACAGATTTCTCAGGAGGCAGGTAAGAATTTTTCACAGTATGTCATTCGGGAACATAGAAGGGATGGCAATGTTGTCCATTGAATTTAGAGCCATGAATGCTACAATATTTAAACGTGTTACTTCAGTCATCTAAAAGGTTGATTCCATTTATCTGGCTGGCCAAACGGCTGTTTCACCTTCATAATTCTTCTCATTATCAAATTGGTGGTTGACATAGAGAACAGCCATTCATAAAAGAATAGAATTGGTCTTGGACAAAGACATATGGGTTTTTTTGTTCTCCATCTGCCCAGAAATTTTGAAGTTTTTGATGTTTCTAAAATCTTTCCCACAACACGTGAACACAGTGGACATTTTAACTTCAAGATTGAGATCACAGATAACATGCATATTATGGACTTTTCAGATGTCTCCACATCATTAAAAGGAGGACATTTTTCTCACTGACCTCTGGTATTACTAAGGTATTAAACAGGGCTTAAGTGTTAATGTCTGCTTTGTGATTGGTGATATTATTTTTATTATAGTTAGCAAGCTCAATGACACTTGATTACATTTTTTTTTTTTTTGTATAATAAATATGTGCCCTATAGCTAGACAAGGCTTAAAGCCAGGATTTTTGATATAATGAAGCTTTACTTGTTGAGATTTGACTTAACAACATACACAGTTAAAACAATCATACATTTGGCAAATGTTCTAAGATCCAAATACAGCATATATTTTAGTGTAATTTGATTTATGATCAGATTTTCCTTACGCTAGGGACACAGCAAGAATTCTCTGTTTTACTTTATGACCTAAAGGAGACAGCTGTTAAATATGGGATGTTTCCCCATAGGAGCCAAGAAGATTTTTTAGTATGAATATTGCAAACAGAGTAGGCTAGGAAAAAACAAATATTTCTCTTGCCTCTTATGTAATGTTAAAACACTGTAGTATATCACCATTCTAAAATGTTACATTTTTATTGGAGCCTGGCTTAAAACTTAAGCTAGTTTAAAACTCAACATTCAAAACACAAAGTTCAGGGCATCCAGTCCCATCACCTCACAGTGAATAGGTAGGGAAAAAATGGCAACAGTGACAGACTTTATTTTGGGGGGCTCCAGAATCACTGCAAATGGTGGCTGCAGCCATGAAATTAAAAGATGCTTACTCTTTGGAAGAAAAGCTATGACTAACCTAGACAGCATATTAAAAAGCAGAGACATCACTTTGCTGACAAAGGTCCATCTAGTCAAAACTAGTTTTTCCAGTAGCCACATATTGATGTGAGTTGGACCATTAAGAAGGTTGATTGCTGAAAAACTGATGCTTTCACATTGTGGTGCTGGAGAAGACTTGTGAGAGTCCCTTGGGCAGCAAGGAGATCAAATCAGTTAATTCTAAAGGAAATCAACCCTGAATATTCATTGGAAGGACTGATGCTGAAGCTGAAGCTCCAATGCTTTGGCCACCTGATGCGAAGTGTGGACTCATTGGGAAAGACCCTGATGCTGGGAAAGATTGAAGGTGGGAGGAGAAGGGGACAACAGAGGATGAGATGGTTGAATGGTGTCCAATTCAATGGACATGAGTTTGTTTAAACTCTGGGAGATAGTGAAGGACAGGGAAGCCTAATGTGCTGCTGTCCATGGGGTCACAAAGAGCTGAACACAACTGAGTGACATAGCAACAATATTGAAACAACAACAATGGATGATGAATGTAAAGTGCTCTTTAATATGAGTAAATTACACTAATTATTAAATCTTTATCAGACACAAGATGAATGACATTATCACCCACCAGTCTACTGAACAACTTCTAAATATAAAGTGGCATCAAGATTAATAAAATAAAGCTATTCAAAGAGACAAAAGATATGATGTTCATTTCAACCATGAGTTTGTCATTTTCAACAATTTAAAATGGCATAATCTCTTTTTTTTCCCAAAGTACAACAACATTTGTGTTGAGTGAATTTTTTGCTGTTATCAGAGGACTTTTAAATATTCAAGATACATTAGAGAGCATACTTAGTTACCATGAATACATTCATTTATCTTTTGAAAGAAATGCTAAATATTAATACATAATAAAATATTATTTCTTTTATTGGTTCTTTGCCTGTTTTTAATAATACAATTTTTGGAGTGTAATAGAAGGGTTTTTATTGTGTTGTCCATTATTTTTCATAGTGGAGGAACACCACAAAGAGGTGGCCATAATTGTTTCAGGGCAGTCCTGAACTGAGCAAGTTAGAAAGAAAAACAAACTGGCAATCAAAGACTAAGTAAAGTGATACTTAAAAGACAATGCCAGATGTCCTGATGGGGGTTGTTTTATGTAAATGTATTAGAAAATGGGAATTCTGCAAATATCCAGGAATAAAAACCAACCAGGGCAGAGCTGATATCACATGTAAACATTTTAGCTCATCAATCTGGACAGCCACTGTATATGAGTGGGACTAAGTTGTTATACAGTCATAATCTAAACATCATAAGCTTTGTTCTTGGCACTTTGCTAATACACATTTCTCCCACTTACAGGGGTCTTTGCAGTTTTCAACACAGCACTCCAGGCTTTTCTCAGAGGTAATCTGATACAGAAAGATCTAAATGAGATGAAAACTCAGAGAGCATCCAAAATAAACCTCATAAATAATAGTAATTCCCTTATTCTGATTTCATATTTGACCAGATGGGTGAAATTTAGAAGTAAGATAAAGAAAGTAAAAAATATTTTATAAAACTGGATGGACTCTGGATTAATATTTCATTACGCCTTTAAACCTTTTCAGTTGAACATGCTATGCTGAGAATCTGGAAACAAACATAATTTTACAGTACAAACTCTATCATGTCATTCGTAAACATTTGGTTAAAATGATGAAAATGTCAGTCTGTGGTCTCCTTCACCTACACTCACTTCTTTCCTCCTCTTTTGTCTCCTTTATCCTTCTCTTTACTTTCTTCCTTACTCTGAGAATAGCAGACATTGCTTTCAACTTTGGGGTCTCAACCTCAGTGATGGACTTCACAAAGCTCTGCCTAACTTGTTTATTTAATCATAATTCTCCTAAAATACACATTGCTATAAAGGTCAGAATTTTTTGTTCTTCTGGAACACATAAGTACACATAAGAAAGAGAAAATTTCTTTAATGTCCATCCAGTCCAGGTTTGAACTTCAAACCTCTAATCTTACAGGATTAAAGAGGTGGGATAGGAAAGAAATTTTCAATCACCTGACATATGCTTATTACTAGTATCCAGTGTCTCCCACGCTCACTCATGATACCAATAAATTTTAGGGTGAATATAGATGGTTTAATTCACCAAGTCTTGACCCAAAGTAAAGATTTAATCCTTTAATGCAAGCAGAGGGCATGAGATAAGAGACCAGACAGAATAGAAGGCTTGTCAAAGATATTTAGAAGACTCAAAGACAGAAAAATGAACAAGGACTCACACAAACATGTGCTGTTTTATCTCTCATCCTGATTATGACTGTAATGAAATTAGGTCATAATTTCTTTCTCACAGTACTTAAAAATTGAATCTAACATTATTTATTCACATCAAAACAGGTGAGCATGTTAAAATGCTTAGAATCTCTAAAAATATTTGGAGTTTCTTAAAATTTGACCAGATTTTGAAATTTCTAAACTCAATGCAATGCAAACAAGACTTGCTTTACTTTTTTCTCCCTTAATTAATCCCCATGCATTCTCAGTCACTCAGTCATGTCCAACTCTATGAGACCCCATGGACTGTAGCCTTCCAGGCTCCTCTATCCATGGGATTTCCCAGGCAAGAATACTGGAGACTGTTACCATTTTCTTCTCTAGGGGATCCTCCTGACCCAGAAATCAAATCGATTCTTCCTGCATTGCCTGTGGATTCTTTACCACTGAGCCACTGAGGAAGCCCTTAATTTTTATGGTTTTATATCAATTCTCTTTTCTCAGTCCCTGGATGAGAAGAACACAGGGGAATTTCCATGTTTAAGGTCACATTCAGTTGCAAATATGTTTGTTTGAGATAGATATATATATATATATATATATATATATATATATATATATATATATATATATAAAATTGCAATTTTCTTCTGGGATTTAAATTTCAAATCTAACCCAAAACATCAAGCATAGCTAACTCAAGGCTTCCTCTCTCTCCTGTAGTTGAAGTCTAATCCTTAGCTAGTGAACTCACAGCAGAGGAAGTGTTAAAACCCAGGGTTTTGTTTGTCAGTTTTGTTGTCTTCTCCTCCTTTGATATTCTGGATCCTTGCAAACTGAAAGAAAAAGAGAATGTCAGAGGAAGAGGGCAAAATTCTTTACATCTAAGTTGGATTATTTGCAATTTTTCTTTCATTGTCAATGCCTACAAATGCAGCAAGCACCCAAATGCTCTGTCTTCCAAGGGCAGTGTTAATAGAGTCTACAAAATTTTCCCTGTGAATATGCATATACTGTAATTGCCTAATATTCACTCTCTGGTGGCCTCTGGTAACTCACCTTTAGTTCTGACCTCTGGAATCTCCCTCTAGACAGGAAGGTCAGGCAGCCAGCCCTCACTGGTGAGATCACATCGAATGATGCCAGTTATGTGCTGTGGCATTTGCTTCACCCAGAAGAAAGGCATGGATTCTTGCCAGAGTGCATTTACTTTATGGTTTGTGAGATTAGCTGTGCACAGAACAAGTTGAATGAATGATCATATTGTTGTGTAACAGGGTACTGCTGCTTGCCACGACTATCACTGGGAAGTAGGCAACTTCCTGTCACTTCCAGGAAGTTCCAGAAAATCTTCCATCTTGGGCCTGCAGAGAACTAAGAATATATACTTATGTTCATATATAATCTAGAACTCTCTTCTATGGGATGAGGGAAGGTGTTAGGTTGCTTTTTAATCAACTTACGTCAAGGTATATTTAAGTTCTGGATATTAGTGGCTAGCTGTACATCTCTTTAGAATATCAGTGAGCTTTTCAAAACCATGGTTTTTCCAGTAATCATGTATGGATGTGAGAGTTGGATTATAAAGAAAGCTGAGCACTGAAGAATTGATGTTTTTGAACTATGGTGTTGGATAAAACTCTTGACAGTCCCTTGGACTGCAAGGAGCTCCAACCAGTCAGTCCCAAAGGAAATCAACCCTGAATATTCATTGGAAGGACTGATGCTGAAGCTGAAACTTCAATACTTTGGCCACCTGATGTGAAGAACTGACTCCTTGGAAAAGACCCTGATGCTGGGAAAGATTGAAGGCAGGAAGAGAAGGGGACGACAGAGGATGAGATGGTTGGATGACATCACTGACTCAATGGACATGAGTTTGAACAAGCTCCAGGCATTGGTGATGGACAGGGAGGCCTGGTGTTCTGCAGTCCATGAGGTCGCAGAGAGTTGGACGTGACTGAGCGACGGAACTGACTGAGCTTATCTAATATTCTTGTTCTTTTGGGACTTTCAGAGCCAAAATGTTGAGGAAAATGGTAAATACCCCATTCAGCATCCATTAATGTTTATAAATTAATATTATAATTTTGGCATAGTCCAGTCTTGCTGTATATATTATGTTTTGCTTAAATCTATTTTAAACAAATGAGTTAAAAGCTAATGCCTCAAATAGTCTGCCACTAATTATGCTTGCTTAAAGATTTAAAAAGTTTCATTTGAATTCTACTTTGTATTTATTTTATTATAAAAATGTGTTTTTTAAAAAATGTCTTTGCTGCATCTACTGAAATGACCACCTGTGTTTCAACCATTAGGTCTATTAATGTGGTGAATAACATGTATTTATGTTAAAGATATATCAGTTAGGAGTGCTGTCACTTGCAAATAATCACAAAACTAAACTAACAACAATATAAGCAAATTTTCCTCCACATAAGTCAAGAGATGGCTAGTAGACAAAATTAATAATTCATTACTTAAACATGGAGTCTGGGATCCAGGCTTTTATCATCTTTTCACTGTGCCATTCTTAGCTTATTGTATTTCATTCTCATAATTTTACCTAATAGTTCTAGGGTAGCTACTAGAGCTTCAGACCTCATGTCATCATTCAATAAAGAGATGGAAAAGGGTGACTTTAAATCGTTGTCCCTTTTGTTGAGAGAGAGAAAAAAAGTATTCCATTCAAATATTCTGGTAGATTTAATACTATTTCATTGGATACAACTTTATCAAATGGTATCTTTGCAAAGATATGAAAGTGAAATTTAAAGGAGAAATTACTTACCAGGTAAATACAGTTCTTATTAGCAAGCAGAAAGAAAAGAATATATATTAGGTAGGTGTATAATTTGTCTGGGTTTCCCTTTTGGCTCAGACTGTAAAGAATCTGTCTGCAATGCAGGAGACACAAGTTCAATTCCTGGATTGAGAAAATCTCCTGGAGAAAGGAATGGCTACCTACTCCAGTTTTCTTGCCTGAAGAATTCCATGGACAGAGGAGCCTCGTGGGCTACAGTTCATGGGGTTGCAAAGAGTCAAACACAACTAGGCGACTAACATAAACACACAAAAGTCTTGTCTACAAAGCCATCCTTGCATTTCTAGGTTAGAGCCAAATTGAATAGCATGAGGATTTTTATGTTAATATTGTTAATTTTTTTTTCATGTATGGAATATTTAATTATTTTTCAGAAGTGAGATTGACCTACATTTTTTTCTTTCTGACTTGGGTATCAAGATTATACTAAATTTATAAAACAATTTTAGGAGTGTTCCTTTATTTCTATAGTCTCAAAGGCTTTATGCAGTCCTGAAATTTTACCTTAAATTAAGTTAGTCAGCCTGAAATACACTATATCTCAGGGATAAACATAATGCATCCAACCTTTTATGGGCTTTTCCTTTTTTAAAAACTGTTTAGTTGGTTCCCTAAAAATCAAAATGCATTTGTTTAACCTTCCATTTTTATAATATATTCCTAGGTATTTGTTCATTTGCCTTTCAGAAAATTGGCTTTCTTGAATGGCTAGATAGAAAGCTCCTCAATGAAGCAAAATGTTTGGTTTGGTTTTTTTTTTTTTTTGACTGAGAATAATCATAACTCTTTATTAAGCATCTTTTATATGCCAGTCGTGGTACTGGGCATCTTATTTATCTTTTTTTTTTTTTAAAGAAAATAAAACTCCACATATCTCTCCTTGACAAGGCTAGAATCATACAGTGACAAACGGTTCACAAGACCATTTAATCCTGCTCTTTGTACTTTTCCACCTCTTTATGTCAACTAGCCAGGTAAATACATCTTCAGTATTCCAGTCAAGAATTACACTAAACATAGTACAAAAGCTAAGGACAGCTGATTGTAGAGGGAGAAACAAAGAAGGATACCCAAGGATTTGTTTGTCATATGATCATAGATGTCTTTCATGTGTTGTAAATTAACAAAGATTTCTAAAGTATATACAAGACCAAAACACCAGAGGCAAATTGCTGTCCCAATGTTATCAGATTCTTTAATCTAAAGCATACATTCTCACCTCTAGCTAATAAGGAACATGTCTCTCCACCTAATTCAAACACCAGTGTTTTTAAATTGTTCCCATTTTATATCTTTAGGAAGAAGTATGTTTCTCTTATGGGGTGTAAGAGCTGAGCACCTGTACCACTTTTTTACTGAATATTGATTGGAGGGAAAATATAAAGAGGGCTACTGCTATTCTTGGTCATATTTGGCATTATATTCATGATTGCAAAATAACTTCAAAGTCCCCTACTTTTCTGCTTTGTGCCTTAGCATCTTGTAGGTCAGTGTATTCTCTTAATTTTTAAAAATTTTTATTACATTATTATTTGTATTTTGGTCATGCCACAGGGCACTGATGATCCTAGTTTCCTGACCAGGGATTAAACCGTGCCCTCTGCAGACAAAGCATAGAATCTTAACCACTGGACTGCCAAAAAGTGAAGTGAAGTGAAGTAGCTCAGTTATGTCCAACTCTTTGCGACCCCATGGACTGTAGCCTCCCAGGCTCTTCCCTCCATGGGATTCTCCAGGCAAGAGTACTGGAGTGGGTTGCCATTTCCTTCTCCGGGGATCTTCCCAGCCCAGGGATCAAATCCGGGTCTCCTGCATTGCAGGCAGGCGCTTTAACCTCTGAGCCACCAGGACTGCTAAGAAAGTTTCCCCAACTGCATTTTTAGCTTTCTCACCTGCTATGCAATGTTTGTCAAAAGAGATGCTTCAATCTTTCCTTAGATGTGTGTTGACTTTTCACCTTTACTTATTCATTTCCTTGAGGCTTAATTATTTTTAATTTTTCTATTTGTAGACAATTGAAATTGTGTGCAATTTTAAAGACCAAATTCAATGTTGTGTCTATTCAAGAGAGTCTTTTCCTGTTGCCCTCTCTATGCTTATGCTCCTATGTGTGTTTGTGTGTTAGTCACTCAGTCATGTCTCCCTCTTAGTGATCCCATAGACTGTAGCCCACCAGGCTCCTCTGTCCATGGGATTCTCCAGGCAAGAACATTTTAGTGAGTAGCCATTCCCTTTACCATGGGATCTTCCAGCTCAGGGATTGAACCCGGGTCTCCTGCATTGCAGGCAGATTCTTTCCCCTCTGAGCCATCAGGTTAGCCTTTATGCTTCTATGGGGCATATGATAACCTAGGATTTTTTTCCAACCTGGGCTCTAGACTTAAAGCAGAAGAGATCAGTCTTGCCTAGGCATTCAATATTCCATGGAATTCTACAACACTATGACTCTTTGTAAAACCTCAGTGATCGTCTCTGGATCTCACATTTTGTCATTAAGGATTCAACTGTCCTCAGTTCATTATTCTTCTGCAAGATATTAAGGCAACTTGTTCCTTCCACATCTTCGAAATAACTGGATCACTATATCAGACAGGGAGTTCTCTGTCCCTGGGGATGTTTTCCAAAGGTATAATTCAGCATATTTTATAGAACTGGGAAAATTTTTCCAAGTTTTCAAGCTGGAAGATGAGCCCTTCATTTGCCAAAAAATACGTTATAGTCTGTCTCATCACTTTTGCTTCCAACAGTGTTACTGCACATCTTCTAGGAAGCAGACTCCAAGATGAAATAAGAAGTGAAAGAGATTTATCAGAGAGGTGTTTATAAAAAGTCTAAAGGAGAAGGCTCAAGAATTAATAGAAGGTTCCCTGTTTTATTATTATATGTCAATCCCAATCTCCCAATTTATTCCCCTCTTATCCCCTGGAAAAAGAATCTTAAAAAGAGTGCATATATGAATATGTATAACTGATCCACTTTGCAATACACCTGAAATTAACACATTGTAAATCAATCATACTCCAAAAAAAAAAAAAATTGATTTACAATATTCTGGTGGCTCAGATGGTAAAGAATCTGCCTGAAATGCTCAAGACCCATGTTCTACCCCTGGTTTGGGAAGATCTCCTGGAATGGTTACCCACTGTAGTATTCTTGCCTGGAAAATTCCACAGGCAGACGAGCCTGAAGGGGTACAATCCATGAGGTCACAAAGAATCGGACATGACTGGGTGACTAAGACTTTCACTTCACTTTTCAAAATAAATTTTTTAAAAAAGTAAAATTAAATAATAAATGAAAGAGAGAAAAAAAGAATAAGCAGAGATATGCCATAAGTCATGATGTAGGCCTGAGACTTGAGACAGAAGAAAGAAAGAAAAAAATCAAAGATTAGGTAGTGAGAGCCTCAGATGGCCAGGTAGTTCTGAGGAAGTCTTGGGTGGGCTGCTGGGAAGCCCCAGAGCAAGTAATGTCCACTTCAGGAATCCTTAGTTGGGTAGAAATGGACAGGTTCTTGTACCCCACTGTGGATACATTGGCTAGTGGCAACTCGGGCACTGTGTGGTCTCAGTTGAATGCTGCAGGAAATCCAAAGGCAATCAATTAATTACATTCTTTACAGTGTGGTTTTCTGTTGAAAATCTGAGAAGCACACTTTCACAGCTTCTTTTGTTCCTTACACAAGAGTGAATGCAACCAAAGGAACAGATCTGTGAATAATAATTAAAAAAAAAAATAATAATAATGCCTACAAAACAACCAGTTGAAGAACTGAACTTTGCCAGCATCTTAGAAATCTCTTGTGTCCCCAAATAAGCATGACCCTTTTATTCTTCCTCATTAATTTGACTTCCAATACCATGCATTTTTATCAGCTATTATGGGACATCATACATAAAGTACTTTCTCCTGTGTTGGCTGATTTCACTTAACATTACTTTTGTAGATTCATATACATTGCTGTATGCAGTTATCAAGGATAAAATTGTTATGAAAAATCATGCCAATGACTTGAGTTCCTCATCCCAAATTTTCCCTTGGAGCTCTTCATTAGAACTGTTGTGTCTTAAGGATTATGTATATTCAACTTCAGTGGCTAATGTTAAAATATTTTCCAAAGGGGCTGTGCCAATTATCCTTTCTTGGCAGGATGTAAGAGAACAGTTGCTCTGTATCTTTAACCACTTCAAGAGTGTGTAGTGGTGTCTCTTTGTGGTTTTAAATAATATCTTTAAGATGGCTATCTTTATACATTCAAATCTTTCAGTCTTTTCCTTATGAATAATTCAACATATTTAGACTTTTGTTTAATGGCCCTCTATATGAAAATCAAATAAATATAAATATGTTCTTTTAATTCAAACAGTTATTGCTATTTTATTTTGATTTCTTTATTTTTCCTACAGTTTGCTTACTACAGAGAAATATTCTGAAATTTTCTCTGGAGTAACTAGCCAATTTTACCACATTGTTTATGAAAATACAATTTAATCTCCTTCAAATTGTATTGTCTCAATTATTTTGTTAAGTATTTATGTAGGCTTCATAAAGTTTCAGGACTATTTCTTCTATTTCAATGATATGTCCATGATTAAGGCCATATAAGTTTATTTATTGTGATTTTAATATATTCTTTATTATTTAATTGTCATTCAAGCAATATGTTTATATAGTTACATCAGCTGTTCTTATTTTATTCCCACTTAAAAATAATTATCAGCTCTTTCACTTTTTCATTGTTTTATACAAATCTTGTGTTTAAAAAGTGTGGATGTCATTTTGAATTACATTAAATATATTTGGGAAAGTGCTTTTTATATAATATCCTCCAATCCAAGAAAATAACAGTTTTACCAATATTCTCAAGTTTTTCTCTCAATTCAAGGCTATAATTATTGATTTTTGTTTTGCTTTTAATGCTTATATCAAACTTTTATTGTTGGATGATTTCCTATTTGTATATAATAGTGGATTTCTACTGCCTGCTGTCCTTTAATTTCTTTTATTGAGATCCCAGCTGATCTCCAGATGTTTTCTTGGCAAATGTTTAACATGGACAAACTAAGTAGGTCGTCACAACTCAGTCTTTTATTGCTTCAGAATTACTTTATGTGGCTCCCTCAAGGGAAAAAAATATCACTGCAATAAATTCTAATCATAGGAAAAACCAAGGGATTACTGTGTACTAGACACCACACTAACTGATCTACATCTAATAACTCATTAATTTCTTTATTATCATGAAATTTACTGTTACCAGCTCCATTTCACAGATGAGAGAAATGAAGCACAGAAAAATTAACTTTTCATGTTTCATACAGCTTATCAGTGAGGACAGATTTAAAGCTATATTGACTTGTGCTGCTTGTGCACTTCTGATCAGCACACTGTATGTTATTTTTGTATTTAAAAACATGTACAGCACACAAATTTTGTAACCTCAAAATTAGAGAAGGATAAATTTAAACACAAGAGAAAGCATGTCTGAAATGGTATAGATTTCACTGAAAGAGGAGATAATGGTAACAAAATAAGAAATCATAAGAAATTAATCATTCTGTAATTGGGAAAACTCAGGATGGTAATAAAAAAAGGTACATATTGGCGAAATATCATAGAAGATTAATGTTCAGTCTAACCATGTCAGCTTTGAAATAAGGTAGATGAAACCATGGATAGGTCTTGATGAATTATTTAGGGAAAAAACATAGATGTATGCATAATTTCTATAATAGATATAAATAAAATTTTTTTTTTAAAATACAGTTTTCTATATGAAAATAGAGAGTACTGGGTTTCACACCTAGACCAAAATCCACTATAAAAAAATCCATTTTACATTCTGATACATGTCAACAACAGCAAAATAATGCATGAGAAAATAATGCAAATAAGAAAGAAGTGTATCTGGGTTCTTAACAATAGGAATTCAGGAGGCACAGATGTGGGTAACCCCAGTGTTTTCAGGATGAGAAAGAGTCAGAGGCTTATAAAGACAAAACACCATGAGATTATTAAAACTTACCCAGCAACAATTGTGATTGACCCTGATGTGAGTTGGAAAATACTTGTCCTTAAGGAAACATGAGTTATTTCAGGGAAGGGGTTTAATAAGGAGATGGGCTGTCACTAGTTTCTGGCAGATGTTCTAAATGACTTCATTAGGTCAAAAGGTCAGATTCCATCCAGGCTGAAACGTGCAAAGTTACACTCCCTTAATGGCTCTGTTGGCTTAATTTTAGAAAACTCTCTTAACAATACTGACTTCTTTTCGATTTTCCTTTTATACTTTTCCCTTTTGATTAAGATCTTTCTTTAGAAAGCACTGATGATCAACCATTGTGTTATTTGGCACCAGTATCAACTCCCTTGGCACTAGGAAATCTCATTCTCAGAGTCATGTCCCAAGGAGAAGAAAAAGAAGTGGTTGGGAGAGAAATACACTTTTAGAGAGTTTATGTTAACATTGGAACAACAAGGAATCATTTGGAAGTGAGTCTTAGGCAGTATCTAAAATGGCAGAAATGTATTGATCTACATTAGGAGGGATTATTTAAGGGTAGTCAATCATCTCCAGACACCAAACTATGATTCTTCTTGTGGAGGATGTCAGCCTATAGCAGCAGTATAGTAACAAGTGATACAAAGTGTGACCAGTTTAAAAACAACAGAGAGTAGAAATTAAAACAATAATTAGCTTAAGTAATTGCAACCTGGATCACAATAAGTCACCAAATCCAGAGAAGAGTCAGCTAAAGATATTTAGATGTCAGGGTTGAACCTATTTTGACATTTGAAATGTCTCTCATGACATCATCAAGCATTTAGTTAAAGGACAGTTTTAATTCTCAATAATTCCAATTTAAAAGGTTGAAATGTAAACTGGAAACATTAGTTTGGATAGTAATAGCCACATATCAAAGAAAACTAGAAAAATTCAGGATCAGTTTCATTTGCAGATAAAATAACAAAATTTCAAAAACAACAACATTTGAACCTAATATCTAGAAAGGTATTTAATACTAAAATGCAGATCAAGAAGCAACAGTTAGAACCAGATATGCCACAAAGGACTGGTTCCAAATCAGGAAAGGAGTACATCAAAGATTATATGCAGAGTACATCATGCAAAATGCTGGGCTGGATGAATCACAAGCTGGAATCAAGATTGCCTGGAGAAATATCAAAACCTCAGATATGCAGATGACACCACATTAATGGCAGAAAGAAAGAGGAACCAATGAGTCTCTTGAAGAGGGTGAAAAAGGAAAGTGAAAAAACTGGCTTAAAACCCAACATTCAAAAAAAAGAAGATTATGGCATCTAGTCCCATCACTTCACGGCAAATAGATGGGGAAAAAGTAGAAACAGTGTTAGATTTTATTTTCTTGGGCTCCAAAATCATTGCAGATAGTGACTGTAACCATGAAATTAAAAGACACTTGCTCCTTGGAAGGAAAACTATGATGAACCTAGACAGCATATTAAAAAGCAAAGATATCACTTTTTAATGAAGGTATGTCTAGTCAAAGCTATGGTTTTTCCAGTAGTCATGTACAGATGTGAGAGTTGGACCATAAAGAAGGCTGAGTGCCAAAGAATTGTTGCCTTTGAATTGTGGTATTGGAGAAGACTCTTGAGAGTTTTTTGGACAGCAAGGAGATCAAACCAGTCAAACAAAAACTCAGCACAAATCTCACCCTATATGAAGCTTACACAAACAACTGGACCAAACTTAGAAGGGCAGAAACCAAAAGGAAGAAATAATTCAATCTTGAAGCCTGGGAAAAGGAAACCTCAAACACAATAAGTTAAAAAAAAATAATGAAAAGGCAGAGAAATACTACACAAATGAAGGAACAAATAAGAAACACAGAAGTCCAAATAAATGAAGAGGAAATAGGCAAACTCTCTGAAAAAGAATTCAGAATAATGATAGTAAAGATGATCAAAAACCTTGAAAACAAAATGAAAATTCAAGATCAACTAAAAAATACCTAGAAGAAATAAAGAATAAACACACAGAAACAAACAACACAATTACTGAAACTAAAAACACTGAGAAGAAATCTAGAACTGTGGTGTTGGAGAAGACTCTTGAGAGTCCCTTGAACTTCAAAGAGATCAAACCAGTACATCCTGAAGGAAATCAGTGCTGAATATTCATTGGAAAGACTGATGCTGAAGCTGAAGCTCCAATACTTTGGCCACCTGATGCCTGATGACCACCTGAAGACTCCTTGGAAAAGACCCTGATGCTGGGAAAGATTGAAAGAAGGAGAAGGGGATGACAGAGGAAGAGATGACTGGATGGCATCACCAACTGGATGGACATGAATTTGATCAAGCTGAAGGAGTTGGAGAAGGACAGGGAAGCCTGGCATACTGCAAACCATGGGGTTGCAAAGAGTCAGACACGACTGAGTGATGGAACTAAACTGAGATTCTTATTGAACTCATATAGATAACTATATTGTCATGAAAATAATACTAAGAATTTCCAAATTCTGGGTGGTAAAGTAGGGATGAATATAAACGTTTAATCTGTGTTTGCAAAAGTTTACTTATTAAATCACTGTTTTAGAGAATGTGTTTCCATAAATCAGGGAAAGCAAAATGTAAAAGAACAATATTTCAATTAAAATGTCATTAAAATTATAATCATTCTTATCAGCTAATTCATTCCTAGGTAATTAATTCTTGATCTTTATCATTTGTTAGCTGGTTATAAAGCTATCAGTTTCTTCATTAGATTTCTTTAATTTTTACTTAGTTCAATGATATGATATAAAATTTATCAGTAACCTGCATTCTATGGTGTCAGAGTCCTTTGCATGCATTTTTCTAAAGATGAAATGTATTTATAATTGTTTTAAAGTAACACAATTCATTTTGTCTATAAATGGCAAAGACTTAAAACAACAAGGTTAAAGACTGTATTACAATGTAATTGACAAGAAAATTAAATTCTTTCTGTGTCATGTTTTTGTAGTTCAGTGGATAAGTTAATACCAACTCTTTGCAACTGCATAGAGAGGCCAGCATAACAAGCTTCTCTATTGTTCACTATCTCCCAGAATTTGCTCAAATTTTTTTTTCATTGAGTCAGTGATGCTATATAACCATTGGCTCCTCAGCCAACCTCTTCTTCTTTTGCCTCAATCTTTCCCAGCATCAAGGTCTTTGCATATGGATCAGCTCTTTGCATCAACTGGCCAAAGTATTGGAGCTTCTTCTTGAGCATCAGTGCTTCCAGTGAATATTCATGGTCAATTTTCTTTAGGATTGACTGGTTTGATCTCCTGTCAGTCCAAGGGACTCTCAGGAGTCTTCTCCAGCACCATAGTTCAAAAGCATCAATTTCTTTGAACACAGCCTTCTTTATAGGCCAACTCTCATATCTATACATAACTACTGGAAAAACCATAGATTTGACTATATGGACCATTGACAGCAAAGTGGTGTCTCTGCTTTTTAATATACTGTCTAGGTTTGTCATAACTTTTCTTCCAAGGAGCAAGCATATTTTAATTTCACAGCTGCAGTCATCATCTGGAGTGATTTTGGAACTCAAGAAAATAAAATCTGCCACTGTTTCCACTTTTCCCCCATCTATTTGCCATGAAGTGATGGAACAATATGCTGTGATCTAATTTTTGAATATTGAGTTTTAAGCCAGCTTTTTCACTTTCACCCTCATCAAGAGGCTCTTTAGTTCCTGTTCACTTTCTGCCATTAAAGTAGTATCATCTATATATCTAAAGTTATGATATTTCTCCCAGAAATCTTGATTCCAGCTTGTAATTAATCCAGCCTGGCATTTTGCATGATGTACTCTGCATGTAAGTTAAATAAGCAGGCTGACAATATACAGCTTTGTCATACTCCTTTCCCAATTTTGAACCAGTCCATTGTTCCATGTATGGTTCTAACTATTGCTTCTTGACCTGCATACAGGTTTCTCAGGAGACAGGTAAACTGGACTAGTATGCCCCATTTGAAAATATTCCACAGTTGTGATCCACACAGTCAAAGGTTTTTATGTAGTCAATGAAGCAGAAGTAGATGTTTTTCTAGAATTTCCTTGATTTCTCTATGATCCATGGAATGCTGACAATTTGATCTCTAGTTCCTCTGCCTTTTCTAAACCCAGATTGTACATCTGGAAACTCTTGGTTCACGTACTGCTAAAGCCTAGCTTGAAGGATTTTGACAGTACCCTGACTTGCATATTAAATGAGATCATTTGTACAGTAGTTTGAACATTCTTTGGCATTGCCTTTCTTTGGGATTGAAATGAAACTGACTTTTTCTGGTCCTGTGGCCACTGTTGAGTTTTCCAAATTTGCTGACATATTGAGTGTAAGTTTCACAGCATCATATTTTTGGATTTGAAATAGCTCCACTAAAATTCTATCACCTCCACTAGCTTGGTTCATAGTAATGCTTCCTAAGCTTCACACTTCAGAATGTCTGACTTTAGGTGAGTGACAACACCACCATGTTTTCCTAATCATTAGTAATTTTTTTTTGTATATTTCTTCTGTGTATTCTTGCAACTTCTAATCTCTCCTGCCTCTGTTTGGTTTTTACCATTTTTGTTTTTATTGTGCCCATTCTTGGATTAAATGTTTTTTTGGTATTTCTAATTTTATTGAGGAGATCTTCTTATCTCTCCTTGCTATTCCCTGGAACTCTGCATTCAGTTGGGTGTATCTTTCCCTTTCTCTATTGCTTCTCACATCTCTTCTTCAGCTATTTGTTAAGCCTTCTGAGACAATCACTTTGCCTTCTTGTGTTTCTTTTTCTTGGTGATGGTTTAGGCACTGCCTCCTGCACAATCTTACAAACTTCTGGGCATAGTTCTTCAGGGACTCAATCTACAAGATCTGATCCCTTGAATCTATTCATCACCTCCACTATATAACCATAAGGGATTTGCTTTAGGTCATACCTCAAGGATCTAAGGTTTTCCCTTCTGTCTTCAACATAAGCCTGAATTTTGCAATAAGGAGCCCATGATCTGAGCCACAGTCAATTTCAGGTCTTGTTTTGCTGACTGGATAGAGATTCTCTATTGTCATCTGAAAAGACTATGATCAAACTGATTTTGGAATTGACCATTTTGTGATATCCACGTGTAAAGTCATCTCTTGTGCTATTGGGTGTTTACTATGAGCAGTTTGCTAAAATCGGAGTTTTTCTTGGCAAAACACTATTAGCCTTTGCCCTGCTTCGCTTCGTACTCCAAAGCCAAACTTGCCTTTACTCTAGGTGTCTCTTGACTTCCTACTTTTGTATTCATATCTCTTATGATGAAAAAGACATTTTGATGTTGTTGTTGTTAGTTATAGAAGGTCTTGTAGGTCTTCATAGAATGGGTAAACCATCTTTTTTGGCATCAGTGGTTGCGGCATAGACTTGGATAACTGATATTTAATGGTTTGCCTTGGAAACAAACTAACATCATTCTGTCACTTTTGAGGTTGCGCCCAAACACAGCATTTCAAACTCTTTTGTTGACTATGTAAGCTACTACACTTCTTCTAAAGAATCTTGTCCACAGTAGTAGATATAATGTGTAGTGTTAGTCACTCAGTCACATCCGACTCTTTGCGACCCATGAACTATAGCCTGCCAGGCTCCTCTGTCCATGGGACTTTCTAGGCAAGAATACTAGAGTGGGTTGCCTTTCCCTTCTTCAGGGGACCTTCTCCACCCAGGATCAAACCGAGGTCTCCCACATTCCTGGCAGATTCTTTACAGTTTGAGCCACCACAGAAGCCCCTGTAGATATAATGGTCATCTGAATTAAATTCGCCCATTCCCTTCCATTTTAGTTCACTGATTCCTAAGATATTGATGTTCACTCTTTCCATCTGCTGCCTGACCATGTTCAGTTTACCTTAATTGGTAACATCCCAGATTCCTGTGTAATATTGTTCTTTACGCATCAGACTTTACTTTCACCACCAGACACATCCACAACTGAGCATCATTTCCACTTTAACACAGCCACTTCATTCTTTCTGGAACTCTTAATAATCATCCTCCACTCTTTCCTAGTAGCATTGGACACCTTCAGACCTGGGGGAGCTCATCTTCTGGTGTCATATCTTTTTGTTTTTTCATACTGTATCATAGAACATTTAAAATAGCTAGACTTATGACTGATAACATTGTACTAGGACATATGAGATTTCCAGAAATTTCACATCATTTTTTAAATACTTCTGACGTATGGTGGTGGTTTAGTCATTAAGCTGTGCCTGACTCATGAGACCCCATGGACTGTAGCCCATTAGGCTCCTCTGTTCATGGAATTTACCAAGAATAATACTGGAGTGGGGTGCCATTTCCTTCTCTAGAAGATCTTCTCAACCCAGGGATCAAACCAGTTGTCTCCTGCATTGCAGGCAGATTCTCTATTAACTCAGCTACTTATAGCATATACCTATACTATAGGTATATGTATATAGTATAGATATAACAACAACAAAAAAAGGCAATTATTACCTCTTATTTGACAATGCTTCCTATATAATGTAACATATCAAATAACCCTGATTAATTTTTTAATAAAGAGAGAGAGTAAATCCTTGAGATATTTCAGGGGTCCTCTGAAACATCCTCTATTTCATAATTAGCTCTAAGTAAAAAAAAAAAAAAATTTAGAATTTGATTTTGGAAAGTTTTTCAAAATAGAATGTTTTTCTTCTTTTTTAATGCTTAGTTAAATAAGATCACAATTCATTATAAAGCAATGCTTAATTTCCCATTTTACCATAGTAACATTAGAAGGCTTCATAGGGCAAATATGAAAGGTTTTATAGTTGTAAAAACCCTGGGTGCACAATATAAAATCTTTGTTTTTCTAGACAAATTTCATTAAAAGCAAACAAAAACAAAGGAAAATACTTTCTTTACAATTTCTCATTAAGACCAGAAGAATAATTAAGGAAACTGTCTAACAGAGAGAAAAACAAAAGTCAATGTTTAATTTTTCACTAGCTTACTTTTCATGTTAAAACTCATCTACTTAGCTAAATGTATTCCAATCTTTGCCAATCCTGACAACATATAAATTCCTTTCTAAAGGCTTCTTTTTCTCACAAGCCTTTTACAACTTTCTATGTCCATGTTAGTGTGACCTTTGTTTTCTTTCCCATTTAAGAAAGCCAGTTTTAGGATAACATCACTTTGTTTTTCCATTAACAAAATGCGTTTCCATTTTTGTACTTAAAAATTTTCTTTCAGTATGAAGATGCTTTTCTTATTGATTTTAGTAGTTTTAATGATGTATATTAATGAAAATGTTTAACCTTAGAAACTTCAATATCTAGTGAAAACTAGGAAGGAAGCAATTTTGAACATTTTAACAATCTATAGACTGGCAAACTTATGAATACATTTTACAATTTCATGCTTTCTTGTACACAGGTTCTTAGTGAGGCACTGAACAAATTTACCAATATTCCCAACTTTCTTTAGTTTTCTGTAAAAGAGCCTGGAATTTGAAGGTATTAGCTGCTCAGTCATATCCCACTCTTTGGGACCCTATGGACTGGAGCCTGCCAAGCTCCTTTGTCCATGGAATTCTCAAAGAACAAGTGGTGCTGGGAAATCTGGTCAACCAGTTGTAAAAGAATGAAACTAGAACACTTTCTAACACCATACACAAAAATAAACTCAAAATGGATTAAAGATCTAAATGTAAGACCAGAAACTATAAAACTCCTAGAGGAGAACATAGGCAAAACACTCTCTGACATACATCACAGCAGGATCCTCTATGACCCACCTCCCAGAATATTGGAAATAAAAGCAAAAATAAACAAATGGGACCTAATTAACCTTAAAAGCTTCTGCACATCAGAGGAAACTATTAGCAAGGTGAAAAGACAGCCTTCAGAATGGGAGAAAATAATAGCAAATGAAGCAACCGACAAACAACTAATCTCAAAAATGTACAAGCCACTCCTACAACTCAACTCCAGAAAAATAAATGACCCAATCAAAAAATGGGCCAAAGAACTAAATAGACATTTCTCCAAAGAAGACATACAGATGGCTAACAAACACATGAGAAGATGCTCAACATCACTCATTATCAGAGAAATGCAAATCAAAACCACTATGAGGTACCATTTCACACCAGTCACAATGGCTGCAATCCAAAAGTCTACAAGCAATAAATGCTGGAGAGGGTGTGGAGAAAAGGGAACCCTCTTACACTGTTGGTGGGAATGCAAACTAGTACAGCCACTATGGAGAACAGTGTGGAGATTGCTTAAAAAACTGGAAATAGAACTGCCTTATGATCCAGCAATCCCACTGCTGGGCATACACACTGAGGAAACCAGAAGGGAAAGAGACACGTGTACCCCAATGTTCATCGCAGCACTGTTTATAATAGCCAGGACATGGACGCAACCTAGATGTCCATCAGCAGATGAATGGATAAGAAAGCTGTGGTACATATACACAATGGAGTATTAGCCATTAAAAAGAATACATTTGAATCAGTTCTAATGAGGCGGATGAAACTGGAGCCTATTATACAGAGTGAAGTAAGCCAGAAGGAAAAACACCAATACAGTATACTAACGCATATATATGATATTTAGAAAGATGGTAACAATAACCCTGTATATGAGACAGCAAAAGAGACACTGATGTATAGAACAGTCTTATGGACTCTGTGGGAGAGGGAGAGGGAGGGAAGATTTGGGAGAATGGCATTGAAACATGTAAAATATCATGTATGAAATAAGATGCCAGTCCAGGTTCGGTGCACGATACTGGACGCTTGGGGCTAGTGCACTGGGATGACCCAGAGGGATGGTATGGGGAGGGAGGAGGGAGGAGGGTTCAGGATGGGGAACACATGTATACCTGTGGTGGATTCATTATGATATTTGGCAAAACTAATACAATTATGTAAAGTTTAAAAATAAAATGAAATTAAAAAAAAAAAAAAAAGAATACTGGAATGGGTTGACATTCCCTTCTCCAGGGGATATTCCTGACACAGTGATCAAACCTGGGTTTTCTACATTGTAGGTGGGTTCTTTACTGTTTGAGCCACCAGGGAAGCCCATGTCTGTTGGGTCTCCTGCTTTCAATGGTAGGGGCTTTACCACTAGCACCATTCAGGAAGCCCAAAGGAAGCTTATGTTTAGTAGTTAATCTCTCAGTGTTTAATTTCACTTGAGAATGATCTCTGGCTTCCCTAGTGGTTCAGATGGAATCTTCCTGCAATGCTGGAGACTTGGGTTCGATCCCTGGGTCAGGAAGATCCACTGGAGAAGGGCACGACAGTCCATTCAAGTATTCTTGCCTAGAGAATCCCATGGACAGAGGAGTCTGGAGGGCTATGGTCCATAGGGTCATAAAGAGTTCGACATGACTGAAGCAACTTAGCATGCAGCATGAGTATGATGTAGATACGTTGCAGGAAGGGGGACCTCTTCCAGGGCCTGAGAATGGGTTCTTGTCTAACTCTCAGAAATGAATTGTCCAAGGAGACGCATGTGTTGCAAAACAAAAGGCTTTATTGGTAAGGGATGCCTGGGCAGAGAGCAGCAGGGTAAGGAAACTCAAGAAAACTGCTTTGCTATGTGGCTCACTGTCTAGGAGTTTATGATAAAGGGGTTAGTTTCCAGGTTGTCTCTGGTCAATCATTCTGACTTGAAGTCCTTCCTGGTGGTGTGCTCATGGCTTAGCCAAGACAGGTGAGAAGGATTCTGGGAGGTTGGTAGGACATATGGACTGACATCGCCTGTCTTTTTTTGACCTTTCCCAAAGTCTTCTAGTTAGTGGTAGATTGTTAGTTCTGCATTCCTTACCAAGACCTCCTATTGTAATATGACTCATGAAAGTGGTTACTATTAAGCCTGGCCAGCATGATTGGTTTTGATTAGCAGTCCCTATCCAATGTTTAATATATTTTTATCATTTAACTTAGTTTAGCAAAACTATAAAATTTTAATTTACCAAAATGTTGGGGGAAATTATTTTTAAGTAGAAATACTATAAATGATTACTTTTAAAGAGTTCACCTAAAAACTTATTGTTGGGGATTTTCTCCCTGGGACTTGGAAGCGACGAACCTGAAAGAAGGACACTCGGACAGTCTCTTGCAAGGACTAACAAGTTTATTTCTGCAGTCAAGCCCTTTTATAGAAGTAGGAACAAAGAGCTTAGAGTATACAGCCAGCAGAGCGCGTACGGGGTTAACACCTAATCAGTAAAAATATTTCAAGGACAGCGCGCTCTAAGTGACCCATGTGCTTATCCCATAACTCGTTTTCTCAAGCAACATCTTTAATATTTATTATTAAATCTTGGCGCTGGGCATAACCAAAGGTAGGAGATGTTTTTCTGCCCAAGCACATCAAGCCGGGGTATTTCTGGCCCTTCGCCATTTTCCCAAGGACTTCCTACAACCGGCTATTTTGTACTGGGCTTCCCAACACTTATTACATTTATATTTACTTAATCTATTTACATTTATTTATTTATGAAATATCTTACCAAGTTATTTTTCATGCTGATAAATTTTATAACAGACATAACACAAACTTGACTTTTAGTAAATCTAAGTACAATAAAACTATTCTAATTAATATTACTGCTCTAAAGACATGCTTCAGAGAAGGCAATGGCACCCCACTCCAGCACTCCTGCCTGGAAAATCCCATGGACTGGGGAGCCTAGTGGGCTGCCATCTATGGGGTCACACAGAGTCAGACATGACTGAAGTGACTTAGCAGCAGCAGCAAAGACAAGCTTGTATTAATTAAACCTAATATTTCCTATGGCACCCCACTCCAGTACACTTGCCTGGAAAATCCCATGGATGGAGGAGCCTGGTGGGCTGCAGTCCATGGGGTTGCTAGGAGTCGGACACGATGGAGCGACTTCATTTTCTCTTTTCACTTTCATGCATTGGAGAAGGAAATGGCAACCCATTCCAGTGTTCTTGCCTGGAGAATCCCAGGGACGGGGGAGCCTGGTGTGCTGCCATCTATGGGCTCACACAGAGTCAGACACGACTGAAGTGACTTAGCATAGCATAGCAATATTTCCTAATTCATGTGAACATGAAAGTCATTTTAGTTAGTTTGCCTTGTATTTCTGAGAATTTATATAAGCATTTACTTTTTAATCCAGTTACATAGGGCTCTTTACACATTAATTTTGCTAATACAATACGAAAGTAGAAACATACAATATACAATGCACATATACACATATAGATAGATACAGACAGAAATTTCATATTTTTGTTTATTTTGAAGCTTTAGTTATCAATCAGGTACAACATAAAACTCACAATTTATAAATAAAAGCTGGAATAAATTAAATCCACTTCTCAGATGGCTGTAGTCTTTTCTTATTTATGGAAAAGATTTTAAGATTTGTATTTGCCCTTGACAAGCAGTTTTAAGGAGGCAGTTTGGGCAAGAGAGTTCATTGAGAAATTTTAATTTAAATGTCTTCTTTTCCCCTGTTATTTTATTTGTTTTATTTTTTTTAGGTTTTATTTATTTATTATTTATTTATTTTTTGTTTTGGCGATTCATTTCTTATATGTTATTATACATGTTTTAATGCCATTCTCCCAAATCATCCCCCCCTCACCCCCCGCCACAGAGTCCAAAAGACTGTTCTATACATCTGTGTCTCTTTTGCTGTCTTGCATACAGGGTTGTCATTACCATCTTTCTAAATTCCATATATATGTGTTAGTATACTGTATTGGTGTTTATCTTTCTGGCTTATTTTAAAATAAGTTTATTTATTTATTTTTTTGAATTTTTATCATATTTCCTTTCTTTTTTTTAATTTTTTAATTATTATTATATTTTTAATTTACAATATTGTATTGGATTAAGTTTATTTATTTTTAATTGAAAGACAATTGCTTCACAACACAGTGCTGGCCTCTGCCATACTCTCTACCATGACTCCTCAACATGAGTCAGCCATAGGTATACATATGTCCCCTCCCTCTTGAATCTCTCTCTCCACTCCCACCTCTCCCCACCCGTCTAGGTTGTTACAGGGCCCTGTTTGAGTTCGCTGAGCCATATAGCAAATTCCCATTGGTTATCTATTTTACATATGGTAGTGTATGTGCTTCCATGTTTCTCTCTTCATTCCTCTTTTAATTTTACAGTCTTAGGAATCAGAGATGATTTAGGCAAGAGTTCTCAGAGAAGACCAAGTAGAACATATATGTCTCAAAGGCACAGAGAAAGAAAAGCAAAGTCCTTCTCAAAGGACCTTTAGAAAAAAAAATATATATGTATATAATTTTTTCAGAATGTTTATCATAATCACAATGGATATCAAATCATATCATATCAGACTTTTACATCATCATTAGATATATTGTTACTTTCTGTGGAAGATCAATTTTACTGTTATACAAAGGTGATTGATAGCAAAGAAGAGAGCCTTCAGAAAAATAGGAAACATCAGAAAAAGAGAGTTCTCAGAAATCTCAGATAATTTTTTTTTTATTTGGAAATCCTTTGAGAAAATTATGAGTTAGTTTCTCTGGTGGAAACAGTAGTGAATTCACAGTTATGCATGGATACCAATTAAAATATGTTTCCATTGTCTATTTTTTTTTCTAATTGACTCATCAGATAAACTAATTTAGAAATTTCAAAAGAGCTCCAAGTCAGTCAGTTCATTTCAGTTCAGTCACTCAATTGTATCTGACTCTTTGCGACCCCGTGGATTGCAGCATGCCAGGCCTCCCTGTCTATCACCAACTCACAGAGTTTACTCAAACTCACGTTCATCGAGTTGGTGATGCCATCCAACTATCTCATCTTCTGTTGTCCCCTTTTCCTCCCACCTTCAATCTTTCCCAGCATCAGGGTCTTTTCAAATGAGTCAATTCTTCGCATCAGGTAGCCAAAGTATTGGAGTTTCAGCTTCAGCATCAGTCTTTCCAATGAATATTCGGACTCATTTCCTTGTCAATTAATTATAAACCATCCAGTAATCATTGTCTGGCAAGACAAATGCTTACAAGACTCAGGCCTATACTTCTTATATATAAAACCAGTGCAAGTTCCAGAATAAGGCAGCTCTGCAGCCTCGTCCCTAGGGAATGAACTCCCATATTTCAAGAGAATTACTCACCAGGAAAAAAAAAAAAAAAAGCAATACAAAACTAACAAAACAGGAAATGAAATCTTGAAAACAGAAGCTGGCAACAAAAACTAAACAGGAAGCAAAGTCTCAAAGGCTACTCATAAAAACTTGGAAGCTAAATCCCAAAAGCTGCTTGAACAAAATATAAAAAATGGAAAGCAAAATCCAGAAAATCATTCAAACAAAAACAGGAAGTGAACTCCTGAAGGATACTTAAACAAGACAAACAAAACAGGAAGTGAAATCTCAGACTATACAAACAAAATGGGAAGTGTAATCTCAGAAGACACCTAAACAAAACAGACAAACAAAAGGACATTTAAATAAAACAGAAAGCAAGGTTCCAGAGCACAATAGCAAGCAACAGAGGATACTCAAACAAACTAGAACCTCTTCCCAGACAGGAGGTTTGAGTACAGGAGGACTCTGATGACACAGTCTGGGACCACTGAGGAGACAATAGAGCACGATGAATTCTTGCAGGTATCTTACACTCATCTAAGGGGGCAGGTGAGGGCCAGTGCATAGAATGCTCTATATCCCACTTCTGACACTATGTAATGTCAACAACAACAAAAATAAGGCAGGAGGATGCAAATTTAAAAAAAAAATTGTTTGTAATCTTAAGAAATTCAGTTATGTTAAAGACTTGAGTCACTCCAAAAGAGTTTCAAAGAGAAAAGGTTAAGGGTATATCAAGACAAAAAACCATGAATTGTTAAAAGCTGCCTGGTGAAAATTGTGATTGACTTTGACACAAGTTGGAAACATTTGTCTATAAGGAATCAGAATTGTTTTAAGGTAGGAGTTTGATAAGTACCTAAACTGTCCGGAGATTTTGGCAGATGTTTTGAATGACTTCATCATGTTAAAAGTCAGCTTCCATTCAGGCTGAAAAGTGCGTAAGTCACTCTTTCTTAATAGCATTTTGGCTCTATTTTAGACAGTGATCTTTGGAGTGCTTACTAAATTTTGATTTTCCTTTCACACCCAGTATACCTACAAATACCACACAATAGAACACACACACATACACACACACACACACACATTTCACAAAGCAATAATACTGTTACCATATGCTGACTACTCTGATTGTTTTGATTCTATTTTATTTTTATGCTAACCACACTCCATTTTGCTGAAATACTGACTTCCTAATAGCTTTAAGTGGCAGCATAAAGATATCTAAAGGAAAATGACAGAAATACAAATAAAAGTAAAAAGGGAGAAAAACATTAAGTTACATTAAACTGAATAGTATCAAAGATATACAGAAATCTATATACTTGTTAAAAATCTTATGAGAAGTTTGCAATTAGAGCTGGATTATAGGTCAGACAATATCAAAAGTAGGTGATAGGAAGTAGACACATGAATTGCTATATCTTGTACAAAATAATCTGATCAAAGTGATAAAGACAGAATGGTAGATGATGACCTTTGAACTCTGATTTTTTACATTTCCAACCAGTCCATTCTGAAGGAGATCAGCCCTGGGATTTCTTTGGAAGGAATGATGCTAAAGCTGAAACTCCAGTACTTTGGCCACCTCATGCAAAGAGTTGATTCATTGGAAAAGACTCTGATGCTGGCAGGGATTGGGGGCAGGAGGAGAAGGGGATGACAGAGGATGAGACGGCTGGATGGCATCACTGACTCAATGGATGTGAGTCTGAGTGAACTGCGGGAGTTGGTGATGGACAGGGAGGCCTGGTGTGCTGAGATTCATGGGGTCGCAAAGAGTCGGACACGACTGAGCAACTGATCTGATCTGATCTGATACTTTAAATGTTTGAGGGACCAAACATGCTATTTTTGAATCAATTCAAGAGATTTATTAACCAAGCCAATAATTCTTAAGAGTAAAATACATGAAAACTTGGAAAATATGGAGTTGGATAATGTGAATAGAATTTTAGAAAAAAAAAATTCCTTTAAGTGATCTTTTAGGCTTTTTAAAGGATGTGTATTTTTTCTCTGAGGTCTCTGCCATGAAGGTACCTGAGCAGAAGCTGAAGTAAATTGAGGACAAGGAAGTGAGCCTAGAAGGCAGAGTTCTAATAAGCAAAATGGAACTTCAGCAACTGTTATCTAGAATTTTTGTATATTTTCAGCAATGACATTTTCCAAGATCATTATTCAATAAATGACCCTTTTTTCTAAGAAATCTATATGCCACAAAAATAATCACCAAATTTTTATACTAAGTGAGTTTGACCTGCTTTACTTAACTTCATTTACATTAACTTTATTTCAGTTAACTTCCTTAATGAGTAGGTTTACATCATTCAAAAGAAATGTAAATACTATATGGATTTAACTTTATTTTAGCCTCAGTTATCTTTTTTAGGTAGTGATTACATTTTGCTTGCAAGCCACTCCAGTACTATTGCCTGGAAAATCCCATAGACAGAGGAACTTGATAGACTACAGTCCATGGGGTCACAGAGAGTCGGACACGACTGAGCGACTTCACTGTCAATAACAACACCACTTTGAGAAAGCAGCCACACTAGATGAGCTCCATCTACTAGCTATTTTACAAACTGAAGGGAAAGGCCAGATCTTACCAAGTAGGAAAATTCTCTGTGATTGTTCTGTTTATAAACATTAATACTTCTTCTGAACTATTCTGAAATTACCCTTCTATGGGTAAAATACAGGATTTAATTAGGATACTTAGGATAAGAAGTGCTGATTTTGATCAAGTTTTAAAATGCTTCAGACTACAAAATAGATAAATAAATATATAGTCAATGAAATCAAACTTACAATATGGAGGCAGAGGGAAATTGAGTCTCTAGTGTTATTTTATCACTTAGAAACATATAGTCTTTTAAGTGGGGCTTCCCTTGTGGTTCAGCTGGTAAAGAATCCACCTGCAGTGTGGGAGACCTGGGTTCAATCCCTGGGTTGGGAAGATCCCCTAGAGAAGGGAAAGGCTACTCACTCCAGTATTCTGGCCTGGAGAATTCCATGAACTGTATAGCCCAGGTTCGCAAAGAGTTGGACACGACTGAGTGACTTTTACTTTCACTTTCTTTTAAAAACATGTATTAAATTGCTTAAAGCATTATAAATGAATATCTAAGGAAACTGATGGCTGCTTACTTCCTAGATTACTGATGTCTCAATTAACTCAAGATAACAAATCATTGTGCTCAGTTTTATTTTTATAAAAATTGATTCCGAAAGGCAATCAAATTTCTTGGAGCTACATATTTTATATGGAATGGTACAATTAAATATGTCCACACACCAACCTTACCTTTCTCATGTTTAGAAAAGTCATTGAACCAATGGCTTTCTAACAGTTTTATCTAGAAAATATCTTTGTGAAGTTTTGAAAAAGCCTGAAAATGTTCAGCCACCAAACAATCTTAGGAAGAGATGAGCATAGCTGCTACATTAACTGTCACTAATTGAGACACTAGATAAGAGTTATCCCAGAGTGAAAAGCATTGTTTTAAATGCTATTAAACATTTACAACAAATTATATACTTGTTTTCATGTTTAAAATTTTAATGATAATTTGATTTGATTTTAATTATGATTATAGATGTGAAAAATATGAGCTAAGTTTATAAACACAACAAAGTATAGCTATTATAATAATTCCCCTTATAAGCTTCTGACATTTGAGGTATTAGATCATAAGTGCAGTATTACTTACTTTGGCTGTAAAAGGAAAACCTCGTCCTTTATTCCCACATCTCTTTCCTATGCAGAATTGTCTATATGCTAAGCAAAAGAGACCACCCTGCAGTCCATGGGGTCGCGAAGAGTCGTACATGACTGAGTGACTTCACTTTCACTTTTCACTTTCATGCATTGGAGAAGGAAATGGCAACCCACTCCAGTGTTCTTGACTGGCTCCCACCAGGGACAGGGGAGCCTGGTGGGCTGCCATCTACGGGCTCGCACAGAGTTGGACACGACTGAAGCAACTTAGCAGCAGCAGCAGCAGCAGCAGCGGTTTCAAATGGCAAAACCAATACAATATTGTAAAGTTAAATAAAAAAAAAAAAAAAAGAATACCCATGTTGAACAATGTGTTTTTAATATTTTATTACTTAGCTCTCCTTGAAGGGAAGGAAGAGGAGAAGTTTCATAGCTCTAATTCTACACTGTTTTATATAATGTCTCTCCATTAAAAAAAAAAAATACAATGACTTCTATTTGCCTAGCAAATTAAATGCCTGTCCCACTTCCTCCACTATCATCTTAACATTTAAGGTTCTAAACTACAAGTAATCTCCAGAGGATGAAAGGTGGCAAGTGCTGTGATGTATGTCAGAGAGTGTTTTGCCTATGTTCTCCTCTAGGAGTTTTATAGTTTCTGGTCTTACGTTTAGATCTTTAATCCATTTTGAGTTTATTTTTGTGTATGTTGTTAGAAAGTGCTCTAGTTTCATTCTATGGCCCACCTCCCAGAATATTGGAAATAAAAGCGAAAATAAACAAATGGGACCTAAGTAAACTTAAAAGCTTCTGCACAACAAAGGAAACTATAAGCAAGGTGTAAAGACAGCCTTCAGAATGGGAGAAAATAATAGCAAATGAAGCAACCGACAAACAACTAATCTCAAAAATGTACAAGCAACTCCTACAGCTCAATTCCAGAAAAATTAATGACCCAATCAAAAAATGGGCCAAAGAACTAAATAGACGTTTTTCCAAAGAAGACATACAGATGGCTAACAAACACATGAAAAGATGCTCAACATCACTCATTATCAGAGAAATGCAAATCAAAACCACTATGAGGTACCATTTCACGCCTGTCAGAATGGCTGCGATCCAAAGTCTACAAGCAATAAATGCTGGAGAGGGTGTGGAGAAAAGGGAACCCTCTTACACTGTTGGTGGGAATGCAAACTAGTACAGCCACTATGGAGAACACTGTGGAGATTGCTTAAAAAACTGGAAATAGAACTGCCTTATGATCCAGCAATCCCACTGCTGGGCATACACACTGAGGAAACCAGAAGGGAAAGAGACACGTGTACCCCAATGTTCATCGCAGCACTGTTTATAATAGCCAGGACATGGAAGCAACCTAGATGTCCATCAGCAGATGAATGGATAAGAAAGCAGTGGTACATATACACAATGGAGTATTACTCAGCCATTAAAAAGAATACATTTGAATCAGTTCTAATGAGGTGGATGAAACTGGAAACTGGAGCCTATTATACAGAGTGAAGTAAGCCAGAAAGAAAAACACCAATACAGTATACTAACGCATATATATGGAATTTAGAAAGATGGTAACAATAACCCTGTATACGAGACAGCAAAAGAGACACTGATGTATAGAACAGTCTTTTGGACTCTGTGGGAGAGGGAGAGGGTGGGATGATTTGGGAGAATGGCATTGAAATACGTATAATATCATATATGGAACAAGTCGCCAGTCCAGGTTCGATGCACGATACTGAATGCTTAGGGCTGGTGCACTGGGATGACCCAGAGGGATGATATGGGGAGGGAAAAGGGAGAAGGGTTCAGGATGGGGAACACATGTATACCTGTGGCAGATTCATTTCGATATTTGGCAAAACCAATACAATATTGTAAAGTTTAAAAATAAAATAAAATTTAAAAAAAAAAAAAGGTGGCAAGTGCTTTATGGCCATCACCACATTTGATCTTCTCACCAATGCTCTGAGGCAGCTACTGTTATTATTCCCATTATTCAGAAATCTGAGGCCCAAATCGGTTAAGAAATATAGTTATTCATAAACATAGTGAGACACCTGGGCTTTCTAGCTGGCGCTAGTGGTAAAAAACCTGCCTGCCAATGCAGGAGACATAAGAGATGCAGGTTCGATCCTTGGGTCAGGACGATCCCCTGGAGAAGGAAATGGCAACCCACTCCAGTATTCTTGCCTGGAGAATCCCATGGACAGAGTAGACTGGCGAGCAACCATGGGGTCACAAACAGTCAGATAGGACTGAAACGACTGAGTAGGCACGCATAGAGAGAAACAGAGCCAGTTTGGAATCCAGATTTTAATTTGACTTAGTTTCACCGGGGTAAGCTTCAGTGCATTTATTCATACTGTTCGTCCATGGACAAAGATTTAGCAACCTCTCCCATTCCTGAGAGAAATCATCCATTCACAAGTGGATGGTTTCTCTCACTCTTTTTGAGTCCACTGAGATCATTTCCCATCTCACTGTATAACACATTAAGATCCAGTTTGCTTTAGTTATACCCAAGTTGATTTGTGCTGCAACCGATATACTGGTATAAGCTTGGAATGAACATTTTGTTTGAATATATAGAAACTTGGGTTCGTTAGCAATGCAATAATGTCAACAAGTATCCAGGGTTTTCAGAACTTTGCTCCCTTTCTTAAGGTATTTTTATGTTACTGAGTCCAAGCTTGCTGTAGACAGGCCAATGAATCAGAGACGAGGTGTTGGGGCAAGGAATATGACTTTATTCAGATAGTTGGCAGACTGAAAAGGTCGCAGGCTAATGTCTCAAAATAATTATCTTTTGGGGATCTGGATGCTAGATTAATTTGTAGAACGGAGATGGGGGAGCTCAGGAAATACAAAGCTGTTATTTATACGCTAAGTTGTGTCTGACTCTTTTTGACCCTACGGACTATAGCTTGCAAGTCTCCTCTGTCCATGGTATCTTCAGGAAAGAATACTGGAGTGCCTTGTCATTTCCTTCTCCAGGGGATCTCCCCAATGCAGGGATCAAACCCACATCTCCTGCATTGCAGGTGAATTCTTTATCATGAAGCCACCATAAACGTCCATTAATCTTGCCAGTACATCCTGGAATGAATGCTCAGCCTTCAGAAGGGTGTGTGTTTATTTCTTCCTTGCTATAGCAGGTCTTACAAATAGCTGTGAAAAGAAGAGAAGCAAAAAGCAAAGGAGAAAAGGAAAGATATAAGCATCTGAATGCAGAGTTCCAAAGAATAGCAAGAAGAGATAAGAAAGCCTTCTTCAGTGATCAATGCAAAGAAATAGAGGAAAACAACAGAATGGGAAAGACTAGAAATCTCTTCAAGAAAATTAGAGATAACAAGGGAACATTTCATGCAAAGATGGGCTCGATAAAGGACAGAAATGGTATGGACCTAACAGAAGCAGTAGATATTAAGAAGAGATGGCAAGAATACACAGAAGAACTGTACAAAAAAGATCTTAATGACAGATAATCATGATGGTGTGATCACTCACCTACAGCCAGACATCCTGGAATGTGAAGTCAAGTGGGCCTTAGAAAGCATTACTATGAAGAAAGCTAGTGGAGGTGATGGAATTCCAGTTGAGCTTTTTCAAATTCTGAAAGATGATGCTGTGAAAGTGCTGCACTCAATATGCCAGCAAATTTGGAAAACTCAGCAGTGGCCACAGGACTGGAAAAGGTCAGTTTTCCTTCCAATCCCAAAGAAAGGCAATGCCAAAGAATGCTCAAACTACCACACAGTTGCACTCATCTCACATGCTAGTAAAGTAATGCTCAAAATTCTCCAAGCCAGGCTTCAGCAATATGTGAACTGTGAACTTCCAGATGTTCAAGCTGGTTTTAGAAAAGGCAGAGGAACCAGAGATCAAATTGCCAACATCCACTGGATCATGGAAAAAGCAAGAGATTTCCAGAAAAATATCTATTTCTGCTTTATTGACTATGCCAAAGCCTTTGACTGTGTGGATCACAATAAACTGTGGGAAATTCTGAAAGAGATGGGCATACCAGACCACCTGATCTGCCTCTTGAGAAATCTGTATGCAGGTCAGGAAGCAACAGTTAGAACTAGACATGGAACAACAGACTGGTTCCAAATAGGAAAAGGAGTAGGTCAAGGCTGTATATTGTCACCCTGTTTATTTAACTTATATGCAGAGTACATCTTGAGAAACGCTGGACTGGAAGAAACACAAGCTGGAATCAAGATTGCCGGGAGAAATATCAATAACCTCAGATATGCAGATGACACTACCCTTATGGCAGAAAGTGAAGAGGAACTAAAAAGCGTCTTGATGAAAGTAAAAGTGAAGAGTGAAAAAGTTGGCTTATAGCTCAACATTCAGAAAACAAAGATCATGGCATCCGGTCCCATCACTTCATGGGAAATAGACTGGGAAACAGTGGAAACAGTGTCAGACTTTATTTTTTGGGGCTCCAAAATCACTGCAGATCGTGACTGCAGCCAAGAAATTAAAGACGTTTACTCCTTGGAAGGACAGTTATGTCCAACCTAGATAGCATATTGAAAAGCAGAGACATTACTTTGCAAACAAAGGTTCGTCTAGTCAAGGCTATGGTTTTTCCTGTGGTCCTGTATGGATGTGAGAATTGGACTGTGAAGAAGGCTGTGCGCCGAAGAATTAATGCTTTTGAACTGTGGTGTTGGAGAAGACTTTTGAGAGTCCCTTGGACTGCAAGGAGACCAAACCAGTCCATTCTGAAGGAGATCAGCCCTGGGATTTCTTTGGAAGAAATGATGCTAAAGCTGAAACTATAGTACTTTGGCCTCCTCATGTGAAGAGTTGACTCATTGGAAAAGACTTTGATGCTGGGACAGATTGGGGGCAGGAAGAGAAGGGGATGACAGAGGATGAGATGGCTGGATGGCATCACTGACTCGATGGATGTGAGTCTGAGTGAACTCCGGGAGTTGGTGATAGACAGGGAGGCCTGGCATGCTGCGATTCATGGGGTCGCAAAGAGTCAGACATGACTGAGCGACTGAACTGAAGTGAACTGATGGACAGGTCCTGAACAAAGGATATTTGGTTTAGCATCAGGTGGACGAGTAGGTTTTTCCAAGGCAGGCCATTATGTATGGACAGTATCCCTTTAGTGAACAAAAGAATCCAAAAGCAAAAGTTAAAGTAACAGATCCAACATGGCATCATAATTGGCTCTTCCCTGTAATATTTAATGTCCCTGCATATAGTTTTTAAAAAGCTCCAGAGTTTCTAAGCATCATGTCCTCACAAACCAGTATCTAAACATAGGAAGGAAATGAATTCTTGCATGTTTCTTACTTTTCAACAAGGATTCTCCCTTCTCAGACCTCTGAAGTTGTTCTATTGGCATGTATTAATTAGCTCAACTAATTTTACATAGGCTTTAGCATCTAATACTTAAGGTCTTACTATATACAAACTAAGTATTATTAGCAGTGAAGATTCATTCATTAACAAAAAGGAAACATCTTGTTTTCATGAGGTTTGAATTCCAGTTGGTAAAAAAGATACTAAACAACAAAATACATACATATGTCAGGATTAAATAAAGAAGAAGGAAAAACATATAAAGGATTAAACTATAATATGTTAGACGCACTAACAATATTCAGACATCAAGTATTACAGGCTTAAAATAAGGGGTAAACATTGGGAAACTACCTTCACCAACAGTGGTGAGAGAGTTTATAAAGAAAAATAAATCCAAATTAGGTTTATAGAATAAAAGAACTGAGAATTCAAGGAAATGTCCTTGATTCTGCAGGAAAGTGCTTTGGGAGACATTGATGCTATTGATGGGGAAAACTGGAGGTTTTGTCTCTAAAAAAAATTGGAGGAATTCACTGGGAAACACAAAGACAGCGAACTATTGCAGATATCAGTGTCCCAAAACACAGTCAGCCATCATATGGCACTTGTCCTGCCTACATGCTCTCCTGCTCCTCAAAATAAAGTTTGACAGTTGACAAATTTCTGCCATATGCTTAGAACCCTAATTAGCCTTTATACCATCTCATCATTTAGTCTGAGAGGAAACAAAAATATTCTTAGGTATATGTGTGAGACTGTCCTCAGAGACCAAATAATCCGACCTGAAAATAATAATCCTGGTGAAAACAGAAATAAAACAACAGAAAATACTTCAAAACACTTCCAAGTAATATCCAATAGAGCCTTGCTATGTTCATTTCCTTCTTCATGGGTAGTGCAGGTAGTAAAGAATCTGTCTGCCAGTGCAAAGACACAAAAGATATGAGTTTGATTCTTGGATCAAGAAGATCTCTTGGAAGAGGAAATGGTAACCCATGCCAGTGTTCTTGCTTTGGAAATCCCATGGACAGAGAAACCTGGTGGGCTGCAGCTCTTAGGGTTGCAAAGAGTTGGACACTACTGCTACCGAGCACAGTAGCATATTAATTTCCTAAGGCCCCCATAACCAATTACCACAAACTGAGTGGCTTAAAACAACATTCAATAAATTAGTGTAAAATAATGAGTATTAATGAAGATCATATGTATTTTTAAATTCTTAGTAAATATAATCATATATAAGTATATATAATATATATACAAAATTATGTTGATAACATACCAGTTCAGTTCAATTCAGTTGCTCAGTCGAGCCCGACTCTTTGTGAACACATGAATCACAGCACGCCAGGCCTCCCTGTCCATCACCAACTCCTGGAGTTCACTCAAACTCATGTCCATCGAGTCAGTGATGCCATCCAGCCATCTCATCTTCTGTTGTCCCCTTCTCCTCCTGCCCCCAATCCCTCCCAGCATCAGGGCCTTTTCCAATGAATCAACTCAAAAAATAAAATAAAAAAAAAAAATAAATAAAACAACAGAAATTAATTTCACCACAGTTCAGGAAGCTAAAAGTTCAAGTTATCATTAGGGTATGTGCCCTATGAAGGCTGTAGGGAATAATCCTTTTTTGACTTTCCCTAGCTTCTGGACACTCATGGTAGTCCTTGGTGTTCTTTGGCCTATGACTTGATCATTCTAATCTCTGCTTCTGTCTTTACAAGGACATTTTCTGTGTGTATATAACTGTGTGTCCTTTCCACTTCCCGTAAGAACACCAATCACTGGATTTAGAGAAAATTTTAATTCTTGTGACTTCATCTCAATCTAACTAATGATGTCAATCTAACTAATGATGTCGTCAAACTAATGATGTCATCTCAATCTAACTAATGATGTCTGTAACTAATGATATCTGTTCCAAATATATTCTGAACTTCCATCTGAATATAAGTTCTCAGCTCATTACACTTGTGAAGGTAAATATTGTAACAGAATGGAAAGAAGACTATCAGGGAATAGGAAGGAATACATACATTTTAAAAATATATCTAATTAAAGAAAAAATTAAATCTAAAAGTTGAGATAAGAATATCAGAGTACCTCTGGGCATACAACTAAGAAACAAAGCAGTAAGTCATGAGAGAGAAAAATATTATAATTTACTTTAAAAAATGGGCAATCATTCCAATGAATAGACATTATTTAGATTAATCCAACTAATAAGGCTTTTGGAGGTATCATCTAAAATTTTCGTATTGTAAACCTGTAATTTTAGAAAGATCAGTTAATAGAATAATTATAAAGATTAACTAATAGTTCCAGAAATCCAAATAATAGGAAATCTAAAAAGATAAGAAGAAAAAATTGGAAAATTATTAAATGAAGAAAAAAACAACCTCTTATAGTGCTATGAATCTTCAAACAGAAATATTCTATGATTTATTGTTAGACTCAGTGAACAAATTAAGGAAAATTTTCTAAACATTTCTTAGAGAAAAAACAAGTCAGTTGCAAAGAAATGAGAAACTGTAAAATTTTTATCATAAAACTGGATGCTATAATTCCACTGACATTTGCCTTCAGATTTCTAACAGTAAATTTTTTTTCAGTTAAAAATTCCATAAACCATCTATCAAGTTCAGGAATGGAATAAGTATATTTCAAACTATTTCAGAAAGCTTCCCCCCATGCACTTTCACTGAAAGGTATTTCAACTTATACTACAATACAGTTTAATTTAAACAAACATAAAAGTTTTTATTGAGGTGGTGACACAATGTGACATTTAAGCTAAAATATGAATAACAAGATATTGATCATATAAAAATTCAGGGAAGAATATTCTAGGCAGAGGATACTTGGCTAGTTATGTAAAGAAGTTGTATAGCATGGCCACATGGTCAGATTTGGTGTGGATAAGGAGTGGAAGTTTCAGAAGAGTGAAAGTACTTAGAATGAGTAAACAATAAGAAAAAAGTTGATAAATTGGATTCTGAGAACCAGTAAGAGCTCATATGAAGTTAATTTGCCACTGAACTAATTTATATAGTCCCACTTCACTGAAAATAAAGATATACTCTACCCAACTGTCAATTTATCCAGTCATTCTCTAATCAGGATTGAAGGATTGAATAATGAGAATCATTGGTACAAAAACTATGTAAAGACATTACTGCAAGTGATTTCAATAAAAACCTTTATCCTCTTTTTTTTTTTAATCAACAAAACACTTTAAATTACAGCCTGAAAACACACATGCTTAAGATGCCACAGTGATTAAGAATACAGTTTAATTCGATTTAATACGATATTAGCTGATTCAAAATTTCAGATTCACTACTCCCAAATAACAAAATAAGATATGAATTTAGTAGATGGGGAGATAAGATTTCATATATTACCGTGATTTCATAAATACACAACTTTAAAACAAGCTCTGATAAATGTACATATTCTTCCGTATGGTTCAAAAGAAAATGTTGAAACTGAGTAATTTGTCTTTTAAAATCCAACAGCAATCAATTCAACTTTGTACCTGGGCTAGTCTACCATATTTTAGATTTTTCTTGCTTCCAAGATTTCTAATTGATTTTCTTTTTCACATTGGGAGAAGGAATGCCTGTTTTTTAAATCAAATATTTAATACCATTTCTTCTTTTTTAACTATTTATTTTATATTGGAGTAGAGTTGATTAATAATATGTTGTTAGTTATATATTTACATGTACCTATTCTTAGTTGGGAGTTTAGGTTGACAGGTACACACTATTATTTAAAATGGATAATCAACATCTATTGGATCATAGAAAATGCAAGGGAATTCCAGAAAAATATCTACTTCTGCTTCATTGACTATGCTAAATCCTTTGACTGTGTGAAAGTGAAAGTGAAATCGCTCAATCATGTCCGACTCTTTGTGACCCCATGGACTGTAGCCTACCGGTCTCCTCAGTCTATGGAATTTTCCAGGCAAGAATACTGGAGTGGGTTGCCATTTCCTTCTCCAGATCACAGCAAACTGAGGAAAACTCTTAAAGAGATGGAAATACTAGACCACTTTACATCCCTCCTGAGAAACTTCTATGCAGAGCACATCATGCGAAATGCTGGGCTGCATGAAGCTCAAGATGAAATCAGGATTGCTGGGAAAAATATCAATAACCTCAGATATGCAGATGAAACCACCCTTATGGCAAAAAGCAAAGAGTAACTAAAGAGCCCCTTGATGAAGGTGAAAGCGAAGAGTGAAAAACTTGGTTTAAAACTCAACATTCAAAAGACTAAGATCACATCATCCAGTTCCATCACTTCATGGCAAACAGAGGGGGAAAAATGGAAACAGTGACAGACTGTATTTTCTTAGGCTCAAGAATCACTGCAGATGGTGACTGCAGGCATGAAATTAGGTTCAGGATGGGGAACACGTGTATACCTGTGGCGGATGCATGTTGATATATGGCAAAACCAATACAGTAATTGTAAAGTTAAAAAATTAAATTAAATTAAATTAAAAAAAATAAATAAAAGATGCTTGCTCCTTAGAAGAAAAGCTATGACAAATCTGACAGAGTATTAAAAAAGCAGAGACATCACTTTGCCAACAAAGGTCCATCTAGTCAAAGCTATGTTTTGTTGTTTGTTTGTTTTTTCCAGTAGTCATGTATGGATGTGAGAGGTGGACCATAAAGAAAGCTGAGCACTGAAGAATGCATGATTTAGAAATACAATGCTGGAGGACTCTTGAGAGTCCCTTGGACTGCAAGATCAAACCAGTCAATCCTAAAGGAAATCAACCCTTAATATTCATTGGAAGGACTGATGCTGAAACTGAAGCTCCAACATTTTGGCCACCTATTGCAAAGAGCCGACACATTGGAAAAGACCCAGCTGCTGGGTAAGATTGAAGGCAGAAGAAAAAGGGGATGACAGAAAATTAAATGGTTGGATGGTATCACTGATTCAATGGGCATGATTTTGAGCAAACTCTGGGACATATTGAAGGACAAGGAATCCTGGCATGCTGTAGTCCACAGAGCCGCAAAGAGTCAGACGTGACTTAGTGACTAACCAACAACAATGAATATATAATTTTTACTTCATATATATAGGTAATAAATAACTCAGTTGGTCACTCAGTCTTGTCTTACTCTGTTATCCCACCATGCTCCTCTGTCTGTGAAATTCTCTAGGCAAGAAAACTGGAGTAGGTGCCCATTCTCTTCTCCAGGGTATTTTCCCCACCCCAGGATCGAACTTGAATCTCCCACAGATTCTATATGATATATATAAAACAGACTAGAATATATGTATCCATATGTGCATGTATTTTATCCATTGAGCCACCAGAGGAGAGAATATATATATATATATATGTGTGTATATATAACACAAGTATTATATGAATATGATATATATAAAACAGACTAGAATATACGTATGCATATGTGTATGTATTTTATCCATTGAGCCACCAGAGGAGAGAATATATATACATGTGTGTATATATAACACAAGTATTATATGAATATGATATATATAAAACAGACTAGAATATATGTATGCATATATGTATGTATTTTATCCATTGCCCAACACTGAATTTGCTTTCATGTTTGGCTATTGTGAATAATGCTGCAACAAGCATGGAAATGCAGGTATTTCTTCAAGACTGTGGTTTCATTTCCTCATATATATATATGCCCAGGAGTGGTATTGCTGTATCATATGGCAGCTCTATTTTTAATTTTTTGAGGGTCCTCCATATTGTTTTCACAGTGACCATACCAATTTACATTCTGCCCAATAGTGCATAAGGGTTCTTTTCCTAATATATTCTCAGTAGCATTTGTTATCTTTTGTCTTTTTGATAATAGCCATTTTAAGAGATGTGAGGATTTTGGCTTTGATTTTATTTCCCCTAATGATTAGTGATGTTGAGCACCTTTAAATGCACCTGTTGGCAGTGCATTCTTGAGACAGAATTCCATACGGCAGATCAAGAAGTCTGAAAAATCAGGTAGGGGCCCCATGTTGTAGCCTCCAGGGCAAAAACCATGAACTTACAGATATTCAAGCTGGATTTAGAAAAGGCAGAAGAACCAGAGATCAAATTACCAACATCTGCTGGATCATTGAAAAAGCAAGAGAGTTCCAGAAAAACATCTACTTTTGCTTTATTGGCTATGCCAATTGATTGTGTGGATCACAATACACTGTGGAAAATTCTTGAAGAGATGGGAATACCAGACCACCTAAACTTCCTCCTGATAAATCTGTATGCAGGTCAAAAAAAGACAACAGTTAGAATAGGACATGGAACATCAGACTGGTTCCAAATCAAGAAAGGAGTATGTCAAGGCTGTAAATTGTCACCCTGCTTATTTAACTTATATTCAGAATACATCATGTGAAATGTCAGGCTGGATGAAGCAAAAGCTGGAATCAAGATTGCCTGGAGAAACATCAGTAACCCCAGATATGCAGATAACATGCTTGTGGCAGAAAGCAAAGAGGAACTAAAGAGCCTCTTGATAAAACAGGAAGAGGAGAGTGAAAAAATTGGCTTAAAGCTCAACATTCAGAAAACGAAGATCATGGCATTTGGTCCTGTCACTTCATGGTAAATAGATGGGGAAACAATGGAAACAGTGACAGACTTTATTTTTGGGGGCTCCAAATTCACTGCAGATGGTAACTGCAGCCATGAAATTAAAAGATGCTTGCTCCTTGGAAGAAAAGCTATGACCAACCTAGACAGCATATTAAAAAGCAGAGACATTACTTTACAAACAAATGTCTGTCTAGTCAAAGCTATGGTTTTTCCAGTAGTCATGTATGGATGTGAGAGTTGAACTCTAAAGAAAGCTGAGTGCCGAAGAATTGATGCTTTTGAACTGTGGTGTTGGAGAAGATTCTTGGGAGTCCCTTGGACTGCAAGGAGATCCAACCAGTTCATCCTAAAGGAAATCAGTCCTGAATATTCATTGGAAGTACTGATGCTGAAACTCCAGTAATTTGGCTACCTGATGCAAAGAACTGACTCATTGAAAAAGACCCTGATGCTGGGAAAGATTGAAGGTGGGAGGAGAAGGGGTTGACAGAGGATGAGATGGTTGGATGGCGTCACTGACACAGTGGACATGAGTTTGTGTAGGCTCCAGAGTTGGTGATGGACAGGGAAGACTGGCATGCTGCAGTCCATGGGGTCGCAAAGAGTCAGACACAACTGAGCAACTGAACTGAATTACACAAAACCTCCCCACATTGTTATTGTTCAGTGGCTAAGTCATGACCCCAGGTACTGAAGCATGCCAGGCTTCCCTGGCCTTCACTGTCTCCTGGAGTGTGCCCAAACTCATGTCCACTGGGTCAGTGATGCCATCCAACTATTTCATTCTCTGTCTCCCCTTCTCCTCTTGCCTTTAATCTTCCCTGGCATCAGGGCCTTTTCCAATTTGTCTGCTCCTCGCATCAGGTGGCCAAATTATTGGAGATTCAGCTTCACCATCAGTTCCCACAATGGATACTCCGGGCTGATTCCTTTAGGACTAACTGGGTTGATCTCATTGCAGTCCAAGAGACTCTCAAGAGTCTTCTCCAGCACCACAGTTTGAAAACATCAATTCTTCACTGCTCTGCCTTCTTTATGGTCCAGCTCTTACATCTGTACATGACTACTGGGACTGTGGACTTTCATCGGCAAAGTGGTATGTCTGTTTTTTAGTACACTGTCTAGGTTGGTCATAGCTTTTCTTCCAAGGAACAAGCATCTTTTGATTTTTCTGTGGCTACAATCATCATCCACAGTGATTTTGGAGCCCACGAAAATAAAGTTTGTTACTGTTTGCTTTTTCCCCCTCTATTTGCATGAATGTGGCACTTGTGGAAAAGAACCCACCTGCCAATGCAGGAGATTGAAGAGACGTGGGTTCGATCCCTCCATCAGGAAGATCCCCTGGTGGAGGGCATGAAAACCCACTCCAGTATTCTTGCCTGTAGAATCCCAAGGATGGAAAAGACTGGTAGACTGTAGTCCACAGGGTTGCAAAGAGTCAGACACCACTGAAGTGACTTAGCACCATGGGACCAGATGCCATGATCTTCATTTTTTGAATGTTGAGTTTTAAGCCAGCTTTTTCACTCTCCTCTTTCACTCTCATCAAGGCTCTTATTTCCTCTTCACTCTCTGCCCTTAGAGTGATATCATATGCTTATCTGAGGCTGTTGATATTTCTCCTAGCAATCTTGGTTCCGGCTTGTGATCCTTCCAGCCTGGCATTTTGCATGGTGTTTGCTGCATGTAAGTTAAATAAGCAGGCTGACAATATACAGCCTTGATATACTCCTTTCCCAATTTTGAACCAGTCCATTGTTCCATGTCCAGTTCAAACTGCTGCTTCTTGGGGGAGGAGCCAAGATGGCGGAGCAGTAGGACGGGGAGAACACTTTCTCCCCCACAAATTCATCAAAAGAGCATTTAAAAGCCAAGTAAATTCCACAAAACAACTTCTGAATGCCGGCAGAGGACATCAGGCACCCAGAAAAGCAACCCAAGTCTTCGAAAGGAGGTAGGAAAAAATATAAAAGACAAAAAAAGAGACAAAATAGGGAGGGACGGAGTTCCATCCCGGGAAGGGAGTCAAACTGCTGCTTCTTGACCTACATACAACTTTCCCACATTATGACAAGTAATTTAATTTACTCAAAGTCTACTGATATAAACATTAATTATATCTAAAAATATTATCACAGAAAGTTATACACTGATATTTGATTTAAAAAATTGGACATCATGTCCACAGAAAATTGACGCCTAAAATTAGCCATTATGATATATAATAGGAAAAATACCCTTAAGTTTTAAAATTGAAATGAATACTTAAGTAGAACGAATTTTGTTCTAAACCTCATAAATATTAGCTCCTTTATTCACCACACATCTCTATAAGGTTATAACTACCATTTCCCCTTCTTTAAAGATTTGAGGGAGGAGGTTAGTTAATAACTTGTTCAAGATGAAAATAGAGAGCTAGGATTCAAACTCAGTCTTGCTTCAGCTATCATACTGTATTGCCTCTTGGATGATCAAGCCTAAACAATTGTCTCTTAACAGCAGAAGTAAAAATTTAGGAGTTCTCTGCCCTTCTCATTAAAGGATATACACACAGATGATGTGTGAATGTCTACGAGGCCTACTCCATCTATATTCCATTGTCGTTTCCACGTGATCAAAAAGTTGAAGCACAAATGGTTGAGCTAAGTCACTGTTCCATCCTTCATATTTTAAATTATTATCAACATTTTAAAATACAAGGATATCCTTAGAATAGACTGGGAAAAAAATAAAACCAAAATGGAAGCCGCTGAATAGTAGCAGAGGGTTCGCACTGCATCAGTCTCCACTTAAATAGCTTTGGTTGCCCAAATGTTACACTCTTGCTAAAACAAAGTACAATATTTATCTTTTGTATGTTTAAATCATTGTGTTCTTATTGTTTAGAATGAAGATAGACACTTGATTGTGTTTATTTCTTTACTTAGGGGTGACTGACGTTGCCAGCAATCCAATCTGTCCTCCTACAGAAGAAGTAAAAGTACCTGATGGCTCCATATTTGTCTGCATATAAAGTTCACTGAGTATGAAAACCTCTTGCTTTTCTTCTTTTATATTTGTTCTATTGTGTGCCTGCAGTGTTCTCAATCTCTTTTTCCTGGATCCTCAATTTAGATTTTTTTAAAAATTTCCATTTATTTTCTGGGGGAGCATTTCAACTCACACTGACAATCTAAACTTATGTTTCATTCACTTTGACTAACAGAAGATATTTATTTTCTTTACTACTTTAGTTAGCAATTTGCTGACCCCCGAGTTTATAATATCAGAGGTGCTGGCAGGAAATACACACAATGACATCACCCTCAAAATCCACTAGAGCCATATGTTACCTCTTCCAAATTGAAAACACTTCATCATGCCAGATACAAATTGAGTGTATTGTGCTTCCCAAGTTTGCTTTTATATTTTCTGAAAGTCAAGTTCATCTGGTGGTTATATTCTGACAGCAGAGCTTCTTGTATTCCCATGTGGCATTGTATAGACATCATAGATTTACAGTGTGTTGAAATGGACACAACTGACTCCTGTGTTTTTGTTCAATGATAAAGACAGTATGACTAAAGCAAACTTTTTCAAGTGTTTATAAACTAGTAACACATGGCATGAAGTGGTTCCACTCATTTTCTTGTATCAGCATGTTTTTTAGTACAAGATGGAAATTAGGTAATAAAATATACTAGTCATCAAAGATACACACTTCTTAATTTAAAACATGGTGAAGTTCCTCAGATTTCAGAATGAATCCTAGGAACCAAACAGTAAACAAATAATTAAAAGCCAAATATTCTCTTAGTTTGTTCTGAGTGTATAACTTAATCATATACCCATTGGCCATTTCTGTTTGTTACCACTGAGACAATATTTTTAATTTTTTTCTACATAATTTGTGTGCATTTTAGTGAAATATATCTAAAGAATGGATAGAATATCTTTTTGGCCTTTAAAAAAAATTCTGATCATTTCTTATGAAGAATCAACTACTATTTAATCAATACTAATTATATGGCTGGGGATTCCCTGGTGGCTCAGATAGAAAAGAATCTGCCTGCAACACAAGAGACTCAGGTTCAACCCCAGGGGTCAGGAAGATCCCCTGGAGAAGGGAATGGCAACCACTTCAGTATTCTTGCCTGGAGAATTCCATGGACAGAGGAGTCTGGTGGGCTGCTGACTGATACTGGAAACTTTTAAAAGAATTGTCGTAATGGAATGACGAGTAAAACAAATCTTCCTTGAGGGACTCATCTGCTTCTACCTTTTGCCTAAACTCTCTCCTCTTAAATGGCTTTTTATCACCTATTTTTGCAATCTTGCCACATGTTCTCTTCATGCAGCCTGAATGATCTTTATAAGAGAGAAACATCTGATCAAGTGACAATTCTGGCACACTCCATTTGTGGCTTTTCATGGACTTTAGAATAAAAGTTGAAATTCCTGACACTACATACATGTTCTGATTCCTGTAATGTCTCCAGCCTCAAATGATCATCTCTGAATGTCCAGTGTATTGGCCTCTACCCACATTCATCCACAATCAGCTTGTATTAAACCTTCAAATTTCAGCACAAATGTCACTTTCCCAAGAAAGTTTTTCTGACCTATTAGATTAGAACAGAGTTCTCAATTTTGTGCCATTCTTTGTGTGTGTGTGTGTGTGTGTGTGTGTGTGTATGTGTGTGTGTGATATTAGTTTTTTGTGTGATATTACTCATCATAGTTGTAGGGACATGAAAAAAGTATTGATCAAAAAAATATAGATCAAGAGCCAGTCATCTCAAAAAACTATAGGTCCATGAAGGCAGGTTTTTGGTCTACTTTTTGTGATTTTCTATAACCCAGGCACAGTCATCATACAGGAAGAATATGAACTTTTGGGATTCTAAACCACTCACTCAAGGTTATGTAGGTATAAATAGTGGAACCAGGAATTATGTCCAAGACTATTTGACTAAATTCCTAAGCTAATAAATGTGTGATTTCACCTCAAACACTAATTGGTCATGATATATTTCTTTTAAACTGCCTTGCTGTAGACAGAGTGATTTTAATCTGTGCTCATTAATTAAAATTTCAATGCTAAAATAGTTGTCTAACTGGGATTTCCTAATCTGAAAGTGAAAGTTGCTCAGTCATGCCCAACTCTTTGTAACTCCATGGACTATACAGTCTATGGAACTCTCCAGGCCAGAATACTGGAGTGGGTAGCCCTTTCCTCCTCCAGGGGATCTTCCCAACCGAGGGATCGAACCCATGTCTCTTGAATTGCATGCAGATTCTTTACCAACTGAGTTATCAGGGAAACCCCTAATCTAAGAATGGCTACTTAGATCAGAAACCTAACACACCTGAAGCTTCAGCTATCATATTCACATAATACTTCACATTTACGCGTAATACATTCACATTGGTTAGTAGGTAGCACATTGAAGAATACTTTCTATTGTTCGTTAAAAATATATTCAAGCTATGAATTTTGGTTAAAATATCTTAAAGACACTGTCTAGTCTTGCATGAACTGGGCAGCAAACTCTAGTGAGATGTGTAGTGCAATATTAGGGTTATATCTCTAAGTTCCTTCCCCCCAAATCATTGATGTAGGAGGATTTATGAATGCTGAATTCAGAGAATAAGAGTAATAAAATACCACCTCTAGTGAGCTTTTAGTGTAAGAGTATGGATGGAGCCCCAGAGAAGGATAAAGTCCTGGAACTTCCTAGAGCTCACAATATAGACATCCTGAACTAGTTTGTGCATTAGTATTTGCATGAGGCAGAGTATGGTCTTCAAACTGCTTTTTTTATAACCTCTAGTGAGGTTTGGTCATCTGTCTCTAATCTCCAAAATCTTTAGGAAAAATCATTATCCTCCATGTGCAAAAACAAACAAATTCAGATGAGGGTTAACTTACTGTGTCAAAAGCCCTGGGCTAAATGCACAGTAGGACAATCAACCAATATAGATCCTCATAAAGAAAGAACAAATTGGTAGGAGAGATTTAAGGTTTGTTGAATTTTAAATCTATTTTGAAAATCTAACTGAGAACATTTGAGTTAGACACATGTACAGAACTAAAAAAGCTCTATTCAGAGATTGAAAAATATTAGTAAACAAGAATATATAGAAGCAGCTATACTCTCCAGGGGAACTATTTTTAATAAGAAAAGATAATGGCCAGAAACCACGAGTTACCAATAAGATGACTGCTTTCCCAGAGTTAAAGACTATGTCCTCTTTTTTTAATGGAAGTACTTTAAATAGTATGTCATTTTTCAAAGTACTTAATAAATATTTGTATAAATAAATAAATCAACTTAGAAAAAATTAAGAGAGGATTATTTGGTCTTTATTACTAAACAGAGGGCTTCCCTGATAGCTCAGCTGATAAGGAATCCACCTGCAATGCAGAAGATCCCAGTTTGATTCCTGGGTTGGGAAGATCCCTGGAGTAGGTAAAGGCTGCCCATTTCAGAATTCTTGGGTTTTCCTGGTGGTTCATATGGTAAAAACCTGCCTGCAATGCGGGAGACCTAGGTTTGATCCCTGGATTGGGAAGATCCCATGGAGGAGGGCATGACAACCCATTTCAGTATTCTTGTCTGAAGAATCTCATGAACGGAGGAGCCTGATGAGCTGCACACTCCAACATTCTTGCCTGGAGAATCCCATGGACAAAGGCGCCTGGCAGGTTGCAGTCCATGGGGTCACAAAGAGTCAGACATGACTGAGCGACTAAGCATACTCACACTAAGCATAAAAGTCTGATGGAAAAGTCTGTGCAGGAAAGGAGTCATTTTTATGATATTATATTGCTTTGATTATAAAAGTCTTGATTTTGTATAGCAGTAAACACCTTTTCATTTGTATTTGATACTTTAGATGCACTGTTGAAATATTTCATTTACTGGCTCAAGTGTATTTGGAAGGAGTTGTATTTTAAATTGAAAAAATGTTTCTCCATTCTGCATTTATTATTGTAAGATAGAATTCATGTGAGAAATCTAGTTTAGTTCAGATCTTAAAAGGAAAAAATCCTATGCACAAATTATTTCACAGTGAAAATTCATTTCCTTAAACTGGTGTGTATATTTAATCCTCAATAGGCATTTTAAGAAATATTATTGATATAACTAAACAGAGTTCTGAACTGGATAATGAGAAATGGAAAAAGTCCAAGGGAAAAAAAAAAACTATTAAAAGATAAAGTTGTTTTTATAATTTTCAAATTATTAAAAATAACTGTTGTATTTTAGCATCCAAACTGCCTATCTATAGAAAATTATACTTGCATGAGTGTAGGCAAATTATTCATAGCATTAACAGAGTAATACATCTAGCATACATGTGAAAAAAATTAGTTTCTGTCAATCTGTTATAGACCTAGAAAAAGTATTTAATTATTAGTGTACCAATATACTTCAGTATAAGTCAGTCTCACATAAAAGCTTGTTCAATTGCATGGATCTAAATGTTTACATAACTCTGAAAGTCTAAGATAACAGACTAAATTTAGCATGCCCTTAAGTTATGGAGGACATTGTTATATTATTTTGCTAATCCTTTAGACTGTATGATTTTAAGATCTACATAATTATAAAGAAAATATATTTTTATTTTAATTTTTACCACAGTTCAGGTCAGTTCAGTGGCTCAGTCGTGTCTGACTCTTTGTGACCCCATGAATCGCAGCACGCCAGGCCTCCCTGTCCATCACTAACTCCCGGAGTTCACTCAGACTCATGTCCATCGAGTCAGTGATTCCATCCAGCCATCTCATCCTCTGTCGTCCCCTTCTCGCCTTGCCCCCAATCCCTCCCAGCATCAGAGTCTTTTCCAGTGTGTCACCTCTTCGCATGAGGTGGCCAAAGTGCTGGAGTTTCAGCTTTAGCATCATTCTTTCCAAAGAAATCCCAGGGCTGATCTCCTTCAGAATGGACTGGTTGGATCTCCTTGCAGTCCAAGGGACTCTCAAGAGTCTTCTCCAACACCACAGTTCAAAAGCATCAATTCTTTGGTGCTCAGCTTTCTTCACAGTCCAACTCTCATATCCATACATGACCACTGGAAAAACCATAGCCTTGACTAGACGGACCTTTGTTGGCAAAGTAATGTCTCTGCTTTTGAATATGCTATCTAAGTTGGTCATAACTTTTCTTCCAAGGAGTAAGCATCTTTTAATTTCATGGCTGCAGTCACCATCTGCAGTGATTTGGAGCCCCCAAAAATAAAGTCTGACACTGTTTCCACTGTATCCCCATCTATTTCCCATGAAGTGATGGGACCAGATGCCATGATCTTAGTTTTCTGAATATTGAGTTTTAAGCCAACTTTTTCACTCTCCTCTTTCACTTTTATCAAGAGGCTTTTTAGTTCCTCATCACTTTCTGCCATAAGGGTGGTGTCATCTGCATATCTGAGGTTATTGATATTTCTCCCAACAATCTTGATTCCAGCTTGTGCTTCTTCCAGGCCAGCGTTTCTCCTGATGTACTCTGCATATAAGTTAAATAAGCAGGGTGACAGTATACAGCCCTGACGTACTGCTTCTCCTATTTGCAACCAGTCTGTTGTTCCATGTCTAGTTCTAATTGTTGCTTCCTGATCTGCATATGGGTTTCTCAAGAGGCAGGTCAGCTGGTCTGGTATTTCCATCTCTTTCAGAATTTTCCACAGTTTATTGGGATCCACACAGTCAAAGGCTTTGGCATAGTCAATAAAGCAGAAATAGATGTTTTTCTGGAACTCTCTTGTTTTTTCCATGATCCAGCAGATGTTGTCAATTTGATCTCTGGTTCCTCTGCCTTTTCTAAAACCAGCTTGAACATCTGGAAGTTCACAGTTCACATATTGCTGAAGCCTGGCTTGGAGAATTTTGGGCATTACTTTACTAACGTGTGAGATGAGTGCAATTGTGCGGTATTTTGAACATTCTTTGGCATTGCCTTTCTTTGGGATTAGAATGAAAACTGACCTTTTCCAGTCCTGTGGCCGCCGCTGAGTTTTCCAAATTTGCTGGCATATTGAGTGCAGCACTTTCACAGCATCATTTTTCAGGATTTGAAAAAGCTCAACTGGAATTCCATCACCTCCACTAGCTTTGTTTGTAACCATCTTCTTAAGGCCCACTTGACTTCACATTCCAGGATGTTTGGCTCTAGGTGAGTGATCACACCATCATGATTATCTTGGTCATGAAGATCTTTTTTGTACGGTTCTTCTGTGTATTCCTGCCACCTCTTCTTAATATCTTCTGTTTCTCTTAGGTCCCTACCATTTCTGTCCTTTATCGAGCCCATTTTTGCATGAAATGCTCCCTTTGTATCTCTAATTTTCTTGAAGAGATCTCTAGTCTTTCCCATTCTGTTGTTTTCTTCTATTTCTTTGCACTGATCACTGAGGAAGGCTTTCAGTGTGTATAATCAGTACTGTTATTTGTTCCCGTGTACGGTTTTACTGAGATGTGCCTAGCACCATGCCAGAGGACTGGAGTGAAAAAGTGAATAAAAAGAAATATTTGATCTTTTCCCTCAAGGAACTTACACATGGAAGTATCTTTAGTAGAATGATTTTGGTGTGATTTTAAGCCCAAAGCCTGTATATTTGAATTACCTGTACTCAGAAATCCATCTCCGATATTTTCAGTTTTACAGAAGCTTGATGTGTAAATTGAATTAATATTTTAATGTCTGATCAAAAGAGAAACTTGATTTTGAACATTGTTGAATGGTTTCCATTCATAAAGGGTTGAACAATAACTCTGGTTATCTATTACTGTGTAACAAATCACTCCATAACTAAATGGCGTCAGCCACACGTTGGCATTTGCTGTGGGTGCTTGCCATCCACCTCCACAAGGATTAAATCATTTGCTGCTGCCTCTGCTGACCCTCAACAACCTGTGAAGGAGCTCAGCTTGGAGAGCAGAAATGAGTCACTCTTCCCAGGTGGCCCTAGTGGTAAAGAACCCACCTACCAATGCTGGAGACATAAGAGATACAGGTTCAGTCCCTGGGTTCAGAAGATCCCCTGGAGAAGGACACGGCAACCCACTCCAGCATTCTTGCCTGGAGAATTCCATGGACACAGGAATCTGGTGGGCTACAGTCCATAGGGTCCAAAAGAATTGGACATAACCGAAGCAGCACTTTCACTTCACTTCTTTAGATTCAGTGGGAGAGGGCATAAACCATACATCTTGATACGAGGAGGGTCCATTTCTGGCTATGTTGGGAAATATACATATTCTTTCTATTTAACACTTTCAGAAGTTATTATTTGTGAAAATGGTTAGCCCTCCAGAGCTAGAATAATATAATTTTTGAATTCTGTGCTGTGTGCTTGTGCTATTCAGTATATGAGCTATGTTTTGTCAAAGTTGAAAAATATTCATTTTATCTTGATATCTATTTGTGCAACAAACATAACCAGGTTAATTTCCATAAGGTCACTTGGCATGAAGGTGTTTGGGAGCTGTCTATAAAGATGGAGTATCCATTGTATAGTAGCTATTTATTTGGGATCAAAGTCTCTGAGTTTAAATAACAGATTGGAAAATAACTTGGAAGAGTTAATTTCTTTGTTTTCCAATTTCCTCATCATTATGCTGGAGGCCAAATTAATACTAAACCTAGGGTTTCTGTGAGGATTAAATGAGGCAGCATAACTTTAGGCACTTAGCACACAGCCTTGTACTTGGAAAGAGCACAGCCAGCAGGATCATTTCCTGGGTCAGCAATACGATTTCTTTAGCAAGAGGAATTCTATTAAAGAGCACAGATAATGACAAGGATTCAGCCAATTTTGCACATTCTTCAGATTTGAAAGAAAGGCATCTATACAAACAAGAGCCTACTGAAAACAATTTTCTCACCTTATCTTTGGCTAGACTTATTTGAAGCAAAACGAACCCCAATATCACTGAGAACAAAGGCTGGGTTCATAGACTATCTTAGCGATTGGCTCTGATTCCTATGTGTTTACTCTTTATTTGTCTCTATGGTTGAGTCGGGCTGGGCCAAATAGGCTCTGAATTTTCATTTGATCTACAGAAGTCAATGGCTAAGCATTTTCTTTATAAAGTTAGACTATTACAATGTTTCACTCCAAATATTCAGTTGGTTGAAGTTTACAGGGTGAATTTAGCAAATGTAGATCAGCCTGATTGAGACTGCATACCTGGTGGGTACAGGTAGAAAAGACTCCAAGACTCAAAAATGTGGGTTCCATAAGGCAGCTCCTTGGAGAAGGCAATGGCACTCCACTCCAGTACTCTTGCCTGGAAAATCCCATGGATGGCGGAGCCTGGTAGGCTGCAGTCCATGGGGTCGGGAAGAGTCAGACACGACTGAGTGACTTTACTTTCACTTTTCACTTTCATGCATTGGAGAAGGAAATGGCGGCCCACTCCAGTGTTCTTGCCTAGAGAATCCCAGGGACGGGGCAGCCTGGTGGGCTTCCGTCTATGGGATCGCACAGAGTCGGACACGACTGAAGCGACTTAGCAGCAGCAGCAGCAAGGCAGCTCCTAAGCTTGCCAGCAAAGCTTGCCATATGGAGCTGCCTTATGGAACCCAAATTTTTGAAATAGTGAATCACATCTGTAATCGGCAAGTGCCTTACACTATAGTTTGGCATCATTAAAGTCTTTAATGCCATCTGGAAAGGAAAAGAGCAAAAGGTTTCCTAGTAGGTGGCTTATAAAACTCTTAAGATATTTAGTGATCACATGTAATGTTTAAAATATTTAAGGCACATTTAAAGGAGCTATTTGAAGCACTCCAAATGGTTACCTCTCCTAATTCACCAAGTACTTGCAAGATTAGGTTTTTAACAAGCAAGACTGGTTTTGATTTATGAAGTGCAAAAAAAGAACCTGAAAAAAATATCTACTTGAAATTTTGTTTCTTTTTAAAAAGACCTGAAAGAAGGTTTTGTAAAAAAAAATAAAATAAAAATAAAATAACATGAATTCTCTTGAGCTAATATTTTACATGCCAAGTAGAGCCCAAGGCTCATTTTTACAGCTGTTTTATGAGTCTTTAAAATAGTAATTTATAATGGAAAAAGTGACACAACCTTAATTATAACATGATGTACCAGGTATTATAATGAGCAAAGATATTTTTCTCAAACATGTATAGCATTTAATTTCTGCTAAAAGGCTAGGGGTATGTTCCTTATGATTATAATTCTCATTTATGCCTAGATCCATTTCTACAGAGTTTCTTTTCTTAATAACTATTATCTTCCCTTTATTTCTCTTTTTCTCAGTGAAATGCTGCAGCAAAATATTCTTGAAAAATGAGACTTCTAGTCTAACTACATCATAATATCAAAATATTATCAAATAATACAACTTGCAAAATTCAACAAATTACACTATGACAATTATTTCCTGATTTTATTTTATAACTGCCTATTTTGTCTACTGATAATAGGCTCTGAGGTAGCACTAGCATAACCTCTCTAACAATAGGCATTGGTCATCTAGCAGAGGAGTTTGCTGCAGGGGGCATAAATGCTCTGAGAAACCTTGATTCCCCAGGTGCTAAGATACTGAGAAGAGAAGGACAAACAGGAAAGAGACCTTGATTCCTAAAGTAGAAGACAATTCCCATTGGTCCATCTACATCCCTGACCCAGGGATCGAACACAAGTCTTCTGCATTGCAGGCAGATTCTTTACCATCTGAGCTATCAGGGAAGCCAGGTAGATAATGAGTTAATGTCATACTAATGCACATCCTGCAATGTGTCTTTTTCTCCTTTAAAAAGATGATATATTCCCCATTCCTATAATTTCTAAAATAGAAATGATTTTATGGAGAGCTTTGGTGTGAAGATGGTACTCATTTCTTTCTATAGAAAAAACTGTTAAACTATGATTATATTTATGTAATATGATAATTCCCTTTGTTTGTCATCCCTAAATATAAAATAAAAATATGGTCCACTTAATAATCTTGTCTTGGATCTTGTACGTGGTCAGTCATGTCCAACTCTTTGCTACCCCATGGACTATAACTTGTCAGGTTCCTCGATCCATGGAATTTTCCATGCAAGAATACTGGAGCAGGTTGTCATTCCTTGCCCCAGGGAATCTTCTATACCCAGGGATCAAACCCAGGTCTCTTGCATCTCTTACACTGGTGGGCAGATTCTTTACCACTGTGCCAACTAGGCAGCCCTTAATAATAACAAAATGCAAACATTTAACAAAATAGAAGCATACATCTAAGTATAAAACTCAGAGGAATCAGAAGCTCATTCAGGAAAATGGTAAGAATCTCACAGATATTTTCTTGCTCAGTTTGGAAAGCAATATTAATTTACAACAATTGTAACTCTCACAGAATGCCTCAGGTCATTGAGTAGACCATATCTTACTTACTTACCCACTTTATTTAAATGTAGCTCAAAGCAATCATAATGGGTTGCATCATAAAAATATTTGTATAATGCAACTTATTGTTACAGCCACCAGCAAAACAATGATCATATTATAGGTAGTCTGAGTAAAGCTGGTCTGCAATGGGAATGCCCCCTAATTTAGTATTGTTTAAAGAAATGTGGGCAAGTCAAATAGTTTTCCTGAACAATCTGTAATTCACTGAGTAGACTTTTAATTACTGATTAAGATCAGGAAATTACAAAGACTAGTTCAAATCAGGAAAATTTAAGAGAAAAAGCTCACCAATTTATTATAAGTGGTTTGGATAGATACAGTTTGTATTTTTCCATGGTTGTCCTATTTACTAGTTTTTTGCACTTTGACTTAGAGCACCAATACGCTGTAATGAACTTTTGTAGTGCTTAAGTAATGCACCTTAAATGTCTAATATGTGTCAATATTGGTGAGAGGCAATGGGGACCTACAAAGGAAGGAAGAGATTAGGCAAAATTGCTGTCATCAACATCTCAGAATACATCGGCATTTCTCTCGAAACAAGCTTCAACAGTACGATTTACAATTGCTAAGATATGGAAGCACCCTAAGTGTTGATCAGTGGACTAAGGGATTAAGAAGTTGTGATATATATATGTACACCACACACACAATGGAATACTACTCAGTCATAAAAAATGCTGTTGCAACAACATGGATGGATTTGGAGGGCATTATGCTAAGTGAAACAAATCAGACAGATAAATACATGTATGTATGATTATTACATACTTCCCTGGTGACTCACATGGTTAAGCATCTGCCTACAATGGGGGAGACCCGGGTCTCCTGGGTCAGGAATATCCCCTGGAGAAAGAAATGGCAACCCAGTCCAGTATTCTTGCCTGGAGAATCCCAGGGATGGAGCCTAGCAGGCTACAGTCCATGGGGTCACAAAGAGTTGGACACGACTGAGCGACTTCACATTATGATTATTACGTACACGGAATCTAAAACACACAACAAATTAGTGATTATACCATAAAGAAGCAAATTCACAGATATAGAGAACAACCTAGTGGTTACCAGTGGGGAGGGGGCAGGAAAATAGGTGGGTGGAGAGGTGGAAAGTACAGATTATTCAGTGTAAGATAGGCTACAAGGATGTCCTGTGCAACCTTGGTAATATAGCCAATATTTTGTAATAACTGTAAATGGGGTGTACTCCTTAAAAATTATATAAAACTTCTACAACAAGAGTAACATAAGAATATTAATCATAATCAGAATTTTAAAATTTTGATTATCAATAAAGTGAAAGTCACCCAGTCATGTTTGACTCTGTGATCCCATGGACTATACAGTTCATGGAATTCTCTTCCAAATATTAAATATGTAGAATTATTAATACAGTATTGGTTTTTTGCCCTCATAATCTAACTTAATACAATGACTTATTTTTTTCTCACACAACCTGTGGGCTGAGTGGACTCAAATGAGTATTTGCTCTTGGATTCTTCATGTGGCTGAGATCAGATGGCATTTGGAATTGGTCTGGTTGTCAAGATGGCATACTCACCTGACTGCCTGCTGGTTGATGTTGACTTTTCCTGGGAGCTAACTCAGACTACTGACCAGGCTGTCTACACGTGCTTTCTCCACATCACGTGGACTTCTCACAGTATGATGATTGTTTTCCAAGAACTCGTATTCCAACAGTCAGAGCCTCCTGCTAGAAGCTGCCAGACTGGCACAGCTTCCCTCCCCCTATTCTGTTAGGGAGCTTCCCAGGTTCAAGGATAGGGGTGGAGACTTGGCTTGGGTCTTTTTGGATTCATGTCTGGAGTTTTTGTTTGGAACTCTCTGAGCTTCCTGGATCTTGATGTTTGTTTCCTTCCCCAGGTTAGGAAAGTTTTCAGCCATTACTTTTTGAAATAAACTTTTGTCCCTTTGTCTCTCTTTTCTTCTGAAAGAAATTGAAGGTGAAGTCACTCAGTCCTGTCCAGCTCTTTGCAACCCCATGGACTGTAGCCTGCTAGGCTCCATCCATGGGATTCTCCAGGCAAGAATACTGGACTGAGTTGCCATTTCCTTCTCCAGGGGATCTTCCCGACACAGGGATAGAACCAGGGTCTCCCACACTGCAGACAAACTCTACCGTCTGAGCCACCAGGGGCTCCCTTTTTCTTCTGGGACTCCTATTATTCAAATATTGTTACACTTGATGTCTCATAGGTCTCTTAAGTTATCTTCATTCTTTAAAAATACTTTTTGGGGCGGGGGATGGTCATGTACACATGCTATATTTAAAATGGATAGCTATCAAGGGCAGTTTTATAGCACATGAAAGTCTGTTCAATGTTATGTGGCAGCCTAAATGGGAGGGGGTTTGGTGGAGAATGGATGCATGTATACATACGGCTGAGTTCCTTTGCTGTTCACCTGGAACTATTGCAACACTGATAATTGACGATACCCCAAGGCAAAAGCAAAAAATTCAAAAGAAAAAAAAAATTATGTCCGACACTTTGGGTGCATTCCACTGCTCACTCTTCCATCACTGATCCTTTCTTTTGCTTCATGTAGTCTGCTGATGAACTCTTCTAGTGCATTTCTTCAGCTCAGTTATTGAATTCTTCAACTGTTTGACTTCTGTTTGGCCCTTATATTATCTAATCCCTTTGCTGAAGTTCTCTCTATGATGATCCATTCTTCTCTTGAGCATCTTAAGTGAGCATCTTTATGACCATTACTTTGAACTCTGTCAGGTAAATTACTAATCTCTGTTTAATTCAGTGTTTTTGAAGGCAGCATATTTTATCATGTTCTTTCATTTGTAACACATTCCTTTATTTCCTCATTTTGATTGATTTTATGTTGTTTTCTACATATTAGGCAAGACAACAGTCTATTCTGATTTTGAAGTGGGGTGCTGGGGCAGGGGGATGGGTCAGTATTTGTCTGCTGTCTATGCAGTGTTCAGAGAGTGGTAGCCTTCCAAGGACTCTCTTATTTTTTAAGTGGCATCAGATTAGATCAGTCGCTCAGTCATGTCTGACTCTTTGCGACCCCATGAATTGCAGCATGCCAGGCCTCCCTGTCCATCTCCAACTCCCGGAGTTCACTCAGACTCAGGTCCATCGAGTCGGTGATGCCATCCAGCCATCTCATCCTCTGTCATCCCCTTCTCCTCCTGCCCCCAATCCCTCCCAGCATCAGAGTCTTTTCCAATGAGTCAACTCTTTGCATGAGGTGGCCAAAGTACTGGAGTTTCAGCCTTAGCATCATTCCTTCCAAAGAAATCCCAGGGCTGATCTCCTTCAGAATGGACTGGTTGGATCTCCTTGCAGTCCAAGGGACTCTCAAGAGTCTTCTCCAACACCACAGTTCAAAATGTAAGTCCTTCTGACCATCAGAGCCAAGCATTTATGGAGCCTCCCATGGGTGGACTGGGCTTCCCAGGTGGCTTACGTGGTAAAGAACCTACCTGCCAGTGCAGGAGCTGCGGGAGATGTCGGTTCAGTCCCTGGGTTGGGATCATCCCCTGAAGGAGGAAATGGAGGCTCATGCCAGCATTCTAACCAGGATAATCCCAAGGATAGAGAAGTCTGGCAAGCTATAGTCCATGGGATAACAAAGAGTTGGATCCGATAGAGAACTTTGGGTGGACTATCTTCATCCATAGGTTTTTGTGGGGTATAGGGATGCACCAGCTGAGGCAGGCCTTATAGCTGGATTCAGTGGGGCAAGGATGCTCAAGAGGGCACCAGGAAGGAGAGTGGCATTAACAAAGAAGAAAGCAAAAATGGTGCCTGCCAGCAGCAACACTAGCAAGGTAGCAAAAAGGCCCCAAAATGTAAACCACTTATGCCTCCATCCCCAGAGAGGGTTGCAACAGACACCTGACCCTCTGGCAGATGCTTTAAAATGGGTAGCACAGTGGTAAAGAATCAGCCTGCCAATGCAGAAGACACAGGATACACAGGTTTGATCCCTGAGTCAGGAAGATTCTCCTGGAGGAGAAAATGGCAACATGCTCCAGTATTCTTGCCTGGAGAATCCTATGGACAGAGGAGTCTGTCAGGATAAAGTCTACTGGGTTGCAAAGAGTGAGGCATGATTGTGAGACTGGACACACACACAATGAATCTCTTTCATATATTGTCCAATCTGCTTCTTTCGTTATCAAATTGTCAGGTGACTGACTCTATATACAAGTGTTGTAAGACCAGTATCTTAATTTCCTGTAGACTTTTGGGTCTCCTGGACATAGGCACTTTCAGTTTTCAAATCCGGGTACTTGGGGGCTCATCCCAAGGGATGATATGCCTGGCATGAGGTTCAAACTCCCTGCTCCACAGAGATACACTTTGTAACATTCCTCTTGTTTGTGAGTTGCTGAGCTGGAGATTTTGGCAAGACCACCTCTCTGCCTCTCTTACCCATTTGATGTGACCTTTTTGGTTTTTTTGCTGTGGAGAAGCTACTCAGCTAGTTTTCAGGTCTTTTGTAGAGAGACTTATTCTATATGTAGCTCTAGATTTGGTTTGTCCATGGGAGGAGGTGAATGCAGTTTTCCTATGCCACTAATCTTAAACCTAGATAAACAAATTCTTTGAAAATAATGATTGCATTTTTCAATATGTATGTTTATTTATTCATTTTTTACTGAAAATATAATATCAGTATTAAAATGTTAAATACATAACTCAAAGCAGCTTTACCAAAATATACTTATTCTTTATTTTACATATATATATTAATATATATGTGTGTGTGTGTGTATATATATATATATATGTACACACAAGTATGCATGCTAAGTCACTTCAGTACTGTCTGACTCTTTGCAACCCTATAGACTGTAACCCACTAGACTTCTCTGTCCATGGGATTTTCCAGGCAAGAATCCTAGAGTGGGTTGCCATGGCCTCCTCTATGGAATCTTTCCAACCCAGGGATAGAAGTCATGTCTCGTAGGTCTCCTGCCTTGGCAGGCAGGTTTTTTTTTTTTTTTTTTTTTTACTACTAATGCCACCTGGGAAGCTCATCATACACATACACACAAACACACACACACACATACACACACACGTATATCTATATATAATATATGTACACTGAATGACTAATTTTGATGTTTATGAACTTGCACTAGTTTAGCTAAAATGTTTTAGTTGTATTTCTGATTCCAGCTGCCACTGCTTACATTTCTTGCCAAATCCGAAAACTCAAAGTGATTTCCAACTAGCACTTTGTTTATTGGCTAATTTCCAGTCTCATCTTCTTCTTCCCCTCTTTCTCTCCTTGAAGCACACATTTTTCTTTTAATCCTCAAAAGTATTTTTGCTTCCAGCCAATCTCTATTCATTCCGTATTGCCCGTTGATGCACATAATTAAGCTATCTAGTTTACAACATCAGAGGTTTTCTAAGGTTTAGATATACTATGTCAAATGGGAAGAAATTGAAAATGCTTCAGAAGGAAATAATTCTGTTTCTTAGCAGGCATGTTACATGTGTGTATGTTGTTTAGTTGCTAAGCGATGCCCAACTCTTTGTAACCACTTGGACTGTAGCCTACCAGACTCCTCCGTCCACAGGATTTCCCAGGCAAGAAGAGTGGTAGTTCATTTATATTTCACATCTCAAAATATGTGGAGTCCATACCAATTCACTGTTAGAATGAGAATCAATGGGTTAATTATTCCACAGATGGCACAATGACAGAGGTTCAAGTGCTCCTCTTAACAATAGCTTTCTAAACTTTGAGAAGGTAGGAACAAAAATAAGTCACTGGGTCGCCTTCTAGTTTACATAGTACAGTCAAAACGGATAGCAAATCATATTCTCTGAATTTATGCTGTCTTACTTGGGAAAGGCTTAAACTTACAATATTTCTTCTCCAGCGTCACTCTGTTTATTTTGGGACAAAAACATTTCCCTGCCTCTGAGTTTCACCTCAAAATCCCTTTGGAAAGTGATTGGAACAAGATGATGCATTCTTGGTAAATAAAGCAGAGTCCATAGCTAGCATACTTGGGGTTTGGTGTACATCCAAGTTTCAATAGCTGGCTCTTAAGGTAAGTCCCGCACTCATTTGTTCAGAGGCTTGGTCTTTTTGGTGGCTAAGGGCAAAGTGTTCTGCATAGCTGGCTAATGATTCTGTGTGTAGGTGTTCTACCTAAAGTTGGCAGTCTTTGTCAGGAAGGAAAGGATTCCAGATTTTAAAAGGGGTTTTATTCAGCGTGATCAGTAATAAAAAGAACATAATTTTCGGTCCATTCAAAATGATCCCGCTTAAACAAATCTATAGTAAAGAGTCTATCAGGGGGTCACAAATTAACAAGTTTATGTTTAACGAATGGAACTGACTCTAGCACATGTGAATAACACTGCAGTTAACTCTGTAGTTTCATTGTAAAGAATTAAAAGTGAAAATATGTCCTTAGGGTTTCAATGTTAAACTTCACTGAATATTTTTATACCTTTTCCTCAACATATGCTTCTGCCTGGGTTGGGAAGATTCCCTAGAGAAGGAAATGACAACCCATTCCAGTAATCTTGCCTGGGAAATCCCACAGACAGAGAAGCCTGGTAGGATACAGTCAATGGAGATCACAAGAGTTGGATACAACTTAGCCACTAAATTATCACCTGCCTCTTTTCCTATTTCTAAACCCAAAATGGGCTTCCCACAAGGATCCTATCTCTTGACCAGTTACAGAAGTGTTTCTACTAATGAATCAAAACTAAAATGACTATTCCCTAGGCCAAGTGAAGGGAAAAAAGGCAAATCTTTCTAAATGTAAAAATCAGACATATTCCCTTCATATTTATACTCTTTTTTTTCTATTTTTCAGTTTTGTCATTTTCCTTAAATTCTCCTAATCATGTTACATATTCTTTTTGAACACTGACTAATGCCAAGCAGTGGTGAGTACTTTACATGCATTAACTTATTTTATATTCTAATAACTCAGTGAAGTAACTACTGCAGATTTATAGTTGAAGAAATTGAAGCTTAGATATGTTAAGTAATATCACCAAATTACAGTACTGATAAGTGTAGGAGAGGGATTTTGATGCCAAAAACTGTAATTTTTGCTGCAGAATTTGTGCTGAGCTGCCTTTAAAGTTGTATCACTTAATGAGATGATACAGGTTTTTTTGTTTTGTTTTGTTTTTTAGCCATCAGTTAACAAAAAAAAAATAGATGTATAGTTCAGTTTAAGTGAACTATATTTTGCTGTCCCAATTTCTTTTTCTGCATTCAGAAGCATTTTTATAGTGAAAGACTAATATTCTTCGAAATTCATTTTGAAAATTTAATAGCACACTTCAGTTCCTTGAGGCTGTAATAATAGGTTTAGTTGTCTGGAGTAAGACAAGTGAAAATAGGTACTTTCATTAGTTAAAATGAGTTCAAATAATTGCTACATCTTGAACTCCAAGTAACCATGAAGAAAATAAATCAATATAAATATAACTACTTCAGAATCTTTAACAACTTTATCAAAAATGTCTTAGTGTTAGTCTTCACTTAGACTCCTTGAAGCCTAAGGCCTCCATCTGGAGGCACACAAATTGTTTGAAAGTTACGCTCTTTAGAATTTTCAATCAACACCATTATTGTAAATTTCATAAACAGTGTCACTAAAATCTAGTTACAAATCTAGAAGACAAAATTTTCATAATATTTTGATTACAGCCACTTATGTGGAAAAGCAGCACAATGTTGAAAATCCTTAATCCTGATCCAAATTCTGTAAAAACAATGATCAATATGTATAATAGGTAGACTTCCATGAAAATAATGAGAAATTAAGTGAGTTTCACCATATTTATGCATGTTCTTATTGAGTAAATATTTATCTTGCTAGTTTTGTTTGTTTTCTGCTCCTCTGATTATAATGCATCTCATTAAGCAAGACCTAATACAGGAGTGAACATCAGATGTGCAGAATGGTCTTAAGTTTACAAAACTGAAACTAGCCACTTAATCTTCATTTTGTTAAAACTGAAGATCCTATACCCACCTCTTGGGTGAAGATTCTCTTTGATCTATTATAAAAATTATGATGAAAGAGCAAGAAGCTGCTGCTGCTGCTGCTGCTAAGTCACTTCAGTAGTGTCTGACTCTGTGTGACCCCATAGACGGCAGCCCACCAGGCCCCGCTGTCCCTGGGATTCTCCAGGCAAGAACACTGGAGTGGGTTGCCATTTCCTTCTCCAATGCATCAAAGTGAAAAGTGAAAAGTACTTCACAGGACTTCTCTGGTAGTCCAGTGGCTAAGACTCTGCTCCTTGTGCAGGGGGCGCAGGTTCCATCCCTGGTCAGGAAATTAGATCCTACATGCTGCAAAAAAAAAAAAAAAAGATCTGGCATGCTGGGATACTCCAGAACATGTTGGCTTTGTTAGTGTATCTTCACGGATAATTTGCAGACAATTTGCGTTAAAATCAACCACAGTGTTCATTAAAATGACATATTTCCAAACCACACTCTAAAGCTTCTGATTTCCAGTTTCACAGAGTGGGCCTAGAAATATGCATTTTGCAAGTTCTCATAGAATTCTGACCTGGAGAAGGAAATGACAACCGACTCCAGTATTATTGCCTGGAAAATCCTATAGAGAGAGAAGCCTGGTAGGCTACAGTCCATGGGGTCATAAAGAGTCAGACATGACTTAGCAAATAAGTAACAATGTGGAATTCTGAATCACAATATCTGAGATCCTCTGGCATAAGTAATATGGTGAAGAGACAGCTCTACCTAATGATACAGAAAAACAGATGTGGCTGCTGATAATGAACAAAATCTAAATACAAACTTTTTCATTTTAACTTACTTTCAAAGCATAGCTACTAATACTCTTTCTGCTCTGCTAAGTCGCTTCAGTAGTGTCCAACTCTGTGCGACCCCATAGATGGTAGCCCACCAGGCTCCTCCATCCCTGGGATTCTCCAGGCAAGAACGCTAGAGTGGGTTGCCATTTCCTTATCCAATGCATGAAAGTGAAAGTGAAGACTCTTAGTCATATCCGACTCTTGGTGACCCCATGGACTGCAGCCCACCAGACTCCTCCATCCATGGGATTTTCCAGGCAAGAGTACTGGAGTGGGTTGCCATTGCCTTCTCCGGATACTTTTTTTACATATGAGTTATTTTGAGTGACCAAGACTATTTCCAATCAGAGCAGAGATTACTTTGAGTTTGCAACATTTTAAATATCTAAAAGATTTCTCAAAGCAATTAAAATCTCCCAGAAGACAATGTTTTCAGCAGGAAAAACAATGTGGGACTCAGTATTTCCAACAATATTAAGAAATGTGTTTAGAAATAGATTATGGACATCCACATAGAATTAAGTAACACATTGTATTAATTAATATAAATTTAAAAGTTCATAAATTATATCCTAACTTTATGAGCTTAAATAGGAAAAATAGCAAAATTCAACTTAATACCAAATTGGATAAAGTATATAGGGGAGCAAAATTTGGATTGAATTGATTTAATTTATAAAGTATAATTTGAGTAGTGATTCATCATGAGCTTCAGAGGTTTAGAACAAGAACATTTTCAGATGAGATAAAATTGATTTAATCTCCTTTCTTTAAAAAATGGAGACAGCACATGAGAAACATCATTTCTAATATAAACACTATAACAGTTCTCTCTGGCTTAAATTAATTACAGCTGCAAAGCAGAAAATGAACACATTAGCACTTTTGAGACTTTAGTAGAAAACCATTTATTTTGGTGTTATAGGAAGATAAATTGACCTAGATGAAAGGAAATTGGACTACCATACTATATACAAGCTGAGAGAAATTAGGAAGCCAAAGGGACTGTGCGGTCAATTTCAAGCTCACATTTTCCAAATGAATGTAACCGTTCTTAATCAAGGAGAGGTATGTGATGGACACAAAGTACAATGTACTGTATCCATGAAAATAAGCAACACTCCTTCTTCCCAGAATCTAAGAATAACCTGGGTGGGTTTAACAATCAAGCAACTGGTTTTGTGAAGATGTGACTGAGCTTTCTCTTTAATTCTCCTGAGTTACTTTTCATGGAAATCTGCATTTATTGGGAAGATTCTAAGCATGTCAAATGTATGTTTTGAAATTTAGGGATGGGGATGCCAAGGACAGGATCAGATAGAGTGGGCACTAATAAAAACTGATTTGTGAAAGGCCAATCCCAATTTAATGACCCACTTAAAACTCATTTGTAGGTCTCTAAGGAAAGCATTTCCTTTTCCCACACTTTATCATCTCAGTGTCACATCAGTGGTTTTGGCTTCCTTTCCAGGACATATCAAATCCCTTTGATGTCAAATTTAAGACCCACTCCCTTTTTCTTGATAAGATTAGGTTCTATATTTCTATCAACCCACCTTCTTTTTTCTCACTATCGAATATACTTCTTTCTTCTATCATGCATTCAGAGTACCAGGCAAGACCAACTCAAATTTTTTCTTTGTAAACTTTAAAAAAATTTTTTTTCATATGCTATGTGAAGATGTATTAACTATCCATGTCAGTAGGTCAGTATTTTACAAATAGTAAGCAGCTAACAGCTGTAATCTTGTTTAAAACCCTAAAATCACATTAAAGTGGATGAAAAAACTACTAATCATGACCAAATATATAAGACAATATATATGTAGATACGAATGTATATGCTTACATTTCATTTTCAATTTTCAAACTCAGGAAAAAAATGCATGAATAAGAAAATGGATCATAATTTACTGAATATATATAAACATAAATGCCTACTACATTTACCCCCATACACTGGTATTGCTGCTGCTGCTGCTGCTAAGTCGCTTCGGTCATGTCTGACTCTGTGCAACCCCATAGACGGCAGCCCACCAGGCTCCACCATCCCTGGGATTCTCCAGGCAAGAACACTGGAGTGGGTTGCCATTTCCTTCTCCAATGCATGAAAGTGACAAGTGAAAGGGAAGTCGCTCAGTCGTGTCCGACTCCTAGCGACCCCATGGACTGCAGCCCACCAGGCTCCTCTGTCCACCGGATTTTCTAGAAAGAGTACTGGAGTGGGGTGCCATCATTACGCACCTATTATCATAAAAATGACAGTAATGGATTTCAGTTCAGTTTAGTTCAGTCACTCAGTTGTGTCCAACTCTTTGCGACCCCATGAACCACAGCACACCAGGCCTCCCTTTCTATCACCAACTCCTGGAGTCCACCCAAACTTATGTCCATTGAGTCAGTGATGCCATCCAACCATCTCATCCTCTGTCGTCCTCTTCTCCTCCTGCCCTCAATCTTTCCCAGCATCAGGGTCTTTTCAAATGAGTCAGCTCTTCCCATCAGGTGGCCAAAGTATTAGAATTTCAGCTTCAGCATCAGTCTTTCGAACACCCAAGACTGATCTCTTAGGATGGACTGGTTGGATCTCCTTACAGTCCAAGGGACTCTCAAGAGTGTTCTCCAACACCACAGTTCTAAAGTATCAATTCTTCTGTACTCAGCCTTCTTTATAGTCCAACTCTCACATCCATACATGACCATTGGAAAAACCATAGCCTTGACTAGACGGATTTTGTTGGCAAAGTAATGTCTCTACTTTTTAATATGCTGTCTAGGTTGGTCATAACTTTCCTTCCAAGGAATAAGCGTCTTTAATTTCATGGCTGCAGTCACCATCTGTAGCTGTCAGTTCAGTTCAGTTCAGTCGCTTAGTTGTGTCCGACTGTTTGTGACCCCATGAATTGCAGCATGCCAGGCCTCCCTGTCCATCACCTACTCCCGGAGTTCACTCAGACTCATCTCCATCGAGTAGGTGATGCCATCCAGCCATCTCATCCTCTTTCGTCCCCTTCTCCTCCTGCCCCCAATCCCTCCCAGCATCAGAGTCTTTTCCAATGAGTCAACTCTTCGCATGAGGTGGCCAAAGTACTGGAGTTTCAGCCTTAGCATCATTCCTTCCAAAGAACACCCAGGGCTGATCTTCTTTAGAATGGACTGGTTGGATCTCTTTGCAGTCCAAGGGACTCTCAGGAGGCTTCTCCAACACCACAGTTCAAAAGCATTAATTCTTTGGCACTCAGCTTTCTTTATCGAGCCCATCTTTGCATGAAATGTTCCCTTGGTATCTCTAATTTTCTTGAAGAGATCTCTAGTCTTTCCCATTGTACTGTTTTCCTCTATTTCTTTGCATTGATTGCTGAGGAAGGCTTTCTTATCTATCCTTGTTATTTTTTGGAACTCTGCATTCAAATGGGTATATCTTTCCTTTTCTTCTTTGCTTTTCGCTTCTCTTCTTCTCACAGCTATTTGTAAGCCCTCTTCAGACAGCCATTTTGCTTTTTTGCATTTCTTTTTCTTGGGGATGTTTTTGATCCCTGTCTCTTGTACAATGTCACAAACCTCCGTCCATAATACATCAGGCACTCTGCCTATCAGATCTAGTCCCTTAAATCTCTTTCTCACTTCCACTGTATAATCATAAGGGATTTGATTTAGCTCACACCTGAATGGTCTAGTGGTTTTCCCCACTTTCTTCAATTTCAGTCTGAATTTGGCAATAAGGAGTTCATGATCTGAGCCACAGTCAGCTCCCAGTCTTGTTGTTGCTGACTGTATAGAGCTTCTCTGTCTTTGGCTGCAAAGGATATAATCAAAGGATAGAATAGATTTAGAAGTTCATATATCGCTGGAAATTTTTTTTTTTCCTTCTAGATTCTTGAACTCTCTGTTTAAGAAATTTAATGAAAACCTTTTTTTTTTTCTTCTTCTGTTTGGTAATAGTTTCCCAGGCAAAAAATCATATACCTTGTGTTGTCATAAATTTAATATGAAGAAAGTTTTATTTGCCTATGAACAATGTGATTCTGGCAAGTAGCATTATGTTTTAATTATGCAAATGAAACACATGTAATAAAGGCATATTCATGTGTGATTTCTCTATTCTCCATACATAAAATCCATATATATTACAACTATATGCATATGCAGTTCAATGCTTACTGTTAGCAATAATTAGACAGGTGCGTGCATGCTTAGTCATGTCTGACTCTTTGCGACCCCATGGACTATAGCCCACCAGGCTTCTCTGTCCATGGGATTTCCCAGGGAAGAACTGGAGTGGGTTGCCATTTGCTTCTCCAGGGTATCTTCCCAACTCAGGGATCAAACCTGCGTCTCTTGAGTCTATGCATTGTCAGCGTGGATTCTTTTCTACTGTACCACCTGAAAGCCCCATTGTTAACTATTCACTAATTATTTCTGTCAATTTAAGGCCAATACAATTATTCAAATTCAAATTAAAATAAATGACATGCTATCATATATTTGAGGTATTTGTGAAATCACTCAAGGTCTAAAAATTAGCAAGGCTTAAGATACTCGCAGTTGATAAAACATTCACAGAAATTTTAAAAGCAAGTAACATATATATCAATTTTTTTATATTTATCAATTTTTAAAACTGATTTTCTTAAGTTTTTATAGTCAGTAAAATTTCCTAAATGTCAGTGCTGATAAGACAGCTTGTGTTAATATTGCATTACCATTTGTAAAGACAAGAAACTAGACTGGTTATGCACAACACAGCTCTAGGAAGTTCATTCAAGGAGGGCGCTTGTGCATGCTGACTTGCTTCAGTCTTGTCTGACTCTTTACGACCCCATGGACTGTAACCCACCAGGCTCCTCTGTCCATGGGATTCTCCTGGCAAGAACACTGCAGTGGGTTGTCATGCCCTCTTCCGCATTTTCTTCCTGATCCGAAATCGAACCCATGGTCTCCTGCATCTCCTGCATTGCAGGCAGATTCTGTACTGCTGAACCATCAGGGCAGCTCATTCAAAGAGTAGCCTATTTGAATCCTGTCCCAAGAATTGTGAAGTGCACAACTTACACACCTCTACATTATGGCTCTGGCAACCCTCACTATTCTCTTGAAAGTGAAAGTGAAAATGAAGTCGCTCAGTCGTGTCTGATTCTTTGCGAGCCCATGGACTATAGTCTACCAGGCTTCTCTGTCCATGGGATTTTCCAGGCAAGAGTACTGGAGTGGGTTGCCATTTCCTTCTCCAGGGTATCTTCCTGACCCAGGGATCAAACCCAGATCTCCTGCATTGCAGGCAGATGCTTTACCCTCTGAGCCTTCTCTTAAAGACATGATTATTCTTGAAATTCAGTGGCTGTCCCTTTGCATATGTCATGTGTAAGGATATTAGTGTTCTTCGTGTTCTCTTTAGTCTTTTGACTTACAATAATCAGTTAGTTTGTAATGACTAAGTATTATTTGCTGATTAAAACAATTTAAGTAATACAAAATATCACGAGGAAAAATTTAGTCTTTCATTCTTGCACTTCAAGTTCATGTTCCAGAGGTAATGATTCTAAACATTTGCTGTGCATCATCTTAGATCTTGCAATTCATTAGTTCACATTTATTATATAGATTGACCAAAATCAGATCACATCACACATTCTAATTTGACATTTTTTCTATCATTTTTTTAATAAAGTATATCCTGGGCATTTTCCTAAGTCATAATAGTATATTGATCTGTTTTATTTTTTGCATTGCTGCAATCTGTTAATATCACAGATTGAGAGGAAGCAGGGAAAGAATGAACTTGGAAACGGAGTAAAAGTGTACATTTATAAAGCCACGTGAAACAGTCATTCAGCCACTTTTAATGAAGATGAAAATGCCTAGAATTCTGATTGTGTGAGCATGCCACAGAGAAATTTTTGTATATTCTCACCAGAACACATCTTTAAAATAAGATCCATCATATAAAGTAGTAAGCTACAGTAGTAAAAAAAAAAAAAAAGTAAACAATACTCATGAATATATTTACTACTAAGGTTGAAGGATGGAAAGCAAAGTTGATTGCAAATGCATATTGTCATTAATTTTATAAAATTAAAACTGAGTAGAAAAAAAGCTCAGTGCTATTGGTTGTTCACGTATACTCATGTGCCTCCACCCACTTCACATGTTCAGTAGCTAAGTGGTTCAAAAATTTAAATTGGCAAATGAATTTTACATCAATACATCAAGCAAAAAAGCTTTAAGTAGATACATATTAAGAATAAATGTTTACCAAGCTACTCTTCAATTTATATTAATGGAATATTCCATTTCAGAACTGGAAGCTACATATTTTCTTGTTTATTTTTTATGAGTAAGAAAAGATAGTTTGCTTTCAGAGAAGGTGGAGAATAACATTTTCCTCCTCTATTGCAAATATAATACATTTAAAGAAACGTAAATGAAACCTATAGCAGCTATAAAACAATTTATAGTATCAAGAAATCAGTCTTTCACTATTTCTTGTCTGCATGTAAACAAAGTAATTCAACACAGGATCTTTTTGCCAAAAATAACATCAGAAAAGACAAATAAACATCTTAAATGGCTTTTATACAAACAGTACAGTAAATGAAATGTACCTAAAGCACTTTAAAAAGCCATTTTAAATTTATTTACTTCCTCACTTCTTACTTATGCTTGCTTTGAAAATATGGAACTTTTAAACACATGTAATATCATTGAACATATATAACGGATGTTTGTACAAGTGTACATATATTTCTTACAATTTTATCTAGGCTCTTTCTTTCTTGTTTGAAAAATACAAAAAAAAATATGTATGTATATATACACATATCAGTTCAGTTCAGTTGCTCAGTCATGTCTGACTCTTTGTGACCCCATGAACTGTAGCTCATCAGGCTTCCCTGTCCATCACCAACTCCCAGAGCTTGGTCAAACTCACGTCCATCGAGTCTATGATGCCATCCAACCATCTCATCCTCTGTCACCTCATTCTCATCCCACCTTCAATCTTTCAAAGAATCAGGGTCTTCTCCAGTGAATCAGTTCTTCTCATCAGGTGGCCAAAGTACTGGAGCTTAAGCTTCAGCATCAGTCCTTCCAATGAATATTCAGGACTGATTTCCTTTAGGAGGGACTGGTTGGATCTCCTTGCAGTCCAAGGGACTCTCAAGAAATCTTGTCCAACACCACAATTCAAAAGCATCAGTTTTTCAGTGCTCAGCTTTACTATACATATATATTAATCCCATATATATATATATATATATATATATATGTTATACATACTCAATCTGTACTAATCATGGTTGTCACAAGCAAAAAACAACAACAACAACAACAAAAATCCCTGCTTTCTTTTAACAGGGCTTGAACGTCACTCATTGGAAGGAAAAAAGCAAATGAGTTCTGAGGTAAGGTTTCAGTTCAGTTCAGTTCAGTTGCTCACTTATGTCTGACTATTTGCGACACCATGGACTGCAGCACGCCAGGCTTCCCTGTCCATCACCAACTTCCGCAGCTTACTCAAACTCATGTCCATTGAGTCAATGATGCCATCCAACCATCTCATCCTCTGTCGTCCCCTTTTCCTCCTGCCTTCAATCTTTCCCAGCTTCAGGGTCTTCTCAACTGAGTCAGTTCCTCACATCGGGTGACCAAAGTATTAGAGTTTCAGCTTCAGCATCAGCCCTTCTGATGTTGAGAAAAGGTTTATGAGAAATTAAATTGAATATTTTCTTGACTGTGCTATGACTATTACTGCCAGAACAAATATATACAGATATGCTTGTATCAGGGATTTAGTAGTATCCTCCTGCAGACTAGGGTAAAGAAAGGAGCTCTGAATTATTTCAAAAGAGCAAACTGGAAGATTTGCTAAGAGACTGTATTTTTACTATAGGAATTCACATGAAACAAGCTAAGGTTTTTTGACTTTCCCTCTTTCACTGATGCTAGTGTAAATCCAATAGGTCAATCATTTAGTTCCTAAGTATGCCAGTAAAGGATATAATGGAATGCTGTTGATAAACATCAGGAAATAAAATACCATACATAACTATCTGCTCAAGAAGTAAAGTATGAAAGCTGCCTTCCAAAATATTTGTAAACACAACTTAAGCCAGTACATACATCAGAGTTAAAAGTCAAAGATTAAGTATAATTTTTCATTGGCAGTTCTACCATAGTTGTGACATATTTCAAGTCATCTTTAGCTGAATGGGAGCCAGATGATACTATATAGATGATTAAGAAAAACTATGTGTGAACAGTAATAGATTAGAGGACATATATTAAAACTTGAGACCTGATGGTCATTTCCCAATGAAAATAAACACCAGTGCACTCTCTGCTCTTCCTAAATTATACTTCATTGCTCAATTCAAATAGTTTAGAGTCATAAACTTACCCTATGGGTAAAAATCTTTTAGAGTTTGGACCCACGTGGACCTTTTGAATGGAAAATCAAGTTTTCCGATTAACTACAATGAAGTTAATATATGCACACACACATTTTGGTGATGGCTCTTTGCCAATCATGTTCGCTTTACATGAATTCTATCCTTTTCACCATTTATGTCCACAGCTATAGAGTCTACATGCCCTCACTGAAAATTGCCATCTCATAGACATTGCTTGATTCTAACTTAACTGAAAGAGAAGAAAAGGAAACAGGTGTATGAACATACGTAAGAGTGGATTTTGCATGAGTTCATAGACTTTGGGACTCAAACTCTAGAGAAAAACACATTCTCAGCATGACAGCAAAGCTTCTCTCAATCATAGAGAAAGAGCTAAGAGTTCCCTTTCCCTCAGCCATTTGCCTCTAAAGGCTCTGGTAAGACCTGCACATGAGGAACACTCGAACCTACTAGATCAGAAACTTTTGAGTTAGAGCTCAGAAATAGGCCTTTTAGTAGGAACTCGACATGTTTCTGGCCTGGGCTAAAGTTTGGAAATGACTGTAAATTTCCCCTATGGAATTATCAACCATTTTCTAAAATCACAGAACCACCATACCAGTTTTAGGAGCATTGTAGTACTAGCTGTTCCTGTACATCAAACGACATGATTTTGCCTGAGCTATGGGAAGCCAATGTTCAGTTTTACCATTTGTCATCTGCCTCTTCAGGTATGGAACTCTGCCTTCGTTTACCAAGACGTCCGCTGTGTGTATGTGTGTGTTCTCAGTCGTTTCCCACCATGTGGCTACAATAAGAGTCAACCACCAGGCTCCTCTGTCCATGGCATTTCCCAGGCAAGAATATTGGAGTAAGTTGTCATTTTCAACTCCAGGGGATCTTTCTGACCCAGGGATGGAATCCTTGTCTCTTGAGGCTCCTGCATTGGAAGGTGCTTCTTTACCACTAGCCCCAGATGGGAAGCCCTGGATATTTGTTTAAACTTCCCCCCAAGACCATCATTTTACTTCTTAAGAAAGTTTCATGGTGTTAGGAAGTGTTCTGATTTCATTCTCTTACATGTGGCTGTCCAGTTTTCCCAGCACTAATTATTGAAGAGGCTGTCTTTCGGCCTTTGTATATTCCTGCCTCCTTTGTCGAAGATAACATGCCCATACATGTGTGGGTTTATCTCTAGGCTTTCTGTCTTGTTCCGTTGGTCTGTATTTCTGTTTTTATGCCAGTACCATACTACCTTGGTGACTATAGCTTTGTGTATAGTCTGAAGTCAGGTTGATTCCTCCAACTTCATTCTTCTTTCTCAATATTGCTTTGGCTATTTGGGGTCTTCTGTGTTTGCATACTATTTGTGAAACTTTGTTTTAGTTTTGTGAAAAATACACAAAGATAAACTCAAGATGTATTATAATCCTAAATGTAAGACCAGAAACTATAAAACTCCTAGAAGAAAACATAGGCAGAACACTCATCTAAGTAAATCACAGCAAGATCCTCTATGATCCACCTTCTATAATAATCGAAATAAGAACAAAAATAAACAAATGGGACCTAATTAAATTTAAAAGCTTTTGCACAGTGAAGGAAGCTATAAACAAAGTGAAAAAAAAACAACCCTCAGAATGGGAGATATAATAGCAAATGAAACAACTGACAAAAGATTAATCTCCAAAATATACAAGAAGCTCATTCAGCTCAATACCAGAGAAGCAACCCAGTCAAAAAGTGAGAAGAAGACCCAAACAGAACTTTCTTCAAAGAAGATATATACATGGCTAACAAGCACATTAAAAATGCTCAACATTGCTCATTAGTAGAGAAATGCAGATCAAAATTACAATGAGGTATCGCCTCACACCAGTCTGAATGGCCACCATAAAAAATCCATAAACAATAAATGCTGGAGAGGGTATGGAGAAAATGGAAACTTCTTGCACTGTTGGTGAGAATGGAAACTGATACAGCCATTGCTGAGAATAGTATGGAGATTAGATTCCTTAAAAAAAAAAAAAACTAGGAATAAAACTATTATATGACCCAACAATCCCACTGCTGGGAATATTCCCTGAGGAAAGCATAATTGAAAAGTGCATGTCATTGTTCATTGCAGCACTATTACAATAGCTAGGACATGGAAGCAAACTAGATGTCCACTGACAGATGAATGGATAAAGAAACTGTGGTACATATACACAATGGAATATTACTCAGCCATAAAAAACCCACATTTGACTCAGTTCTAAGGTAGATAAACCTAGAGACTATTATACAGCATGAAGTAAGTCAGAAAGAGAAAGACAAGTATCATATATCATATATTAGTACATATATATGGAATCTAGAAAAATGGTACTAATTAACCTATTTTCAGGGCAGCAACAGAGATGCAGACATAAAAAACAGGCTTGTGGACACAAGGGAGAAAGGAGAGAGTGGGTTACATTACCATAAGAGCTAGTGGAAATTTACTGCATGACTCAGGGACTCTGGCACTCTGTGATAACCTTGAGGGGTGAGATGGAGTGGGAGGTGGAAGAGAGGCTCAGGAGGGAGAGACTATATATATGCCTAGGGCTGATTCATGTTGATATATGGAAGAAGCCAACACAATATTGTAAAGCAACCATCCTCCAATCAAAACTAATTTTTAAGCTGTGGTACATATACACAATGGAATATTCAGTCAGTTCAGTTCAGTCACTCAGTCATGTCCGACTCTTTGCAACCCCATGAATCACAGCACACCAGGCCTCCTTGTCCATCACCAACTCCCGGAGTTCACTCAAACTCACATGCATTGAGTTGGTGATGCCATCTCATCCTACATCGTCGCCTTCTCCTCCTTCCCCCAATCCCTCCCAGCATCAGGGTCTTTTCCAATGAGTCAACTCTTCGGAAGAGGTGGCCAAAGTATTGGAGTTTCATCTTCAGCATTGGTCCTTCCAATGAACACCCAGGACTGATCTCCTTTTTGGATGGAATATTTTATTATTCAGCCATAAAAAGACCACAGCATTCCACCAGCATGCTGGTGGAAGAAAATAGTTTTTCATTTTTCCAGATGGATTCCAGACATTGGAGAAAACCATGATTGAAAAACATATGCCCAAACTAAGTAAGGTCTAGCAAAAAAAAAGACTGAGCGACTAAACTGAACTGAACTGATGGATTGAATGATATGTTCATACCATATCAAACGCAGTCACATATGAGGGGACTGAAAAGTCCTCTTGAAATTGGGGTAGAAGATTTATAAGGAAAGACTTCATAGAAATTATAACATTTAACATTTGAGATATGTCTAAAGGGGTAGGGGAATTTGAACATTTGGTAATAAGGAGAAGATTCAATGTAAAAAAGTAACATGGAAATTTGTGATGTTTGATCAGAAATACTCAAATCTGAACTCATCCAAGAATGACAGATCCATAATATGTGGGGCTTGATATAGGCACATATGTTTTCAAAAACTCCACAACTAAATTTAAGATAAACCCAGTGTTACTAATTATGACTCAAAAAGAGATATGACAGAATTTGAAGACTGATGCCAGGAAAAGTGAACCAATTTGTCTGAATGAAATTTGTATGGTAAGTCTAGTGCCTTAGGCTACCTCAAAATGTCCTACTTAATTATATATACACAGGTTACTTGAAAGTCTGGCTCCTGCTTGCCATTGAAGGTATTTGTTGGGATGAACAGTGGTCTGGGGAGAGGATGACTTGCCAGGGTAAGGCATGTCAGAGAGGGGAGACTGAAGTTCACCTTTATAAATGACAGGTTGTGACCCATGGATATTTAAGATTAAATGGTGACAGCAGGAGAAATGTAACAATTATTTGAATGTTTGAACACAGATATAATGGGACCTAACTAATGTTTAGATTTAGAGGGCAAGAATAATAAAAGGAAAAGTCAGACATCCTGTCAAGGAGAAAACATAATAACACACGTGTGTGCTCAGTAGTGTCCAGCTATTTGCGGCCCCAAGGGCCGTAGCCTCCCAGGCTCCTCTGTCAATGGGATTTCCCAGTCAAGAACTCTGGAGTGGGTTGCTGTTTACTTCTCCAGGGGATCTTTCCAACCAAGGGATCGAACCCATGTATCTTATGTCTCAGGGATTGGCAGGTGAATTATTTTACCATATTGGAGAAAGCAATTGTATGAGTGGAAAGGTGAGAAATTCAGTTTTGCCATAGTGTTAAAAAAAATCTCAGAGTTGTTGGTTACCTGATTACTGTTTATGAAAAAATTAAACATTACTTTATATCAATAATTTATTAATTATATCAATAACTTATTTTCACATTTATGATATGTCTTCTCTACTATATCAATTTTTCTAACACAGGTATGTAATTGTAATGAGCAATATACATAATGGCTTGCAAATGGATAAAAGTTAAGCAAATTGCCAGAGTTGAAATTTTCACTAGGAAAATTGACTTAAAATTTTTCTCTGTAGACATTCTTAATTTCAGAAACCAAAAAGTACCCAGAAGTCTGTATTTTGTTTTGTTTTTCAGTTTTCCAGATGGATTCCAGACATTGGAGAAAACCATGGTTGAAAAACATATGCTCAAACTAAGTAAGGTCTAGCAAAAAAAAAAAAAGAATACATGGATTTATCAATTTACACACAGAATTGTAAGGAATGATGAATAAGATTTGAGTAATTTTATTTAACAGTGAAAAATGATGTATTCTGCACCTTGTCTGTTGGCAGATATATCTATAAACTGCTGCTGCTGTTGCTAAGTCGCTTCAGTCGTGTCCGACTCTGTGCGACCCCATAGACGGCAGCCCACCAGGCTCCCCCATCCCTGGGATTCTCCAGGCAAGAACACTGGAGTGGGTTGCCATTTCCTTCTCCAATGCATGAAAGTGAAAAGTGAAAGTGAAGTCGCTCAGTCGTGTCCAACTCTGTGCGACCCCATGGACTGCAGCCCACCAGGCTCCTCCGCCCATGGGATTTTCCAGGCAAGAGTACTGGAGTGGGGTGCCATTGCCTTCTCCAACCTATAAACTGAAACATTCAATTGAAAATAATTAAATTAAAAATCAGTTATTTCTTTAACTTTTGGTTCATATTTATTAATGGCATCACTGATGCTAGTCCACCTTTCATTCAGATAACTGGTTGGTCAATCCCATCTTCATACGTGCGTGTTTGGTTGCTCAGTCATGTCTGACTCCTTGCTACCCAATGGACTGTAGCCAACCAGGTTCCTCTGTCCATGGGGATTCTCCAGGCAAGAATACTGGAGTGGCTTGCCATGCCTTCCTCCAGGGGTTCTTCCCAGCCCACAGATGAAACCCAGGTTTCCTGCATTGCAGGTGGATTCTTTACCATCTGAGCCACCAGGGCAGCCCATTCCATCTTCATGCCCTCCACTAATTTTTACAGCTTTCTAGAAACCAGTAGAGCTCAGAAATTACATTAGGTTGTATTTAGCTTTATGGAAGATACTTTTAAAATTTGTGTTTTTTACATAATGGGTTCTTTCCAACAGATAGTTGACTCTTTATGTGAATGGAAATCAGTAATATTAGGTTGTATTCACTTCTGTATTTTCATTGTTTTTTTTTCCAAGTATTTTTCTTGACAATATTCTACTACTAAATGTTTATGTCATGAATCTCTAAGTGAATTTTTTCTTCTATATTTCAGTTCTCCAACTTTGTATACAGAAAAGTATCCTAAGATTTATCTTCCAGAGCATTAATTTATTACATAATTAGATGATTGTTTATTCTTGATTTTTCTTTTCTTCTATTAATTTTCTTCTGAAGACATGCACTCTTTGATAGTTCCTAATTATGAATGAACATCCAGGCTGGTCATTATCGCAAATGCTGTATTTTTTTTGTTTTGTTTTCCCATTAGTGCAGGTCTATTTACTCTTAAGTGGACAGAAACATGAAGCCACAGAATGATTTTAGGGGTGACAGTGAGGAGTAGCAATGTGAGTAGACACCCAGTGTTGGGATAGAAGTAGAGCAATCCTTTATTCTGGGCATGAATTCTTTAGATTTTCATTCCAAGTTAGATAATTCAGTTTTATCACTCCAGCCATTTTGAGGGGTTCATCACTACCTTATGTCTTCCTTTGCTTATTTTTCATGGCCCTTCATCCATACTAGGTTCTCCCCAGAGATGATCTTTCTATTATTATTATTTCTGACTGCTACTGCTGCTGCTGCTACTGCTAGTGTTATTATTATTAATTTAATGGGAAAATTGCCCAGGAGTAAATGTTTCTGGTAGCCTCTGCTATTGTTAGGGCAGGACCACTGCATCAACAGGTTCAGAGACAGATCTTTGATAATGATGGCTTTCCCTGAATCCGCTTTTACATTTCATATCATCTCACTCTGAGATTTCAGCTCCTCTGGGGAATGGTGTTACTGCTGCAAGAGTAAACTGATTGTGTTCTGAGTTTTATCTATATATTTACATGGATATTTATTTAATCTATGTGTTTCAACATGGGCTTCAATTGTGGCTCAGCTGGTAAGGAATCCGTCTGCAATGCAGGAGACCTGGGTAGGATACCTGGGTCGGGAAGATACCCTGGACAAGGGAAAGGCTTCACTTCAATATTCTAGTGTGCACAATTCCATGGACAGTGTATTATATATTTCTATTCCTTCTATTATCTTACATAGTCTATATAAAGACTTACATAGTCTATATAAAGGTATAAATAGAACTATGCAGTTACCTTATAATTGAATTATCTTGAAATATACCCTGGGTATTATTACATGTCAATATCTAAAATACTTATGGTGTTTTACTGAATGTAGTACTGTGTGATTTAATTGCATAAAACAGAAATCTGTTTGCAATATTTTAAATAAAAAGGAGTGCATTTTTAACACTTAAATGGAGCAAAATCAGGATTCTTTCATTTCATGTCTAGCACTCTTCCTTTGGAGTAAATGACCAAATTCCTGCCATAATTGGTGAAAGAAAAGCAATGCCAGGTAAACAGAAAAATTTTAAGCACTTCAACAATATTCTTTCAAAATGTTTAGAAATAACAAATTATATGAATACTCTATTAAGGAGCACTTAGTTGTGTTTCTTTTCCTAAAAATAGTCACTGGTTTAAACAATGTTTCAAATAAAGATACATAAATATATCTTTGCATGTGCATCCAACTTTTCCTTTGGAAAATTCCTCAAATTGAAATTGTTGAAAAAAAGATGCATAGATAAATTTAAAATTTAATTATTGACTGGCTCTACTGGAAAATACCATAAGGGTGGTGTCATCTGCATATCTGAGGTTATTGATATTTCTCACGGCAATCTTGATTCCAGCTTGTGCCTCTTCCAGCCCAACATTTTTCATGATGTACTCTGCATATAAGTTAAATAAACAGGGTGACAATATACAGCCTTGACATACTCCTTCTCCTGTTTGGAACCAGTTTGTTGTTCCATGTCCAGTTCTATCTGTTGCTTCCTGACCTGCATATAGGTTTCTCAAGAGGCAGGTCAGGTGGTCTGGTATTCCCATCTCTTTCAGAATTTTCCACAGTTTTTTGTGATCCACATAGTCAAAGGCTTTGGCATAGTCAATAAAGCAGAAATAGATGTTTTTCTGGAATTCTCTTGCTCTTTCGATGTTGGTGTTGGCAATTTGATCTCTGGTTCCTCTACCTTTTCTAAAACCAGCTTAAACATCTGGAAGTTCATGGTTCATGTATTGCTGAAGCCTGGCTTGGAGAATTTTGAGCATTACTAGTGTGTGAGATGAGTGCAATTGTGAGGTAGTTTGAGCATTCTTTGGCATTGCCTTTCTTTGGGATTGGAATAAAAACTGACCTTTTCCAGTCCTGTGGCCACTGCTGAGTATTCCAAATCTGCTGGCATATTGAGTGCAGCACTTTCACAGCATCATCTTTCAGGATTTGAAATAGCCCAACTAAAATTCCATCACCTCCACTAGCTTTGTTCATAGTGATGCTTTCTAAGGCCCACTTGACTTCACATTCCAGGATGTCTGGCTCTACATGAGTGATCTCATCAATGTGATTATCTGGGTTGTGAAGATCTTTTTTGTACAGTTCTTCTGTGTATTCTTGTCAGAATACACAGAATACACCTTATGGCAGAAAGTGATGAGGAACTAAAAAGCCTCTTGATGAAAGTGAAAGAGGAGAGTGAAAAAGTTGGCTTAAAACTCAACATTCAGAAAACGAAGATCATGGCATCTGGTCCCATCACTTCATGGTAAATAGCTGGGAAAACAGTGGAAACAGTGTCAGACTTTATTTTTCTGGGCTCCAAAAGCACTGCAGGTGGTGATTGCAGCCATGAAATTAAAAGACGCTTACTCCTTGGAAGGAAAGTTATGACCAATCTAGATAGCATATTAAAAAAGAGACATTACTTTGTCAACAAAGGTCTGTCTAATCAAGGCCTTAGTTTTTCCAGTGGTCATGTATGGATGTGAGAGTTGGACTGCGAAGAACGCTGAGTGCTGAAGAATTGATGCTTTTGAACTGTGGTGTTGGAGAAGACCCTTGTGAGTCCCTTGAACTGCAAGGAGATCCAACCAGCCCATCCTAAAGGAGCATCAACAACTGATGCTGATGTTGAAACTCCAATACTTTGGACACCTCATGCGAAGAGTTGACTCTTTGGAAAAGATCCTGATGCTGGAAGGGACTAGGGGCAGGAGGAGAAGGGGATGACAGAGGATGAGATGGCTGGATGGCTTCACCGACTCGATGCACATGAGTTTGAGTGAACTCTGGGAGCTAGTGATGGACAGGGAGGCCTGGCGTGCTGTGATGCATGGGGTCGCAAAGAGTCAGACACGACTGAGCGACTGAATTGAACTGAATTGGAAAATGAAAATAGTTTATTCCCTTATTAACATTAATCTCACACACTAGCAAAGTTAATGCTCAAAATTCTCCAAGCAAGGCTTCAGCAGTATGCGAACCATGAATTTTCAGATGTTCAAGTTGGATTTAGAAAAAACAGAGAAATCAGAGATCCAATTGCCAACATCCATTGGATCATGAAAAAATCAAGAGAGTTCCAGAAAAACACCTGCTTCTGCTTTACTGACTATGCCAAAGCCTTTGACTGTGTGGATCGTGACAAACTGTGGAACATTCTTAAAAGAGGTGGAAATACCAGACCACCTGACCTGCCTCCTGAGAAATCTATATGCAGGTCAAGTAGCAACAGTTAGAACTGGATATGGAACAATAGACTGATTCCAAATAGGGAAAGGGATACATCGAGGCTGTATATTGTCACCCTGCTTATTTAACTTACATGCAGAGTACATCATGCGAATGCCAGGCTGGAGGAAGCACAAACTGAAGTCAAGACTGTGGGGAGAAATATCAATAATCTCAGATATGCAGATGACACCACCCTTATGGAAGAAAGCAAAGAGGAACTAAAGAGCTTCTTGATGAGAGTGAAATAGGAGAGTAAAAAAGTTGGCTTAAAACTCAACATTCAAAAAATTAAAATCAGGACATCTGGTCCCATCACTTCATGACTAATAGATGGTAAACAATGGAAACAATGACAGACTTTATTTTCTTGGGCTCCAAAATCACTGCAGATGGTAACTACAGCCATGAAATTAAGACACATACTACTTGGAAGAAGAGCTATCACCAACCTCGACAGCATATTAAAAAGCAGAGACATTACTTTGCCAACAAAGGTCCATCTAGTCAAAGATATGGTTTTTCCAGTAGTCATGTATGAATGTGATAAATGGATTATAAAGAAAGCTGAGTGCCAAAAAATTGATGCTTTTGAACTGTGGTGTTGGAGAAGACTCTTGAGAGTCCCTTGGACTGCAAGGAGATCCAACCAGTCCATCCTAAAGGAAATTGGTTCTGCATATTCATTAGAAGGACTGATGTTGAAGCTGAAGCTCCAATACTTTGGTCACCTGATGAGAAGAACTAACTCATTGGAAAAGACCCTGATGCTGGGAAAGATTGAAGGCAGGAGGAGAAGGGGATGACAGAGGATGAGACAGTTGGATGGCATCACCAACTCAATGGACATGAGTTTGGGTAAGCTCCGGGAGTTGGTGATGGACAGGGAGGCCTGGCGTGCTGCAGTCCATGAGATCACAGAGTCAGACACTACTGAACAAATGAACTGAGCCTTAATCTTGAGTACAACTTATTCTTCACTCTTAACAACAGAAAATTCCCCCTTTTAATCCTCTTGATCTCATTGTTGAAAAGCAATTCATCACATGAAATCCTTGTGATATAAGCAATGTTGATGAACTATAAGAATATCTTGAATATTTCTCTTGTTTCCTCTGCAATTTACTGCTTCGTGGGTATTACTCATTTTATTGGATTATTTTCACTTTAATTAATAATATATAAATGCATTTTGTATGTTAAAGATACTAAGCATTTATTTGTATACCTTGCAAAATCTTTCCCATTCTTGACTTTTGCCTTATTTGATTTAATATGCTTTAAAAGCAGAAGGCTTTTTTTCTTTTTTTTAATAATGGAGCATAGTTGATTAACAATGTTGTGTTAGTTCAGGTTACAGCAAAGTGATTCAGTTGTACATACACATCTATCTATTGTTTTTCAAATTTATTCCCTTTTAGGTTATTATAGAATATTTAGTAGAGTTCCCTGTGCTATACAGTAGGCCTTTTTTCAGTCATTTATTTTAAATATTGCAGTGTGTACATGTCCACCCCAAACTCCCAATCTTTCCCTCTCCCTCACTCTTCCCCTTGACAACCATAAATGCATTTTTTGTCTAGGAGTCTGTTTCTGTTTTGTAACAAAGTTCATTTGCACATTTTTTTTTTAATTTTTAGAGTCTGCATATAAGTGATATTATGTGATATTTGTCTTTCTCTGTCTGATTTGCTTCACTTAGCATGATTATTTCCAGGCCCATCAATGTTGCTGCAAATGGCATTATTTCATTTTTTTTCCCCTGTCTCTTTACTAGTCTTCTACATTTTGGATTATTTCTCACTTAGATTTCTTTTCAGATTTAATGCAGATCACTTTTTCATGCAACCTTCATGCAGTCAGTCTGGAAATCCTGTTGACCTTGACATCACTTGTTGCCATCACTCATCTCACTATGACCACCCCATTCAAACCACCATCGTCCTCACCTGGAGACCTCCATTAGCTCTCTGGCTGGTCTTACAAGCAGAAGTTTTAAAGATTTAAATCTGTTGAACTGCAATTCCTTTTCAGTTTGGTCTTTGGTATCACATTAGGCAAAGCCTACTAGTTTGCATATGGTTTCAGTTTTTATGTTTAGATCTTTAATCCTCTTGAAATTTACTTTTTGTAAAAGTTGTGAAACAGAGCTAGAACTTCCTGCTGTTTTGTTCCAAGTGTACAGCTAAGTTTCTCAATTAGTAATCCATGTTCTCCTCATTTTTGAAATGCCACTTGAATAATTCATTTATTCAGATCTATGGAGTTGTGCTTTTCTGAATCTTTAATTGAATTATTTTGAGCTATTATTCATTTGTGTCTCAATGCCACATTGTGTTCAGTATTTCCATTGGATCTGGTAAGAAATCTACCGCATTAGCAGACACAGTTTTAATAAATATTTGAAACCCATCTCTATACAAGCCATTATGATAGGGAATAAATTTTACATGGCTACTGTGTATTAAGGATTGTGTACACTTCACAAAGTTTTTCCCTGTTAGATTTTACACATGTATGGTGGACTATCATATCTTTCTACTACGTTTAAGAATAACATAAACAGTTTCTTTTCAATAATTTTATAGATCCTTCTACAGGTTTTAAAAGATTCCTTCAATAAGAGAGTCCTTCTTGTTAAAAACAAAGTATCACTTATTGCTTTTTTCCTTAGCTAATACCTAATGACCTAAGAGTAAAATAAGCTGTCTTTTGTAAGCAACAAGATCAGCCACTAGAGGAAGTAAGTGCTTTGCAGTTCTGGGCAGGAACACAGTAACTGATTTATGAAAGAAAGTCACTGTCAAGATTCCTTTCCATGTATGAAATGAGATGCCAGTCCAGGTTTGATGCACGATACTGGATGCTTGGGGCTGGTGCACTGAGACGACCCAGAGGGATGGTGTGGGGAGGGAGGAGGGAGGAGGGTTCAGGACGGGGAGCATGTGTATACCTGTGGCGGATTCATTTTGATATTTGGCAAAACTAATACAATTATGTAAAGTTTAAAAATAAAATAAAATTAAAAAAAAAAAAGATTCCTTTCCGCCTTGAGGAATGTCCAGAAGCTCTAGAAAATGGATTCTGAACCATAATTTGGTAAGTAAGTAAGTGTATGTTTTAAAACATGTTTTAAAATAACTACATTTGACTCAAGGCAGTTATCAGAAAGTCCCTCATAGTATGTGAAAGGAACAAACATCTTGTCTTCTTGACAAGATCACACACGTTCAATTATTTAATTCATAAAAAGCATTCAAAACTCTCTATTTTCCTATCAATAAAATGTAATGTTTTTAATTGGATTTTTCTACCTGTAATTGCTATAGGTAAAATACTAAAAATACTATAGGATGACTATAATTACTAAGAAGACAAAAACAAAACTCAAAGTAATTTGCTTAAATGAAACTTAGAAGTAGTTGATTTGCAAGAGAATGAACAGTGGGGTCACAGCCTCACTACTCAGAAAACAGTATTAACCAAGGAAGCAGAAAAACAACCAATGTCCTTCTGATATTCAATCTGGATGTCTTGTAGCATCTACAGAAAATAACATAAAAAGAAAGAAAGGAAGAATAGATGGAAAAGGAAGGGAAAGGAAACAAAGCTACCAAATCTCAAACCTGAGAAATTACCATTAACTTAACAACACAGTACTGAAGATTTTGGTAGCAAAAATTTTTACAGTTCCTTAAAAGAAGGTCTTCTAGAGCATTTCTTTAAATTCAAAACCTAAAAAAAAAGAAAAAAAATTGAGAAAGAAGCAATTATATTAGCTTAGAAGAGTTGACACCTGTCAGGCAAATGACAATCAGTCTTTTGACCAAACACAATGAAAAATGGTGACTTTTTACATTTTCTTCTTGGGAGCTCTACAAGAGGCTGCAAGGGAGTCTGGGACAAGAAATACTTAGGTGTCCTGGGTGCCGGAGGCCCCTTATGTCTATTAAAACATAAGACAATTAAAATGGAATTGTATGAAGAACTAACAATGAGAAAAATTGCTTTCACTACAAAAGTAACATAAATATGTTGCCAGGAATTGAAGTACTAAGTCTATTTATTTAAGCCTTCCCTGGTAGATCAGATGGTAAAGAATTCACCTGCAATGCAGGAGACCTAGGTTCAAACTCTGGGTCAGGAAGATCATCTGGAGAAGGGAATGGCTATCCCCTCCACTACTTTTGCCTGGAGAATTCCCTGGACAGAGGAGCCTCGTGGGCTACAGTCGACAAAGAGTTAGACATGACTGAGTGATGACACTCACTTATTATACTTACCTGAAACCATTTAAGTATGCATCAGGACATACAGACTTTAGACTGCTGCAAACTAAGAGGAACTGAAGAAATGCGTGCTTCTCATGTGTGCTTGTCTTTATTTACAGAATGAGAATCATACTACAAGCTAAACTTTAATTATTAAATGATAGTCGCATACAGTCTTTAATGGGCTGTCATGAGTAAATGGAAACTGTGTTTATTCACTAATAAAAACTTATTTAGTGACATTTAGAGCCTCCTACATACCAGCCATGATATTAAATATTGAAATCTGGTCCAAGAATATTCAAGCTTTATTTGTTCACACATTTATTATGACTATATTGTGTACTGGATACTGCAATTGTTCTCTGCCAGTGGAGACACTTTTCCTAATTACTAGGTATTGAGCAGGTGATTTTTTTTTTTTTTTTGCCTGACATGATCCTCCCCCCTTCAATCACTTTGATTGATTGGTAATTCATTTATTCTTTGGGTTAAAATTTCAGTATCTCTTCTAAGAAAACGCCCCTTATGCAGCAAGCTTAGTTAAAATTCCCCTTATATGATCATACCCTCGTGTCTGAATCATGGCATATGATATTATGATGGCCTGTGTAATCTTTTATAGCTTTCCAGTAGATTGTAAATTTCAAGAGAGCATCATTCAGTCAAAAATGTTTATTGTGCATATTCAAAGTTCCAGTTACCAGCCTAGGTGCTGGGAATATAAAAATAGAAATAGAATAATTAAATTAAATTAAAGCATATATTTATCCTGTTTAATAGAGCATAAAAGACTAATGCAGTATCTCTCCCATTGTATAAATGAGTCACAGGCACCAGCATCTCCTGGAGTAGTTAATAAGAAGACACCTTTCTGGATGACTCCCCAACGTTATCCCAAGCTTTTAGGTCAGATTATCTGATAGTATATCTCAGAAATCGACATCTTTGTAAAGTGCCCCAAATGGTCATCATGCATGCTGAGGCTAGAGATCCCTTGGACAACTTTCCTTTGGACAGCAAGGAGATCAAACCAGTCAATCCTAAAGGAAATCAACCCTGAATATTCACAGGAAGGACTGATGCTGAAGCTGAAGCTCCAGTACTTTGGCCACCTGATGTGAAGAGCTGATTCATTAGAAAAGACCCTGATGCTGGGAAAGATTGAAGACTAAAGGAGAAGGAAGTGGCAGAGGATGTGATGGTTAGATAGCATCACTGACTCAATAGACATGAATTTGAGCAGACTCTGGGAGACAGTGAAGGACAAGGAAGCCTGGCGTGCTGCAGTCCATGGGGTTGCAAAGAGTTGGACAAAACTTAGCACCTGAAGAGCAAAAATGGAGAGACCATGTTCTGTTTCATATACTCTTGTATCCTCAGCATGAAGTAAAGTACCTGGCACAAAGTGGGCTCTTGTTAGTTGTGAGTTAGGTGAATGAATGAGTTGCTGACAGCCTCAAGTATCACTAGTTTATGTAACCCACACACCACAGAGAGCAGATCACATTTTACAGATGCACGTAGAAGGACATGACTAACTCTTTAGGAAGGTCAGATGACTTTCCTAGGAATATGTGATTTACACTATGAAGGGCAAGAAGTCTGGGAGACAGAAAGATCAGAGAAATAGTACTCCCAACAGAAAGGAGATAAGAGCTAAGGCAAGAGGATAAAGAGCTTGGGGTGTTCAGGAAACGTTGAGTCTGTGTGTGTTGCCTGACACATGTGGACACAAGAAAAGTTAAGATGAGTGAAAACCCTACTAGGCATCTGGCCTCTACCATATGAATAGTAAGACACTGAATTCAACAAATATGTTCCTAGATAAATGAACCATGGTGATACTGTAGAGAATAGACTGTCTATTAAGAAGGTTATAGGAAAAAGTGTGAAGATAAATGGTCATCAGTTATATAAGGGGGGGGTGTCATAGAAGGGACAAGAAGGACAGCATTGAGAGATATTTATGAAACAGAATCTATCAGACATGATGACTGTTGTGGTGATACAGCAAGTGTAATTGATGTCAATATTGATGAAAAATACTAATAATTGCTACAATAAAGTTGGAAATTTTAAGAAATTCATTATGACTAACTTTAAAATAAAAGAGAGTTCAACAGTTAAAGTTGAATAAATCTTCCAATGTTTTTTGGCTCTAAGACACTTTTTGCTTACATTACTGGTAACTTACTGAATTGGATACAACAACAGTTATCAATATAAGTACAATGTCCCCCTAAAATTTTACTCCATTTTTTCTACAATTCTATTGTGTGAATATTGCTGATTTCATTGAGATGGTCTGATAAAAGACCAGCATCTTGATCTCAACTAATAGTTTTAAAAGCAGAATTAAATATAGATCTTTAAGAATATTATTATTTTAAAAAATCTTATAAAAATTGCCCTTGTCAGCTACATGACTACCTTGATAAAATATTGTTACAGAGGATGAAAATCAGAAATGTTTAGGTGAAATTTTACCTCTGGTTTCTCTGGATAGAATAGATTGTCTAAATAATGTTCTTTTATTGTCCTCTTTGGGAGACAGAATTTATGTTTTCTTGACTAGGAAAGAAGTCATAATCATATTTAACCACCAACAAAAATGAAAGCCCAAATATTCTCACCACCCCTTTCTGTTGCTTTGGCAAAGGTGTTGATTTCACTTTGGAATGCAGAAGGTGATGAGGGCAAACAAGAGGATAAACCACTTTAAAACTAAGTCAAAGAGACAAGTTTAGCTTGTACTTTCCTTGACATTTCATCAAGAAAAATTGAAAGTCTTGCTTGCAATGAGTTTCTCTGACTCAGTTCTTCATTATGAAAAAGCACTTTTAAATTATGGCTTTCAAATCTCAAGGAGAAAAAAAAAAAAAACTACTGGCTCTACAGTCTAGCCTAATGTTGGAAGAAAAACCTGAGTTCTACAGAGAAATGTGGATTGAGAGCACTCTCTTTCTCTTTATAATGCACATACACATATATGCATATCTTAAATGCTAATGAAATTGCCCTAAAACACTGAGTGAAATTGGAGACAAGTGCTTTGGAATGACTTCAGTGACTTCAGAACAGAGACTGAAAAGAAGATAAGAAAGCATAGTATTAATTGTTCTTCTATCACCTCTACCAGGGCTGTGAAGTTTCATAGCGATGTGCTGAATGAAAGACTGTTCTCTCTTGCTTTAGACAACTGGTGTTTAGAACTGAAATACCCAAAGCACGTGGAATTCAAATTGTTTAAAAAACACAATAAAGATATTCAAACCTCTTGTATACTATGTCCTTCTCTTATCTGAACATACAGTTTGAAATAAATATTTTCAACTGTGATATAATGATGTGCCATGTTAGTAGCTCAAAATTTTAAATTCAGTTTTCTTCATCAGATGAAGACAAAATGATGTATAAGAAAATGAATTTAGGTAAAAGTTTTCTTTCTTTTCAAAGAATATGTAAAGTGAAATAAAAATATGCTTGCCTACACACTTTTTCTCTTCCACTCCTTTTAACTTTCCCAATGGTTTTTTCCACCACTATTAAAGACCATTAATTTGGAATTTAGTTAAGACTGCCTAGTATTCTGATAAATGGAGAAATATTGGAAATCCTAATTTCTATTCACAGCTATTAAGTAATGTAAGAGAAGCTTCCTAACATTAATTAGAAACACTTTGTGTTCATGACCTGAGATCCATTCTCCTTGCTTCTGTACTGCATCAGATCCTCTTAGTTTTGCTTGTGTACAGGGACCTTTGTCATGTGGTACCTGAGCCACCATTGACCCATGACCTCCTTCTTATCTTCCCGACTTCACAGAGACACATGTCCCAGTGAGCTGCTCCTGCCCGTGCTCTATGTATCTCTATTCATTATCTCCCACAAAGGTTCCCTGGTGCAGGTAAAGTTTTTATATGTGTGTGGTACGAGATGGCTTCCCAGGTGACTCAGTGGTAAAGAATCCGCCTGACAATGCAGAAGATGCAGGAGACATGCGTTCCATCCCTGGGTCTGGAAGATCCCCTGGAGAAGGGAATGGCAACCCACTCCAGTAGCCTTACCTCTGAAATTCCACGGACAGAGGAGCCTGGAGAGCTATAGTCCAAGGGGTCACAAAGAGTCAGACACGATGGAGCACACAACTCAAAAAAGGTATGAGATACCCTGGAATATTTAAGATCCTACACAGGAGCAGTCCAGGTGTACCTTTAAAGCTACCCTATTAAAGCACCATAGGGTATAACTTTCACAAATGAGACTCTCTACTAACAGAGGAATACTTTCCCTTTGTCTTTCAATGATGCCCCTGTGCTCTAGTCTCTGAGAATGGTGCTGGGAGACCGAGTATTTTCATGTTGGTCTGATCACAAATGGTACCCAGATCAAAATGAGCCTTTTTATTCACTTGCCCTCCTTCCCTGCTTCACTCTCCTTCTCATTAAACATCCTTTCCTGGAATTATTCTCCCTAATAAAGTGTTAGAAAGTATGATTTGCCAGAGACCTACTTTCTTCAATTCCATGCTGAGGAATTATATGAATTAGGGTCTGTAGCTTAAATTCTCAGTTCAGTTCAGTCACTCAGTTGTGTCCGACTCTTTGCAACCCCATGGACTGTAGTATGCCAGGCTTCCCTGTCCATCACAAACCCCCTCAGCTTGCTCAAACTCATGACCTTCCACTCAGTGATGCCATCCAACTAAGTCATCCTCTGTTGTCCCCTTCTCCTTCTGCCTTCAATCTTTCCCAGCATCAGGGGATTTCCAATGAGTCAGTTCTTCACATCAAGTGGCCAAAGTATTGGAATTTCAGCTTCAGCATCAGTCATTCCAATGAATATGCAGAACTGATTTCTTTTAGGATTGACTGGTTGAATCTCCTTGCAGTCCAAGGGACTCTCAAGAGTCTTCTCCAACACCACAGTTCAAAAGCATCAATTCTTTGGCACTTAGTTTTCTTTTTAGTCCAACTCTCACATCCATACATGACTACTGGAAACATCAAAGCTGTGACTAGACAGACCTTTGTTGGCAAAGTAATGTCTCTGCTTTTTAATATGCAATCTAGCCTGGTCATAGCTTTTCTTCCAAGGAGCAAGTGTCTTTTAATTTCATGGCTGCAGCCACCGTCTGCAGTGATTTTGGAGCCCAAGAAAATAAAGTCTGTCACTGTTTCCATGGGAATACCAGACCACCTGACCTGCCTCCTGACAAATCTGTATACAAGTCAAAAAGCAACAGTCAGAACTGGACATGGAACACCAGACTGGTTCCAAATCAAGAAAGGAGTAAGTCGAGGCTGTATATTGTCACCCTGCTTGTTTAACTTACATGTAGAGTACATCATGTGAAATGCTGGACTGGATGAAGCACAAGCTGGAATCAAGATTTCTGGGAGAAATAGCAATAGCGTCACATATTTAGATGACATCACACTTATGGAAGAAAGCAAAGAAGAACTAAAGAGCCTCTTGATGAAAGTAAAAGAGGAAAGTGAAAAAGTTGTCTTAAAACTCAACATTCAGAAAACAGATCATGGCATCTTGTCCCATCACTTCATGGCAAGTAGATGGGGAAGCAATGGAAACAGCTTAAATTCTACCCAATGAAGAATCTCACTGTCTGCATTATCCAAAAGTGCACCCCTTCTGATGACTACCCACTTGTCCCTGTCACAGGATATATTATATAATGCTCTGTTGCAATTGCCTGTCTCCTCCCGCTAGAATATGGAGTGTCTATTCCCACTAGAATAGACAATCCTTTTGTTCATTTAGCAGTCGATGTGTTAAGTTTTGCATGAAAGTCACTTCTGTGAGACCTACCCAGACCTTTCCATTTGAAATTGCAATCCACTCTCTGCCCCTCTGCCTTCTACCCAATAACCTTGGTAATTTTTATTTTTCCACCATTTATTAAAAACTGTGTGTGCTCTTGGAGTAAGATCAGCACTCTTCTCTTGTGTTTAGTTCCTCTCAGCTTTAATTGTCTGTAGGAACCCAGGCTACATATTACCCCAGCCACTACTGATGCCACTGACCTCATGGGTTTTCCTCCCACCCACACAGGGATACAGTCCAGAGCCTCAAGTCTGTGCTCTGTGTGTCTCTACTTACCATCTACCTCAAAGCTTCCCTGGTATGGATAAGTTTTTATAAGTTACTATATAATATACTTTTGTATGTTTTTAATGTACTGTGACCACCTCTCACTGGGCTTCCCTGGTGGCTCAGATGGTAAAGAATCTGCCTGCAATGCAGGAGACCTGGGTTCAATCTCTGTTTTGGGAAGATCCCCTGGAGAAGGGAATGGCAACCCACTCCAGTATTCTTGCCTGGAAAAGTCCATGGACAGAGGAGCCTGGCAGTTTGCGGTCCATGGGGTTGCAAAGAGTCTAACACACACCCCCACCCACCCCCACCACACACACACACACCCCTCACTAGCATGAAAGCTTTATAAAGTCAAGTTAATTTTGTTCTGTTTTCCATGCATCCTAAGTGCCTAAAATAGTGCCTGACACATAATAGGCCTTCTGTTGAATGAATAAGGAGTCTTTAACCTCAGAGGTATGAAAAGAAGTTATTGCTCATAGTTTCCACTGAACCAGAGAATCTGAGAGGTTTGTTCATATGCATTGATTTATCTGGATTAGACACACACACAGAAAGCTCAACTGAATTTAAGAAGAGTGAACTGACACATTACATGCTATAAAAATACAACAAAATTCAGTGTTATTATCACCACCATCCCTCTCCGCATTATTCTTCAAGAATTTTCTTTGACTGCATGTTTTTCTTCTTCCCACTCTTGCCTATGTTTGGTTCTAGTGTTTCAGTTCCTTCTATAAAATGTCATACAATGAAGATAAAACAAACTTAATCAGTATTGTCTTCATTTATGTAGAGACTCTAAAATACTCCAAGCTGTTTTCTTCTTTCACCTTGATTTGTAAGTTGGAATAGATATTTTTAATGGCAGTGGAAGTCATAGCTTCAACCCATACAATCTAGAGGTCTCCCTCCAAACATTTTGATTATATCAGGCACAGTATAAGCATAAAGACTTCATAAGAACATAATGGAAAAAAAAATCCCCAATCATTACATCTTCAATAGTCTGCTTCTTTGCTCATCAACTACTAACATCCTTTAGTTTCTGTTCTACTTCAATCCATACTCTGGGTTTCAAACACTACATAGTTTCCTGTTTCTCCATCTTTGCTTATTCTACTAACCCAAGCAGATGGTGGATGAAGATGGCAAACAGTAACCCAACCATGGGCAGGAACCCTGAAAGCACCAAACTTACCCCCCCAAGTCTGCCACTGTTACCAAGTCTGTTGCTCTAGAAACATATCCCACCCCCCCTCAAATAAAAAATAATTTCCTATCTAAGTTTCAGGAGGAAGCTGCAATGACAACAAAAGAACCAGTTAGAACCAGCGAGGCCCAAGATGGTGGAAAATTTGACTTCCACTATATCTGGATCCTCATTATGATGATAATGCATTAACATGTTAAGTGACACACCCACCAGCTCTGTGACAATTGCCAATTGCCATGACAATAATTGGGAAAGCCTACATTGGAACTGTAAAGGAGAATTGTATCAGTTTCAGGTTTAAATAACACCCACATTCTTGAATAACTCATAACTAGTACTCCCACTCTTTCCAAATCCCTCAGATTTACTTCAACTCTCCCACATATTTGGTGTCTCTCTACCTAAAATGGATTGCAAAGTTGATTTTTGAAGTAGATCCCTGCTTCTCTGTTTTTTTGTTTTGTTTTGTTTTTTTACCACTGAATAAAGTTTATACTGTTCCATTTTCAGCATTGGTTTCCAAATTGGTGTTGAGAATCTGATTGGGAGTAGAATCTCCATAACCAAAACACTTGGGGGGGGGGGTCTCAGCCTGGACTGGGACCCCAGTGGAAGTCAGGTCAATCAATTTGGTAACATCACCATACATATAAATACCTCTATCAGTGCCAACATCCTTTTTGAACCTTCTCTGATTAATCTCTGAGCACTGGCAACCCTAACTACCTTGGTCCCTGTGTATTTTTGCTCTAATGCACATATGAAAATATGGTTTCATATTCTGACTTCTCGTATCATTTTCTCTATTATCCTAATGCCATGAGAGCAGCTCCCAGTTTTGAAACTATTTTCTCCTTATCACAAGAAGTCAACCAGACAATCTCTGTGTTCAGTTTAAATTAGTTTGCATTCCTGTCTCTTTAATTGAAATGTTTGTGTCTCAAAAGCAAAGCCCAGAATTCTGTCCTACTTCTTAACCTCCACTCCCAACTCAGATGGAGTGTTCTACATACATTGTGGGTATCAGCGAGAAGTGTTGAAAATTTATTTCTAAGAATGATTTCAAATAATAGGGGATTTTATATATATATATATATATATATATATATATATATATATATATATATATTTATGTCAAGATTAAATATCTATTGATAACCCAAAGAGAGGAGGATTAGTAATAATAGCTGAGGAATGTAATAAAACTTTGGGTTAAGGAGTAGTATCTCTTGTGTTAACAGCAAATCCAGAAAGAGCTCAGGATAGGTGAACAGTAGTTATGTGAGTTAGCCAATATGAGACAATTCAACTACAAAATAGTTCAGATGAACACAACCTAGACAGCTCAAGGAGATCAAGATGAAGTTTGATGTGTGGAAACTTTAGAAGTGTACTGTTGGTTCTGTCCCAGGAAATAAAGGACTTTGACAACAGTAGTGACATTTTTCTATCAATACCACCTTTGTTAAGTGGAATTTTATATACTGTCACCCTGTTTATTTAACTTATATGCAGAGTACATCATGAGAAACGCTGGACTGGAAGAAACACAAGCTGGAATCAAGATTGCCAGGAGAAATATCAATAACCTCAGATATGCAGATGACACCACCCTTATGGCAGAAAGTGAAGAGGAACTAAAAAGCCTCTTGATGAAACTGAAAGTGGAGAGTGAAAACGTTGGCTTAAAACTCAATATTCAGAAAATGAAGATCATGGCATCTGGTCCCACCACTTCATGGGAAATAGATGGAGAAACAGTGGAAACAGTGTCAGACTTTATTTTTCTGGGCTCCAAAATCACTACAGATGGTGACTGCAGCCATGAAATTAAAAGACACTTACTCTTTGGAAGGAAAGTTATGACCAACCTAGATAGCATATTCAAAAGCAGAGACATTACTTTGCCAACAAAGGTTCTTCTAGTCCAGGCTATGGTTTTTCCTGTGGTCATGTATGGATGTGAGAGTTGGACTGTGAAGAAGGCTGAGCGCCGAAGAATTGATGCTTTTGAACTGTGGTGTTGGAGAAGACTCTTGAGAGTCCCTTGAACTGCAAGGAGATCCAACCAGTCCATTCTGAAGGAGATCAGCCCTGGGATTTCTTTGGAAGGAATGATGCTAAAGCTGAAACTCCAGTACTTTGGCCACCTCCTGTGAAGAGTTGACTCATTGGAAAAGACTCTGATGCTGGGAGTGATTGGGGGCAAGAGGAGAAGGGGATGACAGAGGATGAGATGGCTGGATGGCATCACTGACTCAATGGACGTGAGTCTGAGTGAACTCCAGGGGTTGGTGATGTACAGGAAGGCCTGGCGTGCTGTGATTCATGGGGTCGCAAAGAGTCGGACACAACTGAGCAACTGATCTGATCTGATCTGAAGTAGAGAAAAAGGAAATCTGAAAAATGTGCAGTTTTAGAGAATCGATATTTTTATTTGGGATTGTTGGATAGGTGCAAGTATACTACTACATGTATTTACACCAATTTTGTTCTTTTAAATTTCAGGTATATTTATTTATCTTGAAAGTTAAAATTTATATTTTATAAATACACTTAAAAGAATTATAATGACACATCCAACTCTCTTAGAATTCTTATGTGAGAATCAAGAACCAGATAATTTAGGAGTCAGAGTGGACTAAATTAAGACTAAGTCTCATGTATCTAAAGCAGTCTTTATAAGTGTTGAGATGCATTTATATATGTTGAGTTAATTCAGAAATCAACACTGTCTTGAATTTAAGACTAGGAAGGACAATCTGATTTTTGGAAAGGGAAAATCTGATTTTTGGAAAGAAAAAATCAAAAGCCCAGTACAATTATCTCTAGTGAGGGCCATGAAGGCTATATCATTATGGGTATCACCTTGTCATTATATTATTGGTGATGCCTGATTCCACTATCAGTCACAAAGTTGATTGAAAATCAATTATCAATAGCAGAGATATAATTGAAATCTGTCTCATAGAACAATAGATCAAGATAGAGCCTCTTTTGGTCTAACATATATTTTTCAATATTCAAGTCAATTTATCACTAGTAGTATAGTGATAGTACTTTAAATTTTATGTTATGAATAATTAATTGAGAAGTACAATATCAAATTGGGGATTTTTAGGATTCCCATCATAATTATTAAGATTATCTTATCTTACTGGGCTTCCTGGGTGGCTCATATGGTAAAGAATCTGCCTGAAATTCCTGAGACTTAGGCTCAATCCTTGGGTTGGGAAGATCCCCTGGAGAAGGAAATGGCAACCCACTCCAGTATTCTTGCCTGGGAAATCTCATGGACAGAGGAGCCTGGTGAACTACAGTCCATGGGGTCTCAAAGTCAGACACAGCTGAGCAACTAACACTTTCTTTCTTTTCTAAATTACACTAACTTTAAAATGGCATTGCTGAGCATTTACTATGTTCCAGGAACTGTACTCTGTGCTCTAAGTACTAAATTAATTATGTAGTTTAACAACTTGTATAAGTTAACAAAACAAATCTTTGGTAATAATAATAATTACCTTCATCTTATAGATATTGAAAGTGAAGCTTATGGAGATTAAACAAACTGTCCAAAGTCATACAGGTGTAATGTGGCCAAGCTAGAGGTGTCTATAGAGGTGTGAATCCTAAAGGAAATCAGTCCTGAATATTCATTGGAAGGACTGATGCTGAAGCTGAAACTCCAATACTTTGGCCACCTGATGGGAAGAACTGACTCATTTGAAAAGACCCCAACGCTGGGAAAGATTAGGGCAGGAGGAGAAGGGGACAACAGAGGATGAGATGGTTGGATGGCATCACCGACTCAATGGACATGGGTTTGGGTGGACTCCGGGAGTTGGTGATGGACAGGGAGGCCTGGCGTGCTGCAGTCCATTGGGTTGCAAAGAGTCAGAAATGACTGAGCAACTGAACTGAACTGATGGATTGGGTACTTAGGTATTCTGACTCCAAAATCCTTGGCCTTTGCTACTATTTTGTTTGGCATTATTAATATTTTGAGCTTGAAAGTTTTTTTTTTTTCCTGGTGAGGGACTCTTCTGTGCATCTAAGATGCATCTTAGTATCTCTGGCTTCTACCTCTGAGGTGCCTTTAGCTTTGCCCATTTGTAGCAACTAAAAATGTCTCCAGACATTGCCACATATCTCCCCTGTGTGTGTATGTCAGGGGACAGCAAAGGGAGGTAGTTTTCCCCTTTCCTAGCCAGGGAATCAATGCTACTGGCTACCTGCATAATAATAGTAGTGGCCTAAATAATAAAAGTTGATGTATATTACAGAATTTATGTGTTGAGTTGCCAAACCAGACTGAGTCCACAATAAACAAAGACTATAACTCACTTGCATAAAAAATTAATAATGGAATAACAAATCATCATCTCACTTTGACAAAACTATAATTTCACTGTTGTCTTCTCAACCATGGAAAGACAAGCTAATCCTTATTTGGAAGGCCAGGTGAGAGAGGATTATTGGATAAGTGATAGCCAGTAATTCACGCCAGACCCCTAGTCAGCTGACTTAACTCTAGCACAGTAATTATCTGTGTTTGAGTCACAGTTTCCTCAGCCAGCCCATGTGTTGGTTGTATTTATCATGTGTTTAAGTTGACAGTTTTGTGGCTGGTGAACATAACTCTACATAAATAAAAATCAAGAAAACTCTTGGCTGTCATTTCAAGCAGAGTAATACCACCAAACCAGTAATTTAAACTTTTTTTGTGAGTTTTCTTTCTCTTATTTTGTGAATTTATGTAGAAGCAAGTGGGGTAAATGATATTTTCACTCTTTCAGTATACAAATAAAGTATAAAAAGTAAAATGTTTCAAGATCATTTATGTTCACCAGTTTACAATTATAGGGATTTTAGGTTAGTTCTGTAAAGCTATTGTTCAACAGTGTTTGAGAATCCAAACAGTATCGCAGAATGTCTTTATAAAAGAGGAAAAATAGTTGCATTAAAAAAATTAAAAACTTAATAATATGCCTATTTTAAGGAATACTGCCATCTCAACAAACATTTACTGAGCTTATATGATTTCCAAAGAATTTGATTAAATATTGTGAGGAGCTACTATAAAAATTAGGGTGCAATTTCTATATTCAAGGGATTAACATTGATTAAGGGCATAAGGCAAATACAAAAGTGACTGATATACTATAAGTGCCCTAAGATACATTCAAACAAAGAGCATTGTCCCAAGAGATTGTGTTGAACTGGAGAATTGGAAAGACTATGGATGTTTAACATGTGATGTTAAAGTGGTGTTTGACATGTGATGTGAAAGGATTGCAATCAATTAAAATGAGCTGGAAGGAAAACAATTGCCTATGCGAGCAAATTAAAATGCAACGAGAGTACCAACTTCACATAGCTTTTAAATAGTAATAAGTAGAATGTGGTGGCTAGTCACTTAGGTATACATTTAAAAAACAGGAGAAATAAACACTGCAAAGATAAACTGGACTCTATGAGGAAGGCCAGATGAAGGGTAACTGGGCTAGGCAATAACTGCAAATTCTTATCAATCAGAATGACAAGTCATCGAATCTGCATTTAAGAAAAATGATACTGGTGGGAGAAGAAAATTGTAGAGTGACCAATGATCAGATTTTCCCAGGTTACCAGTAAGATATAATGAAGTTGAGCTTGCAAACGTTGTGGTAAAATAAAGGTAGAAATAAATTCAAGAGACTTTGAAGAAGTAGAATCCAGGTCCCTTGTCAATTTGATTGAATATATAAAAAGGGGAAAAAAGCATTATCTAAATAAAGATATATGTTACTTGACAATTAATCCTTTCAATAAATATTTATCAACTACATAAGTTAATTTGTAACTTCATTAGAAATCTAATTAAGGTAGACATGATAAGCAACATTTTTTAAAATGGTTTCTTAACTACTGGTGCTTTGGCTATGTGGGAACGAATTTCATATATATAACATGTTTAATATATATACCCACAGATCATATATACATAGGGCTTCCCTGGGAGCTCAGATAGTAAAGAATCCACCTGCAAGACAGGAGACTTGGGTTCGATCCTAATACACATAGATTATATATGCATACAATTGCATATATAAATACACATATATGTATTAATTAATATATACAATCTATAAATTTAATCTCCATAGTTGTCAAAAACGAACTCCATTTTAGATACATTAGACAAACTATATGAAATTGCCACTATGCTATGGGAAGACCAAACCTTGAAAATAGTATTTATGATGAGAGTTTTCATGCTAATAGTATTAAAATTCATACAAAACGTTTGCTGAATATTTTCCATGATCCAAAAACTATTCTGAGGACATTATGTGAAATATCTCCTTGAAACATGACAGCAAGTCTATGAGAGAGAGACTAATTTCATCCTTACTTTATAACAAAGAGAAATTTAGATAAGTTGTTAAACTCATAGAGGGTAAGAGAGAGACAACAAGAGACAACAAAAATCTGTGTTGCTGATCTCACCAGCAGCTACTCTACTAAGCAGTCTTTAAGATAAGGAGAAACAAATCTAGAGATGACTCACAGAAGAGCTTCTAGAAGAGTGAAGCGGTGGCATAGGTCACATACAGAACAATGAATAGAACTTGGGAAGTTGTGTCTGGGAAAGAAATGTCTTAGACATCAGTACAGGGCACAGTGTACATTTCTTAAGACTTGATCTAACAAGTCCTGTCTTGCTTCTAGAAAACAGACAACTAAGGAAATTAAAGAAAAGCAGAATTTGGGTGAACTTAAAATAGTTCTGTAACAGCTAAAACTGCTCTGAGATAGGGTGAGCCCTGTAAAGAGGCAGTTAGTTTCTCATACCTGAAATACTAAACTTGAACAACATTTAGAAGGGACGGTGTACAAAAGGTTTAAACCCCACAATAGGGTTACAAGTAGATGACCTTTATATCCTAATTAAAAAAAAATCCTAATTTTAAATTTTAATTTTCCCTAATGCTATAATTGTCAATTAAGAGAATGAGCTTCTCAATAAATAGGAATTTATATGTTACTGTCAAAGTAATAGTGCAATTTGCATTACAGACATATTTTCAGGGATATAGGATATAATTTGTGTAAAGCACTTGACACATTCCTTAACATTTAGTAACTGCTCAAAAATATTGGCTGTTACTATACTTTTTATTAACTCAGTCGTTCAGTTCAGTCGCACAGTCGTGTCTGACTATTTGTGACCCCGTGGACTGCAGCACGCCAGGCTTCCCTGTCCATCACCAACTCCTGGAGTTTATTCAAACTCATGTCCATCGAGTTGGTGATGACATCCAACCATCTCATCCTCTGTCATCCCCTTCTCCTCCCACCTACAATCTTTTCCAACATCAGGGTCTTTTCCAAAGAGTCAGTTCTTCTCATCAGGTGGATGAGTTTCAGCTTCAGCATAAGTCCTTCCAATGAATATTCAGGATAGATTTCCTTTAGGATGGACTGGTTGGATCTCCTTGCAGTCCAAGGGAGTCACAAGAGTCCTCTCCAACACCACAGTACAAAAGCATCAATTCTTCAACTCAGCTTTCTTTATAGTCCAAATTTCACATCCATACATGACTACTGGAAAAACCATAGCTTTGACTAGACGGACTTTTGTTGGCAAAGTAATGTCTTTGCTTTTTAATACACTGTCTAGGTTGGTCATAGCTTTTCTTCCATGTCTTTTAATTTTGTAGCTGCAGTTACCATCTACAGTGATTTTGGAGCCCCCCCCAAATTGAGTCTGTCACTGTTTCCCCATCTATTTCCCATGAAGTGATGAGACCAAACGGCCATGATCTTAGTTTCTGAATGTTGAGTTTTAAGCCAACTTTTTCACTTTCCTCTTTCACTTTCATCAAGAGGCTCTTTACCTCCTCTTTGCTTTATGCCATAAGGGTGGTGTCATCAGCATATGAGAGGTTACTGATATTTCTCCCAGCAATCTTGATTCCAGCTTGTGCTTCATGAAGCCCAGCATTTCACATGATATATTCTGCATATAAGTTAAATAAGCATGGTGGCAATATACAGTCTTGACGTACTCCTTTCCTGACTTGGAACCAGTCTGTTGTTCCATGACCAGTTCTAACTGTTCCTTCTTGACCTGTATATAGATTTCTCAGGAGGCAGGTCAGATGGTTTGGTATTACCACCTCTTTAAGAATTTTCCACAGTTTGTTGTGATCCACACAGTCAAAGGCTTTGGCATAGTCAATAAAGCAGAAATAGATGTTTTCCTGGAATTCACTTGCTTTTTCAATTGTCCAGAAGATGTTGGCAATTTGATCCCTGGTTCCTCTGCCTTTTCTAAATCCAGCTTCAACATCTGGAAGTTCACAGTTCACATACTATTGAAGCCTGGCTTGGAGAATTTTGAGCATTGCTTTGCTAGCATGTGAGATGAGTGCAATTGTGCAGTAGTTTGAATATTCTTTGGGATTGCCTTTCTTTGGGATTGGGATGAAAACTGACCTTTTCCAGTCCTATGGCCACTGCTGAGTTTTACAAATTTTCTGGCATATTGACTGCAACACTTTCAGAGCATCATCTTTCAGGATTTGAAATAGCTCAACTGGAATTCCATCACCTCCACTAGCTTCGTTCATCATGATGCTTCCTAAGGCCCTCTTGACTTTGCATTTTGGCTTTAGGTGAGTGATCACACCATCGTGGTTATCTGGGTCATGAAGAGCTTTGCCACCTTCTCTTAATACCTTCTGCTTCTATCAGGTCCAGAAGATTTCTCTGTAAACTCCAGGAGATTGTTATGGACAGGGAGGCCTGCCATGCTGCAGTCCATGGTGTCTCAAAGGCTTGGGCACAACTGAGTGACTGAACTGAACTGATTCAAATTTATTCACATGAATAAAAAGTTAAAATATAATCTCAAATACTATATTTCTAAAATGGTCTACATGTTTTAAAATATATAAGTAAAGAGTACAAGCTAAACAAACAACCTATCTCTGTAAAAAGAGATCACACCAACATTTAAAATTAAGCAGATAACGCCATGAAAAGCATTCTTTGTCTGCTCTTTTGACTTAATATTAACTACTTATTAAACTTTGTATTATTTTCCCCATAGTACCAGACAAAGCATACGTGATGAGGAGGATTAAACTGTCTAGTCCTTAGTGATATTTTGTGGCAATAGAGTGGTTTCAAGAACAATGTGTGCATTATTTCCAGCTGTAAACAGATCAGTCTTCATGCTGTGATAGGAGTAACTGGTATTTCCCGGTCTGTTTGATCATGCCATTAACTAGCTGATTCACTTGCTATTTAACATTGAAATCAGAATTATTTTCTCTGTACCATGAGATTACTCTGCTTCTGTACACCTTTCAGTCAATCACAGCTAAGGATAAATGCATTAGCCAGGAATCAACTATCACGTGCCTTTCAGAAACATCAATAAATTAGAGTGTTTCATATAACTACCCCTTCATGTTTAACTTCTACAAAATAACTTTAGAATAATTAGTAAATATTATATTAATAGCTAATATTTATTGAGCACTTTTTATATATCAGGTAATGTGCTAAATGCTTTATATAGATTATTTCATGTATCACTGAAAATAGCTTTATGATATGTAAATATGTAAAACATATTTACATCTGGTAATTATATAAATGCTATTTAGTTATTGGTGAGGGAGAGTATAATTCTTTTATGACATTATATAATAGTAGAAAATTAGAATTTAAATAAAATATAAAGCTCATATTCTTGAAAAGTAATGTGAGAATTTAACTTTTTAAGGTTCAGATTTGTTCAAATTTAATATTCAAACATGGGGAACTCCTTTCCTCTGGTGGCACATGGGACAATGGTAGGTTGATGATGATCTTTTAAATTAATAAGGCGAAGTGTGGTATTTAGCAAGAAAAAAGGAGAACAAGATATAAGATATATGTAAATATATATAAACATTTTAATTGTTTTGGATTTATTTATTGAAGAATTATCACATTGAAAAAGAATTAGGTCTTTTCTGCTTAGTTCTAGAAGAATAATTTAGAATTGATAAATGAATTTAGCTATAAACACTTTTTGATGTTATAAAATGTGAGAGATCCTAAATTCTATGTATATGATCTGTGGAAAAAAAGAAAAGAAGATGAAGGAAGGGAGGAAGGAGGAGAGAAAGGAAGGAAGGGAGGAAGGAGAGGAAGGAAGGAAGGAAGGAAATGCATCATGCTGTAAGGTGACTGAGCTTCTGAAATGACCCAATTCATTTAAACATTAAAAGTCTGTTAATTGACTGTTACATAAGGTAAAGACTCCTGTGGGATTAAAACAAAGAAATTTATAATGCTCTTTTAAAGCTGAATATCTTATATGATTTGTAGTACTCTAAAAGTCTGAAGAATTTTTTATAGTCGATCAAAGAATTTTTTTTTTTACCCTCTTAATGTTTAGGTGGTTTAACCTAGACAAACTTAAGGAAATTTTACTAATAGTAAGTATTAACATTTCGAAGAATTGATGCCTTCAAACTGTGGTGTTGGAGAAGACTCCTGAAAGTCCATTGGACAATAAAGAGATCAAATGAATCAGCCTTAAGGGAAATCAATGCTGAATGCTCATTGGAAGGACTACTGCTGAAGCTGAAACTCCAGTACTTTGGTCATCTGATGCAAACAGTCAACTCATTGGAAAAGTCCCTGAGGCTGGGAAAGATTTAGTGCACAAAGAGAAGAGGGCATCAGAGGATGAGATGGCTGGATGGCATTATCAAAGCAATGGATATGAACTTGGGCGAACTTTGGGAGATGGTGAGGGACAGGGAGGCCTGGTGTGCTGCCATCCCTGGGTTCGCAAAGAGTCAGACATGACTGGGTGACTGAACAACAAATAGAAGTAGTAAAATTTAGAAAAATATTACTTTGCTGGCTTTGAAGGCAGAAATTCTAAGCGAATTGAATTTCCAAGATATGTTATACAGGGTCAAGAGTATGTGCCACCATTGTTGAATCAATCAGGATATATATATAAATAATATCTCCACAACCAAGAACAACAAACTGGCTGAGTATGTAGCCTTTGATTATTTGGCTCAGTTATTCGTCTCTTTACGTGCTTTCTTTTCTTTCTGATGACTGCACTGTCAGTTGAATTTAACATTGCTGTATTAATATTTCTTTGATAATCAAAGCACAGAAATTGAAAGATAAGAGTTCTAAGAAGGAATGTTACCCCAAGTTGTAACAAGAAGATGCACTCTAATGAACCAGGAATAAGACTGGAGCAGCTGTTTAAAACAGAAATCTAGGCAAAGAACAAGATACATGTTCTAGACTAAATGCCAGATGAATATTCTGGTTTCAGGTAAAAATGTTGACATTGTCAATAAGCCATTCAGTTCAGTTCAGTTCAGTTCAGTTGCTCAGTCATGTCCGACTCTTTGCGACCCCATGAATTGCAGCACGCCAGGCCTCCCTGTCCAAAACCAATTCCCGGAGTCCACCCAAACTCACACCCATTGAGTCGGTGATGCCATCCAACCATCTCATCCTTTGTCATCCCCTTCTCCTCCTGCCCTCAATCTTTCCCAGCATCAGGGTCTTTTCAAATGAGTCAGCTCTTCACATCAGGTGGCCAAAGTACTGGAGTTTCAGCTTCAACATTAGTCCTTCCAGTGAACACCCAGGAGTGATCTCCTTTAGGATAGACTTGTTGGATCTCCTTGCAGTCTCCAAGGGACTCTCAAGAGTCTTATCCAACACCACAGTTCAAAAGCATCAATTCTTCGGTGCTCAGCTTTCTTTATAGTCCAACTTTCACATCCATACATGACTACTGGAAAAACAATAGCTTTGACTAGACAGACCTTTATTGGCAAAGTAATGTCTCTGCATTTTAATATGCTGTCTAGGTTGGTCATAACTTTTCTTCCAAGGAGCAAGTGTCTTTTAATTTCATGCTGTCACCTTCTGCAGTGGTTTTGGAGCCCCCCAAAATAAAATCTGTCACTGTTTCTTCAGTGAGTGCTGAAGAATTGATGCTTTTGAACTGTGGTGTTGGATAAGACTCTTGAGAGTCCCTTGGACAGCAAAGAGATTCAACCAGTCAATCCTAAAGGAAATCAGTCTTGAATATTCACTGGAAAATCTGATGCTGAAACTGAAACTCCAATACTTTGGCCACCTGATGAAAAGAACTGACTCATCGGAAAAGACCCTGATGCTGGGAAAGATTGACAGCAGGAAGAGAAGGGGACAATAGAAGATGAGATGGTTGGAGGACATCACTGACTCGATGGACATGAGTTTGAGTAAACTCCAGGAATTGGTGATGGACAGGGAGGCCTGGTGTGCTGCAGTCCATGGGGTAGCAAAGAGTCAGATATGACTGAGTGGCTGAACTGAACTGAACTGATGTGCTAATCAAATACAAAGATGAATAATACAAAGCCCGACCTCAAGGAATTTACACTATGGGTCACATAGCAGTCCGAGAAAAAATGTGAAGAGACCAATATCTGGGAAAAGGCACACTAGACTGCTTGTGAATTTGAAGGAACAATTCTGAAATATTGTCTGGGAAACTAGTAGAGGAACAAGTGTAGACTCTCGATTGTCTAGGGCCAAGAGGAAGTAGCAGTGAAGTTAGGAGAATATCACATATCTTATATCTAACTTTGTTATGGAATACTGAAAACATTCTCTGTGAGGAAATCAAAAGCAAAGTCATTTATAAATGCCTCAAAAATTTGTATGTATGAATCCAGGTGTAAATGTACTCTATCGTCTAAGTCACATATGACATCAACATTAAGAATTATTGGCTTAAGGACCAAATTCTAATATTGAATATTAGTACTAACTAAGCTTATTCTGGTAGGTATTTTCAGAACACCATGACTGCACTGCATAACTAATCATGACAGAAGGTGAAAAATGGAGGTGCGTAATTAGTAAGTCTTACTGAGTGAGAAGATAGAAGGTAAATTTCAAAGTTAGAATGTAGGAGTTTAGCAATAATATTTGCCCTACGATATCAGAAGATGAGATGGTTAGATAGCATCACCAGTTCAGTGGACATGAATTTGAGCAAATTTGGGGAGATAGTGAAGGACAGGGGAGCCTGGCATGCTGTAGTCCATGGGGTTGCAAAGAGCTAGACACAATCTAGTAACTGAACAGTGAACAACAGCAAAACCTATTACTTATTGGGTACTACTTTATCTAGCACTGTGCTAAATATAAAGATATCTATAGTTTTAGTCAATCTTCAACAATTTTATAAGGCCTATCTCTTATAATCATGTCCATTTGAGGGTTAATTAACTTGCCCTAGTCAGCAAGGGCAATTGCTTACATATGAGTAAAGGTCTTTGAACCCCAAAGTTCATATCATACAAGGAAGGTATTAGGTTGAACCATATGAAATTGTCAAATTAATGTTGACCTAAAAATAATGACAATTTCATATGGTATAAATCAGATGGTATAAACAGAATAGTCAGTAATGTCTTGAAAGGCTATCTACACTCTAAGATAATTTATAATGGGTAATTCAGAGTTATCTAGTCTGTCTCACTCTTAGAATGGAATTTTCTTGGATGATAAAAAATCTCAGGCTAGTTCAGGCAAGTTCTCACTAAGGGAAGAGAGACACTCTTAATTCCTCCTGGAACATTTGGAATACTGGAAGAGCATGGTCCATGGCTGAAATTGCAGATCTATTATTGCCCTGTCATGGATTTATTCTGGTTGATTTATTTGCTATTTATTTTTAACCATGATATGAATTGACTTAACTATGTTTTCCATTTACACTTTACATTTTTTATGTCTAGTTATGGGAAACAAAACTTTGCTATTCACACACACATATACCACATACACATACAAGATTAGGTACTAGCAAATTAAAAAAAAAAAAAAAAATCCAGGGGAGAGATTGATTAAATCTTCTTCTTTGGCTGCTAAGGTTATAGGTTTGGGTAAGGCTACCGAGGAAATTAAGCAACATGGAATGCTTTCTTTCCAAACACATAAAAGAACCAGAAAGCATGGTTTATTGATCGCTCAGTCTAGACAAATTTGTGGTGTGATAGGGAAGATTATACTAACGATGAAGCTGGAAGATCTAAGTCCTATTTCTCTGTGACTTAGGCTCAGGAAAATTGAGTAATTTACCATGAATCTCTTTAAAATTAAATTAGGACTGGTAGTAATAATACCTCCATTTCATTAAAGTTGTGAAGGTTCAATAAAAATGTATAATGAAGATATATATATCTTCAATGTGACTGAAATCTAGATCAACTGATGTCCATTGTATGTATATTAAAATAATAGGATATGTTCAATTTCTTTTAGAATATTTATAATATGCTATGTTTCATTGAAAATTCAACTGTGTTACATTTTGATTAATTTAAATTGATCTGCTTAGGAAACATTCATCAAAGAATAGACTTTTTTAGATAGTTTCCTAAATGGGTAGTATTTCATTTAAAACAAACACACTTAAAGATGGGTAACTGTTGAACCTCTAAATTCTCATCTTCTAACCTGACTGTGATTGAAATTCAATGTATAATAATTTGTGCATACACCTTAAGGAAATACTTTAGTTCACATCTTTGTTATAAATGCCAGATACATTTCTTCTCATGATAAATTTCTTTAGAAATTATTTATTACATCATTTTGGTGTGGCTTAAACATCCTTTGAAATCTCTGCCAAGTGAACTTTATTTTCTATCACCTGAATCATCTGAGTAATATAATGATTAAGAATGTGTGTTGTCTGAGTTCAGACTTTCAGTTCCAGCCCTAAATTAAATCAGTCTCTTGTACCTAAGGTAAAGACATTTCAAAATAGCTCTATCTTTTCCTATAATAATCTAAAGAAATCAAATTTAAATAAAAAATTCATTGTCTGTTTCCAGTCTCACTTGTGAAACTGAGTCTTTTAGGGTGTAAAAAGTCTGAGTCACAAAGATCATTAAGGAGAATGCAAATTCATTACCAGAACTAGTAATACTAAGTTGCACCCATTTTATTGTGTGAGTAACCAGTTTACTCCCTCCAGATGGTTTTCCTGATAGTACAAGTAGATATTTGTTGTAGATAATCTGGTAAGTGTGTCTTGTGTCATGACTGTTATGTATTGATGTATTTCCCTAACAGATATGAAAATCTTTGAAAACAAATTAAGTGTATGTCTCAATTTAGAGTGCTACAAAGAATGTATTTAAATAATATTTGTGATTAGGAAACTAATTATGAACTAATTGTAATATTCAAACAGCAAAGATAATTAACTTATTAATAATTTAAATAAGTGAACTTTTATCCAATTAAGCATTTACGCTTGCTATAAGTGACAAAGGATAATAGAAATTATTTAACAAGAAATATATTCACTAATATTGAGAGAGGTGAATAAATATACCATATTGAATTATTTGCCATATAATACTTCTTAGTTAGTTCTACGTTAATTGTAGTTTATTTACTGCATTGAAATAAAGAAGGAATAATTTTCATAAATCTTCAATTCCTGCCTTCTGGTCAATTCCTTAGACTTTATTTAACAAATTAATGACACTGTTTTCAGTGTCTGGTCCTGGAACCACTGTGAGTCTTTCCGTAGATCTATGTGGACACAATTCTTTGTTAAAATAATGCTAAGACATAATTGGTCTCTTTCGTGTCTCTTTCATGCTCATCTTCTTAAAAAAGTATAGTGAAATTTTCCAGAAGTTGTGACACATGATGATGACATCCATTTGGCTGATAATGGATGGTAATAATTGTGTATTTTTGTATTTTAAAACTATCAAGAGTATAAAGGGGTCTTCAGAACAAAAGGCATAAAAACCTACTACCGTGGATAGCATTCAGTGAGAGATACTATAATAGGAAGTTAATACAACTATGTTACTTGATATTTACTTCTTACTTCTTAAGATGCATGATCCTGGTCTTCCAAAATCAAAAAAGGTGCTTTTGAGAATAACTGAGTTCACAGATGATTTTAATCAAAACGGTAGACATGCTTGATAAAAATTTGTTTGCCAAAAGAGAAATTCATGTACTAAGGGAAAATTATTTTTCTTATATTTAGTACAGATTAAAAATTTTTAAATTTCAATGGCTCATCTTTTGTTCTCAAATAGATGAAAGACAAATTTGTCATCTTGTCAATCCCAAACCAATAGAAGTTGTATCCCTTACCCCAGACCCAATATTCGTTTAACCATGGATGTGTCATACAGAAATTTAAGTAAAATATTAATTTATTTTAAAAACAAATCTGGAACAGCAGTTTCTTTTCCACTACTTAAAATATGTTCCTTCAGGAGAAGGGAACATCATGTCCGAAGCACTGGCTTCCTCATAGCGAAAACTTGGAGGGATTACTTTTTTCCATGGTGACAATATCCAGATCTGTATTACTTCATCAAAGAAGCAGATCCCTTGCTATTGGCCAAACTTGAGTGTTCCAAGTATCATATCATGAATTTTTGACAGGAAAATCACTTACGGACAGATGAACATGCTTGGGTACACTTTCAGGTTTTCAGAGTTATATTTATTGCCTAATAAACAGGCATCATATTTTCTTTCTCCAAATGGTTTGAGAAATTACTATCAAAGAAAATGAAACAACACTCACTTTTATTACTAACAGTCAAAGCTTATTATTATTTCTTTTAATTTTGTGGCTACCACTGCTTTGATTAAAGTTTTTATAAGTTTTCAGTCTCAAAAGTACTCTTGTGGTTTAGTCACCGAGTCATGTTCAGCTCTTTGTAACCCCATGGACTGCAGCATGCCAGACTTCCGTGTCCTTCACTGTCTGCTGGAGTTTTCTCAAACTTATGTCCATTGAGTCAGCGGTGTCATCCAACCATCTCATCCTCTGTCACCCCCTATCATCTCCTGCTCTCAATCTTTCCCAGAATCAGGGTCTTTTCCAATGAGTTGGCTTTGCATCAGATGGCCAAAGTAGTGAAAACATAATACAAAAATAATACAAAATATAGAATAATAAAAAATACAAAAAAGTGATACAAAGTAGCACATCACAATACAAAAGTACTCTGAAGATATACAATTAAAAAACATTGCTAAAAATATTGCTTTTTTTTAAAATATAAATTTATTTATTTTAATTGGAGGCTAATTACTTTACAATATTGTACTGGTTTTGCATACATCAACATGAATCTGCCACAGGTATACACATGTTCCCCATCCCGAACCCCTCTCCCTCCACCCTCCCCAAACCATCCCTCTGGTTCGTCCCAGTGCACCAGCCCCAAGCAACCAGTATCATGCACCGAACTTGGACTGGTGATTCATTTCATATATGATATTATACATGTTTCAATGCCATTCTCCCAAATCATCCCACTTTCTCCCTCTCCCACAGAATCCAAAAGACTGTTCTATACATCTGTGTCTCTTTTGCTGTCTCACATACAGGGTTATTGTTACCATCTTTCTAAATTCCATATATATGCGTTAGTATACTGTATTGGTGTTTTTCTTTCTGGCTTACTTCACTCTGTATAATAGGCTCCAGTTTCATCCACCTCATTAGAACTGATTCAAATGTATCCTTTTTAACGGCTGAGTAATACTCCATTGTGTATATGTACCACAGCTTTCTTAGCCATTCATCTGCTGATGGACATCTAGGTTGGTTCCATGTCCTGGCTATTATAAACAGTGCTGCAATGAACATTGGGGTACATGTGTCTCTTTCAATTCTGGTTTCCTCAGTGTGTATGCCCAGCAGTGGGATTGCAGGGTCGTAAGGCAGTTCTACTTCCAGTTTTTTAAGGAATCGCCATACTGTTCTCCATAGTGGCTGTACTAGTTTGCATCCCCACCAACAGTGTAAGAGGGTTCCCTTTTCTCCACATCCTCTCCAGCATTTATTGCTTGTAGACTTTTGGATCACAGCCATTCTGACTGGTGTGAAATAGTACCTCATTGTGGTTTTGATTTGCATTTCTCTGATAATGAGAATGGGAGAAAATAATAGCAAATGAAGAACTGACAAACAACTAATCTCAAAAATATGCAAGCAACTCCTGCAGCTCAATTCCAGAAAAATAAATGACCCAATCAAAAAATGGGCCAAAGAACTAAATAGACATTTCTCCAAAGGAGACATACAGATGGCTAACAAACACATGAAAAGATGCTCAAAATACTGCTTTTGAACTATCTGACTGGTTCAACCCAATGGATGATAATCAGCATTCTTACTGTCCTTTCCAGATGCCCATTACTGCTGGGCCAGTCTGAGAGCTGGAAATGTTTTGCAGTACACCTTGACTTCTTGAGAGAATTGCCTTAAGTAATGTCCATTTTCCTGGGAGGTACATTGGCCCTTACTAGAAGCCACCACTGATACAGTGGTGCCAAACCTCTGCACCCTTGAAAATTTCTCTGTGATTTATACTCTACTAAAGTCCTAAAGAAGATTGGGTACGACTTACAAACATGAGAAACTCACTAAGTTGACTACCTCACTGAGTATCTCTGCCTAAAGTTTTATTAACAACGTTGTTGTTTAGTTGCTAACTCATGTCTGACTCCTTTGGGACTCCATGGAATGTAGCCAGCCAGGCTCTTCTGTCCACGGGATTTCCCAGGCAAGAACACTGGCATGAGTTGCCATTTCCTTCTTCAGGGGATCTTCCCAACCCAGGGACTGAACTAGAGTCTCCTGCATTGGCAGGTGGTTTCTTTACTGCTGAGCTACCTGGAAAGCCTCTAAACAATGATATTAATCCATTAATCATCAGAAGATTCCTTGAGCCCTCATTGTGTGTCTGACAGTATAAGGTGTTGGGGAGAATGGTACAATTAAACAAAAGACCCCTGCCTTTGTGAAGTTTAAATTCTACAGAGTGAAACAGACAAAAACATAGAGACAAACACAATGAATCCCCATTTGGTTGTGACATGAAGGAAAGTAACAGGGACTAAGTTACTAATAGAACGAGAATTGCTTTAGATAGAATAGGCAGCAAGGGTCTTTTTATAAGATACCCTAAAAAAAAAAAAAAAAAAAAAGAGTGTATAACTATCAGAGCATAATACACCTTTCAGAGCAAAAGATAAACTCGGAGAGCATCTGCTTGTAAGATTGAAGATTTGCTTCAGCCAGACTTGGAAGGGCTTGCAATCATCGGGTTCATAAAGGATGTGATAGCTTACAGTGAATGATGTCGGATTCATGATCTCTGAAGAAGATTTAGCTTTGGGACCAGGGACCAGGCTTTATTACTCAAGAGTGATAGCAGAGTTTGTGTAGCAGAGTTTTATTAAAGTATTAAAGGGGACAGAGAAAGCTTCTGACACAGACATCAGAAGGGGGCTGGAGAGTGCCCCCACTCACCAGTCTTATCAAGGCCTTATACACTATTGCCAGACCCACTAGCACAACATGCATCTTAAATTAACAAGATTAGAACTAACTATTAGGGCTTCCCTGGTGGCTCAGAGGTTAAAGCATCTGCCTGCCATGCGGAAGACTCGGGTTCGATCCCTGGGTCGGGAAGATCCCCTGGAGAAGGAAATGGAAACCCACTCCAGTATTCTTGCCTGGAGATCCCATGGATGGAAGAACCTGCTGGGTTACAGTCCATGGGGTCGCAAAGAGTCGGACAGGACTGAGCGACTTCACTCACTCAGAACTAACAATAGAAAGGTCCTACCGGACCCACTCCCACAACAAACTTCTTAAGATAACAAGATTAGTTAGAAGGTTCTTGTTAAGGAAAAACGTGTCCTCGAGCAAGACATATTGTTATATTGACTAAGACAAAGCAATGTAGGAAAAAAAAAGTTTGTCATTTTATCCTTAAGAGCCCCAGACCCCTTTCTCCTCTTTGAGGACCCTGCACTTCTTAGCAACCTACCTAGGAACTGACTCTCTCAGATGGATACTTCAGGTCTGAGCTCTGAACAAACACATGTAATGATTATATCTTAGTGATGATGTTCTGATTAAAGGAGAGAAAGGAAGAAAGAAAAAGTGCTCATGTCAGTCAGTACAGATCTCCTGCAACAAGAACAGACTAAAACGCACAAAAGATAATCCAGACCAGTCAGACATGTAGACTATTCTACATCAAGACTTCCCTGGTGGCTCAGACAATAAAGAGTCTGCCTGCAATACAGGAGACCTGGGTTCGATTCCTGGGTTGAGAAGATCCCCTGGAGAGGAAAATAGCAACCCAACTCAGTATTCTTGCCTGGGAAATCCCATGAACAGAGGATCCTGGAAGGCTACAAGTCCATGGAGTCGCAGAGAGTCAGATACAACTTAGTGATTAAACAACAAATGACATAATAAGAAACTATAGTCCTATAAGATAAATGCATTGAGCCTTCATGTGTGTATATGTGTCTATGTATATGTGTGTTTATGTATACTGCATGTATCTGTATATATTTGATCCATCTTAGAGATCTATCTTTGTTTTTTGACAGAGAATTCTTGTGTGTGTGTGTGTGTGTGTGTATACATTTGGTCTCTCAGTCGTGTCCAACTCTTTGCGACCTCATAGACTGTAGCCCGCCATTCTCCTCTGCCTATGGGGATTCTCCAGGCAAGAATACTGGAGTGGGTTGCCATGCCCTCCTCCAGGGAATCTTCCCAACTCAGGGATTAAACATAGGTCTCTCACATTGAAGGTGGATTCTTTACCATCTGAGTCACCAGGGAAGCCCATGAATACTGGAGTGGGTAGCCTATCCTTTTGCCAGGGGATCTTCCTGACCCAGGAACTGAACTGGTGTATCCTGCATTGCAGGTGGATTCTTTACCAGCTGAGCTACCAGGGAAACCATATTCATAAATTCCCATATTAAGAAACACTTTGCCCCTGTATAATATATAAAGGCATACATAAACAAAAACAAGCCTTACTAAATTGCTACGTTTCAACTTTTGATGCCTCTAAGGCCTAAAATCAGGTCAGCATATTCTCTTTTGGCAGAATTTCATTCTGAGGCTTAATTCTGTCTTGTAGTATTCATTTTATTCATGAACCCTTGGGCCACCGGCATTCATTTGTCATATCCTAGCAAGAAGGCCATTTCCATGAGCAGGCATTGGACTTAACTGGGTCTCAGAGAATTTGTTCTAAACTTTAATTCCAATACATTTAGCAAAAGACATAATTAATAGTGATATTCACAGTAAGAATATAGACTGTCTTAAGTAAATTTGTCTTCATGAGACATATAGTACAGAGATGAAAACTGGGCTGGGGAAATTTAATATAGCTTCCAGATGGAGACAATATATTCAAATTCAATGTTCAATGAATTCTCATTCTGGCTATGTGTTACCTCTAGCTCAGTTCAGTTGAGTCGCTCAGTCGTGTCTGACTCTGTGACCCCATGAAATGCAGCACTCCAGGCCTCCCTGTCCATCACCAACTCCCGGAGTTCAGCCAAACCCATGTCTACTGAGTCAGTGATGCCATCTAACCATCTCATCCTCTGTTATCCCCTTCTCCTCCTGCCCTCAATCTTTCCCAGCATCAGGGTCTTTTCCAATGAGTCAGCTCTTCGCATGGGGTGGCCAAAGTACTGGAGTTTCAACTTTAACATCAGTCCTTCCAATGAACATCCAGGACTGATCTCCTTTAGGATGGACTCCTTGCAGTCCTTGGATCTCCTTGCAGTCCAAGGGACTCTCAAGAGTCTTCTCCAACACCACAGTTCAAATGCATCAATTCTTCTGCGCTCAGTTTTCTTTATAGTCCAACTCTCACATCCATACACGACCACTGGAAATACCATAGCCTTACCCCCAGATAGTAAATATGTTTGCATCCCTCATAGTTATCTGTGATAATTAACAAATCTGCTTACTTTTGATTGGAATATGCATAAACTACTTTTTAAAATATTCTATTCTTATACATTGATGCTTAAGAGCTTGAAATAGTAATTTATCTTACATGTGCATTTTATTCAATAATTGGGGTGAATCGATCATTTCTGTTTATTGATGAATTAATTTAATCCTTTCTCATTCTAAAGAAGAAATTAAAGCAGTTGTCATGTACATTTTCCATTACATCTCATTGTTTCCAGCTAGGATTGATAGAAGTCACAGATGAATCAGTATTAACTGTGTGTATTGTACTAATTTAGAATCTTACTCATTAGTTATCCTGCTATTCATCTCCACCTTCAATTTTAAAGAAATCCTAGAGGTAAAAATTATTGTTGAACAGCTCATGTATTTCAGCAAGTATATAAGAAACAATATTTAATTTAGGCGTTCATTCCATTTCAGCTGTAAAAATAACAAAACAAATGAATGAAAAGCTTAAAGTACCATAAAGAATCCTATTATACTAGCAACTTTATATTTCATGAATGTCATCATGAAATAAAAGAAAGGAAAATAAAATAAAGTAAACTAATTCATATATCATCCTACAGGTTAATTATTAATTTATCAGTGTTAAGAAACTTGGAGAGGTTTCCTATGTATACCAGCTTATTTCTTTTTTCTATCTCCCTCTATTTATGAATATTTCATTCATATCTCTTCTTTACATTATTAATGTTTTTCATTGTTCGTTAACTTTAACATTCTAAAGAATAATTTTGAAAGTCTTCTAATTGATAATTTTCATACTTGTTTACTGAAAGCTGTATAAATCTACAAATATCTTCAGGTAGTCATGAACTAACTTGGATTCTTACAGCTATCATACTTTTTTTTTTTGGAAACAGCAAAATATTGTGAATAATTATTTGGCCCATCTGACGCCATATTTTCATCTACTTAGTAATCCACCACACATCACCTAGCAATCTAATTTTTGGAGCAGGGAATAATAACTGGTGAGACCTTGGAACATACTTTCTAGGGAGAAGTTAAATGAGTTTCACATGTAAGAACAGAAAGCAAAGGAAACTAGGGTACCATAAGAATGTACTGCAGAATAAAATCACCTTAAGAGACATTCACCAAAGAAGGTATATAGGTGGCAGGTAAAAATACAAAATATATGTTTTGGGTGGCCAAAAAGTTGCTTTGATTTTTAAGTAAAAATAAAAGACATAATTTTATTTTCATCAAGAATTTTATTGAACAATATATTGTTTCGTTCCACTACCTTCTGCCATTTTTCAAGCAACTTCAAAATTCCATCTTTCTCAAACTTTGTATATTTTTTAATCAAAGAATAATTTTCAAAGCTTGATTTGGATATTTGGAGTATGTCAGTTTTCTCCTGTGTAGTATAATGTTAATTGTCCTCAATTAGTGTTTTGATTTGATACCTATCAACTTCAGCTGGTCTACTAAACTGTGGAGCACCGTTCAGTAAGAAACTTTGCAAATGACTTCGATCAGTCAGTACCTTTTCCATACTTTGCACAAATCTTTTTTGCACTTCATTTGCATTTTTCCCTTTCTTGCAATAATCATTTTTTTTTGCATTTCAGTTGCATGTTTACCTTCCTTGAAATAGTAAAGCATAATGTCCCAAATGTTGCTTATTTCCTTCTATCTTCAATATTAAAATAGCTATACAAAAATTCATTAATTTTGATTTTTTTAACCATACACACTGATAAGACAGCTGACACAACATAATCTATCAAAATTGTTTTGAATGATGTTAAAGATAACTAAAAATCACTGCAGATGGTGACTGCAGCCATGAAATCACCATCGCTTGCTCCTTGGAAGAAAAGTTATGACCAACCAACTCAGCATATCAAAAAGCAGAGACATTACTTTGCCAACAAAGGTCCATCTAGTCAAAGCTATGGTTTTTCCAGTAGTCGTGTATGGATGTGAGAGTTGGACTATAAAGAAAGCTGAGCATAGAAGAACTGATGCTTTTGAACTGATGTGTTGGAGAAGACTCTTGAGAGTCCCTTAGACTGCAAGGAGATCCAACAGTCAATCCTAAAGGAAATCAGTCCTGAATATTCATTGTAAGGACTGATGCTGAAACTGAAACTTCAATATTTTGGCCACCTGATGTGAAGAATGGACTCAGTGGAAAGGACCCTAATGCTGGAAAGATTGTAGGTGGGAGGAGAAAGGGATGACAGAGGATGAGATGGTTGGATGGCATCATGGACTCAGTGGACATGAGTCTGAGTAAACTCCAGGAGTTGGTTTTGGACAGGGAGGCCTGGCATGCTGCAGTCCATGGGGTTGCAAAGAGTTGGACACGACTGAGCAACTGAACTGAACTGAACTGAACTGAAAGATTACCAAGCACTACTAGAGCCAACTTATGGGGAAAAAAATAATAATAAGCAAACCTTTTGGCCAACCCAATATATTGTCATTGCTGTTGCTGTTTAGTTCCTAAGTCATGTCCGACTCTTTTGCAACACCATGGACTATGGCCCACCAGACTCTTCTGTCCATGAGATTTCCCAGCAAGAATACTGGAATGGGTTGCCATTTCCTTTTCCAGAGAATCTTTTCTGACCAGTGATTGAACCTGCATCTCTGCATTAGTAGGTGAACTCTTTACCACTGAGCCACTGGGGAAGCCAACCCAATATATAATATATATTAAATAAAAAAGCACTAGGACTTAATAAAATATATTCATTCATATTGATTTCAACTTATAAATAACTTGGTCATGCTAAATCAATTAGATAAGTTAAGAACTCCATCTTCTATTGTTCAGTGACTTTAAATGTCCATATAATTCATCAATATATTCTTTATGTCAATACTACTAACTTGAGACCTATTATTTAATTATGGATCTTGGGAGAGATGTAGTTATGCTTTCATATTCACTGATCATATTTCAGTAGAGAACATTTAACTCATGGGATGTTTCAATATAAAAATGCTCAATTTATTTTGAAGAGCCATTACTCACTGAAGTGGCTTTGGCTGCAAAGGGATCTTTAATTAATTCCTTATTGCATCTATGCAAAAGAAATGGCTGACATTAAAAAAAAAATCAAACCTGTAACCTGTCATCCTATCATTTCAGTTTCATTCCTGAGAAACTTGACTCCTGTTTATTCATTGCACTTAAATTCTCTGAGTTAACACTGTGTCTGTTACACATGTCCACCTAATATTTTAGCAAGAATTTATGGAAATTTGTTACACTCTAAGTCAAAGCATGGGGAATAAAAGGGAATAGAGTTGATGAAATTGATAAAGCACGTGAAAGAGCTCCAAGCGCAAATTGTGCCAAATCACAGATTTGCCTAAACTTAACATTCTTTAAAATAATGTGTCAGGCAATAAACAATTCAGAGACAGGAAGCGATGGAGCCTGGCTTGGTCAGGATTCAACCAAAGAAGCAGAACTAATAGAATAAACAGAACGTGTGTCTGTGTGTGAGACAGGGAGAGGGCAGAGGGGGAAGAGAGAGAGGGAAAGAGAGAAAGAAAGGAAGTTTTTACAATTGATCACTTGAGGGATTGCAGGGGCTGGCAAAGTAAGTCTAAAAGTCAAAAATCTCTAGGGCAGACTATCAGGAAAGGCAGACTAGGATGATGAGGCACAGTCTGTAGCTACCACCCAGAGATTATTTTTCCTCAAGGAAACCTCAGCTCAGCTCTTTGTGTGTGTGTGTGTGTATGTAAATAAAATTACATATATATATATGTGTATATATATATATATATAATTGTACGTATTTGTTTATTTAGGCTCTCCTGGGTCTTCTTTGCTGCATGGGCTTTTCTCTCATTGTGGAGAGAGAGAGCTAGTCTCTAGTCGTGGCGCACAGGCTTCTCATTGCAGTGGCTTCTCTTTTGGGGGGCACAAGATCTAGAGCGCTCAGGTCAGTAATTGCATTTCTCGGGCTCTACAGCACAGGCTCATTAGTTGTGGCACACGGGCTTGTTGCCCCGTGGCATGTAGGATCTTCCCAGATCAAACCTGTGTCTGCTCCACTGGCAGGCAGATTCTTCACTGCTGAGCCACCATGAAGCCCCTCAGCTGTGCTTTTAAGGTCTTTCAAGTGACTGAAACAGACCTACGCAGATATTCTTGGGTAATCTCTCTTACTTAGACGGTGCTAGTAGTCAAGAGCCTGCCTGCCAGTGCAGGAGACGTAAGAGACACGGGTTCCATCCCTGAGTCAGGAAGATCCCCTGGAGGAGGGCATGGCTACCCATTCCACTATTCTTAGGGACTCCCTGGTGGATCCGATTGTAAAGAATCTGCCTGGGTTCAATCCCTGGGTCAGGAAGATTCCTTGGAGAAGAGAATGGCAAGCCACTCCAGTATTCTTGCCTGGAGAATTCCATGGACAGAGGAGCCTGGTGTGTTACAGTCTGTGGGGTCACAAACAGTTGGACATGACTGAGCGATTAACACTTTCACTAAAAATCAACTATTTATGGATTTGAATTATATCTATGAGCTACATTCATAAAACTACCTGCGTTCGTATTTGAATAATTGGGAACTGCAGTCTAACCGCCCTGACACATAGGAAAGACCAACCTGTCCTGTTGAAGAGTCCAGGTCCCACACAGAATGGGATCCACTGATCAAGAAGGTAGAACCTGGTCACTTTGTGTTTTCATTCCTGTGAACAGACAGACATATGGAAGAATTTGTCTCATTGGGAGATAATACAGCATGAGCACCAAAAGGAGCTAGGGTTATTGCTACAAATAGGGGAAAGGAGGATTGCATTTTGAACCCAAGGTATTCACTAGGCTGTTGCTTAGTGTTTTCATTTCCAATGCTATTTGTAAGTGGACCATTGTAGCAACCCCAGTTCAACAAATGTAAAGTGACTGAGCTCTAAACAGACGGTATTCAACTAACTCTTCAGTGTTGGGGCTTTAAGACAGACTGGTCTCTTCCTTGAGGGTTGTAGGATGAATTTGACTTTCTGTGTGTGTATGATACTCAGGATTTTTTTAATTCAATGGAGCTCATTAAGGACACCTCTCGTGTTTACCATAAAGGCTCACCTTCGCTCTAACGGTAGCAATCAGTTTCACAGGGGTGTGCCCGAAAGCATCTTGCTTTAGCACCTAGGTGCTAAGAATTTAGCACCTAGCAAGAATCTCTTAGTTTCTCTGCCTGTCTTCTTTGATGGGGTGAGGAGAAACTGGTCCGGGTGCTATACGTTTACGGAGGTTAACACCCTTTGGCTCTATCCTTGACCAGTGGGAGATGGAAGCCCACGGGTAAAGCTTTTCTTTTCCTTCCCACAGGCACACACTGTTAAGGTGCCAGTGGGTGAAGCCCCTGATGACTGAAGTGATGATCAACTTTTACCTCATTTCCTGTTTCACTTTCCTCATCTCCAACTTCTGTTCTTCGGGGTCTCAACAGAAACCAGAGAAGCAGGAAATGAGATTAAACAATCTGTGTGCTACACTCTGTATGCTTTTTGTGGGAGAAAAAAAAATTATAAACTAAGGAAACATCTCTCTAGGAATAAGAGCAAAATATCTACAAATTTTATTCTAATAAAACATTTCTCCATTAATTTACTTGTAAGATCCCACCATTTGAACAACCACCGTAATTCACAAGCAAGCTAACTAATGTTTATATATTGTAAATATCTTATTTTTAGGTAAAGAGGCAACTGTCTAGTTCCTAAAATAAGAATCTACAAAGATTAGAAGCTTTAGAAGAGTTTGTCAATATTATAGCATAGAAATTTAATCAAATTTACCTCCATTTGTATGCATGAAAATCATCATTCAACAGAAAAATTTCATCTTTTTTTGTCAGTTATTTAAAAAATCACGTTTATTTTTGCCAAAATTTAGAATATGTTTAAAATAACACAATCTTATAATAAATTATGTTGCTTTTGAAGTCTGTTATCTAATAAAAAGCATATTTTCCATTGGTTTAGGAGAATAGCATTTTACTGCCCACAAGGAAAAAAAAACTCAGTCATAATAGAGCATTTTTTCCAAAACCAAATCACATTAGTGCTTCTCAGAAAGTATTCCTTTATCAAAGTGAAAATTAGCTCAATATATTCGGTTTAACTTGTTTTAAAACTTCTTTGAAACTTGTGTTATTTCAAACATTTTTTCTAGGATAATGTCTACAGAAGACGATAATTCATTTGGGACAGTTCATTTACCGTCAAATATTGCCTTGAAATTTTCTTCATCTGTGGCATTGTAGAAAAGACTGTCCCTCAGCATATCTTACACTGCTCTGAAGGACAAAACACCCTGTTTTGTGAGATTTAAATTCATGCCTTTTTATTGCTTCTCTTTGCTCTGTTCACCTCACTCCAACCAGAAAATTTAAGATGAGGCAGCTTGTAGAAAAAAGGCTAGCAGACTATAAGCATAAAGGAAGAAAAAAAAAAATCTAGTGAACATATGAAATAGCATTTTATAGGCGTTCTAATTCAGGAATCGTGCTCTATTCTTGAAATTTATCCAACTGGTTAAGATTTCCCTTATGAGTCTAAACCCTGACATCTAGACCACGGGTAAGCATATAATTGTAGGATCTTCCGATTTCAGTAGAGGAAGGAAACTGCTCAGCCAGATGGACGTCAATTGCGCCGGAATTGTTGCTGAAAAGCTACTCAGCTCCAGCGGGAAGGAAAATGTGCTGTTGCTAAGCTACTGATAGGCTTTGCCCTTCCTCTGCTTAATGGTCAGTCACTGGGTCAAGGCACAAAGATGACGTTAAAGCTGACCGTTCCCTGTTGATTTAATGGTGACATAGGAAGTGGCTAAGTGTTTCCTTTAGATCAGCTATTACCCCTTGCTATTCTCTAACCTTCACTTCTGGGGTGAAGGGTGGGAACACAGATACTCCTTAATGTGATGGGAGCCTGGAGATGGAAGGCATGGAAGATTTGGTAATGGTAAAATTAGCAAATACAATACCTTTAGATATTAAAACTAGAAAAAGAATGCATTTTAAAGTATTTAAAAGAACCTGTAGTAAAAAATACTGAGGGCAGAAGAGTCTCTACCAAATACACTGATGTTTATCGCTTTTACTTGTCCATGTTATTTTTCCTAATGGTAAAAGATTGGGCAGACTTATCCTTGGACTTTTGTTCAAATTTAACATGCCACCTCCCCCTGGGAATAACAAAGTCATCCTCAGAAATTAGTAGACACAGCCTCAAGGCCTGGAATACGCAGCCTCCTGCAGTTAATTTCAATGTGTGTAATTTTTATTGGTTGTCTCTGGCCCACTCACACACAGCAACACATCTTAGTGCTTAAGTTCTGGAAGCCACTTTTTTCAAAGTTCTACACTTTGCCCTTACAATTATTAGTCCTGTTTTACCCTCAGATTTTTAATAAGTTCTTGATGACTTCAAAAATTCTGGTTGGAGAAAGATTTAAGATGCCCCCTTTGCAGCGGGAAGCTTCCTGGTGACTCAGACAGTAAAGAATCTGCGTGCAATACAGGAGACCCAAGTTCATTCCCTGGCTTGAAGAAAAGCTGTATACCACCAAGAAGAGGAAGTGAGAAGGCGCACCACACTTTAGCCTCCTGTTTAATTCTCTCACTTTTGAGCGCCACGGATAGACAATTGGGAAAATTGCCTGGAGAAGGTAATGGCACCCCAGTCCAGCATTCTTGCTGGGAAAATACCATGGACAGAGGAGCATGGTGGGTTACAGTCCACGTGTTCACAAAGAGTCAGACACAACTGAGCAATCAACACTTTCTTCTTCTTTTCAGCTGAATAGGAAAGAGAGAAGTATCTTCAATCTTGGGGTTCCTACTATGTGTGAATATTGTGTTAAGAGCTGGGCCTACAGGAGAGGACAAAGGAAATGTGTAATGGCTACTATCATGTTTATAGTCATGCACAGTCTGAAACTGGACTCATACTGATGTTATCATTGGGATGACATTTAATAAAATTTGGGAAAAGTTTATTTTTAAGGTGTTAGATGTACTGAATGCTGGAATGGGAACAGTGCTTTTACTTTTTTATCCTGTGAGAGAGTTGTCCACTGATAGTTACTATGAAAAATTGTACTGGTGAAGACATTGTCATCATGCAGTAGCTTTCTTGCAGCTGTTTAGGAAGTTACTGAAAAGATCATGATAAAACCACTAGCTATAAGACAAATATCTTTGTAAATTCCTAAAGAATTGGTGACAAGACAAGACATTTATTAAGGGCCAGACTTAGTGCAGGTGAAGTTGTGCGATTTTCACAGTTGTGTAAGTCTCAATGAGTCATCTGGATCTTAATGTATTGTGTTTCCCAGACTTTGTGTCGTGTAGTTGTTAAAGTTTGTGAAGATGACTGGTGTAGTTCTGACCTAAAACAAATAGAAGGGAAGAAAAATAAAGCCACTGAGTCCTAACACACACACACACGCACATATCCCCCACACTTCACACTCCAAGAGGGAAGAATGGGAAAGGGAAAGGAACAATGGGTTACTTCCTGTACCAGTATGAGTCAAAAGCAGATAGTTTGCTTGGCACTAGGTAATGCTGATTTTTAAATGTCTCCTGATTCAGTCATTGTAGCGCTCTGGAGGTATTTTGTGTGCATATATGGGTCAGACAGAAACAACTTTATTGATAAATTAGTGGTGCCAGCTTTTTGCCCATTTGTTTTTCCTCTAGGAAAACTGGGTGTAATTACCTCTGGTTATACACATCCCAGCCATTCCCCACTCTTATAATGCATACACTGAATACTATATATAGGTTCACTGTATATGTTTATGTGTATACACAAACACACATACTCATACATATACACAAACACACACAGGGAGATAGTTTAGTCATTGGTAACAGTGGTTGATTTGTTCTTTGTCTTTATATTCTAATAATTGAGTTTGACAATGACTAACAAATAATAATTGTGTAAGGGCTTATCTCTTGGCTCAGATGGTAAAGAATTTGCCTGCAATGCAGGACCCAGGTTTGATCCCTGGATAGGGAAAATCCCCTGGAGAAGGGAACAGCAGCCCACTCCAGTATTCTTGCCTGGAGAATTCCATGGACAGAGAAGCCTGGCAGACTACAGTCCATGGGTTCACAACGAGCTGGACTCAACTGAGTGACTAATACACAACAATAAAAAATCCAATGTTGTTAAGTGTTCTGAAGAAATACAAAGCAGGGCAAATACAGAGAGTGATGGGCATATACATTAGTTAGATGGCCAGGAAATTTGTCTTTGAGAAAGTGACATTTGGAGAGAAAGCTGAATGAATGAAATGGAAGCTGCCATTTGAAGGGCTCAGGTAAAATGATAACAGAGAAAGAACTCCTCAAGAAAGAGAGAAATTCATCTAGAATACAGTAAGCAGAGGAGATGGTAGCTAGGAATGAGATCAGATCAGTAGCTAGTGGTTAGATTTTGGAGACCCTTTTATGCAAGTTTTCCATTTTCTTCCTAACATTATGGGAGACCAATTAAGAATAATATCCCTAGAAGTGAAGCAATCTGATTTGCATTTTAGGAGAATGCTGGTTATCACATAAATAGTTCTAGAGGGACAAGAAATGAAGCAGCAAGCCCAGTTAGAATGCTGTTTCAGCTGCTGAGATGAGAGATGGTCTTAGTTTAGACTGGGATAATAATAGTGGAAACTGATAAAAGTGGTTGGACTATGGACTTACCTTCAAGATGGAGATTGCAGGTGTTTTCATGGAGTTTGTGCAAAGAGTACAAAAAGAGGCTCAGGCTCCTTTAGCTGTCCAGGTGGCAGAAGAGGGGACTTGGAAACAGCTTGTATTTCAGATTCCAAGTTGCTGGCCATGAATAACCAATCCAACCCCAATTCTAATTGACATCACCATGAAATGCTGGACCTCATTCTGGTTGAGTGGCTGCCTAGAACGAATGAGCAGTCCCTCATGACAGAAGGGGTGTGTAATTCATAATTGAAACAAGGGTATAAAGAATCTCTGGGATAGCCACAAAGGGGACAATGGCAGAAACAGCCTCCAATAGCTAATTGTCTTTTTTCCAGTATAAATATATTATTTATTGTTAACTTGGTCCTTGACCACAGAAGAGAGCCCCAAATTCCCTAAGTTCCCTTGGAACTAAGTTATTGGCAGTTGAATTTGAGATGTGCAATTTTAGTACCATATCCTTCAAGGGAGGGGACTTTGTTCTTTGTTTCCTATTTTGTCTTTTCTGTTCCTAGAGATGTGAATGTGAATAAAAGTAATCTTAGACTATGTGGCAAGAACATCATTTTATGATTAAACAAACACACAGAAAAGGATTCATCTAAGAGGAATATATATATCTTCAGCAGAGACAGCAGGTATGGCCCACAACTGCTATATTTCTGAGTTTCAGCAGGAAATTCGATTTTATTTCTGTGACTCACACACACACACACACAAGAAAAACAAGGCTCTTAAATAGACTTAACAGGCATTCCACTTGTTTTGTCTGTAATAGAGTAAGTCACTAGTACTGATCCTTTGAAAGAAACAAATATCCCTAAAGTTCTTAGATTTGAGGTTGGGAGGAAATTATTATGTTTCTTGAGAATAGCAGGGTGGAAGTTCTAAACTTTTATATTAAACATTGGAAACTATTACTTTACTATGTATCCAAAGTTAGTACAACAGGACTCAACAATATGTTTTCTATTGTGGCTTCCCTGGTGGCTCAGATGGTAAAGAATCCACCTGCAATGTGAGAGAACTGGGTTCAGTCCCTGGGTTGGGAAGATCCCTTGGAGAAGGCAACGGATACCACTCAAGTATACTTACCTGCAGAATTCCATGGACAGAGGAGCCTGGTGGGCTGCAGTCCGTAGGGTTGAAAATAGTCAGACATGACTAAATGATTTTCACTTTCATTTTGACTTTGCAACTATGATTTTGAGCTTGAGTTACAGTTGAGATTTAGGTTATAAAAAGAGCCAGTCAACATTAGATTCTTGATTGATTAAAAAGAAGAGACTATTTCAAAGTATTCATTGTTCTTGTTGAGGACAGTTGATAAAATCAGCAAAGTGAAAGGAAGTTAAAGTCTCTCATTCATGTCCGATTCTTTGTGACCCCGTGGACTGTAGCCCGCCAGGCTCCTCTGTCCATGGAATTCTGCAGGCAAGAATATTGGAGTAGGTTGCCATTCCCTTTTCCATGGGATCTTCCCCACCTGGGGATCAAACCAGAGTCTCCTGCATTGCAGGCAGATTCTTTATTGTCTGAGTCACCAGGAAGACCCAAAGAAAATTGGAGGAAAAATTCAATAGGACTATAGACAAGATAAGTCAGGAATTAAGGGAGTTCTTACTACCAAATGGAATATAAATAAGTAGACACAGCACAGGTGTTTTAGGAGGGTCATTTAGCAGGAAAACATAAGAGGAGAGCTATACTTACAGAGGGATACTTTACACAAAAGGGTTGGAAGTTGGATATGCTCTATGCAAACACCGTTTATAATGACACAGTCATAGCTAGACTAGGTAAAGGCAAAAAACAACAACAACAACAAAAAAAAACAACTTACCTAGCATATTTATGTGATCAGTTCTAATTCATTTCATTAACTGACCTCAGCTTATAAGAAGCCATTGCTATTGGAAGACAGTGGGTAGGATTGGCAGTAAGTTTCATTGTTCCTTTACTCTCATCTCATATAGATATTCTCTATAAAGGCAACACAGGTTTATTTATATCATTCTTAAGTGACATATTGGGCAGGTATTTTAAGTTTTATTCATAAAATTCATTCATTTAAAATGAATGAATTAGATTCCTTTGTTGAGTTTAAACATTAAGATGTGTTTCTAAAGGTCACGTTGGAAGACAGAAAAGAAAAATTCAGAGCTGTAGTATTTCTGTATTTAATTTGCATTTCAGAAGATAGAGATAGAATTCAGATTCTAGTTAGAGGAGACTTTTTCCCTTAAGCATTTCAGCCTCAATTCATTTACTGTATTTGAATCATTACAATAAAAATTGCAAAATCTATATTTGCATCATAATTTAAATTAAAAAAAAAATCTTCTTCTGCTACTCAATAACAAAATTACTAATTTACCAGTTTAGTAATTGTGCAAGTACACACACTAAATATTTACTATATTTAGAAAATTATGACAAGAACTTTCTTCTTGTGTAACTCTTTGCTATCCCATGGACTATATAGTCCATGGAATTCTCCAGGCCAGAATAGGGTTCAGTTCAGTTCAGTTGCTCAGTCATGTCTGATTCTTTGTGACCCCATGGACTGCAGCACACCAGGCCTTCCTGTCCATCACCAACTGCTGGAGTTTACTCAAACTCATGTGCATTGAGTTGGTGATGCCATCCAACCATCTCATCATCTGTTATCCCATTCTCCTCCCACCTAGACTTCTCTTCTCCAGGGGATCTTCCCAACCCAGGGATCAAACCCAGGTCTCCTGCATTGAGGGCAGATTCTTTACCAGCTGAGCCACAGGGAAGACCAAGAATAATGGAGTGGGTAGACTATCCAATTTCCAGAGAATCTTCCCAACCCAGGAATCAAACCAGGGTCTCCTGCATTGCAGGCATATTCTTTATCAACTGAGCTATCAAGGAAGCCCATGATAAAAACTTTAATTAGTAATATAACTTAATTCTTAAAATCATTCTATGAAGTAAATTATATCATTAGTCCAGCATGTACATGGCAAAATTAGACAGAGCTGAGATTTATCCAAATCAATCAAAATAATTCTGCCTTTAGTTTTAAATTTTAACAAAAGCCTTATGCCTCCCAAACCAAGCAAGAGACATGTAACTTGCAAACAATTTTCAATTGCTTTTCTGCTGCTAAGTCGCATCAGTTGTGGCTAACTCTGTGTGACTCCATAGACGTCAGACCACCAGACTCCCCTGTCCCTGGGATTATCCAGGCAAGAATACTGGAGTGGGTTGCCATTTCCTTCTCCAATGCATCAAAGTGAAAAGTGAAAGTGAAGTCGTTCAGTTGTGTCCAACTCTTCACGACCCCATGGACTGTAGCCTACCAGGCTCCTCCATCCATGGGAATCTCAAGGCAAGAGTACCAGAGTGGGTTGTCATTGCCTTCTCTTCAATTGCTTTAAACATGTTTAAAAATCATACTTAAAATTATAAACAAAGATAAATAACTTGCAAGTTCTATAATTCATTATTAGAACTACAAAATGTTTGAATACTTCATTTATTCAGCTTTACTTTGGAGTCATTTAAAATAATAATTTGCATATTTGAAATTATGAAATGTTAGCAAATGTAGAACATATGTTACTTTACTTGTACTAATGGCTACCTTTGCTATAAGAGTACCTGTTTATTCTAATGTAACTTTGAAGCCTAAAAGTGGAAATTTTCCTCAATGGATTCTAGTTAAAGAGGAAGTCATCAAAAGAAAAAAAAAGAGAAAGAGACAAGAAATAATTGCACTATTCAAAAATCTCTACATTCATAGAATATTGTCATTTATTCAATTAATATCTTTTTCAAACACCATTATTGAGCACTTCCTGAGCACTTGTTTCAGTGCTAGATCTTAGAAGTTTAGAGTGATGGTTTGTAAATTTTTATAAATGATGTAAGAAAAAATATGGCCCTCAAGGGAGTATTGATACAGTGTAGTAAACAGATTTAAATAATATTAGTCGAGAACCTAGGAAATTCCCCAAACATGCCCTGATAACCATAACTTCCTTCTCTACTTCCCTGAAATCTTAAGGATGTACATTTATAGGAACATTAGCAAGTGATACCATGCTAAATGTCACAAAAAGTATCCTGGCTAAAACAACACTAATAACCATATAGCAGCACATGACTTAATCCTAAGACTCTAGTAGTGCCTCTTTCCTCCTTATTCATCGTCACAATGCTACCATTTGCAATCTCCCATGAATGGAGTAGGACATTTGGAAAGTGAGATAAAGGAAGATGATTTTCTTGGGAGAGAGATGCTGGCTTGTCTGGAATAGACAAGGACCGCACATCCATGTCCTGGAGTCTGAACAACCTTATAAGAATCTCTACTCTAGAGAAAGAGGGACTGAGAACGGGGAGGGAGGGGGAGAAGGAAAGTCCCCTGACTGAGGGTGTTTTTGCTAACGCTCCTTGAGAGCCAACTGGAAGATGAACCTAACATATCTAGGCTGGAAGGGAGAGTGGATAGTGGATGTTAGAAGTAATAGAAAAGAAGTGATATATGAATCAAGTTTGGGGTAAAAATAAGCTTTGATGAAGCATTTGAGGGTTGGGAGTGAGAAAGTGGCAGGCAGAAAGGGACTTAATTTTCCATGATTTTATCACAAAATGCAAAGTATGTATACTTAAAGCAGGAGAGGTAAGCAGGAGATAGACCATCAACAACTTTATATTGCAGGTGGAGTTTTATGTGTCTGATAGTTTTGCAGATACTGAAAGAATTTAAGAATGTAAGTGTGTGTGTGCTCAGTCACATCCCACACTTTGTGACCCATGGACTGTAGCTCACCAGGCTCCTCTGTCCATGGGATTTTCCAGGTAAGAATACTGGATATGGTTGTCATTTCCTCCTCTAGAGAATCTTCCTGACCCAGGGATTGTACCTCTGTCTTTTGTGTCTCCTGCATTGGCAGGCAGATTCTTTACCACTCTGAGCCACCCCTGAGTCAAATTACTTTTATTACATTGCATCATATATCTACGTATGTATTGACTACAGAAACACTTTCAATATGAAATTACTTGTTTTTTTGCAAGAAACAGTGAATTTATTAAAGGAAGATACAAACTGAAGTGTATTTCTTAAATACACTTCAGTTTGTAATAATTGAAGAGAAATTCTTTAAAATTTTTAGTAATCACAATAAATATCATTTTCACCTTAATTTTTCACCTATCCAGCATGATGATAAAGTTTATATACATTAAAAATTCCAAGTGAATTGGGTCTTCAAGGTTCCAGTTAAAGAAAATAATATCACCATGGAAAATATTCAAACTAAACTTTTCTCTCTTTCCTTTCTTTCCTCCATCTTTTTCCTTTCCATCCACCCATTTTTCAAGCAGTATTTCTGAGTATTTATGTCAGATTGAGAAACTCTTGTAAAAAGAGAAGTCTTTAGCCTCACAGAATTTACAGAACCATACAAAGTCCAGAAAAAAGTGTTAGTCACTCGATTGTGTCTGACTCTTTGTGACCCATGGACTATGGAACTCTCCAGTCAAGTATACTGGAGTGAGTAGCCATTCCCTTCTCCAGGGGATCTTCTCAACCAAGGCATTGAACCTGGGTCTCTTGCACTGCGGACAGATTCTTTTCTATCTGAGCCACCAGGGAAGCTCAGAGGCTCCAGGAAATGAGGAATTAAATGAATAAACACAATAAGTGTAGAATGTAATGAGAACTATCAAGGCAATAAAAGAGAGTGATAAGATAGCAGATGACTAGGAGAAGAAGGATACTGTGGAAACTTGGCCTAGATAAGCTTCCATACTAGATGTTATTTAAATTGAGACATAAAGAATGTAAAGGAAGTAATCATAAAAACTGCCAGTTGGAAGAAATAGCACTTGCAAAACTCCAGGGGCAGAAATTCTGATATGTTAGAGTATCTCGGGAAAATCAACATGACTGAGATGAGTGATCAAAGGAGCATGGTAAAAAGTTAATTTACAAACATGGATGATGACCCTATCTTGCCAGGCTTTGGGACCAGGCTAAGGGGTTTGGGATTTGTTCAAAATTTGATTTGAAATCATTACAAAGTTTTGAACTTTGGAGTTATCTGATCTGAATCAAAATTTTCGAATAATATTTCACATGCACTGCTGACCCATAAACTTGTAAAAGGGTAAGAGTCAAATCATGCAAGTTATCAAGATCCTAAAGTGATTCAGGTTAAACATATTGTTTTCTAAGACTAGAAGCTAACTGAGAAAGTGATGAGAATTGCAAACGTTTGAGATATTTTAAAGGTCATTCAAATAAGATATGCTAAGGGATCATATGCATGGAGTTAAGGAAAGGTTGAATATAATTTTATGGCTTAAATAATTCAGTGAATAGCATAATTCTTCATTGAAATGGAAATGAACAAGGATCAGCAGATTCAGGAAGGGAAAAGAAGAATTATCTTTTAAACATGTTATGATTAAAATGTCAAATAGACGTATAAGTGCACTTCTAAATATACAGATGGATATATAAGTTTTGTGGTTGTTAAGTGAAAAATAGAAATCTGGGAAACCTTAAAACCATGAAGCCGAAACTCCAATAATTTGGCCACCTGATGTGAAGAGGCTCTGGAAAAGACTCTGATCCTGGAAAAGATTGAAGACAAAATGAGAAGGGGGTGATAGAGAATGAGATGGTTAGATAGCATCACTGACTCAATGGGTATGAATTTGAGCAAACTCTGGGATATAGTGAAAGACAAGGAAGACTGGAGGGCTGCAGTCCATGGGACCGCAAAGAGTTGGACACGACTTAGTGACTGAACAATAACAAAAGCCATGAAATTACCTGTGGAGAGCTTTTAGCTGGGGAATAAAAGTGGCACAGCTCTGTGCTAAGGCGCTTCATCTTTTGAGGTTCAGAAGAAGGAAATCTGACAAAGGAGAGCCAGGAAGTTGAGACATTTTGGAAATCAAATGTAAAAAGTTTTCAAGAAGGAAGTGATGAATGTTTTGAAATACTGTTGAGAAATGGAATGAAATGAGAATTAAGAGCTTTGTGGAAGAATGGAAGTTTTTGTCAACACTTTCAGTAACATAGTGGGATTGAAAGTCTTATTGAGAACTCTAAAGAAAATGATGCTGTGTGCTCAGTCACTCAGTCATGTCAGACTCTTTGCACCCCATGGACTGTAGCCCGCCAGGCTCCTCTGTCCTTGGGATTCTCCAGGCAAGAACACCAGCGTAGGTTGCCATTTCCTTCTCCAGGGGATATTCCTGACCCAGGAATCAAGCCGGGGTCTCCTGCATCACAAGCAGATTCTTTACTGACTGAGCTATGAGGAAAATATTTCAAATATTGCTAATTTCTTTTGAAGATTTTTACTTCTAAGATAAGCAGGAGAATGGGTAGTAGAGGTGTATATATTTGCTGTTGTTTGAGATGGTTGCATTTTTTTGCCTGTTATTTTTATTTTTAATATGGGAGAAATTAAGGACTGTGTGCTATTAGAAATCATGCAATATAAAGAAAGACTTGATGAAGGAAGAGAAGATAATCACTGTAGGTGTAAAATTCTTGAACAGTTGATAAGTTATGAGATGCAAGAAAACAAAAGAGAAGAGAGTAGTTGGCCTGAGATTAGGACATCAAATTTATTCTATTTTAAAAAGAGGAAAGGCTATGAATGCCGGAATAAAAATACATAGGTAATCAAAGTTGGCAATCTAATTTTCAAAATTATGGACACAGAAAGAGTCTGCTCCACAGAAAGAATAAAGCAGAGACTGAGAAAAAGAGAGATGGAAAGAGAGACATTTTGAATTCCCCGCTGCCTCGATTCCCTATTCTAGTTTGTTCCTGAGCCCTAGCCACATTCTGAGCCCTGGTTGGTACCCCATGTTTTATGCCATGTTCCCTTTTGTGAATATGACATAAGCTCTAGGGACTGTCTGTTACTTACAACCAAAAACATTGTAACTAATACAAACAGGAACTGTATTTTTCATTATGTGAGGTTGACTATTAGGGAATTCTAAGCTCCTCACCCCTCTCTGAGACCCCTGACAGGGTTCTCACTTACCGTGCAAGGGGGGTATCTCATAATTTTATGTCTAGATTTCCTTTTTTAGAGGCATTACTTGACAATATTTCCTATAACTTGTTTAAACATTGATTTTCATTATTGTACTAACATTAAAATTATGTGTGTTGTTGTTGACCACAAGCCAATTTCCTTAAAGCCATTATTTTATTTCATTTGACTTGCTTCCATTTTTCAGAAGTGCATATTGACCTAGTTATAGAAATATGACTAGCAAGAGCAATGGCAATACAGTAGGCCTATAGTTCTTAAACTGTTCAGTGATCCTAAGAACTTCCTTTCATTTCTAATCACACCAGTGAGATTTTCTTGGCCTTGAATCTATGAGAACTGGGTAGAATTTGGGTCACTGTAATGTCAGCACAATGTATTTTTGTAAATCACTAAGTTCCCTGAAATCCTTCCACTTGAGAGTAAAGAGACTCTGTTTAGTATGAGCAATGCAAAGTGAGTAAGTGTCGAGTAAGCTTGTGATACACACTCTAAAATAAATGGATTTTCCCCCCGTATCCACAGAGGGAAGAACAGTAAAATCAGGTAATGTGATTTCTAATTCATTTACTAATGAAAACCCTCCTTTAAGTCAACTTGCTCTTGTGTATTGGCCCTTGCTTTGTGTTCCTGGCCAGTTTTCACTGAAATAGGGACACTGTTTATTTTTTCCATGTATTTTCATCCCCAGGGAACTGTCTCCAATTCAACTATCTGGCAATTCAACTAACTTTAGTGCTAGAACGCTGATAACAAAGGAAATCTCAACTCGTATCTGAACCCTAAATATGAACCCTTTAAGTCAGCACTGCTGACTATTTTTGGCAAGTAATTTGTTACATCTGCCTGAAAAAATGATAGATGTGGAAAGTAAGAGAAACAAGAGATCATGTGTAGCAAGTTAAGAAAAATATGTTTATTTTTTCCCTTCTCCTAACAGGTCTCAGGGAATTATCAAAAGTCTTTGGGAGGGAGACTATAGGATAAGATTCAATCTAGGGCCACAGGATAAGATTCAGCCTAAGGTCACCTTTGTGAGAGTGTCTGTACCAAGCCTATATCAATGAAACCCATAGTAGGCATCCCTATTACCCCATGTCTAATTCTAAGAGCTCCTTCATTTACAATTTGTTGAGTGAAATCCTCTCTCAGAAGGTGAAGATGAATAAGAAATCTATTTCAAGTTAGTAAATGCCAGTTTGAATTAATAGGTTCATTAAAATATCATTGCACTTAACATGCTTTAGCACCCATAGTCTCTGGCTGTAGCAAAATTAACCTAAACCAAGATGTTCATTCACCTTCTTTGGGGAAGTAATCTGAACTCTCAGCAACTAGAGATATGTAAACCGGCCAGCAGGTGAAACACCCGTCTACAGCTTTGTGCTCTGATCTTGATTCTTCTATGAATGGCTTGTAAGAAAAGCTCCCTCCAAAGTCGACATGATGTTATTTTAAATGGCAGGTTATACTGAAATATTTTAAAGAAAACTACACATAACATCAACAAGTCATAGGCACTTAGACATTTGTTGAGTGAGTGAAGAGATATAAGCACACGCATTCAGTATGGTTTAGTTGCTCAGTCGTGTCCAACTCTTTGTGACCCCATGAATCGCAGCACGCAACGCCTCCCTGTTCATCACCAACTGTAGAGTTTACCCAAACTCGTGTCCATTGAGTTGGTGATGCTATCCAACCATCTCATCCTCTGTCATCCCCTTCTCCTTCTGCCCTCAATCTTTCCCAGCATCAGGGTCTTTTCAAATGAGTCAGCTCTTCCCATCAGGTAGGTGGCCAAAGTATTGGAGTTTCAGCTTAAGCATCAGTCCTTCCAATGAATACACAGGACTGATCTCCTTTGGAATGGACTGGTTGGATCTCCTTGCAGTCCAAGGGGCTCTCAAGAGTCTTCTCCAACACCACAGTTCAAAATCATCAATTCTTCAGCGTTCGGCTTTCTTTATAGTCCAACTCTCACATCTATATGTGACTACTGGAAAAACCATAGCTTTGACTAGATGGATTTTTGTTGCCAAAGTAATGTCTCTGCTTTTTAATATGCTGTCTAGGTTGATCATAACTTTCCTTCCAAAAGTAAGTGTCTTTTAATTTCATGGCTGCAATCACCATCTGCAGTGATTTTGGAGACCCCCCACAAAATAAAGTCAGTCACTATTTCCCCATCTATTTGCCATGAATTGATGGGGCCAGATGCCATGGCTTTAGTTTTCTGAATATTGAGCTTTAAGCCAAATTTTTCACTCTCCTCTTTCACTTTCATCAAGAGGCTCTTTAGTTCTTCTTCACTTTCTGCCATAAGGGTGGTGTCATCTGCATATCTGAGGTTATTGATATTTCTCCTGACAATCTTGATTCCAGCTTGTGCTTCCTCCAGACCAGTGTTTCTCATGATGTACTCTGCATATAAGTTAAGTAAGTAGGGTGACAATATATAGCCTTGACATACTCCTTTTCCTAATGGACCCAGTCTGTTGTTCCATGTACAGCTCTAACTGTTGCTTCCTCACCTGCATACAGGTTTCTCACGAGGCAGGTCAGGTGGTTTGGTATTCCCATCTCTTTCAGAATTTTCCACAGTTGATTGTGATCCACACAGTCAAAGGCTTTGGCATAGTCAATAAAGCAGAAATAGATGTTTTTCTGGAACTCTCTTGCTTTTTCGATGATTCAGCGGATGTTGGCAATTTGATCTCTGGTTCCTCTGCCTTTTCTAAAACCAGCTTGAACATCTGGAAGTTCATGGTTCACATATTGCTGAAGCCTGGCTTGGAGAATTTTGAGCATTACTTTACTAGTGTATGAGATGAGTGCAATTGTGTGGTAGTCTGAGCATTCATTGGCATTGCCTTTCTTTGGGATTGGAATGAAAACTGACCTTTTCCAGTCCTGTGGCCACTGCTGAGTTTTCCAAATTTGCTGGCATACTGAGTGCAGCACTTTCACAACATCATCTTTCAGGATTTGAGAGAGCTCAACTGGAATTCCATCACCTCCACTAGCTTTGTTCGTAATGATGCTTCCTAAGGCCCACTTGACTTCTCATTCCAGGATGTCTGGCTGTAGGTGAGTGATCACACCATCATGATTATCTGGGTCGTGAAAATCTTTTTTTGTACAGTTCTTCTGTGTATTCTTGCCACCTCTTCTTAATATCTTCTGCTTCTGTTAGGTCCCTACCACTTCTGTCCTTTATTGAGCCCATTTTTGCATGAAATGTTTCCCTTGATATCTCTAATTTTTTTGAAGAGATCTCTAGTCATTCCCATTCTTTTGTTTTTCTCTACTTCTTTGCATTGATCAGTGAGGAAGGCTTTCTTATCTCTCCTTGCTATTCTTTGGAACTCTGCATTCAAATGGGTATATCTTTCATTTTCTCCTTTGCTTTTGGCTTCTCTTCTTTTCACAGCTATTTGTAAGGCCTCCTCAGACAGCCATGTTGCTTTTTTGAATTTCTTTTCCATGAGGATGGTCTTGATTCCTGTCTGCTCTACAGTGTCACAAATCTCCTTCCATAGTTCATCAGCACTCTGTCTATCAGATCTAGTCCCTTAAATCTATTTCTCACTTCCGCTGTATACACACACATTGGTAAAAGGTATTAAACATTCTTGGAACTGGCCTGGTAGCTCAGCTGTAAAGAATCTACTTGCTAATGCAGGAGATAATGGATTTGATACCTGGGTCAAGAAGATCCCCTGGAGTAGGAAATAGCAACCCACCCCAGTATTCTTGCCTGGGAAATCCCAAGGACAGAGGAGCCTGGCAGACTGTATTCCATAAACATAACAACAACAACAAATAAAACATTCTAAACAGAGTGTGAAAGTGAAGAATGAAAAAGCTGGCTTAAAACTAAACATAAAAAAACTAAGATCATGGCATCTGGCCCCATCCCTTCATGGCAAATAGAAGGGGAAAAGGTCAAAGGAATGACATATTTCCTCTTCTTGGGTGCTGAAATCACTGCAGATGGTGACTGCAGCCATGAAATCAGAAGACGATTGCTTCTTGGCAGGGAAGCTATGCCAAAATCAGACAGTATGCTGAAAAGCAAAGACATTTTTCTGACAAAGGTCTGTATATTCAAGGCTATGGTCTTTCCAGTGGTCACATATGGTTGTGAGAGCTGGATCATAAAGAAGGCAGAACTCCAAAGAATTTGATGCCTTTGAAATGTGGTATTGGAGAAGATTCTTGAGAATCCTTTGGAAAGCAAGGAGACCAAACCAGTCAATCTTAAAAGAAGTCAACCCTGCATACTCATTGGAAGAACTGATGCTGAAGCTGAAGTTGCAATATTTTGGTCACCTGATGATAGCAGCCAACTCATTGGAAAAGACCTTGATGCTAGAAAAGATTGGGGGCATAAGGATAAGAGAGTGTCAGAGGAGGAAATGGGTGGATGTCATCACTGATACAATGGGCATGAACTTGGGCAAACTCCAGGAGATGGTGAGGGATGCAGAGGCCTGCTGTGCTGCATACCATGGGGTCACAAAGAGTCTGACATGACTGGGCAAATTAACAACAGAACAGCAAACAGAATTACCTAATTATTAAAAGATAAACTTAAGGGCAAATAGAATCTAAATTCATGCATGGGATTTGGTAGAAAGAATTCAATTGCCTGATGGGTATTACACATATCATGTACAATTTTCTGTATTAAGTTGTTATGAAGAAGAAAATAGAGCCATCTTTATTCTGTTTTCTTCCACACACTGTGATAAGAAATTTAAATTTAGATTTGGGTTTAATGAGCTCTTTCTTACTAAGGCTGGAAAGTTGTGAAGCAAGTTGTCTAGTCACTACCATAAAGGCACAAAGTTAAATTTGGGAATCTGTCTGAAACTTTTCTTTTACTTCTCTGAGTTTTATTTCCTAAAATGGATGAATATTTTTAAAAAATACTAAAAATGATGTGCATATATTATGTATAAAGAGATTATACACACTTATATGTATAGGCATATACATCATATATATCACTTACACATCATATGTACACATTATATAATATGTATACCTTATATTACAACATACTTATGTGTAACAAGTAAAAATATAATAGTGTGTAATAATGTAATATATTAAAATATATTTTTATTTATATATACATATATATATCATATATTTGTATCATATACAATTATATATCTATCTATATAGATATAGATATATATACACATTTTCTTTGGTTCTGTACTAATTTTCGTGTCAATAACAAAAGGAATTGTGTTAGTTTCCTTATTTGGAAATAAATAAGTGAATACAGGAAATAAAATGAAAGAATGGACATTTCTGAAAACTCAATGAGTGATTTAGAATATTAAATTTCAGTATTACCTCAAAACACAAAGTCACAATACAAAAACAATAAAATTGATGTTATAAGCAACAAGGTCTGAAGTACAGGAAATTTCTAAGAGACTTCATGCAGAAATACTTGGAGATCCAGGAAAAGCAAAATGAGTAAAGGAATAAAAAATAATAATCAAATACACATCTTAATTTCTCAAACTGAGGACAGATGGAGATTTTAGAACAAAAAAAAATCACTAAAGTCCAGATATAACTAATAAAAGTGACAGGCATTTTTAGGCTGGTAACATTATGATCTGTAAATATCAAGAACACATTTTCAGGTTTTTAGGATTACTTAAAAGTTTATTTATTTATTTATTTTTGGGAGGCTTCCCTGATGGCTCAGGTGGTATAGATTACTAAAATGGGTTGCCATTTCCTTCTCCAGGGGATCGATCTTCCCAACCCAGGAAATGAACTTGGTTCTCCTGGAGAGGGAAATGGCAATGCATTCTAGTATTCTTGCCTGAAGAGCCTGGCGGGCTACAGTATGTGGTGTACCAAAGAGCTGAACACCACTGAGCAACTAACACACAACAGTTTATTCAATAGGGAAAGAGAATTAGTTCAACAGAAAGCTTCCTTTTCTAGCCACATAGAAGCCAAAATTCAGTGGCAAAGCATTTGCAGTATTTTGACTGACCAAGGCAGAAATCCTCAAATTACTTTCAGATAAAAGGAAAAGTTACAAGTAATTTCTGAGTATCTTATTTACAGAAGTATCTCAATGAAAATAAAATTAAATCATTTAGCAACTTCAAGATGGAGAAAAATAAGTTGTGGTAGAAATATTCATCAGAAGAATGTATAGATGAATATTTATGAATCATTACAAAATGATTATAAACTATAAAACAAATAAGATAGCATTCTTGGTACTTAAATACCAGAATGAAAGGAATGGTTATTTGTAGCTTTTTCATTGACTGGGAATAAAATTCTGAATTTTTATAATTATTGACACTTTTGCAGTTGCTCATTAGTTGTGTCCGACTCTCTGTGACCATATGGACTGTAGCCTGCCAGGCTCCTCTGTCCATGGAATTCCAGGCAAGAATACTGGAGTGGGTTGCCGTTTCCTTCTCCATGGGATCTTCTTATTCCAGGGATCAAACTTGTGTCTCTTGCACTGGCAGGTGGATTCTTTTCACTAGGCCACCAGGGAGGCCCTTATTTTTATAATACCAAAGAAGAAACATTAAATATAACTTAAAAAATAATGTACAAAGTAGTAAAGTTGCTTCTCAAGTGACTGAGGAACTTGGTCAGATTTTAAAAGTTCTACCATCATTAAAAGTGAAAGTACTAGTTGCTCAGTTGGGTCTGACTCTTTGTGACCCCATTGACTGTAGACTACCAGGTTCCTCTGTCCATGGAATTCTCTGGGCAAGAATGCTGGAGTGGGTAGCCATTTCCCTTCTCCAGCATGAACAAGTAACAAAAGAGAAAATACAAAGATGTATGTGGGTATAAAATAACAGAAAAGGAAAAATCCAAGAAATATTTTCACCATTAACATGAACGCAGTAGATTCTACAGCTTCAGGAACATTCAAGTCAGATTTAGAAAGTCCACTTTTAAAAGTCTCAAAAAAGCCCACTTAGAATAATATTAAAAAGGCTCAATATTGAATGGTAGTCTGAATTGAAAAGAGCAAATGTAAATGCAAATATAAGAAGTAGAGTAGTATTACATACCTAACAAAATGGCATGTAGGCCAAAAGCTTTTCAAGAAACTATGATAGATACTTTATAATGGTAAAATGTAGAAATCACTATAGAAGATATAAAAAGCATAAAAAGCAGTGAGTTGAATAGTCAAGCTTAAAATATCTGAAGCATAAATAAAATTAGTTTGAAAAACTGTATCTCTTTTGATTATAGTTTTCTTAGGTATAGGTACAGTAGTGGGGTTGTGGGGTCATGTAGTAGTTCTATTCCTAGTTTTTTAAGGTAGGACATGGAAGTAACCTAGATGTCCATTGACAGATGAATGGATACAGAAATTGTTGTACATATATACAATGGAATATTACTCAGCTATAAAAAGAAAACATTTGAATTCATCCTAATGAGGTGGATGAACCTAGAGCCCATTATACAGACTGAACTAAGTCAAAACTAGAAAGACAAACATTGTATACTAGCACATGCATATGAAATCTAGAAAGAATGTACTAATGAATCTATTTGCAGGGAAGCAATGGAGATGCAGGCATAGAAAACAAACTTATGAACACAATGCTGGAAGTTCAGTTCAGTTCAGTTCAGTTCAGTCGCTCAGTCGTGTCCAACTCTTTGCAACCCCATGAATCGCAGTATGCCAGGCCTCCCTGTTCATCACCTACTCCTGGAGTTCACTCAGACTCACGTCCATTGAGTCGGTGATGCCATCCAGCCATCTCATCCTCTGTCGTCACCTTCTCCTCCTGCCCCAAAACCCTCCCAGCATCAGGGTCTTTTCCAATGAGTCAACTCTTCGCATGAGGTGGCCAAAGTATTGGAGTTTCAGCTTTAGCATCAGTCCTTCCGAAGAACAGCGAGGACTGATCTCCTTTAGAATGGACTGGTTGGATCTCCTTGAAGTCCAAGGAACTCTCAAGAGTCTTCTCCAACACCACAGTTCAAAAGCACAATTATTCGGCACTCAGCTTTCTTCACAGTCCAACTCTCACATCCATACCTGACCACAGGAAAAACCATAGTCTTGACTAGATGGACCTTTGTTGGCAAAGTAATGTCTCTGCTTTTGAATATGCTATCTAGGTTGGTCATAACTTTGCTTCCAAGGAGTAAGCGTCTTTTAATTTCATGGCTGCAGTCACCATCTGCAATGATTTTGGAGCCCCCCAAAATAAAGTCTGACACTGTTTCCACTGTTTCCCCATCTATTTCGCATGAAGTGATGGGGCCAGATGCCAGGATCTTCGTTTTCTGAATGTTGAGCTTTAGGCCAACTTTTTCACTCCCTCTTTCACTTTCATCAAGAGGCTTTTTAGTTCCTCTTCATTTTCTGCCATAAGGGTGGTGTCATCTGCATATCTGAAGTTATTGATATTTCTCCCAGCAATCTTGATTCCAGTTTGTGTTTCTTCCAGTCCAGCGTTTCTCATGATGTACTCTGCATATAAGTTAAATAAGCAGGGTGACAATACTCAATATCAGTGAATTTAATATTCTCAGAGTATAACATATTTAAATTAGAAGTTGCCTACAAAATATGGGAGACCATAATAGAGATGAGTAGGACTGATAAAGGATTCATTGATGGCTGAATAGTTAGATGAGTGAATGGGTGGGTGGATGAATGAATAAATGGAGGGATAGATAGATCAATAGATAAACAGTTACAATTTCTCTCAGTTTGCTTTTTAAACAAAATACGTGAATGCATACTCTTCACTTAGTCATGTGCAGCAACTGGTGACCCTCCTCTGTGCAGGGATTTCCCGGGCAAGAATATTGGAAAGGGTTGCCATTTCCTTGTCTGGAGTTTCCCGACCCAGGGATTGAACCTGAGTGTCCTGTGTCTCCTGTATTGGCAGATGGATTCTTTGCCACTGTGCCACCACACACTATTCCAATTAACACATGGGATAAAGATAAAATTAATACTATAAGTACTGTTATAGAAACATCATTTAGAATTGAATATATTATATTTTCAAAAACTGTGTAATGTGGCTAAGACAGTTGTTAAAATCGAATTAGCCTTCAAAACACTTATAAAAAGCTAACAAAATGGAATATTATCATTGAACTTAAACATTCCACAATAGAATGTTATGGAATAAAAAATTAAACATTTTTATAGGTTTAGACAGAACTGGTGATAAATATTTATGTCTATCATGTTTCAATAGAAGTAATTTCATTAGATTAAAAATCTTTGCCAATATGTTACCAAAAAAAAAAAAAGTAGCCTAAATGTGCTATAATATCACATGATCATGCTAAACACACACACACTGTTTTCCAATTACTTGTGAAATAAGGGCAACATATTTACTTTCTTTTGTATTGTTTTCATTTTAATTTTCCTGTAATCAAAACACAGTACTTTCATTATCAGGAATTTGCTGTTAGGCATGTGCGTGTGCTCAGTCATGTCTGACTCTATGAACTGTAGCCCATGAGGCTCCTCTGTCCATGGAGTATTCCAGGCAAGAACACTGGAGTGGGTTGCTTTTTACTACTCCAGTGGAAATTACTGACCCAGGGATCAAACCCATGTCTCTTGTGCCTCCTGCGTTGGCAAGCAGATTCCTTACTGCTGTGCCACCTAGGAAAAGCATCAGGATTTCAGAGTAAACCTATTTAATCTAAGTTAAGAAACTTTATTGAAGAAAATTGAAATCTTTCTCAGGAAAACTGACAATTTTAGAATTTTTTTTTATAATATGCTGCTAAGCATAGGAGCTCCTTATTTATTGTTGCCAAGATTTTTAAAGCAAGATAAATTTTCCTAATTACATGAATATTCATCTCTGACTGATGCTGCAGGAGAATAGATGAGACAAACTCAAGAACCATGTCCAGCCACAGCCCACAAGATACTTCACCAGAACTGTAGACAGGTCAGTCTTGGTTCATTTATAACAATGTAAATACCACATTCTAGCCAGAGGGTAGGATATTTTCAATTGGGTAAATTTTGTGAGTCACAGTCCAACAAGAAGGTGAGCAACTGGTTTTCAGAGAATGTCCACATTTTCTATTGATTTCTTAGGAATGAGGTTTTCTCTTTCACCAATAAGCAATATTAGAAGAAAATGAGATTCCCCTCCTGGTTTAATGCAGTTCCTTCCCCCTTCTTTTTCTTTTTCTGGCTATTGTATTCTGTTTGCTCTTTATTTTTGCTTTTCCCTAGGAAATACCTAATGCTTCCAACGACCTTTTAATGGGTACTTGAAAATGGAATGACTTTTAGCGAAGCTAGTAATCCAGGTCAGAGAAGGCAATGGCACCCCACTCCAGTACTCTTGCCTGGAAAATCCCATGGACGGACGAGTCTGGAAGGCTGCAGTCCATGGGATCACTGAGGGTCGGACACGACTGAGCGACTTCACTTTCACTTTTCACTTTGATGCATTGGAGAAGGAGATGGCAACCCACTCCAGTGTTCTTGCCTGGAGAATCCCAGGGACGGGGGAGCCTGGCAGGCTGCCGCCTATGGGGTCGCACAGAGTCAGACACGACTGAAGTGACTTAGCAGTAATCCAGGTAAAAATCAATGCAATGCTTTCAATTCAAAGCACTTCCTTAATGTTTTTCACCATAACTCTGTGAAAGTTCCATTTGGGAATTATTTTTATGTAAACTGGATGTGCTTTTTCAGTGCCAAGAATGACAAAGGTTAAATTAACACATCCAGCTGTTTCCCACATGCTGGGCTTAGAGAGGACAGTATTCAACTTCCTTCCCCTGCTGATCCTGCCCCTGGGTTCTTATCTCCTCCCCACCCCCTCCACACATTCCCACAATGACAGGCCCTGCCTTGGTCTGGGCTGGGGTAACTGCCATGAAGCAGGTTTTGATAAGAGGCAGGATGTGTGATGTTTCCCATAAAACACAACTGGATTCAAAATATACTGTCCCCTCTCATACACCAGGGATAGGACTAATTCAGGCTGGTGACCGTCTCATCCATTTCCCAATTACCTGTCTGGAGAACTGTATCAACAAGCAAAAAACACAACTTAGAAAAAGAAAGAAAATCCCATGATCAAATTCCCAGAGGGATTACAATAGTAAACATCTGGGAGAGGAAGGAATTTTTAAGTCAGTTTTTTTTTTCACCAATATCATATTTTTTCAGTTCCCAACATCCCTTGTTAGATAGATATTAGATAGATAGAAAAAGAAAGAATAAAGATGATTATAAATATATGTATATATGCATATATTCGTATGCATATGTATATATGGACTCCCCAGATGGTTCAGTGGTTAAAAAATCTGCCTGCAAATGCAGAAGAAGTAAGAGATGCAGGTTTGATCTCTGGGTCAGGAAGATCTCCTGGAGTAGGAAATGTCAACCCTTTCCAGTAATCTTGCCTGGAAAATTTCATGGACAGATTAGCCTGGTGGACTGCAGTCTATGGGGTTGCAAACAATCCAACATGACTGAGCAACATGCGCATACATATATGTATACATTGGGTTGGCCAAAACGTTCATTTGGAAATCCCAATATGTTTGCTTTTAAAAGAGAATGTGTTATGTTGAATAATTGCAAACCCCCCCTCCCACTCACCTCTGCCCCACCAAAATTGCCTATAATCCTGTTATATAGATCCTGTGAATAGCTTATGGTGTGTGCATGTGTACGCATGCACTCAGTTGTGTCTGATTCTTTGCAGCCCCATAGACTGTAGGCCTCCAGGATCCTCTGTCCGTGGAATTATCCAGGCAAGAATACTGGAACACGTTGCTGTTTCCTGCTCCGGGGGAACTTCCTGACCCAGGTATCAAATCTCCATCTCTTACTTTACTTGTATTGGCAATGGGTTCTTTACCACTAGTGCCACCTGGGAAGCTTTAGGTTATGGTATGTGGCTAAAAGGGGTTTGCAGGTATAATTTAAGACTACAGATGTTAAAATTAGGGAAATTATCCTGAATTATATTAATAGGTCCAATCTGATCAAATGGGTCCTAAAAGCAGAGAATTATCTCTGGCTGATGTTGTACAGATGCAATGAAAGAGGGAGACAGCAGAGAAAGAGAATTTTCAAATGTGAAAATGACCCAACTCAAACATGCCTTTGCTGGCTCTGAGATGTAGGTGGCCATTTTGGAGGACCAGCAGGAGGACTCTAAAAGAATGGCCAGTCCTCAGATGACAAAGAAGGAAATGCGAACTTCAGACCTACGTTCAGTCAATAGTCTAAATGAGCTTGGAAATGAATTCTTTCCAACTGCTTCAGGTAAAGAACCTAGAAATCCTGATATCATGCTTTTCACCTGTTAGCCTCTTAACCTAAGGAATAATGATGCAGAATTGTAGCAGGTATTTGAATTTTGTCTATCAAATCAGACACACCCACACCTAAAACTTAAAAAGAAATATTTAAAATATACTTCTTAACATTGTGTGTTCTTTCTGTTTTCACTCACAAAAACCCACATTATAATAATCCTTTGGCTAAAAGGGTTAGTCAATTAGAATTATTGACTAATTTCTTATTAGTCAATTAAGAAATTCATACCATTTCTCCTCTCTTACATTTAAAAGAAAGGGAAGCAAAAAAAAGTTGTACAAATAAATATTATTTTGGTATGAAAATATTTGTGGTTTGTTGAAATTTGCCTTTAATATGGGAATACAATCTTAATAAATGTGGTTGTGTTATACATCATTTTAATATGTATTTCTTGCTTTATGTTTTTTGACTAATGGTGAAAAGTGTAGTGGCCAGTCATCAGAAGTTGACAAGGACCAATTGAGAGCAATCATTGAAGCTGATCTTCTCATAACTACATGAGGATTTGCTCAAGAATTCAATGCTGACCTTCTATAGTCATTCAGCTTTTGAAGCAAATTGAGTGAGTGAGTGAAAGTCATTCTGTCGTGCCCAACTCTTTGTGACCCCATGGACTATACAGTCCACGGAATTCTCCAGGCCAGAATACTAGAATGGGTAGCCTTTCCCTTCTCCAGGGGATCTTCCCAACCAATGGATCAAACCCAGCTTTCCCGCATTACAGGTGGATTCTTTACCAGCTGAGCCACAAGGGAAGCCCAAGAATACTGGAGTGGGTAACCTATCACTTCTCCAACAGATCTTCCTGACCCAGGAATTGAACCAGGATCTCCTGCATTACAGGCAGATTTTTTACTACCTGAACTATCAGGAATGCCCTTAAACAAATTGGAAAGATGAAAAAGCTCAATAAATGGGTGCCTCATGAACTGACCACAAATTTTAAAAAATTATCATTTTGAAGTGTCATCTTCTCTAAGTCTATGCAACAACAATTAATCATTTCTCCATTGGATCATGACCTGCATTCAAAAGTGGATTTTATACAACAGCCTGTGATGATCAGTTCAGTGGTTGGACCGAGAAGAAGCTCCAAAGTACTTCCCAAAGCCAAACTTACACCACAGAAAGGTCATGGTCACTGTTTGGTGGTCTACTCCCAGTGTGATTTACTACAGCTTTCTGAATCCCAGTGAAAACATTACATCTGAGAAGTATGCTCAGCAAATTGGTGAGATGCACTAAACACTGCAACACTGCAGCTGACATTGGTCAACAGAAAGGGTCCAGTTCTTCTCCATGACAATACCCAAGTGCACATTGCACAACCAGGGCCTCAAAAGTTGAATGAATTGAGCTGTGAAGTTTTGCCTCATTTGCCATATTCACCTGACCTCTAGCCAACCAGCTACCACTTCTTCAAACATCTTGACAACTTTTTGCAGAGAAAACACTTCCACAACCAGCAGGAGGCAGAAAATGCTTTCCAAGAGTCTGTCAAGTTCTGAAGCACAGATTTTCATGCTACAGGAATAAACAAACTTATTGCTCATTGGCAAAAACTTGTTGATTGTAATTATTCATATTTTGACTAATAACGATGTGTTTGAGCCTAAGTATAATGATTTAAAATTCATGGTCTAAAACCACAATTATGTTTGCAGTTCAGTTCAGTTGTTTAATCATGTCCCACTCTTTGCAACCCCATGAATTACAGCATGCCAGGCTTCCCTGTCCATCACCAACTCCCAGAGCTTGCTCAAACTCATGTCCATCGAGTCGGTGATGCCATCCAACCGTCTCATTCTCCATAATCTTCTTCTCCTCCTGCCTTCAATCTTTCCCAGCATCAGAGTCTTTTCTAATGAGTCAGTCTTCTCATCAGGTGGCCAAATTATGTTTGCACCAACTTAATAACTTTAGCATCATCTTCTCTGAAAGCATCAACAATAACATCATGATATGAAATTACCTTAGTGCATTTGGCCCTTCCTCCTCTGATTAGTGGAGAAGGAAATGGAAACCCGCTCCAGTACTCTTGCCTAGAGAATCCCACGGACAGAGGAGCCTGGTGGGCTGCTGTCCATGGGGTCGCACAGAATCGGACACGACTGAAGTGACTTAGCATGTGTGCATGTATTGGAGAAGGAAATAGCAACCCACTCCAATATCCTTGCCTAGAGAATCCTAGGGACAGAGGAGACTGGTGGGCTGCCATCTATGGGGTCACACAGAGTCAGACATGACTGAAGCAACTTAGCAGCAGCAGCAGCAGCCTCTGAGTAGATATATTCCTCTAATCTAGGTAAATCTGGGAATATAGCACACACAAGGAGCATTTTATCAGGGAAATCAGAGCTCTGGGACCACGCAATGGAAAATAAAATACCTTTGAACTGCTTTTACATAGTAGCTCCCACAAAGAATTTTTCCAGCCACCATCATTGATTTTAAGATGATTGAGGTAAGTTGAAATGTTCTGACTAGAGAGTGAGCACAGCCAGGGGTATTGTTGGGTTCCATCTGAGAATTCACTGTCCTAACATTACAGGAGACCTGAATCAGATTCAAAACTTGTGCCAAACTGTCTCTGCAGCTCGGTACTCATCAGCTGGCCTCAGCTGGAATTTGCAGGCTGGTGGAAAGCAAGGAAGAGAGCACTGCGGCTGTTCTGTAGCCTGGAGGAGTCCTGTACTGTTCTGTAGCCTGGAGGAGTCCTGTACTGTTCTGTAGCCTGGAGGAGTCCTGTACTGTTCTGTAGCCTGGAGGAGTCCTGCTGTTGGCAAGGGTAATGGCATGGCAAACACTTTGCTACTGACAATCTAGAGCAGCTCTCTTGCCAACATTCTACCAAATGAGGCTCAAGAAGTTCAAAATGCATCACTCAGAACAGTTAAGACTATGGAGCATTTTAGAAGGAATAAAGCAATAATATATGTGAGTTATTTGGCTCTACAAACATGAAATGAGAATATAAAAATTATCAATAAATGCTTGAAAGGACTAATTTATGGGAAGGGACATGAGAACATTAAGTAATAAAAATTATAATATGTAACTGTACACCTAAGTTTAAGATAAATAAGTATAAGAAGCTAAGTCATTTCAAAGTTAAAACTACCTCAAAAAGGTACACAAAGCATTAGCACTTTGTCCTTCCATTAAAGAGCGCTTTAGAGGATATAATCAGGCCCTTCTAACTCTTAAGATTTCTGAGATAGTCCAAAAAATGCAAACATAATGCATTGCTTTTGAGACTGGGACACTGTGTGGAGACACATCCGTGAGCACTCAGCATGTAGCATGGGTAAGCCAGGATGCATTTTGAGGAAAAGCTGATTCATTGTGCCATAAACATTTGGAGAACACTCTTTTGGTATTTCCAGACAAGCTGAAAGCCAACCCTGTCAATTGGCATCAAAGTCGTTAGCAAGCTACTGCTGAGAAAGAGAGAAAGAGATCACATGTCACTGGAAAGGGAGTGCTTCAACATTTCCCCCAAAACTGGATGGCAGAGTGATTCATCTCCCTCCTCATTCTGTTCCAATGCAAAATCCCTCATCCTTCAGGAGGAGTGCAGGACCTGCTGATGTGAAATTTTTATTCTGATTTTCTATAATTTCCTCAGCAAACAAAAGGATAGACCCATTTATGGTGGAAAACCAAACCCAATGGTGGGTTTTCACCACAAAGCAGAGACTCAACCACAGGTCCAAACACATGTTTTTATCTCTTCTTTCTTTTCCCGAGTACAATTCCACTGGTTATGACATAAGCCACTAGGAAACACGGTGTTTGTTGTCTTGGGTAATCTGTTTGCAAGAATTTACCAAATGATTCTCAAATTAGCATGCCACACATTATTTAAAATTTAAGGGAAAAAAAAGGTTTTCGGCCTCCAAGTAAAGATAGGAGATTAGTGTTAGTTAGTGTTAGTCGCTCAGTCATGCCCAACTCTTTGTGACCTCATGGACTGCAGCCCACCAGGCTCCTTGGTCCATGAGAGATTTTCCAGGTAAGGATACTGGAGTGGGTTGCATTTCCTTCCCCAGGGGATCTTCCCAACCCAGGGATAGAAAAGAAATTTATTTTATGTATATAAATGTTTATATGGGAGTACATAAAAATGTTTGTACGTTTACTTAGCAACCTCAATGTTTTTGACTGCTTTGAGTTTCTTTAGTTGACACTTTATGCTGTTTTATAGTATATGTCCTATTTGCATAATAGTCATTAGCCAAAGGGGCTTTGCTAATACAAAGCAAGTATACAGCAAGTATCTAAGAATGTTATTTTCAGTTTAGCTCAGTATTACATCAAGGGAAGAGAAGGGGATGACAGAGCATTAAATGGTTGGATGGCATCACCAACTCAATAGACATGAGTTAAAGTAAACTCCAGGAGTTGGTGATGGACAGGGAGGCCCGGCATGCTGCAGGCTGCGGGGTCGCAAAGAGTCAGACATGACTGAGCGACTGAACTGAACTAAACTGAGCACCAAGGGAACCCACATCCATCCACAGTGTGTTGCTGTTCTGAGGAAGAGAAGATTATCCAATCAGTCAATGAAAACATGAATGACTACAAGCAGTGAACATATCGTGAAGTATCTAATTAATATACCACTGACCCTAAAGCTGAAAAATGAAATTTTAGTCAAGACAGAAAATGTTGATAAATAAAAAAAAAATTGCCTTAGTGATTTTTCAAGTTAGACACAAATTCATAACCTTCCTTTAAGGTCTTTTCTTCCAACTCTTCCACCAGATGAGAGAGAGAAAGAGTATCAGGACTTCACAAAGTGGAAGCTGAGAGTCATCCCTCTTTTATCAAAGGTAAAGGATAGTTCCTTTTGGTTTTTATTTTTTAATATTTTTTATAAGTCAATATTTTTATTGGGGTATCAAAGAGTTGACTCATTGGAAAAGACTCTGATGCTGGGAGGGATTGGGGGCAGGAGGAGAGGGGACAACAGAGGATGAGATGGCTGGATGGCATCACTGACTCAATGGACGTGAGTCTGAGTGAACTCCAGGAGTTGGTGATGGACAGGGAGGCCTGGCGTGCTGTGATTCATGGGGTTGCAAAGAGTCAGACACGACTGAGCGACTGAACTGAACTGAACCAGATAACAATGTTGTGATATTTTCATGTGAACAGCAATGGTATTCAGCCATACATATGCATATAGTCATTCTCTCCCAAACTCCCTTCTATGCAGGCTGCCACATAACATTGAACAGAGTTCCCTGAGCTATGCAGGTCCTTGCTGATTATCCATTTTAAATATAGCAGTGTGTACATGCTCACCCCAAACTCCCCAACTATCCCTTCCCCCATAAGAGATACTTCCTTTGAAAAGGATCATTATGGTCTCAGGTTAGTTATACATGAAAGAGATGACCTCATACTTCTCAAATTAATATCCATAGTACTTATTATAACCTTCCCTCAAAATTACTTTTTATCACTAAACTTCCAGTGGAAAACAAATATGCTAGACTATTTACTGAAACATGTGACTCACAGCACAGGTCCGCATGATGTGCAAGCTCTGATCTGGGCTTGCCCTGTATTCATATTTTCTCCCTAAGTATGCTACATCTTCAATGACATAGTTTTTCCTGTCATTTTGTAGGGATTGTTTAAAAACTGCCCCAAGTTCTTAAAAAAAATAGTTAATTATCCTATTTCTACATGAGAAATATATATTATGACATGGTCAGAATTTCATTATTATGTCAAAATATCCTTACCCTGAGACAGAGAAAAATTTTTGTGGCTATTGCCAAAAAATAATTCCAGTTACTCTGAAATAGATTCTCACTATTTCTTTGCTCCAGGAAGTTATTTACCTCATTGAAGACAGAAGTTGACTCTCTTTTCACCCCCTGATTGCACCTGACCCAGGGTTTGTCAATTGCTTCATCTTAAGATTTGAAAGTTTATCATATAGTACTTGAAATATATCTTTTTTTGGACTTTTAAGTTACTATTTATGGTACATTCCAAAATATTAAACTGAAAAAGAATTGTTCTCTGGTAAAATGTTTCCAAGTCCTTCATTAACTGCCTTTCCTTTTGGTTGCTTGACTTTGATTTTATTGCTTTTCATTTTGTGTGTATGTGTTTGTTTTTTGTCTTTCACAGAATATACATGTTACTGCCCTTCTTAAGTTTTCCATGTTGTACTGTGTTTAAAGAACTGACTCAAGCATATAAACACATGAATGCTTGTGTTTATATGTTGGAGTCATCACAGCTACCATAGATTAAAATTCAAGAAACACATAATCAAGTTAAAACTCAAGTAAAAATTACAATTCTAATATTAGAACTCATTTCCTTTGCATACTAATATTTCTGGAAAAAGTAAAAGCCGAGTACTTCATTATTCCAGCAAACTTTTACTATTTTCCAAAGCTTGTTCTTAGAAGGCTTGCCAAAGATGTTTTGGATCAAAGTTTGATAAATATTTTTTGAGGGTTGGGTCAGTCTAGCAAAGATTAAAGAGTACTGAACTGCAACATTTTTGCTGAATTAGGGCAAACCACTTAACCAATTTGGATATCCATTTCCTTTTTGGTAAAATAAGAGATGGGATGCCTGCCCCTTTCTGAAATCTATTATTTAAAAATAAATAGATGCATACACTGTACTATTAAAGTAAGGTCATAATTCTTAAAGTACTTTTTCTTTGTAAGTTATTATGAATAAACAGTATTGACTTCAATGGAAAATATGCCAAACCATATCATAAGAATCTTTCAGTATTTATCATATTAACAGATAATTATTTAATTATAAAATATGATATATAGAGATTGAGTAAAATTTAATATATTTTAAAATAAGATACATTGTTAACTTAAGGATAAGTCTGATAAAAAATTCCTCCTACAGCAAAGATAATTCCAAATATGACCACAGTTTATCCAGTAATCCTGGAGTTCTAGGAACCCTACAAATTTAACATTAACATAGGTTGGAGCATCGGGAAGGGGTGAAAAGTTCTTTTCCCAAATTCCAAATGAGAAGTAATTTTGGTAATTGTTAGCAATGATAAAATTGCAAAATACATGAAAAAATAAGCTATCTGCATTTTCAAATATAATCACGATATTCCAGGTTTAAGAAAACAACCATACACAATAATATCTTAAGACCACAGATAGACGAAAATATGACCCATCTCATAGTTAAATACTTTATTCCATGCTTTACAATGTATGTTCTCATCATGTAACTGTCATTATCTCAGAGGATCTGCCACAAACAGTAATAAGAACATTATGTTAGATTTTTGTTGTAGTCATCAGATTTTTCATCTCTTTTGTGCAAGATATTGCTATGTTTTCATTATTATAGCTTAATTTTAACCATCTGATCCCTGTTATATCAAATTACCCACCATCCAGCTAACAAATGCAAAATCCGTGTCCCTGCTCATGCTAACTGTCCCCACAGAATGTTGCAAATATGTATTTGACTTGAAAGCTTCTTGACAACTAATTGAGCACTAACAAATTCCCATTTCAGAAAAATTAATTGTCTTTCATAGAAGGTATCTTAGGACATTAAGACAGAAGTCATTCAAAGAGCAAAGTCAATCCAATAATGCCCTGAATATTCATTATTTAGAAAAAGTTATTTATTAAATATTAATATTTTGGCCTCTCTTCTTGATACTATTGCAAATATTGATACTGAAGTCTTTCATATTCTCCTTGCTTGCTTCATTCATATTTATGTATATCTTCATAAACAAATGATAGTAACTTTTTTGGGGGGAGGGGGACTTCCCCAGTGGCTCACACAGTAAAGAATCCGCTTGCAATGCAGGAGATCTGCATTTGATCCCTGGGTTGGGAAGATCCCCTGGAGGAGGGCATGGCAACCCACTTCAGTATTCTTACCTGGAGAATCTCCATGGAAAGAGGAGCTTGGTGGGCTACAGTCCATGGGGTCATAAGAGTTGGATACGACAAAGCGACTAAGCACAGTACAGTAACTTCTTACAATTTCTAATGATTATATTTTCCCAGTGGGATATAGTCATCTAATTATTAATATATGATCAACAACCTCTAAAGGCTGAAAACTATGAAGTCAGTTTACAGTTTTTGATGATAATTTTATGTTCAGTTCAGTCACTCAGTCATGTCCGTCTCTTTGCGACCCCATAAACCGCAGTACACAAGGCCTTCCTGTACATCACCAACTACCAGAGTTCACCCAAACCCATGTCTATTGAGTCAGTGATACGATCCAAGCATCTCATCCTCTGTCTTCCCCTTCTCTTCCTGCCCTCAATCTTTCCCAACATCAGGGTCTTTTCAAATGAGTCAGCTCTTCGCATTAGGTAGCCAATGTACTGGAGTTTCAGCTTCAACATCAGTCCTTCAAATGAACACCTAGGACTGATCTCCTTTAGGATGGACTGGTTGGATCTCCTTGCAGTCCAAGGGACTCTCAAGAGTCTTCAACACCACAGTTCAAAAGCATCAATTCCTCGGCGCTCAGCTTTCTTTATACTCCAACTCCCACATCCATACATGACCACTGGAAAAACCATAGCCTTGACTAGACAGACCTTTGTTGACAAAGTAATGCCTCTGATTTTCAATATGCTGTCTAGGTTGGTCATAAGTTTCTTTCCAAGGAGTAAGCGTCTTTTAATTTCATGGCTGCAGTCACCATTTGCAGTGATTTTGGAGTCCCCCAAAATAAAGTCTGACACTGTTTCCACTGTTTCCCCATCTATTTGCCATGAAGTGATGGGACTGGATGCCATTATCTTAGTTTTCTGAATGTTGAGCTTTAAGCCAACTTTTTCACTTTCCTCATTCTCTTTCATCAAGTGGCTCTTTAGTTCTTCTTCACTTCCTGCCATAAGGGTGGTGTCATCTGCATATCTGAGGTTATTGATATTTCCCCTGGCAATCTTGATTCCAGCTTGTGCTTCCTCCAGACCAGTGTTTCTCATGATGTACTCTGCATATAAGTTAAATAAACAGGGTGACAATATACAGCCTTGATGTACTCCTTTTCCTATTTGGAACCAGTCTGTTGTTTCATGTCCAGTTCTAACTGTTGCCTCCTGACCTGCATACAGGCTTCTCAAGAGGCAGGTCAGGTGGTCTGGTATTCCCATCTCTTTCAGAATTTTCCACAGTTTATTGTGATCCACACAGTCAAAGGCTTTGGTATAGTCAATAAAGCATAAATAGATGTTTTTATGGAACTCTTTTACTTTTTCGTTGATCCAGCAGATGTTGGCAATTTGATCTCTGGTTCCTCTGCCTTTTCTAAAAACCAGCTTGAACATCTGGAAGTTCACAGTTCACATATTGCTGAAGCCTGGCTTGGAGAATTTTGAGCATTACTTTACTAGTGTGTGAGATTAATGCAATTGTGTGGTAGTTTGAACATTCTTTGGCATTGCCTTTCTTTGGGATTGGAATGAAAACTGACCTTTTCCAGTCCTGTGGCCACTGCTGAGTTTTCCAAATTTGTTGACATATTGAGTGCAGCACTTTCACAACATCATCTTTCAGGATTTGAGAGAGCTCAACTGGAATTCCATCACCTCCACTAGCTTTGTTCGTAATGATGCTTCCTAAGGCCCACTTGACTTCTCATTCCAGGATATCTGGCTCTAAGTGAGTGATCACACCATCATGATTATCTGGGTCATGAAGATCTTTTTTGTACAGTTCTTCTGTGTATTCTTGTCACCTTTTCTTAATATCTTCTGCTTCTGTTAGGTCCATACCATTTCTGTCCTTTATGCTCAGCACTCATATATTACATAATGTATTAAAATTAAAAAGAAGGATGGATTGATGGATGAATACATGAATGAATGAATGAATGAGAATCCACTCAGTTCTTCAGATTCTGTCTAGCTATGGAATATTCTCACTGCCAAAATGCCAGAGAGAGGTTATTAGTAACCATATGACTCTATAATAAAGTAAACATAATTACCTTACTGAAATATATGATAACCTTAATATTTTGATTAAAACATTTATATGTTATTCACTCCAGAATTCACTTACTTTATGTACTTTCTTTTGAGAGGCAAAACAGATATGTCTTCTAGATAAAATACTAAATTTAAAAAAATGTATTTGCTACAATTAGTTTCAACATATTTTAATTTTTTCTCTAATCCTTTTCAAATCATCATATTCCTTCCTAAAAAGGCAAAATGCGATTGAAAAATCTATATTGGTGTCTTGGGTCAGCTTCATTCGAAGTAGTTGTAAAGATGAAGGTTCAGTCTTAAGGAATTTATTCAGAACATGCTCCTAACGGGTATTTGAAAGGAGCAGAAGAAATGGTACACAGAAGCAGAAGTATCCCAAGCAAGTGTATGTTTTCAGAAAAGTTCCCAGTCTCAGTCTAAGCTTGATCTACAGAGGAGCCCTAGGACACACACTGTACCTCAGGTCTATCCCAAGTCATGAATGTGGACTTTGTCCATTTCTGCACCAGTCCCTGATTGTATGGAGTTGGCCAAAAAGTTCATTTGGGTTTTTCTATAAGACGTGGAAAACTTCAAATTAACTTTTTGGCCAACCCAATACGAACACTTAGGTACTTCAAGTCGCTCTTCCAGTGAGTTCTGGGTTCCAGGAGCCTAAAAACTATCCTTTGAAGAAGTGTATGATCATAAGACATGAGATCAAAATCATACAGGAGAGTTCATGGACATATGTTCCCAGGAGAGCAATCAGAGACATCCAGTGTGGAGCACCAGCAGTGTTTACTACAAATATTAACAGTAGCTTGCAATCAATATTAGATTTATCATTGTTATCAGATATGCTAAATAATGGGAAACTGGTTAATTGAAAAAATACATTCTTTAAGGAATTACAATGCAAGTGTTTGAATGATAATGGGAAATTATTTGTATTGACATAAAAATATCTTCAAAATATATTACATGTAAAAAGGCAGGTTACAAAACAATATGTGTAGTACAATCATTAAATTTTAATTTAATGGCATGCTAGAAGAAATAGAAAAATATTTTCAATGGTGGGATGACTTGTACCATTCATTATTATTTTATTTAAAAATGTGGTAGACAAGATTTGTGTTGCAATATCTTTTTATAATTTGATTTTGAAATCTAGCAACTTACATCATGATTTAGAAACAGATAAAGTGGACCTGATTTCCAAATAAGATTGCATCTTTAAAGGGATATAACACAGAAGAAGGTAATCCAGTCTTCATCAGTTTTAAGAAGTTGTGGCATAAAAGTTTTCTAATGAATTTTTAATATATAGGAAGGTATTAAGCAGTTACAGTAAACATCATCAGCTTGATCAATCAGTTAAAAAATTATAGGCTGAATATGAACACTTTTCCTTTAAGAAATATTCCAAGGATAAAGTTAAATGCCTAGCAGGATGATGTTTCCATTGATTTAGTTCTAGTTCTAGAATTTGTAAAGTGCTCCAGCCTTAAAGAAAAATAAGCATTCATACTTAGGAGAAATTTCTGTTTATGGATGGGGTCCTACAAAAAAGCAAAATCTGTAGTGTAATGAACTATCACTATGAGGAGCTGGTATCATACCTAAGGGCATCAGGCCTTTTGTCACGAATTAGAGCTAGAACAATACTGCCATGTAACTGGGACAAGTGGTTTCAAGTTTTCCAAGGTTAATTAATTTGTATGTTAGGCTTCCTTCCATTACAACTAATAGAAAATTCAATTCGAATCATCTTAAGAAAACATCAACAAATTAAAATCAGGATCTCTCAGGACAGCTGAAGCAGGCAGTCGGAGCCAGGGGGCGGGGATGGGGGGCGGGGCGGGAGTTAGGGTTTTCAAGCTTCAGTTTCATTCTATGTCTTGGTTATACATTGAGAACTTTTTCCTATCTGCTCCATTTTGCTGCACACTTTCCATTCCTGGTGAGATTCCTGCACAATGATCCAGAAATGCTCCTTACCTTTCTAACATTTTTCAGTAGAAAGAACAATATTCTTTTTCTGCTGCTGCTGCTGCTGCCAACTCGCTCCAGTCGTGTCCGACTCTGTGCGACCCCAGAGACGGCAGCCCACCAGGCTCCCCCGTCCCTGGGATTCTCCAGGCAAGAACACTGGAGTGGGTTGCCATTTCCTTCTCCAGTGTATGAAAGTGAAAAGTGAAAGTGAAGTCGCTCAGTTGTGTCCAACTCCTAGCGACCCCATGGACTGCAGCCTACCAGGCTCCTCCTTCCATGGAATTTGCCAGGCAAGAGTACTGGAGTGGGTTGCCATTGCCTTCTCCATTCTTTTTCTACCAGTTCTCTAAAGACTACCAACCGAGTCTCCTTGCATTGGGTTGAGTACCATGTCCCTCTCAGAACAATCACAGTGATGATGGGGCTGTAAAGTTCCAATATCAGTGTCAGGGTCACGTTCTGCCAAAGGGATACCCTTGTGGAATCAGCGGCATCCACGCCCTGTGGACTGAGCATGCTGAGCACTGGAGGAAAATCAGGACACCATGTCCAGAAGGGCAAGCAAAACAGGGTGAGCACATATTTTTCAAATATGCTTCCTTTCTCACATGCAACTGGAACAGAGAATGGAATGACACTAAATTTCCTCGTGAGGAACATCAAAGAATCAAGTTGATGAAGCAAAAGGGTGAGACAACAAGGCACTGTTGAAAATAGCTTCTGTTATTTATAAATTTTTAAAAAGAGAGTTAACTATTTTGGGATCAGATAGACAAATATGTCTTTTCTCCCCCCCCTTTTTTTTTCAGTTTCCTGGAGTATGATTTATTTAGGATGCTTTTACTCAATAGATGTAAAAATATTTTTCTTTATGGTTTTACGTATCTTAATCTTCATTTCCAAGTTTAGAAAGTACTGCACTTGAGCTCTTGAGTGCTAATTGTAAAAAGTAGGTAAAGCATACCTTAGCACAAGCCCACTTGTTTTAACAAATTGTACTTTCAGCACTGCTATTTTTATTAGTTATGTTTTAAAATATATACACTTTTTCCTTTCATAACTTTTTTCATTTGTATTATATTTAATTATTGAATACACTATTAGAGTTTTAATGTTCTAATTTTAAAGCAATCATTAGGATTTTATTTATAATAATGTAGCATATATATTGTTTAAGAGTGTACTCCAGTTTGAACATTATTCTTCCTGTCATAATCAAAACCAGATCATAACTGATGCCTTGTCCAGAACCAGGCAGAGTTGTTATTAGCAGAAGAGTAGAATCAGTGGAATTACTATTTAACAAGACCGAATGCAAATTTACATTAAACGATATAGTTGCCCTTCAACTTTGTTAGTTTTTTCTTTAGTGTAAAGTGAAAGTGAAGTCACTCAGTTGTACTGACTCTTTGCTACCCCATGAACTGTAGCCTACTAGGCTCCTCTGTCCATTGGATTCTCCAGGCAAGAGTACTGGAGTGGGTTGCCATTTCCTTCTCCAGGGGATCTTCCTGACCCAGGGATCGAACCCAGGTCTCCCGCATTGCAGGCAGACGCTTTACCATCTGAGTGAATTAGCTGTCAATCCGGCTCCTTTCACACCAAACAGAAAAAAGAGAAGATAGTTGCTTACTGACTAAAAACAGGTATGTGATGAAAACACATTTTTATCTTATATTGATATTGTTTTAATTGCTAAGTCGTATTTGACTCTTTTGTCCCACAGGCTCCTCTGTCCATAGGATTTCCTAGGCAAGAATACTGGAGTTGGTTGCTTCTCCAGGGAAGTTGGTCCCCTTCTCCAGGGGATCTTCCCATCCCAGGAATTGAACCCACGTCTCCTGCATTGCAGGTGGATTCTTTACCACTGGGTCACCTGGGAAGCCCATTTTAATCCATAGAATGATAAAATGTATATAATCATACATTTCATTAATTAGTCTAAATAGTCCATCATATTGACCAAGAAGATGTTTCAGTTACATAGGTGGCCAACATCTGCTAGATGGAGAATGTGTGCTTGGCTCTGGGTACCTCTGAAAAGAAAGATGTGTAATGCAATTCCAGTGAGATCTTCCATGAAACTGACTATTATTTTAAGTGATTGAAAATTCAGTACAAGGTAAAATATTTAATAAAGTATACATGAATAGTAATGTAGCATAAATAATTCTGAGTGCTGAATGTGGATGCTTTGGGAAAGAAGAAGTTTCCCCCATTTAATCCTGTCCAGCAAGGGAGTACTGGATACACAAAAATATGCAGAAGCTATCACAATTCAAAAGTAGATCAAGGAACTGAGAATATATAACCTGGAAAATAACAGAGCTATTTTCCTATCTAACCTCTACTGACCTATAGGAGTAGGCAGAGACTACTTCTGGGAAGCTCAAGATCACACTGAGAAGCCCAGATAAGAAAGAAAGTATGGAATACTGTAAAAATAAATAAATAAAGACTAAAGCTCAGATGGTAAAGAATCTGCCTGCAATACAGGAGATTTGATCCCTGGATCCGGAAGATCCCCTGGAGGAGGGTACGACAACCCACTCCAGTATTCTTGACTAGAGAGTTCCATGGACAGAGGAACCTGGCAGGCTACAGTTTAGGGTTGCCAAGAGTCAAGCATGACTGAGCAATTAGCACACACTAACTATATACCAGTTCAGAAATGGAACCTGCTGATTTGAAAGTTAATGGGTTTTCCCAGAAGTGGAAGGAACAAATAAATTTGTATTAATTAATCAACTTCTGCTGGTCTTCATAATCTGGATAATACTACATCATCACCCTTTTCACAAACACAATCCCGAGGCTAATAGTTCCCTCGTTTAGATGAGGAAAAGATACTCAGGAGGCTATTCTTCACCAAAACACTGGGGACAAGTGTAGTCAAGATGTACTAAGTTGTGTCTGATTCTTGCAACCCCATGGACTGCAGCACGCCAGGCCTCCATGTCCATCAACAGCTCCCGGAGTTTATTCAAACTCATGTCCATTGCGTCGATGATGTCAGAAACATCATAAAGGAGATTCTTTCCCCAGTTGGTGATAAGTAGATCATGGAATTGATATTGTTTTTTCAAACTCTGAAATAGTATGATTTGGGAGGAAGCATAGGTTTAAGCTTTATTTCAGGCCAATATGCAAATTTTTTCAAAGTCTACTCAGTGGGCATGAATTTGAGAAAACTCCAGGAGATACTGAAGGACAGGGAAGCCTGGTGTGCTGCAGTCCATGGGGTTGCAAGAATCAGACATATGTTACTGACTTAACAACAACAACTTTTAACTAGCCCCAGGACTGGTTAATAATATTACTGGTAAAATATATAAACTATCGAGTATAATACCACCAGTATTAAATACAGCATATCACTTATATTGCATAATATCTTGTGAGATATACCTACATAGAGATACAGAAAGAGAGAAGGAGATCTTGCCAAGGCTATCCCACCTAGCATGGTCAGGATAACTTTGATAGGGGTTAACATTCTTCAAAGGAAACTTTTCTTTCAAATGGAAAAGCCGGCTGAACTTTACTTCCTGGGCATCATGGTTTATAGCTTTGACATCTTCACACATAATAATTGAAGAAAGACTTAGAATCAATAAACCATTTCCTCCACTATGAATTGACAAGAGGGCACAAAGGTACCCACATTAATGAGGATGCACCATTTGGCCTTTCCAGAGTTGATTGACAAGGCTCCGTACAAGCTGACCATTGCACCAATAGAAAGTCACTTTGGCCTAGCCTCAGTCTCATTTAAAGGTAGAACCTTCTCATATCTAAGAATATATTAAAGTATGTTATAGACAGTGTTTAAAATAGTAGACATTTATATATGCATGTATAAAATTATTTTCCCATAAGCCACTGAAATCATACTATTTTTAATCTTTATGTTTTGAAATTTAATGGAGTATTTTTCTATCAAAAAACTTAATTGGAATTATAATACGCTCAGGTAATATGCCAAGCAGGGTTACCTTCCTAACAAGGCACTGGATCCAAACCTGACGGGTTGATGAACAATGTATACAAGAGCTGTGTGAGCAAAGACGGGGACATTAAGCATCTTGATTAGAAAGTGTTGTGAATATTTTAGTAATAATTATATTAATTCTTCAAAAGTTTTACTGGAGCCTGATTTTAATTTTCTTTCTTATAATATTTTTTCAACTGAAGCTAAATATATTTAGGAGGTGTGGAAACAAGAGAAGTAAAGAAAGAAAGAAACGAGGCTGTTTTCTAATAGTATTTCATTTGTGCAAAGACAGGAAAAAGTTAGAAATAAGAACAGGAAGCCTTTAGAACACAAAAATGTGCAAGAAGGGAGGCCAGGATGACTCAGAGAGGGGAATGTCACTCAACACCTTTCTCTGCTACTACTCTGACTTGAACCTTCTTAAGTGCATGAAATATGATAACTTATTTTATTAATGATTCAGCTACATTTATTTTAATTTGTAAAGCAATTCTCATTTATTTTTCAGCTGCATTCACAGTGGTCAGAGTCAAAGGACCTCTAAGCATTTCTTCATGCTTACTTTCTCAATAAATATGTTAAAAATGGCCAAGCACATATATCTGAGACTATCTTTCAGGCATGTATCTCTCCATCTCTTTTTCTCTCGTACATGCAGAACCTCACTTTGGCTTTGCCAGGGAATAATTCTGCCCTTGGCTAAGTTGGAACATCTGGGTCCTGATCTCATGGTCCTTGGAAGATAAGCAAAAAATAAAATTGTTCTGAATTCCTAATGCCTTCCCTAGTAAGCATTTTATGAGAATAATAGTCTCTTTGGGAAATGGAAAAATGATTGAAAGGATCATATTCAACTCCGGACTAAAGCTTTAATGAGGGACCATCTGACAAAGCTTGCGAACAGCACAGGGGCCCCGCCATTCGTGCAAAAACTGAAGGAAGGACAGGAAGAATCAGTCACAGAGAGATGGAAATTGTTGGCACTTAGCAAAATACTTCTGGCAAATTAGCAAGTTTTTGTCAAATCACTGAAACAAGTCTATTTGGAAAACATGAAATGCTGCATATTATAAAGTTTTGGCAGATCCATTTTACATGCAAACAAGAAAACATCTGCTCAGCAGAAACACCCACAGTGTATCCTAAAGTTTAGAAAACATGGCTATACAAAGTTGTTATTTTTCCATTTAGAGAGAAAATGGCAAATTATTGTAGTAATTTGATAATAGAAAGTATCTAAGCTAACCTAGCTGGTACAAACCAAATACATATTCCACATAATTTTCTTCTTTTACAGTGTCAAGTTGGCCACAATTTGGGAGAAACTTGCAGTCTGGTGCAAAATGATATGTGTTTACTGTTAGGTTCTTCCTCATTAATATTTCAGCCTTTCAAATAATCTATTCAGGCCACATTACAATAAGCATAATAGACTTTACACATGTGGGTGAACTTTTGCTTAGGTTGCTACTTCTCTCATATTCTTTTTGAGAGATGAAACGTCATGTATACCTGTGATGGATTCATTTTGATATTTGGCAAAACTAATACAATTATGTAAAGTTTAAAAAAAAAATTCGCAAGAGAAACAAAAATATCTCATCTCCTTCACCCAGATCCCCCAGTTCTTAAGATTTTACCATCTTACCCACACAACTCAATCCATCTCTTTCTCTGACATACATACACACACATGCACATATACACAGCCTTTGCGTTCTTCTTTTTTCATATTATTTATAGCATCCTATACTCTATGCTTTACATGCAAAATAATAAAATTTATAAACTTTAAAAAATTTTAAATTGTGCCATTCAGGAACAGTAAGTACATTCAAAGCACCGTGCAAACATCACTACAGCCTAGCTTCAGACTACTTCATTCCTGCAAAATAAAATCTTGTATTCAAAGCATGCACTCCTAATTTTTCCCTCTTTTAGCCTCTGACAACTCCTAAGCCTCTTTATTTCTGCTTCTTTACCTATTCTGGTTATTTCCTATAGATGAACTCTTACAAAAGGTGTTTGTGTGTTGTCTGTCTGTCTGCCCACATATTTTAAAAGAGGACTGGTGAAATTTTGTTTTTACTTAAAATGGAATTTTTGTTATTTAAAAGAGAAATCCAGATGGATTAAAGATGAAAAGTGCAAAATGAAAGCCAAAAAAAAAAAGAACAGAGGCAGGACCCATATCCCCGAGGGGAAGGGATTAACATATACTCACTACTACATATAAAATAAAAACCAACAAGAATCTACTGTAGCACTATAGCACAGGTAACTATACTTAATATGTTTCAATAACTATGAGGGAAAATAATCTGGAAAATAACATATATATTCTTTTATATAAACATATATATGTGTGTGTGTGTGTGTGTGAATCACTTTGCTGTATAAATGAAACTAACACATTATAAATAACTATATTTCAATTAAAAAAGTTGGAGTATAAGCTTATGTTTTTCAGCTGCAGGTAAAATCAAAATAAGGTACAGGGCAATTGGTACAAATTACCTAAGAAGTAATGTGGAGTGAGGTCTTGGCAGGCTCTGATTCGTATTAGAACAAATTTTGGTTTATCCTTAGTAGAAAGCCCAAATATTCTCTCACATGAGACTCTACTCCTTTAAGAAGATGTGACAAAGGCCCAAATGTGTTTCTGCATTTCCATGTACCCACATGTGTACGTGTTGGTGAATTTCTGTGTGTTTGCATGTGTGTGCATGCTTATGTCTTTGTATGTACATATATGTATGATAGTGGCTCAGGTGTGTCTGACTCTTTGCAACCTCATGGACTGAAGCCCACAAGGCTCCTCTGGCCATGGAATTCTCCAGGCAAGAGCACTGGACTGGGTTGCCCTTTCCTTCTCCAGGGCATCTGGCTGACCCAGGTCTCCTATATTGCAGGTGGATTCTTTACCATCTGAGTCGTGTGTAATTAAGTAAGCATGAGTTCCTACTTCTGTGTGTGTATGGTAGTAGACGTCTGTTTGAGTGTTTATTATGTATTCATGGGTCTATATGGTCGTGTTTTTAATTTATAAGTCCAGCACTCTAGTTCCCAGGATTCATTTTGATTAAACCACACCAAGGTGTCTACCATCATCATGAGCTTCCTCTCAAACTCTTGACATTTATCAAATGCAATGAAAATACCATCATGAAGTACTTTAAAAGAAGAAATAACAGCATACATTGAAGTTTGAAAAGCACAAGTACAAGAAAAGACATATTTTCTTAAATTCAGGTTTTGGTTTGTTTGCACTTTCATTTTGGCATCCTTTTCCCACTCACAAGAATCTTGGAAGCCCCTATGGTAGGATACTTTGCCGTTATAGAATTTAAGACATTATGAGGTTGAAACTGGAAGATAGAAATCTCTCTGTGGCTCACAGACATATTTCTTTGGTTTACAATGTGGTTTTAAGACAACTGAAAATATTTTAAATGGGGTATGAGCTCTGAAGCTTATCAAAATCTCCATCACTCTCTAGTCACACTCCAACTAAGAGTAAGAGGCATCCTTTACTTGGTTTCTCTGGTTACAGCAGAAGGTGTTCAAGTTTGTAACCCTTGCCCTAAGAGTGGTTGGGAGAGAGGTTCCTGGTTAATCTCTTTAAGGCTGCCCAGTGGTTAAGAACGTGCCTGCCAATGCAGGGGATAGGACTTTGATCCCTGGTTGGAGAATATCCCACATGCCAAGGAGCAACTAAGCCCAAGGGTTGCAATGACTGAGCCCATGCACCCAGCTAGAGAGTCCATGCACACCAATGAAAGATTCTGCAGGACCAAAGATCCCTGTGTGCAACAACTAAGATCTGATGCAGCCAAATAAGTAAATATTTTTAAATGGTTTATTTTAAAATGTTTATAATTCATGAAAATAAAATTATACAGACAACATATAAGATGCAAAGCATAGAAACTTTATTTTATGTTATCTTTCACTGTTCAGTTGCTCAGTCACGTCGGACTCTTTGCAACTTGGACTGCAGCACTCCAGGCTTCCCTGTCCTTCACTGTCTCCCGAGGTATGCTCAAACTCATGCCCCTTGAGTCAGTGATGTCATCCAACCATCTCATCCCCTGTCATCCCCTTCTCCTCCTGCCTTCAATCTTTCCCAGCATCAGAGTCTTTTCTAATGAGTCAGCTCTTCACATTAAGTAGCCAAAGTATTAGAGCTTCAGTTTCAGCATCAGTCCTTCCAATATATATTCAGGGTTATTTTCCTTTAGGATTGACTAGCTTGATCTTTCTGTCCAAGGGACTCTCAAGAGTCTTGCATAGACAATAATTAATAGTCTAGGATTAACTTCATTTCACCATTCTTTTCTTCCTCATGTGGTTGGAATGAGAGGCTTAAAGATTCTGTCTGTTGCAGATAGTGTACATGAATGAACCTAAGAAGCTTCCTTCTCTGCAGGGTCTGGCTTTCCATGAAAATATTTAATGTCTTCCTAAAGATGACTTCAAAGTTTGATTCTATTAAGGGAAATATGTAATTTGAACACTCAAGGTGAAAAAGTTTCCTGTAACTATATTAACCCATACTGTGCTTAGCCAGTCAATTGTGTTGGACTCTTTGTGACTTCACGGACTGTACCCACCAGGTTCCTCTGTCCATGGGGATTCTTTAGGCAAGAATATTGGTGTGAGTTCCATGCCCTCCTCCAGGGGATTATCCTAACCCAGGGATCAAACCCAGGTCTCCAGCATTGCAGGGGGATTCTTTACCATCTGAGCCTCGAGGAAAGCCTGATTAAGCAGAGCAAGGTGAAAAAAAAAATGTTTCCTGTAACCATTTTAACCCATTTAGTTTGCTACAATAAAGTAGGTGTTTTGTCAACCATCCTTGGCTAATAACAAGGGCCCGGGGTCTTAACTTGCCAGATTAAGTAAGGTGCCTCATGCCAGGGGAATGCTGCAACCTGGCTCTCAATCCCTTTAATAAATGTCTTAGCTCACTTCCTGTGAAAAGATTCTGAGTACAGGGCTTCCTTTCTCTCTCCACAGCTGCTTTGGCAAAATCTTTTGTCCTACTGTTTTGTCTCCTTTCCCCTTCCCATCTCCTGGTTCCATCTTTTTCCAATTATCAGAATGACCCCAAGTCCACATACAATTAAAGTGAAATTCTTGAGCTCAGGGACAAAGAATTCAGGAGTTAATGTGCATGTTTTAAAATGTCATGTAACAGTAACTTGAGGCTGGGGAGATGCTACTGATCTAAAACATACATGATAACACAGCTAGGTTGGAAGACATGGAAAAATGCCTTCAAAGTTGCTTGTGGATCAATGTGCCACTTTGTTCTTAAGACTGTTTATCCTTTTTTAATTGTCTTCACCATCCATCAGCCCATGCATGAATCACCCACCTTCTCAGCTCTTCCCTAATTTCTCTGTGTTCCTTTCCCAGGCTTCTCCTTGGTTTTGAATTTGAAGTGCGAATTCACCTAAGTGTTCTGTAAGTGTGAAATCCACCCTTCTGCCTGTCTGGTTACTCCTTGGTTAAGTTTTATGTTTAATGGTTCCGTGTATATTTTTAAACTAAATTGGATAAACACATCCCTGGGGCATTACTAAGTCTGAATTCACTCACAGTTAACTTCTTCTCATCAGCTGTGTTTGGTGTGTACAAGTGTGTCTCCATGGGTGAAATCCACCTACTGCTGCTGCTAAGTCACTTCAGATGTGTCCGCCTCTGTGCAACCCCATAGACGGAAGCCCACCAGGCTTCCCCGTCCCTGGGATTCTCCAGGCAAGAACACTGGAGTGGGTTGCCATTTCCTTCTCCAATACATGAAAGTGAAAAGGGAAAGTGAAGTTGCTCAGTTGTGTCCGACTCTTCGCGACCCCATAGACTGTAGCCCACCAGGCTCCTCCGTCCATGGGATTTTCCAGCCAAGAGTACTGGAGTGGGGTGCCATTGCCTTCTCCAAACCACCTACTAAAAGAATACAAATGATTGCATGGCATTTTCAGGCAGAAGAACACACTGCTGGAGAAGAAACTAGGGGCCTCTGCATTTTTGACCTTTCTCAAATGATGCCGTGCCTCTCTCTGCTTCCTATGCTAATGTTGAAAAACAGTAATAATTATATTTCTTAGGTGGAAAAATTGAAAATATACATTTGTCTCTAAGATTCTGAGTACTCTGTTTCTACAGCATTGTCATTTTTCCAGCATTTTGCCTTACAATGTAAGTGTGGGCTTGGACATTAACCTCCACATCAACTTCTAACTCTCTTCCCATAGTGTGAATACCATTGGTATTTGTGTTGGAAATAACCCAAGCAGGGTGTGTGTATGTTAGTATAGGCCAACCACATGTGGGTGGGATAATAAAAACAAAACCTCAGCACGGCATACCTTGAGAAAAAGGTGGATCAAGAGAGATAAAGTGTGGTATAAATTAAAAATGACCTCAGATGGAAATTGTGTGGATGTTATAAAAACATGAAAACAATTCATCTGTCATCACAGAGTTTACTCTAATGGTGAACCTCTCATTCTTCACATCTTAAACTGATCCCTTCCTATCATTCTGGAGCATAACTCACATTTGTGACATTCTTTGTTTATTGTCTATGGAACCAGGGGCACCATAAAGAAACTGGTATTAACCGTGAGTGTCTTTGCCAGTTTTATAATGTGGACAACCTTTCAGGGATCAAAATCATAAAGCCACCAAATATTTTAAGACCAGTTCTCCAAGATACCAGACTAATGAAAAAACTGTTAAAAGGGAATCACATGCAATGCCTTTGTTTGTGTAAATTATATACCTGTTATTTCTATGTTCAGGAGCAGAGAGGTTGATAAAATCCTGCAGAAGGCAGCATGAACTGTGGGAAAGAACAACATTACTCTGGTTCAAATGCCTGTCTCTGGCTCTTACATAGGGTGAACTGGAAAAATTATTTAAACAGTCCAGATCTCAATATTATCAATAAAATTACATCATGAGATCTATCTTAAAGGTTGGTTGTAAGTATCAGGGTTAATATAATCCTTTAATAATTATAAGCCTGTGTGATAGATGATTATTATTCTTAGTATTATTTATTTTATGGAAAAATCTATACAGTTAATTGATTTTTGTGAAAACCACCATAAAACATTCATGAATAGAATTACATACATAATTGTATTTATAAATCATCTGTAATCTCTCTTGGGCATCCTCTGTAATCTCTTAAACAGTCATAGTAATACCATATCTATTTCAGTAGAAAGGCATCATTTTCCCACGAGTTCTTGGGCCTCTTTTGGCTCTCACTGTAATTCAACAGCAGAGAGAGGTTCAAGCTGTCTTTCCAACTCTTTGCCCTTTCTTAGCAAGCTTTCCAATTCGTGGTACTTGGTTTAGGCACATCCTCAGAGTTGGCTTAATTCATATCTTGTCTTGAAAATGACATTTGATCACGATCTTCATGTCTCTTGATAATTGAGACACTGCTCTTATGTTTTACTGGCTTCTAACAAATTTACCTCTTTGTCTAAAGATGGTGATATTCTCAGTAAATGTAAAATTCTTATTGTCCAGCCTCTGAATACCCTCTATAATTGACTTATATTAATTATATCATTATCATTATCATTGACTACTTTCCTGCCCTTTCTCTTTGCTGACTTATATGTAAGTCATATAAGTATAATATATGTCAAATAAACATAATATAAGTCAAATAAACAATGGTCTCTCTGTTATCAGTTTATTGTCTTTAGTCTTCTCTCCCTACATTCTTTTTAAGAAAATCAGCCACTTACTTGATCTTATTTTTGAATGATATTAATATATAACTCTCTAGCCCTAGGTACTTACTAAAGCATCAGTTTCATATTTCTATCCACATTCAAGATCTTAACTCAAATAAAATATCCTGGCATCATCTACAATTGAACAAATACACACTGACTTTGATTCTCTTCCAAGCTCTTCCATTTGCTTTCTTCCCAACCCATCACCAACTTGGCTATCTTTAGCCCATCCCTCTCATTTCTCTTTCAAAAGACACCAAGTCCTCATATTTCTTGGATTTGTCTTTTTGTCATTTCTAGGGATATGCTTCCTGTGAGGACACTCAAAACTTTATCATTAAATCAATTCAATTGCCTTTATTTTCTTGGGCTCCAAAATCACCACAGATGGTGACTGCAGCCATGAAATTAAAAGATGCTTTCTCCTTGGAAGAAAAGATATGACCAACATAGACAGCATATTAAAAAGCAGAGACATTACTTTGCCAACAAAGGTCTGTCTAGTCAAAAGCTATAGTTTTTCCAGTAGTTAGGTATGGAGGTGAGATTTGGACTATAAAGAAAGCTGAGCGCCAAAGAATTGATGCTTTTGAACTGTGGTGTTGGAGAAGACTCTTGAGAGTCCCTTGCACTGCAAGGAGATCAAACCAGTCAACCCTAAAGGAAATCAGTTCTACATATTCATTTGAAGGGCTGATGCTGAAGCTGAAACTCCAATACTTTGGCCACATGATGGGAAGAACTGACTTATTGGAAAAGACCCTGATGCTGGAAAAGACCCTGAATCATTGGAAAAGATTGAAGGCAGGAGGAGAAGGGGACGACAGAGGAAGAGATACTTGGATGGCATCACCAACTCGATGGACGTGAGTCTGAGCAAGCTCCAAGAGTTGGTGATGGAAAGGGAAGCCTAGAGTGCTGAAGTCAATGGGGTTGCAAACAGTTGAACACGACTGAGTGACTGAACTGACTGACTGGATTGCTTTTTTTTTTTTAATTTAACTTATTTATTTTAATTGGAGGCTAGTTACTTTACAATGTTCCCTTCCAGGAGAATCTTTCCCATTGTTCTTCTATCCCACCAGGCCCAATTCTACAGGGTGCATTTCTATAAGAATGATTTTTTTTTTTTTTTTTAGTATGATTGCTTTACAATGTTGTATTAGTTTCTGCTGTACAATGGAGTGAATTAGTTATATGTAGACATACACACCCTCCCTCCTGGACCTCCCTCACAACCCCATCCCACCCATCTAGGTCATCATAGAGCTTGGAGCTATTTGAATGTCTGATATGTTTTTGTTTAATTGTTTCAGAGCTTACAAAGATACTTTAACACCATCTATATTACATTAAAGTTTATCTACAATTTTGTTGTTAATAATGTCTGCAACTTGTATTTATCCACAATCTTTTCCCCTAAAACTACTCTGTATGACCATTTAGTTTCAACCAATCTGGGTTCTACCATAAGTTCAGTTGAGCTGCTCGTTCATGTCCAACTCTTTGTGACCCTATGGACTGCAGCAGCCGTGCTTCTCTGTCCATTACCAACTCCTGGAGCTTGCTCAGACTCACATCCATCGAGTTGGTAATGTCATCCAACAATCTCATCCCCTGGCATCCTCTTCCCCTCCTGCCTTCAATCTTTCCCAGCACCAGGGTCTTTTCCAAGGAGTCAGTTCTTCATATCAGGTGGCCAAATTGTTGGAGCTTCAGCTTCAGAATTAGTCTTTCCAATGAATATTCAGGATTGATTTCATTTATGATTGACTGATTTGATCTCCTTGCAGTCCAAGGGACTCTCAAGAGTCTTCCACTACACCTTAGTTCAAAAACATCAATCTCTGATGTTCAGCTTTCTTTATGGTCTAACTCTCACATTCATATATGACTACTTGAAAAACTATAGCTTTGACTAGACAGACCTTTGTTGGCAAGGTAATGTCTCTGCTTTTTAATATGCTATCTAGGTTGGTCATAACTCTTCCTCCAAGCAGCAAATATCTTTTAATTTCATGGCTACAGTCACCATCTTCAGTGATTTTTGAGCCCCCAAAATAAAGTCTGTCAGTGTTTCCACTCTTTCCCCATCTATTTGCCATGAAGTGATGGGACTGGATGCCATGATCTTTGTTTTTTGGATGTTGAGCTTTAAGCCAGCTTTTTAACTCTCCTCTTTTGCTCTCATCAAGAGGCTCTTTAGTTCTTCTTTGCTTTCTCCCATAAGGGTGGTGTCATCTGCATATATGAGTTTATTGATATTTCTCCTGGCAATCTTGATTCCAGCTTGTGCTTCATCCAGCCCAGCATTTATCATGATGTACTCTGCATTTAAGTTAAATAAGCAGGTTGACAATATACAGCCTTGACGTACTCTTTTCCCCATTTGGAACCAGTCTGTTGTTCCATGTCCAGTTCTAACTGCTGCTTCTTGACGGGCATACAGATTCCTCAGCATGCAGGTAAGGTGGTCTGATATTCCTGTCTCTTGAAGAATTTTCCACAGTTTGCTGTGATCCACACAGTCAAAGGCTTTGGTGTAGTAAATAAAGCAGAAGTAGGTGTTCTCCCAGAACTTTCTTGCTTTTTCTATGATCCAATGGATGCTGGCAATTTGATCTCTGGGGGTTCTACCACACCTCCCCAAACCAGGGCAGTTGACTGTTATTTCTGGACTACTGGCTCATGCTTTGACTCCTTCCATGGAAATTCTTCCACATAGTCTATCAACCTATTTATTTTTGTGTTTCCTTCTTATCCCAGCTTGATTTTCACTGTTTGTATAGCCTTTTTAAGTAGCTTTTTTCTTAATAGTTTGGCTATTTTTATATTTTTTCTGATGAAAAATATAAAATTGTGTACCATGTGCATTCTTTGTATGCTATTTCTATTACAGTATTTTCTAGGCTAAGTATTTATATGAACTTCATAAGATGTACTTTGTATTATCCTCACATAACATCAATTATCTCATACTTCATTGTAATTACAATTGCTAAAACCAAAGTCCAGGTCCTTTTAGTTTTTTCCAGAAACCATCACCTCTGGCTTCCTTATATTCAATATCTGTTTTTTCCTGAAATTTGTTATATTGTTTAATTTCTGTGTCTAAAACTATATCATTTACAAAGCTGTTCATAGTAAGAGTGACAGACATAGTGGTCTCTTACCTGTTCAGTAAATATCTTTGGTTATGGATATTTTTTACTTTTTTTTTAATTATGGTAAAAGTCACATAATATAAAACATACTACTTTAACCATATTTAACTGTACATTTCAGTGGCAGTAAGTACATTCACATTATTGTGCAATTCTCACCATCTTCCAGCTCCCAAATTTTTCACCTTCTTAAGCTGAAATTCTGTCCCCATTAAACACTAACTCCCCAGTCCTCTCCCCATCTTATTCTCTGGGCCCTTGACATCTACCTATGTATTTTAGCTCTATGAATTTGATTTTTCAAGGTAATAAGTATAATCAAACCATATTTGTCTGCATCTAATATATTTGCACAAACAGAACCTTGTGTGAACCAGGACCCAGGAGAAGTGACCCCACAAGAGACTGACCCAGAGTTGCCCGTGAGTGTCCAGCAGTCTCCAGCAGAGGCGTGAATCAATGGTGGCCTGCTGTAGGGTTTGGGTACTGAGTGCAGAAGTGCATGCATGGGACCTTTTGAAAGAGGTCATCATTATCTTCATTACTTCCACCATAGTTTGTCCCCAGGTAAATAACAGGGAGAGAATGCAGCTCCACCCATCAACAGAAAAAAGGTTTGAAGATTTACTGAGCATGCCCCCTCATCAGAAGAAGACCCAGTTTCCCCCTCAGTTAGTCTCTCCCATCAGAAAGCCTCCATAAACCTCTTATCTTTCTCCATCATAAGGCAGACAGAATGAAAACCACAGTCACAGAAAACTGACCAAACTGATCACATGGACCACAGCCTTGTCTAACTCAATGAAACTATGAGCCATTCCATAAAGGGCCACCAAAGATGGGTGGGTCATAGTGGAGAGTTCTGACAAAACGTGGTCCATTGGAGAAGGGAATGGCAAGCCACTTCAGTATTCTTGCCCTGAGAACCCCATGAACAATATGAAAAGTCAAAAAGACAGGACACTTAAAGATGAACTCCCCAGGTTGGTAGGTGCCCAATATGCTACTGGAGATCAGTGGAGAAATAACTCCAGAAAGAATGAAAAGACAAAGCCAAAGCACCCAGTTATGAATGTGATTGGTGATAGAAGTAACATCCGATGCTGTAAACAGCAATATTGCATAGGAACCTGAAATGTTAGGTCCATGAATCAAAGCAAATTGGAAATGGTCAAACAGGAGCTGGCAAGACTGAACATCAATATTTTAGGAATCAGCAAATTAAAATGGATTGGAATGGGTTAATTTAACTCAAATGACCATTATAACTACTACTGTGGGCAGGAATCCCTTAGAAGAAATGGAGCAGCCATCATGGTCAACAAAAGAGTCCAAAATGCAGTACTTGGATGCAGTCTCAAAAACGACAGAATGATCTCTGTTCCTTCCCAAGGCAAACCATTCAATATCACAGTAATCCAAGCCTATTCCCTTAGAATAATGCTGAAGAAGCTGAAGTTTAACAGTTCTAGGAAGACCTACATACCTTCAAGAACTAACACCCAAAAAAGATGTCCTTTTCATTATAGGGGACTGGAATGCAAAAGTAGGAAGTCAAGAAATACCTGAAGTAACAGACAAATTTGGCCTTGGAGTACAGAATGAAGGAAGGCAAAGGCTAACAGAGTTTTGCCAAGAGAATGCACTGGTTATAACAAACACCCTCTTCCAACAACACAAGAGAAGACTCTACACCTGAACACCACCAAACATATTCTTTTCACCAAAGATGAAGAAGCTCTATATAGTCAGCAAAAACAAGAGAGGGAGCTGACTGTGGCTCAGATCATGAAATCCTTATTGCCAAATTCAGACTGAAATTGAAGAAAGTAGGGAAAACCACTAGACCATTCACGTATGACCTAAATCAAACCCCTAACAATTATACAGTGAAAGTGAGAAATAGATTCAAAAGATTAGATATGATAGAGTACCTGAAGAACTATGGAAGGAGGTTGATGACATAATACAGGGGGCAGGGATCAAGACTGTCCCCAAGAAAAAGAAGTGAGATAAGGCAAAATGGCTGTCTGAGAAGACCTTACAAATAGCTGTGAAAAGAAGAGAAGTGAAAAGCAAAGGAGAAAAGGAAAGATATACCCATTTGAATGCAAAGTTCTAAAGAATAGCAAGGAGAGATAAGAAAGCCTTCCTTAGCAATCAATGCAAAGAAATAGAGGAAAACAATAGAATGGGAAAGACTAGAGATCTCTTCAAGAAAATTAGAGATACCAAGGGAACATTTCATGCAAAGATGGGCACAATAAAGGACAGAAATGGTGTGTATCTAACAAAAGCAGAAGATATTAAGAAGAGGTGGCAAAAATAAAAGAAGAACTGAACAAAAAAATCTTCACAACCCAGATAATCACGATGGCATGATCACTCACCTAGAGCCGGACATCCTGGAATCCAAAGTCAAGTAGGCCTTAGGAAACATCACTACAAACAAAGCTAATGGAGGTGATGGAATTCCAGTTGGCTATTTGAAATCCTAAACGATGATGCTGTGAAAGTGCTACACTCAATATGCTAGCAAATTTGGAAAACTCAGCAGTGGCCACAGGACTGGAAAAGATCAGTTTTCATTTCAATCCCAAAGAAAGGCAATGCCAAAGAATGCTCAAACTACCGCACAATTGCACTCATCTCACACACTAGAAAAGTAATGCTCAAAATTCTCCAAGGCAGGCTTCAGCAATATGTGAACCGTGAACTTCCAGATGTTCAAGCTGGTTTTAGAAAAGGCAGAGGAACCAGAGATCAAATTGCCAACATCTGTTGGATCATTGAGAAAGCAAGAACATTCCCAAAAATATCTATTTCTGCTTTATTGACTATGCCAAAGCCTTTGACTGTGTGGATCACAACAAACTGTGGACAATTTTGAAAGAGATGCGAATACCAGACCACCTTTCCTGCCTTCTGAGAAATCTGTATGCAGGTCAAGAAGCAACAGTTAGAACTGTACGTGGAACAACAGACTGGTTCCAAATAGGGAAAGGAGTATCTCAAGGCTGTGTATTGTCACTCTGCTTATTTAACTTATATGCAGAGTACATCATGAGAAACGTTGGGATGGAAGAAGCACAAGCTGGAATCAAGATTGACGGGAGAAATATCAATAAACTCAGATATCAGATGACACCATCATATGGCAGAAAGCGAAGAGCTATAGAGCTTCTTGATGAAAGTAAAAGAGGAGAGTGAAAAAGTTGACTTAAAACTCAACATTCAGAAAACTAAGATCATGGCGTCTGGTCCCATCACTTCATGGAAAATAGATGGGGAAACAGTGGAAACAGTAACAGACTTTATTTTCTTGGGCTTCAAAAATCACTGTAGATGGTGACTGTAGCCATGAAATTAAAAGACACTTGCTCCTTGGAAGAAAAGTTATGATGAACCTGGATATCATATTAAAATGCAGAGACATTACCTTGGCAACCAATGTCTGTCTAGTCAAAGCTTTGGTTTTCCAGTAGTCTTGTTTAGATGTGAGAGTTGGACTATAAAAAATGCTGAGCACCAAAGAATTGATGCTTTTGATCTGTGGTGTTGGAGAAGACTCTTGAGAGTCCCTTGGACTGCAAGGAGATCCAACCAGTCCATCCTAGAGGAAATCAGTTCTGAATATTCATTGGAAGGACTGATGCTGAAGCTGAAACTCCAATATTTGGCCACCTTATGGGAAGAATTGACTCATTTGAAAAGACCCTGATTCTAGGAAAGATTGAATGCAGGAGGAGAAGGGGGCAACAGAGGATGAGGTTGTTGGATGGCATCACCAACATAATGGACATGAGTTTGAGTAAACTCCAGGAGTTGGTGATGGACAGGGAAGCCTGGTGTGCTGCAGTCCAAGGTCTCAAAGAACTGAACTCAACTGAGCGACTGAACTGTACTGAACTGAACTGAATGTGTTTAGAATACATTTTTAAGGTCAACTTAGTGTATGTAGTATAAACAGGTTATACCCTGCTTGTTTTATTTTCCCCTTTGTGGACATACACATGGAGAAAAAATGCAATTCCAGATATTCTTAAATGTTTTTGAAGTGCTTGAAAAACCTTCCAAACATATATGTAAGCCTTAGAATTCTATTCTTAAAAATCATCTATCAGCATGTCTTATTTAATCCTTTTATCTTCTCTACTTCTGAGATCTGGTTTCGTTTTTCCTTGTTTAAACTTAGTCACTTAAGTTCTCAAATCAGGATTAGTAGAACTGCCTCATGAGGATGCCTTGTTTTCCTATAATATCCTACCTCATATCTTTCTGATGCTACTGCAGTAATGACTGCCCTAAAGTATATCCTCTTGATTCTCTTAGAGCACTTCCCATTCTGTGCCTGGTTTCATAACCATGTGATTATCTGTCTTTTGCTTTCTACTAGATAATAAGTGACTCAGAGGCTATGCGTGCATCATTCCTGTATCTCCACAGAAGAACATGTACCATCCAAATGATAGAAAATGAATAATCATTACCATACAAGTAAAGTATGTAAACATTTTAAAGTGGTGTTCAGCTAAAAGTATACAGTTTCATCATTAGCAAACATATGGGGATCAATCTACTGTTTATACTTAATGCCAACTCTTTAAAAATTTGTTGAATGCCAGGCACTGTGTATTAAGAGAATAATTATATGTATATATAATTCATAACCTATATAGTAAAAGAATCTGGAAAAGAATATATATATATATATGCTTTTATACAGTTATATGAGCTTCCCTGGTAGCTCAGCTGGCAAAGCATCCGCCTGCAATGCAGGAGACCCCAGTTTGATTCCTGGGTCAAGAAGAGCCCTTGTTGAAGGGGTAGCTACCCTCTCCAGTATTCTTGCCTGGAGAATTCCATGATCAGAGAAGCCTAGCAAGCTACAGTCCATGGGGTCACAAAGTGTTGGACATGCCTGAGTGATTAAGCACAGCACATACAGTTATATGTATAGAAGTCACTCATATGTTATACATATATACACATATAATATGCATCTGAATCCCCTTGCTGTACACCTGAAACTAACACATTTTAAGTCAACTACACTTCAATTAAAAAAATTAAAGAAGAACATAATTATAACATAACTTTTCTACTGTTGAGGAGCTCAATGTATAGTGAAGGACAAAGTCTGTAACATGATAAAGTCAGAATACATTAAAAAAATAAATACAAAGAAAGGTCAGGGGAAGGAAAGACAGCAGATGGAAACATGGTACAGATGTATTGTTGCTCTAAGTATGATGGGTCTTAAAAGATGAGATCCTCTTCAAGACTATTATATATTAGCTAAGTAGAAGATACGGACTATTTCTAAATTCCCAAATGTCTACTTGGACAATTGGTGACATTCAACTTAGTTCTGTGAGATAGTTAACTATATAGTATTAATGTAAATTTTATGTTTATGATGATTATACTATGCTAAAATTGTAAAAGATATTAACATTTAATGAAACTTCTGTGAAGTTTATACCAGAACTCTGCATAATTTCTCAAATTTTTAAAAAAATTCTAAAAGAAAAAATTTAATGTTTAGCATATTTAAAAATTAAAAATAATTAAATATCAAGTTCTTTCATTCTTTTTTAAATTAATTAATTTATTTTAATTGAAGGATAATTACTTTACAATATTGTGGTGATTTTTGCCATGCATCAATATGAGTCAGCCATAAATGCACACTTATTTTTCTTCTGTGCTTATATGCTAGCTTCCCCAAGTATTTTTAAGATAAAATACTAACCTTTCTCCTTTCAGTTAGATTTCCTTCTTTTGAACATACAGGAAGCTGAACACTTTCATATTCCACTTGTAAGTTCCATCTTCAGCTTCTGAAATTGAAAGAATCCATAATTATAAGCTTTCTTTGTGGTTTCAATGAGAAGGATGGACATTTTTCAAGTAAACAAAATCATCTGCCTGGATAATGTCAAACCTAGAATTTAATCTCTAAATTACAGGCTGCCTACGCATCTCTTTATGTTTATTCTTCTCTCTTGCCAACACCTTTCATGTGTAGCATTTTTTTTCTCTGAACATTAGGTAAACAGAGTGCATGTATGAGCCAAACGAATAGGGTGGAAGCTCTAGAGATTTCATATTTTGTGGATTAGGATCACCAAGATATTCTAGATGCTCATACAAGATCTAGTCACCTCCTAGAAAGAGTAAGTAGACAGTAGAGGGAAGTTTGGAAGGATGAGTCTAAGAAGTCAGTTGGCCAGAATTCATATCCCAACTCTGCCTCTAGCCAACTTAAGCTCTCTCTGCAAAACACAACTTCTCTGTGTCACCATATGTTTTGCCTAACAGATTTTTGATATTAAATAGATAAGCAGCACTTACACTTTGATTTATAATAATCATTTAATACATTCAAACTACTTTTATTATATTCATATTTCAAGTTCCTATTCACTAGACTTATTGTCAAGATTTTTCTTATTCAATATATAGATATGTGAAGCTATAATTAGTTCTGAGCTTTTCTTAGTTCTTGCCTCCTAAGAATTAATTGACACATTTAGAGCAATGACTAAATAAAGATTCCCTGTCTCTTGGTAAAATTAGATTTTTCTTACATTCCACAGACAATCTTACAGCCTGTTCCCTTTCATTCAATAAATGAAATGCTAACTTTATTTAAATCTGTTAAATTATATTAGCATATATTACCTATACATTTACACCTATTTATTTATTTATCCTTGCTTATCCCACTTGCTGAAATGAGTGAATGGTCTGAATGTCTGAAGATGGCATTCTCTGCATGCTTCATGCAGATCATAATAAATTTTGAATAAGTTAGAAGCAAAAGGTAAGTTATAGTTTTGCATAGCGAAAAACAAGTATGGTTATGCAAGTTAGGAACTCTGTGGCAAAGCCATATAATTCAGGTTCAGATTTTTCTGGGATGGCTCAGAAAATTTATATTTTAAAGTACTCAATTTGTACTGTCATATAAATTTAGAGCTACATAAAAATGACATTTCATTTAGGACGGTCTAAACTGTGAGTATATAAAGGATATTTAACAGTTTTCATTCTTATTACTGCAATTCATTTAAAAAAGAAAACAATTTTTTCCCAACAAAAATACCTTCCTCAAGAAAGTTTTACAAAAATTCTGTAGGGTGGCAGCATTTTCATGTAATATGCCAACACACATTTTGTAAGCTCATATGTTTATGGTGTGGTAAGAATGTTAAACCACAATTCATAAAGTGAAAAGGCTAATGGAAAATCTCTCTTGTATTTCTGAAACCAGCCAGCTGCTTAGACTTACATATTTTAATTCACAAATTATTACCTCACATCATATAATTCTGTATATTGGACATACTTTCGGTAGGGAAAATGTGGACATCTTCCCTTATAGACCTTATTAAATTAAAAACAAGGCATAAAATGTAGGTTTTCTGTTAGAAATCTAGTAATCACTCCATACTTGAACTTTATTTCAATAATAATGATATGCTTACTACTCTTAGAATGGATACTACACTTGATCTTAGCCAAAAGGCTGAGAAGCAATAATGATAAATATCTAGCAACTCTTTTCCCAATATGACATTAAATAAGAGAAAGATCGTTATATACACAGAAAAACTGAACCTGAAAGATGATATACCAAAATGGTATTGGTGCTTAAAATAATACAATCATGGGATTTTACCTTATAGCTTATGCATTTCAGTACCTTTAAGGTGTGTTTTTTTTTTTTTTTTAATTGAACACAGATAATTTTAGAAATTGGTGTAGCAGGGGATGCAATACCACTCCTTTTTAAATGTATTTTATTCTCTCACTTAATCTGTGGCTTTGTGTGTCTAAGGACATAAGTTTAACATTTGAGAATACTTACTGATGTTCAAGCTGGTTTTAGAAAAGGCAGAGGAACCAGATATCAAATTGCCAACATCCACTGGATCATGGAAAAAGCAAGAGAGTTCCAGAAAAACATCTATTTCTGCTTTATTGACTATGCCAAAGCCTTTGACTGTGTGGATCACAATAAACTGTGGAAAATTCTGAAAGAGATGGGAATACCAGACCACCTGATCTGCCTCTTGAGAAATTTGTATGCAGGTCAGGAAGCAACAGTTAGAACTGGACATGGAACAACAGACTGGTTCAAAATAGGAAAAGGAGTTCGTCAAGGCTGTATATTGTCACCCTGCTTATTTAACTTATATGCAGAGTACATCATGAGACGCGCTGGACTGGAAGAAGCACAAGCTGGAATCAAGATTGCCAGGAGAAATATCAATAACCTCAGATATGCAGATGACACCACCCTTAGGGCAGAAAGTGAAGAGGAACTAAAAAGCCTCTTGATGAAAGTGAAAGTGGAGAGTGAAAAAGTTGGCTTAAAGCTCAACATTCAGAAAACGAAGATCATGGCATCCGGTCCCATCACTTCATGGGAAATAGATGGGGAAACAGTGGAAACAGTGTCAGACTTTCTTTTTTTGGGCTCCAAAATCACTGCAGATGGTGACTGCAGCCATGAAATTAAAAGACACTTACTCCTCAGAAGGAAAGTTATGACCAACCTACATAGCATATTGAAAAGCAGAGACATTACTTTGCCAACAAAGGTTCGTTTAGTCAAGGCTATGGTTTTTCCTGTGGTCATGTATGGATGTGAGAGTTGGACTGTGAAGAAGGCTGAGCGCCGAAGAATTGATGCTTTTGAACTGTGGTTTTGGAGAAGACTCTTGAGAGTCCCTTGGACTGCAAGGAGATCCAAGCAGTCCATTCTGAAGGAGATCAGCCCTGGGATTTCTTTGGAAGGAATGATGTTAAGGCTGAAACTCCAGTACTTTGGCCACCTCATGCGAAGAGTTGACTCATTGGAAAAGACTCTGATGCTGGGAGGGATTGGGGGCAGGAGGAGAAGGGGACGACAGAGGATGAGATGGCTGGATGGCATCACTGACTCGATGGACATGAGTCTGAGTGAACTCCAGGAGTTGGTGATGGACAGGGAGACCTGGCGTGCTGTGATTCATGGGGTCACAAAGAGTCGGACACACCTGAGTGACTGATCTGATCTGATCTGAGTGTCCGTTTAAACCATGAAAAAAAAATCAGTTTATTAACAAAGAACTTTCAATCAAGCTAAATGTGATCAAATAACAAATCTCTGCTAAAAACTGATGAAAATGTGTTTAAGTTTAAAGAGCTAATGACATATACACTGTTTAACAGTTGTTTAAAGCAACTATAAATTATTTCCAACCAAAATCTCCAAGGTCTTAATTTAATGCCTGTGCTATTATTACCTTAGTTAGCTAATGCTATAGTACTGTGGAACCAAGTGCCTGATATTAATGTCTTTTTTGCTCTCTCCCTCTCATGATTTATTCTCTTCTTAAATTTTATTTTATATTGGCATATAGTTAACCATATTGTGTTAGCTTCAGGTGTACAGCAAAATGATTTGGTTATGCATATATGTGTATCTATTCTTTTTCAAATACTGCTATATTTAAAATGGATAGCCATAAAGGTCCTACTATGTAGCATGGGGAACTTCACTCAATTTTATGTAACAATGTAAATGAGAAAAAATATCTGATATTAATGTCTTGCTCCCATGTTATCAGGTAAGCTTGAGAGGCTCTCCTCCTTTTTGCTTTCTTTATTTGAAACGAGAAGTCCACTTGAAAGTGAAAGTTGCTCAGTCATGTCCTGACTCTTTCCGACCCCACTATACAGTCCATGGAATTCTCCAGGCCAGAGTACTAGAGTGGGTAGCTGTTCCCTTCTCCAGGGGATCTTCCCAATCCAGGGATTAAACTCAGGTCTCTCACATTGTGGGCATATTCTTTACCAGCTGAGCTACAAGGGAAGCCCAAGAATACTGGAGTGGGTGGCCGATCTCTTCTCCAGTGGATCTTCCCGACCCAGGAATTGAACTGGGGTCTGCTGCATTGCTGGTGGATTCTTTTTTTTTTTCTGTTTTCATCTACTTTTATTTTATTTTTTTAATTTACAATATTGTATTGGTTTTGCCATACATCAGCATGAATCTGCCATGGGTGTACACGTGTTCCCAATCCTGAACCCCCTTCCCACGATTCTTTACCAACAGAGCAATGAGGGAAGCCCAGAATGAGCCCAGTAGGAGTGGTTGGAAGCTTCCAAAAATGTGGGGAGCCAGATGCTCATTGAGACCTCAGTTAGAATACACTGGTACCAGCTACAGTAGAGAAGTGTGTCCC